>NC_089233.1:68265174-70765174 GCF_963924675.1 Phocoena phocoena
GCCCTTCCTTTAAAATTTTGCCTCACTTCCTTGCTCCCACCTCATTCTTTGTGACTCCAGAACGTCCCCTTTTTTATTTTTTATTTATTTATTTTTAATTTTTTAATCATCCCCTTTTTTAAAATCTGTTCTCCAATGCCCAGGAACCACCTGATGGGAGGCTAGTTTTTGGTCTTGACACTTAATGTGCCATCACAACCTCAAGTTTCTCAACAAGTAGCTCCCTCCAAGCACACTCAGATTTCAACTCACATAGAAATGTTCCAAGTCCCAGCATTATGTTCAGATAGTGTGGAAACATCATGGTTCTACTCACCTCTACCCCGCCCCCAATGAAAGAAGAAATACAATAATTCTAAATTGTGGTTACCAATATTGTGTTTCACAAAAAAATAAATATACCTAATTTCTTTTTTAAATGTGATCTGTAAATTTTTCTTCATTTTTCCTGAATTTACCATTGTGTAAAGAACATGGTTCATCTTTGCCCAAATTACCCCTCATTGCTAGGGATAGGCCATGTGTTTATAACACGTGCATAGGTGATTTTAAGGTAATGTGGGTGCTTGCAGTTTCTTACGTTGCCCATGGTCTTTCTTACACAGGTAACATTGCAAATGCCCTTTCCTCTACCAGAAAGCCATTTTTGCCCTGGATAATTCCTGGTCATCCTTTAGGCATCACCTTCTAGACCCTTGCTTTTCAAAGTGTAGTCCATGCACCAGCAGCACCAGCAGCACCTGGGAATAGGTTAGAAACACAGAATCTCAGGCCTCACCCCATCCTCCTGAATCAGAGTCTCTATTTTAAATAAATCTCATTGCTTCACGTGCATGTCAGAGTTTGAGAAGTACAGTCCTGGAGGCTGTCTTCCTGGTAATACTAGCAACTCACCTCTGGCTTCCATCTACTTTTACATACTTCTTATTCTATTATAGTGACTTTAGGAAACCCTCTCCTATTCTAAGAGTGGTCTTTTTAAAATTGCCTGCAAGTAATTAGTTGGACTAATTGTAACTCATAACTGGAGTGTGGAATCAATTTAGTGGGTCATAACTATATTTTTTTCATGAAATAAAATAGGTTAATCCACTCTAGAATAGAATGAAAAATGTCACTCAGGTAAGTATTGTTTCATAAAACTTTTGAAACAGTACTTTTCTATGTGTGTGTTTATATATATTGGATTATTTATATATATTTACTGTGGGTCATGGTTATAAAAGCTTGAAACCCACTCCTCTAGAGCCTAAGCTCCTTGAATTCAAGGACTGTTTGATCCATTCATTGTATCCATAACACCTAACTCAGGGGTGGTAACAGAGTAGATGGCCCCAAAAGGTAGAATGTTACGTGGGATGCAACTTGACTTGGAATGTCATCAATTATTAGTAAAAAAAACAACCAATGAGAGGATGACAGAAGGCAGAGGAATAGAAAAGGTCTGGCATAGCACAGGATGCAGGAGAGCAGGAAGGAAGTTGCCAACAGACATGAGTCCTTTTTTTGAGACAAGCCTGAGTCCAGAACCTGCATGCAATTCTTGTTAACCAGATCATGTGGCTTTTAAGGGAGCCCAGGCTTCATCTGACCATGGAGGTATCTCTGAATATGCATATAAGGCATGACAGACCACAGCCATTGGCCTGAGCAATGCTAACCGGAAGTAGAAGTTTGAAAAGAGAGAGGAAAATGAAAAGCTGTGTGCGGAAGATTGAGATATGGCCCCAGGCAGAATCTTACATTGTAAGATAGCAAAACCAAGATAAATGATGGGCTTTCTGGAGACCAGAATCAGATATCCACGCATTCATTCCATAGTTGCCTACTAAATGCAGACATTATTCTGCATGCTGGAGATACAGAAGTGAACAAACTGGACAAAATGTCACTGTTCTCATGAGCTGGCATTCTAGTAAAGGAGGAAGAAGTAAATAAATAAAAACCACTTATTTGTATTTATCTTTATATTGTGTTTTTATAACACTATCCAAAATTCTGCATTTCGTTTATATGTTACATAATGTGATGATTGCAGGTGGTAATACTGGAAGAACTGATGGAAAATGAGAGACAGTAGCCCACAGACCTCCCCTCTAAGCCCCCTCACCTGTGAGCTAGAAAAGATCAGGATAAGGTGAGAGCTACCCTAAAAGTGTAAGGTCAAAGATTGATTCAGACTTTTTATGTGATTTATTTAAAAGTTTCACTTCTTTTGGTTTAACTCTAATAATCTGTGGTTAAAGAAGGTAGTATAAAAAGCTTTAGAATGGGGCTTCCCTGGTGGCGCAGTGGTTGAGAGTCCGCCTGCCGATGCAGGGGACATGGGTTCGTGCCCTGGTCCGGGAGGATCCCACATGCCGCGGAGCGGCTAGGCCCGTGAGCCACGGCCGCTGGGCCTGTGTGTCTGGAGCCTGTGCTCCGCAACGGGAGAGGCCACAGCAGTGAGAGGCCTGCGTACCGCAAAAAAAAAAAAAAAAAAAAGCTTTAGAATGGTCAAGTCCAGCAGTGTTGACCCTCTGTTCTGGACAGCCCTAGGACATCAGCACCTGGCAAGTGGCTGGTTAAGAGGATAAGCCAACAGAACCCTGACTGCCTCACCACTCTTCTCGTTCAACTGGGACATGGCCACCTAACCTCTACTGTATTTATGGGGGTACATGGAAAGCTGTGTTTGGCACAGTTGTCTTGATTCTGAATAACTTTGACAACAGTCTACAATACTCTCAGCTTTCCTGTAGAGAAACTGAGATTTAGCAATATTAGCTAATTTATCAAGATGCCATGTTGAAGAAAAGTTGGGGATATAATTATGAATTATGCTTGGTTTTCCAGATCTTGGTCAATTACAAAATAACAGACTTTTGAGAACGTCTTACTACGGATAGAAGTTTTTCATGTTATGTTTCTCTTAGTAGATAGAAGAGCATGAGCCAGGCCAAGGATCACCTGCCCTATTTGACTTTGGCACTGCCATTCCTTGTCTGGCAATGGAACCTACACATACCTCACCAGACACTTTTTATCAAGAGATAACCAATGGAGACTTAAATCTTGGGAAATGTCATTGTTCACATATATCCTACCTTAATCATACCCTCTGCTCCTCTGCTCTCAACCTTGGTCTATTAAAATAGGGTGGATATTATTATCTTGTTTGGTTGCTTCTCAAAGTGTTTTCAAACCTTTGAAAGCAAACTGTCCATTCAAGTGTACCTCTTTGAACTCCTTCTTTACCCTGGTGCAGACACAAAGATGACTTTTATTACCTTTTTATTCTGCCAGCTCCAGGAAGGATTTTCTCTTCTTTATACCTAAAGCTGTCCAGATGCCAGTACTTTCTAACAAGTTTTCTTAGGTTCAACTCCATTTCTCATAAACAGAAAACCAACTGTGCCCACATTTCAGAGTACCAGCCATTGGAGGTCTCCCATAGTCAAGAGAAGGTCCTCATGGTACACATCCATTGACTCTACCCCTGCTGTTTTCCTCTCCCTCTTATAGCAGTTTTTCCTAATTTCTGTGGGTTCTTTATTCCCTGATCTGTATGTCTTTTTTACCAACTTGAATTGAGATGATCTATTTCCTCAAGGGTCTGATTTTTGTGTTTGTTCTTCTTTTTTCCCCTCCATCTAAGCATTTTAAATTCATGTGAACAGATGGAACTGTTTTTTAAACACAGTTGCAGAGTTTTTCCTCACAGACACATATCCACACATTCTGGTAAACTAGCTGGGTGACCTGGGTAACCAGTTAAAAGGATTTGACAGCCATTTTCCAACCCATCCAGAGCTAAGATGGTTACAGTATGGGCTGTCTCGTGGGTACATAGTTTTCTTCCTTTTCCTAACAGAGCATCCTGGCTGAAGCCATTCTGCTGGCTTCTCTGATGCCAGCCCACAGGAAAGTTTCTCTGAACCACTCTCTATAAACTCTATGTGACCACACTGGGGATGGCTACTGACTATTTCACAGCCACTTAGGCGAAACTTCTCTTTAATTCTTGTCTCCACATATTGTCTTTAGTCCTTCTGGAGTTGGAACTAGAAATATCACACATCCCCAGTGCAGCAACAACATCTGTGTTTACTTTATAATACCTTTTGATAAGCACCCAAATGCTTTAGGTGAAACTGAAGGGCATTTGTGTGAGGTAGCAGATTGTGAGGAAGTTTTATGTTTCAGCATACTCTGGGGAAAGGAAAAGAAAATGGTTTTCTTTCCTGGAAGAGTAGGAAAGAGAAAGAGAGAGAGAGAGAAGAGAAAATAAAGACTAAGATGGAGAGCAAGCCACAGAAAGACAAGCTGAGGGAATCCCAACAGCATAGACTTCTCTGGAAAAAAATGGCACATTTAATCCCCCACAAAAAGCCCAGACTCCAGGAAAACTGTGCTGATGATGTTGGAAACAATGCTTGTTTTGTGATTGAGAACGAACTGCCCCTTTTTTCTGTAGGAGGCTGAACCCAAGAAGTGTAAATGTAGAAAGTCTCTGCTTTGCTGAGTGGAGCAAGCTCCCTAAAAAAGAGTGTGAAGAGAATAGGAACAGCTGAAAATTCCAGCCCACAGCTTCAAGTTTTCCAAAGCCTGTTTGCTTTGGCCCGCCTCTGCCATTCCTTTCTCTTTTTTCAGAAGCGTGAAAGGGCTTGGTTGCTGGTATCTGTTCTGTGGTCTCTGCTAACTCTCCCATCTGTATAAACTCAGCTCTGCCAACCAAGCAGTTTAGCAGCACTTTCTCTTCAGCTGGTTCGAAGGTCCTATTAAGTGGTACTTTGAAAGCTTGCAAATGTGTGATGCTGGCCCTGTGATGGCGGGTGTGAGGCTTAACTGTGCTGCCCTCCCTGGGGCCAGCCCTTCCTCTAGGACTAGTAGCTGAATAGGATGAGGACAAAATGAATCTAAGTCTGGCTTTGACTGTGCCTCCCCAGAAGCAGGGAAGTGGTCACGGTGCCGATGATGTGTTCACAAACGAGAGCCACTGAAGATGGGACATTGTACCTAGAGGTGTCTTCCTTCCCCTAGTGATAATGTTTGTTTGAGGGTGAAGAGAGCTGTTGGAGAATCTATATTTCCATTTCTTCCCACATTCCGTTTATATTTAATTGTATCTGGGTCAACCAGCTACTATCCTTCCAAAAGCAAAAGGTTAGCGGCGTACCAATATTTTTATCCCTGTTCCCACTATAACAACTTAGCCTATTTAATTAACTGTTCTTCACTAGCTGCTGCTCCATACCAAAAACATTGTCAGATATGACAATTTGCCCTGGGATTAGAAACAAAAACATGTGTAGAATGGATGGCTTTTGCCAAGCTCAACAAGTACCACTGTGAAGTGTAAACAGCTATTAATGAAAAGAGTAGCCACAGTTAAATAACCCATGAGGTAGAGAACACACGTGCCAAGAGAAGAGCTACATGTTGGTGCGTCTTCTCTAAGGCTGAAGCCAGCCCAGTGGACTCTTCAGTGGAGAGAGGCTAAAATGGAAAAGTCAGGCCAGGCTAAAATGGAAAAGTCAGGCCAGGGTAAATAACCACTATAAAGAAACGATTTGAATTTATGCCCCTCCAAAAGATCTCAACTACATCACAATTAAAGCCCAGGAGCCTTCACTGTGTTCCCCAAGCTAGAGATGGCAAGCTCTACTCCGGGGCTTCTTGGGGAATTAGTTCACATAAGCTACTTTAGTGTAGATACTAAAACTTCAAGACCCTGCCTCTCCTTTATATCCCTGACCTAGATAATTTATTAATCTGCTCATAATGAGGCAATATTAGACTTTATAAGATGCATTCTAAAGTTGTTGTTTTTTTTTTACATCTGTGCAATGGGGCAAATAATACATACTTCTTAGGACTGTTTTAAATAAAATTACCTTTATAGAATGCACAATGGGTTACTAAGGACAAAACAAGTCCTCAAAAAATTAGTAACTAAAATTAAAAAAAAAATATGTGAGTCTACAGTGATATTGGCCCAGCACAATACTGTAAGAAAGAAAAAATATATATGCATTCCTAAGGCCACACTTATACTGTTACCAGTATTTCCAAAGAGGTGGACAGAGCTCTTAAAGCACAAGGAGCAGTATCTTTTTCATGGGAAAGCTCTCCCCACCCTAAAACTCTTGGGCAAACACACCAGGGGGTATTTAGACATGGGGGCTCATGTAGTGGAAATTGACCACAATGGAGTCAGGACAATGGAAATTATCAGGGAACATTCCCATAAGGTCAAGAGAAGCTTTTAATGTATGCTCCAAAGCACACAGGGTTACTTTTTCAAGGTGGGGCCATCAACATGAGGTAAGACCCTTCTAAAGTAAATTGGCTTATCTTCTTTTGATTCTTCCTGGATAATTAACTCTGAGCTCCTGGAGGAAAGAGATTGTACATTTCCAGTATCCAGAATAATTAATAGTGCATAGTGAATGCTTAATAAATCAGGGCAAGGACCTGGGTTCAAATCTTGCCTCTGCTACTTCCTACCTATGGTATGTTAGCATTTCTGTTCTTTAATTTGCCCTTCTGTTAAATAGAGAGACTCCCTCATAGGGTGGTTATGAGAATTAAATGGGTCTGCATGTTGAGTGCTTACAGAAGTGCCTGGCATATAGTAAAGATCTGTAAATGATATCTGATATGATGATGATGGCATAATCTATTGGTTGCTTACAATTAGCCATTAACTCTTCTTTCTTGCAGACAGAACCACATTTTGTCAAAACCAAACATGGAAATCCTGTTCCACTTTGCCTGAGATTGGTCTGGCATGTGTCCCAGTTCTGGCCAGTGAAATGTAAGAGGGTTTCTGCTGAAGTTATATTACTCCAGTTCAAGGCATTGAGAACATTCAAAGCTAGACTCTAATCTGTACAAGGACTGAATCTTTATTTTTTTAATGGTTTACTCTTACTTCCAGATATAGCCCTTCCAAATCCCAAACTAGACCATGATGTGGAGTTATTGGAGCTTCCTATCCTTGACAGCCCTGGATTCCAAATTGTGTTCCTACAGTTCCATGAGGCTATAAAAAGTTCAGCTGTTTATCAGCCTCACGGCTACCTATTCAGGTAGTTCAGAGAGCTATACTTCTCTGAGTTTCTTTCTTCTCTGGAATTGCATTGCAGTTCTTCAGATTTAAAAACACTCTAGCTGTCCTAATTGTTCTCAAAGAGATGTTGACCAGCATGTTGTAGTCCAGCAGAAGGAAAAGTCAACTTTTAATATTCCTGAGGACTAGGTAAAGACATGCTTGTAATATAATTTCTAGATTCAAAGATGTCTGATAAGTGGGCTAACATGAAGCTGAAAGCTGAACAGTAGTAGTTTCTGGGCAGGAAAGGCAAGAAAAGACAGTGAAAGAAAAGAAGAAATGAAAGCAAACAAAAGGATGAAATGTGAAAAGTCAAAGACCTCACGGTGTAGGTATTCTTATTTATCTCCAGTTTATAATGAGGACTGGCATTAAAAGTAACTTGCTCAAAATGTTGCCATGCCATAGATATTGGAGTCAGTTTTGAACTCAAGACTTTCTGACTCTAGCCTATATTTAGCTCCCTTCTCAACAAGCTGATCTGACTTTATACTTTCGACCTCCCACAGTCTTCTAATTCTTGAACACTGATAACCAGTCTGAGCTCTTTGACCCAACTGAAAACTTTGGCTAGTGAACTTGACCTTTTAATTTCTCTCTACTCCCCTTTGGCTACACAGAACTGCCTTGTTCCACCAAAAGTGATAAATCCATGCTAACTAATCTCAGCTCTCCCCCTACACTCTCCTCTGGATTGTTCTCTCCTACAACAGGAATGAATATGAGGAATTCAAAGGATGATAAGAAGGCAGCCTTAGAGATCACTGAGTGGAATGGACTATGTCTATCACTTTCTCTCTCTCTCTTCCTCTCCCTTTCTCCCTCTCCCTTCCTTCCTCTTTCATGGGAAAGTTCTTCTTCCCTCTCCCTCCCTTTCTTTTTCTTTTTCTTTCTTTCTCTTTCTTTCCTTAAAAAAATATTGGCTCCACAAATGCTGGGTTCTACTGGCATTTTTAAGGACTGAACATACAAGGTGGACTAAATGCTGTAATTCCTATTGATCTGGACCATGGAGGTGCGTGAACACAGACTTAGGCTGTGTTTCCAAGTTTATCACCCTGGGGCAAAGGTGCAGATTCATAGAAGACCAATGAAGAAGAGAAAGGGTCTAAGTTATGGATAAGGCATTCTGTTGGTGCTGAAGCCAGCCTACAGTTCTCCGATTTCCTAGACATGTGTCCACACCATCAATACAAATGAAGAGCTTTGGCATTTGCTCCATGACTCCTCATTATCTTTGAAAAAGAATGTCATTTTGGGCTGAATTGACCTAGTTTCTGAGACCCCATTCCACCAGAACCTTCCAGCTCTCCACTTCCCCTGGCCACAACCCAGACTGCATAGAGACATGACAGCTGAGCAGAAGCCCTGCCAATTAGAGGAATCTGCCCTTCAGGATGCCTGGCAGTGGAGAGCCAGAACATTTGACCCAAGAAAGAGATCCATCCACGGCTTTAAAAATGTATGTACTTTTTTTTTTTTAATTATGAAGATGAGTTAGAGCCAAACTGATCAGATGACCAAGTGAGGATTGCGTGTCTCCAAATGTCTGGATGGAACCCATTGAAACAGTATCTGCTCCTGGCCTCCCATCCTCCTAAGCCTCCTCAGTAGCTGTGTCCAGTCTGACTCTGAGGTTACCCTTGAAGGCAAGTTATTTGTGCTTACAAGTAATTAGTCTGGTTGACTCTTAGGACCAAGGTGTTTCTATTTATTTTGAAGAAGTTTTGTCCTTCAGTCATTTTTTCTTTCACTAGCTCACAATAAAGCCAAGTACAATATAATTACATCTTGGTATAATAAATCTGATATGAAAGTGACTTCATCGCATTTGATACTATCTTTGATGTAAAGCCCTCCATACTTTAAAATGAAACATGGATTCATCCTTTTAGTGCAGGCAATACCTCCATTGCTAAAAGGGAAATTTCAGGGGAAGGAGAATATAAATTTGTGGGAGAGTTCTTTCATGAAAGAAGAACAGGCTTCTGGGAATAAACCTGGGTGGGAAAGGAAGGTGGAGCATTCAAAGCTTGTAAAGTAGAGAGGCTCTCTTCCTCAATATTTGAGCTGAAATTCACTCCTCTATAACTTTTGTCCATTTGTGGTAGTTGTTATGTCTGAAATAATGCCAAACAACTTTCTTTCCCCATAACAAGCTTTCAATTAATTGAATACAGAGCTCATGCTCTCTTATCCTTTTCTTGTGTCTTCTCTTCCTCAAGTTGTACATTTTCTGTCCTTTCATCTATTTCTGATATGGCATTTTGGCAGAAGGAAACAGGGGTGGAAAAAATTGTGTGAATAAGTACTCCGTGTACGCTTCAGTAAATGGCAAATCTCTCTCTGACCTGTAAGCCAACATTCTGACAACAGATCAGAGTACACACTTGGAGTGGCATGTCAGCAGGCAGTATTCCAAGCCTCTGCCTGTGAGGGGAAGCAAGAAAAAGTGGTCAAACATTTTTGCCCATATTAATTAAGAAATGTTTTGCCTTCATTGATTCTCATATGGAACTAACAATTTTTTTTTAGTCACTCTTTAGCATTATTAAAACGTTTATATTTTAAGCTCTTAATGAATCTTTCCTTAAGATACATTTGGAACTATTTTAGTACTTAAAACATAACTCTGCAAATGTGCTCTAGAGCATCATGACCTTTTTATTTATTTTTATTTCCTGAAATAAAAATAAACAACTACTCTTAACAACTGTCTCTATTTTCTGAAACTGTGGAACCAGAACAAAACCAGACATCAAAATGGGCTCCAAGTCAGGCACAAGTTAATATTTTTTAAATCGAATTTCTAGAATAAAGCTTAGAGTGTAAATCCTGGCATTTCCCAGCCCTTATTAGCTGATAATGGCACACCTCCACCTTTCTTCTCTGACTTTTTTAGCCTGAAGGAAACCAGAGGAGGATGAAGAACAAATGTATTACATTTCGCACTATTAGGCGGCATTAGGGGTTAAACTTGTAATTAATCATGGAACTGTATTCCTGTGTTCATTACAGTTGAAATTAACACATCTTTTAATATTACTACTAGTTTTATCAACAACAGAAATAGCTATAATGCTCCTGATTATGTATGAAAGTGATTTTAATATTTCACTATTAATTATGATGGTGGCTCCTACTTTAAGATAGATTTTAAAATCATGTTGAGAGTGATCTTCTAAGTTTTCTAAGAAATGTACTAAAGATGTGTTAACATTTTAAAGTGTCTTTTCAAATTGTATAGATGTTGTTAAACATTAGTATTTACATATTATTTAATTATTGCTATTATTGGAATTATTTATAATTAATTAATGTGATGTCCCAGTGGAGTCTGAGAAGCTGGTGGTGACAGTGACATAATTTTTTAACCTATGTGAATCCCACACAAAACCTGACAGAAAAGCTACATAATAAAAACCTAAGCCTCTAACAATCATATATAACCAAACCAGATGACCAGGTATCCCCATTAAATACAAAATTTAACTGGATTGGTCAAAACACAGACAGCTACACAACCTAAGTAGTACCAACATCAGTGTGGGAAGAAGCAGAGGAAAGAAATAGAACATCTGACAAAGCAGAGAAGAGAAAAACCAAAATGGCCACCAGAGACTCACTGTAAGGTACAGCGAACTATGGGTTTTGCCAACCCAATAGTGAGTGAGTGTTAAGAGGTATGAGGTAATGTCTGCAGGTAAGGTCTGAAGAATTCTGGGCACTGTAAACTCTCAAAACTAGCCAACCTCCCCTTGAAGACAAATGAACACAGTGATGAAGAGTTTCTGGGACAGAATCCTCATTGATCAGAGCACGGACAATTGAGATGAAGAAAATGCAAGTTTCATATAAAAGTAGAGGAGATGAACAGGGCCAAGGGATAGATGTTAGAAATCAAGCTGACATATTTTGTCACAACAGAAATGGAGCTTGGCGAAGTTAGAAAAACTATAACGAACCATGACTTCCTCTAAAAGTTCAAAAGAAGTAATAATTTCACATAAAATGGGCAAGATCTTAAAAAGCATAAGGATTAGCTCCCAATAGAAAACAAATACACATAAAGGACATACACAAAAAAAGACAAATTATTCCTAAATAAGCTGAAAGATATTAAGAGTATGACACATAAAATGAAATAATTTACATGTGAGATTTAGTTTCGATGGATACAAAGTCCTTGGCTCATTTTTTTTCCTGAGTGTCTTAAATATGTTAGTCTATATCTTTGTTTCTGGCATAAAGCATTGCAGTTGAAAAGTGTGACGCCAGTCTAATATCATTTTTGCTATAAGTCTTTGTGTTTTTGCCTAGATGCCAAAAGGATTGTTTATTTTTCTTTCAAGTCCAGTATTTTTACTGGAATATTAGTGTTGGCTCTTCTGAGTCAGTTTTTCCGGATATGTGCTGTACTTTTTCAATATGTAGTTTTAATTTTGTATTGCAAATTTTATTGTAAGATATACCATATGTTTTAATTTTTAGGAAAGTTTTTTCTTGTTTTTCCTCTTCAGGAACTGCTATTATACATTTGTTGACTATTCTTTGACTATATTCAATATTTGTTATTTATTCTATGATTGCCTTGATTTTATCATTGATCTTTTTTTCCAAAAGATACTGTTAGGTGCTCTATTCCCTGAGTTCTCACCTGAGTTTAGCATTTGCTGATTTTCCTGGGGTGCATAATCCCCCCATGGCTGACTTCAAGCTATGAACATGATGTCCCTGAATGCAGACTTGGGAAGAAATGTTAAGGAGCATGTCATTATATTACGTTATATAATATCTACACTGTAAAGGAACAATAGACATAAATAATCTCAAGATCACAGATAATGGTAAAATCTAGTAAACTAATTAGATAGTAATGAGTCTTACTTCTGGTTTTTAAAAATAATTTATTTAATTATAAGTTTATATAATTTAATTTTAAACAAAGTCTTTAAAAACCGGCTGGTGACATTCCTAAAATTTTGACAATAAGTCCTTGGAAAGTCAGTACAAGCTGGATCCAACACATTGGTCATAGCTTATTTACTTTAGAACCCTAGTGAAAATGGTTTTTGTTTTGTTTTGTTTTGTTTTCTTGCAGTAAATATTACTGTGGAAACATCCAAAGCTGACTTTTTGCAACATGACAATTAAACCAACACACTTTGTTCACTTCATACTTTAAGCCCATAGAAATTCTGGATAAGTGGTAAAAATTGAATAAACCAAAATAAGCCAAGAGAGATCTCCATGTGCAAGAGGGGGAAAATGAAATCAATGCCAGAGTAATAATCTGAACATGATTCAGTAACAACATTCAGGTATTAGAGGAGGCCTAAATTCTAAGAGTTGGGTGCTGAGGATCTAATGCCCAGCCAAAGACAATAGCATGTGGAGCAGCTATAATTCAAACCCCACCTCCTCCTCACGGATTATAAAAGCTCTGTCCATCAGCCCAAAACAAATTAGTCTTATGTCTAGTGCTTTGGATCAAGGAAAAGAAAAGTCACTGGCAAAAAAAAGAAAAACTCCAAACTCACACCAGGAAAAAATATGTGGCCCAACTTTAAACTAGATGAATATTGCATTAACAGTAGGTCCAGAAACTAACCTAAAAACTGCTTCACAGTCATTAAAAATCCCTGAGCTTTCTATTGAGGACCCTCATTATAAGCAATCTTGAAATCATACGGTAGCAACAGTTTCACTAGGCAAGACATGCAGAACTTCCACAGAATAGTTCATCCCTTCTGAAGATGAGCTCAATGTCAAAAAGAATGAAGCAGTAAAGAAAAGATCCATGAGATCCAAAGGTCCTGATGACCCAACAAAAATAAAACTTAGCAACCCAAGAACTAATAAAATAATGTGTAAATATTTAAACACAAAATTTAATATACATTAGATATAATTTTTAAATAACAGAACCCTATGAAAAAGAACAAGTGAATTTTAACGACAACCAACTAGAATTTCTGGATATAAAAAGTAAGTTGTTCATTAGATATTTTTAAAAAGTGAATAAATGGATTGAAGAGGAATCAGATGTAGCCTAAGAGAGAAGTGATAAAATGGAAGGTGGAGAATAGAAATAATTTCAAAAACACATAGGACATTTACAAAAAATATGTTACCACAAAACACACAAAACACCAAAAATAACCAGTACTATAAATTCACTTTCTGTGATAAAATTATAATTAAATGAGAAATATATGATAAAATAACAACTAAAACAATCCACATACATCTGTAAAAATGTTTTAAAGGTCTAAAAAAGAGTCAAAGAAGAAATAAAAAATGGAAATTGCAAAATATTTAAATTGAATGACAATGAAGGTAGCACAGATAAAATCTGTGCAAAGTAGCTGGAGTAGGGTAAGAGGCAAATGGAGAGCTTTGAACACAAATACTAGGAAGGGAGGAAGGAAGAAAGGAAGGAATTAAGGAAGGGAGTAAGGAAGGAAGGGAGGGAGAAAGAAAGGAAAGAAAGAAGAAAGAAAGAAGAAAGAAAGAAAGAAAGAAAGAAAGAAAGAAAGAAAGAAAGAAAGAAAGAAAGAAAGGAAGGAAGGAAGGAAGGAAGGAAGGAAGGAAGGAAGGAAGGAAGGAAGGAAGGAAGGAAGGAGGGAAGGAAGGGAGAGAGAAAGGGAGAGAGAAAAAAAGAAAGACAGAAGGAAAGAAAGGAGAAAACTTAATGGGCTAAGTGTTCAATACAACCACTTAAGAAAAAAAAGGTATATTAAAGCCAAAGAAAATAGGAAGTTGGAAATCAATGATCAGAGGAGAAGTTAATGAAATAGAAAAACCAAACAAGATCAACAGAACTAAAAGTTAATTTTCTGAATGATCAATAAAGTAGACAAGGATCTGTCAGAACTAATGAAGCATAAAAAAATGTTAAGGCACAAAGGAACAGATTAAAAAAGAAAAAGAGACATAAATACAGGCATGGCAGAAATTTTAGAAGAACATAATGGACAATTTTATTCCAATAATCTTGTAAAATTATGTGAAATGGACTTCTTTTTAAACATAATTAAAATAAATACAAATTTCAGTAGATTTTTTAAAAATAAATTTATTTATTTATTTTTGGCTGTGTTGGGCCTTTGTTGCTGTGTGCAGGCTTTCTTTAGTTGCAGTGAGTGGGGGCTACTCTTCTTTGCCGTGCACAGGCTTCTCATTTTGGTGGCTTCTCTTGCTGCGGAGCATGAGCTCTAGGCGCACAGGCTTCAGTAGTTGTGGCATGCGAGCTCAGTAGCTGTGGCTCGCAGGCTCTAGAGCGCAGGCTCAGTAGTTGTGGCACATGGGCTTAGTTGCTCTGCCGCATGTGGGATCCCCCCAGACCAGGTCTCAAACCCATGACCCCTGCATTGGCAGGTGGATTCTTAACCACTGCACCACCATGGAAGTCCCTTCAGTTGATTTTAGAGATGACTATCCTTTAAAGAATAGCTAATCCATATATTATATAACTGTCCCAGTCACAGAAGATCACATTTTTCAAAAGACGGAGGAAACACTCTTTAAAATCCTTTTATAAGACAGATAACTTCAAAACCAAAAAATTGACAAAAGAAACATAAGAAATAATAAAAATAATACTGATAACAATAATGGCTTCAAGTTATTATGGGCCTTTTTAAAAGTGATTTTTGTGTATAAAGTCTCCTCATAACAAATCTATGAGATAAGGAATATGATCATTCCCATGTTACAGATGAGGAAACTTCGGCAGAAAAATTGGTGACTAACTTACCCAGGGTCACACAGATAGGTCATTCTGTAGTTCCAAAGTGAATCTAGACAGTCTAGTATCAGATCCTCTGCTCTTAACCACAGACTCCAGATTTTTAAATAAAATATTAGCAAAATAAATGCAGCAATGTATTTTTAGTACAGAATGATGATGTTGGGTTGGGAAAGATGTCCAGAGCCCTTCTTAGTGGCTGATTCACATTCCTGTAATATACAATCTTCAATCCATCTTCCAAGTCTCCAAAACATTTTGTAAACTGGCAAATATATCTGTCTTCTCCAGCAACTGTTCAATCTCAGATAAGTTCCCTTTCCATCTCCTTCTGCTCTACCTTTAGCGACATAATATTTAATGATCATATTACCCCATTTCTATCCATCTACGCTGCTCAAAACAATTCAGTGATTTTCCATTGTTTTTATCATAATGAGTAAATCTCTCATCATGGCCTACAAGGTCTGTCCACAGCTGACCTCTCCAGCATCATCAAGGATCATATTCTCTTTCCCTTCCTTCCTGACTTTAGCCACACTGGACTACCTTCCTGTCTAGAATTTGACCCCAGGTGTTCACTCATGCTGTTCACTTACCCTGAACTTTGCCTAGCTTTCATATCTCACCTCAATCATCACTTTTTGGGAAAAATCCTCCTCTGTGCTCCCTACCTCTCGAGACTAGGTCAACTTCCATTGTTTAATCTCTCATGACACTCTATACCTCTCCTGGGCAGCACTAGGTATACCTGTAAATTCATATGTGCTAGTGAGATAATTTTATTAATCTTTCTCTTCCCACTAAAATGTAAAGTGCAAGAGGGCTAGGACTATGTATTTTCCTTTCTAGCATTGATTCCTTGGTGTGTAACTCAGTGTTTTTACTTTATTAGACTAATTAATGAATTATTAACAGAGAAGAAGGAAGGGATTGTAGATTATTTTTCTAATGGCTGAAATTATTCTCCTTCCTATATCCATGTTCCTTGCAATATGATCTTGCTACTATTTCCTTTAAGAAGCAGAGTCCATTTCCAAAACCCTTGAATCCAGGCTGGCTTTGTGATTTCCTTTGCTCAATAGAATGCAGCAGAGGAAATGATGTATCATTTCTGCACCTATGCTTCAAAAGATCCTATGGACTTCTGCTTTCTCTTTTGGACCTCTGTGACTGCAGTGGGAACAAGCCAAGGCTAGCTTAATGGAGGATGAGAGACCACGGAGAAAATCCCAACATCTTGTCCATCCCAGTCAAGGCCATCTAAGACCAGCCAGCGCCCTGCTAACCTGCTGGTTGACCTCAGACACAAAAATAAGACCTAACCAATGTCAGTCGAGTCTGGCCCACAGAATCAGGGATGTTCAGATAATCCTTATACTCAAGAGCAATAAGAAATGGTGTTGTTTTAAGCCCCAACTTTTGGGGTGAAGGGAGGAAGGAAAAAGTTTAAGGGGGAAGAAAAAGATACAAAATATGTCACATATAAGTGGACAATGTTTATCTCCAGGAAAAAAATAAATAAACTAACAAAGAAGTTACATGAAAAGAGGTCTAGGTTTATATTAAGGCTAGACTTGCTAAAGATTGAGTTTTCCAAAAGATGGGTTGAAGTCCCTGTCATGGGCTGTATGATGATCAGAGGGGAGGGGGGTAGATATAGGATTTTGGAACTAGAGTTTCAAATTCCAGCTCCCTCTCCTAGTTCTATGAACAGAGATCATTTTCTTAAGTGTGCACAACGGAGCCAACAGTTACTACCTTACCGATTTGGGAAGGCATGGTGATATTGACAAGACTGCGGTTCCATGACGACAAGCCTTGTGGGTAAATTCTCTACCCACTAGGGAATTTGAGATGCAGTTACTGCTCAGACCTGGGCTGATATTTCTCAAGTGGGGCCCAAGATGCACCTGTGCCTGAGGGACCACAGATTACCCCTAAACTGCATCACGAATACACTCACATGAAATATTTCAGCATCCCCAACCAACTGAGACTGGAGCATTGCATTGAGCTCATTCTTTGTGAACAGGAGTCTGCCTCCTATCTGGCTCTTACAAGCAATCTCCTAGTAGCCTAAAGCTTGGCCCTCATTCCACACCCAGTTGTCTTTGTTCTTACTTTGATCTAGATAGCCTTCCCTGGAACTCGATACCAGCACCATACAGCTATGAACCTAGAGTCTGCTCAGACTTTGTCCTTCATGATTTGGTTGGGCACTCTGAACACCAATGCTAGACCTGTTTGGTGTTCATTACCCTGCAATGGCCATAGTGATTGGAATTGTCCCCTGTGACCCTCAGGAGCCCAGCCCTATATCCAATCTGTTCCTGTAACCCCACCTCTGCCAACAACTATAGACAATAGAGTCTCTTCCCACAGCCAGTGTGGTCCTAACACATGTCTTGAAGAGGTACTAAAGGTCAGAACTGGGACATTGCTTGATTTTAAGAAAAAATTATAAATTGTAATGTACTCTGCAAGGTCTCAGTGTTATCATCATGAGTATTTCATGATCATCCAGCCCCTCTTGCCAGAGATGCTGCTGTGTCGAGGAACATCTTGAGAGGGAGACTGGATTTCTAAGAGCCTTCCACGTCCAAGAAGTCAAAGTTCTGTGGATACACTGAATTCCATGAAAAAAAAATGAATCAAGACCCATGCAAGTTAGTTAAAATTCTGTCTTCGGCGTTAATCTCAATATTATTCAATTTAAACTTTTCTCTTCTTATTGGTAGCAATAAAAAGATGAAGCAGCCAAAATTGTGTCAGCTGGATGGGTCTAGGCTTTTTTCACCAAAATCAAAATAGGGCGAGCGACTAATAATATTAGCTACAAACACTCTACATGGCACTCACTCTGTGCCAGGTAGTGTTCTGAGCGCTCCACTGGACTCATTTATTCTCATGAACAACTTAGTGGGTGATTACTATGATTATCCCCATTTCACAGATGATGAAGCCAAGGCATAGGAAGTTCAGGTTGTTTACCCAAAGTCACAGAGCCAGTAAATGGGGAGGCAGGATGCAAAACCCAAAAATCTAGTCCAAGAGCCCATTGCTTTAAAATCCTATGTGCCAACACATGGAAGCCCCAGTACTTCCCTGGGGCTTCCATGTCAGTGTTCCTGCCTCACATTACAGAGATGAAACAGCTTGGTTGCGAGGCAGGCTCTCCCTGCGAGGAAGAAACCTCTGTGTCTGGTGCACACATGAACCTGGATTTTTCCAGTTTCGCTGGTTCCGGCTCCCTGGAGAGAATGCAGCAAACGGGGAAGGCAAGAACTGTCTCCTGCCCACTCTTGCTAATTAAACTCCTCCAACTGACACTTTTTGGCTGGTTCCAAGAGGATATTATTTTTAGCTTGTGAGGGTTAAAGGGGAAGGGAAGTGTGTCAAATTCAGGTTGTTAGAGAGAAAGAAGAAAGGAGCTCAGAAGGATGCATTATGATCACAACTCCATTTAATAAGAAGAAAGGGAACATTGGGAGCTTCTGGTCCATCTCAAAGGCCATAAGAAAGACTCCTGAACTCTGTCAACCTCCTAATGACCCCGCCTCATTTCAATGGGTGGAAGAATTCTCCACCCACACAGTCCCAATGGGACAGCAACTGCAGATGTTAGAAGGATCCAGGAGTTTATTTGTTTATTATTGTTCTTATTTACAGGAACGAAAGAATCGTGATGCTTTTCAGGCCAGAAGAGAAGTAGCTCTCCGCCTCCTGCACCATGTTTTCTTTCACAGTTCCCTGACAGCCTGACCCTGGCCCATCCTCAGAGGCGATAAATGATGTACTAATGCAACCCTGATTAGGAAGCCAGGAGGTTAATCTGCAGGGCTCCTTCTGGTAAAGACCAGGCCAGACTCTGCAGCACAGTTCAGCCAAGTGATAAAGCCCAAGCCTGCATGACCACAGAGACTGTCTGAGGGTACAGTCTGCAGTTCTGCCTCCTAGGACCCCATCCACCGAAGTCGGTTTCACTCTTACACCCACTGCTTCTTTCTTCGGCTCCTCCCTCTTTGCTTTGGTTCCAGTGATTAACGATGCAAGATACCCAGCCATTTCCCAGCACTTCTGTAAACTGTGGAAGCCCCAGAGGAGAGGCTCAGCCCTCTTAAGCTGAGGCATAAAGCCCTGCAGCCCAGAGATAGAAACCATGAAACCCTTAAGACTCAGTTCACAGGAAAAAGAACTTTGTTTTTTGGTCCTGCTCTTCATGTGATTATTAGGTGTCATTGTTTGGTCTGACAACAAAGGCATCACTGTGGAACAAGCTAACAGTTTCGCTCCCAGACAGAACCAAGAGAGAAAATACTCCTGATACTCAGATCATTTTTCTCAGAACTCAGTGCGTTGCCATTTTTTAAGAGCATGCTGATGGAATTTTCAACATCTGCATTAAACATATACAGTAAAACTGAATCTACTAGTGTGGGAAGACAGCTAACATGTATTACAAAAGTGGCTGTGACATATACTAATTAAGAGTGGGTAAGATCCAGATCTGGCTTTGAATCTCTACTCATCCACTTACTGCCTAAATGACCTTTTGAGACATAGGTCTATCCTTGTGAAATGGGGTTAATAATAGTCACCTTATAGGGTTGAGTGGAGGATTCCATGAGATGATGCTATTAAAGCTCTGAGCACAGTGCCTGGCACAGAATAAATTGTCCCCTAGTATTAGCAGCTGTTATTGGTGATCCATGAACACGAGGGGCAGGGAGAGGTCTGAGGCAAGACCAAATCCACTACACCATCTTTGGCATGAGGTAGGCTCTACTTTTCAAATCTCAATATACCAACTTCTAATAATCAATGGGTATATAACACAAAAAGATTACTATCAGTAGGAAACAATTGTTCATTGTAGATGTCTAACTGTTCCTTCAGTTAGTAGCTGCATTTTTAAAACGTGTTCCTCCTCAGTGAATAACAAATTTATTTAGGAACCACTTGGTAAAGACTACAATAAATTGGATTTTAATAGTGGGCAGTTGGTTCACGTGTAATAGGCTTTGTAGTAAATGAAGTAATGGTTTTTTATTCTGTCTCTCAGGAAAATGGGAAAATATTTGGCTTGAACATTTTGAATGATGATAAATCAAATGTTAGTGGTTCTGAATCTGGGTTAATTTTACTTCCTCCCCGCCCCCCCGATGGACATTTGGCAATGTCTGGAGACATTTTTGGTTGTCACAACTAGGATGAGGGCAGTTTCCATCGGCATCTAGTGGGTAGAAATCAGGGATGCTGCTAGACATCCTAAAATGCACAAGATATCCCCTCACCACCAAGAATTATCTGACCCCAAATGTCACTAGCGCAAAGACTGAGAAATCCTATGGAAGAGTCTAAATGGCTTCTTATTATGTGAGGAAATTTAGCTACAATTTAAATCGCTGGCATTGAATTGAAATAAATTTCACCTAAAAACTTATTGGAGAATCATTAGTAAACTTTGTAGTTCTTAATTAATTTCATTTTTTGCATTTTAATTGTTTCCCAAATGCAAAATGCAGTGGTCTTCTGGATTCTCATTGTTTCAAAGGTCACTTGGGTTGGTTCTTTTGATTCAGTCTTTTAAGGAAGGCATGAAAGTCAGAAACTGGGCAAATACTGTCTCCATCACTCATGATGAAACTCATCCTCACAAACCCCTTCCCTAGGGCCCCCCTCCAAAAAGAAAAGAAACTAACTGCTAAGATTTTACTTACCTTAACTTCAGTTTGAATATTTTCCTCCTCTAAATTCACCATAAGCACGGTTTCTAATGCAAGGATAAGATTTTCCCAATGGCTGCCAAGGTGGAAATCAAAACATTCAAAAGTACAGGAACAAGGTATAGGTCCCACTCATCGTTTAGTTTTCTTTACCTTTTGTGCCCACGGGCTATGGCTTCACCCATCTGAGAAAGTCATTAGTGAGGGAAGACTACATAAGCACTTCCTTAAAAATGGGGCATGTTTGCTGTTTTTGGAAAGCATCAGCCTGGAAGAGATCAAATTCAGTAGAGGGTAAAACTACCAAAGTAAAATCGCAGGATCCTTTGATTTCAAAGGCTCTTGGGAAGAATTTGGTTCTGTCCCACACTCATTCTTCCTCCTACTTCCCACAGATCAACCAAAGCCGTGATGTGGTCTGGAAGGCCCAGAGAGGCCTGAATTCCACAGGGCATGGGTAGAATCAGCAGCAACATTTTCATCCAGAACGGGGTGGGGGGGGGGGAACAAGCATTTATTAAATATGGATTATGAGCCAGCTACTGTGCAAGGTGCCTTAGAACATGTGTTCTTCCAGGGGAATTTTAGAAGCCACCACTAGGATAACATTTTAAAAAAATGATTTGGGGAGATTCTTGTTCAAACTAACATGAACCCAAATTTGGATTAATGAACATATCAATATATTTTTTTTAATGTGCCATCATGGAGTCACCATCTTATTTACCTATTCTCTGCAGCCTGTTCCCTCCTCCACAGGCTGTGATTCCCTCTGAGCCCAGGCCCCTTAAAGACCAAGAGTTTATCTGCACCTATTTATCCCCATACCTAGAAAGATGCCTGACTTAGGGAAGGTCCTCATAGGTTCCTACTGAATTATTATATTTTAGTCCCAACGCAAGTGGATGTTTCACATGATGCCTGGAACAGAGTAGAAACTCCAGTACATCATATAATTAAATTTTATTTATCCACAGTATAATGGGATGAATGACAGTTATACCATAGAGTAGATGCCAGAATGTAAATGGACTAGTATCAGAGACAGTGCCTAGCGTGGTCCTTGGTGAATAGTGGGGACTCAGTTTGCTAATGAGGCATTAGTATAGGGAAAGGCTTCCTAGAAGGCAGAAGTGATGTATTTGCACAGGGATCCAGCCAAGATTTGCTGGCACTGGCTCTGCTCTGAGAAGCTCTGGAATGTAGCACGGTGTCTGCTGTGGAGCCTCACACTTCACCTGTATGACGTCTGGCCCTTAAATATGACAGGTCAGAACCTTCTGCTGGGATGAGACATGCAAGCTACATCTTTGAGCCTTCTTAAGTAGTGGACACAAAGTAAACAGCCCATAACTAAGGGTAGATCTTGAGGGACTGCATAGAAATATTAAATAAAATTTTTTTAAATCTCAGTTTAAAAATGGGAGAAAAGTTTGTACATGACTTTCCAACCTTCTATGAGAAGACTCTGTGACATCTGGACATTGTTTCAGTTGAGTCCCTGAATTGTACGGTACCCCAAGTGTATCACACTGTACCTTTGCTTCCTACCTTCTCGGCTTCTTTTCATTTTTGTTGAGCATTCCACACGCCATCACATTATTTACTGGGACAAGCCACCACCCCTGCCTTGGGGGTACAGGCTGGGGAAGGCAGACATTACTTAGCAGCACGATGTAACAATGACAACAGTAATAACAATCACAGTCATAGCATTTACTGAGACCCTTCCATGTGCCAGACACTATGATAGGTGGTTAACACTTTGCAGTCGGGACCCTGGGATCCAGGATCAATCCCTACTTGATTTGTGGTTCTTTCCAGGGTTAGAACAGTAAGGGACCTGGAGGAGAGACTAAGCACAAACAATGTAGCAAGCCTTTTGCTAAGGGCTTTTCCCTGTGTAGTACCGTACTTCCAATAAGCTCCTTGAATCATAAAGGTGTGGTAAGACAGCAAGAACAAGTCCATTCAAATCTCATAATTAGAACAACAAGCAAATACATTGATCATGGTGGTACACTAAACCAGTAAATAGTTATTGAGCATATACTGTGTGCCAGACACTGTTCTAAGCCCCGTACCTATGAAGAAAATAACGCATAACAGGCTCTGCCTGAAGGAAGCTGACATCCAAGTAAAAGAAGGTATGACAGAGAAAAAGAAAGAGAGGGAGAGAATGCATAAATGAGTTTCTTTCGGATTATAATTTCTGAAAAGAAAAGAAAACAAGGTCATGTGATAGAAGGTGCGCAGGATAGCAGAGGGCAGGGCAGAACCAAATGAGAAGGGATGATCAGGGGAGGCTTCATGGTGGAGATAAAATTCCTGCTAAAGGACGTAGCAATGCCAAGATCATGTGGAAGAGCAATCATCTCTGTTGATTCATCAGAGAGGCCAAGATGCAGAAAAGAGCTTTGGTGTTTGAGCAATAGAAAGAGGACCAGCGTGGCTCAAGTGTAGTGAATTGGGGATAGTGGTAGAGAATGAGGACAGAGGGGTCAGCAGGGGACCAGTCATAGGCCATGCTAAGGAGCTTATAAAAACCATTACAAGGTCTAAATAGGGGTATGGCATGGCTCCATTTATATCTTTCAAAGACATCACCCTGGATGCCATGTGGCCGCCGTCCCAGATGGTCAAGTAAAAGTTACTATCTGCCATTCTAAGGACGATCCATTGTTCATTTACCCCAAAAGGAGTAATTGTGCCTCAGCTATGGCCATGAACTTGGCCAGATCCTGAGGCTGCAATGATGAATAAAATACACACAGTCCCTGCCCTCACTTAGAGTCTTGTGGGGTTTACAGTCCCACAAATGGATAGTTCATTCTAGTGCAATTTGTTCTGCCATTGGGGAGATTCAAAGGCTCTTGAAGACATAGCCAGACAAGGCTTTCTGGAAAAAAAGTGACTTTCCAGTTGATACTTGATGGTCATCAAGAGTCACCCATGTGAATAGAGGGAGGGGGTGGGGAGCATTTGACAGGAAGTTATCTTGTAGGGCACAGGGACAGCTGTCCAGCAGGGCGGGAGTAAAGCTCAGGAGTGGCCAGGGAGAGACTACAGAAGGAGTCTGGCCCACAGCTTGAGGGTGTTGTGATCCAGGAGGTGGGTTTATGCTGAATGCAGTGATCTATAAAGAAGGGCTGCAGAAAATCCTGATTCTACAGAGCAGAATTCAAGCACACAATAGTATAACATCAAAGTGTTTCTCTGGCTGAGATGGTTGCTTAGCAATCAAGGTTCTCTTCCCCCAGCACAGCCTCTACCTGTCTTCCAGCTCTCGCCCCCTGGCCCTCTGGCTCCCTGGCCCATGGGCAGAAGCCCCCCCAGCTCCCAGGAACCTACGGTTGTCGCTTCTCCAAGGCTGAGTTTTGGTGGCTTTATGTCAAGTGCCCAGATGGAGAAGGAGGGCTGTGATTGATGTTGTTGCTCCCAAAGCTGCAGGAGAGCTGCTTGCCCAGCTCAGTGGGCCACGCCCCAGCAGCCCCTCCAAACCAGAAAAGCGTGATGGATAGGGGTGCGTGGCTCAGCCGCACAGGCAAACAGCAACAGGCTCAATCTCTAAAAGAAGGCGGAGGAGAAAGAGCTAGGGTTATTGGGAATAAATATTTCGAAAGACAGCAGGGGCATATGCTCTTTGCCAGCCCATGAGGCTTTCTGCTGTTGGTGAAACTGCACAGTAGACAGGCTAATAAGACTGGATTTGGAACCATTTGGGCCAAGTTCAAATCCTGGCCCTGCCATCTCCTAAATCTATGATGTTGGAGATCTTTGCCCCTCAGTTTTCTCACCTGTAAATTAAAGCCAAAAGAGTATCTAGTATAATGTTGTTAAAAAGACTCAGGAAGTCAATACACGTCAGGCTCTTAGACCAGCGCACAGCATGTGGTAAGTGTTCATTTAATGTTAGCTATCGTTATTCCTTACTCTGTGCCAAGTTTTGGAGATTAAGAAATGGATAAATATAGTCTTAAGAACTGCACAGCTTAGTCAGAGAGAAAGAAAGAGATATCATTTATTGCTCACCTACAGTGTTCCAGGTATTTTGCATATATTAGCTATAAGGTCATAGAAAACACACTAGTTTATTTTTGACTGTCTGATACCACACTGAGGGGCATTTCTACTAAACATAATAGAGTAGCACAAATTCTGTACCAGGGACACACAGATAACAACTTCTGTGTAAAGATGAGTCCTCAAGGAATTCTGATTGTGGAGAGGGAGTGAGGTCTGGATGGACACTAAGATTTCAGTGGAAAGAAGTTTGTTTATAATTTGATATCTCTTCTCTTTTAGCCATCCCTTAATAACTTTCCTTAGCTTGACCTCCTCCCTCCCTGAGACTGTTACAGGCTAACTTATACATTAGATTTGGTCCAGAGATTAGGTTACTGGAGCCAGTGGAAGTATGAATTCTAACCCCACAGGAAGAGTCCTGAAGCTAAGAGCACAGCGTGAATTTCAAATCTACCTCCTCCAGGTGTGAGGATTTAGGCACTTCACTCAACCCCTCGACTTTATTCCTCACCTGTACAGTGGGGCATGGCCACTACCTGATTGTTAGGAGCATTAAAGGACATTGTATTGGTAGACCACATAGCACCCCAGAGTGCCCCTCCTTCAGTGACTTTTTCCATTTTCCATATCTCCATGGTCGATTTCACTGGACATTCAGCATGTGCTCACCACGCCAGGTCCGTGATCCCATAACATGGAGCAACCCCAAGGAGCTGTGTCACGGGACTCTGACCCATCCTGCCTGATGGGACCAGCACTGTCCACCTGCCCCAAGGACAGCCAAGCCTGTTTCAGGACCTCCAAGAGACTGGGCACAAGAAATCCCAAATGGGAAGAAGTAGACCCACAGGATTCTTCTTATTATAAACTTAGATTTGAAAATGGATGAGCAACAGGGAGTCAGGAGTGGAAGCCAAGGTGAAAGACTGTAAGAGTAGAAGCCACGATTACAGAAGTGCTAGGACAGCACGTGAGGGGGCCACCCAGGAGGCGGGGGTGAGCAAAGTCCAGAGAAAGAGCTGGAACAAGAGCAACAGTCTCTTCTATGGAAGTCGTCAACACCGGCTTCCACAAAGACCTTCCAGGGCAAGAGCCATGAGGCCTAATTCCCTCAAGGTCCCTGCCCTTGCTGAGGCCTGGCCATTCACTATTCCTTGGGGTTCCTGAGGCCCAGCTACATGCTCAGATGCCTGGTTCACGTCAGGCCCATTTGTAACCTCAGAAAAGTGGTTCTCAACCAGGTGGGATTTTGTTCCCAGGAGACAATAGGCAGTGTCCGGAGACAGCTTTGGGTCTAGGGTGGAGAGGGTGCCATGGGCATCTAGTGTCATGTCACTAAACACCCTCCAATGCACAGGACGGCTCCCAGAACAAAGAGCCATCCGGTCCACAATGTCAGCAGTGCCGAAGCTGAGAAACCCTGCCTTAGAGTCAACTCCACATTACGTGAAGCAACTGCAGCAACTCTCCGCCTCTTGAAGCCTAAAGAATCCAGGAAACACAATGCTTTTTCACTCCTGCCATAGTGTTGGTCCTTGAGGGTGCTTTGGGGAAAGATAGATTTGTAACCCCCACAGCTCATGGCTTGGGGGTCTGGTGCAGAGCAGTCATTTAATAGAGTGGCTTTGCCTTGAAATTGGAGTTGGTTTTAACCTGTGGTTTAAATCACACAGACAAAGGCACCCTTGGAAATCACACATAATACTTTGTCCATTCAACGTACATGGCTTGGTGTATAGAAAAAAGGGCTTGGCTAGTGCCAGGTTTTTGTGTTTAAAACTTTGAAGCTTAATATGGAGGATGCACAACATATCAAAAGGGTTTCACATCATGAGATGTACTAGGAAAGCTGGGACTCTGATGCACAACCACTGAATAGAAGGACTGGGGAGATTGCCGAATGAATGATTATTTCTCCAACTTCTGCTGTATAAGATGGGGACAATTAATAGTACACTCCCCACAAGGTGTTGTCTGGATTAAGTGACCCAGGGAATAAGAGGATACTATGTATTCTTTCAAGCTGGTATCATGATTTCTATCTGCTAATGGTAATAGTAATACCTCTAAAATCCAAACTGGCGTGTTGCAGATCCAATGTGATATTAAGGAGAAATGTTTTCTCCGTAGCACAGAGTCATAACTTCAGCGTTCATATTCTAGGGAATCCTTGCAGGTCTATAGGAAGACTCTGGAAAAATTAGTCAGGACTAAATTTCTCACATCCAGAAGGAACAGGCTCTTGAATTATGAGAAAAAGAAAATCGTTCTGTTAGATCTACGTGTCTGTGGGATAAGGACTCTAAAATGAAAGGAAGCAGATGCAAGTCACAGATTCAAAGAAGGAAGACAGAGGGGAATCATTCCATAAGAATTAATCTCAAAGCAGGACTGTGGGTGATGAATCTAAAAGAATTTCCTTAAACTGAGGTCTGAAGATCAGGAAACAGAGAGGTGCAAAACGTTTAAACAAAATAATAGAAATGAAAATTATTTTTACATTTACAATTATCTTTAGCGATCATTTATTCAGTGCCCATAAGGTTTTAGAAACCAGATTAAGTGTTTCACATTTATTACCTCATGGAATACTAATAACACTAGGTGCTCTATTTTCAGACCCAGGCACCCCGAATTAGCCAGTAATAGAGTTGGAGCACAGAACCTAGCATTTACACTCCAAAATCCAAGACAGAATCTTGACCCTAAACCCAAGTCTTCCCCTGCCCACAGTCAAGAAAACCTGATGTGAAATCCACTTACCTCAGTGTGGCCATCTCTGCAGAGGAGAAACAGATTTCTTTTTCTATTGCTAAGTGATTAGGAAGAAATAAAGAGCATTCTCCAATATTCCTAGTACTCTCTGATGTAAAGCACCTGTTTCATACATGCATTTGGCTGAGTTCTTCTGCAAGCTAATCAGCGATGAAACACTCATAGCCAAGGATTGTCATCATGATATAGGTTTCGTGAATGAGATGTGGAGCTAGGTCAAAGCAGAGATAGGCTGATGTGGAGAAAAACAAAAAGAAATAACAAAATTTAAAAATACACTTATTTCCTAACATTATTTAACCAAAACGAGCCCTAAAGAACTTTCTTTTTGAACAGATTCCTATACCTTGTGAGAAATCTCCATGAACTCTTCTCTGCGTGTAAAAGGAAGGCACATCATTAGAAAGGTAAATTACCCCTCATTTGTAATAAAGTCTTAAATTTTACCTGTGCCTTTCCAGATATGACCTTCGACCTCGAGTTGTCAAGCTGACTGCTCCTAGCTTCCTTGGAGTTGATGTCATGCCATGTACTTCCGCATTCAGCAAATCAAGCCTTAGGTCAAATTCCATGCCTCTTTGCAAATCTATAGAAAATTACCTTTCTAAATAACCTGGGACTAATATTTTAACTCTTAAGTGACGGATACTTCCTATTAGATATAGAACAAAAATGAGTTTTTCAATAATTGCCTGAAATCTTTTGTTGTCAGGAGGTTTATTCTATCTCATTCTACTCTATTGTATCCTGTTACTAAAATATATTATATAATATATAACCTGCAATATGTTAAAAATATACAAGTTATAATATTTTTTATTAGTAAAATTCTATTGTTATAAAGTGATGATTTTTTTAAAAAAATTTTGTCGGAGTATAGTTGCTTTACAATGTTGTATTAGTTTCTACTGTACAGCAAAGTGAATCAGCTATACGTATACATATACATATCCCCTATACATATACATATACGTATACCTATACATATTCCCACTTTTTTGTATTTCCTTCCCATTTAGGTCACCACAGAGCATTAAGCAGAGTTCCCTGTGCTATACAGTAGTTTCTCATAGTTATCTATTTTATACATGGTATCAAAAATATATGTATGTCAATCCCAATCTCCCAATTCATCCCACCTCCCTTCCCCCTTGTATCCATACGTTTGTCTCTATTTCTGCTTTGCAAATAAGATCATCTATACCTATTTTTTAGATTCTACATATATGCATTAATATATGATATTTGTTTTTCTTTTTCTGACTTACTTCACTCTGTATGACAGTCTCTAAGTCCATTCACGTCTCTACAAATGACCCAATTTTGTTCCTTTTAATGGCTGAGTAATATTCCAATGTATATATATGTACCACATCTTCTTTATCCATTCCTCTGTTGATGGACATTTAGGTTGCCTCCACGTCCTGGCTATTGTAAATAGAGCTGCAATGAACACTGAGGTGTATGTGACTTTTTGAATTATGGTTTTCTCTGGGTATATGCCCAGTAGTGGAATTGCTGGGTCATATGGTAGTTCTACTTTTAGTTTTTAAAGGAAGCTCCATATTGTTCTCCATAGTGGTTGTGTCAATTTACATTCCCACCAACAGTGCAAGATGGTTCCCTTTTCTCCACACCCTCTCCAGCATTTATTGTTAGTAGATTTTTTTGATGATGGCCATTCAGACCTATGTGAGGTGATACCTCATTATAGTTTTGATTTTCATTTCTCTAATAATTAGTGATGTTGAGCAGGTTTTCATGTGCTTCTTGGCCATCTGTATGTCTTCTTTGGAGAAATGTCTATTTAGGTCTTCCACCCATTTTTTGATTGAGTTGCTTGCTTTTTTTGATATTGAGCTGCAATCCTTTGTCATTTGCTTCACTTACAAATATTTTCTCCTGTTCTGAAGGCTGTCTTTTCGTCTTGTTAACGGTTTCCTTTGTTGTGCAAAAGCTTTTAAGTTTCATTAGGTCCCATTTGTTTATTTTTGTTTTTTTTTTCATTACTCTAGGAAGTGGGTCAAAAAAGAGCTTGCTACAATTTATGTCAAAGAGTGTTCTGCCTATGTTTTCCTCTAAGAGTTTTATAGTGTCTGGCCTTACATTTATGTCTTTAATCCATTTGGAGTTTATTTTTGTGTATGGTGTTAGGGAGAGTTCTAATTTCATTCTTTTACATGTAGCCGTCCAGTTTTCTCAGCACACTTATTGAAGAGACTGTCTTTCCTTCATTGTATATTCTTGCCTCCTTTGTCAAAGATTAGGTGACCTTAGATGCATGGATTTATCTCTGCGCTTTCTATCCTGTTCCATTGATCTATTTTTCTGTTTTTGTGCCAGTACCAGACTGTCTTGATTACCATAGCTTTGTAGTATATTCTGAAGTCAGGAAGCCTGATTCTGCCAGCTCCATTTTTCTTTCTCAAGATTGCTTTGGCTATTTGGAATCTTTTGTGTTTCCATACAAATTGCACAATTTTTTGTTCTAACTCTGTGAAAAATGCAATTAGTAATTTGATAGAGATTGCATTGAATCTGTAGATTGCTTTGGGTAGTATAGTCATTTTCACAATATTGATTCTTACAGGCCAATATCACTGATGAACATAGATGCAAAAATCCTCAACAAAATACTAACAAACCTAATCCAAAAACACATTAATAGAATCATACAACATGATCAAGTGGGATTTATCCCAGGGATGCAAGAATTCTTCCATATACACAAATCAATCAATGTGATACACCATATTAACAAATTGAAAGATAAAAACCATATGATCATCTTAATAGATGCAGAAAATGCTTTCAACAAAATTCAGCACCAATTTATGATAAAAACTCTCCAGAAAATGGGCACTCACCAGAAAGAGGGAACCTACCTCAACATAATGAGAGCCATATATGACAAACCCACAGCAAGCATCATTCTCAATGGTGAAAAACTGAAAGCATTTCCTCTAAGATCAGGAACAAGACAAAGGTGTCCACTCTTACCACTATTTTTCAACATAGTTTTGAAAGTCTTAGCTATGGCAATCAGAGAAGAAAAAGAAATAAAATGAATCCAAATTGGAGAAGAAGAAGTAAAACTGTCACTGTTTGTAGATGACATGATACTATACATAGAGAATCCTAAAGATGCCACCAGAAAACTACTAGAGCTAATCAATGAATTTAGTAAAGTCACAGGATACAAAATTAATACACAGAAATTTCTTGCATTCCTATACACTAACAATGAAAGATCAGAAAGAGAAATTAAGGAAACAATCCCCTTCACCACTGCAACAAAAAGAATAAAATACCTAGGAATAAACCTACCTAAGGAAGCAAAATACTTATATGCAGAAGACTATAAGACACTGATGAAAGAAATTGAAGACACAAACAGGTGGAGAGATATATCATGTTCTTGGATTGGAAGAATCACGTGATGATTCTTTTAAAGATTGCTAAGCTTTAGGAAAGGGGCTGGCAAACCATGGTCCAAAACCTGCCCACCACTTGTTTTTGTAAGTAAAGTTTTATTGGAACATGAACACACTCATTCATTTACATATCATCTGTGGCTGCTTTTGCATTACAACAGCACGTTTAAGCAGTTGCAGCAGAGATAAGATGGTCCACTAAGCCTAAAATATTTATGATCTAGCCCTTTACGGAAAAAGTCTGTCAACCCTTACCTTAAAATTACATAGGAACTGCAATATTGAAACTCATTGTTTTGAGTTAAATGAGAAGTTTTGCCAGAGTGATAGCTGAAACTGAGATTTATTTCCTGCACTCTATTTTATCAAATATAAATTTCTTATCTATCTTGCACCTAGGAGTCCAGTAAAATGTTAGGGCTCTATCCCCAAATATCCTAATATCATTAGTGATGTTTTATGGATCTATTAACTTCTCTAAGACTTTTGTAGAAGAAATGACACCTTTCAGGTTATGACCATTTTACACTAGAGTGTATGCATTCCTCATGCCACTAAACTCTGGACATTAAATTGTTTATCTACCTCCAAATGTCTGCACCCTACTCATGCCTCCCTCTTTCTACCCTGTCTGGCACTAGTGCCATAAATTCTGATACCCTGGGAAGGGTTAGATAGTTCTATTAGCTAGCATGTTTATGTCATCAAGAAACGAGGTTTAATGTGATGTAGCATGTGATAGGAACAAACCCGATATGTATAGCATGAGTGGTGGGTCCACTCTGTACCTATACCTTGTCACCACAAGGTCTTCACCATGGGCTAGGTTGCCAGCCTTCCATTTCTTCTCTGTCTTGATGACCTGTCCCTCTGGTCTTCCCCTGCCATTACTCCAATGTAGAGCTATACCCTTGCCATTTGGTATTTAGACTGACCCCACTGACTTCTGGTTTGACCTTGATGACCTAAGCTCTTGAACTGTCCCTACAGGAGACCTAGAGCATAGCCCCTACTGAACAGGCTAGTCTCCACTGTGGCTCTGGCTCCAGCTGACATGGTGTAAGAAGTGTGGAGCCGCTGAGAGGCCAGAGGCTGTTTTGGCATTTAATTAGAGGCAGGGGTCCGTACACATTAGAAAGAAGCCAGGCCAATAGGGCAGGAACTTGACTTAGACTTATGGACTGTACAACTCTTCAGTGAGCCTGACATATTCTGCTAAACTCTGTGCCTCATTCCTGGTTTCAGAAAAGCTAGAACCACCTGTGCTGAAAAACAATCAGGGAAAGTTCTTCTGGGGAATCTCAGTAGGGGTAAGAGTAACAAGACAGACTGAGATGAGATTGTTAGAAGCCTGAAATGCCAGACTACAAAGTTCCTGAAATTTCTGGCTAACCTACATTATAAGCATTTCATCTTTAAACTTTAAGGTAAAAAGAAAAAAAAAAATCGCTCTAATGCTTTAATGCGGAGGAGGGACTGCCTCATGGTTGGGAAGATGAACTTTGGAGCCAGACTGACTTGTCCAAATTCAATCTCCATCTCTCACCAGAATATATAATCTGGGACAAGTTTATTTGACTTTTATGTGTCTCAGTTTCCTCTTCTGTAAAGCAGAAACAATGGTAGTGAGCACCACATCAGGTGATCCTGCAGAGCTCTTGTTGTTATAATTTAACATTTGCCAAATGTTAGATTGTGAGCAAGGTAGTCCAACTCACTTACTTTTCACAATGACTAGGAACAAAGTAGGAACAATTAGCACCCCTGTTTTACAAATGTGGAAACAGCGGCTCAGAAAGTGTAAGTAACTTGTCAAAGATCAAAGAGTGAGGAAACAGCAGGATCTAGAAGCAAACTCAAATCTGTCCAATTCCCAAGTCAAGCTTTTAAAGATTCTGTTATATCTCCTGGTTTGAGGGGGGAAAAAAAAGTATTTGCATCAAAAGTAATTCTTTTAACTCTTTAGACCCTGTGGAGCCTTGTTCCTGGAGCTCACCATCCATGGCCTGAGATATAAATGCAGATGGTAGAGGCAGGGGCCAGAGCTGGTTTGTATTCTGTTTACCTCCTTCTCTTGGAAAAAAATCAACCACATGTAATGAACAAACAAATGTAGGAAATTGTGGATACTTCTTTTCTGAGTTTTAGATTTTTAATGAGGCATTGATTGTGATGCATGTTTTGCTAATCTAGAGCATTTACCCTGTTCATTTGCTGCTTCTCCCCTTATCTTCTCACTCCCTTCCCTGTGCAATTTTTGTCAGTGCCGCTTTGCAGATACAGGCTATTGTTTGATGGATGTTTCATAGAGAAGAAAATCTACCTAATTCTTACAAACAAGGACATCTAAGAACACACACACACACACACACACACACACACACACACACTATATCTATATCTATATACATAGATAAAGAGAGAGAGAGAAATTTAGAGAGAGGAATTTTGTAGCTCAGTCCACGAGTTGATGTGGAAACATATCATTCTCTTGTTCATACTTACTGAAAGATGGATCCCTATTAGAAAGATTCTTGGTATTAGACGATACTGAGAGGAAAAAGTGAATTATAATTTACGCATTTATATATCTCATTTTGACTCTGATAGAGAGGAATAATACCATGAGTTACAACCTCTGTAGATTCGTTTGACCCAATTCAAGGGAGCTAAGGCCAGGGGCAGAGCAATGAGAAAGAGACAATGAGGCAGGAGGCAAAATGGGAAACTTCTGCCTGAGTTACCCTGGACGTGCTTAGTTTATTGAGTGCTTACTCTGTGTTTGGCTCAATACTAAGTGCTTTCCATAGATTAACATGTTCCACCAACCCTTTGAGCTAGGTCTTGTTGTTATCCCCATTTTCCAGATGAAAAAGCTGAAGCTAAGAAAGGCTCAGTAACTTGCCCAGAGCCACACTTCTCCCCTCAGGTTGAGCTGAAGCAATACGAACCCAAGCCGACTTGATTAACCCGGAAGGTGGTCTTAAGGTGGGCAGCTCCTAGGACAGAGATGCTCTGATGTATAAATGTATACTTACTGGAGTCTCAGCCCAACCAGGATTAGGACTACACTAACAGTGTGTGTGTGTGTGTGTGTGCGTGTGTGTGCATGTGTGCAAGTGCGTGTGCTCTGCAAGGACCATGTATGAATGTGTGCACTTTAGGAAGCCGGCAACATCACTGGTGTAAATGTCGTGCACGCCTGAATACAAATGAAAAAGAAGGAGGGAAGGAAGGATGGAAATAAAGAAAAGTGAAGTGCCAAGTTGTACCAGATGTCAGTAGCCGCTAAGGTGAGTTTTAAGGACACTTTCAGCTGTGGGAGAAAACCCAATGAGACTAAATGAATAAGCCAGAGGTAGGAAGACCTGAAGTTTAGCTAATTCAGAGGTTAAACCACTCTGCCAAAGACCCAAGTGCTTTCCATTGTTCTGCTCTGCTATCTTCGTCCTCAAGATGGTTCCCCTCTGGCCAGACAGTTTGAGAGTTTACAGCCGGACATGAAAACATTTAGAGGAAGAAGAAGACCATCTATTATGATGTATTCTTAAGGATTAGGTAGCCTTTCTAGAACCCACCATCAGCCTTCTCTTTATGTCAGTTAAAGCCATTCACAGACCTACTTCCACACCAGTCCCTGGGAAGAGAAGTGGATCTCCATGGCTTAAACTGACCTTTTGAGATAGAGCGTGTCCTGAGAGTAAACCACTGTGGCCATCAAACTCCCAACACACTGTGTCCCATGCCAAAGATGACACTTTTGCTAAATACATGAACTCACAGACGGTGTTGAATGTTGAGTAAAGGGGCCCAATGTCCAACGTCCCAAAAGCAGAGGACTCATGGGAAAGGACTTAGGGCTTGGGAGAGCTCAGCTCTGCATGCTGTGTGCCATGTTCCCTCAATCCCCAGGGCTGTTGCACACGTATCCATACCTGGAGCTAGAGAAATGGTCCATACACACAAAGCCCCTGCCTTCAAAGACTTTAAATTCTAGTGGAAGAGACAAAAAAATAATGAATAGACATAATTTATATGGCAGCAAAGAGTAGTATAAAGAAAAATAAAGGGAGATAGACTATAACAAAGGCTGTACATCCTTCTAACTGGAACGACCTGTTCATCCCTGCCATGCTATTCACCCAGCCCAGTTAGTTCCTGTTCTTCTTTCAGGTCTTAGCTTATGTCTCACAGTCCTTTAGGGTCTTCCTAGCTTCTGAAGCTCTCTCTTCTCCTATAAGAACTTCTTCTTATCACCAGAGTTGCAATCTTATATATACTTATGTGAGTGATTAGTTGTCCTTCTCTATATAATAAGAACCAAATAAACCAGGAAGTAAGTCCATGTGCTCAAGATTCTATCTCCAGCAATGAGCACATTGCTTAGCACATAGTAACCACTTCATAAGCTTTTTTTTTTTTTTTTTTTGAGTAATGGAATAAGAAACTAAATAACATAAAATACTGGCTTCTGGTAGGGCCACAGAAAAGAAGCATCTTTCCTGAAGGCCACGTGCCGCTACCTAATACAGCACATCAAACCCCAGCTATCTACAGCCTAGTTTGCCTGCCCTGAACCAGTTCCCTAGGTTTGCATGTTTTCCAAAAATGCCAGTAAGTGATTGAAAAATATATAGATCAGGTAGCATTCTTATATCCTGTTCATCACTGAGTAGCAGAAGTATTTTTTTTTCCTGTACAGCTTGTACCACATGGAGAGGGCACCAGGAGCACAAAATCCTCTCTCTCCTTGGAGGTGTGTTTTTAAAAGCTCTAGAGAATAAAATTGATGGCCAAGACTTTACAAAACCCCTGATGATGAAAGCTGTATCCAGCCTTGCTTCTTTGTATATAGCAGAGCAACAAATATAGTATTGCAGACCATGGGGGGGAAATGTACATATTGATTGTTATTATTGTTATTATTATTCCCAGATCTATTTTGTCTCAAGCATAAAAGACAGAAGGGAAGTTACATTTCATTGAGTGTTCATGTTGTGCTAGACACTTTTAATAAAAATATTAATGATAGAAAACAAGATTATTTAAATGTTTGCGTGCAAGATCTCATTCAGCCTTTGAGACAGATTTTATTAGTATACCCATTTTACAGATGAGAAAACAGAAGCTCAGGATGGGGAGTTATTGCCTGAGATCACATGGTAGATGAGTGACAGAGACAGGTAAGCCAGGTCAGTCTGTCTCCAAAGCCTTATGTAAGTCTCTAAACTTACTGCTTTAGTTTGGATTCCCCTGCTGAGAGCAGAGAATTAGAAAGAGTTTGGGTGCAGGAAATTTATGTGGAGAGTGATCTCCAGTGACAGAATTGAAGGATCTGGGTACATGTCAGGAAGAGAGGAAATGCCAACATAAGAGTGTTTGCTATGGTTTCAGATTTTAACTCTGTGGGACCTCTGGGAGATTGGGGCATTTATCCACCTGCTTCAGTTCCACACTGGCTAAGGATAGCTCCTGAGGGTGTTAATTCTCCTGCCCTTTCAGGAGAGGGCTGAGTAGGCTCCAGAGACTTTGAAAAAGACCTTGAGTCAGAAAAGCAGAAAGAAGTTCATCAAGCACTTAAGGCGAGGCGCTGTCAACATGAGTCTTCTACACTGGACTCCGCAACAGCACCTGAAATCGCAGGTGGGCTGAGAGATGAGGTATCGGCCACCTGAAGCTCTGCTACACTCACTGTGGCTCAAGTTCAATTTCATTTCTTCTTCACCATGACCTTGTGAGTTAGGTGTTAAGTGTTCTACCTTCCAGTGGGGAAAGACTGAGGTTACGAATTGTCAATGACTAGCCCAAGGGTGCACAAGTGGGCAGTGCCCTTTGAGCCTCCATTTACAGGCAGATCTTTACATTTGGCTTTCTTTCTGCTGTGCCACACTCTGTTCAACTAAGTTTGAACAAGGCTTAATGCACAAGGATGCAAGAAACCAGATGAGAGAAATCCCAGCCTTCACCCTCAGAACAGCTGAGAAGGACATGAGGCAGGGATATCATGACTCTACCATAAGACGGTGCTCATCTAAAGAAGAAAACACCAGGCAGACTTCCTCTGAGATCTGTCCTGGAAGCAGGAGGTCATCACTATCTCTAGAAACAGAGCTGATCTCTGTCTTATTGATATATCTTTACAATATAAACATCGATGTTTCATCAGTCCTCAGAGTTCACTTTGAGTAGTGAAGACACTAGCATTTTCATTTGCTTTTTAATCAGTGAATGGCTCCAAAATTATTTATTTATGTGCATCTATAAAGACATAACAAGAATCTTTGGAGGAGGGACATCCTATACATCATGTTTGTGACTCTTCATCAACTTCTCCCCCAGCAAATGTGCAGAAAGGATGGAGCATTCCATGGCCCTGTAGGTTTCTAGTTTTGTCTTCATACTCAGAACAAGTGAAGAAAAGACTCGAGGCAATTACTAGAGAATGGACTTGAGGATATGGGGAGGGGGAAGGGTAAGCTGGGACAAAGGGAGAGAGTGGCATGGACATATATATACTACCAAATGTAAAATAGATAGCTAGTGGGAAGCAACCGCATAACACAGGGAGATCAGCTTGGTGCTTTGTGACCACCTAGAGGGGTGGGATAGGGAGAGTGGGAGGGAGGGAGATGAAAGAAGGAAGAGATATGGGGATATATGTATATGTATAACTGATTCACTTTGTTATAAAGCAGAAACTAACACACCATTGTAAAGCAATTATACTCCAATAAAGATGTTAAAAAAAAAAAAAGGAAAAAAAAAACAAAAGGACTGGAGGCAAGTCCCCCTGTTTCAATCAACCAGGAAGTGATTCTGGATGATAATAAGAGAGGATAGCAAAGAAGGGGAGAAGGGGGAAATTACTGGCTTGGTCAAAGCTTGCAAAACGACACCAGTGATTAAAACATCTTATGCTGTCCTCGGGCGGCAGAAGCTATCACTGACAAAAGATCTCATACACACACACACAAAAGGAAAGAAATTAGCCATTAAAAATATTTCAGCATAATGCAATTATTACAGCTGTATAATTGAATGGGGAAACCATTGATCTGTAGTAGAAAAGAAATTGCTCTTCTCATTGTGTTCCTATGAATATGTGAACATTAATCTCCATCTATAATCAACGTTCATTTCAAATTTGATTGCGTGCTACTAAACACCCGTAGCTATGCTAACATTATGTTAATATGGTTCAACATCATAGCTCCCAGCTTCACAGCACAAATATTTTTCTTTGGCAATCAATAGTAATTTCAGCTGAGTGGATGGAAGTCACGTTTTAATGGTAATCTTTCCTCCAAGCCTCCAAGTGGAAACTCAGTTGGTGTCTTAACATGGCTGCAGTGTGTTGCATATAATCAGAAAAATTAACCTGAAAAGAGAGAGAGGAAGAAAGGGGGTGGGGGAGGTGGATTAGAACTAAGAAGCAAGCTTGGCAAAACTCTAAATCTACCTAATAGATGAAAGTGCTCATTAGGTAGGAAAGAAGTGAGGATGGGTGGGCGGATGGGATTGGATGAATGTATGTTGGTAGAGGGAGAGGTGTGCAGAGAGGGGGCTGGGACTGTTAAGAAATAAACTATTTCTCTGGCTGTAAGCCAATGGGATGGAGCAGCCAGGTACCTGTGCAGCCTGGATTTTGCCAAAGCAACAGAAAGGTGTGAGGAAACAATAGGAAGCTTGACAAACATGGGTGCAATCTATATGGAAGCACCTTTGCTTTTGAAGCTAACACTCAGATGTCTCTTCTTTCTCTTACTCTTTCATTCATTCATTTATTCATTCATTTATAGCAAGCAATAGAAAATTTTATAAATTTTTATATTTATAAAAATAAAGAAAATTTGGAAGGTGAAGAAATTTGTGAAGGAGAAATTACCTTTTTAAGCTCCTCTACTGCTGGGCACCAGGAATATAAGAATGAAATCAGCACATCTCTGTCCATGGAGAGTTGATGCTTCAGAATGGGAGTTAGACACATGAACAGCTCACATTAACAACCCCTATTGCTTTGGGAGTTCTCCGTACCTCCTGCTCCCTTAGCCATGATATTCCTTTTCTGCCACGAGAAAAAGAGACAGAGAGAAGAATATTTGCTACATTCATTGGGCAAGCATTAATTTCAACCCCCAAAGACTTATCTGAAGGAATTCTTAGGTGAAATCACTGTCTCAGCTCCTTCATCTAAGGCTGCTGCCCTCCAGGACTCCTTGCCAACCACACCACACCCTCCCATAGCTCCTTAAATCACAGGCTCAATCTCTGAGAAGGGTCAAGTTTATGACCGTCAAGTCTGCGTGTTGTTTATTATAAGGCAAAGGAAAATAAAACAACACAAGCGGGTTCCCAGGCTCTTTTCCTTCCCCTAATCGTTAACAAGGATTCTAGTGACGTCCCTTTCTTTCACTGCTCCCTCAAGCTCCCCACCCTCTCTTGCCTAGGTCCTATTTTGAAGATCAGAGGGAAACATTCGCTGAAGGACAGCAGGGTAGACACTGAAATGAGAAGGGAAATCCAGAGAAGAGATGACAATGGGCCAATGAGAAAGGATGAGAAGAACACTTCCAGGTGAAAGGTCATCAAGGTTAAATATTTGCTTGTTTGAGTTCAGAAAGAGGAGGAACTTGTGAAAGAGAAACTGCCACGGATATGGGAAATACTGAAAATATTGGATAAAGGGAAAAAATTTTTAATGTTTTCTTATAGTTTGCTGCTTATTCCACTTTATCAAGCCCTACAGAGACCTCAGTAGAGAAATTATCATCTCTTGACTATTTGTTTTCTTCTTTATAATTCCAAAGTGAGGAAAGATTTGAATTACTTTTACTTATTTCTTGCAATCTCAAAACGCTTTTTATAGGATGACAGTAATAATTATTATCAAATATGATTTACATAACAAAGCTCGAACTATTGGGGAGCCTCTCTCAGATGTCTTCTTTATCCCCAAAACTCCTGCTCAACTTTAATTTCATCAGCTCTGCTTGGTTTATTGTGACTGTCTCTCCCCCAGCCTCCCTAGACCTTGGGTTTTTACCTTTTAATCTGTCCCCTACAAGATGAACCAAAAAGCTTGCATGATCAGGCATACTTTTCAAGACATTTGGAAACTAAGCATCCAGAACATGGAAACAAGACTATATATTTCCATCCATGTTTAAAGTCACGCAATAGCCAATGAAGTACTTGACAAAATTTCACTAAACTTACCGTTAAATGTTTAGAAGCCTGTTTTGAGTTTTACTGCTTATTAGCAAAGCCAACAACAAAAAAAGTCACTGGAGAAAATATTCAATCTTCCCAACACAAGAAAAACAGCTGAAAGATTACACAGAAAACAGTATGGTAACAAATAAAAACGTATTCCTTTGTCAGCAGATTCCATTAGAAGATGCAGAGAAAACCTTGCTGAAGATCTGAAGAGTCAAGTGTTAAAAGAAATTATTTGGTGTGTAAGGTCCGCTGTACAGTTGGGTGAAAGTACAGATGTTTCTAACGTTTCTTTCCTTGTGGAATTTGTGACATGTAACACAGAATAAACTTCTTTTTAACACTGAAGAATATATGTAATGGAGAAAAAAATATTTCAGCAATACATGACTTTGTTATGAAACCAATATTTTATGAAATAACTATAAGTGGATCTACTGATAGAGTGACTAATTGAGTGGGATTTATTTTTCTTTTTAACTCCAGGTAAGGTTACAAAGAAAGCTCTGGATATGAAATTCATAGACTAGATCATTACATCTATAGCAAAAAAATAAAATAGTTGAAGTCGTAGGTGTGCAAAAATGTTTACAGTTTATTAACATGTGCTTAATTTTGTAAAAGATCTTTAAAACACAAAAGAATGTTTACCTTTATAATGAGATAGTGACAATAAAAATAATTTTCATAATGTAGCAAAGAACTTCAAGAGCTGCTAGCTTTAAGGTTATTTATTTTTCTTTTATAAAATGACAAGTGTTTTAAGTTTCCAAACAATTTTTCTGCCACTGAAATACCTGTCAGTGTAATGTCACTTATCAGATAATTTAATAATAATAATAACAATGATGTTAATAATAATAATAAATATAACCTCTCACTTCAAGGTTAAGGTGACATTTTAAAAACAAGGAACAAAGTATCTGTTCAGTAAATGAAACAGGCTATGGAGAGAGTGTTTTGAAAATGAATGTTGGAAAACATCTTCTCTGTTACAAATTTTGTTGCTAAAAACAATATAAATGCATTAATTATAAGAGCTCTGCCTATATACTCGGAAATACATCACAGAGTTGTTTTTCCTGTGTAAAATTCTTCTAAACCAAAAGTTGTAGTGGCATTTGAAGTGTTTGCATGAACATATGGGGGCAACACCTTCCGATTATTTCGTGAAACTACTAACTGGCATTATGGAAGATAGATTGTCTCTAGATTACATCAAAAACTGCTGCATAATTGGTGGATGAAATGAAGTCGAAAAATGAGTTTGATGATGAGGAAAACAGAGCCTGGGGTGCCCTTCTTTTGCATTTTGATCTATGTGTCAATTTCAGGGATAGATTGCTTTGTAACAAACCACTCTTAATTTTGCATGGTTCTGGTGTTTGAAATCCTCAGCTGAACAATTCTTAGGGTATCTGGAGCACTTGCAATCAAATGCCAGTGGGGCTGGAGATATCTGAATGCTTCTTTATTCAAGTTTCTGATACTTGGTCTCTAGGATCACTGACATGGCTGAAATGATTGGGTGCTAGCTCAGCATCTCTCTCTCCAAGCGGTTACTCCACATAGCTAGCTTGGCTCCCTTACAGCATGGTGGATCCATGATAGTCAGATTTTCCCCCATGTGGATGGCTTCCCCCAGTATGAGCATTCCAGAAAACTCAAGTGGAAGCTCTAAGGTTTCTTCTTATAGCACAGTCTTGGAAGTCCCAGAAAGTTGCTTCCACTACATTCTGTTGGTCAAGAAGATCTCTAGAGCCAGTCCAGAAACAAAAGGATGGGAATTAGACTCCACTTCTCAATGCAAGGAGCATCACAAGTACAGAGAGAGAAGGAACTGAAGATAGCCATCAACTTCTGTAAGAATTAACTGATGTAACACATCTGAAACACCTGATCCTGTTGCTAACATATAATCAGTGCTTAGATAATATAAAGAACATGTACTCAAATACTTTTTAAAGTTCGAACAGAGCTCGTGTGATTACAATGACTGATTCCTTTTCTTATTTTCTTTAACACATGTGGCCTGACAAATGATTGTTTTGTTTTGTTTGTGGAATATAATGCAAACAGCTAATGTTTATTGAACTTTTCTGATATGCTGAGCTCTTTTCACAAATGATGAAATTTGATCCTCTCCACAAATCTTGTAGGTAAGTACTCTGTGTACTTGGATTCCTTAGATACTAAAGACTAAAGCACAGAGAATTTTGTGACATCCTGGGTCACACAGCATCTAGTACCAAATGGATGAGAGTCACCTAATCTAATAGCAGTGACTGAGCTCTGTCCTGCCAGGTGGTTGAAAAGTCTGTAAAGATATACATGTTAAATTCCAAAAAAAAAAAAAAAAAGATATACATGTTAAATTCCATTTTATTATGCATTTCATGAGTTAGTTTCATTCTAATTTATTAAAATAGACCACAAAAAATTATAGTATATCTTTTCTGTAGAATACTATATAACTGTCACAAAGGATGAGGTAGGTGCTTATGTATTATTTTGAAAACAAAGTTGTAGGAATATATAAAATATACATATAGTATATACTTACTATGTATATATTATATATATATACAGAGAGAGAGAGAGATTCCACATTAGAAACTGTTACATGTAGTTCATACTGGGAAATGGGAATTGGGTTTATTTGACAAGAAGAAAGAAAGGTCCTTTTTTCCTTTTCAGGAAAAGGAAAAAATTACTATTACTTAGTGCCATAGTGGTTGCTGCTCCTGGCTTGCCTCAGCCCACCCCAAAGATTACCTACAGCTTTGCCTACACTTCCCATATACATTACTTTGGCTTCGACCTCAAGGTCCTCAAGCCTTCTCTCTCTCTCTCTCTCTCTCTCTCTCTCTCTCTCTCTCTCTCTCTCTCTCTCTCTCTCTCTTCCTCTTGCCCCTAGGATTTTTCTTGCTCTGCTGGCTTGGCCCAGGTCAGAAGCCCCTGTGAGCAGACCTCAACTCATGAGGGACAGCAGTTATGGATAAACACTCCTACTTCTCTGAAGTGTGTTCTTCACAGCTTCTCATGGGTCTCTGTGGACTGTACCCCAGTTATCTACAGCAGCCCCCCCTCCCATTTTCACACCCCCTTTACTGGCATTCCCCCTTCCCTGTCTCACTCCCCAGTTCCTCACCATGCTTCCTGGGATCACCTCCCAAATAAAACACCTGCACCTGAATCCTTCTCTCAGCATCTGCTTTAGAGAGACCCCAAACTAAGACAAATAGTATTTGAACTTTTTCTTGTGCTCATGTAACTTTCACTTAAACAAGCAAACAAAAGACAAAAGGTGTTATTCATTCATTTAAATGAATAACACCATCAAAGAGTGAACTATTTTCAGGCACCAGCATGGGTTGTGTTATCACTGTTGCACACCCTGGGCTTCTGGCTGAGGGTCTGAGTAACCTTCTGGTTTCCACTAATGGGCACGAACACATTCTGAGGCCACATTTGCATCTAAGGAAAACCAGGCTCTGGACAGCGTCTCTCCAGCAAGGCTTGGAGAGCAGGATTCCAAGCTCACTGCCTTGCAAAACGGTAGCATGACTTGTTTCTCTGTTTCCCGTCCCCACCCCCTCTCACAAGCATCTTTGATTTAACACAGCTTTATGCTCATCACCACACCATTACTACAGGATGCTTGCTTCCCACGAGCGCATAACCTGGGCCGAGAGACCCCGCAATTCATTGTCTGGCTCTGACACAGTGCCCTGGGCCCTGGCCCTGGGGAACCGAACTAAGTCGTCTCAAGATTACAAGCCATTTCAGCCCAATCAGAGGTTATGGCCCCTACTTTTTAACATCCTGCTTTTATTTGAAGGCTATGAAGTATAATAGTTCACCATTTTGGTTTAAGTATCACCATAAAAGTCACTGAGATGGAACAGGCCATAAGCAGTTCTTTTACATAGTGTAGCTGAGGCTGGGAGCTTACGTCTTCATTAACCCACAGAAATGGCTCTGAAATGAAATGCCGGGTGGGTGCCCCTCAGCATCAGGGATCAATCACATCCTTCTGACCCCATGTGCCTCACTTTGTCCCTTCGTGGTGCTGATGGTGAGTGAGTTGGGAACTCAGGAAGGAAAGGAGCAGACAAACGTCATAAGGAGATTCTCTGGATGAAACACCCAGCTCTGGGATGAAAAGTGAAAAACTCTTCCTGATACGGAGCTGTTGGCCCAGGAAGACATCTCTCCTTATCACCCACCGGCCATCAAGCATTCTGGGTTGCCAGAATCTGTCCCAGAGGCATAGAATCTGTAGGCATATGCTGTGGTCTGGCTGTTTTGTGTCTCCCTCAAAATTCATACTTTAAAATCCTAACCCCCAAGGTGATGGTCTGAGGAGGAGGGGTCTTTGGAGACATTAGGGTAGAGTCCTCATAAATGAGATAAGTTCTCTCATAAAAGAGACCCCACAGAGATCCCTAGGCCCTTCCACTAGGTGAAGACACATGAGAAATCAGCAGTCTGCAGGCTGGAAGATGGCTATTACTAAAACCTGACCATGCTGGCACCCTGATCTCCAACTTCCAACCTCCAGAACGGTGAGAAATAAATTTCTGTTGTTATAAACACAGAAGCTACCCAGTTTGTGGTATTTCATTATAGCAGCCCAGATGGACTTAGACAACATAATATGACAAAACAATTTTATTCTGCTTATCAGGGTGGCATTTGCTTATGTCAGAATTCCAGAGGACATTTTCTACCCATTCCATGGTACTGTGAGAAAAAAAGTTCTTTAGTGAAATAATTTGGTGGAAAAATTAACCAGGGATTTTTCACTACATAGAATTTAGGACTCAAAGAGCTTTAATATGTTGACAAATACACAAATTGCCAAAGATTTTTATTTGAAACTTTTCTCAAAGAATTTCTCTTAGAGTTCAAGTTTCATGCCTTACTGACATAAGATGACCTTTCTCCCAGTGCTCACATGGAAGATTCAGAACCTTGTCCCATCCATGGTGACCTAACACTTGAACACATAAGAACCAAACACTCCACTGCACTAAGAGATACATGTCACCCCATCCTTTTGCAACTGCCACTCATACACTAAGGTTCCCAACCCTCTTGCCTAATTCTGCCCCTACCCCTAAATGACAGGGTGAGGGTCTGTAGCCAAGACAAGTTGTCTTCATTTTTTTTTATTGCCAAGCCATTATTATCTATATGTTTATATTATTATCTATATGTTTATTATCCCATCTCTAAAATTGGATATACAGAAAACTCTCCCAACACCAACTCTCTATATCCAATTTTACCCAACAGATTTTTTTTTAATGAAGAGATCTACCCTTGTCTTATAAATAGGGCCATTCAACCCACTTTCTCCCATGACTAAAATGTGATAGGTCTTCAGTACATGTTAGTGTCTTGTCTTGTCTTTCCATTTTTTCTTTTCTTAGAAAATCCTAAGAACTAAAGCTCTACAGAGTGACTCTCAGATTCGATGGGACCAAAGGCCCACACTGACCAAGGATGCCATGGTCATATAGCAAGACACAGGCAACTCCTTCTTATTTTCATATTCATGGCAACAATGCTAATCTATCAAAACATAACCTACCTCTTTACATCCCTCCTGTGGATCCATTAAATTTTCTCTGAGAGGTGAAACCTGTTTGACCTCTCAGCCTTGACTCTTGCTTCCTTAAAATCCTTTCTCTTGAAAAGCCTTTCCAATCATCTTTATCTTCCTCATAAAGGTGTAGATATGGTCGTGTGGCCATCTCTTAACAAACATGCATTGTCTAAGCCAGAAAAACTCTCCTGCTCCTTGTAAGGTCTTCACTTTGCAGAAATGCCTCTTTTATTCAATGTCTTTCAAGTTGTCAAACATCGCCCTTTCTGGTCCATGGTTCCCCATTCCCTTGTCTCGTGTGCACATCATGAGGTAATGGGGTAAGAAGGCGCATCATACACCAGTTCCAGAGCTTAAGCCCAAGAATACTGGAGAAATCTCTGCTCTACTAAGTCTGTGGCTATGAAAAGAGCATTTTTTTTTCATTGTACAAAAGAGGTCTGTAGGAAAGTCTGTCTTTAGACACCCAGAAATAATGTGTTCTCCCTCACCAGTAAGTAAACATGGCATCTAAAATGGGGCAAGTCCAGTCTTTCATTTTGCCAATTGCAGAACAAAATTTAGTTTATCAATGGAGGCAGCTCCTTCTATGTCAGCCCAGGTTCTGTACTCAGCAAAAGTATAACTTGAAGTCACCATTCAGTAGTCCACTGACAATTTGGAGTTAAAGAAGGAAGCTAAGATGTAGCCTCTATAATCCACATATAGAAGATTCAGAACCTTTGCTCATCCATGATAACTTAACACTTAAACACACCAAAACCAAGCATTCTACTGCATGAAAATATACCCAACATCTGGTCCTTTTGTAGCTGTTATCCATTTACTGATGTTCCCATCCCCCTATGCCTAGTTCTCAGCTCCCTACCTCTAGATGATAGGATGGGGGTTAAAACTAAGTCCCAGACACTAAGCTCTCCATAAAAAACAGACCTCTGTCACATTCAATCTGCATGACTGTATTTCTGATTCACTGTCCTCTAGCCATTTATTTCCTTCAACTCCACACTCCCCAAAATATTCCAACAATAATTTTTCATTTTCTCCTAATTTTGCTTTTACTGTTTTTTTTTTTTTTTAAGTTTAGGTTCCCCATTTTCTTATCCATTATACTCTTGATTTAACCTCCACAGCTATTTTGATTATTCCCCTTAGATTATTCCCTTTTGATTATTCCTTCCATCAAACTTATATTGATACCTTACTGGGCTTTCTCTGGCTGGTATGTGGGGGCCTGTAAACTGTTTCTTTGCCAAACATTTACATATTTCCAAGGATGTAGCTACAGCATTATTCTTACTGCCACCTTTTTGTCAAGAATAACATTTCTAATAAACTAATAGCAGCAGATTCTCTCCAGAAAAATTATGGAGCTCTCATCAAAGAACCATGCTATTGTCCTTTCCCCCAAAGTGCTTCCTTTGTGGGTACTTGCATCATTTACTACTTTTCTTTGTGTTCTTCAGAAGCTTGGCTTTCTCATCTTTGAATTATTCCTCTGGAACAGTTAGATATGCCTCGGACCTCATATGTGCAACATCAAGATGATGTATTTTCCTACAGGATTAAGGATTAAACTTGCTATTACCCATCCCTACATGACTAATATGGGCTGTTTTGTGTCCCCTCAGTATAAGGCATCCAAAACACATTGAAATCATCTGAGACATGAGTAAGATTTAGCTTATTCCCAATCCTTCTAGATCTCAGCACAACAAAGACTTCCTTGAACTGGTGACTTTATGATTGTGATCCATTGCCTTGGGCCTCAAATGACAGAACAGAGCAACATTAAGACCAACAGGGCAGAGCAAAGGGCAGTGTGTGTCCAGAACGTAAAGCAGCCACCACCGTCTTCCTCAAGTTAACCTCTTGAGAACTCCTTGGGGAGATGAATTTTGTACCCAGGACTCATTTATCTTCTACAGCATTCCCCTAATTGGCTTCCTGTCTTCCTTTCATTTCTTCATAAAATACAGATACACTACCCCACTAGAGCTAATATTCCTGCTGCTGATTTGTGGATGTTTCATCACCTGATGCTCTTGCATCCGTATCCATCTATCTATCTATTTCCTAAATTATTTTCCTGTGTATTTTTCCAGATGTTTGGAATTGCTAGAAGTCTGAACTCTGATTTACAGAGTGGAGGTGGGGGGAGGGTGTTATTTAATACAACATGATTTGAAGTGTCACACAGTCTGTCTATATTTGGAAATATCTACTTTCCTGGCATCACACAGAACCAGACACAGCCTAAGGCCTTATGTTTCCTGTTTAACTTAACAACCTACACAAATGTCTCTTTTACATATTATCAATGTGTCTTTAATAGTCTTGCAATTCTTGAAGCAATCTGAGTCTGATTTGAATAAGAAAAATCCTGCAGGCTGTGGTATGTGAGGACCCAACTGTCTCACACAACCAAGTACAGTTTCAAAATACACACACTAGCCCAGAAGAGCATCTTTCATACCTTTTGAAGAACACCTATTCTTAATTGTTGTATTTAACATGTGTTTAAGATTTATGGTCTGGTAGGATCTTTTCATTTTGTTTTTATTTCTGTTTTGACATGGGATGGGGTGGGGCAGGGTGTGGTTTATGAAAACAGCTCAGTGAAATAGCATAAAAATAATGCACTTCCTTGCTCTGTCATATTGGTCTCCACTCTCTATCAGTAAAATACTGGCTACAAATAATTTCTACAGTCCTCCTTGACGGCTTCCAACAACAGCACAGATGTGTGTGTTATGCACAACATTAGCTGTGGAAAGAATAACAGGGTTAAAGAAGACATTTTCCAGTTATAAGGAGAGGAAGAACCACTCTGACTTTTTTAGGGTGAAAGCAATCAACTGTGAGTCTCATTGGGGTAGCCTTGGTGAGCCCTCCAGACTGGAAATTCAGACACCCAGCAGGTATTTTGTCTCCTCAGTGAATGCGGTAGCAATGAGGAGTAATATGAATAAAGCCTAAGGGAAAAAAAATGGAACAAGAAAAAAGATGGCCATAGTTATTCTCTGGACTGGATAAAGTTGCCCCTCAAGTTCACTCATCTCCAAGTTCACTGAACAACTTTCTAACATTTTTGTTGAATGTTCACACCAGGGCAGAAGTAGAGGAAGAGATCCTTGATAATAAACAGAAGAAATATATTTACCTGGAAAGTAAAGGTGACTGTACATTGGTTCAATGTTATCTGGTTTATGCATCCATTGTTTATGAGTTTGGTTACTGTGAGTTGGTTCCAAGAATTTGAACATCAGACGAACAACAAACAATCAAGTTATATTTCAGGACATGCAAAGTTGAGAGGTTGTCACTTCTTTACCCTGGCCCATTGGACTCCCTCTTTGAGAGAATTTGAATCTTGAGTCAAGTATAAAAATTCATAACTCATTGGAACTATATTTCTAGAGGCACTTTTTGAGATTTCCCATGCATTCCTATTGCTGAGATTCCCTCAATCTCTCCTGATTTCTATCCTTCTCAAGGTTGAGAAGTGCAGCTTTTCCTTTACTTCTCTGAACTATCCACTATATACTTCAAAAAATATATATATATTTTTACTTTGCTTTCATTAGCCAGATGTGAATTCTATTTCTTGCAACTTGGGACCGTAAGTCATTCAGGAACCACAAGGGGTTTTCCACTTGGGTACAAATCAAGGTACTTGAAAGCCACAACTTTTTAACTGGATTTCAGGACCCAGGGGCAGGATAACTAACCTTTTATTAGGGAAGCTGTGAACTCTGCCTCCTCCTTTCCAGGCAGAGACAAACAGTTCTCCACCCAGGCCTGACTGAGCAATGTGATGGTCAGAACCCACAGGCGTTCGCACAGGAAGGAGCTGCTGGAACTTGCTCAGAAGGCCCTGGCCAGCACCACGTGCTAGAGGGCCCAGGAGGAGGGTTCCTACCTCACCCTGGGCGGTCGGGTGGAAATAAACTGTGTCTACCGCCTGGTTCTGGCAGCAAAAGCAGCACCAGCACCAGAGAAAGTTCGGACTCCAGACCCCCCAAAACCAGGAAATTCCACACTGGAGCTAAAATTGTAGCTGGCCTCCCCAGCCGTGCTCCCAGGTCGCATGCACTGAAGCCACAGCACAGCCTGTACCCACACACCAAGTTACCCACGTGGGTTGAATTATGGAAGCACAGAACTGCTGGGACTGAGGTCCTCTGTAACTCTCCCACCCTCGGAACCCTGGGGCAAGAGGGATCTTCACCTTCCATGTGCTTGAATACTTGGAACCAGCTGGCTGTTCATTTTAACCACCGCATTAGAAACAGAAAACTCACACACACGAGCCAGGCACCGAACTAGAGAGTTAATGAAAGTTATCTATCCACTCTTTCTGACAACATTTTGTTCAAAGTAATATTAACCCCATTTTACAAAAGTTGCCCAGGTTTACATGATGTTTATGAGTCAGGTTTGGAATTTGAGCCCAGATTTCTTATGCCTGAAACCTAACTAACTATTTGATTGTTTCTAACTGATGGACCTGAGAGTGTTTGCACTGATGCTACTATGCACAAGTGCTTTTATAAAATTAGAAAACCAGACCCCTTACACTATTGGAAGAGCCAGGAAATGCTTTCCTCTAGGCCAGGAGATTTTCCTCTGCCTGTCCTGGGAAGGTCATTGTCATGCTCAGTTCACAAAGGATATGACTTGGAGGAAAGAGCCCTGGATTAAGAATTAGGAATCCAAAGCCGCTGTTGGCATGACATGGGTTCTGACACTTGCCTTCTTTGTGTCTTCAACACATTCATCTCCAAGACAAGGCATAACAACCTCTAGCGGCAATAGCTGTGTGCTCTGTGAATAAGACAATGATGGATCAAAAGGTAGGGGAGGAAGCTATCTGTCCCAGTGGAGATAAGTTTTTATTACTAACATTGTTTAGACTTTAAAATGAAGGTGGCTTTTAGTTGTTTTATGATTGCTTTTAAATTGTCTTTAGACAATGCAACCCTTACAACCTGCCAGACGGAGTGGGGTGGTGGGGTGGGAGGCACTCCCAATTCTCCTAACTGCATGTCCATAGATCAACGAATCTACCAGAAAAATTCAAGGCTGCTGCTAGAAAAAGACTTATAGACCACAAACATCAAATCCGTCACTTACAAATCCAGAAATTAAAGCCCCTAAAAGAGAAGTGACTTGCCCAAGATCACATAGTAAATCAGTGGCAGAGTGAAGGTTAAAGCCAATCTTCTCAATATAAAAGCGAATTTTGGTACAAATGTAAAGTAATATTATCACATTATCTTATGGCTGGAAAAGCACCCCCTAATATTTCCAAGGAGCCCAGGCCCTTCCAGTTCTGATTCTGACCCTCAGGCAAAGTTTCCTAGGGTGGAGGGAGCACAGGACTTGGATCCCAAAGACTTGGATTCAAGTCCTTGGGTGCTGATGACCACTTTGTGTGGGGAGGAGACATGGACAGCTAATTCACGCTATCAGGTGGAAATGACTGCCCAAGACACCAGCACAAACAGTGTCCCAAAGAGCACATGATGAGTTGTCAAATTAGCGGAACAAGAAAGTAATGATCCCAGAAAGCAGAGTAAAGCAACCACTTTCATGAACCCTTCCCAGCTCACCTTATATCCCTCTGGCTTTCTAAGCCCTTCATCAGTTACTTAAATAGGTGATTTGCTTGGTAATGATGTGTTTATGAAAAACGATGTTTTAGGGAAACCATAAGAGATTTAGAGTTAATAGACCTATGTTTATAGCTCATCTCTGCCATTTGCTAATTGAATGATCTTGAACAAGTTCCTTTACCTTTGAAACTGAACTTTCTCTTCTGCAAAGGGGGAACAATAACCTACATTTCTCATGACTGGGTGAGAATTAAGTGAGAAACTGGACAGAAAGCATCCACCACTGTCCTTGGCTCCCGGTAAATGCAGAGTAGCTCCTTTTTCTTCAGTTGGATGGCTAACTCCTTAAGGGTAAGTTCAGACCTTTATAAGACTCAACATCTCTCATGGCTCTTTCACAGTGGTACCCAAAGCACTGTTGATTTGAACTGACTCAAGAATGGTCAGGAGACAAAAGATTAATCTCCAAAATTTACAAGCAGCTCATGCAGCTCAATATCACAAAACAAAAAAACCCAATCCAAAAATGGGCAGAAGACCTAAATAGACATTTCTTCAAACAAGATATACAGATTGCCAACAAACGCATGAAAGATGCTCAACATCACTAATCATTAGAGAAATGCAAATCAAAACTTCAGTGAGGTATCACCTCACACCAGTCAGAATGGCCATCATCAAAAAATCTACAAACAATAAATGCTGGAGAGGGTGTGGAGAAAAGGGAACCCTCTTGCACTGTTGGTGGGAATGTAAATTGATACAGCCACTATGGAGAACAGTATGGAGGTTCCTTAAAAATCTAAAAAGAGAACTACCATACGACCCAGCAATCCCACTACTGAGCACATACCCTAAGAAAACCATAATTCAAAAAGAGTCATGGGCTTCCCTGGTGGCGCAGTGGTTGAGAGTCTGCCTGCTGATGCAGGGGACATGGGCTCGTGCCCTGGTCCCGGAAGATCCCACATGCCACGGAGCAGCTGGGCCCGTGAGCCATGGCCGCTGAGCCTGTGCTTCTGGAGCCTGTGCTCTGCAATAGGAGAGGCCACAACAGTGAGAGGCCCAGGTACCGAAAAAAAAAAAAAAGAATCATGGACCACAGTGTTCATTGCAGCTCTATTTACAATAGCCAGGATATGGAAGCAACCTAAGTGTCCACTGACAGATGAATGGATAAAGAAGATGTGGCACATATATACAATGAGATATTACTCAGCCATAAAGAGAAATGAAATTGAGTTATTTGTAGTGAGGTGGATGGACCTAGAATCTGTCATATAGAGTGAAGTAAGTCAGAAAGAGAAAAACAAATACTGTATGCTAACACATATATATGAAATCTAAAAAAAAAAAAAAAAAAAGGTTCTGAAGGACCTAGGGCCAGGACAAGAATAAAGATGCAGGCATAGAGAATGGACTTGAGCACACAAGGAAGGGGAAGGGGAAGCTGGGACGAAGTGAGAGAGTGGCGTGGACATACATACACTACCAAATGTAAAATTGATAGCTAGTGGGAAGCAGCCACATAGCACAAGGAGATCAGCTCGGTGCTTTGTTACCACCTAGAGAGGTGGGATAGGGAGGGTGGGAGGGAGGGAGACGCAAGAGAGAAGAGATATGGGGACATATGTATATGTATAGCTGATTCTCTTTGTTATAAAGCAGAGACTATCACACCATTGTAAAGCAATCATACTACAATAAAGATGTTAAATAAATAATAAAATTAAAAATAGAATGGTCAGGAGAGAGAAGAGGAGAGCCCATGAACAACAAACAAAAGTTGGATTTCCACTATGTTTCATTGAATATCAATCAGAATCTGAGTTGAGCTTCTCGACAACTCTTCATGGCCCTGGGTCACTGTGATTCCATCACTGTCTTGATGCAGAGTTATGCTGACAACCAAAGAAGAAAAATTACTTCCCCAAACATCTCAGAACCCAGGTGGTTTTACTGGTGATCACTTTAAACCTTCCATATGGCAATCTCTACAGCATATTCCTTTTCCCAGGACATATAAACTGATAGAAAACTACAAGTTCAATAAAGTAAATGAAACCTTCATGGCAGAACCTGACCAAGAGAGAAGTACCACTTATCATCATAGCCATGAGAGTGCTATACCAAAATTAGTCACAAGTACTGAATGGTTTATGAAAAAAAATATTATTATTTACAGGCATACCTCAGAAATGTTGCAGGTTTGGTTCCAGACCACTGCAATACAGCAAATATTGCAATAAAGCCAGTCACATGAATTTTTTGGTTTCCCAGTGCAAGTAAAAGTTATGATTACACTATACTGCAGTCTATTAAGTGGGCAGTTGCATTATGTCTAAAAACAACAACCTACATACTTTAATTAAAAAATACCTTACTGCTAAAAATTGCTGACCATCATCTGAACCTTCAGTGGGTTGTAGTTTTTTGCTGGTGAGGGTCTTGCCTCGATGTTGATGGCTGCTGACTGATCAGAGTGGTGGCTGCTGAGGTTGGTGTGACTGTGACAATTTCTTAAAATAATACAACAGTGAAGTTTACTTTCACAAACAATTTCTCTGTAGCATGCAATGGTGTTTGATACAATTTTACCCATAGTAGAACTTATTTCAAAACTGGAGTCAATCCTCTCAAATCCTGCTGCTGCTTTATCAACTAAGTTTATGTAATATTCCAAATTCTTTGTTGCCATTTCAACAATCTTCACAGCATCTTCACCAGGAGCAGATTCCATTTCAAGAAACTATTTTCTCTCCTCATCCATAAGAAGCAACTCCTCATCTGCTGAAGTTTTAGCATGAGATTGCAGCAGTTCAGTCACATCTTCGGGCTCCATTTCTAATTCTAGTTCTCTTGCTATATCCACCCTATTTACAGTTACTTCCTCCACTGAAGTCTTGAACCCCTCAAAGTTATCCATGAGGGTTGGAATCAACTTCTTCCAAACTTCTGTTAATGTTGGTATTTTGACCTCTTCCCATGAATGTTGAATGTTCTTAATAGCATCTAGAATGGTGAATCATTTCCAGAAAGTTGTCAATTGACTTTGCCCAGATCCATCATAGGAATCACTATCTATGGCAGCTATAGCTTTAGAAAATGTATTTCTTAAATAATAAGACTTGAATATCAAAATGACTCCTTGATCTTTGGGCTGCAGAACAGACGATGTGTCAGCAGGCATGAAAACAGCATTAATCTCATTGTACATCTCCATCAGAGCTCTTGGGTGACCAGGTGCATTAATGAGCAGTAATGTTTTTAAAGGAATCTTTTTTTTCTGAGCCAAAAGGTCTCAACAGTGGGCTTAAAATATTCAGGAAACCGTGTTGTAAAAAGATGTGGGGCTTCCCTGGTGGTGCAGTGGTTGAGAGTCCACCTGCCGATGCAGGGGACACGGGTTCGTGCCCCGGTCCGGGAAGATCCCACATGCCGCGGAGCGGTTGGGCCCATGAGCCATGGCCTCTGAGCCTGCACATCCAGAGCCTGTGCTCCGCAATGGGAGAGGCCACAGCAGTGAGAGGCCCACGTACCGCAAAAAAAAAAAAAAAAAAGGTGTGCTGCCATCCAGGTTTTGTTGTTCCATTTATAGTGCATAGGCAGAGTAGATTTAGCATAATTCTTAAGGGTCCTAGAATTTTTAGAATGGGAAATGCACGTTGGCTTCAACTTAGTCAACATCTGGATTAGCCCCTAACAAGAAAGTCAGCCTGACCTTTGAAGCTTTGAAGCCAAGAGTTGACTTGTCTCTAGCCATGAAGGTCCTAGATGGCATCTTCTTCCAATAGAAGGCTGTTTTGTCTACATTGAAAATCTGTTGTTTAGTGTGGCCACCTTCATTGATTATCTTAGCTAGATCTTCTGGATAACTTGCTGCAGCTTCTACATCAGCCCTTGCCGCTTTACTTTTATTTTATGGAGAGAACGTCTTTCCTTAAACCTCATAAACCAACCTCTGCTGGTTTCAAACTTTCCTCCTGCAGCTTCCTCACTGCTTTCAGCCTTCATAGAATTAAAGAGAGTTAGGACCTTTTTCTGGATTGGGGAATGCTGTGGCTAGTTTGATCTTCTATCCAGACCACTCAAACTTTCTCCATATGAGCAGTAAGGCTGTTTCACTTTCTGATCATTGATGTATTCACTGGAGTAGCACTTTTAATTTCCTTCAAGAACTTTTCCTTTGTATTAACAACTTGGCTGTTTGGTGCAAGAGGCCTTGCTTTTGGCCTTTCTCAGCCTTCACCTTGCCTTCCTCACTAAGCTTAACCGTTTCTAGCTCCTGATTTAAAGCAAGAGACATGCAACTTTTCCTTTCACTTAAAGGCATTGTAAGGTTATTAACTGGCTTTTCCATTACTGTTGTGTCTCAGGGAATAGTGAGGCCCAAGGAGCAGGAGGGACTTGGGGAACAGCTGGTTGGTGGAGCAGTCATAAATTTGCCATCTTATATGGGCATGGTTCATGGCACCCCAAAACAATTACAATTGTAATGTCAAAGATCACCCATCACAGATCACCTTAACAAATATACTAATAATGAAAAAGTTTGAAATATTGTAAGAATTATCCAAATGTGACACAGAGACAAGGAGTGAGCAAATATTGTTGGAAAAATTATACCAATAGACTTGCTGGACACAGGATTGTCACAACCTTCAATTTGTAAAAAATGCAATATCTGCAAAACACAATAAAGCAAAGTGCAATAAAACAAGGTATCCCTATATTACTATTTTATTATTTATTACAATAAAATATAATGTTTGTTCCAAACAATTGAAAAAAAGAGTTTTATATTAAGGAACACACACATATATGTGTGTGTGTGTTTATTATATATATTATATACATATTTATATATCATATTGGTCATCTTAATAAAGGGCAAATAAGCATTAATTTGTTTACTGATTACGATGGGAATTCTAAAAAATGGGGAAAATACAATATAGCAGTCAGTCAGGGTCCAAACAGGAGAAAAAACCCATGTAATAATTTGACCAGGAAAAGTTTAATACAAAGAATTATTAACTATAACATGGGATTACCCACTAAGGGGTAAAGAAGTTTCCAAAGACTTTAGGAATAGCAGAGTAGGAAGCAGCCTCTAGCTCTAGGGCTGAGGAAGATACCCAAGGAAGGAACAGACTTGGAAGACTTCCCAGAACAGAGATCCAGACCTGGTTCACAATGGTGCTGCTTTGGTCCACTGGATGGTGGAGAATTTCCCCAAAGTGTGCACCTCTGCAGGGCTAGGGGAAGCAGCCCACGGTACTATGTCATGTCCTGGTAGTGAGTATTACTGGGTGTCCCCTGGCTGCCTCCCACTAGAGAAGCAAAGACTCCATACCAGAACCAGGATAAACAGCCCCTTTCTAGTCCAGTGTCTCTCCAGCACCCTCTACTGATACATCACACAATTGTGTTGCTGACAAAGGAATGGCATTCCAGTGTCACAAGCAGGGCAATAAATGGAATAATCTAATAACTAGCACACACAACAAAATAGAAGAAATAGAAGAAAATAAATTAAGATCACCAATAACCCCAACAACCAAAATAAATCTTCTCCTGATATTTCAATAAATATTCTCCCAAAACTTTTATTTATTTGGAAGGGGGAGTGTCATTTCATATATATATATATATATATATATATTTTTTTTTTTACATAACTAAGATTATATAAAACATACAACTTACAAGCAAAAGCTAAGAGAATTCAAAACCACTAAACCAGCTCTACAACAAATGCTAAAGGAACTTCTCTAAGCAGGAAACACAAGAGAAGGAAAAGACAATAACAAACCCAAAACAATTAAGAAAATGATAATAGGAACATACATATCAATAACTACCTTAAATGTAAATAGGTTAAATGCTCCAACCAAAAGACATAGCCTGGCTGAATGGATACAAAAAGAAGAACAGTACACGTGCTGTCTACAAGAGACCCACTTCAGACCTACGGACACATATAGACCGAAAGTGAGGAGATGGAAAAAGATATTCCATGCAAATGGAAATCAAAAGAAAGTTGGAGTATCAATTCTCATATCAGATAAAATAAACTTTAAAATAAAGACTATTACAAGAGACAAAGAAGGACACTACCTAATGATCAAGGGATCAATCCAAGAAGAAGGTATAACAATTATAAATATTTATGCACCCAACATAGGAGCACCTCAATACATAAGGCAAATGCTAACAGCCATAAAAGGGGAAATCGACAGTAACACAATAATAGTAGGAGACTATAACACTCCACTTTCACCAATGGACAGATCATCCAAAATGAAAATAAATAAGCAAACATAAGCTTTAAATGATACATTAAACAAGATGGACTTAAATTATATTTATAGGACATTCCATCCAAAAACAGCAGATTACACATTCTTCTCAAGTGTTCATGGAACTTTCTCCAGGATAGAACATATCTTGAGTCACAACTCAAGCCTTGAAATATTTAAGAAAATTGAAATTGTATCAAGTATCTTTTCTGATAACAACACTAGGAGACTAGATATCAATTACAGGAAAAAATCTGTAAAACATACAAACACATGGAGGTTAAACAATACACTACTAAATAACAAAGAGATCACTGAAGAAATAAAAGAGGAAATCAAAAAATACCTAGAAGCAAATGACAATGGAGACACGACAACCCAAAACCTATGGGATGCAGCAAAAGCAGCTCTAAGAGGGAAGTTTATAGCAATACAATCCTACCTCAGGAAACAAGAAACATCTCAAATAAACAACTTAAACTTACGTGTAAAGCAATTAGAGAAAGAAAAACAAAAAAACCCCAAAGTTAACAAAAGGAAAGAAATCATAAAGATCAGATCAGAAATAAATGAAAAAGAAATGAAGGAAATGATAGTAAAGATCAATAGAACTAAAAGCTCATTCTTTGACAAGATAAACAAAATTGATAAACCATTAGCCAGACTTATCAAGAAAAAAAAGGGAGAAGACTCAAATCACTAGAATTAGAAATGAGAAATAACTGAAACTGGAGAAATACAAAGGCTCATGAGAGATTACTACAAGCAACTATAAGCCAATAAAATGGACAACCTGGAAGAAATGGACAAATTCTTAGAAAAGCACAACCTTCTGAGACTGAACCAAGAAGAAATAGAAAATATAAACAGACCAGTCACAAGCACTGAAATTGAGACTGATTAAAAATATTCCAACAAACAAAAGCCCAGGACCAGATGGATTCACAGGTGAATTCTACCAAACATTTAGAGAAGAGCTAACACCTATCCTTCTCAAACTCCTCTAAAATATAGCAGAAGGGGGAACACTCCCAAACTCATTCTATGAGGCCACCACCACCTTGATACCAAAACCAAAGATGCCAAAAAAAGAAAGCTACAGGCCAACGACACTGATGAACATACCTGCAAAAATCCTCAACAAAATACTAGCAGACAGAATCCAAAAGCACATTAAAAGGATCATACACCGTGGTCAAGTGGGGTTTATCCCAGTAACGTAAGGATTCTTCAGTATACACAAATCAATCAATGTGACACACCATATTTACAAACTGAAGGAGAAAAACTACATGATTATCTCAATAGATGCAGAAAAAGCTTTTGATAAAATTCAACACCCATTTATGATAATAACTCTCCAGAAAGTGGGCATAGAGGGAGCCTACCTCAACATAATAAAGGCCATATATGACAAACCCTCAGCAAACATCATTCTCAATGGTGAAAAACTGAAACCATTTCCACAGAGATCAGGAACAAGACAAGATTGCCCACTCTCACCAGTATTATTCAGTATAGTTTTGGAAGTTTTAGCCACAGCAATCAGAGAAGAAAAAGAAATAAAAGGAATCCAAATTGGAAAGGAAGTAAAACTTTCACTGTTTGCAGGTGACATGAAACTATACATAGAGAATCCTAAAGATGTTACCAGAAAACCACTAGAGCTAATCAATGAATTTGGTAAAGTGTCAGGATATAAAATTAATGCACAGAAATCTCTTGCATTCCTATACACAAATGATGAAAAATCTGAAAGAGAAATTAAGGAAACACTCCCATTTACCACTGCAACAAAAAGAATAAAATACCTAGGTATACACCTACCTAAGGAGACAAATGACCTGTATGCAGAAAACTATAAGACACTGATGAAAGAAATTAAAGATGATGAAACAGATGGAGAGATATACCATGTTCTTGGATTAGAAGAATCAACATTGTGAAAATGACTATACTTCTCAAAGCAATCTACAGATTCAGTGCAATCCCTATCAAAGTACCAATGGTATTTTTCCCAGAACTAGAACAAAAAATTTCACAATTTGTATGAAAACACAAAAGACCCCAAATAACCAAAACAATCTTAAGAAAGAAAAATGGAGCAGGAGTAATCAGTCTCCCTGACTTCAGACTATACTACAAAGCTACAGTAATCAAGAGAGTATGGTACTGGCACAAAAACAGAAATATAGATCAATGGAGCAGGATAGAAAGCCCAGAGATAAACCCACACACATATGGTCACCTTATCTTTGATAAAGGAGGCAAGAATATATAATGGAGAAAAGACAGCTCCTTCAATAAGTGGTGCTGGGAAAACTGAACAGCTACATGTAAAAGAATGAAATTAGAACACTCCCTAACACCATACACAAAAATAAACTCAAAATGGATTAAAGACATAAATGTAAGGCCAGGCACTATAAAACTCTTAGAGGAAAACATAGGCAGAACACGCTATGACATACATCACAGCAAGATCCTTTCTGACCCACCTCCTAGAGAAATGGAAATAAAAACAAAAATAAACAAATGGGACCTAATGAAACTTAAAAGCTTTTGCACAGCAAAGGAAACCATAAACAAGATGAAAAGACAACCCTCAGAATGGGAGAAAATATTTTCAAATGAAGCAACTGACAAAGGATTAATCTCCAAAATATACAAGCAGCTCATGCAGCTCAAAATCAAAAAACAAACAACCCAATCCAAAAACGGGCAGAAGACCTAAATAGACATTTCTCCAAAGAAGATATACAGAATGCCAACAAACACATGAAAGGATGCTCAACATCACTAATCATTAGAGAAATGGAAATCAAAACTACAATGAGGTATCACCTCACACCAGTCAGAATGGCCATCATCAAAAAATCTACAAACAGTAAATGCTGGAGAGAGTGTGGAAAAAAGGGAACCCTCTTGCACTGTTGGTGGGAATGTAAATTGATACAGCCACTATGGAGAACAGTGTGGAGCTTCCTTAAAAAACTAAAATTACAACTACCATATGACCCAGCAATCCCACTGCTGGGCATATACCCTGAGAAAGCCATAATTCAAAGTCATGTACCACAACGTTCACTGAAGATCTATTTACAATAGCCAGGACATAGAAGCAACCTAAGTGTCCACTGACAGATGAATGGATAAAGAAGATGTGGCACATATATATAATGGAATATTACTCAGCCATAAAAGGAAATGAAATTGAGTTATTTGTAGTGAGGTGGATGGACCTAGAGACTGCCATACAGAGTGAAGTAAGTCAGAAAGAGAAAAACAATACCGTATGCTAACACATATATACGGGATCTAAAAAAAGAAAAAAAAAATGGTTCTGAAGAACTTAGGAGCAGGACAGGAATAAAGATGCAGACATAGAGAATGGACTTGAAGACATGGGGAGAGGGAAGGGTAAGCTGGGATGAAGTGAGAGAGTGGCATGGACATATATACACTACCAAATGTAAAATAGATAGCTAGGGGGAAACAGTCACATAGCACAGGGAGATCAGCTTGGTGCTTAGTTTCCACATAGAGGGGTGGGATAGGGAGGGTGGGAGGGAGACTCAAGAGGGAGGAGATATGGGAACATATGTATATGTATAGCTGATTCACTTTGTTATACAGCAGAAACTAACACACCGTTGTAAAGCAATTATACTCCAATAAAGGTGTTTAAAGAGTAAATAAATAAATATAAAATATACGACTTAACCGTATTGCTTTTTTTATGTAACACCATAAGTAATGTTTTATATCATTGAAAATCCCTTTTAACATCATTTTATTGGGTGCATAATATTCCACAATGGAACACTTATTTAAGTAGCCTTCTAAATCGATGAGAAAAACACAACACACTAATAATAGATATTAAAAAGGGAACAAACAAAAACAAAATGACTGTTCACTAAATATGAACTACAATCATGAAACCATTAAAGGTAAGGAAACGTTAAACTTCATGAATAACCAAAGAAAACTATTCCTGTGATGAAAAATACAGCAAAGCTGGGCATCCATTTGTGGTCATGATTTTCTTGCTAGCACCATCTGAGTTACTATTCAAATCAGTTTCAGACAATGACAAATTCTTCAACTCCAAAACTGTTTTTCTTTGAGTGAAAATGGCTGTAAGTCATAATTTTTCAGATATGTGTATTTGTGTGAGTACGCCACTGCTAAATTCGAAATAGGCGCCCAGACAGATGGGAGCCATAACACGACCTTCATCTCTCCCGAGGCTGCCTCCAACAAAATGATTTGGCTTTGTTTTGAAATGTCTTCCCCAGAGAAGGAGTCCCAAAAGGAATCTTGTAGACTAAACCTTTGGCTTTTCTTGGCACAATGCCTGCAGTGGCCAGACCCTGGGAAATGTTGAGGATCCCTGCAGGGGAGAGGAGACCCCAGGAAGGGGTCCGGCTCCAGGCCCATGATTCCTAACTTGTTTCTGCTCTGGCCTCTGTGCTGACCATGACCAGTCTTGCTGCCTCTTCCGTGGACAGTGAAGGAGTTATGAGATTCACTTATAGAGGTACCACTCCCCCTTCAAAGCTCACCTACAGTTTGGAACAGTGGAAAGAATGCTGGATTCAGAGAACACCAGCTCCTTCACTAAATTGCTATATGGTTATGGGTAAGTTACATAAGTCCATGAGTACTGAGCTTCTCACCTAGTAAGTTGGGTCAGTGCTTGCTCTGTCTATGTTCCTGGATTATTGGGAGAAATACAGGTAATTTAGAGGCAATGTGCAAGATGGTTTAGACTCTGAGACAAACCAGACATTTTGGATTCAAATCTTGTTTCCACAGCTGTGCATCCTTGAGGAAGTTTACTTAACCTCTCTGTGCTCAATTTCACCATCTGTAAAATAGAGGTTATTTCTTATAGAATTATTTTGATAATCAAATTACATAATATTTACATGCAAGCACTATAACAAGGCCTGGAACTAGTCCTGTTATAATTAGTACTCCCCGTTTAAAAAGTCCTACTACTCAAGCATTCTTTCCTATACTCTGTTCTTCATCCAATCATGCTCTTCCATGCTCTATTTCCAGCTTTACCAAGCAGGATTTTGTATTTTATATTTTTAGTATGTTTGATACCATCTGACACAATAAATGGCATTTTCCCAGCAGAACCCTCATCTACCTAAGGTCCGGGACTACATTCCTATCCCTCTCACTCATTCAACAGGTATTTATTGAGCATCTGTTAGATCCCAGGTCTTATGTTAGGCCCCTTAAGATATAATTATGACTCACGCACAATTCTGGTCACTTAAATCCTAGTGCTCAAGTTCTAACTTAGAAGACAGGCAAGTAAACAAATGATTTCAGGTAATAGAGTCGAGAACGAGGTTCTGTGAGAAATAGAGTGAGATGGGATTAACTCTTCCTACCAGGATTAAGAAGGCTGTACCAGGTCATCTGAGCAGGGCTCTGAATGTACTTGGCAGGCAAAGGAGAAAGGACACCCTAGAACAAGAGGACAGAGTGTTCAAGGGCAGGGAGGTGTGAGCACACATGACCTACTCAGGAGATGCTTCAGAGCTGACTCTTGCAAAAGTAAAAGGTACATATGGAAGAATGGCTGCAACAAGTCAAATGGGAAAAAAAACAAAAAACAAACAAACAAACAAAAAACCACAGGGATCAGAAGAGACTTTGAAATCTGGGTGAAGGAGTTTGGACATTTTCTTAGGAATTAGGAACTTTAAACGCATGGCCACCAGGCAGGCCTGATCATTAGAAATCAATGTCTTTAGAGTTTGCATTGAATATGGCACACACACTACCTATTTAGCCACAGACCCCACCATGCCATATTGCCTATGCTGGTCCCCTTCCCACATATCCCAGAGAGATTTGAGCTTGCAACCCTGCTTAGTCTTAGTAAGCTGCTAAAGCATCTATTCCAGGTATTGACTTCATCAAATCCCTCCAGAGACCAGGAGGAGAAGGTATTGTACATAACAGGGCAAGAGACTGTATATAGACAGAGCTGCTAAAGAGCTACTGCAATAAAGTGAAAAAGACAAGAAATAAGTGCTTGTAAGGCTGTAGAGTAACCCAAACTCTCATATACTACGATTACTGGAAGTATTGATTAGTATAACCATTTTGCAAAACTTTTTGGCAATGTCCATTAAACTGAGCATCCACAGGCCCTATAACCCAGCAATTCCCAGATATATACCCAACATCTACATGTACATGCATGTACCCAAAGTCATGTACAAGACCGTACAGCAGCAACATTCATCATAGCCCAAACTGGAAGCTACTTAAATGGGTAGTACATTGTGGATAAATTACCAAACGTTCACACAATAGATTACTATACAACTAAATGCTCTATGCCTGTGCTCAACAATATGTATAAATCTTATAATACTGAATGAGAGACAAACTCAAAAGGGTACATAATAAATGAGCCTATGTATAAACAGGCACAACTAAAATTTACTATTAGATACAATGATTACCCTTGGTTGGGGGCAGTGTAGATTTGGAAGAAGGCAATAAGAGGGCTTATGGGATGCTAGTGAATTTCTTTTTCTTGATCTGGGAACTGGTTTCATAGATTTGTTCAGTTTGTAAAAAAACATTGCACTGGAAAAAGTACACTTATGATATGTACACTTTTTTTGAATATATTTCAATTAAAAAGTTTTCACAGGTGTAAAAGACAAGTTAGAGGTCACTACAAATAATATTATTGTAGTAGACGAACTAAAAGTTAATAAGATCTTAGGCAGGGGAAAAAACTGTGACAATGACCCATTATTCATACATTCATTCAATTTTTGTTAAGGATCTACTATGCATCCAACACTCTATTAAGTGTCAAGGACACCTAAAGCTACAGTCCGTGGAGGAGAAGGATACTAAACAATCAGTCCCCCAAAACTAAACACTTTCAGTGAGGAAAAAACAATTGATATACAAAACAAGGTGGTGAGGTACAGCATAAGTGAGCAGCAGTGAAGGATTTTTTAGGGGGCTACTTTAGACAGTGTAATCACTGTGTTTCCTCCGTCTCAGGCTGTTAGGATTAAGTTCTTCTGCACAATTGGTGGTGTTAAAACTCATAGGATGCTATTGTATCCCAAACCAGCAGAGTTTGCTTTTTACTGACAGTAAGGTAGGATCCCCTTAAAGAAGGTATCACATGTAACAATGGGGCGTGATCATTACATCATAACCCACAGTGCCCTGCTAGCACAGAACTCTGATGATTCAGGGTTCATAGTGTAGCACTGGTCACTGGGAAATGTATTTTACACAATTCTCAATGGACATTCTCAACCACTGCTTGGCCTGTTTTACAGGAGCCTCAGCTGTTTGCCTCCAAAGTGGACGATGGTCCAAGGATTCCCTGACGGTGTATTTAATATACCCTTCCTCTCAACATTTTTTCCTGAAATGTTTTTCCCTCCAACTATCTGGCAATTCTGAGCATAATTAGTATTGCTTTATTACCAGGGCTTTTTCAAATGCACTTTACTTTTGAAAGATTTCTTAAAACTTATATTTATTTTTAATATCTGAATAATTTTAGATTTCACAGTTAGTCCAAACATCCCACTAACTCTCATACGAGTTAGAGAGCTCATTGGGAGAAAAGGTGCACATGCTTTATAAGACAGACCAACATTAAAACTGAAGGTTTTAGTTTTTATTAATATCCCTGGAGCCTCTAAAAATAAATGTGCTATATAAATGTAAAATTCTAATCACAATTTTTCATGGCAGAATATGCAGCAAAGACAATGTGAAAATATCTCAGCTTTTCAGGAGTTATTGCCAGATTCAATTTGGTTTCAACAACATTGGTTCTATCAGTCTGTCCCCACACCCCCAAAGCTTATATATTTCAAGGGCCCAGCTTAGATAGTAGCGCTTCTATGAAGAACCTTGGGCAGGAATGCTTTCTGCCAGCCAAACTGTTGTACCTCTTATTTATACCTTTCTCACCCATGACTCTATGAGGGCATGTCTATAGCTCCAACCGGCTTGTGAATGTCTCGAAAAAGGGGACCACATCTGAGTTAGCTTTGTATCGATATCTTCCACGACACAGCGTCCTCACCGCCACCATCAACATCATCGTCATGATCAGCGTTATCATCGTTGTCACCGTCATCATCCCAGGCAATACCTAATGAGCACAAAGCTTCTGCCAAGCAGGAGGTTCACTGCTTTAAAAGCCTTGTCTCATTTAATTCTCGCAAAAGCCCCATGATAAAGGTATCATTACTCCTCATTCTTTACAGATGAGGATATGGGACCATGGAGGACTAAGTAATTTCTTCTAGTTCCTCAGTGCTAGAACTAAAACTCCAGGAAGGCTGGCTCTACACAGGGTCATATCTTCCATGCCCCTTTGCCTCTCACCTAGCATGGTAGAAGTTCAGAAACACGTGTTAAATAAAGTGGCTCCAGAACGTGGCAGTGGCTGTGAATTGGTTCAGACAGAAAAATATAGAAAGTGAATTCCAGCTTCACAAGTGTTGGGGTGAGTTTAAGAAGAAGGCTGAGGGTCTACATCCCAAGACTACCAGTGACCCCTTTGCAGTGATGTATCCCAGGGGGTCTGTGATGTATACTGGAAGCACCCCAGTTTTCCCAGGATCATGACACCCTCCGACCAAATGGTCACATAACCACTGTCTCCTATAATGTCTATCCAGCTGCTCCTAGGATTCCCCAAGAGGCACATGGTGAGGACAGGTGGGGCTCTCGGGATGGAATAGATACATACTTTAGCAGTTGGCAGCGGTGTGTTTTTTCCATTCCCTTTATTAACTCCTATTGACTTCCATTATAAAAATGAAAATGCATTCCCACAGGATAAAACACTTGGCCTCGCCACTAGACAAAAATGACCTGTACGAAGCAAACAAATCGTTTCCAATCAGCTGCTTAAAGGAAAAATGATAATGGATGCCAGGGCCTGAAGGAATAAGGAGGGTCATCTTTGGAAAGTGATGCTGAACTCCATAAAACATGAAGTAGGAGAAAGAATTCCTTTTAGAAAAAATAAAATGGAGAAAGTAGTCCCACTGAAGAAGTTGAAGCAAATGTGAACTTTTACCTCTTTATTTACTTTTTTTCTTACCCATTTATTTTCTTATTCAACATACCCCACTGATTTGTGTTGTATGCACCGTGCTTGATACAAGAGAGAAAAAGACAAACTGGAAGTTACTTAAGAAGTAATATGCAGGGGACTTGGGCTCAGGGGGATGTAGAGGTGTTGGAACAGGGTAGTTATGATATGGATTTCAACTTTTTTTAATTTAATTTTTATTTTATATTGGAGGATAGTTGATCTACACTGTTGTGTCAGTTTCAGGTGTACAGCAAAGTGATTCAGTTATACATATACATATATCTATTCTTTTTCAGGTTCTTATCCCATATAGGTTATTACAGAATATTGAGTAATGTAGAGTTCCCTGTGCTATACAGTAGGTCCTTGTTGATTATCTATTTTATATATAGTAGTGTGTATATGTTAATCCCAAACTCCTAATTTACCCCTCCCCTCAAACTTCCCCCTTTGGTAACTGTAAATTTGTTTTTGTATCGTATGATATCACTTATATGTGGAATCTAAAAAAATGATACAAATGAACTTATTTACAAAACAGAAACAGACTCACAGACTTCAAGAACTTCAGCATTTGAAAGGCAGCATAGCACCGACTCTGGACCTGGGCTGTGTGGGCAAGAATCCTGCACTACGCTTTACCCTGAGCCAGCCTTTAACCTCGCTCTACCTCAGTTTCCCCAACTATAAAGTGGGGAAGAAGTAGCCCCTGACTCCTAACAACAAAGGGTTGTTATAAGTGTTAAATGAACTAGTATTTGTAAATCTTAGAAATGGAGTACAAATTACATTCCAACAAAAAAAAAGAGAAATGGAGTACAAACTCAGTTCCGCCATCTGTTATCTGTAACAACAGATAAAATCAGTTTACTCACCTCTACAATGGGTAAATAACATATCTAAGGAATGTATATATATATATATAAGTCATACACATATTCAGATATATGCATCTATATCACATATATACACCACATATGTATACACATAGACATATCTAGATATATACGTGTGTATATGTATTTGCATATACATATACATATCTACATATGTATGTGTATATTTATATTATATATATATATGTATAACATAAATATATGAAGTGCTCAACAGGTCCAACATCCATGAGAGCGCTCAAGTAGTGTTACACACTGTGCCAACTTCTATCTGCCTAATTTATATAGTTTTGTTATTTGATTATTATTTAACAAAGAAAGAGGCAGAGGGAGATAATTCTTTATATATAAAAGAAATAAAAAAAGATTTGCTGAACCCCTCTCAAGGGTCAGACACTGAGATTCCACAGTGAAAAGAGACAGATGTGGTTGCTGTCCTTGAGGACGCTTCTTTTTCAGCCAGTCGGGCTGGCGTGGACGTCTACTCAGATACAGAAGCTTAGGGGGAAGAAGAGTTTGGAGGGGGAAGTTCACAAGGTCAGTCAGGGGCACTCCAGGGTAACAGAAGAGGTCCCTTGACAGGAAGACACCTGGGTTTGGAATTGAGGGAGAGAATGGGGTGTGTTATGGATCTGGGGGTTCTCAGGATTGGATCAGGGGCAGTGAGATCACCCAGACTGAGCAAAAGGAGGGAGAAACAATGGCAGGTTAAGAATGGAATTCTTGATCACTCTAAATTTTTTTCAAATGCAATGAGAGGAAAAACAATTTAAACGATGGAGACAGAGAAAAATGTCAGAAAAGTAAGAGGTCCAGGATTCTGAAAGAAATATAGAGAAATTAGAGAAGGATGGAAGAAACAGGATCAGGCCCTCACAGTGAAAAGCAAAGACATCTACCAGCAGCTGAGACATTACACAGCTTTGGTTACATGCCTGTTGTGAGAGCAATTTTAAAAGCTAGACTTGGAGACACTTCCTCGGAGCCTTTCACGACGCTCTTGCAGTCCAGCAGCATCTCATTTCCTGAAAGTTGTTTCCATTCTGCTCAGAACAAGTCTTTTAGTTTACTAAGGGCTCTCTCCCATCTTGCCTGGGCCTCACCACTGAGAATCAGGCAGGGCCATGATCATTATCACCATTTACAGATGAAGAGGAAATGGGTTCAGAGAGGCTAAATCATGTTAGAGGTCACGCAGATCTATTGACATCCTGCAACATACTTGTCGTTCTCTACCTGACCTTAGCCTTGGAGAGTTGTGTCTTCTGAGACATATTTGCAGAATTATGCTCTACAGGGTCTTTGTGGGGCATTTTTGAGCCACATGATCCATGACATATGGAGAGTTGACACCCTTAAATCCTTTGGAAAGCGAATAGAGAAAAAAACGCATAAGGGACTAAACCGGCGGCGGGGGCTTGGTGTTCACAGTGATGGAGAGTGAAAGGCAGAGACACCCATCACTGTGTGTCATTACGTCTCACTCTCCCCTCCCCCCTGCCCCCAACAGACAAAGCAACCAGGCTGAGTCTCTGGGGATAGCCTGGGCAGCCCCCTGCCTATGCTCCCTTCCCTGGGGGTTGCGTTTCCTCCGTCCAGTGGTGCAAGTCTTCTGCCTTCTCTCCTATGTTCACATATTGCTGCTACTGCTGCTGACTTAGGACCTCAGCTCTGACTCGGGTTCTCTCCCTCCTGGAGTTCAGTCAGACCTTCTTATTTCAGGAATCAGCAGCTTCCCTAAAGCATAGAGACACAGGATGTCGTAACTCAGGTGCCAAACAGCCGGAGCTGCCAGGAAGGGGAGGAAGGAATGAAATGATGCTGGTGGCTGAGCCAAACAAGGTATGCATATGAGTTGGAGGCTTGGTGAGGATGAAACTGAGGTGTCAGGCACAAAAGCCACTGCGTTAGGTGCCCAACTGACACCTCATGTTCAAAGTCCAGCTCGTATACAAAGGAAGTGAAATTTAGAGCAATCAGACCAGAGAGGTAGAAGGAGCTGGGTACAGCCCCTTTACTAGACATAGAAGGTCAAGAGGTGGGCGGGGCAGTTTCTAACAGGACATTGAAGCACCTGTGAATGAATGGAGCCTATCAGAAAGCCAGGCAATGGCAGGACTGGCACGCTGCTCACCAACATGCCAGTGCAAATGATGCCAAGAAGCTGGCAGCAGACTCCTTCCACATTTCACAACCCGGTGGGCCTGCAAGATCGCGCAGGTCAGGGTGAATGAATCTGACCTCGTGGCTTATAGCAGCCAGGACTCAGCAGGGCAAAGTCAGGAGCGAGGAGGCAGGGCCCCAGAGAGGGGCAGGGGCTGCAGTCACTCCAGTCCCAGAGAGAGGCCAGCATCCTGCTGTCGGATGCAGTGTAAGGGAATCACTGTATCCGCTGCATCTCCCAGTTCAGGGTGTTCACATGTATCATGCGGTCTTGGTCCTTGTTCACAGAATCTTTTAATTAATATGGCAGACATTGGACTGACATGACTTTAAGCATTTAAATTACATTAGATAATTATATTATTTCCCCCATAAAAGGTCAAGTTTTAGATCACTTGCTTCATTCTTTTTAAAAACATTTTAATATACATATAGAAATATATACACATACAGTATATACATATAGAGATGTATAATAAATGCATAGAAAAGTATAATATACATACTTAAGTGTACATAACTCGCTGAGTTTTCCCAAACTGAACACATTCATGTAACCAGCACACAGATCTAAAAATAGAACATACCAACACCCTGAAAATCCCTATAACACTTAACTCTAAATATATACACATACACATATATACATAATCCACTCTGCCAGCTCCAAGAAATACCTTCCTAATTTAAACTGAAAACAAATAAGGAAATACTCTGCACGATGTGGGATTTCACTCTCCCCCCACCTCCCCAGCAGATGTATTCTACACAGGGAATCGCACCCCGTCTCCAGCTTGACCAGCAAAGCTCCTGGAGGTCTGCTCTGACTACACAGAACAGACCCATAGCCCTTCATGGTGGCTGTTCTGCTGTGTGGTCACTGGGAAGTTGGCCCTGAGCCCGGCTGAATGGCTTGAGTCCTTTCAATGAATTGTCCTGCACAGCGTCCTTATAAGCGTTGAGGCAGCAGCCAGCACTGAACGGGTGGGTTTTCCAACTGACACTTATTTCTTTTCATGAGGGTTCCAATAGAGTACTGGGCACACTTTTCTTTACCAGGACATGGGCACCTTGGAATTACTGCTTTTAAGGTATTTTGAAGCCCAGAGCCTCTGCTGAGGATAGGGAATGGGGGGAGGGGTACAAGTATTCATCTGAAACTGTACGCAAGATTTCCAGTATCTTTCTGGGGAGATTCTCAGAGTTACATAATTATTTCCACACCAGGCCCTTCTCCCTAAAAGGTTAAGAACCTCTTTATTTGACTGTGAGTTATTTGTGGGCAGGGACTTTGATCTTCAACTTGCAGCCACACTGAGATGTTTTTCCTACCTTCCCACCCTGTGTAATGGAAAAAACTGGGAATTCGGAGTTAAATCCACCGCCCTCCCACTATGTGACTCTGAGTACATTTTTCAAACTCTCTGAGCCTTAGTTTTATCAGCAGTAGAGTGGATATAATAATGCTCACTGTAAAAAAATATATATATATATACACATACATATGTATACATGCGGATGTATACATATATACATATACATATGTATGTATTCTATGTCTGCCAGGGTGCTTGGCCCTTTGAAGGATTTCTGCAAAATCCAGCCACATCTGCCTCTCTCCACTGCATCCGAGGCAAGCTGAGATGAGGAGGTAGGTTGGGCTCAGGATGATATGGATATTTTAGACTCACAGAAAGTATAACGTTGAGGCTTTGCCCCAAGATGGTAAGTTCACCCAGAGCAGCCTCAGAACTGGGTATCTTTGCAGGTCTCAGGCGATTAATAAATCTCACCACCTCCAGGCAGGAACATTTTCTCCCACTATGGATGGTCCACAGCCCTTTAATTAAAGGGCCCCTTGTATGTGGCCCTGATCAGTTTGCCCTGTGGTCTGCAGTCTGTCCAGTTCATGATTTCCTGCCTTAAAACAGTGCAAGCGCTTTAGAGCAAGAGCTGTATGTGCATCCACCACTGAACTAGCACAATGCTAGGCACCCAGCCGGTATCAACAAACATCAGCTGAATCTAAAGTTCTTAATGATGAAGTTTGTGGCTGAGTTTAGCCTGAAATTACAAGTAAAATGGTATATGTAAAAACCTCTATACATGTCTGGTCCCCAGAACAGAGGATGAACAGATAGCGTTCATCAGATTATCAAATGGTGGGAATAATGCTGATCTTTGAAGGAGATCACCCCACAGTCATCTCTAGATGCTCTTATAGACACCGAACACTTCATGGATGTGAGGGTTCAAGGGAGTCGTCAGACTCGCCTGATCACTGTCGTGGCCTAAGTGGACAGGGTGCCCCAAACTGGCTTCCTGTCCCACTTAACAACCACCTAACTCATCCACAGGCCCAACTTCAGAGAGAAGTGACTCTTGTCCCACAGCTCTCTCCTACAGAAGGGAAAGAAAGTGTATCCGTTAATAACCCCTTGATTGAGATTTTCAAGTATGTAACCATCCGGATGGCGGAGAAGGTAGAAAATAATAACCCACTATGAACGTGATAATAACAGCAATAATAATAATACCTACCATTTATGTATACATTCAAAGAGCCAAGTATTAGACAGATTGCTAATTGTGAATAATCTCGCAATATTTTCTCAAGAAGGCAGTAAAATAAACATTAGTTTTATCTCCACTTGTCAAGTGGGGAGACTTGGTTGAAAGAGGTCAGGGCCTCGGCCAAGAACACAACCACAGAGCCCAAACCAAGCCAGGATCTGCCTGATTCCAGAGCCTCTGCTGGGAACTGAAAAGTAAATGCCCCACAGTCAGTGTCTCACTCAAAACTCAGTGTCGATGATGGGGCCAGGAGTCGACTCCATTATTCTCCATTCCTAAATTCTGCTTCTGCACTTTTGAGATGCTCTCTGGATTTCCTTCCAGAGCCTTGTAGGTTATCCAATTCCGATTTTAAGTCAGATCACACAATGGCCGGGCCGACTTCCCCAAACCCTGGCAAAATTTCCTTTGCCCACAAGATGGCGTTGAGGGGTGAAGCAAACACCCCTAGGTCTGAATGGCCTACGTGCACAGTTCTATCGCCTAAACGTCTTGTCATTCACCAGCAGGATCTGCTTCCAGTTTTGGACCAAGGAAGGAAAAGGGACTTAGTTATACATATCAATTACCTGTCATGTGCCATCTTCTACAATAAGTGCTGGTATCAGAGCAAAGTCTCAGAAACTCCCTAGGAGTTCCCCAGCAGGTGCTACAGGTACTTACTTGGTAATCATGTGCTAAACTAAACTGGATTGGTTTACCCCGAACCCCCTTAGGAACCTTCCTCACTTGAGTTTCCATTCTGAACTGACAAGTCGCTGGGTGCTCAGACTGCTGAAGAATTGGTACGTGATGTTCCCTACAATCCCTTACATTTCAGCCTTCTCTGGATACACTGGGACAGATTTCACATCCAGAAAATAGTGAGGTTGCCACTGAGAGTTGAGATTCTGGAAAGAAAAGAACAGGGTCTTCTGGAAAGACATCTGGACCACAAGGGCCCTGATTTACAGCTCTAGGTCTGCTCCCCAGAACCCTGAACAAATCACAGTAAGCATCAATGTCCTGTCTCGACAATAATTGTGTTTGCCCTGAATAGTTTACATTATTGAAATAATCAAATATGCTAAGGATTGAGAATCACTATGCAGAAAAAAAAAGTCACTATGCAGACTACACATGAAGAGGGCATTTATTACCTTTTAGTAGGTGACAACAAATATGGTCATACATTAAGATTCTAGAGTCAGGTCTGGGTCTGAATCTCAGCTGTAGCATTTAGTAACAGTGCGACCTTAGATAAATCACGTAGTTCTATGAGCCACAATCTCTACCTCTGTAAAATGGGGATAATAGTACAAACTTCCTGGAGGTGTTGTACAGACCGAGATAAATGTAAAGTATTCATCATGATGCCTGGCACATAGCTGACACTCCAAATGGTGCTACTGATAATATCGGTATTGTGTACAACTTTTATTTCATGTATGTTGTGAGCTATGATATGCCGTACATGGCTTGTGCTGACCATAAGCCAGTTGTGTGCATCTCTTTCTAATTTTGTGTTCCATGACATCACATTGGTAACTTGAAATCGGCCATCATGGGAGTTATTTACACCATGGAAGTTGGCAGATTCCACAGATCAGAGTTGTTGTCGTTTGTTTTTATGTCCAGAAAGTCAGTTCACCATCATCCCACTGGTTCTGAATTTTGAACGTGTTTTAGTTTAGGTCCACTAGAAACAGTTCCTGAGATGGAGATTCGTATGCAAAGAAGTTCTTAAGGGAGTGCTCTCAAGTAAAATCTGTAAGGGAGAGGGGAGCTGCATAGGGTAGGCAAAGAAACCAGGCTAAGATGTGGTTTCAGCTGATGGCTTGTCTCAACCTGATCTCACAGACAGCTCTGCAAGCCTGAACGTCATCACAGAGTTCCCACCGCGAGGCAAGGGAACCAGGCTTTTCTACCCCCTTATTAATTAGCCATTGGCTACTGGGCTCCTTCTGGGGGAAATGTAGCTTTCCAGAACCCTCTGGGTGAGACTTCTCCTGATCTTAGAGTACTTCTCTGGAGAAGTGTCCAGCTATGAGTCACTGACATCCTGTACTGCTGACAGATAGATGCCCCAGCTCAGTAAAAAGGACCTGAGCATGACACCAACAGTATCTATCACAATATCAAAACAGTTCATCGTCCTAGACATTCGACTAAGATAGGTTTGGGAAACCTCTCCTACATGTGTAATGCAATACAGAAGGGTTGTTTATTCAATCATAAATATTTACTAATTATGAACTACATTCCTGGTAATGGGATAGATGCTGGGGATGTAAGGATGATACACTCACAAGTGGGATCCCTGCACTGAAGGAGTTTACGTTCCAGCTCTGGAGACAGATATTAGCCAAATGCTGGACATAAATAAACATACATTTACAACTGTAATGGTTGCTGTGAAAAGGAAAAAGAACGTAGTACAGTCTGCCCTCTGAATCTGTGGGCTCCACATCCGCAGATTAAGCTAACTGGAGATCAAAAAATTTTTGAAAAAAAAAATGCCAGAAATTTCCAAAAAGCAAAACTTGGATTTGCCCTGTGCCAGCAACTTTTTACATAGAATTTCAATTGTATAAGGTATTATTAGTAATCTAGAGATGATTTAAAGTTTACAGAAGGATGTGTGTGGGTTATATGCAAATACTACTCCATTTTATATAAGGGACTTGAGCATCCATGGATTTTTAGGTATCCCCACCAAGTCCTGGAAACAATCCCTTGTGGATACCTAGGGATGACTGTACTCTTGGATGTAGAGAGAGGGCTTTGATAGATAGGGAGGCCCCAGACAACTTCACTAAAAAAGGGACAGCTGAGATCTGAAGCAGGAGTTGGAGCTCTCTAGGTGTGGGAGTGCAGTGGCTCTAGAAGGAGGAGGCGCTGACATCAGGCAGGGAACTGAATCTTCCCGAGGGTCCAGCTCCAGGTCAAGTTTGTGTATGGAGATTAGTCCCTAAGGCCCAAGGAGTGGGATGGCTCCCTGACGCCAAGGGAAGAGGGAAATGAGGAAGTGAGGGGAGTTCTCTTTGCTCTGAGAACAGTACTGAGAAGGCAGGCCAGCTCTTCTCTATTTCCACTGAGATTCTAGCAATCTCTATTTTGAAAACAAGACTATTTTTATGCTCTTGATATTTTCTAAGATTGGTTACTTTCCATTTTTCTTTGATGTTTAGAAAATTGCCTTTTGAAAATCTCTGCCTGATTTAGCTGTGCCAAGGAAGGGGGGATGGTATCCTTATTAAAACCGGAAGCTGATAAAAAATGGGGGAGTGATAGGTTTCTGTATATGTTCATGGATGTGTATGATGTCTATAGATGTGTGTGATCCTGTGAGCACATATGCATGTGTGTGTGTGTGTGTGTCTGCTTTGGTGACCAGGGCTGGGAGGTGGGGAGGAGAGTGGACAACAGGGCAAGTCGTGGAGGGAGGAGGAGAAGTGTTCATTGCTGCTGCTCAGCCTGTTATTAAAGAGAAACAACGTTCCCAGCAGGAGGCAGAAGGGCAATAAAACCAGTGGCTCCACAATTTATGACGCTAACTGAGATTCCATAGTATGAAGCTAGACTATCCCCTGAGCATCAGGATCAACAAGCCTGCGATGCCCAGGCTCCCAGAGAGCTCCCCAGTGCCCCCTTATTAATCAACCCATTGCTGAACATGCACCAATGAGCTCTGCTCTGGAAACATCATTAATAAGCAGGGACAGGCCAAATGGCTAAGAATTGCAGGATAAGGGCAGGAAGGCTAGGGAAAAAAAATATTTATATACACATATGTGTGTGTTTGCATATGGGGTGTAGCCTATTATGTATACTGGGTCATCTGTTACCAAGGTCATATATAAGTGTGTCTATTCATTTTCCATATATTTCACATTCTAGGAGAAATTTTCAAGCTTTAGAACTTTGCCAGACGGAATTAGAGCGATTGTTCTTCTGCCGAGACTTTGCGAAATTATTAAGGTCCTCACACAAAGCCATGAGAAAATAGAAAATTCTTTTCTTAAGTGCCCAGTTTCCAAAAATACAGCAGCCACAATCCCAGAGAGAGCGATCAGTTTAGTGGCTAATCTTGAGTCCCATCAATGGCCCCAGCATATCTTCTGGGTTTATTGCAATTCTGAATGGAGCTTTAATCAGCTTAGCCCAGCCTGGCTGCCTGGGGCCTTCCGGCAAAGGGCATTTTCCTATGAATCCTCTAGACACCATCTCCTCTGCTCTAAAGAAATGGATCATTCTTTCTCCAGCTCCATCCTGGAGCGCAGAGCTTAACTTTCTTTTGTGTTTAGGGAAGAAAGCAGGGAGGAAACCTTTGCAATCTGAATCCCAAAGAGCATTCTCTCTGTATTAAGGCTTCCATACTGGATGGGAGTTTGGACCCCAAATTGGAAATAGCCCCAAAAATGTGTTTCTGTTTTAATTTTCTAGTGTCAAAACTTCCCCTGGATGCTCTGTTCCCGTCAGAGACCACACTGAAAAAAGAACTGTGTGCCACTTGCGTCACTCTCCAAACCCCACGCACGGGACAAGTCTTTGGCCAATAGGTTGACCTCCCATTCTGATGGCTCCCTCACAGAATGCAAGCGGTGAGGAAAGGAGAGCCAGCACTAGATCCCCGCCTCCGACAGATGAGCCAGCTGGGCCCAAACTAAGCCAAAAAGCTGGCTTGCTTCCTCCCTCTGCTCCAGTCTGCCTCCAGTTTGGAACAGGAGGGGCTTTTTGTCAGCAATCAACCCCAAAGGGTATTTTCCTATTGCCTAACAGACCTCAGGATCAGAAACGCTATCTGTTTGCCCAGTTCCTCGGTCCAGCAGCTCTGTCTTCTGTTTGGGGCTCTCTCAGAGGGAATCCAGGGAAGTTATAATATGTCATGTTTGGTCTAAACAACAGAAAATGACCCAGGGTAGATTTTAAGGGGCTCTTTTTGTTAGCAATGTAGGGCAGGGCATATATATATATATATATATATATATATATATATATATATATATATAACATCTATGTGTATTGATATGATTTATAGGGGATTTTTTAAACTGCCATTTATTGAGCACATACTATATATGAGCACTATATGTTAAGTATTTATATCCATCATACAATATCCTTTGATGAAATGAAAACTCAAAGGGTAATTTTCAGAATTGGAGAGTATAGGAGTTAGGGTTTTAACCTAAGTCTGTCTGATCCAGAGCAGGTTCTGTGTCTCCATGAGTCCTAGTCCACAGTCATCAAGTATCAGAACTTCCAATAAACAGAGTTCAGCTCACTAAACTTTGGCATTTTTGCAGGTGGACCATTGAACTTGTCAGTTGGTAAGCAGCAGAAAAGAGACAAGAGCTCAAGTAAGTCAGGGCTCTTTGTTCTGCATCTCTGCGTGATGAACAAGATGGGAGAGGAGAGCCTTTCTACTTCCACTCCAGTCTTGGCAGAAGGTCCTTACCTTCCCCATTGGGCAAACACAAAAGGCACTTCCTGAACCACCAGGAATGGAATTCAGGCATTTCATTACCCCAAATATGTCCTGGGCAGGAGTGACCACCTGAGCTAGAAGGATGACATTTGGAGGACCAAAGGCAGCCTGTAACCAAGAACCAAGGTTACATTGCAGAGTCAAGTGCCGCACTCGTTGTGGGAGTCCAAGAGGTCCGGGTTCTCTGCACGCACAGACAAGCTGAGTGCAGCTTCCTGGGCTGGCATCGCTAGGAATGGATCCTAATTCACAGACTTCCCACAGAGAAAGCGATACAGGCTGTGAAGCCAAGGGGGATGGGGTGGACATCGGGTGCTGTGGATGTTTCTTTCTTAATCTTATTAAGGCTAGGGAAAGACCCATTGTGCTCCTAATGGCTGCTGAGATAGGAGGTCTGTCCGCTGATTGGAAGCATTTTGCTTTTAATTAAAAACACAGAGTCTCGGACCTTAACAAGATGAGCTAGAAAATGAGGACCCCACAGCCAGCCTTCAAGGAAGCTTTAGGAAAACTGACTTTGAGTCCTACCTTACAGTTTCATGACCTTGAACAAGCTCTGTTATCATGCTGTGCTTTGGTTTCACCATTCATGTGGCTGGCACTTAATAATTCTTGTTGATCCAAATTGTTACAAATATGTGCTTTTCCAACCCAGCTCTGAGTATAGACTATGGCTACCATGGGATCGTCATTATTCATATTGCACCTCATAGGAAGGAAAACTAATCCTCGCTGAGAATTTACTCGGTACCAGGTACCATATCAGACACTTTGCAGGCATTAATCCAGTTTCATTCTCATCCTACAAATCTTCAGCCCCATATATAAATAAGTTTCAGAGAGGTTTTGAATGTTATCTGATCTCAGACAGCTCTGAAGTGAAGAGCTAGAGTTCAGAACCAAGTCTGTCTGATGCTATGCTCAAGCTCTCTCCGAACCTTGGCATCATACTTAGACATTTTTACACTCACATCAAAAATAAGGGATCATTCCTTTTGTGCCCCATGGTACTCTATATTTTTCCCTCTACATTACTTTCATTTGCAAATGGACCCTGCTCACTCAACTGGGCCAGTTATTTTCAAATTAATGTCTTCATGACCAATTGTTCACCCATCCCCACTCATCCAAGTCTAAAGGACTGCAGAGGACACTTCTGCGATCTCCTTTCACTTGAAGCTAAATGCCCCAAATCCAACTTGTCCTTGGGCCTCTAGCTCAGTCCTGGAGCAGAGTGGGTGTGAGTGATGTTGGCTGAGAGCAAAGAATGAGCAGGCCTTACCTCATGCTCCCAATCCACTCCCTGGCCCGCCACCGTCAACTTCCAATTTTTTGGTCAATAGGATTCCATCACCAGTGCCATGTAACTCCTCCCTTGGCCAGGGCCTGGGGCTCAGGCTCTGCCCAGATGATCCCAGGGTCATCAATAGGGATAGCTTAGCAGGTTTGACAATTCAGAGGTGTAGCAATTGCAGGAAGGGAATATTAACTCAGTGCTTGTATATCAAAAGTCAAGTGAGTCAAGCGGTCATTGATCAATAAAAAAATGAATTCCTTAGACTCTGAAGATAAAACAAGCCACTACAGGAGAGAAGGCTAATAAAAAATAACCTCTAAGGACAAATGGAGCCCTTCATCCTTCAGCATCACACTTCCACCTATATAGTTTTTTCACTACTTTTACTGTCTCCACTCAAATCTACTTCCATGTGATGGAGCATCAGGGTGTCAGGGTTCCAGGCCCTGTGTCTATTATGTTACTGTTTACTGAGAGACCACATCTAGCTCAAGAAACATTTGAGTTTTAGAATTTGATTTCTTTCTTCTTGCAGAACCAAAGGCTCCTGCTCTGCTTGGCTCTATCCGGTTCTGTCTGGCCGTGCTTTGTCCTCTGAAATAACTTCCCTGCTTCAGTTTTCCTTCTCCTTTCGGAAGCCAGTCCCTTCCTGCTTCTCCTCTGGTTTTTCTAGTGGAGCCCATGACGCTGGTTCCAGCTGTTTATAATCACCTCCCTCAGGCTTCTTGGGGTGAATGACTCAGCACTCTGCCTTATTTTCTGGTTTTTGTTTCTTGGTGTTTTTTTTTTTTAAAGAAACCAGATATTTGTTTAACATAGTTAGTCCCTGCAATGTCATGGCCACTAGATGTTCATTCACATTTCCCTTAAGTAAGTAGCTCCTACAGTTCTCAAGTCACTGAGTAAAGAAGGTAGATTTTGGAATTAGAAGTAACTGGACTTGAATCCCACCTCTAACTGTATGTGCTGGTTATTTAGCCTCTCTGAGCCTCAGTTTTTTCATCGGTAAATAGGGCTCATGGCATATATTTCACAGGTTATTATGAATGAATGAAAATGAATTCAAAATGAATGAAAAAGGCCCAATGCAGCGCTTACCCACTGGATTTTTACTTGAAACATATTATTTCTTTTTTGTCTAGATATCCAGTCAGCAATTAAATCAGATGAATTCTTCCTTCCAAATGTCTCCCTAATGCTCCCAATTCTCTCATTTCTACTATTCCTTTTTAATCAAGGTCATAGCACTTAGTTCTGAACTATTAAAATAATCTTCCAAGTGATTTTTTTCAGCTTCTCAGCTTTGCCTTTTTTTATTATTATAGATTAATTTTCTTAAATTATATATTCTATTCCTGCTGAAGTATCAGCCCCCAACCCTTCAAGGTCACTCGTAGCTGCAGATCTGAGTTGTACCCTTGTGGATTCAGCTCTCTGCACCCAGTCCTCTGAGCCAGCTTCTACCAAAGCAGAGGACCCAGGTTGCCTCCTGGCCAAGCACACCTAAGGCATGCTGTCAGAGACACTCCATTCATTGCGTCAAGGATTTCACACTGATCTCTAGACTTTCCATAATCTTGGACCTCTCTCTCCTGCTCTCCTTACCTCCCGTTTTATCTAGTCTTGTCTTTGCAGTCTGGAGTGTCTTCCATCTTAAAACACTGAAATGTCACAAGAGAAAGAATTTGAGCCACAGAGACTAGAGTTTGAATCTCACTTCTAAGGAGTAACTTCTACAAGGTCACTTAACCTCTCTGTCATCAGTTCTGTGTATGAAATGAGGATGTTGATACCCATCTCAGATAACATCATGGGGACTAAATAAGAAAACAGGGTCAAACTACCCAATGACCAAGAGAAAACACTCAGCATATACTCATCTTTCTTTCTTTCCACTTTCATGTAACATTTTGTCCCTCATAGGTGGGATAGTATCCTCCCAGTTCTCCACATTTTGTGTCATCTCTTTGCTTCATCCTCTGTTGCTCATGTTTTTTTTCCCCCCACACTAACTATATATATTAAACCAATCCACTCTGTAAGGACAATGGGAAAAACAAAATTCAGAGCAAACCACTCATATATCTTTTGGTAGCATAGCACCAAAATGTACAATGAAACAACTGTAGAAATAACAAGGAGGAATTCCCTGGCAGTCCAACGGTTAGGACTCCACACTTCCACTGCCAAGGGCCTGAGTTCGATCCCTTGATGGGGAACTAAGGTCCCACAAGCTGCAAGGCATGCCTCACCCAAAAATAAATAAATAAATAACAAGGAGGCATCAATGGAGGCACGTTCATAAGATCAAGAGACTTAACCTCATCTTCCTCACCCCAATATGCCTTTTCAGGAAATATACATAGGCTACAAACAGAAAATAACTGGTTTTGTAAAATATCCATGGGACATCAACTATCATCCATATATGAGCCAACACAGAAACTCTTAATAAGTTCCAAACTCAAAAATCAATTAAACAACAAAAAACTTTGTGCTCTATTCAGAGCCCAACTCACTTTCTTCCTCTTTTAAGCCTTCTCTTAGAGCTGCATGCAATGTGGATATGATTACTTGTCTGAAGCTCAGTTTGCCTTGCCTTTCATTGCGAGGGTTTCCATGGTTCCTAAATGCACCCTTCCCTTGTGCCTCATTTAAAAAATTGCAGAAAATTTGTTTCATTCATTCATTAATCCATTTGCTTATGTGGTCATTCATTCACTGATGCATTCATTCATTTATTTAAGACATTCATCTATTTAAGATAAGGAACCACCCAAAGGCATCCCTGATAACCACTGCTTACTCCAAGAATCATCCTGGATCCAATCCATGGATGGTTTGCAACTTAACAACTCTGTGTAAGCAACTCGGATTGGGCAGGGTGTTCTACAGGTTTTAGAGTGCTAAGAAAAGCATATTAGGACACATGCTTCATGAAGAAGGTGAGAATGGGGTTAGCGTCACATCTTGACTGATTTTGAGATGTGAAGGGCACCTTGACTCCTGGCCTCTTCTCTGGAGCCCCAGGGCCCCAAGTCTTCCCTGTTGCTTCTCAGTGCCCAGTGAATCAGCATGAGAAACCCTGGTGGCCATGGGTTCTTGCCTGGTCTTTCCATGATCCCATCTCACTCCACTTCACCTGCCTGCCTCCTTTCCTTTGGCTGCCTTTGCTGCTCCAGCCAGGACCAGCCTGGCCTGGAAGGAACTTATCCTCTGGGATAAGGTCTCCCAGAGTCCTCTGTGTCTGGTCATCCTAACCCATCCCAAGTGGTATCTCTGACACTTGCCTCCTGCAACTACACCCTTGCCTTTCCTGTGTCAGTCCCAAACAAGGCAGGCTCAGCCTTAGCAGGAAGTAGGCTCTCCACTGAGTTTTGCACTCTTACACGTGGCTTTTGCTGCTGTGTACGTGTTATCCATTTGGTAGATAATTAACCATCGCCTACTAAGTGCTAGCTGGTGTCAAAGATCTTAAATTCAGAGATGAATAAGATACAACATTTGCCCTTTAAAGAACTATTAGATTAGTGAGAAAAATAAACTCCTTTGCAAATAATTATAATAAACACAATACAACTTGAAAAGGGCTCAGATGGTGAGCTATACAGGTTCTTGGGCTTCTTCTGCCAGTCTTTCACTCAAAAAGTATTTCTTGAGCACTGAGTATATTCTAGGCCCTGGGGATGCAGTAATGGAAACACGGACACATTTTTTCACTCTCACAGAGTTTACAGTCTAGCGAGAGATGGAGATAGTAAATGATTAAATATGTAATTACGACCTGTGATAAATTAATTCAACAGATATTTATTGAGGGCCTGACATGTCTCAGACACTGTTCGAAACACTGTGGACATGGGGATAAAATTACATCCATTTCCGAATTTCCTAGACCTTCTAGAGATCAGTCAAGGAACAAGATAAAAAGGAAACAAATGACATAATTTAGTGGTCAATGTTAAGGAGAAAAACTGTAAAGCAGGAAAAGGGGGTAATAAAATATTTGGGGAGGGGGAGGGTTTGAATTTTTAAATGAGGAGGTCGGGGAATGCCTCCTTGAGAGTGACTTTTGAAAAAGGACTTTGAAGCAGTGAGGGCACAAGGCCTACAAATGTTTAAGAGAAGAACTTTCCTGGAAGAGGAAATGACAAGTAGGAAGGCCTTGAAGTGAGTGTATCTGAGTAAAGAAAATATAGCACATCAATAAGGAAGCACAGGCGTATCTATTTGGAGTGGTCAACAAAGGCCCCCTGTGAGGAGATGGCCTTTAAGCTGAGGTGGGAGACTGAGGCAGTGTTTCTACCTGTCACAGGACTGTGTTCCTGTTCGCATTTCTGTTTCTCATTCCAGCTGTTTCCTGTGCCTAGAACTCATTCTTGAGAAGCAGACCCCTCCAGTGGTAAGTCTCTCCCAGCTCCCTCCTCCCCAGAGCTTCTAACCAGGGTCCTGCTCCAAACAAGGATGCCACTCAAGCATAATCATGCCCTGGAAATTTCTGGTCCCTTGGCTCACAACCCCAATCCCACAGTGCCCCACTGTAGAAGTGAGACTGCCCTGGAACCTGACAGAATTTCCCATATCCATGTGGACAACTGGGACCTCTCTGTCCATCAATGATCAGCTTTCCAGCTGGGCAAGTTCCCTCCATCCTTTTCCAGATGCCTCATACTTCTGAGGTCCCAGCATGCCTGTCAGCCTGTCCTGGCCAAGTTATGACACATTCACACTGCTCTGAAAAAGGTACCAATATAGCTTCTGGAGACTTGATTATTTATGGGGCTGCAGTCTACTTGGAAAGCATACAGAGAAAAATGACAAAGGAACATGAGTTATGACGAGTTATATTTAGTTCTCTTTTGCCATTTACTAGTTATATGTCTCTTGAAAAATTGACCTCACTAAGCCTCGGTTTTGTCATTTGTAAACTGGGGATTCCTTTCCTACTTCATAGCTCTTGAAGGACTCAATAAAAATAAATTAACTGAAGTATCTGACACATAGTAATTGTTCCAATGAATGTTTGTTGATTATGAAACTTCAATCCCCTCTTTGGTTTATGCCAGGAGTCAGCAATCTATAGCCTATGGGTCAAGTCCAGCCCATGGCTTGTTTTTATAAATAAAGCTTAATTGGAATAGAACTACAATGTTAATTTACATATTGTCTATTGAAGGCTTTTGTGCTACAAAAGCAGAGTGAAATAGTAGCCACAAAGACCACATGTCCACAAAGCCTAAAATATTTATTATCTGGTCCTTTATACAACAGATGTATAAACCCCTGGTTTATATCATCCTGGGACACTCTAGTATTATGGGTAAGCACAGGCTCTGGAGTAAGTCTGCCTGGGTTTAAATGCTGGTTTTATCACTTACTAGCTTTGGAACTCTGAGCAAGTTATTTAACTTATCTGGATCTTAGTTTCCACATCTGTAAAATGGAAACACTCATTTATCACATTTGGTGGATGCAAGGATTAAATAAGCCAATCTAATATAGTGAATAGCACACTGCCAGGCAAACGGTTAGTGTTAATCAACATAACAGTTATTATTGTCTGTGTTCTAAAATACTATGTATGCTGTCCAAGGAGTTTCTCCATCAACTGGGCCTACGAATAGTTTTCAGAATCAACCTAAAATCCAAGGATCCTACCTAACATGCTTACTTGGCATATGAACATTTCTCAAGGTGGCCCATGTGCGGCCCAGGGCTCCAGGATCTGGTCCCACTCTTTCTAATTCTCCCCATCGCTGCTTGCCATCTTCTGCTCCCTCCATAGCACCTGGTTGGTAATCTGGCCTGAAGATTCAGGCTTCCAGATGAGGCTTTCCTTGCGGTGCCCTTGGAAGGTGTGGGAATGAGTCTCTGCTAAGCCCAGGGCCTTTTGCTAGTGAGGATTCCCCTCCCTTCAGACTGGCTTGGTAAGAGTACCTGGGAAAATCACCAGCATGGACTGCACACCATTATTTGGCCTTGAAGTTGATCACACCAAGAAAGGAGGAGCATCCTCTAGAGGCCCCTGTGTCCATTTGAGGGTTTGTTGAGCAGAACTTTCAGTTGAAGGTCAAGGGCTAATGTGACAGCTCAGATGGAGAGCAGAACTGGGACAAGGTAAGAACAAGTATCTAATGCCCTAGTTGAGACCACCTTCTGGAAACTGGAAATTTTGGTGTCAGGTACCCAAAAGTTAAAACACAAGAGCTCCTGTTAAACACAGAGCCAGGCAGATGAGTGTCAATAGCGTCCAAAGAATTAAGAGCTATATTTGGGTTAGGGTTAGTGTTAGAGTCAGAACTACTTCTCAAGAGAAAATACAGAGCTGTCCAAAGAGAACAAGAAAAAGAGGAAATATGTGTGTGTGTGTGTGTGTGTGTGTGCACATGCACATGCACACATATGTGTATGCACATTCATGCATGAAGATCCATTCTCTGCAGCCATTAAGAAACAAGATTGTGGAATTATTCTTTAAGGTTTACCAGCTTAAACCCTAGAGCTGCTCTTGATTCTTCCCACTTCCTGTCTTCTATACCAGTCAGTTAATAAGCAACATGTAAATGTGGAGAGAGGAACCAAGATGGTGGAGTAGAAGGATGTGCTCTCACTCTGTCTTGTGAGAACACCAGAATCACAACTAGCTGCTGGACAGTCATTGACAGGAAGACACTGGAACTCACCAAAAAGATACCACATCCAAAGACAAAGGAGAAGCCACAATGAGATGGTAGGAGGGGCACAATCACAGTAAAATCAAATCCCGTAACTGCTGGGTGGGTGACTCACAGACTGGAGAACACTTATACCACAGAAGTCCACCCACAGGAGTGAAGGTTCTGAGCCCCACGTCAGGCTTCCCAAACTGGGGATCTGGCAACGGGAGGAGGAATTCTTAGAGAATCAGACTTTGAAGGCTAGTGGGAATTGATTGCAGGAATTTGACAGGACTGGGGGAAACAGAGACTCCACTCTTGGAGGGCACACACAAAGTAGTGTACACATCAGGACCCAGGGGAAGTAGCAGTGACCCCAGGGGAGACTGAACCAGACCTACCTGCAAGTGTCGGAGGGTCTCCTGCAGAGGTGGAGTGGGGGCTGTGGCTCACCGTGGAGACAAGGACACTGACAGCAGAAGTTCTGGGAAGTACTCCTTGGTGTGAGCCCTCCCAGAGTCTGTCATTAGCCCCACCAAAGAGCCCAGGTAAGCTCCAGTGTTGGGTCGCCTCAGGCCAAACAATCAATAGGGAGGGAGCCCAGCTCCACCCATCAGCAGTCAAGTGGATTAAAGTTTTACTGAGCTTTGCCCACAGAGCAACAATCAGCTCTACCCACCACCAGTACCTTCCATCAGGAAACTTACACAAGCCTCTTAGATAGCCTCATCCACCAGAGGGCAGAGCGCAGAAACAAGAAGAACTACAATTCTGTAGCTTGTGGAACAAAAACCACGTTCACAGAAAGATAGACAAGAAGAAAAGGCAGAGGACTATGTACCAGATGAAGGAACAAGATAAAACCCCAGAAAAACAACTAAATGAAGTGGAGATAGGCAACCTTCCAGAAAAAGAATTCAGAATAATGATAGTGAAGATGATCCAGGACCTCAGAAAAAGAATGGAGGCAAAGATCAAGAAGATGCAACAAATGTTTAATAAAGACCTAGAAGAATTAAAGAACAAACAAGCAGTGATGAACAATACAATAACTGAAATGAAAACTACCCTAGAAGGAATCAATAGTAGAATAACTGAGGCAGAAGAATGGATAAGTGACCTGAAATACAGAATGGTAGAATGCACTGCTGCGGAACAGAATAAAGAAAAAAGAATGAAAAGAAATGAAGACAGCCTAAGAGATCTTTGGGTCAACATTAAATGCAACAACATTCGCATTATAGGGGTCCCAGAAGGAGAAGAGAGAGAGAAAGGACCAGAGAAAATATTTGAAGAGATTATAGTTGAAAACTTCCCTAACATGGGAAAGGAAATAGGCACCCAAGTCCAGGAAGTCCCATACAGGATAAACCCAAGGAGAAACATGCTGAGACACATAGTAATCAAATTGGCAAAAATTAAAGACAAAGAAAAATTATGGAAAGAAGCAAGGGAAAAATGACAAGTAACATGCAAGGGAACTCCCATAAGGTTAACAGCTGATTTCTCAGCAGAAACTCTACAAGCCAGAAGGGAGTGGCATGATATACTTAAAAGTGATGAAAGGGAAGAACTTACAACCAAGATTACTCTACCTGGCAAGGATCTCTTTCAGATTCGATGGAGAAATCAAAAGCTTTACAGACAAGCAAAAGCTGAGAGAATTCAGCACCACCAAACCAGCTCTACAACAAATGCTAAAGGAACTTCTCTAAGTGGGAAACACAAGAGAAGAAAAGGACCTACAAAAACAAACCCAAAACAATTAAGAAAATAGTCATAGGAACATACATATCTATAATTACCTTAAATGGGAATGGATTAAGTGCTCCAACCAAAAGACACAGGCTTGTTGAATGGATACAAAAACAAGACCCATATATATGCTATCTACAAGAGACCCACTTCAGACCTAGGGACACATACGGACTGAAAAGTAGGGGATGGAAAAAGATATTCCATGCAAATGGAATTCTAAAGAAAGCTGGAGTAGCAATACTCATATCAGATAAAATAGGCTTTAAAATAAAGAATGTTACAAGAGACAAGGAAGGACACTACATAATGATCAAGGGATCATTCCAAGAAGAAGATATAACCATTATAAATATACATGCACCCAACATAGGAGCACCTCAATATATAAGGCAACTGCTAACAGCTGTAAAAGAGGAATTCGACACTAACGCAATAATAGTGGGGGACTTTCACACCTCACTTACACCAATGGACAGATCATCCAAAATAAAAATAAATAAGGAAAGAGAAGCTTTAAATGACACAATAGACCAGATAGATTTAATCGATATTTATAGGACATTCCATTCAAAAACAGCAGATTACTCTTTCTTCTCAAGTGTGCATGGAACATTCTCCAGGATAGATCACATCTTGGGTCACAAATCAAGCCTCAGTAAATTTCAGAAAATTGAAATCATATCAAGCATCTTTTCTGACCACAATGCTATGAGATTAGAAATGAATAACGGGGGAAAAAAAGTAAAAAAACAGAAATACATGGAGGCTAAACAATACCTTACTAAATAATCAAGAGATCAATGAAGAAAACAAAAAGGGAATAAAAAAATACCTAGAGGGCTTCCCTGGTGGCGCAGTGGTTGAGAGTCCGCCTGCCGATGCAGGGGACGCGGGTTTGTGCCCCGGTCCGGGAGGATCCCACATGCCGCGGAGCGGCTGGGCCCGTGACGCATGGCCGCTGGGCCTGCGCGTCCGGAGCCTGTGCTCCGCAACGGGAGAGGCCGCAACAGTGAGAGGCCCGCGTACCACAAAAAAAAAAAAAAAAAAAAAAAAAAAAAAAAAAATACCTAGAGACAAATGACAATGAAAGCACGATGATCCAAAACGCATGGGATGCAGCAAAAGCCATTCTAAGAGGGAAGTTTATAGCTATACAAGCCTACCTCAAGAACAAAAAGAATCTCAAGTAAACAATCTAACCTTACACCTAAAGGAACTAGAGAAAGAAGAACAAACAAAACTCAAAGTTAGCAGAAGGAAAGAAATCATAAAGATCAGAGCAGAAATAAATGAAATAGAAACAAAGAAAACAATAGCAAAGATCAATAAAACTAAAAGCTGGTTCTTTGAGAAGATAAACAAAATTGATAAACCATTAGCCAGACTCAGCAAGAAAAAGAGGGAGAGGATTCAAATCAATAAAAGTAGACATGAAAAAGGAGAAGTTACAACAGACACCACAAAAATACAAAGCATACTAAGAGACTACTACAAGCAACTCTATTCCAACAAAATGGACAACCTGGAAGAAATGGACAAATTCTTAGAAAGGTATAACCTTCTAAAACTGAACCAGGAAGAAATAGAAAATATGAACAGACCAAACACAAGTAAGGAAATTGAAACTGTGACTAAAAATCTTCCAACAGGGTTTCCCTGGTGGCGCAGTGGTTGAGAGTCCACCTGCCGATGTAGGGGACACGGGTTCGTGCCCTGGTCTGGGAAGAGCCCACATGCCGTGGAGTGACTAGGCCCATGAGCCATGGCCGCTGAGCCTGCGCATCCAGAGCCTGTGCTCCGCAACGAGAGAGGCCACAACAGTGAGAGGCCTGCATACGGCAAAAAAAAAAAAAAAAAAAAAAAATCTTCCAACAAACAAAAGTCCAGGACCAGATGGCTTCAGAGGTGAATTCTATCAAACATTTAGAGAAGAGCTAACACCCATCCTTGTCAAGCTCTTCCAAAAAATTACAGAGGAAGGAACACTCCCAAACTAATTCTATGAGGCCACCATCACCCTGATACCAAAACCAGACAAAGAGAGTACTGAAAAAGAAAATTACAGGCCAATATCACTCATGAATATAGATGCAAAAATCCTCAACAAAATACTAGCAAACAGAATACAACAACACATTAAAAGGATCATACACCATGATCAAGTGGGATTTATCCCAGGGATGCAAGGATTCTTCAATATATGCAAATCAATCAACATGATACATCATATTAACAAATTGAAGAATAAAAACCATATGATCATCTCAATACATATAGAAAAAGCTTTTGACAAAATTCAACACGCATTTATGATAAAAACTCTCCAGAAAGTGGGCATAGAGGGAACCTACCTCAACATAATGAAGGCCATATATGACAAACCCACAGCAAACATCATTCTCAATGGTGAAACACTGAAAGCATTTCCTCTGAGGTCAAGAACAAGACAAGGATGTCCACTCTCACCACTATTATTCAACATAATTTTGGAATTCCTAGCCATGGCAGTCAGAGAAGAAGAAGAAATAAAAGGAATACAAATTGGAAAAGAAGAAGTAAAACTGTCACTGTTTGCAGATGACATGATAATATACATAGAGAAGCCTAAAAATGCCACCAGAAAACTACTAGAGCTAATCAATGAATTTGGTAAAGTAGCAGGATACAAAATTAATGCACAAAATCTCTTGCATTCCTATACATTAATGATCAAAAATCTGAAAGAGAAATTAAGGAAACACTCCCATTTACCATTGCAACAAAAAGAATAAAATAAACCTACCTAAGGAGACAAATAACCTCTATGTAGAAAACTATAAGACACTGATGAAAGAAATTAAAGATGATACAAACAGATGGAGAGATATACCATGTTCTTGGATTGGAAGAATCAACATTGTGAAAATGACTATGCTTCTCAAAACAATCTACAGATTCAATGCAACCCCTATCAAACTACCAATGGTATTTTTCCCAGAACTAGAACAAAATTTTTCACAATTTGTATGAGGAATCAGGCTCCCTGACTTCAGAATATAGTACAAAGCTACAGTAATCAAGACAATATGGTACTGGCACAAAAGCAAAAACGTAGATCAACGGAACAAGATAGAAAGCCCAGAGATAAACCTATGCATCTATGGTCAACTAATCTATGACAAAGGAGGAAAGGATATACAATGGAGAAAAGAGAGTCTCTTCAATAAGTGGTGCTGGGAAAACTGGACAGCTATATGTAAAAGAATGAAATTAGAACGCTCCCAAACACCATATATAAAAATAAACTCAAGATGGATTCGAGACCTAAATGTAAGATCGGACACTATAAAACTCTTAGAGGAAAACCTAGGCAGAACACTGTTTGACATAAATCACAGAAAGATCTTTTTTGATCCACCTCCTAGAGTAATGGAAATAAAGACAAAAATTTAAAAATGTGACCTAATGAAACTTAAAAGCTTTTGCACAGCAAAGGAAACCATAAACAAGACAAAAAGACAACCCTCAGAATGGGAGAAAGTATTGCAAACAAATCAACGGACAAAACATTTATCTCCAAAATATATAAACAACTCATGCAGCTCAATATTAGAGAAACAAACAACCCAATCCAAAAATGGGTAGAAGACCTAAATAAACATTTCTGCAAAGGAGACATACAGATGGCCAAGAAGCACATGAAAAGCTGCTCAACATCACTAATTATTAGAGAAATGAAAATCAAAACTACAATGAAGTATCACCTCACACCAGTTAGAATGAGCATCATCAGAAAAACTACAAACATCAAATGCTGGAGAGGGTGTGGAGAAAAGGGAACCCTCCTGCACTGTTGGTGGGAATGTAAATTGATACAGCCACTATGGAGAACAGTACAAAGGTTCCTTAAAAAACTAAAAAAGAATTAGCATATGATCCAGCAATCCCACTACTGGGCATATACCCAGAGAAAACCATAATTCAAAAAGACACAGGCACCCCAATGTTCATTGCAGCACTATTTACAATACCCATGTTATGGAAGCAACCTAATGCCCATCGACAGACCAATGGATAAAGAAGTTGTGGTACATATATACAATGGAATATTATCCAGCCATAAAAAGGAACGAAATTGAGTCATTTGTTGAGACATGGATGGATCTAAAGACTGTCAAACAGAGTGAAGTAAGTCAGAAAGAGAAAAACAAATATCATATATTAACGCATGTATGTGAAACCTAGAAAAATGGTACAGATGAACCAGTTTGCAGGGCAGAAGTTGAGACACAGATGTAGAGAACAAATGTATGGACACCAAGGGGGGAAAGCCATGGGGGGCTGGGGGTGTTGGTGTGCTGAATTGGGCGATTGAGATTGACATGTATACACTGATGTGTATTAAATTGATGACTAATAAGAACCTGCTGTATAAAAAAATAAATTAAATTAAATTAAATTTTTTTTTTTAAAAATGAAATATTCATCATGCCTGAAATGTTTATTCTTGCGGTGAAAATCACTCCAGGTTACAATTTTTCCCCTTCTCAAATATACTGCTATTTCTCTAAAAAAAAAAACAAAAACAAAAAACACATGTAAATGTAATATTAGCACAATATTTTAAGGCAAGATTTGGATTTAGTTTATCATAATTTAGGATTTTCTAAGACTTTAAAACTTCCTACATAAATTCTGTGAACTCAGAAAGTTATCATTGTTTCTACAAATTATTTAAAATTACAACAATATAGAATCATGTTTAATTGTATGAACTTGTAATAATACATGTTTTTTTCAAAATGTTGATCCTCTGAATTCTTGTAATACTGCAAATCGTATGTATGGTCATAATGTATTAGCTTAAATTGTAATTTCCATATGTTTAGTCAACTTTAAGCTAACATTTAGTTAATTAATATTAAGTTAATTAATCCATAAGCTTTGGATTTGTGGGCAATTCTTAAGAAAGAAAAAGATGTAAATATTAGTTATTAAATATAGTTTTAATTGACCTTTATTATATATATATAAATGACTATACCTTAACAAGATATGAAAATATCTTTATTAATTAATTTTATTTATTTTTGCTGTGTTGGGTCTTCGTTTCTGTGCAAGGGCTTCCTCTAGTTGTGGCAAGCAGAGGCCACTCTTCATCGCGGTACACGGGCCTCTCACTATCGCGGCCTCTCCTGTCGCGGAGCACAGGCTCCAGACATGCAGGCTCAGTAGTTGTGGCTCACGGGCCTAGTTGCTCCGCGGCATGTGGGATCCTCCTAGACCAGGGTTCGTACCCGTGTCCCCTGCATTAGCAGGCAGATTCTCAACCACTGCACCACCAGGGAAGCCCTGACAATATCTTTAAGTGGTATAATGTATATGTTGATTTTTCTACCTTAAAAATTGTCAAAGTGATCTAAAATGTGTGTGGAAAAAATTAGCTGGACTGTTTTTGGTTCCTGTATTCTAGTTTTCTCTTACACCTGGAAAAACAAAAGCTGCTTACTTTAGAAAGGGAATGATTAATATAAATTGTTGAGATAATACTAGGTATAATAATTTTGGAGAAATATAAGTATGTAAAATTTAAAAAAAAAGAAAGAAACAAGATTGTGCAAGACACCATGGGTACATTTGATTCATCCACAATGCAAGACTTCTAACATTTCTGAAATGACTGATTCCAATCTTCCTCCCTTTAAGATTAATAACCATATTCTTAAATCAACGTAATCTAACCAAATATTATATTTCTCTATTTTGGAATAGCCTTTGTATAAAAATCTAAGTTATAAATTCAATCACACAGATTTATATACTGCTTTTGTTGTCAAGATCACAGCCTCATGTTAGCAGGTGAGCCCTCAGATCTTCTGAGACTCACACTGCCCACATCAACAGGTATACACTTTTGAGCAGCCATCAGATTCCTGGAGATGAGTCCTCATGTGAATCCAAAGGAGTTTGATTAAGAGTCAAGCCACCTGTGGGGAGTGTAGCAGAAACTGCCACCCCCTCACCCTAAATGGATAAAGAGATTCATGCTGCAAATCGGGGGACCTGGCTCATACCCCAGGTGTAGCAATGTTCGGAGGCAACAGTCCTGTCCAAGGATCCGCATAACTGTTGAGCTGTTTTTTTCTGAACCAAGATATTGTCTTTAGCACATGAGGACACCTCCCTGAAAAATAAAAACCTCAGCCACAAATCCCGAGAACTATCTTGCCCCAGTATAAGATCACTTTCTAACTTAAACAGCCAGCCTGGCCCTGGTGAACTCTTCAAACAGGTGATGAAGGCATTTGCTGAGGAAAAGAATCAAATCAATTTCTCCTACTGACACATTCTTTCTCTGGCTTTATTACCACTCCAGATGCAGAATTTAGGGCGGGGACAAGCGAGTCCCATTGAAGGACTTCCCTGGTTCCAAAACGCGGCTCTTAAGAAATCTGTGTTGACTTTCTGATTGACTGGGTTTCCCTTTGGGCAAAGAAACCAAAGTCATTATTTATTCATTACCTGATGCTATTCCTATGAAGTGTTGTTTCAATCCCGTTCCTCCAATATTCTCTTTGCTAACAGAACTTAAATACATGTAAACATAATATGCCAGCAGATTTATTTTTCTGATGTTATCTAACCAAATTATCCATCCTGACTTAGAGAGCGATTAGATCTAGGCTTTCATTGGAGCCTGTCTGTCTGTCAGACTGGTAGCATGTTTGCATTGTACCAGCCAAACTCTCCGCAAAGCCTGCCATTCCCAGAGGCAGCGTTCAGTGTGCTCAGGAACTTGATTGGGAGGCTCGGGGGGAGTGTGATAGAAGAGGGAATTACCCTTGCCAAGTTTAGCAGAATTTTTGACGAGACATCAGATTTCCCACGAACATGTGAGTCCTCAGAATTAGAAATGGGATGCTGAGTATCTCCTTGCATGGATACACACGTGCACCGTCCCTTTGCTTCTGCCTCCAGGAGAAGGGAAAAGACGCAAACAGGCTGCAGAGTGTCCATCTAAGGACCACAGTGTAAGGCTGGCCCTTGACTTCTCTCACACCTGCAGGCTCCACAAACACAGAGGCTGCAGAGAAGCGAGGGGAGAACATACAACCTGGAAGCCGGGTTCTTCCTTGCCTCCTTCTTGAGGACGTTCAACCACCTGGCACTTTGGAGATGCTTCTCATTAGGGCTGAAGGAGAAGCTGAAGACAGCATTTAGATTGCTGAGCAGAGTATCGGAAATGTTCTCCCCCAGGGCAGCTTGGGCTGAGTCAGCTTTCAAGGCTCAGCAGGAGGCACTTCGGGGAGATACTGGGTGAGGCCACCCTTGAAAGCTTTGGAAGGTCTGTGAGGTCCACGGTGCTGGCCTGCCTGCAAAACGTGCTCCCTGCCCTTCTTCCTCATCTGTGGCTGAGGCAAATAAATCCCTCCAATGGCTGCCACATGGGGGTGATTCCACTCATGAGCGATCATGCTACACCGAGGAATGAAGTCACTGGGTAAACTCAGCCCCACAGCGAGTATGCCCCAGGTTTAAACATTTCCCAAGTGCCTATTGTGAGCTCAGAGCAGTGCCAGGTGGCTTCAGATGGAATCACCCATTATTTCTTTATCTTGTTTGATCTTGCCTTCAGTCTCTCATACATGTGCTGCAGGGAAGTTTCCTCTTAGTTCCAGAGCTAGGACCCGGGGATACGGCGGTGAATGAAAACCAAGAGGGATAGCTCAAAATCCAATAAAAGAGACATGTATTCATCAGATCATCACATCCACAATTGGGCTCTTCCAAAGTGAGTTACATGTTTGAAGGGAGAGGACCAGGGTCCTAGGCAAGTTCTGGGAAGCATAGCATCGTGGTTAAGATTGAAGACGTCGGAGCCAGTCGGCATGGGGACAGATCTCACTTCTGCCAATTTTGCTATAAGACCTTGGCCAAATTATTTGGTCTGTGCCTCCTCTGTGAAATATGGCTAATAATAGCACCTGCATCAAGTTAGTCTTTATAGGATTAAGTGAGATCATATTTGTAAGAGAGATGGAATGGTACAGAGGAAGCATGTAGCAAAGGAACACTCACTAAGGAGCCCTGAGAGGGGGAGACCATTATTCCCATCTAGCTGACGAGGAACGCGGAATCCAGGGAGGTGATCTGACTACCCCCAATGCCACACACTCTGTGTCGGGGGCGGCTGAACGGGCTCCCCCCAAAATCCGGCCATCGGCTCCCTTTACCATGCTGCCCACGGGCTTGGCAAAGGGACACGCCAAGGAGGCCCAGCCTCGGGCACGGCTTGCCATCACCTCCACAGAAGCAGCCTCCCTATCATAACACATCTCTGTTTAAGAAACATAAACCACCCTTTGGCAGCTTCTCAAGTACAAGCCAGAGTCAAAAAAGAGCTCCCTCCCCTCGCTCCACTTTCCAACCTGGACCACAAGACTCAGCCTTATGGGGAAACACATGAGAGCTTACCCAACAGGTTTCCCCAACAGAACGGGCAGGCCCTGAGGAGTCTAGGCTGGGAGGGCCCTTCTCCTGGCTGCCAGTGCCCCCACTGACCCACAGCAGGCGGTCTCCCTCTCCTCCTGTCTGAACCTGCTGCCTGGGAGGGGCTGATGTCACTCATTCCTCCCACTTAGCTGCGGGCCAGCTTGGGCTCCCAGCAGCCATCACCCATCCCAGCCCTGCACAGGCCATACCTCCTCCCTGCTGGCATCTCTCCAGCCGTGGCTGAGAGCCCGGCTTGGGAAAGGGATGGCCTGGCCCACTGGTAAATGTCCTGGCCGTATAACCCGGCCCAAGCTTGACAAATAATATCTGTGCTTGTCTAGCCTGGCAGTGAGAGCCGGGCCAAAGGGCCAAGTTCCAAAGCTGGGTCTTCAAAGGACAGAGGAGACTCTGGAAAGTAGATGACCACAGGCCACAAATCTCTACGGAGTTATTCTAAGAAGAAATCACACCCAGTTCCCAAACTGTGAGTGTAAATGGCTGCTCAGAAAACCATTAGCTGTGTCTACCCTTCCATTTCTAATTAGCAGCCTCCTTGCACCCCTGGACTATACTGAGGCCAGATCATGTTCACATTCTCTTAAGATGGAAACTAAGGCCATACCAAGAAATGCCCAAGGGCTCCTAAGGACAGCAAAGGTGGTGAGGAAGCAGGTGCTGGGCTCAGAGCTGTCAGAGCAAGTCAGAGGGCAATCAGATTTAGCACAAGAAAAAAAAATAATATAAGAACAATAATAACAGCTGACATTTTATGCTAAACATTTTACCCCCTTGGCTCACTGAAACCTTAGAACAACTCAGGACAGTTGATCTTGATATTTTCCACCTTACAGATGAGGAAGCCTGAGTCTGACAGAGAATTGACTTCCCCAAGGCTTTTCAAATGAAAACAGCAGCCCTCAGGCAAACCTGACGTGCTGAACTCCAGGGCAGACCCGCAATGAATAGTGGGGGCAGGCGTCTCCCTGCCCCTCCTTATGGACTGTAGGGCCATGGTTCTACAAACAACAGGAACTAACCTCTTTGCTTCTGTTACCTTCACCTAGATCTCTAAAGATCCAATGCCGGACATGTAAATTTGACATATCTTCCTTGGGTGCTTGAAACTGACCAAATATTGGTCATTGGCCAGGTAACAGGCAACATGGGAGTACCGGAGTCAGACATGGGGATATTTCCCAGCCATGCCGCAGATGGACTGGGTGGCCTTGGGAATGTTCGGAAACTTCTTTAAGCTGTAAGCTTCATATCTATAAACCAGGGGTAGTTCTTATTACATTGGTGGGCAGGGCAGGGGTGGGGACAAGGTGGAATATATATCTGAAATGCAATAGTCAGGTAGATTGCAAACTCTATGAAGGCAGGAAGCAATTCTACCTTGTTCCTGCTGTATTCATAGCATCTAGTCCTCCACCTGATACATACTTTGCTCAATAAATTTCTGCTGAAGGATATACACACAAGGGTGTACAAATAAACAGGTTGAGGGTTATGTGTACAACCAGCAGGAAACAGTGCATATGACCACGGATGGGGCACAGCTAAACAAATGTGAGGACTTGCATGAAATAGACTGCTAGGTAGTCATTAAAAAGAGGGAGGCAGCTCTATATGTAATCATGTAGAAAGGTAAGCAGGGTATACAAATAGGCGGATTGCGGAACAATATGCATTTATGGTCACATTCTTGACAATCCACTTGAGATTAAAATTTCAACAAGGATATGACACAGACGAAGTTATCTACAAAACAGAAACAGACTCACAGCCACAGAGAACAGACTTGTGGTTGCCTAGGGGCAGGAGGAGGGAGGAGGGATGGAGGGGGAGTTTGGGATTAACAGATGCAAACTATTATACATAGAATGGATAAACATCAAGGTCCTACTGTATAGCACAGGGAACTACATTTCATATCCTGAGATAAACCATAATGGAGAAGCATATTAAAAAGAATGTATATAGGGAATTCCCTGGTGGTCCAGTGGTTAGGACTCTGTGCTTTCCCTGCTGAGGGCACAAGTTCAACCCCTGGTTGGGGAACTAAGATCCCACAAGCTGCACGCCACAGCCAAAAAAAAAAAAAAAAGGAATGTATATATATACGTATAACTGAATCACTTTGCTGTATAGCAGAAATTAATCCAACCGTGTAAATCAACTATACTTCAATAAAATAAACAATAAAAATAATAAAATCTCAACAAGGAAGGGCAAGTGGAGGAGGAAATGTGGTTGCTAGTGTAGGAGTATTTTCACTTTTTACCCTGTGCATTTTACATTGCTTGATTTGCTCTGACAAGGAGCCTGAGACACTTTCCTTATGTAAAAGTGCAATAAAAATTATTCTTACATCGTAAATAAGTGAACAGAAGACCAAATAAACATTTTAAGTGTCATACATAAAGTAGGCCCCATAAATGTTCATCCCCTTTCCTCCCGTGGCCCTAAAGAATATTTATCACACCCTGCATCTCTGTGACTGGAATGAGACATGCAAAGATTTGCAAAGTCCTGCTAAAGTTGGTTTTGTCCCTTAGTGTGTGTGGCCCTGCAAAATCTGACAGCACCCAGTCTTCCAGAGTTTTCTGGCTTGGTCTTAAAAGGACACATGCGTTGAAACCACAGCCACTGGTTTGTCCCAAAGCAGAAACAAAAACTTGGATGCTTTGGCCAAATGTGAAGTCAAAGGTTTGGGTGGGCTCCTGGGGCATTTGTCTTAGAGAGAATTCTCTGAGGTTTGGGCCTGGCTTTGGTGCAAAGGAATATTCATTATTCCAAAAATCCTTACCAAAAAGGTATAACTCCAATTTGAGAAGCTGAAGGTCAAAGAGACAAGAAAAGAAGGGTAAAGTAGCAATGCAGGAGTGATTTCCTAAGTCACAGGTCAGAAAGCTAAGCTAACAGTCCCTCAGAAGAGCCAGGTTCCCCTACAACGAACGTGGCCTCTTCCATTGACTACATTTGTGTAACTAATTAACAGACAATTGCACGACTTCCTTTGTCTTTGCTATCTAGACCAAACCATCTCCAAGCAGCCCCTGAATCTGGTAGAGGAGGGCATAGGGAACAGAAATATAGGAGACAAACATCGAGGAGGTACTCAATATGTCTCTGGAACTGCACTAGCTATTTAGTGTAGATCTCTTAAAACTTCAAAATATCTCGTGAGGTAGGTTAGATTACCCCCATTTATAGACGACTCAGAAAGGTTAAATGCATGCTACATAGGATGTAATGGTAAGACCAGGAAGGAAATTTGGGTTTGTCTTTCTCCAAAGCCCATCCCCACCCAACACAACACACCCAACATGACCCACATACACACACACACACACACACACACACACACACACTCCTCTTCTCCTCACTGTAACTACTTACCCAACCAGAACAGGTTATAATGGGTGATGTTTTACTCCCAATGTTTTATACCCTCTGAGAAAAAAAAAAAAAAATTGTCAGGGAAGAAATGTCACACTGTCATTCATCATGTTCCATATGAAAGTCTTAGAAAATAGCTTTCATATTGTTTTTGGACTCACTTAGATGTTCATAATCCTAATCTCCTTATACCAATAGTCAGGTGCTGTTCGACATTCTGTGCAAGGCATTGACAGGGGAGCAAGTCCCTAATCTCTGCTCCTCCCCCAAAGTTGACAGCCTGGTAGTTGACTGTGGCAAAATTACAGCAGCAACCATCCTTCCTTTTGCTTCTTCTTAGGTGCTGTCAGAGCTTAAAAGTTCCTAACAGAACATCAGCTCAAAGACCTCAAACTACAAATGAAGAAACTACAGAGAGAAAGGAAGCCCTTTTTTAACATCACACAGCAAGTGAGTGGAAGATTCTGGAATAACTTGTCCTCCATGGCTCCCTGACTCTGCATAGCTGATGTCTGCAAGCCTATTGTGTGTGCATTTTAACAGCTTTTGTTGAAATATAATTTACATAACATTGAATTCACTTGTTTTAAGGGTACAGTTCAATCACCTTTTGTATATTTACAAAGTTGTACAATTATTACCATCTAATTTTAGAACTTCTCCATCACCCTGAAATAGAAAGCTTGAGCTGGTTTGCAGTCACTCCTCATTCCTACCTCCGCCCCAGACAATTACTAGTCTACTTTCTGTCTGATTTGCCTTTTCTGGACATTTCATATATGTGGACTCATACAATATGTCTTATGTGTCTGGTTTCCTTCACTTAACCTGACATTTCGAGGTTCATTCCCATTGCTGTATGTATTCATACTCCATTCATTTTTATTAGCAAATAGTAGTCCATTATATGAATGGCCACCTGTTATTATCTATTCACCAGTTAATGTATATTTGGGTTGTTTTCACTTTGGGCCTATTGTATTTTAACACACAGCCCAACCCCACATGACTGGTGATGGCTGTCACGTAGATTAAAGACCTTGCACTACATCTAGACTCAGTTGAAGGAGTGCCCTTAACAATTAGTGATGTCTGCCCATGGTCAGGGAGCAGAAAATTGAGGCATGCATGCAAAGTATGATTACATCATTTCCAAAGGGGTGTCTCCTAGTTCTAAAAGGGATAGTCACATTTCTCCCAAAAACAGAGTTAAAAGAAGGCAAAACGTTGCAACTAGGAAGAATCGCTTCATTTTTGGTGAAGAGCATACCTTGTAGGGTACAGTTTATTATTAAACAATCAGTGGTTGGGACATCTTTAGCATATTTTTCCAGAAAGGCAATGGAGCCACTCTGTCATGACTTCTTCAGGCCAACTCCTTACCAGGCTCAGGATTGGCATCATTTATGTGGCCAAGGATTAGTGAATGCAGCCACAGTTATGGCCCCAAGTGGCTGATGAGTTAGCATTCCTGGTGATCATATCTACAGCCAAAATTTTTTTTGTTGTTGAGTAAAAGTCGGAAGGGTAGTTCTTTACTTTCCTCTTGGGAGTGGAAGAGTAGACTTAACTCCTTCAAAACTCAGTGGGCTTGTTGTTGTCTTTGTATTGTTGGCCATGAGAAAAGAGATGGGAATTTGAGTTGGACTGACGGAAGAATGTAGAAATTGTGGTTTATGTGAATATGCCCCAAGCAAGGAACCTGGTGTTACCTTAGGAGAATGTAAAGAAAATGTCGTTGATGTCAGGGGGGAAATGGGAGGAAAAAGCAAAGTATTAGAGAAGGATGAAGAAAAGGAGAAGGCAGAAATTTATAACGAAGAGTAAAATAAATCATAAATGTTAAACCAGTGGTTTGTTAGCCAAACCCAGGCCACAACCATCTTTCTACTGTTCGAGACTGTTTTTCAAAGGGAAATGAATTAGTTCGAACACTTAAAAATCAGGAAACTTTGTATCACTTTCTGAGTTTCCTATTTGTTAAAAAAAAAAGAAAGGAAGGAAGAAAGAGAGAGAGAGAAAGGAAAGAAAGAAGAAAGGAAGGAGGGAGGGAGGGACGGAGGGAGGGGGGAGGAAGGGAGGGAAGGAAGGAAGGAAGGAAGGAAGGGAGGGAGGAAGGAAGGAAGTCTGGCAAACATTTATTAGAGCAGAATAATGACAGCTCCTTGAGGATGGGGCATGTATGCTCCAGTTTGCCACAGTCCCCACCATACCCTATTGCTTATATTCATCTGTTTCACAGGTTTATGACACCCTTTTTATCTGCAACACCTTAGATAACTATGTTTATATTGGCTCAATCATTCCAGACATCCTGCTGGGCCCCTGTGTTATATCCGATCTTTCAAGAGAATGAAACGAAATTCATAGACATTAAACAACTTGCCCAAGTTCACCATCAGTAACAGTCAAAGTTATTTCTTATCTCAACAGAGCTGCTGCTTTTTCCAGTATATCATACCTTGACAAACAGAGAAAAGAATTGATTAAACATAAAGCGAAGAGTGGAGCAAAATTGAAGGAAAAATCTGGAGCAGAGGGAGAAGAGGGAGTTTTTAAAAGAACAATTTAATTAATTAATTGAAAACAAAGCTATAGCATGGACTTACCCAATGGGGGGCCAAACACAAGCCTGGATGGGCACACATATTCCTTGCCCACTTCTCTAGAAACAAGTCCAGGCCTCCTAGACATAAAATACTTTTTTTCTTGACTCATAAAGACAGCTCTGAAAAAGCATTTAGGAGTTGGCTTAGGAATAAAATAACTTGTTCGAATTAGCAAACATTTTCCAAATATTTCTTAAAGAAAGAGTTTCCTACGTATAATTCCCAAAGCTCACTGAGTTAGCAAGTTCTCCAGGTGGCTCCAGAAATTCAGCTTAGGCCACGGTTACTATCTGGTGGTATAACCCATCTCTAAATTAGTCTCTGAAACAGACCCCCAGCACTGTCAGCTGTCAGAGTTTATTGGGGCAGCTTAAGACCCTGTTGCCCACTTATTGACCCCTTCCAGAGAACCTGAGGTCTCCCCGAGGGTCACCACTTGTACAGAAATAGAGGAGAACAGAGAAAACAAGCATTTCTTTTTGCAACTTCGAGATCTATTTCTGGGGTTGAACAGAAGCCATTAAAACATTCCCATGACTCTGTGCCAAGCCCCCAAATTACTAATGACAGACATGCTGGCTCAAAAGGAGTCATTTCTGGCAAATAGCCCTTCAGTATCTTGTTAATGGTAATAATCCCGAGCCTTTCATTGAAAGATCTCAAAGCACAGGGCAAGACTTAATTGTCTCCCCCGTCAACTCTGTCCCTGAAAAAGGTAATTATAATTCTTTCCCTCAGACAGTTTACACAGGGGTTAAATGGGCCACGGAGGTTGAATGATTTATCCTTGTTTCTATTCTAAGTTGAAAGGAAAAGTCTAAATAATGTCATAAGTTGGGGTGAACTCAGCTGTACGAGTTGGAACCAGTGGGAGATTGAAGCAGACAAACCGAGAGCCTGGGGAGGCTAACATGATAAAAGATACCCCTGACTAGTAGCCACAGGACAAGCACCACGTACAAAGGTGCTGACCTGAACTGAGTTTACCTTAAAGACGTTATCTATAACTTCCCAGTCCAGGTTAGAAGGAGGGAGTCAGAACCAGAGTCCTGGATGGGGGAGACCCTCAATATTGTGTGTACAGATTCCGAAGCGAGAGCCCATGCTCAGTAGCTTAGATAAAAATAAGAGTTCATCTCACTGACAGAGTGGTGTGGCAAGAGCTAGAAGTGTAACTGGTCCCCAGGTAGATGAGGGGTTCATCCTAGTGGAGGACCTGAATGCCAGACATGGCATGCGAGACAGTTACCTGAATCTAGAACCTAAGCCACTATGGAGATAGTCATCACTGGCCTCACAAACCTGTTTCTCCTCCTGTAAATCCCCATCTCAATAAATGGGACCTCTTCTCACTCACGTGCCACAGCCGAGGTATAAGGATTCATCTTCTCCATCACCTTTTATATATGATCCCCACATTCTAATAACACAATATATCTTCCAAATCAGTATTCTTATCACCATTCCCACCTGCTTTGACTTAGTTGAGACCCCATGATATCTCCCCTGGATTATTTTAACAACCTCCTAGCTGTTTCTGTTGCTTTTACTCTTCTGTCTTACACTTTTACACTTCTGTTTCCCCAAGCCAAACAACTCTTTATAATACTGTCCACAGAATCTTCTTGAAATACAAATATAGTCATGGCACTTATAACCGCCTGCCCCCCCCCCCAAGTTAAACCCTTCAACTTCCCTTCCACAGGGAAAAATGAAAAACAGAACTGCCAACCTGGAATTCCATACCAACAAAATCATATTTTAAAAATAAAGATGAAATAATGTTTCAGATAAATAAATTGCTGAAGCAATTTATCACCAGCAGAAATTCAGAACAATAAATATTAAAAGTTCTTCAGATAAAAGGAAAATGGTACCAGATGAAAACTTAGATCTATACAATAAGAATGAAAAGCATTAGAAATGGTATACATCTGAGTAAATATAAAACTCTTTTTTCTCACTTTTAATTTCTTTAAAAGATATATGTTTAAAGTAAAAATAACACTATTTATAACATGCATAAATAAAAAGTGAATGAAAACAAAAATGGGAGGGGATAAATGGAAGTATATGGTTGTAAGATTCTTACATTATTCACTAAATTATTTATGATATTATTTAAAGGTACAATGGGATACATTAAAGATGTGTATTATATGCCCTAGAGCAGTTACTAAAAATAAAAATAAGGAATAGCTAATAAGCCAATAGTGGAAATAATATGGCACTGATAATTAACACCAAAGCAGGCAGACAGCAGAAAAAAGAAAGAACAGATAGAACAGATAAAAACAAAGAGGAAAACTGTAGATTTAAACCTATCACACCAATAATTACATTAAAGTTCACTCACCTTGACACTCCAATGGAAGACAGATTGTGGGAGGGGGTAGAAAAACAATACCCAAGTGTATGACAATAGGACAATACTCACTTTAAATATAAAGTCATAGACAGGTAAGGGAATGAAAAATTATGTACCATGCAAACACTGGACAATAAGCTAAAATATCTGTATTTATATTATACAACATAGATCTCAGCATAAGCAATATTATCAGGGATAAAGTGGGACATTTCATAATGAAAAACTGGTGAGTATATCCAGAAAACATAGCACTTTCTAAAATTATATGCAGCTTTAAATCTTTACGGAAAGTTTACCAAAATATGTGCAAGACCTCTAAACCTAAAACCACAGTGCAATGCTCAGTGATATCACAGAAGACCTAAATAAAATGAGAGATATGCCATGTTCATGGATTGGAAGACTCAGTGTTGCTATAATAATTCTCCCAGAAGTGACCTATAGATTCAGCACGGTCTCAATCAAAACCTCCAGAGACCATCTGTGTAGAAAATGACAAACTGTGCACTAAAAGTGGGTGAATTTTATGTTTGTAAGCCAGACTCCTATAATTATAAACAAATCAAATAATTTTGATTTTTAAAAAGATACAACAACAGCAATAAAAGTAAAACTCACTGGGAAGTTAAAATAACCTCTGTGTGAAGGAAAGAAGGAGGTCAGAAATAACATTGTGAATTTAAGCTTTTACCCAAGATAAACTAAACTTTAAAATGGAAATGGCGAATTACTTTAGGTTAGCAAGATTAAGTTCCCTGCCAAGTGGAAATAGAGACTAAAGAGCTAAACTAGTTTCAGTAATAATGAAATTAATAAAGTTACATTTTTGCATGTCTGAGTATTCTGCCTATGAAAATTCATACCTTATCCCTTGTTAACAAGAAGAGATCTATGTCTCACACTTGAGGCATGAAGATCACTATGTTCTTGGAAGTCAAGGTGCCCAGGATGATTACTTGTGTGGCAATGTGAAGAACTGGCACTTGGGGGCAGGATTAAATTCTAATATAGAATATCACAGTGTTTGAAAGGACCTAAAATTTTATTTGTGCCTCTGAACTACACAAAGTTTCTGGCAGAGAACATTTTAGCTTCTAGTAAAATAGGAGTTCACTGCTTTGAATGGAAACCCATTCCATTATCAGCATGCTTTCTTAAGATTCCCCCTCAACTTGTAGTGTTGAGAAATAAACATATAAATCAAAACTTGGTCTGTCCTAGGCCAAACACAGGGACCTTCACCTTCCTTAGTCTTGACACTACTTATAGTTGATTTTGCCTGGATTTTATGAGCAGTTTTAGAAGTTGAGTTGCCATGTATGAAGTTAGATATCTCTTGCACCAAGGTAGGTAAAACAGACGACACTCACATAAAAGCAGAAATGTATATTTCTAGTCATGAATTCAAGGCGTTCACTTTTATCTATTTTTCTTGACCGACACAGTCTTATTTTAAATGTGAGTTCTGTTACACATCTTAGCAATACCTGATTGTTTTATTGAACACTTAATGATATTCACCTTGTACCTTTGAAAGAATACTAGCAGGAAAACATGAAAACATTACTTGAAAGCAAGAGGAGCACTTTGAGGTGGCTAGAGAACAATACACAACCACACGATAAATATTCTTAGGATGCTGACATAAGAAGGTTTATGAGTTACCTGAGCAAATAGGCAAGGATTCCTGGAGAAAAAAAACATCACAGGAGATTACTTCAGTAGCTGCTTCATCCAGAACTTGAGGAATGCTTTCTTATCCTGAATCTTCAGGATCAAAACACAGCTTCCAATCTAGTTCTACATCCATCTCAGAAGAAAGATGATAGGAAAGAGGTGATCTTTGGTAACACAATGAAGCTGCTTGACTTGGCACTGATGGAGCTACTTTCAAGATGTCTCACTCATACGGCTGGCAAGTTGATGATGACTGCTGGCTGGGAACTCAGCCCGGTCAGTGGGTATTGGTTTCTCTCTATGAGAACCTCTCCACAGACACTTGAGCTTCCTACCAGTATGGTGGCTGGGTTCCAAGAGCTGGAGTCCCTCAAAGAGCAAAGTGAATGGCATGGCATTCTTATAATCTAGCCTCAGAAGCCATATAGCATCACTTCTACTGTACTCTGTGTGTTGAAGTAGTCACAGAGACCCACCAAGATTCAAGAGGAGCAGACATAGACACTGTCCCTTGATAGGGTATAATTCTAATGTTCCAGAAAAGCCTGAGATATGAGAGATATAGTTGCAACCCTCTTTGGAAGACATAAAATGCCACATGAAATAACTTTAAGGACTGTCTTCCACCTTTCCACCTCTCTATACCTACTATAGTGTGATTATTTTACACATAGAAAATAACTATGTATACATGAATATATGGAAATAGTAAAATGGTGCCCCACCTAGATTTTTATTTTCTTTTTGCACCTTGTTGTTTTCTTACTACCCTCATTGGCTCATATTTGTTTATGGTTAAAAGTATTATAATCATTAATTCTCATCTTGGAAGGCATAAAACAAGTGATAGCAAGAACATAAGGATTGGACCTGCCAGTGGCAGATAGCTCTTTCTGACCAAATCCAGATATTACCTCTAAATTATTCTTAACACAGTTTTTTCATTAAAACACCACCAGTAATTTATGGTTATCATGTGGGAAAAGAGCTCTTGCCATCTTGGGTATAGTTTCTGTATCTGGCCAAATCAGGATGTTAGAATCAGGAGAAACGTGAACCTAGATGATAGAGGTGGTAGGAACTCAAATGAATACATAAAAACAAAATAAATCACTACACCACCAAAATACCTGGTGGGACAACAGCCAGTCTGGAATATGAGAGGTTCAGTTTGGTTTAAGATGAAGTTGGGGATGTCTATGGAGACATATCTGGGAAAATCTAGTTGGTGCATAGTTTAGGGGCTTAAAGGTTGTACTATACTGGCACCAAATACAGGGTAAGACTGGGACCACAATTCTGATCAAACAGGCATAGTCCTAGGCTCAATGGACAGGGGATGGGTGAGAACCAAGCAGTGGTTAGGGACTAGTCTTCTAGATGAAGATCACAGGCAGGGCTCCCCTGCAGGAGTTCCCTAATAGGAAAGGAGAAGCCCGAGCATGTGCATTCTCCAGATGGAACAGGTTCCCTCATACTTTGGATACCAGATTGATATGATGAAATCAAACTTCAACAGGAAAAGACTGATCTCATCTGGTATTTGGTTGCATTGGCCATCAGCAAAGTTGGAGTCATGTAAATTTAGCATTAAGACCATGAAAATAGTCTAAATAATCGAGAGTAAAACTAAACAAGATATATGCAGGATCTTCATGAAGACAAGTTACCTATTTTGCCCCCTCCCCCCATGCACACACAATCAAGATGCAAAAGGACATGCTCAGCATAGAACATTTTGTACGAAAGTTTTAAATATACAAAACAATACTACACATGATTATGGGTAAATGTGTGTTGTGAAAGTAAATGTTAATACATGCACAGACAGAGTACACTCCAATTTCATAACTGTGGTTACTGTGGAGGGTGGAGGGAAATTTGGGTGGAGGAATATGCCTGTTTCTGTAACACTTCAGATCTCCATCTTAAGGTATCTAACGCGTACACCAAACACAACCTGTCAAGATTTGACCGATATTTTTATTTTCTGTATGCTTGAATATTTATCTTGTAAATAGCAATCCATAAAGAGATGAAGATTAAGATGAAGAAATGAGCAAGATGAAGGAGCATGAGAAGGAGAGGAGGAGGGTGAGGGAGAAATGGAGATTCTTAAAAAGAGGTAAAGGAGGAAGAAGGCAAAGAAGGAGAAGGAGGAGGAAAGGAACAAAATGCCCAAATTAGTGAGAGAAACAGTTTCAAAATTCTACATGTATCTTTGTTGAAAACTTGACAGCCTGTTTCTGATTCAGCTAGACAAAAGAAATGCATGAAAATGGCTCAAAATGTAAAAAAATAAAATACAATGTAAAAGGTAAAATCTGCCCTACCAGATGTCAAAACATACTAAAAAGCTACAGTAATTCAAATACAGAATAAATATATGAGTATTAAATAATTCAAAGTGTGGGGTAGGATTATTAAATTAAATAAATATGGCATGGATGATTGGTTAAATATTTTGGGGTTTAGAGAAAGACAAATACCCCCCACCACCACTTACCTCATATAATTGACCTAATTTGATTTAAACTGACTAAAATTTCAAAGAGTAAAGATGAAATGCTAAAAGAATTGACGAAAATATAGTATTTGTGTCATCTCAAGAGAGAATCCATAAAGAATATGCATGAGAAGTTTTTAAAATGTTTGCTTTATTCTTTCTTACAGACAAATTTTCTACAGTTAGCATGAATTATTTTATTTATTTTAATCAGATTCTAACTTATTAAATTGTGATATATTCATTATAAGGTCAAGAAATATATAAAGGAATAAAAAACAAACTCTAAATTCTCTCTTTTACCCCACTCCCTTATCCCATTCTCCAGGAGTTTACCACAGTTTCTTATGTGCACCTTCAGGGACAAATCTATATAAATACACAGATGTCATATATGTATAGAAACATCATACATACATGTGTTTTATATTTATAGTGTGTATGCATATTTAGTATTTTAATTTAACTACACATATAATTTGGTACAATTGTGTGTATATATATATATGTACATATACATATATATGTATATATATTCTTTTCTTCATCATTATATGTAAAACTTTTAGGGAGGAGGATCTACTGACACCTAAGATGGCTGGATGCATTTTGGTTCACCTGCATCAGTTACCTCTGGCTAAAAAATTGCCATGTCACCAACACCCACAACACCTTGGTGGCATCCAATATAAGAATTTTTTGCTTATGCTTCTGGGTAAGTTGGGAAGTAATCTAGAGGCTCTGCTGATTTTTGGCTGGGGTTGCTCACATGTCTAACTTACCTATGATGGTCTCAACTGTAGCAAACGGAGTGGCTCTGCTCTGTTGCATGTGTCTCGTACCCTCCAGCCAGCTGATCCAGGCATGTTTATAAGACTTTGGCAGAGCTTCAAGAAAGCACCTGAAAACAGGCAATGCCTCTTGGGCTTGAAGTTAGAACTAGCACATCATCATTCCACTCCATCTATTGGCCAAAGTAAACAGCATGGCCAAACCCAGAGTCAGAGTTGGATGGGTGGGCACTTCGAAATCATAAGGCAAAGAGTGTAGATGCAGATAGAGATGAAGAATTGGGCCCATTGTTGCAACCTACCATACTACCATGAGCTTATTGTGTGCCAGGACAGTTTTGGTTTGGAGAATATGGTCACTCACTCATGGTGATCCCAGCCAGTGGTTAATGTGGACATAAACACAGGTACGGGTCTCTCCCACTTTTCAAAAGTTCACTTTACAAACGACCTACATTAGTACCTGTTTTCACTGAGAGAAATCCCAAGAGGATTTTCACTTTTACAAAAAAAAAAAAAAAGACAAAAAGCAAAAATAGCACTCAGTGTTGGTTTTGCAGTAAGTCTTATAAAGACAGCTTCCACCCCAAGCATCGAGAGAGACAGTGCCAAGCTTTTTCCCCAAGAATGGCACTCAGCATCTCAGCATCAAGCTGCCATAGCTTTGAACTGCGTCTATGAGCAACTCTGCTTTAACTCGATTTATTTTGTGCATCCATTGGCAAGACTGTCCTAAGGTAATTGCTTCTTCACTTTATGCCATTTCACCTTACAAAAGACCTCCCAGGAACCCTCTACTCTTGGATAGCAGGGATACCTGCAATTCTTAGAGGAAGTAAGATAGAGGTAAGAAAGTTAGCAATGGGGATTTAGAGTCAGATGTGATCCTTTCTAATGATGAGGTATGAGGTTGGAGGTATAAGAAGGCCTCATGGGGGACTTCCCTGGTGGTCCAGTGGTTAAGAATCCGCCTTCCAATGAAGGGTACAGGGGTTCGATCCCTGGTTGGGGAACTAAGATCCCACATGCCGTGGAGCAACTAAGCCCAAACGCTCTGGAGCCCATGCCACAACTAGAGAGAAGCCCACATGCCACGACTAGAGAGGAGCCCTCGCGTGACAACTAGAGAGGAGCCCTCGCACCACAACTAGAGAGGAGCCCACGCACCACAACTAGAGAGGAGCCCATATGCCACAATGAAGAGCCCATGCGAAGCAACAAAAGATCCTGCATGCTGCCTGCACCTGAGACTGGACGCAGCCAAAAATAGATAGATAGATATTTTTTTTAAAAAAGACTTCTTGGGCTTCCCTGGTGGTGCAGTGGTTGAAAGTTCGCCTGCTGATGCAGGGGACACGGGTTCATGCCCCAGTCCGGGAAGATCCCACATGCCGCGGAGCAGCTGGGCCCGTGAGCCATAGCCTCTGAGCCTGTGCGTCCAGAGCCTGTGCTCCACAATGGGAGAGGCCACAACAGTGAGAGGTCCACGTACCGCAAAAAAAAAAAGACTTCTTGGAGGAGTTGGCCTTTGATTTGGACACTGAAAACGGAAATGGACTTTCCAATATTAATTACTCACAGATGGAGATGGAAAAGAATATTTTTGACAGATGGAAAATACTAAGTTAGGGACACTGAGAACATGATCAGGTCTGCTGCGCCTGGAGAGTATGAAACTCATGAGTGAAAGCTTAGATAGGAGTGGGTATTTAGGGGGTTTCTTAGGGGATTTAGTTGTGGAATGTGGATTCTGGATATAGAACTGTAAGTGACAGGAGGCTTATGACGATTCTGAGCCAGAAGCTGCTGCTTCTGAGGGCGTGGAGGACCGATTGAAGTGAAGAGTTAGGAGAGGCAGGGAGGTAAGTCAGACAGTGATTAAAGAAATAGTGAAGGTCAGAACTAGGGCATTTTTAGTGGGATTAGAGAGATGGAAGAGAGATTATGGTGTCAATATCATATGGGTTAGGGAGGGATAAATTAGGAGTTTGTGATTAACATATACACAGTACTATATATAAAGTAGATAATCAACAAGGACCTACCGTATAGTACAGGGAGCTCTACTCAATATTCTGTAATAATCTATATGGGAAAAAAATATGAAAAAGAATAAATATATGTATACATATAACTGAATCACTTTGCTGTACACCTAAAACTAACAGAATATTTTAAACCAACTATACATCAATACAAAAAATTTTTTTAAATTAAAATAATATGTAATTAGTGTTAGAAAGCCAAAGTGTGCCTCATATACCTGATTCCCCAGGAGTGTGGTCAGAAATGACAGACATTATAGGAAAGTGTGATTTTACATTTTCCGACGTGTGATAAATGTGATTAAAACATTTAAAAAATATTTCTTATAGCATTTTTAATATCCCACATGAGTTTCTCCACAGTCACCCTACATCCAAACCTAGAGGAACCTAAGAGACATTTGTAGGAGAAATTGGAGGATGGTGCCTGGAGTCACCTCCAGCTTGGGAGCACGGACTCCTTGCTGGAAAGACGCAGGGGTGACTGGTGAAGCATGCAAGTGTGATTAATCCTTGATCGTGCTGGAAAAGGAAGGACTGACAACGAAACCCACATGGATGCTGTCATTGAAAGGGCCCTTATTTCCTAAGAGTCTTCAGTCTAAACAGGCTTCCATTTACCCCTCCCCACTCTCTATATTTTTGCCTGGATTCTTCAGTGGTGGCATAGGTCATAGTTAGAGGGATGGATATTGCCATAATTTGATCTTGGCAATAACAACAACAACAAAAAGTGTTTTCTACCATAGTGTTTAACAAGAAAAACCTTTAAAACCAGCCTGCCCAGGGGTTCACACACGGGATGCACTTAGAATACTGTGGCACAGAGAAAGCAACCCATGTGTACTGGCTATTGTTATTTTTAATTAGATTAAAGTGGAAATACCATATTTCAGCTCTAAAGGTGTCTGTCCAGCTTCTCCAACCCTCCAGCCAAGACATATATTTGCCCTGAGAAGGCAAATGAGCCTAGAATTACTCTTGCTGTCTTAAACCCGGGGTCCCCTGTACCCAGAGCGGGTCTGTCTGTGGTCACTCAGTCATGCTGTGTTGTCTGGTTGAATAGGTTTTGACTCAGGCCTACTTTGCACTCAGGCACCTTGTTTAGAACGAATGCCCCATCCTGACCTCCAGTTCATTTGGCTTGGGCCCTAACACCTGTCCGGTCTCTCCCCGCACATCAATGCCATTCCCCAAACTAGGCAGCCTGCCCAGAGCCTGACCTGGCTTGGCTGTCACTCCTAGGAGATGCCCGCTGTCCTCTTGGGCCACCAGATCAGACTTTTTTAGACTTTCTTTCCAAACTGGCTCATGTCCTGATCACCATGCCCCTTTCTCGTTATTTAATACAAGCCCTGCCCCAACCTGGTTACGTCCTTTCTCAATAAGCCTGAGCTTCTGAATCGCCAACCTGACCCCGGTCAAGGCTTGATATTGGGGACCTTCGAATTCCAAGCTCCCTGCTTTATAGATGAGGATCTGTGGCTTAGGGAGGGGAAGTACATTCCCCCATGTCACACCCTGAGTGTGTGACAGATGTAAGAAATATAACCCCAGGCCCTGAGAAACATTTGTCTTGGAATATTGTTACGATTCCAAAGAGCTATGGCTTAGTTTCTTCAGCTTGTCCTCATACAACCTCTGAAAGAACTTCTTTCTGAGACCATACTTTAGCAGGTAATTCCTTCCCACCAAGTAGTCAAGATCCTCAGATGTAAATATCCTTCTCACCTCTGGTGTTCAGGAGTTGTCAGAGCATTACAGTCTGTCAGTAGCCTGTGGTGGCTGAAACAGAGAAAGAGAATAATCACTGGGATCCTCGAAGCAGAAAAAAACATCAAGTTCTTCCCTTGGTTTTCTGTGAGCTGGTAAAATCAGGTAGAGGACCAAGGTATCCACAGAATTGTTTCAAATCTCCGCAGTGTTTTGGCCCTTTGTCAGAGCCTATTAACTGACACACTGAGATATTTGACACAACCATAGGAGTCCTTGTGGTCATTTCCAGAATGGCCAGGAGATGTGCCAGGCAAATGTACAGAAAGCCCTGATTTAGGAGGGCTGTGGCCCACTGGGGCTTAGGGGTCCTTCCATATTTGACTCTGTGCTGTCCCTGTGTTCCCAATCCTGGGCATTTCCACATCTAGCCATCTTCTGAATTAGGCCAAAATAAAGCACCAGAGGAAGGAGTCCTGGACTTGAAATAATTTTGAGTCCTGCTTCCTCCACCTATTGGTATGTGGTTTCTCCCCCATGTGTTTCACATAACTCCCAGGGACTGCAGTGTCATTCTCCAAGAAAGAGAGAAAGAAAGGAAGAAAGGAAGGATGAAAGGAAGGATGAAAGGAAGGATGAAAGGAAGGAAGGAAGGAATTAAGAAAGAAAGAAAGAAAGGAAAGGAGAAAAACAATTCTGTCTTGCTCTGCACACAGACTTCAACCATCCAGCTAGACCAACTATGCAAAGGTGCTTTTGCATGTTGCAAAAAGTCCAACAAAAATTTCAAACGTTCAGTTTCCTCATCTGCAACAAGGAAGCAAGAGTAGTATCACTTTATAAGGATGCTTTAAGATTCAGAAGATAATGATGGGCTATGGTGACTATTTTAAAATACGAGTCATGGTTTGAAAACATGGACTCTGGAACTTGCCTTGCTACTGCAGCTGATCTTGGGAGGCACTACAGTCTCTTTATAACTCCCCTGAAATGACAAGGCGAGGGCCTTGCCTGAATTCAGAAGTGTTTTGGAGATAAGTTTGTAAGGTTCCAAGGAGTCTTTTCTAAATGCCTTAGGTTAACTGAAGGGAATGAACAGGCGAGAAATAACCAGACAACTTAGGGCACAGAGCAGACCAGCCATCTCACCTCCCCATCAAGGAGGTGATCTTGAACCCCTGAAACTCTGGACCACCCTAAGGATGTCAAGACTCCTCAAAGGCTGAAACTAAAGTGGAGAGACTGGGAGGTCCCTTCCACGCCTCCTAAAATGGAATTTTCCAGATAGGCATGGCCTGGTCCCTATATGGTTAACACTGGGTGTGCCTCCTGTCTTCAGGGGACACTAGGCCCACCCACAGGGACATAGATTTACCAAACAGGCTAGAAGGGATGATTATCAACGTTCTGCTGCACAGAACTTAGACACACACAGTGAGGAGCAAGAGAAAGGGGGGTTCCCCAAAAAAGTGCTATACTGATGCAAGAGGCTAGGATCAACTAGGTATTCTTTTAATCTTCCCTGCAAGAAACAAAAACGGAGAAAATATCTCCATAGAGAGCAAACCTACATCTCAACAAAATATATAAATTATTAGATGTTAGAACCAAAAAGCTGGAAAAAAAGGAAATCAGTCCTGCAATTTAAGACTAAGCCACACTCATGCCCCCAGAGAGAAGATGACCTGGCAGGAGGAGACTTTGAGAAGACAGAGGCCCTGCAGAAGGATTGTTCTAGAACATATGACAAATCCTTGGTCTAACTTCACTTCCCCACACCCTAGCTGGGCTGCGTTGGGGTCTATGCATATATGTATGTATATGTATGTCTGTCTTTACAGTGGAGACAAGATAAAAGGAGAAAAGCGTTCCTGCCATGGGACTTTACCCACATCCCCGCATAACATTCATAATAATGACCCCATCACTCATCAGAGATGCTCCCCAGGCCAGGCCTCACCAGCCTGGCAGCTCTCTGATCCCTCAGCCAGCTCTGGCTGTAATTGCAAACACCCTTCCCTCGGGACCTGTCCACTGATGTGAAGACACTCGGGCTTTGCTGGTGTCTGTAAATGCAAGTTCAAGGGGACTTTTTTACATCAGAAGTAAAAACATGAGAGTCAAGAGACAGGTCCCCTGCGCCCTGTAGAAGATCACAGTCAAGAAGTGGGAGGCAATTACTCTGAAGGTGGGAAAAATAATTTGAAGGCAGCAGAACAGACACAAAGTAATTACCACCCAGACACAGCACAGGCAAAGAGGCCCTTGCTTCTAGGGAAATAAGAAGTGAGCAGACCGAGCTGGGAGGAGAGGCCTGGCTCTCCTAAGTGGGGTGAAAAGTCAGCGCTTACTTCCTGATAGGAAGGTAGGCAGAGATAGAAAATGACCCCCCAAATGCCCTTAATGAGGTTGTGAGCCATGCTAGTTACAGGCTTTTATCTTTTTCTCAACTTTTCTATTCTGCTTTAGAGGAAACGTGTGTGTGTGTGTGTGTGTGTGTGTGTGTGTGTGTGTGTGTGTGTGTGTGTTCTGAGATGATGGAAGGGGCATGAAGACTTGGGGAAAAGAAGAACAAGAAAGAGACTTTGAAAATACTGCATACTGTCTGATTCTAATTATATGACCCTCTAGAAAAGGCAAAACTACAGAGATGGGAAAAAGGATCAGTGGTTGCCAGGGGTTTGGGGAGAGGAGGGAAAGATAAGTAGGTGGAACTCCAGAGATTTTAGGGCAGTGAAAGTCTTCTATTTGATCCTGTATTCATGGATACATGCCATTATGCAATTAGCAAAACTCATAGAATACACAACACGAAGAGTGAACTATAGGCTTTTGTTAATAATAAGGTATTAATATTGACTCATCAGTTGCAAAAAATATACCACCCTCATGCAAAAATGTTAATAAGGGAAACTGCATGGCAGGGGAGAGGGGTATGTAATAACACTCTGTACTTTCTGCTCAACTTTTCTGTAAACTAAAAACTACTTTAAAAAAGAAAGTCTAGTAATTAGAGAGAGAGAGAGAGAGAGAGAGAGAGAGAGAGAGAGAGAGAGAGAGAGAGATGTAGGTGGGAATGTGGGATTAAACATTTAAACAGCCCCTCCCTATCCAGACAAAATGTTGGCAGTCTTGTAACCAGAAGAAAGTAGGACATTAGGTTCCAAGAAATACACTCAAAGTAAAAGATTAGAAGTGTCTGAAACTCAACTGTGTTGTAATCTGATTTCACTAAAATCCAGAAAATAACTAAAATTCTCCTGCCCCAGCAAAGAAAAAGAGAGAGAGAATGTCACAGGGAACATGACGTCCATGCTTACTGAATTCTCTCCGGTGAAGGGCTGGTTGAATGTGCTCATTGTTTGTTCATTTCATCCTCATTCATTACCTGCCACTACTTTTATAAAATAAAATAAAAATCAGTTACTAGATCATGAACTTGGATACCAAATACTCATTAAAGTTTATGAATGCTTATACTCAGCTTCTGTGCTTCTCTTATAGAGGGCTGGTAATGAAAGTCCACAGACAAGCCCCAGTCAGAGGCAGATCACACTTTGAGAAGCGCTGCGTTAGAGGAGAATGAATCTACCAGAAACCCAGGCACTCCACAATCCCAGGCAGTCAACAAAAGAAAAGAAACCCAGCCAGGAAATGTGGTATTTACCAACAAGTTTTCTTGAAGACCGAGGGCGCCATCCCTTGCTTGGATGGTCACGGTGTCCTCTAGCCTTGCTCCCTTCCAGTCCATTTCACTCAGAGCCATGGAGATATCATTCTCAAGTGCAAGCATGATCATGTCACTTTCTTACCTGGCCTCGGGTAGGTTTCTGATCTCTCAGGATGACCTGGGCACTGTTCAGCATCTCACTCATAGCAAACTGGCCCCTACTTGCCTCAGTCCTGGGGTTTGAGGAAGGAGGGATGGGGTTTGATCCAAGTAATCACACCCAAGAGTCAATACCCTAGTCCACTAACATATGTTACCAAGTAAGTGTATGTCTGATTTTAAAAGCATAGAGTCAAGGGTAATTACTTAACTAACTCTGATGATGGGGGAGGGGTGGTGAGAAGGCTCTGGGAACATTCACCAAAGAAATTTTTTTTTCAGATAAATGACGGCATCCCAGGTGGAAGGACCAGCACCAATAAAAGCATGGAGTCATGGGAAAGCTTGGAGTATCTAGGGACCCTCAAGAAATTCTATGTATTTGACAGTCAGAGAAGAGTTCTGAGTCTTCTTCCAGTAAAGGGAATGGCAATAATTACTGGAGAAAGACTCGAGGTTTACTTGCTCTGAGTATCTGGCATGAAGATGAGCTTTTCTTGCCTCAAATTGAAGTAGAAGACACTTATTCTAAGAACTTGCCAGAAACTAGGGAAAATCTATTGAAGAAAGAGAAATTTCTGAGTTTTTTGAGCAAGAAGATTTAACCTTTACATCAATCCTTTTCTCCCCATTTTACAGATGAGCAGACTGAGGCTCAGAGAGAACAGCTGATCTCAGCCAGTCACACAAGAGTATGCAACACACCTGACTTTCAAACCAAGGTCTACCTGCCACTGAAAGATGTGTGTTTTGCACAAGGTACTGTTTATGTGCAAGGAAGGTGGTTATTGAGAGGAAAGAGGAGAGTAGAAGGCAAAGAGAAGCACATTTTAATTCTACGTTTGCAAATATGTATTAAAGTTGGGCTACTTCATAAGAATTGACTTTTGCAGAGTGTTTACTGTGCCAGACACTGTTAGGTGCTTTGTATGTTTCATTCACTTAATTCCTGCAGAGATTCTGCAAGGTAGATGTGGCATATTTTATTAATGTTTCCAACTATACACTCTCTCCCATGGTCATATGACTCATTGTGCCTCTTTGTAGATAGAATATATTTTCCTCTCCTAATAACAGATTGGGCCATGTGACTTTCTTAGGCCAATGGAATGAGAACAGATGTGCTATTTGCCCTAAGAAGCTCTCAGAGGCTTACACATTTCTGCCTTCTCTTTTGCTCTCTCCTTCTTCCCCAAGAATAGCTCACAGCCTAACCCTAGAATGAGAAAGCACATGGAGCAGAGGCATAGCAGGGGACATACAGCTGAATGACAAATAAAAGTTTCTTGTAGGTCAATGAGATACTGGGGATGCTTGTTACATCAGCCAAGCTGACTAATACAATTGCCATTTTACAAATGAGAAATTGAAGCTGGGAGACACATCTTTCCCTAGCTCACACAATTTGTAGAGGTAAAACCTAAATTTAGACCCATTTCTATTGGATTTAAAAACCTACACCTTTTTAATTAGAGTTTCAAAACTGCCATACAAAGTCCAGGGAGTTTAAAGTAACTCATATAAAGGTACTTCCCAGGAAACCAGAGCACTGTCTCTGGAATCCCCATTCTTTCTATGGTTCCTGTGGCTTCTCCATCCTCCAAATCCCTGCCAGAAGCTCTACACCCTCTGTGAATTGCTCCTTGGTTTAATCCCTGGCCAGTGTCCCTTCTTCCTTCTCTTCACTTCCTTAGCACTTCCAGTTCATGCCCCTTGGCCAGACAGAAGCTCGATAATAGATGCTTGTGCTTAGAAAACAGACACAAACCAATATGGTATTATACACAGAAGAATGACACAATAAACAACTAATTAATGGAGCATAGAGGAAATGAGTACTTGATCTGTAAGGAGCAAATTTCAGCATGCAACATCCACTTTGCTACTTCTGTGATTTAGAAAATGTAAATACAAACGCTGACACTACCACCCATTCTTAGCCACCATCATCCCCTTCCTCACATCCTGTAACAACCTCATGAGTGGTCTCCGTGCTCCCAATATCCCCCCACAGACCCTTCTCCACACTGCAGTTAGGGTGAGCTTCTAGAAATGGTCACGACAGTCCTGGCTTAAAACATTTTGATGGTTCCTTTTTTTTTAGAAGATGTTGGGGGTTGGAGTTTATTAATTAATTTATTTATTTTTGCTGTGTTGGATCTTTGTTTCTGTGCGAGGGCTTTCTCTAGTTGTGGCAAGTGGGGGCCACTCTTCATCGTGGTGCACGGGCCTCTCACTATCGTGGCCTCTCTTGTTGCGGAGCACAGGCTCCAGACGCGCAGGCTCAGTAGTTGTGGCTCACAGGCCTAGTTGCCCCATGGCATGTGGGATCCTCCCAGACCAGGGCTCGAACCCGTGTCCCCTGCATTAGCAGGCAGATTCTCAACCACTGCACCACCAGGGAAGCCCATTTTGATGGCTTCTTACAGCTCTCGGAAGCAAATCCTAAATGACCTGGCTCCTGCCAACCTCTCCTAATTCATCTCATAGTTTTCTCTTCCTTGCTTATTATGTGCTAGACATAATGACATCCTTTTAGTCATCAAGGGCCAATCTGCTTTCCCCTAGCTTATAGTCTTTCCATGTGGGAGTCTTTCTAGATGCTTCCATCTCATCTTTATGGTCTTGGTTGAAACATCAGAAAGGATGCTATATAAGGGGCTACCAAATCCTTTTCCATGTCCCTCTTCTGAGTCACCCAAGAAATGTACTTTCCAGCCTGCTGGTCATTTATTCAGTGTGATCATGTGACTACTTCTAGGCAAATGAAATGTAGGGTGATGTGTATCTAGCAGTCGGGCTGTACTACCCTTCAGCCTCCTTCTTCCCCTGCCTCGAATCCAGACCACACCATCTACTTATATCTCTACCATTACAATGTCTTTGCTTCATGGGTAACATTTGTCATCTTCTTAAACTTTCTTCTTAATTTATGGCTACCAGGTCCTTTTCTGTCTTCCAAGCCAGACTCCAAGCTCTAAGAGGGCAGGGCCTTTGTCCGTCCTGTTCATAGTTGTATCACAGTGCTCAGCATAGTGTTAGCCTCGATAGATGCTCGATTAATATTTCTGAAATATGTAAATATATGATAGAATAAGTGAATAGCCTTGGGCATCAAAATCACACAGGTAGGCAGAACAGAAGTGGCCTGTAAGAATAGACATGAGACAAAGTAGATGGAGGGTGAGAAGGCACTTCACTCCATGAGTAAAAACATTTCCTTATAACATCAACACGACACTGGAACTGTTAGTAAGGGTCTGAGATGCCAGGGTTAGGATATCACCCACATTCTGCATCGGCACCCCAAAATTATTGCATACATTCAGCATGTACTTATTGGGCTTAGACTATGTGCCAGATTTGGGCTGGGTTTTGCAATTAAGGTATAAATAAATCTCCATCCCTTCCCTCAAGGATCCAGAGGGAGAGACAGACATGGAAACAAATAATTAAAAATAAAATATGACCCATAGTACGACAGAGGGCTGGGCGAGAGGAGACTGAAGTAGAGAAAACAGAAGGAACACCTCTGTCTATGGATTCACAAAGGCTGAGGAGACAACCTCTCCACTGGACCTAAAAAAAAGTACAAGTTTCCCAGGAAGACATAGTGGGAAGGGCATCATAGGCAGAGGGAAGAGTATATGCAAAGCATGGAGTCATAAATAGCCTCACAAATCAGGAAAGGCAAGAAGTTCTGGTGATTAAAGCATAAGGTGAGGATATCTAATACATCCTTGAATGTGTGGAGTTGCCTTTTGCATTTAAAAGACACATGGGAAAGAGACACGATAAAAAATTTACACACAGAGAAAAAATTAATCTACTGGTGAACAGTAAAAGACTTAAAAAAATAAAGACTTACTGATTGTGTTGGGATATTTTGTTTTGTTTGTTTGTTCAAACTGAAAATAGAGATAATTTCTGAGGTCTGATCTCATTGGGGTTCTTTTTAAAATGTATTACTCAAGCAGTGTTATACCAGCAAAACAGAAAACTCAAAATTAGAAAACAATGACCCAGAATACCTCCACCCTAATAACCACATGTGTTCATATTTCCATATTACTTCAAGGCTTCACTTTCACTGGCCCATCCCTCTCTCAGGGGACAAAACAAATGGGAACAGGATAGGACTGCATTTTAATCATGGCAGAACACCGCAGGGCCCCTTGAAGGAGATGCTTGGAATTCCTGTCTCTGGAGAACTTAGACTAGAGATTGATTATGTATAAACCTGCCTGAAAGAGGGCTGCCATTGTCCACTCTTCAAGGTATAGATTTCTAGAATATGGAGAGTCAGCGTAAGTCTCTAGTTTACAGATTTTTAAATCGTGGCTGCAGAGACTTATGACGTTCCCAGTGATGGTCAGGATCTGAGGCAAGGGAAGAAGGAAGCTGGAGGATGATACAGCCTGGATTACTACATACACATCACTTCCACCTGACATTTCATGTAGGGGGACAGAGGTCCATGGAGGGTCTTTGGGAATCCAAACGTCAACTGAAATTGTACACCAAAATTTTCGTAAGTATACATGTACATTTTCCAGAGTGAGGGTCCTCTGCTTATCAGAGACTTGGTGTGTGATTTAAGTCTGACTTTTTGTTTGTTTGTTTTCTGTCTATTCCCCAGACCACATTGGGTGAACACATTTCTCACTCATTCTGAGGCCCAGGATCTGAACAAGGCTGACTCCTGGTTCTTGGCAAAGGATTGAGCTGTTTCCTATGTAGCCCTTCAGAAAGTTCCACTGGGGACTTCCCTGGTGGCGCAGTTGTTAAGAATCTGCCTGTCAATGCAGGGGACATGGGTTCGATCCCTGGTCCGGGAAGATCCCACAGACTGCAGAGCAACTGAGCCCGTGCGCCACAGCTACTGAGCGCACGTGCTGCAACTGCGCACCTAGAGCCCATGCTCCACAGCAAGAGAAGCCACTGCAGTGAGAAGCCCACGTACCACAACGAAGAGTAGCTCCCGCCTGACGCAACTAGAGAAAGCCTGCATGCAACAACGAAGACCCACCGCAGCCAAAAATAAATAAAATTAATTTTTTTAAAAACAGTCCCTCTGGGGCTTCCCTGGTGGCGCAGTGGTTTAGAGTCCGCCTGCCAATGCAGGGGACATGGGTTCGTGCCCCGGTCCGGGAAGATCCCACATGCCGCGGAGCGGCTGGGCCCGTGAGCCACGGCCGCTGGGCCTGCGCGTCCGGAGCCTGTGCTCGCAACGGGAGAGGCCACAACAGTGAGAGGCCCGTGTACCACAAAAAAAAAAAAAAAAAAAAAAAAAAAAAAAAAAAAAAAAAAAAAAAACAGTCCCTCTGTTCCTACTTCCAAAACACACCTCAAATATGTCATGTCTCTGCATTTCCATCACCTAACCTCTGGCCAGACCACCACCATCATCTCTCACCAGAACAAATACAACAGAGTTCAAGCAGGTCTCCTTGGTTTCACCCCTCCACTGCTTCAATCTAATTTTCATAAAGTGTCTCGAGGGACTTTTTTTTATTAACTATTTTTTTAAATTGAAGTATAGTTAATTTACAATGTTCTGTTAGTTTCAGGTGTACAGCAAAATGATTCAGAATCTGAAAAGGAATATATACATATTCCTTTTCAGATTCTTTTCCATTATAGGTTATTACAAGATATTGAATATAGTTCCACGTAAGTCCTAGTTACTTACCCATTTTACATATAGTAGTGCATATACGTTAATCCCAATCTCCTAATTTATCTCTCTCCACCACCACCACCTCCCCCCACTGCTATTCCCTTTGGTAACCATAAGTTTTTTTCTATGTCTATGAGTCTATTTCTGTTTTGTAAATAAGTTCATTTATATTATTTTTTTTAGATTCCACATGTAAGTGATGTTATATGATGTTTTTCCCTTCTGACTTACTTCACTTAATATGATAATCTCTAGGTCTGCCCATGTTGCTGAAATGGCATTATTTCATTCTTTTTTATGGCTGAGGAATATTCCATTATATATATATATATATAAAACACATTCTCTTTATCCATTCAACTATCAATGGATGTTTAGGTTGCTTCCATTCTTGGCTATTGTAAATAGAGCAGCTATGAACATTAGGGTACACGTATCTTTTCAAATTAGAGTTTTCTCCAGATAGATGCTCAGTAGTGGGATTGCTGGCTCATATGGTAGTTCTATTTTTAGTTTTTTAAGGAACCTCCATACTGTTCTCCATAGTGGCTGCACAAATTTACATTCCCACCAACAGTGTAGGAGGGTTCCCTTTTCTCCACACCCTCTCCAGCATTTATTATTTGTAGACTTTTTGATGATGGACATTCTAACTGGTGTGAGGTGATACCTCATTGTAGTTTTGATTTGCATTTCTCTAATAATTAGCGATATTGAGCATCTTTTGAGGGACTTTTTTTAATGAAGAAAATTATGTCAGCACCATATGGAAAATTCTCAAGCAGTTTCTCATAGGCCTCCAATATAACGCAAGTTCCTCAGTTTGGCTCCAAAAGCCCTTTTAACCCATCTCCTTCCCACTTCTACAACCTTATCTGATGCCACCTTCCCCCTCACTCACTAGGATCCTACTGGGATGGACTTACTTCTGTTCCTGAACTTGCTCAGCTATTTCTCCCCTGAAGAGCCCCACACATGTTGTTCTGTCTTCTGGAATGCTCTCTTCCTCTCTTCATATGGTTAGCACCTTGCCATTAGTTCGGTAGCTCTTAGCTTCAAAATATCTCCTCCACAGACAGATCTCCACTGACCTTCCTATCTTGGCAGATTCCCATTCTCATCATGTTTATTTTTCGATTATGAAGTCTTATTCATTTGTCAAAATAGTTATTTTTACAATGTATTTTATGCTTGCTTGTTTTTTTGTCTGTTGTCACTTCTAGATGCTAAGCTCCATGGGGGCATAGGCATTGACTTTTTTCTTTGTGGACACATGCCATGTCCCTGACACATTACCTGCCACATAGGAGGTTGAATGGTTGCATGGATAGAGCACTAGATGAATGAATGAATGAAGAAAAAAGAGAGCCTTATAAGCATCTTCATGCCACATCTTTATGCATAGAACTAAAGTCACAACCCCACTATGCCAGGTTCTCAGGGATGCTGGGATGGCAATGGTGGTCAGTGGGGTTGAGAGTTAGCAAGAGCTGAGGAGGGTGTGCTGAGGACCATTAGAGGCTGCCCCTTAGTGGGTGTGCCTCCAAGTCCCTTGGAGCTTTCAAGGAGTTCAAGTGGGTTTCCAGCTCCCACAATCTGTATTTATAAGACTGAAGGTCAACATGTCTGTTTTTAAAATTTGGCCCAAACTGCAGAAAGTTTCTGTGTGTGTGTGTGTGTGTGTGTGTGTGCGGGTGTGTGTGTGTGTGGGCGTGTATGTGTGTTTGTGCATGCACACAAATACACAGAAGGCTGGAAGTACTAAAAATGACACCTTCAGCAACAGGCTTCAGGCAGCAACCTTGGCATCCAATGTATTAATACCACGGTTCCCTCACTCCTCACGTGGGATGACTGAAATGCATGTATTACACAGTGCCCCAGACTTTCCCCACAGGGGTAGGCTCCAATCCCCCCCCGATGTTAACTGGCACGATACTACACTCTATCCTGCTGCCTTCATTTCTTTGTCTCATTCCCCCATTTCCTTATGAGGGAGGGTTGGACCTCCCTAATAAACTACTTGTCCTGGAATCTTGGTCTTGGGTTCTGCTTCTGGAAGAACCCACCCCAAGACAAATCCTCAGCATAGCACTAGGTTCTTTGTAAACCCTCAGTATTAAATGGCTCAGCTATTAGGGGTTACAGGAGAAGCCTACACCTCACCTCAGTGGGAGAAACCTCACTCCCTGCCACCCAAACACTGACATTGCTCATCAGAGTGAATTATCAGCCTGGGTCAGCCAGCAAAGCCCAGTCCTTTCCGCATGTATCACCAGCCAGGCTACCTCCATGTGCTGTGAGCTCAGTGCCTGCTGAGGGAGACCACCAAGGCGCTCCTCCAAGGTACAACCCTCCAGCCTCCAGGGAAGCCAACTACAGGACTGTGAATAAACCTGTCTCTTCAGGTAAGGCAAGAAGCTTCCCTGACCTGCCCTGGCTGCCAGAACATGCCTGGCCAGTTGCTTCTTTGGTCCAGATGCCAATCAAAGGTGAAGTCAGGACACTTTGTCCAAAACTTGGATTCAGAGCCTCAACTGGACACTCCCATGACTCTGTCTGTACATTTCTTTTCACCCCTTGCCCATTTGGAAGCCTCAGAAGTCACTCCCTGGAACTTTATCTCCCATGGAAAGAAATGCAGAAGGGATCACCACCAAAGACTCTTTAATTTTGCAGGCAGGTTTGCAAACTCTGAGCCCAGCCCAACCATCCTGGATGCACAGTCTTTACTCCCTTGAGAAGCCCTAAGGCTGGATTCAGGCTGAGCACTTGCAGACACAGGCTCTGAAGAATCACAGAAGTTCTTCGCAAACTTCAGCCTCAGGTCTTCTGGGTTCTCCCAGTGTTCATGGAAACAGAGCCACGAACTCTTTGAGCCAACTGGCTGGTTCCTGGCCACCATGAGTCTTTTCAACTATGAGGGCAGGAACTTTTCCATAGTGTAAAGGTAGAGACTTAAATAAAGAAAATTTCAGGCTTCCCTGGTGGCGCAGTGGTTGAGAGTCCGCCTGCCGATGCAGGGGATGCGGGTTCGTGCCCTGGTCCGGGAAGATCCCACATGCCGCGGAGTGGCTGGGCCCGTGAGCCATGGCCGCTGAGTCTGCGCGTCCGGAGACTGTGCTCCACAGCGGGAGGGGCCGCAACAGTGAGAGGCCCACGTACCACAAAAACAATAAATAAATAAAATAAATTTTTTTAAAAATCTCTTTGATTCCTCTATAGTTTGAAGGCGTCACGGCTTTAATTTTGATCGTGAAAACACTCACGTTAGCAAACACTTTTGAAATTTCCCTTTCACAGCCTGATTCCAGTTGGTCACCCCTCTTTCACCTACTCCCTAAACAACGCTCCTTGTCCATTTCTTGGTCTGCCCTATAGATTGATAATGTAAATTAAACTGAATCATATTTTACTCACATAAATTTAACATCTATTGCTTGTCCAGCAATGCTTGAAGTATTGTACGGTTACTAAGAGAGAAAGCTCCTGGGGTCAGATTACCTGGCTTCGTATCTTTGTGCTGCCTCTTCCTCGCTCTGAAATCTTGGGTAGGTTAGTTAACCCCTCTGGTGTAGTTTTAAAACATGGTACCCAGTTCTTTGACTCTTCCCCCATTGAAAGTTGAAGACTATGTTCCTTTCCCTCAAGCCTGAGTGGACTTAGGACTGCTTAGAGATCTATAGAGTTTAATAGAAGTAACGCTATGTCACAGTTCCAAGGATAGATCATAAAAGGCCAAGCAACTTCTTCCTGGTTTCTAGGAACACTCACCCTTGGACTTCTGGGCCACCATATAAGAAGCCTGACTACCCTGAGACCACCACGTTGGAGTGGCCATGGTAGATGCTCCAGTCTACATTTCCAGCTGAGCCCAGCCTTTGGCCAACCCAGCCCAGGGACCAGACATGGGAGTGAAGAAACCATCCTGGAAGTCTTAGAAGCCATCTATTCCAAACCCCAGCTGTTTGGGTTACTCTAGCCACGCACAAAATCCCAGGAGAGGCTCCAGACCTCATGGAGCAGGGGAATACTGCCCTGTTGTGTCCTGCCCAAATTCCTGATCCACAGACTCTACGAACCCACTAAGACAGGTGTTTTTTTATGCTATTAAGTTGTGTGATAATTTGTTATGTGGCAATAGCTAAGCAGAACATCCCCTAATCCTCAGTTTCCTTATCTGTAAAATGGTTCCATTAAGGTGGCCGCCTTGTTGAGTTCTATGAAAAGTAAATGATGGCCATGCATCTGGCAAACTGGAAGCACTCAAATGATGGTAATTATTATTATCATCACTTTCACCGTTTCATTTAATTGAAGAATATATGGGTTAAATATATTTGATGAGAATCTCCCAATTATTTTTTTTGCACAAACAGCCTCTCCTAATTAGATGAATAAGAGATATTCATGGAAAAGATGAGCCCGATTTTCAGCTAAAAATAATTCGTCTGCAGGGTTGCAGAATGTTATTAGTTTTTTAAAAGATGCTAACATGGATTTGGTACACGTATTTGTGTTGGGAGGTGGTATGTGCGTGTAGCTGTGACTCCACGTTTGTTTGACATCTTCTCCAGGAAGAAGCTTACAAATTGATTGACGTAGACATAACAAGAGGCACAGGGATCGTGCAGATATACACAGCCATACACTCACGGATGCCACTGCAGCGTGCAGAGGACCCAAAGTGGTAACTGACACCCCCATTAGTGGACTTCATCCTTCCCTTCCAAGCTTAAACGCTTTTATTTTCTCATCCACAGATCAATAGGGCTGGCAGGAAAGTGTCTGTCTTCCATGTCAGAACAGTGAGACCCCAGCAGGTCAGAGGACCCCAGCCCCTCCTTGGGGTCCTTACACCCAGCCTAGCTGAGCAGGAGTCCGAGACAGGCTGGACCACACTTGAGCATCCAGTCGTCAGCGTACAAAATCAGATCTGATCGGGCCTGCGGAAGATAAATGAGCTGGAGTCCCCCAGCTCCAGATTTGGTCATCTCTTTATGAGCTCTGAAGGGCCTATTAGCAGCTCTGACGACGACTGGGTGAGATGAAGTCGGTCTTGAACAACGTTAGCTGGCAGAATCAAATCAGTCCCAGTCCCCCTGGGGAGAAGGAGACTGGCGGGCTTTCAGACACAGCATCCTCTCCTCTCCATTGCCCAGAAGGTTTATATGAACACTCAGTGGGGGGAAAAAAAAAAACAGGTAAGCACTTTTTTTCCAGTAGAATCGCCTAAGAATTTCCTCATATATCTAATAGCTTCTCCTCGGGCAATTTGACCTCCCCGCTTAGACAGGTGTGCTCTTATTTTCCCTCTCAGAGTCTCTACTTAAGAGGGGCTGTCACCATCTAGAGAGGCCAGCTGAAGCCAGCTCCCTCGTCACCGCTTCTGAACCCTGCATCCCACTCAATTCTTTAGAAACCGGACTGGCCTTCAGGGTGCTGAGGCCATGTGGGGTGGGGGATACAGGACAGGGACTGGAGGTCCAGCTCTTCATCGCTGGGAGACTGTGGGCTGTTGACCCTCTCCAGCCATAGTTAACTCTTCTGTAAAATGGGACAGTTTGTTGCATCCCAGGGTGGCTGCCATGAGGAGCAAGTGGAATCATGGAATCAAGGAACCCTCAGTCCTTCCCCTCTTAGCCAGCGTAACTGATCAAGGGGCATCTAGAGAAGACAAACAGCTCCACCAAGGTAATTAAAAGGTAATTAAATCTAGGACAAGATGTGGGAAGAAGGAAACACCTTCCTGAAGAAAATGCAGGCCATACATGGGACTGAGTGAACTGATGAGGATGATTATAATTTTTGTGACTTTCAGTTTGAATAAAAAAAAGAAAAAATCCCACAAGGACTCAGAGGCAAAAAATATACAAATCAATTTTCACTGCAAAGTAAAGGAGCTGTTACAGTGGAGGATTCCTGGACTGAATGTCGATATTATGACACAGTATAAGTGTGTTTCGTGTTTGGTAATTGCACTCATTGTTCCTTCTGTTGTGGTCATCCATTTACGATGCTTGGTGCCAGTTTATTTATCTCTTGTAAAAATAAAATACAGTGTGTATGTGTGAAAAAAAGAAAAGAAAATGCAGAGCTATTAATGAATACATTGCCCCTACCCTACATCTCAGGTCACATGATATATAGACCAAAGAAGACTTAGGTATGAATGCTGACTTCCCAGCTGTGTGACCTTGGTCTGGTCACTTACCCTCTCTGATCCTCCATTTTTAGCTGTAGCATTGGTACAATAATACTATTTATGTTGGAAGGTTGTTGAAAGAAAAGTATGCAAAATCCCTGACTGAGTAGCTGACACCAACATCACGCTCCATAAATATCAGTTACCTTCTCCTTTCTTTTCTTGTTTCCGTCTGTGGAATGTGAGATGTTTGCCCTCCTGCCTTGCCCCACACCCTTGCTTCTCACTGTGTGTCTGTCTCTTTACCTTACTTTATTCTTTACCCACTCTGGGGCTACTTGCCTCTCTCAGACTTCTTGCTCAGAAATCCCTCCAGCCCTCTATTCTTCAGATGTATGGCGGTCTTAATCCTCCTTGTGTTATAAGTTGTGATTATGTGTCTAACTCCCTTACTTAACTGTGAGCTCCCTGAGGTTGGGGACTGTCTCTTATTGATCAAATAATGATTGATTGAGAGGTTTTAAGTTTTTGCTTTTTAAATCCAGAGACCACTATTTGTGTGCCAGAAAATAGGGGTGAGCAGAGAGTGCGACAGACAAGGAACCTGCCCTCTTAGGACTTAAATTCAAGGGGGGTTGGGGGGAGGGAGACAGAAAGCAAAGCCAAAGTACAAGTAAACAATAAGATAATTAATATTTGTAATAGGTCCTTCCAAAGATGGAAACCAAAGGATTGAGATGAAGTGAAAGTGGCTTTTGATGGGAAAATCTTTCCAAGGAGGCTCCATTCAACCAGGATGTCACATGAGACACAAAGGGTAACATCTGAGGGGCTCCCATGTTGACAGAAAGAATGAAGAAACACAGTCTTGGCCAAAAGCCAAGGCGAGAGAATTTCTTCAGGGAGAAGGAATAGGATATGCAAAGATCCTGAGGCAGGGAAGAGCTTGGTGGCTCTCGGAATAAAAGGAAATTATCGTACCCAGAGCAGACCGTGTATGGTAAACCCGAGGAAGCAGGTTACAGGGCTCAGTAGAACAAAGTAAGGTATTGAGATTAGAGGTCGGCAAACTATGGCCCTCAGGCCAAGATTGGCCTGCTGTCTGTTTCCATAAATCATGTTTTGTTAGAACACAGCCGCACCCATCCATATCTATACACATCTACATGTCATCTATGGCTGCTCTCAGGCTAAATGGCATGGCCAAGTACATGCAACAGATACCTCATAGCCCACAAAGCCAGGAAACACATACTCTCTGGCCCTTTACAGAAAAAGTCCGCTGATGCAAAAAAGTTTGAGGATGCAAAAAGAAGCCAGTGTGAAGGGTTTTTAACTGAGGAGGGATTTATCTGATCAGACACTCATTGCCTGGTGCTGACTAGCTTCTCAAACGTGCTTGTTGAAGGAGTGAGTGGATACTTAGATGAATAACCCTTCATTATCCACAGCCATATAATACAATTCCCTCTGGAAGCACAAATAATTGGGGGTTTACAGGACTGAGTGGGCGGCCCCCAATCTATCCATCCGGGGAGACTCCGTTTTTCAAAGCGCTAGCTGCTGAAGGATACTTAGAAAATTGAATGTTTGATGCAGCTTCAAATTGGAAATAGCAGTGTGGTTTTCACCACAGGGAACCCTCTTAATGTAAATCCAACCCAATTACACACACGCAGGCAGGCGCCGAATTTGCAGTAAGACTGAGTTTTGCCCAGCAGCAAACTAGGCACAGCTTGGGAGAGGGAAAGGAGGACTGCCGGGGAGGGTGCAGGAGCTACAGAAGGCACTTCCCCCCACCAACCCAGGAGTCACTCGTGTGATTCACGTGTGGGGGGTTGCTGGGTGGCTTACAGAACCCCAGAGGAAAAGGATAGAGTGGTTTATGCAAAGGCACGCCAAGCTGCACCCGGCAATTGCAACATCACGAATGGGGGAAATTGCTTGAAAATCGTAACTAACTTTTGGACCCTGAAAGCCATTCCTCTGGCCAGTTACTGATGACCAAAGCCTTAGGGAAAGTTGAGACTGGGGCTTTTTTTTCTCGATCAGTGACAACAAGCTTTGTGGGTTGTATGCAAGACTAGACATGTAGAATGATGGGTGTTCTCAGGCTGAGGTAGGCTGGACGCAGAATTGGGTAGATTAAACATCTGTGCTGTGATCATGGGGGTTCTTATGAGGGTAATGCCTTTCTGAGTGCTACAGGGTCCCCCATTCAATGCCCACTTCCTGAAATAGAGACATGGGGGCCCTTGCCACCACCTGCTAAGTATCCAGGGTTCCACTGGATTCTCCTAAGAACCTATGTTAGTCAGTTTGGGCTACCATAACAAACTACCACAAACTGGCTGGCTTTAAAACAACAGAAATTTATTTTCTTTCAGTTCTGGAGACTAGAAGTCTCAAATCAAAGTGCAGTCAGGGTCATACTTTCTCCCAAGACTTGAAGGGAGGATCTTCCTTATCTCTTTCCTAACTTCTGCTGGTGGCTGACCATTCTTGGTGTTCCTTGGTTTGTAGTTGCATTATTCTCCTCTCTACCTCCATGGGCACATGGCCTTCTCCCCGTGGGTCTCTGCATCTGAATTTCCCAAACACTGGATTAGGGACCACCCTAATTCAATATGACCCCATCTGAACTTGATTATATCTGCAAAGACTCTATTTCCTAATAAGGTCATATTCACATAGGTGCCAGTTGTTAGTGTTTGAACATATATTTCAGGAGACATAATTCTACCCATGATAGAGTTGTAGGTCAAGGTCCTGTGGAAGGGTCCTATAGAAGGAAGAACCCACCCATGGCGTGGATTAGACATTATTCTCACTGGCTAGAGAGGGCATTTGGAGAAGGTAGTCATGTTCCCACTAGTATGAAGGCTCTGGGTGTGGGTAATCTTGAGTGGCCAGCAGACCAGACCAGCTCATGGAAGACTTGACCTCCAACCCAACACAGGTGTTGGGCACCCAAATCAACCCCTTCCCAGAGGTCCTCTTCTCAGCTCTTTCTCTAGCACCTCCCCAGACAGACACCTCACTTTCTATCTTTTGCTGACCCTCTACTCCCCTGTGCTCCCCAGCCTATCTGCCTCTTACCCACATCAAAGGCTAATTCTCTTCTTTCCCTCTGCAGCCTTTGGTGGCTCATGGAAGAGTCAAATGATGCTCAAAACATGAGCTTAAATGGGTTTCCCTTCATCAAAGGTAGGAAGGGCTCCATTTTTTTTAAGTCATAATAATAATAAACACTGATTTACCTTCCTGGAGTGAAAACATTTTTCTTCCATCTTGGAAAAGGCATCTTTCTGCCCAAGACAGGTCTGATCGACAATGTCTGACGCAGCAAAGAAAAACTAGATTGAGTGCCACAGTAATGAAGGTTTGAAGTTCCTATGTCCCTGCCAACCTTTGACAAGTAGTGTGGTCAGCACCTAAACTCTGAAATGTACAGAGAGGGAACTCTGTGAAAGGCCTATAGCTTAATTTCAAATGGAAACCTCCACTCAAAGCTAAAGGCTCGGGGAAAAAAAAGCCATCCGCATCAGCTTGTCTCAAGCTGTAATGTGAACACAGGTCACCTGGAGCTTTTGTTAAAATGCAGATTCTTTTCTCTAGGTAGGTCTGGGCTGGGGCCTGAGAGTCTGCTGTTCTCACAAGATCTTAGATGCTGCTGTTGCTTCTTGTCGGCTGACCACACCTCGAGTATCAAGGGTCTATATAATTGCTCACCCTGGAGCATCTGTATCCAAGTCATGACACAGCCAACAGCCATGCTGATCCCTCTTAGTCAATATAGGAAATCATCCAAGAAAAATAGTTCCCATGAGAGTCTACAAAGCTGCCTTCAGCTTGAACAACAAGTGAGGGTTTGTAAATATGGTTATGTTTTCCTAAATTGGCACTCATGCCAACCAAGTTTCTACCAGTAACTATACAATTTCTATAAAATCCTATGATTCTAGGAAAAATAAAAATTTTGTCATTTTACAATGATCCTGATTATGGCAGGAAGTGGGAGAAAGGTTTCATATTGAGGTCTGTGTCCATGCAGATGTATTGGACCCTCACTAAAACCCTACAGGAAAGGTGAAGAAACTGAGGCCCAGGGAAGCGAAATCCAAAATTGGCTCTAAGCGCCAAAATTATTTCACTGGAACGCATCGGTCCTCATGGTCCCTGTTGATTGGTTCCTCATTGGTTTTCCCTCTCTGATGCTCAAGGCTGATTTCTCCTTGTGCGGACCCGATTAGAGTTAGACAGCAAGCAAGTTTGCATCCTCACTTTCTCCGAACCTCAGCTTGCTCCCATTAAAACTGATAACTGGGCTTCCCCAGTGATGCAGTGGTTAAGAATCCGCCTGCCAATGCAAGGGACATGGGTTCGAGCCCTGGTCCGGGAAGATCCCACATGCCATGGAGCAACTAAGCCCATGCGCCACAACTATTGAACCTGCACTGTAGAACCCGTGAGCCACAACTACTGAAGCCCGCGTACCTACAGCCCGTGCTCCGCAACAAGAGAAGCCACCGCAATGAGAAGCCCGCGTACCGAAAAAAAGAGTAACCCCCGCTCGCCGCAACTAGAGAAAGCCTGCGCACAGCAAGGAAGACCCAACGCAGGCCAAAATAAATAAAATAAATTAATTAAAAACAAAAAAAACTGGGTAACCATAGGGTCTACTGCATAGAGATGACAGGAGAATCAACCTTAGGGGAATCACCCTGCATGGATCCCATAAAAGGGAGCACAAAGCCTATCCCACTCCCTCCACTCAACCATGGAGGCAGAAGGAAAGGGAGGGTAGGAGCCCGAAATCACTGTTCTGGTCCCAGAAATCCACTGCCCAGTCATTTCCTGCATGTGCTAACTTCCCCTCCATGGTGCTCAGTTACAAGACTCCTCGCCCATGACAGCAGGGAAGGGAGTGGCCAGGGCTGACATAAAATTGTGACTAACTTCTAAATAAACCACGGGGGTGCCGGTATTAGGATTTCCACCCCCATTCCATAACTCCTTGACCTTTTCTGAGTGGGGATGTTGGGGAAATGACCAAGGAAGTGGTGACTTGTTTGTATCTGGGGTATCTGAAAGTTCCTATTCCTTCTAAACCTGCACAGGGTGGAGTTTACTGGTTAATATCTCAGCTCCAGAACCCAGCCTGGAATCCTGATTCTAACATTCCAGGTGTATGACCTGGGTCAAAGCTCTTAGCCTTTCTGTGCCTCAGTTTCCTCATCTGTAAATGTCATAATGTTATTGTAAAGGGCAAGTGAAGGAACTCATATCATACACTTACTTTTTTTCCTGGCTCATAGTAAACATTCGATAAATAATAGCAATCACTATTATTTTTATTTTGTTATCATCATTGGCAGCTCTCCCTGCCAATATAGCTTAAACCTTTTCCCTGTAACTCCTGTCTTTTCACAGTCTGGGTTTCGAGAATCAAACACTGTTTGATTTCTCTTTTTCTTCTTTCCCCCAGTAAACATAGTCAGAGTTCTGGAGTTTTTTGCGAGGGTTTTTTGTTGTTGTTGTTGTATTTATTTTAATTTGGCAAAAGACAAATACTAATTTTTTCCAACCTTACTGAGATATAATTGACATGTAACATCTTATATATTTAAGGTATATAACACAATGATTGATATATGTATACCCCGCATTTTCAAATGGAATAGCCACTGGAAATAAATTCCCTTGAGTTCTGTAATAGTTTAATCTTGAAAAAAAAGAGCAAGGAAGTCTGATTTAAAATGCTAAATCTTACAGGGAGGTGGTATGTTGCAGGAACGTGGTAGAAGATTCTGAGGTTTTACTTGGGCTCAATGGGGGAAAAAAGATGATTAACTGGTAATGTCCAATATGGCCACAGAAGTGGGAAATTAGCAACAAGACAAACATGCAGCTCATTTGCTTTCCCTGTGGTGTAGAAGAAAGAGCACCAGCCTTGGAGTCAAAAGAGTTGATTGGCCCCTTAATGGATGGTGTGGCTTTGAAAAAGTTAACCAATATCCCAGGTCCAAATTCCTCATTTTTATGAATGGGGGCTGCTCTGAATATTCAGAAATTAATACACATAATTTAGTTTTAGGCATAGCATAGGGACTAATGGTATCAAATCTCTCCTTCTCTCTACTTCCACCTCCATCTCTCCTTCTCTTTTTCTCTCACCCTCCCTCCCTCTTTCTTTTTCCCTTTATACTCTCTGAACACTGGCCAGTCATCCCATTCTTTCGCCCCTCACTTTCTCTGATGACCTATTCCCACACAATTTCCACTTGAACAGGAATATTTCAGTCCTTCCCCCAGAGTCCATGTGTTGGCCTCCAGTTCTGAACCCACAGGATCAGGGAAGCTCATCACATTGCTGGTGGCTTGCCCTCCACATCCTTGCACAAAATAACGTTGCTAAAGCTTAACCCCTCAAAGTCTTCACTAGCTATTCTAAAAAACAGGCCATTCAATCGTCATTACTGATCGACTAAACTCCTCCTACCTGTCAGCTCCTTTTTGGTCATTGGGGATAGAGACATGAAAGAGATCTTCTTGTACTGGATACATGGAGTAATTAAATTACCTTATGGGCTGAAGGCAAAATTCTTAGAAGAGGTCACAGCTGAACTGGGTCTTAAAACTTATTTCAGCAGAGCAGGGAGGATTTATGAAAGGCACAAGGAATCCCAAGCATAAAAGCATAGAACCCCGGAACTGGGTGCATTCTAATACTACCAGCTCCCCTTGGAGTGCCTTCTCCCCACTCCCAAGACCATCCTGCCCCTCACTCCCACCCCATTTCCTAGAATACTTCTATGCTTCCATCCCATAATCCAGGTTTACATCTTTCACCCGAATCACGCCTCCCAGCATGAGTTACTTAATCCTGTGCTCCAGCCTCTCTGGCTTAATTACCATATAATCCATCAACCCAGCCCAGTGAATTTCAAAGAGTAACCCAAAAGGAACACCCACATAAGAATCACCTGGAGAGCTTATTAAAAATGCAGTGTCCATGGCTTCACCCATGATCTTCTGAGTCAGAATAGCAGGGAGGAGACTACAGGAGTCTACATTTTCAGAAGATCTCCCCACGACTTCACTGCACACCCAAGATGGAGAACTGCAGCCCCCATCCTTGCTAAGGTCACATGAGTTGATAATGGCTTCTCCTTCCTGGGAATTTATTGAGCACCTTCTATAGGCCAAGCATTCTGTGAAAAATGTTCATATACATCAACTCTTTAAAAGTGACCGTGCCATTAATTTGTGCCCTGTTTGAGCCATGTTCAAATATCATTGCCTTTAATTCTCCCAACAGCTGTGTTGATAACTGCATTGAATAAGAATAAACTCTTCAAGAAATCTTTTCCTCCTAAATAGTTTGAAGTTAGGAAGCAACACACATAGCTCTTGTGTGTGCATATCTTTGTGCCTCCAAGACTGACCATGTAGATCCACCCAGTCTGGACAAAGTGCAGAGAAGAAGGGAAGCCACCATGCACAGCAATGTGTCCTGGGTGGGCCTGAAAGGACTCAGACATTGTCCCCCGAACTTTCATTTTGGCCTGTGGGCTTAAGTTTTGACAAATGAAATAGTCAGATAATGGCAGGGAATGTTCTTAACAACCCTCTGCCCAAGCATGTAGGGTATATGGTGTCTGGTATACGGTTCTTGAATAAGAGATTTGCATTTAAAACAAGACTCTGTCACTCATTTTCTGAAAGAACTTGAGTGAGTCAGGAGAGATCTGAATGGTAGAGGATTTACCCTTAAGGGTTTTAGGAGAATACAAAGAGATACTACATGCAATGCATTCAGCATACTCCAGGGTTTCAATACGAGGATGATGGTAGACTTCACAGCCCCTCACTCTGAATTCACACCCAGCCTCATTTCTGCCTGTGCTCAGAGAATCCCCAGACCCCATTTCCCCTTTTGCAGACCCTGATCTTCTGTTTTCTCTTCTCTGTTTTCCCCTGAAGCTCAGACCTGCTCAGCAGGGAGGTGAACTGCTAGACAAGAGGCCCTCATCACTTGGGCATCACCTTGAAGTGGGAGAAGTCCGCTGGGACTACCTGCATAGCATGAAGTGGGCTTCAGGAGTTGGAGGCCGAATGAAGTGGGATGAGGAACTGGGTCTCACCGACAGGCTGCCTTCAGCCTGGCTTTACAGAAATTGTGACACTGAGCCTCACAACGTTGACAAGAGGGTTGGTTACAAATGAGTGACTTGGGGAGGGTTTCAGCCATTTCCAGTGGGGATGGAATAGCCTGGCTGAGCTGGAAGTGGAGCTGAGTGTGGTGCCAGGAAAGCAGAAAGAACTCCCGACATTTGCCAAGAAAGAACACACCCCCATCCCTAAACCCCCAACATACATACCAATGCATGTCATAAGGGTGGCCCGTATCCATGATGGTAGGTATCCTGTCCACCTCATCTACCACTCTAGCCAACTCAAAGAAGAGTTGAATGAATGAATGAATCTAAAGGACCAGAAGGACTCTCAGCCTTGGTTGCAGAAGGACCCTCCCAATTCTGAAATTTCAGCCAGGATTGGCCTTCTCACACATTTTGGGGGGAAAGAAAATAAAGTTGATGCCTCCTAGTGTCAAGCACGCCGCTAGGAAACTTACACCCATTCTTCCACTTAATCTCCTCTTAGCAGTTCTGCTAGGCTTACCTCCCCAACTTTGTTTTATTCAGAGGAGCCTGGCCTACTTCAGAGAAGTTAAGTGACTTGCCCAACATCACACAGAAAGAATAGGTAGAGCAGGGTTATGAATCCGTGAAGCTCTCCCTACAATGCTGGTGCTTTTTTTCATCATACCACTTCAAGGCACTGGAGACTCCTCTGCACACCTTACCAGTCAAGGGGACTCACTTCACCCTTCTCCTCTATTTATAGCTTAGAGAGAACTAAAGGGATTTTTGTTTGTCTTTGTTTTATTGGACCCTTTTCACCTACTTAAACCCTAGACCAGCTCTATCCAATAGAAATATAATGCCAAATATACAAGTTTTAAATTGTTACTGGCCATATTAAAAAGAAAGCCAACAGAAACAAGGTGAAATCTATACTAATAATGTATTTTGTTTAATCCAGTATATCCCACATATTGTCACTTCAACATGTAACCAATGTGGGAAATTATTAGTAAGATATAGCATACTAAGTTTTTGGATATTCAGTGTGTACTTTACCCTCCAGCACATCTCAACTTGATGAGCCAGTTTTCAAGTGTCCGATAGGCCCTGTGGGACAGAGAACCCCTGCATGTATAAGACAGGGTATTGTGTTGAGGATGGAACAGAAAAGAGCCCTAAGAAGCCTGCAGCACTGTCCCTGGAGTCCTGGCCTCATGGACCCCTGCTACAGGTGGCCTTGGGTGGCTAGAGCCTGGTAGGGTGACCCCCAACTGCAGGCTGTCTCCTGCTCATATTCCCGGGGAGGATCAGAGAGACCCCTGAGTTGGCAGGTTGTAGGGCCACCCATTTCCCCACTGGAGTCTCGAATCAACACAAGTGGTCCTCCCCTGGAGTGTGTGGTTTGTCCCTGTGCTGTCCCTGCCTTTCCTTCTTCAGGTCTGGGCAACCAGAGCCCCATGGGAACCCAGCACTACAGGCTGTCACTTGGCCCAGACCAGCAGGAGGGCTGTGAAGCAGGGATCATGGGCCAGAGCCAGCAAGGTAGGGATTCCTTCCTCCCCACTGCGTGTTTGCCCTGCCTTCCATATTGGAAGCTCTCGCTCACCCCTGTCTCAGGCCTGGCTGGGCTCCCTTTTGAGTGTCTTCAGCTCGACAGGAAAGCTGCCAGGCTGAGCCAGGCTGGGCCAAGGAGGCTGGAATGACTCCGTCCCTTTGTTAGAGACAGGAAGTGCCTGAGGCCCATTTGCTGAACTACCATCCACTCCCAACAGGCACCTGGCAGCTAACAGATTAATCACAGCAATGGATTATGTTTCCTGAGCACTTACTATAGCCCCCAGAATCTGAGCACAGCCCTTGACACAGATTATCTCATTCAGTCCATTCTCCACCTGGCCGCCTGAACCAGCTTTTTGAAACACAAAACTGATCCTACAACCTTCTTGCTTCAAAGGCTTCAGTGAATTCCCAGTGCTCAGAGCAAAGACCCAAACGCTCAGCATGGCCTCTGAGCAGGCCAGGCTCCTGCTGGCCCCTGAAGCCCATCTGGCCCTCCCCGCCCCCTCCTCTGGCCTCCCACAACCATCCTTGCCAGCTGACAGGGGACTCGGCAGGGCTGGGGGCTCGCTTTGAGACGGTAGCAGGAGTTTGTGGGCTGTCTCTGCTATTGACAGTCTGTCCCCACCTCCTCGGTTGTCGTCCAGGGTGGATCACACGAAGCGGCCAATTATTATTCACTGTGACTTTACATGCGGCACACCAGCACAGACACACGCCTGCAACACTGCTCTTTCTGCTCTGAAGCTTCTTCAACCTTGCTCAGATGCTAACTTGCCAGAAATCCCCAGTGGATTCTCCCAAATGTAGGCAGCATCACCATCTTCCTGGTCGACAGAAGAGCACACCTCTCTGAATTCAAGGGATGTTTGATGCCCAGGACCCAGATGCAACTTGCTCTAGAGGACACGCCATGATGCCTCCTGTCACCTGTGCAGAAAGCACTTTCCCTTCCCCTGTCTCACCTCACCCTCCTCCAGGATCCTGAGACAGCCAAGCCAGTCCCTAGTCACTTATGATATCCATGTCACAGATGAGGAAACTGAAGCTCAGAGATGGGAAACAACTTGCTCGAGATCGTCCAGTCAAGAAGCAACAGAATCGTGCTTTGAATGTATGTTCAAATGTGTGTTCATCTTTGAAGGAAAGATGACATGTGGGCTGGAGAGGCTCTGCTGGAGGGTCAAGCCTACACACCTGAGCCCCACCCTCTCGGAGAGCTGCATGGGAGGGAGCCACAGGGTCCAGAGGCAGAGGGTTTGCCTCCCAGCCTTTGCTAATGTGAGAGAAGACTCAGTCTTTTCTCCTGGCAACTCCATACTGCCTGCTAGGGTTCTTAACTCTTCCTTTACATCCCAAGTTTTGAGTTTAGTGTCCTCACTTTCCCAGCAAACACCTCCCGGCCTACACCAGGGTCAGAGTGGTCCACCAAAAGGAAGGTGATTACCAGCGTTGGTCCCTCAGAGGCCCCCCGAGGGCACAACGAAGTGCTGCTCTCTCCATCTTTAAGTCGCTTCCAGGCTGACTCTCTCTCAGTGAAGACTGTAGCATCTTTCATCTGGGCTCAGGTCCCAGCCCTCCCTGGCCTCCTGGCCTCCAGTCTCAGCACTTCCAGGGGGCCCCGAGTCCTTCTATGCAGAGCTGGGACCACATGCATGGTGAAAGGTGGCACTGCAGCAGTGTGGCTGTTGAGACCCCCAGCCCCCCAGCCCCTGCAAGGTCTGGACCCACAGGGGCTGGGTTTGGGCCTCTGTTCCACCACAGACTCACTGAGCTCAGTTCTGGGGCTCAGTTTTTTTGTCTATTGTTTGAGAGTCGTTCTATTTGTTCTAATTAGAGTGGTTATGAGAATTAAAAGGGTTCATAAGTAGAATAAAGTCAGGTACTTAGTATATACTATTTTTTACCTCCCTTTCTAGAGCCTCAGGGGCTGCTACTCTACGCCCATCACTACACAAATTGCTCCTGGTGTGCTCCTGCCTCCAAGCTTCCTCTCCTCTCCAAGTCACACCTCAAAACTGAAACCCTCATAATTGAATCTGCCCTCGCTACCCAGCCAGCCACTGATGATCCCTAACACACTCGTGATCATCTGTCTGGGGTTCTTATTCTGGAGCTCCTCCATCTCCTATTTCTCAGATTATTCCCTCACACCCACTAACCCCAGGCCCATGGTCTAGCTTACCCCACGCTCAGGATCCTGAGACCCCAGACTCTACTCCTCTACCTGGGGAAGGAGGGGATTCCCAAGCTCTTGCCCTATGTTCATTCTGCATCATCTGTAGCCCTGTTTCTCCATGTCTTCCTCTGACCACCTGCATGGCATCACCCAGGAGCTGGCATTAAATGTAGATTCCTGGGCCCCACCCCAGGGTGCTACATTTTTAACAAACTCACCAGATGATCCGCAAGTCCGTGAAGTCTGAGAGCCACTAATCCAGAAGCCCTTGTCATGTGATACAGCCTGACGCCCTCAGTGGCTGAATCTGAACTTCTCCATCCTCATCTTCCCCATGTGCCCGTGACATGCCACTCAAGCCCCACACCCAGGAACCCTCTCCTTCTCTCTCCTCTGGGGCATGCCTGTACCTCCTCCCAGGGGCAGCTCCCTTGCCACTCCCTCTAGGAAGCCTCCTTGGCTCCAGAAAGCTGAGCCACTCATGCCTTTCTCTGTGCAAGTTCATAGCAATTTGCTTATCTTTGTATGATGTGGACGATCTTCCTCTGTGGGCCTGGGGATCTGGAGCCACCCAGGCAGGGTCTTCCACTTCCGATTAGATGGGAGGGTGGGAAGAGGGTCAGATAGTGGTCTGAAAAGAAGGTGAGCCTTTCTGAGCAGCCGTGGTGCATATTTGCCTTTATGGATGGCTTGCATGACGCCATCCATGCAATGTTGTCACTCAGATCTGACAGGTGAGGAGACTGGAGCTCATGAAAGCTTAAGTGATGACTGTGATGCTGATAAATGTCAGAGCCAGGCCTCAACCTCAGCTCCACCCATCTGCAGAGGTATTGTGAAGACATGACACTGAGCGCTGGAGACAGTGGCCATCAAATGACTAAAGATAATCCAAAGACCTCGATTCTTCCCCAGGCCTGTAGGGTCCCTGAGGACCCCTCTTTGCCCACAGCACATCTGTGACTCTGAGCCAGGACTTTGATGCAGGGTGACCCTGGTCTGAACACCAGTGTCACCATCAGAAGTGTGGGATCTATTCACCACTTAGATGTACGGACTTGCTTTATACTCCTATAGAAATGCAATACAAAATGAATGCATCCATCAAAAATCTGTGTGATTTCCCTCTTTATGATGGGGAAGGAAGGGTTGACCAGAGAGGTGGAGGGCAGAGGGGGAGGAGAAGTTAACTTGATGTTGGGTTTCAATTTTTGAGTTACTAATCTAATTAGTGACAGTTTACCCTGTTAGACGTACAGCTTTCTAAAAATTAGAAATATCTTTTCCTTCCAAAAGGCTGTTGGAGAGGAGATAATTACCCCAGTACAAGCTGTGCTTATTCTCATAATTCTCTTTCTTTTTTTTTTTAAACACAACAACATTTCCTACATGTGTTCAATGAAGTTGAAAATGCTATTTTGATAATGGGCTCACAGAACATTTAATAGGCCTGGATGACAATGTGAGACTTTCTTAAGGAAAGGGAAGGCAATGAAAAGCTATTACAGGAGTCAGTAATGGGAACTGGAGGTCTGCCGTAGACATCACTGCAGTTCTCAGTTTTGCTGTTTTCTTAATAAGGCTCTTTGGCGATCACCTCTGAAGTGTGATCTCACCAGAACCCAAAGCCCTTGGCCCTGTCCTTCCTCAACCTGACCCTCCCCGTTACCGAGATTGAAATCTCCTTCCTGACCCTCGCCCCGCCGCCATTCCATAAAAATTGACTGAGTACCTACCATGGGCCAATTTCCCTATTATGTGCTGGCAGTAAATTAAAAATAATCTTTGTCCCTGCACGTCACAGCCCCAAGGAAGGCAGATAAGAAAAGAGAAGAGCGAGCCCACGTGATGGGTTCTCTGAGAGGGCAGCAAAGCGCTCCGTGGAAGCAACTCAAGTTTCTGGTCTCAAGAGATGAGTAGGACCTTCCCAGTGTGAGGAACCAAGCCTCATTATCTGGCTTCAATTGTATACCCATCCCTGGACCCACTCTTGAGGCCAGAAGTATGAAAAACGCTCTGGCCACACGATGACAATACCCTTCCTTGAAAATAACAATGAAGTCAACCCTTGGGAAATCCCTGGGAGACTGACTACAGGGGAAATATGGTTCCCCAAAGAGTGCTGTGGTCCTCTTACCAGAAACAGGGGCAATAGAGGCTGAACGGGCTACAATAGCAGTTGTCCACTAAGCAGGTAGCCACATACTACCCCCACCAGAAGCCATGCCATTTCTATGCTCTGCAGATATAGGAATCCACAACTCCTACAACTTGAGCCCAAAGGGAGTTACTCTCAGGCAGGTCAGCCTCAATAATACTCAGTGTCCTAAACCAAAGGTCCTGATTCTCCCTAGGATAAGGGATGCTTGCCTGTCTGAGGTTCATGGGCTTGGTTGTTCTCCCAGGCAAGAAGAGGAGAAAATTACCTTGCCATTCTATCTGACTTCCTAGAATAATAATAATAATGATTGAATTAAGCATCTCAAGAAACATTCCACCTACATGAATAATAACAATCCAGTGGGGAAATATTACTCTGGAGAAGTGTATAAGTTCTAGAAGCCTTGAGAAAGGAGAGAGAAACTTTGCTACAAAGTGAGTGAGGAGTGGAATAAACTTACGGAAAAGAGGTTACGCTAGGAGACTGGATATGAACCTTACAGAAATGAATCATGACAATTGCGCTGAGGTCAGAAGAACTGATTAGCCATTGCTGATGTTTGCAGATGTTCAAAATACTCTCACACACAAAAGTGAGCCGGTTTTCTATATGAGAAAACTTGTCATCCCAAGAAATAAAGTAAATCCCTACTTATAAGAGAGGGTAATGGAAACCGCCACCAAGGGGATTCATGAGTGTCTACCGAATTAAAAGGATTATAATTGAAAGGATTATAAGGATTATTATAACCAGTGGGTGTCAGAATTCCTCGGAGGAAGGTAACTATCTCTGCATGGGGAAAGACTCGATAAGTTTCTTTTTTTGCGGTACGCGGGCCTCTCACTGTTGTGGCCTCTCCCGTTGCGGAGCACAGGCTCCGGATGCGCAGGCTCAGCCCAGCGGCCATGGCTCACGGACCCAGCCACTCCGCAGCATGTGGGATCTTCCCGGACCGGGGCACGAACGCGTGTTCCCTGCATCGGCAGGCGGACTCTCAACCACTGCGCCAACAGGGAAGCCCTCGATAAGTTTCTTATAAGAATAAACAACCCTCCACGGCGGGAGAGGCCACAGCAGTGAGAGGCCCGCGTACGGCAAAAAAAAAAAAAAAAAAAAAGTGTGGTTCAGAACAAAGATTGCATATGAAGAACAGGAGGTCATGAATCCGAGAGATAGTGAGGATTCAGGGACATCTTGAGGAGGACGACAGAAGTGGGCATTTGAGGCTGTCTTATCCCAGTCCCAAGGGGTTGGCTGACATCTGGGTTACAGAAATCAAAAATGAAGAAATGAATGAATTACTGTTTGTTCAAGGTCCTCTTCACGGTACTATAAAGTATCTTTTGAAATATCTGGGTCCTTTTATCTCTTTTTTTCTGGATATTACACTTAGTACCTTTAACTTCATGCACATAACCAGAGCTTCCAAACACTTCCTTCATTCGGAGACACAATTCTTTCTGTCTCGTGTTATTCTATTTATATCAGTGGGCTTTCTACAGCAGCATTTGCTCCAAAACTTACTGTAACACCTCTGATCATTTAGCATGTCTCCTTAGCCCTGAAGAACTGCAGAAAATCAAGAAGATGGAGAAGCCACAGTGGAGACCGAGAGGAGGATTTCAGGGAAGGCTGGGAAGAAAGCAAGGCTTTGTTCTCACAGGGCAGGAATGTGACCGCCCAGCCCCTGAGCTCCACCAGGGCAGGAATCCTATCTGTCTGATCTATTCTCGTGCCCTCAGAACTTGGGGAAATGTCTGGGAAAATGCATAGGTACTCAATAAATATTTCTCAAATGAATAAATAAACTCCACAGAGCTCGACGAATTCAGTATTATGACTCACAGAGATGAAGAAACTGAGGTAAAATGGATTTCTCCAAGTCCCAGAATCCCAGGGCCGGGAAAGGGATTCTAGTGGGTTTGGCTGCAAAGGCTGCATCATTTCCAGTCTCACACATGGCTCTTTCTTCCTATTTAAAGAATTGTGCTTCTTGTTGCCTTGACCCCCCACTTGCTGTTTGCCATGATCTAATCCTCAGCCCTTTGCAACACTTAAAGCTGTGGTTCTCCACCATTAGAAGGCATTAGAATCATACAGAGAGCTGGACAAACCTGCAGGTTTCTGGGCTCCACTCCCAGAAATACTGATCCCGTCGGCCTCGGTGAGAGCTGGGCATCGGTAGGTTTAACCCGGGTCCATTACATGACTAATGCCTTTATGGGAAAACAGTTTGGGTGGTGCAGCCAGATCCTTGCAGAACCCCTTTAACCGTTTGTGTGTGTCCCTTAGCGCCTGTGGTTTTCTCAGGGGACCACCCTTGTGCTACTTGAGCCCACTTTGTCCGATTGCACAGAAAGCTGGAAGTTCCTAGGAAAGTATGTCCTCCCTGAGAACTTTTAATGTGACTGTGGTGTCCAATTGCATGAAAACTCAACTTCCTTACTTCAGATCAGGATACCTCTGAGGTTTAACTAAGAATCCAGTATCATTGCCGGATCAAGCCGTAGTCAACTTCGTAGGACTTTGCCTGAGCTCACACTCCTGCTTGATCCCCTGCCCATTCCTGTCTGATTTTCCCCTCTCTTCCCAGTTTCCCTTCGTAAGTTACCTGCTAATGAATCATCATCTCAGAGTCTGCTTCTGAGCATCTGACCTAAGACACACTTCCTGGCTTCAATCCTTCATTGTTTATGCCCTGCCTATGCACCTTCCCAGAGCTTGGTCTTTCAGAAAACTGAATATAAATAACTCAACCCCCAATCAACACAGCTTGAAGCTTAAAAGTGGGTTCTCCCTCACTCCCAGGGAGCCATACAGATTTTGAGTTAACAGTCTTTGACACGGGGGAGGCAAGCTGGAGGGCAGAAGGAGTCCTGCCTCTTCCAGGAAGACAGAAATCCTTATACCCACCCTTAGCATCGACAGACCTGGGTCTGAACTGCTACTGGGAGCTGATGCAGCACCATGCATCACCTTATGTGAGAGCTCCCCTTCTACCTGGCAAACCTGGAATCAGAGCCGTCTGCAATGAGTCCACTGGGCTTAGCCCCTATTTCTCTCCTGTCCCCTGTAGGAGAGGAGATCCTCATCGAGACCCAGAAGTTTATCTGTCATTATTTTCTGTGCTTTCAAAAAAGAATAGAGAGAAGAAAAGTACATCTATTTCTTCATAGGGAACTGCGTGACTGAATGACACATCTCTCTGTTGTGAAATCCAAGCTACTGTCATAAAAGATCTGGAAGAAAAAAAGGGAAGAGAGGGACAAGATGGCCTGAAGAGGAAGCACTCGCTATGTATTTACATTTCTATGGAAACGGCCTTGGGCAGACGCGGCCTTGGTCCTCTGTGGTCAGAGGGACGTGAGGTCAGGTGCCTAGCAGCTGGTCGGAGGCTGCTACAGCAGCAATTTGCAGGGGATGGGATGGCACAAGAGAACAGACTCCAAAGGCCTCTAAACCTGCTATCAACAGGAACCAGGAACTCATGGGTTTCTCTCTCCGAATGTCTAACAAGTCTTGTGACAATCTCCTCCCATATGCACTTGCAAATGGGCCCCATCTTCATTTCCCCCTCCCTCTAAAAAGACTGTGCCATGGAACAGGGGATGCAGACATCAGAGAGACTGCTACAGGACCAGGGTCTGGAAGAGAAGGAGGAAAGTGTTTCATTTGCACTCAGTGGAACAGGTAGAGTTGATCCCAGTAATGCGAGGATGGTTGCATATTATTAGCATCAACCATACAGATTAGCAGATTAAAGAAGACACCATAACATCACTTTGAGAACTGCCAGAAACAAAACAAAATAGTTAATAAGGGTTAATTCCTGATTAAGAAAAAAACAAACAAACAAAATTTACTACAGTAAAAATAGGGAAAAAATGTAGAATACAATAATGCTACTAGAGTTTGATAACTAAATCATATCTCATGATAAAATACCAGAATCATCCCCACTGATGCAAAACAGGAGAAGAAGCAGTTGACACCTATAATTATAGTTTAGCATTGTCCTAGAAGTCCTACTCCCCACAATGAGAAAAAAAAAAAGAGGTTTAACTATGGATACTGAATGTGCAAAAGTATCACTATTTGCAGATAATCCTATCTATATGGAAAATCCGAGAGACAAAAAATTGGTAAGATATTTAAGAAAAGTAGAAAGATATGTGGCTTAATATACACATATGTTGAATGTCGACTGTGGTCTTTCGTAGCATGATGTACACCATTTAATTCTCACTACAAACTAGCAATGTGGGTATAGCCTTCTGTTCTTACAGATGACACAACTCAGCCTCAGAGAGGTTTAGTATCTTACTCAAGGTCACACAGCTTCTAACCACTGGAATAGCTGACTCCGTCTCAACTCACATTCTTCATGTACTAGTCCAAACTGACTTTTATTATTAATATGAATGTTACTATATTAGCAATATTAATTTTTAAATGACGCTTTAGTAATTACTTTTTATGTGTCATGACTATACGATGAATGAATGAACTCCATCTCCCCAAAGACTGGCAAATATTCCTTGTAGTTTCCATGATTAATGTACATTTCTTCAATATGTAAAAGATTAATACCGTCAAATTGCTCACTTTCCCCAAATAGTATCTGTCACGTGTAATCCATGAACAGAAAAGTATATCATTTGGAACCAGAATAGGTCAAAAAAAAATGAAAACACTAAAATTTACAGATGCTTCACCTGATCTCCCTAGAAAATTTTCAAGACAAATATTATTTGTATAATTCAAATAAAAGAGGCTGATTTACAGGTACAAACTACTGCACATAAAATATATAGATAAGCAGCAAGGATTTACTGTAGAGCACAGGGAACTATATTCAATACCTTATAATAATCTATAAAGGAAAAGAATCTGAAAAAAAATGTGTATATAAAACTGAATCACTTGACTGTACCTGAAACTCACACAATATTGTAAATCAACTACACTTTACTAAAACATAAATTGATTTTAAAAAGGAGGTTGAGAAAGACAGAAAATTTTGCCCAACATCTCATAGTCAGAGGCGAGACTCAAACCCAGATCTGTCTGCCACTTCCTGCCGCTCTTCCATGGATTAGATGTCACTTTCTAGTCACATATGTCAATTCTCATAGGAAGCATACCTCACTGGACATCAGGGGCCCATCTATTCCTAGAGCGAAACTCAGCATTTGGCCCAGAGAAGATGGGAGATCCTTTCCCTACTCAGACATAGTTACTCAAAGCCACACCATTAGGACCCACTGCCATCTATGGACCACTTACTATGTGTCAGACACTTTATTTGCACAACTTCATTTTATGCCCACAGCAGCCTTGATAGGAAATACTGTTACTGTTCCATTTTACAGCTGAGAAAGCTGAGACTAAGAGAGAAGAGGTACCTTCTCCAAGGTCACACACTTAGTAAGCAGCAGAGCTAAGATTCACATCCAGAGCCATCTGAAGTCAAAACCACTTGATACATGCATTCCATGGTCATCCTCAGTGCAAGGGCAAATTTGCTCAAAATTAAGCTCCATTCCCATCTCTAACCCCTGCATCACACAGATTCCTAAGGCCTACACCCAGAGGTTCTGATTCACAAGGTCTGGGGAAAACTCAGAAAGCTGCAGCTTCACAAACCTACCAGGCGACTGGTAGGGTCTCATGGAGAGGGTCTCATTGTTAATCATGGTTGATTAAATCTCTTGGGCCAGTATTTAGTTAGGAAGACCCACCACCAGACAAGGAGTGAATCGAGTCCACTCTGCTTTTCTCCTGCCTTTTTTTTTAACATCTTTATTGGAGTATAATTGTTTTACAATGGTGTGTTAGTTTCTGCTTTATAACAAAGTGAATCAGTTATACATATACATATGTTCCCATATCTCCTCCCACTTGCGTCTCTCTCCCTCCCTCCCACCCTCCCTATCCCACCCCTTTAGGTGGTCACAAATCACGGAGCTGATCTCCCTGTGCCATGCGGCTGCTCCCCACTAGCTATGGATTTTACATTTGGTAGTGTATATATGTCCATGCCACTCTCTCCCTTTGTCCCAGCTTACCCTTCCCCCTCCCCATATTCTCTGGCCTTTTAATAGCTTTTTGAGTTCTCTGTTCATGAATGGCCAGAGCCTGTAATTGGGGGACAAGAAAGAGAATGAAATGTCTACTCTGGAACGACTACTTCTTGGAAGACATCAGGAACTAAAGCCACAACGTATGCCTTGCCTGAGGACGTGGAAGGTTACTTTACCTGCTCATCTGGGATGGCCAGCTAGAGAGCTGAACAAATAAGCTGACCCAGAGAGGTTAGGAGAGGAAGGGGGAGGAAATAGTTTTCCTAGGGCTTGGGTGAGCTGCCAGCCTGTATCAAATATGCCCGATCTATTTGGCAAGATCTGCTGATAAACAACCTTCCGTGCTCTCTCCTGCTGAAGAATTCCTGATATGAACCATGGCACGTCCACATCCTTCCTGTAATCCACCTTCTGTGTGAAGCAGAAACTTCTCCTGGTAGGAAAGCCTGCCTGTCCATCTCAGCTGCCAGGTTGGCATTAGAATAGTGGAATATTGTAAGCTGCAACCCTCCCTGATAGATGCCGCCACGTCGTGCGTTGCACTGGGTCTGCTGTTTCCAGCCAAACAAGCTGCGTGTGTGGTTTACTGCTTTCCATGGCATGTCCGGAAGGAGGAAAAAAGTGTCCCCACCCTTTCCAGAGTCCCCTGCTTGACTCTCCTCCCTTCTCTGGGGAATTTCAGTTCACTGAACCTGGTCCTTTGCTTTCAGGAAGGCCAAGAATATTCTGTGGAAGGGGAAGGTTAAGGAAGATAGAATGCATGTTGGTGCAAAGAACTGCTTTTGGATGGTTGTCTATTAAAACCTTGTGAGCATGCAGTATGTCCATAACAAGTCTACACTGGCAATAGTTCTTGTTGACCTATTTCTAGCTTTTGATGGCTTTCAGCTCTGCACAACTGATCTGTCTAGAGCTGAAGAGGAAGACAAGGCCCCGACTCTAAAAGCTCAAAGGTTTCTGGATGCACCCCCCCTGCCAAAATGCATGCCGAATATATACAGATGGTTCTCTTTCTAACGAGAAGCTGAAACCCACAGCCCTCCATAATAGTTACTACCTTTCCAAATAGACTTTGCACTCAGAGAATCAAGGTTAATGATAAACATCAGAGTGGGGTGGAAATCAGACTCTATTTCTCTGGTAAGTCTGGTGAGAGTGTGGCTCATACACTCATTCATTCATGCAGTCACTAAGTCAACAAATACTTACTAAACAACCACAGATGAACAAGATCGATGTCCGTTCAGCACAATGAGCGTTTGATGAGTGATGCAGAGCTGCTGTTGGACCACAGAGACAAGATTTAATCTAGCCTAGCCGTAGAGAGTCAGGGGTGGCTTCCCTAAGGAGCTAACACCTAAGCTGAGAGCACATGCAAAGGCCAGGGGGCAGGCGGACCAGACCTGAGGAGCTGGAGGAAGTTCAGGAGGCTACAGGGTAGCGTTGTGAAGTCTTGTTAATGCTGCAAGGGAGGTTTTACGTCATATGGAGGCCAATTCGGGGGGGGGGGGGGTCACTGAGATATTTTAAAAGGGAAATAGGATGAACAGCATATAGGCTTAGAAAGGCCACCTGGCAGCAGAGTGCAGACTCGATGGGAAAACTGATCCAGGTACCAGGATCCTAGTGTGAAGTCTTTACAGGGACCTGAGAGACAAGGATAACACAGCTATGTGATATCAATGGAATGAAGAGAACTGGATGAATTTGAACTTATTTTGGAGATATGATATTTTTTAAAATCTGGGCATAGAGATTCATTTCCATGTTAGATGGTGTGGTAGGCTGAATATTAGCCCCTCAAAGATGTTCACATTCGAATCCCTGGAACCTGTGAATATGTGACTTTATTTTTTTTTAACATTTTTATTGGAGTACAATTGCTTTACAATGGTGTTAGATTCTGCTTTATAACAAAGCGAATCAGTTATACATACACATATATCCCCATATCTCTTCCCTCTTGCGTCTCCCTCCCTCCCACCCTCCCTATCCCACCCCTCTAGGTGGTCACAAAGCACCGAGCTGATCTCCCTGTGCTATGCGGCTGCTTCCCACTAGGGATCTATTTTATGTTTGGTAGTGTATGTATGTCCATGCCACTCTCTCACTTTGTCCCAGCTTACCCTTCCCCCTCCCCGTGTCCTCAAGTCCATTCTCTAGTAGGTCTGCATCTTTATTCCTGTTTTGCCCCTAGTTTCTTCATGAGCATTTTTTTTTTTAGATTCCATATATATGTGTTAGCATACGGTATTTGTTTTTCTCTTTCTGACTTACTTCACTCGGTATGACAGACTCTAGGTCCATCCACCTCACTACAAATAACTCAATTTCCTTTCTTTTTATGGCTGAGTAATATTTCATTGTATATATGTGCCACATCTTCTTTATCCATTCGTCTGTTGATGGGCACTTAGATTGCTTCCAAGTCCTGGCTATTGTAAATAGAGCTGCAATGAACATTGCAGTGCATGACTCTTTTTGAATTATGGTTTTCTCAGGGTATATGCCCAGTAGTGGGATTTCTGGGTGGTATGGTAGTTCTATGTTTAATTTTTTGTGGAACCTCCATACTGTTCTCCATAGTAGCTGTATCAACTTACATTCCCACCAATAGTGCAAGAGGGTTCCCTTTTCTCCATACCCTCTCCAGCATTTGTTGTTTGTAGAGTTTTTGATGATGGCCATTCTGACTGGTGTGAGATGATATCGCATTGTAGTTTTGATTTGCATGTGACTTTATATAGCAAAAGAGACTTTGAAGATGCAGTTTAGAATCCTGAGATGTGGAAATGATGCTAAATTATCCAGTTTGGCTCAAGCTACTCACAAACATCTTTATAAGGGAAAAGGGGAGAATCAGAGTCAAAGAAAGAGAGATTTGAAGATGCTTTGCTTCTGGCTTTGAAGACAGAGGAAGGGACCAGGACCCAAGGAATGCAGGTGGCTTCTAGAAGTTGGACAAGGCAAGGAAACTGAGTCTCCTCTGAAGCTTCCAGAAGGAATGCAGCTCTACCAAGTCATTTTGGGTTTCTGATGTCCAGAGCTATAAAATAATAAATTATGTTATTTTATGTCACTAAGTTTGTGATAATTTGTTATAGCATAATAGGAAACATACAGAAAAAGTAACTAAGACTTTGCCCAATAGGTATTTAGTAATTATGTGTTTAATTAATGAATAAATGAGGCTTAGAAAGGTACAATAGTGCCCCTAAAGTAACGAGGCTTATAAGTCCTCAAGCTCACACTTAAAGTTTGAAATGGTCCTTAGCTGATAAGGGTAGTATGAGATATGGGGACAGGAGAAGGGAGACTGATTTTCACTGTGTAACTCATTATACTGCCTGAGTTCACCATAAGCACATGCTAAACATGTATTTTTTAAAAGTTAATGACCCTTGTCTTCAAGTCCAGGTGATAAGACAGGTATAGAGATCAAAATGGAAGAAAAAGTGATCAGTAACCACAACTCAATATCTGTTGGATGTGCTCCATTCACTAAATCTGAATTCTGGTTCCTACCTGCTCAAGCCACTCTCTGCCCACGCTCTTTCTCTTCCCCACCAAATGTTTCAACACTGACTAGTTTACACATGTACCACCCTCTCCCTTCTTTACCCCATAAAATTTCCCTTATACTCTACCTCAGACAAAATACTCAGCTGTTCATCCTCATAGGGATATGGCTTTACATCATGGACAGGACACACCTTTTAGAGACATGAGCCCTAGGTTTGAATCCCACCCCCCACCTCCCAACAGGATGACCAAGAAAAAATGTATTTAAACTCCCTGAACCTCAGTTTCCCCATCTGTGAAATGGGTATCATGATATATTATGGGGATTTGTTTGTTTCTTTGTTTTGATAAAGAACTCAATCAAGCAATATATGTCAACCATTTGGCCCAGTATCCAATACTAAATAAATATTAGGTCAATTTCCTTCTGTGTCTTTAGGTTTCTTCCTCTTTCCACAGGAGTCCAAGCTCTCATCTGAGGCCTTATCCTCTTCAAACTTTCTTTGGTATATGACAACTTTGATTTCTCTTTCTTATCCTCTTGTTTTTTTCTCTCTCATTTATTTTTATTTTTTAATTCCATAATTAGATATACATACAGCAAGACACAACAACTGCTCTGGTTCTGTCCATGGCCTGAACCAGTTTGCTTCACAGTCCCCCTCCCCAAGGGCTCAAACCAGAGCACTTCACCCACTTCATCCCAGAAAAGACTTCCCTGATCACCTGAATTTGTATAGCCTTGTCCAACCCCCATGTCCTCCCTAGCCCATCCCCCATATTATTTCCAAGGACCTATCTAATTACTTGCCTTCTCTTCCCACTAGAATGCAAGGTTCATGTCCTTGTCTGTCTCCTTCCTACTCTTAACACAGAGTCTGGCATATAGTAGAAGCCTAATAAATACACTGGATTTATGGAATGAGTGAATGAATATACACCTCACTGGGACATGCCAGATGCAGGGAAAGCCTACTGTGGAGTTCAAGGATCTCTGAGAATGGTCTTCCCAGAATGATGGTGGGAATCCTATAAAAGGGTGTGTCCAAATACACACACACATTGGATGGGATAGGAGAGAATGAAGATTGCTTAACCATCTGTGTTAGATTCCTGGCTCGACTGGTGAGTGATTGGTTTCCAAAGAAAAACGCATTTCTTCACCTGGTGATGAACGCAGCCACAGGCAGCTTGCAGTCATGATGAGAGGTAATTTCCATATCACCCACTTGAAGAGGGCTCCTGACAGTGGCAGGGGGGAGGTCCCTGTGTGGGGTGGGCACCCAGCCAAGGCCACATGCACGGTAACCTGTCAACACTATAAACAGGTTCAGGCAGCAGAAGGATCTGCCATGAACCTTCAGGCTCAGAGTTGGGCCAGGCTGCATCCACCACGCCGGGGAGAAGATGAGGTCCTGGAAGGCCATAGACTCAGATGCTTCATAGGTCTCTGCTCTGCATTTGGGATGGGGAAGATTTCTGTAAAATTGTGCAACTGGAGGTTATCTTAGGTATTTGAGATACTTAGGGCTGGGCTCCTAGGACCACCCTTCCATTTTGAGTAGGTTGCTTAATATCACGAAGCCTGGATTTTAACATGGGAATCATAAAAGCGTCATCATTATGAGGATTAAATAGGATAACATACGTAAAACACCAATACGGTGTTTAGGACTGAGTAAGCTTTCAATAAATGTTAACTTCTGCTCTTCCCAGGGCTACTCTTTTTCCATACTTTTCCTTATATTTAAAAATTGTTCATATACATCCTTACCTATCCCATATCCTTCTCTATTCATCCATCCATCTATCCATCCATCTATTCAGCCAGTCAGAAAACATTTGGCCTAATTGTCAGGGTTGAGGTTGGATCTCTGGATTTCCATAACCATCCAGGTGAGCTAGTCTACTGACCAAGTATTTTAAAAAAGCATATTTTCACATATTATATACGATTGTTCTTACTCAATAGATCTGTAAGAGCAATTATACTGGTTTCTGAGCCATATTAGAATTATCTGACAATCCATTCATTTAATAAATATTGCCTTTGTTCAACAACTGTGGGTCAGGTGCTCTGCCATGTCCTAAGGGATATAATACCCCCAGGAAGCTGGTAGTCAATGGAGAGACAGCCCAGGAAATAAATGATTATAGTACAGCATGAGGAAATGTTGTAAAGTGAATATATGCTAAGTATTTTATATAATTTGTGTCATCCTACTAAAGTTTATTTTTTGAACAATGAATCATTTGGGGTGCCTTTAAAAGGAAAAAGCTCAGGGCTTCCCTGGTGGTGCAGTGGTTGAGAGTCTGCCTGCCGATGCAGGGGACATGGGTTCATGCCCCGGTCCGGGAAGATCCCACATGCTGCGGAGCAGCTGGGTCCGTGAGCCATGGCCGCTGAGCCTGCGCGTCCGGAGCCTGTGCTCCACAACGGGAGAGGCCACAACAGTGAGAGGCCCGTGTACGGCCAGAAAAACAATAGAAAAAGCTCAGGTTTTGCCTTATTATGATATTGACACATTTACTATTTAGCCACTACTCTCACTCACTCACTCCCTACCCCTCACCCTACCACACACATCAGCTTTTCCTACATGTGAGTTCATCCTCTAGGCTTGTGGTCTTCAACCAGGGGCAGTTTTGCCCCCCACCCCACCCCAGGAGACATTTGACAATATCTGGAGACATTTGGCAATATCTGGAGACATTTTTGGTTGTTACAACCTTGGGTAGGAGTGCTAATGCATCTAGCGTGTAGAGGCCAGAGATGCTGGTAAATAGCCTACAATGCACTCCATCCACCACCACCACCAACAAAGACTTCTCCAGCCCAAAATGTCAATAGTGCCAAGATTGGGAAACCCTGTCCCAAACCCAGAGACTTATATACAAGTACAAACATGTCCATGTCATGGCTGGACCAAAAGGTCATTCTGTTTAGCCAACTCTCTAAACTCTGCTCATGGATGTCCAGGTACCAGTCTGATTCTAGAAATCTCTTATCTTTCAACAGTTTTGACAGACATTTACTGGACAACCTCTTATGAAGTTAACACTTTCATATCCATTCTCCCACTTGCAGAGTATTGCAAAATTCCATTTTACTAATGAGGAAGCTGAAACGCAGAGAAGTTAAGTCATTTGCCAAAGTTACACAGCTGGAAATTGCTGAGTCAGAGTTCAAGCCTAAGTGTCACTAAATCATGCTCAGATGTCTTTCTTCTGGCCACTAACACTTCTTCTTCTTTTGAATAGTTTTGTCTTAAATTAGTTTTCTCCGTTTGGAGGGCCCCAAGCTGACTTGCTGAATGTCAGAGCTCAAAGGAGCACTCCTGTCTGCTCAGCTTCCCTCGACTGAGATACAGAGAGCACCATGCTAAAGGGGAGAAACGCTTGCTGCTGCCATGGCAGAAGCTTCTAGCTCAAAGTGTGTCTTTATTCCATTTTTTTATTTTGTGTTTGCACAATTTTGAACAGTTTCAGATCTCTTCTCCCAGCCCTGATGTCTATTACTGTGGAAAGAGTCATCTCCAGGTCTTCTAGATTTAAGAGAAGAGACTTCCCTGGGAGGGTAGACCTTGGAGAACCTCTGAACCCAAGTCCCCATCACCCCAGCACCTTCTTTCCAGAGATGTTCCCTTGATCTTGCAACAGGACAACACTGCTGTAGCTGCCACATCTGAAGTCGGCCTGCCTCGGGAGCCACCACTGCTCCCAGTACCACTGAGTAAAACCTTTAACTCTTTCCTGCCCACCAAGTGCAAGTAACACAGCTAAATACACAGGCACATAGTAAGTGCACAGTTAATCTTGAAGATAAGGAAACAAACAACAAATAAACATTCATACCTGAAAGCATTGCTGTTCTTAGTGGACTTACATTTTAAAGGCTTTCCTTTTGTTTAGTTCATCCAGTCATTCAATGAATAATTACTAGTCTGCTATGAACGTCTATCCCTGTGCTCAGTGCTAGAGAGAAAAGGATGAGTAAAAGCAGGTCAGGTCCTGCCCTCACAGAGCTTGCTGTCTGGCAACACTGGATTTTGGTCAAGTCCTTTTAAATGCATAATTATGAAACATAATAAAGGATCTGAGAAAGCAAGCAGCATGGGGTCTCTGAGAGTGTTTACCAAGAGAACCTCATTCAGTCTAGCCAGGCTGGGCAGGGAAATGTTCTATAAGGAGGACTTGCAAACTGAAGCTTAAGGAAGATTCTCCAATGTGAGTGCACTCCAGAGCTGGAGCAGTTGACAAAGAATGGCATCCTGAGTGGGAGAGACCCTCTGGAGTGTCACTCATCCCACCTGTTAGTGACACCCTTTGCAAAGAGGTGGAGCTAGGCTGACTTCCCAGTTTTCCAGGAACATACCTTGGAGCACTGCTCTTCAGACTTTTTGCTTGTTTACTCTCCAAAACGACTCTGGAAGCTTTGGTGCCTCCTGGCAAAGGATAGTATTTTGGGTATATTGGGAATGTGGACATTTTTAAACAAAACTGTGAAACATTTTTTAAAATGTAGTCTGGGGTATTTAAAACTCATCGTAATTTCATAACCACATCATCCATGAAAAAAATGAATAAGCGCTCTTGTAACAATCAGATAGTTTACATTTTTCTTTTTCTCCATAAACTAGTAGTTTCATTTCATTTCCCACACAGACGTTTAAGCTCATGTAATATATTTTGATGCTTAAAAACCTTTAATTGATCGTATTTATCTGGTGCAAAAATATGTATATAAATTTACTGTTAAACTTTGTTTGTAATTCCTAGAGCTATATGGTGCTAAGTATTAAAAAGAATTTCTCCTCCATGTAGATATCATTTTTATAATTACTAAAGCATGGATTAAAATAACCCATGTAAAATACATTACAAATTTTGATAACTATTTATTAAGGAGAAAAAACACAATTGTATTGGAAATGTATCTTTTAATGAGATGGATCCATGAGGCTGTTGATGTTTCTGAAGATGAGCATGACTAATTACATGAAAGATACATTTAGTATCATTCTATTCTCCTTTTTGTTTATTTGTTCTGTAGATGTTAAATGCTTAGAAAATGTGTTCACAAAAGAAAGTACATAGAAATGGAAGCTTCTTCTCCAACCATCGTTGCTCAAGTTATTAGTACAAGTGAGTTAGGTAACAAAAATCACACAGTGATCTAGCATCAAAAAATATTTTTAGGGCTTCCCTGGTGGCGCAGTGGTTGAGAGTCCACTTGACGATGCAGGGGATACTGGTTCGTGCCCCGGTCCGGGAAGATCCCACATGCCGCGGAGCCGCTGGGCCCGTGAGCCATGGCCGCTGAGCCTGCGCGTCCGGAGCCTGTGCTCCGCAACGGGAGAGGCCACAGCAGTGAGAGGCCCGCGTATTTTTAATGTTTTGAATTATCCTTTTGTTTGGTTGCCTGTAGGTTTTTCTTGTTAGTATAATGCACCATAATAAGAATCTCAATAAGTAAAAGGTATGTTATTTTTTGTTTTTCATGGGAAAATTTCATGTTTTTCATGGGAAATGGGAGATCTCCCATAAAAAGGAGAAATTCAAGGACCAATTCAGTTGGACCAAATATTAGAAAAGGGTTCATATGGAAGTTGATGATCCAAAACCAAAATTCTTTATGTATCACTTGGAAAAAATGTCTATAAATCTTCAGAGGTATATATACTTCAGTTTAAAGACCATGGGCTTTGAGGATCAAATAACACTTCACTCAACTGATAATACCCTTGGTTTCATTCCAACATGCAGACCTCCCAATGTGTGGAGAGAGGTCACCTGGGTGGGTGTTACTCAAACCCTCCTGGCCTTCTTCAGGCTGAGGGCTCACTCCTGGGTTCTTCAGGATGTATGCCAGTGCAAGGTAAGGTCCCTCCCTGGGAATTAAATGCCAGAAAGGGAACAGGTTGCGTGAAATGAAAATGGATAGCACAACTTGATCTTGGAGGTCAAGGAAAGCTTAACTGAAAAAGTGACATCCAATCTAAGATATAACAGATGAGTAGAAGTCTACAGGGCCATAGAGGGAAATAGAAGATGGTGAATACTTCAGGCAGACACAAGGATACATGAAAAAGAACTGAAAAAGGGAAGGGTATGAGGGGCCCTGTAAGTTGGGAGGAAGAGGTCCCACTGAAAATTTATTTTCAGTGCAATGGGAAGCCATCAAATGTTTTTAAAGATTTTCACTTCACTGAAGTCTCTCTGGGAAGTAATCATGCCCAAGAAAGAAGCACAAATCCAGAAAGGAGGTGGACTGGCCAGCCAAGAGCAGGAAAGGACTGTCACCTCCTGCATTCTAGACAGTAGATCTTGCTTAATGCAACCTAAGGTAATTGCTTGACTCTTTGCAGCCCCTTCTCACTGAACTCCAGCTCCTGATGTCTCCCTCTATCTCGGTGCTCTTTAGTTACTTCTCCCTAACCCTGTCCATGAACATTTTGGCTTTCTGGTTCCAGAACAGGACTTCACAGTTATCCTTGAGCCCCAAGGGAATTCCAAGTTTTGAGAAGACAAGTGAGCCTGGCTCTCCCTACTTTTCACTATGTCCACAAACTTGCAACCAGCTTCTGGGGCTTCTGTAGATTGAGTGCCAAAGCCTATTGCCTCCTCTTCTACTGCTGGCCTATGCATGGGTATCAGAGCAGACCCCTTTTTACAAATTTTCTAAGATATGAAACATTTATAATTAAAAAATAAGATTTTCAAGGTGCTGTAAAGACCTCCATCTCCATATCTGTATCTCTATTCCTCTCTTTATTTCTCTCTATCTCTACCCATCATATATACTTACCAAATGTGGATTTACATTTTCCTCCTCCATAAGAGTTAGATAAAATCAGTCAAACCCCCATTGCACTTCCAGAGCTCTGTAAAAACCCCACAACTTCCCTAGAGAACCCTGGCCTCCCACTTCTACCAAACACTTCAGTTTGGATCATCCTCAGTCCATTAGTGTTTATCCCCATTCATTCTGCACCGACTCACGGAACTCTTTTAAATTCCCATTTAGTTAAACATTAATTCAAAGTGTGAATGTATAAAAATCCTTGATAATAAATTTAGGACGATGCAAAGATTCACATTATACAACACAAACAGCTGGAAGTTGAATCTGAATTGGTTAAAACCAATTTACTAAAAATTCCTAAAACTCTAAAACTTGAGCACCAGACTTCCACCTTATCACTTGGCATACTTCTTGTCTTGACATATTTCTTTCCTTGTTCTCTCTTCCCAAACCAAATTAGTGGTCACTTTCCTTCTTTGATGACCATGATGCCTGATTTGGGTTTCATCTTATCCCCAAAAGTCTTCTCTCGATCCCGTTCCTTTCCTAAGCAGGATGCTGGTGCGAGCTCTTAACATAATAAGTATTTTCACCTGAGTACAGATATGATCATGGGACTTGATATAATACATATGATATATTTTATAATGTAACATAACACATCTTTGAGTTAATCACAATATACCCACAATGAACACTTTATAGCTCCAAGTAAATATGTACATTAATAAAAATAATTGTGAAATATGTGTTTGACCCACTAAAAGCTCCTTTTGGACAGGATAGTGTTCCAGGTTGAACTGCTTCCATGTTTTATAAAATAGGATGAAAAAAATTCTAAATTCATGGAATGTGGATAAGTATTACGTGACAAAATAATATGCTGTGGAATAAGTCTGGGATGGCCTGGGTTGGGGGGTGGGGGGCTGCTGGAAGCGGGGAACAGATTTTTTTCTTTCCTGTAAAATTTCCTAGAAGTCCTTATTATATCACGTGAGCGTTCTTATACATGTCCATGATATGTTTACAAAGTTTTCCAAATATATTTGACTGTAGAACACTATTACCTAGAGAATCTTGCTGGCCAGTGTTCTGTAGGATACGCTTCAGAAAGCACAGTAGCTAGAGCATGACTCAAATTGTCTCCACTTCCTAGTGCCTTGGGATTCTCAGACCCCAACTAAACTTGTTAGCGAATCCCCTTTCTTGGCAAGAACACCCCTTATTCCATCTTCTACCTTCAGTCATCCTCTCTGGCCATCTCCAGTGCAAAAATATTTGGTCCAAGTTCCAGTGATCTGGACTGATAACCTCTGTGTCTTAAAAGCCCATTGAAAACATGAAGTAGACTCAATGAACACCTCACTAGAGCAAATTGAATTGAATTGGAGAATTTGAGGTCCTTACAATTGTAATAGGGAAAAATAAATCTGAGTCCATTTTGGATCTGTTTCTTTAAACTTTGTATTTTATTGCTTTTGCTACAAGTTATGAATGTTGCCTATAACCTGAAATACACAGGATAGCCCATTCTCAAGGTTCTGACCTTTAAAGGTATAACACTTTTCCATTCATATAGAGATAAAAAGTTGCAGAACAGAGAATAACATTTATATTGTTGGAGGTTTATAAGAACAGCTGGGCAGCTGCAAGAACAAAGGATTCCAGGACCAAGAAGTTTGCAACAACCAATCACACCTGCTCCTCTTTTAGTGTAAAAGAAGCCTGAATTCTAACTCGGGTAAGATGGGTCTTTGGGACACTTGGCCACCATCTTCTCAGTCTGCTGCTTTTCCAAATAAAGTCGCAATTCCTTTCCTCAACAACTCGTCTCTCGATTTATTAGCCTGGCATTTGGCAAGCAGTATGAGCTTGGACTCAGTAACCCAATCAGAAACCAAATCTCAATCAACTTTCTGGCTAGCTTATGGGAAGCACTTAATAAACAGTTGTTAAATGAATGAACAGCAACTAACATACAGTAGGTACTCTAAACTGTGACTCCCTTCACCCTTTTCCTAAAACAGAAAATAAAGCATTGCTTGAGTTTGCAGAGTGTAGTTCAGGGACTGATCTTAAGGCATTTATTGCAAACAGTCGGTGCTCACAGCCTCCACACACCATCAGACCTGTCTTTGTGCTTGTGAACCTGATAGCCATGGGGCAAAGCATTCTAATACTACCACATCTTTCTGATTTCTTAGAGCTGCATTGGGCTTTGACCTGTTTACACCCAGTCCAAGTTCTAGGTAAATTACTCAGGATAATTCTTCTCCATTTTTTTTTCACAAGTTCTTGACCAGTGAAGATGAGGAGCTTCAGAGATGAACTGGGGAAGTAAAATGTAACTTCAACATCTGAAGAAAACCACTCTAGTTTCTAAATTCATTGACTTTCCTTGAGTTACAGTAAAAAAAAAAAAAAAAAAAAAAGAGAGAGAGAGAGAGAAAAAAGCACATCTTGGAAACTGCTGTGGGTGCACATTTGTACTTTGAAGCCCTCCACCCCAAGAAAGTCATGAAAAACATGTCCCAGAAAAGTGAATATAGGCAGCAGGATGAAAGGGGTCCTCCCAGACCACATCCATGTGTCCCCTCCTAGCTCTTTAGTTGGGCATTGAAGTTTCTTCCCCTCTGGTCTGCTTAAAAAGACATTTTGTTCTTGAACAGAAAATGTCTGGGCAGGAAACCTACACCATGACTGCTTGGTACCTGGTCTTGGGGCAGAAAAAGAGATCACAATCACTTCCTCACCTTGGTATCCAGAGAGGTTAGGATCCTTCCCGACTGGCTTTTATCATCTTCTCTGGAAAACTGAGCCATGACTTCTAATGACCCACACCCCATCTTTGGCCACCTTTGGTCAACTGTCTGTAAGCATGTCCATGGGAGGTTATAGGAGGCAGAAAATATAAATACTCCCCTGAGGATCTTAGACCTGTTTACCACAAAAAAGACTTGAGATTTGGATTTGCATTTCTGATCCATTGATCCTTTGGGTTTCTTCCCCTCTAGCTCTGTCTGAGGAGCGATATACAAAAACACAAACTTTGTTCAAACAGTCCTAGGATCTCAGGAGATCCTAAAATATTCTAGATACAGTAATCCGCAATAAATTTACAACCCTGAATAAGACAAAGCTCTGCTCTTGAAATGCTTCCAGTCTATTGGGAGAGGAGGGGCGTCTAAGAAAATGTTTTACAACATACGATGAAAAGAACATTTTGGAGGGAGACATGAATCTGGATTAACCTCACCTGTGGTTCTCAGGAGGGCTAGACAGAGATGGGAATGTTTTAAGTGGATTTGGAGTATGAGTAGGTGTTTTAGTTAGAGTTGGCTATTTTATTTTACAGGAACAAAAATTCTCTAAGTGTAAATGGATAAACACAATAAAAGTTTACTCCCTGCTTGTGTAAAGTCTAATTCAGATGTTCCTAGTCAGGCAGCTCTCTTCTCTACAGTGATCTAAGATCCTAGGCTACATCATTTAATCAGTTCTACTGTTCTTTAGGGCCTCAGAATTCTTCTTCTGGATTTTCACTGGATCCTCTTCGTCTTCACAATGAAGACACTGGATATAGACATCTCAAGAGACTTCAGGGGCCAGCCAAAAATTGCCTTACATCACTGCTATCCATATTATACTAGCCAGAAATAGTCACATGGCTCCACCTAACTGCAAAGGAAGCTGAGAAATGTATTTTTCCTGTATGCCAAGGTGGGTAGAAAAATGGGTCTAGTTAATTCATAGTACTGATTGTGCTAGAGTAAGATTTACCAAGGAGAAAGGGAAAGACACGTCATGGAAGCTTTAAAAAGCTTTAAAAATGTGTGGTTACCCAATGTGAGCACTAAGTAGAACAGTCTCTCAAGAAAAATATATTTGGAAACCAGCAAGGAAAACCAAAGATAAGCCTTGAGATTCTGTGAAAGACGGTTGCAAAGGGTAAAGTGGAAAGTTGGTCCAGGGGTCAGCTGAGATATAAGCTAAGCTATCCGACTGGGGCCAATTCTTTCCTGAGGAGCCCATGTGGCCTTCTTTCCTTGCACAAAGGGACAAGTCCCCAGAGAAGCTCCCACAAAATATGGCTTGGTCTATTTGAAAACAGAAACGATTCTTTTCTTTTCACATGTCCAGATCCCAATGCCAGAGACTTAAAGGTCTCCAGGAGAGTCCAGGGCTTACCTCTCAGTGCAGGAGCTTTTACCACTGCCCTGAATCTCATGCAGCTACTCATCCTCGTGTGCGCCTAGAGGACCTAAAGTCATGAGTACTTGTGTCCTAGAGTCATGGGTACCGATAGCTTCCAGTTGGATCCCAGATGTTGGGTTCAGAACAGGGAACTTTGAAGATCGCTGGAAGCGTGGTCTGAGATACAGTTCAGGGGCCTTTGCAGGAGAACTCTTCGGAAGAAGATGCAAACCATGGCAACCAGACCTGATGCCTACACTCTGTCTTCTCATCCATCTTTGGCAGACTTTGAGATCTGACATATTAACTAACTCTAATTCTCAAATGATTTGTCAAAGAGCATTTTTTTAAGTTTAAATGATTATTGACTTTAATTTATTTTGATAATACATTATTAGATTATTACAAAATGTTTTCATGTAATACAGAAAAGTATTTTTTTAAGTTACCAAAAATCTCACCACTTAAAAAATGAGCATTGAAAAGTCATTTTCTTAGATCTTTATTTATATATAAAAGTAGATGGAAGGAAGAAAGAGAGGCATGGAAAGAAGGAGGGAAGAAGAAAGGAAAAGAATATGTTACAATGGACTGTACTTTTTCCTGGTGTGGTACTTTTATATTTAAAAAAAGTAATATTTATTGACTATTCAAAAATATGCAAATTCAACCTCAAAGAAACTCTTCAACTCATCCTTCACGTTAACAAGAATTCCTAGACTTCCCTGGTGACACATTTGTTGGGAATCTGCCTGCCAGTGGAGAAGACATGGGTTCAAGCCCTGGTCGGGGAAGATCCCACATGCCGCAGAGGAACTAAGCCCGTGCCTCACAACTACTGAGCCTGTGCTCTAGAGCCCACAAGCCACAACTACTGAAGCCCACGTGCCTAGAGCCCCATGCACCTCAACAAAGAGTAGCTCCTGCTCACTGCAACTAGAGAAAGCCTGCGTGCAGCAACAAAGACCCAACACAACCAAAAATAATAAATAAATTTATTTTTTAAAAAAAGGAATTCCTTCACCTAAGAATTCTTCATACACTAGCCATGGGAACCACTATGCCACCCATCAATCTTCTGATTTTCTAAATTTCTTCGTTGACCAAATAGTTCTTGAGGGCCTACCATGAGCTAGGCACTAGGCTAGTGCAGGGCAAAAGCAGTAAGCAAGACTGACACAGTCCACATTCTCACAGAACTTAGGAGCAGAAGGGCGTTTCTTGGAGCAAACTTCAAGGTCTTAGGGCATCTGACTTCATGGTATAGTATGAGCTCCAGGAATCTGCATTCTCCAAGTTCTCCAGGTGATTTGGGTGCCTACTGGAATTGAGAACCACTATGCTTGTAGAGTTGTGTGCTAGTAGAAAGAACATTGCCCAGAAAAGACATGGCAGGAGTATAGGACTGGCCCAAGTCAGGAATCCAGGTCAAGAGTAGGCAAAGGTCAAGGCTGATGGAGCTAGACTGACTACTTTAGATAACCCCATGGTATAATTATGAGTCTAGTCTGATCCATGTGCAGATTAGAGTTACCACTGAAATGGAGAGAAAGCACTTTTGCAGGTAATGGACTTTGGCAGATGTTCATGGCAGGTTTCATCCTTAGGGTAGTCTGGTGGATACATTTTCAAGAATTCTGATGAAGGAATGTAACCCCAACTTTTATGACTATCTGCCAGCCGTGACTTCTTTGTGCCCTGGCAATTGTCCTGAGGACTTAGACTCTTTAGCACAAAGATTCTCAGAGGAAGAAATAGTGAACTGCTAAGGATTAGGGTCAACTTCCCACTAGAATCTGAGTGCTCTCCTTGAAATATGCAGCTAAAAAAAAATTGTTTTTCCTTCTCTATTTGGTTGAAATGTTAATATCCAAACTAATGTGCAGGAGAGGTTAAGATCCAATGTTTATCCAGGACCATCCAAAGAAAGGTTTAGGTGAGAGGGGAATTGTGCTTTCCACATTTAAACAACTCTGCTTAACATGGTAACATGAAACCAGGCGGGGAATCCACCCACGGGATTCACGCAATTATGTATATTGAATTAACACACTATTTGGAGAATATATTATATTCAGATGGCAACACTCAGTTTTTAATCACCCTCTAGCCTTTTAAAGATACATGTTTCTAGAAATATAGATCAATGGAACAGGATAGAAAGCCCAGAGATAAACCCACGCACATATGGTCACCTTATATTTGATAAAGGAGACAAGAGTATACAATGGAGAAAAGACAGCCACTTCAATAAGTGGTGCTGGGAAAATTGGACATCTACATGTAAAAGAATGAAATTAGAACACTCCCTAACACCATACACAAAAATAAACTCAAAATATAAGACCAGACACTATGAAACTCTTAGAGGAAAGCATAGGAAGAACACTCTTTGACATAAATCACAGCAAGATCCTTTTTGACCCACCTCCTAGAGAAATGGAAATAAAAACAAAAATAAACAAATGGGACCTAATGAAACTTAAAAGCTTTTGCACAGCAAAGAAAAACATAAACAACATGAAAAGACAACCCCCAGAATGGGAGAAAATATTTGCAAACAAAGCAACTGACAAAGGGTTAATCTCGAAAATTTACAAGCAGCTCATGTAGCTCAATATCAAAAGAACAAACAACCCAATGCAAAAATGGGCAGAAGACCTAAATAGATATTTCTCCAAAGAAGACATACAGATTGCCAACAAACACATGAAAGGATGCTCAACATCACTAATCATTAGAGAAATGCAAATCAAAACTACAATGAGGTATCTCCTCACACCAGTCAGAATGGCCATCATCAAAAAATCTACAAACAACAAATGCTGGAGTGGGTGTGGAGAAAAGGGAGCCCTCTTTCACTGTTTGTGGGAATGTAAGTTGATACAGCCACTATGGAGAACAGTATGGAGGTTCCTTAAAAACTAAAAATAGAACTACCATATAAGCCAGCAATCCTACTACTGAGCATATACCCTGAGAAAACCATAATTCAAAAAGAGTCATGTACCACAATGTTCATTGCAGCTCTATTTACAATAGCCAGGATATGGAAGCAACCTAAGTGTCCATCGACAGATGAATGGATAAAGAAGATGTAGCACATATATACAATGGAATATTACTCAGCCATAAAAAGAAATTAAATTGAGTTATATGTAGTGAGGTGGATGGACCTAGAGACTGTCATACAGAGTGAAGTAAGTCAGAAAGAGAAAAACAAATACCATATGCTAACACATATATATGGAATCTAAAAAAAAAAGAGTGGTCCTGAAGAACCTAGGGGCAGGACAGGAATAAAGATGCAGATGTAGAAAATGGACTTGAGGACACAGGGTGGGGGAAGGGTAAGCTGGGACAAAGTGAGAGAGTGGCATGGACATATATACATTACCAAATGTAAAATAGATAGCTAGTGGGAAGCAACCACATAGCACAGGGAGATCAGCTTGGTACTTTGTGACCACCTGGAGGGGTGGGATAGGGAGGGTGGGAGGGAGACGCAAGAGGGTGGAGATACGGGGACATATGTATATGTTTAGCTGATTCACTTTGTTATAAAGCAGAAACTAACACACCATTGTAAAGCAATTATATGCCAATAAAGATGTAAAAAAAAAAGATACATGTTTCTAAAGATTAATTATAAATATTATGTCTTAAATGCTGAAGCTGTAGAGGTCTGTATAAACCTCTATTCGATAATAATATTTATTATTGTAATGGGTGAGTAAATGAATGCTTGAGAAAAGTAAAATTAAAATATCAGAAACTCGGGCTTCCCTGATGGTGCAGTGGTTGAGAGTTCGCCTGCCGATGCAGGGGACACGGGTTCGTGCCCCGGTCCGGGAAGATCCCACGTGCCGCAGAGCGGCTGGGCCCGTGAGCCATGGTCACTGAGCCTGTGCATCCGAAGCCTGTGCTCCTCAACGGGAGAGGCCACAACAGTGAGAGGCCCGCGTACCGCAAAAAAAAAAAAAAAAAAAAATATATATATATATATATATGTATATATATATATGTATATATATATACATATATATATATCGGAAATTCCTTTTTAAAAAACTCTCTGAAATGTTAAATAATTATCGCGAGCTCAATAGCTTTTTCATACTAGACTATAAATTTTGTTTATACATACTGCTAGCAAGAATTAGTATCTCGGGGGTGGCGGGTAGCGGTGGGATGAATTGGGAGATTGGGATTGACATGTATACAGGAATATGTATAAAATAGATAACTAATAAGAACCTGCTGTATAGCTCAGGGAATTCTACTTCACTTTGCTGTACAGTAGAAATGAATACAACATTGTAAAATAACAATATTCCAATTAAAAAATTTTTAAAAAGAATTAGTATCTCATTTTTTACTGACATCAGGCTAGGCAAAAGAAAAGTTTAGTGTTTCTAGACTCTAAGAAAATAAATATTGATGGCCACAGCGGGTTTAATTGATAACCTGAAAATGAGGGGAAAAGGAAAAAGTGATAAAAACCAGATTTAAAATTCCGAAGTCACCGATGTCTGGTGGCATTTGGTGTAGAGACAAGCAGCCTGAATACCCTCTAGTACAGGGGTCCCCAACCCCAATATCCTCTAGTACAGGGGTGCCTCTAGTACACGGTACCGGTCCATGGCCTGTTAGGAACTGGGCCACACAGCAGGGGGTGAGCGGTGCGCAAGTGAGTGAAGCTTCTTCTGTATGAAGCTTCCAGCTCCCCGTCGCTCACATTCCCATCTAAGCTCTGCCTCCTGTCACAGCAGTGGCGGCATTAGATTCTCATAGGAGCGTGAGCCCTACTGTGAACTGCGCATGCGAGGGATCTAGGGTGCGCGCTCCTTATGAGAATCTAATGCCTGATGATCTGATGTGGAGCTGGGGTGGTGATGCTAGTGCTGCGGAGCGGCTGCAAATACAGATTATCATTAGCAGAGAGGTTTGACTGCACAGAGACCATAACAAATAAATTGCCTGGACTCATATCAAAATCCTACCAGTAAGTGGCAAGTGAAAACAAGCTCAGGGCTCCCACTGACTCTGCATTATGGTGCGGTATAAAATTATTTAATTATATCTTATAATGTAATAATAATAGAAATAAAGAGCACAATAAACGTAATGCACTTGAATGATCCTGACACCATCCTACCCCACCCCACCCCCACCCCCGGTCCGTGGAAAAACTGTCTTCCACGAAACTGGTCCCTGGTGCCAGAATGGTTGGGAACCACTGCTCTAGTAGATTTGACTACAGCACACACTGTAATGATTAATATTCAGGTTATCAAGAAAGTTTTGTGATGTAGCCGTATATTCTAATTCAAAAGACAGGGAGATGTATATACAATTAATATACCCTTCATGGTTATTTTTGAAAGTTTTGGTATTTTATGGGTTTGGCTTCCTTCATGGGTAAAATGCACTTGGCCAGAAAAGCTCTTTCTCCAATGACTAAGGTTGCCAGGTTTAGCAAATAAAAGTTCGGGACGTGCAGTTAAATTTGAATTTCAACAAAACAACTAATCACTTTTGGAATAAATAAATCACATGCAATATTTGGGGTTTACTTACGTCCTATGCGATATTTGGTACACACTTATACTAAAAAACACTGCTGTTTATTTGAAATTTAATGTAATTGGGTATCCTGTATTTTATCTGGCAACCCTACCAGTGACTCAGAAGGAACCCAGTGTTACATCTCAGAGTTAGCACATTCTGGAATTGTTGCATTTGAGAAAGCCTGGCTGATTCTATGAGTCAGCTCTACAGAGCTTTTCAAAAGAAATCTGTAAACTTTAGGATAAAATAACCTCCTAAAACATTAGCCTACCTCTGAAAGTCTCAAGTCAAGCTAGATTAAAGCTTGAAATAGACCTGCAGGTATGCAAATAGAGATAAGCTCTAGGACAATAGGTTATAAGGAGTAAATTAACTCATTATGGTCCCTTGCAAAATCACCTCCTTTGAACTGAATTCTATTGTGAAAACTTTGGCTCTTACTAATGGAAGCCCCAGGAAAGAGTATTGTGACAGTCGTTACTGCAACTGCCACAGAATGTTGTTGAGGACACTGTGCTCTGCTGTCCCCCTTCAAGCCTGACCTGCCCGCAAGTCTTGTCCAACTCTCCTGGGCTGCTCCCTTTTCTAGAAACCTCCCTTTTAGCCCGAATTCTGTTTCTATAATTGTCTGTGTTGTCCTCTCGCTAGATTCTTTAAAGGACTGGGAATGTATCTTTTGACTTTGTATTCCTAGTGGTAGAACATTGCCTGGCCTGCAGTAAATACACAATATGTGTTTGAAAGGATGGCAGAGAGGATAGCTGGATGGATGGATGAATGATTGATGGTTAGATGGATGGATTATACAGTGGAAAATATTACATTGTGTTTACAGAAAGGAAAAAATTAACTCGTCTACTTGTACAAGAATATTTATATTCACTTTATTCATATTAGGTAAAAACAACAATTCAATGTGTCCAAATAGGAGAATGGATAAACAAACTGTGGTATATTTACTCAATGGAATTCTACTTAGCAATAAAAAGGAATGAACTGCTAATACACAACAGGGATAAACTTCAAAAATATTAATATTATGCTACGTAATAGAAGACACACAAAAGAATACATACTATATGATTCCATTTATGTGAAGATCTCAACAGGCAAAACTGATTTAGGGTGGAAAAACATATGAAAAATTTGTCTGGGAGGCGGAAGTGGGTAGGGATTGACTGGGAAGGGACATGAGAAAACTTTCTGGGTAATGATATTGTTAAATATTTTGATAGTTATTTGGGTTGCCTACGTGCATTTATTTGTCAAAATACAAAAAATGTACACGTGATATTAATGTGTTTCACTGTAATAAATTTTACCTCATAAGTAGAAAAGTCTGTAGACAAATATTGAACTCAGGTTACATTCAGAAGTATTTAGGAGAAGTAGAGTAATATTTGCAATTTGCTTTGAAATGCACCAAGAAATAGAATGGATTGATGGCTAGAAAGAAGAATACATCAATATAAGACAAAGCAGGTACAATAAAACGTTAATGGTAGAATGTAGTAGTGAGTATACAGGTGTCCAGTGTAAAATGCTTTCAGTTTTGCTATGTTTGAAATTTTTCATAATAAAATGTTGGGATAAAAAGAAACTTCTGGTTCACCTGTCAGCAGGCTTCACTTAGAAAGAACTCTGATGTTCTCTAAAGATGTTTGAGAACTTTTCTCAGGGTGAGCAAATTACATCTGAGGCTTTTTGGGGTATTGGTCCCTCTCTCATAAGAACCCCACATACCATTTGGCCAAATTGAGTACACCTGGTGAAAATTCTACTTAGTTTATTTTCTATCAACTCCAATGATTCCAGCACTTTCTCCTCTGAAAACATAGTATGTTTACTTAGAAGTAGGAAGGACTCCATCCCCAGGGCTCCCGTCCCTTCTCCTGCATCCATTGGTTTCGATCCTTTACTGTCAGACTGAGGGAGGTGTCAGCATTGATAAAAAGTCGATTAGAGATGACTGACCCCTGAAGTTTGTGCCAGGTGGAGCTGCTCCCTCCTGCAGAAGTAGTGTGTCTAAAGATCACTCTCCCTGACACGTTCCTGTAACTGCTGAAGGAGAGGATTTACTTGGGGGAAATTTAGGCCTCAGGGGGACTTGAACATCATGCTCACAATTAGAAGTGACATGTGACCCAGGATTAAAAGCTGGCTGCCAGAGAAAGCAGTAAGCTGATTCTTTTGAGTTGGTCAGATTCAGGAAAACTGCCTTTGTAATTCCATCAGTGAAAGGTCCAGAAAATTTTCAGGGTGATCAGTTAAAAAAAAAAGAGGTGAAGATAAGGAATCCCTTCTAAAAACAAACAAAAAAATGTCACAGGCTCCCTATAAAGAGAAGACAGAAGGGTAAAGAGCTCAACCACATGGAAATGATCTGTGACTCTGTGTCTCGCTGTGGCTGTAGCATGTGGAAGGTAAGTCACAGTTGGAAACTTCACTCTCCAACTGCAGAGGCTGCCTCCATCAAGGGAGTTGCACAATCAAGATGCTGAATATTCCAGCACTCTCCTCAGGAAGTCTGGATCCTGTGACCTATTTGGGTACAGATTTAAGCTTTATCCACTAATGACCTTGGGTAGTGCATCCCATACACCCGGAGGTTTTCAAACTGACCCTGGACAGTATATGAGGGATCACTAAAGACAATTAAAGGGCAGAGTGGTATTATGGGTGGAAATGCGTCCCCCCAGAATTCACATGTTGAAGTCCCAAACCCCAGTATCTCAAAATGTAACCATATTTGGAGACAAAGTCTTTAAAGACGTGATTAAGTTAAAATGATGTCATTGAGGTGAGACTCTAGTCCAATATGACTGTTGTCCTTACAAGAAGAGGGAGAGACAGCAGGGGCACATGCACAGAGCGACAAACAGTGTGAAGAGCTGGCAAGAGGGCCACCATCTACAAGCCAAGGAGAGAAGCCTCAGAGAAAAACAACACTCCCAGCACCTTGATCTTGGACTTCCAGCCTCCAGAACTGTGATAAAGTAAATATTTTGTTATGAGAGCCCTAGCAAAATAATCGAGGTGGGGCTTGGAGTAAAAGGTTTTCCAAGTTCCATCTTTGAATGTAAGCTGCATAGAGGCAAAATCTGTGGCTTGTTTGCTACAGTATTCCAAACACCTACGATACTCATTGACCAATAGGCATTAAATAAATAACGAATAAATAAATTATATTAGATTTTCCAGGGAACTCTGTTATTGGAAGTTCGCTACCAAGCACAGAGCCATTTAAATTTACAGGTTGGCCCTTGATATACTTCTATGGCATTGATTACAGTGTGCAACTTACTTTGATTTCAGAAAATGTGAAAATACAGGCATTAATAGAGAAAATAGAAGTCTTCTGAAATCCCAATCCTAAGATTTAACTATTATGAGCATTTTTGGTTCACTTTCTTAATTCATAAAAATATATACATAGGTAAGTTTAAGACAAATTGTAAATGCAGTATATTTTCTTCTTTTTTACAGATGATTACATTTTCTTATTTTATTATATATTTTCTCAAATGAGATCTTTAACATATGCATATTATTCCATCATAAGGAGGAAATGTTCAATCATCTAAAAACTGACTGAAACATAACAGAAAAAATGAAGTGAATCTATGTTCAAAAAAATCAATTTTTGAAATTATTTTTAAGGATGCTAAATATTTTCCTGTGTTTTAATTGGATATTTGAATATTTCTTTTTTATTTTATGATTTCTTATTGTTTTATGTTTAGAAAAAATTTCCCCATACCCAATTTTCTCCATAACAGTTAATTAATCACTTCTATTTTCTTTGGGGTATTTCCATTATCAAAACAATATATGTTCATCATACAAATTTTGAAAATATTTGAAAGCTGAAAGAATAAAAAAAGTCATCTATAATATTCTGATCTTTTATTGTTTTCCTTCCCATCAATTAGTAGTGTATATTTTTACATATTTACTATCATATAGTATCTATAAAATGTATATATTAATTTTAAACTTATCTAGATTATAAATGAACATCTGATCACTGTATAAAATCTGGAGACTGCACAGTGCTACTCGGAGAAAATAAAAACAACTAAATCCCAATCCCCCAGGCAGAGCCACTGCTAACATTTAGTATACAATATTTCCTTCCAGGTCTTTGTTGTATGTATTTTTACATAATTACAGATGTGTAATATGCACAAAATTATACTGATTTTAATCATTTTTTCATCTAATATTAATACATATTCATGGTAGAAAATTGTGTATCTAAATGCATAAAATAGAAAATTAAAATCACTAATAAGAGTACGATTTCAAAGAAAATCACTATTAATAACTTGGCATATTACCTTATAGAGTAATAGTCACATGTCTTATTTGAAATGTAACAAAAGATATACATATAAATCATACATATAATATATGAAGCAATATTCATAGATTTCCTATATAAGGAAATATAAATAGAAGCTTAATGATTAGTATAAACTAATTAAGTCATTTAATGTTTGTTCTTTTCCTCTGTATTTGAGTTTCTCAACTTTGCCCTCCAAATTAGTGACTTCATTTTCTATGGAGCAATTCTACTCTCTACTCTCTCCAATCATGATTTTAATTATCTTTTTGTAAATTAACTTCCTAGGTCAACAGCTCTTTGCAATGTTTTTTTCCATTTATTTTTGTCTTATTATTTTATGCTCACCATTCAGGGCTCATACTGGGTTTTTTGTTTTTTTTTAATTTTTCTGTGGTTTATTTGTTGAAGTTTATTAATTAAACCTTTCATTTTTGATAATTGTGGTTCACATGCAGTTTTAAGAAATAATACAGAGAGATACCATGTACTATGACCAGTTCCCCCCAGCGTTAACTATTGCAAAACCATGTATAATATAATATCCCAATTCTGTATCTTTCTTGTTGTTCTTTTTATACCCACACCAACCTCTGTTTTCCTCTCTCTGTCTCCCTTTACACCTGACCCCTGGCCACCATTAATCTGTTCTTCATTTCTATAATTCTGTCATTATAAGAATATATTATAAATGGAATCATATATCATGCAACTTTTGAAGGTTGGCCTTTTTCACTCAGTATAATTTCCTGGAGATTCAATCAGGTTTCTGTCTGTGTTTTTGTGTTTTGAAACATTTACATAAATGATACAAAATTGTGGGGAACAAAGTTTAAGGTGGTTCCCATAATCACCACTTCCTAGTATTCATACATTTGTACAATCCCCTCCCGTTGAGTATGAGCAGGACTTGCAACTTCCTTCTAACCCATGGAATGAGGCAAAGGTGATGTGATGTATGTGATTCTGTTTATATGATTATATAGAGGGTAACACCATCTTGCTAGAGTCTCTTTATCCCTTGCTGGCTTTGAAGAAGCATCTGCCATGAGGAAGAGGCTGTGTTCAGGAAGCACACATGACAAAGAATCATGTGTGGCCTCTAGGAGCTGAAGGTGACCTCCTGTAAAAAAAAAAACCAAACCCTCAGTCTTGCAGCTATACGGAAATGAATTCTTCCAATAGTCTGAAAGAGCTTGGAAGTGAATCCCTCCCCAGTAGAGCCTCTGATGGAACTGCAGCCCTTGCTGATACTTGGGATACAGCTTGGTGAGATACTGAAACAGAGAACCCAGTTAAGCCATGACCACAATTCTGACCTACAGAAACTGTGAAATAATGACTATGTGTTATTTTAAGCCACTAAGTTAGTGGTAAAACCAATACAATAATCTATTACAACTCCCTTTCCCACTCAATGTTATTTCTGAGATTTGATATATTAACAGCTTTACATAATTTCAATACTTATACAAACCACAACTTCTCCATTCCACCCTTCAAAAAGGATGTATTTCCACTTCTTAGACATTAAAAAGCAAATGCTGTAGAGACTACCCTTATACTTCCTCAGTACATATATAACAGCTTCTCTAGAAAATGTATCTTGAAGTAACATAGCTGGGTCCAAGTATATGTGCATCTTCGACATTACTACATATTGCCAATTTGCTCTCAGAAGTGGTTTGGTTGCATACATTTTTTGTAGAGGAGAGCTCCTGATTCCCTACATCTTCACACAGTATAATCACACTAAGTAATTTTTACTGATGTGATCCTTATGAAATGACAGTGCTTTGTTCCATATCTTTGAGTATGATGAGGTTGAGCTTTTCATATGTTAATTGTTTGGGGGGTTTCCTCTTATAAATAACTAAATTAACTATTCATGTCCTTTTCTCTTCTTTCTACTGACCAGCTTTAATTTTTCTTGTTGATTTGTAGGAAGCTCTGTTGTATTCTGGATTTTTAGCCTTTGTTGATTTTGAGTTGATAGTTTGTGAATGATTTTTTAAGTTGGTTTATGATAGTATGTCTATATATTTTTTTAAATTTTGAAGTCAAATATATCAAAATTTTTCTTTATACTCTGTATATTTTGAGTCCTGTTAAGAAATTTTCCCTTCAAAATCATAAAGATATTCTAAACATTTTCAAGTTTGCTTTTATTATGAACTTAGAATTTATAGTTTCATAGTGAAGTAAGAATTTACTTTTATCTTTCCTCATGGTTAGCCAATTGTTCAAGCTCCATACATTGAGTAGCTCATTCTTTCTCACTGACATAAATGCTATCTCTGTCAAAGTCCAATTTGATTTTTATATATGTGAATCTATTTTGATATTCTCTATTTGTTACATCTATCTAATATGTCTACCTGTGAGACAATACCACACTATTTTAATTACTAATATCTTAATAAGTCTTGAAGCCTGGTAAGCTTGGTTCCAAACATTGTATGTCTTAAATTTTTACTATATTGTTTTTGACTCTTTATTCACCCATATAAACATTAGGATCAATTTATCAAGTCGAATAACAAATAAACAAACAAAAAAAAATCCTGTTGGGATTGTCACTGAAATTACATTTAACCCAAAAATTAATTTGTGGAGAATTGCCAGCATAATGATATTGAGTTTCCTCTCATTTATACATGGGGGCAGTGGTAGGTAGAACAGTGGTCCTCCAAAGATGTCAGCTTCCTCTGAATATGTTAGGTTGCAAGGCAAAAGGGAATTAAGTTTACAGTGAAATTAAGGTTGCTAATCAGCTGACTTAGAGATGGGGAGATAATTCTGTATTACCTGGGTGGGTCCAGAGCAAACACAAGGTTCTTAAATATGGAGGAAAGAAGTAGAAGAGTCAATGTAAGAGTGATGCAAAGTGAGAAAGACTTAATCAGCTATTGCTGGCTTTGGAGATGTAAGAGGCCATGAGCCAAGAAATACAGGAAACCTCTAGAAGCTGGAAAATGCAAGAAAATAGATTCTAAGGGCATCCAGAAAGGAAGGCTCTGACACCTTGATTTTAGCTCAGTGAGACTCATTTTAGCCTTCTGACCTGAAGAAGATAAATGATCAATTGTGTGATTTCAAACCCCTATATTTATGGAAATTTGTTACAGCAGCAATAGAAAATCAATACAGGGAGATATTAGGTAGGTAGGTCGGTAGGTAAGTAGGTAGGTAGATGGATTACAGATCAGCAATAGGAAACTAGCATGTATATGTTTATATTTATGGTAATAGTTGACTATCTATTTGCATTTTGATTAGAGACTATTCTCTTTGTGATATGACTTAAATTTATTCAAGACTAGTCTTGAGGCTAAGTATGTGGTCATGATTTTCATCACAGTAATCTCTCATCTGAGTTTAGGGAGGGTCTACCACTATGTGAGATGATGGATGCGTAAATTAGCTTGATTGTAGTAATCATTTCAGAATATATACCTATATGAACTCATCATATTGTACACCTTAAATATAAACAATTTTTATTTGTCACTTTTACATCCATAAAGCTGGAAAATAATGCCATTTATACCAGACACATTCCTTTGATATCTGGCATAAGGCTATGTTGTATGTGCATAAGAACATAAGATTTACTAAAAATATGTTGACAAATCTGGAGAATCCAGTGGAGTATTATACTCAGTGAATTGTTTTACATAGCATATCATTGACTACTCAACTTATTCTGAAGAAGGGAATCCAAAGTTTTGTCACCATTTTATAGATGGTAAAATAAACAAGGCATGGCTAGGTAAGTGAAAGACATTTCAAAGGCCATTTCCTTTACTCCTTGACCATATTAGTTCATTTCTGCTTTGTTTTTTCAGAAGTCTATTTTCCCCCTGACCATGCTGAATTCTCTGATGACTGGTTAATGATGCCAAGTTGGCAATTTGAAACAAAGTAATTTTAAAACCTGCATTCTAATAATGGGAGCCACTCGCTTTTGAACCTATAACTAATTCAAAAGCAATTGAAATCTCCCAAAGAGAGCACATTGTAGTGGGAAGCAATCCCCCAGCTCCCCAGAGGGAGGCAGTGAGTCAGGCCAAGTCCATCAGCTGGGAATGCAGGCAGAAAGACTCCTAAAAGAGAGAGAGAGAGACCAAAATAGAATGGGGATAAAGTTGATCATCCCATAGTCAGGCTACTTGATTGATCCCCTTAAAAGTCCATGTTTCCACAAAACATGTTTTGCATTGCATGTTGCATTGTTGCATTGCACTATGTGCAAGTGGGGCTCATACATTGGTGCACACTTCTATCAATCAACAAATATTGTTTAAGTGCAGGGCATCCTATGTACTGGAGAACAATAGAGACTATATATATAACTGCTCTATATAGTTTTGAGCAGCCCACCATGGTTTCTTTAAAGATTTACTGAGTGACTTCAGTGTGTTTGATACAGTGCTATATAGGCTTCTTCTACCAATATTGAGATTTCATGAAGATGTACACATGGAAAATAACAATTACCACTAAACATAAGTGTCCTTAACAAAATATATGGAAAGGAATGGGAAAAATCGGCTCTAGCAGAGTAAATGTGTGACAACTTACAGAAAAAAGAGATGCTATTTGAATGAGCTAATTCCCCAAAGCTATGAAAGATAGTGAAATATCAACTGATTTAGAGATTTTGCTTCTTTGCAGCCCTTTAGACTATCCATATGGCTGGCTTATTGCTACCAAGAAAGGGAAAACAGTTTTCACTGCTCAACTCCAAATTTGAATCCAGACTTATAAGTCTACAGCAAATAGTCTTCAGAGTTATGCTTTCAAAGGAGAGAAAAAGGCTTTCTTAGACCTCCCCAAACTACATGTTTACATATCAGGAAGTAAAACTTGGAAAGAATAACCATATAGTATGTCTTGAACATGGAGAGGCATGAAAATGGTGAAGGGAAATGTCTCCACACAGGAAGGGTTCAGTCATCCCTGTGCTAAAGGGGGACAAAAGAAGGTAAAGAACAAAAGTTTAAAGACTAACGCCTTCCTCTTCATGCCTTCCAGGAGGAATAAACCCCAGTGGGCAGGAGTTGAAACACGTAGATCAGAATGCCAAATGTCACCATGAGGATACATAAACTCTCCACGGCATTCACATGCTCTCTTAGCAATGAAGTAAGACAGGACGGATAGAAAACTAGGTGCAAAGAGAAAGATCATCATGATGCCTGGGTCATCAACCAGAAAAGAGAGAGGTCAGGTTTTAAATGGGTAATATATCCTTAATTGGCAAGAAAAAGTATTGTTCACCAAAAGAGTTCCTGGTGGTTTGAAAGCAAGAGAGATCAGTTATAGAAAATAAAAGATACTTGCATTCACTTAGAAATAAAAAATAAGTAATTTAAAACTCAAATTCAAATATTGGTGAAATGGGGAGCCCTTTGACGGTATGAAAAGGGAACCTTAAATTATCTAGATACTTAACCAATCAAAACTTCTCTTCCTTTGGATTCCCTAAAGAGCATAACAGTAGGTGGGAAAAGAATTTCTTTGCCCCTAACCACAAAACAGAGAATCACATTAACCTGTGATGGATCCAGTGGAGACTACTTTTTTAAAGATGATTAATTCCAATGGGTTTCACACCAAACCATGTCACTAGGGTACAAGAAAAGGTGACCAATACACTAGCTAATTCCCAAGAGAGTGTTCATCAGTCCTCAGTGCCCAGTGCTGAGTTAATCCAGAGTGGATAGGGGCAGTGATGCTTTCTGGTTGCCATGTAGAAGCAAAGAGATAGAAGCCTCTGATGGTGAGAACACATGTGATGATGCCAGATGAGCCCTAAAGGAAACTCCTGCTGCATGGAAGAGTGAGAAAGCCAGCCCCACTTTCTCAAACTCATTTAATACACAATGACTCCATGCACAACTGTTTCCAAAGATAGCCCCAACAATTCATTCTTTTCTCCTTTGCAATAGGAATGTGAATTTCCTGCCATTGAGAGGTGGTTTATTTCCCCTACCTTTGAGCTTGAGTTAGGCTGGCCTTGTGACAGTTTTGACCAATAGAATATCAGTGGAAGTGATGCTGTGCAGGATCCCAGCCCACGCCTCAGTAGACCTTGCATTCTCTGGCTTTGTGCTCTTGGATCACTACCCTGAGACCATCATGTAGACCACCAGTCTAGCCTACGAAAGGTAAGAGTTCACATGGAGGTAAACTCAATCATACCAGATGACATCCATCTAAAACACCGATTGCCAGACTTAAGAATGAGACCATAAAATTTCTTCCAGCTCATTGAACCCCCCAGCTGAAGGCAATAAGTTATGTGAGCGCAGTTGCCGCCAGCAGAGAAACTTCCCAGCCAACCCACAGAATTATAAGAAAACATAGATTGTTGCTGTTTTAAGTCACTAAGTTTTAAGGTGGTTTGTTATATAAGAATAGACAAATACAACGACTAGCAAACATGGTTTATTTCCTGTATCTGACCTTTGTGATCAGCATCCTGGATTCTAGAGAGTGATAGTAGGTGCACCAGTAGAGGTAGAAAGATGGGCAGGGAAGGATAAAGCAAAGCAGCAGCTACCACCTGAGCAATCAAGAAGAGACAGATTTGGGATTAACTAATAGATGTTGATCAGCTGGATTTTGCACGGGACAAGTTCAAGCTTCCTTTTTTTTTTTTTTTTTTTTTTTTTTTTGCAGTACACGGGCCTCTCACTGTTGCGGCCTCTCCCGTTGCGGAGCACAGGCTCCGGAAGCGCAGGCTCAGCGGCCATGGCTCACGGGCCCAGCTGCTCTGCAGCATGTGGGATCTTCCCGTACCGGGGCACGAACCCGTGTCCCCTGCATCAGCAGGCAGACTCTCAACCATCTGCGCCACCAGGGAAGCCCCAAGCTTCCTTTTTACTTTGTTTCTTGGTGAGTGCAAAGAGAGGGGCACTAGCCTGGGAATCAAGATCTGTGAGTTCTAATTACTCACTGTGACCTTTAGATGTCTCACACAAGCCACCTGTGCCTCAGTGTCATCACCAGCAGAATGTCCTCAACCACACTGACTATTTCACAGCAAGGGCTGCTGGGAGCTTCCAATGAGAAAAACTACTCCAGAAATCGCAAAGCATGATGCAAACTTGAGACATTGCTATAAATTAGATCCAATATTAATAATTAGATCCATTGCTATTTATTGAATCCACAACTCCCTCAAATTATTTGATGGGATTAAAGGAAACATTTTATAACTGAAAACCATCGGTACTATCATCTCACAAGTACATGCCTTTACAAAAATTTGTGTCCAGAATTGGAACCCAGAAAACAAAGATCATGATGTCCCAGGAGCATCCCTCAGCCACAGAAAAGAAGAGACTTCTTTGAAACATGAATCATCTGAGCCTCCTGGCCTCGTTTCCAGATCTAGAAAATTTGAAGACATGGAGCACTATTTACAGAGCTCTTGTCATGCTCCAGGGATGGAAAATAAATAGAATTAGCCTTCACTCGTCACCTACTATGTGCCAGGTACTCTATGAGATATTTTCTATGTATACTGTTTATTATTCCTTTCAACCACACTGTGAGTTTACAGATTGATTTTTAAGGAGATAGATAATATTATAAAGGGCAAAGGAGGAATATAGTAAGATTAGGACAGTTTCTGTGTATGATAGAGAATATGAGGTAGTTTCAAAGGTTAGGAAAAGTTTTAAGTGGAAAATAAAGAGTCAGGCAAAACTTATACTGGAGAAGAAACAAGCATGAAATACAACGTGATAAAATAGGATACTCATGGAGGTACAGTTTGGCGGAGGATACTTGTGCATAGATAGTAGAGGAAGATGAGATTAGAACATGGGACTGGGACTCTCTGTCATGGTTCAAACAGAAAAGCAGAGCCAACAACCAATGGGTCCCCAAAGAAATCAAAGAAGAAATTTTTTAAAAACACCTGGAGACAAATGAAAACAAAAACACATGATCCAAAATCTATGAGACAACAAAAGCAGTTCTAAGAGAGAAGTTCATAGCAATACAAGCTAACTTCAGCAAACAAGAAAAATCTCAAAAAAATGATCTAAACTTACTTTAGTTACCTAAAGTAACTAGAAAAGGAAGAACAAACAAAGCCCAAAATTATTAGAAGGAAAGATCAGAGCAGAAATAAATAATCTCAAAAAAATGATCTAAACTTATACCTAAAGTAACTAGAAAAGGAAGAAAAAACAAAGCCCAAAATTAGTAGAAGGAAAGATCAGAGCAGAAATAAATTGAGACTTTAAAAAGTTTAGAAAAAATTCAATGAAACCAAGAGCTAGTTCTTTGAAAAAATAAAATTGATAAACTTTTATCAGACTCAATAAGAAAAAAAAAAAAAGAGACGGCCCAAATAAATAAAATCAGAAATGAAAGAGGAGAAATTAAAACCAACATCACAGAAATACAAAAGGTCATAAGGAATTACTATGTTATACACCAACAAAATGTTATACACCAACAAAATGGACAACCTAGGAGAAATGGATAGATTCCTAGAAATGCACAATTTCTCAAGACTGAACCAGAAAGAAATAGAAAATATAAACTGACTGATTACCGGTAATGAAATTAAATTGGTAATTTTAAATAAAACCTCCCCCCAAACAAAAGTCCAGGACCAGACTGCTTCACAGGCGAATTCTACCAAACATTTTAAAGAAGAGTTGCCTTATCCTTCTCAAACTATTCCAAAAACTGAAGAAGGAATGCTTTCAAACTCATTTTATGAGGCCAGAATCACCCTGATACCAAAGCCAGACAAAGACGCCACAATAAAAAAGAAAACTACAGGCCAGGATCTCTGATGAATGTAGATGCAAAAACTCAATAAAATACTAGCAAACCAAATTCAGCAGCACATTAAAAAGATCATTCATTATGATCAAGTGGGATTTATTCCTGGGACGTAAGGACAGTTTAACGTATGCAAATCAATCAATGTGATACATCACATTAATTGAATGAAATGAAAGAATCATATGGCCATCTCAATATATGCAGAAAAGGCATTCAACAAAATTCAACATCCATTCATGATAAAAATTCTTAACAAATTAGGCATAGAAGGAACATGTTTCAACATAATAAAGGCCATAGATGACAAGCCCACAGATAACTTCATACTCAATGGTGAAAGAATGAAAGTTTTTTTTCTATGATCAGGAACAAGGCAAGGGTGCCCACTCTCAACACTTCTATTCAGCATAATATTGGAAGTGCTAGCCAGAGCAATCAGACAAGAAGAAGAAATAAAAAGTACCAGAATTGAAAAGGAAGAAGTAAAATTGTCTCTATTTGAAGATGACATAATTTTATATATAGAAAATCCTAAAGACTCAACCAAAGAACTGTTTGATCTAATCAATAAATTCAGTAAAAGCAGAATACAAAATTAACATACAAAAATCAATAGCATTTCTATATATTCATAAGGGTATTTCTTAAAAAGAAATAAAGAAATCAATCCCATTTACAATAGCATCAAAAAATAAAATGCTTATTAATTAATTTAACTAAGAAGATAAAAGACCTGTATGTTGAAAACTATAAGAAATTGATGAAAGAAATTGAAGACACAAAAAAATGGAAAAGTATCTCATGTTCATGGATTGGAAGAATTAATATTGTTAAAATGTCAATAGTACTGAAAGTCATCAATAGATTCAATGCAATTCCAATCAAGATTCCAATGGCATTTTTACAGAAGCAGAAAAAACACTCCTATAACTTATATGGAACCATAAATGTCCCTGAATAGCCAAGGAAATCCTGAGAAAAAGAACAAAGTAGGAGGTATTACACTTCCTGATTTCAAGCTATACTATAAAGCTACAGTCATCAAAACAGTATAGTACTAGCATAAAAAGAGACAAATAGACAAATGAAACAGCATCAAGAGCCCAGAAATAAGCCCAAGCATATACAATCAACTAATATTTGACAAGTGAGCCAAGAACATTCAATGGAGAAAAGACAATCTCTTCAATAAATGGTACTGGGATAATTGGATATCCATATGTAAAATAATGAAACTGGACCCATATTTTACACCACTCACAAAAAATAAATCAAAATGGATTAAATACTTAAATGCAGGCCCTGACACCATAAAACTCCTAGAAGAAAATATAGAAACCAATCTCCTTGACATAGGTCTTGACAATGACTTTTTGGATATGACACCTAAAGTACAAGCAACAAAATCAAAAATAACCAAGTGGGACTACATCAAACTAAAAAGCTTCTGCACAAGAAAAGAAACCTTCAATAAAGAGAAAAGACAACCTACAGAATGGAAAATATATTGACAAACCCTGTATCTGTTAAGGGATTAATATTCAAAACATATGAAGAATTCAAAAACTCAGTAGCAAAAAAAAAAAAAAAAAATTTTTTTAATGGGCAAAGGACCTGAATAGACATTTCTCCAAAGAAGATATATGAAAGGCCTACAGATACATGAAAAGATGCTCAGTATCACTAGTCATTAAGGGAATGCAAATTAAAACCACAGTGAGATATCACCTCACACCTGTTAGAATGTCCATCACCAAAACGACAAGAGATAACAAATAGTGTGGATGTGGAGAAAATGGAACCCTTGTGTTGGTTAGATTGTAAATCGGCACAGCCACTATAAAAAACAATATGGAGGATCCAAAAAATTTAAAATAAAACAAACATATGATCCAGCAATTCCACTTTGGGATATATATCTCAGGTATATTTCCTTGTAATGAAAGGTAACGAAAACACTAACTTGAAAAAATATCTGCACCCCCATGTTCACAGCATCATTATTTATAATAGCCAAGACATGGAAACAACCTAAGTGTCCATCAGTAAATAGATGAATGGATAAAGAAGTTTTTCAGCCATAAAAAATGGTGAAATCTTACCATTTTTGACAACATGGATGGAGCTTGAAGGCATTATGCTAAGTGAAATAAGTCAGACAGAGAAAAAAAAAAAACATATGATCTCACTTATATGTGGAATCTAAATTTAAAAAAAAAAATAGAAAAAAAGATCTGATCTGTGGTTACCAGAGGTGGGGAATAGGTAAGGGAGAAGGAATTGAAGGAAGGTGGTCAAAAGGTAGAAACTTCCAGTTATAAGATAAATAAGTACTAAGCATGGCATGTACAACATGACAAATATAATTAACTCTGTTGGATATTACACATGAAAGCTGTTAAGAGAGCAAATCCTAGGAGTTCATACCACAAGGAAAATTTTTTCATTTATTTTTTTCTTCTTTCCTTTTTATTGTATTTTTATGAGAAAATGGATATTAGCTGAACCTATTGTGGTAATCATTCTTCAATATATGTAAATCAAACCATCATGTTGTACACCTTAAACTTATGCAGTGATGTATGTCAGTTGTTTCTCAATAAAACTGGAAAAGACAGAGAGAGACAGAAGGAGAGGAGATGGAGGTGGACCAATCTTATTCTTCAGTATAATATGGAGACTGTTAATATATTGGAGATCAAAAACAAGGTAAAGAAAGAAATGAGAGATAACACTGAGTTTTTAAAGCTCCAAGACAAAGAAGGCAGGGATACCATTAACAGTGGCAGCAATCCAGGAAAAGGAGCAAGTTTTAGCAAGAGCTAATGAATGTGAAATCACTTCTGGAGCTTGCAGGTGATGGTGTAACCCATCTGGAAGTCAAAAAGTTAGGAGAAAAGTCAGAGGTTTGAGATATACTCTCTGAATCAGCCTCCTTGGTGGTCATAGACCAATGGTTCAGACCACCAAGAGGAAAAGGACCCAGAAAGAGCAGAGGAGGGTCACTGAGAGCCTGAGAGGAGCACTCAGAGAAATAGCAATATAACCAGGAATGCCAGGTATCCCAGAAATCTAAAAGTGATCATGATGGTTAATTTTATGTGCCAACATCCCTGGATCATGGAATGCCCTGATATTTGGAAACATTATTTCTGGGTGTGTCTATGAGGGTGTTTCTGGATGAGATTAGCATCTGAATCAGTGGACTCAGTAAAGCAAATGGCCCTCGAAAAGGTGGAAGAGCATCATCCAATCCACTAATGCTTGAAGAGAACAAAAGTGGAGAAAGGAAGAATCATACCCTTTTCTTCTGCCTCACTGCTTGAGCTGGGACATAAGTCTTCTCTTGCCCTGGAACTGAGATTTATACCATCAACTCCCCTAGTTCTCTAGCCTTTGAACTTGGACTGAATTACATCACTGGCTTTTTTCTGGGTCTCCAGCTTGCTAACAACAGATCACAGGACTTCTATAATCATGTGAACCAATTCCTCATATGTATATATATATATATATATATATATATATATATATAGATAGATATAGATATAGATATAGATATATACATATACATAAATATATACACATGTATACATATATATATCCTATTGGTTCTGTTTCTCTGGAGAGAGTTGTCTAATTCAATGATGTTTCAAGAAGACATAGGTAATTACTTTCAAAAATTGAAAGCAAGACCAGAGATAAACTGTGGTTAGAACACCAACTAGGTGGGGGCCAAGAAATGCTGTAGAATAAGAGGTGGACTTTTTTTTAATCAAGACTCCCATTAAACAGTTGAGCTCCCAGGTCTATAAATAGAGTGGGTAGACAAGATATGCAAGGTAGGATGTGCATTACTCCAGAAGAAAAGGAAAATATATTCCAATAGGTGATTTTGTTGATGTTACCCATTAACTATGCTTCCCTGTGTGGGATTTTTGAGGCCACTTAATGAGGGATCCAGATCTGGCTTCTGACACCAATCATGGCAGCAACTTTGAAGACTCTTCACAGAAAACACAAGTATCAAGAGGGACAGTTGCTTAAGATTCTTGAGGAGCTACAGGACAGTTTTATAGAATGGTGGAAGGTTAAGCATATTGCAAGGAATCAGAATGGACAGAACTCAGCCCAAAGCCAGGATGATGTGGTCTCATTCTGGAAACACTGAGGATATGTTGGAGAAGCTGATGAGATCACAAAGGTGAGAAATCCTGGGAAAACATCAGGGTCCATGGGATTTCTGTATGCGTTTGTCATCCTCCCAAAAGGTACAACTCACCCACTGGTCAGGAAAGCTTCAAGTCTTGTTTTCCTCAAGGGAAGCCACATTGTTGAGAAAATCATTCCTCCCTGGAAATTCCTGATACGGATGCCCACTTCTCTAGAAATGATACCTTAATTGATGTTTAATCATTTTCATTTCTCAAATTTAATTATCCTCCCAATTTCCCATCATGGCCAAATCACTCTGCCTGCCTCTGCGTATGTGTGTATGAGTGTGTATGGGTGTGTGGTTTGTGCAAATAAATGTGTACTTGCAGCTATAATGACCTGTGACTTTCCTTCTTGGTCAAAGATAATCATCACAGTATTGATACTACACATGTGAATAGAGCTGAGAACAACATTTTGGTATAGGGAAAAAGCACTGGAAAATATCTTCATGCTTGTGTCTAGGGTAGAATTTCCTACATTTTCTCAGTTTATGACATACTTGTCTCAGTAATAATTTCACTGCAACCCTAGGTCAAAAGGAAAACCTATTCCCTTTACTAAGTTGTTAGATCCAAACACCTTAATAAGTAGTTATGTTCTAACAACTTAGCAGCCATTTGGAAAAAACAATTCATATAAAGGAAGTCCCCAAATCACCTCCATTACCTGCACTCTCAATCACTCCATTTCGTTCTGTCACTCTTCCCTACCTGAATCATCCTCCTTCCCAGTTCTTTCCCGACACACAGCTCCTATCATGACACAACTCAAGCATTACCCTACCTGCTTCTCATGCCCTCCCTCCGCTCTGCTATGAGAATTGCTCACACCTTCTTCTACACTTCCAAAAGACTCTGCCCATGCCCTTAACATACAGCATCACAGTTACTCACTGATGATAGACTGCATACCTTAAAGTGAGGGAACATGTTTAATTCATGGCTCTCTCCTCATCTCCTAACAGGGTCTGCCACCTTATAGGTGCTTGGTACATGTTTATTCATTGAGTGAATGATTGATGTTACCAAACTCACCAAACAACTTTGAAGTGACAATGTGTGAGAACTCTAGGTGCCAGCATACATATAAATGCACAGCTATCTATACACATGCAAGTCTACATATATACTTGCATTTATAATATACATATGCATGTTGACATAAACATCTGCCCACATCCCAGCTGCCTGACTGTTGGTTGCGGGTCCTCTTCCTGCACAAAATACAGAGAGACTAAGTGACTTACTCAAGGTCACACAGCTAGTATGTGGTAGAATTAGAATTCAAACTCAGGCAAATTAGCTCTGGGTTCTTAACTGATAGGCTCTCCTGCCTCTCATTTCTCTTGGCTGAAGTTCTTTCTTAGGAGCGTGTCTATAACCCAGAAGTCCTCCCCAAAACAAGTGAAGTGAACCACTTGTACTTTACCCACACCCTTTTCCCTGCTGCCCAATACTCCCTGAGACACCCATCCGCATAAAATCTATGAATTCAACACGTTCTGCAAATGGGCAAGTAGAGCCCTAATCTAGTTCAGGCACAGAGGTACTGATCTCAGCAGAGCATGGCCCCTGCCATGGCTGAGAAGGGAAAACAGAGGCATTGCAGACATTAAGAAGACAATACCCAAGGTGTACTAGAAGCATGGAATAAGACAGAGCAATTCATGCTGTTAAGATCATAGAAGGCCCCAAAGGAGGACATCAGGCTCCCAGAAAACAGAGTTCCTATTCAAACCAGCCAGACTGAACTCATTCCAAAATGATTAGTCTAATTCTGAATGAGGCTGGTACATTTGAAGCAACGTCACACTGCCCCAAGGCAAGGGGACAGGGAAACCCACCCAGCTCTGCCAAAGCCTTGAGCTAACTGTTCCCCAACACTACGCCTTAGTTTTCTCCTCTGCAGATGCTCTGTGGAGCGGTCTGGACTACATACACTATCTTTAGCTCTAAAACGTCAGCTCATCCTTTATTAGAATCCAAATATGTGATAAAATATTTATCATGGTTCTCCAAAAATAAGGGGAAGGCATAGAATTTAAAGTGATTGTATTTATTTTAATTTTTGGCAAAAGAACCTGGAGGCCAAGGGAAGAGGTCAGTGGCCAAAGAACCCACAGGGACATAGTCTTTCATTCCCGACCCATCACTCTTCTTGAGCAGCAGAACAAGAACACTCAGATTGCTCCCTGCTGCACCCATACTCCAAAACTTACCCCGTGATGAGCAATGCTTAATATCACTGAGCATCTCCCCATGTGGCCAGAATTGTGCTAGACCCTTCATATCTATGTTGCCTTACTTCACCTTCTCAACAACACTGTAAAGAAAGGGTTATCCACGGGGAGTGGGAAGGGTAAGCTGGGACCAAGTGAGAGAGTGGCATGGATATATATACGCTACCAAACGTAAAATAGACAGCTAGTGGGAAGCAGCCACATAGCACAGGGAGATCAGCTTGGTGCTTTGTGACCACCTAGAGGGGTGGGATAGGGAGGGTGGGAGGGAGGGAGATGCAAGAGGGAGGAAATATGGGGATATATGTATAACTGATTCACTTTGTTATAAAGCAGAAACCAACACAGCATTGTAAAGCAATTATACTCCAATAAAGATGTTAAAGGGCTTCCCTGATGGCGCAGTGGTTGAGAGTCCGCCTGCCGATGCAGGGGACATGGGTTCGTGCTCCGGTCCGGGAAGATCCCACATGCCGTGGAGCAGCTGGGCCCGTGGGCTCGTGAGCCACGGCCGCTGAGCCTGCGCGTCCGGTGCCTGTGCTCCGCAACGGGAGAGGCCACAACAGTGAGAGGCCCGCGTACCGCAAAAAAGAAACGAGTCAATAATAAGGGATATGATCTGAAGACAAAGCCCAGGGAACCCCCAGACTGTACTACCTCAAAGCTTTCACAGCACATTCTGATCCCCTGTTAAAAACACAGCATGCAAAAAGGAACGAACTTGTATAATTCCCTTTCGATTCCTATTTGCTGCTGCCTTGCTCTCTCTCAGTTGCTGCCCACAGCTGTTTTTTTGTTCTTGTTGTTTTTTGTCCTCTTCCTTTTTTCACATTTGCTCAAGAAAATGCCTGCCCTGGATGCAAACACCGAGAAGGGCAGCTCCTGGCTCCCTTGAGCGTGGGATAAGGTATACAGAGCATCACACTTACATTCCACAGTTTGTTAGACCAGCCATTCAAGAGCCAAGGTGATGTGTATCAGTGTATGTCCTCTGAGAAGCAGGCACCAAGGTGGGATCAAACGTGCAAGAGGTTGATTGGGTGACGCACCTGTAAAGGATAAAAGGGAGAGGGAATGGGAGTAGATTGGGGAGAACCTTCAGACTGGAGGGAGGGAGGGAGGGAGAAAATCCTCCAAAGGGATAGATCTGTGGAGAATCATACTCAGCCACAGAGTTCTCCACATAAAAGATGGCACTAATATTGATGGAATGAGTGAACCATCTCCGTATTTCATCTACTAACCTTTGATCTAATTGAGGTCACTCATTCAGCAAGCAGATACATGCACCTACTATGTGCCAAATATTATACTAGGTGCTGGAGGTGCTGAGATACTTTTCACAGTTCCTGCCTGCAAGACATAAATAGTGTGAAGACACTCAGGGTAATCAGAAATGTGAGCGAATGTTTACTTTTCTAAGTGCTCTGATAGCAGGATACACAAGATTTTTAGATGATTGCTATGATTAACAGGCATCTATTGCAAGAAACACAAAACCCAACTCAAGTTGGCTTAAATAGAATGGTTATGCTCTTATAACAGAGTTGTATTTTCCTCTCTTTCTGTGTTTAGAAAGGGTACCTGCAACCTAAACATTCTTATTTACAGAAGCTTCATATTCATGCACCAGCATTTCTATTTTTCCTACCAAGGCCACTAACACTACAACCTTGATAGTCTCCTTCCCAAAGTGTAAGAGGAAGCTGACTGACCAAGTGGATCCTCTACTATGCCCTTCATCCCACCTCAACGCATTTCACATTTTAGAGTTTGTTATTAACAATGCCTCAATTTATGTACCAAGTTCTCTATCATTTAAGATGCCTTGAGTTGTAAATAATAGGAAATTTTTACTCAAATTGTTTTTTTTTTTACTATAAAGAGGATACATTGGTGAAAAGTGAAGGCATTATTATTGAATAATGAATGTATTGATGTAGGTAAGTGTTGGTTTGATTCAGCAGCTCAACAATCTCATCATTTCCATCCCTCTTCTGCTTCCCATGGTGTCAGCTTCATCCTAAGGCAGGTTGCTTTTCATGGTTACAAGATGGCTGCCAACAACTACCAAAGATCCATGCTTTCTTGAATTATACCAAGACAGATGGGGAGGGGATTGCTACTAGAAGCTCTCTAACAATAATTAGGAAGAACAATTCCAGAAACTCGTAGAAAACATCTCTTCTCATTGCATGAGTCCAAATGGGACCATGAGCCCAGCCCTGAACCAATCACCATGGCCAGGAAATGTAGCTTTACTAATTAAAATAGCCCTGAACCATATACAGGATTCAATCTTTTTCCCCACAAAGTCTATGGACTTGGATAGAAAAGGTGTTGATATTTGAATAAAAATTGGGATTTTTATAAAAGTGGATGTTAGGGAAATAAACGTAATTTCCACTACAATGATAATAGCAATAATGACAGCAAACATTTACTGAACCCTTCTATGCATGAGGCCTCTCTAAGAGCTAGTGATCACTAGCATGGAAACATCAATGTTCGCAGTATGTACCACAAGAAATATAGCCAGAGAAGACTGAGCCTCGTCCTTCTGCAAGACTCCTGCTGAAACAAAATCCCAGCAAGGCTCAGCTGAATCTCCTCCACCTCTTCCCCCATCTCTGAGCACCCATACTTCACTGGTTTGTTTGCTTGAAGTGTGAGTCAGACATAATTACTGAATTTAGGCAAGATCCTGAAAGGACAAAAAGGCCTTTTTACCCAAAAACATCATTTGTTCTAATGAGCCTCACTCATCACGTCCTGACCTTGGAGCTCGATTAATTTTTCATAAGAAAAGCGCTGGTGCATCTGACCCCTGCTGTTGAAGAGAGTCCCATTAAAAAGTCATCGCCTCCCTCAGCAGGAACGTGACTGGAAACTGTCTGTAAGGACTCTATACTCTGGCACTGAAGGCAGGAAACTGGGTTTTCTGAAGCACCTGGGGAAGAAATGGAAATCAGGTTCCACCTGAGCCAGAGTGACCTCCTTGGTTCAGAAGCATCCTTCTGTCACTAGAGTGCACAAGGACGCCACTGGGAAACAAGGATTTTCCTGGAAATTCCTCCCCATCTCTGCCTCCCTTCCCTTGGCTGACTCCTCTTCTCTTCATCCTTCAGTACTCACCCTGGTTGTCTCTTCCTTTGAGAAGTCTTCTTGGCTTTTTCTTCAACCTTACAAATTGTGTACATTCTCTCCACCATACATTTAATGTGTGTTAGCAAAATGGCTTGATTACTTGTCTATGACCCCCCCTAGGTTATTGGTGCCTTAAGAGTAGGAATACAAGGGCTTCCCTGGTGGTGCAGTGGTTGAGAGGCCGCTTGCTGATGCGGGGGACACGGGTTCGTGCCCCAGTCTGGGAAGATCCCACGTGCCACGGAGTGGCTGGGCCCGTGAGCCATGGCCACTGAGCCTGCGTGTCTGGAGCCTGTGCTCTGCAACGGGAGAGGCCACAACAGTGAGAGGCCCGCGTACCGCAAAAAAAAAAAAAAAAAGTAGGAATACAGTTCATTTTATTTTCAACTATACCCTTAACTTCTTAGTACAGTCTCTGGCACACATTAAAGGCTCAATAATTATTATGGAAAGAAGGAGAGGAATACATAGACAGATGCCCAGAGGAAGAATGACTTGATTTTCTTTTCACAGTTCCATATCATAGAGCCTCATCATAAAGTCTTGAACTTGGAGCTGTCTCTTTTCAAACACTGCAAACCTTGATGGTAATGAGGAATTGTCTCTGCCTGCTTTCTCCAGTCCTAGAATCTGGGGCTCAAGGCCGTGTCTGGCAGACAAAGCTTGAAGAGAATTGTGTGATATCAAAATTCAACTGGGAAAACCAGCTGTTCTACTCCTGGAGGTGTGGAGTGCATGTGGGGAGTTGCCTGACATCCCCCACTATTAGAGGGCTCTTTCTCTCTACCTTTCCCACAGGGTAAGGCATTCAGGGGAGAAAAATATTCTATGCCAAACCCAATTACAGAAACACTAGCTTAAACAGAACTAAAGAAGTTTCTATAATGGAGAATTTCTTAGAAGTTTAATATGCTGTGAGATATAAATCTATGAGTGAGATAAGGATAGAAGATTCCACTTATTTCCAAAATTAGTAACCAACTGAATTTTTTTCAGGAGTTTATTTAATCATTGTCCTATAAAATAGTGCTTCTCAAACCATTTGCTGCATAGAACAAGTTGTTTTTTTTTTAATTTCTAATTTGCAATTGACCTATACGTGGCCTTCCTCTGCATGACTGTATGCCATACACCACATGTGTTTGACAACATCTGTACTCATTATACCCTGTTCAAGGAGATGAGTCCATCGCACCTCTCTCTCTCATCAAATCAGATGTCCAATAGTATCTAGTACTTCTCGCTCTCTCTCTGAGAGCAAAAACAGAGCCAGACCGTGATCTGATAAACCACTACCTCTCCATTCCCCATATTAGGAGCTACCTCTGTATCACCTAATCCAACAGCAGAAACATCTGGAGGAAGAAACAGATTTCCCTTAACCCATCATTTGGGGAGTGAACACCAGGACCAGGGCTATGATTTGTTAAATGGCCAGGGCGGCCTGGTTTAGTGGGAGTTGACAGCATCTTTTTTCCCAGGCTCTGCCTTTGGAAGCTTAAGAGAAGAAACCATCAGACCAAAGAGGCTCTAAAGTAGGATCCTGGAGAGCTGTTATGTGTTCTCATGCCCAGCACGGTGTCTGACGCTTAGGAAATTTTGCCTGAGAAGGAGAGAAAAAGGATTAGATATTAGGTAGAAAATATTTCAGAGTCAAGAAAGGACTAATAGGGCACAGAAGTGCTCATCCGTTAAAAGAGGGAAGCCAGAGAGGAGAAGATTTTGTTCTGACTAAATAATGCAGATTATTAGATTATTAAATAATGGAGGCAGTTAGCGTTTAATGGAGAAAATTTCACCTGTTCTCTTGCTGTATTCAAGAGCTAACTGTCGAGCCAGCCATGCTTATGGTAAAGAAAAACTCATCAGTATCTCAGTCCTTCCTATTAATTTCCAGGCTTCCAATCAATTGATTTTTCCTCATTGAAACCCCATAGTAATAAGTAGCTTGTATATAAATATGACAGGTATGCTGGGTGGTTAAGAGTATGCCATGGACATATAGCAGCATTATAAATGATCTTGTCATCAGTAAAGTTGCAATATTTAAAAAAATTAAGCCTTAAGCATAGCTTGGGTGTGTGTCTGAGACCATCTTTCATGCCTTTAAAAAGTTGCTGATCCTAAAGGTTTTTTTTTCTCTGTGTTACAACTTGAGCTTCTTTTGATGTTTACCTCTTTGGATATTACTTAAATAATTAAAGAAGGTATCTTTTACCTACTTTACATATGGAAAGTTTAATTTCCATCATCGAATTAGAAAATTATTTAATGGCACCTTATTAAATAGAAGATAGATAGATAGATTCTGGATACTTGTATCAAAATGTACATGCCATGAAATCCAGATGGGCACAAAGCTCCACTGTGATTTTCTGAAGCCTCCAGGTGCTGACTTCCCACTAACATCAAAGAGAATTGAGGAGGAAGAAAGCTCAGTACCTTGAGAATGCACCTGGTGAGACGCAGGTTGCAAGGTGCATGTGACTTATTTCTACTAAAGGACCTGATGGAAAAGTTCATCTGCCTTCATGGGCAGCCCCCAGAGCCAGTTCTGTCAATGAAGAAGGAGCATGGCTACAGCCACAGGCCACTTTTGAGTCTCAGCTCTGTCATCTAGCAGCTATGGAGTCCTGGACAAGCCACCTAACCTCTTTGAACCTCTGTTTCCTTACTTATAATGTACAGATAATAAAACTGAACATCTAAAGTTGTTCCGAAGAGTAAAAGTAAAGTTTTAAAGTGCCCAGACAGATGTTCAGAAAGTGGTATTTATTATCACCATTATGATTATGAATAACGAGGGATTCTCCTCTCTCAGTATGAGATCCACAAAGGTCTTCCCCTTTAACCTACTTTTTCATGAAATGCTAACCTTCACACACTCAGTCAGCCCAGCTTCCCTTGACAATGGCAGCCTAGAAGGAACCCACTTGACCATGACTCCAATGTCACTAGCAAAGCTGTTCTCCTTAAAGTGGGTGTGGTGTCTCCTCACTGGTCTTACCCCTCTCTTTCTAGTTTTCAGAAACATTCACTCACTCAACATAGCTATAGCCTTCTTAGTTACAGCCCTGTTGGTGACAACTTGAGTGCACCATGATTTCACCTCCTAGCATGTTACTGGAAGATGTTTAGGAGAAGAAACTGTGCATGGCATACTTTTCTTCTCATCACTCATAACAGAACCCAGGGAACTCAGCCCTAAATTTTATGACTGAGGGAAGGGGCTCTTTACCCATTCAGGCAGGAGTGGTCTTTAGTCTCACTATCTATTCTCGGGTTCTCTTTCCTGTGTCTAGTGGACAGACACTCATCCTGATGTCCTCTTCAGCTTTTCTCCCCAAATGGACCCCTGGGCAGCCTGTCCTGTTAGGTTATGCTACCTTAAATGAGAACATTAAACTCTCATTGTTATTCATGCATATTCAACAACCAGTTACTGAGGGTCTATACAATGCCAGGCACAGTTCCAGGCTCTAAGGGAATCGATGATGAAAGGGAAAATAAAAGACACTAACCCTACCCTCACAGGAAAGGCAAGACATTAATCAAATAAATAACAATACAATCGTGTGATCGTGCTCTGGAGAAGATGCACACAGTGCTATTAAATGACATAATAAGGGGAATTAGCCCAGTCCAGGATATCAAGGAAGGCTTGTCTAAGGCAATGATCCTTGAGCTTCAACCTAAAAGATGCGGGACATGAACTAGATGAAGTGAAGAGGCAAGGTGAGAGATTATTCCAGGTAAAGGAAATAGATATTCAAAAGCCTAAGGCAAGGGGTTATATGATGTGCACAATCTAATCACCCAGAAAATGAGGAGGAGACTCATGAGAAAAGCAGGCAACATCCATATTATGTAAGACTTTGTAGGACGGCTTAAGGATTCTGGTCTTCTGCCCAATAGCAATGAGAAGCCACTGAAATGATGTAAGTGGTTGGAGTATGACATGATCAACTTTGCAGTTTCAAAAAGATGTTTTGGGGCTTTTTGCTAGTTGGACATCAACCATCTTTACAGATGGACTTCCAAGACCAACCTTTCAGCTGGCTCTGAGACAGTGAACCAGGAGGAAGTCTGAGTCAGGGGCCCCTATAATTGGATGCCTCTAATATCTGCTGTCTTGTTGCTGATGACTTGAATGCACCATGATTTCATCACCTTCCTTATCTTGTCTTCTGGTGCCAAAGAGTTTTCAGCATATCCAACTTCTCTCCGCCTAGAAGGCAAGAAAATCGCCATCCTTGATATCAGCATCTTCCTCTCCTCAGAAAGGGATCAAAATACTGCATTTCAGCCTCATTTAAGGTCAAACGTATTGAGGAGTTAATCCCCTATTAAAAACTTTTATCATTTTGGATTCTAGTCTCCCTTGTATTTATTGGCAATAAAACAACATGCTAATAACTAAACCATCAGATCCATGAAAGAGAGACCTCTTTTTGTCCTGTTCTAGTTCCAACCTTCTGTCCAGTAGTTGCTCAATAAATATTTGTTATATAAATGAGCCTTTAAAAAAATTTACAAGAGTAAAATGAAAAAAAATCACTCATCATGCAACCATTTTAAAATAACTTTCAATCTGTTTTAGAATACCTTTGTTGTTATGAAGATAGACATGTATATTGAATTAATATTTTGGCATGTAATCCTAGTTTATATATGATGTACACACTGTTTACAATATTGTCTTATCATAAAGACATGAGTCAAACTGTTAATTAGCCACTTGGATCTTCCTGGTGTGTATGCTGATGGACACAATTTATATGCACAGCAATATATAAAAAGACATGTTTATATGTTTAAAGCTATAATCCCACTGCTTCATTGGGGTTTTTTTCTCCACACAGAGGCAAAGAAAATGAAATACTTTCAAGGGAAGAAAGAAGAAAAGAACAAACTGAGTTTTAGGAATCATAACTAAAAGTTTAGATTTTGTCTTACTGAAAGCTTTGAGCTGACTTGAAAGTATATGTAGTATTCCTGGCAAATACCTGGGGGAAGGTATTTGTAAATACAATCTTAGATAAAGAAAGAGAGATCGCTAAAGAGAAGGACTTGGATTCAAGGGATCAGAGAGATACAAAACTGGTAGGGACTCCCCACTGGCTGCCCTGCCCCCAAAATGTGTGCCCTTTACTCCCAATGACCCCAACCCTCCCTGGAGCTCTCAATCCTTCACAAATGGCCCCCATCCTCTCCAGGTTAAATGAAGTGAGTTTCTGTTCAGATCCTCAATACATTTGCCGGTTTAAGAAAGGTTCTCAAGATTAACTCTTCCACCCAGAAGACAAGTCTCCCATCTACCCTTCTACACAAGCATACAACTGACCTCGTGGTTAGTGAGGGCGGTGAGCTCAAGTTTAGTTTCTAGTGATGACTACAGCAAGACAAAGAAAGAGGTGTCATGGCCGTCAGCAGTGTGGGGAACTATACCTCCTTAGAAGTCCTCAAAGGCCATACACTGGGGCTTTTCAGGACTGGAGATTAGAATTCAAAGGGGCCAAAGACAGCCCCAATTTCTTATGTCTTTGTAGCTCCAGGGCTTTGAATATCTTAGCTTCCCAGGAGGAGAGATGATGTGAAAAGTTCTCAGGAAGTATTGATTGAATGAATGAATGAAGTCCACTGTTTCCCTAATCTCTATAAGCACAAATTACCTCTTCCTTTGAGACAACGGGATGTTACAGTTTTTGATGTCAGGCCACCCTGTGAATCCCAGTTTTGGTGGCTTTAATCTCTCTGAACCTTCTTCCTCATCTGAATAAAGAGAATTATAATCCATCTCAAAGTTCACTGTGAACACTGGAAGGGCTAATTTATCAAAACTACCTGGCACACAGAGGGAGGGACTCAGTGGATGCTGGTTCCCTAATCTGAATTTCCGAGGTCCTAATGCTTGGTACCACTGAGCCAAGGTCAATGCCAAGAGAGCCCTCAAAATCACAGGCTCTGAAAGTCAACTGTTTCCAGTTGAATACTAGCTCCATCCCTTACAGCTGTGTGACTTTGGGTAAGTAACTTCACCTCTCTGAACATCTGTTTCTACATCTAAAAGATGGGGATAATAACAGTACTTACCTTGAAGGGATTTCATGAACACATGTAAAGTGTAGAATAATGTCTTGACTTAAAACAGTTCAATTAGTGTAACTATTATGTCAGGTGTATAAATCACTACTTGAAATTTAAACTCCTCAAGCCAAGAACTAAATTTCTCTCTCTCAAGCCTACCATCAGGGCTTTTGCATCTTGCTTGACTCCCTAGGCATATTCTGGGATTTGGGTTGATGATGGTTTGCTCTACTTTGCCCCATGCTAGCCAACACCTCATCTCCCCAGGCCCTAGAGAACTTGGCGCAAGCCCAGGGCCTGGAGTGTGGTGGCCCCAGGGTGAGCCCTGCAGCCTCTCTGCAGCACAGGGAGGCTTGAATGTCCCCTGAAGCTGCTTCCAGCCACACACTCTGCTCCCTGTTCAAAGAACTCCACAGGTCGGGTCGAGGGTCATGTGGATGGAATTCATGAGATTTTTTGCTCAATGATAGCACCTGAAACTGCAACTCCCCCCTTCCATTTTTCTATGAGTGTGTATGTGGGGTTTTTTAGGTGAATGGGTGCATGGGGAGACATTAAGGTTTATTAAGTAAGAGGCAGAAATTCTTGCAAACTTTATTGCTCCTCTCAAGCCTGTAAACTATTCCCCTCAATCCTTCTTTCCAAAGCAATAAAAACTAGAGGGAGGTGAGCCCTGGGACCCCGGGATGAGGGTGTGTCTGCTCTCAGCCTGAAGCTGAAACCCAGGTTGAAGGTATGGCAGCCCCTTCACTGCTCCGTCCTTCATGGGAGGGGGATTAAGGGGGAACCCACAGAGCTAAAACTGCTGGGAGCCCAGAAAGCCTGAGCCCCATCTTGTATGTATAAACTAGACAAGGAGCTATCTCAGGGAGGCTGGAGGCAGTGCAGGGACCCAGGATGAGCCACTGGAGGCTATGTAGCCACAGTCCTTTATACGCAAGAAGGTATATAGCTTGAGGGTTGCAGGGGAGGGAGAATAAGGGTCATGAGTCAGAATGCTGGTCCTGATGCAGGCTCTGTTGCTTACCAGGCAAGCAGCTCTGAGCAAGTGACATATCCTCCTTCAGTCTCAGTTTCCTCAACTGTCATGAAGATAATAAGATATCTGGATGAATGCATAAGGCAATCAATGTAAAGCAACTAACACTATGACAAGACTATAGTATACACTAAAGACACCATGTCAAATCATTACTTAAGATGTGGGTTGAACACACACATCCTGAAGGATTTGGAGCATGAAGCCATATGTGGTTAATAATAATTTGAGAGCCCAGAGGAAGCCCCCAAAGATATGGGCAGACATCAGTGGTGCTAAGAAAACAGGCTAGCAGGCTCTCCAGGTGTTGGCACCTGAGGGGTCCACCTGTCATGGCACCAGCTTCCTCCTTTGGCTGCTTCCAGCACCAGGAGGCCCTGATACTGCCCAGTGAGCACTGTGAGGCCAGGGTCCAGCCCTAGGAAGGACTTAAGGTGACTTGTAGCCTGGTGGCAGGCCAAACAGTACATGATGCCCTTTAGCAAGGAGGAATATAAAGATCCACACCTGGGTCCACAAACGTACCTGCACAAAGAGAAAAGAGGACCAAGGACCAGCAGCTGAAGTGTAATGACAAAGTTAAGAGTCCGGGCTCCTGGTTGGCAGTGATTTCTTGTGTGATCCTTGACAGAATTATGTTTCTTACCTCCTATCATTTGTGGGGCATGTTAACAAAACCACATTTCCTTTCAAATATTCAGGGGATTCTATAATAAATCACTGATGCACTCTTTTTGGAAAAGTGACATGGATATGTGCTCTGCCTAACTGAAAGTTAAAGCAAAAACCAGAGCTCAAAAATGGTATATAAAATGCTACTCCTGGGACTTCCCTAGTGGTCCAGTGGTTAGGACTCCATGCTTCCACTGCAGGGGGCATGAGTTCAATCCCTGGTAGGAGAACTAAGATCCTGCATGCCATGCAACATGGCAAAAAGAAAAAAAAAATGCTACTTCAGAGCAATAAAATCTGTTAAAGTACAGGTAATATTAAATCATTGTTTTAAGCTTAAGACCATATACTAAAGTCAAAATTATTTTTGGAAGACTCTATATTTAGAGTAAAAGACAACAACAAAAATAATAATTCTATACCAATAAGTTGTATCTAAAATTCCTGCTAAAAAAACTGTGAAGTGGAAGAGAAAAATGGGAGAATGGTAGAAAAGAAAGCAAAAGTATGCTAAAACTCCTTAATTCAAACAGGAAAAGCTAAATTTAACACAGGGTACATAATGGTAAAAAGAAAGAAAAAGGAAAAGAAAAAGAAAGGCATTAAAAACACCCAACAAAAAGCAAGAGAAATCAACATGATAGAAGAATGAATTTAATAGTTATAATTTTATATGTAAGTGTGACTTTAAAATATATAAAAACAGGGACCTAATCAAACTTATAAGCTTTTGCACAGCAAAGGAAGCCATAAACAAAATGAAAAGACAACCTATGGACTGGGAGAAAATATTTGCAAATGATGTGATCGACAAGGGCTAAATTTTCAAAATATACAGACAGTGCATACAATTCAGTAAAAAAAAACAAACAACCCAATAAAAAAAATGGGCAGAAGACCTAAATAAACATTTCCCCAAATAAGACATACAGATGGCCAATTAGCAAATGAAAATATGCTCAATGTTGCTAATTATTAGAGAAATGGAAATCAGAATTACAATAAGGTATCACCTCACACTAGTCAGAATGGCCATCATTAAAAAGTCTACAAATAATAAATTCTGGAGAGAGTGTGGGGAAAAGGGAACCCTCCTACACTGTTGATGGGAATGTAAATTGGTATAGCCAGTACAGGAAATGATATGGAGGTTCCTTAACAAACTGAAAATAAAGTTACCATATGATCTAGCAATCCCACTCCAGGGCATATGTCCAGAAAAATCTTTAACTGGAAAATATACATGCACTCTAATGCTCATAGTAACACTATTTACAATAGCCAAGACATGGAAGCAACCTAAATGTCCATTGACAGATGAATGGATAGAGAGATATATATCACATATTTATCCATATATAAATATATATATATATATATACACATATACATACATAAACACAAAGGAATATTACTCAGCCATAAAAAATAATGAAATAATGCCATTTACAGCAACATGGTTGTACCTAGAGATTATCATACTAAGTGAAGTAAGTCAGAGAAAGAGAAATACCATATGATATCACTTACATGTGGAATCTAAAAAATGATGCAAATGAACTTATTTACAAAAGAGAAACAGACTCACAGACATAGAAAACAAACTTATGGTTACCAAAGGGGAAAGGGGGGGGGGATAAATTAGGAGTTTAGGATTAGCAGATACAAGCTACTATATGTAAAATAGATAAAGTCCTACTGTATAGCATAGGGAGTTATATTCAATATCTTATAATAATATATAATGAGAAGAAATATAGATATATAAACAAAGATTCTTAAATTTAATCAGAATCTAAATGTAAACAGAGAGGCATCAAAAATTTTGAGTGGATTATGAGTTTAAAATGAAATTTAAAAGGAAACAGTAGTCACAATATTACTATCAGACAAAAGATTAACTGGGATAGAGAAGCCCACTTACTAAAGATAAGAGTTCAACACACAAAGAGAAGAAAAGGAGAAAACATGAGAAATAATCAGCCTTAAAAAAAAAAGTTAAGAGTGTTCATTTTTCAGGTTTTAAATTACACGAGTTTTATTTTCTTAGTTTGGTTTACCTGCATTTTCTCTATTTTCTTCAATATATACAAAGAGGAAGAGTTACAATGCCTTCCCTTTACTACTCTCTTCATTCCCAAAGAAACTAATACAGCTCAAGTGTCTCCTCTTCTAGGAAGCTTCCCCTTAATTTACAAATCCCACTGCTATATGGACCAGATTATGTGCCCTTTCCAGGAAGGTGCTGAGTCAGCTCCTATGAGCTAGAAAGCACGGTGTGTACATCTCTTCCCAACTCCATGTGCACCAATACAAGGTTGCTAGGTTGAAATCTGCCAAGGTGGAAGTATTTACACCGTGGAAAGCAGCAAAAGCTACAAATCAAATCAAGTGCCCCCCACAGTCTCCCACTCCACACCTTAGAGCCGGTTGTTTTTTTTGTTTTTTGGGGATTTTTTTGCGGTACGCGGGCTTCTCACTGTTGTGGCCTCTCCCATTGTGGAGCACAGGCTCCAGACGCACAGGTTCAGCGGCCACATCTCATGGGCCCAGCCGCTCCGCGGCATGTGGGATCCTCCCGGACCAGGGCACGAACCCACGTCCCCTGCATAGGCAGGTGGACTCTCAACCACTGCACTACCAGGGAAGCCCAGAGCTGGTTGTTAATCGTTTATCAACACATTACTGTTTATGTTCCCAGAAGTCCATGCATGACCCTCTATATAGTTTTGGTCATCTTGTACTACAATGTTTAACATGGTTTTTTCTACCACTAATTTGTGAGCACCTAGTTGGTAGAAGGAAGGAGAGGAGGAAGAAGGAAAGAAGGTCAAATGGAAGAAAGTGAGGGAAGGAGGCAAGGATAAAGGGAGGGAACAGGGAGGAAGGGAGGGAGAGGGGGAAGGAAGGATAACTGTTTTCTTTCCTCAAATGTAATAATATTGCCTAATTATCCCTAAATATCAACCACAGCCCATTCTTTGGAGCATGAAGTTCTCCAACTGTCATCAAGAGGAAGGTCTAAACTTCCTCACCCCTGATTCCTAAGAAGAAAAAGGCTTTGCAGAGCAGGCACTAGCCTCTGGGACTTCCAGCCAGACTGGTCAGGAAGGTAGAATGAGACTATTTTTAAAAACACATCTCTTAATCTCAATTAGGATGGCAAATCCCAGTTTTGCTTAGAATATTTCCTGAGAATTAACAATTTTGAGTCTGTTTCCTCATTCAGCACATGGGAACCACGAGAACCCTCTTCGTCCATAACTTCTATCATTTCATGGACGACCAAGTATTAAGAAAGGGCTCCATTCATTAGTGGAAAAGCTAGTGAAATCAAATAAGGTTTGTAGTTTAGTTCATAGTATTGTACCAACATCAGTTTCCTAGTTTTGACCAACATGCCATGGTTCTCTAACGTGTTAACATTAGGGGAAGCTGGATGAAGGGTATATGGGAACTCTCTGTACTATTTTTGTGGCTCACTGGTAAATCTAAAATGATTTCAAAATAAAAAAGCTTTAAAAAAAAAAAGGGCTCCATAAGCATAAAGTACTTGAAAATCTTACCTATTTGGTCCCTACCCCCTTTCAAAATGTATAGGAATGTCTTCAGGAAGCCTTTTGCTATCATAGCTAATTAGGTACATTTTGGTAGATTTATCCAAGGAATGTGCTCATTATGTTAATATGCCCTATTATATCATCATTAATGTGAACTCCCCATCTTCATGAATATGGAAACCCAGGCCAGAAGAAGCTCAGAGGCCAAGGAACGTGTTGAAGTTAAACTAAACAAAACAGAAAACAGTAGCTAGAACAACAGGTTCAGCCAGTTTTTCTAATACAAACTAGGAACATCCACTAAGCTGTTATTTCCATTGTCCTATTCAAGCTCCTCCAGGTTGAGTGTGCCAGTATGCCTGCATGGCAACTGCTGCTTAGAAGAGAGAAGGAAATGAAAGCCACTAATTATTGAGTAGCGGCTAGATCCATTCATTGGCTCAACAATTATTGATGGAAAGGTGTGCCCGGCACTGGCCCAGCCCGAGGTTACAGATGAATGAAACAAACTTTTGGAGAGTGCAATCCATTAGAGAAATGGGCCCGAGAGAATAAAAAGCCAATAAATAACATAATTACAGACTGTAATATACTCTAGTAAGGAAACAACAAGTTGTAGTACCTTGTAAAGGAGAGGGATGTATGTAGGAGGAACAGGAGAGAGTTCTCTGAGGAGATGACATTTAATGCACAAACAGAAGGATGAGAAGAAGTTGATCATGCAAAGGAGAAAAGCATTCCCAGCAAAGGAAAAAACAGGAGCAAAGGCCTTAAGATGGAAAAGAACTCAGCACACTCAAAAAACGTAAAGGAGGTCTGTGCGGCTACAGGAGTAACAAGAATGTGGGTAGGAGATGAAGAGGGAATGTGGGCATGATAAAGAATTTAGATTTTACGTGCAAAGGGAAGCCATTGATGATGCATTTGAAGCCGTAGAGAGACAAGAGCTGGTTTCAATAAAAGTTTTCCTGTGAGTGTTGATCAGAGAGCAAAAGACAGGGACCGGGAAGACAGCAGAGAGGCTAGTTAGTTGAACTGCTGCATGGAATTCTTTTATTCAGTGTTTGGACTCAGAGGCAGGAGTCATGTTCACTAAATCCAAGTTTTCAAATGTGGATCCATTTGCCCAAATGAAACATTGGTGTCTTCATGCCTTTCTCGTACTTTTAGCTGTGAAATCTTGAACACATTACATCACCTCTCAGAACCTCAGTGTCTTCGTTTGTAAAAGCAGTTTAGCTGAATCTCCCAGAGTATCCAGTAAATGTTACACTCTTTGTTTTCTTGGAAAGGAAAATGACTCATATCTGCTGGAAATAGACCAGGTGGCTCCAGGCAATTCCCTGGGCTGGGTGACAGCCAAGCTTGGGTGGAGCTTGAAAAGGGTGAGGGTGGAGACCTACAGCAGCCTGGGTACCTGATTATGAAGTGCAAAGTCCCACGTCCCAGGCTGCAAACCCTCAGCTCAGGAATGTTGCTTAGGTGGGGCCTGCAAGTGATGGAAAGAGCAGAGAGAAAACCAGAAGGCCCTGGAAGAAGAAATATAGGTGATTATTTAAATAATTATAGGGTGGGGAAACACTGCAAAATTGAAAAGCAAAGGCAGAAGGCATGGGGCTTCCCTGGTGGCGCAGTGGTTGAGAGTCCACCTGCTGATGCAGGGGACACGGGTTCGTGCCCCGGTCCGGAAAGATCCCACATGCCGCAGAGCTGCTGGGTCCATGAGCCATGGTCGCTGAGCCTGTGTGTCCAGAGCCTGTGCTCCGCAACGGGAGAGGCCACAGCAGTGAGAGGCCCGCGTGCCGCAAAAAAAAAAAAAAAAAAAAAACAGAATACATAAAAGCAATTATTGATAGAATTTGTTTTATGAAAAATCTAAGATTATCCTATAAATCAAAAATAAAATCATGAATAAACCAATCAAAAATGTGCAAATGACATGAACAGGCATTTCACAGAAAAAGCATGAATAGTCAATAAACTTTTGGCAAGTCTTTAAACAGTATTGGTGATCAGAAAAATACGAATCAAGACGACTGTGTTCTATAATTTTATGGACATTCAATTGGCAAAAGAAAAAAGTTTACAATACTAAGTTTTGGAGTAGATTTAAAGCTACAGGATCTCTTACACACTTCTGGCAAAGTGTAACGTGGTATTATCATTTTGGAAAAGAATTGAGCAGTGTCTTCTAATAACAAATATGTATATGTTCTATGGTCCAGCAATTCCACTCATGGATGTAATTATACATGTATAATCAAGACATACAGCCAAGAATATTCAAGAGCTACATTGTTCTCAATAGCAAAAACTTGGAAACTATTCAAATATCCATCAATGAGAAAGTGGATCAGCAAAAATGATATATTTAAGCAATGGAATAGCATACAGTAGTCAAAATGAATGAAGCATAATGACATGAAACCATATGGATACATTTTGGTAAAATGATATTAAATGAAAAAAGTACCGAAAGATTACAAACAGGTCCTTTAAGCAACTGGAAAAGTTCTTTATTATGTGTTGGAATGGGAGATAGTTACATGGGTGCTTACATAAATAAAAAGTTTTTCTCCACCAAAAATTTATTGAACTATATACTTAGAACTTTGCGTATTTTTTTTTCATTTTTTTAAAACTTTTATTGAAATATAGTTGATTTACAATGTTGTGTTAGTTTTAGGTGTACAGCAAAATGATTCAGTTATACATATATATATTCTTTTTTATAGTACTTTGTGTATCTTAATATATATATATTATAAATTAATAATAATTATCTTTTTTTTTTTTTTTTTTTTTTGGCGCTATGCGGGCCTCTCACTGCTGTGACCTCTCCCGTTGCGGAGCACAGGCTCCGGACGCGCAGGCTCAGCAGCCATGGGTCACGGGCCAGCCACTCCACGGCATGTGGGATCTTCCCAGACTGGGGCACGAACCCGCGTCCCCTGCATCGGCAGGCGGACTCTCAACCACTGCGCCACCAGGGAAGCCCAATGATAATTATCTTAAAAAGGATTACATGCCCTTGCCACAAAATTCAAAACCACAACATTTTAAAATCTACCTTTTAATACTACAGTTCTACCTTTATTTAATAAAACTAAATAAAAAGATTCAGGGTAATGGAGACCTCAGAGAGAGGAGGCATGGGATGGATTAGGAGAGGAGAGACAACCATATTCATATGTAGCTTTTTTGTCAAGGGACTAGCTGAATTTAGAGAGGTAGTTCACAGATGTTTATTGCATAACTGAAAGTAACTAACAAAAAATAATGACAAACAAAACAACTAAATAAAAGGGGGCTGGGATAGTTAATTTTATATGTCAACTTGACTGGGCTGCGGGGTGCCCAGATATTTAGTTAAACATTATTTCTGGTGAGGGTGTTTCAGAATAAGATTAATATTTGAATCCATAGACTGAGGAAAGCAGATTGCCCTCCACACTGTGGGTGATCCTCATCCAATCTATTGAAGGCCTGAGTAGAATAAAAGGCTGAAAAAGAAAAAATTCTTTCTCTCTGCTTCACTGTCTTTGAACTTGGACTTTGGTCTTCTCCTGCCTCCAGACTCAGCTCTCTTGGGTCTCCAGCTTGCCAACTGTAAATCCTGGGACTTCTCAGCCTCCATGACAGTGTGAGCCAATTCCTTATAATAAATCTCTTTATATATAGGAGATATGGATATATAGATATATATACCCTATTGGTTCTGTTTCTCTGGAGAATCCACACTAATACAGAGGCCATGTATGGACAATAAAACAATGTGTCAGAACCAAGGATCAAGATTAATTAATTTTGTTCACCTGAGATCTGAAATTCAAAGAAAAAAAGATATGTTTTTCTATGAGAAACAAAAGCAGAATGAAAATTCATATGCTTAACATCTATTGAAGAACTCCAAATCACAAAGGAAAAAGCAAACACTTCAACTGATAAAATATGTAAGACATTTGATTAGATTTTTTTTAATAAAATGTAAAAGGCGAAGACAAAATGTTAAAACTTATTTGGAAACAAAATAAAAATACCTTTTCCACATATGCCCGAATATTGGGAGCCAGTTTTCTCACTATCGTGGATGTTGCAAACATAAAAATGGAAGGGTAGTATGTTTACACTGAGTGGGCTAGAAGCAATGACACAGTTGTAACAATCAGATCTTGGCTTCTAAATACCATGCTCCACTAAAAGGAGCGAGGACTCCTTGGGGGGCAAAAAAGACAAGTTCCAAATATCATGCAGGGAATATAGAAGAAAGCATCCAAAGAATGATAGGGACATACCACAAGGATACAGAAGCCAGCTAGAAGTGACTCTGACTAATGATATTTGCAACAATTTGAGCATCAAAAGTAGATTGTAACCCAGTCAATAAACTAAGAATCTATGAGTCTGTGACAATATAAATACATATAGGTATGCATACCTATATACATTCATACATACCTAGGAGAGGTGAGAAAGCTCTTCCTTACAGAAAATCACCAACTAATATGTGTAAACCAAATAATAGAAAGTAGACAATCATCAATGGATGCTAGAGCTAGAGGTTGAATGTTTGTTGTGAAACAGAGTATTTGCATAGTATCAAAGTATTTACCTACAAAGAGAGTACTAACAAAAAACCAGTAACTTTATGGTGGAGAAACATGGCAGAAATTCCTTGAACTAAATGATCAAAGTTAATATCTTTAAAAATCAACAAATGAACATTGTGTGCATCCTGATATGCTGTCCCAAGAAGGACACAATATTAATTCTTTACTTTTTCTACTGAAAATGCATCCTCTGAGTCAAATCATGAAGAAATATCAGAGAAACCCAACTTGACAGGCATTCTGCAAAATAACCAGCTTATACTCTTTATAAATATCAAGATCACCTTATCTTTGATAAAGGAGGCAAGAATATACAGTGGAGAAAAGACAGCATCTTCAATAAGTGGTGCTGGGAAAACTGGACAGCTACATGTAAAAGAATGAAATTAGAACACTCCCTAACACCATACACAAAAATAAACTCAAAATGGATTAAAGACCTAAATGTAAGGTCAGACACTAAAAAACTCTTAGAGGAAAACATAGGAAGAACACTCTTTGACATAAATCACAGCAAGGCCCTTTTTGACCCACCTCCTAGAGAAATGGATTTAAAAACAAAAATAAACAAATGGGACCTAATGAAACTTCAAAGCTTTTGCACAGCAAAGGTAAACATAAATAAGACAAAAAGACAACCCTCAGAATGGGAGAAAATATTTGCTAATGAAGCAACTGACAAAGGATTAATCTCCCAAATATACAAGCAGCTCATGCAGCTCAATATCAAAAAAACAAACAACACAATCCAAAAATGGGCAGAAGACCTAAATAGACATTTCTCCAAAGAAGATATACAGATTGTCAACAAACACATGAAAGGACGCTCAACATCACTAATCATTAGAGACATGTAAATCAAAACTACAATGAGGTATCACCTCACACCAGTCAGAATGGCCATCATCAAAAAATCTAGAAACAATAAATGCTGGAGAGGGTGTGGAGAAAAGGGGACACTCTTGCACTGCTGGTGGGAATGTGAATTGGTTCAGCCACTGTGGAGAACAGTATGGAGGTTCCTTAAAAAACTACAAATAGAATTACCATATGACCCAGCAATCCCACTACTTGGCATATACCCTGAGAAAACCAAAATTCAAAGAGAGTCATGTACCAAAATGTTCATTGCAGCTCTATTTACAATAGCCAGGACATGGAAACAACCTAAGCGCCCATCATCGGATGAATGGATAAAGAAGATGTGGCACATATACACAATGGAATATTACTCAGCCTTAAAAAGAAATGAAATTGAGCTATTTGTAATGAGATGGATAGACCTAGAATCTGTCATACAGAGTGAAGTAAGTCAGAAAGAAAAAGACAAATACCGTATGCTAACACATATATATGGAATTCAAGGGAAAAAAATGTCATGAAGAACCTAGGGGTAAGATAGGAATAAAGACGCAGACCTACTGGAGAACGGACTTAAGGATATGGGGAGGGGGAAGGGTGAGTTTTGACAGGGCGAGAGAGAGTCATGGACATATACACACTAACAAACGTAGTAAGGTAGATAGCTGGGGGGAAGCAGCCGCAAGGCACAGGGATATTAGCTCGGTGCTTTGTGACAGCCTGGAAGGGTGGGATGGGGAGAGTGGGAGGGAGGGAGACGCAAGAGGGAAGACATATGGGAACATATGTATATGTATAGCTGATTCACTTTGTTGTAAAGCAGAAACTAACACACCATTGTAAAGCAATTATACCCCAATAAAGATGTTTAAAAAAAATAAATAAATAAAATAAAAATTTAAAAAAAAAAAAAAATCTAGAAACAATAAATGCTGGAGAGGGTGTGGAACCCTCTTGCACTGTTGGTGGGAATGTAAATTGATACAGCCACTATGGAGAACAGTATGGAAGTTCCTTAAAAAACTAAAAATAGAACTACCATATGACCCAGCAATCCCACTGCTGGGCATATACCCTGAGAAAACCATAATTCAAAAAGAGTCATGTACCACAATGTTCATTGCAGCACTATTTACAATAGCCAGGACATGGAAGCAACCTAAGTGCCCATCAACATGAATGGATAAAGAAGATGTGGCACATATATACAGTGGAATATTTCTCAGCCATAAAATGAAACAAAACTGAGTTATTTGTAGTGAGGTGGATGGACCTAGAATCTGTCATACCGACTGAAGTAAGTCAGAAAGAGAAAAACAAATACTGTATGCTAACACATATATATGGAATCTAAAATTTAAAAAAAAGAATGGTTCTGATGAACCTAGGGGCAGGACAGGAATAAAGACGCAGACCTACTAGAGAATGGACTTGAGGACACGGGGAGAGGGAAGAGTAAGCTGGGACGAAATGAGAGAGTAGCATTGACATATATACACTACCAAATGTAAGATAGATAGCTAGTGGGAAGCAGTCACATAGCACAGGGAGATCAGCTTGGTGCTTGGTTTCCACATAGAGGGGTGGGATAGGGAGGGTGGGAGGGAGATGCAAGAGTGAGGGGATATGGGGATATATGTATACATATAGCTGATTCACTTTGTTATACAGCAGAAACTAACACAGCATTGTAAAGCAATTATACTCCAGTAAAGATGTCTAATAACAATATATAAATAAATAGATAGATAATACCAAGATGAAAAGCCTTCAAGAAAAGCAAAGAAATTGTTCCAGTTTAAAGACAGCTAAAGAGACATAACAACTAACATAGTATGTGTTGCAGCATTAAATCGTAGACTGGGAAAAACTAAATAGCTAAAAAGAATATTATTAGACAATTGATGAAATAGAAATAGAGGCTGTGGATTAGCTAATAGCAATAGTATCAATATTAAATTTCCTGATTTTGATAATCACACTATGGTTATATAGGAGGATGTCCTTTTTCTTATGAAATACACACTGAATTATTTAGTAAATAGTGTCTCCAAACTAACTCTTATATGAATCAGGGGGAAAAAATCATATATAGAAATAAAGATACAAATATGCATATGTGTTTAGAAAGAAAGGGACAAATACATATATAAGGCTTACATGCATATACATGTGAAACAAATGTGAAAAATGGAAGCTATTGGTGAATCTGTATAGAAGTTATACAGGAGTTTCCTGTACTATTATCATAAAATTTAAAAGTTACTTTACAATATGTATATATACATACATACAAATGACTATACCCAAAGTACGTGGGAATTCAGGGAAGTAGGTACTAAAATATACTGCTAGTGGAAGCACATAAGTTGATATTACTGTTCTGAATGTTGACAATTCAGCAATATATAACAGAACCCTATATTTTTGCATATAATTTTCACCTCACAATATAAATATGAACACGGATGCACATAAATCCAGAGCTACAGTTATCATTACACAGGAAACCTGGGAAAACCTAAACACCCAATAATAGAAAACCAATTGAACAAAACATAAACATCCATTCAATGAAATCGAGGTACGATCCATAAAAGTGCTAGTGCAGAAGACTATTTTATTCCATGGAAATTTTTTCTGCATTATATTAAGTGAAAAAAAGCTAGGAACTATAATAACAGCAACAAAGAACGTGTAATTTAGCCAATTTTTTCAAAACATAAATTATATGTTATGATAGATTACGTTCTTGGCCCCCATTCTTGACTATTTTCTGATTCTAAGCCCTTGGCTCCTAGACCTTGGATTCAGTCATGTGACTTGCTTGGACAAATAGAAGGGGGTGACAGCAACATGTGTGAGCCAGTTTTATCCTAGGTCATCAGAGGCCTTGTACAGTCCCGCTTGTTCTGTCGCATTTCTGCCCGCCTCCATGAGAAGAATATAACTGGGCTGACTGACGTCTGTTCCCAGGCGGAGAATGAGAGCCACATGGGGCGGGGCAGAACTGCGCAGCCAAATTCAGCCTCGGTCAGCTGACCCCCAGCTGCTCAGATTCATCAGGGCTTGCTATGTTAAGGTCTGAGACTTGGGGTGGCACATTTTTCTGGCAATACCTAATTAATATATATCTGAAGCACATACCTAAAGTATTAGGATTGCATTATTGTAGATAATTTTTATTTTCTTCACATGTCATTTATTTTCTAAATGAAGTGTACCTGTATTACTCTTGTAATAAGGGAAAAATGAGTTAACAAAAAATAGAGAAGCAGAAAAAAAATGACAAGAGTAAATAATAAGCTCAAATTCAGGATCTCAAAGGATTTCTGGAAAATGTTTCACTACTCAAATAAATACATAGCTTCCACTCATTGAATGCCCACTATAACCCAGACATTTTAATGTGTCCCCCTCCGCCCCTTTTTTTTTTTTTTTTTTGGCTATCATCTTTACTATTTACAAAGTAATAGAGTAAGACAGGCTTATTTCCATTTTACAATTGAGGAGACTGAGATCTGTATAAGTTAAGTAGCACACCTAAAGTTACTCAGCTATAAATTATCAGAGCTGAGATTCAAACACAGGTCAGCCTGATATGAATTCACCATCCTTGATCAATATTAGGGAACTCCCAGATCTCTGGTCCTACCAGAATTCTGCTGCTAACCTTAGGCAATTTATTTTTAGTTCCATGGTGTCCTGAAGGTCTGCCATTGCTCTTTTACTGTGAAGTTACTCACAGTACACGCCAACCTCCCATAAAGAGGGGGTGGGGGGAGAGGGTAGTGATAGAGTAAAGAAAGCCGCAAATTTCCTAGACCAAGTAAATGCTGTAGCTAGCAATGAGATTCTGGGCTTCTGTGGTGTCCTAAGGAGCCTTGAGATTCCCTCTGGACCTTTTGGAACATTCTTGGAACCCTGCCATCCTGTTCTGAAAAAGTCCAAGGAGCCACATGGAGAGGTCCACTTGAAGAGAACTGAGTTCCCCAGCTGACAGCACCTGGGGAGCCCCAGCACCAACACCTAGCCCTGAATGCGCCATCTTGTAAGTGAATCCTTGGGCCCCAGTTGAGCTGCCCCAGCTGACAGTGTGGAGCAAAGAGGAGCTGACCCACCAAACCTTGGCACAGTTGCCGATGCATGAGCAACATAAATGATTGCTGTTGTTTTAAGCCACAAAATTTGGTGTCATTTGCTATGTAGCAATAGATAACTGGAATAGTGGGTATTATTTCCTAAGTGATAAAGGAAGAAAAGAAGGGATTAGAGAGGGAGGGAGAGAACAAGGAAGAAGTATTTGCCACTTCATTCCATGGAGAAAATTGCGTAAGTGAATAGAATTCTCTTCCGTGAGGAATGCACCCTGACTCCTGGACCTCTGTGATCCTCTGGGCAGAGAATGGTGTAGTTTGGCTCTGCATTAGGCTCTCTCTGAGCTGTTCTCATCCTCAGCAAAATCAAAATGGTAAAAGGACTGAATTCTTAGTGCAATCCTATGCTTATCCAGGCAACAGCAGAGAGGCAGAAGTTTTATGTCTACACTTTCTTGTGTATTTATTTATCCTGTCAAAAGCATTTTCAAACTTGTCATTTTAACCCCAAGGAATTTTTCACCATTTTGGAATTTCAATCACCATGTCACTGAATGGTGATGGTGATGTAGGGGCAGCCAAGCTCCTTTGAGCAGCATAAATCCCGTGGCCTCTGCCCCCAGGTTAGCTAGTCCCTGGTGACCTGCTGCCAAAAGCATTCAACCAAAGGAAGCTGGACCCTGGCTATGAAGTGACATTCTTGGGCAAGATGCTCATGTGAATCATGGCTTCCTTCTTCTCCTTGAATTGTGATTAAATCCTAATAAAATAGACTCTCTTCTCGGGGTCTCTAACTTCTGGAGTGGCAAAAGAAACCGAAGAGTCCATCTTTGTCCAGACATCTGACTCTAGACTGAGAAATAAATAAATATTCCAGGACTCCTAGAATGTCGTTCATTTGCCCATCAGACTCATTCCCGAACCTTCCTCTGCTCAGCTCTATATTGTACAGAGCCAAGTCCTAAAAATTGCATTTCCTAAATCTCTCAAAATTGGCTTTTTATTAGGGTTGACCAATCGTAACCAGAGGTACTAGTGAGAGATCGGAGGAGAGAAGGAAGGGAGAAGCCAGAGTATTTCTCTCCATCACTCTCTTTCAGGCCAGTGACTGGAACTCTTCTATGACTCCCATTGGTGCAGGATAGCCCTAGCTCCCAGGTTCCCAGCCTCTGTTAATTCCGCCTCCTGCCTTTACTCATGGACACCATTTCTAAGCTATCGGTATCTTATTCCTGATGCTCAACACCACACTCATGCGTCTACCACCACTTCCTTAACTTCTTCTCCTCCAGATGGGACTCTTAAAGTTCACTACCTTAAAGTTATTGAGATATTTTATAGTCTAAGGAAGACTCTCGTCACTCTATTCTTCCTCACCCTGGTGCAATCATGCATTCTCCCCATCCACAAGGACAGCTATCCCATTGACATCCATTAAGTCACCAGGGCTTGGATCTGAGTTCCATGAGCCAGCACTTACTTAGCTCTTGAAACGTCCCATTTTAGAGTGTAAGTGTCTCGTGGGTAAGCAACTCCAGGTCAGTTTACATATGTCCTTGAAGGTTTTGAACTATGCTACATATGTATTTTTATCACCATTACCCTGTTTTCATCAGGAATTTAGAGTCTGAGACAGAAAGGCATAAGAGGAAAATCCTGGTCCCGTCTACTTCTCCCTTCCATCCATCCACCATCCAACCCCTCATTGATTCAAATGAGTTTATGGATTAAGTATAGAGACTTTGGAATCCGAAAGAACAAGAATTAATTATTTATTAATTAATTAATATGATATTTCACCATTTTTTTAACTGTGTGAACTTGACAAATTATTTACCTTTCTGAGCCTTAGTTCATTTTCTGTAAAATAGAATCTACCACATAGGATTGTTATGAGGATTAAAAACTATGATGTATAATGTGCCTGTACCTAATAAATGATAGTTATCCTGTTATTCTAATAAACATCTACTCACTGGGTGTTTCATGCATGCCGGACACTGTGCTGGGTGGTAAACCCTCAGAGTTTCTCAAGTTGATCTGGGACAGTTTAGGTTGTCAACAATCAGAATGGAATACATCATTTATCCACTCTGAGCCTCAGTTTTCTGCTCTGTAAAATGGGATTGGTAATGATAGCTACCAATTGGTAACTGTCATGAGGGATGAATCAAGCAGTCCCTGTAAAGTGCCTACCACAGGACCTGGCTAGCCCCAAATAAAAGTTTGTGTTGAAGAAGAAGGAGAAGAAGAAAGAGGTAGAGGTGGTGGAAGAGGATGAGGAAAAGGGGGAGGGGAAGATGACAATGATGATGTTGTTCCCAGGACAAATTCAAAGGTGCCTCTGCCTGGAAGTGAGTCCAGATAAACACTTTGCAAACCTTTGAAAATTCACATGAAACTGTCTGTCCAGCTCCTGTGGTCTGAGCAATGTCAAAGGCCCATAGAAAGCAGACTGCATGATGACAGACCCGGTCTGATTTCCATGGAGAACAAAGTATCACGAGGTTGAAAAAAGCACTTATGGACCACCAGTAGGGGATGCCAACCCTCTGTGTGATGAGAGCCAAGATCTAAACCCTCTGTGAACATGAGCCCTCTCTGTGAAAAGGCAAAAGTACCACAAGGCCAGACCAGATTTACGGTAACAGAGCAAGAAGAGATTAGGTAATGTCTACAAAGTACTTTGGACTCCTTGAAGAATGGCCATCTATAAAAATAGCAGGTGGTAGTATTATTATTAATCAGGCAACCTCTCATTGAAGCTAATTGCTACTGAAGCAAATGGGACATTTACCTGGGTGTAGCCTAGGAATCAGGCTTTACAGCAGCAATACATTATTTATTCATCATTAGATTAGTGGCCAAGAAAGAAATGCAACTGATAAAGAGCAGTGGTATTTACTGTCTACAGGAAGGCCTACAAGAGGAAAAAATTATCATCTGTTTTTCTTGTTATGAAGACTTGGGTTCTAATCCCACTTCCACCTCTGACTGGGTGCATATTTAAGGTAACTAACTTTGTTTTTCTGAGCCTCAGTTTCCTCATCTGTAAAAGATAAGTACAGTTCTCACCTCAGACAGGAGTTGTGAAGATGAAATGAGATAATGAATGTTTAGTCCCAAGCCTACCATCAGGCATGGGATAACTGTGGCAGCTTAAAAGACCCACTTCAAATACTTCGGGTTTGTCATTTGTCACCATAAACTTCTAAGTTATTTTGTCTACACCACCCTTTGCCTTATCAAGTCTGGGCTTTTGTTACCAAGGGAATGGACCCACTTTTCAGGCCAAAGAAGGAGCAGGGAGATATCGCAACAAAAATCAAAGAATAGATGCACATTGTGCCCTATGCCTTACTCTTCTTTGAATAAGAGGGAATATTTAGTCCCTAGTTCCTTGCCCAATTATAACTCCAACCAAGAGGAATGAATGGCTGTCGCTAAATGGCTGACTTTTCTGTTGCCTGAAATCAAGCCACCCAGTCCTTGCTTGCTGGTGATTGGAGGAGACATTGGCTCACGTGCTTGGACTGACCAATGAATGACAAAAGCCACTATGAGAGGCTGCCTTCTAGATCTGAAGAAACCATAAAGCTGCCCCCGAAAGGCACTGTTGGCCCACCCTCTGTGAGGAACCATGGACAACCATATCACCATATTGTGTAACACAGTCCCTGGGGTTCAGCAGAGCACAACTAACAAAAAGGAGGGAGAGGTGGAGAGGAGAACGTAAATGCTTATGTTATGTTACAGCCCCTTCCTATTCTTGGAGACTCTTAATTATTTGTGGGTCTTGGATCCATCTAGAAATCTATTTCTCTCCTGGGAAAATGTTCACACATTTTGTACACAAGTTCAGGGGGTTCCCAGAGTCCCCAGAGTCTATCCATGGACTCCAAGTGTACAACTCCTGGGACACCAAACCACCAGACCACACTGTAGAACTCACCGACAGCCTCCATGTGGGTGAGAGGGGAGGAGAGAAGGAACCAGAAGAGTGGCCCAGGGAAGGTGCTTTGAGCTTGCCCAGACTAGTGGAAGCTGGAGTCAGCTGGGGGAGGAAGGCAGGCACCAAGCACACTGCCGCAAGAAAGGGAAGGAGGGAGATGCTGGATGACAACCAGAGTCAGGGTAGGGTGGGCTGGCCCCAAGCCAGAGGAGCACTTCTAAGGAGCCCAGAGCTTCTGACTCAGGATGGAGGTCACTGAGGCCATAGTGCCTCCAGGGAAACATCAGGGAGAGGCCCGACAGGAGCCAGAGCTGTGTGCAAGTGACAGCAACAGCAGGGATCAACCTGGGCCACGGGGTGAGGTGGTGTCAGGACAGCCCAGCCATGTGTCTACAGACCAGACCAGCCCTGGCCTGCGGAGGCTTGGGGAGGACCTGGCAGGGCTGACTTCCCAGGAAGAGGTTGACCTGAACAGAGTCCCAGGAGGCCTGGGGTGGGAATGTGGCTAGCCAGGGGGAGGCCGCTTCCCAACAGCCTGTGCGGAGGAGGGTCCCGGGCCACCTCGGGAGGATTAATTCAGCCCATGTTAGGCTAGGGCTTGAGGGGGATGGCCTTCTACCATCTAATCCAGAAAGGCCTATAAAGGTCATTTTTTCTGGTGAAGGTTTTGAGTATTATGAACTTGTTTGTTTTTTTTCAACTTTTTATTTTAAAATGATTATAGACTCCCCAGAAGTTATAATACTAATAACAATAGTAATAATAATATAATAATAGTATACGGAGTCCCTTGGACCCTTTGTCCAGCTTCCCCCAAAAGGTAGCATCTTACGACTGTTATACAATAACAAAACCAGAAAATCAACATTGGTAAAGTCGTGTTGACTAGGCTGCAGTCCTTAATCAGTTTCAGATGCCCATGAAGCTTTAAATCAATGGTTGGCATTCACAAAACAGTACTGAGCCATCTCCCGAGCCCGTAAGTAAGGTTGGGAAGTAGAGCAGGAGACAAGCAGAGATCAGGAGAGAAAATCAGACACAAGCATCTGTCATGTCTTCGATTACAGTTGTGACCATACCATGTGGCTCAGACACAATGGAACTTGACCTGACACCTTCCGTGAATCAGCCACAACATGGTACACAGGGTGGATGGGATCTTGGCACATACCTGGTGGCTTCTATGGCCACTTGCTTTGCTTGAATGGTGGCCTCCCAAAAACCTTGCCCATGTCCTAACTCTCAGAACCTGTGAATGTGATCTTATTTGGGGAAATGGTCTTTGTAGATGTAATTAAATTAAGAATCTTGAGATGGGATCATCTTGGATTATCCACATGGGCCTTAAATCCAATGATAAGAGAGGAAAACAGAGAGAGAAGAGGAGAAGTCCTCTAAGACAGGGATTGACAGAGGCAGGGATTGGAGTGATGCAGCCACAAGGAATGTCACAGCCACCAGAAGCTGGAAGAGACAATGGATTCTCTCCTAGAGTCTCCAGAGAGAGCACAGCCTTCTGACACCTGAATTTCAGACTTCTGGCCTCCAGAGCTGTGAGAGAATACATTTCTGTTGTTTTAAGCCACCTGGGTTGTGGTAATTTGTTATGGCAGCCCTGGGAAAACAATACATTCCAGAATACAAATCACCCATCCACACAGCCCTGGCCTTTCACCAAGCAGGCAGACAAATGTTATCTGACTTGTTCCTTAGCCGGGCAGGACTTCTGATCCCAGTGTACAAACCAGGAAACTGAGGAACAGAGCTCTGCTTTGCCTGAGGACACACAGCTGCTCATGGCTGCTCTGTGACTCAAAGTCATCTCTGGCTCCCTCCCAAACCCATGATCCTCAATAAGATCATTGGGGGCCATGTAGAGGGACAGCTGGTTGCCTTTTGGAGTAAGTCTGTGTTCTGAAGCTTTGACTGCTCTCTAGTTAAAAAGAAAAATACCCACCAATGGGTCTAGGAACCTGGAAAAGGACAATTCCTTGTTCATCCTCTCACTGGACGTGCCTCCATCCCAGACAAGGATGATGTGAATTGCTGAAGAGGAAGATGTGAACACCCAGCACAACAGGTCTTGGGGGATGTTCCCGACTGTTCTTCAACAGAGCATCCACTGGTTTCCACTGCAGCTGTGGGCAGCTGCTCTCTCCCAGAAGGCCCCTCCAGGGTACCCTGAAAGCCAAGTTCTAAGCCAGCCAATCCTCTCTGTGCCCCTGGAGACCAAGTCAGGCCAAATCATCCTCACAGCCCTGTCCTGGCCTATCAGAGCCTGTTCCCGCTATACATTTCCCCTCAAAGTCCAAAGACTTTTATTTTTATACGTTTTTAAAAATGTGTAACATATATATAGGAAGAAGGAAGTCCAACAATTCAAAAAGATAAAATAGGAAACATCTCCCTCCCACCCAAGACACCAGTTCCTGAATTCTCTTCCCTAGAGAATAACTCTAACTAGTGTCTTAGGTTAATCAGGTCTCTACACAAGCATGGACAGCTAAATATGTCCTCCTTTTATGCAAATGAGAAGACCCATCTGCATGGTACTGCACCTCTTCCCATTTGACCTAGTGTGAGAATTTCCCCATAACAGCACACATTCTTGCTAACAGTTTCTGTTGTATTCTCTTGCATAAATACACTGTAATTTCTACCCGTTGTGCAGCTACTTAGGGTGCTTCCAATCTTTTCTCACTATAAACAGTGTTGTGATGCCTATCTGACGCACTTACCTTCACACGTATGTAAGCGTGTATCTGTAGGATCAATTTCTGAAAGAGGAATTGTTGCCTCGACGGGTACATGCATTTTAAAATTGAATAGATAGGGTGAAATTGCCCTCTGTAGGGGTTGTAAGAATTTATACACCCAGCCAGGAGTCAGTATCTGTTTCTCCATGATAGTGCCATAATGGTATATTATCAGATCTTTTCTCTTTGCAAATCAGATAAATAAAAATAATCATATGAATGCTTACAGAGGAGCTGATGGTATGAAAAGAATGTAGGCACATGTAAAACTCATTGAACTGTACACTTAAAATTTGTATGCTTAAGGTACTTCATTTTATGCGTGTACTACCTCAATAAAAAGGAAAATAAAACAAGATGAAGGAAAAACAGGATGCCAAGATTATAGGTCTCCTCCTTCAATAGGGTGGTCTTGAAATGCCTCCCTGAAACCCTAAGGATGACGAGGCTCCGTGCAGAAGTCAAACATGTGAAAGAGGGTTTCAGACACAAGGAAGAACAGTCAAAGGACAGGGAAGGGGCTGACTTCTTTGAGGAAGTGAAAACAGCAAGCTAGGGAGACTGGTCCCAGATGAGGTCCAAGAGGTTATCAGGGGCCAGATCAAACAGTCTCTTAGGCAAGAAGTTTGTGTTATTTCTTTCATTGCAATGTGAAACGATTGAAGGGATTAAAGCACGTGAGTAGCATGATCCATTCTGTTTTTTAATTGCCTGGTTACTATATGAAGAGTAGACTTTAGGTGGGCAAAAATGGAAGCACAGAGTCAGAAGCACAGAGTTCTCCAAGCTGAGATATGGGTGTGGCTTGGATCAGAGTGGTGATAAAAATGGGGAGAGGTGGGAGGATTGTGGCTATTTGTAGGATGAATGATCTATGGGATGTCTATACAGATGACCTATAGGATGAAGTATTAAAGGGAATGAAAGAGATGGTGGAGTCCAAAGACACTGTGAGCTTTCTGGTTGGGTCATGGCACCACCATCCAAAACTGGAGAAGGCTTACGTAGGTGTTGGTTGAGGCCATGGGAAAAAAAATAATCAAATGTCTGGTCTTGATCATATTAAGTTGTAGATGTCTACAAGAGGCAAGAGTTGCCAAACAGGAATCGCTCGGGAGGGAGTCCTTGGAAGGTTGTGAAAGTCTGCCTCCACATGCATTTGCACAAAGACTCAAACCACCATCACTCCTGCTTTAGTCTGAAACCCCAAGGATTTGTGGGCACCGTCCTTTTGTAGCTATGGAATCTCCCCTTCATGGACACAGCTCTTCTCTTCACAACTTGACTCAAATCTCCTCAAGGGCAGAGACTGAGTGTAAACTTCCTAAACTCACAGCACCATAGCACATGTTCCCAAAATGGGTATGTATGTGGCCGAACTGATGGCCCTTCGCGGATTTAGCTCAAAGCATCTCAGAAGAGAGGCAGTCAGCTGAGCTCAGATCATCATCCAGTAGGGGCAGCATGGAGCTGGTCATTGTCAGGAGGAGAGAAGAAAGCTCCCTCAAGCCCCTAACCCTGTTGGAATTGAAGAATCAGTGGCATTGCTTCCAGCATACAGATGACCAGACCCAGGAGAGGCCATGGTCAATGGTGATGGGCCTCGTGCCACCTTCACCAAGTGGAAACCATAGAAAGTTGAGGCAATCCCTAAGAAGACCTGACCCATCTTCTTCTGGGCCAAGTTCCACCACCACCCCATCAATCTCATGTTAAATATGCCATCAAGAAAGTCAGTAAGTCTCCTGAACATGGCTTCTTTTGCCCATCCCCACAAAGAGCCATTACCTTCATCCTCCCACCTTCCAGTCTATCCACTGCAGGGATGCTAACACACAAATCTGATCATTCCACCTCCCTTCTTAAAAGCCTTGTTGGTTCCCATTGCTTTTAAGGTAAAGTCCAACTCCTTACCCAGGCACACATGGCCTTTTATGATCTGGCCTCTGCTAATTTTTCCACCATCTGCTCCACCCATATACCCTGAGTTCCAGACTCATAGAATTTCTCCCTGTTCCCCAAACATTACAGACCCCACAACCTCATCCCTTGGCTCTCTTCTTGAAAGGGCTAGTTCATATTTAAAAGAAGAAATATGGGAAGATGCTATCAGTGCACAGAGGAGCAAAAATTAAAACAAGATAGTCTTTTCCACCTATAAATTGCTAAACATTCTAAAAGATTTAGAATATCCAGAGGTTAAAGAGGGAGAAGAGGCTGTGCGTTATTCTGTTGGTAAGAGCATAAGTCATTGTAACACAACATTTAAAGGCAGATGTGCTTTGACCTCAGCCAACAAACTTCCAGATTCTTTCCCATTGAAGTATTTGGACATGTATACATGTAAAACATGTTTACAGCAGACTTATTTGTCATAACAAAAGTAGAGACCACTTAAATGCCAAAAAAAAAAAAAAAAAAAAGAGCTAAGTCATTTATGGCACATCCAAACTGTTGACTTCTATGAAGTTGTTAAAAAGAATGAAGTAGATTTGTATGGACTGACTTGGAAGAATGTGCATGGTTCGTTGTTAATGCCGGAAAAGTAAAAAAGTTGTAAAATAGGGTAATGTGATCCTACTCTTGGCAAAAACTGAGAGAGAAATAAAGACAGAAATCTGGTATACAAATCATTTCTACCCAGGGTAGTTTCCCCAGGCAATGGGAGGGGAGAACTGCGAGCAAATAGGAAAGACTTTCTCTTTGTACACTGTTTTATAATTAGCATATTTTTCCACAAGCATGTATTCCTTCTGAAATGAAAACATATATAATGAAATATAATTAAAGAAAATCTTTTGAGGGCTCCAGGGTCCAAAGAGTTAGCAGTGACAATTCAAGAAGTTCAAGAAAAATCAAGCCTCAAAGAACATGGGAGATGGTTCCCTGAGAGCTGAAAGGAACTGGTGCAGGAGGCGGAGGAAGGGAGAAAGGGCCATTTGCACTGGGCTTTAATCTAAAGAAGGCTGTTGAGCACTTCCAGTGGCATGTTTATGCAAAGGAGCAGCAAGATGTCACAGGAACTGAGATCCAAATGTCAACAGTGTCTGGGGCCCTGTGAGGATCGCTCAAGACTGCCAATCTCCTAGGACCCATCATCTGACCTTTGCTTAAAGCCTCAACTCTGTATCTGCCCCTGCTAGGACCAAGCCTTGTCTCTGCTCATTTGACCTTTGGGAAGATCCTCCAAAGGCAGAAGTTCAGGGTGAACATCTTGAGAGAGAAGCCATAACAAAGGAAGATAGGGTTGGACTAGAGCAGAGTACAGTCTGGTGTCTAGACCTCAAATCCATCCCTAGTCCTGCCCCAAATTCTCCTGAGTCCTGGGATGAGATGGGCCACAATGAATGGGAATGGATGGGTCACTGCTCACATTCTCTGCCTTGATTGGGAACTGGTCACATGAGTGTGGTCAGTTTGAGAAATTTCAGCAGCTATACACTTAAGATATGTACACATACATATTATACTTCAATAAAACTTATTTATACAATAAACTAAATAAAATAGAGCTGTAACAATTTTTCTTTAAAGCCACAGAAGATAGGGAGGACCTAGGAGGGAGGATCCTTTAAACACTAGGAGAACAAAAAGAGAGGAATGTGCTGTGTGCTACAGCATCTTGAGGGTACCAGCATCAGTCCCAGCATCAGTGGAGGCCAAGGAGATGTTGGTGCCTCTCAAGCCATATTTGTAAATGCAGAGACAGAGTAACAGATATAGCTGTAAAGACAGATAAATGGGGGTTATACTCATATATTTGATGTTAATAGAAAAATGTCTCAAAAGATACATACTGAACTAAGGACAATGGTTACCCTGGGTGAGTCTTTTTTGTTTTTTACTTCATTTATTTCTTCATCATCTGATTCTTTTTACAACAAACATTTTAAAAATTACTTTACAACACTGTAAGATCTTTTCTCCTCTTGCTTTTTGACAAACGCTTATCCATTCTTTAAAGTACAGTGTTGTCCCCTTGACATTTTCTCTGACTTCTTGGTACAGATTTTCTCAATGTGTTATCCTTCCACCTCAGACCACTTGTCCCAGAATTGCGTGGGGAAATGGATAATTATGTAGGTTCTTGGACCCCCTTCCCAGACTTTCCAAGGTGGAAGATCTAGGTCCCCTGCATCTATATTTTAAGATGATTCTATTCCTCACTGAAGTTTGAGAATTTGAGGTTAGATGGAAAATGTTTTCTCTTTAACGTGCCCCAGGCTCCTTATTGCATTCATTCCGTGCCCCAGGGTTTACATGGTCCCATGCGTGTACTGCCCATTAGACTCTAAGCCCCTTGAAGAAAATGACTACATCTACTTCAATCTCCTCAGGATCTAACACGAGACCCACGACATGGTAAATACGTGTTGAATGAATGAATTAGTCAACCAATGATTCAATCTCCACCATCGCACAGCCACAACCAACGAGTTCCTACGGATAAGACCTTCCTAGTGGGCCCAGTGTAGACCCTCAACTGGGCTTGGTTCAGGTACGTTTTTGCCACTCTGAGAAACTCTAGCCTGTGATCCCAGGCTTCTCTGGGTGGAGAATAAGCCAGACTTGGCCAGACAATAGGGAAACCCCAAAAGCCAGTGGAACCAGCCAGAAGAGTGACCCAGTAACCCAGATTATGGGGTTCAGCTGCCATGTGTCGGGCTCTCCATTAACCTTAAAGGGACTGTGGCATAAATCACAAGTTACAAGACTGGTTCCCAAGATTAAGGGCTCCTCAGACCAGACAGTCCAAACTCTCCTGACATTACAGAACAGTGGCTGTGAGCCTGCACTGAGGGGCCAGAGACCTGGGTTCAATTCCATGTTCAATTTCTAACTATGGGTTTGGGGTAGGCTCCACAGCAAGCCTCAGTTCCTCCATCTGTAAAATGAGAAAAATCAATAGTACTTTCAAATATTCAGTAAGCTCCTACTGTGTGCCTGGCCCTGTGAAGAAAACAGTGGCAGACAAAACAGGCAAATCATCCTGTCCTCAAGGGGGTTAATTCATGGAAAGGAGCATCCCTAGCACAAAGTAACTGCTCCAGACGGCCAAAGGGGACTCTTTTCATATGACTTGCCTTAAAGAGGAGACTTGAAGCAGGCTATCAGCTCCCAGAGCTAAGAATTAAGACATTCAGAAAAGAGGATAGCAAAAATCACCCCCAGAGCCTTGGCAATGACCAAGGGGGCATTGCGAATGGCCAATACATAGAAGCTTTAAAGATGGTAACTGTATTCTGCAGTGGCACCCAGAGGTGGTGCTTCTTAGGGCCCCGGAGAAACAGGAGCTGTGTAAACAGAGCATCGTGGGAGGACAGGACAACAAAATGTGCCAGAGCCAGAGTGCGGGTTCAGCAAACTCCCCTGGCTCCACTTCTTGGAAATAAGCAGCTCCCTTTTGCCAGAAGAAAATAAACTCAAACAGGAAAACACTTCGTGATTCAGTGGGCAACTCAGGGGCCTTGAGGGGTGAGTGAGTCTGAGTGTGTCGTCTGTGGCTTTCCATGCACCCCAGCGCGTAGGGGAAGAAGCAGAGTTTCCTGGAAGGGAGCACAGCCTACATTTCTGTTTGTTTATACCTGTGTCCTGCTATGTATGCGTTTGTTTACACATACCTCTGTATTTTTGTACACAGGTGTGTGGATGTGTCTGTGTACGTGTGGATGTGCTCCCAGGTGGGTTTCTGAGTATATGTACCTCTCTATGCTTTTTGCCTCAACTCCTGAGGATCTGTGTAAATTTTTTTTAATTGAAGTATAGTTGATTTACAATGTTGTGTTAATTTCAGGTATATAGCAAAGTGATTTAGTTATATATATATATATATATATATATATATATATATATATATATATATATATATATTCCTTTTCAGGTTCTTTTCCATTACAGGTTATTACAAGATATTGAATATAGTTTCCTGTGCTATACAGTAAATCCTTATTGTTTATCTATTTTATATATAGTCATGTGTAACTGTTAATCCGAAACTCCTAATTTATCACCTCCCCCTTTTTCCTTTGGTAATCATAAGTTTGTTTTCTATGTCTTTGAGTTTATTTCTGTTTCATAAATAGGTTCATCTGTATCATTTTTTTCAGCTTCCACATATAAGTGATATCATATGATATTTGTCTTTCCCTGTCTGACTTACTTCACTTAGTATGTTAATCTCTAGGTCCATCTGGATCTGTGTTACTTCTACATGTGTTCCTATGTACTTGTGTTCGTGTGTGTGTGGCTGTATGTACCTTCAAGTGTGTGTGTGTGTACGTGGCCTAGGTAATTGTGAGCATGCTTGGGGGGTGAGCAGAGAAAGGAGGGGTAGCAGACATGCAAGTAGAGGGTGTGGGTCAGAGCCTGCTTGTCATTGCCAGGGATGTGATGAGGAAACAGATTCACAGGGTCCAATCGGGACCTTCAGAAAGGGCCTTTGGGGCTCTCTCAGATGGGTGATTGCTCTGGCCTCAGGGAGTAGGGCAGCCTCCTGGGCATCAAAAGCCCAGCAATGTCTCCAAGGGGCTCTCTGTGGCCCTACCCAGGGAAGCTGGCCCAGTGAGTCCTGCACAAGAGAACTTAAGAGGAAGGGGAATCAGGAGACCACCTGTCCCCCCCCCCCAACTACGGGAATTAAGACTCTCCTACAGGAGGGGAAAAAAGTCTGCCCCCAACTCATGGGTACTGATCAGGCATGTAGGAAAAGTATAAGCCTATGAACCTGGCCTGTCCCCTCTCCCCCTGGGGCCATCAGCAAGCAAAGCTTTGTGGATGACGCTGCACGTCTTCCAATACCCTCCCACCCTCCCCCAGGGGAGCTGGGCCCAGGCTTGACAAAGGAGAACGAGTTATTCCCAGGCTGGAGATGCTGCCGGCCGTGAAGGAAGCAAGGTTGTGCAGGGGGAGAGCCTACTGAGAATTGTAGCATCGGGTTGACCGAGGAGGGTGACAAGGTGGGTGCCAGGACAGTGAGGTGAGAGAAAAGAATAGTCCCTGAGAGAATGTGCAGGCCCTGTGGGACCCTCTGTCTCAGGACAGTTGGGGAATTTAGATCCAAGAACACTTAATTTCCTCTCTGATGGTGGCAATTGTCCTGTGATTATCCCTGAAGCTGGGAGGGCCTGGCAAAGCAGTTTACAAGGACAGTTACCCTGGATATCAGATGGGTGGCTGCTCTGACCTCAGGGAAGAGGTGGCTGTCCAGCCCCATCTTAGGGTTTTCTGGTGGGACTCAGCTTCAGTGTCTATTTTCCATGAGATTGGTTAGCACAGGGCCTTAGATGTCACAGTGGGTTTGTGAAGAGTTGGATTACCCACCCTGCAGAAAGAGGGCATTCAGTGAGTATGGGGTGAGGATCGAGAATCTGCCTTTTCCACAAACACACTCAGACGCCCCCTAGCAAGAAGCCAGCTCAGTGCTCCCAGCCATCCGGCATCCCAGCCTCACCCTAGGTTTCCTTCTGACCAGCCAATTCTATGCTAGGATTCAGAGCTCAGAGGGCACTGGAACTCAAGCCTTGACCGTAGAATGTCCGGCACGTCTACTTCCCCTGTATGTGAGTCCTTCCAGGGAACACATTTGGAGAGAGCCTGAGGTAGGGATTATGGCTATTTTACTCTCACTGCATACCAATTACTGTCATCAGGAAAGGAGAGAGAGAGAGAGAGAGAGACCGCTGTGCCCTGGCACTGAGACCAGTGAAGGGTAGTGAGCATGAATTATGTATTACACAAGCAATAGAGATAAGAGTGGAATGGGGAAAATCATAACCCTATTAATAATGGAAGTGCAGTTTGTAAACTCTCCGCTAGGAATAATTTGCATTGCAATATAAACAGGGAGTACAACACAGAGCAGTCTGCAATGGTGCTTCAAGAAAATGTAAAAGCCACCATTCCGCACATTAAAAGTCATGATTAAATTATAAGAATTTGTTCAGCTGAATGTACAAAGAGAGGGCGTGTGCTTGGAGTCCATCTGAGCATAGGGTCAGCCCTGCCTCCCCACGTCTGCCAAGAGTGTGAACAAGGGGTCTGGGTCTTGGAGATCCTGGCAGTTATTATTATCATTATTAGTTGTTGTTATTGTTGAGTGCTTACTACATACTACATACACCATTGTAAGCATGTCACATACAGTAACTCATTAAATTCCGGAAGCAACCCTATGAGGGAGCCATTATAACATCTCTGTTTTTAACAATGAGAAAAATGAGGCCCGTAGAGGCTAAATGACTCATGTTAGGCTTGTATTTAGTAAGTTGGACTTGTTGAAGAACAAACCCAGACCTTCTGACCTCTGAACCACCCTCCCATGCTCTGGTATCTCCTGGTGGCAACTCATATCCCCCTTCATGTGCCTCTCAACCAAGGGCTGACGGGATGAAAAATTGGAACCACCCTTTTAATAAATACTTTTGCAGCACATTAGGAACTTGATCAACCTTTGATCAAGTCATCCTCCATTATAAAAAAATCTTTTCTGAAAAGAACTTAATACCATTATGATCTCTATTAGCTATTGAGTATAGTCAATTTTTTTTTTTAATCGGAGTAGAGTGGATTTACGATGTTGTGTTAGTTTCAGGTGTACAGCAAAGTGAATCAGTTATACATATACATGTATCCTCTCTTTTTTAGATTCTTTTTCCACATAGGCCATTACAGAGTATTGAGTACTGTTCCCTGTGCTATACAGTAGGTCCTTATTATTATTAGCTACTTATATATAAAAGTTCTGGGTACGGGGATGGTTTTTATTTCCACGTTATCACGTGAAAAATTTGGAAACAACCCAAATGTCCAATCATTGTCGAATGGTTAAGCAAACAGTGGTGAACTGCTATGCATCCAAAAGGGGCTGTTGATAAAGAATTCATAATCATGTGGAAAATGCACTTGTTAAGTGAAACAAGTGAGACATAAAAGGATAGACTCAGTATGGTCTCAACTGGGTAAAACATTATAGAGAAAAATATGGGAATGTACCTATGAGGTTAAGAATGTTTGTCTCTGTGTTGAAAGTATGAGTGTTTCCTTTTTCTCTCCTATTTTCTGTATCTTCCAGGTTATCTACAACAAGCATGTATTACTTTTATAATAGAAAAATGCTATGGACAGATATATGTGTGTGTACATATATACATACATAGATGTTGTGGTACTTAGTATATGCAGATGTGAAGGAGCCCTCACCATCTCAGTTAGAAATGCTAAACAGAATGAGAAGGGCTCTCTGTGTCCCCACCTAGTCATCCTCATCCTGCAAAATCCTGTGGTTCCTGCCAACCCAGGAGCTTCTCTCCCTCTCTGCAATCACCTCCCTCACTGACCTGTCAGCACACAGCTTCCTGGACCAGAGGACTAGACACTTTCTTTCACACAGGTGAGCAGTGCCCCAAGTGTCATAGACTTTCCTGGCTCATTTCCAGAAACATCCCCAGTGGGGAAGCAGCTACAATCATTTGTCTGCCAAGCTAGAACTTGACAACCCCACGCTTTACTCCCAGGCAACTAACGCAAGCAGAGTTTCCCAGAAGCTGAAGCTGGGTGTGCCTGCCTTGTGGTGACACTGAAAAGGCTCTGGTCTAGGAGGCACTGCTGGTGCTACACAAGCCACCTGGCCATGGGATCTCAGGTAAGTCACCTGAGCTACATGCACTGTGGTGGCCCTACCCATAAGATGAGAGCATTTGCCTGGAACCCACCAAGGTCCATGTCCTACCATTAGACGGTATAAACATAAGCTCATGTGAATGCAAGATAAATCTAAATGGGAAACATTTTAATGCCGCTTCCGAGCTTTCGAGTACACGATAACATAAAGTCCCAGATGCCTTGGCCAGTTCAGAGGCTGGCTGCAGAGACAGTGAGGGGAGTCGGGCTGCAGCAGGATGACACATCAGTGTGAGACTCTGGTGAGCCTTGGGCAGGGTGGCCGGGCTCCCAGGCCCTCTGACTGGTCAAAGTGTTGTCATCTGGAGCAGGCTCAGCTGGGTTTTGTCACCGATGGTAGCTGCCCGTCACTACGAGGGAAACCCTAGCAGGGGGTGTGTCGGGCCTCCTGGTGGATGGTGGAAGCAGGGAAGATAGCCAGGTTCCTCAGAATGGGAGTGATATACAAAGAACAGGGTGCTACAGGCCTGGGGATCCACGTGCTCCAAAACAAGAGGGCTTAGAGGCTCTGAGCCCAGAATGGGAGGGGGCTGGCAGCCAACTGCACTGCCCACTGTCCTCAGCACATTATTGACATTCCAGAGGGGAGAGGCAGAGAATTAATTTCATGCTGGCTTCCTCCCCACACTCCCATACCGCCCCTGCCCACACAGTCCCCAGCCAAGTCCAAATGAGGGTCTGTGTCTTGCAGGAAGACAAATGATCACAATTAGGAAGGTGCTTCTGAGGTCCCCACATTCCATTCCTCCATCCCCTGCTCCCCAGCATCCCAATGAGGCCCTGTGTCCAAATGCTGGGCAGTGTGGCTTGCGGTGGGTGCCCAGAAAACAGCTGTTGGCTCTGAACCGTATGGGTGTTCTCCTAGCTCTGCTTCCCTGAGCCCCAGCTTGCTGAAGAAACCCCTTTCTTTCTATTCTTCATTCTTACCTCTTGTGAATTCACCCCATCGTTTTTCATCCTGTTTGTCAAATCCTAAATGACTGCAAGAAAAACTGGAGGAGATTTGAAAGGTTTTTCTCTTTACTTAATATCAGTCATTCAAATAACTACCCTTACTGCCTGGCTTCAGAAGGATAAAAGCAGTCTCTGTGCTTAGAAGTTTAATATCTCAATGAGAAAGAAAAATGAAAAGGAGCTGTGTAGAGAGGGGTAGAGAGAAGAGAAAACACTTACCGAGCATTTATTATGCTCCAAGCACTGTGCTTTGCGTATATTATTTCTTTTATCCATGATAATAAGCTCACGAAGTAAGCCTCTTTATCCCTATGTGATATATGAGGAAAGTGAAGCTCAGAGACCTGCCATCACTGACCAAGTGTCGCTTTCCTTCTTCCTGCCTGGCCATGAATCAGCTGGACCTTGAACTGGGGTAGACCAGAGCCTTGCTACTCAAAGTGTGGTCCATGGACCAGCATCAGTTTTATCAAAGAACTTGTTAGAAACAAAGAAACTCAGGTCCCACCCCAAACCCACTGAATCGGAGTCTGTATTCTAATAGATCCTTAAGTGATTAGTATGCAGGTTATAATCTGAGAAGCCCAAGTCTAGATGTTTATCTTCAGTGCATGGATTTCGCCTGGAGGTGATGCATGTCCAGAGTTTCCAACTCAGGAGGTCTGGGGTAGGAACCCAAGAATTTGTACTTCTCTCAAGTTGCTAGCAAAGGCTGATTCACTGGTCCAGGGAGCACATTTTGAGAGCTTCAGAGCTAAAGACATCCCTAGGAGCTCCAGCCACTCACCCTTTCTCCCATGCAGCTAGTGGGTATTTGTTGAGGTCCTGCTAGGCACCACTCGGCACCATTGCTAAGCCTTTGGGGATCTGGACACGAGAGTCCCAGCTCATGTTCCAGGAGAAGAGGCAGACGTGATAAAAACTGAATCAAAATTGCCCCTATGTGCCATTGGAATCTGGGTGCTATCAAAGTACTGAGGAAGGAGATACCAGGTGAGTCTGGAGACCGAGCAGATAGGGCCCCAGAGGAAGGGTTTGAACTTGGGTCACAAAGAAGCTGGCAGATCCCTTTCTTGAAAGTTCACGAGATGGCAGGTGGGGTCTGGGGGGATTACCCAGAAGGTATTATAGACTCAGGCTTATGGGTTTATTCAAGGGCCTCCAAAAAATATTAAGACTTTAAAAAATACGGCTCCAACAGATCATGAGAAGAAGATGTAAAACAAAAATAAGTAATCATTCATTAAATGCCTGCAAAATAATGTAGATGGTAACAACAGAATGCAGGTCAACCTGCATCCTTAATTTGAGATGCCAGTGCCTTTTAAATGTGTTTGATGATGTAGGATGGGACCTCCAAAAATTGGAGACCCTCACAACCTACAAATCTCCTCAGCCTGTCCTAGGGAGGCCACAGCCTCAGGAGGGAGGAGCGCCAGGCCTTAACTCCGTGCTTACTCTGAAAGGCTACCCCCTTTTGCTGCCTCCACCTGGCAGTGAGGTCTCCCCACTGACAGTGTCCCAGGGGCTCACAGTGGCAGGAGGCCTGAGGGGCTTTCTCAGAGCTGCCTTTAACATTTCCTTCTGCTTTCAGCATGACTGTTCTGGTGACAGATGCTGTTTGTCAGTCACCACCCAGGGGTCATGGAGAAAGCTTGCCCAGGTGCCTGTCACATTCCAGGTACTGACACCTTGTCACAGCATCACCCTGACCTGATCTTATTGGCCTTTACATGTCACTGCCCAAATAGACATCAGGAGACATCGGTGGCTGCGAAAGGGAGTCTCAGGAGCCCCAGCTCACGTCCTTCTACCTGGGGCAGGAAGATCGTGACAAAAAAAACAAGAGCACAGCACATACGGAGCATTGAAAACCCTAGGCTCCTGGGATAACTAAGGAAACCAAGCGAGGAGAAAAGTTCAGGGTACAGGGTCTGTCCAGATGTGGCACAGAATCACCTGAGTATCCCCCTTTCGGGAATCGATTATAAGATAATAATCAAGCACATGACCAAAGGTTTAGGTCCAAAGATGGGCTTTTCAGTGCCATTTATAAAAGTGGAAAATTAGAAGTGCCATCACTGAATGTGTTACTTTGGACAAGACACCCATCTCTCCAAGCCCCAGTTACATCAACTACAAAATGGAAAAAAGAATAATACTCGCTTTATGAATTGACTGCAAAGATTAAATAAGGTAGCACATGGAATGTGCTTTGCATGGTACTTGTCACAGAGTAAGGGTCACTAAATAGCCATTGGTAAAATTACAACCAAAAATAATATATCACTTGCACAACTGGTGGTATGCCAAAAGAGCCTGAAATCGTACAGCAATTCAAAGTGGTTTTCTTTCCGAAAAGATTTACTGATAAGGGGGTCAAAGCTACGGTATAATGCATAATAATATTTACCTATATTTTTTTCATATAAAAATGTGCATATTTATAATGGAGAAGTGGACTTTATTTTTCTTTTTGGAACTTCAGGTTTGCGATCTAATGTCACGCGTGGCTGAGGACAGGAACAGCTTGACCAAATGTGGGAGGGGCCTGGGAAGCCAGGTACAGCCAGGGAGGATGCTTCTCCTCAGCAGCTGACCTTCAACTCTGAGAAACATTTTCTGGTCTCCCTTACTGATTTTGGGGAGCCGGTGTGTGTGTGTCTGTGTGTGTGTGTGAGAGAGAGAGAGAGACAGAGAGAGAGAGACAGAAAGTCCCCGACCGCATATGGATTCTCCAGAGCCGTGTTTCCAGATTGTTCTCCCCCATCAAGGGGCTTGTTCAAAATGCAGATTCAAAATCCAGATGCCTGATCAGAATCCCTTGGGAGGCGAGAGGGCATCCCAAACTCTGAATGCATGATTCACCCCACAAAGCATCTGAAGTGTTGGGTCACTCTCAGGATAGAGATCGTATCCTGTTCACTTTCACATCACTGGTGCCTAGCACATCACAAAAGACTCAACAAATCGTTGATCAATCACTGGATCCATCAGTCAAGTAATCAGTCCACATATTCTCCCAGCTTTGGAGGAAATACACACATCCTGAGCTGCCCTAGACTGTAAGTCCCAAAGGATAGAAACCAGGAACACCCTCTACATGGCGGAGTAGATGTCTGACAAATGTATAGAATTAATGAATTAATTTTTTCTGGTACGATGAAAAAACGTAAAAACTCTCTTTTTCCTGGAAAGACTGTCTTCCTTCACCGAGCAGCTCACGGTCACAGGCGACCCACATAGCGAGGATGCGCCCTTGGCGGAGCCCACCCATCCACTGCGGACCTGAGGGCTGTGACCATGAGTGGCCTGACAGTAGGAAGATGCGCACCCATGAGAGTATGGCCACATCTCACTCCCTTAGGAAAAGACTGAATAAGGTTAACAAAACTGGCAATTGTAGTCGCAGTCACCTGTCAAATGTACATGGTTCTCCAAAGCTGACAATTTTCATCTCATTTGAGCTTTGCCATGACAGGGGTGAGTACCATTTTCACAGGTAAGAAGATAAAATGACTTGTGCACGATTCTTCAGCTACTCAGTGGCATCACCAGGTCACGTGAATCCTAGTGGTCTAAGTCCAATTTCAGGATTCTTTTGCCAAGATGATGATGAAAAGACCGTAATTTTCCTTTGCTTGTTCTTCTCCACCCAAATTCAGACAGACCCAACTGCAGGAAGCACCCAGCTAAAAGCATTCTATGTGCCTCTCCAAAGATTTAAACAACAAAAGATTATTTCTCAGGTGCCTCTGAGTCACCAACTTTAAATGGCAGGACTGGTTCAGCTTGTTTGCACACAAATGCAAAGCCATTAGGAAGCCCCAGTTCCAACACTGTGGATTTGTTTTAAGTACCAATGTCCCAGAAAGGTTTCCATTGCTGATCTGGAATTTCAAAATCGTGCCACCAACGTTAAGTTACCGAGAAAATAAAAAATAATAACAGCAATGCTAGAAAGGAAAACACAAGGAAAGACAATATTTTTCAAATATTTTCCCAACTGTCATTTTAATGATGGTCTAACAACAGGGTATGCTAATTTCCCTCCACAGATACCTGCGAATGCAAATACAAAACAAATAGTAATTAATGTCTCTATGTGAAAACCAAGCAATTGGTATTAATTTTGCATCAGACCTGAGATTATGCACGTTCAAAATCATGATCTGTTTTGTTTTCAGCAGCAACTGTGACAATCATGATGAAAAAATGGTGAGGGGAGGCTCTGAGGTTAATAGAATCCACACAGCCATCCCTGGTAGGACCTCTCCCAGCTTTTCACTAAAATACACATGAACACTCTCAGAGCTAAGAATCATAGTCAACCAAGTCTCCAATTCTTTTTTTTTTTAATTGAAATATAGTTGATTTACAATGTTGTGTTAATTTCTGCCACGTCTCTAATACCGAGCAAAAGTTTTACTAACTCTATTCATGGCAGGGAACTGATAAAATTAAATCATTCTTCATGGCACATCTTGGCTTCTGAAGAAGAATATCAAGGTTGACAGGTACTGTTAAACCCTCGTTCACAGGAAGAGACCCCAGAACTTTGCTGATTAAAAAAACAGACATCCTATACTATGCTCAAAGAGTTTTATAAAATCATCCCCCCTGAAACCACCAGGAATGGTTCTCCACTTCAGCTGAGAGACTGTTCTATGACCACACAGTGGAGGGAAGGGGAAGAGGTCCAAGGTGGGATGTTAGGCAGACAAAGTCATAAAAGGAAGTCTGGAAGTTATGTTCCTTAGAGGTTGTGAGTTTTCAGATATTATTTCTAGAAGAGGAGAGAGAGAGAGAGATTATCTCAGAATGTTCAGAAATGAATTATCTGTTTCCTAATCATAGAACTGGGGAACAAAAGATCCCAGGACAGTCCAACAAAGTACACTGCAGTCAATGCATACTAGAAAATAGAAATCCACTCAGAGCTGTGCTGTCCAATAGGATAGGCACTAGTTCTATGTGGCTATTTAAATTAAAATTAATTAAAATTAAATAAAATTAAAGATTCAGTTTCTAAGTTCATAGCCACATTTCCAGTATTCAGCAGCCACATATGGCTAGTGGCTAGCCTATTAGATAACATAGATATTTCCATCATCATAGAAAGTTCCATTGGATAGCTCTGATTGAGAGCCTATAAACATAAACTCCATGAGCTGATGTCATTCACTTACTCACTGTGAGCTGCACCCCCAGAAAGCAGATCTGTGTGGGAAGCAGTAAGTGAATCCTTTATCCTCTGGTTTCTGGTTGACTTCAGCCATTAAGAGGCACCAGCATGACACTCTAGGACAGAAGTGAGATGAGGACATTTGTTACTCTGGCTTCCCCGTTACTAGTCATTGTGATATAGATGCATCTCTCTATTAAAAGCCACAACTCTTGTCAGGCAACTCTCCACTCAGCTATTCTATCTGGGTTCTGGTACTCCTCCCCTCCTCCCCTTAATCCTTTAGACCTAGGGTAGTAAGCTACTAGACTTGGGATTCTGCATCACTAATTTATGGAGTCCCTGAACTCTTCCCACACCTTTGGAAATAGTCCCTTAATGAATCTTTTATCAATTACCCAGTATGAGTGTGTTATCTGTTTCTCACAGGTGCCCTGATGGTAAGCTCCCTGCTCTAACTTAAATCTGAGAGGACATCTTTATCAACACCTACAGAGACAGTGTGATGGATAGCCCTCCAGGGTCAAACAATGGATTTAGAAATAATGTTCTACCTTTAACAATGATTTAACAGTGGAGACTAGTACAGGGGTTGGCAAACTTTTTCCATAAATAGCCAGATAATAATATTTTAGATTGTGGAGGCCACACAGTCTCTGTTGTAATTATACTGTAGGGTGAAAGCAAGCAGCCATAGACTATATATATAATGCTGTGTTCCCATAAAACTTTATTTATAAAAGCAGGGAATGCACCAGATTTGGCCCATGGACCATAGTTTTTCAGGTATTGCTCTAGCATAAGTGTTTCCCAAAGATATGGAGAAAAGGCATGCCTTTAAATTTGTTTACTTTAAAAAATTGAAGAAAATCTTAGAAAGTCCATATATTTTGCTTTCAATAAATTGCAAGAAGGCATGGTTTCTGGAGAGGGAAAGGAGATGAAAAATAAGACAAAATGCAAAAGTAAACTGCAGGCTAGGATGGAGGAAAGTCTGGCTGAGATACCCAAGCAGGCCAAGAAACTGTAAATGCACTCTTAGAATCACAGTTTACATTAGAAGTAATAAAGAGCAGAATTTATACTGCAAAAAACTGAGTTTCAGAGAAATAGTAAATTTGAAATATATCTTTCAGAATCTAGAGTTGAAAATAATGAGGCAACAGATGGTATGTATGAAGAACAGAGAAAAGTGATCCAATTCACAAAAAGAAAAAAGATGTGTTCCTTTAAAAGTCTTTTAAAAAGTAATGACCCTGAAACACCAATCAAATCTATAGTAGAACATTCCTGAAATGAAAAAAAATGATCTAAGATTGCAAAACAAAACAATATATGCTGTACCAAGCATAATTAATAAAGAAAAAAGAAACCCACAGCTTGACAGCAATGAAAAAAATAAATTATAAGTATCCCAAGCAGAAAACAAAACAAAGCAAAGCAAAAGTAATGAAAACCATGTGTTTTGCAAATGAGTAAAAAAAAATAAAATATTTTTAAGGCAAAATCAGGCTGGGCTGACCTCAAAACTCTACTTGATAAAAAATTAAAAATAAACAGCTTGGTCCACAATGTGGAAATGTTTAGGTGTACTTACAGTGCAACCATGTTAGAATATTATGCAACTATCAAAAGCAATGTAGAGCAGGTGTTTTTAATGAGATTGGAAAATGCTTATGAAAAAATGTTTAGAAAGCAAGTCAGACACTAAAAAATACATTACAGGAATGTAGGTGTATTAACACATCTATTGTACTTCTTTCTATTGTTTTGTCTGCCCGTGTACACAAGTAGAAAAATACCACAAGTTCTATCTGGGAACCAGATGTTTTCACCTCCTTTACCACTCATAGTTTAATTCTCCCAACAAACCCGTGATGTAATTTGTGGATATTATATCCACAGTCCACTGGGTGTCAGAGAGGGTGTCAGAGAGGTCATGAGCTGATCCAAATCATCCAGACAGTGGCACAACCAGGATTCTATTCAATATCTAAAATGGGCATTTTTCCATGAGGATGGAGACTGAGACCCTGGGTGAGGGGAGGGGAGGAGATAGGAGGGACTAGAGGAATTTAAGTCCTGAGGCTACAGCACTAGGATCCTGTGCAATCAGCAGTAGTAAACCTGGTCAGATGGGACCAGTTTTCCTTTACCCACACTGCCCCGAGATTTCCCCTTCAGAACATCAACAATGATCCATCTCCCTCGAGTACTGATCTCATCCCTGAGAGGCTGGAGGAGCTAACAGAATTTAACAGAAACCCCAGGGCTGGCCAACTCTGAGGATGATCGATGTTTCTTCAATGTGTTGAGATGTGAATTTAACATTGTAACTTCCTTAGACCTCTGTGATAATTTTGTTTAGAGTAAAGAACACAGCGGTCCTCTGTTTCAGGAAAACAGATCTGGAACCCAGCTACAGAGATCCCACCCAGTTCTGAAATGTCCACCTCTTCTGAAGGAACATTTATAAAGTCAAATTTCTCTGCTGGGCTTTCTGATAGACTTAAGTCTCTGGGGACTTTTAGAGATAGACATTGACAGAGCAGCCAAAAAGAAAAAAGAATAATAAGGACACCTTCCCCAGAAGGGGGCCAGTGTAGGAGAGGTTGTTTGTTCTGGACTTTCAAGTTCTCCATGATGTGGGGAGCTTTTGCTATGTTCATTCATTCAATAAGTCTTTTATTCACCCAGTTTTTGTAAAGAAGCATCAGATGCAGTGTTACACTCACAGGACACAAGGAAGAATCAAACACTGTCCCTGCTTCCAACACCCAACAGTGTGGGAGCAGGAAAGCATAAGAAGGAAAGGGACACATAAACCATTGTGTGGTTTAGGAAGCTCGTTCTGTGAAATAAGCAAGTGGCAGGACTTTTTTACATTGTGAAGCCATTTATTTAAATAAAAACAAAACACATCCAAAGTGACTGTTTTACACGTATGTAAACATACAAGGCATGAACTGAATATGTATAATACTGATGATGTGTGGTTGTCTTTGGGGAAGGAAAAAGAATTAGAAGAACTAAAACAAAGAGGACGTCACATTTATCTTTAAAAATGTCTTTCTTAAAAAGGAGATTCAAAATAAATACAACACACAAAGCGCATATTGTGTGGCTGCATTTACATAAAGTTCGAAAGTTCGCAAACCAGGCTATGCTGGTAGATTCAGGATAGTGGTTCCCTTTTGTGGGGGTGGGTAGAGGGGGGTTGACGGGAAGGAGGCAAAAGGGGAGGCTGAGAATGCTCTGTTTTTGTGTGGTATTGGTTACATAACTATGTTCCTTTGGTGAAAATTCAACAGCTGTACAATTATGGTAGGAATTTCTTTCCATATGTATGTTATGTTTTAATAAACAACAGGGAGAGAGAGAGAGATGATAGATAGGTAGACAGATGATAGATAGATGATAGATAGATAGAGATAGAACATGGCAGAAAGTTAGCATCTGTTGATTTGGCACAGCAAATATGTGGGTGTTAGCTATAATATCTATCTAGCTATATAATGTACTTTTCTGTATTTTTTTACATTTTTCTAATTATGTAAATGATGAAAAATAGAAGAGACAACTCTAGCTGCAATACATAGTGTGTAGAGATTGAGTCAGGCTGACCAGCTAGGAAACCATCGCGAGAGCCCGAGTTAGAAAACAGGATACCTGATCCAGGAGAATGACACAGGGGTGGACAGAAAGGGATGGTGACCAAGAGCCATCCCTGCTGGTTGCTCTGCAGACTTTGAACACTCCATCTGCATGATCAACACCACTGCTGTCTCAGCATCTTTGAACATGGACTAGCCCCTGTCACTTGTGGGGTGAGATGTGTTTGGCCCCAAAATCCCCTTCCCCAAATGCTTCCCTTTAACCTGCCGTCCTCTGATTCTGAACCCCCCAACCCAACTCATACCCCCAGAGCCTTTTAATTGTTGTAAACATTAAACAGGAGATTCCCTGGGAGGGATGATCCATTCTTGAACCAGCCTTAATCAGCATGATTAGTTTGTCTGATTAACAAGATTTCTCTTCCCGTTATCACCTATCTGAGAGGGGGCCATGCAAGCTCTGACGGCAGGTAGGCAAAGGCTCAGGGCCAGATACTTTGGGCAGGGGGAGGGGGACACTGCAGGAGGTGACTCAGAATTGCAGGGACTACCAGGGCCACAGCAGTGTTCATCGAAAGGTCACTATAAAAGGACAAAGGAATGGGAACGCCAGACCTCACCAGCAACACTGCAAAGGTCCACCTGGTAGTGCCCTGTGGGTCCACGCCTACCCTACAGAAATGTCCATGAGTTGGGAACACTTCTCCTACCCCATAGGCAGAGGGATTCTTCTTTTCCTCCTCAGAAAGGAGCAGTAGGCATGAACACCTGCCATTCCTCTCCCCATTCTCTCACTGCCCCATCCTATGGGAAGAAAAATGATTGATCTGATTGGTGAATGGAAGGAGTCCATCAATCAGGCCATATTTACCAGGCTGGATATTCTGAACCATGAGGGTCTTTGTGCATCTCTCCCTCCTCTATTCTCTCCTCTTTAGACATTCATATTTTCAATAAGAGTAAGCCCCCTTCTCTGCAACCTGTTTCTCGTAGAAAAAACTGGCCTGTGATCTCTTCACTTTTCCTTCTCAGCCTGCATCTGGCTGAATAAACTCAACTAGCCCCCACTAGAGGTCTGGGGAAGGAAGAGCAAACCCCCTTTAGCCTAATGCTCCCTGAGATAGATTGCACTATTGTTTCCAATTCTTGATCCCTACCTGTATCTATGTCCTTTGTATGTGCCTTTGGTGTACTTCTCACTCAAGACAGAGTGTATTTCCCTGCCCCATTAAGCGTGGGCTTGTCCATAAGACTTGCTTTGGCTAATGGAATGTGGGTGGAAGTGACAGTGTGCCAGATCCAAGCCTTGGTGTTAGGAGGAAACATGTTTCCACTCATGTGCTTCTGTTTGGCTTCTGCCCTTGCCATGAGAAGAGCATGTCCCAGTTGGCCCACTGGTCCATGGGTAAGGACAGACATGTGAAGCAGAGCTGGGCCCAACATGTAGCTTGGATTCAAGCCCAGCATAGATCAACCAACCTACAGACAGAAGAGTGAGAATTAATGATCATTGCTCTAAGACACTGAGTTTGGGAGTGGTTTGTCTGATATACCCCACCATCCTTTGTTCTCCAGTTAAACCACTGCTTTGGGTTATAATCCAATATGTTGGCTGAATTCTTTGTGCTTTTACTCCATCAGTTGGACCCGTGGGGGGAAATTTCAGTAAGTTGGAGGATTAAAGCATTAAGTCTAGGGTAATCACACGTCCCAGTCAGCTTAGACAATCCTGATTTACACCTGTTATCTCAATATAATTAAAAATAGCACTCACCTCCCCCAAAATCCATCAGCTTGGATGTTTAAATTATAGAGCCACTCTACTTAAACCCCAAAAGACCCAACATGAACTATGGCCTTCCTACAATAACCACAGGCACCTCTTTATTGTCAGTGGATGCTATAGAAATTTTGTAAAGCCATATGCACTGAGAGGCTGGAGGCCTGGACAGTGATTCCCAGGGCACCAGGTGAGGTAAAAATAATTCTTCTCCTAAATGCAACCTCTCTGTGTAAGGTTTCATAAAAGTGCTATGGGGTATTTTCTGAGAAATAAACTCCTTAATATGACTTCATGGTAAGAGTTCTATTTTCTTCATTCTCTGGAGTCCTGAGGAAGAAAAATATGCCCCCGGCAGTGTTCCATAAAACTAATGATGTGGGAGAACACGTGAATAATTGCCTGAATTGTGGGGCTACGGATCTATTAGGAAATCTCTTGGCAATATAAGGAAGGGGTTCAGGACAGTTAAATTGGAGTCAAGTGAAATAAACTCCTGCTGCACCAGCTAGACAATATTGTGGATCAAGAGAACTATAGCAGCCATCTCCATAACTTGGGAGATTTGGGCTTCTAAATATTCACTGTTCACAGCAATGTGGACATCGAATGAGGGGGTGGAAGTGAGAAAGATGTGGGCAAAACTTTGCAGAGACAGAAAAGCAAGACAAAGCAAGGCAGGCAGGGCAGTTCCTGAGCTTGGAGATCAGAGACTTGGACTACTGCCCCAAGCATTAGTTTGAAGTGGTGGAGCTGCCAGAAGTGATATCTGAAAGGTGGTGTGGAGTCTTGACACGATGATAGACATCGTCAACAACTAAGGAGCACTGAGCTTGCTTCCTTCTGGGTCAAGAATTAGTCCCCAATCATGGGCAGTCCAAAGGTGCCAGCTGACCAGAAATAGGACAAAGTACCTGAGAAGAAACTACTTGACAGGACAAAGAATGACATATCCTAGCCTCATTCCAGTATGTGATTCAGTGGTTGTTAATCCCCTAAACCGTGGTACTTGATGGTTTCATGTGGAAAATTACACAAGGTAATCTTCACCATCAATTGGAGAAAATCTGGCAATGTTCAATAAATGTTTGATGTATGCATGATTAAATTAATATATCCTACAAATATATATTGAGCACTCTTTCTGTGCCAGACACTGCCTAAGGCACCGGAAAAGTGGCAAAAATTAAAGAGACATGGTCCTTGCCTTCATGGAACCTTGAGTTTCATTCCTAGGGGCACATTAGAATCACTTGGAGGGTTTTAATACAATGCCAATGCCTGGACCCTGCCAAAGATGAATTACACTAGAAACTTCACTTATCGCTGAAAAACACTTGATTAGTAGGCGGGTAGATAGATAGGTGATGAATGAATGAGTGAGTGAATGAAGAATTCTAAGTGTGAGGTTTTTCCTTGTGCAATACTGATGTCATGCTTCATAATATTACACTCTCAAAATTACTAGAGTGAAATAAATAAAGGCCTTTAGAGAATGCCAAGTGATGAAAACCTAAAGATGACTAAAGCAAGGTGAAGTTCAGTGTACTGGGCACTAAAAACTCCTTTCTCACCCACCCCACCCTCAGCCACCAGAAGAGGATTGACATTTAGAGCATCAGAGACCATCCGAGGGAATATTTTAGATAATTCAGGGTCATATAGAGATTTGGATCAAAGTCTTTGAATTCTAACAAAGTAGACACAACTCAGGACACCAGCTTACACAACTCAGGACACCAATCCATATCCTTTATCTGCAGGTATTTGGTGCTGATGCACATGTGTGTCAACCCAACTTTATAAATCATATTTCTCCCAGCTGCCTCTCTGCCTAGGATCTCCCCTTTAAATACACAGCAACCAGAGTGATCTTTCCAAAACAGAAATTGCCCACATTAGTCCTGAAACCCATGCATGGCTTTACACTGGGTTTACAGGTTGAGTCTGAATCCTTTATCAGGCTCTGTAGATTTGGTCTCGGCTTACTCTTCCAGCCCCATCTCTCCCCACTCCCTGTTCCTCAATTCCTCCTGGCTCCTTGCTCTTTCTCACTCCCTGTTGTTGGATATCCTCTTTCATCCCCTGGAACACAACTGCCCATTCATCCCCGTCCTACTTTACCCACAACTTCACTGCACACCCAGGATTGAGAACTGCAGCCCCCATCCTTGCTCAGGTCACACAAGTTGATAACAGCTTATCCTCCCTGGGAATTTATTGAGCACCTTCTATAGGCCAAGCATTCTGTGAAAAATCTTCATATACATCATCTCTTTAAAAGTGATCATGCCATTAATTTGTGCCCTGGTTTGAGCCAGGTTCAAACATCATTACCTTTAATTCTCCTGACAACTGTATTGATAACTGCATTGAATAAGAACAAACTGTCCTCCTTTTGCCTGAAAGATCAGAAAAGACAGAGCCCAGGTCCACCTTGTTTGTGATTGCATTTCCAGCACCTAGTTCAGTTTCTGCCCCAAAGCAGGTGCTTCAGAAAGGCTTTTTGATTGTCGAATAAATGCATGAGTGGAAGACAATTGTTTATTCACTCAACATGTGTTAATGGAGGGCCTACAATGTATCAGACACAGTTCTCAGCCAGTTGAATGCATCAGCAAGCAACAGGTAAATCCTGCCTTGGTTCAGCTGACTTTCCAGACAGAGAGAGACCTTTACTTATGTATTCAACAAACATTTATTGGGCAAAGAATCTTAGCATGCACAAAAAACGGGGTGGCTTGGGCTTCCCTGGTGGTGCAGCGGTTGAGAGTCCGCCTGCCGATGCAGGGGACGCGGGTTCGTGCCCCGGTCCGGGAAGATCCACATGCCTTGGAGCGGCTGGGCCCGTGAGCCATGGCCACTGAGCCTGCGTGTCCGGGGCCTGTGCTCCACAACGGGAGAGGCCGCAGCGGTGGGAGGCCCGTGTACGGCAAAAAAAAAAAAAAAAAAGCGGGTGGCTTAGCTGAACATGTGTGACAGGTCAGCATTCAAATATTTTTATTGTTTTTAATTTCTACCTCAATGAAAAAAATAGTGGTTATCATTTTAGTGTTATAGTCCTGGAACTGCCCATCTCTTCTTCATCTGCTTAATGTTTTTCTGTCGAACTTCTCACCATCTAATATAAAGAGTGACCCATAGAGTTTGTGCTCATCCAAGGCTTATGGAATTAAATAAATGAATGAAGAGTTCATTCAATAGTGAGACTTGCAACAAGTGAGAAGTCCACGCAAAGCAAAAGAGAGAGAGTAAAAAAAGGCAATTTTTCAAACAGCCTGAAAAGGGTGAAAAGACTTGCAAAATTCAGAGAACCAAGAGCTCTGCCTGATTTTTATGATTCAGGGCAGAAATTGAGAAAACGACAGCCTATCTCATGTTTGAATATAAGGCTATTTACATAGTGGCCTAATCATTATGTCTCTATATAGGAAAAAAGCAAGTGTTTTTCTACTGTCTTTGCCTTAAAGCTCCAAGGGTAACAAGCCGTTGGTTTTATTCTTAATTGGTGCATGCTTCTTATTTCTTTTATTTAAAAAAATCAGTATGTGGTTTGTGATACCCTTCATGGAGAAGAAAGAACTGTGGCTGACTTACTATCCTTATTATCAAGACAGTCTGTCAGCATTTATTCGTTAAAGGGACCTCATGTAAGGCAGACTCGTGGTCAGTTTTCTGCAATAGCAAACGTCAAGCCATTTCTAAAGTTAAAATGATATGAAAAGTATAACCGATTCAGGCTATCCTTGATTTAAAAAAAAAAAAAGGCACTGCCTCTTTTACAAAACCCATGGGCTGTGGGTCTGATCTGTCGAGGCGGGGCTCCCAACATCTTGGAAATGTGGTGCTCGGCCACTGCCCACCGCCCTGGCCCTGTTCCTGCCCCCACTGAGCTTCGGGAAGTGGGAGCTGCTCTTCCCAGCGAGTCTGGCCAGAGGCAGAGGCCACTGGTAACTTTAACCCCACGTGGGTAGGCCCTCATTAGAGCCTCTCTCCAACCCTAAAATTAGCTGGCAAGTTTTTGGAAGGGGAGGTGGACACAAAAGCACGGGGCCATGTTTGCTCTTCGGAGCCCAAAGGAAACAGGATTCTGATAACTGGCTCCTTGGACCTGAAAACAGACATCCTTGAGGGAGTTCAAGGGAAAAAGAGCTTCTCTAGCCCGATCTGCAGTAGTCAGAGCCACATGTGCAGGGTCCCACACACTCTGAAGGAGGTGGCGAGGACCAGAGGTCACTCTGGGAGGGAGGAGGGCGGAGCGTGGGAAAGTCTGAAATCCATCAGTAACCGAGTATGTGACAGAAGCTGGGTTCTGGTAAAGCCCTGCGTGCAAACCTAACTCACATTCCCTGTACTCCCTCATGGTACCCATGTGGACCGGACAGTGTGCTACAATTTAACATCTGCAAAACTTGTGTGATGTGGGCATTTTTATGCCCATTTTATAGATGATGAAGTCAAGGCTCAAAGAAGCGAATTAACCTTCCCAAGATCACACAGGCAAGTGGCTGGGCTGAGATACACAAGCTGTCTATTCTAGGTCTCATGCTCTCTTTACTGTACCAAACACCACAAGCAAAGAAGGCAGTAGGAGTAAATATGAAGAGCGTGGGCTCTGGAGCTAGGAAGCCTGGGTTCTAATCCTGGTTCTGCCCCTTAGTAGATGTGTGACCTTGGGCAAGTTACTTAACCTCTCTGTGCCAGCGTTTCCTCATCTGTAAAACAGAGACAAGAGCTGTATCCTTCTCAGACCACACCTTGATTAGAAGCTTGGAACTTTCAGTCCACCCAACCTGCCCCCATCCTCTGGATTGAGTTAATGATCAATCATGCCTACACGATGAAGCCTCCATAAAAATCCCAGAAGTGGGGTTTGGAGAACTTCTGGGTTGGTGAACACATCCATATGTTAGAAAGGTGGCACACCCCAACTCCATGGGGACGGAAGCTCCTGTTCTTGGGTCCCATCTTATGTGTCTCCTCATCTGACTGTTCATCTGTATCCTTTTCATATCCCTTATTATATAATAAACTGGTAAACATTTTTTAAAAAGTTGTATCTTTCTCATTGGGTGATTAGGGGAATTTAAATGTGTTAATATTTATCAAGTATTTAGAAGACTACATGGTACCTATGAAGACTGTTTACATGTTTCATGCTTGTTCAATAAATAAATGAAGGAAGGGGTCTTTTAGTTCTCACCACCATATAGCTCACTATCCAATCACTGAACTCAGAACATGCCTTATATTTTCCTAACATCACGGCATCTGCAAAGTGCTTTTGCTGCCAGGACTTCATCTTACCGTTACAACAGCTGTCCAGAGAATGAAGATTGTACCCAGGTTACAGAAGAGGCCTCAGAGACCTGATTATGTGAGGGTTTTCCAAGTTCACTGGGCAGATGAGTGAAGAGCAAGGACTCCAACTCAATCTTTCTGACCTTGAATCCTGAGCTCTGCATACACTCCAAATAAAAGCATGAACTTCAGGAGTTCGTAGATGAAAGCTTGGCATTGCATCCACCATGGGACCTCAGGACAGACTTCTGTCACCATTTTGCACCGGCTCTCTGATTTCTGGTGAAATTCCTCAACCCTCCATACAAAGTCAGTGACTTCTGGTTTCAAATGCTGTTGTGAACTCCCTGCTGTGTGTCTCTCCTCTATACTCAAGAAATGGAAGTTTCTCTAGTATTGACACATTCTTGATCTCTTTGTACCAAAGAAATTATAGCATTCTCTTTTTGCACATAGGACAAACAGAAGATTCAGGAGTGTGAGTGATTTATCCAAAAGTCACATGAGTTCAGTGAGTAGGGAACTACATCAAGAGAAACAGCTTCCGGTTAATTTTATGAACCTTATATGAATTGCCCAATTTGAGTGTTCAACCCCATGGTTCCTTGTTTTTTTGTGTGCAATCAATGACCCAAATTCTAAGGAAGTTGGACTAGGGCAAGGGAGAGATAGGGAAAAGTAAAAGAAAACAAAACACATTCAGTTTGGTTTGAAGGAGTGGCGAGGAGGCTGGAAGATAGAGGTTTGGGGAACAGAAGAAATGAAGAGCATCGATGTCCTTGGCAAGAACTAAAGCCAGAGTTTTCAAGTGCATAGAAAAGTGGCTGATAGCCAGGCTCGTGCAAACCCTACAGCAACCAGCAATACTTGAACTTAGAGTCAATACTGGCGTCTTAATGCTGCTTATGGTTCTAAAGTGTCCAGTGCTCAGGATCTGAACCATTCCTCTGATGGGGAAACTGAGAAGCAAGATGTGTGAGTTCCAGAGCCCATTCTAGATGGTTAGGTCCCAGGTCAATGGCCGCTAGCCTGATTCTGGGTCCCTACTCTCCAAGGGGTGGGCAGGACCCCAGTCTGCCACTCGAGGAACTGACATTAAAAATGCCCACATTTCAAATGCATGCATGCTACAATTTTCTGATGATAAAGTCAATACAGGTTTATTTGAAAAAAACTAGGATCTGCTGGCATATGCATATATTCTGCAACGAATCAAAAGGATTTGTAATCAGTGGTTTCATTTGGGAGGCTTGTGGATCAGAAGGAAGACTTTTGGCTTTGCTTTTGTACCTTGTTGTATTGTTTTAAATTGAGAATTAGGTTCACGTGTCAGTGTGTGTGTGTGTGTGTGTGTGTGTGTGTGTGTGTGTGTGTGTGTCTACAGAAGATATCTGGAATGTGAGATTACAGACCATTTTGTCTTTTTGTTGTCATCCATCTACTTCTCTGTATCGAGAGAAAGAGAGAGAGGGAGAGGAGAAAGCTAACAATGATCTATCTTAAATAATTTGAAAACTAAAGAAAAAATTAAAATCAATGGTAATCACATCATTCAGATATGAACAGTCTTATCATTGTAGTGTATACCCTTTGTGCTTAAATAATGAGGAGTATTTTATATCCAAATTCTAAAATCTGTTTCTTATGTATTCTTATTTTTTTTTATTTTGTTTACCGTGCTCTTTCATATCTAAATATTCTTCAAAAGCATCCTTTAATAGTCTTTTAATGAGTCTTTTTAATGAGTCTTTCTACAAAGTATTTTTTAAATTTTTTTATTTTATTGAAGTATAGATGATGTACAGTATTATATAAGTTACAGGTGTACAATATATTGATTCACAATTTTTAAAGATTATACTCCATTTATGATTATTATAAAATATTGGCTATATTCCCCATGTTGTGCACTACATCTTTGCAGCTTATTTAATACAAAACAGTTTGTACCTCTTAATTCCCTACACCTATCTTGCCCCACCCCCCCTGCCCTCCTCCACTGGTAACCACTGGTTTGTTCTCTATATCTGTGAGTCTGTTTCTTTTTGGTTATATTCACTAGTTTGTTGTATTTTCTGGATTCCACATATGAATGAGGTCATACAGTGTCTGTCTTCCTCCGTCTGACCTATTTCACTAGGCATAACTGATCATTCATTGGGCATTTTCCCCTGTGCTCATGCCTCCCACGGCTTCTGGCTTCCACTGGGAGGACTAGTGGGTTCTACGTACACAAAGCACTCAGCACCATGATAGAATGTGTAACCATGCGAGGTTTTGTCTGAGACTACATACTCAACCACTTTCCTTCTAGATGTAACATAATTTCTTTAGCCAACCATCTTTAGTGGAATATTTATACTGTTCCATATTTTCCACTATTAAATAATCCTGTGATGAACCTCTTCATCCATAAATCTTTACATGTCTGAATATTTCCTTCAGTGGAAACTCTTAACCAAAGAATTGTTTGATGCATAAGAATAAAAAATGTTAAGGCTCTTGGTAACACTTCCTTAAGTGAGCCACTTCTACCTCCACAACAGGGTTTGTTTGAGAGGGTAAATATTAGATCTCATTGTTCACTTACTTGTGATTTATTTTATTCCAGTGAAGAGGATTTTTCCAGTTTGTTAGCCATGTACATTTCCTGATGGTTAACACATTGTTTTATAAAACCGACCTCACTGATACAATAATAAATTTGGCGTCTTTTAGCATAGATGTGGGAGTCTCTTTAAAAATGAGCAGCAGTCTTGTCTGGAGAAATGAGTTGTTACTTTCTGGAATGTGGATCACTATAGGATTGTAACAGTGAGGGTCCCGGGAGGAAACAGATGGTACACTCAATGGAGATAATTGAGGAGAGTTTATTAAAGGGGTATTCACAGGACTGAGAGCCTGATTAAGGAGACCCAGAAGAGCTAGTGCAGCATCCCAGGGCTAGCATCACTGAGGAGCCTTTACCTCCCCAAGCCTACAGGGGAGGGAGCAGTTGCAGGAACCTGGGGAGAGCAGCTGTGGCTGGAGGAGAGGACCACTGGGCAGGAGCCATGCTGGAGAGAGGCAACCAGCTCTCAGAGAATCTGCAAGGAGGAAGCCAGGGCGTCAATTATCCCGACTTCACTCCCACTTCTTCTGATCACTGTGCCTCCCACTGGCCAATCCAAGCAGAAAGCAGAGGAGGAGAAATCCCCACCAGATGGCCTGCCAGCCTCCTGGAACACAGAGCAGGGCAGGGAAGGGTGGAGAGTGGATCTGGAGAGGGGCACACGGAAAACATGCAAACATCGTGTGCAGTATGCCCTTTTTGATCTTTCTGTTGCTTTACAGACCCCACCAGGACCCCACCAGAATTGAAACTCCACCATGGAAGGACCCAGGGACCCTGTCAGCCTGGCTTGCCTTGGGTTCCCGGACCTGGGAACAGCACCCGGCACATAACAGGCGTCCAGTAATTGCCTGATGAATACGGAATGCGCGAATGCATGCATGAATGAATGAGCTCCCAATCAGCCCTACTAGTTCTCGAACCTTCTACCAAAGGAAGCCCCTTGTCAAAAGCTGGAGATGCTCACACGGGGGGAAGAGAAAACCTTATTTCTCGTTCCCTGAATATTATCTAGCAACATGGACTCAACAGGCCACCTCCACCAGTTCTGGTTCTCGGGACAGGAGCATTCAGAGCTTCTGCCCACCCCTCCCCCAGCTTTCCTCCCCTAGGAAAGCCCACCTTAGGGATATGTTTTGGCCACTGCTGCTGGACAGGACTCTTACAGTGACTGCTCGGGGCCCAGGGGCTGCTCTCTCTCCCACCACCTCGCCTGACAGTGGACTGGCTCCCTCAGAGCCCCAAGGCAACTTATGGAAAACAGAGATTCCTGGAGCCCAATCCCAGGGATTTGGATGCAGTAGCTGGAGTGAGGCCTGCCCCTCAGCACACTTATGTTTTTCAAAAGACTGAAAGGTCATTCAGAGGATCAGCTCTGCTTCCAGGGTGACGTGGGGCTCTGAGTGCTAAACCTGGGAGAGTCCTGGGGGAACCAGGCCAAGTCGGTCACCCTACCTGCTGCTGTGCTGGGCCCACAGGCTGCTTCTTGTGCTGTCTCTTCCTTATGGCTGGAGGTTGTGGCCTTTTCTCAGGGTAAAGCAACGACGTCTGAGAACAGCCTCAAATTCAACAGAAAAGGAAGCCACTGAGGTGTTTATTTGGAGCAGAAATGATTCTCCATACACAGCTCACAGGGGACCTGTGGAGCCATTCAGGACCAAAGCCAGAGACCACTGAGCACAGCTCTGATTGGCTCCGCCTCCCCCGTGTTATCTCCCTCCCTTGGGGCTCTTGAAGGAAGGTGCAGGCTGGTAGAGAGTGGGACGTTGATTTTCAGTAGGGCAATTTTTAGGAAAGGCAAATTGCTACATTGTTCTTTGGGCAAATCCCCCATCCTTCACTGGGCAACTCCAATGGCCCCCTCAGACCACCACCAAATGCTCCGGGACAGGGGCAGCCATGAAGCCCCACACAGAGACCCAAGGGAGATGGAGTAACAATTCTACCCGGGATGAAAGAGATCAGGGAGTTACCCAAAAGCAAGTCCTCAGAGCTCACTTTTGTCCACCGGCTGACTTAGGGGTCTGTCTCCCGTCTCCTTTAAAGGATGGTAGGCAGCATCGTGTAACAATAACTGCTCACGTTCACTGGGTCCCAACTCCAGGCCAGACACTGAGTCAACCACTTCATCATCAAAACAGTCCAATGAGGTGCGGGCTGTTTTTATCCCCATTTTACAGATGAAGAAACTAAGGCCCAGAGAGGTTACAACTTGCTCGAGTTCACCCAGCTAGTAAGTGGGGGAGCAAATATTCAAAGCCAGGTGAGTCTAGCCACAAATCCTTCACATAACTCCATTGTAGTGTCTCATACAATGAGGCACTACAATGGACATAACACAGAGTGGACATAACACGGACCTGGGTCTCAATCCCAGTTTGGCCTCAGACTCTTCTCTGTTAAGAAACTTAATCTTTAAAAAGCCAGTGCCGTTAATACTCCCCAGGCTGTTGTAAATGTTACAGGCAATGCCTGCACTCCCCCCCACCCCAGCACTGATGCTATTGTCACATGACTGTAATTTGTTCTGGTCTCTGCTTACATGTGGTCAGAGGGGTCCCTGTGACCCCAACTAAAAGAGCAAAACCCCAACCCCTGCCCCACTACCCAGCCACTCTCTAGCTCCTTACTCTACATTTCTTTCTGTAGCACTTAACACCAGCTAGCCCGACAACGTGACGGAGTGCACATGCGTGTGTGTGCCTGTGTGTAAGCATGTGCGAAATTTACACGTTTAGCGATGGATTTCCACTCTGTATGTTGAGCCCTGGAAGGCAGGGACCTTGACCATGTTTGCCAAAGTCTCCCCAGCACCGAGAATGGCAGCTTGACCTGTGGGAGGTGCTCACCAAATATTTGAGAATCGGTAAACAAATAATGAATAGATAGTGAACAGGGGCATAAACTGTATCTACTTGGCACACACTAGTCACAACGGTTTTCCTCTACCCTCTTAACAGGTTTTGAAGTGTACAATATTGCTAATTATAGGCACAATGTTGGATAGCACATCTCTAGAATGTATTCATCTTACAGAAATGAAATTTTGTACCCCTTTATTAGCAACTTTGCATTTCAGCCCCTGGAAAACACCATTCCAATTCTTTGCTTCTACAACTTTGACTATTTTAGATGCCTCGTATAAGTAGAATTGTGCAATATTTTATTTTATCTGAATCCTAGGTGATTTTATAGTAAGAGGTCAGAAAAAAAATAAAAGTTTTTTTTAGAAGGCTTGCCCAAAAGAACCAGCATGTAGAGGACAAAGGGAGGAGACTATTCAAGAACTTCTTTTTAAATAACAGTTACAACAACTGCGTGTAAATCTGCAGTATGAGCATCTTAGCAGCCAAGGCAAAGAGGAGACCCAGATGAGACACCACAATTCTGTTATCTGCAGAAAGCAGCCTGCTGTCAGCCAGGTGTCTCAGCCAATGCTCCAGGTAAACAGGAAGGTATTATGATTCCCAGTTGGCCTCAGCAGACCTGCTTGAAAGAAATAACCCAGCATTCAACTTTCGCTCCATGTGGTCCACTCGGACCCCCACCTCTTCTTCCCCTATGTGCAATCCTATCAATCACTCCTCCTTAGGAGGAGAATGCCTGGGGTCTTCATAGTTTTCCCTTCTACAGCTGACGTGCTGAATCGAATGAGATACATGCCCATCTCCTGGGTGTGCCAAACACCATCTGAGACGGCTGTGAGATTTCCTGGCAGGAATCACTTTACAAATGTAGCATGACTCCTCTGAAGTACCAGGACTCTGAAGGCGATATCCCTTGGGAGACCCAGGGAAGTTAAAGGCAAGAAACACCGCGACCAGGGCAACCTCCCAAAGGCAAATGTCATCTTCCCTCGGAAACAGCAAACTCGCTCAAACCGGAAGGCTCCACGAGGCTGTACGTGAATGCTGACTGATCCTCAGCTAAGCCTAGAAAACGGGAGGCAGCTGCAGTCCAGGGTGTCGGCTGCTCAGGAGCTGGGAAGGGGTCAGAGCAGAAGCTTCCATGACATTTTACTGTACTGCCTCTAGGAGGTGCCCCAGTGCAGTGGGAGGACATTTGGAATCCACTGAACTTGGATTCGAATCCACCCGTCCTACTCATTAGCCCATGTGCTTCAACAAATGACTTTACCTCTCTTTGAACAGTTTTTCCTCCATCAGCAGAACAAGGTCGTTCTCATCTTCCCTGTGCAGTGCAGGGGCTAAGAATGCACGTCTGGGTCTTCTCTGGTGGTGCAGTGGTTGAGAGTCCGCCTGCCGATGCAGGGGACACGGGTTCGTGCCCCGGTCCGGGAAGATCCCACATGCCACGGAGCGGCTGGGCCCGTGAGCCATGGCCGCTGAGCCTGTGCGTCCGGAGCCTGTGCTTCGCAATGGGAGAGGCCTGCGTATCGCAAAAAAAAAAAAAAAAAAAAGAGTGCACATCTGCAGCAGGGCAGGAATAGAGATGCAGACGTAGAGAACGGATGTGTGGTCATGAGGGGGGTTGGGGGGATGAACTGGGAGATTGAGATTGACGTAAATACACTACCATGTGCAAAACAGACAGCTAGAGGGAACCTGCTGTATAGCGCAGGGAGCGCAGCTGAGTGCTCTGTGGTGACCTAGATGGGTGGGATGGAGGTCCAAGACGGAGGGGATATACGTATACATATAGCTGATTCCCTTCGTTTACAGCAGAAATTAACACAACATTGTAAAGCAACTCTACCCCAATTCAAAAAGAGAGAATGCAGGTCTGGAGCGGGCTGCTGGAGTTGAACTTCAAGTTTACTGATGGGGTGCCCTTGAGAAGGACTTTTATGTTCTTGTCTTGATCTCCATACTATGACTCTGGTGAGAACTAAACGTGCTGAACCAGGTAAAGCCTTTAAGAAAGTGCCTGTCGTACACCAAGTGTATCATGGATGTAACTCTTTCTGTTCTCCAATGTTTGGGGCTTGTTGTGAGGCTCATGGAAGAACGTAGACAGCACAGCGCCTGACTCTTAGGGTTTGCACCCTGGAGGAAGTCGGACCCTGAGTGTAAACCCACCTGGAGGTCAGGGTCCCTGCTCCAAATCCTCAAAGGGTTCCTGGGACAGCCCGTGGAGGAAGGTCCAGGCCAAGCCTTTTCCTCGGATGCGGCAAAGAGAAGAGACCACGCTAGAAAGGAGCCGGCCAGCGCCTGCCCCACAGGGAGTCAGAGAAACAGAAATAGGAAGCCCGGGGCTGGTATTTACAGTAACTCCTCAGCCCCTGACCACACTGTCTTGTCTGTGGTGCATTTATTTTGGGGACAAACACTGAAGTCATTGCTGCCCGAAAGTGCTCCGGGCAGGCCCGCCTCACCTCTGCTTTCCCAGGAGAGCTCTGGGGCAAGGGAATCAGACCCACAGGCAGGCCCAGAGGTGCCCCCAGTCTGGCAGACTGACCGCAGGCGGGCTCAAGCCCAGGCCCGGGATCAGACTCAGGCTCCCTATGTGGCTTCAAGAGGTGCCCCAGCAGGAAGCGCTGAGGAGGCGGTGGTAGGAGGGGCAGCCCCATTCCACCCACCCTCGCCCTGGGTCTCGCTTTCCTTTTCCTCCCAGGGCTGCCTCAGCCTGTCTTCCTGGCTCTTAGGCCTCCTCTCTTTCCATTTCTTATAACCCAGTAGGAAACGGGGAAGTAGATTCTTCAAAGCCTCTCGCTGGCCTTGATGAGCACACTCCCAGGTCTGAGGTCCAGCCTAGACAGGCCTCTGTTAGCTGCTCCCTGGGCTGAATGGCAGACCATTCTAAAATGCCTCAATTCTGGACACCTTTGGGTAGCAACGGGCCACTGAATCTCTCCCAAGACAAGCCTAAGTCTCTACCGGTGACAAGGTTGTCCTTTCTGTGCCCTGACCAGAGCCTCCCCTTCCTGCCTTGGCATACTGCAGAGATGGGACACAACCCTAACCCACATGCCTGTCCTACCCTGGTCCCTCCAGGCCAAAGGATCCTGGGTTATAGTGCTAGCTCAGCCTCATTCTCACAATGCAACCTTGGTTCTTCAGTTGCAAAATGGAGAGGTTGAATAGGGAGCTAGCTTACATCTCTCTTTATATTTAAAGAAAGCCTTCCACAGAATCCCACTTAATACCACAGGACTTTTCTAAAGACAAGTGAGCACTATGGCAACATCTACTTGCCAGCATCCCTAACCTCCTTCCAAAATCACCTCTAAGGAATCCCTTAGGTAGAGCCACCATAGACAGTTGTGCCCATCACACACTGCACAACCTTAGGAGATGCCATTCACATTGTAGACTAGAAAGATGGCTCTTCCTAGGTTGTTCAGGATACAACCAAACATAATGGCTCCATCTTCAGAGCATCACAAAGTAGAATTTTTAAAACCATTGGACTTACATTGTTACCTTGCAAGCTTGGAAAGCTGACTCTCTATCACAGTAGTATTCAGCCACTATTTCACTAACTCTTACTAAGGTGTGAGTACATAAGGGCTTAAACCCACTAATATTCCTTATTAGGAATATCTGTATACTCACTGAACACATTAAAAGCCATTCTAATGCCCATGATTACAGGGCATATTTGGAGAATTCTGGGTATGAACTAAGGCAGGATAAAGATGCCAAAGGTCCAGGAGTCTTCCTTGTGCCTGACAGTTTATTCCAGAACATAAATACCCTCCCTGTCTGGGACTGGTCCTTTCTTAAGGCCAAGAATTATGCCTCTTGGGCATCTTTACTTCCCCAGAAGACAATGTTATTTTTCCTAAACCAAGGAGAGGAAGAAAATAGATTTATCTACCCTCTACTTGGGGCCAGAAATTACTTTCGCAGTCTGACCTGTATCATCTCATTTATTTTGACTATCACCAAAATTGTGGTTCTCACTGTCACTTTTGAAAACAAGAAATGTGTGGCTAAAAGCATTCAAGCATATTGCCCAAAATGACAAAATGCTTGGGAAGCAAACCCATGGGGTAGAACTTGTATCTGGGTAAGCCCAAAGTCTGTACTTGCTCCCATGAGATGGAATTCCACCTGTGTGCTGGGAGTCAGAATCCCCTGGGGATTTTATTAAAACGTGTGTTCCTATCTGAATTTCTCAAGGGGAGTCCCAGAAATTTCTATTTAGTTCCCCGGGGGGATCCTGACACACAACCTGGTTTGGAGACTGTTTCAGAAGGTAGATTGGTAGTAAAAGTAAACTCACTCAGCCTACCTTCCATACGTTTGTTCGTGCATTCTCCCCTGCCTAGAGGGAGTTCTGTCTTTCACCCTCCAGGGTCCAATTCTAATTCAACCTTCTATAGGAAGACTTCTTGGACTTCTCATCCTCTCCTCTGCTTCCTATCACTATCTCCTTGGGCCGCCCTAATGCACTAACCACAGCACACCTCATACAGGAGATCTGCACTCTTTTGCCAGTCCTAACTTCAAAACCCCTCCTGGGCAAAACCTGAGTCTTGCATATGAGTCTCCATTTACCCCCATCATCACGATGGACACCAGACAGATGGACAGAGCCCTAGATGTGAGTCAAAAAGCATTTACTGTATTGAGTTGGTTGGACTGTTTGATCAATACACTTCATTAGAAACTGGTTTATATGTGGTCAGCCTGTAGCCTGTTCAAACCCCTTGCCTATTGCAGGCTTCTTTGCGTTTAATGACCCAAATACCTTGACCAGGAAAACATCTTTCTCAAACTCACCCACCTGGTGAATTTCTCTAGCTGCTTCAATCACCATCTCCTTTACAGAATCATTCCCAACCGAGGTAGCATTTATTAAACTGGCCTCTGTGAAACCTCAGCTAGGATAGTACCTCCCCCAAGTATTGTATATTTTCTTGTACCCCTTTCCCACTGAGCTACAAAGTTCCTAAACAGCATTAGCTTTTCTTCATTTTGTTTTCCTGGGGCCTTAGAGCTTGGCGAGGCACAAATAGAGGCTAATACGAAGAATGAATGAATGAACCAATGCATGAAGGGGAAAATAACTTGGTACCAGGTGACACTGCTTGCTCAACAGGTAGGTCAGTCTTTCTCTGTAGATTTAGGGTCTCAGAGCGTGAAAAAAGAGTAGCTGCCCACTACCCAGACTTGGGCTGCACAGACTTTCATGGGAGTCTTTTGGTAGCTCTGGGTGGAAAATGACTGTCCCTAAAACTCGTTGCCTTTCTCCCTGTCACAATTGGTCCTGCTGCCCAACACCTGGTACAAGACCGGGGACATGGTAGAGGAGTCTTATCCATTCTTCCTTCTCACCTTCCTCCTCTCTCTCTTACTTTACTCCTTCCCTCCCGTGAGATGCATCTTAGGTAGCATGCTTTTGACTACTGAAGACATTTCCTGAAGTGGACCCCAGAGTGCAACAATGACTCTCATGAAGCAATTCTTCAACAGAACAAGGTCCTGGCAGGGAGGGACCATCCGTCCCCTGCCCAAGCTCCATGAGCACCAGAAAGTGACACACACTCAAGTCCCTGAGATTTCATCAACATGTTCCAGATCCAAGTCAAAACGGTCAATATCTGTCCCCATTTTTGCCCATAATCAGTAACAAATGCAGCAAAGACCGTGAACTTGCTTTTCTAGTACTTTTTAAGAGACCTTTAACCACAGAATTTTTATTAGCTCTTCTTTTTTTTTTTTTTTTTTCTTGGTCATTTAACAAATGAGAAAATCCCAGCAAATGGAAGCCAGATGTGTGTTCAGGGGCTATCGAAAGCTGTGATATTTTTATCTTGTTTATTTTTATTTATTCAGTCTCCTTCACTCTCTAGTCATGGGGTTCCAGTATTTCCTCATTATTTTGAAAGCCAAGAGATGTTGGCTTGTGGTGTGAGTTGATTCTCCACCAGACCCATAAGTCTATCACCTCTAGATGCTTCTTTGTTGGGGAAAGTAGGGAAGCATGTGAGATGAGAATCTCTGGTCCATTTTCATGGACTCAATCAAATACGCCATCTCATACATACATTTAAGCCCTGATATATATCATAATTATGAAACTGGCACAATTCTGTGTCTCATTAAAGTAAACGGTGTGATTAGAACAGTATAATGAACACTGTATAACTTCCTCCTCGCATGTACATACAGGGCCAGGTTTTTATGTTGTTTCAGGGCGTTTACATAATCAGACCATCCCAGTGAGGCTGGGGGCTCATGGAGCCCACCACAAGCATTCAAGGTCATTGGCACTCAAGGTCATTGGCACTTTGGCACCACACCCACTGGCTTGGTGTTCAGACTCAGAAAGACTCCATTCAGTGCCATCCCAGGCTAAAGGGAGAGAAAAATCAATATTCCTAAGTGGAAAAAAGACCCAATAAGTTGCTGTAAAAGTTGCTTCCATTTCTGCCTCTGCTACTAAGTAGGCACTCCTTTGGGCAGTAAAATGGCAGAGTGGTCAGGGCACTGAGGAGGTAACCAGACCAACTCCCCTCTTGGAGCCAGCAACCGCTCTCAAGCCGCTTTGCAGCACCAGAAACTCAATTAACCTTGCCAGGCCTTGCTTCTCTGTCCATTAGTATTTATTTATTTGATTTCCTTAAGCTTGCTCTTTGTGGTTAAAAAAAAAAAAATCACCTGGGGCACAAGCAAAAGACAGCAACAATTAATTAAAATACATAAAACAGAGCTGAGATGGCCAACCGCCTTGAACTTGGAAACAGCAAGATAAGCCTTTTTAAAGTTCTATCCCCAGGGCTTCCCTGGTGGCGCAGTGGTTGAGAGTCTGCCTGCCAATGCAGGGGACACGGGTTCGTGCCCCGGTCTGGGAAGATCCCACATGCCGCAGAGCGGCTGGGCCCGTGAGCCATGGCCCCTGAGCCTGCGCGTCCAGAGCCTGTGCCCCTCAACGGGAGAGGCCACGGCAGTGAGAGGCCCGCGTACCACAAAAAAAAAAAAGAAAAAGATCTATCCCCGGAAATGTCCAGAATTAGAGGAGGAGGCCAAGAACACAGCAATGAAGAGCTCACTAACATGGGGACAGAGGCTTCAGCATTCAGAGGTCTCAGAAAGTGTGAACAGCATCACCCGGCTGACAATGTGCTCCTTGCAAAACTGATCTGAAAAGTGTGGAAGGGTCTTCTCAGCTTTGGAGTCAATGTTGGAGAATCTATCATCGACGCAAGGCACTGGCACTCCCCACATGAGCGACCCATATTCAAAGCCAAGCCAGAAAACCTGCTAGGGCTTAAAAAGAGGCAGTCAGGCTCAAAATAAGGTTTCTCGTAAGAACTGGAACTGTCCAGCAAGGGAGCAGTGCAGTGGTGAGCTCCATCCCTGAAGGAGTTCCTGCAAAAATGGAGACCCACTATATGTCAGGAACCATGCCAGGTATTTGCACAACAGCTCCTGGGGAACCAGATCAGGAGGGACCATGCCCAGTAGGTGAGACACAGCTCAATCTAAGGCTAATTCAGCACAAAGCTTTCTACAAGGAGACATTTTTGCAAGACTACCTCAATGAAGCCTAAAAAGATTCTCTAGTACTTTTTAAAGGACCTTTAACCTCAGAATTTTTATTAGCTCTTTTTTTTTTTTTTTGTCATTTAATATCATCCTTCCCTCGGTTTCTTCCACTGGCCAGTCTATCTTGAATATCATTCCCTATCAGTCCGTGAACAGTGTCTTCATTCTTTACAATGGCTGCAATTATAGGCATCTATAAATGTATCGTTTTTTAAACTTAAGAACTCCCAATACATTGAGGTCATTTACGGGGATCTGCTATCACAAACTTGGATTCAATAAATAATCCTTGTAATTCGCTGAATAAAAGTATATCTTTAGGTCATGTTTCTGGAAGTAGAATTGTTGGGTTAAAGTGGATGTACCTACTGAATGCTGATGGATCCATTGTCTTCCTCAGGGGCTGTGTTTTTACTGAACATTCTCAGAGAACTGAATTGTCACATTGTGTTACTGAAAGCTGACTGCCAGATGTGGTTATTTGGCTACACATGACCGCTTCTTGTAGAAGCCTCGCCAGGCTACCAATTCATATAGTCATGGTGCTGCACCTCCAGATGAAACATAGACTCCTATTCTTGGAAGCCCTTGAACACATCCTGAATATCGATCCGGAGAGAGCAAAGCCCAAAGAGGGGATCTCTCTGATCTGAGGTCTGCTTTCCACATTCCCACATCGTTTTGTAAGATCTGCTTCTTTGGGTGCTTCTGATCCATAACATTCATTTCTTTTCTTTTATGAGGATACAACCCTGGCCTCAACCTCTAGACAGACACAGCAGAGTACATTGCCCCAGCATCCAGACAAGATTTATACACACGGTGCTTCGTTCTTGGCATTATTCTCTCTCTAGTCACTGCTGCCTTCTAAAGAAAATGTGTCATATTTAATAAAAGGTCCTTGTCCTGCTGAGGATGTTGATGAGTTTGGATATATAAATATTGACCAAAAGTAGAGTTGGAGCCAAGGACAAGCAAACATTTCTGCACAATATCAGAGGAATATGGAGATTTTGAGAGCAATGTATGAAAGAGGGTATGAGGAGGAGAGATGGAAAAGGGGGGAAGGAATTAAAGAGCCATCAAGATACAAAAAGGCTGGGGTTGTGTTGGCTGGGGGAGGGACCAGTGAGCCTTCTCTAGAGGTCCAGGGACCCAAGGATATTTTGACCAAGCAGGTTACCTCATGTTTACTCAGAAGCAGCTTGTGATGTTCCGATGTAAGCTCCCTCTTCGTACCCCTACTGCCAAACCATTTCTAAAGTCTACCACCCTTATAAATGCTTGGAGGACTAATGGATTATTGGTTCTTCAGTAGCAAGTTCTTTCTCTATCGCTGTAAATACAACCACAGCCTCTGACCCATCTTCTCCACCCTCAAACCCTACTTTGTTTCTCATTAATAGTGCGTCTCATTAACTGACATTGTCCATTTGTTTTTTCCTTTACTCTTTGTCTCCCCACTAGAATACAAGCCTTGTTATAATAGGAATCTGGTCTACTTCCTTTGTTTCTTTGCCCTCATTGCCTAGAACTATGCCTAGCATATACTAGGTACTCAATAAATATTTGTGGAATGTACTATGTAAGCAAAGAATGATCACAGTTCATGGAAAAGAAAACACGAAAGCATTTGGACGTTGTTTAAAACTCAGCAGACTCAAAATTTAAGTGTCCCCATGTAGCTGAGAAAACATCCATTTTATAAGAACAGGGTGAAATTAAAGTCTGAGGGTTTAAATTAAGAAGAAAGTACTGGCCCTGTTATCCTCATGTTCACAGACTAACCACATTCACAAACTTAGGTGCAGAGAAGGACAATTAATCTCACATTTTTCGGCCTCATATGACTTCCTGCCATGCACAGGGAGGGTGTGAGTCCTGGTGCAGATATCCATGAGCATCCGTGAGTAACTGTGACCAAAATCCCATTACCAGGCCAAGTTTTGCACTAGGAATTGGGCGATGTCGCTGAGGTCAGCAGTTGGCTCTTGGGTCCTCTGTTCTGTGCCAGCCCAGACAATTTACACCCCACCAGCGATAATACAAACTGTGCTCTCACATTCTCTTCAACTGCAGAAGTGGAGAACGTGTCATGGTTTGAAGAGGGAAGGAATAGACCAGTAAGTTTAACCCAAGAGCTCCCTGCATTTCCACCATCAAACTATTCCCTTTTCACTCATCCTGACCTGTTCGCCATTCTCCCCTGTGGATTCAGAACAACCATTTCAGCAAAATAAGAAGATGTCATTAGCCAGGTATGGGGCTCATTGGCTCCACCCACACAGAAGGGCAGGGAGGCCAAAGGCAGCCTCTGGACATCAGCTGTGGCCAGGGTCATGCTCAGGCAACCAAAATGATGAGAATTCAGGGCAACAGAGTCACTGGCCCAAGTAATCCAGGGCCACATGAAGAGAAGCAATGAGCTGAACAACTGTTTCATGGCACAAGACAGTGTAGAAAAGTGATCTAAACTACTCAGAATACCTGTCTACACAACCTCAACTTACATGAGGGCTGTTCTCTCCTAGGCTTCAATGAGATCGTGGCAATAATAGTGTCAGTGGAAAAAATATCATAAACACCCATCCCAGTGTGTAAGTGGTGTCCTTAGAAGGATGATAATAAAGTCACGTTTGCATTCCTCGACAGCATGCACCAGTGTAACAGCCTGGCATTGTTTTTGAGACTGAATTTGACACTTGTCTGTTCAAATAAATTAACACTGTCATTTTTTGACCATTTTTTTTGGCAGAAATAAACAGGTTGCCTTGCCAATTTATGAGTTGACCTACAAGATCCCTTCTGAAAAATAAAACAAAAGCTATGCAAAGTACTTCATTATATTTTAACGCCAAAGTGAAAGCAGTTTTTTCTTTTTCCTCTTCTATCTCTTCATCTAAAAATGCCTTGTTCTATCGCACTCCGTGTAACACAAATGTGATCGCAGTCATAGGAGGAGGAAGAAAGGAAGAGGAAAATGGGCAGGGGGCGTGTAGGAGATGGACATTACAATTTATCAAGGGAAGAGAATGACACCTCATTTTCTATATTAAGAAGTACCGGAAATAAATCAACCATTCACTTAGTTATTCTCTCTGAGCGTCCAACAGCCGGTATGATAACATAATGTGTGCCTTTCCATATTTCCATACTACTTTTTTTATGAATATAGTTGAAATGAACTTAATAGCCATCTAAAAAACAGAAAAAACACAGGGCTTCCCTGGTGGCGCAGTGGTTGAGAGTGCACCTGCCGATGCAGGGGACACGGGTTCGTGCCCCGGTCCGGGAAGATCCCACATGCTGCGGAGCCGCTGGGCCCGTGAGCCACGGCCGCTGAGCCTGCACGTCCAGAGCCTGTGCTCCGCAACGGGAGAGGCCACAACAGTGAGAGGCCCGCGTACCGAAAACAGTTGGGAGTAACAAGTTTGACTACTTTCTCCTAATTTTTCTGTTAAGCTCTATTATTTTATGCTTCTTGACTGAGGTTTAGTCTATAAACAGTTAAATATACAGTGCAATGAATTTTACGTATAAACTCATGTAACACCCACCCAGGTCAAGATACAGAACATTTCCACAGCTGCAGAAAGTTTTCTCACGCTCCTTCCAGGCAATGTCTACCTCTTATCCCAGAGGTAAATGCGATGTGACTGCCTTCATATTTGTTTAATTTTCCTCATTCTTGAAATTCATCTAACTGGAATCATGCATTATGTTCTCTTTTGTGTCCATCTTCTTTAGCTCAGGAGGGCACTTTTGAGATTCACCCATTGTTGCATTTATCATGAGTTTATTATTTTTAATTCAGTGTAGTAGTCTATAATATGAACATACCACAATGTGTTTATCCAGTTTCCTACTGGTGAGCATCTGGGTGGTTTCCAGTTCTTGACTATTATGAAACAACTGCTAGAAACTTTCTTGGACGAGTCTCTTGGACATATGTACTCATTTCTCTTGGGAATGACATTGCTGGGGCGTAAGGGAGGCACATATTTAATTTCATTAGAAACTACCCAGTAGTGTTCCAAGGTGGTTATACCAGGCTCCTATTTTCTTTTTAGATGATTGAGTCTTTAAATACAACTTGCACCCCCGTTTTCTGATCCCTCCTCTCCCACGAGTAGTTTGTTCATGAGCATGTAGACATTTGAGGGTTATCGTGATAGGTTGCAGTCTCTGGAATCAGATAAACCTCAAAACCCTGTTCATTATTAGTTTACAGACTTCAAGTCAGATATTATTTTTAATCATAGCAAGTCTCAACATTACTTTGTAAAATAGCTACAGGATATCTACTTAACTCTATAGGTTCATTGTAAGGATGCAGTGAGCTGATACAGGTGGAAATATCTAGCACAAGTTCAGACACAGGGCAAACACTGGACAAAAGCTAAGTTCCCCCTCTCCCTGCCTTCCTTGACAAGCACCTTCCCCCGTCTAGTAGGTTTTTGGATCTTACAGTTTGTCTCTCTTTATCTCTCTTCTAAGCTTCAGGGGTTGAGGAGGAAGGAGTTCTAGAAGAGACAGACCTTGCAAGATGGAAGGTCAAGAGGCCAGATGCCGACGAGAATCTGTCTTCCAGCAGCAGAAAAGAAAAGCTCTATTTACAGTAGGACCCAGATGGAACTGATTTGTTCAGAGCCATCTTATTCCTGAGTGTGATATTTGTCCACATCATAAAACCACAGGCTACAATGTGTCTGACATTATACCAAGTGATATAACCCCTCCTAATGATATTATAATAAATCCCAAATGAGGCAGCCATCACTGGGCAGCTCTTTCAAAGTGTTCCTGAAATAGTTTTTACAGAACAAGGGATCTGTGTGCCAAATGCAGACACTCACATGAGGCTGGAGGAGTTAGGTCAGGCTTACACATGAACACAACTCTGGCTTAGTCCTTGGCTGGGAATGTTTTCTTTTTATATTAACCTGTTGGCTTTTATGAAAATCAAAATGCCTCTTCTTTTATTTTTTTTCCTTCTTTTATCTTTATGAAAGATGAAATTGAACATTTTCTAAATGCAATAAAATATCCCTCAGGGTGCTTTTTTATTATTATCCTTTAAATCAGCAGTTTCTGTGCCTCTTCATTAGTAAAAGCCAACGACCTTTCATCTTGGCCTCACCTCCCTCAGTGCTCAAAGAAAGCTGACCACATTTCCTGCTGTCCTGGTGGTGGAATCTTGTTTTGCTCTGTTTTTCTGCTAACATACATAGGTATGCTTCCGAGGTACCATGTGGTCTGCTTCCACAAGCCTGGGGAGCTTGCTGACTCAGGAGCCATTGAATGTCTTCTAGGACAAATGTGCAGCCCTTTCTGCCCTTAATGGCAAGAACCACAGGAAATCATGTGTTTCCACTAATGGGGTTGGAGGCACCATCCTGCTGGACTGTGGTCTTGGAATTAGGAGGGCTGGAGCAAGAAGGAATATCTGTTCCCCTCATTCTCACAAACACAAACCCTACACCACCACCATAACCAGCAACACCACTTCCATGACCAAGTTCACAGCACACCGTGTTACTCTCACCCTCGTCATTTCCCTGCCCATCTTCCCCACAATCATTATCCTTCTGGCCATCCCCACTGCAGTGGATCATCTATTCTTTGGATCTTCCCATCACACCTCTTTCTTCTCTCTTTCCCATCCCATGTGTTTCCATCACTGGTCCAATATTTGGGCCCAAGACTCAAGTATATTTGTTTTACAGATACTGAGAAAGATGGCTGTTGTTTTTATTCTCTCACTGGGATCACATAGACGTACCGAGTAAACCTAAAACTGCTAGAGATCACTTACTGCCATCGTTAAGGTAAAGGGAACTTACTTAAAATGAAATACACACAGAAGGCAGCAGATCATAAAGACAGAAAGAAGCCCTGATAAAATTAGACTCCTTGGGTCTAGCCATGCCTATATTTTCAGCTACTTATGTCAAAATGTTACCTGGTGTGCTTAAACTAGTTAGAGTTGTTTCTTTCAACTTGAAAATGAAAGAATTCTGACCAAAATAACCATCCTTGTCACCTGGTCTATATTATCCTTCCCTACCCCAAGCATACTTGAGGTTGGCATTCCATATCTGAGTTTCCGCTGGTAAGCCAGAGCCTGGGGTTGAGATTCTCAGAGCTGACTATGGTCTTTTACCCAAGGTAGCCCAAAGAGAGTGAAATAAGATGAAGTCAGATTCCTTAAGGAAAAGCAGTCACTTCATACCAAAAAGATTAAATGCAAACGCCTAGAAGAATTAGGATAAGACCAAGTTTGCAACAAGAGCAAATGATCTGAGACCATTTTTTCCAGCACTAATGGAGTGCAGTAAGTTTTCTTTATGGGCCAGCATTTTTGGTGGTAGAGATTGGGGGCTGACTTTAAAAATACAAATCAAGATGGGAGACACAGCCCTCACCAACATCATGATCTACCAAGTGTCAAGGGCATGACGGTGACCATCAAGCATTTCATCTTTTCCTAAGGTTTTTAGTTCCAGAGTTACAAAAAGGGCCTCTGCTTTCTGTATTTCTACCTCCAAAAAAGTAGAAATACAAATTTAACATATAAACACCTAAGAGTAATAAAATGCTATTTGTCCTAGAAACAGTGACTAAGATAGGAGGAATACATGAGTCTGACTACAGCAGAAACGCAAAGAAGGATGTGTATTCTCCTTGGGTGATCTGAGACACACAGAGGTGCCATTCGCATCAGTCACCTCCAGGCACTGCCCCAAATCACTTCCACCACCATTCTCATCACTTCTACCACCCCTAGCATGAGATAGCCCAGGATCAAGGACTCAGAGAATGATAATTCCTTTCCCACAACTGGTAATGCTTGCTAATAACATGTGTTCTCTTTCTGATTTTAAAAGTAATGTGTGTCTATTATTTATTTGTTAAACACTCTTGGCTACAAATAGCAGAAACCATCTGAAGCCAGCTTAAGTTTAAAGGGGCCTGTGATAGAAGGCCATATGGGGTCACCCAGAACCCAGAGTACAGGCTCCAGCCAGGTCTCAGAACAAGGAACGAGACAGTCCTCCTCTCTGCTTCTCGGAGTCCTTTCTGCAGTTTTCTCCTAGCAGTTCCCAGAAGATCAGGAGCCTGGGAAGAAAAAACAATGGAAATCAATGATCTCTTGGAAGATTTAAGAAATGTACCAGAGGAAACAAAATGTTACTCTAAAATAACATTTACCTTCAAAAGATGCCTGATTCTGTTATTTAATTTTCTTCTGGGTGTCACTAAAGGAAGACAGTACAGTACGTGAGGTTAGTACTACATGACTTTGGGCTAGCTTCCCATCTGCGAAGATAAAAAGAAATGATGCCCTCTTCAGAGTAATGCTCCATGAATGTTGACTATTATAACTACAAAAGAAGTAGATGACCAATTCTTTTGGCTAAAACCACCCTGATGGGTTGTGAACAGTCACAGAAAAGGCAAGAGCCAACTTCCAGATTAAGAACCAGAGATTGCAGAATCACTCACATTAACAGCGAGAAGACTTCCACATTTCCCAGGACAAACTGCGGCAGGAGAAAGGGAGAAAAAGGAATGTAATTTGGTAAGAGAATGGGGCTTAACATGGCATGGTATTGAAGAACAGGAATGCCTAATACAAGGGTTCTCAACGCAGGGCCCGTGGATCCCAAATGGTCCACAGAAAGAATTCAGAAGTTCCTTGAACTGAGATGGGGAGAGGATTGCATCTTTGTTTTCACCAGTCTCTAACTGAAAACTAGCATTTTTATCTATTGCAAATGTAGACAACCCATAACAATAGTGTTAACAGCTTTTATAGCTTTGTAATCAATAGATCAATCCCTATTTTCATATCATTTTATAGCTGTTGTATATATCTCAAAATATCACTTACACTTATCACTATTTTGTCATATAGCCTACTTTCTAAACTTTATTTCATCTCCTCAAACATGACATTAATGATTATGTAATGTTCCGTCATATGGAGATGCTGTCATTAATTCCTCTAATACTTGACATTTAGATTGCGTCTAGTTTTCATTTACAAATAATGCTATACATAAAGTCTTGCACATAATTTTTGTGTATGTGTCACTCTGACTGCTTCCTTAGGATAAATTCCAAGGTACAGAAAAACTAAATCAAAGTCCATTCACATTTTACCACTCATGAAATACATTGCCAGGTTATTTTTTTTATCATACCGTTAACAGGCACATCAGATATGTATAAGAGAATCTATCTTGCTGTATCCTTATCAGCACTGGGTATCACCCTTTTATTTTTCTTTCCATAATCTGTAATTTTTATAGCATATTGTTTGCAAAGTTGTCTGCAACAGCTCCTCCCATCCCTCATGCATCTCACTTTTTAATGTGACTTTGCAGCCCCTTCCTTAAAGAAGAATGAGTTTATCATTTTAAAATGTGTATTAAATTTTGGGGAAGAATAACAAAATGGACTCTTATTCCACCATCCCAACACAGAGGAGACCACTGTTAACAGTTTGATTTATTTTGTTTCCATCTCTTTTATTTCAGTATGCATGTACTATTTTAATACCAGAACTATAAACTAATCTTGCTTTTAAAGATTGTTGTAAAAATTCTCAAAGGTAACACCAGCAAATCTAATTTGTTGAAGTGCAAAAGGCATAGTTATTTATAACTGTAATTAAGAGATTATTTAATACTAGGGAATATATTACAAATATATGTATCAGATCAATTAAAATGTGATCATCTTTATAAATATGAGAAATTGGTAAATTTGATGCCCAATCCTCTAAAAAAATTATTGAATATAAAGAGCAAGAATATCCAAGCCTAATTTAGCAAGATTGAAATATCTGTCTCAAATATGATAGTCAATTTTACACTTATGGCAATATATAAGCAACATTGTTATTAAAAATAGGAACAAGACAAGAATATTCCCTATACTACCACCACGAATAATGGCTCTGGAAATTCTAGTCCGTGCAATAAGACAAGAAAAAAATTGAGGTGAAACAATTAAAAAAGAGAAAACCAAATTATGGATGTTTGCTCATGATATGATTGCCTACCTCAAACCCCAAGATAATGCTAAAAGTGCATTGTATTAATTTAAAGGCTGAGTAAGGGACCTTCCTATGAAATAAATATATATTTTCCAATATCACAATAATAACATATTAAAAAATTGATTGAAAATCTACCAGTGTTACAACTATGAAAATATGGCTCTCCTATGTCTATTTTAAAACATAAAACATCTAGTAATAACCTATCAATAAATGTGAAGGACACTTATTAACAAACTATAACACTTTCTACCAGATATGAAAGAAAATAATATAATAGAAAAACACTATTTTACTACATGGTAATGTGAATTGTCTTTTCATTATTTTTGTCCCATTAAATAATCTTCCTTTATGTTCTTTAGACATAGGCATGCAATTCCAACCCAGGAAAGCTGTGGAGACAGAACCACAACCCCAGTGGGTCCTAGAGCAGAGGATCAAGACAAAGAAGCTTATTCTCAAGCTTTGAGCTTTAATGTTGTTTGCCCTATTAGGTTTTGGACTTACCTGGGATCTGTTGTTCCTTTTTTCCTTCCTATTTCTCCCCCTTTGGAATGGGAATATCTATCCTATACATGTCACACCATTGTATTTTGGAAGCACGTGACTTGTTTGGTTTCACAGGTTCATAGCCAGAGAACAGTTTGCTTCCGGATAAATCATACCTGGAGTGTCACCCATATCTAATTTAGATTATATTTAGATGAGACTTTGGAACTTTAGACTTTAGATTTTGTGCTGGAATAACGTAAGACTATGCAGGCAGTTGGGTTGTATTTTGCCTGTGAAAAGGACATGACTTTTGGAGGGCCAGGAATGGAATGCTATAGACTGAATGTTTGTGTCCCCCAAAAGTCATACTTTGAAACCTAATCCCCAGTGGTATTTGGAGGTGGGACCTTTGAGAGGTGATTAAGTCATGAAGGCAGAACCTTCATGAATGGGATTACTGCCCTTATGAAAGACACCCTAGAGAGCTCTCTTGTTCCTTCTGCCATGTGAAGACACAGTGAGAAGATGGCCATCTGTGAATAAGGAGACAGGCCCTCACCACATAATGAATCCGCTGGTATATTGGTCATATTCTTACCAATCTCCAGGACCATGAGAAATAAATTTCTGTAGTTTGTCATCCACTCAGTCTATGGTATTTTATTATAGTAGCCTGAATGGACTGAGACACAGACATACTCCTCTGACCTCCATCATGTAGTAACAATCCAATTTCTCTTTCACATTTAAAATCAATCACCCAGCCAGCACAGAAACTCCCTTTCTTGCTGGTTCGCTGGCATGAGGAGTCTAAGGAGACCAGGAAGCAGCTTCATTTTCCATCTAGTTGACCCACTTCTGTATCCCCTGGAGGGAGCACTTCTTCCTTGGGCTCCAAATCTTCTAGACCAAGGGAGTTCCAGTCACTGGGGCAGGCTGCAAGACATTTGCTCTGGAATCCTTATGATAGTAGTAAGAAGAGCTCATTCCCAGACCAGTGAATCTCGGCTATGGAGAAAACCAGTACCATTTACTGTTCACTGATGTAGCATAGTTACTGCATCCTGGAGGATGTTGCTCCAGCCCCACAAATTGCTACCATGCAGCTAGTGCCATAAAGAGTCTTCAAAAGGCTTATTCCAGAATTCTATCAGGCCAACTGCTTGAAGGAGATGGAGAACATTGTGAGGCCAGTGAACTTAATAGGCATGAGCCCATTGTTGATCTTCATTGGCTCTCAGATGTGTTCCTTGGTCAGAGGTAATGCTGTGTGGAACACTGTGGTGGTGAATAAGGTCTTCTGTGAATCCATGATGGTTTTGGCAGAAGTGCTGCCAGCAGGGAAGGTAAATCCATATCTGGGGTAAGTGTCTATTCCAATGAGAACAAAGAACTGCCCCTTCTATAATAGAAACGATTCAATGTAATCACTGCCACCAGGTTGGTCCCTTGGGGAATGACACCACATTAGGGTCTCACAGTTGGTCCCTCCTATTAGCAGGTAAAGCAGCAAGCAGTTGCTTTAACCAGATCAGCCTTGGTGGGTGAGAATCCATATTGCTGAGCCCATGAGAAACCTCCATCCCTGTCACTATGGCCATTTCGTTGATGAGATACAGAGCTGCAGGTGGCAGAGGGGGCTCCAGAAGACTCCGGGGTTACATCTTATTGTGCCGTGAGCGTAAGAGCAAAGCATGAAGTAGGGAGCAAAGCTAATAGGAGGTTCTAGGTACTTTCCTGTAGGCATCTTAGCCATAGACATCACTGCCACAAGCATTTTTGCTGCACACATTTCCACCACATAGCTAATTGGCCATGAGGCAATTTTGCTGTAAAAGATAAAATAATGAAAAATTTAAAAAGGGACATTAAAAAGGATGCAATGAAACATGAGAAATGAATAACAAAATTTAAAAGACTTTATTGCAAAATACAAAACATTTGAATGAATTTAAAATGTGTGTAGATTCATGGCAAGACTGCACAAATAACTGATCTTATTTTGTGGGTTTTACCGAAGCACTTGTCTTCCAAGTCTTTCATTCATAGTATTTTATACATTTTCTGCTTGCTGATTCATCTTCTTTTTCAGCACCACACTTTTTCTTTTTCATCAGAATTTCTTCCTTCATTAAGAGAGGTATCAATCTCCAAACACTAGTATGCATGTTTGTAATTGAACTTTCTATTGCGTTGAGAAAACCTCTACATCACTGTGTGTTCTTGACATATTATCACATGTCCGCTGATAGACGTTTCAAAGTTCTGTGGGAAATGTGGGTTCAACTCTGCACCTTCTAGGCTCTCGGCAAAGATGCCTACGGCAAAAATACATGCTAACAGGGATCCGGGCGATGCAGGACTTCAGGAAACAGACTGCAGTGCCAGAGCTTATAGCTGTTGCATGGGTAGGTCAAAAGAGTCAGGATAACATTATCTTTCCCCCAGTGTGCTCTGGAAGCCTCTCAGATGAGCATGGAATCTCTGAGTGACTGGTCGTGTGCATCTGCTCGGGCACCCCACCCAGTGGGCATTCCCCAGAGGCAAGAACTTTCCCCACCCCTCTTACTGGCAGCATGATTTGGGCTTCCCATGGAGAGAAGCGGGTGCATCAGAGCTGATGGGCCTCTCTTGTGGTCCACGCCCTTCTCTTCTCTGCAGCTTTCATGGACTATTGATGGCTCCGTTGTAATGGACCTCCCAGAATACCAAATCACAGCCAAGATGCGAGCTCTATAGCTCCCTCTCTTCCACCCTGGCCACGTTTTAACTTTAAAAGCCTCAGAGAATAGGCTTCCACTCCTATTGTTTTACCTTCCACTCCTCCCTTCCAGACATGGTACTGAATTAGTATTATTATTATTTATTTTTATTTTATTTTTTTTTGCGTTATGCGAGGCTCTCACTGTTGCGGCCTCTCCCGTTGCAGAGCACAGGCTCCGGACGCACAGGCCCCGCGGCCATGGCCCACGGGCCCAGCCGCCCCACGGCACATGGGATCCTCCCGGACTGGGGCACGAACCCACACCCCCTGCATCAGCAGGCGGACTCCCAACCACTGTACCACCAGGGAAGCCCTGAATTAGTATTATTTGATGGCACAAAATAAGGAAGTGCTGAGTGAGAAACCCTCCTATCCCCTCCCATCCCTGACCCCAGCCTTCACTTCCCTTTTTTCTGCCTTCACCCTTTTCTATGAGATCTCATGGGAAGGGACCATGCAGCCTTAGGACTCTTAACACACATCCCATTGGCCCCCTGGAAGCTCACCACCCTCCAACCCCTTCCTTAAAATCAGGAGAACAGTAGTTAATATTTGGGCAATAAACAATAAACAAACTTTATCAGAGGTCAGAGAGCTGGATTCGTAGCCCAGGCTCTGCCATTTACCAGCAGTGAAACTCTACTTTGACATCTCTGCTTCCCAGTTCATAAAGTGGAAATGAGAACAGCCCCCTGGAAGAGCTTTGTAAGGGGTAAAGATTTATCAACTTGTAAGTAATGGAATTATTTTTTAAGGAGGGGCAGGTGACAGTGCATCCAAGTTACAGCAAGGCCAGGAGAGGTGATGGGCTGCCCTGGCTGTAGAAGGTGGCAGACAGCCTGGCCTCAGCCACCCTCTCTGGGGGGTCAACACCAGAGTTCTTAAAGCTTTAAGTTCCATCAGGTTTCTGGGTAAAAAGTGTTTGTCCTTGGAACTGCTCCTTACTTCTTCAAGGTTATTATTTCCAAGGTGGCTTTATTTTAAGAAAGAGTAAAATATGGTCTATACCCTAAGACCCAAGTCATAATCATAAAGGACCTTTATTCCCTAAGTTTGACCAAAGCCACCTACATCAGAAGGAGCCAGAACAGTTTTGTAAATGCAGATTCCCAGGACCTGGCTTTGAGCATCACTTAATTTCTCTTATCTTCCACGTCGAGAAAAACAGGCTTAATAGTACTCCTTGCCTAAAACCTCGGTAAAAGAGTTTAGGTGGAAAAGTGAGTAGGTAAAAAGATGAATGGCTTGCAAGGCAAGGGGTATGATTTGCAACTGGAGAAAATGACCTCTAATGTCCCCTTCACATCAGACCCCGAGGATATCTTGGGCCTCAAACAACCAACAGAGTGGTCCCCATTCCTGTCCACAATGCATCCCAGCCAAATCACAGAAAGTGGACCCCTTGGCCGGGCCCTCAGCCAAGGCTGGAGCTGTTAAGAAATAAGAATGTGTGTATTTATTGAGGAAAATAAAAATGTGCACCCGACATTGCACAGAGGCGATTTACGAGGTTTTATGGAAGTGTCACCAAAGGGCCCACTCAGTCACTGCCAGTGTCAGGTCTGCGGACACCTGGGAGCTTAGGCAATAAAACTCCCTGCTGGAGACGGTGAGTGGGACGTGCTTTGCGGGGGAAGCGGGAGCCACGTGATGCAGGTGCCTGTACCTGTGGGGTGTGTGGGAGTGTGTGGATGGGTGAAAGGCAATGTGAACACATAGTGGGTCTGCAGGAGAGCGTACATGTGTGTGGGTGTCATGAGAGTGTGTGGCGTGGGTCACCCAGGAGGCTGAGTCACAGTGCAGAAGGGCACCCGTTACTCAAGCTCTCTTCAGAGGACCACAGAGTCCTGGCTGCTCCCAGGAAGGGGTTAGTCATCACCTACTGCTGAGACTGAAGACCATGGGGTTGTCAAGCAAAGCAGATTCTCAGGGGCAAACATCTCTGAGCTGAGCATTCAAGGATGGGTAGAGTCTGGCCAATGGCAGGAAGAGTGCGGTCCTGACTTGTGCACTTCCTCCAATGGGTCTAAACCCCCCATGGGTGCTACAGCCTATGTGTTCCAGGTCTCTGAAGCTTCTGGAAGTTCCGTGAACCAGTCTCATGCCTTGTTGCTCTCCATCATCTGTCCAGCCCTCCTGCCAAGCCCAGCAGAGCCTGGATGTATTCACTGTCTCACTACTACGGGAGAAGGTTCAAGGAAGTAAGGTGTGTTATTAAGGAAAAAGAGAGGAAGAAAGACCTTCATGGCAAGGCCTGGACCAACCAGTATCCATCTTCTTAAAAATGGTCTTAAGATCCCAAAGCAAGTAGATCCCTGCAGAGCATGCAGGAAAGAGGGGCGCCCACTTCCTCTCTCCCTTTCATTCCGCTGCAGCAATGAGAAAATCATGAGTTTTGCAAGATCCTTTCATCGCCTGGGGCACGCCAGCATCACATGCATCTCTCAGCACGTGAGAAAGGTCACTTCCCTGCAAAACAGGGAGGAGCTCTGGGCAAGTGTGGTTTGGGAAACGAAACCAGACCCTTCAGTTTACAGCCCCGGGTGCACCAGGATGACTGGCTCAGCTTGGAGTCTGAGGTTAGGGTCCAGGAGTGTACGAATCCCTACCTTGTGCTACATCCTCACCTGGGCACTTCCACACACCACACTGAGTCCTCAGCCAAACTCTGAAAGGGGAAATTAGCATAACATTGACATGGGATCAGACTATCAGATCCAAAAGGCTGTGATATTTGCTCAAAGACATAAAGATGGCAAACGGCAGAGCCATCTTCCGCTGGGAACGAGAGACTCTTTCCTCTTTTTCCCCCAGCCCTGACCGCTTCCCTCTCTCAAGGCCTTTAAACCATGACACTTGCAATCCTTTTGCTTGTCTCCTCTCCTCCCTCCCAACAGACTGGAAGCTTCTGCGATCAGGGACCAGTTCTGCCCTCCCCACCCCTAGAGACCAGCACAGGCTGGCACGGGGCGAGGGTGCTCATGGAACAGCTTACAGAGGAAGAAGGAAAGATGGAGATATCGGGTCAGCTCCCTTTCTAACTAGCATCACCACTTCTGACTTCGGGAGATAACTAAGCCTCCCTGAGGGCCAGGAGGAAAATGCAAGGGCCAACATCTCTGTAACCTGAGACTTCTGGTTGCTGACACCCACCCCCAGTCTTCCCCCCACCCCCCAACCCCAACTGATGCCCAAAGCATCTCCTAATGGGCAGGGACTCTGACTGCCAAAGGGATCAATTTCAGGCTCCCGGCCCCTAACCTCAGCCAGAGAAAGCCCCTGTCCTAGTAAAACATCCATGTCTTCAGTCATTATGTGATCTGGACAAGGTAGGTCTGTTCATCTCTGTACCTGCCCCCAGGGACTAGTGCCCTGTCTTATCACACTGTGGCCTCTCAGGGAATGAAGGCTCCATGACCCGTGATGTCTGCAAGTGGCCCATAAAACTGGCATTGAACAGACATGCTTAGAGTTCGTGGAGGGAGGTGGGTGAGAACCAGGGCTGGTTCAAGTTCCAGTGCAAAGGGTCCAGGCTGCAGTCACTGGAACAATCAGGAGAAGCAGATCTAACGGAGGATCTCAGTTATTTGATGTTACTGACCTCCGGTCTTCCCCAAAGCGCAGGTTTTTAAAATTGGAAGCTCTCGGTGGAAGATCCTAACTGTGAGCAAATATGATTAAAGTTACAGACTCTGTGAACTGCCGTGTGCTAGATCAGTGCTTCCAAATTTTTTATGTGCAGACGAACCACCCGGGGATGTTGTTAACCTGCAGATTGACTTGGTAGGTCTGAGGTGAGCCCTGAGATACTGCCTTTCTAAGCAACTCCTGGGTGATGCTGCCAATCCACAGATCACACCCAGAATACCGAGGGGCCCAAGCTCAAGGTGCCCGGTGCTGGCTAAATGTAATATTCCTCCCCTTCTATGTTTCAACACTCAGAAGGAGGCCCAGTACCTGTGAGGGAAGACCCAAGACCCTGTGATGCAAGTCCTTTCCCAGCCAGGACCCCACTGCACCCCGTCCACCCCAACTATGCCCTAGACCAAATGGTCGGCTGCACCCCAGGCTTCTCAAGCTTTATACCACACATCTGTCCTTACAGCTGCTGGTCCCCCTGCCTCAAATGCCATCTCCTCTGAGGCTTTAGAAACTCCTACTCATCCTTCGTCCCTCTCTCTCTAGCACCTACTCTACTTCTGCTACTTGCTACTGGTATAAACTGAAGCAAGGTACTTCACCTCTCTGAGCCTCGGTTTTCTCATCTGTAAAATGGGGATAGTAATGATGTCCACCTCACAGGAGGGTTTTCCAAGTATTAAATGAGATGATACACACAAAATGCTTAGCAAGCTTCCCGAGACATACTAGGTCATCGAGAAATAAATAAATCATCCAAATTGAATGTCGCTCCCTCTGGGAAATCTTCCTGGATTTTTCCATTTATCTGTTTATTTGTTTTTTGTTTGGGGGGGTAAAAACCATAATACTTGGTTTTTACTTCTCTGATTGCCCCTATCACACAGCACTGCAAGGACCTATTGACTGGACTATCTTGCTTAATAAGTCGTAAGCATCTGGAAGTCAGGACAATGTTTTACCCATCTCTGCTTTTCCAGAAAATAGCACAGAGTCAAGCACGGAGTGAACGGTCAGAAGGGGTGCCAAGTGGCAACAGCCAGTAATATTCAGGGGTGCTCTGTGTCTGAAGGTGGCATATCTCACAGAAGCAGTATGGTTAACTGAAAGATCCAGGAAAACAGAAGCTCTGTTTAAATGGGTTTTCCAGATAACTGAAGATTTCACATCCACAAAACATCACCCTTTATTTTTAAGCAACGTTTCAAGATTTTCCTAAATGTGTCTCTTACTTCAACAGAACACAGTTGTCCTAATAGAACCTTCCCAAGATGACTTGGGAACATCATGAAAACATTAATTACTGTCCCCAGGGTTAGGGCGACTATACACCTGATTTGTCCAGGGCAGTTCTGTTTTGCACTCATTGCCTGGTATCATTATTCAAGGCATCCCTTTTCATTCTGCTAGTGTCCCCTAGTTTGGACAAGAAATCATTAGGTCACCCTAACCATGGATAGATTATACTGGATCAAAGTGATGGTCCAAGGGACCCCTAAAATGAATATTAATATTTGCTGTGGGGTTTTTCAAATATGGCCCCCAAACCCTTTGACCCTTCTCCCATTGAGAAATGAGGTCTCTGCCCATCTTCCTTGAATCTAGGCAGGTTTAGGATACCCAGACCAATAGCACATGGCAGCAGTGGCCTTGTGCTGTTTCCAGGCCTGGGCCTTAAGAAATTGACCCATCTCCCCTCCCGTCTCTTAGGATGCTAACTCTTAGAACCCAGCCACCATGCTGTGAGGAAGCCCAAGACACGCTGTGGAGAGGCTCCTGTGGAGAGAAACCAAGAGCCAGAACCAACCTGCCAGCAGGGCGTGAGTCATCTTGGAAGCAGATCCTCAGCCCCGCTCGAGCCACCTAGCTAACGCTGTACGGAGAACAGCTGTTCCTTCCAAACCTGCTCAAATTGTAGATTTGGCAGCAAAGTAAATGATTGTTGTTGTTTTCAGTTACCTTTCGTGGGGTATCTTTATGTAATGATGGATAATCAGAGCGTTTGCCCCAAAAGAGAAAATCCTGCTGGAGCATTCAGTTTTTGGAATTCTGGAATTTGTTAAGGATCAGTCTCCGGCCTTCTCCCTCAAGGTCAGACTGACTTTGTCACTTCCAGGAGAGCACACCAGGAAAACAGTTTTGAAGATAGACTCTCTGGGTTCTAGTCTCCATGAAACCTCAAGGAAATTATTTGTCCTCTGTGAGCCTCAGTTTCATTATCTGTAAAATGCAGAAAATGAGACTTAATGTCATCATGTCGCAATAACGAATATAAAGCAGAAATTGGCAACATTATTTGTGAGAGGCCAATAGTGAACATTTCAGGCCTTGAGGACCACACAGTTTCTGTCACTACTATTCAATTCTGCCACGGCAGCAAGGAAGTAGATACATAAAAAAATTGACATGGCTGTGTTCCAATAAAAACTCTTTTACAAAAACAGGATTTGGCCTGTGGGCCATGGACTATAGACCCCCTGCTGCAAAGGACTGGGAAAGTTCCTGGCATAAATGCTTGCTATTAGCATAAGTATTATTATTATTGATATAAATACAACTTTCCTTAGGCAGAAAATTTTCTTATGGATTTCACCAGCTTCATAACCACAGAGTTCACCAAACAGTGTTCACCCTGAGATAATTAGCAGCGAACCTAGTAACAAGATGAGTCACCCTAAAGGGGTGACATGGAGAAGTTTCATAAATAGCACTATCATCTTCCTTCTCATAAGTCTTGACCAAGTCATCTTATTTCTTGAATCAAAGTAGTTCATCTGTACAATGAACATACGCATTGCAACCCTTTCTGGGCAAAACTGGTATTTCAGATCCAGAGCTAAGAAATTTTCTCATGTGTCCATCACTTCTTTCAGATGAGAGCCCCTGGGCAGGAATTTTGGAGGCGTTCAGCTTTAGGTTTAAAAAAAGGAAGTAGATAAGGGAGAAGGAGAGGGAGGACGAGGGAAGAGTCTGGAGGAAATGTGCCCCGGATAAATTTAATCTCTCTTGAGTTCCCCATTCATTCATTAGCTCATTCAGCTCTTGGTGTTCCCTGCCAGCTATGTGCCAGGTCCCAGGCTGAGAGTCCAGTCACTAGAAGCTAGATCAGGACGCTCCCAACCTCTGCCCTTATGGACGGGCGCCACATCCAGGGAAGGGAAGAGACCATTAAGTAAGACATGGCAACAATAGTGTTGTGCATTGTGAAAGGGGAAGTGGAGGGTGGGGACCACCATTTGGGGCGGGGGACATGACCCAACTGGGGACCAGGGGAGGTCTCCCCAAGGAAATGACATTGAAGCCAAGACCAGAGGGATGAGTGGGGATTAATCCTCCTCCCCTTCCTTCCTCCTCTTCTTACCCCTGTGCTTAAAGAAACACATTTCCTGACATCCGTGCAAGCATGAGATCACTCCTCCCTTCTCCTGCAACAAGTCTTCCCTTGTCTGAACTACCTTTTAAAACATCTCTTTTCTTCACCTAGACCTTTACCCGAATTGTCAATGCTCTTAGGATAAAAACCAAAAGCCTTACCATGGGCCAATCGGCCTTATGTGACGTGGTTCCTGATACCTCTCCAGCCTCATCTCACAGTCTCCCATCAGTAACTCTGCTCTGGCCATGCTGGATTACTTTCCATGCTTCCCTACCACAGGCCCTTTGCATATGCTCTTCCCTCTACCTAGAATATTCCCCCCCCACACACACAATTTACCTAATTAACTCCTACTTATCCTTCAGATCTCAGATCACTTATTCCCTCAGGAAAGTCTTCTCTGGCCTCCCAACTCATTAAAAGTCCCTGTTTTTAAACTTTCAAAGTCCCATAGACCCCCTCATTCTTAGAACTTGCCACAGTGCAATTTCTATGGTCTGTGGGAAGATTGGACCAATGTCTGTCTCCCCAAGGAGACCGCAAGCCCCAGAGGAGCCTGGACTTGTCTGCATTGCTTATTGTTTCACTCCAGCACCAGGGTCTGGCGCAGAGTGGGAGCTCAGCTGAAGTATTTATTTCCATGAAAAAAATGTTGGATGCAAAGGTCTGGTGCCATCACATTTCTACTCTAAAACCCTTGAGAATATCAAAACCCCAACCCCTTTAGTGCATATATGTTCCCTGGTTTGAGTTCATAAGAGCAGGTGTGGCACAGTGAGGAAAAAAAATCTACCATGGAGTCAGGAAAACCAGTTACAGGACCATCTCTAATTGCTTTTGGGTCTAGGTTTCCTCATCTGTGAAAGGGTAAAATAAGAGCATCCTCTCCAACCACCCCTTGGAGCTGCTGAGCATAATGAGACCACTTCAAGAATGCAGGTTTATGTTTATCATGGCCCAACATCCACCAGAGAATCAAAAAAGAGTCATCAACACACAGGGTCCCATTGCTCTGTACAGACGCTGCTGGGGCAGGTGGCACACCCTCTGGGAGGGACAAGAAGAGGAGGACGCCTGAAGCTGCCTGTGCCACCCAGGGCCCTGCATTATTGATCATCAGTCTCTCAGAGGGAACATTTGCCTTTCTTCCCCTTCCAAATAATTAAAGTATAATATTTTACACCCTGATAAAATTTACTGGGACCCTCGGCACGTAATTATAGTGTTTCTTTAATGGAGACCCCATAAAAGATGCATGATGAGAAAGTTAAGGATCTGGATGGAATTACAACGATGTGACAAATAATTTACAAGTGATAAACAGTCTGAGGGGGAAAAAATTCCAATAACCTCTCATGAAGGCTAACAATTAAAATAATAAATTCCACAAGAGCAAGGGTAAACCTTTCTTCTTAGTCAAAGGCTTAAACTCCATGAGCCCAGGAAGAAGAATAAGCCTTCTTGTCAAAGCCAAGTCCTGGACTCCCTGGGCATCTATTCTTTCTGTATGTATGTATTTGTTTTTGTACTTAAGTACTTGCTTATTTCATCTTTTTAGTAATTTATTCATCCACTGATTATCTTGCTTTATTTCTAGCCATTCTTTCATTCCATTACCAATTCTACTTATTCTTTCTCCTATTCTTCTATCCACCCACCCCATCCACCCATCCTCCCATTCATTTATTAATTTATCTACCCATTTATCTATTTCCATCTGTTCATTTGTCCATTTATTCTTTTATTTTTTAATTCATTTATCTATCCCTTCATTTGTTTTTATTCCTCATTTATCCATCCATCCATCCCATCCACATGTATTGCTCACTTGTGCTAAGCAGATTCTTTACCATGTTCTAAGGCAACCCTATCCAAAAGAACTATAATGCGAGCCATGTGAGTCAAATAAGCAATTTTAAATTTTCTAGTAGCCACATTAAAGAATAAAAAAGAAACAAGTGAAATCAACGCAAATAATCATTATATTATTTAGTAACAATTTTCATTACAGTGTATTTTAATACATTTCATGTATTTATTTTAACACAAAATATAAATGCTGTCTAATACATATTAATTTTATTTAAATACTATTTAATACAATCACTAACTTTATTTAACTCAATTTATCCAAAATACTATCATGTATTTTGGATTTCAACATGTAATCAATACAAATATACTAACCAGTTACTTTTCATTCCTCTTTGCATCCTAAGTCTTCAAAATCCAGTGTGTATCCTACAGCCACAGATCAGGTCAATTGGACCAGCCACAGTTCAAGTGCTCAACAGCTACATGTGGGACCCATATTGGACAGCCCAGTTCTAGGGCTTCAAAGTTGAATCAGATAGAGCTTTTACCCTTGAAGTTTACATTCATGTGGGGAGAGAGAACTCAGATTTGTCAACTATGAGACTCAGTGCATGTTTCACACATTATCTCATTTAAGCTTCACATTTAAGCTATAAGATACTCCCATTTATAAAGAAGATGTGGTACATATATGCAATGGAATATTACTTAGCCATAAAAAAGAATGAAATAATGCCATTTGCAGCAACATGGATGCAGCTAGAGATTATCATACTAAGTAAAGTAAGTCAGAAAGAGAAAGACAAATACTGTATGATATCAATTATATGTGGAATATAAAATATGATACAAATGAATCTATCTATGAAACAGAAAAAAATCACAGACATAGAGAACAGACTGGTGGTTGTCAAGGGGGAAGGGGTTGGGGGAAGGATGAAGTAGGAGGTTGGGGTTACCAGATGTAAGCTTTTATATATAGAATGGATGAACAACAAGGTCCTACTGTATAGCACAGAAAACTATGTTCAATATCCTATGATATTAAAATGCCCCATTAAAAGCGATGAAACCAAAAAATATATATCCTATGATAAACCATAATGGAAAAATATTTTTAAAAAAGAATATACATATATATATATATAAAACTAAATCACTTTGCTGTATAGCAGTAATTAACACAACATTGTAAAACAACTATACTTCTATTTAAATAAATACATACTTTTTTTAATAAAAAGATACTCTCATTTTACACTTGGGGAAGCTAAGGCTCAGAGAAGTGATAAAAAGTTCTAGAGTCAAATCAACTGAGCATCCCAAAACACTGTGTCAAATGATCAGATGGAGAGAGGGCTGAGCAGCTATGGCAACATGAAAGGGGGCTGTCTGGCTCTGCCCAAACTCTGCAAGGGCTGGGCTTCAGGCACTGGGCCAGCCTGGAGCTAGGGAAGGAGCCACACAGCAGAAAAGTCTTTCCAGACCAAGGAGACAAAGAAAGAGAAAGAGAACTCACATTCCTTTATGTCCAAGCATATCCCTGAGTTCTTCAAAGATCACTGGGCAGAGACCCAGGGTGTGAAAGAACATATTTGGGAGAATAAAAATGTTGGCACATGTCAAAACTAGGCTTTTGCACCCAAACTCATAACCTATCTATTCATAATGAAGAGAGCCAGGATTCCATAGCCAATTAACTGCGTGGTACCTAAGAGTGAAGAGTTGGATGACTCTACTTATGCTGAGGATGAAGAAGACCATGGTGGGGACAGTAAGGAGAGCTCACGTCACTGAGCATTTACTACAATGATCTAAGTGCTTCACTGCAGTGTTTCACTGATGCCCTTATTTTAGAGGTCAGGATACTGAGGCACTTTTCCAAAGCCTACTAAGTGTCATCTGCCGTGTGCTACTTGCATAGACCCCCCTGTCCCATGAGCATTTCACTGGAAACTGGCTAAGCCAGACAGGACAGAGCCTGCAGGATGGCCACTGTGGGGGGTGAAGTTGAGCACTCCATGAATGGTGTTTCCACAAAGTTCATAGTCCAGAGGGGAAGAGGAATTTGTAGGCAAATAAAGACCCTTCAGATTTCCAGTGCTGGGATAGAGCATCCCAACACAGTAAAGTAGAAACAAAGAAGGTCAGCTGTCACTTCCCTGAGGCAGAGGTGGTCAGGAGGGCTTTACAGAGGAGGTGACACTGTGGCATCGTGAAGCTTTCTCTGACACCCCCAACGAGAAGTAATCTCTCTCCCATCTAGACATGAGCGTCTCTGTCAGGTACTTGGACCACAGGCCCCGGCCGGGCCCTTTGGGACAGTTTCCTCTCCCTCCCCCCTCCCTCCCCAGCACAGCCGCTCAGCCTGTAATCCCCCTGCAGGCACCAGGGAAGCGTTTATACTTACTCAACGTCATGATGGATCGATGGAGAAATACAATTGCTGGGACTTCTGAGAATGTATATATTTGTTTAAAAACCCCTGTCTTTCTCGGGTACAGACAAAACACCGACGGCTTAACACCTCCCAGAGATGCATGGTGGGAATGATTTCAAGGCTTTAGTTGTCAGTAGCAATATCAGTCAGATGGTCTACCCCGTGGCCTCAGCTCAGGAAGAGAAGAGACATCGGCAGGGGAGCAGAAAGCACACAGAGAGAGATGGAACCAAAGTTAGATGGAGACAGAGCGATAGAGAGAGAGAGAGAGAGAGAGAGAGAGAGAGAGAGGCAAAGGCACTGAGGAAACAGCAGGGAACTCGAGAAAAGACAAAAACTGAGAAAAGCCTATTCAGATTTAGGGAGACTGAAAGAGTCAGAGGGGTGAAGAAAACAGAGACAGAGCCAGACTCAGACTAAGTAAATCAGGCGTCAAAATAAGGATGGAGACCAAATGTTCCATGAGACTGGGAGAAAGAGAGAAAGCAGAGACAGAAAAGAAAGAAGGGTGAGAGAAGCAAGGCGAGCTCAGCACCCAGTTCCTGCCTCGGACCTTTGCTCCCTGTGCCTCTGCCTGGACGCCTCTTCGCCCAGCTTCTTGCATCGCTGGCCTTTTCTCCTCTTCCAGGCCTTTGCTGAACTGAGACGTCCTCAGAAAGGTCTCCGGTGGCCACTCCATGCAACTGGAAGTCTGTTCTACTCACTCCTGCCTGTTGTTCTCCATCAGCAAAGAACACCCAGTTGATTTATTTTATAAGACTTCTTGGCTTTTTATTATTCACGTGTGTGTTATCCACTCCCAGGGCTACCATTGTCTTGCCATATCCTCAGGGTCTGGAATCGTGTCTGGTATAGAGTAGGTGGCGCTTCATAGTTGAGTAATGGATGGATGGATGGATGAACATGAAGGCAAGTCATTCACAAGAACTCCTCTCCAGATACTTAAGTTACCCAGGTTGAATGAGCATGATTTCGTGGCAGGGTTGGGTGCTGATTTGGAATGCGCACCCCTCCTCAGCAGCTGTGCAAAGGTAGAGACCACCTGTGATGGAGATAGGAGTGGAGGCAGCAGGCAAGAGCCTGCTTCTGAGGCCCCCAGGGGGTCAGCCAGGCTGAAAAGGATCCTGGGAAGAGGGTGGCGAGGAAGCGACTCTGCTTTAAGGACCCCTTTGGAGTTCCTTTCAGACAGAAAAGGTTCCATCCATGACTTCGCTTTGTCTAAAGTTGGAAATGGTTCTGTGGAAAAGAGTGCATGATTCCCACGTGTGCTTCTCAGGCAAAGTTCCCAAGTTAACGGGTCGCTTTGGCCCCATTAGGACTAACGCAACCTCCCTCCCAGGCAGGGCTCTTGCCTCTATAGAAAGTGCTCTCAGGCGCCTTTGAGCGAGATCAGCCCCTGCTGTCCAACGCTGGAGAACATGCAGGGGTCGGGGTGTGGGGGGGGCCTTCCAGTCAAAATCAGAGTGCTTTGGCCTCCCAGAAGTCCCTGGGGAAGACCAGACAGCTCTTTGGAGCCAGACAAGAGACCCATGTACAGTCATCCCTTGGTATCCAGGGAGGATTTGTTCCAGGACCCCCATGGGTCCAAACTGGGTAACAAACTCCGAGGTTGCTCAAGTCTCTTATGTAATACGGGCCTAAGAGTGGGCCCTCTGTATCTGCACGTTCCGAACCTGTGGAGTCAACCATCCGAGAATGGAGGCCGACAGTACTTGTGTCTTGAGGCCTGCGTAGAAGCTATACCTGAGGAGTTGCTGGGGTGACCTGGCTGCAGGAGATGCAGAGAGGGGCTGGACAGCCTGGTGGGATGGACCCTGGGCGTGAAATCCCAAAGTCAGGGACTTCTCCTGGTCACTCACAGGGTGACCCGGGAACCGTGACTCAGTCCAACAAGAGCAGCAGAGACAATCCACAGGTTCCCTGCCTCCCCTCCACAACTCTCTTTACCTTTGAGCTTTCTGTCCTTGCCCACATTTACATAAATTTCACACAGTTGCCTTCCCGGGGTAAATTCCAGTTCACATCCTGCTATCCAGAGAACTGTACTATAAACATCTTTAATGTAATTAAAGTATGATTCTAGGAGGCCTTCATCATTGACATAATTGACAATTACATTAAAGACCACGATTTGACTTACCATCCCCTGTAAATGGTCCTTCGAGTGTTACCTGGGTTTCGCTTTTATAGATCCTGATGTGACAAACATCTTCTACTTATAGGCGTTCCTTTCTTCAAGATGATTTTCTCAAGATAAGTACCAGAATGTGACAATATAGTATCATATTATCCCCAAAGTTTGTAACGATTTGGATGATCGCAAGTAGTGTTTGCGTGTGTGATTTTTCAACCCAGTCTCACCAGCGTTGGGCATTAATAAGATCATTCTTTTTTCTTATGTGGTAGATATAATTCATGTAAATTTCCTTGGTCAGAATTAAGAATGAACATCTTTTTAAGTGCTTGATTACTCTTTACATTTCCTTTTTATGCAAATTTTTGTTTATAAATCTTTGATCAGCTCATCTGTTGACCCACTTTCTTCATCTGTAAATGTGAGAGTTAACCACCACCTTCTGATAAATAAGGAATGGTATATTCAGGGGATGGAGCTATAAGTCATGGGTAGCAGTCAAAGCTTCTAACCCGGTCCTTACAATGGCATCAGGACAGCCATGTTGAGCAGGGCAGTGATGCTGGGTTAATGGTATTAATGTGCTCAACACTTCACATAAATATTTCACTTAATCCTTTACAACAACACTGAGAAGTAGACAATTAGCATGTCCAGTTTACACATGCACCTGAGAGAAGTTAGGGAATTGACCCAACATCAGCCAGAGCAGTTGGGATTCAAATCCAGATCTTTGTGTCCATAAAGCCTGTGATGTAACCACTGCATTAACCTATGGATGGCAAAACATGCTCAAAGGAGTTTAAAAATAATTGAGGAACATGACGCCATCTGTATTAGAGTTCTCCAGAGAAACAGAACCAATAGGATATACAGAGATATATGCAAGAGGGGATTTATCATAGGAATTGGCTCACATGACTATGGAGGCTGAGAAATCCTACAGTCCACCCACTACAAGCTAGAGAACCAGGGAAGCTGGTGGTGTGATTCAGTCTGAGTTTGAAGGCCTGAGGAGTTCCAGTCCAAGTTGGAAGTTCCGAGAACCAGAGGCTCCAATGTACGAGGGCAGGAGGAGATGGACATCCCAGCTCAAGGGAAGAGAGCAAATTTGCCCTTCCTCTGCCTTTGTGTTCCATGAGGGCACTCAGTGAGTTGGATAACGCCCACTCGCATTGGTGAGGGTGATCTTTGCTCAGTCTACTCATTCAAATGCTAATCTTCTCTTGAGACACCCGCACAGACACACCAGAAATAATATTTTACCAGCTTTCTGGGCATCCTTTAGCCCAAGTTGACACATAAAATTAACCATCGCATTATCTTTACCCTAAAGGAACTCACAGTCCCCTAAATAAACAAGTCAGAAGTGTCTCTAAACCTGGTGGCATGTGTCAGTAAAGAGCTATGGAGGGATTGTGAGAATCCCTCTCTGCAGAGCTAGGAACGCTTTCTGGAGGAGGTGATACACCTGGGGTATTGAAGGATGAATGAGATCTTGCCTCGTGGACTAGACTAGACAGAAGAGTGAAAGGAGAGCCGTGGGCTGGGCCTCACAGGGAATGTGTGCCTGAAAGATCAAAGGGCTTCTGGTTGACTACAGAGGGTAGGTTCCGGAATCAGATAGACCTGGCTTTGAACCCTGTCTGCTCTGGCCGGCTGTGGCCTTAGATAGTCATTTCATTCCCTGAGCCTCCGTGTGCCCACCTGCAAAACAGGGACGATGGTTTCACCAGTTGTTGAGGGGACTGAGGAGCATGTGAAGGTACAGTGTTCAGTCCAGACGTGGCAGGGAAGTGCCCAGAAATGGTGTGTATTTTCCTCGCTGCCACCTCGGAGGACCTCCCACTTCTCTCTCCCGACCTTCCCCTTCCACCAGGAAACAAGAGAGCGTGACCCATGAGAAGTGGCCTCCACGGGCACGGCCCTGTGAGCACACACCTATCTAACCAAAGGAAGCAAACAGAGTGCAGTGAAAGCCATCTGGGCCCTGGATTCCAAACACACCTGGTTTCCAATCTCATTTGGGCCACTTACCAGCTTGGACCTTAGACCTTGGACAAGTCACTTCCATGGAGGCTCCGTTTCTGCATCTGCGTAATGGAGCCAGCAGGCCCTGTCTTAGAAGTTATCACGATTCATGACCACACTGCCCCGGTCACAATAGGCAATCAGTGTTGGATGGAAACCTTCCAAAGGCCATCCTCACCATCACCACGCAGGCACTGATGTGGTGGTCTGAAAAAGGGTCCAGGGTTGTGTTCATTTGCATTTGAGAGCAGCAGCCCCATGGGGACTTCCCCCAAAGGCCCCTGAGGCCCATCACCCTCCAGAGCACCCAGCCTGGCAGGGCTTATGGGCAGTAGCCTCTGCCCCGGAGCCCAACTTCTCCACATCCTCCCCCAGCTATTGCGGGAAGGAGAATGAGTCATTCGAGGGAAGAGAGTTGGCATCATCTCCCCCCGCCGCATGGGGCCAGCCAGCAGGCTTGTGGTTATAGGACCTGCCTGGGTTGCAAAACAAGCCAGTTTGCTGTGCTCTGGCGTCACGTGACGTGGGTGGGCGCCAGGGGTGGCCTTTTCTCTCTCGCCCACTGACTCACTGCACACTGGCCTGTGGTCACATGGCTCCCTGGGCCTCAGATCCCTCTGAGAGCTCCTAGCTGCTGAGATCACTTGCAGAAGAACTAAACTGGAAAAACCACTTCCTTTTTTTTTTTTTTTTTTGCACCACGAATGTATAAATATATTGCCAATATGAAAAATGTAAAGACTATCAATTATAGAAAAACAGAAATCGGAAACTACCCTGTACCCTCACCACACCCTCTGCAGCAGTAAATCTGGTCAATATTTTCCTGAGTATCTTCAAGGGCCCTATCTTACCTTTTAATTAATTTTGTTACATAAGAAGTATACAAATGCATTCTTCTTTTTAAAAATATTAGAATATTACTGAGAAGGGAAGAGTCCCCCTTGACAGAGTTCACCTGCAAGCCTGGGTCCCTGGCCAGAGGTAACCCCTCTTATCAGTGAAATATTTCTTCCAGATCTCTGGGTTTTGTATGGTATGTAGGTATTACATCAAAGCTCATTGGAAAGGCTGGGTGTCAGAGGTCTTCCCGTACGTATTTTCAGACTGAATATATCTTTCTACAGTTGGCAGTTTAACCTACCAGAATGTCTCAGAGGTTTTCCGTTTTGTTGTATATAGATTCCACATTTTTTTTAAAAATCTACTTAGCATTCCTTACTATGGACTTGCCATAATTTTTAACAGTTGCCAAGGTGTGGACTTTTCAGTTGGCTCCAGTTTTTTCACTATTTGTAAACAATGTTAAAATAACAACCTCTTACATTCCTCCTTTGCCCACATGCAGAGGATGCCAAGTGGCAGATTCCCTGCATAACAGCATGCAAATATTTAGGATTAATAGATATCGCCCCATGGCATTACCAAGTTGGCAGCTCCTACCCCCTTTCTAGGTATTTCCAGATATGGGTCCACATACACAGGGGAACTCACTTCCAAGTACTTGTGTTAGATGGTACAAGAGAAAGATTGAGAAAGAAAATTTATTTGCCTCTGGACTGAGTGTCCTATTGAGAGGCAGGAAGAGTCACAGAGCATCTAAACTAGATGGAAATAATCAATCATTGAATTCAGACTCACTCTAGAGAGGCGGGAAACTGAAGACTGGCAAGAAGAATTGACTTGTCAATTAGCTCCCGGCCCCTTTTTGCCAAGTTTACTCCCAGCAGTAAAGAGAAAACATCATCAGGAAAGTATTTTCCAAGTTCAAATCATGTCTTCTCCTTTGCTTAAGCTATTTCACTGGCCTCCCGTGCTCCAGCTTCAAGACACTACCCAGCCCTTTGGTCTCTGCTCTCCAGAGAGCACCGGGATCTCTTCTGCCCCAGGGCCTTTGCATATGTATTTGACTCTCGGGAGTATTTCTTGCTCCTCCCCTCTACCTTCACAATCCCTTCGCGAATCCCTACTCATGTTTGAGATCTCAGCTGAAGCATTCTTTCTTCAGGAAAGCCATCTTGACTTCCGTGACCGTGCCAGAACCCTCTCAGAACATCTCTTTGCACGTTGTACTTCTTCAGAGCACTGCTCACAGATGCAATTCACATTTATTTGTGTAATACTTGGAAAATATGTTACTTACCTCCTGAGTAACTCAAGGCCTGGGTTTCTTTCTGCTGGATCCCCAGCATTGAGCCCAGGGGATATGCCCATTATCTGAATGAATGAAGGAGTAGCTTTCCTCCTTTCCTCTACCCCGTGGGCCTTCAGTCACACCATCCCCATCTCTCCCCTGGACCTCCCCCTTCCATCATCAAACCTGAGGAGGTTGCCAATGGGAAGCCTCCTTGGAGGACACCTTTCTGATAACAGGAGGCAGAAGATTGTCTGAAAATCACCTGGGTTTCAGATTCTCCTCACCTGATTTCAAACCCCCTTTCAGCAACTTGGACTTGGGTGTATCACTTTTGTGCACTGAGATTCAATTTTCTCATCTGTAAAACGGAGCAGCAACTTCTGCCTTGCAGGACTGTGTGAGGCATGAGCACACAGCCTAGCCCAGTGCCCTGCATATCATGGGGGCTCCGTGTTAGAGGAAGCCCCCAGCACCCCATGTCTCATAGTCCCCACACTGCGATCTGAAGCTGCTTTCCACACTTGCTTTAACACAATGTTGACCTTCCCCATGTTTCAGATCCTTGCCCTGAATCCAGCAAGGGGATTTCGGCTCCACCATCAGATGGAACCAACCACTGTCACCACCAAATGCAAGTGCTAAGGGCCAACATGGGATTCAGATGTCCCCAGGGACACCCACGAGTCTCTGAGACCTGGAACATTCAGCTAACTGGGAGCAGGTTGTACCTTAAACCCACAAAAGCTTTCTCACTTAAGAAAGAACAACTCTGTTTTTTTTTTTTGCAGAGTACCTGCAAGGCTCCCTACTGGGCCAAGAGATCTTTGTGGGTCCCCAGAAGATGAGTTGGTCATAATGGGAGAAAGAGAGCCATTGGCTGAGCCGCAGCCGCAGGAATGGGTAAGGGAGACCAGGAGGGGTGTTCTGCAGCCCTTACGGGAGGAACATCCCAAGACGCAGAGCTGGGACAATGACCAAGAACTCTGGAACTTCCCAGAACTTTGACCACTGCCTTTTTTGTTTCATTCTCCCCTCTGGATATGGACCTATGTCTTCAATGAGCACTGTCCCCAGGCTTCATCATTCATCCAACATTCATTAGTGCCAGGTACCTGGTGAGCAAGACAGACGTGGCCCTGCTCCCCCAGAGCTCCCAGGCCGGTGCTTGGCTTTAGCAGCAGGAGCAGCAAAGGGAAGTGGAGGCTAGTGGCCTGCTTTCCCAGGTCTGGGGTATCTGGGGTCTTCAGGACAATGGCACATTAAAGGGTATTAAAGGAAACAAGAAGGGGCTGACCATAGCAAACAAGCAGCCAGCCTGCCATGAGGGGGCTTCTCCCTAGTCCTCTAGGGGTCTGGGCAGCCTTCAACCTCTCACCCTTCTCCAGCTGCTGGGGCAAAAGTGGTCAGTCCCCCGCAGTGAAAAATAGTAATTAGCTAACACACAGCAGACCTGTTTTGTTTCACTAATGCATCCCTAGGATCTAGCATAGTGTCTGTCCTGGTAAATACTTGGAAGGAATAAAAGAAGGAAAGGAGGGAGGGAGGGAAGGAAAGAAGTGGAGATGGAGGAAGGGAAAGAAAGATAGCAGTGAGTGTCCTGCATTCATTTTTTCATTTATTTATCTACTATTTATTGGCCACTTATCTTGAGCCAGACACGGTGCTGGACTCCAGGGATATGAATAAAACAGATGAGATCTCTGCAGTCGTGGAGCTTGTATTGTGGCACTTTCAGGGTGAACACACTTAAAACAGCATCCTTTTAGTGCAGAACAGTGGTCCTGCAAAACACCCACCAAGATGCTTCTCTGTCCGATGACCTTGAATCTGCTCCGGTCCTGCTCCAGGTCTTGGAATGTCCCGTCAGAAGAGGAAAGGTTCTGAGAAGTTTTGCAATTACAAAAAAAAAAAAAGCCTGATTAACCAGATCCATTCCAAGCTTTTTGCAGCCGGAAAAGGAGTCTTAGAGGAATCAGACGAGGTCACTCCCAGTCTGCCTGGGTGAGCCTCGCCCCCCTGTTCGGCCACATTCCTCCTCTCTCTGAGATTCTTACCGACAGCACAGCCTGTGGATGGAACCTACGGCCACAGTTTCCGAGGCTTGGGTTTCCTGGCACCCGGGGGGGACTGCTGCTTTGACAGCACTCCAGGAAACCGTGCTTTGTGCCATCTCTCCCCAACACGTGATGGGGCTGTGGCGACACCTCCTGCCATTCTGTCCCCAGGGCTCAAGGGCAGGACAAAGCAGCAGGAGAGACCACAAGAGGCCAAGACTCTGATTTTTTTTTTTTTTTTTTTTTACATCTTTACTGGAGTATAATTGCTTTACAATGGTGTGTTAGTTTCTGCCTTATAACAAAGTGAATCAGTTATACATATACATATGTTCCCATATCTCTTCCCTCTTGCGTCTCCCTCCCTCCCACCCTCTGATTTGAAAAGCAGGAAGGCAGGCGGGAGGCCTGGCCTGGCCGGAAGGGTCATGCTATCATGCCAGAGCTCCAGGTTTTAGCAGCACCCGAATCCTGCTCGCCAAGGGAGCCTGGAGACTGCCAAACCCCCGCGCGCATGAAGACAAACATCAACCTCGTGTTTCTGATTCACTCCTGTTCAGCTCATCAAACTGCTGTTTAGTGAAAGCTGCTTAGGATTCAACACGTCGAAGGACTGGCTTTGGAATTGTGATGTAGCTTTGTCCCAAGATCTCTTGGCCAGGGAGGAAGGATTCAGGCCCTACCTCTTCCACTTTAGAAGGAATTACAGCCACAAGATGCACTTAGAGAAACGTACTTCACCTTTCTGAGCCTCAGTTTCCGCATCCGTAAACTGGGGATGGTACTGACCTGGCAGAGTTGCTGAAAAAGTCAAATTACTCATTGTATTATTTAAGCCCCTGGACAAAATAAATACTAAATAAAATGGTATACATTATTAAAAATAGTATTATGAGTACTATCAACATCTCCATCATCACCATTCTATGATTCAGTGAACCCACAGTTATAAATTTCTGAAATGTGGCATAGACTATTGGGGTAGATCATCACAATAGCGACCCCCAACAAATCTCCCTTCTCAGAATCCTTACATGTGTAGATCCCTTCCCCACACTGACTCTGGGCTTGGGCTTGTGACTTGGATTGGCCAATGAGATCACTTTGCCTGGAAGAAGGTCAGGTTGACCTCGGGTCTTGAAGATTGGCCCAGGCAACCCAGGTGTCCACCAAGACCCAATTGAATGGAGTCACATGATGAGCCGGGGTAAGACCAGCAGAAAAGACTCTCAGACTCTAAGTCATTCTTCTAAGCCACTAAGGTTGCGGGGTGGTGTTTTACACAGCAATAGATCACTGATAGGATGGGTTAGCTTGAAGCTGATCTACCTTCTAGTCCATTCCTCTGTGGACAAAAAGTGTCACCTGCCATTTCAGTAAACAAAGAATATTGCCTGTCAACAGGCCATCAGCCACTGCAGCTGCCCCCAACGGTGCCCTGAAGGGAATTCAGGACAGAGAAGAACAGCTGTCTGGCCCCAGATAGTTAAGATGTATATCAAGGAATAATCTCAATGAGCCCAGACTCTTGTATCTTCCCATACACAGAAAAGCACTAAAATCATTAACTTGAGATGTCTGTGTTTTGTGATTAGCAGCAATCTTTTGACGCTCGACTACGTTTGTTTGTTTGTTTTCAGCAAAGACTCCTATACATCCTTGCTCCTCCCTTACCTCTTTGGAACAGCCCCTCAGAACTGTCTGAGAGGTTGTCTCCAGGACTATAGTCTTCCGTAAGGCCACTGAATAAAACATAAATTCTCAACTTTTAGGCTGTGTGTTTCTTTATCAGTTGACTCCCTTCTTTCACTATTCACTTTCTTTATTCTTCTTGTTCAGCTAAACTCTTTGCAAGGGAGAAGTACAGAGCCAGGAACCTGGTTATGGAAGAATCATATGTTTATCATCTAATTTGCATCAGTTCCTCCCCAGGCCGTCACAAACAGGCTCATAAAACTACAGAGGAACGTGCCTCTCAAGACAGGCTCTCACACCCATCTTAGAGAATCGTGGGCTGCTGTTTAAACCACAACACAAGTGAGTTCAAAGTGACTCCAGGCTAATGGGAAAGAAGACCAGTCAGGATAAGGAGAAGTGAATTGCGTTGTTTTTTTCTTTTAATGGACTGTCTTTTCATTGCTCCAGAACACACGCTGTAACTCAAACTAAATACTGAAATGCTAACTACAACTAGTCCCTGGGGCAGTGCTGAGGAGTAGAGTAGCTTGGTTTGCAATTGGCATATTAATTTTTCAGATGCAAATCAGTTCCTCCAAAGAATCTGCAAGGATCAGTGAAGAGCTGATTCTCTTAAACGCTATGACATTAACCTTGCAAATATTTATCCTGAGGAGGGGAGCCCTGACCCAGGAAAACAAATCTCACATCTTTGCCTTCAGCCCAGGTCTCCCTCTTGGACTTTAGCCCTATTTATTGCAACACATGTGTTTACTGAAATGCATCAGAATATTTTTAACCAACAGTGATAGTTATAGCGTTGGCATGTGTCAATCACAGTACTGAGCGTGACTCATTTCATTCTCACAGCCACCTATGCAATAGGTACTGTTTGCACCCCGACTTTACAGATGAAGAAACTGGAGGTCGGGGGGTTCCGTGACTTGTCCAGTGTCATACATACAGCTGCGTGGTCCCAGAGTTCCATGCCTTTGGCCTCAACAGGTTCAAGAGGTTCAAACAGGTGTTTCTCCTTTCAGTGTGCGTGTTCATTCACTGGTTCATCCAAGCCCCACTTAAACATTTCAGAAGACCTCCTGAAGATCTCTCAAACCTCACCACTTCTCTGCACCCACTCCACCACTGCCCCAGCCCTGGACAACCACAACGTCCCCTAACTGGCATTCTCCCTCCAAGCAGTCTTCCTCCAATCCATTATCTTGGCAACAACCACAGGGTCTGCCTACCTAAGCCTGAATGAACACTGCAGCTTAGAACTCACATGGTGGAGGGGGTAGAGTTTTCCAAAGAAAAACCCAAAGGTGGTGGGGGCATTACCAGAAAAGTAGGGGAACATGTAGGCGGGGACAGGGGAGGGGAGGTTCTCCTCCCTGAGGGAGGAGAACCAGTCTCAGAAGGAAGAGAGACGCCCACAGAGATCACTGTCCTTGTGAAAGCAAAACACATGAGAAAGTCAAGGGTAACCCCACTTCCATCTTTGCTCCTCCTCTGTGATTGACCTGACTCTCTAGAAAAGGATTATGTGATTTAAAAAGAAAAAAAAAAAGAAATAGTGGAAAAGACCCTGAAGAATCTGGACCCTACAGGCAAGAGGATCTCCCAGCTAGATTCTTCCACACATATCCTCCTTTACAAACATCCCTAAATCAGTTTAAACTTGTGGCTTCCCGAATGCCCTATGCTCTCTCCTACCTCAGGGCCTTTGCACATGCACTTTCCAGAATCTGGAATACTCTTCTTTCTCATGAGACCCTTCACTAGATAATTTCTACTCACCTTTCAAGTTTCAACTTATGCATCAGTTCGTCCTAAAAATCTTGCCGGAGCCCCAGGTCCCAGTTAAGTGCACTCAAAACATATCATCCTGCTTGACTTCCCCATCATTAATTGTCATCATGCTTTTATTCTTATTTCTTTTGATGGTAGTGCCCAATTAACTATTGATAAATGAATGAATGAATGAAGATGTGTTTGCCAACACCAATTTGGTCTTGCCCAATCTGTGAAGCCTGGGGAAAAGGGGGTGCCTCAGGGCACACCACATCAGAGATAGACCTCCATCTGGGGGAATCTTCTCCGAGCTCAAGATCAAATAACAACTTGTGTCCAAAAGGAGGCCTTTGGCTTCTTGGACTCAGCCTTGGGGCAAGCTGGGAACAGAGAGGTGTAGGAAGACCTAAGGGACATGGAAGGAAGCAGAAGATGGAGAAATTGGATATGGTCAGGAGCCAGGCATGGGGAGCTGCTTCCATTTTCAGCAGGAATCCAAGGTTGGCAGCATTTGGTACAAATGTAATGTCCTACTAGGCCGTGGGGAGTCATGATAATTCAGGAGAACCAGAGGTCTTCTTTCTGTTTCATGAAGACGCCGAGCTCTTTGTTGCCTCATGGCCTTTGCACTTGCTGTTTCCTGTACCTGGAATGCCCTCTCCCCAGTCCTTGCATGGTTGGTGCCTCTTCACTTGGATCTGATTTCAAGTGTCACCCCCTCAGAGAAACATTTTCTAAAGTTCCCCCAGCCCCTCCTGCAGTCATTCTCAACCTTACAACCCTGCCTTATTTTCTTTGTGGCACTTGTCAATGTCATAAGTAATCTTATATATGAATTTGCCTACTTAGTTTATTCCGCATCTCTCCTGCTATAAAACAATATTCAAAAGGTCAGGACCATATCTGCTTGTTTGCTGCTCTATCTCCAGTGCCTGACACACACCCAAACTCAGTAAGTAGCTATTGTATAGATGGATGAATGATTTGAACAAATTAATGAATAAAGGAAGCCAAAGTGATGTCCCAGCCTTTGGGAACAGGGCTTAGTAGGGAAGAGCAGAAATTCAGTGATAACACAAGGACTCAAGGGCACCCCAAGGCATGAGTGGATATTTCATTTTGGTAGAATAACACACTCCAGACCTACCTGTGATTTCCTAATACAAAGATGGGAAGTGCCCTAAGCCAGCTGCTAAACAGAGCAGGGCGGTGCCTCTGACTTTTGCTTCTTGGGCTTAGAGACTGGCTGCTTGTTTACTGGTTCTCAAACAACTTCAAGGCTTCACTCATTCCCTCACCACCCTCACCCAGCTCCTTCTTCAGCCTGAGGAGTCCATCATGGGCATTTGAGAGGGATGGGAAAGCAGTGTGGTTTTGCAAGGAATGATTGATAATCCTGCATAGCAACTTTGGGAAAACAATGCCCCATCCTTCAGCCTCAGAGACATGACAGTGAAACCATGCCTTCAGGTTGATGCGAAATTAAAACCTCTGAGCAGCTAGAAGCCACATGGTGGATAAGTCAAGCATGCAGACCCTTTTGTGCACACGTGTTCATAGCAGAATTATTCACAGTAGCTAAATGTAGAAGCAACATAACAACCCCAGGTGTCCATCACAGATGAACAGATCAGCAAAAGTAGTCTATCCATACAGTGGAATATTATTCAGCCTTACAAAGGAGGGAAATTCGGACACATACTACATTATGGATGAAGCTTGAGGACATGATGCCAAGTGAAATAAGCCAGACACAAAAAGGCAAATACTGTATGATTCCATTTATATGAAGTACTTAGAGTCATCAAATTCATAGAAACAGAAAGCCAAGGGTTAAGAGAGAAGGGATTGGGGAGTGAGTGTTTAATGCATACAGAATCTCTATTTGGGAAGATGAAAAGAATTCTGGAGATGGATGGTGGTGATGGTTGCACAACAGTGTAAATGTACTTAATGCCACTGAGCTGTAAACTTAAAATGGTTAAGACAGTAAATCTTATGTTAAAAAATTTCTTTAATAAAAAGAGTGCAGGGGCTTCCCTGGTGGCGCAGTGGTTGAGAGCCCGCCTGCCGATGCAGGGGACACAGGTTCGTGCCCCGGTCCGGGAAGATCCCACGTGCCACGGAGTGGCTGGGCCCGTGAGCCATGGCCGCTGAGCCTGCGCGTCTGGAGCCTGTGCTCCACAACGGGAGAAGCCACAACGGTGAGAGGCCCACGTACCACAAAAAAAAAAAAAAAAAAAAAGGGCAAGGCTCATGCTTTGAGGTCTCAGAGTTACATCACTGTGACACCAAAGATACCTGTCTTTGTTCTCCCATACTTTGTTCAAAAGCGGCATATGGCTGCTTAGAGTTTAAGAGTACAAGTTTAGGGGCCAGACAGACCTGGATTTAGATCCTCCACCCACCAGCTATGCATCCCTTAACAAGTCACTTCACCCTCTCAACCTCAGATTCCAAATAGGGACAAGAGCTCGCCTCATTGTGGTGAAGAATCGATAAGAGTATGACTATCAGGCTCCCAGCCAGGCTCCTGGCACGCGGTAAGTAAGTGCTCAGTGAATGGTTGCCATAGTAATACAGCAGAAATGAGGGTTTGGCCCCAGAAAGGGATCTAAGAATGACAATGGTGGGTGATATGTCCCATATCCCCATGACCCAGATAATCGAAGAATCTTGGCTTTAGCCTGAGCAGACTCTGCCAGAGCCTTTGTCCCTGCCTTTCCATGTCGCAATGTCCCTTGGTTGGTCTGAACCCCCACCATCCCCTGCCCTGCCCTATGTCAACAACCCCCAGCATCCTCTGCCCTGCCCTATGCCAGCAACCCCCAGGTATCCTACTCTGCTCCAGACTTGACATGAATCCTTTAACCATTAACCACTGAACATTTATGTTTTCCACCCTCAGAGGTTTCCAAACAGTGATTAGGTAGTGGAACACCCTGCTAGGATGGCAAGAGTCAATATCATTAGCGTGGGAAGGAGTGTGGGGTAAGTGGAGGTGCTTGGAGGTTTGAAACATGGCAAGGACTGGGCTGGCACCAGGGTGCAAGGCTTGGTGGAGCAGTTCCATTGCCAAACCCCCAGCTGGCTAGCACTCTCTCTTGAAGGAACCGAGCTCTGAAGCTGCAAGGACAGGTGATAGAATCAAGAGAACACTGGCTCCGGGGTCAGAATGACCTGACTTTAAAATCTATCCCTGCCATTGTGAATTTAGACACAGTACCTAACCACTCTATGTTCATTCCCTCATCTACAAAATGAGCATTACTCTTTCAATCTCATAGAGTCATGGTAAGGATTTAATGAGAGTACACTGTGCTTAGAACAGCGTAAGCTTCAATAAATGGTACCTATACTACTCAAGTAGAGTCATCAGGATGTAGATTCTGAAGTCACAACATAAGGTGACAATTCCTTTAAAATTAGTAAAATAAAGTACCCAAAATTCCCCTTTAAAAAAAGCTCTGTATCAGTCAGGATGTGTTGGGTTATGCTACTATAACAAGCAAGCCCCCAAAATCTCAGGTAAAACCACAAAGATTTATCTCTCATTCAGCACCAAGTGTTTCTCGCAGATAGGCAAGGAGGTTCCATTTGTCGTAGTCGCTAGGTTTACAAAGCAGCCACCAACTGTCACCATGCCAGAAGGAAACAAACATCTCTGGACATTCTTGCCCTGGCAATTAAATATTTTGACCCAGTAGTAACGTATATCACTTAGAACTTGTCATGTGACCCCACCCAAACATAAGTTGTTCAGTCTTCTCTGTACTCAGAGGGAGAAAAGAACTGGGTGCTGGTAACCATCATTAATCACTACCACAGGATCCATACTGGGGACTCACATTCTTTTCTCAATCTGTCCACAAGGCCAGATCTTCTCTCCAGTATTGGAAAAAAATCACCATTTCTTCACTTGATTACTACAGGATAAAATAGATGTGCAGCTGGGGCAACATTGCATGAAAATATTAAAATCTTTCACTACCAGAATCACAGTTGGTGCTTCAAGGCATTCACACATAGAGAACCACTTGGACTTGAAGTTGACGACCAGCTACGAGATTAACCTCTCCCCACTCAGGGTCACTCTGAGTCTATGCTCACTGAGATTAATGGCCAGAATCATCTGTGTATTTAAATGTTTGTTTTTCTCTCTCCCTTTTTGTTTCAAAGCTGAATTGTGTAAGTCAAATACCTGTAAGATACAAAGCTCTTTGCTAAGATAACTTTCTGGGGTTTGGTTGGTTCTCATGGCAGAAAGGAGAGATTCTCCAAGATTATCTTCATTAAGTTCCCATCCTGAAAGCTGAGCTGCTAAGGGCTCTACGGTATCCCCTTCAGAGTCTCCTTCTACAATATGATTGGAGCAGAGGGGTTTGGTCCCAGCCTCCTATAAGGCCATGATGAACTGTCTTATTGACCAGCCCCCTGTCAAGGGAATCACTTGGCCAGTGACTAAGGGGACAGAAGATATGTCTTGAGGCTCAAGATTCAAACTTCCTGTGGCAGCCCTTAGAATTCAACTTCTCAGGCCCTTGGTCAACTAAACTGCTGAGGGTCTTCATCTTGTGGATACCCTGGTTCTGAAAGTTGTTTGGAGCCAGAAGTCAGGATTCAGTTTGAAGTGGGGCAAGTTTCTGCCTATAAGATAGTATAAACCATAGTCTACAACCAGTGTTTGGTAGATAGATAGATTGATAGATAGATAGATATTCTCTGAATCTCAATGTCTTCATCTCCAAAATGAAACATGAGCATTACAACAGTTACCAAACACAGTTACTTCTCTACCTAAGAAATGACTTGGGGCTATATTAGAAGCCAAAATCTAATGGAAGCAAATGAACACTTATTAAGCACCTACTATGTGCCAAGCCCACAGCTAGGAGTTTTATATGTGGGTTATCTTATAATTTCACCACCTCGTAAGAGAAACACACTTGCATTTTATAGATGAGGAAACTGAAGCTCTGTGAGGCAGAGAGGCTCACCAAGCCTGGTGGAGTCTACACCTGAGTCCTGATCTGTCTACTTCTGAAGGCCATGTCTCTTCCTCCCCACTCTCCTGTATGCACCCTGAGAATCATGTCCTAATGGCCTCCACCTACATTTCGAGCCAAGCAGGGAGGAGCAGTGGGTTGAGAAAGAGGACAGTACTGCCAGATTAGTCCTTGGAGACTAGAGTCTGTGTGGGAAGTGGAAAAGAAAGCTGGAAATGTGGGTAAGCCCCACCCAGATGTGTGTTCTGAATCCATTGGTCCATTTCTTCAGAAAGAGGCTTCCAAGCCTGGACTTGTAATTAATTGCAGGTGCAATCACCCTACTGTGCACACAGATTGGGTGTCTAGGCACAGGGTATCCATGTGTGCTGTGCCCGATACCTTCTTTCATGATCAACTTGGCAAATGAATGAACACTGGTGAGTATGTGAAGCCATTTAGCCATTTCCCCCACCTGTTCCACCTTGAAATAGCTCTGACATCCATTCCCTCCTTTCCATCGCCAAGGTCACACCAATTCAGGTCACACTGTCCAGGTGTTCACAACAGTTTCATGACTGGTTTTCTGGTTATCAGCCTCTCCTTGCATCCAATCCAACCTTCCTGCAAGCCACCAAGAGTCATCTTACTAAAATGCAAAACTGATCCCAGCTTATCCAAATTGAAAACAAACACACCAAAAAACCTTCAATGGATTCTATCACTCTTAGGATCAAGTCCAGATTCCTAGTCATCAGCCTCAAGGTCATTCACAATCCAGCTCCTTTTAACCTCTTCAGCTTCCCCCCCTCCCACTTCCTCATGAGCATCCCCGGCTCTGTTCACACCTAAATGTATAACATTTTCTTATGTGCTTTCATGCCTTTGTACAAGGTACCTCTTTGCCACGGTGCCCTTTTCCCAAATTCCCAACTTAGTGAAACCCCATAACTGCAACAGGAAGAGAAAGCATTAAGACATGAGTATTCCAGATCTTCTCCCCTCCCTACTTCCTTAGGAAGCAGAATCAGGGCAATATTCCTCATTAAGATATCCACAGAATGCAGAGACTGGGCTATGTAGTTAACAAAGAGCTGAGGTATAGACACATGTTTTTAAAATACCAGAGAGCTCAGAGTAGGCAAAGCTTGTGATATTGAGAGTGGAGATTGGAAAATAGAGGGAGTTTGGGGGAGCTGCTGTGTAGAGGACTTTGAGTGGGGAAACTATAAAGGAGAAGAGATGTTTATAAGAGTAGCGCTCTCCCATTTAGCACTTCCTCCAGGAACTGAATAAAGTTTACTTTTTTCACTCTCTCTTGTGTCACAACCCCAAAATCGTACTGAGCCATGTGGGCGTCAAGATTTATTCAGGTTACACATTCTTTAGTGTTTAAATCAAAGCTCTTGAAGCGTGTCCCAGCCACCTTGTCTGACCTAGAAGAATAGTCATTCCTCTCTGTGTAAAACCACAGCACTTTATTACATAAATCTTGTAAGACTTTTTATTACATAAATCTTGTGAAGACTTGTTTCAAGTCTTCACACGGGGATATCTTATTTGACTGTGTATTCTCTCTGGCATCAGTTCCGATGTCCTGAGAGATCAGGGTTGGCTGCATCCTTACCATCTCTGAATTTCCAGCTCCCAGAACAAGTCCTGACATCGAGAAAGGGGCCATCCATTCTTGTTGAATATACTACTAAATATTGGGCTCTCTTACAAAGTTTTCGCCAAGCTGACCCAGCACCCAAGTCTCACCTTCGCCAGTCTGAGATGGGGAACTCCCCTACAGAGAAGTCAGCCTCATGTCTAGATGCCACCATTTTCAGCTTTGGTTCTGACCCCTTCCAGCTGAAGAAGGAAAACAGAAGTTTAAAAGAAAGTGTCCGAACCTTCAGAACCACAAAATGTGCCTTGTGCCTCTTCTCCTTTTCACTGTCCAGATTCAACCAAGCCCAGTAAAAGTTCACTCAACCCTCACCCTGCCTGGATGATCAAGTCCCAACAGGGGCTTGACAGTCCCTTTGTGACAGTCCCCTTTGTCACAGTCATGCACGCAAGCATCTCTGAAGTCTGGAAACAAAGTAAGTTCCAACACCAATCACCCTCCTAGAGGTCAGGCTTCATGCTATCCCTAAGTCTGGGAAGATTATATGCCATGGGGCTGTTTCTCCTCCCCTGTGGGCCTCTGGTATTGTCTGAGTATTGGAGGGACCTCGAACGTATGCTCCCTCCTCATTCACTGAGTTGATGGGCTGGTCTCTGAAATATTCTATAAAGACCAAGGTGGCAGCTCAGAGAGCTGGAGATCCAGCAACTCCTTTCATCCTTCACTCTTTAGGGGAGTAGACCTCAGGCACCTCCTCAACTTCAATGGACACCAAATAAAAAGGGAAAGTTGGAAACACCACGGGAGACCTAATTACATACATGGCATGAGCCTCCTAGAGAAAAATCCTCCCAGGAATTTTGAAAGAATCCAGAGGTTGTGTCCCTGAAGGAAAGTGACAACAAGGTGACCAGTCAAGGAGAAGAGATGGAAGTAGCCCTCCCTCATTTCCAGCCTTTTCTTTAAGTGTGTCTACTTTTCCAGCATCTCTCCTCCCACATTATGAGAATCCTTTCATGCCCTTGGGGTTGCCCTTGGTGTCACCCAGGTTGCCAACCTCCAAGCAGAACTAGTTGGAGCCCAGAGTTCCCTGAGTCTGTGCGCTGTACAATCATCAGGTCTTGAATCCAAATCTGACTTCACCACTGGATGGCCAAGCGACCACAGGCATTACTTCACCTCCCAGAGCCATAACTTCTTTAAAGTATGTATTTCGGTGGTTGCTCTGGGGATCTGATGAGATCATGCAACCAAAATAGGGCTCACTGGCACATAGTGAGCCCTCAGAAATTGTTAGTCATTATTATTATTATTATTTAAAATACTAGCATGCTTCGTTTGGGAGACTGCACCAGACTGTGCTAGATTTCCTTGGATTCACCCCCCACCCAGCACTCTGAACATCCCCCTTTGTAGCTTTCTCCATATCTGTCATTTCTGCTCAGGGTCTGGCTTCCCTCATGGCCTGTGAGCTCTAGGAGTGGATCACAAACCACCTTGTGCCCCACTGTCGCAGATACCTAGAATCATAATAAACGCTCAAAAAACATTGTCAACCTAATCCACTCACATTCCACCCATTCCCATCACAGCTTCCCTTCTCTTAAGTTTTTGTCCATTTCCATGTCAACCTCAGCCACCCTCTGCTTCTCTTTCTGCCAATCCTAAATCTGAAGATACCTAAGCTCTTTGGGAGTGAGAGGGTTGATTTCTACATTACAAATGTCAACAAATGACCTGCATAATGAATATACGGTTCAGAGGCCAGAGACCTCTTGGGTGTTTGCTCTGGAATAAGGAGCAGGGCCAGGCTTAGGTGGACTGTTCTGAAAGCTTACAAGTCCCCTTCCTCGGAGGAGAAGTGAGCATGGTGACCAGTTCCGTGTAACACTGGCAAATGCAAGATGAAATGTGCCTACCGGACACTCTAACAAATGTGAGAGTCAGCTGTCATTATTCCCATTTTACGGATGAAGAAACTGAGACTCAGGAAGTTGAAGTCACTTGCCCAGGACCTTCCAGCTCCCCAGACACTGACTGAGATGCATTTGAAAGAGAGCATCTGGGGAGGCAGGCAGCTGATCTCACTGACACATGCCCCCACCTCCCCACACTGGCTCCTGTCCCATCAGGTACTGGAGGATATCTGGATCCAAACTGCAGGTCATCTGGCTTAGTCTGGTGACATCAGATGCCAGATTGAACCACTCAAGGATCCCTCCAACTTTGAATTGAATCCCCTTTATTTTGCAGATACCATACCCTGCAGCTCAGTGATGGTGGGTGAGAGAAAGACAGGAGCCCCCTACCCTCTGATCCCAGAAGGAAATGTGAGAGTTCAGACACCCTGGTAGCCCCCATCTTGAACATCCCAACACTGAGGCAGTGGGCTGGTTTTTACCCCATCAGTGGACACGAGGGCTGGCTCTGTCCTGGGGGCTCCACACTGTGACCAGACAGAAGCCAAACACACTCCCACAACTGGATCTCTGCCTTCACTGCCCCTAAAGATCTCTTAACTATTCCCAGCTCCCCTTCCCCCTCCACACCTTCCTTCTGTTTCCTTCCCTCTCCGCAGTTCTCTCCCTTTTTATCCCAGGGGAAGCAGGACCCGACTTGAAAATATATATATATATATATATTATTTAGCATTTCATATATGCACATCACAAAATACTCACCTGACAGCCACATCTGGACCATAGAGATGCTTTATTTATGCCACATACAACATTTTAAGAAAACTTGAATGTTTTGCCAATGTGAAAATTTGAGGGATTTCCTGTAAAAGTCCAGATTTCTACCTTCTCTTAAATAATCAGAAAGCTAGCAGTTCTGAACTCAACTTCTCATGTAGCAACAGCTGGCTGAAGTTAAAGAACATCTGCCCCATTGGGTCAGGATATTTTTTCCCACGGCAATCCCCTAAAATTAGCCTCCTTCATTCATTTGGCTACCTGACCTGGGTATACGTTTCTGTTTAAGACTCTTTGTACTACTCTTTTTTTTTTTTTTTGTGGTACGCGGGCCTCTCACTGTTGTGGCCTCTCCCACTGCGCAGAGCACAGGCTCCGGAAGCGCAGGCTTAGTGGCCATGGCTCATGGGCCCAGCCACTCCGCGACATATGGGATCTTCCCGGACCGGGGCACGAACCCGTGTCCCCTGCACTGGCAGGTGGGCTTTCAACCACTGTGCCACCAGGGAAGTCCTCTGTGCTACTCTTAACTCAAAAATTCCCTTCATACAGAAGAGAAAACCAGGGCACCAAGAGCTTAACAAATTGCCAAGGTCACTAGTCCATGACATCCCTAGGGTCTTCCCTGATGACTGCCCTTCAGCAGTTCCCAAGGGAGTGAAGGAAGTCCCCTCAACCCACTACGTTCTCCACCTTCCACCATCTTCTTGTGCTGAGCTTAGAGGCTAGGAGGAGTGGCAGAAGACCCAGGATGATGCGGGTGAAAGATGGACTCAGGTGTGTGGTTCTCGGCCCTCATCACAAACGAGGTCACCTCCCCTGCAGGTGGCTTGTGGAGGTGGAGCTACCACCAGGGCAGGTGAGGACAGCTCTGAGGGCTACATTGTCCTTACATGTCCTCGCAGTGCCAGGCGATTCACTCAAGCACAAGAGTCTTCTGTGCTGGAGGTTAGCACAGGTGCCTCACTTCCACGTACACATTACATGCACAAACACATACACAACATACACAAATACACACATCCACACACACAAACACATATACCCATGCACATACACACACACAAAACTCTTAGAGAGTGAGGAGGTGAGCAGTAAGAGGAGGGAGGGAAGAAAGGAAGGAAAGGAGGGAGGGAAGGAGGTGAAACTCTTAAAATTACTGTATAACAAGTATTTGCTCTGTGCCAGGCATTGTGCTGTGCTTTCTGTGCTCTATGTTATTCAATCCTCTCAACATTCCTTAGAGGTGGGTATATTTTTATTTCCTCTTTTCAGATGAAGAAAGAGAAGCTTAGAGCGACTAGAAAACTAACCCCAGATCTCAAAGCCATGATACTTGGCAAAAGAGCTGAGGTTTGAACGAAATTCTCCTTAAGTGCCAGACTCTGCGCTAAGCCTTGAGAATACAGAAGTGGGAAAACATTCCTGATTCCTACCCTCATGGGGTTCCCTGATCGGGAGGAGGGGCAGACAATATACCAAAAAATCACACAACCACATGAATACAGATGTGAGAGGCATGATAAAATTAAAGCACAGAACACCATGTATCATTTTAACTTAAACTTAGGGTGCAGGAAGGCCTCCCTGTGGGAGTAACTAGACCCCAGCCTGGTCTCCCCAGATACGGTTAAACACCTTCCCATCATCACCCTCCTGGGATGGAAGACAGGATGGAGAGCCTATAACCTCAAATCATGAAGACTAGTTCAATAACAGTTTTAGAGAAAAATCTACCTTATTTGACATAAAGGCTTGGGAATCCAACTGCTGGGATCTTGCTGCAATGAAACCCTGCTCATCCTGGCCCATTCTGGGACTCCTCACACCCAAGGCCCACCTCTGTGAGTTGTGCAGGGATTTCAGCCAGCAAGGACATCACTAGTTCAGTGCACCCTGTTTCCTTGGGCTGTACAAGACTGGTGTTCAACAGCGCCACCATGTGGATAGGACCTAAATGATACTCCCATGAACTGGTCAGAATTTCTGGTTCTCTCATGTGACATCTGGGAACAGAATGGGCCACCTTCTAACTAAACAAGACCCCAGTTGGTCCTTGGAAATTGGGAGATTCATCCTAAAAATGTAAGTGGGGACTCAAGAGATTTATAGGAAAAAATAAAGAAGCAGTGACCCTACTGTCCCTCAAGCTGGTCAAACGGTTTCTACTGGCTTCAAATGAGTTTCCAGAATGTTGTCTGGGTTTCCCAAAGAAAATTTGCATTCTTCTTTACCTTCCAGAACTGGAGCTCCCACACATGGCTAACCTCTTTCCCAGCAAGGCTGCTCACAAAAGTTCTTACCAGTATAATGGAAAGAGAATGGGTTCGGTATCAGATAAACCTGATTTTGAACCCCAGATCTAGTACTCACTGGGTGATAACCAAGGTTACTTCTTCGGTCTCTATCAGAATCTGTTTTCTTAAAATTAACATCTTTTCATAGGCTGCTTTGGAGGACTGCTGTATTAGTTTCCTAGAGCTGTCATAACAAATAACCATAGACTGGGTAGCTTAAAACAACAGAAAATTATTCTCGCGCAGTTCCAGAAGCCAGGAGTCCGACCAAAATCAGGATGTTGCCAGGGCCATGTTCTCTTTTATGGTTCTAGGAAGGATCCTTCCCTGCCTCTTCTTGTTTCGGGTGGTTGTTGTCATCCCTTGGCATTCCTTGGCTTGTAGCCGCATTGGAGGATAAATAAAATGACATGCAGAGAGCAAGGTATGTCAGACAGTCTCAGTTAACTTCATTCACATCTGAATCTGAGTTTACTATGCCCAGTTTTGAAGTCCTCTGTTTCTTTCACCAGTCAGTCAACAGTCATCCGATCAAATCATAAATATGACCGTGCCACTCTCTATGCTTATATTCTTCTATGGCTCCCCAGTGCCCTTAATAAAGAGTACATCTTTAGAATAGCCTACAAAGCCATTTATTTTTTTTTTTTTTTTTTTTTTTTTTTTTTTTTTTTTTTTTTTTTTTTTTTTTGCAGTGCGCGGGCCTCTCACTGTCGTGGCCTCTCCCGTTGCACAGGCTCCGGACGCGCAGGCCCAGCGGCCATGGCTCACGGGCCCAGCCGCTCCGTGGCATGTGGGATCTTCCCGGACCGGGGCACGAACCCGTGTCCCCTGCATCGGCAGGCGGCCTCTCAACCACTGCGCCACCAGGGAAGCCCCCAAAGCCATTTATTATCCAGCCCAGTCTGATCTTCTCCTATTCTTCCATATACCCCTATTCCAAACCATTCATCAGTCCATGAAAACTCTATGCATATTCACACTTTCAAGTCACACCCTATTTTTCTATCTCTAATACTCCACTCCCTTCTCCACTGGAGAAGCATTTCTTCTCGTTGTTCAAGACTCATCTTGCATCCTGTCCTCTGTGAAGCTTTCCCAGATACCCCTGGACAGAGTTAGACCCTCCCACCTGTGAATTCCTGCAAAGCTCTGTACACAGCACCATTATGATCTGCCCGTATCCCATTGTCATTTTCACCGCCTTTACGTTCTCCACCAGGCTGTGAGCTCCTTGAGGACAGGGGTTTTATTCACTCCTATCCCCGGTTCCAGCCCAACTGATCATAGACCTCAATAAATACTTGTTAAAGTAGAGGTCAGATCTGAACAAGTTCTGAAGACCCCCAAATCCCCCAGGGATGGATAAAGAAACCACCAAATTCCCTCTGATATCTGTGACATCACTTAGAACAGTGAAGAGAACTGAATCTGAATGACTCAGGAGACCTGGCTTCTCCCTCCTATATTTTCCACCCCTTAAAACTTTGGCAAACCCTTTAACCTCTCAAAGCCTCAATATCCTCATTTGTCATCCTGTGGTAACACATGTACCAGCCAGGGCTAGACATGTTTAGATACGTCATCTCTCTTAATCTCCCCAAGAGCCCAGGGATATAGACATCTGATCTCCATTTTACAGGTGAGGAAACTGAGGTCCAGAAAGATGAAGTAACTTTCCCACAGCTAGTAAGCAGCAGAGCTGGGATTCAGAGCTCCAAGCCCCCAAATCCAGAGATTTCACTTATTCATTCATTCATTGCTTCATTCAAAAAAAATTATTGAGCATCTACTACACATCAAACATGGCTCTAGATGCTGGAGATACAGCAGTCACTAAAAAAGGCAAACATCGTCACATTCAAGACACATATTTCCACTCTGTCAGGCTGTCCTTCTAAAACTGGTCGCACAAATGAGAGGGGAAGAGAACTGCAGTGACCCTGGTCAGCCGCTCGCATTGCACAACGGCTTCAGAATGAGGGTGGAAGACCCACAGGTAGATGCTAACCCTGCCCACAGGCAGGGATGGAGCCGGATGAGAACAACTCCCTGCAGGCTGCGAAGGGCAGGTGAAGTTCTGCACCTGTGGCTGTGCGGAGCTGGGACAGAGATGGGGAGACAACCTGGAAATGGCAGGTCACAAATCTGCTCTCCTGCCACCTGGAGCCCCCTCCCCTGTCCTGTCCTCAACCAAGCACAGGAGGGATCGCTCAACTTTACGATGCTCCCCATGCAGGTTGCAGACCTACCATCATCAGTAATGGATTGTTGTTTTTATTTTCCATTTATAGGAAAGCCTGGGTTACTACATATGGTCACCATGGCCATTAAACTGCTCCAAGGACTGAGATTTACATATCGGCCACATGACCGGCAACAAGCTTTGGGGGGGAAAAGGATGTTTACGGCCTAATTAGAGCTGGTGATTGATACACAGGGACAGCAGAGAGCAGCCTCATCAAACCCCAAAAGCCCAGAAAGCTCTCGCTCACAATGCGCTCCTGGGTGATAACCGCGGTGGAGTGCAGGCTTGGGTGTGCTGGAAGGAAGGACCACAGGTAAGGAAAAGGGTTCAGAACAAGTGGACACACTCCCCCAACTGGACTGGCCAGGGAGAGCTGGGGAGTGGGTGGGGTGGAAGCGGGGATAGGAGGTCCTTCACTCCTCCACTGCATCCATTTGATATAGTAATTAAGTCTATTACCTGAGCAAAGGTTGCTGACAACCAGTTAATAACATGCTGCAGCCGCCACAGCTTTCATCCCGAGATCTCAAAACACGTTATAAATAATTAAGTGCTATTGTTTAGTGATCTGTGTAATCAAAGAACTCTACAACCATCATTCTTTTCTTTTGCTGCACACAACTCAGTACCATGCTCTGTAGTGAGGAAATTGAGGCACAGAAAGATGCCTGGTGACCTGGCTTAGATCACCTGACACCTCACTCACCAGGTTTTTGGTACCCACCACCCTCCTTCCTTACCCATGGGCTCATGGACCACCCCTCAGCTTGACCGCACTCCCAGACACCATTATGTGAATGTTCCTTGTAGGAATCATCCTTATTGTCCTGGGGCAGGGGGAGGGATCCAGCAGGACAAACCACCACTTCCTATTCTGACCTCTACCATGACCTCCCCTTTTACAGTCTGAACCCTCCAACTTGAACATGGTCACAGAGTGTGCCCCTTTTACATGTGGGTTAGTAGAGGGACAGGTTTTGATCGTTACAAGCAAAGTGACAAGTTTCCACTGAGTGTCCAGAAGCTAGTGCCTTCTGCACCTTTTTTTTTTTTTTTTTTTTTTGCGGTACACGGGCCTCTCACTGTTGTGGCCTCTCCCGCTGCGGAGCACAGGCTCCAGACGTGCAGGCTCAGCGGTCATGGCTCACGGGCCCAGCCGCTCCGCGGCATGTGGGATCCTCCCGGACCGGGGCATGAACCTGCGTCCCCCGCATCAGCAGGCAGACTCTCAACCACTGCGCCACCAGGGAAGCCCCTTCTGCACCTATTTAGATGCTGCTTCCTGATAGTCATCATTTCCTATTTACTGTGACTGCTGTGCATTAGGAGCTAAATTCACATGTGTGCAGTACCTCGCATCCAAAGAGATGTTTCCTCATTGTCTGCTGACAATTGTCTGCTGAGATGTAGAGTCCAAGCTGGGATCCACTCAGGCCAAGGGCTGTGGGAAGCTGAGAGCATCATATTTATGCAGGTGTGGGCATAAACCATCATGGCCCTTGTGCCCTGCACAGGCCAAAGCACAAGGTGGGCACTAATAATTAAGGGTCCCACAATTGGTCTTGGACTGACCTCTGCCAGGATACAGTTCCCACAGATCAGTTATTTTGGTTACTTTTCTATCTCTTCCATCACCATGAGCTCCTCACCTCAGGATCTTTCCTGCAGTTCCTTAATACTCTGAACAATGCTATATGGTAGATATGATTGTACCCATTTTACAGATGTGGAAACTGAGGTTCCGAATTTTTTTTTTCACCCAAAACCATATAGATAGTAAATGCCATGATCACGATGAGACTTAGTTTCTTTGGCCCTAAGTTTCATACTTTTCTTATAACCCACCAGTTAATCTATCATCCAGTCCCTTTGACTAATTCAAACTCCCAAACCAGTGCTCTGGGGATTCAAGGCCACATCTCTAGAGTATAGAGCAAAAAAGAGAATTGGAAAATACCCATCTCAGACATCCAAACCAGAATTTTTTGTGGGGGGAGGAGAATTCTTATTATCATCATGATTTACCCACACAAAATTAATAACTAGATTGTGCCAGATTTCTTCATTACCCTGAAGACATTTAGCTGTATCTGTACATAAGTGAAATTACAGCAAGTCTTAGCCAATCATCTTGTCTATAAGGATGAAGCAACTGTAACTTGTCCACGATCTATACCTCATTTTCATTCGTCAGATATTTATTGGGTACCAGTGATGTGCCAAACCCTGTGCTAGACGTCAGGATGACATGGATGACTGAGACAGGCCCCACCCTTGGGAAATTCCTGGTCCAGAGAAGCCATGACATGCAGCTCCCAGGAGGAGGACACTGGGACAGGTGGAGGAAGGCAGGGAAACCATACAAGTCCAGGCAGACCAGTCATGACTGCAGTGAGGATGAAGGTAGCTACTTACTCTGAGGCTACCAAACAGAATAAAGGGAACTTCAAGGGCTTAGATATCTCTTTTCTCTCCTCAGGGTCTGGGGTGACCACCAGTAAAATCTTCCCATAATAAGTAGCAATCCTCATGGGTGGGAGGCTAACCAAGATACTGGCCTTAACGGTGCATCATTTTGGCATCACCCATCTGCTCCTTGCCAGAGACGGCACTTCTTCTATTTATCCCCCCATGATGATGTTCTCCCTGGGTTGCAATGACCCCATTCCCACCAAGGATACACATTGGGCAACTCATCAAACAGGAGTCATTCCCCACTTAAGGCAAAGTCTTACAGCATCCTGCCTGGGGTCCTGGGGACTTGGGCAGAGGTTATTCTGAGGCTAGATTGGCTGACAGCCAAATGTCACCTCCTATTAACACTCCTCCTGGACATCTGGAAGCTCACCTACCTCAGGATGAGTCCATTCATTTATTTAATCTACAAAAATCCAAATTAAAAAAATCGACCACAGATCTGATGTCCATATCCGAGAATCTTAGTGCTGGTGCACTGGAGTCTTTCTCTGCCCATTGGTCTCGGAAGGCACATTAGTGTCTCATGCAAATTAGGGTCCTTGCAGTTACCCTGGTGATGCCAGAAAGCTTCATATAGGCACACAGATGAGCACATCATCAAAACCTCTTAGGGAATTAATTGCTTTGACATCCAATAACTTCCTGAATGTTGAGCCATGGGGACACTGAGGAAATATGGTTGAGATGAAGTGAGCAGTGGAGATATTACCCTGGTCCTTTAAGAGCTACACCCTTGTTAATTGGTTTACAGTGTATGATGAGCCATCATCACTCTGCTGCAATGACAATTCAGAGGATTAGAACTCAACACCTACTTTTATTGCAGGAATCCATTGGTATAGATGGAAGAACAGAGTAATTGAAAGCTGTCAGCCCTACTAACCATCAGCTGGGCCTTGAGAGAGACAATAAATCCCCAAATAAGTGAGCTCTTGACAACAACCACTGGTGTCAATAATTGGTGTCAATAATGGGGGGCCCTGAGCTGGGCCTTGGGAAGCAGATACGTCACATCAAGCTGGGGGAGACTGCAGCCACACTAGCAGGTCATCATAGTAAAGGGGCATGAAAAATGCAGGGAACCAAGAACCAGGAAAACACAAAAGAGAGGGCTGCAAATTCTATGAAATCCGAAAGCCTTCAGAGAGGAGGTGACTTTTGAGGTGGGCTTTGAAGCATAAGTAGAAGATCATTGGATAAATGAGAAGAGAACCTTCAAAAAGGCAGCATGATGTAATGCCCACAGTCATGGACTGTGAAGTCAGACTTTGTGGGATTGTACATTAAGCCAGTTATTACCTTGGTGACTGAAAGATTCCTCTAACCTCTCTATGTCTCAGTTTCCCCATCTGCAAAATAGGATTGTTCTCATTGTTGAATTAGGCAGTGCATGGCAAAGCACTTGACAGTGTCTGGGAACTGGCAGGTGTCCAAGAAACGTCAGCTATTGTAGTTATGTGCAGAAGGAGAAGCAAGTTGATGTGGCTTAGGGCTTTGGTACGAAATGAAGGATGGTAACTGCCCAGTTTAGGATTTGGGTGTTTATGCCATAATTGATGGGGAGAATCAAGTGGCTTCTGATGTGGATTATATCACACTGGAATGGATTGGAGACCATGGGCTTGGATGCCAGCATACCAGAAAGGAGTCATTGGCTTGTAAACGAGGATGGAGAGAGGTAGGTGAGGGTAATTCTGAAGATCTGGTTTTGGTGACTGTGATGGTCAGTTTTATATGTCAGCTTGGCTAGGCTACAGTCCTCAGTTACTTAATCACACACTAATCTAGGAGTTGCTGTGAAGGCATTTTGTAGATGTGATTAAAGTCCATAATCAGTGGACTTTAAGGAGATTTTCCTGTATAACTGGGTGGGCCTGATTCAATCAGCCAAAAGACCTCAACAGCAGAGCTACAGTTTCCCTGAAGAAGAAATTCTGCTTGTGGACAAAAGCAATAGCTCACGCTCAAGAGTTCCAGCCTGCCCTGTGGATTTCGGACTTGCCAAGCCAGCCCTCACTGTCTCATCAGCCAACTCCTTATGATAAATCTTAATACGCATCTCCTACTATTTCTGTTTCCCCAGTTAAAGCCTGACCTATATAGTAACTGATTAAAAGTAGGGGGAAGGGGCTTCCCTGGTGGCACAGTGGTTGAGAGTCTGCCTGCCGATGCAGGGGACACGGGTTTGTGCCCCGGTCCGGGAGGATCCCACATGCCATGGAGTGGCTGAGCCCGTGAGCCATGGCCGCTGAGCCTGCGCGTCCGGAGCCTGTGCTCTGCAACAGGAGAGGCCACAACAGTGAGAGGCCTGCGTACCGCAAAAAAAAAGTAGGGGGAAAAGAAACCACATCAGTCCTAGAGATTCCTCACAAAGCCTTGGGCATACAGTTCCTGCCTCATCCTTGTGCCGAAGTCCATAAAAAATCTCCCTTTTATGGGGCTGCCTTTTCTGGACAAGGCAACATTCCTGCCTCAGCTGGCGACTCTATAGAGCAGAGACCACTGAAGTTCAGACTTATCAACTCTGACATATGGATTGTGCTCCCAGGTTGGGTTTTTTTGTTTTGTTCTGTTCCTACCATATATAGTTTTATACAGTTTCTTTTATGTTGGGCTGGCTCTTTGATTTTCCCAGGAAAAATTTCTCCCCCTTGGAGTTTCTTTTAATCTACAAAAATCACTGACCATTGCTGCGGACCAGAAAGTGTTCTCCAAAAAGACAGGCTAAGCAGAGTGAGTAAGTGTGGACACATAGAGATAACAGAGGACAACAGTGCATTTCTCTGAGGCCCCTGTAATACGTGTTGGGAGCTTTCCGCAGGCCTTCCAAACCCTGTGTTCCAGGATGTGTGGTTAACGAACGGGGATGGGAGATACAGGCTCTGGTCCCTGTGCCAGGCTTATCTCAGATACCTGCCGCTCTAAATCCTGGCAACAGCCTGGCCAGGTAAAGACCCTGATCTCTATTTAGCAACTGAGGAAACTGAGGCTCAGAGGGTGCCTAAGGTTGGGTTCCCTGAAATCAGAGTCTGAGACAAAGGTTCCTTATATTCTGAGGCAATTGCAAACTTAAAGAAAAGTTGCAATTACAGTATAAGAAGCTCCTATATATCCTCCATCCAGACTTGCCAATTGTTACATGTTGCCCCCCCCCCCTTCTCTCTCTTTCTCTTATGAATCATTCAAAAGTTACTTGGAGACATCATGCACCTTTACCACTACATACTTTGGTGTTTAAGTCCTAAGAACTAAGGCAATGGTCCATGAGAAACTGAATCACACCAACATCCACATGAGTGAACCTGGAAAGGGATCCTTCCCCAGTTGAACCTTCAGATGAAACCTAAGAACCAGCCTTGTGAGAGATGCTGAACCAGAGACTCAGTTAATTTATGCACTGACTTCTGACCCACAGAAACCATTTCTGTGGGTCAGGCTGGTGACCCACACTGGTGACTGGCATAATCAGGGCTTGGACCCAGGTATCCTGGCACCAGGGCCCAAGCTCTCAGACACTGTGCTATCCAGTCACCTGAATATCTGGTGGATATGTGAGTGTTCTGCACCTTGGTCATTTCTCTTATCAATTATTACACACTCCTTGTATACTTTAAAATAATGGCCATTCATGTATTAAGCATATACTGTGATATAATAAATATTTGGGGTTTTTTCCATATTGCATGAATATTCTCTGCTCCCCAGCTTTTTTTTTTTTTGGCGGTACGCAGGCCTCTCAGTGTTGTGGCGTCTACCATTGCAGAGCACAGGCTCCGGACGCGCAGGCTCAGCAGCCATGGCTCATGGGCCCAGCCACTCCGCGGCATGTGGGATCTTCCTGGACCAGGGCACGAACCCGTGTCCCCTGCATCGGCAGGTGGACTCTCAACCACTGCGCCACCAGGGAAGCCCTCCAGCTTTAAAAAAAAAAAAAAACTTATTGGAGTGTAGTTAATTTACAATGTTGCATTAGTTTCAGAATGTACAGCAAAGTGAATCAGCTATACATGGACGGACCTAGAGTTGTCATACTGAGTGAAGCAAGTCAGACAGAAAAAGACAAATATCATATAATATCACTTATATGTGGAATCTTAAAAAAAATGGTACAAATGAACTTATTTATGGAACAGAAATATTTGGATTTTAAGACTCTAAGTTTGGAGGGTAATTTGTTACACAGCAATAGAACTAATGCATATAGTTCTATTAACCCTTTAACTTTAACCCTTTAACTTTAGTCATACTGAAGTATTACTTTTCCTAAAAGGTCTTCTGTGGCTTCCTGTCCTTAACCTTGGCTGGCCTAGGTGGCCAGCCTGAGTGGTCCCACCGTGCCCTGTTTCCCCTATCACAGCTCCAAACACATTGCACTATAATTGCCCGGCAATTATTCAGCCTCTCCCTCTAGAATGTGGGTCCTTTGAAGCCATGGACTGTGACATATTCACCTCCATAATCACAAAAATAAGCCCAGTGATTGACACCCAAAATCATCATCATCATCATCTTAGTATTTATTGAGCATTTACTGTATGCCAAGCTAATTTTGCTTTTCAAACTTTATCTCACTAAAGCCTCCAACTAAGCATCATTAATCCCATTTTACTGATGAAAAAACAGAGGTTCGGAAAGTTTACCCAAAAGTTAATATGTGGCATAGTTGGAACTTGAACCCAAGCAGTATAGATCCCAAATTTTGGCTCTGTGTATAAAGTGCTTGCTGACTGAATGACCCACTGAAGATCTGCTGTGTGGTCATAGGATTGACACTGACCACAGACCCAATATGAATGGCCATTCATGTGTCTGCCACACAGAGGAGCGAGAGCCCCACAAAGTTTCAGAGATCAGTTAGAAGAAGCAAAGTCAAGACTGACAACAGCTGGGTTTGGATTTCCTGGAAAGCCTGGGCCAGAGGCCAAGACCAAATCCAGGGAGGAAAACTGAGTGTCCAGGTTAGGGGCCAATAAGCCCAAGATGAGCTGCCCGGGGGTCACTGTCTCTGAACCAGGCAAGGCCATAGCAGGGGACCTAGGATGGAGGACAGCCATCTGAGAGATCCAGATCTCTGAAAGCTTGTGAGTATTTATTCTTCCAATCAATTCCACTGATATTTATTGATATTTATTTGTGCGTCAGATACTGTCTAGGGTGGGGCATACAGCAATAAATGCATAAGACAAAAATCCTTGTCTGGGTGGAGTTTACATTCTAGTGGGCATGGAGAGACAGACAGACAATTAGAAAAATGTATATTATAAAGAAGAAGGTTTGGGGCTTCCCTGGTGGCTCAGTGGTTAAGAATCGCCTGCCAGTGCAGGGGACAAGGGTTCGAGCCCTGGTCTGGAAGGATACCACATGCTGCAGAGCAACTAAGCCCTTGCGCCACAACTACTGAAGCCCACGCGCCTAGCGCCCATGCTCCACAACAAGAGAAGCCGCCGCAATTAGAAGCCTGCGCGCAGCAACGAAAAGTAGCCCCCGCTCACCGCAACTAGAGAAAGCCTGTGCGCACAATGCAGCCAAAAATAAATAAATAAAATAATTTTTTTAAAAAAAGAAGAAGAAGGTTTTAAGTGCTAGACAGAAGTAAAGCAAGAAAGGTGGGGAACATGGGGTGAGCGGAGATGTGGATGCACTTAGTGGGAGAATTATTACATGTGGAAAATGTAAAGAGCTTGGCCTCATGCATCGTAGCCATACGGTTAAGGTCAGTGTTATGATTCCCACTGTGAGAAAAGGGGAAAGTCTTAATTTGTCCTAACATTAGTTCAGCAACCTTTTAGGAGAGTTCTCTATCTTTGGCGTCAGGAGTCAATAAATCAAACTCATGAGTATTAACCCAGTTGGTTCCAGTTAAAACAGATTTCTAAGCAACCTGGGAGACTCTGGTGGGATCTGGGCAGTGACAAAAATCCAAGCAGGGCTTTGTCTCTGTGGGTATAAAGACCAGGAAGCAGATGGTTAGAAAGTTTAGAGTTCCACCTGACTAAGTCAGCAGGACACAAGCTGACAGCTGGGACTCTATGTGATGGCAGATCCAGACCCCAGGCTCTAATCCCATCAGGCAGGAGGTGTGTTGGTCAAGGGAGCAGAGACAGAAGCTGAGACATGAAGATGGTCAAACAGGTTGAGGCAGAGAATGTCAAGGGCTACCCATGGCCCCTCTGTGTGCCCATCAGCAACACAAGTGACTCCAGCCCATGTGCAGGCTCGGCTGAGACCTCTGACAGCTGCTGCCCTGGTCAGGGCAGAGAGCAGCCTGCAGCTGGAGTTGCCAGTCCAGCTCCTGAATTCTTCCAACCATTCCGCAACATGCATCATTGGGTACTCTTAGCCTGAGGCTTTGCGTCATGGTCAAGTCTAGAGCCTAATCTCATCTTTCTCCAGCCTGGATCCATCCAACCATCAGGCCAACTCTATTGAACTCCACTTTGACCCTCTTTGATATGGTTTCAGAGGCACCTACGGGATGCCAGGTGTGTCTCAGAAGCACAGATTGGCTTTTCCCTCCGCTGTCCCTTTCTTGTCCCCAGCGGTCTCCTGGGCTGACTTCTTTATGGGCACCTCCTAAGTGCCAGGCACTGTGATCATATAGCCCTAGAACACCTCTGCAAAGGACTGACATTATCAATTTTACAGATGAGGAAACTGGAGCTCCAAAACAATAATACTCATGAAGGAAGCATGCACTGGGGCTTGCAACCCATGCTCCCTCCATAAGCTCATGCAGCCTCCAGCCCATGTTTCTCAGCTGTAAAATGGATTCAGTAATGCTGATCTCATACAGTTGCTGTGAGATTTCAATGAGAATCCAAAAAGCCCTCAGCGCAGAACCTGGACACTGTAGTAGATGCTAGCTGGTGGTAGTAAGAGAAGTGGCATCATCTCTTAGCCCTCCTAAGAAATTCTGCTCATTGCTTTAAGGAGAAAAACAGGGCAGAAAGGAAATGGGTGTTGAGTACCCTTGGGAATGCTCAGTTTCTTCTCCTTAAGAGGGAAGCCGCTCTCCAGCTCCTGAGCCCTCGTGGCTCTGATCAGACAGGGGCTCATGGGTGAGAATCAAGGCTGCACACAAGCCCGGATCATTTGTTCGAGAATTAAAATCAGCCCATGTGGCCCTGCTATTAAATTCCCTGTGGGTGAACTGGTTAATGTGAGGTCTCGTGTGATAAGCCATTAATCTCTGTGTGTAATGCAAGTGCCGTACAACTTACTTCAACCCTAATCCCCCATGAGTTACAGCCTCTTCTATGATTCATAAAACAAATCCATCACACCTCCAAGGCTCTCATCTATTTATTACTGCTTTTTAAATGCTCAGAGAGGGATAACCTGGAGGACGTTATTCATCCCTTCCCCAGCCCAGCTAACCTCCACGGGCTGCAGGAAAATGGACTCTATCTACATCCTTCCTCGGGTCACAGACCAAGGTCAGTTGAATTCTGAGGATTAAAAGGAGCTGACAGTTTTGCATCCGTCCAGTAGGAAGGACCTTCCCTATTGGTAACCATAGGGGCTGAAAGCATAGTCCTGACAGAGTGGCAGGCCTGGACATCACTGACTTAAGTCTGGAAGGCTTGTCAGTGTGTCAGATTTAAATCAGAGCCACAAATTCTTCGACACTCTTCCCATTGAGAGGTAGGGCCTGCTTCCCTCTCCTTGGATCTGAGTGGGCTTGTGACTGTTTCAATCGATAGGGTATGGCGGACAAAAGGCTATGTGACTTCCAAAGCTTGTCATAAAAGACCATTCCATTTCCATCTCATTCTCTGGAACTCTGCGCTACCACGTAAGACATCATGCCAGAGTGGAAATGTGCCGCCCCAGCTGAGTCCAGCTTCCAGCCATCCCTGCCAAGGCACCAGATCCATGAATGAAGCCAGTCGTGGAATCCGACTCCCCAGTTTCCTGCCAGCCAAGTCCTCCAGCCCTTTGAGTCTTCCCTGTTGACCCAAATCCTACAAGGTGTATGCTACTGACACCACTTCACAGAAGAGCAAATGATGGTTCTGAAAGGCAAGACCACACAGCAAAGCAGGTGTCCACCCAGGAAATTGATTCCAAACCCCACGCGTGTTCCTCTGCTCACACTGACTGCTAAACAGCTTTACCTGAGTTCTGTGAGTCTTGCAATCACTTTGCCTGAACTTTTCCAGGTAGTTTAGGTATTTGGCTTTAACTGCCCGAGCATTTCAGCTATTTTGCCTGGCTTTCTTGGTATTTTAGCAGTTTTTACCTAAATCATCTGTTGAGATTTGCCCCTTGGCGGTGGGTACGGTCAGACCGTAAGGGCTGTAGCTTCTTGCCCTGAAGTTCAGGAGCTAGATGGGGGGTGGACACTCCACGGGCCACGCCCACAGGAGAACGTCCTTAGGAGCCACCTGAGACCAGGTGAGACCCCCCCACAAGGTGGTCCCACGAGCCCTGGAGAGCGTAGCTCCTGCCTCCCCACTTCCCCACTTCTTGACTCCCAGACCCAAGCGATGGTCTACCGCGTTTCACTTCCTCGAATTCCCACAGGGAAATTTCTCAAATACGGGTTTTTGCAAAAACTAGTGGCCCTACAGTGTACAATCCCCACAAACAGAGGCCCTAGGAGGGGGAAGTTGAGTAGGCAGCAACCTTCAAAGCGGAAGGGGAGACGGCGAGGCAGGAGCGTGGAAAGGTGGGATGAAGATGGCGTGAACGCCAGCCGTTAGATGGTACCGGCAGCCCGATTTAGACACGCCTCTCCCCTGATTAAAATTCTCTAATAGTGTTTTCCCATGCTGGGGGTAAAATTCCAAACTTCTTCCCCTTAGTTTAGCAGAGATTCTCAAAATGGACCCCCTGCAGGGTCCCACCCCTAGAGTTTCTGATTTAGTAGATCTGGGCTTTGGCTCAAGAGTGTGCGTTTCTAACAAGTCTCCAGATGACGCTGCTGCTGCCAATGCAGGGGCCACACCTTGAGAACCACTGGGCTACAGTATCCAGTAGATTTTGTCTTATGCTCACCTTTTCTGACTCTGGTTAGAAACACCAATCTAACTCTGGTTCTCCGTACTCAAGCCACAAAGACCCCCACTGGGATCTGTAAGCCCACCAGGTGGTTTCTGGCTTTCAGAGTCGTATCGCTCAGGATGTCCCTCTACCTGGTCCATCTCCACCAACATGGACCCCTTCTCATCCTCCAGGTCTGGCTAGTACCATCTCCTAAAACACCTCTTACTCAACACCCTCACTCCCAAGGATTCTCTCACTGTGTTGCCTTCTATCACTGTTTCCCATCTGTTTGCTTCTTAGCATCATCCAACATGCAGTGGGAATTTATGGCTCTGTTTATTTGTTGGACTATCTCTGTGAATGTGTGTGAGAGTTTTCTATCTCCACATTGAGACTGCAGGCTCCTTCCAACCAGTCTCTGTCTTGATCACCCTGTAACCCTAGCACACAGCTCAGTGCTTGTCACATAGCAGGTGCTCAGAAAGTGTGTGTTAAACGGGTGCCTTGCCTGAAGTCACTCTTATGACAACCCTGTGAGAAAGGGAGTATTGAACCCATTTTACAGATGGTGAAACAGAGGCCCAAAGAGGTGAAGTCACAGGTCCAAGGTCAAACAGTTAGGTATTGAACCCAAGTCTGTGGACTCCCAAAGTCTTAACCAACACTGTCTGCATATCTTGGTGAGGGGAGATGAGAAGAGGGCTACAGAAGGGAGATGGTCTGGCTGTGAGGTACTGAAGAACAAGAAGAAGCAGGCTGCAGGGGGCAGCTAGGGAGGCAGGCAGGAAGGTCAGCTGGGAGACCTGCCCTCCCTGTGGAGTTCAGGAAGCACTGCCTTGGAGCGCTGTGGGGTCGTTGTTGCAATTCTGCCTCCAGACATGAAGGCAATCCCACCCCCACCCCCCATCAGACTCTCCTCTTCTAGTCTCTCATTGGTCTGGGCAGTAGGTGGAGCCGGCCAGGGACACTGGGAAGGGGCAGGGTTCAGGGCAAAGGCCAGTTCAGGGCACGAATGGGGGATGGGTGGAGCAGAGGCAGGCTGGGAACAGGGACAGAAGAGGACATCACCACTGTCTCAATCTGTTCCCAAAAGGTTCCATGGTCAAAGGTCTTCAGCTCCGTGGCATGGGTTTCATTACTGGTTATGCAATGACCACCCCAAGTTTGCTACAGAGGGCTGGGGTTCAGGGGTCAGGCCCCCTTTGGGACCGCAACCCGGCCTCATGCCCTCAGCTGTGTGTTGTCTGGGCAGCAGTTGTAAAATGCCAGGTAGTCTCCTGGAGACCCTGGAAGGAGGGAGGGAGGGAAGCATGGCCTCAGCCACTGGTCTCCCAGTCTGAGCAGCAGCCCACATGGGGGCAGGAATGGGAAAAATAGAGCCCCAGGGTGTGAACTTCAGGGAAAAGGAGGCCTCCCAGAGGGGAGAGACAGATGCACAGATAATCCCCAGGGTGCCCCCAGGATGGTACGTGCTCCCAGAAAACAATGCATCTCTCAGAAGCAGCATCCCCTCCACTCTTCCCTCTTGAGACCATTTGAGAAGCCAGGCCTGCTAACAAGGGCCCACGGTCTCTGGCCTACAGGCAAAGAGGAGATTTGAAAAGACACCGCTCATCCTCTGCGTGTGCATGTGTGCGTGCTCACACGTGCACAGGTGTGCCTGTGTACAAGTACACATTCACAGAACAGGAGGAAGAGGAAGTGGAAGGTGGAGGATGGGACAAAAGTGCCACCCAGCTCAGGTTCAAGTAGACATCAACAGTGGCCAGTAAGGAGCAAAGACCAATCCAAGTCTATCAGGAATCAACCCATTGATATTTATTGAACGTTACGTCGTGCCAAGTATCGTCTTGAGACCGTGGGACACAGTGGGAAACGGCACAGAGGTGAGGCTCTGCCTTCATGGAGCTTAAGGTGCGGGGGGGGTGGAAATAGGTGATAAATGCATGTATGGATGAGTGTGATAAGGCGGATAAAGGGAAGGAACAGGGCACTGTGGGAATGTATTCCAGAGGATTCCTCCAATCTGGGGCATCAGGGTGACCTCCCTGAGAAAGTGCGATTTAAGAAGCCAGCTAAAGGATGAGTAGGAGGTGACTAGGAAAGCGGCAGGGATGCAGGGAAGAAGGGCTGAAGATTCTCAGATGGAGAGCAAAGAGCAAGAAAGAACAGGAGATGGCCCGAGACGGAGCCACGAGAAATTAGAGTCTCAGAGAAATCATAGTCATTCCGATGTGAAAGTGCACACTCAACCTACTTTAACAAAATGTTGCCTTAATTATATCTACCTTAATGGACAGATAAAAACAGTTTGTGATTAGTTCTGTAACTGCTTACGTGAAAAGAGATGCTCCTTCGAGTTCTAAAACATGTTGTCCTGTAGACAATTGATGAGAAAGAAGATGGTTCTTCAAGTACTAAAACATGTCGTCCTAAAGAGCCGTCACACTGTCGTGCCTTGTATTCGTCATTCCTCATGGCTCCTGCAGAGGTGGACGTCACCCTCATCGTCCTGGATTGGAGACCAAAAAACTAGAAAGAGCTTTCACTCTGGATGTGAGTGAATCTACCATATAGTATAGAAACAGACAAAACTGGGTTCAAATCCCACTCCTGTCCCTCACAAGGTCTGCAACCTGTGGTGATTTCCTTACCCTCTCTAAGACTCAATCTTTAAAAGGGGGGGTTGATAATAGTGCCCACTTCACAGAGTTGTTACGAAAATCAAGAAAGCTCAGATATGCAAGTACGTAGCACAGTGCCCGGCACATAGAAAACATTCAATACATGCTGAATGCCACGTGGACCCATCCATGTTGTGCTAATTTGCTACGACTGGCATAGCCAATTACCATGAACTTTGTGGCCTAAACAATACATATTTATTATCCTGTAGTTGTGGAGGTTAGAAGTCTGACAACGGGCTATAGTCAAGGTGTCTGCAGGGCTGTGTTCTTTCCTATGGAATCAAGGAGAGAATCCATTTTCCTGATTTTTCCAGCTTCTAGAAGCCACCCACATTCTTTGAATCATGGCCCTTACTTTCATCTTCAAAGCCAGCAACGTTGCCTCTCTCTGATCATTCTTCCCTGGTCACATCTACCTCTGACGATAGCCACAAAAGGTTCTCCAATTTCAAGGACTCAGGTGATGGCCTTTGGGCCCACTTGGGTAATTCAGGATAATCTCCCCATCTCAAGGTCATTAACCTTAATCACATCTGCAAAGTCCCTTTTGTCTTGTAAGGTAACATATTCACAGGTTCCAAGGGTTAGGACACAGACCTCTTTAGAGGGTCATTTTTCTGCCTACCACGCATATATATGTTACCTGCATTTTTTTTTTTGGTAAAAAATGAATGAGATGTTATTCCTCATGACCTGATACATCGACCCTTTTACTCTTCTTCTCTTCCTGTGTCCTTTCCCACCTTCTTGTACACTTTTACAAACGAGTTTCCCACAGTCTCAAGTATAAATCAATTGTACAGCTATTTGAGAGGCTTGGGAGCCCCCAGTCCCTCTGACTTTGGGAGGCTCCCTCATCCAACATCATGAAACCACATTAAAATATATCCATATCCTATACTGAGTACAATTTTTATATAACTATAGGAGTTGAGTTGGATTGAACTGGTTTCCATAATGATATGTTTTATATACCTTTAATTAAACACTCATACTTTGCAATTCTCGTTACTTATTCAGATATGAGCTATTTTCATATATTCCTTGAAAGTTGATAAACACTGTTCCTTAAAGACTCAGTGAATCAAAGGGCCCAAAAATGAATGGATATTCCTCTAAGGCACAATAGTGGGGGAGTGAAGAAAAGAAGGAGAAATGGGAGGAAGGAAAGAGAAAGAAAGAAAAGGAAGAAGGGAGGGAGGGAGGGAGGGAAGGACGGGAAGGAAGGAAGGAAGGGAGGGAGGGAAGGAGGGAGGAAACTTGACTCCTTCTTGTATGAAAACACAATGACCCACTTTCTTTTCCAGTGTCAGGACCCATGGATCAAACATGAGTACAAGAACTTCTTATTCCTGTCAAGTAATTCCATTAAAAGTCATTTGTTTAATATTACTCAGCCATAAAAAAGAATGAAATTTTGCCATTTTTAACAACATCGATGGACCTGGAGGGTATTATGCTTAGTGAAATAAGTCAGACAGAGAAAGACAAATATTGTATGTTTTCACTTATATGTGAAATCTAAAAAATAAAACAAATGAATGAATATAACAAAACAGAAACAAACATAGATAGGAGAACACACTAGTGGTTATCAGTGGGGAGAGGTGTGGGGAAGACAGTGAAGCAGATTAGGAGGTACAGACTACTAGGTATATAACTACTAGTTATATAAAATAAATAAGATACAAGAATGTAATGTACAGCACAAGGAATAGGGCCACTATTTTATAATAAATTTATATGGAGTATAGTCTATAAAAATATCAAATCACTCTGTTGTACACCTGAAACTAATATAATGTTGTAAGTCAATTATACTTCAATAAATAAAATAACATATTATAAATAAACAATATATATTTATAGATGTATAAATATATAAAGAGTCATTTGTTTATTCATTTATTCACAAAAATATTTGCTTTGCACCTGTTAAGGCCCATCCCCACACCAGGCCCTGGGAACACCATGATGATAAAACTTGTCTCCCCCTCAAAGATCCCCTTGTCCCGCTGGGAGTAATCATGAACATGAGCTGGCATGTGTCACCTTTGCTTGAAAAAGCAGGACCAGACCCATTGTCCAGGAACCTATTGTCACAAAGAATGACTAGAGGTGTAGCAAGTCTTTAAGAGCCTCCAGAATGGTTCCTTTTGCACTTTTTGGTATAATTTATATCAGTGAAATGCATAGATTTTTAAGTAGACCAGTCCTTCCATTTTAACAGAAACCTGTAGAACTTTCCCGTGACCCCAGAAAGCTCCCCTATGCCCTTTCCCAATAAATCCATCTTCTCCCAGAAGCTACCACAACTCTGATTTCTTTCCCCGTAAGTTAGTTTTGCCTGTTCTAGAGCTTCACGTCAATAGAATCACACAGACGGACACTTTCGTGTCTGGCTTCTTTCCCTCAGCGTGATTTTTTTGAGATTCACAGGCATTGTTGTGTGTATCACTGAGCTATTTATTTTTATCGCTGAGTTGTATTCCATTGTACAAATAAACTATAGCTTTTTTTCTATTCTCCTGTTGATGAAATGTGTTGGGCTATTTCCAGTTTTAGGCTATTGTGATTAAAGCTGTTACAAACATTTTTTTTAATGTTTTACATTTTTTAACTTTTCTCAGATAAATACCAAAAAATGAAATTACTAGGTCACTTAGTAGATGCACATTTAATTCTTTAATGTCAAACTATTTTCCAAATAGCTCTACCACTAATAATCTCACCTGTGATGTGTTGGTTGTTCTACGTACTTACCAACATTTGGTCTCGCCTTCCCCATCCTTTTTTGCTCTAGACATTTAGGAAACCCAGCTCAGGACTATATTTTTTTATCTTCAGTGGAAATGCTTGATCTAGAGAGCAAAGGATGTTTCAGGGAGCCTCTATACACCTCCAATTGTATTTAAAAGTATGTGTGTATTTTGGGATGTCCATGCTTCTGAGGGAAGAAAGCACAACTTTCTAAGGCCAAAGAAGCACTCCTCTAAGAAGAAGATTGACATTTGCAAAACAATTCATAAACAGCACTGGGGCTCAGATTCTAAGATGGGAACCAGACCTAGGATGCAATCCACAACCTGCCACTCCAGGGTGGTGGAGGGGTGGTCACATCCTCCTAGCAGGAGCCTCTTTAGGGCCAGTCTGAAGTTTGTTCCATTAGGATTAAGGCTTGTTGAGACTGCAGGCAGACGACACACCTTCTCCCTCTCTGAAAGTCAGAAAGAGCCCCTCCCCAGTCACACCCATGGATATTCTTCCTCATGGTCCGACTGCCCTACAAAGGTGAACTATGACAAAACCGTCCTTTCCTCCAAGGATCTACATCCCCCAAATAGCATCCCCAGAAAATTTTAGTATCACACCCGGGCAATGACGTTGAAATTCACAAACACACTTTCATCCTCAAGGACCCCAAATACCCCCACAAAATAGACCCGCTAAGATCTTGGAAGCCCTATCTGGATAAAAATCCCTCTCCCCTTTCCTGAAAGGGCCTACTTCTGCTCTAATACAGATGCCACTAGCCACGTGTGGCCATGGAGAACTTGAAATGTGGCTGGTCCAGACCAAGATGTGCTGAAAGTATGAAATACAAACTCTGGATTTTGAACACTTAAAATGAAAAAACAAATAAAATAAAATATCTCAATAATTTTTATTCTGATTACATGTTAAAATGATAATGTTTTAGATGATTGGGTTAAGTAGAATATAGTATTAAATTTAATTTCACCTGTTTCATTTCCAACATAACTACTAAAAAATTGAAAGTTGCACATATGGCTTGTGTTATATTTCTATTGTATACTCAGGTCTAGTTTATTCTGCTCCGTATAAGTGTATCCCCCCAAATCCAGGCCATCTCTACGTGGCTACCATCACAACCTAGTAATGCAGACTCTTTGAGGTCGCCACAGCTGTAGGAACCCCTGCAGAACTTCCCACTGTCTTTAACACTGGGTTTGAAAGGAGTAACACCATTCTCTTTGGTCTGGCCAGATTCACAGGCCTGAGCTGACTGCTGTCTGTCCCCAGCCACAAACTAACCCTGAGCCACAAAGAAGATGACAGGCTTGTACCCAAAATGATGACAAACTGGCCAGGATTCAGTGATGTAGCATCCACTGCTGAAACTAGTCACTTAAGAGCAAGAGTTGCCCAGCCAGGGTGGACAACTCTCCCTGTTTGCCCAGGAATGAGGGTCTTTCAGTTTTAAAGACAAGACAGTCTCAGACAAACCAGAATGAGTCAGTCACCCTGGACCAACATATGCATGAGACTTGATTCTCAGGCTGACCTTCCCACCCACCAGCCAAGCCCCAGGATGTCTGAGGATGTGTAGCACAGATAGAAAAATTCCAGCAGCTGTAGGACTCACCTGCCCCTGCCTCTTCTGAATCAGATGAAACCCGAAATTCTCAAACCACACTCTGGGGCAGCAGGAGAGAGTAGGGGAAGCCCTTTGGCTGTTTTTGGGGATCAGCCTGCTTCCCTGCACTCCTGGGGGGCTGGGTCAGGGGTGGAGTCGCCCTGGCTCACTGCCTGTGCCTGGGGACCTGCCCACTCCCTCTCCTCAGCTGGGTCACCAGCCACAGGCTGTGCCCCCAGAGGGTACATCGTGGGTGGGTTTCCTTGGCTGGGGTCGAGGAAGGGGCTTTCTAGCTGGAGTTCTGTTCATCAATCCCTCAGTCTCTTTTCAACACACATCAGTGTCTTCAACACTAAGTCATTCAGGAAGGGGAAGGGACAGAAACTCACACGCTTCTCTGCTTCCTTATGGATCTGGAGACTAGCAAGGCAGACATCCAGGTGAAGAGAACAGGCAGAGTTTCATTCATCCATTCAGATATTCACTATGCAACTATGACACATCAGGCACTGAGAAAAGTCCTGGAAGTACAATGATGAACAAAGCCCCTGTCCTCATGGTGCTTATAATCTAGTCAGGGAAACAAATGATAAAGGAGTCATTACAAAAAAAAAAAAAAAAACCTGATGAGTTATGGAAGGAGAAGTAGATCTGGATGCTATAAGAACATATATCCAGGACCTATCCCAGTCTGGGCAATCATGGTGGACTTCCCTGAGGAAGTGACCTTTACATCGAGATGCAAAAATGAGCAAGAGTTAACTTACACTTCACTCTATTTTTGGACCCTCAAGGATGGGGACTCAGTGAGCAGACACAGCTAGGCTTCTGGAGGGGTCCCATGCTGGGTTTGATTTACTTCTTTCAACACACTCAGGCCTCAGAGCAGGGACTAGGCTGTCCCCAGTCAGGACTGACCTAATAGGAGACCCAGTCAGGATTGATCTAGGACTTGGGGGTGGGAATCCCTGTAGGAGGAACCCAGGGGCCCCAGGCATGGGTGAAGTAACCTTAGGAAGTAGCCTCAGGAAAGAACACAGATCTCAGGTTAACATTTGGGGCTGTAGAATCCAATCAACCTGAATTTGAATTTCCAGACCACCACTCACTATTCTTATATCACATCTCTGAGTCTCAGTTTCTTTATCTGTAAAACGGGGGTAAAATAGCACAAATTTCATAGAGTTGTGTGAGAACCGTAAAGGGCAATACATGTGGAGAGCTTAGCGTGGTGTCTGGCACATATAGTAAGTAGTAGATAAAAAGTGAAATTTGCAGTTTTAAATTATTAGTGCTTCAGTTAAAAAAAAAAAAAAAAGATACAAAGTGCCGTGAGAACCCAGTACCTCCTATCATTTATCATACGGTAACAATGATTTAAAAGAAACTCCAAAACTGGCAAAATGCCATACTGTGTCTCAAGGAAGAAATATTGGAGCCGAGCCTTGAAGGGTGGGTATCTGACTTGCAAAGATCAAGGAGAGGATTCCAGGCAGAGAAGGAGTATGAAGAAAGGCATGAAGACCGGGATGGGTGGGGTGCTTGCAGGAGCAGCCCCAGAGCACTGGAGGGGAGAGGAGCGGGCCCCAGGCTTGGGGGCTGGGCAGGGTGGCGTGGGAGGACCTGCAAGTCCATGCTAAGAAGTTTTAACTGCATCCTGCAGGCAATGGTCAGGCTAGTGGAGATCTTGGAGCTGGTCAATGATTTGTTGGGATTTGTGCAGGCAGAATGGAGGTTGCCTGGGAAAGAAAAACACAAGTCAAGGGACCAAGAGGAGGGTGATGTCAGTGTCCAGAGTAAGGGTCGGCAAATTTTCTCTAAAAGGCCACCCCAAACACCCCCATCACCAGCACACCCAGTGCTATTTCTTGGCCCCATACCTTGGTATATGCTATTCCATCTGCCTGGAATTTCAACAAACTTACCCTCCAAAATTAACCAAGTTATTCATTCATTTAACTTAAAGTAAGCATTTACTCTGTGTGAAGTGCATAATCTCCACTCTCATGAAATTGACAACCTAATGCAAGAGTCGGCAAAACTTTTTCTTTAACGGGCTGGAACTAAATATTTTAGGCTCTGTGGGTCATAGGTTCTCAGTCACAAATACTCAACTTTGCCATGATAGAGCAAAATCACCCTAAAACACTATGTAAATGAATAAGCCTGGTGATGTTTCAATAAAACTTTATTTATAAAAGAAGGCAGGGGACCAGATTTGGCCCCAGGGTTGGTCAACGCCAACAGAAATATAATTCAAGCCACAAACATGAGCCATTACTTACTTAAATTACATACGTAATTTAACAGTTTCTACACATTTTGAAAAGTGAAAAGAAATGGGTGGGATTCATTTTGATATGTTTTATTTAATCCAACCTATCAAAATATTACCATTTCCACATGCAATCAATATTAAAAGAATATGCATGAGCTATTTCTCATTTTTTATACTAATCAATAGAATATTTTTTATACTAGAGCGTTGAAATCCGGTGTGCATTTTACACTTACAGCACCTTTTAATTCGAACCAGTCACATTTCTAGAGCTCAGTAGTCACATGTAGCTGCTGGCCACCGTACTGAACAGCACAGGCTTAGCAGAAGCAGAGGAAGGAAGGAAGAGAAGACGGGGAATATCTGACATCAAGTGAGGGCACGAATTCATTACAACCCCAATCCGGCTTGGCCGTCTGCTTGCTGGGTAATTTTGAATGTGGTTCTTTATCAATCTTGGTCTCTCTCAAGCTCTAAGTATCTGTCCCTAGGTTCCTGCCAGTTCTGTTACATGGATGTTCTGGGATTCGGGGTTTGGTGGAAGGGGTCATCAACTTGGACTTTCTTTGCTAAAAAGCACCTTCAACAATACAACCATCTTGTGAAGGTCGGGATGATGCTCTTTGCGGCTACCCCACCACTCACCCCTCCTGGCATCTTGGAGGAAGCTTGTCGGCTCTTGAGGGATATAAGGAGGGGAAGAAATAGGAAAGCCATCTCCCTAGCTCCCTGGGGTGGGGAGGTGTGTGCTCCCACCACACACACATGCACACACACAAGCACATACAGGAATCCAGCTGTTCCCTCCCCAACACTGAACCAGGGGTGAGAGCTGTGATCTCCAGCCTGTCAGGGATGAGAACGTGGGAACAGAAAGAGACAACCTGAGTCAGAGGATGAGTCAGAATGTTCTGGAGAGCTTCAGAAGGGAAGAGCAGGAGGGGTAGATGGTGGGGAAGGAAGCCAGGCCCCCAGGGCAGAGGGAGCATGGGCTGGTTTCCCAGTTATGGAGCCAGGGAAGAATGTCCTAGAAGGAGTGAGGTCTACTGCCTTGGCTGACCTGTGTCCTGAGGGAAGGCCGGGGCTGGGACATGCAAAGTGGACGTGCATTAGGAGAAGGAAGTGGCCTTTTGGGGCGCCATGCAGGGAAGGATTCAAACAGGGGTGTATGGAGGCTTCTCTGAGCACACAAGATGCCTACAACGACTGTGCCCTGTGAAGGCTCAGTCCCAGACCCTCTCACTTGAGAAGCGTTTCCTGATGCCTGCCTTGCTAAGTGGGTGAGATGCTGCTAGTAACCCTTGCTGAACTGGGAAAACTGAGGAAGACGTGATGCTGGGTTTCCTATTTGACCCAGGCAGGGCCAGTAGGGCAGGACCAGCTCCCCCATGGTGGAGCGTAAGTCCCCTGCAGAGTGTACATCCGCACGGCCCAGCTTAATTCAGACACGTGAGCAGTGCCGGGGACCAGACATGCTACCACGTGGGGACACTCAGAGAGCTCGTCAAACCATCAGATCCAGGCTGCAGACTTTTTAGAACCAGGGGGGAGGATGGGATGAGGATGCCCTTGGGAAGAGACAAGGTCAGAGGTGAGGGGCCAGCCTAGAACGATCTGCATCTGGAGCCCAAGCCCAGGTCACCACAGGGGCCTCTGGAGTGTCCCCACAGCATGACACTGGGTTTGACTTACCTCCTGGTTACACTCAGGCCTCAGCATAGGGACCAGCTTGGCCCTAACCAGGACTAATTCCAGGACCTGGGATGGGGGTCCTGAAGGAGAAACCGAGGGCCCAGGCATGGGTAGAGGGAGCCAAGTAGACACAAGTGGCTTCTCCAACCCATTCCCAATCTGCCCGTTCTCTGCTCACATGCCCCCATATAATTGATGCCTTCAATTTTTAATTTTTATTTCATATAAGTTATGTCATTGTACACTTACTTAATTTTTCGTAATGGCTGTGTTAAACAACCAGCACACAAAACTCTCACTTTTTTTTTTTTTTTTTTTTGCGGTACGCGGGCATCTCACTCTTGTGGCCTCTCCCATTGCGGAGCACAGGCTCCGGACGCGCAGGCTCAGCAGCCATGGCTCACGGGCCCAGCCGCTCCGCCGCATGTGGGATCCTCCCAGACCGGGGCACGAACCCGTGTCCCCTGCATCGGCAGGCGGACTCTCAACCACTGCGCCACCAGGGAAGCCCAACTCTCACATTTTTAACAGTCATCTCTCACAAGCTGTTATGAGTCAGCTCCAAAATCGCTGAAATACCTATGTTCTTTCCCTCCATACACCTTTCAAGATGTGCAATTACTTTTTCTTCCTGCTTGACTCTCTTTATGCTTGCCCTCTGGAACGTGGGTTCCGTGAGAGTGGAGGCTGTGACAGATTTATTTTCAGTTGTAACCTCAGAGCCCAGCTCCATGCCTAGCCCACAACAGAAATGCAATAAATATTTGTTGAATGAACGTATCCATGTGTAAATGAATGGGCAAATGAGGTCAATGGATGTCACGGGGTTGGGCACCTCTTCTGTGGACTGAAGAGGGAACACTCACCTCCAGCGACCCACGACAAATCCCACAAGGCTTATTGGGGTGCTCCTGACAGGGTGTGAGGAGAAGAACAGGCCCAGAGTTTCCAGATAGAAGCCAAGCTGTGGTAGCAAAGGTGAATCTGGAATCATTGCCGAAGGTTCTTGGGGTCTTGCAGGGATGGCCTCTGCTAGGGCTTTCCCCCCACCCTCCAGCTCAGCTGGCCCAAAGGTGGGCGGGGCTTTCAGGTGCATGAGGAGATAGCAGTTGACCATCACAGCCGTGCCCGTGGAACTTTGCGTGGGGAGCTGAGTAGACCCATCTCATCCAGTGTCTCTGGAATCCCAGCTGTTCTCGACCTCCGTGCAGGCAGCACCCTCCACCTAGGGAACAGCAAGCACCCCAGGGGGAACAGCAGATGCAGCAAGCCTGGGCTCATCGGCTCTCCAGTGTGTGTCCCACCTCCTGTCAACCCCTCCAGCCTGGAAGCCTGCTGCCCTAACACACAGCAGACACTCAGCTTCACAAGCCTGTCTGTAGAACCTGCACAGGGGGAGATGGCAGAAGATGCTTTCAGCATGAATAAACCAATGAGTAAGGCAGCTTTCCAGCCGAGCAGTTGTGAATCAGGGGCATCTCCCACTCAGGCCAGTGCCAGGCCTAGTACTGGGAAGGAGCACAGAGATGCCAGGCCAGCTCTACCCATAACTGCCATCCAGGGTAGGAGTTCAGAACTCAGCCCTAAAGGCAGCCAGCCTGGGGTCACAGCTCTGCCACTCTCTAGCTTGAGCTTACATTTCGTCATCTGTAAAATGGGAATAAATCATTAGAGCACCTACCTCTTAAGATGGCTGGGGGATTAAATGAAGTGATACAAATAAAGGGCTTGCAAATTTCCTGGACCAGCAAAAGAGTTCAACAGATCGATCTGCAACTTGTAAAACACTGACCTAGCATTTTCCTTGTGCCAGGAATTGTCCTAAGCACCTTATAAATATTAACTCATTTAATATCATGCTTGCACTGAGGTCTTAACATTGTGCTATACTGCCTCCCACTGTGTTTTTTATTTTGTTTGACGGGTAGGTTTGGTTTGGTTTTGTTTTGGTTTTTGACATTGTTATTGTTACAAAATAAGTTTCTTCCTTTCTCTGGGCCTCGATATCTGTAACAGGGCATTGGATTAAATGACCTCTAATCCAATGTTGCCATTTTTATCTATCTCTGATTTTCCATCTCTTGGTTGGCACCAGCAATTCAGACGTTTCTAAGTCCCAAGTGCACAATGGACTCTCAGTGCAGGGATCTGACCGAGGAGACCAGCCTCTGTTGCCAAGAGAATATGGGCATAGTGGCCGCTTGGCTCAACTGCAGGGGTTGAGCCATTCTCGATCCCACCCACAGTGTGGATGGTGTCAACTCAGCTCTCACCTTCCTATATGAGTGAGTCCCAGGAGATCAGCATTTTGAGATGGAAATCCAACACCACCAACCCCATTCATCCTTCAGTCGTTGAGCCCTGACTGTTCACCAAGGGCTGTACAATGGCTTTAGGAACAAGGAGACAGGAAGGTGGCTACCTTCATTGAGTTCAGTCTCCTGGAGGAAACAGAAAGTAAACGAGTCAAGAAATAAATAAACCAGCTAATTTCACAAGGAAGCATCAAGGGCTAGGAAGAGTGTAAATTAAGCTAATAAGACAGACGGTGGCTGGGCGGGTTGGGAGGGTAGGCTCGTCTCTATAGAGGTGACTTAGGAACGGTGATGGGAGCCAACCATGGGATGAGCTGAGGGACGGTGGGATGGCCTATTAACGAAACAAATGTGTGCAGGTTTTTTAAATTGTACTATTGTGTAGCTGCTAGTAAATCATCTATTGTTAGGAAGCATGCACATCTTAGGCTTTTTTTAACTTTTTTCCCCCCCAAAATAAATTCTGGTATGTTTTCTTATAAGGTAGGCATACCTCTATGGAACTGAAATAGTAATCTGTTATATTAACATATTCAGACATTTTTGTCAGAAAAAAAGGGAAAATGAACCACGTGGTGTATTTTCTTCCATTTTTAAGGAAAACTCAAGATCAATGTTCCTCTAGGGAGAAGCTTGAGTGGAGAGAAGAAATGGCTGAAGTAGGATTCTAGATGTTGACCCCAATTTAGGTCAATATCAACCTATGCAATCTGGGGTATTTCCTGTTTCTCTGTCTGTAAATAGGGTGTTGACCTCAATAAGCTTTATGAAAATGTTTTACTTCTAAAAAAATTAATGCTAAACTAAATATAAATATTTTTTTTTGCTCAAAAAAAAAAAAGAAAGAAACAGGCCGGGGTGCCTGGAGTTCAGGAAGCAAGGTGGAGCATGGCCGCGGAGCTCAGCAAAGCAGCCAGGGCAGATCAGGTAACACCTGGCAAGTCTGCATAAGGAGCCTGGATTTTCTTCTAAGCATATTTGCCTGTACACAAGACCTGTTACCTAATTTGTGGGACCCAGTGCAAAATGCAAATAAAAGACCCTTGTTCGAAAACCACCAAGAGTTTCAAGATGGCAAGAACAGAGCATTGAACCAAGCATGGGGCCCTGCCCGTGGAGCCAGCCCTGTCTCTACAAAACTCTGTTGGCATTAACAAAGCTTTCTTTAATTTGACAAATATGTACTGAGGACCTCACACAAACCAAGCACTGTGCCAGGCACTGGGAGTACAAAAAAGTGAATGATCTAAAGAAGAAAGCCACTTTGACCTTAATTTTTCCATTAGATTTTCTCCACACACATACAAAGCCAGAAGACTGCCCTATCTTCACATATTTGATGGTGCTGAGACCCACAAAGGTTCACACCATCCGTTGAATGGATTTGCCTTGATCCCTTAGTAATAATGGGGACGATTATTGCATAGCTGCCATGTGCCTGTGTGCAGACATTATTCCACTTAATCCCCCACCACTCACCACCTATTAACAGGAACCTTGCGAAGAAAGCAAGAGATGAGAAATCAGGCTCAAAGAAGAGAATTAACTTTTCCAGGTTCACACAGCTTACTGCTAAGTGAGGAAGCTGGGATTTGAACCAGTTCTGGTTGGTTCCAGAGCCTTCCCTCTCTAGGTGCACAATCCTTATTCACATACACTGTGTTCAGGTGATTGTTCAAACTAAAGATTCAGGTGCAACCTTTAATAACCTTGAGAGTACCTAATGTCTATTGACGGCTTACTGTGTGCCAAGCCCTACCCTAGCTCACCACGTAGATTTCCTCATTTTTTTTCTATAGACAATCCACTTGTGCATAGAGCACAATTTCCGCATTTTCCTGGTGGGGAGACTGAGATTCAGAAAGGTTAAGTAACTTGTCCGCGGCCTCCCAGCCACTGTGCTGTAAAACCGGGGGTCTAGTCAAGCTGTGCGTCCCCGCGTCTGGGTCCCCGGCTCTGTTCTGCTGCTCTCCCTCCCTGCTAAGACCAAGACACAGTTCTTGCAGCTGTGGGACCCCTGGCCCGTTGGTCAATTTCTTTTTGGAAAGTCAGAGTTCAGAAATCCAAGGAGCCAAGCCCCAAGAGAAGGTCTGGGGGTTTGACCTGGTGTCAACATCAGGACTGAAGATTGCTTCATGCCCGGCCCAAGAGAAACAGGGAAGTCTGACTTCTCCCCTAACCATGGGAAAGAGCTCCTATTCTAAAAAAGGCAAAGCCAGAACCATGAGTGTGACATGTCAGGGTCCTTTCTCCACAGCCTCTCCCTTTGTCTTGGTCTTTTGGCCAATGAGGTGGCTATCTTGAAAAGAGGAAGACTTGGTCACTCTTGGTTTTCTGACCAAGGATCTGAGGGACTTCCCTAAAGAACAGTGCCAGGCAGGAAGAGTCTGGGTCTGGGCATGGCCTGGGGAGGCTTAGACCCTGCTCTGTAGGGCAACCTTGCAGGGACCTTCAAGTCAGGACTGGCAGCCTCACTCAGGTATTACCCAGAAGCAAGCACTGGAAAGAGAGCAGGAGCCTATAGGGAGGCCTCTCGGGAGAGCCCCTTGCTCCCAAACCAACCACAGGAAATCCAGGCAGCCAGGGAAGTAGAGATCCAGGGGTCTGTATCAGGCCCAATTCTGCTCTGGTGTGGTGGACTCCAGTGTCAGGCAGACGTGTCTGGGAGAACTCAGCTGGAATCTTACAATACCACTCACTTGTGGGACCCGGGCAAGTCCACTAACCACTTTGGGTCTACTAATCCCCATTTTCCTGAATTAAATAATATAACCTGTATTAAAGGACAGATATAGATAATAGGGAGATATAGTTCTTGGTCTTAGTGAAGTTGCAGAAGGAGAAAGGCAGATGAGAGAAGTAATGAGGGTTAAACCCAAGAGCAGAAGTGTAATACCACATCCTCCTGGATTTCCGAATCTGGGGTGTAAGTTTCAAAAAGAAAGAATTGCATGCCCTGTTATGCCACAATTCCCCATTCCAACATTCTTAATGTTGATTTGTCTAACATCTCTAGTGTGAGTCTATTTTGAGTCTTTGGATCACTAAAAATGTCTACCTATGCCCTTTACTAGGAAGCCTTCAAAATTCCTTAAGTTCCAGTCTTCTTTCTCCAAAACCCTGTAAGTCTCTTCCATTTTGGAGGGCAAAGGACAAGACAGCCAATTTTCATGTTCTTTGTATGGAGTCTTTCTTCTCTTCCTTGATGCTGATAGTCTAAAAGTAAATTATCCTTATAATTGAATATTTTGTGTTTAAAACAGTGAGAACCCTTTTTATTTTTCCTTGGAATGTGAGTCCTTCCGTTTTGCATATTCAGTAAAGTTTTCTGAACATATTTTTTTAAAGCTATCACTTATTGAACATTTAGGGCCCCATTTAAAACATTAACTTATATAATCCTTACAAAATCCTTATCAGAAAGTGATTAACGATTGTCATGGCTAAGAGCATTGGATGTGAAGTCAAGCTGTCTGGATTTCCATCCAGTCTCAGAGCCTTTCCAGCCGTGTGACCTTGGACATGGGACCCAGGCACTCGAAGCCTCAGTTTCTTCATCTGTAACATGGGGGCGGTAGGGGTACTCACCTCATTGTGGCTGAGAAGATTAGATGAGGTGACACAAAACACTCACACTGCACCTGGCACATGCAGGGGCTCTACAAAGGTGACCTTTAGTGTGAATCTCCTTTTCCTTTAAAGGAAAATGGGACTTCAAGGAGTTGAGTAACTTGCCCCAAATCAAACAGCAAGAAGTGATAGAGAGGGGATTCCATCCACCTTTGTAAACCCAGAGTTTACACCTATAACCGTCAGAGTATAGAGCCCGTGCCCAGCATCTGCCTGGCATGGAGGAAGCTCTGAATCAGGAGAAATTCCTCTCATCAACCATCTAGCACAGGAAATAGAACAGATGCTAAAGGATGGCTTTAAGCATCTTCCCCTTCCAGGCCTTGGGATCAACAAACTTAGCCTCTGTGCATTGACAAGGCTTAGTGGTCCAGAAGCCATACTAGCCGACAGGCTGACCCATACATGCCTGTCTACACGTTACCCTTTATCACTAATGTCATGTTCTTGAGATTTCTGCTCCCTCTGGTAAACAGAAAAAAAGTATATATATATATATATATACATATTTTATATATATATTTATATATAAAGTAATAGATAGCTGATATATCTGAATATAATATGAATCCAGCTGGACACTTCTTCAGGCAGTGGTCTGGCAGCAACATCAGACAGAAAAGGATTGTAAAATTCAATCTAATTCTGAACACTGGCAGTCCAAAAAGAAATCAGATACATATAATCATTGAAGTATTTTTCTTCTGAGCTCACAAGTACAGGATACTGTAGAAGCACAGAGGAAGAAGTGAATAAACCACACAGACTGAAAGTAATCAGGGAAGGCTTCCTGGAGGAGTTAACATGGGTGCTGGATCTTGAAGGATGAATAGGAGTTGCCACATTAAAAAGAAAAAAATGAGACCCACGTCAACAGAGACAGAGGGGTCGAATGGGCATGGTGGAATGTAGTTAAGGGAGATACCAGCATTTACATCCTTACTTCTTCATTTGGTCAAGGAACTTAAAGAACGCCAAATAGAAGCCAGATCCTGTGCTGGCTGAGAAAGTAAAGCTTAATCTAACCTCCAGTAGCTCCCAATACAACCCGCGAGCAGATCATAACACACAGTGTGGGAGGAGTGACATGGCTGCTTCTGATGTGTGTAAGGAGAAGGGATTAAAACTGCAATGCAAACGCAAAAAAAGAGGAGGGATTTTTGAGCTCCATTTTTGAAGACAGAAGATGCAGGATCCTGTAACTCATTATATTTCAGGGACAAGGGAAAGGCAGAAATCTGAGAGATTGTCGGATCTCCAGCACAGAAGATCAAGAGGAAGGAATAAAAGATGAGAAGTATGCTTGAGAAGTTAAAAAAAAAACTCAGCTTTCGAATCAGCTTTCTAAATTTGTGAATCTAGGAAGCCTTTAGTCTAGAAACTCCTTGAGAGCCAGAATTAAGATTGCAGCATATAGAAGGCCCTGCATCTCCACTTAGAGGACCTAACACCATTCTGGGTATAACTAAGTGCTCAATGAGTTCTTGGTGACTTGACCTGTCCTACCCACGCTGTACTTGGATCCAACCTTTCTCTGCAACCCCGCAGAGCCGTCCAGAGTGTGGAAGGCCGGGTTTGCAAGCTGCCTTCTGCCAACCCCACCTGAGCCGTGACTCCGGGGTACCAGTACCAGAAGCTTCCATGCATCACGGAATGACAAAACCAATTCCCTTTACAAAAACCGAAACGCCCCAAGATTGAACGTGCAAATGCTTGAGCAGCTATAATCTCTGCAAACATCTGCTACCTTTGTGTGGCAAACGCAGCCCCTTTAAAACAGTGTCTTTGATTTCAAGGAAAGACAAATCAGGCCGCATGTTTTTGTTCTGAATGCATCTCATCATAGGAGGAAATTTTCGGCAGCTTGGAATTCTGAATGTATGAAAAATGCATTCTTTTTTTTAACGAGGAGTTCATGATGGAGAATCAACAAGATTCCTGAAAGAGATGCAGCCCGTTCTCTATTCCTGTCCCTTTCCCATCCACTGCTTCGTCTTTTCCTGGATTCTCCAAGGTCTGGCTCTGGAGCAGGGTCTCATCTGTATCTCCATTTTCAGATCTGAGGTGGCAGCTTTTCTGGCCTAGCTGGGTTGGGTCAGGGCCGGCAGCAGCCTGAGTCACCTCTCTACTCAGAGTGAGCTACGGAATAAGGGCAGGGCTCTTCTCTCCTGGCATCCGACTTCACAGGGTGTGTTTGTAAATAATCAAACTGGAGACCTGTTTGCAGCGCAGAGTGTGTCTAAGACGTAGCCCTCACCTTCACGGCCCAGTCAGAAGGGGCTGCTGTCACTGTCCCCAAAGCAGCAGGTGTGGAGAAATAGACTCAGCGGTCCTGTGTTCAACTCCTCTCTTTACTGCCTTCTGGCTGGGTGATCCTGAGTGGATGTTTCAGACTTGCTGGATCTTAAGTTCATTGTCTATCAAAGGGACAATGGTAAAACCAACCTGCTGTCAGAAGCCAGTGAGTGAGACTGTGCACAGCTGACTTACAAACAGCAAAGGAACACTTAGATGGAGGGTGACCGACTGTCCCAATTTGTCTGGGACTGAAAGGTTTCCCAGGTTGTGGGATTTTCAGCGCAAAACCCAGAGGAGTACCAGAGTGCCGAACAAACCAGGACCATTGATCACTCTATGTGTCTTCAAACACAGCACAACCCCAATGTGACAGGAATAAGGACCAAGGTCAGCAAAGAAGTGAAATGAATTTTCTGGAAAAGTGTACACTGATCACTGACTGATTCCTTAAAATATTCTGAGAGCTTTATGACAACGTTAAACAAAAGGCTTTCTTATTGTAATTTAGTCCCCCATCAACAGAGGGGAACTAAGAGAAATAAGCCAAGAGAAATAAGACTTACAGATTGCTTAATGGAAAGAAATACTCCAGTCACCCTTCTTAGTTTTGGAAAATACCCATGGTGGTTGCTATGGTGAACAATGGATGACAGATTAATTAGAGTCCCTCTGGGCATGGGACATTTGTCATCCATATAAGCACACAGAAGAAAGGCTTGAGAACCGTTGACCACCACCACCATCCTGGTCCAGGTCTCAGTACCTTTTCCTGTGGACGACTACAACACACTCCTCATCAGATCCCTTACTCTTACTCTTCTTGGCCTTCCAACAATCCATTTCCGACACAGCAACCAGAGTGATCTTCTTAGGTGACAAATCAAGGCAGATCATTCCCCTGCTTCAAATCCTTCAGTGCCTTCCCAATGAGCTCAGAACAAAATCTATCACAGGCTGCGTAACCCAGCCCCTGTGGCCTCCACAGTCTCATCTCCTATCACTCTCCCCTTGGCTCACTGAGCTGGCACCCTGGCCTCCTTTCTATTCCTGAAATATGCATTCTCAGGATATATGTGTGGATGCTTTCCCAGCTGCCTCCAAATTGCTACCCAGACTTTTGCATGGTTGGTTCATCCATCAGTCTCCCCTCAAATATCACTCTTCAGGTATGCCTTCCCTCATATGACTGACAATTACTTTGTTTGCATGTGTGTTTCCTTGATTTTTGCCTGTCTCCCCACCTGGAGGGCAATCTCCATGAGACTCCCTCTGTCTCATTCTCCATAGCTAAAACAGTAGACTCAATAAAAATGGATCTTATCCATTGGATCAGATAACACATGAATGACATTATTAAAAATTATAAAAGAAGGATGTGTATTTATTTGATCAGAGGAAAGGTAGATGCCACCTCGGACTCAGTAGAACCCCTTCTACCACCTTCAGGTAGGTGAGGCAAACCTCTTCCAGCCACAGGCTCAGAGGCTTCTCTCAAGGTCATATAGCCTCAGGATTTACCTGGAAGCCCTTTCAAGTTAGCACTTCATTTTATCTCCTTAACAGTAGTGACAAATAGAACCAGATTCACCTCTTATTAGGAGGACTATATTTTCTCATTCAAAAACCTTAATGTGAAAGACGAGAAACTCAAAAGCCTTAACTATGACCTGATCAAAACCTAGCAGCAACAGAGAAACTAAACTGAGTTTTAATTAGTTCCAGGATTGATTCTCTAGAGAACTTCAGAGTGAGAGGGGCACAAACATACATCTAACCACCCACTAGCATCCACACTCAGAGGTCCACAAGTTCTGAAGCTCATTGGGTCTAAGACCAGGTTCATTATCTGCCTCCATCCACCCACTCCGCCTCACCCTCTGTCAGCATCCCTGGCCACCATGCTTCCAGTTGCCAAACCAGAAACCTGGAAATCTCCACTGACAACTCCCCTAGCCTCAATCCCCGCATCCTACTGAGGCTACCTCCTAAGGATTCTGCTCTCCATTTCCACTACCCCACTGAGTCCAACCAACCATTACCTCCCGCTGGACAACCTCATTTTCTCCTCACTGGTCTCCCCACATCCACCCAGGCATCCTTCATCATCCCCATGGCAACCAGAACAATCTTTTCAGAAAATAAACCAAATTGTTCCCCACAGCTTCTGAAGCCCATGCTATGGCTTCCCACTTTGCTTAGAACAGAAGCCAAATCCTTAACTTAGCCTGCAAGGTCCCATGCAGTCAGCCACTACCAGCCTCTCCAGCCTGACTCATACCCCAAGGCCCTTCAACTTCCAAATTCTTACCCTATAGCCTTTGTTTAGTTCTGGCTCTCCGCAAAGACTTTGTACATGCTGTTCCCTTCGTTTGGAGCAACCACTGCCAACCACCTTCTATCCATCCTTCAGATCTCTACTCAGTTTTACTTCCTCAGGGAAATCTTTCTTGGTCATCCAATTTGGGTCAAGTCCTCAAAGAACTATCTTTTTCCTCCTGAGTACTTATGTAATTATGGATTCATAGATGTGACCATTAGGACTATCATCTCTACCTCTCATCAAACTGTAAACTCCAGATGGCAGGGACTTGTTTCTTTTTGTCCTGCATTGTGCCCTGGTGTTCAGTATAGTGCCTGGCTCAGAGCAGAAGCGCAAACCATTGAATGAATGAATGAATGAGGAATAGCTATCCTATGGATTTGGGCTTACCTTCCATGAGCTGGCCAAGGTCCCATGTTTAGCAATTCTCATGGGAGATGGGAGAACCGGATAAGCTACTTTACTAAACATAGAGGAAAAAAAACTGAGTCATCGAAAGGTTCAGAACCCGATGCTGAAATCAGCCATTTTTTCCCTGTAACTTGCATGGATGCATTGTACTTTACATATTTCTGCACCAAGGAAGTGCATAACCCACTCCAAGTCTCTTCTAGATGGATGGCACATTTACTCTCTCTCTTTGGAAATCTTAGGTTGTATCTTGGGTTCCTTACAAATTAGTGGAAAGAGTGGGCAGCAAGGAGAGGGAAAATAGGCTGTGTTTGCCATTGTCACTATGCCAAAGAAAAGAGACCTGCTAACATATAAAGGATGTCCCCAGCCACCCACTTTATTCATTATTCCTAAGAAAGAACACATACACACACACACCCTCACTATGAGAGAGAAATGAAACCAACTTAACACCACTGGGTCAAATGGTCTTAAATTACCTATCAGTCAGCATATGTGCAATCAGCTTTTACCATGTGCCTGCTAGATACTGGGGTCACAGCAGAGGACAATCCCTTAGACCCAGAGCCTGTCATCATGCACTTACAGTGTGGGATTATGACTTTGAACAGGTACTCACACCATGCTGCAACCAAAACTGAGAGGAAGGTACGGGGCCCGGGTGGCACAGAGAGGGGACACCTGACCTGGCCTTGGAGATGGGCAGAGACTTGCCAGAGGAACTGAGAGCAAAGCTGCACCACCATGACCCCTCTGAGCCTTGCCCTTCTCGTGCGTAAAATGGAGACAATAAGTCCCATCTCTCAGGGTGGTTTAGATTTAAAATAATAATAATGCTGGCTAACGTTTAGTGAGCACATATATTCTGGTCCAGTCACTGGGCTAGGCACATCTTATGCATTAGCTCATTAAATCTTCATCACAACTCTAGAAAGTGGACACTAATATTTTCCCAATTTTACCAATGGATAAACTGAGGTTTAGGGAGGTTAGAACACCTACCTGTGCTCTGGTGACCCAGGTCTGCTTGGCGCCATACTTTGAGGCAGGGCACTCTGCCATCTCCCCAATATGACCATGAAAAGCGCTCAACCCAAAATAAACGATCAACGAATTTTGGTTCCCTTCCTCTACTTGTCCCCTCCTCCTCTTTCCTCCACAGAGGAAAAAACAACAACAACAATCCCAGAATTATGTGCATTTAGCTGGTTTCTCTGGATTCCACGAAACCAGTTTATAAACATAGTCTTTGAAAAGGCCTGGAAAGGGGAAACCAGAATATTGAGAGTTATTCCTACCTCAAGAACAATAAACTAAATTCCTGAGTCCATCTGTGGCCTCAACCCTCACCCAGGGGAGATCCTGGGGGAAAAAGCTCCAGGCTTTGCTGTCCTTGGGGTGGGAGGTTACTGAGTTCCTGGTTGCCAAAACATTCCAACGATGCAGTCCAAAAATTAGTCAGTCCCCCAAGGTGCTTGGAGCCAAACTTCACCGTGGTCTCCTGTGGCTTGCATTCTAGAAGATGTAGCTTCAGCTGCTGCTCTGCTGGTCCCTCTGGAGGACTTGGCACTATCCCATTCACCCATGCATCATCCCCATTGGCCTGGCTGCCCTCCCCTCTTTGACCTATGCTGTGTATTACAAGGTTAGACCTAATAGAAAATATATTTATTCACCCATTGGACTTATTCATTCACTCATTATTGGGAGCCTACTATGTGCTAGGCCTGTGTTCATGCATTTGTCAACTTCCCATTGTACTGATATTCTAAGTATTTTTACAGATAAAGTCAGGAGAAGACCTGATTTCTGGCCAGTTGCCACATCTCTCACTTGGCTGTGAGCAAGTATATCCAGCTGTCAGCCAGCCTCCTCCCTGCACATTATCCCAGAGCTGCAGAGGTCAGTATGGTGGGCCTGAGATGTTGAAGTTACTGGGATGGTGGCCGTAGCTTCCCTAGTCAGCTCAGCTGAGAACAATCAAAGTCAGCTCCCCAAGTCAATCCAAGGAACCATGGGAGACCCTGATGCCAGCAGGCAGGAGCTGAGCTTGCTTCTTCTCTTGCAATGGCAGCAAAACTTGGTGGTTACTGGGCCTTAGAGAGCCCTGGGCTCCTCAGATACCTCTGAGAATTGGTCCCCAAGCCATAATCTTTGTCCTGACCTACATGTTCAGTTGGCCCAAGCTTTTGGTTTCCAACAAAGTAATCAAGTTCACAGGCTTTGGAGTCAGGCAAACTTGGGATCATAGCTTAGCTCTGTCACTTTGTAGTTTGGTGAATTGCTTTGTGCATCTATTCCATAGTTTCTCCATCTATAAAAGGGCGATGGTAATAATAGTAGTACCTTCTCATAGGGTTGGTTTGATGACTAAATGAGATAATGCATGTAGAGTGTTTGACCTAAAGTTTCTCAGCCTCAGCACTAGTGACATTTCAGGCTAGATTTATTTGTTGTGGGATATCCTGTGCATTGTAGGATATTTAGCAGAATTCCTAGCCTCCACCCACTAGATACCAGTAACACAACCCCTCTTTGGTTGTGACAGCTATCAGTAAGTATCCCTTTAGACATTGCCAAAAGTCCCTTGACATCATCCTTGTTGAGAACCATTGGTTTAACACAGTGCTTGGAAAATATACTTAATTAATGTTTGCCATTATTATTACTGGCCACTGGAACTCAGTCTGCTTAGATGGTCTGTGGCCCTTGTCTGGATCTAGCCAGCCCCACAACCTGAGAGTTATTCCTAATCCCAGTTTTCTATGTACTAGCAGGACTCTGATTCAAGATATCTGGAATCATGGTGCTGTCAACAGCTGGACAATGCCTAGAAATGTGTCTGCTATGCCATACTGAATAGATAAGACCTATCCCTCTGAAAATATCACAAACAAAAGGAACTTGTGGGAAGTATAGAACTGAGAGAGGAGTTACACAAAGCAATTTGAGGCTAGAAAGGGAATGGAGATCAATGTTGAGAGGGCTCAAGAGCACTAGGACGATGATACCATTCAGCTATTGCAATAAGACATGAAAAGATATAGAGATGATGATACACTGTTAATTCTATCAACATGGGGCTTACAAACCCTTGATGGTAGACCTGTTCTAAGAAAAAATGTGTTTATGGGTATAAAAATGCCTAGACCACTAGCCCACAACCTGTCACATTGTAGGCCCTCAATAAAGGTTGTCTAAAGCTGTCATTCAGTTTGACCTATTTTTTGGTCAGGGAGGATGATGGGTCAGACTGAATTGGCTCAGCATCCTAGAATGTCAGAGTTGGGAGGGATCATTGAGACAACCTGACCCAGCTCCTTAATTTTATGGAGAGAGGGGAAGAAGAGTGTACAAAGTCACATAGTGTGTAAATGACAAAAATTCGAAATGGAACTAGGTTTTCCAGACTCTACAGGTGAGTGCAATGCATATTGACATGCGTCTACTGACTTGCCCTGAGCCTAGCATTTAGTTTATCTGGTGTCAGACTCAGCTGCTAGAAGAGAAGTGATCAGGTGCGTTTGGATACATAGTCTTAGACCATCCCCTACCCTCTGGTCTTGGCACCCCTCAAACTGCCTCCTCTTGACTCTGTTCTCCTATGCTCCTGGCCTTGCCTCCATTTTTATGCCTCTCTCTTCCCCTAACCTCCTCCCTGCAAAGTCTGGTCAAGCTTTATGAGTACCATCTAATCCCATGAGAGTACACAGGCATAATCTGACTCCTCATTATTTGACTGTCTCCTCCCTGACAACAACTAACAACGAACTTGAGCACTTACTGTGTGATAAGAACCTTATATGCAACACCTGTCTGTACAATAATGTTCATTACTACTATCTCCATTTTACAGTTAAAACAACAAAGGTTCAGAAAGTTTCATGTGTGGGAAAGGAGAACTAGGGTGTTAACAAAAGAGCTAAAAGACTAACCAATTAAAGCACTAGTTGTGGGGAACACAACTGTCCTAGAGTAAAAAATAGAGATGGTTGAATTCCTGGAGAGTGAGCTAGTTAATCTGAAGGTCATAGGGAGATGGTGGCTGGTGAATGCTTCCTGAGAGCTAATCTAGAATAGTCTTTTTTATCCTTCATGTCTGGAAAATACAGATAAATTGAGGAATGGGTTGGCGGTGATGCTGGCGCTCCTGGTTGGTGGGAATCACAGCCAGGCAGCATCTCTCTGCTCTCTCAGCCCTCCTGAAGTTCATATCCCATTCTGAGGTCAGGCCTGTGCCATGGCCAGGCTCTTATTTTTCCTCACCAGGTCGTCAAATCACAGGCAGGGTAGGGATTACAGGACTCTGCTTGTCTTGACACTGGACCTCCAGGTCCTGACCCATTTCTGACTAACCCATCTATGGAGTCGTCCAAGTCTATGACTCACTTCCCACAGGGCTCTTACCCAGACAAGCCTCCCTGTGGACTTTCTCTGTGCTCTGGAGTTCCTGCAGCCTGCAGGCACCAGCACTGCCTGTTCTGGACAGCTCCACCCAGCCCAGCCCTCACCTGGGTGTTGTCCTGGACTCCACACTCTCCTTTCCCTTCTCACCCGAAGTCTTCCTGCCCTATCTGCTCTGGCCCACAAATGTGTCTCTCTCGCTTAGGCCTTTTTAATGGGTGTTCTCCCTGGCCCAATTTCTCCCCCTCTGATATACTCACCCCTCAAAAATGCACATTTGTTCATATCAGGTTGCCACTTAAACACCTGCTATGGATTCCCTTTTCCTCTAGGATAAAACCCAAGCCCTGCGGGTTGGGAGTCCCTATCGGTCTAGAATTTTTTCTGCCAGATGAGTCTAGAGAAGATGGAGTTACTTAAGCTAAACAACTAAGACTCCCCAGCATTTGGTCCCACACACAATAACACTTAGATCTTAGAATCTTCCATTTTAAAGGGACCTTAAATCAACTTCCCACTACCACAAACTCAATCGTTTCTTGACTGTTACCAATGACAGGGAGCTTACAACATTGTGAGGCAGCCAGTATTATTGTGTAAAGAGCTTTTTTTATCATAAGGTCCTAGATGAGTTACCGTGCCAATGCCCTCACTACGAGGCAAGCTGGGAAGTTGCGCGTGTGCCATCTTTAGTTTTATGGTGGAAGACAGACTCCACATCTCACCAAGGTCCATAAAGGGAAGAATTCCCCCCAAATTAGTCCAGAAGTTGGAAAGATGAAAAACAACAACAACTATCTACCCCACCAATCTAGGCAGCTTATTTTCAAGACAAATAATGATATTTTAGAATCACCAGTTCTCAGTGAACGTATGATGGCTCCAAACTGATTCTCACTTCCTTTTCTAAGTGCACATAACCCCTTCACCATTTAAATAACCCTTTCCAGTTCATTGCCAGAGACTGATGTTAAGCCCATAAACTCTAGAACCCAGGTTTTGAAAATCAAGACAAGACATGCCCATCCCCAGTCTTCTGGCATCTCTCTCCCTCCACAGTTCTTCAGATAAGACTGACAGGGATTCCACAAAGACGTCTGCAAGTCCTTTCAGGACCTTGAGCTATAAATCATGTAGGATTGAGATTTGAATAAATTAAGAACAGAGAAGTGTGCTTTTCACCTCTCTCCTATCTTGAGTTTCCATCTTTCCAGATTAAAGGCTTTTGCCTTGATAAATTGAGAAGTTCTCTCAATTCTCTCTGATAACTGTCAACGTGGTACCGTCATCATCAAGCTCTGGACTCTCCTTCCTCCCTACCATCTGTCTCCAAACAACAAAACAGAAACCCTCATTTTTATTTTCAGTGGTGTTTCAAAGGTCTTAGCTCCTCTCCAGTTTAGGCTTTCAGATACAGTTCTCACAAACGTGGGTCATTTCCCCAGGCGTTTGGCTACGTACCCTTTCTAAGTATTTGTGTTTTTAAAACCCAAGCCCACAGGAGATGACACTATGGAGCCAAGCTGCTTCCAGTTCACCCATATTGGGATTATACAATGGAAGGAACATGGATGCTGGGCTCAGAGTCACAGGGACTTGAACTCCATCTATATCTCTCTCTAGCAGTGTGAGCTTTATCTCTAAAATTAGGGTAATACGAGCTATTCACTCTCATAGCTATTCACAAATACCACTGGGTATTTGTGTGGCAGCCCTTTGTGGACATGATTTTAGTGAATTTCTCTTGGGCGTTTTCCCTTTGGAGAACATAGAGATTTGTCTGTCTGAACTCCTGCCATCACATCACTTAAAAACAACAGAAACTAACACATTGTAAATCAACTATACTTCAATTAAAAAAAAAAGATGCACAGATATCCACCAAATTTGGAGAGTTCTTTGAGCTAGTCCAACATAAAATATAGGCTATGTGGCGTGCATAATGTTCTCTGTGGGGAGCCAGGAACATTTCAAAAACTATATAAAGTTATCCTCCAGGATACAGCTACCCCTAGGGTGTATGGGGCCCTGAGCACATTGTTTTTGTGGAGCCTTGTCAAATAACCAATTTAATTTTTTAAATATATTATAAAACACATGGGTCCATGCAAGGCATAGTGAATTATCAATGAAGACTTAGAATAATGGATAAAGAAGAGGTAATTACATACTGGTTTATTGTCCAATATTGCACATGAAGATTTTTCATAGGGGCCAGGCACTATCTCTTCCTGTTCAGGTCCAAGAACCACTTCTTTGTTTTCTTTATTGTCAAATGCACCATTTCTGGCTAGTTTTATATCTCTCACCATGAGAAGAAAAGAGGAAATGCTGTATTTTCGTCCAATGATATGGCATTTCATAACCTACTTATTTGGAAACAATATATTACACCCTGTGCCTATGCAGTTCCCTAATAACATTTTTTAATGTCAGTTACATCATTACTCAATGCTACCTCATCCATCGTGCCACCTATGAATACTGGCTTCCAACAACTCAAAGGTTGTACTGAATTTCATTGGTGAAGACCACAAATGCAAGTCTTAAGAGAGAATATGCAGGAAAATGTGAATGACAATCCATTTTCCAGTTATGTCAAATTTACCATGTGGAACATTAGAAGCTATACATGGCAAAACACATCTTCCAATCATATCTGGAACTCTTTAAGTCATAATCACTGCCTCCCTAAAATGTGACCTCTTTCAATGTTGATGACACGATTGCCTTCCACTCATAGGTGCCAGTGGGGGGCACAGATGAGGTGCCCAGGGGAGAAGCAAGAAGAATGGTCCTATTCATCCGTCCCTTGCTCACATGGCCTAAGGCCAACTTGGAGGAGCACATCACACATCCTCAAGATAGGGCATTGGCAAGAAGGGCTCACTGGCCATCACAAAAGCCCTCAGAGTAGATAGACATGGCCACCTCTGGAAGCTGTTCAGGGGATGAGGAAACTACCCTGGGTGCCAGCAGTGAGGGTTGCACAAAGGTAAGGGGAGCATGATTAGGTATGAGGCTTGAGAGGTCAACAGGGATCAAAGGTCAGCAGGGTCAAGTAGAAAAGTACCGGAAGGATGGACAAACCACACAGCAGGATCAACGTAAAGGCACAGGCCTTTGAAAAAAGAAGGTGCATCCAGAAAACATCTGATGATCTCTTGTGACTGAATTTGTATGTCAGGCTAGGAGATTTGAACTTTATTCTGTAAATCATGAAGACTTAGTGTAGCATCTCAGGCAGGAGAGAAATGGCCAAACTGAGGTTTTAGGAAAATCACTGTAGCATCAGAGGGAAAGTCAAGCTGGAAGAGAAGAAGGTAGATGGTTGAGAAACCAAATAGGATAATTAAAATAGTTATTTTAATTATCCAGCAGGAGACAAAGAGAATCAGAACTGAACTTGGTTAAGGAGTCATTGGGTAGGAGAGAACAGAGTGTACGCAAGACAGGTTTCAGGAGCCAAGCAGGTGAGTGTGATGATTGACAAATGCCGGAGTGAGGGTCAGGGAGGAGCCCAGGGTGACTCCCAGGCTCTAGCCACGGTGACTGGGTGGAGAATGGTTTCTTTCCTGAAACAGGGAATAATGGAGGAGAAGCAAGTTAGGCAGGAAAGAGGGTCAATTCAGGCTGGGAGTTTTCAAGTTAAAGGAATGCAGAATTAGAAGAAGAGGTTCCCAAAAGACAGGGAACACCTTCAAAAGTCAGGAGTGAAGTCTGGCCTGGAGAGGCTCTTGGCCGAGTTGGAGTCCATAGAGGGGATCCTTAGAATGAGATGAGAACTCAGAAGAGAATCTGGGAAACGCTGAAATGTAAGGAATTTTAATGGAGTAAAAATCAAAAGTTAAAATTCAGGACACCCAGGGATAAAAGTCAATCCTCCAAGTATTGGAAGCCACACCCGGTTCCTTGGCTGAGTTTTCTTCATCAGTTATTCATTTATACCCACCCCTCTTCCCTCTTTCTTTCCCAATGATGAGTAAAAACACAACCTGCACCCTCATCACATTTACAAAATTCCTGTACAAAATTTCTCTAGAGCCTAAGCTGCATGCTGCCTTGAGTCAACAAATCTGAACACAGCCAGTGGGTTTGCAGAAGGTTGACTTCAAGAACGTGGTAGGATAACGCAATGGATTGATCGTGACCATTGATCAGTCACAGTTACCAGCCCTGCAGGGGGTGAGCCAAGACCTTAGACCCTTCCCCCCCACTTAGACAAATAAGGAAGGAAGGCCCTTAGATTTACTTTTGTCTTTTCCATTTCCAGATGGAGAGACTGAGGCCAACACATTGGAAAGATTTTACTCAAGGTCAGTTGTGAAACCAGTTGACCACATCAGTGTGACTCAATCTTCTCAACTGATTAAAATGTCTTAATGGGTGAAACATTTCCAAAGTTCCTCTGCCAATGCAGCCAGGTGCCACAGGCCTCTTTCAGAAACTAATGAGTCTGCACTTCCTTCAGCTCGTTCAGAAGCTCCTGGGACGAGACACAATCCAGGGTATTTCTGAAGCACTCTTTTGACAATGTCACTCTCTGGGTGGAGAAAAGGTGAAAGTTATCACCCTCCATAGACTGTGATTGTCACATATCCCTCCCTCCTTGAGGCCACTAGGATCTGCATTTGTCCTGGGAAGGGTCTTCGGGGCCACTTAATGATCCTGAGAAGGAGACTCAACGAGGAAATCCAAACCTGTTTTGCAAAAGTGACCTTTCTTGAAACTAGGTTGTGTGGGATACTCCTCCCTGAAAATAGCTGTCCTTGGGTGGGCATTTTCACAGCTTCCTGTCTGACACCCCTGCCTCTGGTCTTACCCTACTTCAGACCTTACTCCGCACAGCTTCAAGAGGGATCTTTCAAAAAAAAAAAAAAAAAAAAAAAAAAAAAAAAAAAGAGGGATCTTTCTGGAGCACACTTTTGACAATGTCACTCTCTGCTTGAGAACTCCCAGGGCTCTCTCCCACCTACAAGCAGACTGAGAAAGTATTCAAGACCCTGGTCCTAGTATAACCTTCAGCCTGTCCACCTATTACTTCTTCCAGGTTCCCCAGAGTTCTGCCCCTTTGGAAGTCTTGCAGTTCTTTAAATACACCAGGTATTTTTATGCCCCAGAGCCTTTGCACATGCTTCCTGGGATTCCATTTTTCTTGTTAACCATTTTTAAAATTCCTATTCTTATTAATTTAAATATTTTGTAACTACATTTTAAATTCCTCTAAAATGGTGACTGGTGTCTTACCTTGCTATCCCCAGCACATAATTCAGCATTTGTCAACATGGTGGAATGAATGTCTATGGGCTAATCAGACTACTTGCCAGAGTCAGAAAGAAGAGGAAGGCTGAGAGTAAATAATGCAGGATCAGCTTCCACATGAGTGTGGGAGAAGGGAACAGCTAAAAACCTGACTATGAAGCACCATAGTGGCCACGTTTCAACTCAAACCTTACTCAGGAAGTTACTCTCCCTACCAGAGAGGTAGCAGGCTAGAACCATCACCTTCATTTCTTCCTCAAAACAACTCTAATCATGGCTGGACCACAGGGAGTTTAGAAGCCCTAGTTATGGATCATAGGTATAACTCTGGTCCATTTAATAAAAAGCCAGAGCAGGCATTTCTAGAGTACACAAGAGGTAGCAGAGCTCCTTAGGAATATTTAGGAATATCATTGATGGTCCACAGAGTAAACTTTAGGCAAGAACATAAGCAGAAGCTGAGAATTTTCTGCCAACAAATGGTAACATTGAGGTCAGACATGTGTGAGCAAGCACAATATACCTTCAGAAGGAATCAGAAGAAGTGTCTCTGTGAAGAACCAGACATAACCTGTTCTCTTGTCTGCTTCCAAGTTTTCACCAGGTGCCTAGTGAGAGTAGAATGGGAGCTTACATAGAACTCCATTGAACATCATGACCAGGTTATCCTACACTAGTGTCCTCAAGTTACCCATATAGGTTTTTCATTCTAGCATGTGCACTCAGTATTCTCTGCTAAAATTTTGGTTGTCTTCTTAAAGTTCTAACTCGCAGAGTCTCATTACTACTTAAGATTACCTGAGTTGGGTACCTCCAACTCAGGCAAGAAAGCATGGTTTGGATGCCCGTACAGGGCATGCATTCACTTAACAAGTATTTATTGATCTCCTACATTGTGTCCAATACCGGAGGTATAATAACAAACAAGAGAGCCTATGCTCTTGGGGTTGATAGTCTAATGGGAGAGGGGATATTGACAGGCAACCAGGACTTAGAATGCAGTGCACTCTGTGCTGGGATGGAGAAGCAGAGGAGGCCACAGAGACACAGAGAAGAGGCATCTGATTTGACCAGTGGGGTCAGGGAAGACCGGGTGGAGGAATGACACCTGTGTTGAGATGTCCCATTAGATGTCCCATTAGACAATAAAGGAGGGAAATGGAAAATGGAAGCATCTTCCTGACAGAATGAGTTACGGAAAACTCATGTGCAAAGACGCAGCATGTGCAAAGACCCAGAGGTGAGAGAGAAGGACATGTTCTCATGAGCGGAACATGAGGAGAGCAGGACAAGTCCAAGTGTGGGCACAGCCTGGTTCAACCTCTCTACACCTGCTACCAAAGAAGAGACCAGCAAGTTAGGGGCAGAGCCTAAGGCTTCAGTTGCATCATTCTCGCTTCAGTTACAGGTTTGGAGATTCAGCTTCACCAAGGCTGGAGGGCCAAGGTGGCCCTTGAAGCCCCAAGCTCAGCAGCTCAGAGCTCTTCCAGCCTTCATCACACAGGGAAGGAGGTCCAGCCCTGAGCAGAAACCTTTCCTGTCCCTCTCCTTTGCCCTCCTTACTTCTATCTAGCACAGTGGTCACCAGCAAGAGGGCTGCCATTTCAGAACTGGATCCTGGGGTAGGAGTAGGGGTGGGGGAGGAAGACCCAAACTCCTGTCCAATTCCGTGGGGAAGCTATTTGTCACCAGATGGCCCAAAGAAGAGACAACTGTCTGCATTTCAGTCACATACTGTGGGCTGTGTAGACACAGTATAGGTCTGGGCAGGTGCTCAAGAGAGCTTTCTGAGAGAGATTACACCTCCCAACAGCTAAGAGTCCTCTCCTCAGGGAGGTGTGACATGTAGACCCAGAGACAACTGTCTGCATTTCAGTCACATACTGTGGGCTGTGTAGACACAGTATAGGTCTGGGCAGGTGCTCAAGAGAGCTTTCTGAGAGAGATTACACCTCCCAACAGCTAAGAGTCCTCTCCTCAGGGAGGTGTGACATGTAGACCCAGAGTTGGGAGGAGGGCAAAGCTGCTTCACAATATTTTATAGTTTACAAATGTTTTGATGTTCACCAAGCATTTATGCTCCAGGCTTCTGCCAGGTACCTTTTTTTTTTTTTTTTTTTTAGGTTTTCACTTTATTTTATTCTTTGACAGTTTCAGTGTGCATTTTATAAATTATTGGCTATATTCTCCATGTTGTACAATATTTATCATGAGGTTGGTTCTTCACAACAGCCCCACAGGTTAGGCAGTATATTCCCCCATTTATCAGATGAGAACACTGAGGCCCAGGGAGGTGTAAGAAGCTTACTCAAAATCTCCTTCCTAAGTGACCAAAAGAAAATCTGAACCCTGGCCCTGTGCTTCCTCTCACTCTCATCCTCACATTAGCTCATGTAATCATCCCTGGAGCCCTGGTAAGATTGGCAAAATTAATAGGTTCGGCAGAAGAAAGTGAGGCTTGGATGGGTGGCAGAAGGTATCAAAAGCATGTGTTTGGGGCAGATAAGGTTAGAACAGTCAGCACATTTTCTGAGGCAGCTCCCCCCAACTGCACACTACCTCCCATAATCTCTTTCTGACGTTTTAATGAAAAATAAACGTCCCCCCACCTCTGCCCTGTTCACTAGGCCAGATCAGGCAATTATGCAGTATTTGTGCGGGAGGCTTGGTTCCGAGAGACTGGGTCAGCAGTGAGGAATAATAGCCGTGAGGAAACCCAGCTGGCCCATCGGGGCCTTCCCAGGCCCCCTCAGGCCCCTCTCCCACTGCTCTTTCCACTCTGAAGTCTGCTCACCGCACCCGGAACTGACTGTCCTGTGCCTCCCCGGAAAACGCAAAATCCACCAGCATGCCCTTGGCTCCAGCACTAAGAATACTACATGCTTTCCAACCAAACTCTAACCCAAGGCCATACAGCATAATGGTTAAGGGCACAAGAACTGGAGAGACACTGACCTTCACCAACACACTAACTCTGTGAGCTTGGACAAGTGACTCCATCTCTCAGAGCCCTGGTGTTGTGTTCTGTAAAATGGGATGACGGTAGCACCCAGCTGCCAGGGGTAAATGAGATAAACCATGTAAGGAGAGGGTACGAGGGCCAGGTACAGGATAAGAACTCGAAAGACAGTAGTTGTTTGACACTATTTTTTACTTTTTATTGAAGTGTGATGAACATATAAAAAATGCATCTATCATAAGAGCATAAATCTCTGGTTTTCACAAAACAAACACCTCCATGAAACCAGCATCCAAGTCCAGAAACAGAAGACACCCACCCTCATCCTTTCTGGTCACTATTGCTCCCCAAGAGTAATCCCTAATCCTACTTCTAACAGCCTGGATCAGTTTTGTTACTCTTATTCAATGTGTGCCAGGATCTGGGGTAAGTCTTTTAGTTGTTAGCCTTCACAACAGTCCTCTGATGGAGGTATATTCACATTATCCCCATGTCCTCAATGAAGAAATGGAGAAGAGTCTAAGGAATCTGCAAAAATGCTGGTAGGACTGAGTTTCACAAGGTCACAACATAAAAGATCATAATAAAAAAATCAATTCCATTCCTATATACTAGCAACAAACAATTGGTAAGTGAAACTGAAAATACCATTTACAAAATACTGAGACATAGATTTTAAAATCTTGAAATACTTAGGGGTAACTCTAATAAAATATGTACAAGAACTGTACAGTCAACATGGCAAAGAATTGCTGAGAGAAAATAAAGACTAATAAATGAGAAGATACACTGTCTGCATGGATTAGAAGACTCAGCATTGTTAAGACGAAAATTTATCCCGAGCTGATGTATAATCTGAAAGCAATCCCAATCAAAATCCCAGCAGACTTTTTTTTAAATTGACAAACTCATTCTAAAATTTATGTGAAAATGCAAAGGGCCTAAAAGAGCCAAAATAATTTTGCAGAGAACATTTTGGAGGACATACATGACCTTATTTCAAGACTTACTATGAAGCTACTGTGATCCAGGCAGTGTGGTATCAGAATAAGGATAGAAATAGATCGATGAAACACAACGGAGAGTCCAGAAATAAACCTATGTGTATATATATGGTCACTTGATTTTTGACAGATATGCTCAGGTCATCCAATGAGAAAAGGATAATATTTTCCACAAATAATGCTGGTATAACTGGACATGCATAGTGAAAAAGAATAGATAAATAAATAAAAAGAACAATCTTGGCCCCTGCCTTAAATCACACCTAAAATTAACTAAAAAAATTGATCACAAAGACAAATACTGTATGATATCACTTATATGTGGAATCTAAAAAATACAACAAGCTAGTGATTATAACAAAAACGAAGCAGACACACAGATATAAAGAACAAACTAGTGGTTACCAGCTGGGAGAGGGAGGGGGGAGGGGTAATATAGGAAAAGGGGGATGGGAGGCACAGACTATTGGGTACAAGATAGACTCAAGGATATATTGTACAACACGGGGAATATAGTCAATATTTTGTAATAACTGTAAGTGGAAACTAAACTTTTAAAATTGTATAAAATTTTTTTAATTTTTAAAAAAATGAAAAGTTTTTAAAAAATGATCACAGCCCTAACTGTAAAAGCTAAAACTATAACAGATCTATAAGAAACAAAAGAAAATCTTTGCAACATTGGGATAGGCAAATATTTCTTACACAGGACCTAAAAAAATTGACCCATTTTAAAAATGATAAATTGGATTTCATCAAAATTTAAGATATCTTCTCTTTGAAAGGCACCATTAAGATAACCAAAGAAACTACATGCTGGAAAAAATATTCATAACACATATGTCTGAAATAGGATTTGTATCCAGATATTTAAAGAATTCTTACAACTCGATAGTAAGGAAACAGCCCCCAATTTTTTAAATGGGCAACACATTTCACAAGAGAAGATATACAAATAATCAATGTGCACATGAAAAGATTATTAGTCTTCAGGGAATACAAGTTAAAAGTAAAATGAGATAATATTAACCAAGTAGAAGTCTAAAGTTCAAAAGACTGACAACACCAAGTATTGACAAAGAGGTAGAGCAGCTGGAACTCCCCCACACTGCTAGTGAGAATGTAAAACAGTCCAGTTGCTTTGGAAAATTCTGGCAGTTTCTCAGAAAGTTAAACATACACTTACCATATAACCCAGCAATCTCACTTCTAGGTAGTTATCCAGGAGAAATGACAACAGACGTCCCTACAAACACCTGTGTATAAACATTCAGAGCAGCTATATTCATGTTGACCAAACACTAGAAACAACTCAAATTCCAACCAATGGTGAACAGATACATGTGCTATGGGCTAGTCCATACCATAACATCATACTCAGAAGTAAAAACGAACAAATACTGATCATGCCACAGCATGGATAAATCTCAAAAACACTTGCTAAGAAAAATGACCCATAGGGCTTCCCTGGTGGTGCAGTGGTTGAGAATCTGCTTGCCGATGCAGGGGACACGGGTTCGAGCCCCGGTCCGGGAAGATCCCACATGCCGCGGAGCAACTAGGCCCGTGAGCCACAACTACTGAGCCTGCGCGTCTGGAGCCCGTGCTCCGCAACAAGAGAGGCCACGATAGTGACAGGCCCGCGCACCGCGATGAAGAGCGGCCCCCGTTTGCCACAACTAGAGAAAGCCCTCACACAGAAACGAAGACCCAACACAGCAAAAATAAATTAATTAATTAATAAACTCCTACCCCCAACATCTTCTTTAAAAAAATAATAAAATATATAAAAAAGAAAAATGACCCAGAACAAAAAAGAATAAATACTGTATGATTTTATTTATAAATTCTAGAAAGGATAAATTTAATCTAAAGTGATAAAAAGCAGATCAGTGGCTCTCTAGAGCCAGAGGTGGGAGATCTGTGTGACTAAGAAGAGGTACAAGGAAACTTCTGGGGTTGATGAAAATGCTCTGGATGTTGGTAGTGGTGGTGGTCAACGGGTAGAGTGATTTCTCAGAACTCATTAGACTGGACACTTAAAATGGGTTCATTTTATGATAATTATATGTTAATTATCACTAACGTGATTTTTGTAAATAAGCAAAGGATGGAAGCTGTTGATTTTATTATTATTACTCACTATGTCTTAAAAACTATGCTAAGCCCTTTATGTGTATCATCTCATTTAATCCTCTCAACAGCCATCTGATATATATACACTCACAGTACGCCATTTCATAGAGGAGAAAACAGAGGCTCATGAAAGGACGTGGAGTAACATGGCCAAAGGTTTCACTACTAATAAGTAATCCAGGATTAGACCTCGAGTAGTTTCAGTCAGTGAGTGTACTGCCTCCAAAACACAGAGGAAGTCTGCTTTGTACACCTAAGTAATTCTCACTCAGTTAATGGTTGTAACGGTTCGGGTGCTGCCATTTGCAGAGGTGATAATTAAAGTCCACCCCTGGGAATGTCAGGGTCACAGGCATGTGAGCATGTGGGGCATCTCTAACTTGAAGGACAGCTCAAGAGTGTTGGGACCCCAGTCAGATGGGACAAATCTCAACACAGACCTCAGCAGAGAACTCAGAAGCTGAGTTGAAGAAAAGGCTCACACATAGATTGAAGCACTGCAGTCCTGAGCATCGCGGGACTCCCACAACAGGCCTGGAACCCCAAGTAACAAGAAAAACTCTAAGCAAACCCCACCCAGTGTGGGACTGAGGTTCCAAATGCACTTCCCGTACTGGTCAGCAAGAATCAAGGATTAGGCAGGGCTTGGCAGGGCGGGATGAGGTGTCCTAGTGAGCCTGGGCTGACCAGCAGGGCTGTCCCAACCCCAATCTGAGACAGGTCACTCCTGGCGGAATGGAAATTTCGCCTGTACGTGGCTCCCTCTGACCTCAGATTCTCCTCTTGTTAACATCAGGAAAGTTTATCTTTGGAAATTTCCCCGCTTCTCTGACCCTGCCATTGCGGAGGGTAAGATAACACCCTGCAATCGTGACTTTGGTCCTGAAATGATTATTCACCCTTTTCCACTTCAGGTTGGTGGCCCATGCTCACCGGTGACCAACTCTCCCCCTAATCCCTCTCCCCACACTTTTTCTCATGGTTCATTGCCTTCTGGCTTTTGTTGGATGCAATTGTATCAGGCTAGGGGGGAAGAGGGACAGGGGGAGGGCTTTGAGTATTGGGCCCCAGCTCAGGAATTAAGAACTGGATGAGAGGGATGTACATATTTTCTTCAAAGCCTTAGGAACTTCATGAGAGGATCTTCTCAATCGATTACCATTTGTATGGGCAGTACCCAGAGCTGCTGAATCCAGAGGTGTGGACGGCAGTGATGAGATTTCTGGCCCAGTGCAGGAGATATTTGAAAACCCTCACTTAAATTGTCCCTACATAAGCCACAGGTACGCCCCGTATGTACCCTCAGTCAACAGGCTCTTGCCTGCCCTCCTCTGGGACTCTAAGTTATGTTGGATCCACAGGAGGAGTTACCATACCATCCTCCCAACGTCACTGAGAAACTGTCATTCAATGGCTGTCATGGTTTCAGAGAATGAGGCTGAAGAAGTATACAAAGGACAGATCATCAAGGACCACACTGAGTAGCTGAAGTGCTAGGACAGTGAGGTGCCATAGAAGGACACTGACCAGACAGTGTCAGAACTATGTTTTAGAGGAAAATGCTCCAACAGCCAGAGTGAGGATTGACCAGGACGAGATGGGTATGAGATCATGAGGTGGGTCTGAGGCATCAGCGGGGATGGTAGAGGGCGCAAGACAGATTCCTATACTAAGAAGTTGGCAAATTTTTCTGTGTGGCTGTCCATCGCCTTTTTAACAGCCTCTGGCAATTGGGGGAAATATGACATAATAAGTTCCTGTCTCCAAGGTAGAAATCAGAACTCAAATCATTTCTAGACTCCCTCGTCACAATGCCACAAACACATGACCAGCCTTCAACAATCAGATGCTCCAGTTGGGAAGTGGCCAGTGTGATGATGGACTCTGCTTGGAGCTCACTTGCAGTTTTGCCGGCATAGGAAACAGCAAAGGCACTCAGCTTTCAGGGCAGCATGGTTGCCCAGTCAAGCTGCCAGCCAGAAGCAACACTGGGGCTGGTAAGAGCAGTGGTTTGTAATAAAGCTGGATTTCTGGTATCTAGCATTCAGTGGCAGCTTCAATGACGGCAGTCTCACCATTGAGCCAGATTGGCAATGTGGTTTTCGATGTTCTTAGAAGCTGGTCCTCAAGCCAGTTTCTCCATCTTGCCCACCATTTCTGGGAGCTTCTCAATATATTTTCTTCCTAGTTATGTACTCTGTCATTTGCAACTAAGAAGCAGAGACAATTCTTAGACATTTAGGAGTAATATTAGGAGGATTTAGTGAGCTAGTGGCTCAACAAATTGTACAGTGACTGACACATAGTAGACACTTAGTAAATACTTGAAGTTCTTATTGAGTAAATAGAGAAAAGGAAGGAAGGAAGGAAGGAAGGAAGGAAGGAAGGAAGGAAGGGAGGGAGGGAGGGAGGGAGGGAGGAGGGATAAACTGTGTATGTAGTACAAGAAATGAAAGAGTGTAGGATGACCCACAGATTTCTTTTTTTTTTAACATCTTTATTGGAGTATAATTGCTTTACATTGCTGTGTTAGTTTCTGCTGTATAACAAAGTGAATCAGCTATACGTACACATATATCTCCATATCCCCTCCCTCTTGCGTCTCTCTCTCACCCTCCCTATCCCACCCTTCTAGGTGGACACAAAACACCGAGCTGATCTCCCTGTGCTATGCGGCTGCTTCCCACTAGCTAGCTATTTTACATTTGGTAGTGTATATATGTCCATGCCACTCTCTCACTTCATCCCAGCTTACCCTTCCCCCTCCCCATGTCCTCAAGTCCATTCTCTAGTAGGTCTGTGTCTTTATTCCTGTCCTGCCCCTAGGTTCATCAGAACCTTTTTTTTTTTTTTAGATTCCATAAATATGTGTTAGCATATAGTATTTGTTTTTCTCTTTCTTACTTCACTCTATATGACAGTCTCTAGGTCAATCCACCTCACTACAAATAACTCAAATTCATTTCTTTTTATGGCTGAGTAATATTCCATTGTTTGTATGTGCCACATCTTCTTTATCTATTCATCTGTCATTGGACACTTAGGTTGCTTCCGTGTCCTGGCTATTGCAAATAGAGCTGCAATGAACACTGTGGTACATGATTCTTTTTGAATTATGGTTTTCTCAGGGTGTATGCCCAGTAGTGGGATTGCTGGGTCATATGGTGGTTCTATTTTTAGTTTTTTAAGGAACCTCCATACTGTTCTCCACAGTGGCTGTACCAATTCACATTCCCACCAACAGTGCAAGAGGGTTCCTTTTTCTCCACACCCTCTCCAGCATTTATTGTTTCTAGATTTTTTGATGATGGCCATTCTGACCAGTGTTAGGTGATACCTCACTGTAGTTTTGATTTGCATTTCTCTAATGATTAGTGATGTTGAGCATCCTTTCATGTGTTTGTTGGCAATCTGTATATCTTCTTTGGAGAAATGTCTATTTAGGTCTTCTGCCCATTTTTGGATTGGGTTGTTTGTTTTTTTGATATTGAGCTGCATGAGCTGCTTGTAAATTTTGGAGATTAATCCTCTGTCAGTTGCTTCCTTTGCAAATATTTTCTCCCATTCTGAGGGTTGACTTTTCGTCTTGGTTATGTTTTCCTTTGTTATGCAAAAGCTTTTAAGTTTCATTAGGTCCCATTTGTTTATTTTAGTTTTTATTTCCATTTCTCTAGGAGGTGGGTCAAAAAAGATCTTGCTGTGATTTATGTCATAGAGTGTTCTGCCTATGTTTTCCTCTAAGAGTTTTATTAGTGTTTGGCCTTACATTTAGGTCTTTAAGCCATTTTGAGTTTATTTTTATGTATGGTGCTAGGATCCACAGATTTCTGACTCAGACAGCTTTGTGGATAGCAGTGCCATCTTTGAGACATGGGAGAGAGAAGATGGTAGGGGTTTAAAGAGAAGATGGTAAGTCAAGTTTGGGAGTGTTGGGTTGAGTTTCCCCTGGTACAATCCAACTACAGATGTTCAGCAGCTCGTCGGATACTTAGGTCCAGAGTTCAAGAAGAAGCTCAGGGGCTTCCCTGGTGGCGCAGTGGTTGAGAGTCCGCCTGCCGATGCAGGGGACACGGGTTCGTGCCCCGGTCTGGGAAGATCCCACATGCCGCGGAGCGGCTGGGCCCGTGAGCCATGGCCGCTGAGCCTGCGCGTCCGGAGCCTGTCCTCCGCAACGGGAGAGGCCACAACAGTGAGAGGCCCGCGTAACGCATAAAAAAAAAAAAAAAAAAAAAAAAGAAGAAGCTCGGGGCAGCAGACGATGATTTGGGGATGATCAGGACAGAGTGACGAGTATTGCAAGTGGAAGAAACAACCTATTGAAAAGAGGAAAGAGCAAAAGATGGAATCCTGAAGGATACCAGCATCTATAGATGACGTGAGGAAGAGCTGCTCACAAAAGAGACTGAGAAAAACCGCCAGAAGTTCAAAGAAAACCAGAACCTGCTCTTTAGAGCTGAGCTTTGTGGACCAAGATGCAATCAAAGACCAACCAGCTGTGGAAAAACCCAGGCAAAAACAGGAAATCTTTCTGCTTTTGCTTCCACAGTGTTTGTGCCAAAACACCTTCCCAACCTCCTTGCTGTCAATAGTCATAGGCAATTGACCTATGGACCCACTCACTTCTGGCGTGGGCTAAACAATGTGCAAGGCCATTTACATTTGTTGTCTATTTTTGTGGGGTTTTTTTTGTGGTACGCGGGCTTCTCACTGTTGTGGCCTCTCCCCTTGCGGAGCACAGGCTCCGGACGTGCAGGCTCAGCGGCCATGGCTCACGGGCCGAGCCGCTCCGCAGCATGTGGGATCTTCCCGGACCGGGGCACGAACCCGCGTCCCCTGCATCGGCAGGCGGACTCCCAACCACTGCGCCACCAGGGAAGCCCTGTTGTCTGTTTAATCCTCTCAGTTACACTGTGAGTGAATTGTTATATTTACCCCATTCATCTGATGAAGAAACTGAGATTCAAAGAAGTAAGGTCATGTGCCCAACTTCCCACGGGGCTGGTTATGAGAATTTGCTCAGCAAGAGATTCTGAGACTCTGAACAAGGGTGGAGAAAGGAAGCATGAAAAAGAGCAATCTGTTTGCTTTGTAAGAAGCCAGGGCCTAGAGCTGTTACTTGCCTGAGGTCACATGGCTACTGACTGGATCTAATCTCTGGTAGCTGCCTTCAGAAACCAATGGTGATAATGATGACGATGATGGTGATGATGACTGTATTAATAATAACAGTAATTGCTGCTACATTTACAAGGCACCTATTATGTCCACAAACCAGGGTTTCATGCTTTATCTCACTTCATCTTCATGACAACCGGACGAGGTAGGGGTTATCATGAACCCCCTTTGACTGTGGGTGTAAAGGGGCTCAAAGTGCCACCATAAGCAGTGATAATCGTTCGACTAGGGCTTGGGGCTGGAAGTGAACATGCAGGATGGGACAGAGGGACAGGCTTCCGGGCACAGTGGATGCTGGTTCCTCAGACCCAGAAGCAGCCTCAGGGAACAGACAGGCCAACCCCAGTAAGGGAGACATTCTGCCCAGACAAACCGCAGAAGCGTCTGGGTCACTGCTGTCTCCTGCCCTCTGTGAGCTTGTAGCAGGTTGTGCAGACCTCGGGGATGAGATGAGCAAAGCTGAGCCCTCCTGTCCCGAGTGCTGGCAGGGACACTGTCCTGTGTGCCATGGGGCTCATTGCTCCAGGTATGTCCAGACCCAAGACCTTGAAATGAGCCGGCCGTGAGTCTCCAGGTTGGGGCGATGGGCAGAAAAGGATCCCCAAATGGCAGACCCTGGAGGGAACTTCAACACCATCATGGGGGTTCTGTCCTTAGGCTTTTCTTAGTCTTTCTTCCAGAACTAGGACCACCTGGGCAGTTTATTATATCTGCAACAATATTTCAGTAATCCTAGCAAAGGTACTTGACTTGGTGAGGATCCTCAGTGCCTAGTAAGGTGCCAGATACATAGTAAAGATAAATATTGATTGATCGCTTACTATGTGATAAGCAAGGTGCCATGAACCTGACTTCATTATGTCCTTTAATGTTCACTACAACCCTATGAAACCAGCTCTGTTATTATCTCCATTTTACGGATGAGGAAACCGAGGCTCCAACAGGTGAAGGGACTTACTCAAGGTCACATAATTAAAATGTGGGAGAACTAGGATTTGACTGGAATTCATGCTCATAACTTTCCCACTACAATGCCTTGTTGGACAAATGAGTGAATATGTGTATGTGTTTTCATGTGTGTGTGTGTGTGTGTGTGTGTGTGTGTGTGTGTAAAGGTGACCTAATTTGGTGGAGACAATTGAGAATCTTGGGCTTTCAGCTTAATTTTGCTGTATGAAGGCTGTGTGACCTTGGTGAAGGAACTTCACATCTCTGAGCCTCAATTTTCTCATCACTTTTTCCAAATATCCAGTTATGGGAAGAGGAAGACAAAAAGTGACTCTGAAATAACAGATATGAATGCAATAAAAATACAACATGTGTGGGTGTATGTACAGACACGTATGTGTGTGTATATCTGTGAATGTGGCAGTTTCCTAGGCAGGGTTGTGAACGTGTGTGCACATGAGTCAGAACTCATGTGTGCTTCCTCTCTGGCCCTGCTTATGCACTAGGGGTACAGGAAAGGTGTCCAGAGCTCACTCATCACACCTGTCTGCCTGCCACCCTTATAAACCTTTCTTTCCTAGAAGATGGCAGCTGCCTCCCAGCTGCTGAAGTCTGGGCTATGACATGAGCGGGAGCTAAAGGCTGCTTCCAAACTAAAACCACCACCTGCGTGTGTGCTCAGCCCCATGCCCTGCCCACTTGCCTCCACTTAGGCCAAAGCTATTCCCTGGGAGATCTCCCTTAGCCTGGGTAAGTGGGCCAGTTCTGACCCCCTAAATAAAAGGGAACCTCAGACAATATGGAGGGGTTGGGGGAAGAGGGGACCTGCTCCAGGTCTCAATACCTGCTCTTATACTCTCAGTATCCTAAGTAAATGCACCCTCCACAAAGATGGGGACCTGGGCTCGTCCACATAGAGTTGATGCTCCATAAATATATGTTAAAGACCTCAACTAAGTTCATGTGAACCTCAAGAATTTTGACTTAGGCAAGTAGCAGCTTCTATGTAATCATCAGTGATTCTATTTTAATAAAGTCCAGTGATCAGCAAAAATTTTTTTTAAAAAAGGGTCACTTTTGTAAGCCCCATTTTACACATAAGAGAACTGAAAAAGTTAAGTAACTTACACAAGGTCACACAACGTGTAAGGAACCAAGACAACATTCTGACTCAGTCTATCCAACGCCAAAGCCTGTGCTTGTCCCACTGTGCCCAAAAAGGTATCAATCTTAAGGCACCAGGTCAAGTCACAGGTGAGACAGCTGGAGTTTCCCAACCCACCCTGACAAGGAGCCTTAGCCAGGGAGACTGGGCAAGAGGGGCTGAGACCATGGCCAGGGAGGGCAACTACTCGGAGACGAGCTTAGCAGTACTCTGAGGGGCACAGTCCTGCCTGCATCCTCAGTTTCCTCATCTGTAAACTGGTCTAGCACACCACATCTCTCACAGCTGGCAGAGACTGGAGGAGTGTTCCAGGTGGAACACTACAAGATATAGCCAGAGTATGGGGTGTGTGTTAGGGGGTGGGGGTGTGTGACAAGGTTGGAGATGAAAGTCTGTCGAACAGCAGGTGGCAAAGCTGGATAGGAAGGTAGGACCAGATCCTGAGGGTCTGGGGAAGCCTTCTGTTTAGTTTCCCAAACTAGGTGGCTTAAAACAACAGAAATTTATTCTCTCCCAGTTCTAGAGGCCAGAAATCCAAAATCAGTTTCACTGGGCTAATACCAAGGTGTCAGCAGGGCTGCCCTTCCTGCAGGGGCTCCAGAGGAGAATCTGCCCCTTGCCTCTTCCAGCTTCTCGTGGCTACTGGCGTTCCTTGATTTCAGCCACATCACTCCAATGTCTGCCTGCATGGTCACATTGCTTCTCCTCTTTCATCTGTGTCCTTTTCTTCTGTTTGTGTCTAAAATCTCCCTCTTATAAGAAAGATGTTTAAAAAAGTAAATAAATAAATAAAATGATATCATGGAGATAAGTAATTTTTAAATAAAGAACATATGTGATGGTATATGGAGCCCATCAGGATAATCCAGGATAACCTCTCCATCTCAAGATCCTTGACTGAATCACATTTACAAAGACTCTTTTGAAAAAAAAAGTTGGTGGAGAGGTGACATTTACAGGTTTCAGGGACTAGGACTCGGTATCTTTGGGAAACATTTAAATAAGTTTATATTTTGTCATGGTGGCAATACGGGAAATTGGAAGCTTTCAGGTGGCAGAGTGCCATGACGAGATTTCTTTGCAAACATAAATGTGGATTTCTCTCCTATATCCTGTGGGAAGTCCAACTCCATGCACAAGATTTCTGAAAAGTCCCAGAGGCTTACAATCTTTGGTCACTTCTGGCTCCCTAGTCCCCTGGATTCACTTTCTCAGTTGTATGATCCCCTACACTCCTACTCAAATGTGGAGTTAAATCTTTCTTCCTGGTCTTCACACACACAAAAAACACTCGCTGATACAAGACAGTAGTGTGTGCTAATGACTTAACTGAAGATTTTCAGTGTCAGAGGGAGTTTATAACACACAACGCAAACAATTTTAAATTAAGTGTTAAATATTGGGTCGGCCAAAAAGTTCATTCGGGTTTTTCCATTAGATGTTACCCAAAAACCCGAACGAACCTTTTGGCCAACCCAGTACCTTGTTCTTATATGTCTTTGAGACACTCTGGCCACCAGGTCTCTTATTGGCCACCTTTTTCTCAGACCTTCTCTTTAACCTCCTGCCACGTGCCCAGTCCTGTATCTCTCCACTCTTTTTCTTACCACTTCTCTTTTCCCTACAACATCCCATCTCCAAATTTCTGTAACATCTAAGGCTGAGCAGTTAAGATATGTCTTACCCACATATCCAGGTGAAGTATTATTTTTCTATGCAAGGGTAACTCCACCCGCAAAAAGATCTCTAAAACCTGCAGTTAAAATAAGAATTTTTCATCCCACTGCTCATATGCATGAAAGCATATTATAAGTAAATATACTTAGAGGGACATCACATATGTAAATAGACACACACACACATGGTCCAAAAGTCACAGCTCAGTTCCAACTTGAAAGAAGGTTGTTCTAATGTCATTACTACAACCAACTACCTGTCTGGTTTCAGCTGTGGTTGGCAGCAAGTAATTACCATTCACCAGGATGGCCACACCAGTGCTTCACCATGGATCCCAACAGACTTCTCCACAGCAGGAGCCTCAGCTTTGGTGTAATTACCTATGCCCTGCACACCAGTTGCCTTGGTGTGATGTCAGCCCCTCCACATTGTTTATTTTAATTAAAAGAGAAATTGCAGGTCTTAGGTGCTTGTAATTACAGCCTGTGTGCTAAATTGACTGAGGCCCCTAATTCACCTGAAACATGTCTGCCTGGATGGAGATGTAAGTTTGGACTTGAATGGTACAAGGCTTTGCATTGATTCTGAAAAGAGAACAAGGGAAGAGCTGGCAGAGACTAAGATAAGGCAGTTCTCCTCCTAAAACAGCCCACTAACAGTGCTAGATCACATAGTGGGCTCAATTTCATTTCATTTCTAAAGAGATCTATTAGCACAGGACACATTCAACAAAAGTGTATTGAATACACTTGAAAATCAATTAATGGAGTATACTGTATCAATAGAATAAAAAAAGAAAAAACTCACACGATCATCTCAATAGATGCAGAAAAAACATTTGACAAAATTCAGCATGGTTTCCTCATAAAAACACTCAGCACACTAGGAATAGAAGGGAACTTCCTCAACCTGATAAGGGGCATCTATGAAAAACCCACAGCTAACATCATACTTAGTGATGAAAAACTGAATGCTTCCCCGCTAAGGTCAGGAACAAAACAAGGATGTCCACTCTCACCACTTCTATTCAACATTGTACTGCAAGTTCCAGCCAGAGCAATTAGGAAAGAAAAAGAAATAAAAACATCTAGATTAGAAAGGAAAAAGTAAAACAACTTTCTTCTTTGGTGACATGATGCTAAGGAATCCACTTAAAAACTATTAGAATTAACAAATTAATTCAGCAAGGTGGCAGAATTTTAAAAGATCAATATACAAAAATCAACTGTATTTCTATACACTTACAATGAACAACCCAAAAATAAAATTAAGAATATTCAATTCACAATAACATCAAAAAGACTAAAACACTTAAGAATGAATTTAACAAAAAGCATGCAAACTTATACTCTGAAAATTATAAAACATTGTTGAAAAAAATGAAAGAAGACCTATGAAATTGGAAAAACATCCCATGTTCATGGATTAAAAGACTTAATATTGTTAAGATGGCAATATTCCCCAATTTGATCCACAAATTCAAAGCAATTCCTATAGAATTCCAGTTGGCTTCTTTATAGAAACTGAAAAACTGATTCTAAAGTCCATATGTAATTGCAACGTGCTCAGAATAGCCAAAAAAATTTTAAAGAAAATATTGGTGGACTCACATTTCCCAATTTCAAAACTTAAATACAAAGCAACAATAATCAAGGCAGTGTAGTACTAGCATAGGATAGACATACAAACCAATGAAATAGAATTCTAATTTTACTGAGAATCCAAAACCAAATCCATGTGTCTATGGTCAACTGATTTCTGACAAGGGTACCAAGACCATTCAATGAGGACAAATAGTCTTTTCAACAAGGGATGCTGAGAGAACTGCATAGTTACAAGCAAAAGAATGAAGTTGGACCCTTACCTCATAATGCAAACAAAAATTAACTCAAAATAAATCAAAGGCTTAAATATAAGTACTAACACTGATAAAAACCAGGAGAAAATATAGTGCTCTATATTCATTACCTTGGACTTGGCAATGGAATCTTAGAAATGACAACAAAAGCACAAGCAACAAAAGAAAAAATACATAAATTGGACTTCATGGAAATTAGAAAATTTTGTACTTCAAAAGACACTGTCAAGAAAGTGGAAAGAGGGGGTTTCCCTGGTGGCACAGTTGTTAAGAATCTGCCTGCCAATGCAGGGGACACAGGCTCGAGCCCTGGTCCAGGAAGATCCCACATGCCACGGAGCAGCTAATCCCTAAGCCCATGTGCTGCAACTACTGAAGCCCACGTGCCTAGAGCCCATGCTCCGTCAACAAGAGAAGCCACCACAATGAGAAGCCCATGCACCACAACAAAGACCCAATGCAGCCAAAACTAAATAAATAAATTTATTTTAAAAAAAAAGTAAGTGGAAAAACAACCCACAGAATGGGAGCAAATATTTGCAAATCATATTATCTGATAAGGGACTTGTACTAGCACATAAAAGAACCCTTACAACCCAATAAAAAAATACAAATAACACAATTTTAAAATGAGCAAAATGATCTGTATAGGCCTTTCTCCAAAAAAGATACATAAATCTGGCCAATAAGCATATGAAAATATGCTCAACATCATTAATCATCAGGGAAATGCAAAAAAAACCCGCAATGAGGTATCACTTCATGCCTACTAGAATAACCTAGATATCAGCAAAAGTCAGAAAACAAACCATCAGTGTTAAAGCTGTGGAGAAACTGGGATTTAAATTGGAACTTTCATACTCTGCAGGTGTGAATGTAAAATGGTGCAATCACTTTGGAAAACAACTTAAAAGTTCTGCAAAAACTTAGACAGTTACCATATGACCCAGCAATTCAACACTTAGGTATATAAATCAAGAGAACTGAATACATATTCCCATGCAAAAACAAAAAAACTTTACACAAATATTTATAGCAGAATTATTCATAATAATCAAAAGGTGGCAACAACCCAAATATCCATCGATGAGTGATGGATAAACAAAATGTAGTATATCCATACAATGGAATATTATTCAGCGATAATAAAGAATGAAATACTGATATATGCCACAACATGAAGGCGCTTTGAAAACATTAAGGTTAAGTGAAAGAAGCCAGTCACAAAAGACCATATATTATATCAGCCCGTTTATAGATAATAGTCAGAATAGGCAAATCTATAGAGACAGAAAGTAGATTCGTGGTTGTTCAGGATTGGGGGAGGTGGGGGATAAGTAAGCGACAGTTAAAGGGTGCAGGGTTCCTTTTTAAGGTGATAAAAATATTCTAAAATTGACTGCAATTGTGGCTGCACATATCTGTGAATATATCAATATTTTTTCAATTGTATGGTATGTGAATTATACCTCATAAAGTTCTTTTTTAAAGTAGATTGAATACCTACGATGTGCCAGGCTATACCAAGTGCCAAAATAAAAGCTAGTTCAAATCTGTGACCTGAGTGTCTCTTTTGTTTATTATTCTTCAATTTTTAGAAAATTAAGAAAAAAGCATAGGAAAAAAACCAGAAATCATCCATCATCATACCATCTAGTGACAGCTAATATTTATATGTTCATACATTTTCTCTCTTTTACATGCAGAAATATTTTAATGTATTAAGTACCATTTCAACCATCTTAGAGATATTTACATAACAGACTCTAACGCGCTTACCAACCAACTTAAGGAATAAACGTTTTGGTTTTTTTGCAGTACGCGGGCCTCTCACTGTTGTGGCCTCTTCCTTCGCGGAGCACAGGCTCCGGACGCACAGGCTCGGCGGCCATGGCTCACGAGCCCAGCCGCTCCGCGGCATGTGGGATCTTCCTGGACCGGGGCACGAACCCGTGCCCCCTGCATCGGCAGGCGGTCTCTCAACCACTGCGCCACCAGGGAAGCCCGGAATAAACGTTATTGATAAAACACCAGCAACATGCATGCTCACCACAGAATCACCCTTAAGAGCAAAACAAGGAAAACAAATTTAACAAAATTATCTCAAAAAGCCTTTTCTATGTTTGTGAATGTAAAAAAAATTGTATCTTTCAGTTTTTATGCAAATTTTTCAGTAATAATGATATTTTTGCAACTATATTGTCTTTTTTAGAGAATTTTTATTTATAACAGACTATTTTTAGAGCAGTTTTAGATCACTGCAAAACTGAGCAGAATACTGTCTTTACTACCCTGACGACATTTAACATTGTCGGTCTTTTTAACTTAGACCTTCTGAAGGATGTATAGGGGTATCATATGTGGTTTTCATTTGAATTTCCATGATGACTAATGATATTCAACACCTTGATATTCAGCACCTTCAACCACTTTAGCAAATTATTCGTGCAGATCTTATGATCATTTTTCTTTAGGTTTTTCCTTGTTTTCCCATATTGATTTAAAGACTTTTGTATCTATTATGGGTAGTAACACTTTCTCGCATATTTATTGCAAGTGTTTTTCCAATTTTGACATTTTTCTTTTTCTGTTGCTTATAATATTTTTGAAGACATAGAAATTCTCTTTTTTAAATGGCCAAATACAGTTTTCTTATCCTTTGGATTTCCTCATTGCTCTTGGGCTAAGAATGTCTTTTGCCATCTGAAAATCACCATCTAAAAACATTATTCTAGTTTTAATACAGGCAATCCTAACTTTTCACAAAGCTGTGTTAAGTAAAATTTACATATTTTATAACCATCCAAAGCAAGAATTGCCTGCATTAAAAAAAATTAACTCTTTAATCCACCTACAATTTAATTTGAGAGATGATGTGAGCTAAAGTTCTAACTTGATTTCATTACAACATTTATTGAAAAATTCATCCCTCTCCAAATAATTAACAACATTTCTTTTATCTTCTGTTAAGCTTGCCGGTATCCTATTATGTAATTCAATACTACCCCTTCTATTTCATGGAATTATATTTTTGTTGTTGCATGATGCCATACTGTTTCAACTACTATACATATAAAATATGTTAATAATTAATGATATTATTACTTCTGTTTTCTTGCCAGGGGAGAGGGTGTTTGTTTTGCCTGATGCAATTCAGAATCACTTTGAAAATCAAAATTCCAAATGATGCTAAATGTATGAATTAATGGGAAGACTAACATCTTTGCAAAATAATCTTTCCAACTAGGTAGATGATTGTCTTCCAGGTATTCTTTTATTTCATATTTCTCAGTGAAAGTTTGGAGATTTGGATTTTAATTTTTTCCAACATTTTATAAAACATTTCAAGTACACAAAAAACTTGAAAGAACTTATTAGTGAGTACTTGTATAGTCTCTACCATGAACACTTTTCTTGCCTTATCACATCCCTGTCCATCTATCCATCCATCGATCCATTTTGATTGTTTTGATGCACTTTAAATTAAACTACACACATCAGTACCTATCCCCCTAAGTATTTCAGAATGTATATCATAAACTAGAGTTCAATATTTGTTTACAGGGCTTTTTTATGGAGTAAAATTTGTATATAATGAAAGGCACAAATCTTAACCATACATTTGCTGAGTTTGGACAAGCACATACATCTATGTACTCAAACTTCTATCAAGATATTGACATTAGGGCTTCCCTGGTGGCGCAGTGGTTGAGAATCTGCCTGCCAATGCAGGGGACACGCGTTCGAGTCCTGGTCTGGGAAGATCTCACATGCCGCGGAGCAACTAGGCCCGTGAGCCACAATTACTGAGCCTGCGCGTCTGGAGCCTGTGCTCCGCAACAAGAGAGGCCACGATGGTGAGAGGCCTGCGCACCGTGATGAAGAGTGGCCCCCGCTTGCTGCAACTAGAGAAAGCCCTTGCACAGAAACGAAGACCCAACACAGCCAAAAATAAATAAATAAAAAATAAAAATAAAGGAATTCCCTTAAAAAAAAAAAAAGATATTGACATTACATCATCCCAGAAAATTCCCTCGTGCCCTTCCCTGTCAATGCCCATTTCCCTGCAGAGTCAACCACTGTTATGATTTTTTTCCACCATAAATTAGCTTTGTCTTTTTTAGAACTACATACAAATGAACTCATACAGTACTTACTTGTGTATGGCTTCTTTCACAGGACAAATGATTTTGAGATACATCCGCATTTGCCCCTCTTTATTGCTGAGTAGTATTCCATTAACTGAATATACCATAATTTGTTTATCCATTCTCCTACTGATGGAACCTTGGCTGTTTCCAATTTTTGACTATTTTTAATGATGCTGTTAGGGACATTCTTGTACAAAATTTTCATGGACACATATTCTCCATTTCCTTGGATAATTACCTGGGAGTATACTTGCTGGCTCACAGGTTATGTGAGGTCACAGGGCATACATGTGTTTAGATTTATGAAAAACTGTCAGGTTTTCCCAAACTCCCACCAAGAGTGTATGAGAATTCCAGTTGTTACACATTCCTGACGACATTTAAGATTGTCGGTCTTTTAAATTTAGACCTTCTGAAGGATGTATGGGGGTATCATATTGTGGTTTTCATTTGAATTTCCCTGATGGCTAATGATATTCAGCACCTTGCCTATTTTCATTGCCATGTGTGTATCTTCTTTTGAGAAATGCCTTCCCAATTGTTTTGTCCATTTTATTGGGTTTTATTCTTTTATTATTGAATTGTAGTTCTTTGAAATCTTGGATACCAGTTCTTTTTCTTTTCTTTTTATCTGTTTTCCTAATATTTTCCCTCAGCTTGCAGACTGCCTACTTGTTTTTTTTTAACAGTATCTGTTTATAAGCAGAAATTTTCAAACTTTGATAAAATCTAACTTATCAGTTTTTCTTTTATGAGTCTTAAGAAACTTTGCCTATCTCTAAGTCATGAAGATACTCTTCTATGTTTTCTACTGAAAGCTTTCTGGTTTTGTATATTATATGGAGTTGAAATTTAGTCCTTTTCTTTTCCATATGAATAACCAGCTATTCAGCATCATTAGTTGGAAGACTTTCCTTTCTGCACTGAATTGCCTTGGTGCCTCTGTGAAAATTAGTTGACCAGTTGAGTCTTCTTCTAAGCTCTGTGTTCTGTTCCACTGATCAATTTGTCCATCTTTATGCCAATACCACACTCTTGCTTACCATAGTTTAAAAATGAGTCTTGAAGTCAGATAATCGAAATCTTCCAGTTTTGCTCTTCTTTATCAAGGTAGCTTTTTATATTTTTGGTGTTTTGCATTTCTATATAAATATTAATTTCTGCAAAAGACTTTCTGGAATTTCTACTGTGATTGTGTTAAATCTGTTGGTCAATTTGGGAAGAATTAACGTCTTAACAACATTGACCCTTCCTATCCATAAATTCCCACTAATTTTGTTCTTTTTTAATTACTCTCAGCAATGTTTTAGAGTTTTCAGTGTAGGTAAAGGACTTGCACATGTTCTGTTAGATTTAATCCTCAGCAATTTTTTGTTTGTTTTTGATGCTCTGAAAAGAGATTTTTAAATTTCACCAAATATTTGTTGTTGGTATATCAATAATAAAATTGATTTTTGTATATTAACCTTGAATTCTGTGAGCTTGCTAAACTTGCTTATTAGTTCTAGTAGTTGTTTGGTAAATTTCCTAGGATTCTCCACATAGTCATGACACCTGAAAGTAGATATAATTTTATCTTCTTTTCATATCTGCCTGCAATTTAGGAATGGCAAGACAGGGCATCTTTGCCTTATTCCCAATCTTAGTGAGAAAGTGTTCAATATTTCACCTGTAAGTATGATTTTTGCTACAGTTTTTTTAATAAATAGCCTTTATCAGATTGAGAAATTTACCTTTTATTCCTAGATTGATCAATTTTTATCATGGATAGATTTCATCTTTGTCACATGCCTTTTCTCCTTGGTGTATTTTTCTTCTTAATTCTGTAAATGTGGTGGATTACACTGTTGGAATTTCAAATGTTAAACCAACTTTGCATTTCTGGAAAAAGCCCTACATGGTCCTGATGTGTTATCCTTTTTATACATTGCTAGATTTGATTTGCTAATATTTTGTTAAGGATTTTTAAACCTATGTTATGTGGATTTTAGTCAATAATTCTATTTTTCTCTCTCTCTTTTTAGAATGTCTGTCAGATTTTCATATGATGATTTCATAAATGACTATCACAAAAGGAATTTGGAAGCATTTCCTCCTCTATTTTCTAAAAGAGGTAATGTCAGATTAGTTTTATTCCATCCTTAAATACTGAAATAATTCACCAGTGAAAATATGTAAGCCTGGAATTTTCTTTGAGGGAAGTTTTTTTTAACTTCTTTAGCCCTATATTAATAGAGAATTTGGTATTTGTTTATTTGTGTGTTTGGGGAAGGGATTCATTTTAAAATCTGTTATTCATTTTTTTTTCAGTCTTTTATCTAATAGAACTCTGTTCTACTGAGGTGGAATCTTCTCCAACTTCCTCTGCTTTAATCTCTGACATTCAAAACCGACAGAATACAGAACACATGAAAATCTATAGTCTCCCACTGGCTCTGTTACTCAGTCTCTCTTTGTTTCTATCCTCATCCACATAACTTTGCCTATAGTGTCTATTCCTGCCAGTATCAGTGTACTACAGCCCAAACTTTTAGCCTATCATTTCATAAAAAACATAATCTCCAAAAAATTTAGGGAGGGTGGCAAGACTTGGCTGCCTTAAGCAATACTCACAGACTTGAGAGGTATTCGTGCAATGTTTTAATTGCTACAGATGTTGTGTCTCTGAGCCAGTGCAAAGAGGGGGATAGGGAAAGAGTGTCTCCACTTTTATGATGGTGGGGCTGTGCTGTTTCTATGTCTTCCTTAGAGAGGTTAATTGGAAAGCAAGAGAGGCCGGGCCAGGGGCAGCTATAGCTAGCCAGGTACCATTTTGAGCTGGAAGTTACCCAGCTGATTTCTTTGAGAACCTGAAATGCTTTGCTCTACAGACACAGTGCTGCTGGTGCTGAGGAAGTGACGGGCATAGTTTATTTTTCCCTTCTTTCTGCTGACCCTCTACCCCAGCAACTGCCTAAGTATCTCCACCTGCCTTGATTGTTTTTTGGGAGAAAACGGTCGTGTCCACAATTCAAATGGAAACCAGATGAGCATGCCCCTCAACCACATCAGGAATGAGGGCTTCCCTTCAAGAATCAGAAAGGGTAGACAACTATGGCCTCATGGCTCCAAAGTGGTCCTTAACTCAGCTGTACTCTTAGTTACTCCAAAGTTTTTATGATATCTGGAAACACCAGGCCATCTGAACTCACTCAATTTTCTTTCGTTCATGTGTCCCAACTATCATCAAATTAAAACTTGGGTATGAGGTGTCTACGAGGAGAAGCATTTTCCCATAACCGCTACAAATAATATGCAAGTATCTGTGTACTTAGCTACTGACACAGTGGTTTAACAAGGGTGATTTCAAAAATCAAAAAGGACTGTACCCTAAGAAGGCCCAATCCTGGGGATCCTTGATAATTAACAATGTTTCAGAATTCCCATTCAGTCAATAAGTCCATTGATTCATTCATTCAATGAATTAAGCACATATCCATTGAGTTAATGACTTCTATGTCCCAGGTTTTGCTCCAAGTTTCTAGTTATGTACCAAATCCACAAAAATGTGAGCTCCTCACCTAGAATGTAAGCTCCATGAGGACAGGGCTTTGCCTGTCTTGATCACCATGGTATCCTCAGCATACAGAACAAAGCCTTATACTTAGAAGATGCTCAATTAATATGGATTGGGTTCTTTGAATGAATGAATTGACTGGTTCAATTGAGCTCCCAAAACAGAGGTCATCTGCAGCCACTTATTGGAGTCACATCTGCTCTGATGGTGCAGATACACTGTTCAAAGAAAGTAAACACCAACTTGCCCAAAGGACCTTTTTCAGTCATAGCTATTGAAAACCTTAAGAATTCTGTCTGCTATTGGAATGTTTAGCTCTGACAAATGGAATTCCTTAAGAGGAGAGACTACTTGATTTAGTCCATTCTTGGCCCCAGAATCCAGATTGAATTAATTAGACCCAGCAAAGATAGGTATTCAAATACTGTTGACTCCCTCCAGCGTGTGTGTTTTTCCACACTACCAAGAAATTCTCCAACACCAGCTGGATGTCCTATAATCCAACTCAATTCTGACACTGTTTGCCAGGAGATAGTGTCAGATCCCACAGGTTAAAGGCTCTGTCTTACAAGACTGCCCACACACACACAGTTCAGATGTCAATTCCAAGTTCCAGTTGTCACCTGTGCTTCTGACCAACCAACTACAGATCAGAGGTTTCTATGCCCCCCTCCTTGGGTTCAATTAATTTGCTAAAGCAGCTCACAAAACTCAGAGGAACATTTTACTTACTAGATTACTGGTTTATTATAAAAGGCTATAACTCAGGAATGGCCAGATAAAAGAGATGCATAACGCAAGGAATGGGGAAAGGGGCATAGAGCTTCCATGCCCTCTTCCCAGCAAGCCATTCTCCCAGCACTTTGACATGTTAACCAAGCAGGAAGCTCTCTGAACCCAATTCTTTTGGGTTTTTATGGAGGCTTTATTACATAGGCATGACTGATTAAATCATTGGTCATTGGCAAATAATTCAATCTCCAGCTCCTCTCCCCTCCCCAGAGGTCAGAGGGGTGGTAGTGAAAGTTCCAGCCCTCTAATCATACAGTTGGTTCCCCTGGCAACCAGCCCCCATCTTTAGGTGCTTTCCAAAAGTCACTTCATTAACATGAACTTAGGTGTGGTTGAAATGAGCTTGTTATAAATATCAAGACATTTTTATCACTCTTATCACTTAAGAATTCCAAGGGTCTTAGGAGCTCTGTGCCAGAACCTGGGATGAAGACCAAATATATATTTCTTATTATAAATCACAATATCACACTCCCTTACCTCCTTTCCTGTCTCTTCTAGGTGAATGTGACTTTTTGGTGGATACCAAAAGGAGTAAGGAGATAAAGCAAAAGTGTGCCACAGTTGGTTGGGATTATAGCTAGTTTTCCAGAATCACCAAGAAAATGACCTCCACCTTCTTTAGGTCCAGTTTTTTTTTTCTGAAATGGTGCTTTCAAGTAGGAAATGTGAGACAACAGTGGGGCCCTACAAATGCTTGGTTTATTTCCTCTTGTACAACCACATCAACAGAAGAAACTGGTGTAAGGTCTATGAGAATGAGCTCACTACTGTACCCCCAGTGCACTCAAAAAATTGGAGTGAATGAACAACAGTTATGAACAGTACCTAAGACACAGGCTCAATGGTTCCCTTATAAATCCACGGTTGAGCCGCTCTCCACAAGGTCTCAATTCTTGACGTGGAGTAAATTTTTCTAAGCCCCACTTTAGTTTTTCTCCCTCTCTTGTGGTCACCAGAGTCAAAACTACAGTTTTATGCTCTTTACTAAGTCTGCATCTTCATGCACCTTGCCCACCAGGATATGATCACTTTGCTCACCAAGTCGTATCCATCTATTTCTTCCAACTAAATACAACATTTTTTAAAAAAAAAAGTATGCTTGAACTATCTGCCTTTCCCTCTTGGTCACAGCTGATTGAAACAGAAGTCAACACCTGACTCAAAGCAGGCCAACCCCATCTGTCTCCCAGGACTGGGAATTGCAGCACACGCTAGACTGGTGGTCACTGGAAGGGAAGACATCTTGAGGAGCTGGAGATCAGCCAATGTGTGGCCAGAGAAGCAGAAAATGCTGGCCTGCAGAAAGAAAAAAGGAAGAGGTACAGACCCTGAAGCAGAAGTGAGAGACAGAACGAGAGGGCTCCTAGGTCCCAGAATGCTCCATATATGGTGGCAGTCCCTCCCTGAGGCCAGGCTGCAGCCTGTAAAACAGCCCTGGGCCCTCATAATCAATCATCCAATCTTGACAGCTTAAGCTCCTATAATTGGGTTTCTGTCATTGGCAACTTAAGAACACAAACATCAGTGGAACAGTCTTATGGTACAGAGCTGGACTGGCGTGCTTGGTCCTTTCCCGTCATTGGCTGAGAGCTTTCTGTATACTAGGTAATATGCTATGCACCCTATGGTATATAGAGCTATATAGTTGTAAGCTATACCAGAACTATATTACAAAGCCGGAAAAAGTACACGCTATCACTATTGCTCTTATTTTACAGATGAAGCCCAGAGAGTGAAAGTAGCATTCACAGTCATACAGTCAGCAACTGACAGAGCAGGATTAGAAAGCAGGTCTGTCTGATGCCCGACACCACACTCTCAACCACAGAGCCACAGCACGTTCATAGACACCCTTAGGGAAAGTGCTGGGGTAGCTGAGAGGTCTGAGGATAACTACCTGATGCCCTGAGTCTCTGCTTTTTGCAGCTGCTGAGTTCCCTCCATGAGATGAGTTCTCTGCTCCCAGCACAATGGAAAGTGTAGCAAGTCAACTTCAAGGGGCCTTGCAGAGGGGACAGCGTAGGTAGCATGGTGGGTCCCCCGCCCAGGGTAGCCCTTCAAGGTCACAGAAACATTCACCTGTACAAGTTGGGAACCAGCGGTGGGGAACAGGCTGGGATGAACAGACCTGCACTGGATCAGAGAGGCATTAGGTTCAAACTTGGCAGAGACAGTCATCCAAGAGACATATGAGATACAGCCTGTGGTCAAGGATTGGGGGATGAAGCCATATAGCAATGTATTGTGGTCTCTGGATTTCCAAGTGAGTTAGCAGAGGCATGTGTTTGAGGGGGTGAGGGGCAGAAAAGCTTTCTCTGGAGGCACAGAAACATTCTGAATCTGATGCTTACCGTCTAATGCCAGGGGGGCAACTAATGGCCAAAATGCCCAAATAGCTTAGTCCTGTGAAGAACAACTAAAGCAGCTATTAGAATTGCTAAAGTCGAGGCAAAGACAAAATTTCCAGGAATGATATTCCCAAGCAGACTTGCTGAATTTTTTTGAATTGTTTACAATGATCATGTATTATCAGGAAAAAAACACCTTTTTTTTTTAAAGAGTGATGTACAGAAAGGAAGGGATTATCTACCCCTGTGATGTCTAATATGGTAGCCACATGTGACTAGTAAGTACTTGAAATGTAACAAATCCAAATTAATATGTGCTATAAATGTAATATACACACCAAACTCCAAAGACTTCTATGAAAAAAAGGAATGTAATGTATTTTACTAATAATGTTTCATATAGATTGCATATTAAAATGATCAGATTTTAGATTAGATATTAGATTTAGATTTTAGGTTAAATAAAATATATTCCTAAAATTAATTTTACCACTTTTTTAACTTTTTTAATGTTGCTACTAGAAAATTTAAAATTACGTATGTGATTCACAGTGTGTTTCTGTTTGACGGTTCTGCTCTAGACAATTAAAACGTGGCATAGAGGGGAAAGCTCTTAGGCATGTATATTAGTTTGCTAGGGCTGCATAACAAAGTATACACATGGGGTTAATTAAACAACAGAAACTTATTTTCTCACTGTTTTGGAGGCTAGTTGTTCAAGATCAAGGTGTTGGCAGGGTTGGTTCCTTCTGAAGCCTCTCTCTTTGGCTTGTAGATGGCTGTCTTCTTCCTGTATCCTCACGTGGTCTTCCCTCTGTGTGTCTGTGTCGTAATCTCCTCTTCTTATAAAGACACCAGTCATATTGAATTAGGGCCTCCCCTAATGACCTCATTAATTACCTCTTTAAAGACCCTATCTCCGTTACATTCTGAGGTGCTAGGGGTTAGGGTTGCAACATACGAATTTGGGGGGTGGGTGCAGGGGACACAGTTCAGCCCACAACAGCATGACACTGTCCTGGGCTTGAAATTTGTGTTCAAGTTTCACTTGCTAGCTGTATGGTATTCATCAAGGATGCCCTCCCTCTCTTTACCTGAGATTTCTTATCTTTCAAAAAGGGATAATTCAGGGAATGCCCCGGTGGTCTTGTGGTTAGGACTTCACGCTTCCACTGCGGGGGGCACAGGTTCGATCCCTGGTCAGGGAACTAAGATCCTGCATGCTGCACAGCACAGCCAAAAAAAAAAAAGGGATGATTCACTCATTTCACAAATATTCTTTGAGTTCCTCCCATGTGATGAAGAGTGTTGGAAACTTGAGTACAACACATTTGAACACAACATGAGTACACCAGACCTGAGGACTCTGGTGCGGGAAAAGTGACAGTTAAAGAGACAGTAACCCATGATGGCCCTGTGGTTGGAGAAAGCTGTGAGAACACCAAGGAGGTGTCTGACCCCAACTGAACACTGAGGGAAGCCCCCAGTGGACAGGATATTTCAACTGAGATCTGAAAGATGAGGAGTTAGCCAGGTATAAATAGGATGGAAGTGTGAATTCCTTTGCAAAAACCCAGAGATGAGACACAGCTGACCCATCCATAGACAGTTAGGAGGGCAGCTTGAACCAGAACAAAAAGCTTCTGTTTAGGGATTTGGGCCTTATCCCAGGAACAATGGGGAGCCATTGAGGAGTCTAGGTAGAGGAGGGACACAGGCTCATTTATGAGCTCCCTCTGGGTACAGAATGGATTGGAGAAGTCATGTGTGAGCTAGGGGCCAGCTAGAGGCAGACAGCCAGGTGAGCAGTGGCAGAAGAATGGAGAAAAGTGGATGCCCTTAAGCACTATGCTTTCAATAAACACTTACTGAGAACCTTCCATTTACCATACAGTCTCTATGCCCCAGAGATTCTACAGAGAGCAAGACAGACAAGGTTCCTACTTTAACAAGCTCACAGTTTAGTGGGGTCCACAGACATCATCCAAATAACCACCCAAAGAAATGTAAAGGGTGTTTCAGCCCGTTTAATAGGTAACCCTACCAGAATTACAGATCGAGTTAAGAGTGTGCTGAAATCCATAAAATGTAGGCATTGATTTTGCAGAAGTAGGCAAGGGAATAGCAAGTGTCAAGTCCTACAGTTGAAGACACCGTGGAGAGCTCTCAAAATGGAAAGGTCTGGGTGGCTAGAGTATAGGGTGTAATAGAGTATATATAGGGTGTATAGAGTATAGGGTTACAGAGGTAGGATTACAGAGGTAGGATCAGTGGGACCTGGGGCCTGATTAGAAGTGAGAGGAAGGAAGAGGAGTGGCCAAGGATCACGTCAGATTGCCAGCCTGGGCCACCAGGAACCTCGTGGTTCCACGTACTGGGAGTGAACACCCACAAAGAGGGGCAGACTGGGAGGGTGAGAGAGCAGGCTGGGGTTAGTCGGGGATGAGTTGACTTGAGGTGACCATTGAGACATCAGCTAGAGTCTAGTCACTAGACAGTTGTAAGAATTAATTAAATCTATGTGTAAGGCAACCAGCACATGGTGTGCACTCAATAAATGGTAGCAACAATTCTTTTTCTTCATATTATGAATCAAATATGGTAGATCACACTTTGCACTAAAACTCCAATGATAATATAATTTGTTATCCAAACCAAGGTACTTTTGAGAGTCAAAGGAGACACTATTCATGATTACACTGAGACTGTTCCTGGGCAAACTGGGATATCTGGTCACTTCAAGCATAACTCAAGTGCTCCTAGGGAAAGGGTGCCCCAAAGCCTACAGAGGAACAACAGGGGCCCTGAGCGGCTCAGGCCAGACTCCAGGGAAGAAATAAAGACCAGTTCTTACTTGTCTTCCGGTTCCACCTGCTGGCCCTGCCCCTCCTACAGCGGCCGTGTGGAGGTAGAGTTTTCTTTGAATGATTAGCAAAGAGAAGACTTGGACCCAGGCGTGTTGTGAAGGCAGGGCTGTAGGGACCCGGCAACATCCTGAGCCTGGGCCAGTACCAACTCCATCTGCCTGCAAGGGGTGCAGAGGGACTGCTCTGTTCTTCCAGGATCTGCACTGCTCAGCGGGACCAAAGAGACACACAAACACATTTGCTGTGCTTCGCATGAGACTTTTGTCTTTCCTGTTGAATCAAATGACAGCTGTACCGGCTGAAACTAGGATTCAGTTCCCTGCCCACAATATCCACACGCAAATGTTTCATACATATACACACACACACACACACACACGCACACACGTATGTATGTATTTTTTCCAATTCTAAGACCTTTTTGGAATACTGAGCACATGCGGTTTTATCTAGAGAGAAACTTAACCCCTAATAACAAAATCAAGAACTTTAGAACAACTTAAAATTCTTTTTTTAACTATTCAATGTATTTGAAATAAAAAGCAAAAACAGGTCACCCATTTCTCCCACCCCTAGTTATTTATTTTATTTGTTTATTTATTTATTTATTTATTTGATGCTCCATGTAAGTGAGATCACATGGTATTTGTCTTTGTCTGACTTATTTCACTTAGCATAATGTGCTAGAGGTTCAACCATTTTGTTGTGAATGGCAGGATTTTATTCTTTTTTGTGGCTGAATAGTATTCCACTGTATACATATACCACAACATTTTTACCCATTCGTCGATTTACTGACTTAGGTTGTTTCTATGTTTCTACGTTTTTGCTATTGTAAATAATGCTGCAATGAACATGGGGGTGCAGATATCTTTACAAGTTAGTGTTTTCATTTTCTTCAGATAAATACCCAGAGGTAGAATTGCTGGAGCATATGGTAGTTCAAAATTTTTTTAATTTTTAATTTCTTGAGGAAGCTCCATTCTGATTTCCATAGTGGCTGCACCGATTTACATGCCCACCAACAGTGCAAAGGGTCCCCTTTTCTCCACATCCTCACTAACACTTGTTATCACTAATTTTTTTGATAACAGTTGTTCTAAAAGGTGTGAGGTGATATATCATAAAGGTCTATTCACTGTTTCTCCTGATTAACAAAAAACTATCTGGTTGGGTTTTCTTTAAGAGTTTTCTCGAAAACAGATATGGACCAAAACAAAACAAACAAACAAACAGGTTTAATCTCAGCACTCAGAAATAACTACTAATAATGTTTCACTTTCAGTCTTTTTTCTATGCATAGTTTTAAGTAAATTGGGATCATACTGAATAATGGCTTGTATTGTACTTTTTCTGCTTAATATTTTATCATGAGCATTTGCTCAAGTTATTAGGTGTCTATAATCTCAAATTTTTTAAACAAATTTATTTATTTATTTTTGGCTGTGTTGGGTCTTCGTTACGCGCAGGCTTTCTTTAGTTGCGGCAAGTGGGGACGACTCTTCGTTGTGGTGCGCAGGCTTCTCATTGCAGTGCCTTCTCTTGTTTTGGAGCACGGGCTCTAGGCGTGTTGGCTACAGTAGTTGTGGCTCTCAGGCTCAGTAGCTGTGGCTCGCGGGCTCTAGAGCGCAGGCTCAGTAGTTGTGGCTCACGGGCTTAGTTGCTCCACGGCATGTGGGATCTTCCCTGACCAGGGCTTGAACTCATGTCCCCTGCATTGGCAGGCAGATTCTTAACCACTGCGCCACCAGGGAAGTCCTATAATCTCAATTTTAAGGGCTGCATTTTTCTATTTTTGTACCAGTATAGATTAACCAATCCACTTTCAAGACATACTGTTTCTAATTTCCCACTATTCATACAGTGCCATGATGAATAACCTTGAATATAAGTCTTTATATTATTTACCTCTCTGATATTTCCTTAGCATAAATTCTGAGACTTGGAATTAATTGGGCAAAGAATATGTACCTTTTAAGATGTTTCCTATCTGTTGACAAATTCAGGAGGCTTAGACTCCTACCAGGAGTATTAAAATTTCATTTTTTTTTCCATATCCTGTAAGAACTAGGTACTACATTCTTTAATACTTATCAATTTGATGGGTGAAAATGGTTTCTTCTTATTTAATTCAGATTGTTTCCACTATTTCAATAAGTATTTAAATTATTTCCCCCAAAAAAATTATTTATAAAAGAATAGGGTCCTTGCACCCTGCTGTCTGGATAGTTTGAAATGCTCGAAAAGCCCTTTGGAGTTTTGATTCTTCGCGACAAACTTGAGACTACAGTTCCATAGAGTTTTTCTATCACATCTCAGTTGGCTTATGTCACTTTCATATATGTAATCCTTTAAGTCTGGCAAATCTATATTAGTTTCCTAGGGCTGCCACACAACTTACCACAAACTTGGTGGCTTAAAAACAACAGAAATTTCTTCTCTCACAGTTTTGGAGGCCACAAGTCTGAAATCAAGATGCTCGCAGGACTGTGCTCCCTCCAGAGGCTCCAGCAGAGAATCTGTCCTTGGCTCTCCCAGCTCCTGGTTTCTTATCTGGTGGCAGTATCACAATCTCTGCCTCTGTCTTCACACAGCCTTCTTTCCTGTGTCTCTCCATGTCTTCTCCTTTTCTGTCTCTTATAAGGACATCTGTCATTGGATTGAGTGTTCATCCAAATCCAGGATGTTCTCACCTCAGAATCCCTACCTTAATTATATCTGAAAAGACCCTATTTCCAAATATGGTCATAGTCACAAGTTCTGGGGATTACGGCTTGGACATATCTTTTGGGGGGACACCATTCCAGAGGAGGGCTCTAGCTCAGAGCCTCCTTTGAGGTTCCTCACATGATGGGTTCACTCTATTCCTGTTGGGAGGACAGTGAGTGCCCCATCCCCGATAAATCTGGTGAGAAACCAAAGAGAAATGGCTACAGCAGAAGACGGAATTGTTTGTTTTGAAGAGATGAAGATGAGTTTCACTTTCACTTTTTTTCCCCCCCATTTTCATTCCACATTTGTTGCTCTGAAAAAGGCAACCTGCTGACTTAGGGTGAGTCCAGGCCAGAGAGGAATGGGTGTCACATGTTGGTCAACACAGCTCCCACATCAAAATCTCTATCAGAAACCTCAGACTCTAGAGGGAGAGATGGACAAAAATAAATCAATTCCAATATAAGACAATACGATGAGCATTCATGAGAAATATAAGCCAAATGCTTCCTAAGGCAGAGAAAGTTCTGGAAGACTCTAGAAGGAAGGAGGCATTTGACCTGGAAAATGACAGATCAGCCAGAATCCTCCAAGTGAGTCAGGAGGGAAGGGCATTCCAGGCAGAGGGAACAGAGTGTTCAAGGCATGGACTCAGGCGTGTACATGGGATTTTTATTGTCCTGGAGGGGCCTTCTCCCATACCCAGAGGGCAGCAGCAGGGCTGGATCTGGTGCATCCAAATTGAGACATCTTATTTAAGAAAAAAAAATACAAAATTGTGAATAACAGAAAATGACATGCAATGCTGAGCCATCTCACCCCAGTAAGAGGCAGATATCAAAGGGTACTTAGTGCATGAGTCCATTTATAGAAAGTTCTAGAACAATCAAAATCTAGAGTGATAATAAGAAGATTAATGGCTACCTGGGGCAGGAACATGCAGGGAAGTTGACATAATGAGGAGGAGGGAAAACTTTAGGGGTGACAGAAATGTTCTATAGCTCGATGGTGGAGGTGGTGATTATAAGGGTACGTACATTTGTCAAAACTGACAAACTATGCCCTTAGGTGTGTGCCTTTCATTGTGTATAAGTTATATCTCAATAAATATGATTTTTTAAATAAACAAATTAATTAAAATCTAGGCACAAAATTCATTTAGAAGAGAAATCGCAACTAATTACAACTTTTAAAAAGCTGACAAATATCACAGACATTGCCACATCTAGAAAAACGGCCATATTGTGCATTAATTAACCACCTGACGTACATCTATAATACTTTTTCCCTATGCACTTTGGCTTCATTCTCTTTGCCTCTGCATGTGTCACTAATATCACAACAATTTTTTAATATCAATGGTTGATCAAATTTTTTTTTATTATTGAGGGGACTTCTCTGGAGGTCCAGGGGTTAAGAGTTCGCCTTCTGGGCTTCCCTGGTAGTGCAGTGGTTGAGAGTCCGCCTGCCGATGCAGGGGACACGGGTTCGTGCCCCAGCCCGGGAAGATCCCACATGCCGTGGAGCGGCTAGGCCCGTGAGCCCTGGCCGCTGAGCCAGCGCGTCCGGAGCCTGTGCTCAGCAACGGGAGAGGCCACAACAGTGAGAGGCCCGCGTACCACAGAAAAATAGATAAATAAATAAAAGAGTTCGCCTTCCAATGCAGGGGATGCAGGTTTGATCCTTGGTTGGGGAGCTAATATCCTTCACGCTTCTCGGCCAAAAAACCAAAACATAAAACAGAAGCAATAATGTAACAAATTCAATAAAGACTTTAAAAATGGTCCAAATCAAAAAAAAAAATCTTTAAAAAAAAGTTTTCTATTATTGATAATTTAGAAAATGTCTCTCTGTTTCATAACTGTTAACATCCTCTCTGTTTTCAGGGTTGTTCCAAAACTTGGCAAGGTCTTTATCAAGTTTTTTCACATTTGAGTTCTGAGACTTGTGAGAATTTTCCACGGATTAGCTTCTGGCTCTGTATATTTCAAACTTGGTTTCTCCTCCATACTTTGGATGCCACAGGACACGTTCACGTCATGACACAACCTCTGGTCCCAAAGCTTCATGTCACAACACATCACATGTCACATATGAATCGGCACAATAGGTGGTTCAAGTTTACCTGGAGGAGATTTCCACACCGGAATGACTGGCCATTACTCAACTATACATAGAAGATACTGCAAGTCACATAACTATAAACCCAAGCTAAGTGAATCCCCAGCTCACTCTTAGCCAGGTCCCCAGAGCTGCTCTTACAGTAAGAGATGGAGGGATAGTACAGAAGTCAGAGAGAAAAGAGAGTAGCCTTAACTTATTTTAGTTAATATATCTTACTTTTGCAAATTTTATAGAAACATATGACCCTGGGGACAAATCACTAAGACCCCCAAAACTCCAGGCCCAGGCTTACATCATTCCTACTTAGCAAACCCAGAGGAAAGAGAGAATATCTCTACATCAAAACTGAGGGAAGAGCTCGGGCTGGCTTGGCACATGTGGCCAGGGATGGTCGGATTCTGTCCCGGGCAACTCCACCACAACTCCAAGGAGGGAAGGACAGGCGATAGTCTCAAAAGAAGAGGTGAAAGCAGGCAAAACAGAGATGATAGACACCACTTCACAAGGGTTATCAAGGTGAATGCCAACCAATGGGTCTTCACCTCCCAACAACACAATTTCCATTTCAAGGCTCACGTCCCATCCACGAGATGCAGGTTTCCTGCAGGCCTCCGACCGTGAGAGTCTGTCACCCACCCACACTCCAAGGCAGACTGCCACCTGCCTCCTATGAGAGGCAACCTGGCTCCAAGGCCCAGGCTGCAGCTGCAGGCACCGAGTCAGGCACTGGGTGATCTTGGGCCTGGGAGGTTGCTGAGTCAAAGGGCCCCAGGCTGAGGCTTGGGCTATAAAACCCTGCTCCTTTCACATGGGTAGTAGAGGAGGATTCGGAGGCGGGCAGGGCAGCTGTGGGCGTCCACTAATTGGAGATGATGAAAGAAAGTCCAGGGGAAATTCAGGTGCCAAATGCCTCTCCTAGAGGTGCGTTTAAAATGTCTGGTAATTGAGCAACCCCAATAGCAGGCATCCCTGTGGAGTTTCTCAACAGAGGCCGCCCTGGATTAAGTTCCCCCACCAGAGGGAAAATCCCAAGCCATCCACATCAGTGTCTGTCTCCATGGCTTCCAACCCACAGACTCAGACAACTTTCTTTACCACTCTGAGCCTCAATTTTCTGGTTCATAAAATAGGAATCATAAATTTTATCTGGAATAAGAAGATCCTGAATATAGGTCTATTTGGGTTTTTCTTTTCTTAAGTCGGATTTGGTAAATTAATTTTACCAAACTCTTTCAAAATGATTTCCAGGGCTTCCCTGGTGGCGCAGTGGTTGAGAGTCTGCCTGCCAATGCAGGGGACACGGGTTCGTGCCCCGGTCCGGGAAGATCCCACATGCCGCGGAGCGGCTGGGCCCGTGAGCCATGGCCGCTGAGCCTGCGCGTCCGGAGCCTGTGCTCCGCAACGAGAGAGGCCACAGCAGTGAGAGGCCCGCGTACCGAAAAAAAAAAAAAAAATGATTTCCAATATCTCAGTATAAAATTATTCACATATTATCTTGTTACGGGTGTTGTCTGTCTGCTGTATAGGTAGTCAGGCTCTCTTTTTCATTTCTTGCTTTTTCAGAGAGTCAGCTTTTGACAGGTTGATCCCCCTAATGTTTCCTATATTATTAACCTTTGCACTCATTTTGTTATTTCCTTCCTCTGTTACTAAACTTTTTTGGGTTTGATCTATTATTCTTTTCCTATCTTCTTAAGTTCATGCTAGCTAAGCATTCAAGGCTAGAAATGTCACTCCAAATATTGCTTTAGATACATTCTACAAGTTTTGATATGTAGAATTTTTATTACTATTCATTTATAAATCTTCATTATATTACATACTTTATGGTTTCTCATTTGAGCCATGACTTATTTAGAAATGGGTTTTTAAATTTCAAATATATATATACTTTTTTTAAGCTACCCTACTCACCATTGTATTTTCATTGTTTACATAGCAGAATACCTAGCATATAATAAATGATCAAAGATTATTGGGAGGCAGAAAGGAAGAGAGAAAAGAAAGGAAGAAAAGAGGAAAAGAATGAAGAATGGGGGCTTCCCTGGTGGCGCAGTGGTTGAGAATCTGCCTGCTAATGCAGGGGACACGGGTTCAAGCCCTGGTCTGGGAGGATCCCTCATGCCGCAGAGCAACTAGGCCCATGAGCCACAACTACTGAGCCTGCGCGTCTGGAGCCCGTGCTCCGCAACAAGAGAGGCTGCGATAGTGAGAGGCCCACGCACCGCGATGAAGAGTAACCCCCCCTTGCCACAACTAGAGAAAGCCCTCGCACAGAAACGAAGACCCAACACCAACACAGCAAAAATTAATTAATTAATTAATAAACTCCTACCCCCAACATCTAAAAAAAAAAAAAGGATAGAGGGAGGGAGGTCATAGATTGACCCTAATCGGTTTGACCAAGAATTTACCAGGGACAGTTCTGCCATCAGGATGAATGTTCGGATGGTTAGATGTAAGAAGAGGAGAATAAATAGCACATGCCCCCAGTCCCAAGCCTGAACGTCTGAAAGGAATTTTGGGAATATCTGAGTCACAGAAGTCCCTCTGTGACTTCTCCTCCACATTTGCCAGCCAGGGTCCCATCACTAACTGGAAGAATACAGGGCAGCCAGAACTTCCCAGCCATCCCCGGGACACTCACTCAGAGACAGCAGCATGGAGAATAAAGGAAGAGCCTGCGTGATTGGAGCAGAGTTTGGGAAGAAGTCCGCAGGTCAGGTCTATGGCAAGTTCCTTGCTGGCTGTGGAACTGACTGCCTTCCTTCTGTGTCTCTTTTAAACAGATTTCTTGTACCCTAAGAAGGCTCAACAGCCAAGGAACTGAACACAGTCTTTAACCTCCATTTCCTGGCAGTAGAATGAGACTGGTAGCCAGTAGTCAGCCAGGCTGATCACACACAGTGTGCCCCACCCGATGGCATGCTCTGTCCCACACGATCTTCAGTGCTCTCAACAACCCTCACCCCTGAGCTGGCCAACTGCCCATCTGGTCTCAGATGTACTTTGTACCCTTCCCCTGCTCTGCTCTGGGAACTACCCTCCCCAGGGTCCCCCGTCCTCTGGCTTCCCATAGTTTCAACCAATGAGAAGCACCAGAGGAAGATTGGAGGAGAGAAACCAAGTATGCCTCTCCCTTTCTCTCTGCTCCCTGCAGCACCTCTGGCTGAGATTACATGTTCTCTATGGCAACTCATCCCACTGGGCATAAATCTCCATGGTTTTAGCTTCTGCTGATGGCCTTGCTCTTGGGATCTAATAGCAATACCTTCTCCCATTGCTCCTCCAGCCCTAAGGGTGGTAACAGCTTTCTGCTCTTACTTAAATGTGGAGTGTCTCTCAGCTTCTTCAGTCACCTGTGTGACCAATTCCCTTTATTAAATTCCCTCTGTTTTGAAAGACCTAGTGCAATTCTCACTTCCTGGCTGGAAACGGACTAATACAAACTGACTTGATAGATGAACCCTGAGGTGACATTCAGAGACATTAAGGAAGAAAGTATGAAAATTCCAGTACAGAAAATATCAGCACAGAGCCTGGGATCAGGTCTAACTCTGACAATTGCTTGCTCTGAGATCTTCTGAGCCTGTTTTCCCGTTTGCAAATGTGGGTGGTGAAAGATGGTTACAACAACTGTATAGAACTGTTGTGAAGATGAAATCAGGTAATATCTCTAATATTTCAACTAAGCAGAAAGACTGGCATGTGGTCACATGACTAAAAAGTGGCAGAACTGGGATCCAAATTTCCTGTTCTGTGCTCACTGCCCTGTGCCAAGTAGCTTGAATCAAGTTGTTCGTGAATTGCATTCCCACAAAAGGGCTTCCTGTGGACCTTGTGGAATGGATCATGGAACTGACCTCCTGCTTCCCCACTAGATAATTGCAGATGGCCTTCAAGCTGGTTTGCCCTTCCCAAATGCGTAAGGGGCCAGACCCCAGGCATGGCTGCAGAATGCAATGCATTCTCTTGGACCTCCAGCAGCCAGGAAAGGTGACGGAGACCTCAACACATGGTCCTAAGTCCCCATGCCCAGGAGCCACCAGGATCAGCCCATAGCTATAATTAAGTGACCCTTGAAGGCAGCCCTGCCAGTATGAAGACAGCATCCTCACCCCTAACCCCAGGGAGCCAGGTCTCTAATTCCCCTTGTTAGGACCAGCTTAGCCTCTCACCAAAGAGGAAGAGACTGCAGCCTGTGAGCATAGACTCTTGAATCCTGCCCTGGCTTTATTTGGATCTGATCCTTCAGGCCCAAGGACTCTGAGTTTGATGTGTAATGAGTCTGACCTTCACTTCCCTCCTCTGGAAAAATACTTCCCAGCCCATCAGGGTTGAATCCCCTACCCTCCACCATCAGTTTCAGGAATGAACTTCTGGGATCCCCCGGAGACTTGAACCAAGAAGGAAGGTTGTACTGATGCAATTCTCACTCATCTACATCCTCTTAAGTAATATAGAAATGCTATTAGAAAGCTAATAATCTCCCTTAACCTTCAGAAGCACCCCTGTCTTAATAGCCTCGTATCGTCCTACGTACTTTTTTACTATATTTATAAAACATATATAGGCCTCGAGGTTTGGGGAAATGGGTTGTTTTATTTTATTTTCCATTTTTGTTTTGTTTTACAAATTTATTATATCAATTACTTGCCGAATTGCTTTTCCCAGGCAACAGACCCCAGATTACACTCCAGATCATTCCATGTATATCTGATTCTTTCCAATTGCTGTATCATACACAAAAGCACAACATATTCAACCATTTCCCTGTTAATGAAAAGAAAGTATACTTTTACAGGGTTAAGCCACTGATATGTGGGAGTTTGTTTCTTATAACAGTTAGCATTACTGCAACCCAGTAGCTCTACAAGTGTGGTTACCAGACCAACCAGCAGCAGTACCTGGGATATTGCTTAGAAATGAGCAATTTTGGCCCAGTCCCAGACCTATTTTATCAGAAACTCTGGCAGGGATGGAGGGGTGGAGGTGTCCCAGCAATCTGTGTCTTAACACGCCCTACCAGTGATTAGGACACACGTTCAAGTTTGAGACCCGTTGCTCTAACTTACACCACTTACACTACGTCGTTCATAGCCCACAAAGATCAGGTCTGTTTACCTAGCCACGAAACAGTTGCAGCTGGGTGCCAGCTTCTCTGCTGAAAGTGTTTTCTCAGTGTGAGAATCCAAGAAGTTTCTACATATGCAAAGTTAGATGAAAGCAAGCTACACAGCTGCCCATTAATTAATTAACCTATCCATTCAGTCTTTGAGGATGTACTGAAGTCACAGTCACAGCCATAAGCAAACATACACCCCTGTCAAACACATTCAAAAATGTGTAACAAGCAAATGTTCCCCAAATGGGCTGGATGCCTGATGTGATTCTTCCTTAGGTGCAAAGAGATTGAAATTGATGAGTTCTGTCTGCAAAAGGCCAACCCTCTGGAACGTGCAGATGTGGGAGTAATAACAGTGCGGAAAGAATGTGGAAAGTGGAGGCAGAGAGAACCAGGCTGGTATCCTGTTCCCGCCACCCCTCAGCCCTCTTGGAATCTCAGTTTGCGCATCTCTAAAGCTGGGGGGCGGGGAGGCAATAAAACCCACTTGCGGGGCTGTTGATCCAAACCATACTTTGTAGCTCCCCAAGAAAAGCTTGTGATTCAGTCTACCGTGCAACACTAGTGACAGTCGAGAGAATGAAAAATTGAGGGAGGAATTAATGTTATCTCCTGAGGATGCCATTTTGCTGCATTGTGTTCATTCCAACAATGATAGCACGTGTCACCGCTCTGCTCTGCAAGAGGCCCGGGGGCAGTGAGGGTGGCAGTGGGGGAGGTCCTGAGTCTGGCTCTCCTTTCAGGACTTATAAATAAAAGGTGCTAGATTAGGGCAGGATGTTTCAAACTTGAATGTGCATCAGAATCCCCTGGGGGGGCTCGTTAAAACACAGATGGCTGGGTTTCACCTGAGAGTTTTCAGATTGAGTGGATCTAAAGTGGCACCTGAGAGTGGGCATTTCTAACTCGCTCCCAGGGGATGCTGGTGCTGCTGGTCCAGGGACCACACTCTGAGAACCACTGGTACCATAATCACTGTGTTAAGGGTAATGCCAAGTGCTGTAACAAACGCCAGAATGTCAATGGCTTATCACAGTAATGTTCATTTCCCATTTGGGTAACTGTTCACTCAATCCAGGTGCTCCTCCTGGTTGCTGAGAGTGGGGGACTCTGCTACACTTGGTCACATATTGAACGCTCTGCCTTCCAAGATCACGTGGCTTGTTGACATCCTCCTCACCCCCCTGTAGATGGGGAAATAAGTGGAGAAGCTCTACCTTCTTCTTGGCCAGAAAAAGACGCACATCATTTCCATGCACATGTCATTGGCAAGGACTTGTCACTCAGCCCCACCTCATGCAAAAGAACCTGGGAAATATATTTCTTGGATGGGCAGTTGCTTCTCCACAGCAATACCACTTCTTCCTAGGCTGTGTAAGGGAAGGACAAGCTTTCTGTCTGTCACTGTCACTGCTGTGCCTGACGTGTTCTTTCCCACCTCCTAGCCTCTGGGAAGTGGGTTAGCCCAGCCACAGCCCCAAGCCAGATTCCCAGAGCTGAAAATCTACTACCAACAGAGTACACCATGGCAGCAGCGGGAGAAGGGAAGCAGAGTCTACGGAGAGATGGATACCGTGACCCCGCCCCTCATAGATCCCTTCTCAATGACACAGGCATAAGCTCACCTGTGTCTCAACTCCCTGTTCCGTCCTCTCAGGGTGCGGCATGATACAGCAGAACCATGGACTTGCTGTAGTCAGATGGAAGAGCCATCACTTACCAGTTGTGTGAACTTGGGTCCCTGTGATCCTGGCATTTATTGAGCACCTACTATATGCCAGCTTTATGTAAACTCCACTACTCCCAGTCACTTTCCATATGGATGAATGACCCCCATGTCCAGCAGTACATTAGAATCATTTGGAGAATTTTTCAAAACATGGAAAGCAAAAGTATTTATTTTAAAATATGACATTTACTGTAAAGTTCTAAATCACTTGGCGACCAAGGAAGCCATCTTCAGGCCCAAAATGCACGCTAGGTAATTCAAAAGAGAAAAGATATTGAGGTCAATATATCGTGGTGGTGGGGCTGCTGTGGCGTATTTGTACTGAGTGGATTTAGTTCAACTGGAATTATGTTTCCCAGAATTCCTTTCACTGCATAATTAGATTGGGCCCCAAAAGGCATTTTACATGAGATTTGGAAGGCAGAAGGGAAGCAGCAGCAGCCAGATTCTGTTTAGGCTCAGAAGGTCAGCACTGGTCCTCTGGGCTGTCGGGGTGCATGCAAGTAGTTGCTGGTCTGCAGTCTCACCGGGGTGATGTGGGGCAGCACCTGGACAGAAGCTCCTCTCACCAGCTCTCCTCCCCTGCTTCCCCGCCACTTGGGCCAGGAGCATGTTGAGCTCTGGGACACAGGACATCAGCTTCTCCAGCAGGGCATGCACATCATCAAAGCTGGAGACTATGAGGGGTTGAGAGATGGGCATGGATCCACAAGTCCTTGTATGGTCCAGCTCAGATTCTGTTTGTCCTTGCCCTCCAGCTAATGTCTGTCTTTCTTTCTCAACTGCTGGCCCTGTTCACTTCAAGCCCAGACACAGATGCAATGGCTTCCCAGAAACTGTTTAACCAGCTCCCATCACCGTGTGGGACCAAATCCTCAAAATCAAGCCCTTGTTTGACATAGAAAACAAACTTATGGTTACCAAAGGGGAGGGGAATAAATTAGGAGTTTGGGATTAGCAGATACAAACTACTATATATAAAAAAGATTAACAACAGGGTCCTACTGTACAGCACAGGGAAGTATATTCAATATCTTGTAATAACCTATAGTGAAAAAGAATGCAGTAAGTCGCCTACGTAGGAACCTTCAATTTGCGAACTTTCAAAGATGCAAACATACGTTCACATGTCCAGTCACATAAGTTAGTTCACACGTCTGGCATACATTGTCACATGCGTGCATCCTCTACAAGTGGTTGTGCTTTTGTGTATTTTGCTGTACTGTACAGTATAGAGTACAGTAGCACAGTATCTTTATTTTAAGCCCAGGATGTCCGATGCAAGCGTAAAAGCAGCGGTGACATTGCGGTTTTTTCAAGGTACTGGACTGTAAGATTAAAACTGTGTTCTTTATTTTTTGTGTTTGTTTCTTATGTATTATTTGTGTGAAAAGTAGTATAAACCTATTACAGTACAGTACTATATAGCCAGCTGTGTTAGTTGGGTACCTAGGCTAACTTTGTTGGACTCACAAACAAGGTGGACTTATGAATCACTTTGCTGTACACCAGGAGCTAACACAACATTGTAAATCAACTCTACTTCAATAAAAAAATAATTTAAAGAATCTAAAATAAGCCCTTTTTTATTTCACTCTTAGTTGTTTTGCTTCTCTTCTTGAACCTTGACTGATAGAAGTGTTTTGTTTCAGCATTCTCATTTAATTTTCACAACAACCGCATTAGGAAGGCCCCATTTTAGATATGATAAAAGTGGGGATCAGAGATGCTGAGATATTTGTCCAAGATCCCACAGCCAGAGATAGAAGAGGGGGGCTAGGACTTGAACCCTGACCTCTCAAACTCCAAAGTGCCTTTCACCATTATTTCTCCTAAGAAAACTGGGTCCCATGGGATTGGCAACACTGAGTTCTCACCTGTGTCTGTGCCAGGATCCCGCCCTCCCTGCCCCACATTGCTTCAGGAGAAAGGTCTTCCTTGGTCAGAGCCCGTAGTCTGGATGGAGAATGACCGATGTCTTCCCTTCCTTTTTGCCCACCCCCCCAGCTCTAGCCGGAGTTCCCTGTAGGTTAATTATACTTTTAGCATAAATCAATAAAAGGAGGAAAAATGATTTCTTGGAAGATTCTAAACAGAACTCAAGGCCCAGGAGAAAACCTCCCTTGAAACTGTTCCGCTTTCGTGTAAAAGAAGACACGTGTTGGTAAGAGAGATGGTGCTGCTTTGGGAACAGCTCCTGGTTGTGAAGTGTAGAGACCTGGCCACCAGACAGAAACAGAAAGGCAGGCAGGACAGGAGGCAGAAATGGAAACAGATCAAAATGAAGAAAATGACAGAGGGGAAACCAACAGAAGCAGTGAAGAGAAGCAGCGAAAAGACAGAAAGGGAAAGCAAGGGAAGGAGCCATAAAAAGAGAAACCGGAGAAAGAGCCAGAGACAGAAAAAACAGAAAATAAATAGAATGGGAGAAACTGGAATAGAGGAAATAATGAAGGAAAGAGGAAAAGAAGGAGGAGATATGGAGATGTATGTATATGTATAGCTGATTCACTTCGTTATACAGCAGAAACTAACACACCATTGTAAAGCAATTATACTCCAATAAAGATGTTTAAAAAAAGAAGTGAGAAGAGAAGAAAAAGAGACAGAGAAACAAGAGGGAAAGGGAGAGAGATGCCTGTCAAGTTCCTACCAAGTGAACATCTCCTTCCTGGCTCCAGGTTCTTTGGGGGAGGCTAGGATGGGACCAAGACAGCCAGTGGGGAAGGGAGGTTCCTTGGGGCACTGGGCCTGGCACTCTGGACACTGGCCACATTTGACACACCACTGAACAACAGACTTCTGCCTGAGTCAGCTCCTTTCTTCAGAGCCTCGCCTGCCCCACCTCTTGGGCTAATATTCCAGAGATAATTACAGAAAGCCTGCCCAACTGGGGATTTATGAGCCTAGAATGAGCCTGGCTGCTGGAGGGGGAGGGCAGACGTGTAGGGGAGGATGGCCACAGCCACTCGCTGAGCCGGGCACCGAAAGTTTCTGCCCTGGAATGGACTCTCAAACATCCACAGACAAATGGTGTCTGAAGCCAGAGAGATAAATGGAGGTCTGTCGGCACTGAAGCCTGGGTCACAAAGCCAACTCCTCCATCGTTCAGACAACTTTTACCCTTCCACCAGCCCCTCTTTCTACCAACCCTTCCATCTTTCCACTGAATGTTTCACCCATCTGCCATCTTTCCGTCTCGTTGACAATGCTTCTGCCCATCGGCCAATATCTGACATCTCCTCTACTTACCCACTATCCCCCACATACCTACTTTCACCCATCTGTCGAACCATCCATCCATCAAAAGCTCCATGATTCAGCCCACTCCCCATTCATCCATCAGTTGCTCCATCCAACTGCCAACCCCTCTTCCATCAACCCACCCTCCCTTATCAACCAATGTGCTCACCTCTCTACCAATTCCTTCACCCTCCACAAAACCTTCAGTCACCACCATTTATTCTACCCATCTGCCAACCCTTCATCCATGACTCAGCCTGTGTATCTACCAACCCCATCTCATATTACCTCCACCCACGTGCCACTCTCCATTTATCTTCCAAACTTCCATCCATCCACCCACCAACCCCTCCACCCATCTGCCAACTTCTCCATACATTTGCCAGCCCCTCCCCCTTCCTCCAACTCCCTACCTTCTAGCCCATCTTTCACTTTGCAAATCCTCCATTCATTCACCAAAATCTCCAACCCACCCCTATCCATCCCCACACCCACACATCAACTCTTCCATTCATTGGCCACCCCTCCCTCCATCTAGACATATAACTCCCTGTCCAATCCGCCAATACCTATCCCCATCCATCTATCCATCCATCTAGCAACTCTTCCATTAGTACATAAACCACTTCCTGCAATGCTTACTCCTTCACTCACCAAGCCCTCAACACTTCAGCTACCTCTCAATGTACCCACTGACTTCACAAAGGCCTCAACCCAGCCCTTGGGGTAGTTCAGTGAAAAGAAACTGGATTAGCAGGCCATGCAGACCTGGGATATAATCTCAGTTTGGCACATACTGGCAACATAGCTCAGTGCAGTGCTCCCACTGCCTAGGAGGAGCCTTGGGAGGGTCCCCAAAGCCATTAAGGAAGCTGGACAGAGCAGAAAGGGGAGTAGGGGAAAGGTCTTCTCACCTCTGTTAGGGACACTGATAAAGTAAATTATAGCCATCTCCATACCCTCCCACCTAACTGGACAGCACAAAGGAAACCTCACCCCACTGATTTCTGCCCTGGCCTGTCCTGTCCATCTTGATGGGGCACATCCAGGCCACAGTCCCCTCCTCCACCTGGGCCCTGGGGTTCTGAACTAGCTCCAAAGACTCTGAATAGGCAAATCCATGTTGGTCCAGGTCCTGGGGTTGCAGATGGCCTCTACACCACAGCGACCCACTCAGTCCTACATGGTCCCATCCACTCTCTTAAGTACAAACAAATCTCTTGATGACTTATCGACCAGGGCAGACCCAGGCAGATAGACTGCAGATAACACAGAGAAAGGAAAACTACATCAAACCTAGATATAGGCTATGGAATCAGTAAGACCTATGTTTGTATCCTTCTTGTTACACTTCTTAGCTGTATGATCTTCCCAGGTCACTTAACCTCTCTGAGCCACAGTGTCCTCATTTGTAAAATGAGGGTCCAAAGATTCCCACCTAGTGCATAGGATTTGATTAAATATATGTACACGTCAGGATGGGACCTGACACGCAGTACACCCGCATCAGAGATCGGGTTGCCTAGCCTTCACTTGGACTGGCCCTGGGGGCTGAGGCCTGGGCTTCTGGGTACAGAAGGGAAAACAGGACATGTTTCCACCCCTATTCCAGGCTGCCTGCGCCACAAAGCCAAAGCCTTCCCCTTAGAGCCCCCGGGATCAGCATTTCCACTGGAAAACCTCTGTTTTCAGGGACTCTTACATGCCTGGAAAATTTTGCTGTGGGGTGAAACTTGGTCAGAGACAGAACAAGTTTCCTTTGCAAATCCCGGCCCTCTCTTTTGGCGTGTGCTGGCCCCTCGCTGCAACGTGAGCTGTAAGTTTCTGTGACTTGGGTGTCTAAAGTGGAGTTCAGCGAGTGATCAGTCTAATTGCTTTTGATATCTAGAAAAGCTAATAATTCTTGGCACTAGTATAAAAATAATAAAAATAATGACCCTTTATATGTAAGGAGCGTGTTTCATCTGAGGATCACAAAGCCTCTACAAGCATTAATTAATCCTCATAACTCACCTGTGAAGTGGGTGTAATTAGCCCATTTGATGGCTGGATGAATTGAGGCATGGTTCGGGTAAAGGATGTGGCAATAATCACACCCTGCATCTACGGCCAAGACAGGGACGGCTCCGAAGATTCTGGAAGCTCACTCAGAGCTCCTCAAGCTCCCTGGTAGGATCCTTCTGCCTGTCCCATGAGCCAAAGCTCCCTCTTGACTAACCACAGAGAAAAGCAGAATGCCAGGGCTGCCTCTGGCTGGGTGGCCTTGAGCTAGCCCCTTTCCCTCTCTGAGCCTTTATTTCATTGCCCATAAGCCAAGACGATTGGGCTCCATGTAGCCTCACAGCCCCAGTATCCATCCCCAGGCTTGTCATCCTGTTTCTGACTTCACTGGCAAGTTTTCCAGGCCTTGAAGCCACCAACAAAGACCCAGGTTCAGCTAACATCCCTTAGCAGCTGGGTTGCCAGATTTAGCAAATAAAAATACAGAACACCCAGCTAGATCTGAATTTCAGAAAAACAACAAATCATGTGTTAGTATAAGTATGTCCCATGCTTATACTAAAATATGATTGGTTATTTACCTGAAATTCACACTTAACTGGGCATCCCAGATTTTATCTGGCAACCCTGCTTATTAGCCACTCTGTGCTAGGCACGGGCTGGATGTGCTCATGTCACTGATCTCATGTGATCCTTAGCCTAGCCCTGGGAGGCAGACACTTCTATTCCCTGGAACTTCTGCCAACAGCCCCAGCTATTCCTTAGTGCCCAGAAAACAAAGTCCAGACCCCTTGATGGGATCCCTTTCAGGCCCTGCAAATCCTGCCCCCAAACTTCTCAAGCTTCGTGTGGACCACACTGGTGCCCATCACATGAATATTCAGGCTGGGTTTACTTAGCTGGGCCCTCCACCCAGCATCCTATCTGGCCTCTCTCTGGTTTCCAGACTTTACCTCTGCTACTTCCTCCACCTGACCTACTATTCCTCCATCTTCTGGAAAATGTCTACACATCTACAGGACTCCACTCAATGTCACCTCCTCAGAGAAGCCTTCCTTCCCCAAAGAGTTCCTTTGCTTTAATTTCTTGGCCCCAATCTTCCAACAAGCAGAAGTCTAGGACTAGATGGCTTCACAGGTGAATTCTATCAAACATTTAGATAAGAGCTAACACCCATCCTTCTCAAACTCTTCCAAAAAATTGCAGAGGAAGGAACACTCCCAAACTCATTCTATGAGGCCACCATCACCCTGATACCAAAACCAGACAAAGATACTACAAAAAAAGAAAATTAAAGACAAATATCACTCATGAATATAGATGCAAAACTCCTCAACAAAATACTAGCAAACAGAATCCAACAACACAAATTAAAAGGATCATACATCATGAGCAAGTGGGATTTATCCCAGGGATGCAAGGATTCTTCAATATACACAAATCAGTCAATGTGATACACCATAATAACAAATTGAAGAATAAAAACCATATGATCATCTCAATACACGCAGAAAAAGCTTTTGATAAAATTCAAAACCGGTTTATGATAAAAACTCTCCAGAAAGTGGGCATAGAGGGAAGCTACCTCAACATAATAAAGGCCATATACGACAAACCCACAGCAAACATCATTCTCAATCGTGAAAAACTGAAAGCATTTCCTCTAAGATCAGGAACAAGACAAGGATGTCCACTCTCACCACTATTACTCAACATAGTTTTGGAAGTCCTAGCCATGGCAATCAGAGAAGAAAAAGAAATAAAAGGAATACAAATTGGAAAAGAAGAAGTAAAACTGTCACTCTTTGCAGATGACATGATACTATACATAGAGAATCCTAAAGATGCCACCAGAAAACTACTAGAGCTAATCAATGAATCTGGTAAAGTTGCAGGATACAAAATTAATGCACAGAAATCTCTTGCATTCCTATACACTAATGGTGAAATATCTGAAAGAGAAATTAAGTAAACACTCCCATTTACCATTGCAACACAAAGAGTAAAATACCTAGGAATAAACCTACCTAGGGAGACAAAAGACCTGTGTGCAGAAAACTAAGACACTGATTAAAGAAATTAAAGATGATACCAACAGATGGGGAGATATACCATGTCCTTGGATTGGAAGAATCAATATTGTGAAAATGACTATACAACCCAAAGCAATCTACAGATTCAATGCAATCCCTATCAAATTACCAATGACATTTTTTACAGAACTAGAACAAAAAAATCTTAAAATTTGTATGGAGACACAAAAGACCCTGAATGACAAAAGCAGTCTTGAGGGAAAAAAACGGAGCTGGAGGAATCAGACTCTCTGACTTCAGACTATACTACAAAGCAACAGTAATCAAGACAATATGATACTGGCACAAAAACAGAAATATAGATCAATGGAACAAGATAGAAATCCCAGAGATAAACCCATGTACCAATGGTCAACTAATCCATGACAAAGGAGGCAAGGATATACAGTGAAGAAAAGACAGTCTCTTCAGTAAGTGGTGCTGGGAAAACTGGACAGCTACATGTAAAAGAAAAAAATTAGAACACTCCCTAACACCATACACAAAAATAAACTCAAAATGGATTAGAGACCTAAATGTAAAGTCAGACACTATCAAACTCTTAGAGGAAAACATAGGAAGACCACTCTTTGACATAAATCACAGCAAGACCTTTTTTGATCCACCTCCTAGAGAAATGGAAATAAAAACAAAAATAAACAAACAGTGCCTAATGGAACTTAAAAGCTTTTGCACAGCAAAGGAAACCATAAACAAGACAAAAAGACAACCCTCAGAATGGGAGAAAATATTTGCAAATGAATCAACAGACAAAGGATTAATCTCCAAAATATACAAGCAGCTCATGTAGCTCAATATCAAAAAACCAAACAACCCAATCCAAAAATGGGTGGAAGACCTAAATAGACATTTCTCCACAGAAGACATACAGATGGCCAAGAAGCACATGAAAAACTGTTCAACCTCACTAATTATTAGAGAAATGCAAATCAAAACTACAATGAGATATCACCTCACACCAGTTAGAATGGGCTTCATCAGAAAATCTACAAACAACAAATGCTGGAGAGGGTGTGGAGAAGAGGGAACCCTCTTGCACTTTTGGTGGGAATGTAAATTGATACAGCCACTATGGAGAACAGTATGGAGGTTCCTTAAAAAACTAAAAATAGAACTACCGTATGACCCAGTAATCCCACTACTGGGCATATACCCAGAGAAAACCATAATTCAAAAAGACACATGCACCACAATGTTCATTGCAGCTCTATTTACAATAGCCAGGACATGGAAGCAACCTAAATGCCCGTTGACAGACAAATGGATAAAGAAGATGTGATACATATATACTATGGAATATTACTCAGCCATAAAAAGGAACGAAATTGGGTCATGTGTAGAGACGTGGATGGATCTAGAGACTGTCTTACAGAGTGAAGTAAGTCAGAAAGAGAAAAACAAATATTGTATATTAACGCATACATGTGGAACCTAGAAAAATGGCACAGATTAACTGGTTTGCAGGGCAGAAATTGAGACACAGGTGTAGAGAACAAACGTATGGACACCAAGGGGGAAAGCAGTGGGGGCGGGGTGTGTGTGTGTGATGAATTGGGAGGTTGGGATTGACATGTATACACTGATGTGTATAAAATGGATGACTAATAAGAACCTGCTGTATTAAAAAATAAATAAAATTTTAAAATTAAAAAAAAAAATCTCTTGACCCCCACAGTCACCAGTGTGTGTGTGTGTGTGTGTGTGTGTGTGTGTGTGTCTGTGTGTGTGTGCTCCATCCACACCACGCACCACATCAGCAGCACACCCCTTGCTGGTTCTTGGCCCAAACCTTGGCATATCTTATTCCCTCTGCCTGGAATTCCAACAAACTTACCCTCCAAAACTGACCAAGTCATTCATTCGTTGAACTAATATTTATTAAACACTTACTATGTGTCAAGTTTATAGTCCCCACCCTCAGGACATTGACAGTCTAGTACACAGGTCAGCAAACTTTTTCTATAAAGGTTCAGATAGTAAATATTTTCGGTCTTGTGGCCCACAGGGTCTGTGGCACAAGGACTCACTGCCGATGTAGCACAAAAGCAGCCACGGAAAATACATAATCGAACAGGCGTGGCTGTGTTCCAATAAAACTTTACTTACAAAAACAGGCAGCAGGCCGCATTTGGTCCACAGGCCGTAATCTGTCAACTCCTGGTCTAATGTTAGAAACAGACATTGAAGAAATATTACACAAATGCCTAATCTATAATTAATAAACCTTCTTAAATGCTGTGAAGGCCAAGATTCTGCCCCAGCTCCTCCTTCCCTGCAAGGCCCTATGTCAGAGGCCCTTGCTCTCTGCTCCCCAAGCCCCTGAGTGTGGACTGAACGTCAGCGATCATTCTGGGCAGAGACACCTCCCCTTTCCAATCCAGAGGCTTTGGACCCATCACTGATGCTGCACCTAATCCTGGTTGAGGTCCCCCTCGCTGGCACTAGATGCACCAGGGCTGTCATGGCCCCGTCTGGCTGCCAGGCCTAAGCCCCAGACCCAGGAGAAGGCAAGCTCTGCTCGCCCCTCACCCATAAAGACGCTCCTTTTGCCACTCCTTCCAACTGCCCAGCTCTGATTAACAACCCGGGCTGAGCAGCCCTGGGGATGTTACTGAACAGAGAGTACCCGTGCTCGTGTATTTGCTTGAGAAGGATCGCATTTATTGGCCAGGAGGAAACACAAAACCCTCTCCTGAGACCCCAGGCCATAGGAAGGGCTAGATGTTTCCAGCATCACAGCTCTTTATCCCCTCCCTCTGTTGCTTCATCCTACTGGGCTGCAGGATGGTTTCTCGGGACACCCACACACATAGGCACTGACGTCTTGTCCTCTATGCATCATACACATGCATCTGGCACACGGGCTCCCACCCACCTTAGGCAGATGCATTAAAAGAACGCACACGGGCACACACAAATCCCTGTTTCACATCTATGCCAAGAGCACGCATGTCCAGGCAGACAAACTTGGGCACAGACACAGACACTCTAGAGACACACAATCCCTGAATTTTTGCCTCACACCTACACATGCACACACCTGCATGCACTCTGCACATGTGCGCATTCATGCTCGACACGTGTGTGGACATAAACTATACACACGTACTATACACGTGCCCACATGCATAGACAGCACGTGTGTGCACGCACGCATACACTCTACTCCTATATACTGTGAAATCCAGCCCCACCGTGTGTCTTGCTGGAGGAACTGGCCATGAAAATCCCAGCTTTGGCATCTCTGGGCTGCCAGCTCTGTCTGGGTTCCTGCTGCCAGCCTCAGCTTTGAAGCAGGCCACAGAAAGTTGCCATTTCCCTGGCTGCCAAATTCCAGCCACCTCTGACCCCCAGAGAGAGAGAGAGAGACTCCTCCCACTTCCCAAGCTGGAGAACCGTGTACCCACCGCTGCGGCCGGCGTGTGTTGCAAGCAGATAGAGCGGGGCCTGGTGTCCATGCTGCTGCAGTCAAGGCAGCTTCCTTGGCCTCCCCTGGGGGTCAGGGCCTGGCACGCTGGGGCTTCCAGGGAGGGAACCTTGGGCTGAGCCCAAGGTCAGAATATCCCTGTTATCTGAAGGACGCTGACAACTTTCCTGCTCTGCTTCCCAACACACCCAGCAGCCTTGAGAACTCACGACCCTGGCAGCCAATGCCCCCTGCTCCTTTAACCCTTCCTGAGCAATCTCTCTCCAGTCTCTGCCGCCTTCCTGGTGGGGACTGGTGGCAGAGCTGGCAGTGACAGAGGCAGGGATTCAGAAGCTGGTGAACCAGTTCCCAGCCTCTCTGTTGAACTGGGCAACAGGATTTGGGACACGGCACCCCCTCCCCCGCCCAGTGGTGTTCTCACATTGAACAATTCATTCCTTCATCAAAAGCGCACGCACCGAGGCTGTGCCTGGTGCTGGGGATTCCAGGGTGAACAGACGCAGGTCACCGATCTCACTGTGGGCATAAAAACCAGGGTGCTAAGTGAACCCACTCACATAGGCTGCTGCAGTCAGGAAGGCTTCACAGAGGAAGCGACATTGGACTGGAGTCCAGAAGGCCAAAAAGGAGCGTGTGTGAAAGAGCAAGCTAAGCAAAGCCAACGGCAAGTGCAAAGGGCCAAAGAAGCTGGGCATGATGCATAATGGGTGCTCTAGAAATGTCGGTTGGCTGAATGAATGAAGCAAGGAAGGAAGGAAGGAAGGAATGAGGACTCACTGGAGGCTCTCAGGGAGGGACGTGACGTCGACTCATTGATAAGGAATACTTCCCACTCTTGCTGGGGACCACCAGGCCTCCACCTCTCCCTGGAGGGCATTTTTGCAGAGGACGGATGGGTCATCATCTCCCAGGAGTTCACTGGCCCCATGGACTTTCTGTATCCTGTGCCCACACACCTACATATAGACCCAGATGAATCACAGGGCTGCAGATGCACCTGTGCGCGTGTACGGCAACCACAGATGTGCAACCACATGTGGGCCACGTCCACGAGTCTGAGAAAGAGAACAGTAGCAAATACTCATTACACTTCCCCATGGGCCAGGTGGCCAGGCACCATTCTACCTTCTCTGCATTTATAAATTCAGTTAACTCAGCCCCCTAAGGTAGAAATTGTTACGATCCCCATTTTTGCAGATAAAGAAACAAAGGCATAGTGATGGGAGTCATTTGTCCAGTTATCTAATTGGTAAGTAGCAAGGCTGGGATTTGAACCAAGCCACCTGATCCCAGGGTCCAGGCTTGTAATCACCAAAGCAAAGCGGTCCCAACCTCCCTCCCTCCCCACTCCTTCCACACTCCACCCATCCACATTGTAGTCCAGCTACACCAAACTCCCCGGGGTCCCTCACACACACAATTCCCTGCCACACGCATCTCTTGGGCACATTTCCACCCATGTTTCTCTATGGTATGTACCACCTTATGAAATCTGTTTTTATTGTTTCTTTGCCAAACATCTGTGAAGCACAGACTATGGTCCAGGCTTTAGGCTAAGCATCTTATGTACATTCTCTTAGTCAATCCTTACTGAAACCTAATGAAGGTTTTATTATTGTTAGCCCCATTTCTCAGATGGGTAAACGGAGGCACAGAGTGGTTAGGTTACACGTCCAAGGACACAGAGTGACAGAGCTTGGAAGAGACTCAAACTATCTTGACTCATGAGCCTCAGCTGTTAACCTCATCTTGGACCGCTCTCCACTCAGTTTTCGCTTCTGTAACTGGAAGTTTGAGGGGGGAAGAGGTAAAGAAGGGAAGGAGGAAGAGGAAGAGGAGAGAAGCAGCAGGAAATCAACAGGCAAAGCTATCGGCCACGATGCATCCTGTGTTTGGGTGGGGTGGGTAGCGAGACTTGAAAACTTTCTGCCCACATTTACTTCCGAATAGTTTGGAAATATTTGAAAATACAGAAAAGTTGAAAGAACTGTGCCATGAACATCCATGAACACACCACCTAAACTTGGCAATGAGCGTTTCCCTGTACTTGCTTGCTCTCACCCGCCGTCAGCCACTTAAAGTGGCAGACACTGGCAGATTTTTCAGATCGGAAGAGGTGATCAAGGCTGAGCTTGTTTGGGAAACCCCCAGTTACGGGGGTTTTACTGAACCAAAAAGCCCATGTGCAGTCCATGTGGACACACACAGGTGTGCATGTATGCAAAAGTGCATCCAGCAGCCACATGTGTGCACACACACTCACACACCACACACGAAGGAACAGGACACAGAGGATGAGGACAGCCCTGGAATTTGGAAAAGGGCCAGGGACCACCTCAAGTGGTAATTCAGCCACTCCTTCCTACCTGCCATCCCCACGGAGGCCACCAGGAGCCCTGAGCTCAGGGCCAGGCTGGGGGGGTGGGGTGGGGTGTTTCCTTAATTGGCCCGCTTGTCCTTCACCAGCAGAGGAAACAGCCCCTGGCTGCAGCCTCCAAATGACAGGAAACACCACGAGAGCTACTCGGGCAGTAATTACTACTTTGAGAAAGGAGGGGAAAAAAGGCTGAGGGGGAAACAGTTCCAACTAAATAGTCTACTCATTGGGGGATGGGAGGATGTTTCACGGAAAAGACATTTTGAAAAGCCTTCAATCAATCTGACAAGCAATTATCTGCTTAGCTGCTGGTACAAATCCCCCAGTGAGGACCGGTGCCCCTCCCAGGAAAACAAGAGCCCCGGACCGACACTCAGCCCCGCAATATCCATCCCACCCCTAGCAGCCAGAAGGGTGATCGAGGAGGCTGCGATCATGCCTGGGAAATCTCAGGCTCTGGGGGCACCAGTGGCCACAGGGGAGTGGCTGCCTGATTCTTTCCAGCCACCTTTCACACCCATGTGTGTACACACACACACACACACACAAACCCAGTGTGACAGCACGCCCTGCCCCATGTGTTATAGACTAAGCCTGTTTCAAATCATCTCTCCTTCCCCAGGCAACTGTAAGCATTCTCACATTTCATTCATTCATTCAACAAACATTTTCTTGAAAAGGACATTCTCTAGGACTTCCAATGAGAAGGATGAGGGGGGACACCCATGGCCTTCTGAATACAGCTGGGGAAGGTAGTCATGGTCACCTGCTCCGTGGCTCCCAACCCAGTTTGGGGAAGCAGCACAGAGGACTGGAGAGAGCCTCCCTGGGAAAGAGCAGGAGAGCTGAATTCAGACTTAAGTATGAAAAGCAGGTGCGGGGGGGCCCCCTCTGGAGCCCTGGGAAGCCAGGCTGAGGACGTCTCTTTTCTCCTCTGCCTGCCCCAGCCTCAGTCTCCTCCTCCAGCAGCCCCATCTCCCAGGTCCTGGCCCGAGCTCTTGCTCAGAGAATCATGGAATTTCTCTCTAATACAAGCCATGCAGGACAGAGAACAGGAAGGTTTGGCTTCCCTGACAGGAAGGGGTCCTGCCCGTGCCCTGCAGTTCTGAGCAGAGGCCAGGAATGAACCCCCAGCAGCACAGAGTAGGGGCCTCACCAGCCAATCCCCAATCCCCACTGCCCTGCACACCTCCTGACACAGTGCTTCTCTGTCTCTCACATACACACACACACACACACACACACACACACACACACACATACTCACAGAGAAGACAAGAAACCTCAAGCCTGGTAAAGGCCCTGAAAGGGAAAGAAATAACCACCGACTGTCCTGCCCCAAGGCCAGTGGAACACCTGCCAAGGACAGAGTCACAGTCAGCACCGAGGAAGGAAGTCAGGATGCCAGAAGCCAGGACAGAAGTGGCCAAAGGAGCCCCAGAGTCAAAGCTGAAAGTGTGAGAGCAGACACCGACAGGACCAGTGTGAGGACAGGCAGAGCCCTGGCCCGCAGGGAGCTGGGGCCACATGCCTGGTGGAAGCACAGCGCCCCCATAGAGCAACGGCAACAATGCGCGGGGCCCTGAACCCCGTGGGTGGGCTCTCCCTTAACCCCGACCACCACCACTACTTGCGAGGTACGAAGACTCTTACCCGTCAGGACATTTGGCAGCTGGAAAGACAGAGTTCAGACAGGTGAAGAGACTTGCCCACACACACAGAGTCACTAGCAGAAGGGTCGGAATTTCAACCCAAGTCTTGCTGGCTCTAACATCCCCGCTGTTGACCACTCTGCGATGTAACACGGAGCAAAGGCACAATACATGCCAGCTCTTCTCAGTTCTTTAGCGTCCGCCTTGAAGCCCAAGGAAGGTCACATTGGGGAAGCCTCGTGTCCGGATGGGGAAGCCAGGCAGCACGCGCATGAAAGTCGGACTCTGGATACAGATCGAGAGCCAAGCACCACGTCCAGCCTGGTGGGCCCCTCACACAGAGCTTAGAACAGAAGGACGAATTCCAGCTTCGACATCGGTGGGCCAGAATCTGCCGGCCAGACACTCAGGCTCTGCCCAGAACTGGGTGGAGAGGCAGATGCTGAGAGAAAAGAGGCTGCTGCCTGGAAGGGGGTTGAGTACACCCCACCCAGACACATGGGCCCTTGCTGTGCCCACCACCTTCACAGCAGCCGCTCCCCACACTCTGGGATACGCGGGACATGTGATCTCCCAAGGCCATCCACGGGGAGAGGAGCACGTGGTCAGATGGGGCAAAGTGATGCCGTTTGCCAGGCCCTGGGAGGAGGCTCTCCCAGGACATCTCATTTTGCCTTCGACGTTGGGCAAGATCTCTCTGATGCACTGGCGGGCCCGCACATTGCTCACAGTGTCCCCACAAGGACACACCCTCGTGTTTTATGGCCAGAACAACTCAGGTACAAGATCAGCCCCAAGTTAAACCCAACCCCATCTCCCAGCTGCACTGCACAAAAGCAGAAACTCCCTACTTGCAACAGAGCCGGGGCAGACATCCAACCATCCATCCATCCACCTATCCTTCTATTTCAACAGCATGTACTACCAGCTACCCATGCCCAGCCCTGTGCCAGGTACTGGAGGTGCAGGGACAAATAAGACACTATTCCTTCCCCTTCAGAGCTCAAGGTCCAGAGGTGGAGGCCAGGAAGGTGATGCCATTAGGAGGTGCTGCCTAGCACAGAACTGGGTTCAGATCCCAGCACTGTTCCTTCCCAGCAATGAGACCTTAGCAAATTATTGTCCTCAGCAAGCCTCAGCCTCCTCCCATTGGAATGGGGACAGTCGGTGTCTCCTTTTGTTATTGGGGGCAATCACACGGGGAAATGCTTGTAAAGTGCAGGCACTGTGCTGGGCCCGCTGAGACGTTCAGAGTGTAAGCTGGTGTCACTCGTGATGACCTTCTGTGAAATGGGTATTACAATGCTCAGCCTATCTGCCTTTACAATGGAGTCACACCAAATATGATAACGCATGGGGAGAGTGTCTTGTAAATGGCCAACTGTTGATTTTATCACTCACTCTTGCGGCAAATGTTCCTTGAGCGATGTGCCCAGGCAGGTACTGGGGAGGGATGAGGGAGGCACGGGTGTGGCTACAGATCTTAGCAGCATCTGAGGAGGATCAACCTGTGAACAGATCAATCAAGACCTGGTGTGATAAGAACAGCAATAAAAGCTTCTGTGGAGGAGGGCAAAGGAGTGTGTCATTAGCAGACAGCAGAGGTCAAAGCAGGCTTCCTGGCGAAAGGGGAGCAGCAGTGGTGCTGCAAGGATGAATGGGCACAGAGGCTTCTCACATCTGAGCGACGAGCTTGTTCTCCAGTTAGAGAATCAGCACACCTTGGGTGCCATAACAGGGGTGACGCAGATAGGTCTTGCTCGTTACCCATGAAGGGTGTAGAAGCTCTGAGGGCAGAACTTCAAGAAGCCTGGAGGCAGCTGGACTGGAGGTCAGCCTTCAAACCAGGAGGAGGACAAGCTGTCCAAGGGAAGCCTTGTACCCATGACCAAGAAGACGGAACCATGCTCACTAAAGAGCGATGAAGACACCAGCCCGGCCAGGAGGTCAGCAAAGGGGGCAGGATGTGTTCCTGGGTTCCTTGTCGTCCCTCAGTCCACAGTGGCATCTTCTGCCAGCCTCGGTTGGTGGAGCCAAGATTGGAACCTGGGTCCGGCTGTTCACGGCTCTGATTTTCAGACCCACCAGGGATGCTCAATTCTGGGCTGGGTTATGAGCCTCTGATAGGGGGTGGCTAACCTAACCACCACGGGGCCCTGCCTCAGATATTCCCAACTGGTCTATTCCTGCACCCTCTGCAAACTCCTCTCCCGTGGAAGGCTTCCACATCAGTCCTTTCCTGCTCTCTGTAGAAACCAAACTCCGCCCACCTGCTCCAAACCACACCCTCCTCCCCAGCCCCACAGGCATCCTGTCACCACCACCCGCAAGTCCCCAAACCACTTATGGCTGTCACTAGGACCTAATGCAAAGTCACAGGGGAAGCCCTTGGCTGTCAGCCACCCCGGGAAGCCACATTAGCAACTTCATTAATCAGGGTCAGGTTTGCACTTCTATTGTCTGCTGTAATCATTTGTTTATTTCAACTTTGGCGGCAGCCCCAGTGTATTACAATTATTACTGTCTGGCATGGGATAGAATAGACTTGCCTTTCACAGGCACACAGGAATGCCAATCTTGCATTTTGTAGCAAAGGACTCATTCAGTACCACCAAAAATATCGGATAATGTTAAAAAAAATATATATATATATATATATATAAATTCTTTAAAACAAGGGCTTCCCTGGTGGCGCAGTGGTTAAGAATCTGCCTGCCAATGCAGGGGACTTGGGTTCAAGCCCTGGTCCAGGAAGATCCCACATGCCGCGGAGCAGCTAAGCCCGTGTGCCACAACTACTGAGCCTGTGCTCCAGAGCCCGTGCTTCGCAACAAGAGAAGCCACCGCAATAAGCCCACGAACCGCAACGAAGAGTAGCCCCCGCTCACCACAACTAGAGAAAGCCTGCGCAGCAACAAAGACCCAACGCAGCCAAAAATTTAAAATAAATTAATTAAGTTAAAAAAATTCTTTAAAACACATTATATATACACCTTTGAATCCACAATCAAAGAAAAGAAAAAGAAGTAACAGTTTATCTCATAGCAAACAAAATTATAAACAATAATACCTAATGATGAGGTTGCCCTGAAACTACTAAACAGGCCAACTTTGCTGGAAGCAAAGTAAATTAGAACAGCCTTTATGGGAAGTAAATTGGAAAATATGTATCACAAACCACAAAAATGTTCCTATCCTGAGACTCACTGATTCCACTTCTGGGAATTTATCCTAAGGAAATGAGACAAATAAAGAGAAACACTCTGTGGAAAAAGAAAAGTGTTCATTAAAGCATTATTTGGAATAGGGGAAAATTGAAAGTAAAATTCAACAATAACCAGCAGCAATCTGATGAAATGATAGGTAACCATTAATATGATAATCTAAAAGGCTGGTGCAGCAGGCAAAGGCACTTTAAATGATAACAGTAAGTGGGAAAGCAGTGTTCACATTTCACGTTTATGATCAAGGTCAGTATGTACAAACTGGATTAACATAAAAGTCACTGCACTTACAACGCTAGGCTGGTAGCCTTATGGGAAGTTTTTTTTTTTTTTTCCCTTGTTTTCTAAATTTCCAGTTGGATTGTATATTTGTTTTATAGTTTCTTTTAACTGGCGCTAACAAATGATCATGCTTCACAAAAGAACCACAAACAGAGCTTAATTAGACAGCGCAGCTTTCATAAGACCCTTGGCCTGTCTGCGCTTCATTTCCATATTCCTTAAAATCATCTGCCCCGTAAATGTCATGTGGGTGGTGGACAGACCTGAGAAGGCTTTTTAAAGGCTTTGAATCAAGTCCTGCGAGGAAGAATGGGTTTGTCCAAAATACTGGTTAATGGTTGTGGAGCACTTAATACCCATGCAAGACAGCCCTGAGGCTTGGATGCACTGGAGGCTTGACCCAGAACAACTGAGTTGAGCTCAGCTCAAATCCAGGTCCCTTTGTTGTTGTCGTGTTTCTCAAACCATGTTGATGATTTTTCTCAAATGGATATATTTTAAAGGAAGCTGATTCATTAGAAGAAGCTGGAAGTTGTGGCTTGAAGAGAACTCAAGGTGGCCCATTCAGTCTTCCCAGGAGGCCTTGGAAGGGAATGTAGTCTCAAGGGGTGGCTGACTTAGCTTGAAAGAGGACCGGCAAGACCAGTGGCTGCAAAACCAATGGGGTCCAAGCCTTCCAAAAGAAGTCATCCACTTTACCAAGAATGTACCTCGACAACCACAGAGACAGGCCCCAAAGAAGAAAAAAGGGTCAGGGGAGCCCCCAGTTGGCTCCCAGCGATGTCATGCCCCCACCCAGAATGCCCATAAAAGTGGCCTGCTCTGGGGCAATTTTATGGGGGCCCTGGTGTCTGCACCTTCCCTCCCTGGCGGCCAGGTGGGCGTGACAGCTCCTGTTGGAACCCCACCCATCCCCCCACATGTCCCAGCCTCCCTGCCCTGGGCCTCTTGCAGCCTATAATTACACGCAGTGCCTGGATTTATGGGCTCCTGGAAATGGGAGACCAGGCGGCAAGAGGAAGTCCCTTGAAAGGGACCCGGGAATCTTCCCAGCAGGACTTCTTCCTCCTGAGGGGCTTAGAGAGAAGACCCCTGCAGAAGACCCTGATGCCCAGGCCTCTGCAGAGACCCTCCCAACTCCCAGGTTCTCCACCTGGCCCCATCAGCGTGCACGTCCCCTGCCAACAATCCTTCAGCTGCTCCCTAAGGCTCTTAGAACAAAATACAAATTGCTCCCTGTGGCTGCCAAGTATCTGCGTGGTCCATGGTCTGCCTCGTCTCTCACAAACCCCCTGCCCCACTCCACAGGCCGGCTGCAACAACTTCCCCACCATCACTCCCATACATACTACACCCTCGCTTGCCTCTGAGCCACCTCAAATGCTAGTCCCTCTGTCCGGAACACTTATCCTTCCCTCTCTCTCTGATCACTCCCCTTTAGCTGTCTAACTCCCACTTACCCCTGAGGTCTCAATTTAGATTTCTCTTCCCTCAGGGATCTTTTCTGGACCTCTGTCCCAGCTGGGTGAAGTGTCCTTCTTCTGGACTCACAGCATCCTCCAGGTTTGTCCCAGGACTTAGCCAGTGGGGTCCCCCCAGAAGCAGATGCTACAACAAAGATTCAAGTGCAAGATCTTGAGAAAGAAAAACGGAGCTGGAGGAATCAGGCTCCCTGACTTCAGACTATACTACAAAGCTACAGTAATCAAGGCAGCATGGTACTGGCACAAAAACAGAAATATAGATCAATGGAACAGGATAGAACGCCCAAAGATAAACCCACGCATATATGGTCACCTTATCTTTGATAAAGGAAGCAAGAATATACAGTGGAGAAAAGACAGCATCTTCAATAAGTGGTGCTGGGAAAACTGGACAGCTACATGTAAAAGAATGAAATTAGAACACTCCCTAACACCATACAGAAAAATAAACTCAAAATGGATTAGAGACCTAAATGTAAGACCAGACACTATAAAACTTTTAGAGAAAAACATAGGCAGAACACTCTATGACATAAATCACAGCAAGATCCTTTTTGACCCACCTCCTAGAGAAATGGAAATAAAAACAAAAATAAACAAGTGGGACCTAATGAAACTTCAAATCTTTTGCACAGCAAAAGAAACCATAAACAATACGAAAAGACAACCCGCAGAATGGGAGAAAATATTTGCAAATGAAGCAACCGACAAAGGATTAATCTCCAAAATTTACAAGCAGCTCATGCAGCTCAATATCAAAAAAACAAACAACCCAATCCAAAAATGGGCAGAAGACATAAATAGACATTTCTCCAAAGAAGATATACAGACTGCCAACAAACACATGACATTAAACTCAACATCATTAATCATTAGAGAAATGCAAATCAAAACTACAGTGAGATATCATCTCACACCTGTCAGAATGACCATCATCAAAAAATCTAGAAACAATAAATGCTGGAGAGGGTGTGGAGAAAAGGGAACCCTCTTGCACTGTTAGTGGGAATGTGAATTGATACAGCCACTATGGAGAACAGTATGGAGGTTCCTTAAAAAACTAAAAAGAGAACTACCATATGACCCAGCAATCCCACTACTGGGCATACACTCTGAGAAAACCATAATTCAAAAAGAGTCATGTACCAAAATGTTCATTGCAGCTCTATTTACAATAGCCAGGACACGGAAACAACCTAAGTGTCCATCGACAGATGAATGGATAAAGAAGATGTGGCACATATATACAATGGAATATTATTCAGCCATAAAAAGAAATGAAATTGGGTTATTTGTAGTGAGGTGGATGGACCTAGAGACTGTCATACAGAGTGAAGTAAGTCAGAAAGAGAAAAACAAATACTGTATGCTAACACATATATATGGAATCTAAAAAATTTTTAAAAAATGGTCATGAAGAACCTAGGGGCAAGACGGGATTAAAGACGCAGACCTACTAGAGAATGGACTTGAGGACATGGGGAGGGGGAAGGGTAAGCTGGGACAAAGTGAGAGAGTGGCATGGACATATATACACTACCAAACGTAAAATAGCTAGCTAGTGGGAAGCAGCCGCATAGCACAGGGAGATCAGCTCGGTGCTTTGTGACCACCTAGAGGGTTGGGATAGAGAGGGTGGGAGGGAGGGAGATGCAAGAGGGAAGAGATATGGGGACATATGTATATGTATATGTATACCTGACTCACTTCGTCATAAAGCAGAAACTAACACACCATTGTAAGGCAGTTATACTCTAATAAAGATGTTAAAATAAAATAAAAAAAGATTCAAGTGCAGGTAGTTTATCTGGGAGCTGATGCCAACATCTGCTGACAGAGAAGGGGGAAGTGAGACAGGGAAAGGAAGGCAGCCAACAAAGGGTGTGTATCAGGCAAGTTACCACAGTGGGCAACTGGGAGTTAATTCTGCTGAGAGCCCTGGGCTCCCGTGCAGAGCACACCTATGAGTTATCTCAACCTTAGCTCGGGAAGGAGCTGGGGTATTAATCCACCAGTCCCATCAGTCACTGATCGGGGGCTACTCCGATGGACATCAGTTATCTGGCCTGCCATAAGCATGGTGGGCTCAAGCAGCCAGAGAAATTTTCCTGGAAGTCAGGTGGTGTGTACTATGATGCTGAGATCTGAAGGCATGTAAGCCCACACTGGTGTGCACTTACCCCATCACAGCCCCACCACTTGCACTGCGGTTGCATCTTGCCCGCTCTCTCCTGGACAAGACCACAAACTTCGTGCAAGCAGGCATTGCACCTGTTTTGCTTGTGGTGTATTCCCAGGGGCCAGCACAGTACTTGTCACAAAAGCATATTTGGTGAATCAAAATCGTGCCCTACCTTGGGTGGGTCCCCAAGCCCACCAGTGATTCAGGGGTCTCATCCACAGTGTCCTCAGTTTTCCGGCCAGGAAACCCAAAGATCCAGGAGGCAAAGCCACAAGAAGAAACCTGGAACACCTTTCATTATTATCAGCACTGGAAAAAGACTCCAAGGGTCAATCTTATACCTCTGCCGGATCCTTAGGCGAGGACAGCAGTGAGCAAAATCGGGTGCCTGTGCTCAAATCCCAGCTCTACCAATTACTGTGTGGCCTTGGGCAAGCTGCTTAACCTCTCTGTGCTTCAGTTTCCTCAACTATAGTAATGCCATAAGCTCTGCACAATTATTAGCATTATCACAAGGTTCATATGAAACAATGTACATAAGATGCTTGGTCGTCATTAAAATAATTCTTACCTCCTTAGCAAACAAGAGGCTGCCTGGATCCAAAAATTGATTCTTACCAAGCAGCCCTAATCCTAAACCTTGCAGGTCCTCTGATACAAGCACTGACTCAGTGCCTAGCACTGTGCTAGAGCCATTATGTTCTCCAATACCCCACCCACTACAGACCTGACTTCAGCTGTATTTCTAGAGCTACATGGTTTGAATACTCCCAGTGACAGGAGGCTCAGTACTTCACAGGGGAACCTGATCGGTTTTCAGACAGCTCTGAATGGCTAATATTGGGCCAAGTTCTGCCTCACAGTGAGCATGAAATTCTCTTTGCCCTACAACAGTGTCTTGGAGATTTGAGGGAGTTATCTCTGCCCCATGAGTTTTCTCTCTCCCATAGTAAGGAAAGCATTCCCCCCACCCCACCCCAAAACATAGCTTTAGGGTCCTACGTCTTCAAAGTCTCTCTCCTTCCCTCCCCTGGATGGACTCCCCTGGATGGACTCCAGTGCCTTGGAATTCAATGAGAACCACCCATGGGGGTGATCGAATTGCACAGAAGGCAACCCGTCTCTGCCATGCTCAGGACCCTTTGCTTCCATTCCTGCAGGTGGGGTTGCATTAGTATTTTGGCAGCTCACACCCCATGTGGCCGTGGGCAAACCACTTGGCTTCTCTGAGTCTCCGTTTCTATCTATAAAGTGCAGACAATGCACATACCCACCTCATAAAGCGATCAGGGTGATTCGGTGGGATTATACAAATAGCACCTAACACAGTACTGCAGAAGCATTAAGTAGTATCAGGTGTCGGCTAGAAGCCATAGCTATGCCTTGTTCACACCGGTTCTTATTAAACTGGGCTTTCCCCATCTTTGGTCATCCCAGTGAGGTCAGCAAGCTGTCAGCCTTTCACCAAATCATTGGTAAATATATTGGCTGAGATCAGCCAAAGGAGATTCTGCCGAGAGTGTTGTGAGCCCATGGATCCCCATTCTGTGGGAATGTTCCACACCCAGCTGCCTCCCTCCCTCTCCCCTCCCCTGTGCACCAGATGCAGATGCTCCAAGAGCTGTCAGCTCTGTCCGCACTCACGTCTGTATCTCCAGATCCTTGCGGAGCTACTGGCCCAAGAACATAAGTTAAATTCACCCCTATTCATAGATGGCTGAAAGCAAGGAAGACAGGTCATGAGGTATTATTCTTACTCTCATTGTACACGTGAGAGCATTAGTGATAACAAAAGGTAGCACCGTGCATCGGACCCTTCCCTATTACTCCCTAAATCCTCACTACAGCACCGGCCTGATGGGGTGCTATTACATCCACTGTTCAGGTAACTGAAAACTCAGGGAGACCAAGGCTCAGGTAAGTTAAGTGACTACCTCAAGACCCCAGAGATACCAAGTGCCGGCACCAGGATCTGAACTCAGGCCTATGCAGCTACAAGCCTCTTTCCTCCTCTACCTGGCAGGTTTTAAAATGCTTTTCCAACACTAACTGTTGTGTGGGAGATGTATTTGGTAATCCAGCTCACCATCTGCCCATGGGCCTGACCCCAAAAGTCTACAATGACATAAACCACCCATTGTGGTTTTAAAACATGGCCATAAGTTCTCTGACGCTACTCCCATTGAGATGTGGGGTCTATACTCCCTCCCCTTGAACCGGGGGGATTTGTGACGGCTCTGACCAGTACAATATGGCAGGAGTGAACAGGCATGACTTATGATGCTTTGTGACTTCTTAGGCTATGTCATAACACACCATGACAGTCCTACCTGAGCCCAGCCTCCAGCCAACCCAGCCCAGGCACCAGACATGGGAGGGAAGATGCCATCTTGGAAGTGGATCCCCAGCCCTGGCCATTGGAGTCATCCCAGCTGAGGCTCCAGACATCTTGGAGCAGAGAAGAGCTGTCCCCGCTCTGCCCTTCCAGAATTCCTGACCCACAGAAGCTGCAAGCAGACAGAAAGGGTTGCTGTTCCACACCAGCTGGTTTGTGATGGCTTCTTCTGTGGCAGTAGATAATCAGAATACCATCTGACAATGGGCCCTCCTTTCTCAGTGCTCTGAACTTGTCAATGGAAAGGCACATCATTTTCAAAGTCAGAAGCTCCAAGTAGACCCTGTGGAAAGTCATGTCTGGCCTGGGTGTTTGGACTGAGTCAGAGGCCAGGCTTGCCAGAGACCTGGACTTCAGCACCCTGAGGATTTGGGGGCCCATCCTTTCATAGTCGCTATCGCATGGCTGATTGTGCCAGGGATAGGGATACAGTGACCAAAAAAACAATGGACGCAGGCTCTGCCCTCAGGAGCTCACAGTCCAGTGGGGGAGACTGATGTCAGAAAGCAATTTTAAGCTAGAAATGGAGATGTATAACATTAGGGGCATCTAACCATGTCTGACAATGGAAGCGGGGAAGACCTAAAAATGTGATCATCTAAGGGCTGATCAACAGTTCACTGTCCATCCGAAGGGAAGAAGGAGAGCAAACTACAGGCAAAGATAACAGCCCATGGGGAGGCCAGGGTTGAGAGCACTCAGGGCATTTCAAGGGCACACACAACAGAGGGCCAGTGGCAGGAGCAAAGGTCCTGGGGCAGATGGTGAAGGAGATGCTGGACAGGGCTGCAGGGGCTGACTGGCAGAATCACCAAACTGCTGGACCATGACCCACCCTCCTTCTTGGATCTCCTTGACTGAGCTGCCCTCTGACAGTCTCTTCTCCATTTCTGTATCCACCTCCTCATTCTCCCCTCATCACCGCAACGTGAGCCTTCCTCCTCTCAAAACATCAGTAGCGAGCTTCCCTGGTGACACAGTGGTTGAGATTCCACCTGCCGATGCAGGGGACGTGGGTTCGTGCCCCGGTCCGGGAAGATCCCACATGCCGTGGAGCGGCTGGGCCCGTGAGCCATGGCTGCTGAGCCTGCGCGTCCGGAGCCTGTGCTCCGCAACGGGAGAGGCCACAACAGTGAGAGGCCCGCGTACCGCAAAAAAAAACAAAACAAAAAAACAGTAGCTCTCAGCTGCCCACACACTTTTCTGATAACCTCCAAATTTTAAGATGCCCCATATGAAAGGGCAATATTCGACTGTGTTTGACTTTAAAAAATACCCAACAACTTCAATTATTCAGCTTAATGTTAAGCCGTCACCCCTTTCAAGATACCTTCTGCAGAGTCCCCACTCAGCAAAGCTAGTCTTAACACTCATTATTTTCTGTGGTTCTTAGTTTTAAAATAATTTTGCCAATAGGAAATTATATCATAATTTCAAATAATATGCACGTTTTGAATTCTACCTTGCGCCTCCATCTGCCCCTCTGGACATGGTGACACCCATCTCCCAGACGCGAGACTCACCGGTCTGTTTTGGAGTGGGTGTTCTCCCTCCCTCTCAACTCTTTGGACTCTGTTTCTTTGGGACAAGGGACACATAATATGGGAGACCCCCCCCAAGAGCATGAGAAGCCCTAGAGGGACTTGAGAAAGTTGGCAGGTTGGGGAGTTTGCAACTCAAGATAAAATGAGTTTGGAGGTGATTCCAGAAATTGCTGAGGCAACATGATGGGTACATAAGAAATGTGTGCAGAATCTAAATCTGAAAAGCTCAAAGGTTCTTCTCTGGCCCCAAAGCCAAGAATTTGATAGCAAAATAAAGGGACTTAAAGGGTTCCAAGCCTTGCTTCTCCTATGAGCCAGCCAAACCCTGGTACAAATAGGGAAACAGAGACAAGAAGGGATGGGCACCAGATCATGCCTTGAGGTTGGGGTGGGAGTGAGAACCCAGGTGTCCAGGTCTCCTTGTGCTTCTCCTCCTCTGTGGAATGGGGGTGGGTGTCCCGAATGACTGGCTGGCCTTGTCCAGACCTGAGGCCAAACGCTGTTTGCATGCACTGTGTTTGCTCAAGGGGGCGGACGATGGCCATCTGGTCACATGTCGGTTACTGGAGTGTGAATGACCAGACAGAGGCACAGGAGCGGGGGGTGGGATGGGGGATGATTCTGTAATCTGCCCTGCATCACTACCCCCAGAGATTCCAAGAAACTGGGTGAAAGTGTACCATGTCTTGGGCCTCAGCCACTTCGGGTCAGAGGTTGGGCATGTCCTGCCCCAGGGCAAAACACACCCTCCCGGAGCTGAGAATCCTGAGTTGCTGGCACTCTTGCTTATCCCTAGCACCTGCCCACTCAAAGGTGGAGGGTGGTCCTGGACCTAGGAAGAGACTGTGAGGTCAGGCCAGGCCAGATCTGACTGTGTGTGTGTGTATGTGTCTGTGTCTGTGTGTCTGTGTGTGTGTCTGTGTGTGTGTGTCTGTGTGTCTGTGTTTCTGTCTGTGTGTGTGTGAGAGAGAGAGAGAGCACCACAGAGATGGGCACAAAGACCAGCTCCGCCATGCTCAGTACCAGCCAACATTTATTGGCACCTCCTCTGTGCCCTAGGAGAGAAAGTAAATGGGAACCATCCCCCACCCTGAAAAGGAACTCAGAGTCCAGCAAGGAAGCAGGAGCCTGGGGAAACGTACGAATGAGCCCCTGCCAGGCCCCAGTTCCTGCTGTGCCTTCCAGTTTAATCTACCCAACACTGAGGAAGGGGGTGTTACCCACATTGCAGCTGAGGAAACCGAGGCTTGGGAAGGATAATGGGCACATGTACAGGGTTCCACGGGCGGCCAGCACTGATCTGTTACTGCTCACCATTTAAGTGACTGGCACATAAGAGGCAGATGCCCAGTAAATCTTTGTTGAGTGAGTGAATGAGTGAAATGTCAGAGGCAAGATTAGAACCCAAGTCTGCCTCCTCCAGAGACCCAGATTCTCCTTGATTTGCAGAAATATAGCCGTCAACGCAAAGAAGTGTAGGAAATACAATGTCAGACACTGCCGGGGGGATGGGGTGGCACAAAGAGCTAGGATATTTGATTGAGGTTTTGAAATGTAAATAGGAGTTTTCTAGACTGACCATTCATTCCCCCAAATATTTAATAAGCACCTATTATGGACCTGGCATTCTTTTAGGAACGTGGGATCCATCAATGAAGGATATAAGATTTCTGCCTTGTGAGACTTTATATACATTCAACAGGATCAGAGGAAGAGGGCATCTCAGACAGAGGGAACAGCACACAGCTAGAAGCAAAGAGGTATATCTTGCAGATGCAGAAGAAGGGGTTCACTATATATATGCATGTGTGTGTGTGTGTGTGTGTATATATATATATATATATATACACACACACACACACACACACACACACACACACGGTGTTTTTTTCCTACTTTAAGCCATGAATACCACCGTGGAAAATCTGGGACTTCAGAGGTTTTTAGTGTCATTTAAGAGAAAAGAAATTATGTTTCCTTATTATTCATCTTTTCATATTTTATATTGATTTTGGTAATTGAAAAATATTTATTTCTACGTTTAAAACTGAAATCTTTATGTCAGGTACCCAGGCTCCAGCACGGATGGTTAAGTTGCTTATAAAATATGTGACATGTTTTAATTTCTTTAAATCAATCAATCAATCATTCGTGATGTCTCTGGCAGGGATAAGATAGAAAACAGGCTTCTATTTTATTAGGAAGCTGAGGTTGTCAACATTTCAAATGAGAGGTTGCCTGACCCCTTTTCTGCAGATTGTTGGGGAAAAGTTAAAGTAGACAGCTCCAGGGTTGAATTTGGATGTGGCTCTGGGGAAGAGGGGGGAGCAATGGGGATCTTGGGTCAACCCACTGGGGTATGGGGATATGGGTGGAGCAAAGGGTAGGGCAGCTCCCCCTGAAATGAACAAAAATTGAGGTGATAACACCTGACTTCTGCTGGGTCCAGGTGGTTCTACCTGGCCAGCTCAGGAGGAGAATTCCAAGAATCCAGTGGCAAATAAGGAAGTAGAAGTGAAGGAGCGCTTTGGCAGGAACCATAAGGGTCTCTGTAAGCCAGGCAAGTGATGGGGATACAGACGTGGGTGGGGTAGGGACCACAATCTGCAGAGGCTGAGGAACAGGTAGGGGTTGGATGATTAGGGTGCCCAGTACAGAGCCTGAGTCATGGCAGGCATTCAGCAAATATGTATTAAGTGCATAGTCTTGAATACCAGGCTGATTGCCTTATTTTTTTTTTGATAGTTTTGATAGGTTGGATGTTTTTTATGTGCTCAGAGGTAACCTTGCTAAAGGCCTCTCCTTCCTTCCTTTCTTCCTTCCTTCCTTCTTTCATTATCTCATTTTACAGATGAGGAAACTGGGGCTCAGAGAGGCTAGTGGCTTAGCCATTGTCACAGAGCAGGCAAGTGCTAGAATCAGGGCTTGAACCCAGTTCCCTGTGGGTCCACACCTAAGTCCTTTGTCTCTTGGGACTTTGTCCTGCAGAGAAGGAAGTGCAAAGACCGGGCTGCATCATGACTTTCATGGGACCTAGGAACTGTCGCTTCCATGGGCTCCGACCTCCACAAAAATATATTTAAAATTGTAATGCGTGACTGCGTTGGTATAAAGAAAAATATAATCCAGGCTGAATGATATCCACTCTTTTTCTTCTGACTTTAAAGAAATGAAAATATTTCCATGGGCCCCTAAGAGTATCCTGGGCAGTAGCACAGGTCCCATTGAGCCTGCAGGAAAAGTCAGAGAAGTAGGCCCTGGGCACGCTGTCTGTGGGTCCCCTTCCAAACTAACCGAAGCCACTCTTTAGGGTGTAGCCCAGTGGGTCAGGGGGGTATCCCATGGCACAGGCCAGACCCCTCCAGGTCATCTCCCTGGGCGGTGACTCTCCTCCTGGAAGCATTTTCGCCTCTTCAGCTACACCGTCAGAGAGGAGAAAGGCCCAGTTGCCCCAGGACTCAGGCCAATTTTGTGCACACAGAGAAACAGTAGGAAAATCCAGGCTGCCCCAGGTCCAGCCCCAGCCCTGCCTGTCCTCATCTCTGGAGGAGGAGAGATGCTTGGGCTGCCCTCTGCCCTTTGCCCTCACCCTGGGCTTCCCAGAGCTGCCTCCCTGGGAGGAGCTGGGGCCCCATGGGTGACCTTTGGCATCTCTGATCTCTGTCTTCCCTCCCTCCTCTCCCCACCCTCATCACTCAAGAGCTGCTGGAAAAGGGCAGAGGGCACAGGCAGGTGGGATGGTGGGACCTACCCCCAGTCTAGCCTCCCTGAGCCTGCCCGTCCCCCTCCTCTCATCCTGGGCTCCGGGATACCCCACCTCAGCCTCCTGCAGCCTCAGTATGTCTTATGTAGAAATCAAAACCACCCTTCCTAGGCTTCCTGAGAATCCCCCATACCAGCCCCAGACGTTAGATTTCTGAAAGAAAACAGGAATAATTTTCAACTGTTTTGTGTGCCAGGCTCTGTGCTAAACACTGTAACCCTTCAATGCTCATAACAACTCCACGGAGTAGATACTATCTTTGCCTGGTTAGGGAGCAATACTGGTTAAGAGACTAGCTCAGGGTCACATGGCAGTAAGTGGCCAGGTCAGGATTCAAACCTGCCTGGCTGGCTCCAGAGTCTGCTTGCTCCAAGCACCAGGCCCCTGCTGCTTCTCAAAAATAATTCTTCCATGCCTCCCAGTTCCCAATTCCCGAGCCTGACTCTTAAGACCCTCCTCACCTAGCCCTGGCCAAACGCCTATAACACCCACCCACCCCCCCCCCCAACACCACTGCCCCACATGGCATCAGGCACATTCCAGCCATCCAGAACCACTGATGATTCTTCAAATTCCCACCTATTTCATCCTCTCATGCTCTCAGCTTAGAATATTCCCGATGGAAGAATTTCTCTAGTGGATTGAACGTGAAGTTTTGACACTCTGACCTGGGTCTGAGTCCTACCTCCGCACCCCTGGGTCCAACTGTGTGAACTTGGGCAAGTCACTGTCTCTCTCTGAACACACTGATTTCCTTTATCATAAAATTGGAGCCATAAAGCCTATCCTGTACTCTTCATGAGAATTCACTGAGAAAGGACAGGAGGAGAGACAAGGACAGGGTGGCAATTCAGTGGGTATTCTCTCTACTGGCCTCCACCATCATTACCTACCCCCACTTGTTCATCCTTCAAACCTCAGCTCAAACATCACCTCCTCTGAGATGCCCTCCGGGAGTTTCTCAGACAAGCAGGCAGAGTGCTGCCCCCTAGGCTGAGAGCTCTGGGAGGGTCGGCGTCTGCTCTGTACCCTGACCCAAAACACAAGGTTGACTGTGTTGTTGGAAGGAGAGAAGGAAGGAAGAGGGAGAATTAAATGGGCAAGAAGAAAGCGGCTGGAGATTGATAATGGGATTGGAGGTTAATAATGGGAAATAACTTAGATCTTAGTTATTTTAGTAATTAGGTCCAAAGTGGCTGAGAGCAGAAAGAGGGGTGCCTGCTTTGTCAGATTACCCAGTAACCCAGCTGTGTAGACAGCCTCATCAATTCTCAGGGTGCAACTGCACCTACACCCTCCCTGTAAGCACCTCAGACTGAATTAGAGCCCCCAACACCCCTCACTGGCCTGAGTAGGGCCAAAAGGAAGCAGAGTCAGGCTGGACCCTCACCTGGTGGGCTTCCCGCTATTTTGGGGGAGATTCTCAAAGTGGTTTTCCATCCTGATTAAATACCAGACCTTGAACTAGATAGAGAATCGGATCTGGTCCTTCTTCTGGGACTCGGAGTGGGGAGTGAGGGGAGGGAAATGAGGAAATCTGCTGGCTAAGCCTGGAGTGAGCAGAGACGGAGCCTCACCCCTCTCCTCTCACCCCCCATCCCCTCATTCCCAGACCCGTTCTATCTCCATGCCCCCCTCACTCACACCCTCTTCCTCTCCATCCCAGCCCCAATCCCACCTCTTCCCCACTCTCTCCCATCCCCCCAAGCCCCCCTTCCCCCATTCCCACCCTCCTCCAGGTCTCCATCCCATCCCGGAGAGCCAGAGTAATAACAACCTCCAAACCAGCCCGACAGGTTCCAGTGGACCCAGCCCTGCCCCAGAGGCAGGTAAGGAGGTGGGACTGTGAACGCCCAGCTGCTGGCTGCCTGAAAACACCAATTATCTCTGTGGTCCCCAGCCAGCCTGGCTTGGTGACCCTGGGGGGCTGTGGGGAGGTGGTGGGGGTGGGCAGGGGAGGGTGCCCTGGGTTCGGGAGACTGCATTTCCAGACCCGGAAGTCTAGGATCACTCCCACGAAGGACGCAGCCTCTACTGAGAGCTGACAGGTCTGAAGAATCCTGCCAAGCCAGACACACTGACTCACGTTTAATTACACATGGAACCCATCATCTGGTTGAAACGAGTGAAGTTTCACAAAAAGAGATGTGAAATTAAAGGGAGGGGGTGATTAGCAACTTTTTTTTCTTACGAATACGTTGTTCGAAGCTTTGACAGGAACCATCCGTGAAAATCTTCCTTTGGAGCCAGGGTTCCTGAACTCAGCTTTCTCCACCCGGTCCTCTCATGCACCCTGGGGCCAATGAGGCTGGGCAGAGCCACGTGAAGTGCTTGTGTGATTTTCTGTGGAACTGTGAGGGGATGTATGTGGTGAGCAGATGAACGTGACTCAGACGGCCAGAGTTTAAATCCCCGCTCCACCTCTTAGCTGAGTGACCCTGGGAGAATTATTTAGCCTCTCTGCATCGCGATGTCTCTATCTATAAAATGGACTAAGGGATGGCAGGTTGATTGCAGTGTTTGCTGTTGTTACTACCATCAGTATCAGCATGAATAGTATTATCATTACGTCTCTGATTACTTAGCACCATGCCTGGAGTCATAAACCATACTCAATCCAAGCAGCATTGACTGTGTGTGTGCATGTGTGGGATACAACCAAGGAAGGGCCCTGTGGATGAGTAAGTGGATTTTCCTGGCTAAATGGTGGTTCTATATTATAGTTTTAATTGCAGTTCTATAGATTGGAAGTTTGACGTGGTCGCATTGGGTTAAAATCAAGCTGTCTGCAGGGGGCTCTCGGAGAGGATTGGTTTCCTTGCCTTTTCTGGCTAGGAGAGGCCGCCTACACTCCTTGGTTCACAGCCCTTGCCTCCTTCTTCCAAGCCAGCAATGTTGTGTCTCTCCAACCCTGCTTCACACCACATCTCTCTCTGCACACAAGTAGGAAAGGTTCTCCACCTTTAAGGATATTGTGATGACATTTGCCCCACCCGAGAATCTAGGGTGACCTCTCCATCTCAAGGTCACAAACTCTAATCATAAAGGCAAAGTCCATTTTGCCACGGTAAGATAACACATTCACACGTTCCAGGGATTAGTACAGGGACATCTCTGGGAGGCCATTATTCTGCCTCCACAAATGGGAAAAGGCCGTCCTAGCTCTACATTTGTGGCAGTCGAATCCATCCGTAAGCATCTCTCTTCGGCATCTGTCCTGGAGCTCAGGACACTGGAAGAGGCTGGAGGTGGCCAGACTGGCAATGGACAAGCTACAACCTCCAAGTTCAAGAGCATTCCAGCATAAATTCCCAGGTCTCATCTGACCAGGTTTGGGTAGCTCCTCCCAGATCTGAAAGGGGCAGAGAGGTGCTGATCAGACTCGGCCACTGACCCTCTGTGTGTCTGTGGGGACACCGCTTCCTGGCTGAGCCTCAAAGTTTCCTCATCTGGTGGAGGACATCTCATTCTGAGAACCACACTCAATGACCCGTGTGTGTGTAGGAACGTGGGCAAGTGTGTTAATATATGAGCATGAAGGTGGGAATCAGGGGTTAGAGAGTGCTTCCCTTGCACGAAGAACAGAGCCCTGTGCTCTTTCCCACGGGCCGGGCACCTGCAACCCAAGTTCCTCCGAAGGCCAAAGCCATTGCACCCACAGACCCCACGGTTCTGGGAGCCTGACCACAATGAGCTTCCCCAAGCAGGACCTTTCTCTGAAGTCTCCTTTTGGACACATTCTGTTCCAGAGGCTGTCCACTGCTGCTTTATCATAAAGAACAATGTTTCAAGCTACGGATCTTTGGAACATGGTGCAACTGTTTAAAAGTGTGAGGTCAGACTCTGTACAGACAAGATGTCCAAAACATGTTGTTAAGCAAAAGAAAAAAGTTTCATAACACTGGGTGTAGGTTGGACCCATTTTTGTTTAAAACAAAGTGTCCATCTTGCCAAGTTTCAGAAACACAATGCTTTTGAGGCACAAGACGGGAAGTGGGGGGATGTAAGACTCTAGGGAGAAGTCAGGCTTGTGTCACTGTCCTGTAAAAACATTCAAATTCCAGTTTTCAAAATGGGTAGTCAGACTTTGGCCTCTGGAGCCTTTGAAAGGGTGTGTGTGTGTGTGTGTGTGTGTGTGTGTGTGTGTGTGTGTGTGTGTCTGTGTCTGTGTATATGGTGTGTGGGGGGAGGTTTATAAATTCATGATGGCTTTGTAGTGAGACAGAAGGATTTCTTTCCTTTTTTTCTGTTTACATTGTGCCTTTCCTTAATTTTTTTTAAAGCAAGCTTCTACAGGTATCCCAAAAGTCTTAGTACAGTTTTAAGCTTAAAAACTAGGATTTCCCTAATTATAAAACATAGAGGTGGGCTTCCCTGGTGGCGCAGTGGTTGGGAGTCCGCCTGCCGTTGCAGGAGACACAGGTTCGTGCCCCGGTCCGGGAAGATCCCACGTGCCACGGGGCGGCTGGGCCCGTGAGCCATGGCCACTGAGCCTGCACGTCCGGAGCCTGTGCTCCACAACGGGAGAGGTCACAACAGTGAGAGGCCCGCGTACCGCCAAAAGAAAACAAAAAAACACAGAGGTCAAGAAGCCAATATATAATAAAGTATGTGTGTAAAAATGGAACCCCAGGAAAATCAGCAATGTTTGTCCCATGGATTCTAACACCGCTGGCTACGTGTGATGATGACACCGACCAAGGGCGGCCTGGAATCCATGCGGCCTCCAGACCCAGGGGTGAGCAGGTCTGCTTGGATGGGCTTCAGGGAAGATCAGCAGGGTCTTGAGTTGAGACACAGGATGTCTTGTACACTGGAACACACGCACACACACACACATACACACTCATGCAGGGTTCTGTGGACCGATCTCTCACAGTGTGTACTTTTCGTTCTCAGTGAGCACCAGTCTAAGAGATGACAGATCTGGCTTCCACAGCTGACTCTGCCCCTTGCCAGCCGAGTAGCCTTGGATGTGCCATTTTTACTCTCTGAACTTTGATGCCTCCATCTGCCAAACAGGATAAAATATGATGCATGCAGATTGCCTGATACGTGGTAGTTATTTAATAAACCAGGTTGCTAAGGGAGAGAGGCTCAGAGTCTGTCCCTCATCCCTGGGCTCCAGCCAGGTAGGAGTATGTCATCAGAAGCAGGCTGGCCGCCTGAAGAGAGCAGAGTCCACTGACCTGATAAGGCCCAACCTCACTCTGCCCCACACAGAGCAGCCTCTGTCCTCTGATCACCTGAAACTGACTAGTTCTAGGACATGTGCTACATGATCCCATAGCCCCAAGGCTCAGGAGGTCCTCACTGCCTGCCTGTGGGGGGAGAAGCAAGATATTCCCATTTTGCAGATGGGAAAAATAAGGCTCAGAGAGGCTATGTAACTTCTATCCACACATCGGCTTTCATTCATTTATTCATTTGATGTTTAAATGAGATGCTAATGAGGACCAGGCACTGTGTGAGGCTCAGGGCAGGAGGAGGCAGCAGTAAACCCAGACCTGCAATGTCTGTGTTGTCACAGAATCAGAACCAGCTTCACAGGCATGTGACCCCTGTAGTCACACAGGACCCCACAGCTAGAAGGGGCCACGCTTGCTTTAATGCTCTATTGCTATCTTAAACTTCTCCATAATTTTTAAACAAAAGGCCCTGTATCTTCATTTCGCACTGGGCCCTGAAGATTATGAAACTGATGGAATTAAGAGGGTCACGAACCCAAATAAACAGCTCCCAGTAGATGGATGTGGGGGAAGGGAACCTGGGCACACCTTGGAGAGGAGGGGGCTGGCAATCGTGGTGGGGTGCCTGATCCAGTCGAGAGATTTAGTGTGGCCTTCCTAAAGGACTAACGTTTTGGCTGAAACCTGAAGAATGAGTAGAAATTGGCCTGCTAAGGAGGTGGAAAATGAGATGAAAACGCAGTTTAACTGTAAAATGGAGATAGTGATCCTGACTCCCCAGGACCGACCATTACAAGGTTTCATTCATCCATTCATTCATCCATTCATTCAGTCGATATATTTCAAGCACCTACTATGTAGCGAGCACCGTACTATGTATGGACCAGCATAACAGTGGAGGACAAAATACACCATGCCTATGACCCATGTGTCCTGGCTGGGGGATGGATGTTAAAACAACTGATCACACAGACAAGTATTTGTCCACTCCTAGGATGTGTGCTGGAAGACGTACAGGGGCCTGAGGGGCACACGATGGAGGCTGAGCAGGGCTCAGGGGCAGAGTTGTCAGCCCCATCCAGGGCCAGGCGCAGAGGAGGCCCTGGCAGAAGGCGGGCTGGTGGAGCCTGGCTTGCATTCTGTTAGCAACGGGCACAGTCTCAGCGGGGAGCTGAGGGCCCTTGCTCATTCCAGGAGTCCACATGCCAGCAGCCACCTGGCTGTGCCTTGGTCCCAGGGGCAGTGAGTGTACCTTGGGAGGAGCTAGCCCATGGCAGGAAGAGGTCAGGAGAGCAATAAGAAGCTTAATTAAAGGGAAACAGCTTTCAGACAGAGGTAGGAAGGGAGCCTAGCCTTATGGACAGGAACTGTGGGCCTGGTAATTCCATCACATACGTTAGTCCATTTTCAGAGCCCTTGAAGACAGGTGCCCCATGTCACAGTAGGAAACTAAGTCTCAGACAGGCTAAGCAACCATCCAAGTTCACACATGAAGTTAGGACCAGAATGCGGTCTCCTGACTCCCAGAGCAGACTCTGCTACTTCTACTCATCTCTCCCCGACCAAAAATCTGTCTGGGTATTTGATCGTCCAGCAGAGAAATTTCTCTCCAGCCCCAGGGCCAACAATGCTTATGTTTCCTTGAGAAGCACCATGGGTCTTAAAGGTGGTCATTTTGGGGCTTCCCTGGTGGCACAGTGATTGAGAGTCCACATGCCGATGCAGGGTACATGGGTTCATGCCCCGGTCCGGGAGGATCCCACATGCCGCGGAGCGGCTGGGCCATGGCCGCTGAGCCTGCGCGTCCGGAGCCTGTGCTCCGCAACGGGAGAGGCCACAACACTGAGAGGCCACAACACTGAGAGGCGTACCAAAAAAAAAATGGTGGTCTTTTTGGCCTCTTCCCATTGGCCACCAGGAAGCCCAGAGGCAACTCTGTGGCCCACCTCAACATGGACTTTATGCCACATGTGAACCAGAATGTCACTTCCGGTTCACTCTCACTCTTTCACCCTGCTTTTATGTTCTGCCGCCTCTTTTTCACTGATTTGTAGTAGTCCGGATCACTCTATTATACCCAGCTTCATGGAGCCATATTAATCCTCTTCAGCTTTCTCTATATGCCAACTTCATCCTTCCCTCTCTGCAGAGAGCCCTTCTCCAGCACCTCAGGCACAAGGACCAGCTGAAGCTGCCCCGACTCTCCTTCCCCACCCTTTCCCCCTTCCCAGCTCCCACCACACTCTGACCAGCACCCCAGAATCCAAACTCTAATTTCTGGGAAACTGATGCTTCTTGGCCGAACTGGGATCAAATGTCCACTCTTAGTTCAAGCAGCTGTGTCCCTGGGCTCCATGACACAGCAGTGATATGGCGGCAGGATTCCATCACTGCAGGGTGATCCCCAAACTCCTCATCCTGGAATTCAAGCCCCTTCAGACCTGTGTACAGACCCCAGTTCAAACCCTAGCTCAGCCACCTAGAAGGAGGACTTGGGCACAAACCCCAGTCCCTCACAAGCTGCCACCTGGGAGCACAGACTCACAACCACTCAGAGTTACTGTAGGATGACACGGGAGTCAGAGAGGTTGGGGGTGCAGAAGTGCTGAGCACAGAGTGTTTGTTGAGTGAATGAGGGGGATTTATGCCTGAAGATCAGCAGGCTTTCATTCACTTACCCACACACACTCCACTCCCAAGTGCCGGGCAGTGGCCCCTGTACCTGCTCCCGACTCTCTCAGTTCCCAGGGACACTAGAAAGGGCACTGTGAGCAGCCCCTGACCTCCGGCTCTGTAACCTGTGTCCAGTAGGTAGAGGTGGTGAGCTCACAAACACAGCACGTGCAGAAGGCTGGGTCTCAACAGACCTTGGGCTCAGGGCCCACCCATCCTTGTTCTTTCCCCCAAGGGGAACGCACCCTGTCCCTGCTTCCAGAAGGCCCTATTGGGGAGCAGTTCTGAGCCCTCTGGTCCATCTGTTATGACCCTGGGATCCCCCAGGACTGGGAGGGGGCTGGAGGGGAAGGCAGAAAGGGCCGTATTTTCTGGTGAGAACCTGCGCCGTGCAGCTCGCTGCACTTACTGCTTTATGTGCATTTTCTCGTTCACTCCTCACGTCTCCTTTACTGCCCCGCCAGATGAATATGATTATAGCCATGTTGCAAATGAGGGACGTGAGGCTCAGAAAGATTACCTGGCCTCCCCAGGCCACCCAGTGTGGTGGAGCCAGAGTTTCAGGTCAGAACTGGCACTCTGCAGAAGCTGGGGTCTTGACAATGTGGCCAGGAGAAGCCCCTGCCTGGGTTGTGGGAAGAAGGCTATAGCCCTTGCTCTCCTGAGCACTGAATCGGAGGACCTTTATAAGGAGGCAAATGTGGACAACAGTCAGCTGTTCAGGGCCCGGGAGGCTGGGCCAGCCAGGCTCTTGCACCCCTGCTGGTTGGGGAGGAGCAAGTGTCATTATTAGGAAGCCGACTGGGGTGTGGAGGGCTAGCTCTCACCCACCACCCAGAGTGCCTTGGGAGGGACAGGCTGTAGCTGACAGTGCTTTGTGAGCAGAGGGACCAAGACAGCGGGGCAAGACTTGAACTTGGGGCCACGTGCTATCCTAGATGATGCATGGAGACTTCACCAGGCCTTCGCTATGGTCTGAGCATGGACTAACTGCCTTAGAGCTCCCCTCACCAACAGACATTCCTCTAGAAGAGCAAGTGGATACCAACAGTGGCTAACAAGGTAATGATCACCATGGTGAAGATGGAGTTGGAGATGAAGACGGTGATGGTCACCATGGAGATCACGACTGTGATAATAACAGCACCTAACACACAGAGAGCTCCATGTATCCACCAGGCACTCACTGTTCTAAGCACCTTATGACACAGCAACCCTGTGAGACAGGTACAAATATTATCATCCTCATTTTTACAGACGAAGAAACTAAGGGAGCAGTTAAGTAACTTGTCCAAAACCACATGGCTAGAACATGTTGGAACTGACATTCCAGTTTGAAGGCAGAGTCTACACTCCTGCCTTCAATATTACCAAGTTAGATGTATAATACAATGAAAATAGCGATCACTCTTTACTGAGAAGCTATGCCTGAGGGACCATGTTAAGCCCCTTACACGCACATCTAACTTAATTCTCATGAGAGCTTTAACTCCTCAACATTATTATAGTTCCGTTCAGCTGATATAAAATCTAAAACCTTGGGCTTCCCTGGTGGCGCAGTGGTTGAGAGTCCGCCTGCCGATGCAGGGGACACGGGTTCGTGCCCCGGTCCGGGAAGATCCCACATGCCGTGGAGCGGCTGGGCCCATGAGCCATGGCCGCTGGTGTGTCCGGAGCCTGTGCTCCGCAACAGGAGAGGCCGCAGCAGTGGAAGGCCCATGTACCGCAAAAAAAAAAAATCTGAAACCTTGCAGTGGAAGTAATGTCTTTCATATCACAGGGCCAGCAAGTACAGAGGTGACCATCAAACCCAGGCAGCCTGACTCTGGGTCCCCCATCTTAACCACAAAAGTACACTGTTTTTCTGTGGTTGTGTACACACGTGCACACACACCCTTCCAGGGGCCCTTGTGCCCACACACGCATGTGTACCAGGACACACTCACCACACAGGCTCACATAAAATACGGCTACCAAAAACTGGCTGTGTTGTCACCAAGTGAGGGACCCAAGCCCTCAGCCTAAAGACTCAAGATGTTCTCTCCAAAATGTGCTTCCCAAGGCGGAAGGCAAGCATGCATTGCGACCATGCCAGAAAAATGCTGTCTAGCCCTGTGAGTCAAGGCTCCCTGGGCTCTGAGCATCTGGAAAAAGCTGGTTGGGGGTGAGACTATTTGCACTCAGGGCTGAAACTCCAGCTTATTTCCCACAGTACGTTCAAGGCTGTAAATCCCACTTCCCAGGAGCTCCTGCTGGGGTTTGCACACTGCCTTCCAGTGCCTTCCTTGCGAATCAATTTCCATGCAAATTGACCCTGAGATCCTGGCCAGAGGATGGGACCGGTTAGACCTGCTTGACAGTCTCCCAGCTGCAATGTGGGAGTCTGGCTTGCAGCTAAATCTAATCTTTCCAGGTTACTTCTAGGAGTGTTTCCTGAGCTACTGCCTCCTACCTGAAAGGCTGGACCCTTTCAGAAAGACACTGCTGGGGACCAGAGATGGCTCAGATCCAGCCCTCTCTCCAGAACTTCCATCGTCCGAGGGAGACTCTGACCAGCCCAGCCACGCCCTCCCAGAAACCACACCACCCACCAGCCATCACTGACAGGCCATATCACATCAGATCTCCCCTGAATCCAGAAGAAGTTGGCAAGATGCTCCCCATTTTACCAAGAGGCAACTGAGGCTCAGAGAGGTGAAGTCGGAACCTAAGTCCCCACAGCCAGTAAGAGGAGGGGCTGGGTTTACACCCGGGTCTACCTGACTCTACAAGCTGAATTCCATCTAGACCCCCACTCCAGCTCCAGTAAGGATGTCGGAAAAAAATCCCAACACTGCCACTTACTAGCTGTGCATCCTTGAACAAGTTGCTTAACCTATCTGTGACCTAGAAGCAATTGAAGAAGGAGGTGATCTAAGGAGGGGAAGACTGTGGTTGACAAAGGACTTCATGGGGAAACACACCTCCAAGGTGTGGAGGCTGGAGAACCCAGGGCCAGTTCTGTGGTCAATCTAGCCCGAGCACAGGATGCCGAGTGAGGAACAAGGGCTCCCAGTGCTGGGCCCTAAAGGCCAGGCTAAAGAATTTGGAACGTGCCCAGGAGGCGAAGGGGAGCCATCAATGGTTTCTTGACTAGTTGACTAGTTGCCAATATATCAGAAAAATTAATTTACAGGCAATGACATATACACATTACTATATAGAGAGAACTAATAAGAACCTACTGTATAACACAGGGAACTCTACTCAATACTCTGCAATGAGTTATATGGGAATAGAATCTAAAAAAGTGGATATACATATATGTATAAATGATTCATTTTGCGGTACAGCAGAAACTAATGCAACATTGTAAACCAATTATACTCCAATAAAAATTAATTTTAAAATAAATAATTTTAAAAATTGGATTACAAAAAAAATTTTTTTAATTAAAAAAATAAAGGTAAGATCCCTCCTCATCACAAGAAAAAAAAATTTTTGTAAGCAGGGATGGTTATGGATGTTAGCTAGACTTACCGTGGTGGCCATTTCACAATATACACAAATGTCAAATCGTTATGTTGTATACCTGAAACTAATATAAAGTTATATGTCAGTTATATCTCAAAAAAAATTTTAAAGCAATGTCCACAGTGGAGCACAAATAGCTCAAGAGAGGGTGCAGGGTGGTCTGGGGGTGGCAGGCATACTCTTCCCAGAGTCAAGTCTCCGCCGCATATAATCCCAGAAGCATTTTTCAACCAGTCCCAAATTCTACCTCACCTATCATCCAATCCTCAGTCTCAGAAGAGTATAATAGTTGAAAATAAAGACTCTGAATTCAGACAGCCTGGGTTTGAATCCCAGCACTGCCACTTACTAGCTGTGCATCTTTGAGCAAGTTACTCAACCTCTCTCATTCCATTTCGTCACCCAGAAGATGGAGATAATATTATTCCCCTGTATCATAAGGTTGTTGTGAGGGTTACGTGAGTTAACAGTTGTAAAACACTTAACAGTGCCAGGCACATGGAAAGTGTCTGTCAAATAAGGATCTTCCAGGCCACAGCCCCTGACCATCAAAGATAAAAATAGGATGGATCTGACATGGTGTGTTCTTAGTGATCCCATTCTGGGCCCTAATAATCACCAATTCCTTTGCTACCTACAAGCCATCCTTTGAATAACATGCCCTGGAAGGTTCCCAAGAACCAACTTTAGGCTCACAGGTTCTACAGAATGAACCTATCACGTATCAATAATTTCATAAGTTTCAACCTAATGCTTCTACTTTTCGAGAGCAGGACTTCAGGGCACTCCCTGGTCTTCTGGTCACTCTTCTCCATCATGCCAACAGAGAGAGGAAGGTGCCACCCAAGAGAACACAACAGAGTCATTCTTTTTAGAGATCTCAAGCAAGAGAAAGGTTTTCTAGATACAAGATGCCTATAATCCAATTCATATATAACTTTCCTACTATATAAAAGTATAAAACCCAGAGAAAATTCACTCTCTGTTGACCTTGAAGGAGACAGAAGCTGGACAGGCCGACAGGCAGGCAAATATGGGTTCCCTTTAGAGGTCATCTGAAGGCCAGGACAGACTCTTCCCAGGGGCCACTGCACTTTGCTTCTGACCTTTGACCTTCCCCAAATTGCCTCAGAATCTGGGCTCAGCATCTTGTACTGCCAAAGCCACTGTTTAGATGGAACTGCAATTTGGAAAGTTGCTCTCTTCCAGGGCAAAGACAAACCAATGACTTGTTGATTTTGCCAACAGGACAGTGACATGTTCACAGGTAAGTTTTTGAAAGAGGGCCCAGGCAGTCTTGGAGGAGTAGGGTGGGGCCTGGAAGACGAGTTTATTAAGGCTCTAGGAATTAACCAGAAAAGAAGCGGGGACATTCCAGACTAAGGTGTGGTGATGGAAAAAGCCAGAAACGGGGGATATAAATGCAGATTTGGCCCCAAGAAATCAGCTTATTTTTCAAAAACTAAAACAATAAGTTGGAAGAGTTCACTGGCCACGTGGTATTAACAGGCACCCAGAGACACATTCTCTCCCAGCTCTGCTTGGAGACAAGATGCCCCTGACTCTATTTACCCAGCTGTGAGATGGGCAGAATGGCTGATCCCTTCCAATGTGAGGTAAAGAGCCAAACGGCTAGGGAGTCGGGTGGGGGGCTGCTCACAGATGTGCCTAGATTTCCCAGACCGGATTATCCAGAAGAAATGTCCTCCGGGAACCGCAGGAACCTCGTCTTTGGTCTGCTTTTAGAGAGCCCCTTCCTGCATCAATGAAACACAAAGCAGGAGCTTTTGAGGAAGGTTGATTTTGACTGGAGGACACTGAATGCAATCTTTTCTGGATGTTTACAAAGTGTGTTTACCAAGCAGCCTGCTCTCCAAACCCTAGCAATCGCTTAAAACAAGAGAGCTGTTGATTTGTGGAGTGTTTTTTCTTAAAAAAAAAAAAAATCATCACAAATGTTGGATTCGGAGACATTATTTCTTTTTAAAAATAACTTGTCAAGGGGACAAAGTATTTAGGAGGCTTTCTTCTCAGCTCAGAAAGCAACTGGGAGGAGGAGGCTTTTTTTCTGCGTGAGATTAGGGCGAGGGACTGGATAAACTGGGGGAAGGAGGGCAGTCAGCAACGGGTGGGAAACTGGCTACCTCCCTGCCCTCAGCATCCTGTCAAGACCCTTCTCTGATCCCCCCACCCTGCCTTTTTCTCTTCAAAGACCCACCAAGAATTTAGGGGGAAACAATAAGATTAAGCTCTGCTCTGGCCCCCTCCCCAAATCCCCCTCCCCTGCTGTCCCACCCCAGCGCTCCCCAACCTGCCTCTCCTATCAGATGTCAGCCTTTCTCCTCAAGGACACCAAAATGTATCCCAAAGTGCACCACTGACATATACAAGATTTTGGAGCATGATTACACAACCTTTAAAAAAAATTTTTTAGCAGTATGTATTTTAAGGAGTATCAAAAAACTAGATACATGAGAGACAGATAGATAGATAACTATTGATAGATGAATAAATACATAGATTGGATGGATACATATATAATTCATAGACAGGTAGATGATTGATAGATGAATAGATTCATAGATTGGATGGATAGATAAACAGATAGATAATTGATAGGCACATAGATGATTGATAGATGAATAGATACATAGATTGGATGGATAGATAGATAGATGGTTGATAAATGAACAGATATATAGATTGGTTGGATAGATAGATAGACAGGTAAATAGAGATAGCCAGGACCTTAAACCCATGCTTTCACAGCTATTGCCCCTTTCCTCTTTAAATACATTTTACTTATCACTTATTCATTCAGCCCACTATTGGGTTATTGAGGTCCTACAGTGCCAGGCACCACTCCTCTTGCTTAGGAGCATCAGTGAACAAAACAGCCATCAGACAGTGACCTCACAGAGCTTATTTGCCAGAAAATAAGCAATAAATGAAGAGGTAATCCAGTGTCCTAAGGTGATTAGTGCTACGGGGCAAAAACAAAAAAAGAAACGGTAGAGCAGAATAAGGCAGGTCAGGAGTGCCCAGGCAGGAGGAAGGGAGCCGGTTGCCAGATCAAGTAGGGAGGTCAGGAAAAACTTGATCAAGGAGGTGAAATGGGAGCAAGGACTTAAAGGAGGTGAGGGAGTTTACCACAGTTTTGTTTTTTGGGGGGATTTTGTGGGGGGGGTTTCTGCGGTACGCGGGCCTCTCACTGTTGTGGCCTCTCCCGTTGCGGAGCACAGGCTCCGGACGCGCAGGCCAGTAGCCATGGCTCACGGGCCCAGCCGCTCCGTGGCACGTGGGATCCTCCCGGACCGGGGCACGAACCCGCGTCACCTGCATCGGCAGGCGGACTCTCATCCACTGCGCCACCAGGGAAGCCCTTTACCACAGTTTTATCTGGGGGAACAGTGGTTCAGGCTGAGGGAAGAGCTCAAGCAAATGCTCTAAGCAAGAAGGGTAATCAGCAAGTTCCAGAAACACCAGGCAGTCAGTGTGGCAGGAATAGTGAACAAGGTGAGAAAGTAAAAGAGAAAATCAGGGAGGAGACAGAGATCCTGATCACTTATTTTAAAATTAAGACTAAAAGAAATTTAGACCTAGAATGTTCTTCACCTACCCACTTGACTTGGATAACTCCTACCCAGGCTCCGGATCTTCATTCAAACATCATTTCCTCCAGGAAGCCCTCCCTGACCACTCTTTTCCCAGTCTGTGTCAGCTTCTTTGTTGTACATAGGCTCTCAGAGGGCTCGGTTTCTTTCCTCCATAACAGTTGTCTCCTTTTGAAATTATACCCTGGTTAGTGTAACATCTAATTGCATCCCTCTCTCTCTCTCTCTCTCTCTCTCTCTCTCTCTCTCTCTCTTTCTCTCTTTCTCTCCTTCTAGACTGTAAACTGCATGAGGATTTGTTTGCTGGGATTGTCTCTGGTTTTGCCCATCGCTGTATTGCTAACACCTAGCACAGTGCCTGGCATCGGGAAGACACAACAAATATTTGCTCTATGATTGAATGAATGCTTTGAGATGGCAGGATTGGAGGCAGAATATTCACTGAACTCAGGATCATAGCGGCTATGGCACACTGCCATTCAGCAGGCTCCTGGGACCCAAAATTTAGTAGGTGAGCTCAACCCCAGAAGCTGGAGTCCCTGCTGCAGTGAACCTGGATCAGCCCAGGATCCCCAGCCCTCTCTTGCACCTACCTGCTCTCCAAGGCCCTCCGGGATAACTTCTCTCTTCACTGGAGAGGACAAGGCTCAGATATTCACAAAAAGCCTCGCCCTTACCTCCCCCCACCCCAGCCCTGCACTTGCAGTAGCAGCAGTGTCCAAAGGCTTCCTTTTGCTGCTCACAGAAGAATCCTCGGAGTGGGGACCGACCTTGGCACATCTGCTGGGATGCCTGGCGAGGCGGGGAGAGGGCCGTGTGCTCCAGCACGTATATGGCTGCCCTCATGGAACAAGTCCAGGATCACACAGCCCTGGATCTGACAGGTACCACACAGCAGCTGCGTGATTTACAGCGGCTTGCAGGGAGAGGTTTCGTCTCCCACTTTGAGAGCTTGAGTGCTTCGTATAAATATTTATGGGAGTCTGGGCCTCCATTAACCCCACCAGTGCCACATTTCACTTGTGACATGGTGCTTGTGTGTGAATGAATATGAAGGCCAGTGTTCAACATACAACGTGTGTGTTTGTGTATGTGACCCACGTGCACTTTGTGAGAGTGTATATACGTGTGCAATCAATTGTATTTCAGTGCGAGTATAAATCCAAATGGGCATGTGCATAACATGGCACATTCCATGCACACCGTGTAAACGGCTGTGTACGAGCATTTGGACGTGCATGCACACGGGCATGGATACACACCTGTGGATCCATGTGCAATGTACATGCATGTGTGTGTGCAAGTGACTCTGAGAGTGCATGTATGGCAAATAAGCACACGTGGATTCTGCGTTTAAGTGTGTGTGCATCTATGCGCCTGCCTCTGTGTATGTAAACGTGAGTTACACACGTGTTTCTGCAGGTTCCTGCTTAAGAGTGTAAGCACATCTCTGTACGGGTCCAAAGCTCCAATATCATACGAAACAGCTTTGGTTCATCTACGAGTAATTCCGTTAAAATTGTCTCACCTAGGGCTTCCCTGGTGGCGCAGTGGTTGAGAGTCCGCCTGCTGATGCAGGGGACACAGGTTCGTGCCCCGGTCTGGGAAGATCCCACGTGCCGCGGAGCGGCTGGGCCCGTGAGCCATGGCTGCTGAGCCTGCACGTCCGGAGCCTGTGCTCCGCAACGGGAGAGGCCACAACAGTGAGAGGCCCGCGTACCGCAAAAAAAAAAAAAAAGAAAGAAAAAAAAAAAAAAAAAAAAAAAATTGTCTCACCTAGAGGCTACTTCTTCTATAAACGCTTGCTCTGATCATTACGATACATTTTTTGGAAAGTTCAGTTGAGAACAGATAAAAGGTGAAAGGACTCTGATTAATTACAGACAACACCAATGTCCCAAGCCTAACAATGCCAGGTGGGCCTCCCCACAACACACACACACACACACACACACACACACACACATACACATAACCACCCTGCTGGCTCCTCCATGAGAGTCTGAAATGAGCAACAGACCTGCATTGTCCCTCTGACCCCCTTGTGCTGTTTGTCCTGCTGCATCTCCAAGGCCCCATTCCCCATCTCCGTGCCTGGGCAGGGAGCCTTGTGGCTGGAGAGCATTACATATGCCCCCAAGAAAGCGACTTCCCTCTGCAAAGGGAGTTAAAAAGGAAACTGTCCCCCAAAAGGGCTATTTCCCACCAGTCCATACTTTTCCCCAAGCTCTACCCCCCTCCCAAGTGTTTCAGATAAGGGATAGTGGACTTATGGGGTTTGGTGGCAAAAATACAAATTTTGGCATCAGATGGGTGGGGATTCAAGTCCTAGACCCTGCACTGGGTGACCCTGGGTAAGAGATGTCCACTCTGGGCCTACTTGTCCATCCCTGACCGGCATAGATACTAGCAGCCCGCACTCAGAGAGTTAAGTGAAATGTCGTAATGGGATTAACCTCGTGATCTGGTCAGACCTTGTATGCACTGCGATCTGCTTGCTCCTGTCCGTGGAAATGGACATGTACCAGGCTCGGATTCCCAGGACACAAAGGAGGGCAGATGCCGAGTCCTGCACTGAGAAGCGCAGCCCTTTGCTGTCCCCAGACCAGCCCAGGCCCATGGGCTCTCCTCAGTAGGACACAGATGGAAGTAACCCTGGCAGGGTCAGGGCAGTGAAAGTGACAGATCAGAAGAAACAAAGGGACTTGAAAGTAAGCTCAGGACAGCCTCGTTTCCTGAATTCTGATGGAGTCACAGGACAGGCTCAATGTCCACCTCACCATCCCTGGCTCCGAAATGGACACCCTCTAGCTTCCCACCCCGTCTATTTACTGGACGAAATGTAAGTCCTGATAAAAGCCCCCAAGCTCCAAAAAGGAAAACACAACAATATAAACATTAGGTTTGTGGGCTTCAGCTCTCTTCTCACGCTGCAACTGGCTTCTTCCAAAAGTTGCAGGCCTCCTCGCACTGCCTCTGTGGCAGCCCCTCCAGCCTAGAGGACATCATCTTTTTTTTGATGCCAATAAAAAGGAATGTGTAATGAGTGGCTGTTTTACATGAAAGTGCCTTCATATGCAAAGAATGCAGAGACGCAGCTAAAACCAAGTTTTGCTTTGGAACAAATCGTTATTAATAAGGTAGGTTGTTTTTCAAACTGGAGCAGCAACTTCTCTGATATATTTAATTTCCTCCAGCTGAGAACAGTTAGCTCTGATGTTCTTATCTAAATGCATCTTTTAAGATAATATGTGCAGGACAAGGGAGAAGGGTACAAGATATTAAGAACACGTGTAAGGCATGCAAAATGCATGTAGCACATGGTGAAGACACACAAGGCACAGAGAATGTGAGCTCTCCAGGTGAAAGGGGTGCTCTCCAGGGTCTGGACACCTTGCTCCAGGGGCAAGAAGTGTAGAAATGATGAAATTCCAGCAGCAGAAGTATCTGCCTTCCCCAAGAGGAGGCTAGTCCTCTGAGTCTTGTAAGTACCAGCCTGGGACGGTTCATGGTGGCTGCTTCCTCAAACCAGGTACACCCTGCACGTGGGACTCTCCCTTCATGGAAAACTGGCATGTCTCCCCCAAGTACTGTGCTGGGCACAAGCTCCGGAGCAGCTTTTCTACCCTGACTGAATTCTTTCAGGAGAGCTGCTGCTGCAGAAGACACTGTCTACAGGATGCGCCATGTGAGGACTTTTATTTTGGTGGGGGGAGGAGGGGCAGAGCAAACCCCTAATCCTCCCGTCCTTACATAACAAATCCAAACACTGCTATCTCAGGGTTGTGAGGCCAGGCGGGCGGACAGAGGGCTGTAGAGGGAAGGGTTACGCAAGACGCCAGTGCTGGGTTTTCCTTTCTGAAAACAGAAGGGCTCAGAAGCGGGTTTTGCATCTGAAAGCCTGCAAGGGAACTAGACTCTAAACCCAGCTGTTTCCCAGGCCTGGAGAGAAAGAACTTGAGGAGTGGGGATGGGTGGCTGGGGGTTTTGCCGGCTGTGGCAGAAGCTGCATCTCTACGTCACAGAAAAAGTGAAACGACCATCTTGGGTTACCTGGCGTGGTTATTGGCAGCTCCAACTGTGAGGCCCCTGGGTAGGCACAGCTGGAGTGGGCAGGCAGGTGGGCACCTCTGACAGGGGAGGGAGTTGTCCTGCCACAGAAATGCCCAGAGACCCTGGACTGAAGGAAGCCTGGCTGTGCGGAAAGAAGGGTCTGGGTGTAGGACCCAGCCCCAGCTCCCCAGGGACCCCGTTCACGGAGAGTGGAGACCGACCGGTCCCCTCTGGCATCAGCGAGGACCTTGCTCCGGGTCCATTCCCCACCAGCCCTGCCGCTGGGGGAAGCATGAGGAGGGGAAAGGGAGGATAGCGGAATCGGGCCGGCGGGAGCCCAGAACAGCTGGCCAGGGCTCCGGCGCTGCGCGGTGGCTCTGGGGACGCCAGACTCTCATCTCCATCTCTCCACTCCTCCCCACACTTACCCGGCACCTCAGAGCCCGCTCTCAAAGCCCTCTCTGCCAGTCCGCGCCGGAATAAAAGGCAGAAGAGAAAGGGGGGAAAAGGGGGGGGGGTGGGAACCAGAGGGAGAAAGTTTTCTGAAATGATGAGTTTCCCAAAGGAAGAGCTGAGGAAAGGGAAATGGCAAAGAAAGGACGCGAGCAGACTGGAGAGTGGAGCTGATGGCGCCTTCCCCGACCGGTCCAGCCAGCACAGCCTCCCGCGCGCCCATGAGATTCCGGGGTCGCAAGCGGGGTCCTGCGCTCGCGACCGGACCGGGGCCTCCCCAGCCCGGGTCGCGGGCTGCAGCGGAGCCACAGTCTCGAGGCCCGTGTGTCTGTCTCGCCATGCGCTCCCAAGGGCAGGCGCCAGCCCGTCTGCGTGGGACCCGTGCTGGCGTGGAGCACACCCGACGTGGGGACGATTTTTCCCCCCGGCTCACGGAGGGTCGCGAGGAGCCCGTGGGTGGCGGGGAGTGGTGGGAACCGAAAGGAGCCTCCGGCCTGCAAGGCGCCGCCGGGGTGGGACGAACCCAAGGACCTCGGGTCCCCGGTCGCTTTCCGGAGCTTCTGGGCGCCGGGTCTGCGGCGAGGCGGCGGGCAGGGATGTGGCCGGAACTTGCTTGCCGGAGGTCCCGGCCTCCTCCGAAGGCCCTGCTCTCATCTGCGTGCGCCCGGGCCGGTTGGTGCTCCAATGGTGGGTTGCGCAGGGACTAACAGTGCCTGAGAGGGCATCAGTGTGGAGGCAGGATGTGGATGTCTGTGTATCTGTGTGTCAGTGTGTCACTAGGACTGCGTCATGGGATTGTCAGCTTCTCAGAGATGCAAATGGTCACTCTGAACCGGCCTGAGCCACCGTGTCGTTCAGGATGCAGCGTGATGATGTCGGTCACTGGACTGTGTGTGTGTCTCTGTGCTCTGGGGAAGGAGGAACAACGCTTTGGAGTTTGCGACCCTTCCCAGCCCAGAGGCTTTTCTGGCGGAGTCCAGGTGACTCTAGAGGTGGAGGATGCCAGTCGGCTTGGGATGATTCCAAAGGGAGTCAAGTCTCCACCGCATGGAGTCCCGATGGTCTCCCTTGGTCCCCCGAGCCACGCACCCGGATTTCTTCCAGAGCGCCACCCGCCAGACCTTTTTTGCCCCAAAGGGGATACACCGTTCACGTGGGCACGCTTTTACCCCTTCTGCGCATGTGCACTTGCGCACCCAGTTACCCAGCTATCATACCCCCTTGCTCCTTCCGCCGTGCACGCACCGGTAGAGTCACCCCACAGCCAGACTCAGCTTCCATCCTATTCCCAGATCGCAGCCAAAGCCCTCCCTGCCAGGTACCTCTCCGAGTTGGTGAAATGAACTGGGCCTTGGAATTTAATTGACGCTAGAATCTCTGACTTCTCTCCTCCCAGAAAACACCAAAGTTCTGCTAAATGTGCATTACTCTGGTATTATTTGCATCCTTACTGTCGGGATTTTCCCCCCTCTTTGCCGTACCCTGACCACCAATCCCAGGCCTCCAGGGACCTAGGCCAAGATCTATTGCCGTTAGTTTCACCGTCCCCTTTCTTCTCCTTGGCTGTTTCCAGCTCTAGTTCCTGGCTGGGGTTCTACTGCTTGGGTTTCCTGCATCTCTCCATTCAGGTCCTGAAATTCCACGTTAGGAATTCCGGGCCGGGGAGCCCGAGGGCTGGAAAGCTGAGTCTCCCAGACTGCAGATACTAGGTCTGAGTAGATCAGAAACCCCTTGGAACCTGCCATTGCCAAAGAAGCAGAGAATTCTTCCAGAGGTGGTGGGAGGGGGCGGTCCCCACCCAGAGTTCTAGATGGGATTCCGAGAAGGCTGAGAGGGGTTTGGAGGAACCTAGACAGACGACGTTGCCTCCTCTAAGAGTCTGGGAAAGGAAAGGTTCTGGGACCACCTCCCTGTCGAGGACATATGGGCAGAGCTGCCACACCAGAACAATGCCCCAACCCCCTACGACCCCCGATTTGTGGAGTCATTGAGACCCCAGTCCAATGGTGCAGTGCCCTTCCTTGGGGCTGAGGACTCCAGGCTTGAGTGGCAGCAAACGGTTTGCACGGATGGGCTTCCTGTCTGAAGGGTCTTACACCCCAGGACCTCGTGCTGGATTCCACCTGCTTTCACAAGCTCTGGGGGAGAGGGGGCTAGGCCTCCACTCAGAGCTGGCATTCTAGGGCAATTCTGGTTGCTCCCAGCAGGTGCTCCAAGCAGGAGGGCCAGAATGGCAGGGCCCACGAGCCTGATTGCCAGAAACACCCTGCTTCCCCATCAGGGTGGCAGCTCTCGGCTTCCTGGGTTCAGCCAACCTCAGAGCCAGCAGGCTAGCAGACCAGTCGTGATGCCCAAGCCTGAACGCTCCGCCAAAGTGGCGTGTGCCCCCCTCTCCGCTCATCTACCGGCTCTTGACCGGTGTCCGTACCTAGAGTGAGAAGCAGAAGACACGTTTGAGGCTCAGGTACACACACACACACACACACACACACACACACACACACACACACTCAAACACTCAAGGGAGAGCTTTGCCCAGATTTGTCTGTTTCCCCGCTGGCCGGGGGAAGGGTGAGGGTGCCGCCCAAACTGGGGCGATACTTGAAGAGGCAAGAGAAGAAAAGACAGGCGAATGCGGAGTCCTGTAAATAAACACCATTTCCATGGTTTTAATAAGCAAAATAGGAAACCATTTTAATAACCAAAAAACAGAAACCAGTCTGAATAAAACTACAATAGACTAGGTTTTAATATTTTCATATCATAAGCAGGGTTTGAAATTGATCCCTTATTGTACATGAAATAAAAACAATTTCTGTTGAGGCAAATTTGATTTCAACACAGTTGAATCCGTAAAAACCGAAGCTCGTTTCTGATGCAGGACAAATATCCACAATATTTAAAACTGCAAGCACCATGCGGTTCATACAATCTTGTTATTACTGTTAATTTATCAACTAATACAAACTCAAAAATGCATCCGGCCAGCAGCGCCAGCAATTTCAAATGAGAACTAAAAAATACTCTTTCATTTTGGTATTTTTGTCAGTGCAACTTAAATCCTCTTACTGACCTGCAGGGGAAAAAAAAAGTAATAATAAAGAAAAAACACCCAGATCTTCCCTATAACTACTATACAACTGAAGGGGGCGGGGGTAACACCACCAATAACTCTCCCGCTCTCTCAAAAGCAGGGAAAGAAACACACATAACATATTGGTCTAAAGAACGCACTTGAAAGTTGCAAAATTACTTGCCAATGTTTGGGTTTCTGGTACTTTCTGAGTATGGTGATTGGTTCAACATAAGTTCAGGTCACCGTTGGGCAGTCTGGGCTGGTGAAGCCGGTCACCCGAGGAGCATTTCGGCCCCAGCAATTAGTGCGGGCCTGGAGAGTTTCGTGGGGACCCTGGGGTGATTCTGGTTGCAATAAAAAGCAAACAAGGTCTGTTTTCCTTTCCTATCTTGTTAGGGGTGTCAACGTAGCCCTAAAACCAGGTGATGTGAGGACACTCCCCCCCGGCCTCCAGGGTGTGAAACTCTGCAGCTGCCCTGCCCTGGTACTAGGGAGCTGGGACCCCAGTCCTCTTTCTCCCAACAAAAACAAAATTGAAAACTAGAACGGGAGGAAAAGGGGACCGAAAGGGGGCAGGGGAGGGGGAGAAAACATGCAATTTCCAAGGGTGCCCCAAGACAGAGTTGTTTTCTGATGCAAATGCCCAGAAGTTTGTTTTTTTGTTTTTTGGTTTTTTTTTTTTTTACTTACAAAAAAATGCCATAATAATAAACCCAAACAAAGACACTCAGCTTGCTGCCAGGTTCTCTTAAGCGGTTTGGCGGGGCGGGTATTTACAAGCCTACAGCTCATAGACTGAAACCCGACAAGCAGCCGCCGGAGTTTCCGAACTGCGATCCCTTCTCACCCAAAGAAACAAGGGGGTTATGATCCATGATCAACAACATGCTAAAGTTAAACAAGAAAATGGTACAAAATAGAAATTATTACCATACATGTCCAGCATGCAGGATTAATATTTTTAATGCAGATTTTCGTATTTTTTCTATATAATCGAGCAGGCAATAAAACTGATGAGATTTGCGCGCAGAACGTCCTAACTGAGGCCCGCGTCTCGGGGCTGAGAGCCAGTGTTCTCCGGACCCTGGACAGACAGGTCCGTCTGTCCTTCCTTCCTTCGCTCAGCCTCGCCTCGCGCCTGCCGGGACGCCAGGGTCCCTCTCCTTTCCTCTCCTCGCTGCTCTCTTGCTGGACTGGATTACGCTCCGGGCCGCGAGGAAGCGGCCCCGGCTTAACGCGCAAAGTTCAGGAAGCCAGGAGTCTCCAGACGGCCTTGGCGACTCCTCGCGACTATGCCTTGCCGCCCTCCAGCCTGGAGAAAAGTTGCTCTGGGACTTCCCACCCCCTCGCCTCCCTCTGGCTCTGCTCGAGTCTAGGAGGCGCCGCTGGCGCTCACCGCTCTCGCCTTGGCCAAGGTCCCCTGCCTGCCCGCGCGCCCTCCCGTCGCCCGCGTCCCGCGCGCCCTTCCTCCCTCTCCCTCAAGTCAAACAGGTCATGGCTGGGGCCGTGGCAGGGACAGGGTCCGGGGGAGTCCGGGGCTGGGGACACGGGACGGGGAGTCCGGGCCGGGGCAAGGGCGGGGGCCGGGAGCGGCCACGACTCACAGAAAGAACTCGGGAGAGGAGGGGCTGTCGCTGGTGGAGCCCGCCTCCCTGAAGCCGGAGTTGGCGAGTTTCTCGCACTTGACCTTGTAGGCGTCTCTTTCGCGGGCCAGCCGGGACACCTCCTGCTTAAGCTGCTCCACCTGCTGAATGAGCTGCGTCTTCTCATTCTCCAGGTGGTGTTTCTGCTGGACGCGTTTATACCTGCACGACTGGGCGTAGCCCCGGTTCTTCAGGGTCCGCCGCTTCTGCTTCAGGCGGATCACCTCGTCCTTGGTGAAGCCCCGCAGGTGGCGGTTCAGCTCGCGCACGGACATGGACACGAGCTGGTCGTCGGAGAAGCGGTCCTCCACGCTGCTGCTACCACCAGCCGCCGTCGCCGCGGCCGCCGCGTGCGGCCCAGGCCCGGAGTGGCTGGTGGGCAGCTGCTGCGCGGGGCTGGCCGCGCTGGACGGCGGCGGCGACGCTTGGTGATGATGGTGATGGTGCGGGTGCGCGTGTGGGCCCAGCTCGTCGTGCGCCACGCCGGCGCCCGGGTACGCGTGGTGCGGGTGTGGGTGGTGGTGGTGATGATGGTGGTGCGCGCCGCGGAAGCCGTCGAAGCTCTGCAACGGCTGTGGCACTGGGTGCGAGCCTATGAGCGCCTCCACTGCGTCCTCGGGCGTCAGGTTGAGCGCCTCGGGGTTCATCTGCTGGTAGTTGCTCGCCATCCAGTACAGGTCCTCGAGGTGGGTCTTCTGCTCAGTTGGGCTGAAGCTGGGCGACGAGGGCACCGAGCTGCACGGCGTGCTGAGCGGTGTGGACGACACCGAGCCGGCTGGCTGCAGGCGCGTGCAGGGCCGTCCCGGGCGGTCCGCGCGCCCCAGCGGCTCCTTCTTTACGTCGAACTTGAGCAGGTCGAAGTCGTTGACGTACTCCATGGCCAGCGGGCTGGTGGGCAACTCAGGCCCCATGCTCAGCTCCGCGGCCATCGCTCACGCGAGGCGCAGCCGCCGCCGCCGCCGCCCGGGAAACTTTGCAGCCGGCCGGGGCGCGCCGAGCCGGGAGCGGGGGCGAAGAGCGGCGAGCCCGGGAGGTGGGGAGCGGAGGGCGCAGCGGGCCGGGGCCGCCGGCCAAGCCTTTGTCTGGGGACGCGGCGGCGCGCGGGAGAGTCCCGAGGCTGCCTGCGCCGCCCCAGAGCTCGGGGCTGTGGCCGAGCCGGGGCCGGGCCGAGCCGGGAGGGGTGGAGAAGCGAGCGGGGCGCGCGGCCGGGTCGAGGGGTGGCGCCAGGCGAGCGCCCGCCGCTCGCTCTCTAGCTCTCTTGCTCTTGGGCTCTCTCGATCTCAGCCGCTCGCAGCCCGGCGGTGCAGCTGTGCGGGATCCGGCGCAGCCGCTGCCTTTTATCGCCTCCCTGATGTCACCGGGGCGCGGGGGCCCGGGCAGCCCGGCGCGCTGGCCAATGGCTGTACGGGCCCCGCGGACCGGCGGCGCAGGGCGGGGCGCGCCTGACAGCTCCTCCGCCCCCCGTGTCAGCTGACTGGCGGCTCGAGCAGCCGGAGAGCCGCCGAGGCCTGGCGGAGGGCTGGAGCAGAGAGGGACAGCCGGCCCGGGCCCAGCCCCCCACCCCCTCGGTGTCCCGGCCCCCGCCCGCTCGCCTTCGGTGCCAGCCCCCCCGCCTCCACCACCATAGGCTGGGCCGCCTCGTCCACCCCTTCGCTCTCTCTCCTCCCTCTTTACCCTTGGCTCCCCCAACCCCAGTCCGTGTCACCCCCAGGAGGCTCAGAATGAGCGCCGGGACGACACCTCTCGGGTCCATTGTTCCCAAGCGTCCCCCGCCCAGTGGGGGACGCTCCGTGTGCAGCGCGGCCGCGGGCCGTGTGTGTGCAGTGCGTGGCTGTGTTTTTGCAGGGCTGAGCACGTTTGTGTGTTGGGGGGCAGGGTTGGGGCTCGAAGAGTTGTGTTCAAATCCAACTCAGCCTCAGAGGACACTCCTCGGGCCAAGCGGGAGCCGTCCCCCTCCTGGCGGGTGTGGTGGCCGAGCCCCGAGACAGGACTCGGCGGGCCCCGCCGCTCCCCGCACACCCCACCCACAAATGCAATAGATGAAGGGAGTGGGGAAGGAATCGGCCCAAAGGCTCTGAAGCCCTCTCCCCAGCCAAACGCAGTGAACCCTGAGTTCTCCGAGGTTGGGGGCTGAGGCCAGCCCAGGACGGTGCTCCGGGTGGCTCTTGGCTGCTGGGAAACCGGCCCTGTTTTTGTTTGAACGTTTTGTAACGATTAAGCAGATCCCGGCGTCAGCCAGCCGAGGAGAGGCTCAAACAGGCATAAAGTGCGACCCCAAGTGGCCACTGTGCGCAAAGGCGCGCAGAATCGCGGGGCCCGCAACTAGAAGTCTCTGCCGACGACTCGGACCCAGCTGGGTCTTCCCAGCTCGCCCAACCCAAGCCGGCCCGGAACGCAGGCTGTGTGTGCACCGGAGCCCAAGACAGATTCCCCTAGAGCCACGTACAGGTTCTCGGGTCGGTCCTCGGACTCGGCCGCGAGTTCCACGCTGATCTCCCCCCCATGAAACTCCGCGCCCCGGCTCCGGGGATCGGGGGGCGGAGGGGCTGGGAGGGGTGCTCGGCGGCGGCTCCCTGCTCGAGAAGATCCTAGGCCGAGTTAAGCGGATGGCCGAAAGCGGAAACGCCACAGCGAGGGGCCCCAGGGCTGTCAGATGAGAAACCTACCCCGAGCGCAGACGGGGACCCCTGAGCGCACCGCACTACGGCATCCAGACAGTGCTTGGGCGCTGCGCACCTTCCGTATCGGGTACAGGATGGCCCGAAATAAGAGCTCCCTAGAGCCCGGCCCGGGCGCAGAAACCGGATAAATCGCAAATTCGCTGTACCCGGAGACCCGACCCGCCTCCCGCGTCGCCTTCTGCTCTTCAGCTTTGGGCGCGAGCAGCGAAAAGCAGAAGAAGCGCGCACTGGGTGAGTGTGTCCAGCCGCTGCCTGTACGGGACCAGCACGACTGACGCAGCGCGTAGGGGTCAGGTGGGCCCACTAATGCGGACGCAGCCAGATTTTTTTTTCAAGTTTTAGAAGGTAGAATATTTTCCTCCAATTAATTTTGAAAACTGTTTTCTCTTGCGCCCTCGGTAAGGCTCGAGTGAGGTATGATATTGGGCCGCCTATTTTTAATAAAATGAATATATTTGAACTAAAATTTGGACTGAAAGGTTTGGATCAGCAACTGTAGTGCTGGAAGAGCCCGTCTTCAACCCTCTGCGAGAAGCGTGCTCTCCGCAGAAAGGATCAGGTTGTCTCCAGGGAGAGCTTCCCCGGCGGGCCATGCCGCCGCCCCGCCCCTGCTCGGAGCTGGGCGCTGCGGACCAGCACCCTGCTTGTCCCTGCCGCGTTCTCACGCAGCCAGAGCGTACTCGGATCGCGGCTCAGCAGGGGAACGTTCCGAGGCTACGCTGGGTCGGCCGTCTCGGTTCTATGCAGACTATGGCTGAGGCTACAGGCGGCCAGGTCCGGACAAACGCACTGGCCTCTCCCGGTGACGCTGAACCCCAGCCGCCAGCGCCCTCCTTCCCGTGGACACTGTGGCCTTCTGCGAGTGCAGGGAGGCGGCCGGGCCGGTCTGTGCCCTCATTGTGTCCCCTCTGGTCTGTCTGACCCTTGATGTCGAGGACCAAACCTGAGTCTCGGGAGTGTGGCCCATCGAGGCCCTAGGGTTCCTTCAGCCCCAGCTCTGAGGGTTCTAGCCTCCTGCTCCCCTGCGGGCATCCTGCCGCGGTCTCAGAGTCTTCTAGCACTCGGGCTTTGTCTGGGCTGCCGCGTTCCTCTTTGTCCCTGTGCCTCTGTCTCGGGTTTCGGATACTCCCTTCCCCTGGGCTCTGACTGAGGCTCTGACTGTCCATCCTTAGGTCCACCTTCCCCAATAACCCGTTTCTTTGCCGCCCTCCCAGCCTAGCCAGTCCCTCTTCTACCCACCCTACCCATAACCACCTCCAACAAAAACTGTTGGAAACTGGGTAAAAGTGAAGCAGACGCTCAGGTTGCTCCGGAATGAAAGCCGCTGCAGAGCAACCGACCTCACGGTGGGGCCCGGCCTCGCCTTCCTGGCTGCTGCTGCGCTCGGCCGCGCGGTCGCGGCGTCCCAAACCCCTTGGCATCCCTCTCCCGCCTGCGGACGCCGGCGTCTCCTTTCCGAGCCTGGGGGCTGTAAAGGTCAGAGTGCCGGGCTCCCGGTCGACGCGTACCCGGAGGCTACACGCCATCCCTGAAAGACTAGTGGGGTAATGGGTGGGGGGAAGAAAAGAGAAGGGCTGGTGGGAGAAGTGGAGAGTCGAGGAAGAGAAGTGGAAAGGAAGGAGGCCAGGAGACACAGGAGTAGTACCCCAAGCCTCTTCTGAAGGGAAGCTAAGGAGGACTGGTGGCGGCCAGAGACCTCTTCTGAACAGTTTGTTGTCTCTAACCCCCCAAACTCTAATTTGAATTTTTCACCCCTTATCCCTACCCACCCCAGGTTGAGCCCGAGGCGATGCGTCTGAGCGCACCACCTTGGGATTCTTCAGCTACCGATGGTGATCAAGGAGATGTCCGAGCTACAGCGGAGCCTCGGGGCACCCCGTGTGGAAGTGGGTGGAAAAGTTACTCCCTAAGGGAACGAAGGGTCCACTGCCATTCGCCGGCTTCGAGGTTCGCCGCGCCGCTCCCCGCCGCCCCTGCCCAGCCCGCCCGCTAACCCGAGAGCGGCGCGCTCTCCCGTGCGCCTCCGGTCTAGCGCGGCGCTCCCAGCAGCCGCGTTCAGCCCCGAGGTGCACCGTACACCCGTCGTTGCCAGAGGACTGCAGGTGTTTGGTGTGCGAGTGGGCGTCTCTGTGCGTGCATGGGTGCAGTGGCAGGCAGTGCGGGAGGTGTGTGGGGCGGTATGGGTGGCGGGTGTTAGGGAAGCACGGCACGCGGAACGCTTCGAATCGCAGAGCCAGCAACTCCCGGCCCCTGCGCCAAGTGCGTTGCAGGATCGTACTATCCCGGGTCGCCAAACGGAAGCCGGTGGTCCCAAGGGCCCCAGGGTGAGTTCTGCCGGGGAGGAACCTGAGTTAGGGGACCCCCAAGAGCCTGCCTTCTGCGTTTGCATCACCCAGATGTCAGATCGCCTGTCTCCTCCAAAGAGCCCTGACATCTCGGCTACCTTTCCCGAGGCCCTTGGGAGGAGGGGATTCTTTCGCTCCCGTTGCCTCTGAGCCTCCCAAGGGCTTCGGCTTCCAAGAAGAGGCAGAAGATAGTTGTCCCTTCCTCTTCCTCTTTCCCAAAGGCAACTGGCGCTTGCAATGTTCCCTGCTTCACATAGTGGCCATCAGATTCTAACCCAATGCTTCTTAACAGGTATTCTTGGGCTTCTGTATCCTGGTGGCCTTAAGCACCCAAAGGATACAGCAGGTCCCAGTAGGGAGCCAGTTACCCCAACTCTGCAGAGCCTTTTCCCAGCTCCCTCCCTTGAAGACCAGGGACACCCAATGCCACCCCCCATGCACACTCACACTGGGAATGGGAATTTATTATTAAAGCTATTTTACCTGCTTCTTTTTACTTTGTTTTAATGTGAATTCTAGAAATTTTTGAATTACCTATGTGGCTTATATTCTATTCCTATTGGACAGTGCTGTGTTAGACAACCACTGGCCAGTATAGCTCCCAATACCGATGGGATATTTAATAATAATTTCCAGTCCCAACTGTACGGAATTTTCAAAGCCTTTATCATTCACTTTTTCTTTCAATTCTCACAACTCTATAAGGTAGTGCCTATCACTATCTTTATTTTACAGAGATATGTAGGCAGGGAGGTAAATACAGATGTATTGCAGTGTCCTAAGAGTTTTATCAACTCATTCAGTCCCACTGCTGCCCTTGGAGGTGGGGAGGATTATCCCCATCTTACACAGAGAAAGAAGCTCTGAGAGGTTAAGTAATTTCTTTAGTGACACAGTGGCGACAAGCTGGAGCTTCTGGCCCTAAGTCCAGTACTCTGGATACCATGAAGCACATGGTCTTGATCTCGACTGGGTGGCATCCCAGGGACCCAGGGGTCAGCACAGCACTTCAGCTGCTCTCTGGGTCAGGATCTCCAGCTCTCCGCAGACTTAGTGGTTCCTTTCAGGTCACAGTTGAGCCTCTAGCCTTTGCCAAGTCTCTGCCGAGGGCTCAATTATCAAGGCAGTGATGAACGTGTCTGTCCTCTGGTCGATGGCATTCAAACATCCTTGGGCTGACTCTTGTTCTCTTCCCTCTTCCCTGACTGTGTGGGGCGGGAGGGTGGGAGTTAGAAACCAAAGTGGGATGCAAGCCAGAAGAGAGAAAGTTTGCAGAGTCCTCTCCAAGGTCCTGTCCTTTACCCTTGGCCTCAGCCTGACCCCTAATCTTGGCCTTGATCCCTCGTCCTGCCTCTGGTCTGAGTTGGAACTTCAGCCTGTTTGACCTTCAGCCCCCATCCATCCATATGGTGGGGTGGGGGAAGAAGATGGCTCAATGCTGACGAGAAGTTCGCTGTCACTCAAGGCTAGTGAGGGATGACCAGCAGGGCTGCCTCCCCCCACTCCCTCCCCATGACCCCAAGGGCAACATTACAGACTCTGAAGCCTCATCATTGCTCCCCAGGACTGAGGCCTTCATCCCCCCACAGCTCAACCATCACTTAAGACCTCAGTTTCTCCATCCAATGCCTTCACCCTCATCCAAACCACCCTCATCTTTTGCTTGGATGACTACAGAGGTCTTGGTTCAGACTTTCTTCTCCCCAGGACAGTAGAGCCAGTTTTCATGTTATATGAATCTGTTCATTCTACCTTCACCCCCTACTCCTGGGCTTAACTACAGATTCCTTCAATACTTGGACAAAGAACTGAATTCCTTAGCAAGGCCTTCAGGCCCTGAATGATCTATCTGCTCCCACCTCATCTCTCACTGTACCCCCCCCCCAACACACACACACACAATGCTCCAAGCACACTGCCTTCTATAAGTCCTTCCACAGCCCAAGCTCTGTCTTCCACCAGGCATTTGCACATGCCATCCCCCTGCCTGGACTGAGTCAGTCCCTTGGTTCTGAAGACCTTAGACAGAAGAGGCGGTCTGTGGCTCTTCCCAGGCCTCAGAGAGACTTGGGGTGTAGCTGGGAATGCAGGTGGAGAGAAGATCCCAGGAGCCAGGGTAAGGTCATGGTCACTCTGCGGAAATCACACACACGAGAGTCATGCGGCAGGGCTCCCCTCCATCCCTTCCCTCTCCAAGCTGGATCAGCGTAGACCTCAGATTTGGGAGAGGCCTTAGGAGATAATACAAGGAGGTCAGGGAAAGGCTTTGGCCAACGAGTCCAAATGTTTTCTGCTTTAGAAAACATGTTGCAAATACAGATTCCTGAGCCACAGTCTGGCTTTATAGGTCTACATGGAGCCTAGGAATTTGCATTTTTGTAAGTTCCCTAGGTAATTCTGATGTTTGAGATACAAGAAACACACCTTAGGAAATTATATAGGAGTTGACAGTTATCTCCGTGTCTCATACCAGGAGAAACCAGATTACAGTTGTGGAATAGTGAATGAATGAATGAATGAAATTAACAACTAGACAAACACGGAGGCTGCCTTGCAGTACGATATCTCAGAACCCTCAGGCCTTTCCTGAATACCCCTCAGCCCTCTCCTCTCCCTTAATTAACAATCATTTCTAGACCAATCCTTACCCTTCCTCTTTAGACCAAGGACCAACTCAGGAGAAATGTGGATGACCTGAGTGATTCCATCCCACTGGTCTCCCCTCTTCCCTTCTCCTCTATCTGGATGCTCTTCAGGGGCCCAGGGATCCAGCTTCCCACCACATTCTCATCACAGCTTGGGGAGCAAGCTTCTGAGTACAGGGAAAGTGGGTGGCACCATCCCACTGCTGGAAACTGCGGTCCAGGGCTGATGGAAGGAATCATGTTTGACTGCATCTGAGCCCAGGCTCATTTCAGCCAGGAATTTCTATGGTTACTCAATCTCTTTCTTCCCTTTCTTCTTTTAAAGATGAATTATACAAGATATACGAGCCTACTTTCTCATTGTAAAAAAATGCAACAATGTAGTTTTAACAGATATGTCCAAAGCTACAGCTTTGCTTTTTATTTTTATTCAGCAACTTCTGCATCCATACGTCGAGATCTACTTTTTGCTTTTTAACTCATGCGCGATAGTTCGTCCAATGGATGCTCTGTAGTTTTTTATCCAGTCTTGCATTTATGGACATTTAAATGCTTTCCCATCTTTCACAATTGCAAACAATGCTACAACAAATCACTTTTTACATGCTCCTTTTTGCGTGTGTGCAAGTATGTCTCGGCAATAGAGAGTAAGGAATGAAATGGCCGAACTGAAGGAAAGATGAGCACATTTATAACGTTAACACTGTCAAATTAGCCTCTAAGAAGATTGGACCTCTTGAAATTTCCGCGGGAAAAATATGAAAGTAACCTGTTTCTCCACGGCCACACCGACAATGGATTTTAACAAGGTTTTTCGTGTCAATTCTACTTATGTCCATTCTGTGACCAGTACTGGGAGATGAGGCACAGGGGTGGGCATGGCATATTTCCTCCCCTCCAGAGAATTGCAAACCTTGCCGTTGCAGCTGGAGAGGCAGTGTGGTGATGCTGGCAGATCCCCAGCAAAGGAGCCCTTGGTTCTGTTGGAGGGGGTTAGAGGAGGGGTTGGCTCTTAAGGCTGCACTTAACTAAGGCTTTGAAGGCTGAGCAGATATGTATCAGAGAAGTACAGGAAGACCCAGGCACTTGGGGGGCTATTTCAAAGAGGCTAGATTTAGAGCTGCAGAAGCCAACACTTGAAGGGCCTCGAATGCCCCGCCAGAGTCAGACCCCATTCTTGACTAGAAGATCACCTCCACTTGGGCAGGCATTTTTCTTTGTTTGTTTCACTGCTGGGCACATAGTAAGCACTCAATAAATATCTGTAGAAATGAAAAGGAGCATCCCAAAGGTATTTAAGCAATGTTCTTAATTTCTCTTTCATCTCTCATGGAGACAAGGTGCCCTCAGAGCCCGGGACTGTGAGTCTGGCTCCATTCTGCACGCTGGAGAAACGGCACAGAAAAGCCCGGCTCAGGAATCCGTTCCTCGGTCTCAGCACCCCCATCCCGGCCCTGTGCCAGGTCCCTTTCACCTCTGCCCATTAGAGATTGCTTTTGGTTTCTGTGTTGACAACCCCTGTTTCTGTGTTTGGAGCGACTGTTCAGTGCCATTTCCTGATTTAATATCAGAGGCAGCACGGAGCAAGGATGCACAGTTAGCAGTTTTTGCTCCAAGTATTTTTCAAGTTCCCTTTTGATGTAAGGGTTGGGTTTGCAGCTTCCCTGATCTCGCTGAGCAGGGAGGGACAGATGGGGGCTGAGGCTGGGAGCTGGAGGTGGGAGTAAAGGGGAAGACCCAGAGAAGATTCATCCCATGCAGCTGAGCTAAGAGACTCCAAACACCTTTCTAGAAAGGGGGATGGTGGAGGGCTCAGCAGAGACAGAGGGGCGGGTTAAAGGGTCTGCTGAGTGTTGTGGCCACCATGAAGTAAGGCTGCTATCACCCTTCTGTGTGGGTGTACAGATTTGTTCAAAGAAAACTTTAAGGTAGATACAGCTCCCAGGGGCACTCAGGTTACTTTGAGCATTTACCATACACGAGGTCTTCTGCAGGGCTAAATGTCGGGGACAACCTGAGGAACTCATCTTCTTCAGGTGGAAACTAATTTTCCAACTAATTGACTATGGTCAGTGCAGTGATGGAAGCATGCACAGGGGAGTGCGCGCACGCACACACATACATGCTTGAGGACGGGACGTGGGAAGAGACTGGGGTCTTCGAAGGCCTGACCTCCCACCTATAGGCACCCATGTGACCTGCTGTGGGTCGCACATTTCTCTCTCTGCCATCCGCCTCTGGGATGCTTCCCCTGACTCTCTGTGTCCTTTGGGGTGTCCTGAGGAGCAAATGCCAGGACAAGATTAGACATGCAAGAGGTTTACTGGGGACATGCCTGTGAAGGATAAAGGATGAAGAAGCAATAGGAGGCAGGGAGGTGGGCCTGGCATCTGGGAGAGGGGAGGGCCAAGGAAGGAAGGCAGGAGGGAAGAGTCGAAGACCACAGCAGTGTTCTAGAAATGTTTCAGCCAGGCTGGTGGGGCATCCCTGGGCCAGTGTCACGCATCTTGTAGGAAAGGGCCAGCCCCAGCATCACGACCCTGTGCTCCGTCACTGGCTGAGAGCAGCGGAGAGGAAATGTAGCCTCAGCGTGAACACACTGGGGGATCCCGAGGGGTGGTGGCTAGGACTGTCAGTCACCTCTGCTCCCTGCAGCAGTTTCTCCTGAAGGAGACTTAAGCCGGGCATTTCCATGGCCACCACACCCTCACTTTTTCCACCCAATCAGGGAAGACGGCCCCAGGGAGAGAAACTAACACCAGCAAGCATCTTGCTGAGTGTTTGCTACCTGTGAGGGTCCGTGCCACATCTAGCTTACAGCATCTCAGTAACCCAATGTAGTCTTATGAGATAGAAACTGTTATCATTACCCCCCACCCCCATTTTATAGACAAAGAGGCTGAAGCTCAAATTAATGAAATCACTTCCCAGAGGCCATAGCTAGCAAGCGGCAGGAAGAACATTCAAAGTTGGTTTGACTCTAACCACTGCGCTAGACTGCTTCGGCCAGGGAGAGGCTTGGAAAGGGTAAATGGGAGGCTCACTTCTCTCTTTGCACCCATCTCTCTTGCTACTCATCCCTATGATGTGTTAACCACACAGTCCCCAAGAAAAACCCCTCAGGTCTCATCAGGGCCGATGCCAGCCCATTCCAGGTTAGCACTGGAGTACAAACATCCTGCCAGTCAGCTCCAAACAGAAAGCCCAGAATGCTCACCTGAAGTAGGCACTCTCCAGCAGCCACATATGTCCTTTTCTCGAGCATCACCTCCTCCAGGAAGCCTCCCTGACTGACCCATGTTTCCATAGCACCTTATACTGACCTCCATCCATGCATTTATCACACAGTGTCCAGAGTGTCTATTTTACCTGTTTCTACCACTAAAATGGGTTCCTCCAGGACCCAAACCGGGTCTAAGTCATGTTGTGGTGCCTAGCACCCAGCACATGGGGACCTGGAACTACAGGGGTGGCAATACAAGGAAAGGATACTCTGATAAATGAAGGCTGGTCCAGGGCAACGAGAAGACTCTCTTGGTGGATATGGGCCCCTTTTCCTGAGACCATAGCTTTGTCCTTGAAGGGTACAGCCTGCACTCCCCAGCTTGGCCGCCAGGGGCCTCATCAACCCCCAGACAGTATTAACCCCAGGGCTTCTTGCATCTCTGCAGCAAATCCATCCCTCCCACTGCGGCGCCAGCATCTCTATAGGGACCAGGCCCTGGCCCTCCAAGACCTCAGCATCTGCTCAGCCGCCACTGGCCCAGTGGGTAGCCCCAGCCAAGGAGGAGAGTTATTTTTATTTATTTCTTCTTAACCATGAACTTAATTTAGCTGCTAATCAGGTTACCATGGTGACTTGCACTGGATTTATAGCAGTTTCCTAAAGTGTCTTTTTCTCACTCTTTGGATAAATGAATAAAATCTGGGTGATGAGCAAAGCGCATAAATATTGGGTGTCCTAGAAAAAGGTCAGACGCTTCCGTTTTGTATTTGCCTTTCACCCGGCCTGATGTGCTTAAGAGAGATCCATGACTCTGGGCGGTCCCCAGCATTCTCTCTTCTGCCCTCCCTTTGAGGCCTCAGTGGATCCTTACTGCCAATCAGGTACAGTCTAGATTTTTGCCTTGCCTTCAAGGTCTGCCCTTCTAGCCTCACCGCCCTAATGCTCTACGTTCCTTTCCCCTGTGCTGCTCCCCGAGTGCTTGGGCCTCTGTTCCTTTGCCTGTGTTGTGCTGAGGACTGCTTTCAGAGATGTCTCCCCTGTCTTGGGAGTGATGGTGGCCTGGCTCACCTTGGGATCACAGTGTGGCATTTGAGGACACCTTTGAGCCCTCTTATTGGTCCCACTACCACCCTGGCAGGTGTGCAGAATATCACACTAGCCAGCCAGGAGCACAGGGCAGGGAGGCAGCAGAGAAAGGAAGCGAGGAGTTGGCATTCTGACAGTTTTCTGCACAGTCTGGAAGGCTCATCTAGTGTTCCAGTTCAGTGGCTGTGGGGTGGCGGGGACACAGTTCATCTCCCCTCACCCCATGGGCTCAGAGGCACTCCTGCCTTGGATCAACCGGAACCCCTCCTCTCCCCCCTCCCCGTGGCTCCCAGAAGGGACAGTGTCTCCGGGCTGGAGGTCACTATTTCCAGGTTTCCCCTGAGGATCTCAGGGCTGGTTGCCAATCAGTCCCGGGATCAGCCACAGTCCATTAGTGAGCGCCCAGGGCTCAAGGCACCAGTGGAGCCACCAGGCACTGGCGCCGGATCCTGCTTAAGGAACCCAAAGACACCTTTCATTATTGTCTTGGTCTTTGTTATCGGTCCAACAGGAGACCACTCTGGGGACCTCCCGGGTTGCAGGAGGAACAGTCCAGCCCGTGCTGCCGCCCACACTGTAGGCGAGGCTATGTGAGCTCATTGGGTTACCACCCCTCTCTGAGCCTCACTTCCCTTATCTGGAAGATAGAGCTGTCGTCATGGCAGATGTGCTGGCATCACTTCTGGCCCTCCTAAACTAGGAGCCAGAAGAACTGGGCTCAGGGCTTTTATTTGCTTTGGCTTCAAGACTGAGGCCAAGGGAGAGGAAAGTTCAGCTTCCAGAATGCTTTGGGGAGGATGAGGTTAGCAGGCCTGGACATCTATGATAGTGACCAAGACAGGAAGGTCTGTGATGTGCCAAGAAAGCCCTAAATGGCTACAGTGACTTTGGCAAGCATGTTTGTCCATTTTTCTCCCCACAGGAGTTCTGCCCCAAGTGAATATGACTCATGGGGTATCGGTGGGGAGTAGAGAGAGAGCCCCTTCTACGTGGGCATGGAAGGACCTAGGAATCCAGATACAGTGGCCCAAGGCTTGAGAGAGTCTGAGATTCTAATCCTAGCTCAGGGCCAAACTTGCTGTGTGGTTTTGGGCAAGTCACTTAACCTCTCTGGGCTTCAGAAGAGTTTTTCTAGGAAAGTCAAATCCCACCCAAATGAGGGTAGGAATTTATACCTCCAGTCCCCTCTCCAGCATGTGATTTTGTCAAGCTGGTTCTGGCCCACGTCAAAGCAGTGGGGGACAGAAGTAATGACTTCGTAAAACTCAGAGAGCAAACCCCCTTTGGCCTTGGAGGGCTTCCTTACTCCACCCCAGCACACCCCGTAGTGTAGGAACTAACAGCCGCCCATTCCCTGCAACGACTCAGCAAGCATCCAGCATGGAAGTGCAGGCTCTGGAGCCCAACTGCCTGGGTTCAAATCCCAGTTCTGCCACTTACTAGCTGTGGTGTCCTTGGGCGAGTTAGCTAACCACTCTGTGTCTACTCTCCTCCGTACATATAATGGAACTAATAGCACATATACCTCAAAGAACTGTTGAGAAGATTAAGCGGGTTAATCCACAGTGAGCATTTAATGTTGTGTGTTGACGTTATCTACCAACATTTCCCCTGTCAGTTAGTTCTCAAAGCTGCTACTCTTAGCCCCATTTTACAGCCAGGGAAACCGAGACGCAGAGAAATTCAACCTCTTCTCTGGGTCTGCTGCTCTAAATCAGTGCTTTTGTCACAAGACCTTGCTGCTCCCACATCTGCTCGATATGATCAATGCTCTCAACTAGCTTGTTTTGCAAAACAAGTTCTTATAGCCATGGAAATAGAGATGGGAGCAGGGAGTTCCTTAAGAAGGGCGGGCTGAGCCACTTTCAAGGAGAGACAACTAGACATTAGGATGTGATACAACAGGGGTTGCACAACACCGTCCATGAAGGCTTCTGGCCAAAAATCAAATGCAACTCTGATCAGGCCTCTGGATCTGAGTTTCTGGGAAACACAGGGGACAGAGGAACACGTTAGATCACACCACCAAGAGGCAATCAGCCAGAACGTGAAACAGAATGCAGGATAAGTGACCTGTGTTCATCAAAAAACAAATGGCATTTTAAAAAGAGAAATAAATGACATTTTTTAATGTGAGGAGAACGGGGGACTATTACAGATGAAAAGAAATTTAAGAGACGTATCAACCAAAAGCAATGTTTGTGGCCTAATTTGAGCAACCTAAATGTAAAAAGACATTTTGAGACAATCGGGAATATCTGAACATTGACCAAATATTAGATATTAAAGGAACTGGCTGTTTTTAAAAAAAAAAAATTCTGGGGACTTCCCTGGTGGTGCAGTGGTTAAGAATCCACCTGCCAATGCAAGGGACACGGATTCAATCCCTGGTCTGGGAAGATCCCATGTGCTGCGGAGCAACTAAGCCCATGTGCCACAACTACTGAACCTGTGCTCTAGAGCCCACGTGCCACAACTACTGAAGCCCACGTACCTAGAGCCCATGCTCCGCAACAAAAGAAGCTGCCGCAATGAGAAGCCCGCGCACCGCAACGAAGACCCAATGCAGCCAAAAATAAATTAAATTAATTTTAAAAAAATTTTGTTAGGTGTGATAATAGTATTATGGTTACTTTTTTTTTTTTTTTTTTGTTCGTTTGCAGTACGCGGGCCTCTCACTGTTGTAGCCTCTCCCGTTGCGGAGCACAGTCTCTGGACACGCAGACTCAGCGGCCATGGCTCACGGGCCCAGCCGCTCCGCGGCATGTGGGATCCTCCCGGACCGGGGCACGAACCCGCGTCCCCCGCATCAACAGGCGGACTCCCAACCACTGCGCCACCAGGGAAGCCCTATGGTTACTTTTTAAATTTAAAGTTCATGTCTATTAGCAATGCCCCCTAAAATATTTATGCATGAAATAAGATGATAACTGGATTTATTTTAAATGCTCCAGTGAGGGATAGGGTAAGGAGTACACGAGGGTTTACTATAATTCTCTCTACTTTTGTGTCTGTTTGGAAATTTTCATAATGAAACGTTTAGAAGAAAAAGAATGGCAAAGGATGAAGACAGATCACTGTATAGGAAGAGTTACACGTACAGGTTTCAGAAATTCTGGTTTTGAGTGAGGTTTGGCCCCATAAAGATGGGTGGGACGGTGCAGACTCCCCAGTCCCTTGGACTTCAAAGAAGTGGCACGTCCCTTAAAATGAGCCTTTGCATGCCACCCTGGAATTCATTCATTTATTCACTCACTTGCTCATTCATTCACTACCTCATTCACTACACAGTTCATTCATTCATTCATTGGCTCACACATTCATTCACTGTCCAATTCATCCCTCAATCTATCAATTCATTCATTTGTTCAGTCACCACCCCTATTTGTTGAGAGCCTATAACGTGCCAGACTCTGAAATAGACACTGAAACGAAGGTGGTCAGCTTTGTCCTTGTAGTGCTGACAGTGGAAAGCAGGGAAGGGATTCAACTTGTTCAATCTGCCATCACACAAATATATCTTCACAAACCATGAAGAGTCTGAGGAACAAAGTGAATTGTGTGCCTTCAGGGAGTTTAACATGTTGGGACATGACGTGGTCTGGGGTGAGGGATGCTCAGGGAAGGACCCTCTGTAACATTTCAGCTGAGACTTGAAGGATAAGAAGGAGATGGCCATGGGAAGAGTCCAGGAAGGGGAAAGACATTCAGGCCAAGAGAACAGCAAGAGCAAATGTCCTGGGGCAGGAGGGATGGTCAGGAATGTGAGGTCCGGGAGGGTGGCTGGGGCAGACGGCCAGAACAAGGAGCTTGTACCAGAGGAGAGCCTGTAGGCTGGGGAATGTCTGGGGTGTTCACCGCTGCTCTTGAACCAAAAGAAACTTCTCCCCCGGAAACAGAACACATCCTGTCGTGACATAAGCCTTGGGCCAGCGGACAAAGGCTCCTGCAAGTTATGTAGACAAGCACTGGGAAAGTTTGTGTAAGTGTCTTCCAGCAAAAATACTCTACTTAAGAATGTTAATCTGGAAGCAGGGGGAGGAGAAGAGAGGGAGCCTGCCCTGGGGCAGAGAAGAGGCTGCTACAAAGGGAACATTGGAATCGCTGAGTAAGTAAGACTCCCAATTAGAGATTGAAAAACCTGCGGTGAAGAGGTGGCCGGCTCCAGCCCCTCCCTCCTTCAGCCACCCCACCAGGGGAAGGAAGTCCCAGCCAAGCCAACGGTGGGGACAGTTGCCCAGTGATTTATAGTCCTGAAACAAAGGGTCCCGAGGAAAAGCCCTGTGAACCTCAGACATGTTGTTGGAACAATTAGAGCCCATCCATCTATTTGAGTCAGCACAGTATCTGGAAAATGGGCCTGGGGCAGGGTTGGCACGGGCTGAGCGCCAGCTCTTCACCCAGAACTTTCTACGTGGTGAGCAGGCACAAAAGCCTGAGAGATGAGGGCTATAAGCCCCATTTTTCAGATGAGGAAAATGATGCTGGGAAAGATGACCTGCTCAAGGTCTCCAGCTAGGAGATTCAAATTCGGGCCCTTTGAGTTCCATCGAAGGCCACACTCTTTCTTGTCAAATCTTAGTTTCTGCAGCTGCCTGGGGTTTACGGTCCCTTGGGGGCTACAGGGCTTTTTCTCCAGTTTTCCAAGATTGAGCTGCTATTACTCATGCAAGAGGTTTTGGCTCCCAGCTCCCAATCCACCCTAAAAAGACCAAGCTAGGGTATCCAAAGCCAACAGCAGCCTTCTGTCCTGCAGAAGCAGTGCTCACTTTCTCTTTTGGAACTCTGATTCTACAGGGACCTTGGAGGCGTCATGAGTAAGAGTCCCCCACCACCAAACCATCTGCAGTGTTTTGGGCCAACGTGGGAGATATGGGTGATACAGTCCCCCGCAGGGCACAAGCACATCCCTGTGAGCTGACCCCCAGCACCTCTGCTTCAGGAGCACTGCATCTGATCAGCGATGTGATCCCAGCACAACACAATCTGGCCCAGAGAAAACCCACAGCAAATGGTCACTGAACCAAAGAATGGGCCTTTGGCACCGGAGACATTGCAACAAACCCAACTTGAGAAAGAAACAAAATAGTTCATATTAAAATGAAGAAACGGGGAGGTACTTATGGTATAATGTTCATTATAAAAAGAATACAAAGACACATAATTTTTTTTAACAAGCCCACATAAATCCAGTAGGATTTTCATCATGTAAAATAACGTGCGTGTATATGCATATAGCAAAAGTCCTAGATGAAAATGCAAACCAAAATATTAATAGTCATACCATTGTGCATTTGGTTCGGGCAGGAAAAAAATCTGTTTATTTGTTTCTTTAATTTTTTTCCTAAATGTATTAAACGAACATGTGCAATTTTCCAAATAATAAGGAAAAGCTGTAACTAATTTTTTTTAGTACCATAGCTCTAAATAATAACGTTTAGGGCACTGCCTGCCTCTCTGAACCCAGAGCCAGCTGCTGGGTGCCAGACAGGGGTTTGATATCCCATGAGCTCAAGGAGAACCCCCCCTATGCCTGCAGGACCCAAACCATGGCACCAGGAGCTGCCCGTTCTCTGCCCGGGGCCTCGGGGTTGAGCACGTGGGTGCCAGTTCTCACAGCCATCTGCCAGACCTCACCACCATCAAGTACATTTCCACGACTCCTTTCCCCAGAAGCAAGTCAGTAAATCAAAGCACGCGAGGTGGGCCCTTTCGGGTAAAACACAAAAAAACTTAATCTTTGGTCCAGAAGCAGTAGATTGCGGCGGTAGGTCAGCAGCCAAAACCATTAATCTTTGCCGCGTTCCCCAACTGGCCCGAGTAGTAAAGAAGATAATACCCCAGCAGAGTCAGTGACCCACTACAAATTGGTCCTGAAAGGTCCACCAGCATAAATAGACTTTTGCTGATCCAACACTTGTTAGGAACCCCAACAAAGAGACTATTGGCTCATCTGATGAGCCGCTAGCAATGGGCCCTTGTAATGGCTGGTGATGGATGACCACCCTCCCTTAGAGGGGAAGATGCAGCTCCTGGTATGGGGCCCTTTCTCATCTTAAATTTGTCCTCAATAAATCACAGGTGCGGAGGAGCCGGCATCAGTTTCATTACACCTACATGCTCCAGTATCAATCACGCCACCATGGCGGCCTGTCTGGGCGCAGTTCATTTCAAGTGGCTTTTTCTGTCCTGATTCTGTTTCCATCGCAATGCGTGCCTCCGTGGGCGGGAGGAAGAAGCTTCTCCCTGAAGGCCTCTGCTTCTTTGGCTTCGGCACCTACTCCTTCCTCTTTCTCCATTGACTATTCTCCAGATGAGAGCCATTCTGAGCTCTGCACCCAGTGGCCGTTCAAAGACTTAGAATCAAGATTTGTTTTCAGATAACGGCTCAGACATCTGCAGACTTGGAGTAAGTCACTTTACTTGGCTAAGGCTCAGTTTCTTCATCTGGAAAATGGGGCTAATAACACCTATCTGTTGCGACCAAACACGGTGATATGTGTCACAAGCCTAGCGCTGTGCTGGGTCCAAAGTGTCGTTAGTCCCAACCCATGCTCATTCCTGTCTTGGATGCTGGCTAGAAAGTATCACAGAGATGGCTGATCTTGCTTTCCTCTGGACCCAGACCCATGAGGAAATAGAAACTCCACTGTTCCTCTTCCTTGTATCCACCTGCCTGGACCATTCCTGGCGTCAGCAAAGGTGTGTCAATTACAGCTCAGAATTTATGAAGATGCGGCCACAGCTCGTTTTTTGTCTTGTTCCTTTCATTGTAGGCAGTTAAAATACGCTTAAAACTAAGGACACCAGAGAGCTCTCAGACCTCTTCTTTTTTTTTTTTTTTTTTTTTTTTTTGTGGTACGCAGGCCTCTCACCGCCGTGGCCTCTTCCGTTGCGGAGCACAGGCTCCGGACGCGCAGGCTCAGCGGCCATGGCTCACAGGCCCAGCCGCTCCGCGGCATGTGGGATCCTCCCAGACCGGGTCACGAACCCGTGTCCCCTGCATCGGCAGGCGGACTCCCAACCACTGCGCCACCAGGGAAGCCCCAGACCTCTTCTTAAGGCACATAATCATATACTGTAATGTCATTAAATGCATGTATAAGGCTCATCATAAAAGCTGTGAACTTCTGTTTTAAAGAATCATAAATGAGAATAAATGGTTTCTTTTTAGGCAGACCCTGTGCCTGTTTCCCACGGCCACCAGAGGCGGGACCGATGCAGCCTCCAAGACGGCCAGCGGCCTCCTCTGGAGGGCATAGCCCGGCTGCCTCTTCTGTGAGTGGAGTGCTCAAGGCCCAGGGCAATCCTGGAAATCGTTAACCACAGGAGCAGATCTTCTAGCAGAAGGGAGGGGAGCACAGGACCCTGCTGCTGAGCCAGTCAGGGATGTCAGAACAAGCTTTTCAAAAAGACACTTCCATTCACTCTAAACCTACAAGAGATTTGGAGTGGCAGAACCATTTATTTGCAGAAGAGCTGGGGAGGGGTGGAAAGGACAGCCAGAGAGGAAAGGAGGAAGAGAGGAAAAGAGAAAGGCAGGAGAGGCAGGGGGGCAGAAGGAGAAGGTTCAGAAAGCAGGTAGGGGGGAAAAGAGATAGAAAGGGATATGAGGCAGGCTTTACCTAAGCACACCGTAGTTCATCAGCGCTGCACACTGGCTCAGAGTCTGGAGGAAGATTCTACAGAGCCGAGTGTATATGCAATACGTCTCAGAGAACAGAATAGAATACAATAGCGATGCTGGTGCTGATGATACGATGATGTTGAGCACTCACTGTGCGTCCAGTCTTTGGTTTAAGTTCTTTACAAACAAAGCCTCATTTAATTCTCCTAATGACCCTATAAGTTAGCTACTGTATTTCATCATTTCTAAGATGGACACTTTCTTAACATTTTTTTTTTCCTTTTTGCTGTACGCAGGCCTCTCACTGCTGTGGCCTCTCCCGTTGCGGAGCACAGGCTCCGGACGCGTAGATGGACACTTTCTTTTCCTCGTTTTAACATCTCTGAAATTGAGACGATTTTACAATCGCTGTCAGCCTGGCAGCAGTCTTAATGTCATTGCCACATCTGGGGACACATCAAAACTTGCAGAATGGGTTGCTGTGGCTTAAAATTCTGAGGAAAATAGAGGACTTGTTCTTAAAGAAATGCTACTAGTGATGTTTGTGATGTTACAGAAGATGCTACTATGTAGAAAAACATGGACCACGACAATTCTGAGTCAATTTCAGAATATGAAGAAGTTTTAGGAATACCTTAAACAAACTATTTCATTTGTAGTTTCCTTTTTACGTACGTACAATGGCCTTATGATAAAAACCTATGTCTAAATAAACCTGTAGAGCTCTTTCCATAAATACAAAATTAAAATTCTAGAGGATAAGAGAGTTATCATATCATAGTTTAATTAGCAATGATTCTGTTTTTCCAGGCATGACATTAAATAATGGTGTAACATACAATCACTGGCTACTTGACCTAAAGGAAATACAGTATTGTCCCATCTTACAGATGAGCAAACTGAGGTTTAGGCACCTTTGTTACTTGCTGGAAGCCACATAGAAAGTCAAACCCCCAGATCTTCCTGATTCCAAAGCCTATGTTCTCAGCCATGACTGCTGCACATCTCAGCCATCCCTGGAGCCAGACCAACATAGGTTCAAATTCCAGCTTTGTCCACTTATTGGCTTCTTGACCCAGAAGAGTGACTTCTCGTGTTTGAGCCATAAGGCAGAGCTGATGATGAAATCTGCTTCTCCAAGTTGTAGGGGAGAAAATCTTTATGTGAAAAGGTTCAGCACGGTGCCTGGCCCCAAGAAGAAGACCAGGAAGTGGGGGGCTGAATGAGGGTCTGCATACAGGTCCATGGGACATCCAAAGAGCATCCCTTTAGCTTTTGCAGCAGCTGACAAAAGGCTTGCTGCACCAGAAGCCCAGATGTAGGACTAGAATGATGGGCACCAATAAAAGATGCTTTTAGCCATATCCCCGGACAAGCCAGTCTATACACACCTCTAGGTACCTGCTAGATGCTCGGCCCGTCCTTCCTACTAACAAAACAAGAGCCACATCATTAATGTATTACTATCATTATTACTATTTACATTTACTGAGAGTCCACACTGTGCCAACACTGTTCTAAGGCCTTTCTGCATATTTTATCTTCACAGTAACCCCATGAGCAGGTATGTTATAGGTGACAGGGAGACCCAGAGAGCTGAACAACACACAGGGTTGCTTTCAGCTGTCCCAGATCTATGCAGGGAGCAGTACACCCAGCATCTTAGGGGCTCATCAATTCATCAGCTCTGCGATATAAGCGAAGTTGATTTCAGTGATAAAGGGTGCCCCCACGCCTGATGACAAGTAAAACATGTTTACTTTAGAAAATTTGGAAAATACTTCATAACAGAAAAGATATGATCATACAAAATCCAATAACACAGAGAACAGCCCCTGGTTCACGTATTTTACACGACTGACATTATACCTACAATTTTATACCCTGCTTTTTTTTCCACTCGGCATAACCATTTCCCCATGTTCTTAGGAACTCTTTCACAACATCTTCTTTGTTGTTTTCAGTATTTTATTGAATGAATGGACCATAATCTACTTACCCATTCCCCTAATGTGGGACAGTTAGCCAATTTCCAATGCTCTAATGCAGACGTATGTGTATAAAACTTTGCTTACATTTTCATTTCCTTGGGATAAATTACTTACAATGGCTTTGCTGGGTCAGATGAACTTGTAAATTTTTGAGACTTTTGATAGAGATTGTCAAATTGCAGTTCATATGTTTAAATGTCTGTTCCAACCCATCCTTGCCAGCATTGAATATTAACATTTTAAAATTCTCTGTTAATTTGACAAATGAAATTTTTCTCTGTTTTAAATTGACATTTTGTTTATGGTAAACATGAACTTTTTTTCAACCTTATTACATGATTATGTCTGTGAATTTGTGGGATTATAGCAGAGCAGTTAAGAGCCTGGGCTAGATCAAGCTGCCTGATCTTGAATCCTGACTATTTAACTTTTCAAAGCTTTATTGTTCTTCATTTTTTAATAAGGATGAGAACAACAACATCTACTTCATAGGGTCTTTGTAAAGAATGAATGAGAGATCCCTTGTAAATTACACCTAGTAAATGTTCAATAAATAATAGTTACTTGAATTTCTTCTTTTGTAAATTCTTTTTCAAACACTTTTTCTCCTAGCATCTTGATGTCTTATCAGTTTGAAAGAGCTCTTTTTATATGAAGGACATCAGCTCTTTTCACATTTATTGTGACTATTTTTTAATTGGCTTTTAAAGGTATATTTTTTCTGCTTTGATGGTCACTGAAATGATCTTAGTGCCACCCATATCTAGTAAAGCAGCGAGGATGAGTTATTTCTATTAAATAAAGGTTTAGAAATAAGAATGGGGGTTGATTTCCAGCAAATGTACCTCAGAAGACATAACTTCAATTCTCAATGCTGCATCTCTAAGCGATGAGGTAGGAATAGGTGGGATTTATTGTACCCACGAGACAGAGCCCGAGCTGTGTGCCCAGAGAATGTTGCTACAGCTCTGATGTCTTGATGCCTAAACATGGTAACTGACACTTCATGTCGGGGAAGGAAACAATGGAGCTTTCTGGAGCCCAGCCTTTCTTAGTTCTGAAGCTGTCCTTGTGTTCACAAGAATATTTCAGTTAAACAAAACAAAACAAACAAACAAAAACCCTCTTACTCCAAGATTTCCATCCATACTTCGGCGCACTCAGTATTTTTCTGTCAATGAGGGTTTAGAGGAGTAAGAAAGCCTCTGTTTTCATTTTTTATGTCTATTAAAAATAAACATGCTGAGAAGCTGTCTTTTAGTCTCTTTATCAAGCCCCAAACGACGTGTAGCCCTTGTCGACTCAGCGTTGACGAAAACAACCAGCACGATTTATAAGGCGTCAGGAGCAAAACTTAGTTAAAGGCCAGTTTCCCTTCCACTGATTAAAACAGAGTTTAGCCCAATGATAAGCAGCCAGTCCCCTGGACTCAGCTACAGCGGACAGGTGGGCAGGACGCTGTCCCCAGCTCACCTGCCTGGGCCCAGCTCATGGGACACCTGGTAAGCTCTCCTACCAGGAGAGCTGGGAAGCCACCTCTTTATGGGTTGGCACAAACCAGACACATTTCATGCTGAGTCAATTTCATCAATACTTTTCTTGCTCTGGAAACTCGGGGCGCTGAGAGAGAGCAATGCCATGATACACAGCAAAGCAGCTTTAAATTCTAATGAGCTTCTCTGTGCTAATTAGTGACTTTGCTAACGGAAAGCTTTCTTTGTTAGAAAACACACCCTCGCCTTGAAGTGACGCAAAATGCCAGCTTTTCCTCTCCCAAATGTATCTATCTCCCTTCATCTTTTATTATCAAGACAAAAAGGGAAGTACTTTGTTCCTCTTGCCCTGTTAAACAGATTTTTTTTTTTTTTTAATTTAAGTGTCTAGCATTGCATTGTGCCTTGTAAAAGCTGGAAAGTGCAAATGATCCATTTCTCCTAAATCCTACCTGTCACCCTCCTGGCAGAAAACGGTCCAGGGGAGCTCTGGAGAATACAGGCATGGCCCAGCCACTTCTGGAAGAGATACAACAGGATGCCCCTCCCGCCCCCTCCCGTTTCACGGTGGGATGGTAATTTGCAAATTGAGCAGCCATCATTATTTTCCAAGGAGGAAGCAGAGTCTCTCCTCCTCACTAGGAGAATGTGACCCAATCATTTGTCTTGGCAACGCATGGATTCTAGAGCACTTGAGAATTCTTAGCCATAAAGCTGATTACTAACACAGGGAGGATGGTTGGAAAGAAAAGTCTTTCTAATCTGGGAAGGAGGGGAGGGGAGGATGAAGAAAAGAAGGAAAAGACATAGAGCTCACTAGCGTGGTTATCAGCCCAAATCGGAGCTTTTTATGAATCAGAACTAGAACTCGGATATGTAAGTGGAATTCTTCTCACTCTCACTTTTCTGCCTTGTTTTCGTCACTGTCCGTCTGGATCTCTCTGTCACTATCTCCGTCTCCACTCTTCTGTCCTTCCTGAGTACTTGATGAAGATACCCTGCCTGGAAATAATTGCATTCAAACCCCTGAGTCCCACTTAAAAGTCTTTGGGTCTGATCAAGATAAACCCCATCAGGCTTTTGTTTCCACTCAAAGTGCCCCATCATTTATTAGAAGAATTAAAGTATCAGTTTCTGTTTAAACATTAACAGGGTGATGCCAAATATTAGTCAGTTCCTAATAATTTTGAGGGATTAAAAAGATAATAAAAGTAATAGTCCATTACATTACCTACTTCAGCAAGATTGTAATGAACGTAATAAATTCTGGATCAGGGTTATAACAACTTCCATCTATTTAAAATGAATTTGTAGGGTTACTTTCATTAACTATGTATATGGGGAAAATGATCTGACATATTACTTTAAAAGAGCTGTAAAACCGATTAGGAGAAAATATGCTTTCCAGACAGGGATGCCAGCCACCAGGGACAACTGCATCCATGAGAAGAGGGGATCCAGCTGCCAAGACAGCCCGATTTTGTCCCCTCTGTGTTGCCCACTTGCTACTCCAAAGAAATGATGAAAAAAATCAGCATTCATCAGAATGAACGAGGATGAGGCAACCCTTTTTTTTTTTCCTCCCCTAGTTCCCCTTAATGAACCAGGGCTTGCTCAGGGAAGTTCTCTGGAAGGAAATAAACCCAAAGCCAGCAAGCCCAGCCTAGCGTTGGGGCCCCCAGGGGAAAGCTGCCGCATTAAAGGGGCCCATGCCCTCATCGCTGGAGGAGACAGGGAGCGAGCACTTGGCTGCACCACAGAAATTACTGCTGCATCTCCAATGCCCGCTTCATTTATCAATTTCATAGCAGAAAAACCCGTATGACTGCCTCGTTCGCTCGCTCGCTAAATCTAGTCACAGAAAGCTCCCCACCGCCAGTCAAGTGTGTTACGCGGGGGGCCTGGATAAAGTAACTTGAAATACCACTAATGATTTATAGTTAATTGAACCTCTAAGTGATTACACTGGCAGGAATGAATGGCGCACACCCGGCTCGTTCCCTCGCCCACTCAGCCCAGCAACTCTGGACAGCCGGGGCCGGGGCGGGGCCGGGGGCGGGGTTGCTTCCGCCTGAGGAAGTCAGCGAGGACCACCGGCAGGCTTGAGGCTTCCTCCCTCATCGCAACCCCCAGCCACTCGTCTGGGTCCTGGCTAAATTGCTCTCGCTTGCAGTAAATGACTCCATGAGCACTGTATCAGACCATTGATCCTTTTTATTAGATTACCCAATTGTAAGGTTAATGCATTTGCATTTGGCAAACGAGTCGGCCAGCCTGAATCCCACACGGGGATCGGTGTTTCAATGGACACGCAAGGAGAGCGGCTCTGTCAACAGATCGATTTGTTGGTAGCATCAGCGATGCTGATTCCCTTCCTCCACCCCACCCCTCCCCAAAAGAAAGTGCCAGGAGCATGCACTTCCAGGGCTGCGTCTTCCTCAGCAGAACCCCCCCTCACAGCCAGGAGGCTAGCACAGCTGCCCACCCCAGTACTCGTGTTTCTGGAAGAAAGAAGGGTCCTGCAAAGGTTTTCTGTCACCTCAGAAAGGGACAAAGGTGGGCAGTTCACCTGGGACCAGGAATCTGCCTCTTCCTTTAAAGGAGGGAGAACCACTACTCAAAGCAGTGACCAAGGACACAGGCTTCAGAGGCCAAAAATTCTTCTCTTCTGAACATGCTAGAGTCAAACAGGGGCAGCCATTTCTACCTGAGTTTCTATAGGCAACATGAATTTTTCTTGGTTTTTCTAAATGCATTAACCAAACACCATTGACGTAGTCCACTCTCTTTTTTTTTTTTTTTTTGCGGTACGCGGGCCTCTCACTGTTGTGGCCTCTCCCATTGCGGAGCACAGGCTCCGGACGCACAGGCTCAGCGGCCGTGGCTCACGGGCCTAGCCGCTCTGCGGCATGCAGGATCCTCCCGGACCGGGGCACGAACCCATGTCCCCTGCATCGGCAGGCAGACTCTCAACCACTGCGCCACCAGGGAAGCCCCAGACGTAGTCCACTCTTGTAAGGATTTTCTAGCAAATGAATTTACAAGTTGGAAAAACATACTTTGTTGATCTAACATGAGCTCTACATTGGAGTGTATAGCTATGGTTTGAGGGAATTAAAAGCAACCCAGAGAAATCACCCCAGAAAACCACATTCTTTTATAGACGGAAAAACAGAGACCCACAGAGAGCATAAAATTGACCCGAGGTTCCCCAGGAAGTTCATGGAAAAATCTCCCGAGTCTCCCACCTTCCAGATCAGCCTCTGGTAAGAGGTGGCTCTGAGGCTGTGGCAGTGAAGAAATAGTCTTTTTATACAAATGGCCTAAGACACAAGCCATATTTCATATTCAGCTGCATAAACTAGGTCTTTGTCTGAATTGTCCGGTGGAGTAAGATTCACTGCAAGTACTGCTTACGATATGGATTTGTTCAGCATCTTGCCTCTGAGGACAAGGAAGCTGGTTTCGTTGTTGCAATTCAGTTCGCTCTTCCTGCCGTTCATGTTCCATAGGTGGCCCGAGGCTGGGGAGCATCCCATCATGTGGAGTCAGAAATCAGGGGCTCATTTCCAAGCTGAGCCACTTAGGGGCTACGTCATCTGTCTGAGCCTCAGGGTCCTCATCTGAAATAATCCTTCACTTGCCAATTGCTCAGAGATGAAATGGGATAATATGTTTAAAAATGACCAGCATGGGTGTGGCCCTTATCCATGTAGAGCTCCTTATCTATAAGCTTCCTCCCTCCCAGTTTCATAGGAAAATGGTAATTTCCTGAGCCTTATAGGCAATAACTGATCAATGACAGGTAGCTGGGGACAGCTCAAACCAGTGGACAGAACTGCTTACCTAACTAGTTCTTCCCTGCTTTGTAAAAGAGACACAGACCCTTGCCCAGACTCTTACCTCCCTCCCCTGCTGGAGGCTAGAGGCTGACTGAGACTTCTTTGAATTGCCACTCAGATCCTCCCTGAGTCTCAGATGGTAAGGTCATTGTTAAAACAACGGTCTTAGTCACTAACATTTTTCGAGCCCTCTGTCATTTATCAAGTGCTTTTTACAAGCATTTAACCTCATCTAATCCTCCTAACAACCCTGTAAGTTTCAAATGGTTATGCCCACTTTACAGACACAGAAACAGGGACTGTCCACAGTGACACAGCTGGGTAGGGCCGGAGCTGGGGGTTAAGCCTATGCCTGTCAGACTCCATGATCCGTGGTCTGTCGCTGTGCCCTCCTCTTAAGACTTGCGGTATCTTTGGGGCAGGGGACAAACCAGAGTTCAGCAGAGACCCTGGCTTTTCTTTCCCTTTCTTGCTTACTATTCCATTAAGCCACCAGCCCAGGGACAGGCTGTTTGTCCCAAGGAAAATTGAAGCTTCGGATGTGATGGGGGAAAAAATGACTGAGTGAGCAACAGTTGACCTTGGTAAGTTATTGAGAAGGTGCCGAGGTGGCAAGGCAAGGTGGTGACAGGGCCCCGGGGGCCCTTAGGAAGGGAGCTTATCTGATGGTGAGTGTGATGTGGGCAGATGCTCCCTGGAGATAGCTGAGGCTGGTCTATCTGCCAAAGAGGACAGAGACAGGCCCCAGCTGGAATGGGCTATTTGTCCAGAAAGTTCCCAATGTTAGAGTTTGGTGCCCTACAAGCTTTGGGCCTGAGCAGGTCTAATTCTCATTCCCCATAGACCAGAGAATCAGCTGCAGCCACTGTTCTAAGAGAACACACAGAATACCAGGATAGGGGAGGTGGGTGTCCTGCCCAAAGTGGCCTGTACAGGTAGACTCTAAGTGGGCCTGTATTTGTCTGCAGGGCTGTGTGTGTATGTGTGAGTTAGCAGGCACGTGACTGAGTGTGATGTGTGGGACAGTGTTTCTGTGTATAATTGTGTCTGCAGGAGAGGATGAGGTTGGTGGGCATGTGTGTAAGTGACTGTAGCTGGGCACACGGATGTCCACGGGACTGTCTGTGCGTCTATGTAGGTGTTATGTCTCCCTGAGAAGTTTAATGGCTGCAGCTCAGCAGAGATGAGGGATGGTGGGGGAACGGTTGGCCCATTCAATAGAGAGGTGACCATTCAGGGAAGTATGGGCTGCAAGACCAAGGAGGGAAATGATCCTTTAGGGAAAGGATCCTCCCTAAAGGGAGTTAGGGAGGACTGCCTGGAGGAGGGGGGACGTTTGCTAAACAGGACCTTCTTCCTAAGTTTCTGACGGGATAGGTCTGAACCAGAATTTTGAAAACCTCTATTACCAACCAGAGGCATATTTAGTCTATTGTCCCCAGCACAGAAATGAGGACATCGCCCAGGCCACACAGCATGATGGGCTAAAACTGTTAACCAGGCTTCTCCCTGTAAATATAAATGTGTGCTCCCCAGCAGGCTCTGTGTGTATGTGCGAGGAGACAGGTGTACACAGGACAGCCTGCCGGTCGCCTCAGACTCTTGGACTTGGGGTTTTCAAGTATTGTCTTAGGTGTTTCCTAGCCTGGCTTGACCTGGCTTTTCGCTTACGACACAGAAGGAAAGACCCCTGCCCAGCACTGGGCACTGGCCTGGACCCTGTGGCGACTGAATCCCACTTCCAGCACCACCTCGTACGGCCGCAGGATCTGAGACCAGCCCTTTCAGCAACGTGACCCTCAGTTTCCTCATCTGCCAAATGAGGATGATTATTCCTCCCATACCTGAGTTACGCACGTAGAGACTGGAGTCCCGACCCTTAGCAGTTGTGCGACTTCAAGCACATCACTAAGTCCTCTGAGCTTAGGATCCTTATCTGTAAAACAGGGATAATAACAGCACATGAGATAATGTAAAGGAAAACACTTTACAAAAATGTTTTCAATAGCATTTGCGAGAAGTCACCTGTGAGATGGAAAACCTCAGCCAGATTCTCAGTTCTCAGCCCCATCTGCCTCCACTGCCTGGACATTTCTCTGAGGATCTGGGCCTCTGAGTGTTGTCTTCAGGAGGTAAAGAGACCCAGACAGGGGCCTGCAGGACCCCAAGGACAGGAACGCCCAGGGATGGAGTCTGCTGGCCAGAAAGCACTGGCCCATAGCTCCCTGGAGCCGTGCGGCAATGATTCAGGAAAAGGCTGACAAGGATATTAGCAGTGTGGGTTTTTTTTTTTTAATCCTGAGCCCAGAGAAAATGCACGGTCAGGAATAAAGGCGCCCAAGAGAACAAGGAGAAAGAGAAATAATCAGAATTAGCCAGCGGGCGGGTAGCTGGAGCAGGGGTGACAGAGTCCCACCTAGGGCTGGGAGCCCCTGCAGGACCCCTGGCTCAGGAGGCGTACAGGGAGTGGGCAGGCCTGGCCAGGCACACAGGAGGGATGTTGGCTGCCCTCGCCAGGACCTGGGCCGACTGGAGCCCAGCGAGCAGGCACAGTGGAAGACAAAGAAGCCAGCACCAGGTGAGTCGGGCTCCTCCGGGGGCTGCCGGTGCACCCTCTCAGGCCCCTTCAGCCACAAGGTGGTAGAAAGGGTCCCAGCGAAGGGTTTGAGTTCTGTGCCGGCCATTGTTCACAGGGCTCTGGATGTGGGCATGGGGGCAGCCAAGAGGCTGCTCAGATACTGCAGAAAGCCGGCAGAAGCTTCTGCAAGCAGGCCTCTGTGACCCCCCCCTCCTGCGCCAAGGCTAAAATGAGATGAGGATGACAGAGACCATGGCCCAAGAAAGTCACTGGGGTGCTTTCCCTGGCAGGTGGACCATGAATAACGATATTCCAGGAGGTGGTCCCAGTGCCTGCTTTAAGAGCAGAAAGGAATGGATTTTGATGAGCTGGGGCAGAGACATCCCCTTACATGGGTGGTGAAACTGACTGACGTCTTTCCTAATTGAAAACTGCTCTTCACAAATCATGTTAGACTATCAGATTGCTTAAGAAAAAACCCTGTCCCGAGTGTGTGTGTGTGTGTGTGTGTGTGTGTGTTGGAGGAAAGGTCAGAATTAATGCTTCCGCCCCTGATTCCACTGCAGATTCCAAATTAATGGAGTATAAATTAATGACAAAAGTGTGTGCTGTCCTGGGAGTGAGATGCTTCTCCACACGCCCTCACTCTGTCCTCGGGCAAAACGCTTCTTGGCCCCGAGAGTCTTTTCTACAAATGTGATAAGGAGAACAGGACTGCAAGTCCCCAGCTCACCCTCGCCACGGTGGCAACCCAGCCAGCCCAGCCTTTATACTATGAAGACCTTCAAATGGAAGCTTTAGACAGTGTCTGTGTTCATAGCCCCATTATGCAGTATTAAACTTAGCATGTATGAAAAGCGTTCATTTGCCAAATGTAACATTTACTACACCAAAATTTTGGTACCATCATTTTGGCCTTTTCTCCCCCTGTATTTTAATACATCAGCAGCCTTGATAAACGAAAGCATCAGGGCCTCTGTCACACTCTGATCTCTGAACCCCATTCCCAGTTCCTATAACGAAGGTTTCCTTCAGGCTCAAGTTTCTAGAAGAGAGGTTCCTGTCTGCCCATTTGAGGTAAATCAGAATCTTATAATTTGAGTGAAATATAGAAGGGGAAGAGGGTGTGTTTCCCTGGAGCCTTGCTGATAGTACAAACCTCTCTGCACACAGCTCTAAATTACACTTCCTGACACCGGGAGCCCAGCACGCGTTCCCGAGAACCTCTGGGAGCTCTTGACCTTACTGTCTCCTGCCAGAGCTGCCCTGTCTCAGGGTCAGTAACTGAGCAAACGCCCTCTTGCTTTTATACTCCTCCCCGGGATGCCAGGTCCTTGCAGCGATCATCTAGACCTCTCACCCCTCGCCCCCGGCAGCCCACTCTCTATGGGTCACCTATGTGAACATCAAACCCAAAGGACAGCCCCCCAAATTTAATTTATTTCTACCTAAACAAGTTCTTTTATCATAAAGCAATAAATTTGTCTTGGTGCTAGCAATTTGTTGCGGGTGACATAACATTGCAAATTGATTAATCGCTACTGTACACGGCAAAATGAGAAAAGCAAGGAATTATTATGAATAGCGTCCGTCTTTCACGGGAGGGATTCATTATTCAAAAGTGCTCACTGGTGCTTACATGTGCCCTCGGTGCAGATTACATCCATTTGCAGACTTCCCACATCATGCTTACACAAATCAACAAACGTGCATTTATTAAGACATAGAATGAAAGCTATTTAAAAGTGAAAAATGGCCTTTTGCATCCCTTTTCTTCAAGGAAGGCAAATCTGGGTGGGACGTTCCTGGGAAGCGGCCCCGCAGTGATCATGTGAGTGTCTCCGGGTTCTGTGCACCCTGGCTCACGCAGGCGCTACCAAGTCTGCCTGCTCGGCCAGTGTCAGAGCAAAAAGATCAGAAATAGCCCCCCACACACACACACTGGTTCTGGAAGCCTTGCTCTGGCTCAGGAGACTTAAGTCATCACTTCCCACTGGGGAAGTGCAGCTGATGGGAGGGCTCAGTTCTCAGAAATGAGCCTCCTTACGGCCCCCACCCCCTGCCCCAAGAAGGAAACAGATATTAATTGAGCACCTACTCTGTACCAGACACTATCCTGAACGCTCCATTTGCATTTAGTAAGGCAAAGCCCTCCACTTCCCTGAACTTTATACAGTTGTAAAGACCAACTGAAATACCGCGTGCACGTTAAGTGCACACGGGTTAGCTGTGATTGCTATTATCATTTCATTTCATCACTTTCAAGGTCAGTATTACTGTCACCATTTTACAGGTGGGGACATTGAGGCTTAGAAAGGCTGCAAGATGTGTCAAAGTCACACAGTGAGTAAAGGAGCAGGGCTGAGCCTCAAGTTAGGATATGGCTCCAAAGATTCGTGCTCCTTTTCACTAAACCATCCCCACAGCTCTCTCTCCTGGGAGTCGAAATATAGCCTATTTGCTTCCTCTAATCTAACAGAGGAGGTCACACACCATCCACATGGCAGCCACCCACTCTTTCCCTTGGGGTGCCCGATGGGATGTTTGAGAGGGTCTGGAGATTTCATGACCTCCCCCATCTCTTCCCCTAACTGCTGTCCACATCCTAGAGCCCGGTCCGTTTCTAAGTCTCGTCCCTTTCTCCTCCATCCACTTGTCCCATCCTCGAGGACTCTTGCTAAAGGAAGCGCATGACTCCTCCCAGTGAAGGCTGACGGGCGGCTCACAGCTCTCGTATTGATTATTCCTGCTGAACTCATACTTTGTTTAAAAATAGCCTGAGATCTCAACTTTCATATTCCAATTAGATTTCAAAGCAACTTTTATAAAATGAGAAAGGCTTCATTATTTCTCTGTTGCTTATAGAGCCATTAACCACTCCCCAGCCAAGCTAAAGGCCCTTCTCATGCCTGTTATCACCCATCAGATGAGAGTAGTTATTCATTCTTTTCCGAGAAACCTGCCCCAAACCACAGACCTGTCTCCGGGCGCCCAGGAGCCAGGGGTGGTCAGGTTATAAGCCTGGGTGTGTGGCTGGAGCTGTGAGCCTGCCCCAGTGAACGCATCGCACAAGACTGTGTTTCTCAAAGGGTGTTCCTCGAACTGTTTTGCTGGGGCTTGTAAGAGTTGCCAATTCTGGGCCTCCCCCAGACCTGCGGTAGAATCATCTGGAGGTATGGCCTGGCAGTCTGAATGTTTGATAAACTCCCCGTATGATTTCTTTTGCCTGCTACGATTTGTGAACTGTTGCCCCAAATACTTCCCAAACTCCCTGCTCAGTTTTTGATGCCATCAGATTGAATCATTGTTTTCTGCAAATTTTGGTTGACTCACTCACTGATACGCCCCATTTTGTGTAGGAGAGACACAACCTAAAAAGTGTTCACTGTCTTCAGGCCCGGCTGACTCCCATCCTAGGTCCCTCAGGGCATCCCTGGGCTCCCTGCAGGACCAGTGTACCCAGGCTGGGCTAGGCCATGGGTCACCTGCTGGATATATTCCATAAAGCTGCTCAGTCTGGGGCGAGGAGAGATCAGACTTCCAGACAGGATGGAAGTGGAAAGGGCATTTCCATGCAGTCCTGGGCTCTGTTTATAATGATCAGAGTCCCAAAGTTCTCAAGTACTTCTGTTCCTAGTTGTTATTATCACAGCCTGTCATTATTCTACGTGCCCTTGAGTAGAGTTCTCACACCGTAGTACGCATCAGAATCACCGGGGGGGACACAGACAGCTGGACCCCCTCCCTGAGCTTCTGACTCAGTAGGTATGGGGTGGAGCCTCAGAGTTTGCATTTCTAACAAGTTCCCGGGTAATAGTGCTGATTCAGGGACCAGATTTTGAGACACTAGACTCTAAGCTCCATGTTAAGCTCTCTGGATCCCCAGGGTCCAGTACATAGTAGGGACGCAATTTCTGTTGGCAGAATGAATGAATGAGTGCGTAACTGTGGGAGTAAATGACATGAGTCCTCTGACTGGGACTCCTCACGTCACTACACTTTGTCTAGGTTACCCAGCATCTGCCAGACATCTGCAGGAGCGCCCAGCAGGAGTATGTGTCCTGGGACAAGGCTGAAGGCTCTTAACTTCAAGACAGGGTTTGTGGCTTTTAACACCCACTGAAACAAGCCTGGCTCTCCTAAGAGGTCATGAGCTATGCAGGGGATGAGACAGCCCATTCCAGCCTTGACGAGAGTAACAGTGATTCTCCCCACCTTGAAAAACGGGCCCATCACTTCCTAGCTAGGTGACCTCGGGCTTGGCCATCAGACTCTAAAGAGTCCCAGTGTCCTCACTGTTGAAATTGGCCCTGATCATTATCTCCAGGCTAAGTGTGAGGGTTTAGTGGGGCTGTGCATAGAGAGCTTAACAGCATCCTACAGGTTTGGGGAGCTTGGTCAATGTCTGTTCCCTCCCTCATTCCCCACAATCCCCAACCCCTGTGAAATGACTCCCTGAGATGTTTCGGGGAGTAATGAATTCCCTCATTTCAGCTAAATCACCCGTGATCCTGGTTTTGTAGAGACGTACGATGGAACATGATAAATTGTTTTAAGCAGAGGCTTCATTCAAATATCCATTTCCCTGTCAAGTTAATTTTGTTTCGATGTATTTTCTAGTGGGTTTTGACTGGGAGCATAGATCGTACATAAACAGAAGAACATTATGTCTTTGGCTCGTTTTCTGAGTAAAGGGGAGCTGATGGCATGGGGGAGGGAAGATCTAGAGATTGTAAAGGACCAGAAGCCCCACTCCCCAGCCGTGACGGGGTGGAAACCTAGCTCTGAGGGTGCATTTTAGGTAGCCTGTATCTGTGTGCAGGACATGGCAGCACCAACTAAATGGCTGAGTTCCTCCAGCTAAGAGCATATTTCCTGGCAACACCCAAGAAAGTAGCCTTGTATACAGTCTCTGTATCTAGCCAAGGCCTCGAATGCATTGTCTCACTTCCCCTCTTAAACCCTAAAGACTTCAGGGTGTATTTCCTAAGAACAAGGACATTCTCTTACATAATCACAATATAATAGTCAAGATGAGGAAATTTACAGAGATGCCATACTGTTATTTAGTTCACGGTCCATATTCAAACGTCGCCAACCCTCCCATTAATGCTCTTTATAGCCATTTATTTTTTTGTCTCAGGGTCTGGTTCAGGAGCACGTGTTACATTTACTGGTCGTGTCTCTTCAGACTCCTTCCATTTCGGACAGTTCCCTTCTCTTTTTTTTTTTTTTGCAGTACGCGGGCCTCTCACTGTCGTGGTCTCTCGTGTTGCAGAGCACAGGCTCCGGACGTGCAGGCTCAGCGGCCATGGCTCACGGGCCCAGCCGCTCCGTGGCATGCGGGATCCTCCCGTACCGGGGCACGAACCCGTGTCCCCTGCATCAGCAGGCGGACTCTCAACCACTGTGCCACCAGGGAAACCCAGTTCCCTTCTCTTTGCCTTTCATGACCTTGAAATTTTTTGAAGAGTTTCGAACAGTTATGTTGTAGAAGGTCCCTCAGTTTGCTGCTTCTTGAATAGATTCAGGTTATGAATTTGGGGCTGAAACAACACAGGAGTGATGTGTCCTTCTCAGTGCATCATATCTGTCCCATTCTTGGTGATCTTGACCTTGATCACTTGGGTAATGTAGTGATCCCAGATTTCTCCACGGTAAAGATATTATTTTCCCTTTGTTATCCATAGGTAATTTGTGGAGCAATGCTTTGACATATGTAAATTTCCGTGTACTCATTCATTTTAGTTTCTATTTATGATTCTTGCCTGAATCAATTATTACTGTGATGGTTGCAAAATGATGGATTTTCCTAAATCCAACATCTTTTTTCCATTTCCCACTTGGCATTCTACTGTAAGAATAAAGTAAAAAGAACTCTCCCTCCTTCCATCTATTTATGAATTCGTTTTTTGATTTCTGACCGTATGGACTCAGAGATTCTTCTTTTATTCGATGTGTTATAATCCATTGCTATCATTATTCGATGCTTGAATTGCATGATCTCATTTGATCCTCGTGACAATTGGGTGATATTATCAGAGATGCCCGTATTTTCACTTTGGGTCTTACAGCTACATCTGCAGGCCCCTGCTTCCCGACTCCCAGGCTCAGGGTCTGTCCCTGGATACACTGCTGTTCGGGCAGCTCCCTATCTGCTCAATGTCCTTGCTGGGGAGACAGGAGACCACACGTAACTTCACCAAGCCCTGATTCTCCAACCTCCCTTCCAAGCTCGCTGTGAATGGGCATTCAGGGTGGAAGGAAGCCTGATTCCCTCAGCCCTCTCTTCCTCTGTTTGAGGCAGCTCAGTCGGAGGCAGGAGGCCTGTTACCTAATCTGTGAAATGGGTCAATCTACTGGGACATCATTGACATCAAGCTCCCAGGAACTCTTGGCACGAGCCACTTTGTAAATCAGTGAATCTGACTGCAGGAGCTTGGCCACTCCTGAGTTCACCGTTCAACAAATATTTGCTGAGCTTCTACTATGTGCCAGGCTCTGGGCTAGCCCGGAGGTACAGCAATGAGCAAGTTAGACAAGGTGCCTGTTTCACAGAGCTCGTATTTGACTGGCGTAGATAGCAATCAAATCATCCCCCAGGTAAATATCCAATGACGCAGGGATAGGCCTCTGCAAGGAGGGACCATTATGTTGTGAACATGTCTAACAGAGGACTTTGACCTTGCTTCAGGCGTCAGAGAGAAGTAGTCAAGTTAAAATCAATGGATTACAACACACTTTATGTGAGGCCATTACTCAAAGCAGAGAAGAGGGTGCTGAGACTCAGATTGGTTAAGTAACTTACCCAGGGCTGCACAGTAAGAGAATGCAGATTCACATCCAGGTCCACTGACTCCCCCGCCCGTGTTGTGCGGCTGTTTTGCCAAAATGGTTTCCAAAGGGTCTCCAAGGATTCTCGGCAAAGGGCCTGTGTCCATCTGTCCAACTTGGCAAACTTTGAGTTCACTGTGGCTCTGCAGGACCCTGCTAAGTTGCAGCAAGGAAGAACTGACTCTCTGTTAGGCCCGAACGTTCTCTAAATCAGGGTTTTTTTCTTTCTTTTAAGGACTAAAGCCAGGAAAATTGACTAAGCCTAAGTATTAAAACAAGGCGAGTAGGTTCAAGCTTATCACGCAACAGCAGAGATCTATAATTGTGCACCAGGCCGTGAACTAAGCACAGAGGGAGGCTGAGAGTCACCCAGATGGGTCCAAGGCGAGAACCCATGCTCTTAACCACAGCACAGGGCTGTCTCCCAAGGGATGTCCATCTGTCTGTCTCCCTGAGCCCTCGGAGCAGCCAGGCAAATTCCAGGAGGGAGAAAGGATGCCCACACCTGCCCTCACTGCCCAAAGCATCGGGAAGAGTCAAGGTTGGGGCAGCTCAATCTTATAGTCGCACCGTCCTATGCTCAGCACAAACACCCCCAGCCTCCAGGTCTCCTCTGGCTGGCCTTGGCTGGTCCTGGCTTGATACCTGATCCCCTTGGAAGCTGACACCTCAGCTTGAGAGGGATCAGGACAGACACAGCTGCCGCCACGGGAGCCTCAGCCGACTTCAGGGAGAGACTCTGAGGACACTGGCCTGTGAGCTGTCCCCCCAGCTCCCTCTTTTATTTTAGCTCCACACCCAGGATGATGTGTGTATAAACTCTTGCATAGAACAATAATGGCAGAAAAAGAAAAACATTCAACTCAACTAACTTGGCTAAGTTTATACAGCTGGGAAACTGGGCTCAAAATGCAGGCTATCTCTCTGCAGAGCTTATGCATTTAACCTTCTCTCAATGAACCACCTTCCGATATAATCAGGTGTAATATACACACGTTCAGTGCCTGACGTATAGTAGATTCCCCGTTGTGTTTGTTTAATGCATGGGTTCAAATGTGTATATGCCTGTGTTTGTGTGTGAATGAAAGTGTTTGTGTATGTGAGTGTACAAGCTGGATGGCATGTAATGCAGATGGCTTGAATTGCATATAAGGCAGAGGTCCTGAAGTTATTGCAGGAGATGCAGTAAGATCAGGAATAAGGGTTATTTCCTGCATCCCAGTTCTTGTTTTGTCTCATGCTTCTCCCTCTGGGGACAAGGGAGAGCATAAACACTGTCCAAAGCAGTTTAGGACAAGGAGGTGATAGCTAAAACCCACCCTGGGCACGGCAAGTTTGGGTCCATTCTCCTAGTGCACGCACCTTGATGAAACTGAAAGATCATAGGATTTGGAACCAGAAAAACCTGCTTCGTCTCCCAACCCCATCGCTTACTTGGGTTTAAGTGACCCTGAGCAAGTCACTTTGCCCCTCTGAGCTGCCGACCCCTCTTCTGGAAGCGAAGATAATCATATGTACCTCTCGGCATTGTTATGAAGACGACATATAAGGAAAATTCCCAGCACAGGTCTGATGCATAGCAAGCACTCAGCTTATGTAAGGTCCCTTCTTGCTCCTTGCAGATAGCATCAGAGCTGTGATAGTAAAGCCCTCAGGGGAGAGAAGGATGACGGTTCTCAACCTCAGCTAAACATTGGAGCCCCTGAAACCTGGACCCCACCCCTGAGAGGCTTTCATTCACTTGGCCTGGGTGGTGGCCTGGGAATCAGGGCTTTTAAAAGCTGCCCAGGTGATCCTAATGGGCAACCAAGGTTGGGAATCTCTCGTCCATAGGGTTTCCCTGCCATTCATTAAATGCCTCATGGGCTTTGCCACTAGTCTGTCTGGTGTCTGCTTTGTCAGCTCAAGTCAAGACAGAGGGAAGGAGGAGGAAGGTCATCCCATCCGAGGCTAAAACCCTCTCCCTTGAATTGGGACCTGGATTTCCAAATCAAAACTCAAGTGAAATAAGTCAGACATAGAAAGACAAATATTATATGATATTGCTTATATATGGAATCTAAAACAAAGCGTACAGATGAACTTATTTACAAAACAGAAGTGGAGTCACAGATGTAGAAAACAAACTTATGGTTACCAGGGGATAAACTGGGAGATTGGGATTGACATATACACATTACTGTATATAAAATAGATAACTAACAAGAACCTACTGTTTAGCACAGGGAACTCTACTCAGTACTATGTAACGGCCTATATGGGAAAAGAATCTTTGAAAAAAAGAGTGGATATATGTGTATGTATAACTGATTCACTTTGCTGTACAGCAGAAACGAACACAACATTTTAAATCAACTCTACTCCAATAAAAATTTTTTTTACAAATCCCTCCCAAAAAGAAAACCTTAAGTATCTTAACCTAACGATAGAAACTTTTTTGTGTGTGACTGCATGGATATACAAGGTGTTGTAAGATAGAAACATGACGTCTTAGACATACATTTAGCAAACAGACTTTGCTAAAGAAAAAAAAAGACCACTCGACTAAATTATATTTAGCATCTGCTATGTTCCAGACACTTTACCTCCCGTCCTCCCAAATTCTCTCAATAATCATTGTTCACAACACCCTCTTGAGTGTGCCAGGGCTAGTAGGGGTAGTTATGTCAAATATGGGGGTATTCTCACCTCTCAGCCTTAAACTCCTACTCCTTTATACCTAGGCTTCTCCGCAGATTTCTGAGTTGTTTTGGAATTTGCATGTAAAATAAAAGCTTCCTACATAATTGAAATTATGGCCAATTGACCGTGAAATGGAAGAGTGTCCGTGACCAATGAGGTGTTGGGCTGGGGAAGACGTCGTTGTGCTCAGAAATGGGGGCCTCCGGAGCCCCAGGGCTTGTTCTCTGGCTCCGGGAGAGGAATCCTCCTGGAACCTTCATGGCTCCCAGCCAGGCCCCCACCCTGACCTTGGTTCTTACTCTGGTAAGAAGCAGTTTTGTCTTTAGCGTCACATTATTCTGTTACCTTTTCTCTCTGGGTTGAGACTCTTTCTAGAGGAGGGAATTTGAAGCAGGAAGGCCCACGTGGAATATCTCCTCTCTCAGGCCATGACTTGACAAGCCAAGGACTTTCTGAGCCAGACTGGGGTGTGGGGTGCCCAGAGGGAGGGAGTGGGCGATGATGCTAGAAAGGTAGACACAGCCCAGTTACAGGTAAAACATTTTAACTTTGGGGAGGCAGTGGAGAGGCATCAAAGATACTGGAAGAGGAGTCATGTACAACCTGTGTTTTACAAAGATTGCTCTGCAAAGAGGACTTGAGGGGGTGCAAATAGAGGCAGCGGGTCCAACCAGTCAGCTTCAACAAAAGCCTAGCAAAGTCATCATGTTGGTATGGACAGCATGACGATGATGAAGGAGAAAGGATGGAGGAGACTGGGACAGGACTAACGGGAAAATAGGAAGGGAAAAACAACAAGTGCTATGTACTAGCATCACAGCACTGGGAGGAGACACTGTTATCCCCATCTTGTTGAAGGGGACAGTGAGGCTCAAAGAGGTTATGTGTCTTGCTAATAAATGGTAGAGCCTGGAATTAAATACATTTCCATATGCATTCTAGAAATGTCAATGAATAGATGAGTGAAATACTAAGACAAGGGAGGGGACAATATTTTAATTCTGATCAGACCACACTCAGGGTACTGCATTCAATTCTAGATCCACACTTTAAAGAGAGACTTTGTGTAGCTAATGGAATATATACAAAGAAAAGTGATGTGCATGGTCAAGGGGCTGAAAACTACGCTGTATAAGATGGAAGTTCTGAGGATGTACAGGCTGAAGAAAAGCGGAGGTGGGTGGCATGTGACCCTGCATTCAAATATCCTGGGTCCTCTTGGAGCCCAAGGAGTGAGCAGGAGCAAACTTCTGCAAGGATCAGCAAGGGCCAAAGTGGGCATGTTACAGACTTAGGCCTTTATCTTGAAGGCAATGGAAAACCACTGACAATGTTAAGCAAATGGTTAACACATTTTCAGTGTCAAAAGATCACTCTAGAGGTGGATACAAGAACACCTTATTCAGGGGCTTCCCTGGTGGCGCAGTGGTTGAGAGTCTGCCTGCCGGTGCAGGGCACATGGGTTCGTGCCCCAGTCCGGGAAGATCCCACATGCCGCGGAGCGGCTGGGCCCGGGAGCCATGGCCCCTGAGCCTGCGTGTCCGGAGCCTGTGCTCCGCAACGGGAGAGGTCACAGCAGTGAGAGGCTCGCGTACCGCAAAAAAAAAAAACACCTTATTCAATAAGACTGTATGTTTTCTTCATACGTATTCCAGTACATATCTTAGTGAGTTTATTACTCAAGATATCTCATTATTGTTGCTATAGATGTAAAATCTTTTTGTCCATTATTTTATCTAACTGGTTGTTGGAATTTTGGGCTTTTTTTGTACATTTAATCCATATCCAGCCATCTGAATGAACTCGTTTTATTACTCCCAATAGATATTCTAGTTCATTCTTTTAAGTTTTCTAGGATGGTAAAAACATCTTCTGCAAGTAATGGCAATTCTCTCTTTCAATATTTATAATTTGTAATTTAGAAAATTACATTGCCTCATTGCATTTACTAGATTAAATTGTCTTATTGCTTTTACTAGAACTTCTAAAACAATATTTGATATAACAATTATTTACATAGTGGACTTTTTACCTTATCTTATTGCATTTACTAAAACTTCTAGAACAGTGATTCTCAACCGGGGATGATTTTGCCCCCTGGGGGATATTTGGCAATATGTCTGGAGACATTTTTGGTTATCACAATTAGAGAGATGTTTCTGGCCTCTACTGGGTAGAGGGTCATTCTTATCTTAGTCTTGATTTCAATGAAATGAAATTTCATGGTGTTTCACCATTATGTATGGATTGACTACTTGTTTAAGGCTAAAATTTTGTTGAGTAACGAGTGGTTAAAATTGTGTTAACTAAGATTTTTAAAATCAGAAATAGATATTGAGTCTTATCAAATGTTTTTATAGTCTTCATCAAGATGATAACACTTCTTTTTTTACATTTGACCCGTTCTTACAATTATAATAATAGACTCCTCGGCTCCACTGACATTACTTTAGAAAATCATTGACCATTGTTAAATAAACAAATCCCTGCTGCCTCTCCCACTGCAGCACATTATAAGGCATTGACCATGTGAGAAGTAGCTTGGTTACAAATTAGTGTCAGTAATTTGTAGTGTCTGCCTTTGTGGCTTTCAATGGGGACTCATATGAAGCCACTATTTGCTTCCTCTGGTTTATAATGACTAAATACAGATACCAGGAGCCTCTCATTGGCCTCAGCTCCTCTGAAGGATGACTGCTAACCCCTTTGCAGTCATCTCGGGATTCTCAGTACCACAGCGTGAATTTTTCATATACAAGCATACTTCATTTTACTGAGCTTCGTTTTGTTACACTTCACGGACGTTGTATTTTTTACAAATTGAAGGTTTGTGGCAGCCATGCCTCAAGCAAATCAACTGACACCATTTTTCTGATAGCATTATTTTTTATTTAAGGTCTGTACATTGCTTTTTTTAGACATAGTGCTATTGCATACTTAGTAGACTGCTGTATAGTGTAAACATAACTTTTATATGAACTGGGAAACCAGAAAATTTGTGAAACTCGCCTTAATGCAATATTTGCTTTATTGTGGTGGTCTGGATCTGAACATGCAATATCTCTCAGGTATGACCATACTATAGAGACAGACAATATTGGGGTAGACAATCTCAAATGTTTAGTACCTTTAGTACAGTGGTATGTTTATGTAATTTTAAAATATGTTTACATTGAAACTGTAGGCTCAAAATGTTTTACATAGAGGAATTCACATTCCAAAAATTTGGAAGAAATTGGATTATCAATGATAATAATTTTCTAAAGAGATAGAAAGGTTTAATTTATCAGCATTCTAAAGAAAGTAGGGGAAGCAATTTGGATTCACAGGGGCTGCTAGTCTGGAAAGAAGCCACAAAAACAGGAGCTCTATTTCCCAGGGTCATATCATCTATGGGGAGGATGGGCTTATGCAAAGGAAAATGAAAATAGAAGGTAAGGGATGCGCAGAACTGAGCCATGAATTCTGTGATCCTTCTACCTGGCACACCCAAAATCTATGGAGCTACAAAATCCAAAATACTTAAGTGGAGTCTCATGGAAACCTGTGGAAAGATCGTACAGACTTGGGAAAGGAAGCCAAGAGGAGGTGAGATTGGTAACTTTTAGGGAGCATCTGACAGACCTAAGATATGGAAATGAGGCTGGAAATATTTTACCTAAATCTCCAAGGGTCAAGGAAGCCTTTATTGCCATAGATTTAAGTGAAATATACATAAATATATTTATATTTCTGTACTCATCAATATCCTTACTTATATTTTTATCTACATGATCTGTCAAAGAGAAGTGTATGAAATGCCACTGCCACTACTGTGTTTCATCGGTTTCCTTTGTATCGCTGACAGTTCTTATTATAAATTTCAATGTTATGTTATTTGGCACATCAAGATTCATGACTATTTTTTCTTATTATGGATTGTTTCCATTTTAAATAAAATTATTTTAGTTTAATGCTTTTTACTTTGAATTTGATCTTGTCTTTCTGTGTCATTTTGATGTAGGTGTAAGTGTTGTACAAAATTTGTAGTGATTTCTGTTGTTTACTTGCTTGCTTGAATTCAGTCTAAAAGTCTGAATTTTGTATAAAAGTTTATTCTATTTAAAGACTCAGAATTCTAGTTCCTATTGTATTGCTACCTTATACTTTCTGGGTTTTGTGCTTTTCTTGCCATTAGTTATATTTTCCATTGGCCTAATTTTTAAATTTTGAAAAACATTTAAAATATAGAAAAGCGCTAGTAATAATATATCAAAATATTCCCATAAACTCTGTTCTCTTTATTTTTCTTTTCTCCTCTGGTTAATTGAAGAGTATACCACTTTCTTAAGTGATTGTCTTTTCCTTGTAAAAACTATGCTTGAACCCCTACTTGTCTGTTCATCAGTGTAATGAAGTAAGTCATTTTTGTTGACTCACTCCTAAGAAGAGTGAGTCAGCATTTTTAAATTTACCCCCCATTCCTTCCTAACCCACTTTCATGTTTTCACTGATATAATCTAGAATTTTTAGACTTTAGGTCATTAATGTTTAATTTTATGTTTGTTTATATTACATTCCTCTTTTCCAAGAATTGTTTTTAGATAATTGCATTACTAAGTCACTATAGTTATGGTCCTTAAAATAACATAATAGCTTCAGTTCTATGTTTAACTGGTTTTAATATTTACTACCCTGACTTTATATGTGGATTTACCCATTCTTGTGTCCCCATCAAAGTGGAGTATATCTTCAAGGATTCTATTTGCTTTGTTTTTGTATTTTTGGATGAGCTCATAAATGATACACTTTTGCACATACATCTTTCTGTTGTCTTCACAAATGAACAACTTGGCTGAGAATAGTGTGGTTTTGAATCATAAACTTTTCCTCTCAAAATTCCATAGATATTGTCTTACTGTCTTGTGGCTTTCAAAGTTGCAGCAAAATCTGAAAGCAATCTGATCTATGTCCTTTATAGGAAACTGTTTTCTTCCTGTATGCCTGTGGAGTTTGTTTATTAATTCATATATTCAACAAATGTTTGTTGAGCAACTACTGTGTATGAAACACTGATCTAAACACAGCAATGAACAGAACAGACCGAATCTCTGCCTTCATGGAGCTGACATTCTAATGAAGAGAGACAGATGATAAACAAAATGAAGGAGTAAAATATACAGCATTTCTGAAGATGACGCATGCTAGAGGGAGGATAACATTGAGGAAGAGCATAGGGAATTGGACACGTGACAATTTTAACAGGGTCATAGGGAACACTTTAGTAGGGTGATATTCAAGTAAAAACCTGAAGGAAGTGAGGGAGCTAGTCATATGGATATCGGATGAAGCACATTCCAGACAGAAGGAACAGCATATGGAGAGACCCTGAACTGAGAGCATGCCTGGTATATCCGAGAAATAATAGGAAGTCCACTTTGACTGGAGTAGAATGAGCAAGTGGGGGAGAGAAGAAGCTGATGAGATTAGAGTTGCAACGGAGATCAGATCCTATAGGGTCTAGTTAACTTGTTTATGTACAAGTCAGCCTTTACCAAGCCGGATTCCAAGGAAAATATGCACTGGACATTGCTACTGTCTAAGAGGGAGATGTGGTAAACAAAGTTTCCCAATTAACTTGTCTATGGAATCCCTTTAAGATACTTAGGTTGTTCTTGCTCTAATTCAAAAAGTTACATGCATCCCAATGTTCATAGCAGCACTATTTACAACTGTCAAGACATAGAAGCAACCTAAATGTCCATCGACAGATGAATGGATAATGAAGATGTGGCACGCACACACACACACACACACACACACACACACAGTGGAATATTACTCAGTCATCAAAAATGAAATATTAACATTTGCAGCAACAAGGATGGACCTAGAGATTATCATACTAAGTGAAGTCAGACAGAGAAAGACAAATATTATATATGATATTCCTTGTATGAAGAATCTAAAGAATAATAAAAATGAAGTTATTTACAAAACAGAAACAGACTCGCAAACATAGAAAACAAACTTATATAGTTACCAAAGGGGAAAGGGAAGAGAGGGATAAATTAGGGGTATGGGATTAACAGATACACACCACTCTATATAAAGTAGATAAATAACAAGGATTTAGTGTATAGCAGAAGGAACTATATTCAATATCTTGTAATAAACTACAATGAAAAATAACCTGAAAAGAATATATATATATATATATATGTATGACTGAATAACTTTGCTGTACACCTGAAACTAACACAATATTATAAATCAACTATAGTTCAAAAAAAAAAAAGGAAAAAAGAAAGAAGATAAAATACTTAGGTTTTTCTTAAGCTTGAGAAAGTTTTCTTCTAATTCACCTTCAGTTGTTACTTTATTTTTTGTTCTGGTCTCTTTTAAAATCTGTTTTTCATTTTGAAAGTTTTTTTTTAATATTTTAAAGTATTTCATATATAGAAAAGAATATACCCAATGATCTCTTCTTTATGAAAAGCAATGATCTCTATGTTGGAGCACTGTTTTCTGCTTTCCATATATTTATTCTCTGCTTTTTTTCTTTATATTTTGCTAGAGTTTTTCAAGTTTATCCAAGAGTTCTAATTCCAAGTCCAATGTCTGCTTCACCTATTATTAGTTCAAATGCACAACTAAAATAAATTTAAAGCCATTTATTTTGTGATCATTTTAGTTTTTTAGATTAGGTTTTCTATTGTAAAAAAGAATGGCTAATATTTCTTAAAGGCATGCCTTACCCCCAGATATTCTGCTCAGAGTTTTGTATGCTTTATTTCATTTACTGCTCAAATTGACTCCTTGAAGCAGCACTATCTCCACTGAACAGATAACAACACTGAGGCATATAGAGATTAAGTGATTATTGGCTCTACTTTCTGCATTGCCAATTCTGCTTTGTGATACATCTAATGTTGATGTTAACTTTGTTTCTTTAAATTTAGTCTTTTGTTTATTATCTCATCTTTCATTTTATTTCTAACCCCTCTCAGCTTGCTCCCTTCACATCTCATGTTGGTGTACCGTCAGCTCGTTTTTCATTTCTTGTATCATAAGCTTCACATTTCCCTGCATTTCACTGAAGAGGCAGATTTAGACATGTTCTAAAATGATCTTCAGTTTACTATAATCAGTGTTTTTCAAGTTCTTTCCCTGCATTGTGTGCACTGTGTTGCCTGTTTTATGATGAAGACTTTCTCAGATTTCATGTGCTTCCCGTTTTTCCTCCGAGTACTCATCCTTGAGCCAAAAAGAAAGAAAAGAAAGAAAGAAACAAAAGAGAAGTCAATCCAGACATAAGATTTTTCTGGTAAATAAAATGAGATTTTCTCTGGTCTCTCTGCACAGTCCAGCCGGCTGCTGTTTGAATCACTGGACCCAGTACATATGAAGGAGAGCTGGCTCATACGGCATTCTCTCATCCTCTCTCCAACTTTCCAGTGTTTTCCAGTCTTGTATGTACTATGACTCAGCTCATGGGGAGTGAGACGCTCATGAACTGGCCAACTGGTCGTGAGAAGGTCACATACTCCTGAAGAATCTATGTAAAGTGTAAATTCAAACTCCCACCCCTGAGCTCCCATGTCTGTCCCAGGGTCCACTCCTTCCCAAAGCCAACGTCACCTCCCAGGATGTCCACCAGACACCCTCACGCATTTCCACCCCAGTGGCACGACAGCGCTGGGAGCCATACTGGTGGGAGAGTATTGCTGGGCTGGAGTGAAGGCGCTGAGAACTCTGACCTCCTTAGAACACAATTCCCACGGAATGAGGATGGGGAATATGAGGCTGCCTTCCACCTTATGTGGCTCTACTTTCTGCCTCAAGACTTTATCTGACTTTTGGTTAGTGGAAATTATATATATTATATTGATATATACTTTATATATATATATATATATATATATATATATATATATATATATGTATAATTAACATTCCAGGGTTCTAGTGCTGTTAAACATGGCAATATTTGTGTGTTTTAATAAGCATTTCCATGGAAAAGTAGAGAAGACGAAACAGGCATGACCAACTCAAAGAGAAAGAGACAAGCAAGCTCAGGGTGAGAGATGGCCTCGGCTTGCTCTCTGCCCCGGCCTCCCCCAGCCCTCTGACCTTGCCCTTCCCTCACCTCAGCCCCAAGCAGGACAAGGAGTCTCTGATTCCCATCAGAGACAGGTGTTGGAGTTATCAGCAGAGTACACTGGTTGAGAATACAGACTCTGGAACCAGTCTGCCTGGGTTCAAATCCCAGCCCCACCACTTACTAAATAAATGACACAGGACAAATTATTACCAAAAAAAATACTGTGCCTCAGCTTTCCCACCTGTAAAAATGGAGATAATGATAAAACATCTTACTTTCATAGGGTCATTGTGAAGAGCAAGTGCTGTAATATTTGAAAAGCACTTACACTAGCACCGGCCACATAACCATATGCTATGGAAGTAGGTGATTGATTGATTTAGAGTGGCCAGAATTGTAACCCACGGGTTCCTGAGGTTTGAGCCAACTTTTCATCTCCAGGATCCTTCATGAGTGGGATTTAATGAAAATAACAACCCCCAAGCGCCGAGGATTTCTTTTGTGCCAGACCTTCAGTACTTTCCCTGCATAAATCATTGAATCCTCACAACAGCCCAGGGAGATTTGTGCTATTTTTACCCCATTGTACAAATGAAGCTTGGAGGTTTCACCGCTATTAAGCAGAGGAGCTGGACTTCAAATGTGAGAAGTCTGAAAGGCAGAGCCACCTCTGTTTGAAGAGGAAAGAGACTTTGGGAGTTCAGAGACAGGCCACTCCTTTATTAAGAAAGTTCCAGAGCAACTTAAAGAGCCCAAAAGCCAGCACAGATCTGGTGCTCTGCAAATATTTGCTGGATATCTGTAGAGGGAAAGACTTGCCCATGATCAATGATTCTCAACTGGGGGCGATTTTGCCCCCCAGAAGCAAATGTCTGGAGACATTTTTCGTTGTCACAGCTAGTGGGGAGCTGGAGGCGCGGGGTGCTACTGGCATCTAATGGGTAGAGGGCAGGGATGTTGCTAAACATCAATTAGTGCAGAAGGACCGTCCCTCACAGCAAAGAACGATCCAGACCCACGTGTCAATAGAGGGGAGACTGAGAAAAACAAGGCTTTGGAATCAACTAGATCTGTTCACCTTCCCCTTCTATCTCTGACGAGACAAAAGAAACTAGATACCCCCAAATGCTTTAATCACCCAGAAGGACTCCACGCCTTGTAACTTACCTCTGTAAATAGGGCTCTCTGCGTCTCTCAAGAGTTCAGTTCATTGCATTGTTCCATATCTTTGGGACAACCCCAGAACTACGCGCTGGGAGACAAGGAATTGTGAATTTCAAGAGTGGGGGTATTAGGAGAGGAATCCTGTCCTTTAGAGAAAAATTGAGCAGCTGAATAAAAAACTCAGCCGGCAAGCCCCTCGGAGCTGACAGAGGATAAAGCCTGGACTATTTTACATTTCGGAGGCTGCCAGAAAGAAGTGACTCTAGCTTCTTCCACTCAACGGCTTTTGTTTTTGCATTAAAATGACAAGGGAGCTGCTGGGGAGAAGCTGTTGGCCGGGCTCCTGGTCCTTTCCGAGGAGGGAAGCTGGTGCCCCTCTGAAGCGGCTGCGTTAATGTCATGTCATTACACTGTATTGCTGCACAGGTTAATATAATTGGGTGACTATGTGTGAGCAATGATCCGTGCCGTGTTACAGCTCTGAAACAAATGACATTTAACCAGCCGGTCTGGAAGGCTCCTTGTTATCTACCCGGTGAACAATTGGAACGGAGAAGCAGACCTCTGTACGAGCAACTGATGAATTAGTTGTTAGGTTTCCTCGACAGCCGGGATTTATAAGAGCACAATTCTAACATAATTTATTAGATCTATAAACAGACAGATCCGATGTTTTTACTGAGATTACATCTTGTCACCCTCAGATATTGTGTCACTGACAGCCCTGTTATAATTTAATTTTATTATTCTGATAAGGTGTGTGTTTTTTGGTTTTTTTTCCTGAAAAGACATTCTCATTTTAGTTGCAAAGGAATCGGAAACTTTCGTGTTGGCTGATTCTCTGGTGGCCCCCAAACACAGCCCCTTGTCCAGGCTGTGACTGCCAGCCTCTCAAGGGCAGGAAGGAAGTTTTAGTGTGAATGAGTGTATGGCCCTAGCCTGGGGAGTGGCAGGAGGAAGGTGAGAAATGGAATTGACCCTGCCAGAGGAGTCAGTGAGGTCAGTGCCTGATTTCTTGTCCTAGAGTTTCTCACCTTTGCGGGTGGTCGGTCCCTCTCTGCGCCCACCCGTCAGCCCAGAACACGGGCAAGTCCATCCCACGTCCAGTTCCCATTCACCTGAGGTTGAAGCTGGGACCTCTGGCCATCTGGCCAAGGGGTCTCCCTCAGAGCTATTCTAAGCCCAGTCACAGAAAGGCCCTTCTAGCAAAACCATCACAGCTCTGAGTGACCAGCACCTAAAAGTACAGAGACAGCAGCAGTCCCAAGAATCGCAAGGGAGAAAGGATCTGAGGGCTATGAATCCAGCCCAAACAGTGCAAGAAGATAGAAAACCACCCCACTTAGAGGCAATCAGATGGGGGTTTATGTCCCTCGGGTAGCTGTGACCTTGGGCATTCCACTTCTCCTTTATGAGCCATTGCCCCACCTGAAACACAGGAGTAATGACACCTGCCTCATGAGTCCTGGTGAGAATAAAATGAGAAAACAGAGGAGTAGACGTGAAAGCCCTGTGCAAATGAAGGGTACCTTTGTTAGCAACAATATCTCTAAACTCTATTTTTTTTTTCATCTGGAAGGGATATATATATATATATATATATATATATATATATGTATATATTTATTTATTTATTTATTATTGGACCACCAGGGAATTCCCTGTCATTATTTTATAATAATCTACATACAGCTTTAAATTTTACCAGGAACTTATATATGATATAATATAATGTGAGCTCATTTTAATCCTAAAAATATGGCAAGGGTGGGTGACTTTATGATCTCCATTTAAGGCATGAAAAAATTGCAGTTTGTGGAGGTTTCCCAGAGTTATTCAACTAGTTACAGGATTCTAACTCAAAACTGAATAACCCCATGTCTGTGACTCTGCACTTCGGATAAAATAAGGGTTTCCTCTGCTCTGGAAACCTGCTCATTCAGGATTGGAATGGAGCAGATCATGGTTCTGAGGACAGTCAGAATGAAAGTTTGTCACCAGCTCCCTGATCTCAGGAGTTCGCCAACAACTTGCTCGAAGAGATGATTTTGGTCGGTTCACCAAGAGCCCAGGATGGGGGTACTCTGGGGTTTTAGCTCCATTTGCTTTCAGGACCAGCTTCTGTCCCCAAGGCTGGAAGCAATTCTTGGAGTCATCTATAAAGACCCCGTGCCTCGTGGGGAGAAAAGAAATTAATATCAGAAGTGGCAGCATCTGAGTGGCAGCTTCATAACAGGCTTGAACCCTGACCTCTTGGCTACAGCTGGGAGCAGCTCAGTCAAGCACGTCATTGACTCCCAAGGTCCTGGAACCTGAGATGTGCATGTGGGCTTCAAGGTCAACCCAGTCCAGCCCCCTCATTTTACAGATGAGGAAGCTACATTCCAGAGAGGTCAAGGGGCTCACCCAAGGTCACACAGCGGGTAGAGGCGGGGGCAAAATCAGGGCTGGAACCAGGCCTCCTGGTTCAGAGCTCTTTTCAACAGGGGTGCCCTAACAGGCACACTCTACTGTTTGATGCTTTTCTGAGATCCAGTAAAACTCAAGGTCCATCAAAGCACTGCGTAAGAAACGTGCAGGCCACACAGATCCATGAAGTCATTGTGTGCAGCAACGGGAGCCATGCTTGGGGCGGTGGAGGGGGGAGGCACACCCTGTCACCCTTCACCACCTTCACCTCAAACCTCTTGCCTCACCCCTCCTGAGTTCCAGCCCTGTCCCACTCCTATGTGCAGCCAGGTCCTACTCTTAAATCTTAATGCCAGGACACACTGATTTTCTGGATCACTTCTCTATTCTCATTACAATTTCCCTTCCGGACAATTCTGCCTCAGGCCACGCTGGTAAACGTTGTCTGGTCTCACCTGATCCTCTGGACCCTCTTCTAGGGAGTTTGACCCCGGCCCTGAAACGGCAGCTGGATGGGAAAAAAAGCAAAGCTTGCAAAACACAGCAATTTCAGCTCAAGCATCACATCCTCAAAGAAACCTTCCCTGACCCCAGCCAGCCATCTCCACCGAACACCAGATCGGTTTCCGGCATCCTTGGCCAAAGAGCTCTTTTAGCTGTAAGGAGACATCGGTGTGATTTCTTGACTGGAGTGTGTCTTCCCCACGAGAGTGAAGCTCTGAGAGGCCAGGCGATGAGTGCCTCTGTTTGCTGCTCCATCGCCAGTACTCGGCCCGGTGCCTGCCATGAGGCAGGTGCTCAATAAATATCTACTTGATGAGGGAGAAATGCAGATTAAGCACTTCTTTGCCCACCCCCTAAAGAGAGGGGCTGCCATGGAAGATGGAGGGTTCTGGCTGCCTTTGGGGAATCCAACGAGGATGTACCTCTGAGCAAAGAGATAGCACCCCATCCCACCGCGCCCCCTCTCCTTAGGGATGAGTGTCTCCTAACTGCTTCTCAAGGTTGTTCCAGCTTAAAGGGGTTCCTACTTGGAACCCGGCAACCCATTAAGGTAAAGGAGGTACAAGGCAGGAGAGGGAGTCCTGCGGGTCAGCCAGGGAAGAGCCCAGCCACCATGGGAAGCAGGAAGAGAGGCCACAGGGTGCCCAGAGAAGACCCTCTGGAACCTGCCTTTGGGTCCAGAGGGAGAAACATGAGCCTTGGGGCCCAGCACAGGGGCTGTGTCTCAACGCTGGAGTGACAGATCAGCGGAAACTGATCAGAGTCACCGAAGCAGCATCTGTAGCCACTACTCTTAAGAAACAGCTGGCCTGGATCCCTGAGGACCCAGTTTGACTCACATTCCGGTCAAGAGTGGAAGGGGTGGGCTGATGCCTCCAGGACCTGGGGGTCCTCAGCAATAAAGGCTACTGGACAAACTTGGCTAAGGACACAGGTACAACGTCATTGAGAATCATGTTACAGGGTCTGCCCTCTAGGACAGCACTTTTTTTCCAAAAAACTAGAATGCAAGCCCTCTATGTCATTTTACATTTTCAAGTAGCCACATTTTTTAAAAAAGCAGAAGGAAACAGGTGACAATAATTTTAATAATATTAAATCCTATTTAACCCAATATATCCAAAATGCTATTATTTCAACATGTAACAACTATAAAAATATTATTGAGATATTTTACACTCTTTTATGCAATGCACTGACTCTTTTACACTTACAATCTATTCCGTTTGGACTAGCCACATTTTAAGTGTTCGATAACCACATCTGGCTACTGGCTACTACATACTGGACAGCACCAGCTCTAGAAGCTCAACTCAGCCTTCAGCCTGAAAGTCCCATCTTGCAAGTGGACATATCTCAAGGTTATCAGGGGTCTGCAGGGTGGCAAGAGTAGGTGCAGAAATAAAGGGTTTCACAAGCCAGAGGATGTTCACTCAGACCCACCATTCCCTGTATCAACAAAGCCACGCTTTGTGCAAGGTGCGGTGGAACTTCCTCTGGCTGGGAGCACCCTGGGGGCACTGGCTTGGTGGCTACCCAGTGCTCTGCTTTCAGCTTGGGAAATGGAGCTGTTTGAAACTGATCGAGGTTTTCGGCTGCCTGGTCCCCGCACCCCATCTACCAAGCACAAGGAGCGAGGCAGATGCTGGAGACACATCTGTCCACCTGCCCTGATGGTTTCTGGCACTTCCCGCAGCCGTTTGGAGCTTCTGTCCCCCACTCTGGAAGAAGCCACACTCTCAGGGTTTAACAGTTCCTGGCACTCTCGCTGGAGGGCGTCCTGAGCCACCCCCAGAGGTGGCTGCCCCAGAGGGCGGTCCCCCATTCTCAGGGACTTCTATCTCAGTCTGCTCTGCCGCTTTGCCAATGCCCATCGCTCTAACAAGCCCCCCTCTGAGACGGCAAGTGTGATGCAGATCCCAGAGGTACCCACCAACACAGTGAAGAGTCCTCAAAGGGGCTGCACGGGTGCAGCAAATCCCGGCACAGAGCAGGGCTGGAGTCTGTATGGCCGGCCACCACTGCCCCGCTTCTGCCTCCGTTTTCGCTTCTAACACACGAGTTGTTTACGACTGAGATGAGAATATGTAAATACATTTCCTGATAATCAGTATCCACCAGCTGCTGGGTAGAACAAGATGGAGAGCTTACAAGGAAAACGGCGGGTGCGTTTAGCCAAGGTGAGATCAGGACTCCAGTCCAGGTCAGGTCCATCACTGCTTCTCCTGACCACTAGGAGTCACCATCACTGGAAGTTCCTAAATGATTTTGACATCGTGTACTTTATGGGGGGATAAAGGTGTTCAGACGGGTTGTGCATGTCTGGGTGTGTTTTCTATGCCTGAAAATAAAACTGCATGGATTAGGCAATCTTGGCGAGTCTGATTCTTCCCGGCCATGCTAACCCCAGGTCAGAGCCTGGACTCACGTAGGTGCTCAGTTAATATGCTTTAACAAACAGGTGAAGTAAAGGGGGGAGGAGGGATGGTGGGGGGAGGCGGGGAGAAGCCAAGAAAATTTGGTCGGGGAGAGGGTGAGTGACAAGGAGACAGAGCTCTGAGGGCGGAGGAGGTGGACCAGAGTAGTTGCCCCCCGTGTTGTCCAGTCCTGGGTCTGTATATTCTCCCCCTCTCTCCCTCTCCCTCTCCCTCTCTCTCTCTCTCTCTCTCTCTCTCTTTCTCTCTCTCTCTCTCAGCCTCTTTCTCCCAGTGCCAACTGGGTGGCATGGCATAGTGGGTGGGGCACCCTGGCTTGAGCTGAAGAGACTTGCAGACTCTGTTTTACCTCCTGAGCCATCTATGGTTCTAAACGTGAGCTAAACACAGACACCATATGTGGAAATATTCATTCCAATATCAATGTTTTCTGTACAAAAGCACGTTGTTTTATGTGTGGGCAGAACTCCTCCTTGTAAACTGTTAAACATGATTTAAATGCTAATTTCTCTGCATCGCCCCATAAAGGAACCCCATGTGAAGTGCATCTCGTGGAAGGCCATAAAAGAAAATGGTCAAAATAAATTAGGGAGAAATGCGAGTGGAAGCATATGGGGCGTGTTTTGCCAACACGCAGCCGTGTGTCCCCTCTCCCCACACTTTGGCCCCAGCAAGAGAGGATTTGCATAACTACAGTGACAGATGCCCCCGCTTCCCAGAGGCCACCCGGCCTTGACAACTTTCGGAAAACAGTCTGCTAGAACTTGCTTCAAACAAAAACAGTTTTTAAAAAATTCACCAAGCATTTCTCCCTTTTGCAATTCTTTTCTTTTTTTTCTTTTCTACTCTTTTAAAAAATATTTTTTCCGATTTTTTTAAATTGAAATATAGTTGATTTACAATGTTATGTTAATTTCTGCTATATAGCAAAGTGATTCAGTTATACATAAGTATACATTCTTTTTTTGTATTTTCTTCTCCATTATGGTTTATCATAGAATATTGAATACAGTTCCCTGTGCTATCTTTTGCAATTCTTAATACCACTGTGGTTTTTTAGGGCTTTGGATTTCCGTCCTGAAAAGTAGAGACACCAATGAGAGAAAATGGTTGCAGGTGTGCCCAAAAAGCTATCCTAGGTTTTGGGTTGCCCACCCAGGCTTTCAGTAGCAACCGCCTTCTTTTAAAATCTCAAATGCATTTTGGCCACATTCAAAGGTGGGCACATGCCATAATAAAGGATGGCAGGTGTCTAACCAACACAAACCTATTATTTCTCCATCAGTAACCTTGCAGGTACCAGCACTTCATTAACCAAACCCAGCTCTGGATTTTAACCACAGCCCAGATTTTGTCACACACAAAAGAATTCGAAAACCCGGGTCACAGGGCTATTTGTGGAATGAATATTAGTACATTCTTTGCAAACGCATGATGTATGAACTGTATATATTTCTTTGATAAATTGTTTTTAAATATTTCCTCCTTTTTATTAATTGAAGAGGAGCCTCATGTATCAATGCCATTTTTTCCTGTTTTTCACATAAATTATTTTCTTGCGATGTTCGTTTGTATTATTATTGCCGATATTAAGGCAAAGACTTTTTTTGCCTTGTAAACAAGATTTTGCTTACAACTAAATGGAAAGAAGTGAAGTTAATCACATTGAAATAATAGGTTTAAAAAGGTAATTCAGCGGTATTGGAATGAAGTTTAGTCTTCAGCAATAGAAGCTGCGCTGAGAAAAATGGCAGAAAAACTTGTTCTGTAATTAAATGGTATTTATCACTGGCAGGTCAGCTTCGCTGGGGAAGAGGCTCCAGGACTCCACAGGGAAGGGGAAAGCAACTCAGGCAGACAAAAAGGGCCCAGAGCAGAGCCTAGGGATGCAAGAGACCGCTGGGAGGAAGAGCTGGGTGCAGGTGGTACCTCCTGGGAGCAGGCTGTGTGACCTTGCCCATGTGTATTTCAGCTCACAGCAATGAGTCTGGCAAAAATGCCCAGAGCATCCTCCAGATTCATCCAGAAAGGTCCCAACTCACAGCATCCTTGGTCAACATTAACCACATGAGCTTGGAATTGAGACAGCCCTGGTGTCAAATCACTCTCTTCATCTGTAAAAGAAGAATAATGAGGCATTAACCTCCTTGAGTTGTCACAACCAGTAACCTGGGATGTTATGCGTCACGGACCATGCCTGGTACTGTAGCAATAATCATACTAATTATAGCCAAACGAATGAGCATCTAGACCTCAGGCAAAGCTAGTGCACGTTGAGAATCTCCATCCTGGTGAGGAGAAGGCTGAGCTTCTCAAACAGATGGCTCTCGGGCAGCCTTCTGCGAATGTGGGCAAACCCATCCACAAAGCACTGACCCCAGGGTAAGCTGAGGGCGTCCAGCAGCCTGCGGCGGAGAAGGCTGAGGTCTGGATTCAAGATGGTTTCCAAACAGCTCTCGGCAAACGTGGCCAAGCCCAGGAGCGGGGCAGGTCACCAGGTTGGACCTCATCCCCGATATCTCTTTCCAGACCCTGATTACCTCCTGAAGCTGGAGGATCCAAGCCCCAGATGGCTTCGTTGGGCTAAGACCATGCCATCCATGCTTTTGGCCTGGGGTCTAGCCCTGATTTTGTCCACAGGTCATGACTGTGGACAGGTGAGTGTCCTGAAATAGGAGGGAGTGACAGTGGCTGCTGGCGATGAGGATGGCATTAGATAATTCAGGGAGAGTCCTTATTTTTCCAGAGGCCAGACCTACAGCTTCTCATTCTATAGTTTCTTGCTACTTTGTGGATCTTCACTTGGGGACTTTGGGCCTTTTGACTCAAACTCAAGCTCATGGACACGATGCTCCCACCACTGCCCCGCAGAGTGACAGAATGATCCAGGGGCAGAGGACGGTCTGGATTGGGGGAAGGACCCTCCAGGTCTTAACTCTGGCCTCTCTGTCTCTTCGGCAAGACATTTGCTGGCAGGAAACCCAAGCATTTCTGAAGCCCCCTTTAGTGAATCCCTCTTCCACAGTCTGTTGGGTGTTTGTAGGATCCTGGGGCTCATACGCTGTTAGAAGATGCTTTAAAAATCAACCTTGTCTTCATCTGGCCCACGTGCAAAAACACATCAGCACATTCTTCATCATTGGGGCAGCCAAACCCGGCACCGCTCCAGCCTTAATCTCCAAGAAGCTCGAATTCGGGTCCTTTATTAGCTCTCCCATCTTTATCAATGTTCTGGAGCAAAGTGTGTGCAGCCAAAGTTATTGAATTTTCACCAAAACCTAAATACATGCACAACCTTTTTGTACTTTCATGTTCAAAAAGGGTACCGACTTCTAACTGCCATCTCCTGCCTCTTACCCGTATTTCTTCTCATTACAGGCTGTGGTCCAAAACCAATCCGAATTAAATAAATACCCCACTGAGAGTTCCACTTTGGAGAATTGTCCTATTATGGTACAGATGTGGGCTATCTCCAAACCACACCAACATCTTGTATTTTATTTTATACTTTTTTATAAAAGAAAGAAATTAAAATCTGAATAGTATCCAGGAAGGAAGTGTTTGCACGGGTGAATGTTTGATGTCATTTTTCTCCCAGCACGCCCTCTTCTTTTATCCCATAATGGCCCTTCCCAGTTAATCTGTCTTGAAAACCTGCAGGTAGAGACGTTTATTGATACAAGCCCTACGTGCAACTGGGTTTACAGAGACCATTGAAAAGACATAAATAGTAAATTTCACTTGATGTCTACTTATTAATGCAACACCACTCTGAACATTTCAACAGAAAGAGGTTTTGCCAGATGGGGGATAAGTTTTACGTTATGGATAGATATGGAAGGTAACATTTGGTTTCCATTCTAAATGACTGATACAGGCTGTCCTAATGATTGCATTTTTCAGGGCAAATCACCAAATTCAACATCAATTACTTTGTCTTTTCGCAGAATTTAAGGAAAAAAAGGTTGTGTGCTTTTGTTTTTAATGACTGAGATTTCATGGAAACACTGCAGCCTTCCATTTCATACAAACACAACAAATGACTTTTACAATTTTACAAAAGCAACTTTAACCACGGTTCGCACAGCAACATCCTGTGCCCAGAAACCACAAATCTGCCTTCCCAGCAGCTAGTAAGTTGGAATCCCTAACGTCATGCTCTCAGACATTTCTCCCCTTGGACCCACCCCGGATCTGATGCTGGTGGACAGAAAAGCAGGACAGAGAAACTTACATTTCCTTGATGCAGATCATGGAGAGATAGAGCAGGGGAGACGTGCACTCTACAAGGCCTTTATGGTCCATCTATGGAACTGGAATAGGAAATCAATGACTCAGTCCAGACTAGGGAGCTGAATTCTTCCAAGTAATCGTTTTTGCCTTCCTGCAGTCCCCAGCCCCTCCTCTGTTAAAAACTTAACATCGCCTTGCTCATTTAGAGCATAATTGAGACTCCACTTTTATTTCATCATCCTTCCCCTTTCAAGGGTCATTGCTAATTTTCTGGCTCAGTGCCATCTGGGGAATGGGTTTCCCTAACCCCAACCAGAGGTGTGACTGGAGTCCTTTGGATAAAGTTGGGTTTGTGCTTTCTCTCACAAACCCTCAGCGGAGTGAGGAGCAGACCAGGGATGCAGGGATGGCTTCTTACCCTCAATCCTTCTACCCCGTTGCCTGCCCACTCAGATTTAAGAAAATATCTGCCCCACCCCAGGAGTCTGCCTAGCATCTCTGAGAACATCACCTATGCATCCTCCCCCCCTTGCAGATAAAAACACCAGTATAATAAAGGAACAGATCCCTTCCCCCAACACAAGTGCAAAAAGAGTGGGTGGCCAAATGCAGCTGTACCTCCCAGTAGCCAGATGTGAAAACAGCACATCTGTCTGCAGTTTCTCTGTTCAAACGGAATCACTGGTTCTTCAGAACATGTGCCAAGGAGAGATTTAGAACCAGAAAGTCCCATTTCCCCTCCTCCAGAAGCACCAGGCTGGAGGCAAGGAAAATTCATAGGGTGCACGTGGCAAAGCCTTGAACTTGCGCTAACCACAGAGGTGGGCTTCCCTGGTGGCGCAGTGGTTAAGAATCCGCCTGCCAGTGCAGGGGACACGGGTTTGAGCCCTGGTCCAGGAAGATCCCACATGCCACAGAGCAACCAAGCCCATGCACCACATCTACTGAGCCTGCGCTCTAGAGTCCGTGCTCCGCAACAAGAGAAGCCACCACAATGAGAAGCCCGCGCACCGCAGCAAAGAGTAGCCCCTGCTCGCTGCAACTAGAAAAAGCTGGCGCACAGCAACGAAGACCCAACGCAGCCAAAAATAAATAAATTAAATAAAAATAAATTAAAAACAAAAAACTGCAAAGAGGAAGGCAGCCTTACAGAAAGGATCAGAGGGAAGCAATTCCCAATACAGTATCCCAACACGGCATTCAGCCATCCCAGGAGGGGAAAAAAAAATGTTGCTGTGAGAAATGTGATAGAATTGTCAAAATTATATGAAGTCAGCTTCGTAGATTGTAAACCACAAGTCACACTTCTATTTGTTCTATAACAGGGTAGAAATTGCAATATTTTCGCCAAGATATGAAACAGAGGTAGTGATATCACAGGAAAAGACCTATCAATGAGTCATCCAAGTTATCTGCACAGCTCCACCCACCATTTGTTTCACCATATACCCAGGACAATAGAAGCCTGCTACAAAGTTTAATCAACTGAATCGAACGGAATCTAGCAAAGTATTTGAAGATTCAAAAGCAACAGTGTGCTGGAGACAACTTATACCAGCCCACAAGAGCCAAAAGTTGAATTTTCAGGAAATTTGCAAGTTTGTTAATATCATGTGGGTAATTTGAAAGTAGCCATGATTTACACGGTGGAAATGGGCAAAATGTGTCTGTTTGTTTCCAGAAAGCAGGCTGTTAACCATTTACTTACACCACTGGTTGGAAGATTCTTCCTCTGAGTTCAGTCAGCATGATGACTAGAGTTAGTTTAGTTCAATGCCCCCAAACTGTTTAAGGCCCCCATTTTCTAAGTAGCATAGCACATACCTGACCCACACCCCTGATTCAACAGACCACCTTGCCTTTGAGCAATCAGAGTAGGTTCCCACTTCAGTTTCCTTTGTGCCAAAAGGTTTTACTGCCCAAAATCTTAGCTTAATACTGGGACTGCTTCTGTGGATATCTGTCTGTTTCACTCTGCAGAGAGGGGTGACTTAGGCAAGCTCACACAGTGAGTCCAAGGCTTGGGGAAAAAGACCCTGGGTCCTGAACCCAGCTTGCTGTGAACTCGTGCGACCTTAAGTATATCCCTTTCTCCTGGGTGGGGAAGGAAATGAACTTCATGGTTTATCTCTAAGGGCACTGTTGGCTCTGACATGCTGACATTCAACACTGTGTCTTTGTCTAAATGGACTTTTCAGGAAGTATGGATAACTTAGGATCTGGAAGACAAGATGGGCAGATGCCGTCCAATTTTGCAATAGAAAACATGGAACCCTAGTCATCGACCCTGGACTCCTCCTAAGGCTGAAGATCTCCTTATTTTGTGGGTGATCCATAGCCCCTGGGAAAGCAGCACCAGGAAGCCACATGAGTTCTGTAGGAACAGCCGCATCAGACCATGAGTTGGGACATCTGAGTTACCCAGACCTGATTTCAAATCCCAGCTCATCCACCTCCATGCTAAGTGACAATGGGAAATTTACTTAACCTTTCTGACCCTCTTTTCCCTCATCTATAAAACGGGTCTTAATAACAACCACTCTACAACACTTTTGCATGAATTCAATGAGATAAACCATGTATAGCACTTAGCGTCACACCAGCCCAGACTAAGAACTTAACTAACAGCAGCTATTAATATTACTATTTCCTCAGGTAGTGGGGCTAAATTAAGAGACCAGGGGATTGTAACACACTTGGAAATCCCAGCTTTGACGTAAGTTGAGTCTACATTCAGAGCCTCCTATGACCCAGCAGAGACAGCCATGGGGCTGTGGAGTCCGGAGAAAAGATCTAACAGTCAGAGCATCTGGTTCAAGACCCAGCACTCCTTAAAGGACTGGCCTTTGGGGATGCTACATATTTGGGAGACTTTGGGCAAGCCATTTGCCTTCTCTGAACCTTATTCGTACATGTCCGTATGCGTTTATGGTGAAGACGAGATGTGATAAGTGCTCTTAAGAGGATTTCATAGATGATATAAAATCCTTACAACTCTGGGTGACAGACAGTAAAAAAGATCATTTAGAGCAAAAAAGCTTTCTAAGACTTCCTGTGGAATTGGTTTTCTCAAGAAGCTCAGATGATGGTCATATATAATGTGGTCAGTTCTGGCTGTCAGTAGGGGGGCAGTGCCAGCAGGGTCCAGGCTGAATGGGCTGCGGGACCCAGAGAGAGTAACTTGGAACTTCAGACCCAGGAAGCTCACAGAGTCATGAGATAATCCCCAAAACATAGAGTTTTGTCTGCCTGACAAACTCCTGCACATCCTTCAAGCCTTAGCTCAGCCGAAGCCTCTTCTGGAAGCCTTCTCAAACCCCAACAGGCTGAATTGGGCCTGGGTTTCTAAGACAGACTGAGTACACTGGGCTCATAAAGCAAATTTGGGGGTAGACCAGTCAGGAGGTGATGCGTACAGGTCAGTCTGGGTTGAAATCAGTTTCGTCTAAGACCTGATGGCAGCAAAGAACCTGTCATGTGAAGATCTGGGAGCAGTGTGTTCCAGACAGAGAGAGTGACAAATGGAAAGGTCTTGAGATGGAAGAAGAATTTGGATAACTCTTTTTTCCACCTTCTTGGAAGAAGACCCAAGAAGGCTGCGTGACTACAGAGAAATGGGTGAAGGCAAAAGCAATAGAGGTTGAGGTTGGAGATATACGAGGGGCCAGATCCTGGGGGTTAGAGTTTAGACCATATTCTAAGTTTAGTGGAAAGCCATTAAAAGGCTTTGTTGAAGACTGAGTTATTGGTTGGTCCTAATTTGTTGAAGACTGAGTTATTGGTTCGTCCTAATTCTTGATTCCACTATAGTAAATTACCTCTCTGTACCTTTCCCATGGCCTCATGGTGATGAAGGGCACTTCCTTTCTTCTTGACCTTAGACTTGGCCACATGACTAGCTTTGAGCAATGGGATGGTGTTGGAAGTGTTGGGAGAGAGTTCTGAAAGGTTCTTGAACCTTTAGCGTCCTTGTTTTTCACCATGAGAAGAACATGCCTTGAGTAGCCACGGGTCCCAGGAGGACAAGAGACACAGAGTAGACCCTGTGTCTACAGCCTGCAGTCTGCAGCCAAACTCAGACTAGGTCAGCCAAGCCTCAGCCAACCCTCAGACACACGAGCAAGAAGTAAATGCTTATTGCTGTGTAGCACTGAGTTTTAGGGCGCACTGCTATGCAGAATTACTGTGAAAATAACCATCTGATAAAACCTTTAAGTAGGGGAATGTTTTGATTTGATTTCTATTGTATAACGATCACTCTGGTCGCTATAGGGAAATTAGATTGTGGAAGACATGTGGTAACAGGAAAAAAATATTAGAAGCCTGTTGCACTTTCCTGGGTAAGACTCTGCAGTAGGTTAGACTTTGAAGGTCTTGGTGGAGATGGAGAGAATTAAATGGGTTCTGGATGTACTTGGGAGATCAGAACTGACAGGACTTGCTGATGGATTGGATTTGGGGATGTGAGGTCAAGACAATATTGAACAATTCCAGGAGGAACCACGCAGGTAAAGTGGTACCACATGGCACCACTGGATAGAGTAAGGGAAATAGAGAAATGGGAGATAAATGTTTTCTAGATCTTTTAGCTTATGGGACTGATTGGACAGTGGTGTCGTTTAAACCTAAGAGAAAGGAGGTTAAGGTGGGGGAATGAGGGGAGGAAGGCGGGGGAGGGGATGAGTAGCTCTTCTTTGGCCCTGTTACATTTGAGATGTCCTATAGACACCCAAGTGGAGGTGTAAGTGGGCCACTGGATTCACCGGTCTGGAGCTCAGCGGATTACTCAGAGCAGGAGGTGTAAACGAACAAACCGACATCTGACCCCAGTGTGACATGCCTTTGCCAACGCTGTTCCCTTTGCCCTCTCTTCACTGGCCACCGAGCTCCTATTTCTCCTTTAAGGCCCAACCCAAATTTCACCTCCAGGCAGAGCTGGCACCTCTCTGTCACAGAGTTCGTTGTAAATATCCCGCATGATTCAGAGCAGCCTGCCACCCGCAGAGGCCCACAAACTGAGATTCTATGTATTCCCAGCACCGAAACGAATGCTTGGCACACGGAAGATGCTCAGTGATATCAGCGTTCTTCCTTCAAGGCATCGGGTTGGGTACTTTCAGAAGCAATAGTCCATTTAAACGTCTCAACGGCGCAGCAGGTGTAACCGCCGTCCCATTTTAAGGTTAATGAAACTGAGGCCCCTCGTGGTGAAGGTCCTGTCCAAAGTGTCTGCAAGCGGAAGAAGCCAGCTGTGTCTGACTCCGCCACCGGGGTCCTTTCCGCGTTGCCTCCACCCCAGGCCTGCCCCCCATCCCCTCCCTCCTCCCTGGCAGGGCTCCCACACTGCCTGCGCCTCCACACAGGATGTGCTTCCTGAAGTTCCTGGTCCAGATGGCCCGCAGAAGTTGCTCCTCATAAATCACCAGGTCTCGCGGAGCTGCACTCAGCCACTTTCTCCTCTCCATCTCCCCAGGTCCCGGTGCGTGGGCCCCATCTGCCCAGTCAGCAGAAGGGTCTCCTCCAGCCCGGGGAGCACATCTGTGGTCACCCTCCCCATCAAGACCGAGAGCCACGGAGCAGGCTCCTAGGAGCTGATGAGGGGACGCACAGAGCCTCATTAGGGACTTGGAGGTGACTCAGTGGCATGGGCAGGGGACAGGGAGAGCAGTGCTTGAAGCTTTGCCCCTGGGGAGAGGTGCAGGTGCAAAGGGCCGTCTAACCCACCTGCCAGCCGGCCTGGTCACCACTGGATACTCAGACATAAGACACCAGGAAGGCACCATGGCACACCATGCCACCAAGCATGCCACCATGCTTGGCACCGTATCGTCCCCACGAGGTATCCAAACCCAGATCAACAGCCTCAGCGATAACCCACTGAAGGGCCAACGCACCTTGGACAAGTCACTTCCTTTCCATGGACTTTAGTTTTCTTACTTTTAAACCGCAGGTAAGAATACCTGCCTCACGGCATTGCTAAGATGTCAGTGGAGATTCATGAAGTGAGTCCTCACTACATGGTAGGATGTAAACTGAGGCACCTCAGGGTGCTGTCCCATTCAAAACCGGGGCACAAGTGGGGGCAGCAGGGACCTGGCCTGACTGAGCTTTTCACAAAACCTCCTTCCTTTCCATTCGACCGCCTTTATCTCCTTTACATCCCTGGAACACGGATTGACTTGACGTTTCACTCTGCTGCCTCAAACCCTTCAGCGGCCCCACAGCTGCTTTTGGCAATAATTCTCCACCGTTTTTAATGTGTAACTTGAAAATCTTGAATTTGGTGTAGCATATTTTGTGGGTGTGGCTAAGTCGGCTGGCTGCCCATCAAAGATGCCTGCTCCCATGCCATAGTGTGGACTTGCTAGAGCCTGGTGGCCCAGCCAGGATGACATTTTACAGTTCTTCCCACATCCGGATGGAACCAGATGACTACTTCTCACCCGTGGAACATGAATGGAAGAGATGTGCAGCTCCCCTCCAGGCAGAGGTGTTTAAGAAACGGGCACCACCCCACTCCGCCCTCTCGTCTCCTATCTGCTAGCTGGAAGAAAAGACTTAGACATGAGGCCATGGTGGAGCCACACAGTGGAAGGTGCTTCGATCCCTGAATAACCCTGTGGAACAGAGCCCCAGCACCACCAATCAGGACTTCACATTTTGGACTCCACTCAAGGGAAACTTGTTTTAAGCCAATAATATTGTAGAAGTTTTCTGTTATAGCAGCTAATATTACTTTGAGTAATACAAACGGGTTAAAAGACTAAAAATAGCATGAAACAAATCAATAATAATGATGATGTGATCATGGCTACAATGTAACAACAATATCCCACAGAATCTATAAAGACAAACACCACTATCTGACTATTTAATGGGAGCCTTCTCAGTACCATGAATCCATTTGATTAGATTTGGTGCCCTGACCATGCCCTCTTACATACGTACAAAGGAACATGCTTGACTATCTGCTATATATGTCCCTTCACATCTTGTCACATGACCCATCCACCCACTGGTAGCATCAACCCCTGATTTGCATCTGAGCGGCCCCACTACTTATTCTCAGTTTATGGGTTCTACAGGGTGACCCCTAAGCCTGACCTATCAAAGTTCTACATCCACTGGTGGCAGTGATGGGTTGAAGAGTGGGCACATGACCTACACAAGTCAAATCATCCATCAAGGTAAATATCAAGACATTTCCTGAGTATGCTGGGACAAACACAAGTACTCTTTTCTGCTAGACTCAACCCTAGAAAAAGACTGGCCACCATCTTGCAACCAGAAGGAGAGATCCAAAGGGAGGATGTTGCCAACCTGGCAAAGGGCAGAACAAAAGAGAGAGTAAGTGGGTCTTGATTATATTAGACCATGGTCTTTTTATTTATGTAAATCAACAAATTCCCTTTTTCCTAACTCCAAATTGAAATGGATTTATGACCCTTCCAACCAAAATAATCCTGAGTCTCAGATGGGCCACCATTTGGAGCCCACCTCTGAAGGATTAGAAGCTAGCGCAGGGAACTGACCTGAAGGATGCAACTTGGATTCAGAGTCCTGCACACCCAGCTCCCTTTCCAGTCCCTTCCGCATCTTCACTCCACTCCCGTATCCCCTGTGCCCTGTTCCCAGTCTCCACACCAATGATGCCAAATTCCTAGAGAACAGCAAGCCTCCTCATACCCTCTCATCTCTACTATTTCTGTTTCCACTGCCCTCAACCACCATCTTTGCCCACATACCCTTAACCAGCTTTTAAGCTTCCCTCAAACCTCACCTCCCCTGTGATCTTTTCTCTGAACAATTCGTTTTTAATTAATAGAATTCATTTTCTCTCTTTTTGGTTGTCGTTCAAATCTATGTTAGTTCTCTACCAAAATAAACCTGGCCTTTAAAAAAAATACCCAAAGAGGCCTTGGCCCAGTTTCAGCATGAGGTCTCATGGAAACCACTTCAGGAAGGATGACACCCCCACAGACTTCCTGGGACGAAGAGATTGAAATCCATCTCAAAAGACCAGAGGAGTGAAGAAAATGGGCATCACGAACTTGTTCCCAAGGTCTGGGCCTGAGAAACACTCAGAAGAGGCCACTTGCTGAAAAAATAATAATAATATCCACAGAGAGGAAGCCTTTTATTCAAGAGGAAGATTGACTCAGGCCCTCTACTCTCGTCCCTCCCTGTTCTCCACTTTACACCCACCACTTCATCCGCATTGCCTCTCTGCAGTTCTTCAAGCAACCGGGCAAGCTCCCACCTCAAGACCTGCAGTGGTTATTTGTTGCTGTAAAACAAATTAACCCAATTGTAGCTGCTTAAAATAATTTAAAAAAATTTTTTTTCTTTAATCTCACAGAGCTCCTGTGGACCAGGAATCTAGGAGTGGCTTAGCCAGGTGGTTCTGCCTTGAAGTCTCTCATAAGATTGTACTCAGGGTGTCAACAGGGCTACAGTCATCTAAAGGCTGTAAGATATGCTTCCAAGGTAGCTTACTCATGACCCTGCAAGTTAGTGCTGGCTGTTGGCAGGAGGCCTCAGTTCCTCCTCATGTGGACCTCTCTATAGGGCTGCTTGAGTGTCCTCACAACATGGCGACCAGTGATCCAAGAGAAAGCAAGGCCAAAACTGTAATCTCTTTGATGACTCAGTCATGGAAGTCACATTTCCCCAATCTCTTATTAATTACACAGGTCATCCCTATTCCTTGTAGGAGGGACTACATAAGGGTGTGAATAGGGGGTCCCCCTTGGAGGCTGGGTACCACTGAGACTTTGCAGTTATTTTCTCTAACTGGTGCATTCTTTTCCCACATATCCCTGTGGCCCATGGCTTGCTCTTTTTTCCTCCTTCAAATCTTTGCTCAAATGTCACTTTTTCTAAAAGACCAGACTTTTAAAACTACAACTCTTCCTCCCACCTCAGAGGATCCCCTAATTTCCTATTTCCTTTCTTGACTGACATTTCTTCATAGCACTCATAATCAAATATATATATATTTTGTTTATTTTTTGAGTTTTAATTTTAGACTTACAGAAAAACAGCAAAAATAGTACAGAGAGTGCTCATATACACCCTGTCTTTGGGGCCACTAGAAGAATCCCCCGTCATCCCATGCTTGGTCCTGTGCTCCAGCCTCCCAGGCTCACAATTCAGTCTCGGCATCTGAATCCTGATTCGCCCCCAAATCTCCCCAGTTGCACCAGCCTCCCTGGCATCCTGATTCGCCCCACTCAGTCCTTGACTGGACAAGGTCTTTTCTTTTCTTTTTTTTTTTTGCGGTATGCCGGCCTCTCACCACCGTGGCCTCTCCCGCCATGGAGCACAGGCTCCGGACACGCAGGTCCAGAGGCCATGGCCCACAAGCCCAGCCGCTCTGCGGCATGTGGGATCCTCCCGGACCGGGGCACGAACCCATGCCCCCTGCATCGGCAGGTGGACTCCAAACCACTGCGCCACCAGGGAAGCCCCATATATATTTTTTAATCTTTATTATTGTTGTTCATGCAAGTTGAATAGTGCAGATTAAGTAAGAAAAAAGTTCTTAATCTCTGCTACTCGAAGGTTTTTTTAATCTTATTTTTTCATAAAAATGAGATCGTACTATAAACTTTATTTTCTAGTTGTTTATTTTCTGCTTAACCTGTTATGGAATTGTCCACCTGTCTGGCAAGCATCGTCTAACTCATTCATAACAGTTGCCTGGGGCTCCAGGGATGGAACCAGATCCTTCTTGATGGACATGCAGAATGTTCCAGATGATTTACACTTGCGGGTTGTGAAGTACAGGGAAGTTTCCACACCCCCAGTCCAGCTCTGTGGGGTCCACCTAGGTCAGCCTAGCCCCCAGTGCCTTCTCTTCTCACTCAAAGAGGATGGTGGGCAGAAGCTAAAGAAAGCAGATGGTGTCTCCAGGATCAGAGAAAGGGCAGCAGTGTGGATGTTGCTGAGATGTTGAGTAAGATGACGATTAGCCAATGCGCATAGGGTTTAGTGACTCAGAGTTACCTCTAAGTCCCTCACCTGACCTCAGGGAGTGAGTCCAGCTTCCTGGGGCAGTGGCAGCAGCATGAAAACCCAGACCCATTTGAGTTGCTACCTATCTGGCATGTACACTTGTCCTTAATGTCTCACGCCCTTTCTCATCTTCCTTAAAACAGCCCTTCAGGTAGGTTCTGTTATTCCCATTATACAGGCAAGGAAACTGAGGCTCAGGGACATGGCTACGAAGTCACAGCACCAGGGTTCAAACCCAGATGCTCAGGGCCCAAAGATAGGTCAACCACCCCGGCTGGAGGGGTGGCCCAGCAGCCCCCTGCAGGCTAAATGTCTACATTGCTGCTTGCAAGTCAGCTGATTCCCACCTGTCGGCGTTCTCCAAACCACTGCTCATTTCTGCATTGGGTTTCTTGCAGATTTTATTTTATTAATGAAAAAATAAAACAGGCCCATGGTTTAAAACTGATTCAAACTGGAGAGAAAAGTAGAAACCCTCAGATCTACTCTCTAGAGGTAACTGATATGAGCAGTTTGGGGGTCATTATGTACATTTTCTATGCACTGTGTGGTGTGTGTGTGAGTGTATACACACGTTATAACTGCTCTGCCCACCCCTTTTATAACCATCCTCTATGCACCAGATGCTTTTGGGAACATTGTCTCATGTCATCCTTATGAGTATCCTGGGGCCTGAACACATTATTACCATCCCCACTTTACAGATGAGGAAATTGAGGCCCAGAGAGGCTAAACCACTAGCTCAGGCTCACACAGCTAGTAAGGGACAGGACTGGGATTCGAACCCAGGCCCGCTGACTTCAGAGGGTACTTTTCCCAGTACCCTCCCACCTACAAAGAGAGGTGACCAAGAAGAATCATTCTATGTCCTTGAAACAAAAAGGCCCAGGAGGCCTGGGGTTGAGAAGATGAATTCATCTTTCAACATTCAGCACCTATTAAGCACCTACTGCATGCCAGGCTGTGTGTCCCTGGCACCTCAGGGCTCCCATGGTGACAGCCCCAAGAAAGGACATCCTGATCAAGAGTCACCCCTGGGCGCTCCCCCTCCACACAGAAGGGTGACTTGAATGGTGGTGATGGAGCAGTGAGAGGGGAGGGAAACGTGTGTCAGCTCCGATGGGCACAAGGAAGAATGAGCAGAGCTTCTTCGGGAGGAGGCCCAAGGGATGAGACCCACGTGGCGGCTCCCCTTTCACTTATTTCTTCCTTTCAAGCTCCCAAGAAAGTGCTCATGGCAGATCTATCTGGGTCACAGGACCAAAATAAGCATTATGTGAAAAATCTCAGGCTGACAGCCTTGGAGGACGGACAGGAAAACTACCCCCTGGGAAAGGTAAACATGAGGATGCCGCTGGATGCAGCCAGAGGGTTTGTCAGTCACCTCGATGGCTTCTGGAAGCATTCACCCCCACCCAGGCCCTTAGCGTGATGCCCATCAGAAAGAGGTAGCAAGGTGCAGACTCAGAGGAGTGGGGCCACAGGCCGACACGCTGGTGGCTTCAATCTTGCCACCAAAGGAGGCAGGACTCGAATCCAGGTCTCTCCAACCTCACTCCTCTCCCACCTCCTTAGAGCAGCCATGGGGCATTGGGTGGCCCATCTCTAGAAAGCTGGATGGCTCACTCGGGGTGTCCATGGCAAACAGAGACTCTATCCCCTGTAGCAGGATGGTTTACCTGAGCCCGGCCACACTCTCTGGCCGACCCCTTGCTTCACTGGCATCAGAGGTGAGGTCACTCTCCAGGTAAGAGGGCTCATCAATGGCAACCAAAGGTAAGGGACAGCATAGTGCTGTGGACCATGTGGACTGGAGTCCCAGCCCTGCCACTTGCTAACTGAAAGCCCTTATCACGGCCATTATCACTCCCCGAGCCCTTGCCATCTGCCAGGCCCTGTGCTTAGTTCCTTATTTGCAATATCTCATTTTAACCCATGAATCAATCAGTTCTATTATTTTTCCCATCTTACAGATGAAGAAATTGAGGCTCAGAGAAACAAATAGCCTGAGGACACACAGCCAGTGCATAGCAAAGCCTAGACTTCAACCCAGGTCCTTCTGTCTCCCAAGCTCATGCTGTGTGTAACCACTAACTCTATTGCTATTGGAGAAATGAACCAGCACCACACAGCAGAAAACCCAAGTCCCACTTCTGGAAACCCAACCCAGCAGGAAACCCAAGCCCCTCCTGTGTCCACCTGGGCAGATGATCAGATATCTCTGAGCCTCAGTTGCTTTATCTGTAAAATGGGTAAGCATCATGGCTTCCATGAGGGGCAGATAAGATGAACCTACATGGAACAGCCCCAGTAGTCAGAGACACCCCCAAACCTGTCAGTCCTGGCCGGCGAGCCTCTGCCCGCCCCCCTCCTCTCTCCCCAGCTTCTCCCTGTTTTCCGCACTGGCTGGGCCAGAGGTTGTGCAGGCTGAGTGGACCAGGCGCCGGCATTTTCCCTTCTTGCTGAGCACTGCAGATCGCACCAAGCATTTCCTCTCCTTTTGTGTGTGTTTTTCATGACCTGCTTCCAACAGCTTTTTGCTGGGCGGCTGCCACCATTTACCCAGCACAAGAAAACTGCCTTTCTTCCCCCATTTAGGGTCTGGTTTTAATTTCTACAGTATTCTCTTTAATAACAATGCCTAATTAAAACATCTGTTAAAAAGTCTGTAACATTAACTTTACAGGGAGAATTTAATAGAATTATATTGGAATTGCAGGCATTTAACAGTCTTCTTAATTAGGCTTTTCTTTAAAAAAAAAAAAAAAGGAAAAAGAAGAAAGAAACATTCCACAAATTAAAATCCAGCCTCTTTTTTTATAGTAACGGAGGTTGATGGTCCAATGGCTGGAGAGGATGGGCAGAAGCTGGCAGAGAGAGAGGAGCCCCAGCCAACTCAGGGTATGAAGTCTCTAGAATGGAGAAAGAAAGTGGAGAGGGGACCTACACTTAATGGCCGTCTTGTGCTAGAAGCTGTCTCATTTATAATCCCCATTATATCCTGACACCAAGCATGGAAAATATTATTAGACCCACTTTACTGATGGATAAAATGAGGCAGAAACAGAAGTAATTTGCTCAAAATCTCTCTTTCTCTCTTTCTCTCTGTCTCTGTCTCTGTCTCTGTCTCTCTCTCTCTCTCTCTCACACACACACACACACACACACACACACACACACAGAGCCAGAGACTACTGGTAGAGTCTTCCTTGTGTAATCTCTCTACTACAACAGCCATCCCCCTAACTTTGCATTATAAGAGTTTTCTAGAGCTCCCTGTGGGGCCCTTATCTCTGATTCAGTCTCTTCTCAGTGGTAAGCATCACACTGCCTCCCATGGCCACACGTGCTCTGCCCCCGGGGTCCTTTCCACAAAGTCCCCGTCAGCTTGATGCTCCCGACTGAGCTGCCCTGGTCCTGGCTGTCACCTGCACCCCTTCAACACCAAGCTGGGGGCTGTGCTTGATAGGAACACAGCCCAGTGCCAGCAGGAGCAGCCTCCAAGGGAGGAGTCAAGGGGAAGACGTTCAAAGTCATCATTCTGGTCTAAGTGAAAAGTCTGGTCCATGGACCAGCAGTGTCAGCATCACCTGGGAGCCCGTTAGAAATGCAAATTCTCAGCCCCTCCCCCCTCCCTTACCCCACCTCCTTCAAGATCTTCTGAATGAGAATTTCTGAGGGTAGAGCCCTGAAATCTCTGTTTAAATAAGCTTTCCAGGTGACTCAAATGCCATTAAAGTTTGAGAGCCACTGATCTGAAGACATCAGCGAGTTCTTCTGTCCCCTTATCCTTCCCCAGCTGGACCCCAGAGCTTTGGCACCTTACCTGCCCTGTGCCCTTGACCCCAGCCCAGTCCCTTCCTTATAGCGGCAGGGGAGTAAACCCTAAGGAGGGCTACTGGCCTAAGGCTGGCCTGCTAGTTACAGGAAACAAAGTGAGATTATGGGATTTCCGTCTCCAAGTGAACCCAATGACTTTCCTAGAAAGAGCCCCCATCTTTCTTTCAGCCAAGCCAAGTCAGCCGCTGCTCCACTGACCTCAGAAGTCAAGGAAAGGGAGTCCTCTCCCGTGAGATTTTCAGATTCCAGAACATCCCTGTCTGTTTTCAACTCCTCATCTCACTGACCCACCAGCAGACATTTACCAAAAGCTGCCAGTAGGCCAAGCCCTGGGGTGGATTTGAAGACAAAAGAGACCCAGAGCAGCCACAACACAGCTCCCAGTGCAGTAGGGGTAACAGTCAGACAGACAGACATTGCAGGTTAGTGAGGCGCTGACTGACAGTGCCTTGGGGCCCATCCCCAGAGTGTGAATGGTTTGCTCTTGTCCTGATGGACAGGCAGTGGGTGCAGTGGACAGAGCAGGGATTCGGGAGTCAAAGGGAATTGAGTTCGAAGCCTGACTCAGCCACACTTGAGCCTTGTGATCTTGGGTAAATGGTGTTTCCTTGTTAAGCCTGGGTTTCCCCATCTGCAAATGTCCAAGGCACAGAGTCTGTGCCGGAGTGATCTAAATCTACAAAGGCATCAAATCTATGAAGGTGGAAGGTTGACCATCCTTTCTCCCCACTGCAGGGGTCCAGAATACCTGCTGGAAGGATGGGGACAACCAAATACAGCCCGTGATGTGGCCACCTCTGCTCGACCCAGAACCGGAACTCTGTGGCTTGGGTGTGGACTTAGAGCTTCGGGTGAGGAGAGGCTCCGAGACCACTGCCCTGACTGTGGGCCCTGAGCCTCTTGCCCTCACCTTAGGGAATTCGCTTGGATTCCTACCCCACCACCAAGCAGGCTCCCAGGCTCCTTTGTCTCTCCAGGCCAGGAATGGCCAGACCTTCCCTGTGCTCCTCCAGCACACTTAGGGATTCTCATAAGGCTTTCCTAACCACCAAGGGAGGACACCACAAAAGAATAAGAAAACAAGAAGAGGAACTCTGGAGCACTGCTCGGCCACCTATTGGCTGTGTGACCTTGAGCAATTTAATTAACCTCTCTGAGCCTCAGTGTCCTCCCTCCATCAAATGGGAATAATGATAGTATGCCTAACTCTGGAGTTGCTTTGAGGATTAAAGAAGTTAATATCTGCAATGTACTTAGAATAGTGGCCAGCACATAGTAAATGCTACAGAAGTGTTTGCTCAATAAGTAAAAAATGAAGGCATGAATCCAGTCTGGCTCCCAGCCCTGAAACGCCGGAAGTTATAAGTTTCCAGAACTTGAAGGCCCCTCTCCAGCCCTTTCTCCGTGCCAGACCCTAAGAGCTGGAGGCATCTCCCATGACCTGTCTACACAGAGCCAGTCCCTCACATGGGCCTGGGCAAGGTCCCTGCAGGAGACAAGTGGCAGCTCCCGCCCGGGCACCCCGTGACCGCTTCGGGAGGGCTGGAACTCACATTTCAGCGCGTGGGCAGATTCAATTGGACCATCTCCTTGTGTGATGGCTTCCTCTGTTCAATTACTACTAAAATTCATCAAATGGAACTGAGAGGTTTTAACGCCGGTAATTGTGGTGCAAAACGCTCTGTAATTGGTCTCTCAAATGAAAGTGGGGAGAATGCCATTGAAAATGAAGCCGGCTTGGCCTTGAACAGCACAAGAGTGATGGCTCAGGCGTGTTCCCCGCAGCCAGCTGTTCTCCACACCCCCGTGCCTAACCCCCCACCCCCCTGCTGCCTCCATTGGGCTCCCTGGTGGGAGCCTCAGGCCTCTCTCTCCCTGCCTGTGCTGGGGTGCAGGCGTGGGGTGGGAGGCGGTGGGGATGCTGGCATGCTCCTGCAGATCAATTTCCAGCCTGGTCACCCTTGGAACCTCAGGCCTGCAGACACGGGAAGCCCGCAGGCCTCCCTGGAGTGGCCCTTTTTTTTCCCCTTCAGATGTGGATAACCTCCTGCCTCCGGGCCTTTGCTCTGGCCCCTGGTCCCTCTGCCTGGATTCCGTTCCCCGCCTTCCCACCCTTGCTGATTTCTCATTTTATCGATGGAGTGGAGCCTCCCTTACCTTCCCCAAGTAGAGTTAACAAGTTCAGCCTTCTAGGATAGGCCCCTCTATGATAGCCCAGATGCTACAACTAATAATAATAGTTACTCTAGTAAAAAAAGGAGAGACTTTTATTTCAAAAGCTGGCGGTGGAATTCCTATGGGTAGTTTGTCTGCCAGCGTGACTGCCAACAATTGCTCCCTTCCCTATACACACCTGCTGCTCCGCCCGTCAATACAGGAGCCTACTCGCCCTCCCCTTGAATCTGGGCTGGCCTTGGGACTGGTTCCCATCAAGAGAATGTGGTGGGAGTGATAATGTGCCAGTTCCAGACTAGAAAACTGTCCCCGAGAACTGGCTAGGTGTCAGCTCTCTCAGAGAACTGGCTTAGTTAAAACTTATAACAGCCCCATTTCACAGGTGGGCAAACAAAGGCTTGGAGAAGTTGCCTGTCTAAGGTCCCCCAGTTAGCAAAAGGCAGAGGCTGGATTTGAGCCTGGGATGTCTGGCTCCAGGGCCCACGAACTTCACTCCTCTGAGATTTCTTCTGTGAGTGGGCTGGACATTCAGGCTTTCTTATTTAATGTCAGAATTAATCCACAGGCCAGAGGACCAGAGCGACACAGCCACAACCTGGTCACATTCACATCGATTGGGTCGTTCCTGATGGCCCAGCTTGTGCCCTTGGGTCACATTATCTTATTTAATTCTCACAACAACCCCAGGGAGTAAACTTTTATTATTCTCTTCATTTTATAGGTTAGGAAATTGAGACCCAGAGAAGGTCATCAATTTGCCCAAAATCACCCAGCTGGTAAGTCATGGAGCCAGGTTGAACCTCAGCCTGGAGTGAGTTCCCTAGACTAGTACGTTGATGTGCATTTGAATCACACCGGGGTCTTGATTAAATGCAGGTTCTGGTTCAACAGATCTGGGGTAAGACCTGAGATTCTGCATGTTATGACTGTGATTATTATTATTTCTGTTATTTTTGCATTATAATAACTGAGACCCTCTCAAAGACAGAGATGTTCATACTGCCCCCAACCGCGCCTCATATGTCAGTGGGGAGGCCTGGGAGGTTCTTAATAATGATCTGATGGGGGAAAGGAGGGCAGGAAAAAAGGAAGGATGCTGGACAAGGTGAGAAATGGTTGCTGCCCCTTCTTGCCCACCTCCCTGCTGCCACACCTACATCCTCACATTTCTAGTACTTTCACTATCACTAAAAAAGACTCACATGGCCAGTATTTTCACTACCACTGCTACAGCCCAAGGCAGGAGCCTCAAAGCAGTGAGGTGACTGGCCAGAGGACATAAACCAGGGCACCCATCCAACCCCACGTCCTGCCCTCCTGCCCCGTGGAGGAGCCCGGGTTTGCTGATTCTCATCCCTCCCCAAGTCTGGGGCCAAGCTGGGATCCCGGGAAAGGACACACCAGGAAGCGCGTGGTTTTCGCCCCCGTGTCCTGCCACGGACCACAGCCCTCCTTTTCCCTTGGCTCTGAGGTCCCAACTTCTCCTCTCCACGCGGGGCGACCCAGGTGGTCCGTGGCTGGAGAGGCTGAGCCAGCAGAGGGGGCCATGAGAGGTGGGGAGCTGTGCCACCGCAGGCTGAGAACACACAAACACACACAGGCACATGCTTTCCCATGGGAACGCAGCAGAGCCACCGCGCAACCTACAAGCCGGGCCCACCCCCGTGCTGCTTTCTCAGGAAACCTGGATGGGCTGAGGACTCAGGGATCGGCGTGAGAGACAATTGGAGGCCTCCAACGGGTGGGGGGAAATGGACGGTGGCGGGGGGACAGGAACCACTATTGGTGTTTTGTGGACAGAATAGGCTTTTGCTGATCCCAGCAGACCAAGTACCTCCTGTCCCTCCAGAGGACCCGGTGGCAGGAGCTCGCAGGAACCAACCAACCCCTGGAGAGAGGGGCTTGCTGGGCAGAAGTCAGAGACAACAGAGGACAGAGAGCCCCAGACAGGGAGAGACACCAAAAGGGGAGAGACACAGAGGCTGAGCGAGACCCCATAGAGGTCGGGATGGAGAGTCACAGGCACAGGGGTGGGGACCTGGGAGAGGGAGCAGAGGGACTTATCAGGTGCGGAGGGGGGCGGGGAAGTCCCTTACGGCCAAGCCCCCAGCAGGTACAGAAGCCCTGGCCTCCACACCCCAGGCTAATCAATACCTTCTGACAACTCAGTCCAAACTGGCCAGAGGCTGATGGATAAGCCACGTGTCAATTAAGTGATAATATCTGTAGAACCTGGACAAAGTGCCTACTAGTTTCCTACTAAATGACTACTAGGTACCTACTAAGCCCTAGTGCAGATGAGCCGTGGCTCTCAGGATTGTCCTTGTTTTTAGGGAGTGGCAGGTGACTGCACCCAAGGGAATGATGAGGTACCCCCAAGAAGCCAGCCCAGAACAAGAGCCGGCCAGAGCAGAGCCTGTCAGCTCTGTCCCTAGAACTCCAAGGGTGTCCTCCCCCGCTCCCTCCAAGACCCCCACCCAGCTCCTTCCTTCTGCCTGGCCCACACCACCCGGGCCCGGGAGTCTGACAGCTGCTCTCTGGCCGGAGGTGGAGCTTGGGGGCACTTCCTCAGGAAACGAGGCCCCGTGGAAAATGGAGCACACGATGGAGTGCTGCCTTCGTGGGACCCAGAGGCTTTATTTTCTCCGCCACTGAAAACACTTCATAATCAAAGGCACTCTGAATGTTTCCCCAGATGTCGGCTCAGATCGGCTCTTTATTGTCAAGTAGGCAGAAGAATTTCTCTGTTGAGCTTATTTCTTCCCTTTTTCTCTGTGACATCCCAATTAGCCCAGCTTGGTAAGCGTGCCAGGGGCTTCATGCCTGTTCTGAAAGGCAAAGTGACCCATCTGAGTGTCTGGGCACAGGTCACAGGCTCAGCACCCACCGCTGACCCTGCGAAAGAATCCAGGGAAAACAGGCCCCAAGGGACATGCCCTTCGCACATCTCCTCCAGCTGCGGCTGGCCTGGTACCCACCCACCAACCCCACCCACAATGGGCTGAGACTTGGCATCTACTTCACGATGAGCTGCCCACCAAGGCAGAGCCAGGTCAAGGTCACAGAGTCAAGGAGGAGGTTTGAAATGGTTAAGTGCCCTTCACCATGATTGAGGACAATGTTGGTGTCTACACGCCCTCCTCAGATCACCACGTCCCCACCATCATCATCATCATCATTTATTACACACTTACTATGTCCCAGGAACTGTGTTAAGCCGTTTATATTACTTAGCTCAAGTCTTCTTTAATTAGGAACTATTATTATCCATAGTGTACAGATGAGAAACAGAGGCACAGAGAGGTTAAGTCCCTTGCTCATAGTCACATAGCAGGCTAGTGGTAGAACCAGGATTTGAACTCAGGCATTCTGACTGCAGAGCTCACCTGTTCTACCACATCACCACCATTACACGCCTTCACACGTACACAGCACTTTACAGTTTACTCCTCAAAGTTGATATCCATGACCTTGTGAGGTAGGCGTAGGGTAATTCTCTCTCTACAGAAGGGCAAATTGAGATGCAGGAAACTGCGGGTGTCAGAGCTGGAGCTCTTAACACCTGCCGGTATATCCCAGAGCCAGAGCGCATGCCTGGGCTTTGCTGTCCTGTATCCTGGGATGGATCTTGTGTCAAGTCCAGGAAGGTCCCTAGTCTTCGAGGATGCAGACGGCGGCCACAGAGCCCAGCCTGTCCTGATCTCTTCATACTTGAGACTCCCGGCCCAAGGCCCCGCCACCCAGGACTTTTTCACTGGTCAGGCCCCAAACTGACCCCCAGCACATTGCATCCTTGGTCTCCTGGAGCAGGTTTCTGCTTCGTTCAGCAGATCAGAGGCAGAGTTGTGAGGACTTTGCTCCTCTGGTGGCCTGTCCCCGCCACAGTACCTGAGAAGTTTGCAGAGCTCTTAGGAGGAGGATAGCCAGGGCTGGTGGGAGAGGGACTACAGATGGGGTGCCCCCTGCCACTGAGCTTCTGAAAGAGGATGTCTTTTGCAACATAGCAAAAGCCCCAAATATAAGTGCAGGAGGAACTGCAGTGACTTTAGCTTGGCCTGGATCCAGCGTCCCCAACCTGGGAGGACAGGGGCCAGGGAAGCAGGGTAGTAGGAGTGCAGGATGCAGGGTGCCAGAGCCTGCAGAGGAATTGGATTGTGGCACAGGCTTCTGACTGTGGGACAGTTTGGGGCCAAGATCCCCCTGCCCCTCACTGCCCACTGCTAACAGCAGCAGCGGAGACATTTGGGGAGCCGCAGCCCCCAAAGCCCTGCAGGGAAGCATATACTAGGGAAGTGGAGGAGGGGAGGTTGTGGAAACCAGATCCCTTATGGTGACAACTGGGCCCATCGCAGCCTTCCACCAAGGTGCCCATATTTCAAAAGAGTTCGTCTAACAACACCCTAAATATTTTAAGTACTAATTCATTCGTTTCCATTTTGACTAGTTATAACCATCCCGAGCTCTCTGTCCAGCCGGGTGACCCTATCAAACGGGTACAATTTCTGCCCAAGGCGAAGCTCAGTGTTTTAGGTAACTTGGGTGGCCTGATGGCAGCTTGTTGAAATATTAAATATAGTTTGAGAACACTTCCTGGCGGGTCTGTGACCGGATCTGCCTCATTTAGGGCTATTTCTCCAGGGAACCTGGCACACGCATGGCCTCGATAAATATTTGTGGAATAAATGAATGATCCCTCCGAAGAAACAGTCATCTCAGGGTCTGGAAACACCAGATTGTATCCTCCTGCCAAGATGAACTCTTCCTTACGCTGAAGGGCATCCCTGCTCCTTGCCCAGGAGTTCTCAGCAAAATCTGCCGCGAGTTTGAAGCATCATTAACTCTGCCATGGCCACAGAGAGGCACACAGGGACACGCACGCGCGATGTAGCTGGGCGCACACGTGCTTGTGCAGGACAAACACACACACACACCAAGAACAGCACCAAGGGCTGTGAGAGCAACGGCAGCAGAGCCACGGCTCCCAATTAAAATCAGAGTGTAAAAGGGAAGAGAATTTGTCTTTAAAACCACAAAGGCACGGAGAGGTCACTGAAAAAGCCTCTAAGCTTGTTTACGAAAATATGCAATTATGTACTAACTGTTCTGTGATCATCGCACTGAGCACTTGTTTTTAATCTCCTCACTGTTAACCATTTAAAGTCAGAAAGAAAATGGGTCAGGGAGGAAAGCAAGCAAGATACAGAGGACAAGGTCATCGAGTAAATTCTTGCCTGCCAGCTCAGCTGATGGCGCGTGGTGGGGTCTCAGTCTCTTCCTCTGAAACATGAGGACAAGAATGCCCACCGTTCAGAAGGTAACAAGATCACCTAAACAAACGTTCCTAGCACAGTGCCAGGCACAGAGCAGCCCGCAGACGTTGGTGGTTCAGGTTCTAACAGGAATCCCAATCTCCTCTCCATGAGCTGTCTGCCTCTCAGATGCTTTTACAGCAAGGGTCACAGGACCAAGTAACTCTTCTTTGGGCAAATTATGGGTTCACCTGCCACCCAAGGCCCCCAGTGGCCCCAGGAAAAGAAGTTCCCCAAAGGGAGGAATCTCAGAAAGAGGCCCTCCCAAATGACAGTGTAGGCTGACTAGGTCGGTCCGGCAGTGTATCTAAAAAGAAAAATAAATAGCTTTCTCCCTGAGATGAAGTTCCTATTTCCTGGCTGCTCTCTTGGTTCTGTCTGTTTCAGGGGGTCCCTAGGAATTACTAACTCGTAGACCAGGAAGGAGCAAGAAATAAAACTTTTCTGAGTTTCTACTGTTTTCCAGGAATCACGATATCTCACATCTAAGATCATAGCTTCTATGCCTCAGTTTCCTCATCTCTAAAGTGGGGAGAATGAAAGTAACTTTTTCATAGGGTAGTTATGGAGATTAAATGAGGCCATGCCCTTAACACAGTGCCTGACACAATCACCACTCCATAAATGTTTACTGTCATTATTATTCGTAATTCTCACAACTACAAAAATAATATGTAAGGGCCCAGAGAGGTTAAGTAACTTGCCCAACTTACACAGCTGGTAAGCAGCAAAGGTGGGATTTGAACTCAGGCAACCAGGGTGCCACCCACCCCCCATGCTGCTTCCACTTGATAAATGTCCACTGATCAGCTTCTATTACACTCCAGAGTCCTGATCCCAGGCAAGAGGTCTGGGAGTGTTGACTCGGGATTTTTTCACGGTGGATGACCCAGAGCACACAAATACTCACGGCGTAAGGGGATCAGGTTTTACAAATGGAGAAACGAGGCCCAAGGAGGAGAAAAGACTTTCCAGAACCAAATGGTAAATCTAGACTCAGGCCTCTGTCTCCTTTCTTCCAAGCCCTTGCCTCTGAGCCATGCCAGGGAGATCACTGTGGCTCTACCAAGGTTTGGCAGACCTTGGGTCATGAGCTCCCATGTACTAGAGGAGTGATCTTGAGTGACTTACTTAGCCTCTCTGTACCTCAGTCTTCCCATCTGTAGAATGGGGATGAAAAGTGACTTACCAGGTTATTATAAGAAATAATGCAATAGATGTAAAAGTTCCAGCAATATTCTAGGAGCTCCATAAAGCTTAGTGTAATTGGGTTAGGTTGGTGGGGGATTACTTCTGTTTTATTTTCTTATCAGGTGGCAGATGCTCACTCCTTGCTGGATAACCACCTCAATCACCTCAATGATTGATTTTTGCCTTCAAATAGATACCTCCCCTCAGCAGGGAAGTCACAGGCACTGACTGGAGGGATCAGGTTGGGCTGTGGCTCACACCCCCTCGGGCTGCCCTTTTCTCCAGCCTTCCCTCTTTTCTTCCTTTTCCCATCGCCGCCTCATTTTTCTCACAAGCGAAGACCTTTTCTCTCCAGGCCCACGGCATGAACCCTGCACTTCCGAAGGAAGCAGGTGCTGAATAGATTTAGCAGGTTCTGATGAATGTCACGTTTATTTTGGTGCCAATGGAGTCACTGCATTTTAATGAAGACCCCGTCCGGCCCCAGATGTTGGTGCTGGTGGGAACACCTCACGTTCCCACTGCCGCCGCACAAATGAGGTTGGGATAAGCAGATGCTGGAAGGTGATGCCGGGTTTGGCCTGCCAGCTCCCTTCCTGGCTCAGGGATGGTGTTTCTCGGAGTTGGCTTTGCCAGCCCGGGACCTCGCAAGCCCCTTTGCCAACCTCAGTTTCCTCATCTGAAGATGATGTATGTACAATAACACTCCCAGCTGGGGGCTGGGCGCCATGGAGACCTTCAGTGCCTGTCTGCTGATGCTAATTGATTCCAAAGATCCAGGCCCAGGGACGGGGCCAGGAATGGATGGCTGGGAGAACCGGCTGCATGGGAGGAGCTGAAGTGGGTGGCTGAGCCAGCCATTTTCCCGTGCCCGAGAGCGCGAGCCATAGATTGGACCCCTTGTCCCAAAGGCCCCACCCAGGAGGGGGACGCTGGCCTGGGAGGGAGGAGGGTACCCGGAAGGGCGGAGCCAGAGCTCAGACCTTCCTTTCATCCCAGCCCGAAGTGAAGAGGGAAATGACAAAAGACCCATAGACCTGGCTCCTTCCGTACCCCCACACCCTCATTGGTTTCAAACGCCTCTGGGCTGGAGACCTCTCCAAGGTGATGGAGTGACATTAGGTGGCAGCCCCTTGAGAATGGCTCCCACACACACTGTAAAATAAAATCCAGCCTTTCTCTGCGTTTTGCTGAGCCTAGGTGTTCTCTGGGTTCCTATTGTCTGTGGGTTTTATGCTACAGAAGATTTTTTGGTCATAATCATGAACCAAAGCCTGCACGAAAACACAGCATGGCTAGAGGCAGAGGGGGGAGTGTGCGAGGGGCAGGAGATGTCAGAGCGAGACACTGGGGAGCAATGCCTGGCATCTCCAATGGGAACCAGATGTCTCCTCCTCCTGAGGAGACAGGGAGACGAGGATTCGAGGGCAAGTAGTATGTTTAGGAGGTGATCTCAGAAGCATCAGTAGGGGAGGGGGAAGTGAGTCAGGGAGAGGAAGGAGGGCAGTAAAGGGTGCATGGTCGAGAAAGTTGCCACCGTGGGAACTTGGGAAGCCAGTGTAGACCGCGCACCTCTAAGTTATCCCACTTCAGGAACAATCCATCACTAGCTGAGGTCCCTCCTGGGGCACTAACTCCACAGCACCCCTGACCCACCCTCAGCCAATCTGTAAAATGGCCTGGAGGGGTGGCCAAGACACCAGTTACCATGTTTATCTTAGAAGGAATATCCCTGAGACTCAGTGAGGCAAAGAGCTGGGTCCACTCTTATGTAGCCAGGCAGCTGCTTTAAATGAAAGCTGTTTATCTGCCAAGACCCAACTCAAACCGGCCTTCTCCCTGAAACTTTTCTCTGCTTGCCCCATCCTCCAGAAATCACATTCCCATAATATCTGGTCTACACGGCAGTTAGGACATTTGTCATGCCACATTGTACTGACCCTTTGCCTGTCTGTCTCCTCTGATACACTGAGGGCCACGTGGAGAGTGGCCAGCACATTGCAGGAATCTAGCAAATGCTCTTCCCTCTCTTCCACGCTCCCTCCAGCCTCGTTTCACCAAAAGCTAGCACTGTGTAAGAGACATGCCAATGCTTTATTGCATTGTACCGAACAACAATGTAACTCTAGTAATAAAATTGTCCTCCACGTTCATACCAGGGGTAAAAAGAGTTAGTCTAGATCTTAATGCATGGAGAGGAAAGAGGCAGTAAATCAACGCAGAAAGCGCATTCCAGCGAGAGCAAACTGGTTGTGCAAAGGCCCAAAGGTAGGTTTTGAGGGAACCCCGAGTAATTATGTATGTGCAAGTGGGGAGACACGAGAGGTGAAGCTGGAGAGGTGAGCAAGGGCCAGACAATACAGGTTTACAGGCTGAGGAATGGCGTTGCCGTAATGCACACAGAGAAGGACTTTTCCAAAGGCTCCAATAGACCCAGATGAGTCGTTAGGACTTTGAGTGGGAGAGGATGCTTCTGGCCAGGACAAAGTCACAGCAGTTCAGAAGAAGAGACACCGTGCTGAAATCCTGAGCAGATGACAAGACCAAAGCCAGAAGCTTCTGTGATCGCTGACCACGATAGACGGTGGACAAAACACCCAGAGAGGCAAGTTCTACGAGGGGAGGGGAAGATTCAAACCATTTCATGGTCACCCAATGCTCAAAAAAGGAACTAAGAACTAATGAAACTTAAGGACCAATGAAGCAGAATCTCTTAAAGGAGGAACCCAGGCCTCAGCAGCCACCCGGGGAGGATTTTAATTCACCGAAAGTGAGGGCAAAGGGCCCAAGTCAACTTTGTTCCCAGATTCTAGATCTATAAATGGCAAAAATCAAATCAAAAGAACAGGGAGAAACTTTTTTTTTTTTTAATACATTCACTTTGTTTTTCAGACAATTAGGTGATGCATATTCACGGTAGAAGATTTGGAATGTACCAAAAACACATGAAAGAAAATAAAAATCACATGTAATTCCACCAGTAGATTTTCTTCTATTCTTTTTCTAATCATTATAAATAACATATATAATTTTCTCTAAAATGGGGATTATGACATAAACACAGGTTTACTGGCTTCTTTTGCCATTTAGCAATACATCACAAATGTCTTACCCATATCTTTAATTATTAATCTATGTTAATTTAATAGCTGCACAGTTTCCATCACATGGGCACCATATTTGATGTGTTCAATCCCCTGTTGCTGGACATTCAGATTATTTCCAGTTTTCATTATTATCCATGACAATGCAGTGAACCTTCTTCTACAAACAACTATTCCTTAGGATAAATCTCAGATGAATTTCAGATTACTGTCAAAGTGTGTAAATAGTTCTAGGGCTTATGACACATGCTTCGAAATCACCCTCCAGAAGACTCCTGCTCTCATGAAGCACTTAGTCTAAGCCCATAGTGTTTAATATGGCAGCCACTGGCCATACGTGACCACTTAAATTTAAACCAATTAAAACTAGACTTGGAGGCTGCAGCCCAAATGATGGAGGAGGTAAAATTGATTGAATTCTGGAGGCAGCTTGAAGGGAGCCCACAGGATTTGCAGGTACAGTTGCAAACTATTCTAAATGCTACAAAGAAAAAGCACACGGGTGGCGTGTATCACCAGTGAATCTGGAGAGGCAACTGCTCTACGAAAGTGACCTTGGGGCCAAGATCTGAGATCTGAATAGGAGTTGATCTGGTGAAGACTTTTACAAATTCCTTGTCCAGTCGTTCACAGCCTCCTGACAACAAGAAGAGGGAAGGGAAGTTGCGTGGGGGCCGCTTCCTCCTGGGAAAGAGGAGAAACTTTGCCGCAATGAGCTGGAAACAGCCCAAAGAGCCGCGTTGGGTTACGTACGGATCTGCAACCCAAACAGCTTTGCTGTTATGGGCCTGTTTGTCATAGATCAGTTAGTGGGTAGATTGCTTTGGCTGGAAATGGAGATTTAGACAATGCCGGAGCGGATAATGGTGCCCGAACGCTGCCAGGCGCTAATCAGGACTCGGCAATGACTGCGGTACGGATTGAAGTGCAAGCATTCGGAGTTATTACCCAAGGCTTGTCTCTGCAATTAGATGATTGCATAACCTTAATATGATCAATCTTGCCGGATGTGAATTGTGCAGCTGTAACCACAAAATAAGGTGGCATTTCTGTTTTCTTGTTGAACGCAAACATTATATATGCGCAAGCCATAATTTTATAACGGTCGCTTGTGGCAAGAAAGAGCTTTGTCAGTCAGAAGATGCAATTGAAAAATGTGTGTGTGTGTGTGCGCGTGCGTGCACGCAATACAAGTGCTTAAAGAGACAGTCATAATGTCAGGCTTTGCCTCAGGAAATAGTGCTTTGTGAGTTTTGCTGCTTCTCTTTTTTGCCTTGGTACACATCAATTTTGAGGGCAGGAAGTTGGGAAACTTGGACCCCTCTGGAGCCCTCCTGGGACAACACAGCTTGCCTCTCACACATGCATGGCTCAGAGAGTCCTAGGGAATCAGTCTGATATTCATCAGCAATTGCACAGCACACCCCGTTCATCAAGCCTCATTGTTCGGTGGGGACGTGAGCTACGACTTAGGCTCTTCCGATTCAAGATCCTTGCAGAAATCTTAGCCCAGCCCCCGAGGCCCGGCTCGAGGGACTACAGGGACACAGCCCTCAAATGCCCTCTCCACCTCAGCGGCTCTGGGGGCCTGGAAGGAGTCCTGATGAGTGGGGAGACCAGTGTTTGTGATGAGGTGTCTCCTCTGTCTGCTGGTCCTGTGTCCAGGGGGCACAGACTTCTGAGAAAGGGAAAAGCCTGGAGGCTGGAAGTTGTCTTGTTATGGGTCAGAGATTACTCATGGAAGGAGGGAGGGATAGAGAGGAGGAGATGGGGTGGGAGGCATGGCACGAAAAAGATATATTTAAGAAAGAAACGCTATGATGGTATGTCAGGAAATAAAATCTAGCGGCCAAATGAGCGAATGCCTACGACTGTGTGTGTGTGTGTGTGTGTGTGTGTGTGTGTGTGTGTGTGTGTGTGTTAGAGACATTGAGAGAGAGAGAGAGACCTAACTGCTTTATCTGACTGGGGCTGTGATTTCATGGCTGGAACTAACAACAAAGCCAAGTGTCACGAGCCGAGTTCCCCGGGAGGCAGACACAGGGGAGGAGATTAGCGCGCAGGAGGTTTATCAATGAGGACTCTTGGGGCCAGCGGGACCAGTGCCCGTGGGAAAAGGAAGGCGGCAGGAGTGGGCAGAGGGAGGAATGGGCTGCGATGCAGTCCCAACAAGATGCCCTCCCCAAGGGGAGCTCTGAAGCTGGGATGACCTTTCAGAGTTATTTAGAGTTGGGGCAAAGGGACCACGCCTTCATCCCCGGCACTGACCAGTCACTGGCTGCGGGCTGCCCCAGGGAGGGGGCGTGACCTTGAATGAGGCAACACTCCTGAAGAGGGCTGACGGCCAGTGGAGAGCTATCAGCTGACAGACTCTCCAGCAGCCAGAGGAATAGGTCCTTTGGTCCTGAATACGGGGTCTGGGTGGTGCAGACTATCACCAACACCGAGAATTTAGGAGTAATAAGAGCTAAAATTGGGTGGAAGGCAGAAATGGTCCTGTGGGCCAGGAGGCAGGGGTTACTAATGGACAAGCCGATGAGCTGCTGACTTCCAAGGCAGGGCAGAGTCAGATTGGATCCCTCAATTCCAAGCCTCAGTTTCCCCCAAATGACCACCTGTCTCAAACCTTTTCTAAATGGCCAAGCTGGGTGAAAGCAAAAGTCTAGGACTGGAGTTACCCCACCCCAAATCACCCCACCACCCAACCAGCATGACTGTCACACATGTGCAGAGCTCCAATGTATACACCACACGTGTTCCCCCACTACAAACCTTTAAGGCAGACTTAGGAGCTAGAAACCTCAGGAAAGTCTACTGCAATCAAAGGCATGGCTGGGCTTCTCCATCACCAGGGAGTCCCCAGCTTCTACCTCCAGCCCACGCCTCTCTCCTGAGTGCCAGACCCACCTACCCATTCCCCTGATGGACACCTCTGCTCAGAGGTCCTCAGGACACTCAAACTCACATGTCCTAAACTGTCCTCATCTTCCACCCTCAAACCTGGGCATCCTCTTCTATTTCCCATTTCAGTAAATAGCATGGTATCTACCCATTTGGACAGGGCAGGGCACCGCATCCTTGACTCCTGGCCCCCCTTTATCTTCCCACATCCTACAAGTCCTGTGGGCTCTACCTGCTTCTCCAGTCTAGAATCCATCCACCTCTCTCTGTGCCCATCACTCCATCTTACTTTAAACCCTCCTTACTACCAGGAAGCAATTCTAGTTAAGTCTTTCTCCAAACTTGCTTCCCTGCTCAAATGCCTTCTCTCTGTCCATGCAGAAGATCTTTCTAAAATGTGAATCTGACCACAACTCTCATTATGTCTGCCCCATTGCCTTCAGGATAAAGTCTGCCTGCCTTCCCACAGCAAAAACTTTCTGCTCTTCCTGTGGTTCCTGTATCACTTTAAACCCTCATCTCTAGATATTTCTCTCTCTCCCTCTCTCTCTCTCTCTCTCTCTCTCTCTCTCTCTCTCTCCTGCTCAAACAGGCATCTTACATAGGCATTTATACTCTACATTTGTACCATCCAACACAGCACCCACTAGTCACACATGACTGTTGGCCACTTAGGAATGTGCCTAGTCCAACTTGAGATGTACTGTAAGTGTGAAACCTCCACCAGATCTTGAACACCTAGTATGAGAAGAAAGGAAGTAAAAAATCTCACTAAGTTGGTATTGATTCCATGTTCAAACGATGATACTTTAGTTCATTCATAGTAGTTTGGAGCAATTCATTCATTTTACCTGTTTCTTTTTACTTTTTAAATGTGGCTGCTAGAAAAATTTTCATTATACAAGTGGCTCTGATTCTGTTTCCATTAGATGGCCCTGCTCTAGCCCCTTCGGGATGGGAAAAACTTCCTCCCATCCCACTAACACCTAGAAGTTTCTTCAGCTCAAAGGTCAGGGTCAGGGTCAGGTCTTGTCTAAGAATTTTAACTGACCTAAAAAAGAAAATCATTTCAGATCTTTGGCCTCTGTCTTTGTGCCGGTAAGTGGTAGCCAGCAACAGGGCCTCCATTTTTTGGGTACTGGAAAGCCCTGGGCAGACTCAAAACAGAAGAACCAAGAGAAGCTTCTGCATTTAAATGTCAGGGACAGTCCCTCTTATGGGTCAGGGAAGCTGAGCAGAGTGTGCTACGATGGGGAAAAAACTAGCCCGTTCTGGCTCTGAGAATGATGCGTTTGGGTAAAATGAGTGTTATGTGGGTGTGGGTTCTGATTGCATTGGGGGGAAGGGAAATCAACCCCTACAGGTCAGAGGCATGGGGTCGCCCAAACATGGGGAGTAGCTGATAGCAGACTCTGGAGAGGATTAAAGAGAATGGCCCTTTCTCCCAGAGAGAAGGAAGAACAGACCTTCAGACAGAGGGCGAGGCTCCAAAACCCCTTCAGAATATCTTTTTTATTATTATTCTTTCTGGGACTCCCTGAACAATCATACCTTACAGAGTTTTCAATATTTTCTCCTGCATTGTCGTTTCTATCAGGTGACGTCCACGCTGCAATCACGTCTGCCGCATTCTAATTGCCTTGCATGGTGGGATGGGGAGGTGGGGGCAGGGAAGGGAAGCCTGGTCTACCCGTCAGGATACTTCCAAAGAGCAGCCTCACATCTATGGGGCCAGACCTCCCAGGACTCTGGGGATGAGCAGGGGTCCGTGGTGGCACTGGGAACAGTCAGGAGGAAGACTGGGCAGGGAGCTGCAAACTGATGAGAGGTTCAAGAGCAGGTGGGAGACAAATGTTTGTTTCTCCAGTTCACCCTGGAGGAAGACGATCCCGGGAGGGAGACTTGCTCCTATCCCACCTTGCCGCCCCATCTTCCTGGGCTGTGCTTCCCTCCCTGGACGCTGCCTCTCTCACTCATCTTCAGGACCGAATTCAGACATCACCCCCTCCAGGAAGTCTTCACAGATGCCCTCAGACTGGACAAAGTATCGTTCCTCAGTGTTCCCATAATACCCATTCCTGACTCCAATGTCGCTGTCTGTCTGCTTGACTCAATTCCTCAACAGAGGGCACCATCCGGACAGAAAGTTGATGTGATCTATCTTTGTTATATGAATGCCTATCTCCGGTTCTAATACACAATAGGTGTTCAGTGAATGTTTGCTGAATAAATGAAAAGTACAGGAAAAACGTTCTACAATTGTCCACTCTTCAAGCTCCATCTGGGGTTCTGCACGCTATTGGCTCCAAGAAACTCCCCATCTCCAGCTCGACAATCTTCAGTTTCAAGAAGTAAACCCTCCTGTCTTCAAAGCTCTAGGACAGGAGGGGATGATGGGCGTATATCTGGAGCCCCTCTGGTGAGAGAGTTGTTCCTAATTCTCCCATCATTTAAACAAACTGGGATCCTGATGGATAGAAGAGCCACCTTTGAAAGACTGGGAAAAATGGCTTTTAATATCAGTTTTTAAGAAAGAAAGTATGGCCCCTATAAACTGTTAAACTTCACTTTATTGACCATAAATCTGTATTTTGCTCAATGCAAAAGTTTTTCATCTTGTACAGAAAAATGCTGAAACAGCGACAACTGCCGAAAACAAGAAGTTTTCTCTTACGGACAATTTATATGAAAAAGTTATTGAATTTCTGGTTAGGGAGGCCAGGCCAGGCATCTATCGCAGCTCCCCTAACCCAGGTCCCGGCCACCAGGTGCCAGACGTGACCCATTGCTGATCAGTGTCAAGAGAAAATTACCCAATTGTAAGTCTATTAAGTTGTGGACTCCAGGGATTTCAAAGCCCGGAGCAAAGACACGTTTCTCCCTGAGGACATTAAACTCAGGCTTTCTTTGCTGAAAGTGCAGCCAGCCTTTCTGCCAAAGGAAGGGAAAGAAAAGCTGATCTGGGGGAGCATCTACTAGCTACGAGGTGCTTTCACAATTACTGTCTCTTTTAATTCTGGGAACAGCCCCAAGAGATAGCTTTATCAGGGTGGAGAGGGGAAGAGGAAAGATAGCTTAAGGGGAAAGAGTGAAACTAATTCTCTATGCTCAATATTCAGTGAGCAAATATGGTGAAATCTGGAGCAGAACCGTTAGCAGCTTTGAGTTAAGGCGCTGCCTAGGAGGCTGGTCAGAGCAGAGATTTGGATTCAAATCCCTGGTTCATGAATTCACTCAGTAAACCCTGGCAGATGTACTTTGTGCTAGGTGATGTGCTCAGAGCTGCCTTTAAAGAGCTCAGGGGCCGGGGTGGGGAGGCAGAGCTGAAACCCATCACTGGAGGACATGGTGGTGAGTGCTGATTAAAGCCTGTCAAGAAGGATTCGGAAAGGTTTCCCAGAGCAGATGACAAAGACGCTGCTCCTACAGGATGAACAGAAGCATTTCAAGTGGGCAGAACAGTGGTGAACAGGGGCCACGAGTACAGTGGAGCCAATTATGTGTACCTCTTCCCAACACCACTTCAGGCACCATTTTAGTAGCTTGAGATCGACTGTGGTGGGAGTATTCACACCATGGAAATTGGAAAATGCTACAAATCAGAGTGTTTTTTTCCTAGAGACTGAGGAAGTCAATGGGTCAAGCCTTATGTCTGATTGGACTTGGAGGATGAAAGCCAGGAATGACAGAAAGGCAGGATGTGGAGACCAGAGAGTTCCTGGCTTAAGAGAACAAGTGGATGGTGTTATCATTTGCTATAAGATGAACAGAGGAGGAGAGGCAGTCTTAGAGGGAAAGGGACGCTGCTTTGTGGTATCCGTGAGATACCCAAGTGGACGTGTCCAATAGGCAGTCGGATAGAGTGTAAAAGCTCAGGAGAGAGGGTGGAACTGAAAGCACTTACCTAGGACAAGTTCCCCGGGGACATTTGAGCGGTGCACTCCTGCATCCCACTTATAAATGCCCCTCCGTGAAATAACAAGCAGAACCCCAAGAACCTGCTCCCAACACTGTATTCTCTCCTCCTTCCAGATGCCCCATGGAGAATGTCATACATTACCTGAAGCCTCAAGGTCTCACTAAGAAATCTGAGGAAACCCAGAATCCCAGAGGCCACATCTGTGGTACCTTCATTTCCTTGCATTCTCACACACGTTTATAGTAATTTCTTTTCCGAAAAAAATAAATCAAGGTGAAGTAACTCAGCAGTTAGCTTACGCAGGGGACCATCCCGGGCATTTCACACGTGTTAACTCATTCACCCCTTACAACAATCATACAGTCTTATTCTCTCCACTTTGTAGATGAACAGTTTAAGGGTCAATGAGGTCACTTGGTTCCCCTAAGGCCACAAAGCAAATAAGTTGCTCAAGTATGTTTTGAAGGCACATCTTCTTCCTAGTGCCTAAGCCTTAGCTGAGACTTCATGGCACCTGAATGCCTGTTCAAAACTGCTGCTGGTGTGTAATGACATTGTCACTTTTCCACAACAAAATGAGCCTCATAATTTATCCAGACATAATTGTCAGCTGTCTTGCTTAGGATGGACTGTTCTTTATTTTGAAATCAAGCCCTTCCTATGGACATGGGGTGTTAAAATGATTCTATGGGAAGATGGTTATTTGCCTTCTTTTTTCACTATGTCCTCACTTGACAAAATAAAAAGTTGTCAGCCTTGTTCTGGTTCTCCAAACTATTCTTTTCAACATTTCCTGGTCTGTGGGATCCAAAATACTGGGAACAACGTTAGCACCCCATGCCAAAAGCTTGATATTTTAAAAGGCAGGGGCAGAGGTAATTCAACCCATCACTTTCGATACCCTTTGAAGGTGCATGGGAACAGCAGAGACACTTAGAGATCCTTGCTTTCCTCCCAGTGGCCACTTCACACCTGCAACCCAAGGGTTCACACAAGAATGAATAGGCAAACATCTTTACATGCACCAGTGGCTGGCTCTGGACCCCTAACTGAGAGAGAGGAAAGCTTATCTTACAAAGACTGTTTTTTAATTCTTTTTCCAGCTGTTGAAACAAGATAGAGGGAATTAAGAGATGAATACTAATGGTGGAATCTAACAATATACCATTTATATCCTCTTTTCCCCAGACAAGTGCTCTACCCAGAGCCCAGGGGAGGGGAGCTTTTCTCTAAAATCTTTGAGATCAACAAACAGAACTGTTTAGGGATCCAGGTCTGCAGGCTGCTTTTCTACCTCCCCAGCCCAAAGGCAGGAGCCCCACAGCACCCTGAGGTCTTCCTCCCTCTGTCTGTGGTAGATTTCTGTGCTCAGAGCTTCTCCTCTTCTTCTCCCTCCCTGGAGAAAAGAAGCATCTGCATCTATGAAAAAGAAAATGTATTGAGTCTTGCTATGTGCCAAGCCCGTGCTGGGCAATTTCAAGCATGCTATTTCATTTCATCTTGTATGGCCACTGTGGAGAACAGTATGGAGGTTCCTCAAAAAATGAAAAATAGAACTACCATACGATCCAGCAATCGCACTACTGGGTATATATCTGAAAGAAATCTCAAAGACATATTTGTACCCCTGTGTTCATTGCAGTGTTATTTACAATAGGCAAGACATGGAAACCATTTAAGTGTCCATTGATAGATGAATGGATAAAGAAGATGTGGTACACCTCTATAATGGAATATTATTCAGCCATAAAAAAGAAGGAACTCCTGGTATTTGCAACAACATGGATGGACCTTGAGGACATTATGCCAAGTGAAATAAATCAGACAGAGAAAGACAAATACTCTATGATCTCACTTACACGTAGGATCTTAAAAAAGCGAAACTCATGGAAACAGAGTAGAGTGGTGGTTGCCAGGGGCTGGGAGGTAGGTGACATGAGGAGACATCAGTCAAAGGGTACAAACTTCCAATTATACAATGAATAAGTTCTGGAGATCTAATGTACAGCACAGTGACTATAGTCAACAACACTGTACTATATATACTTGAGAGTTGCTAAGAGAATAGATGTTAAATGCTCTCACAACAACAACAACCAAAAGTAATTACATGAGGTGAAGGATGTATAAACTAACCTTACTGTGGTAATCATTTCACAATGCATATGTGTATCAAATCAACACACCATACCCCTTAAACTTATACAATGTCATATGTTAATTATACCTCAACAAAGTTGGGGGAAAAGAATTGAAGTCAGAAAGCCTAGGTTTTAATACTGACTCTACCACTTCTACTAGTTTATAACCCTGGCTCTCTATACAACCTCTCTGAGCCTTAGTTTTCTCTCCTGTAAAATGGGGATAAGAACAGTGGCGTTTCATAGCATTACTCTCAGGGTTGAATTAAAGAATACATGTAAATTGCCTGGCACATTTGAGAAGGTCCTAACAGAGTCTGTGTCATACAGACTCTGTATGTATGTGTGAGACTCTGGGGATCCAAAGACAAGTAGGACACAGTTCCTGACCCCAAAGGATTAACAGAGGAGCGTCAGTGTTTAACAGAGGGGCACCTATGTGCCTCAAAGTGTCATAAGGGCTGAGGTAGACACTTGGATGGGGATCTTTGGGGGCCACAAAGGAGGGAAAGGTCATGGGAAGGGGTTGGGGCAGGTTTTAGCAAAATGTGTTGAGAAGCACATCTAGCCAGCAAATTGCTTTACCTGCTATAAGGAATGCAAATGCTAAGATATACAATAGAAAAAATTATTATTTTCTTTAAATACAATGGCTGAATATAACCTGTAAGTATATTTTCTTACTACAGGTTGCTATTCATCAACTATTCTCAATCACTCCCTAACTAAACAAATTATCTAGGTCTCAGCTAAGTACTCAGACAATGGAAGGACAAAGGCAGCAGAGCTGAGGACCCCAGTCAAAGGACGCCAAGGACAGTGGCCCCAGCTGAGGACAGGCACCACAGACCACAGAACAGCCCAGCTCACAAAACTTCAATAAAGAAACCCCAGGCCAAGTTGTTAAGATTAGGTTTACCTCTGTAAACCTTAATAGCAAACCCAAAACAATGGCAAAGATAGAAATTTCTGTCCCTCTCATAGAAGTCCGGGTAGGTAATGCAGGGCTGTTTGACCCTTTACCAAGACAGGGACCTAGGCTTCTCTCTGTTGCTCTGCCATTGTGGACTCATCCTTGAGTCCACTGGCCAGAGATGGAGCTCCAGACATCAGGTGTATGATGCAGGCCGGAACATAAAGGAAGTGGGGAGAAGAACTAAGAACATGCCCCACTTCTTTTCCACCTACATCCCATTAGCCAGACCAAGTCACATGACTAAGTCACATGTCTGCATCTAGCTTCAAAGAATGCTGGGAAATGTAGTCTTTCTCCCAGGCAGCCATGTGCCCAGTCAACAGTTCCATTAACTATTGAAGAAGGGAGAATGAGTTGGGCTCAACTAGCAGTCTCTGCCAGCCAAGGATTTATTGGCCAAAGAGAGATTTAAGGTCCCAGGCCCAGGACGGCTCTGGCATACAGGCCTCTAGAGGATGGGGTTGCCAGCATTTCTAGAAGTGGCCCCCAACATTCCGTGCCCCCTAATCCCTGGAACCTGTGAGTGTGATGAGATATCATTCATTATGTTCTATTTTATGGCACAGTTGACTTTACTTTCAAAAGGAAATTATCCAGGTGAAACCTAATCGAATCACATGATTCCTTCAAAGCAGAGAACTTTCTCCAGGTGAGGGCACAAGAGGAAGTCAGATTTCAAGATGGAGGGGCCACATGAGAAGCAAGGTAGATGGTCTTTGGAGCAGACAGCAGTCCCAGCTGGAAGGGGGGACACAACTCAGCCCATAACAAACATACACTCTGCGAAGTGCGTCTGCTGTCTGTTAATCAGAATAGGTTGTCTTTCTGGTCTGTGCCTTCTCTTGCATCTCACTCTCTGCTTTCACCCTCTCTGCCCTCCTTTCCCAACTGAGGCAGTAAGGAACCCTCTACAGAAGATTCCAGGCTTTTTGCTCACTGGCGTCATGGTCCTCCCTGGATCTTCCTAGCACACACCACCCTGCCAAGAAGAAACAGCCCAGACGTCCACTGCTGACACAGGTCACGGCCCTCCACGTGGCTTCATGATCAGGCAGAGATGTGGATTTGGGGAAGGGCGTTTCCACAGAGCAAAACAGGTGCCCTCAGGGAGGGGACTCAAGAGTCCTCAAGCTGGATTATTAGGTAATGGCTCATTGCATCTCAGTAAAATTTCCCAAAACCCAGTTACCAAACTCTCTTGTCTACAGTTTTCAGAGTAAAATCCAAACTCTTTACCACGTCCTCCAAGGCCCCTTCCCATTTCCCCCAAACCCAATCCCTGCCTTGTCTCTCTCCCTGAGCCCGTTTTTACAGACACACACTCCAATTTCATCTGAGGGCAAGGACTCTGGCCCCCAGTTTCCTAGCACAGAGAAGGCCATGGTGGGGGGTTAAGCGGATGAGTGGACAAATGAATGAATGACAGCAGAGTGAGGTGAGTGGTCCTAGTTTTGCCAGTGCTGTAGGTGGTAACCCAGGGCCAAGAGTCCTTCCCTCTGCATCTCCAGCCTCCCCTATATCCTCGGAGTCCTCTCCCCGAGCCAGGGGAAGGAGAGAGAGAGAGAGGAGAACCTGGCAGGAGGTTCAAGGCCTGAGCAGGGTACATCATCGCCACCCGTATTCCATCAGCCAGAATCTGACAACAGCCCACCTGATGGCAAAGGAAGCTGTGAGCCTAGGAGAGAAAGGAAATGGGATTGGGGAGGCACACTGCAGACCCTGGCAAGGCCCCAGAGTTTCCCATCAACACCTAACGCTGAAATTCACAAAAACCCCCCTCAAATTGTCACCTGAGTGGACTCTTTTCCTTCCTCCTCTGCGCCATTCCTTCAGGCCTCTAGCCCATTTCTGCCACATCTTGACCCTTCTCCATGCAACGCTAGTCTTCTCTTTAGAATAAACATGGAAGGGTGGTGGCATCACTGTCCTTGGAGGGCAGAGCATGGAGCATGCCCCCTCTGGTCCCTCCACCTGCCGCCCCAACGTCGTCAAGCCAGGGGCTGGGCACACGGAGAAGCGGTCTACTACTCTCACACCAAGGTCCAGACGTGCCTAGGCCATGTCACCAGATTGGCCGTGTCAGTGGAGATCCGGTCTCTGCTCCACAAGAATGTTCCTTTTCTCCTAAGAGGCCTGGGAGGTTGGCTCACACCCTCTCCACGTGCCCTGACAGCCCGGCGGGTGAGGGGAGGGTGGAGAGACTGAAATTTCACTTTCTCAGAAACAGCAGATTCAGCAGCTCTGGCTGCTATGGGAGACGCAGATCTGCACCGGCTGGATTTCTCTGGGTCTTTATCGCCACACAGAGAGCAAGAGCTATTAGGTCCTGTCCGGCGGCCAAGGACTTACCTCGTCTGGCAGGGGTGACATGATACCCCGGCCTCCAGCGGGGGCAGACGCCTCCTGCCCGCAACAGTCACAGCGCTGGGACCCACCCTGCCCCTGGAAAGCAGTTCTTAGCCACAACGGACCCCCGTCCTGGCCACCCCGGGCTCCCAGAGAATCAAGTCCCTTCCAGAAACTGAGCCAAGTGTGGACCCCGTAGAACAGGCTGTCACAGGGGCCCAGGGCTGCCGGAGACTGAGGCTTGCCCTCCACCTTCACCTGGGCTGTGAGGAGGGAGGGAACGTTTTCCCCTGACTCTCCACTTCTCCCTCCCATCTGGGGGGATGCGGGGAGAAGAGGGGACTGGGTAGTGGGAGCAGCTGCGGAGAAGGAGATGGGCAGGAAGGAGCTGCTGCTGACCACGGATGACCTCCTGCCCCCAGGACTCCATCTCCACCTGCAGCTGGGCTTCTGGCTCCTTCTCTCGGGGCTCCATGAACAGAGCTTCTAGTGTGTCCAGCTCACCTTTGCCCTGGCCCCTCTGAGCACCCACAATCCACCCTGCCACCCCGCCCAGCATCCTTTCCCTGCCACCTGAGAAAGGACCCTCAGGTCATCTGGGGCTGAGACAGCCTCCTTTCTATACCCTCAGGCAAGAATCCACAGAGTCTGTCTGTTCAACCTACTTGCCAAGTCCACGGAAGGTCCTGGATGCTTTTCCTTCCCTCCTTCCTTTGATAAACTCTGAACAGCTGATTTGTATACAATCCCATGCTCAGCTCTTGAGGCAAAAGCTGACCAGTGCTCCCTCTTTGCCCCCCACAAGCTCTTAAACTCCTAGAGAAAAAAGATAAGTGCCAAAATAATGACAATGACAAGGTAGCATTCAACAATTTTTGAGCACCTGGGCTCTTTAAAATGAGTGCTATGATATAAAGATGACTATGACCCCCTCCCTAGGAGAGAAAAAGAAATATCAACATAATTTCTCACTCAGCTACAAATTCACCCCAAGAAACTATTGAGAGCAAAGATCCCCTGCTTCAAATCCTTCCAGGAGTTCACTTGGCAGACGAATGAAGGACACGTGTACTGACGGTTGGGAGTTTGTAGCAGGTGTGTTTGGTACGTTACCCACCTCTGTAAACACTGGAGGCTTCGTACTGCAGGAACTAGAGACACTCTTCTGGAGCATCTTCTCTGGCCCCAGAGCCCGCTGAGGACCCTGGCGCCAGGTAGGGCAGGCCGGAAACACCAGGAAGCTAACGCTCTCCCACCCCCAGGTAGCCCTCCACACTGATGGAGAAGAGCTGGTAGCTAGATGCTCCAGCTTCCTCCCTCCTGGGGGCAGGGGAGGCGGGGGGAGCACAACTGGGAGGTGTGTCCCATGTGGTCTCCCAGAGGTTCCCAGAAGGATCGTGCCTCAGCTGCCCAAAGCAACACCCTGCTCTGTAACGCAGGCTGTACAGACCTCCTTCCCTTCCCTAGCTCACGCTCAACTCCTGGCCAGAGCCGCCTGGGCTCACCTCCCAAGGTAAAGACTTGCCCCTGATGCCTTGTTTCAAGTGCTGCTTTGGGAGGATTTCAGTATAAAGCAGCATTCAAAGCCTTCCCCACGTCCTGGCCCCCTATCCTGCTTGGCGCCCCAGTAGTTCTCTGCCCAAGCTGGCTATATCCTCCTCCTCAGACACACCAAGATCACGGCCCTGACCTTGGTCCAGGCCATGGGTCCAACCCGGGACCTCCATCCCAACCCTTCCCTGTGCCCCTCCCAAATGCTGTTCAGAAGATGGCTTTTATTTCCTCCAAGGCACATTCGAGTGTCTCTTCCATGAAGTCATCCCAGCCGCTCCTGTCCTGGAGCAGTAATGCAGTGTGTGTGTGTGTGTGTATGTGTGTGTGTGACTGTGTTTATATATATATATATATATTCATGTATGCGCATTCACTGGGTCTCCGTCCCTGCCTGCTGAAGGGAACTCTTTCTGTGCCAACTGGGTCCTGAATCCTCGTTGTGTAAATTGAAGAAATGCATGAGCGGGGGTGGGGGTGGGACTCAAAAATGCTGAGAAACACATTATTTCTTTATTTCTGAAATCCCTTCTTGAGGAAGAAGAAAGGCTAGATTCAGGAGAAGGTTAGAAGTGGCCCAAGTCAGCAATGGCTCAAGTTGGAGAAAGTTGGGAGGCGGTTTGTGAGGGGAGGGAGAGAGAGATGGGGAGAGAGGGAGGGAGAGATGAAGAAGGAGGAGGGGGAGGTCAGGGAGAGGGGGAGGGGAGAAGAAGAGGGAGGGAGAGGAGAGGGGGAGGGGAGGGGAGAAGAAGAGGGAGGGGGAGGGGTGGGAATGGGGAGAGGTTAGGGACAACTCAACCTGAAATGACTGACTCTTGAGGAGAAAATAAATAATAATTCTCTTTTTTGTGAAGTTTTACGTTTTGCCTTGTGGGAAACAAACCTTTCTTTGTTATTCTTTCAGGCTTCCAGAAAAAGATTCGTTTTATTTGTGGATATTGGCAACACCACGGCCACAAAACGGGTCAGCTTTATGCGACACCGCATCTTAAAATCTTAAAACGGAGGTTAAAATTCTCTATTTTAACCCAGAAACAGAGGCCCCCATTTGGATCCTTTCCTCAGCCCCCAAGGACAGGGTGGTGTCCATCCCGGGCCCAGGTCCATGGTCCCCAGGCCAGAGCTGGCGACACCCCCGCCCTCCCCGCCCCATGGTCCCAGCCCTCTCCTACCTCATCCCCCAGTCTGACGAACCACCCTAATGGATTGACCGTGGCCTTTGCTGGAGGGGCTAAATATAAAACTTTGCTGCGCTCCTCTTGTCAAAGTTAAAAGCTTTTCATGTCTGTGTTAATGTTTTTTTCTGTCTGCTGGCTCCAGTGACAGATGCGGCATCTTGAGCTGAGTAACTGGAGAGTGAATGGCTGGCAGGGGCCAGGGAGGTAGGGCTAATTTATCTCAGAGAGTTTAAGCAGGATGACACGGCTGGGAACAGGAGGGGGCGAGGCTGTCACCTGATTACTGATTCCAAGATTTCTCCTCGGAGAGGGAGAAGGAGTGAGCGAGGATGAAGGGAACAAAAAGCAAATCAATAAACAGGTTAGCGTCTGCGTTATTATTAACTCTCGGCCTGTCAGCGCCACATTGAAGCGATCGCTCGCTCGGGGCGGCCTCGGATTTAATGGTCAGTGCGATAGATTTACTGTGAATGTGATCAGAGGCAGGGCAGGGGCAGGGGCGTGGGGAGGCCTTCACTGACAGATCGCTGGATTGTGCCTACATGCACGAAGCCATTTCTGAACCTGCATAAATAACCCAGAGCTTAGGTCCCGGGTGGCAGTTCCTGATGTCAATGCTGCCACCTGCTTTACTCTGCTTCCTTCACTTCTGAAATGTTCCAGCAGCCAGGTTTCCCCTCAGTCTTTCCCAGGGCCTCCTGGTCTGGCCCTGGGCAAATCTGAGAAAGGTCAGGCAGGAGGTCTGCCCCGGGAGCTTCTGGGATCCAAGGAGAGTCAAAGAGCCAGGAACAACCCCAGGCTTCAGAAATGGGACCATGGGTCTGAGGCTGCACTCGGGAGGTGAGAGGCCTCTGAAAGGTCAGTGCTAAAGAAGCATTCCCTGACCTCAGCTTCTAGGGGCTGGAGACATCTTCTTGATATCACCTTCTGATCACTCTCCCTGCTTCCTCTGATCCTCCCACCTCCAGTACTTACCAACAGCAAATGCTTTAGACCCCAAGGCTCAGGGGAGGACTTTGACTAAGTCCAGTCAGCAGAAGGTTAAGTTGCTGTCCCATCCTCTTGCCAGGAGCCACGAAGAGCAGGGATCCAGGCACAAGTAGAGTAGAGATCAGAGCCAGAGAGCACGGTCAGGCAGCCTGCTGTTTTCGAGAGCAGGGGCGCTATGTACAGCTGTTCAGGCTGTACACTGTACAAGTCTAGGGGCTGTCGTTCACGTCACAATCCACGTAAATGGCCCTTTCTGGAGTGCGGCACGCGAACTTCACAGGCCTGTGTAACAGTCCTAACAAAGAGGCAGCGCCGCCATGGAGGGGGCAATGGAAGGTAGCAGCCACCCACACAAGTGAACTTTGAGCCTTTCCAGAAGATTCCAGCTGGAATCAGAGGGGACAGACAGGCAAGTGTATTTGGGAGGGTTTTAAAAGCCCCCTAGGAACTTGGAGCATTGAGAAGTGTTTCTGCTGACACGTGGATGAGAACTAGCCTGGGAGAACAGTCGCCTTGGGGGGTACAGACTTAGTTTTAGCTGTACCAACCGTATCCTTTCAAACCAAGCATGGAGACCCAAGTCTAGCAAAGGGGTTCTGTTCTACTGATGGGGACAGAAGCTCGGATGCAAAAATGTTCTACTCTCTCGGGTGTTATTACTCCTGGGATCAGAAGAAGAACACCTGGCATCTGGACTCTCAAAAGTAACACAGGGACTTCCCTGGTGGTCCAGTGGTTAGGACTTCGTCTTCCAATGCGGGGGGTGGGGGGGGGGGTGATTCAGGTTCAATCCCTGGTCAAGGATGCCTCATGGCCAAAAAACCAAAATATAAAACAGAAGCAATATTGTAACAAATTCAATAAAGACTTTAAAAGTGGTCCATATCAAAAAAATTATTAAAATTGTTTAAAAAACGGTAACACAAAGAGAGGGAGTCAAGGGAGGGGCAAGCTAAGGACCCCCTCTCTCCTCCCCTCAGACTTGGAGCACAGAAGGCCTGTCTTAGCTTGGGTTCCCCTAAACAGAGTTCCTAAGACAAAGATACACAAAGAAGTTGTTTATCAGGGAGGTGAACCAAGAAAGCAAAAGCGAGGGAGGAAAATCCAGCCCCCCACGTGTCATTGAGCAGATTACTGGACCCTCCAGTTGGAGTGTAGGCAGGTTCCTGTAGTACCAGCAAGAGCCTCAAGCCTAGAAAAAAAGAGATGTGGGGTTTAAGGGACCAAGGAACTGTGTGCAGCTGCAGGTGGACTCCGGTAGGCCCAGGGCATATGGGGCAGGACTTCAATAGCATCCTCTATAGGACTGGGCTTCAGCATCCACCAGACCCCTACTCTTGTCCCATAGAAAAACCAAGTGCCTCAAAAATCCACTGCTCTGTTCAGGTGGACCAGCTTCCATCACCCCTGGAAAGAGCCAGGTGACTCCAAAATCAGAACTGTGTCCCTTGAGGATTTCCACCAAGCTTCTGCCAAGGAAGGGTTTTTGTCCAGGACTGTCCCATGGTGACAAGTTCGGGGGGAGGCTAGGGGGCACCTGCCATACCTAAATGGGGGGGGAGGTACCCTGAAGGTTGACTTTTCTTTTAGTCCGGGACACTCTTGGTGGCTGACTGAGAAGACAAATCCCTGATTGCATATGCAGAGTTTTATTATTGGTCAAATGGCACCATTTTCATTCCACAATTACCTTGAGAGGTTCCCATCATAATCTAATACAGACATGAGTGATTTGGGCAGGGCACAGCCCAGGGGCCTTCAGTCAGTAGCTGGTGGCACCCTCAAGCTTCCTCCTGGAGGAAGGCCACCTGCCGAGCCAGACAGTGAAATCCACCCCCGGGACAGCTGTCGCCCAGGATGTTCCCTGCAGGCCTGAGGTGTGGCATCTTCCCTCTGTGGCTAATCTCCAGAGGGCCTCACATACCCTGTGGAGTGTCTCAGCTCTTTCCTCCGTGTAAGCAATTCCCAATTTCAATTCCCTTAGAGGAGCTGGGAACCAGAGTGTTAGAAACAACTAACGTGGTCTCTGTTCTTCTGTCTGGCCCCTGACTGATCCAGAGTGCTGTCGAAAATATTACCCTGGCCCCAACATTTCATGTCTCCGTCCCTGCTCTACGTGTTCTCTTTAGCAATGATCACGGTCCAACAGACTGTATTTTTCTCTCATTCATTGTCTCCTCCACTAAAACAAGGGCCCAGAGTTTCCTCTTTTCGTTCATCTCTATATCCCTAGTGCCTTATCCCTGGCACACAGAAGGTGCTCGATAAACACTTGTCAGTAAATAAATGTGGAACCTGCTGGCCACTCCATCTTGGACCCAGAGGGGGCCTGGGGCCGTCTGTGCAAATCCCCAGCTGAACGGCCCCTCCGCCTCCAGCCTGCATCCAATGCCCAGCCCTGATCACCCACCCACCGTTAGTCTCCCGACCCCACCATCTGTGTGCTTGCCCGGCGAGCACAAGTGAGCGGGCCCAAGCCAGGCACTCACAGGGGGACACCGAGGGGTCTCCCAGGGCAATACCAGTGGCCTTTGCATCCCTGCCCTGAAGGAGACACACAGAAAGTCACAGAGCAGTGGGACAGGCAAGGCCTGTGGGAGGTGAACAGGGGGCTGCTGGGCGGCTCCCCCACCCAAGGGCCTGATGTACACATGCGTGCAGACATACACACACCTCTACATGCAGGCACACACACGCACACACACACAGAAACCCATCAAGCGCTTTCTCTCTGCTCACCTGTGTCCTCTTCCCTTCTTAGGTGAGCTGGGCTCCACTCCACACACTGGTTTTATCTCTGTCTGCAGTCCCAAGCCCTCCCTGCCCTTGGCTCTGAGAGCAAGTGTCCTCGGGCCCCTCCCAAAGCAGTGACCTCAGCCCTCGGCCTTGTCTGCCTGGAGAAGTGTCTGGGAAGATTGGAGGCCCCGGAAATGAACCCGTCCTCCCTCCCAGTAGACCTGGTAGATCTCGTGTTCTGTGGGTGTGTTTGTGTGGCTGAGGAAGGTGTTTAGGTGATGTGTATGTGGTGTGTGACATACATGTTCACATGTGCATATGTGGTGTGTATTATTGTGTGTTGTGTGTACGTTGTGTATCGTATTGTGTATGCGTGTGGCGTGTGTCTGATCTGTGTGTTTGTGTATGGTATATGGTCTGTGTGTCTGTGTGTTTGTGTGTGTGGTGTTATGTCTGATGTGTATGTTTGGGTGGTGTGTATGGTATATGTGTCTGTGTGTATCTGTGTCTCTGGTGTGTGTGTTTGGGTGGTGTGTGTGGTATATGTGACTGTGTGTGTCTGTGTCTCTGGTGTGTGTGTTTCGGTGGTGTGTGTGGTATATGTGTCTGTGTGTGTCTGTGTCTCTGGTGTGTGTGTTTGGGTGGTGTGTGTGGTATATGTGTCTGTGTGTGTCTGTGTCTCTGGTGTGTGTGTTTGGGTGGTGTGTGTGGTATATGTGACTGTGTGTGTCTGTGTCTCTGGTGTGTGTGTTTGGGTGGTGTGTGTGGTATATGTGTCTGTGTGTGTCTGTGTCTCTGGTGTGTGTGTTTCGGTGGTGTGTGTGGTATATGTGTCTGTGTGTGTCTGTGTCTCTGGTGTGTGTGTTTGGGTGGTGTGTGTGGTATATGTGTCTGTGTGTGTCTGTGTCTCTGGTGTGTGTGTTTGGGTGGTGTGTGTGGTATATGTGTCTGTGTGTGTCTGTGTCTCTGGTGTGTGTGTTTGGGTGGTGTGTGTGGTATATGTGTCTGTGTGTGTCTGTGTCTCTGGTGTGTGTGTTTGGGTGGTGTGTGTGGTATATGTGTCTGTGTGTGTCTGTGTCTCTGGTGTGTGTTTGGGTGGTGTGTGTGGTGTATGTGTCTGTGTGTGTCTGTGCCTCTGGTGTGTGTGTTTCGGTGGTGTGTGTGGTATATGTGTCTGTGTGTGTCTGTGCCTCTGGTGTGTGTGTTTGGGTGGTGTGTGTGGTATATGTGTCTGTGTGTGTCTGTGTCTCTGGTGTGTGTGTTTGGGTGGTGTGTGTGGTATATGTGTCTGTGTGTGTCTGTGCCTCTGGTGTGTATGTTTGTGTGGTGTGTGTGGTATATGTGTCTGTGTGTGTCTGTGTCTCTGGTGTGTGTGTTTGGGTGGTGTGTGTGGTATAAGGGTCTGTGTGTGTCTGTGCCTCTGGTGTGTGTGTTTGTGTGGTGTGTGTGGTATATGTGTCTGTGTGTGTCTGTGTCTCTGGTGTGTGTGTTTGGGTGGTGTGTGTGGTATATGTGTCTCTGTGTGTCTGTGCCTCTGATGTGTGTGTTTGGGTGGTGTGTAGGGTATATGTGTTTGTGTGTGTCTGTGTCTCTGGTGTGTGTGTTTGGGTGGTGTGTATGGTATATGTGTCTGTGTGTGTCTGTGCCTCTGGTGTGTGTTTGGGTGGTGTGTGTGGTATATGTGTCTGTGTGTGTCTGTGTCTCTGATGTGTGTGTTTGGGTGGTGTGTGTGGTATATGTGTCTGTGTGTGTCTGTGTCTCTGGTGTGTGTGTTTGGGTGGTGTGTGTGGTATATGTGTCTGTGTGTGTCTGTGTCTCTGGTGTGTGTGTTTGGGTGGTGTGTGTGGTATATGTGTCTGTGTGTGTCTGTGTCTCTGGTGTGTGTTTGGGTGGTGTGTGTGGTGTATGTGTCTGTGTGTGTCTGTGCCTCTGGTGTGTATGTTTCGGTGGTGTGTGTGGTATATGTGTCTGTGTGTGTCTGTGCCTCTGGTGTGTGTGTTTGGGTGGTGTGTGTGGTATATGTGTCTGTGTGTGTCTGTGCCTCTGGTGTGTGTGTTTGGGTGGTGTGTAGGGTATATGTGTCTGTGTGTGTCTCTGTCTCTGGTGTGTGTGTTTGGGTGGTGTGTGTGGTATATGTGTCAGTGTGTGTCTGTGTCTCTGGTGTGTGTGTTTGGGTGGTGTGTGTGGTATATGTGTCTGTGTGTGTCTGTGTCTCTGGTGTGTGTGTTTGGGTGGTGTGTGTGGTATATGTGTCTGTGTGTGTCTGTGCCTCTGATGTGTGTGTTTGGGTGGTGTGTAGGGTATATGTGTTTGTGTGTGTCTGTGGCTCTGGTGTGTGTGTTTGGGTGGTGTGTATGGTATATGGTCTGTGTGTGTCTGTGTCTCTGTTGTGTGTGTTTGGGTGGTGTGTGTGGTGTATGTGTCTGTGTGTGTCTGTGTCTCTGGTGTGTGTGTTTGGGTGGTGTGTGTGGTATATGGTCTGTGTGTGTCTGTGTCTCTGGTGTGTGTGTGCGGGTGGTGTGTGTGGTGTGTGTGTCTGTGTGTCTCTGTGTCTCTGGTGTGTGTGTTTGGGTGGTGTGTATGGTATATGTGTCTGTGTGTGTCTGTGTCTCTGGTGTGTGTGTTTGGGTGGTGTGTGTGGTATATGCGTCTGTGTGTGTCTGTGTCTCTGATGTGTGTGTTTGGGTGGTGTGTGTGGTATATGCGTCTGTGTGTGTCTGTGTCTCTGGTGTGTGTGTTTGGGTGGTGTGTGTGGTATATGTGTCTGTGTGTGTCTGTGTCTCTGATGTGTGTGTTTGGGTGGTGTGTGTGGTATATGTGTCTGTGTGTGTCTGTGTCTCTGGTGTGTGTGTTTGGGTGGTGTGTGTGGTATATGTGTCTGTGTGTGTCTGTGTCTCTGGTGTGTGTGTTTGGGTGGTGTGTGTGGTATATGTGTCTGTGTGTGTCTGTGTCTCTGGTGTGTGTTTGGGTGGTGTGTGTGGTGTATGTGTCTGTGTGTGTCTGTGCCTCTGGTGTGTATGTTTCGGTGGTGTGTGTGGTATATGTGTCTGTGTGTGTCTGTGCCTCTGGTGTGTGTGTTTGGGTGGTGTGTGTGGTATATGTGTCTGTGTGTGTCTGTGCCTCTGGTGTGTGTGTTTGGGTGGTGTGTAGGGTATATGTGTCTGTGTGTGTCTCTGTCTCTGGTGTGTGTGTTTGGGTGGTGTGTGTGGTATATGTGTCAGTGTGTGTCTGTGTCTCTGGTGTGTGTGTTTGGGTGGTGTGTGTGGTATATGTGTCTGTGTGTGTCTGTGTCTCTGGTGTGTGTGTTTGGGTGGTGTGTATGGTGTATGTGTCTGTGTGTGTCTGTGTCTCTGGTGTGTGTGTTTGGGTGGTGTGTGTGGTATATGTGTCTGTGTGTGTCTGTGCCTCTGATGTGTGTGTTTGGGTGGTGTGTAGAGTATATGTGTTTGTGTGTGTCTGTGGCTCTGGTGTGTGTGTTTGGGTGGTGTGTATGGTATATGTGTCTGTGTGTGTCTGTGCTTCTGGTGTGTGTGTTTGGGTGGTGTGCAGGGTATATGTGTCTGTGTGTGTCTGTGTCTCTGGTGTGTGTGTTTGGGTGGTGTGTATGGTATATGATCTGTGTGTGTCTGTGTCTGTGGTGTGTGTGTTTGGGTGGTGTGTGTGGTGTATGTGTCTGTGTGTGTCTGTGTCTCTGGTGTGTGTGTTTGGGTGGTGTGTGTGGTATATGGTCTGTGTGTGTCTGTGTCTCTGGTGTGTGTGTGCGGGTGGTGTGTGCGGTGTGTGTGTCTGTGTGTCTCTGTGTCTCTGGTGTGTGTGTTTGGGTGGTGTGTATGGTATATGTGTCTGTGTGTGTCTGTGTCTCTGGTGTGTGTGTTTGGGTGGTGTGTAGGGTATATGTGTCTGTGTGTGTCTGTGTCTCTGGTGTGTGTGTTTGGGTGGTGTGTGTTGTATATGTGTCTGTGTGTGTGTTTGGGTGGTGTGTGTGGTATATGTGTCTGTGTGTGTGTTTGGGTGGTGTGTGTGTGGGTGGTGTGTATGGTATATGTGTCTGTGTGTGTCTGTGCCTCTGGTGTGTGTGTTTGGGTAGTGTGTGTGGTATATGTGTCTGTGTGTGTCTGTGTCTCTGGTGTGTGTGTTTGGGTGGTGTGTGTGGTATATGTGTCTGTGTGTGTCTGTGCCTCTGGTGTGTATGTTTGTGTGGTGTGTGTGGTATATGTGTCTGTGTGTGTCTGTGTCTCTGGTGTGTATGTTTGTGTGGTGTGTGTGGTATATGTGTCTGTGTGTGTCTGTGTCTCTGGTGTGTATGTTTGTGTGGTGTGTGTGGTATATGTGTCTGTGTGTGTCTGTGTCTCTGGTGTGTGTGTTTGGGTGGTGTGTGTGGTATAAGGGTCTGTGTGTGTCTGTGCCTCTGGTGTGTGTGTTTGTGTGGTGTGTGTGGTATATGTGTCTGTGTGTGTCTGTGTCTCTGGTGTGTGTGTTTGGGTGGTGTGTGTGGTATATGTGTCTGTGTGTGTCCGTGCCTCTGGTGTGTGTGTTTGTGTGGTGTGTGTGGTATATGTGTCTGTGTGTGTCTGTGTCTCTGGTGTGTGTGTTTGGGTGGTGTGTGTGGTATATGTGTCTGTGTGTGTCTGTGCCTCTGGTGTGTGTGTTTGGGTGGTGTGTGTGGTATATGTGTCTGTGTGTGTCTGTGCCTCTGGTGTGTGTGTTTGGGTGGTGTGTGTGGTATATGTGTCTGTGTGTGTCTGTGTCTCTGGTGTGTGTGTTTGGGTGGTGTGTGTGGTATATGCGTCTGTGTGTGTCTGTGTCTCTGATGTGTGTGTTTGGGTGGTGTGTGTGGTATATGCGTCTGTGTGTGTCTGTGTCTCTGGTGTGTGTGTTTGGGTGGTGTGTGTGGTATATGTGTCTGTGTGTGTCTGTGTCTCTGATGTGTGTGTTTGGGTGGTGTGTGTGGTATATGTGTCTGTGTGTGTCTGTGTCTCTGGTGTGTGTGTTTGGGTGGTGTGTGTGGTATATGTGTCTGTGTGTGTCTGTGTCTCTGGTGTGTGTGTTTGGGTGGTGTGTGTGGTATATGTGTCTGTGTGTGTCTGTGTCTCTGGTGTGTGTTTGGGTGGTGTGTGTGGTGTATGTGTCTGTGTGTGTCTGTGCCTCTGGTGTGTATGTTTCGGTGGTGTGTGTGGTATATGTGTCTGTGTGTGTCTGTGCCTCTGGTGTGTGTGTTTGGGTGGTGTGTGTGGTATATGTGTCTGTGTGTGTCTGTGCCTCTGGTGTGTGTGTTTGGGTGGTGTGTAGGGTATATGTGTCTGTGTGTGTCTCTGTCTCTGGTGTGTGTGTTTGGGTGGTGTGTGTGGTATATGTGTCAGTGTGTGTCTGTGTCTCTGGTGTGTGTGTTTGGGTGGTGTGTGTGGTATATGTGTCTGTGTGTGTCTGTGTCTCTGGTGTGTGTGTTTGGGTGGTGTGTGTGGTATATGTGTCTGTGTGTGTCTGTGCCTCTGATGTGTGTGTTTGGGTGGTGTGTAGGGTATATGTGTTTGTGTGTGTCTGTGGCTCTGGTGTGTGTGTTTGGGTGGTGTGTATGGTATATGGTCTGTGTGTGTCTGTGTCTGTGGTGTGTGTGTTTGGGTGGTGTGTGTGGTGTATGTGTCTGTGTGTGTCTGTGTCTCTGGTGTGTGTGTTTGGGTGGTGTGTGTGGTATATGGTCTGTGTGTGTCTGTGTCTCTGGTGTGTGTGTGCGGGTGGTGTGTGTGGTGTGTGTGTCTGTGTGTCTCTGTGTCTCTGGTGTGTGTGTTTGGGTGGTGTGTATGGTATATGTGTCTGTGTGTGTCTGTGTCTCTGGTGTGTGTGTTTGGGTGGTGTGTAGGGTATATGTGTCTGTGTGTGTCTGTGTCTCTGGTGTGTGTGTTTGGGTGGTGTGTGTTGTATATGTGTCTGTGTGTGTGTTTGGGTGGTGTGTGTGGTATATGTGTCTGTGTGTGTGTTTGGGTGGTGTGTGTGTGGGTGGTGTGTATGGTATATGTGTCTGTGTGTGTCTGTGTCTCTGGTGTGTGTGTTTGGGTGGTGTGTGTGGTATATGATCTGTGTGTGTCTGTGTCTCTGGTGTGTGTGTGTGGGTGGTGTGTATGGTATATGTGTCTGTGTGTGTCTGTGTCTCTGGTGTGTGTGTTTGGGTGGTGTGTGTGGTATATGTGTCTGTGTGTGTCTGTGTCTCTGGTGTGTGTGTGTGGGTGGTGTGTATGGTATATGTGTCTGTGTGTGTCTGTGTCTCTGGTGTGTGTGTTTTGGTGGTGTGTGTGGTATATGTGTCTGTGTTTGTCTGTGTCTCTGGTGTGTGTGTTTGGGTGGTGTGTGTGTTTGTGTGGTGTGTGTGGCATGCATAAGTGTGTTTGGACTGATGCACAGAAATATGTGCAATCCCAAGGGGACTCCACTAGGAGAGCCCACCCAACTGAGGGCAGAATTGGGGTCCCAGAGCATCCCCAAATTGTTCAATGAGTCCTGGAGCAGCTAAAACTGTCATGGTGGTCTGGAGCCACGAAGAGAGCTGTTCTCTAAAACGGAGGGAAAGACACTCCGGGGGGTGTCCGGGACTGTCCCACGGTGGCAAGTTCGGGGGAGGCTAGGGGGCACCTGCCATACCTAAATGGGAGGGTACCCTGAAGGTTGATTTTTCTTTTATTATGGACAAACTGGGGTCGCTAAATGGCAGGTGCGGGGTACCACGGGGGTCCTAGAAGAAGATGGTTGTCTAGAAGAAGGGCAAGGCCAAGGAGGCCCACGAGACTCGCACTCAGAGGCACTTCTCCTGGGTTCCCCAGGGTTGGCACACAGCCGTGCTTAGTTCACCACCGGCGTGTCCCCACCTGGCCCTGTGGCACAGACAGTGGGCAGTGCCACCCCGGCTTGCACTGGTGTGTAGGTGAAGGGGGGTGGCAATGGGGAAATGAGGCCTGCCCACAACCCCCTTTGCCGGTCCCCGGGCCAAAGCATCCTTTGGAGGGGATGGTGTCTGGGGGGTGTGCAGCATCCAATGAGGCGGCCCATTGCAGAGCAGAGCACAGGGAAAAATGGACACTTGGGTAAGAAGACGTAAGACCCAGGTCTTGGCTGGCACGTGGAGGCAGGCAGTGGCTTCCCAGGGGACAGCGAGCCAGACGGGAGTGCCGGAAGTGTTGGACAAGGTGACCTCCCCCTGCTGGCACTGGGCTCCCAGCCAGCCCAGGCTAACCCCCGCCAGCCTCCCAGCCCAAGTGGGGCGGCGCCTGAGCCAGACCATCCATGGGGGATGTGGCAAACAATTACTTTCCTTATTGAATATCTGATTAATTATTCAGGAGCTGAATCAATTATTCATAGCTCATTTAAGCGAAGGGGGAAAAGCCACTGCCCCTTGACAGAAGCTTCTCAGCGCCTCCCAAGGCCCTGGGGACTGAGTCATCAGCAGGAGAAACTGTCACAGCAGGAATGTGGCGCTGCTACGGCTGCTACGGCCACAGCCCTCCTCCTACACACGCCATCACTTGTGCGTGCACACACCCGATCGCACTTTCACATACACACTCTCACACAGCGCGCACTAGATGCCAGCCAGGTACAACTGGAGAAACGGTGAGTGGAGACGGTCACATAGATGTGTAGATATATATCTGACCCTGTGAAAAAAGCAAAGAACATGTGATCACACAGAGGAAGAAGCCAGTTCCTGGGTCCATCAGGGCAGGTCCCAGGTAGGAAAGGACGTTTGAGTTCAGTTGACAGAAGACAAGGCAAGGAAGTAGGGAAGAGCATTCCAGGCCAAGGGAACTGCAGGAGCAAAAGTATGGGGGTGTGAAAGAACACGGGATGCTCGGGGAACAGGCGGTGGTCCAGAGTGGAGAACTATAGGGATGGTGGAGGGGGTGGGACAGAGACTGCGTGACCCTGAACCTCGGGTTACCCAATGGGAAGCCACTGAAAGTGCGGGGATGCCTGGAGGGATGCAGCTGGAGGGTGTGGAGGTCCACTGGAGGGAAGGGGGTCCCATTCCAGACACTGGTTAACCGACTCCCTCACCCCAGTTTTGTCCAGGTTGTCCCTTGGCAAGAGATGCTTCTAGAGATCATCTTGGCTGGAGTCATGAACCATGAGGCTTTTGTAAGTGGGGTTTCCCAGTCAAAGGGGTGGGCATGGCTCCAGAGAACCTTAGATTTTCAGCGCAGGGAGTGGGACTTACAGACCACTTTTAACAGATGGAGAAAGTGAGGTCCAGATCGGGGAGCTGACTGGCCCTTGGTCACCCAGAGCCAGGCCCAGGACTCCAGCCAGCAGCTCTGAGGCTGAGTGGTAGCAATGCCAACTGGGGGTAGCGGGTGGGGTGTGGGTGCCTCTGGCTGGCTGTCCCACCTCAATCCAGGCCCTCCCTAAGCCTCGGGGGTGTTGTCTGCCCAGGTGCCTCTGCAGAGAGGTCTGAGCAGAAGACAGGCGGGAGCTGTCTCTCCACTGTGTCTTTCCTGGCCTTTAACTTCTCTGTCTTCCTCTCCCTCATTGTCTCTTGCTCGCTCCTGTGCTCCGCGTGTGTGTCTGTGTGTATCCTTCTCCCTCTCTTTGTATGTCTCTCCCTCCTTCTCTCATCATGTCTTTGTCTCTGTCTCTCTCGAGGCCGCTTCTTCTCTCTATAATTCTGTCGCTTTCTCCATCTACTACCCATCTTTGCCTTCTTTGTCTCTCTCCCACTCTCTCCTTTTCTCTTTCTTCTCCTTCCCTTTTCCCCTCTCTACCTCATTTTTCTCTCCCTCGCTTTCTTCTCTCACCTTCTTTCTCTCCATCCCGAGGTCCGTCCATGGCTGGGACCCAGCCCCTTTCTTCCTCCAGCCCCTCAGCCTGACCAGACCCCAGTGCCCCACACCCACTAATCAAATCTGTGACCTGATTCAATTACACCAGAAAAACGCAGACGTGTAACCTTGTTAATATCACGTTTATTAGAGGGAGGGGAGGAGAAAATTAAGATAGACTTCGTGTTGCTGCTAATTAGAAAACTTGAGCCTTTACATCTGCGTAGCACTGAGCAACATGTGGGGGTAACAGATGTGGGCTCATTACACAGCTGCACGGGGGGGCGGCGCGCAGACAATACTCGCAAGCCAGCCTCTTTCCTGAGCGGCAGCCCCCGCCGTGCAGTGACCCCAGGCCTGACGACACCCTCAGAAGCAAGAAGCTCAGGACCTGGGAGGAGAGCTGAGAGCCCAGCCCTGGACTCAGACCTGAATTCAGACCTCCTCATCTCTGCTACATATCAGCTGTGTGACCCTGGGCCCGCCTTTAACCTCTCTGTGTCTTGATTTCCTAATTTACACAGATACTGTTGGCGCCAGCCTCACAGAACCGGGGTAGGGCGAATGAAATAAGGCAAGTGCTGAACGTGATGTCTGCACAAGCTCAGACCTCCCGTGCTGGCTGCGGTGCGAGGGGCCAGTTGTGCTGTCGTAGCCCCAGGGTCTCTGCAGTGTCCAGCCCCGTTCCACAGGCCTCCACCTCCCCTAACCTGACAAAGGCCAATAGGAGCTAGGGCTCAGACTACCAGTCCTGGGGGCTACGTGCATCTGAAATGGCCCCATTTCAGAGCTCTTCGACCTCGGATCCTGGATTTCACTTGTAAGGAAACCATGGAGGAAAGGGAGGATGCAGTGAAATCCCTGCTTCTGGGGGCCAGTTGGGGAAGGGGAGTAGGCCAGAAATAGTGCAGGGACAGGGTTATCAGATTTAGCAAAACAAACAAACAAACCAAAAAAGAAAACAAAAAAACAGAATACCAGTTAAATTTGGATTTCAGAGAAATAACAAGACACTGTTAAGCGTAACTATGTCCCGTGCAACATTTGGGATATGCTTATGCTAAACGGTGATTCATTGTTTATCTGAAATCAACTTTAACTTGGCATCCTTTATTTTATTCAGCAACACTAAGTGGAGACTCAGGACAAGCTGGACCTGGGAGAGTGCCCAGGGCTCCCAGGAGCCCACTAGACACAGGTAACCAGCCATGGGTGGGGTAGGGGTGGGTGCCAGCCCCAGGAGCAGAGCCTAGGCCCCCTGCCTGCAGTGCTTCTGTCAGAGCTGAGCAGAAAAGGACTCTGGCTCCCACTCACAGCATCCCCAGATCTCTTCCTGGTGATGGGCCCTGGGACCAGGAGAAGCCTACCTTCCACCTGCAAGGCAACCCACAGTCAGAGCCACAGCGGATGAAGCATGAAAGCCCATGAGATGCTGCCTCCTGTCTCCCTCTGCCTCTCCCTGCTTTTATGGCACCCCCTTTGGCCCTGGGTCCCTTGAAGGGGTATCCCTGTAGGCAGCTAGGAGTACAGGCTCTATGGGAGCCAAGGTGGGGTTCCCCATCCCATATCTGCAAGGCTGCACGAAAGGGACTCACAAAAGCAGAGGAAAATCCCTTCAGTGCATCATGAACACCTCAGAGCTGAGGAGACTGAGAGCAGGTGAGAGGCTGGGTCACCTTTTCCCCAGACAGTGCCTTTCAGGCCTCCCAGGTCCTGGCCCACTTGTAGGGTCAGAGCCAAAGGGAACCAGGGGAGGTGAGGGAGACAGAGCGGGCCCGAGGGATGCATGGGTGATCCAGATGGCTGTGTCAGGCACGGGTGCAGAGGCCCAGGCTGAGCTTCCACGGCTGCGTCTGTAACAGGGATGGGGGTAGGGGGGCAGCCTGGGCTAAAGTCTCCCGAGGAGGGGCCACACCACAGCCAGCCCAGGCTGTCCTCACAGCTCCAAAAGGAAGAGCCTGGGACCCTCCCAGAGGCGAGCCCTGCCCTGGGCCCAGGAGGGCCTGCAGAGATTTAGAAATGTGTCGTACCCCAGAGTCTAGCACAAAGTTTCATTTAGCAGACACTTTACAAACATCCATGAGTTCATTTTCCTAACAAGTGTCCTCGCCATCCCCACCCACTGCCAGCATCTAATCTCCAACGTTCCCTGACATGCTCGAGGCCCCAGGAAGCTGACCTCCACCTGCAGCATCACATCAAGTCCCTTGCCCTCCAGCTGTGGGCTGGTTTCTGGCAACGGAAAACACCTGCATGAGATTAGGGATTCCAGCTGTGGCCGCATCCATTTCTCTATGGCTACCAATCTAGCTGGGGCCCGGAGTAGGGGTTCCAAGACTCTGACCCTCACAGGCCTCTGGAAACACCTTTCCCTCCCTCACCCCTTCACCCTGGTGAGGGAAGAGGGGAAACTGTTTTCTGCTCTTGCTAGCCCATGTGACCACACCATCCCTTACTGCAGGGCTAGGAGTCCAGCTGTCAGGGTTAGACCTTATCTGATCATTGAATAAATGAGACCTCAGCCCCTGGAGCTGGAAAGACTTGAGGCTGAGATTCCACTGCCTTGTGAAACTAGGATGATGCAGGCCCAGACCCCATGCCTCAGAATGAGATTTATAAGGCCCACGACCAAGTCCGAGTTCACTGTTCACTAAGAGAGTCCTGGGAAAACTCCGGGCCAAGGCACGTGGTGAGCTTCAATCATCATTCTAGACCAGTGGCTCTCAGCCAGGGCAATGTTGTCCCATAAGAGACACTTGGCAAAGTCTAGAGATATTTTCGATGATCCAAATTAAGGGATGGGGTGCTCTCGTATCTAGCAGGTAGAAGCCAGCAATGCTGTCAAACATCCTATAATGCACAAGACAGTCCTCCACAACAAAGAACTCTCCAGCCCAAAACGCCTGAGAAACCCAGGTTCCCCCACTCAGAGAACCACAGAATCTCAGGACTTTCAGAGAACCACTGGTCTTATTACAGGTGAAGATACTGAGAACCCAAGAAGACCTGAAAGTCACTGCCCAGTTAGAAGTAGCCAGTATTCAAGTCCAATTTTACCTCTAGAGTAAATATTAGAGTAGATACTAGCCAGTATCCAAGGCCAACCTTTTACATCTAGAGCCTAACACAGAACCTGGCACCTGGACCCAGCCTCTCTCTGTTCCAAGTGGGCTCTCAGCTGGTCCTAAGCTGCTTCCCCAGACCAGGATGAGGTGAGATCTAGGATGATGGGTCCTAGGGACCTCTTTTCCCTGGAAGATGGGTCCAGAGAGCTTTTCCTTGGTGAGTTCTCCCCTTCCTACAAGTGCTCCTGTCAAGAACACACACTCGTGCACTCATGCACACACACACACACACACACACACACACACTTTCAGGCACATGTGCGAGCTGTAGTTGCATCGTCAATAGCCACCAGCTCGTCCACATTCCTCTGTTGGCCTCAAGGGGATCTCCTTGGAAATCCCTGCTATTTTTCTGCTGTCAGAAAGCCTTGTCGAGGGCAAACATTGATCCTATGAGGGTAGAAGTGATTTTTGAAACAGTTCGCAGCCAGTAGTATTTATTCTGGTGAGCTCAGACCGGAACGGGCCATCTTAGGAGAGGTCTAAGAGGGAGCTGCATATGGAGGTGAAGGTTTTGCAGAGTGGTTCTGGAGGTGACCAATGGGGAGCCAGGGCCGTTCCCAGCTGGGACCACAGGCATGGAATCCCATGCTGGGAATAGGGCTGGAGAACAGGAGTGGGGTGAGGACTTGTTTGAGGAGAGTCAGTCCCCAGATGGCTGGAGACAGAGTGAGCCCAGCCCCCACCCACGGGAAAGGAGAAGCAGACCCATGGCTCAGCCTATGGCCAAGAGTGGGACCAGAATATGAAGGACAGTTGAAGCTTTGGGGGCCATCCGGCATCTGTTCTCCTTTATTGGGATAACCACATCAGGATCTCCTTTCAGGGAACTGTGGTCATCCTCCACTGTCATCACTGGAATCAAAGCCGTAGCACAAATGAGGAGTCTTTTTTTTAATACTTATTTATTTATTTGGCTGTGTCGGGTCTTAGTCGCGGCATGCTGGATCTTTCGTTGCAGTGCGCGGGCTTCTCTCTAGTCGGGGCACGCGGACTTAGGCTGCCCCACGGCATGTGGGATCTTATTCTCCAACCAGGGATCAAACCTGCATCCCCCGCATTGGAAGGCAGATTCTTAACCACTGGACCACCAGGGAAGTCCCGAGAAGTCTTTTTTTGACAGTTGCCAAGGTACAGACGGTGTAAGGAAACAAACAGGCTGATAAGACAGCAGTGGAATGCCATTCCCCTCCTTAAGGCTGAAGGGAGACCTGGGACTGTGGAGAGAGACTGTCCAGCAGGAGACCGAGTCCAGTGGGGACAGTGACCACCAGAGCCAGTGCAACACCAGAGTGGGAATGGGGTACGGAAGAAAGACCCCAACCTCCCTCTTCTTCTGCCCTCTGATCTCCTCCATTGCTTCCCATTGGCCAAACCCAATGGGAAGCCCACACGCAGATCTGGGGGTCAGCTTTCTGGGGCCCAGAGAAGGGCAGAGATAGGAACTGGGGAAACAGAGAGGGCAAATGGAAAATAACCAGCGTACCTGTCCACTTTGACCGAGAGATGGGCACTAACCCTGAACTAGGCCAATCAGACTTTGCTCCCCCACGACTTTAAATTCCACCAGAAAGAGAGAAAGAAGAAAAAAATCCATTCATTCTCATAACGGTGCCTGTACCACAATCACACCCAAACCTCACAGAGGGGCCACAGTGAAGGAACATCAGACAAAGCCCTCATCCTGTCCCACCCATTCTCCACCTTTAAGACCAGGCAGAGCTTACCAATGAGCCATGGATGTCTCCAAGCATCTCCTGGTGATGGCTTTATAACGGGGTCACCTGGACACCTTAAATCACACTAATAAGCCACAAGAACCCCCATGTAGGGTGCTGGCAGGAGACCACGCCATCACAATGGCCAGAGGGGAGACGTTTTTACTTCTTTTCCCCAGAAACTACTCAATAACTGCTTTTAGCTTCTTTTTTCAATAAAAGAGGAATGAAATGTAAGGGGCATATTAACATTGCTCTCATTTTCAATTAGTCCAAATGATTGTGTTAAAAGCTATTAATAAACCACCACGGGGACTTCCTTGGCGGTCCAGTGGTTAAGACTCAGCCTTCCAATGCAGGAGGTGCGGGTTCGATCCCTGGTTGTGGAGCTAAGATTCCCACGTGCCTCGAGGCCAAAAAACCAAAACATAAAACAGAAGCAATACCGTAACAAACTCAATAAAGACTTTAAAAAAAATGGTCCACATCAATAAACCACCACGGATGGAGGCCACTGGTGGAGGGATTCATCAGGGAGCAATTGGCAGCCCACAGTGGAGTCTTGTGCCACTGCTGAGGACCCCTCCCTCGTCTCACCTCGCCTCCAAAGCCGTAGGGACCCACCACGTTCCCATGATGCAGGGAAGGGTAGGATGAGGGACTGGAAGCATCTGCTAAGATCTGAGAAAAGGAAAGGATCCCCACACCCACAATGCTCCTCAAACCTGGGAAGAAAGGAGAGCCTGGTTTGGAGTTATACAAATAATTGGCCGGTTCTATCAGTTACCATTAGGAAAAATGGCCACATGGGCCAAGCTGGGTCATCCTGCGTGGTCCTCCCCTGTCTTCCAGGGATACTTCAGATTACACACAATTGTTTGCAACTCAGCAATCAATGCAGAGCTCTTCCGTGCCAACTCTGGTCCACTAGTGGTGGCTGCCTCCATGCACTGTGCTGAAAGGATCCTAAGGCTTTAGTCTCTCACTGGGAAAAGTGGCTTAACTGATTAGTGATGTCTACCAGGGCAATGATTAGTGGACGGAAGCACGCTTGTCATGTATCCAGCATTCCTGTTGGGAGAGTGACTATGTTCTTTGGTCCATTCACCAGCTGGAGGTGGCTTCCCTTCCAACTATGCTCAACTGAACCTGCCTCCTCTCACCCCCTCCACATGAGTGGCCCATGACGCAAACTAGCATCCGGAACAAAAAGGCCAGTAAATGCCCTGGCTGGACCCCAGAGGCAGGGCTCGCACTAACCCTCACCCCTGTTACCTCACAGTCTGAATTTCACATCCAAGACTTCCACAGACAGCTAGCAGAGCCCTCAACAAGAAGAGATGCCAAAGGATCCCGAAAGGTCCAAAGAGATGTTTCTTTGGATTAGGATCTCCCTAACCAGGGAGACCAGGGCATTTCATGTGTTGTGTTTTGGTTACATCCCTAAAAAGGAGGAAGTAGCCCCTGCCTGCTGCACTCAGACCTCACAGTTCCTGCATCCCTTTCTCCACCCCTCACTCCACTCCTCAAACCAGATTCTAAAACTGAAAGAAGTGCTGGCCACAGACCAAGCCTTGGGGACCATGATGGAAGTAGACAGCCAAGCAGTGTAGTCCTCTGATGGACCCAGCCCCGGATGAACAAGAGCCCCATCCTTGGTTTCTAATAACTCCCACCTCCACCCCATAATTGATGGTGGGCCCATGCATCATGCCCCCCCCTTCTTCTCCCACGGAGGTTTTTCTGTTAGGTTTTGCTAAAGCAACCTGCAAATTAATTTAATATCCTCCTTTGGTTGGGAGCTATGAAACCGGGCTCGGGGCTGATGATGCATGAACCATTGGTGGCAAGTATTTAATCTCTGGACAATGGATAGAGATGTTAGTGCACACCACACTAAATTCTATTTACGCTGCCTATTAAGGGCAGTCAAGCTGAAGGGAATCGGTGCACATTACAGGCCCTAATGGGAGAGGAAGCTCCACAACAGTACATTAAAGGCAGAAAATGAATTAGGAGAGGACTGCGGAGGAGAAGGCAGGCAGGCCGAGGGGCTGTCTGCAGATAACTCTTCCTGTCAGCCCAGCGCACACACCCAGCCCCACTGCTCAGTTGTGCCAAGGAGAGAAGCCACAGTGGTCCCCCTCAAAGACCTGATCTGGGGCTTCCCTGGTGGCACAGTGGTTGAGAGTCCGCCTGCCGGTGCAGGGGACACAGGTTCGTTCCCCGGTCCGGGAAGATCCCACATGCTGCGGAGCGGCTGGGCCCATGAGCCATGGCCGCTGAGCCTGCGCGTCCGGAGCCTGTGCTCCGCAACGAGAGAGGCCACAACAGTGAAAAGACCTGATCTGTGGGTACCACCCACCCAGGGCTCAGGGATGTGGGAGCCGCCATCCTGCGGGTGAAGAAAGAAAAGGGGGCTGGAATCATCTCAGGCCACCAACACAGCCACCCTTCCCGTTCCAGGTGGGTCCACTTGGAGGTCTGGGGCACCCTCCATCCCTCCAGGTTCACTGATACTTTGGGTCCTTCCACAGGCAGGAGGAAGCAGGCAGTGGCCGTGGAGAATAACTGCATGCTGCTGCTGCTCTTGCTATGACATTACTGGGCAAACCTTGGGGACGGCGGTTGCTGTGCATGAGAGGAGACCTACAGGGACTTTGGGTGAGTCACGTGACCACTTTGAGCCCCATTTTCCTCTCACTTTCTCAAGTAAGGTGAGGGCTTGAGTCTTCCTGGGCTCACACGGCACCTCGGTCCTCCCCTTTTCTGTCTATCTATTTCCCCTAGAGTGTGTTGTTTCCCCAGAACCCAGCATATAGCTGTGCATAGAGAGGGCATCAGCCAATGCTTGCTTGTTAAAGAAAGAATTTGCCCAAGGTCACCCAGCAGGTGAGCACCTCAGCCAGGATTAGCACTAGATCTGTCTGACTCCCATCACACCTCCATTCTCAACACCCCTCTTGTAAACAGGTGACTCCTGGGGTTCTTGGGACAGAATCTAAGCTGGCCTTCTCTCCCCAAAGCCAGACAGCAGAGCGGGGACCGCAGGGGGTCCCAGCCTCCTTCTTCCTGCAAGGTAGAGAGTGTGGAATGTAATTTAGCCAGCTCAGATGTTGGGGCCTCAGAGAGAGGATATCAGCACGAGGATAATATTTCTGGGCTATCTAGGGAGAGGTGGCACAGGCTGCCTCTAACAGGGTGAAATGTTAGGACCCCACCATCATTGGAGGATGCCCACAGCCAGCCAAGCCCTATACCTCGATCAGCTGCAAGATCTCCAGAAAGACATGGGGTACTGGGATGAGGGGTAATGACTCAGGGAACTGCCCAAACTACCAGAAATGGATGGGTAAGCCTTCAGAACAAGCCCCCAGTTCCTGAATATGTCCACAATCCTTAAAGTCAGAGCTTCCTACTCAGAGCTTCCAGAATACACTCTGGCATTTCACACTATACCTCTTCACATGTTGTTTCCTCTATTTGAAATACCCCTTCCCCCACATCTCCTGGCCTATTCCTACCTGTCCATTAGGACTCAAACTTCTCTTCCAAGAAGTCTTCCATGAACCCCAGAGGCTGAGTTAGATGCCCATCACTTACTCTGCCACAGTGTCCTGTGCTACCTTCATTGTAGCACTTACTGTCCTATGTCATTATAGTCAGGACACATCTCTGATTCATTCTGTATGCCCAGTTCCAGGTACTTGGTAGGGCACAGGGAATATTTGTTGAACTGAACTGAAATGACCCACTGATTCTAGCCAGCCATTCTGTGCAGATGTATTATAGCCCCTGTCATGAAGATTACACTTATACAACACCCTAATCATATACAAAAGCATTGGATTATTATAGGCCGTTACATATCACATACATATCACTATCACTAACTGGCTATATTGATCACAAACAGAAAGGATTACATATTAACCATGGGGGAGGGGAGGTGGCAAAGCAGTACTCAGAAGTGAATTTGTAGTTTTGTTTGCATCTTGAAGAGAACAAAGAGGACTGAAAATAAATTATCTTGGATGATTTCTGCGTAAATATGACAGATTAAAAACACATCCAACTTCCGAAACTTTGTTGCTATTGCCTTTCCTATTCTCTCCGTCCTTGTGGGTTATGTCTTTTAAGAAACGCCCTTTGCTGTTCTCCTAATGGGGGTTGGGAGGTAATTAGCACCTCTGATGTGGCTACATGGCAGCAATGAGAATGTGCCTTTCAGATCTCCAACTTCAGGGTAATTGATCAACTGCCCCAGTTGCTATGCCCAGAATCTATCACCACATTCACTCCCAGCCCCCGGATGAACAGAGCAGAAATACTAAGGCAGATCTATTCCTAGAATATGTATATGTGAGACTCCCTTGACAGTTGATTTAGGCTCAAGAACTCCCCTTGGCTTTGCTGAACCTTGGAACTACATAGCATTCTACTGCTTTTATCTGCTCAACCATCCTTCTTTCCCTCTCTCCTCCAAAATGGTTAGAACTGCATCATGGTCTGACAGCCCTCCCAGCCTCCTCCTTCATAGGTGCTTTCACCAATAAATCTCTTGTACCTTTAATCCAATCTTGGTGTCTACTTCTTGAAAGAACCAAACTAACACACTTGAGAAAACTAGATCCTAAGCCAGCAGTGGAGAAAACTGGGAACCAACCTGATTCACCTTGGAATTTCCAGAAGACTTCGGAATTGAAGGCATCAAGTACCATTGTGAGTGGGGAGTGAAAGAATAGCTAAAAGAAGGGTAATCTGTACAAAGCTTAGAAAAGTACCTGGCTAGGAATGTAAAATGGTGCAACCACTATGGAAAACAGTATGGCGGTGTCTCAAAATATTAAACCTAGAACTACTGCATGACCCAACAATCCCACTTCTGAACGTATTTCCAAAGGAATTAAAATCAGGATCTCGAAGAGATATTAGCACTCCCATGCAGCACTAGTCACCATAGTCAAGATATGAAAACAACCTAAACGTCCATGAATGGATGAATGGATTTTTTTAATGTGATGTATACATACAATGGAATATTATTCAACCTTAAAAAAAAAAAAGATAAACCTATAATATGCAACAAAATGAATAGACCTTGAGAATATTATGCTAAGTGAAATAAGCTAGCCACAGGACAAATACTGCATGATTCCATTTATATGTGGTATATAAAAAAGCCCAATTCATTGACGCAAAGAATAGAACTGTGGTTGTCAGGGGCTGGAGGAAGAGGGAAATGGGCAGCTGCTAACAAATGGGTATAAAATTTCAGTTGTGCAAGATGAGTTAAGTTCTAGAGATCTGCTGTACAGCATTGCTCCTGCAGGTAACAATACTGTATTGTGCATTTCAAATCTGTTAAGAGGGTAGATCTCATGTCAAGTGTTCTTACCACAATAAAATTGTTTTATTTTAAAACTTAAAAGTACCTGGAACATAGTAGTGGTTATATAAATGTTTGTTGAATAAATATAAATAAAAGTGGTTTAAAATATCTTTAAGTAGCAGTGAGATTCCCTAGAGCTTCTCCTCTACTCTTCCACAAAGAAGCGATTGCCCCTGCCCTATCTCAGCAGATGAATGGAGAGTTTTCCTCCAGAGAGTATAAGACAGAGAATCTCTAGAAAAAGGACACCAGGCACTGCTGAGAGCAAGGTTCCTTACTGAAAATAGGGGGAAAAAAGTGAACTTACACGCATTAGATTTTTAGACCTCCCTATGCTGTCCTCCCACTTGGCTCTCGGAACCCTGACAGTCAAAACTTTACCTCCAGGTGGGAGACTGAAAGAATCCCCTCTAGGAGTCTACTCATCCCAAAAAGAGAGACCTAAAAACGATGCCCTCTGAGGCAGCTCTACCAAATAAGCCGCAGATCACCCAATGGAGAAGGTCAGAGACAAGTCCCACCCAGACACTCAAAGTGTCTAGTCAGCTGGGGAGTTCCCCCTTCTTCAATGAGAATAGACAACTAAGGATCAACAGACATCTGAGAAAGGCCCCTAACATGGAAGATGGAAATAAAAGCAAATACATGCCGTGTGAGAAGCAACTGGAGAAAAGAGAAACTATGCTATTCAAAAAATATATATGTTATCCTATTTATATGAAGTGTCCAGAACAGACAAACATAGAGTGACAGAAAGTAGATTAGTGATTGCCTAGTCCTGGGTAGAGATGAGAGGTTGAGGGGTGATAAGGGTACAGAGTTTCTCTTGGGGGTGATGAAAATGTTCTAAAATTGATTGTGGGGATGATTGCCCAGCTCTGTGGATATACTAAAAACCCTTGAGTTGTATACTTACATGGGTGAATTGTATGTGGTCTGATTTATATCCCAATAAAGCTATTACCAAAAAATTACATATATACTATCTTATATATAATATATACTGAGAGATAAGAAAAGAGTTTGCATCAAACAAATGCAGAATAATATAAAAAGGAACATTCAGAGCACATACAAAAGGGCCTTAGAAATTAAAAATGCAGCAGTTTAAATAAAATACTCAAAAGGAGAGTTTGAATATAAGAGGGATACTCCTCAGAAAATAGAGCAAAAAGACAAAATGGAAAATAGAAAAGACGAGAAAATTAGAGAACCAGCCAAAGATGTCCAGACTCCAAATGATGAGCATTATGAAAAAGCAGGGCAGAGACAATAGAGGAAGAAAGTTACTAAAATTATTCAAGAGAGTTTCTGAGCACTGAAGAATATGAGTTTCCATAGAAAGAGTTTAGAGAAAGGATGAAAATAGTCTCACACCAGGCATATTATAATGAAATGTTAAGAAAATATCAGGTCCCTGGATACAAAGAAAAGATCCTTCAAGCTTCTAGAGGGAAAAAAACAAAGCAGATCCAAGAAAGGATCCGAAATCAGGAATGCTTCAGATGCGTCAACAACTGGAAGACAATGGGACAGAATGTATTAGTTATCTATTGCGAATAACAAACTAACCCAAAACTTAAAACAACAATAAACATTTATATCTCACACAGTTTCTGTGGCTCAGGAATTTAGTAGTGGATTAGCTGGGTGGTTCTGGCTCAGGGTCTTTCATGAAGTTATAGTCAAAGTGTTGGCCAGAGTCATAGTCATCAGAAGGTTTGACTGGGGCTGGAGGATCTACTTCCACGATGGCGCACTCACATGTCAGGCCAGCTGATATTGACCACTGGCAGGAGGTCTCAGTTTCTCATCATGTGAACCTCTCCAAAATGCTGCTTGAGTGTCCTCATGACACAGCAGCTAGCTCCCCTCAGAAAGAGTGATCTTAGGATTAGAAGCCACATGTCTTTTATGACTGTCATTTCCATAATATCCCACTGGTTACGAAGATCATCGCTATTAAATGTGGGAAGGGACCATACGGGGCGTGGCTACTAGGAGATGAGAATTATTAGGGGCTGTTTTGGAAGCTGCTTACCAAAGAGTTCCCTCAAAATTATGAAGGAAAATGAATTCCAAGCAAAAAAAAATATTGCTACCAGCCAAATATTCATCAAGTCCGAGAATAAAATAAGGATATTGTCAGACATGAGAAGTCTTTGTTTTTTTGCCTCTCATGTATCTTTTGTTAAGACACAGCTAGAGAAGATGTTCCACCAAAATGAGTATATAAACCAAGAAAGAGGAAGACAAGATTCAGAAAAGGGGATATCCAACCCAGGAGTGAATGACAAGGAATCCCCAGTAGGATGGGGAAGGGAGAGCCCAGGATGACAGTTGTGTGTCAGGCTTAGAAGACATCCAGGCCAGATGTGATCAAGGCAGAGCCTTGATCAAGAGAGACATCTTCCAGAAGGAGACTGATAGAATATCTGTCTGTTTGAGTGTCTTCATAGGTGATTTAAGCAATTAGTAAGGAACTAGTGTTGAACCAAAGATGAACACATAGCAAACCAAGCCTCAAAAAGACCAAGACAAATATTAACTCCAGCGAAATTAAAAGCTTTGTGGGGAAGAAGCAGTAATAATAGTTTACTACCTAGCTCAGACCTGAAGAGTGTTTACATAGCCATAATAATGTAAATATTAAATATCAATCGTAACACAATTAAGATATATCTATGCTGGCAGAGGGGCAGGTGAGAAGTATGTACGAGTGTGGAAGGAACGGGTAGAGGAAAGAAAGTTAAATCTTCACCTTCCATGGTGAGAAATCAAGATATAATGCCTACACCTGAAAAAGCAAGAAGTACACGTTTTGTAGAGACACCGAGGTAAATATCTCAATCTGTTGAAAGAGGGGAAGCTGGTTGCCTCTACGGGAGGGAACATGGGAGAGAAACTGCTGGAGGGGTTTGCAGCACACCTTGTAGAACTTCTTGACTCTTTAAGTACAGGTAAAACCTGGACCAAAAGAATTAAAACTAAAGAGAAAACTGAAACTACTTTCAGAAAAATAACAACAAACCGTATCACAAAAAATCGAGACACAAAAGTAAAACTTGTTCATGGACACCTCCTCTTCCTATACTCTCCCCTCGACAGTTCTTCATTTCATTTCCCCCTCCATCAACCAAGCTTTGAAGTAAGACAGACTGGGATTCAGAGCATGACTTGGCCACTAACTCACTGTGTATTTGTGTATTGTTGGGTTAGGGCAGTTCAGTCCTATTTTCTTAATATATATTTTTTCCTTGTACTTAGAGAGAAATACATAAACATATATTTTTCTATATATGTATGTAATATATATGTATATAATATATATGTATGTATTAAGAAAATAGACCTGCCCAAACATAAGAATGTATATATTTATGTATATATTATATAGAAAGAAAATGTAATAAATTTATAAATATATTCTATATATACTATGTATAACCATATATATATATAACTTTATATACATATATAAACGTGTACACAGGTTTTCAACTATATGGTTGAAAGTGTCCCTAACCCCAAAGTTGTTCACGGTGAACTGTATTTGGAGATAGGGCTTTCAGTAGGTAATTAAGGTTAAATGAGATCATAAAAGTAGGGCCCTGATCCAATAGGATTAGTGTCCTCATAAGAAGAGACCCCAGAGAACTCGTTCTGTCTCTCTCTACACACATGCAGTATAAAAAAGGAGATCCTTAGATTGAAGAAATCTGGAGTCATCTACCCTTACATGTTAAATGTGAGGAAGCAATGGTAATATCAACATGTGCTGAGATTTTATCCTGTGCACTTTGCATACATTTTCTCACCTGATGTTCAGCAAGACGTTATGAGATTGCCACCATCATTATCTCCATTTCACAGGTGAAGAACTGGGGCCTCAGAGATTAAGTAACTTGACTAAGGCCATGCAATGAGTTAGAGGCAGGGAAGGAATTCATGACAATCATAACATGGTAAGAGGTGTCCAAGTGAGAAATCTTACTATCCTGAGACCACAGTGCTGGAGGCCATATGTAGGTCCTTCATGACAGTCCCATCTGAGCCAAGCCTCCAGCCACTCCAGCCCAGGCACCAGACGTGGGAGTAAAGAAGCTATCTTGGAAGTGGATCCCCCAGCCCTGGACAAGTCATCCCAATTGAAGCCCCAGATATCAGGGAGCAGAAAAGAGCTGTCCCCACTGTGTCCTTCCAGAATTCCTGACCCACGGAACCTGTGAGCTGAATCAAAGGGTGGGTGTTGGACACCAGGAAGTTTGGGGTAAGACTCAGCAATGAAAGCACAAGCAGCGGGGATGGTGGTGGTGGGATGAACTGGGAGATTGGAATTGACATATATACGCTAATATGTATAAAATAGGTAACTAATAAGAACCTGCTGTACAAAAAAATAAAATTCAAAAAAACATTGAGCTTCCATAGAGAAAACAATGAATAACACAAAAGATAATTTAGACATAGAAGAAAGGAGAAAGTAAATAAAGGAGAGAGTAAAAAAGATGGAGCAAATATGTTTTTCCAGTGATCAAGGGCTTGAACTTTAGGTAATTTTTATAAGATGTTAGCAATAATTGCTTAAAGAAAACAGATCAAAGTATTATTTCAAATTGAATTCATGGAAAAGCAAAATGCCTTCTATCCGATTCTAATATTTTAATTGACTTTGCCTTTAAATAAAATGTTATTAAAATTTTTTTTAAAAAAAAAGAAAGAAAGAAAGCACGAGTAGCATCATAGGAAGAGGGACCGATCAAAGCCAAAAGAAAATTTATGACATCCTCCTGGGTCTGTGTGGCTGTGAGGCTCTGACCAATCTGCCATGTAAAATCAGGAGCACTGAAATGTAAGAGGCTGTGGAGCCCTGTGCTGTGCCTCTGTCCTCATCGAGGGGAAGGGCTAGCTGTCTCAGGAAGCCAGCGCTCTCTTGGAACTGAATTCAGGCTCCTTTTGATGTAGACAACTCTAGAACATCCCAGGGTGACCCAGGTGAGGGCAGCAGGCATCCCGGAATCAAGCCGCGGGGGGCAGCAGCAGCTCCGCAAGGCCTAGCTCTCCCTGGCTCCCAGGTGGCCTCATCCTCAGGTGGTTTCTCCCCACTCCCATGACGCTAGCCTAGCCTACCCTTGACCTTCAGTGCTGACCTCACTGCCTCATGCTCCCAACTCCCCTCACTCTTCTGGGAAGTTAGTAAATCTAGAAAGGCCCTGGTCATTTGGACCTTGTCATCCCTGCAGCCATTTCTTTCAGGACTTGGCTCCAAGTGTCCTCCTCTCTGAAGCCCTTCCTCACAGCCCCCAGGGAAACAACCACTCCTCACCTTGCACCCCCGGCTTTCCATCCATCATAGAAATGCAATGTTGAATGAATGCAATTCAACAAATATGTATTGAGCATCAACTATGGGACAGGCACCATGCTGGGCACTGGGAGTGGAGCAGTGACCAATCATGGTCCCCACCCCTATAAGGACAGACTCTGACAATAAACATATTATTACATAGAGTGTGAACACACTAACGCCATCAAGTCCTCCATGCTGTCAGCCACCCGAGGGGGTCATAAGTAGCTACAGGGGTCAGGGAGAATACCCTGATCTGATGAAGGGACTTCTGAGACCTACACAGTGGGGAGTGAGAAGCATGGAAAGTGTTCCAAGTGGGAAGGACATCTTGTTCAAAGACCTGAAGTTTCTTTGTTTTTTTTTTTTAATCTGACTGGTTCGCAAAAGAAAGAAATTGGTCCCAAAGTATGCAATTGAGAGAGTTAACAAAGGGGGCTACGGGGCTCAGTGGGGTCTCGTAGACCTTGGGAAGGACTTTTGTCTTTACCTAAAGGAAGTTGAAAGCCACTGGAGAATTTTAAGCAAGGGAGCGACAGAGGTACATTTCAGAAAGATCATGCGGGGTTCTGTGTGGAGAGAGAATTATAGGACCAAGAGTGCCAGTAAAGAGACCCAAAAGATGGTGATCGAGGTCTTCCAGGAGAGAGGTGGTGGTGGGCAGCAGCAGGGTCGCTGGAGGAGATGGAGAGACGTGGGCAAAGGCAAGGCATTTAGGTGGCATTTAGGTGGCATTCCGCCTTAAAGGTGGAAGAGATGATGGACATGAGGTTGGGGGAGGTGAAGTGGAGGAAGATGAAAAATAATGATGGAAGTTTCCAGCTTGGGCCTTAAAGGGGATGGAGTGCTTTCCCTGAAATTCCCTTCAAAGAACTTATGGGCATTATTGTTTCACTAAACTGGGGTATTCCCACCCACAAGGCCTGGCCTAGAGAGACAGGGAAGGGACAAAATGGGGAGGGAGAAAAGAATGCACCAGGATGAGGTTCCTGTCTTTGAACCCCCTCCCCGCCCTGTCCCACTTCCAACCACCCATGGCCTATTCCTTCAAGGACAACCTCTGTCACAGCTGCTGGCAGCTCCCAACCACCAGCTGTAGCCCCACTGCTAGAAATTAAGCTGTAGTGTTTACGGGACTTAATTAACAAAATCACTCATCATCCCAGGAACTCACTGACTATCTGGACGTGACAACAGTTGAAATAAATTAGCCCAGTGCCTAGTGAGGTCATCTTCAATCCAGTCTGGGGTCCTAGTTTACCCCAGACCCCCTGGCCCTCCTCTGGGGCCTCCCCTTCAACCTCCAGTCCCCAGGAGCCCTTGCAATTAATAGCTAATTAACAAACAAAACAAACCTACCAGGTGGAACAACAGAAAGACATTCTCAGCCCACAAAAGCAAGTCATTACATGGTGTGGGCAGGTCTGGAAAAAAAAAATCACTCATGAGATAAATCAATGGCTCTCCCCAGTCTTGAGGGTCTGTTAGGGTGGAGGAAGGCTCCTCAAGCTCAGGAAAGTGATTTAAAGGAAAAATTAAGCCTCACCCATTTCCTCTACAGCTAATCGCAAACCAAGACATTACGAAGTCTTCATTTTTCCAGGCTTGCTGTAGTCACTTTAAGGATGAAGGCAAAGGGTTTACTTCAACAATACTTCTTGTGCGCCTATCATGAAACGGGGGCTAGAGAACAAAGCAGGACAGATGTGACCCCTGCTCTCACCCATCTTTATATTCCAGTGGTTTGGAGACAAACAATAATCAAGAAAACAAGCAAGATCTTTCAGAGAGTGGTAAGAACTATGAAGATGATGTGATGAGGAATACTGGCCTAGGGGCTACTTCACAGGTAGGATGGTCAGAGAGGGTTCTCCAAAGAGATGACACTTGAACCAAGCCAGGCATGCTAGGAGCAGAGGGAAGAGCGTGTGTGACAGGGGGTACAGCTAGTGCAAAGGTCCTCAGGTGGGAAAGATGTCAGCAGGGGGAACAGAGAGAAGGCCAGTGTGGCTAGACATAGAGAGTGAAGAGGAAAGTGGGTAGTGGGTAAGTTTGAAGAGACAGGATCTGGTTGGGCCATATAGGCCACCATAAAGGGTATATTTTTATTCTGAAGGAACTGGAAACTTAGAGGGGTTTAATCAGGGAGCAACATGATAGGCAGAAATATAAGTGGAGGGTACAGCACACACTCAGGGCCTTTCACATCCCTCCACGTTAACTCCTGCCTGACCCTTAAAGTCTCTAGTGTGTCCCAGGCCTTCGTGAACTATGACAGAGTATTCATTTCCAATAGGCATCGCTGTCACCTCCTGCTCAAAATTTACTCATTCCACAGGTGGAGAAACTGAGACATGGCCTCTTAGTGAGTACTTTCCCAGTATGAACCAGGGCTTTACATGCACGGTCTCATAGAAGGTTCACAACAGTCCAATGAGGTGGGTGGTATTGTCTCAGTTTAACACATGAGGAAACTGAGGCACAGAGAGAGAAGTTAAGTAAGTTACCTAAGAAATTAGAAAGTACTGGAGCTGGGATTCAGACTCAGGAAGTCTGAGTCCAGAGCCCAGTTCTGACCCTACACCATATAGGCTTCATGGATTAAATCCCTTCCCTGAGATTTCGGAGCCCACTCAGGCCTGGAATTCAAGTCTCTTCATGGTCACCTGCATGCACCTGTCCAAGATAAGCCTCCCATGTGTCAGGAATCCACCTCTGAGTGTCACAGGGTGGCTGTGAGGGTTAAATAAGGAACATGTGCAAAGAAGCCAACACAGAGCCCGGCGTGACGCCTCGCATTTAGCAGGAACTCCATAGTTTTTTCTTTTTTTTTTTTAAGAAAAGAAAAACACTTCTACTAATGTTAAAGTGAAGCCCCATTTTCTCTGAATTGAATGTGGGAGACTGGGCTGGGAGGAAGGGAGCCTATTCTCTAGTGTGGACCAGCAGAACATACCCATCCACAAAGATAGACCTTACTTTAACAAATGTTTTAAAGACTTGTTTTTAAACATGTATGCTTAATTTCATGAGTCAGTTGGAAACTGATATTTTTTTAAAACCTTTAAACAGGGTCTCTTGTAGTATCTTAAAACTCCAGGGGGCCAAGCATTATGGTACAGCCAAGTTATTGTCCTCTGGGACCAGAGAGCAAGTGTCCTTCCCACCCCCATCTGTGAGGCAATGCTGGCCCGTGACCTTGGAGAAGCAGAGAGCAGCTCTTAAGGAGCAGCGAGAGGCTCTCTCACTCTGCTAGAAATGTCTTGACTGAGAGCCTGACGGCTTGGTGAGACTCACGCCACCAATGCGGTCCAGAGAGAAAAAGAGGAAAAGCTAGGCTCCCAGGGTTCACGACTGAGAGCGGGGCAACAGCCGGGCATGAGATGGCTCTTATGTGTCTGGCTCACGGGTTTGCAGAAAAGTCAAGAATCTTCCTGCCAACCTGGCAAAATGAAGAGGTCTGTTTTCTGTCATTTGAAGGCTCTTCTTGCTCATGTGATGAGTCCCGATTAAATTGGCACATCCCTCACCTTCCTCCTCCCCTCTGCCCTCCTCCTCCTTCCTTTCACCCCCATCTCTGGGCTCCATTCCCTTCCAGACCCTGCCATCCGGCCCCTGCCTCAATGCCTCCTTAAAAGGTCCTTTGGGGGCTGAACCAGTGCCTGGGTCAGTGGCAGAAGGCACAAGAGGCCACCAGCCCGACTCCCCTACCTCGAGGACAAGTCAGGGACTGTCCCCATATGCAAAACAGCAGGCTTCTGAATTCATAATTGGACGTTCCATAATGTAATTATGAAAGATGAAATGCTCCTCTCAATGAGAAGGCTGTAAATAGAATAATTAATTTTGTGTTTGCTTGAACAATTCTGTATTATGGACCTTACAGTGGAACTGAAATTAATTAAGTGCACCGGGATTTATGGAGGAGGTGAAGAGAGAGGGAAAAAAAGGATTAATCCGAAGTAAAAGATAGATGAGTCTGGGAGTATAATGATGTGTTAGCCTGGGGTATTCTTTAACAAATTTACCAGGCACATTCTGGGTACCAAAGACATGTGCTGACAGAATTATCTCAACTAATACAGCTGCTGGTCAAAAAGCCAGTGAGCCGGAGGTGGATGGATTGGGACAGCAGGGTCCCTGAGGAGAACTAGAGACAGGGACAATTTTTGACCTGGCCAGGAGGGGATATGAGCAGAGCGGAAAGAGGGGCACCTAAAGCAGAAGACACTCCACCCACAGCAGTGCAGGGGACAGTAGAAAGGTCTTAGGGGTCCCAGAGAGGGAAATCAGGAAGGCCGGAATGCAGGGCCTAACCAAAGAAGGTCCTCGGCATCCCCAGGGCCCCTAGGTATGTTCATTCCTGCTCAGGTGTACTGGGTGGGCACCTGAATGTTATTCACAATATTTCCTAGAACGAGTTGTTTGCATATGCGTCTCTTCCACTGACCACAAGTTCCCTAAAGGCTGTGATGCAGTGCCTACCTTGATACATGAATGGAGAAAGAATGAACTTGCCTAGTGAGCTTAGGGATGAGGCTGAATTCCACTTCGACAGAGGCCCGGCAGGTTAGGTGGTGATTTGACTGTTGATTAATGAATTGATTGGTCTTCAAAATGTCACCTGTGTGTCAGGCCACATGTTATGGGACAGTTTTCTAATTACTCTTTGGAACCCCTGGGTTGCTCAGGGGCTGGAGAGGGAGGAAGGAGGTCCGTTACCCAGCTCCTGGTTCTAGACATGTGGCAAATGGTATTTTCCAAAACTAGCTCCAGCAGTATTGCCGGTCCCACATGCTCTTCTAGTCCATCTTCTCCCCTTGAACCCAGACAGGAAGGGACATTCTGGGCCAGGTCATAAAAGGCATCGTGGCTTCTGCCTGCCTCTCTCTCTCTTTGGGTGCCTGCTGTTTGAACCCAACCTCCATGCTCCTCCAACTCTCCCTCCATGAGGAAGCCCAAACTAGCTCACAGGGAGAGACCGCATGGGGAAGAACTGAGGCCCCCAACTAAAAGCCACCATCAACTACCAGACATGAGAGTGAATGACCTTTCAGCCTCCAGCCCCAGCCTTCAAGTCTCCCAACAGGTATTGTGGAATAGAAGCAATCTATCCCCTCTGTGCCCTGCCCAAATTCCTGACTCACAAAAACCGTGAGACATAATAAATGATTACTGTGCTTTAAGCCACTACTTTTGGGGATGATTTGTTACACAGCAGTAGATAACTAGAACAGGCCTCCACTTAACCAGAGTGGCATGCACTTTTATCTGCTCTTTATTTCAGAATCCCAAATCAGATTTTTCCTTTTAGAAAAAAAGAGGGTCTGTGGCTACAAAGGTTTGAAAACACACTGGTCTGATGGGGAAAAAAAAATGTACACACACACACACACACACACACACACACACACACACACACACACACTAGTTTGGCATCTCACAGACCTGGGTTGAAGCCCAGCTCTGAGCTTTCCAGCTGCATGACCTTGCACTACTCCTGTCACCACTCTAAACTTCCCTCTCTTCATAGATAAAATGGGGGGATGACAGTAATTCACAGAGTTATTGGGAGGATTTTAAGAGAACTATGAAAGTAACCAGCCCTGAAGCCAAGAAAGTGTTCCAGTTAAGAGTAATGCTCCAGAGTCAGATGGACCCAGGCTCAGATTCCAGCCTGGTGCCCTCTGGTTTTGTAATTATATACAATTCACTTCTCTGGACCTCAGTTTGCCATCGCACAATGGGAATAATAACTGCACCCAGCTCTTGGTCTAATGCAGGCAAAATGCACATGGTAAGTGCTCGGTAAACAGCAGCCTGTCATCTGATTGATGCTCATCAACTCGAGTTCCCTCTTCTTCCTTCCCTGAGCCCAAACAGGCATCAAAGCAGCCACTAGTGCCTCTCAAATGCCTGTCTTTGAACAGCCAGATGTGAGGACTCAATGACTCTCCCAGGAAGCCTGAGCATCCCTGACCCTGTGTCGAGGCAGACGTGTGGGACCGAGCAGCAGGGGCAGTTCTGGGCAATAGACACCTGTTCCTACTCCAACATGTGTCCTCTGCAAGCACTAAGACAGTAAATGGGAACCTCAGTGCATCTACCCCAACTGTGTCTTGAAGCTGTTTGTCACACCACAGCCTCACGGCCCACAAGCTAAGTGATCTCATAGGGGCCCAAGCCAGACAAGCGGAGGCCGGTCCCGGGCTGCGTTTGCATCTGGGCTGCAGCAAGGTTCCAAACCACCAGGCAAGTTCCTCCTGTCCTGGACCGTGACGCCAGGTGAGCATCGTGTTGCAGGTTCCCACCCCCTGGGGTGGTATTAAGCAGGCATTTAGATACCTGGCGTGGAGAAGGGTGATGGATGGCTTTATTAACCCACTGAGCGAGGCTGCTGACAGTGAAGGACTCTCCTGTCAGAAGAAGCATCCCTTGCCTGCGGGCTTCCTCAGCAGCCTGCCTGACAGCCTGAGCCCCTGACAGATGGGCAGCTCCTACGAGAACCAACGGGAGAGCAGTGTGGGGACAGGCCAGCATCCCCCCAAATGACAAGCCTCCTTCCAGGCTTCATCACCATAAAGCTGAGTACCACCAAGTCACCTGGTCCTGAAGACCAGGGTCTCCCGACCTTAATGTCTGAATCGAGTATTAGAAAGCAGCAGTCACCTTGTTTTCCATGAAAAAGATGCCCCCTGGAGTTGTGCGATGCAGCAGCCCTGCTGGCATTTCTAAATGGCATCCTAACTGTGCTAAGCGCCTATGCCACTGACCTCTCCCCACAAGCTCTGGATAATCTCAATACTATTTTGGGTACCCACTTTGTAGATGAGGAAACTCAGGCTCAGAGAGGTGACTTGACAGACCCAAGGTCCTACAGTGGGATCAGAACACAGATCCACCCAACTCCTCGAGTCCCTCAGAGGAGAGAACAAAAATGAGGAATGTTCTGCCCACTCCTATTTCTCCAGAGCCCCCAGGAACCCCTCCAGCCTCCAAGACCCCCCTTGCCCTAGGCACAACTCCCTCTGAGGCTCCCTCAGGGTCCCAGTGAACTGGCATCTCCCCGCCTAGGCCGGCATCTCTCATCACTGCTGTTCCCGGTCCTTTCCGCACGTGTCTGGACTCCAGCAACAGCTCTAGCTTCCCCACTCCAACTACCTCCACAGGGGCAAAACCAGAATGGTCCTTCTGTAAAACCCAAATCCATCCTACCCCACCCTCTGACACAGCAGGGCCTTCCCCAGCCCCAAAGTACAGCTCAAACCCCTCAGCCAACCCAATATCCTTCACAAACATGGCCTGCCCCTTCCCAGCCCAGCTCCTGCCCTGACACCTCACCACGTCCCAGTCACAATGACCCTCAGGCCACTTCTCACATTCAGGTGGGCCCCTCAGACCCTCCCCTCCACTCAGAAGGCCCTTCTCCTTCGGCACCTGCCCTACCCGTTCACCTTTCTGACCCAGCTCCCCTCCCCTGGACTCCCACCCACCCAGGCACTTCTCTTCCTGCAGGACTCCATATTGTGTCTGTACTTCCCTTCATCACACCCCTCAACATGCACGGTCACTCCCTCGCATCACCCACCACCTCCCCACTTTTCTGTGAGTCCTCCAAGGACAAGGACGATGTCTTTTTTTGAATTAACTTTTTTGGAGTAGAGTTGATTTACAATGTTGTGTTAGTTTCAGGTGTACAGAAAAGTGAATCAGTTATACATATACATATATCTACTCTTTTTTAGATTCTTTTCCCATATAGGTCATTACAGAGTATTGAGTAGAGTTCCCTGTGCTATACAGTAGGTTCTTATTAGTTACCTATTTTATATACAGTAATGTGTATATGTCAATCCCAATCTCCCACTTTATTCCTCCCCCCCACTTTCCCCCTTGGTAACCGTAAATTTGTTTTCTACCTCTGTGACTCTATTTCTATTTTGTATATAAGTTCCTTTGTACCATTTTTTTAGATTCCACATATAAGCAATATCATATGATATTTGTCTTTCTCTGTCTGACTTACTTGATTCAGTATAACAATCTCTAGGTCCATCCATGTGGCTGCAAATGGCATTATTTTGTTCTTTTTTATGGCTGAGTAATATAAAGACAGTGTCTTATTCTCCATTCCACCACCCATGAGCAACTAGATACTCAGGTTAGAACAATCGTGATTTACTATTACAATTATTGTTTCAAATAAAGTCTCTGCTCCTGGCAGGACAGCTCCAGAGCAAGCCTGGCTGGCCTCTGCCACCTCCTTCAGCCTCATCTCACCCCAAAGCCTCTCTTGCCATGTTCCAGCCATGCTGTTCTGCTTCTAGTTTCTTGACTCTATCCAGTTCGCTCCCACTTTAGAGCTCAGCAAGCACGTGCTCTCCACCTGGAGGGCCTCTCTCTTCTGCCTCTCTCTTCACTTGGCTAACTCCTATTTATCCTGCCTAGCTCAGCTGAAATGTCACACCCTCAGAGGGGCCTTCCGTGACCACAGAGTTTAAATCAAGTGCCTTATTCTACATGACCAGGATAGGCTGCAACAGCTTGATTGCATCAGTGTCCCAATGCTTCATCATCTTCTCTCTCCCTTCATCCATAGCTTTTGCCTATGGTTCTGCAGCCGCTCTCACTAAAGAGGTGACATCTGTTTCCCCACCACCGAATTCTAGGCTGGCCTTGGGACTTACTTTAGCCAGTAAAATAAAGCAGAAGCGAGGCATAAACATTGTGTATTTTCACTTACCCTCTTGCTCATCTACCTTCATCATGAGAATGTACCCAAGCTGGAGATAAGATATGTGGACAGAAAGGAGCCGCCCCTGTCACCCCAGGTTATACCAGCCAGATCAGCCAACCCACAGCCAACCACCTGGTACAGGAGTGACTGAGGCAAGACCAGAAGAACAACCACTCTGAGCTCTAGTTAACTGCAGACTCATGAGCTAGCTAAATGCTCATTGTTTTAAGACACCAAATTTTGGGATGATTTGTTACCCAGCACTTTGTGGCAATTGAAAACTGATATCTGAAATTTCCCTTCCTAGCAGGTCACAATTATGACTATGTATTTATTTGTGCATTTATCTTATAAACGTTTTTTCTCCATTAGACTATGAGCTTCATGTTGCGGTGTAGCATGTCTATCTTTTACATGACTGAATTCCTTGGTCTGACGTAGTATCTGGCATATAGGAGGCGCTCCAAAAAAATTCACTGAGTAAATTAATTGAGTTGAATAGGAGAATAAATGAATGCCCCCCATTCACTCCTCCTGTGGCCCTTTTTCTTCCACTTCCCTAACAGCCAAGCCAGAGCTGCTTTCCAAAGCAACTCACAGCAGAAGGATTAAGTCAGAGCAGATGATACTTCACCCTTGAGCCCATCAGCCATGAGAACCTGAATCCCTGTGAGCCAATTAGAGCCTCTGACACAAGCTTTTATGATTCTGAAAGTAATGCCCATTTGTGAGAGGGCTCCCTGGAACACCTCGTTTTAGTCTTGGCAGCCACCCTATGCCACCAGCTCCAGGGAGTGGAGAGAGGGGAGCTCAGGCAGCACGTACTTCCTCCCCTTCAACCATTAAACTAGGGGCATAGGGGAGAGAAGCACTCCTTTCCCATCCTCTCAAAGCTGGTATGTAGTGTACCCCTCTCAGGAAGGCTTGTGCAATACCTTCTCCTACATTGTCATCAGAGGTCAACCCCTTCCCTTCTGCCACGTCCACTGAGAAGCTGGTCTCTGCAATCCAAACCACCTTCCTCCCTTCCAGATCTCTTTTGCAATGTTCAGAGATCTTACATTGAATGATAAGGCATCTCTTTTCATGAATGTCCCCCCACTCCTTTGGCTACAGTTTTAAGTCCTCCATATAAGCTATTCTGGAAATGGACTGGCCCAGTATTGTTCTCCTGGCACCTGTACAATCAAGCAGGGATCAACAAAGAAAAAAGCAATTTCATTTATTCTTCTTATTCTCTTATTTATGGATATATTCAACAATTATTTTATTAAACACCTACTATGTGCCATGTTCTAGGGATACAATGGTACGTGAGAAAGATACGGGCCACCATGAAGTTTATAATCTAGTGGAGGAAGCAGGCAATGAACAAACAAGCAAAATTTTAAAAGGAAATATCAGATAATAAAGGAATTAAATTTAAATAAGGTAACATAATAGACAGGACAGAATAGAAAAATAAAATCCAGGTCAGCTGCAGAGACAATAGCAAATCTATAACCCACTTGGAAAGTCTGTTTGGCAGAATTTTTATCTCCATAAGCCAAAGAGAGAACGGAGTTTGTCGGTGAACCCAAAAGGAAATTACGCTTTCACTCAACATACATTTACAGAACACCTACTGTGTGCCTGGCTGCTATAAAGTAGCAATGTTAAAACTTGACTGAATGTCTTCTGGCTCCAAATGAGGAAGGAAGAAAGAGAATAAAGGGAAATTAGCATTTACTGAGGACTTACTGTGTGTCAGAGCTGTGGGATTTCACTCAATCTTCATAAGGCATCAGGGAGGTAGTGACTAAGGTAATTCCCATTTTTCCACAGCTCAGGAGTCATCCCCACAACATTTAGAAAGTGATACAGCTGAGATTTGGACCTATGCGGGTGTGGCTCCTTTCCCCACAGCACGTTACTTCCCCAGCCTCTTTTTAATTGAATCAAATCATCAGAATGAAAATCTTTATTTTTACCAGAATGTGAGAGCTTTATTCCAAGAAGAATTTATTAACAGTACTAAAATAGATGATCGGGCTTCCCTGGTGGTGCAGTGGTTGAGAGTCCGCCTGCCGATGCAGGGGACACGGGTTTGTGCCCCGGTCCGGGAAGATCCCACATGCCGCGGAGCGGCTGGGCCCGTGAGCCGTGGCCTCTGAGCCTGCGCATCCGGAGCCTGTACTCCGCAGCGGGAGAGGCCACAACAGTGAGAGGCCCGCGCACGCCCCCCCCAAAAAAAATAGATGATCGCTCTTAAGAGTTAAAGGAGTTCTCCACGCCCCTCTCCATCACCCAGCCAAATGCCCCCCCACGCAGTTTCCTCTTCCCCCGACAATATCTAGTCCTCAGGTATGACCAGTCTAGACGCCTTGCCAAATGTCCCCAATCAAGGAGCCAAAGTACATCTTCTACGGGGCACCTGCCTGAGTCTTTGGGGCAGATATTTTTTATGCAATGATTCGTGCCATAAAGACAGCAGGATTAAAATATCTTTTACAAAATGCATTAATTCCCAGGCAAAGATAAAAATTCCATTTGACTCAAATAGATTTTCCATGGTGAGTTAGCACTGCAATGAGGGTAATGAATGGGGGAGGCGGAGGCTTCCGTCTCATAAATCAAAGGGGAGGTGGACAGGGGGAATGGAGTTGATGCAGGAGGGGAGAGGTGCTAGTGAAATCTCAACCTGTGAGAGTGACGCTCCCACCCCTTCCCCCAGTTCTTAATGATCTCATCAGGGGTCCAAGATCAATTCCCAGCCTTGTTCATCTATCCCCTTCTGCATTCGTTATTTTAATAGCATCCACATAGGGCCATTCAACATTTGTATCAGGCAAACGTTAATGGGAAGTTTGTTTGGGAAGCTCGAGAATCAAGGAGAAGCAAGCCTCCATGGTTGGGGCCAGGACAGCCGAAAAGCGAGCAAATGTGGAGATTAGAGAAATATGAGAGGAAGAAAATGACAACCAATGGTTCTGTCCAAATCAGACCAATGTGACTGAGTTTCGCCTTCTCCCTACGGGGCCCCTCCAGCCCCCAGAACTCTTAGCAAACAAATGAGCATAAAACTTAGCCATGTGGGTTTGAATAAAAGGAGTCCAGATCTTTGAGCTGGATCAAAAAAACTGTCATTCTAGTTCACCCCACAAATATTTCCCAGATGCTCATCTGAGCCAAGCACTGAGCTAGGCTTGAGGAATGAAGTGTGAATGAAACCAGGCTGGCCCTTAAGGAGCTCCAGTCTAGATAAATGGAGAAGCAGCTTCAGTTCAGGGCAATAAATGTTATGCTAGAAAGAAGCAAGGGAGGGCATGGTCAGGGGCTTCCAAGAGGCAGTGATCTTGAGATGCTTGAGATGAAACTTGAAGGTCAATGGGAATTTCCCAAGCCCCACTAGGGTAGATGCACTTTCTGGGCAGAGAGAGCAGCACATGGAAATGCATGTGTGAGACAGGCTGGTGTGTTTGGGACCTGCAGGAACGTTGGGAGTCCTGGAAGACACAGAACTGGCAAGAGGGTGGGAGAAACTGAAGAAGTTGACCAGAACGTTGTGTGCCAGGCTGTGGGATAAGGCTTCACCCTGTAGGTCCAATAGTGCTTCAAGCAGAATAGAGACATAAAAAAAGAACTGTGTGTTGAGAAGCCTCGTACAAAATACATGAAAGGACAGAGATTCAAGACAAGAGGCAGTTGGGACACTTTCAATATTCCTCTTGGGAGAGGATGAGATCTAAACTAAGACAGTGGCTGAAAGATGAGAGAGGAGGGGTGAAGCCCAGGGGTATTCTGGAGGGAGATCTGAAAGTCAGGCCCCACTTGTGCTCTGGCACTCCTCTCTGACCCCCAGGCATCCAGAGGATGAGAAAAAACAGAAAAAAGGAGCAGCTGAGGAGTTGAGTCAATGAGCCTGGGGCTGGAAGCTGAGTCCTAGGAGGAGTGGTTGAAGAAATGAGGGGCATGACAGACATTTTCAAAGCTCCTTGGGCTTTTGCCTTAGAGTTCCCTCAGAAGCAGAATTGAAGACAAGGACTTAGATGCAGGTAGTTTACTTGGGAGGCGATCCCTGAAAGGAAAATTCGGGAGAGTAAAGCACAGGAGGATGGAAAGCCAGTATGAGGTGGGTTTGGTTAAGCTGGTTACCCCTGTGGGCAAATGGGGCTCATTCCCACTGGGGACCCTCTGGGGATGGTGAGAAAGTACCTCAGACCTGTCCCTCCAGAGAACAGGAAGCTGGGTATCTACCCACCGACTCCTGTGGGTTGCCCCCAGTGGTGTTCTCTCTCTTATGCTTGCAGGCTGCACCTGGGCAGGGAATGAGGAGACCCTCCCCTACTCCCCCCACCCCAGGCTTTGGAGAAAGGCCTGAAACCAGAGAGCTGGGAGACACGGTGAACACTGAAAATGGGACTTTCTCGACAAATACCATATGATATCACGTATGTGTGGAATCTAAAATATGGCGTACATGGGGATTTCCCTGACAGTCCAGTGGTTAAAACTCCACGCTTCTGCTGCTGGGGGCACAGGTTCGATCCCTGGTGAGGGAACTAAGATCCCTCATGCTATGTGGCACAGCCAAAGAAAGTAAATAAAATATGACAAACGCAAACTTATTTATGAAACCGAAGCAGACTCACAGACATGGAAAAAATTTATGGTTACAAAAGGGGAAAGGGGGTGAGGAGGGATAAATTAGGAGTTTGGTATTAGCAGATACAAACTACTATATATAAAATAGATAAACAACAAGGTCCTGCTGTATATCACAGGGAACTATATTCAATATCCTCTAATAAACCATAATGGAAAAGAATACAAAAAGAATGTGTATATATATGTATAACTGAATCACTGTGCTGTACACCAGAAACTAACACAACCTTGTAACTATACGTCAGTAAAAAAGGGGTGGGTGAGGGACTTTCTCCACATGCATGGAAACCTCCCACAATATATACAGCTCAAGTCAGAGATGGGATGAAGGGGTATATCATGGCATCAATGGCATCTGTCACAGCTGTCCACAGACAGAGGGAGCAAACCAGTCAGGAATGGACCCAGAGGTAGAGTCAAGAGCCTCATTCACCATCTCAAACCTGGAGAAGGCAGAGGCGGTGTCGAATGCCCTTATTGCAGTGCATGGCACTCTACAACAAGGCATCCCTATGCCATCAATAACAAGAGCTACAATTTATTGCATGTGGATTGGCTGCCAGGTACAGGAGTAAGTGCTTTCCACACATTATCTCACTTAATTCTAAAACAATCTTAAGAGGAAGGTCCTATTGTAATTCCCATTCTATAGAGGAAGAAATCAATGCTTAGTGTGGAATATGTTATTTATCCAAGGTCCCCAGACTAAAAAGGGAAGGAGCTAGGACTGGAACCAGGTCTCTTTAACCCCAGCCCCACAGCCCCATGTTCCTCCTTCAAGGGCACTTTATCCGCGTTATTGGACAATTGGTGAGATTTGGATAAGGTTTGTAGATTAGATGATGTACTGCATGAATGCTAATTTCCTGGTTTTGAAAGTTCTACTGCGATTATGGTTATATGAGAATTTCCTCGTTTTTAGGAAATACGCACTGATATGTTGAAAGCAAAGGGACATCATGTCCACAACTTACGTCAGACAATTCAGGGAAAAAGTTATATGTTTATACACACACACACACACACACACACACACACACACAATGATAAAATAAATGTGGTTAAAGGTTAACTGTGAGGGAATTTGGGTTAAAAAGTATACAGCAATTATTTGAATTATTTTTATAACTTTCCTGTAAATATGAGATCATTTCAAAATGTTTAAAGTTTTAAAAAAATCACCTAATCCCATGGAGACTCATCTGTCTTATTCTTCAAAAGAAGGATTAAAACAAATTTCAGTCCATTGCAATGAGCAACAAAAAAAAAGTTATTACTACACAGGAAATGCCTTTGAAGAACTTATCAGAAAAGGGTCTTGGCCCTGAAGGGTCTCTTGGATATTTGGATATTTTCTTCTCCTCAGGATCTTAAACTCCTTTGGTGGTTAAGCCTTGGGAATCAATGCTGACATCATGTCCCTGGCGGGGCAGGAAACAGAGTTGGCAGGCTTGCCAGGCATGGCCATTGGGAGAACAGAATTTCAACCCACCCTTTCCTGCCTGTCCCATGCATGGGCACTTCAGCTCTTGGAATCTTGTCTCCTGTGGATCTCAAGGCTAAACTTGGCCTCAAGGTTTCCCAGGTATGGTTTCAAAGGGATGTTAATGCTGAAAATGGCAGAATGCCAAGGGTTTGGAAAAGGGGCAGAAAGGGAATTATGGCTGGAGGGCATTGGGGGTGGAGAGATGGGTTCCAGCCCTGACTTCACCAAGTGGACAATTCCCTCAGATTCTCTCAGCCTCATTTTCCTCATCTGTGACAGGAGGAATCATAATACCTCGCTCACAGCCATCATTTACTCATGCACTCGCTCAACAGCATTTACTGAGGACCGTCTGTGAGCCAGATACTGGGCAAGACACTGGGAGTAGAAAAGTTAATTGAGAAGGCATGGTCACCCCCTCCTAGAAGTTACCATCCAGAGGGAGGTGATGGACAACAAGCAAGCAGATAATTGATATCCTTACAGATTGTGATAAGTGCTGTGGATGAAACAGACTGTGACAAAGTATAAGGGGATGACGACCTACTTGGTCAGGGAAGGCTTCACTGACGAGGTGACGCTTTATAGAGACTTGAAGGCTGAGGTACCAGCCGGGCGAGAAGACATTCTTGAGATAATTAGAAATGATCCGGAAATGATCGTGAGATGATTAGCACCCCTTCCTTCCTCTTTTCCCCTTCCTTCCACCTTCATCCAATGCAGGCAGCTATTCACAGAGGGGCAAGACCTCTTTGTGCAAAAGGTCAGCAGCTCCCTGGGCAGGTTGGGCTGGGCCCTCTGCAGGGACCTCCTCCTCCTCTGTCCCCCCGCACACAGGACCTGTGCCCGAATTCAGAGAGAAAAATGTGAAACTCCCTTATCGGATGGTTGATACTGTCAGTTCCCTGTGGTGACACTGGGAGGGTGTCAAGTAAACTGCCTTTATACTCACCCCTCCCACGCCACAGGCAAGGGCACCTCTCTGAAGTCCCTCCAAGCGACTGACGGAGTCATTGGATAAATACCTCACCCCCGGGGTAGAGTCAGTCTGAGGTGTACCCTATGCTAACTCAGCACAGTGGGACTGAACCCCAGTCACCCAGCTCATGAATGCTTCCTGTACGAACCTCCTTCCCTTCCCTGTCTCACCTCCCCACTCCCACTACTGTCTGCTGGGATCACCTCCCAAATAAACGATCTGCATTCACATTCTGGTCTCAGGATCCACCTCAGAGGGAAGCCAACATTACATAGTACCCAAAGATTATTCAGTAATCTAAATGGGATTGTGAGCTATTAACTTTGTGTGCTGCTTAAGGGCTGGGCCAACCTGTCTTTTAGCTCGTATCTGTATCCCCAGCCAACATCTCACCTAGGGCCTGGGACAGAAAAGATGCACAATAAGTGAATTGTGACCTCACAGAACTAGGCAAGTCCCTGCAAGGGCAGACGCTGGGCCCAACCCTTCTTAGAAGAGCCCTGGGGGATGTTTGCCAGCCTCCCCTCACCACCCCAGGGTCTCAGACACCTGGCCTAGGCATGAAGATGACCCCACTAAGGAGACCAAAGTGAGAGACACTGCCAAAAACCGGAAGAGTGACGTGGATGGGCAGCACAGATCTGCAGAGGCGCCCGGCTCCACCGGGCATGGCTCACCACGGTGAGCGTGCAAGCAGCCACAACACGGGGGCCATCGCAGTTAGTTCGGGAAAGGTACAAGAGCATGACAAATATATGTAATTTGAAAATTGGCCAGTCTTTTGCAATAATTTAGAGGCACTAGTTAGGAGCAATAGAAACCCCCCAATTACTAATGTTTAAGGCTGGCACTGTTGCTGGCTGAATATTTCATGCATAAATGAACTTGCACTAGGCCACCCGCTGCTTCTGATGAGGCTCTTGCGAGCTTTATTGCCCGGCGCCCAGCAGGGTCCCGCCAATGGGCCCCATGACGGATGATGCATCGTTTTGCGGCTTAAATAATGCAGTGCGGGGACAGGCTCAGTGCTGGTGCACTTTATTTACATATCAATTGAGTGACCACTCTGAATATGAAGAAATATGAGAGGGAAAGTCGCTGGCACTGAATATTTCATGGCTATGAGCCCCGCAGGAAGCGAATGTCCCCAGCCCAGAGCTGGGCCTGGCCACGTGGGCTAGGGAGCACAGGCATTAATAGTCTGGGAGACGAGGCAAGAAGAGTCTCCCCAGCCAGGAGGGGAGCTGCTAACTGGAATTGATGAGCCCCCCTATCATCTGGACACAGCCCACCACTGCTTTTTCAAGTCAGCAGAATCTCTGCTTCCTGCCTCTACCTTCTGGTTCCTGGAAACTTCTACAGAGAGGGAGTTGGTTCAAGCCATCACACACTGACTTCCCAAGCCATGGGGATGGAACAGAAGTAAGCAGGGGGTGGGAAATGTCATGGTCCACTCAGGAAGGCCCTCGCCCTTTCTGAGGCTACACAGGAAGATGAATCAGGAGACCCAGCCCAGCCCCTTCTCCCTCAGAAATGCCTCTGGGAACTCCCACTCCTGCAATCATTCACTTACCAATCATCTTATGATTCTCCACCGTGTGCCAGGCTCCGTGTTAAGTGCTGAGGATACAGCTGTGAAAAAGACACAGCCTCTGCCCTCACGGAGTTCACAGTCAAGCACGAAAGACAGAAAACAAAATGGAAAATTATATTGATGGGATGTATTAGCTGTCTATTACTACTTCACAAATGACCCTCAAAACTTAATGGCCTAAAACAATAAGCATTTATTATCAATCACAGTTTCTGTAGGTCAGGAATATGGGAGTGGTTTAGTTGTGTGGTTTTCACTCAGGATTTCTCGTGAGGTTGCAGTCAAGATTTCATTAGGGCTAAAGAATCCAATTCTAAGGTGACACTCTCATGTGTGTGGAAAGATGGTGCTGGCTGTTGGCAGGAGGCCTCAGTTCCTCTCCAAATTGATCTCTCCATAAGGCTGCTTGAGTCCCCTGACAACATGGCAGCTGGCTTTACCCAGAGTGAGTAACTCAAGAGAATAAAATGGAAATGGCAATGTCTTTTATGACCCACCCTCAGAGGTTGCAAACCATCATTCCACCATATTCTATTGGTCACAGAATAAACCCTGATACAATGTGGGAGGGCTACACAAAGGCATGGATACCAAGAGGCAGGGATCATTGGGGGCCATCTTGGAGGATGGTTACCACTTAAGGGCAGATGAAAGCATAAAGAGGGGCAGCTGGTCTGCTACAAGGGAATCTGGTAAGGCTTTCTAGAGACAATGACATGTGGTTAGAGACTTAAAAGACAAAGTTCTCTCAGCAAAGAGGAAGAGAGAAAAGCATTCAGCAGAGGGAACAGCCTATGCAATGACCCAGAGCCAGGGGGATGGGGAACCCAGGGAACTCAAACACAAAGTTCAGTTTGGCTGGAGCTCAAAGGGCATTGAATACCAGGCTTCATCTTGAGGGACCTGGGGAGACTTCAATGGGTTTAAGACTCCCCTCTGGGTGTGGTGGGCCCCCAAGTCTGCTGCATCCAAGCAATGGTGGTGAGTCTGGGTGGGGTTGAGAAGTTGCTCTGGAGACATGGGGACAGAACCCTGAGTCAGCCCCAGGATATAGCATACTCTAGAGGATCCAGCTTAGGGCTAGAGTTAAGTTAGATGTAGGATTAGAACTGGAGAATTGGACAGAGGTTCTGTTTCAAATGCCAGCCCCTCCCCACCATTCACTTGCTGGCTGTGTGATCCCTGGGCAAGTCACTAACAGTGGGCCTCGGTTTTCTCATCTCTAAAATGAGGATAATAGTAGCACCTACTTCATAAGGTTGTTGTAGATGTTGATTGAGAAAAGGCATCTGGCACGTAGTATCCACTCAGTAAATTCTTGTGGAGTGAATTAGGCCTTCACTGTGTCTATTACCAAAAGCAAGTTCGTGTGCCCAACGCACAGTGAGGCCAAACAATACCGAAACATAGGAGTCTGGAGCAGAGGAAGGTTCATTGCAGGGCCATGCAAGGAGAATTTGTGGCTCATGCCCCCTAAAAAAACCAGAACTCTCTCCAAAGGGTTTCAGCAAAGCATTTTTAAAGGCAAAGTGAGGGATGCGTGTAGTTGGTTGCTGCAAACTTCTTGGTGTAGGAATCCTTTGCAGCTGTCCGTGTAGGTCAGGTCACGATGTTCCTGTAAACCTCCAACAACACAAATGTTCTTCTCTGTTCTGCAACTTTTTATCTCTATATGAATAGAAAAGTGTTATACCCTTAAAGGTCAGAGCCTTGAGGATGGGCTCTCCTGTATATTTCAGGCTACAGGCAACATTCTTAACTCGAAACAAAAGCAATAGATGCAAAGGCTAAAGTAAAGGAAACAGACCTAATATGGAGTCTGATTTGTTCTTCCCTATTACACGTCAAAGTCCTTCTCTCGAGGACCTACACCGCCCCCCACACACACATCTCTCCCCACCACCAACTTTCTCCCCAGATTTTAAACATGACCCAATATTCTGCGCCTAAAAGTCTTGCTGCCAGGCTCCCCCACCAAATCAGATGTCCCCAGGAGTGGTCAAAGCCAGACTAACACCCTGCTTTTGGACTGACCACACCCCAACAGGGCTGTGCTCAGCTAGGTGAGTTTTCTGACTTCCTTATGCTCTTTATTCTGTCAGTTTCCTTCATAGCAATTAACACGACTTGGGAGTTACTAGTTAGTTGTGTAATTATATGGATTTTGCTGTTGTTTTGCATTGTTTTATATTTTGCTCTTACCCTTCATCTACCCACCAGAATTAAAGCTCCATGAGGTCAGGAACCTGTCTGCCTTGTTTATTGCTGTAGCCCTAGTGCCGGCACAGCAATTGACAACAAAGCCTAGCAGATGAAAGTGGAGAGTCTGGGCCAGACTGCCTGGGTTTGAATTCCAGCACTGATATTCTCTGGCCGAATAGCTTTGGATAATAGAACGACATGATTTTTCCCTCTGTAAAGTGGGGCCAATAATAGTACTCATTAGGAGAATTAAATTATAGTATATGTAGAGCACTCAAGAACAGTTTTGGAACATAGTAAGTGCTATACAAGGATTTGTTTTCTACATGGATATAGATAGATGGAGAGAGAGAGAGAGAGAGAGATACAATAGTAGATGCTCAATAAATATTTGATCAATTAATAATGTACTGAGTTTAAGAGAGGGACAAAGTCTTAATTGGAACAGAGTGTGAGATAGGGCTGAAGACCCTCACAATGATAAGTTCCTTGATCTGAACAAAGAAACCTTAAACTTGGAAATCTTAGAATTTGGTGGCCATGGGGAAGGGCAGCTGCAAGCATAGGCCTGGTGGGATGGGACAGGAGCCAAAACAGAGCCTCGGTGGAGCCTCCACCTGAGATTGCCAGCCTTTGTACAGCTAAATCATACATTATTGATTTGTCAAGCGTATTTGCATATAAATAAGCGTGATCATTCATGGAGGCCCAAACAGCACCACCTCCCCTCAGTGCCATGATTGTAGATGGATGGCCCTAGTTAGACACGAGCCAGGGACACTGCTACTACCCCTGCCACCAAGTGAGTGGCTGATTTAAAACATTTATTGGAGCATGTATGTGTGACAGCCTAGTGGTGAGTTTGGGATAACTAGTCTAAAAGACAAGATAAACGACTCTTAAAACTGGTATTGTGACGAAGATGTCACCCCCCTCATCCCCCTCCCCCTCCCACCAGCTCAGTCCTGGTGCCAAAAATATAGCGGATGATAATTAACTGGGAAATGTTCACAGGCGGGATTATGTTTCAAGTGCATTTTCCGAAGGACTTTAGATTTTTACACCCAAGTTGATTGTGTTCCCCTCCCCCTGGTGATTAGACCGGAAGGGGGTGTTTCAACTAGAAGAAAAAGCTGGGGATGCAGGGGGTGGTCAGACAGGCCCAGACAAGGTCTCCAATGCCAGGCAAGCAGGTGGCTGCAGCCTTCCCCGAGCTTGAAAGGAGACAGATCTGCAGGGTGAAGCATGTTGACCCGGGGAAATTATGCCTGCCACGTTAATTCATTCCACATGGGAGATCGGCAGGGAGCTTGGAGGCTGGCATCGGCCCCCTCTGATGGATCAAGGGACCCAGCTGCTCAGCTGTATACAACACTAGAGTCTCATCATTGCAGGGAAACATACTGCTTGCTAACATTTCATTTTAATTGTCCTAAATTACACTTACAGCCTGGTGGGGCCAGTCAGCAAATATCAAACATTACCTTGAAGATCAGCTTGGCCTAGAGAGGATCCTGTGGTCCCAGGTCTGGGGCTTCAGTGCTGTGCCTTTTTGTTCCTGCCGCCCACCTCCCTACTTCCAAGAAAGGGGTGAGAGCTGCCCTGTGACCTCCACCCCATCCTATCAGCAGGTTTGAGGACTTCTTTTCTGAGATTTAAGATATGAGAGGGCCCTTTGGGATTTGCATGGGGCCCTCGAAGAAGAATCCAAAAGGGAGGCAACATGGCAGAGTCTGCGGTCAACAGAATAATGGGAACCCCCCAAAGATATCCATCCTAATCCCCAAAACCCTACATGACAAAAGGGATTTTGCAGCTATGATTAAAGATATTGAGATGGGGAGATTATCCTGGATCACCCAATGTAATCATAGTGGTTCTTATAACAGCGGCAGGAGTATCAGAGAGAGAGAAAGATTTGAAGATATTACCCTGTTGGCATTGAAGATGGAGGAGGGACCACAATCCAAGGAATGCAGGCAGCCTCTGAAAGCTGGAAAAGGCCAGGAAACAGATTCTCCCCTAGAGCCTCCAAAAGGATGCAGCCCTGCCAACACCTTGATATTATCCCAGTAAGACCCATTTCAGACCTCTGACCTTCAGAACTGTAAAATAATAAGTCTGTGTTGTTTTAAGCCACTAAATAATTTTGTTACAGCAGCCATAGGAAACTGATACAGAGTCCCAGGTGTTCTCATCTTGGCCTCACCACGTCCTGCTGTGTAACTTTGGGTAAGTGACTGAACTTCTCTCAGCCTCAATTTCTTCATCTCTAAAAGAGGGATACTAGAACCTGCTTCCTGGGGTCGTTGCAAATATTAAGTGAATAAATACCTGAAGAGGACTTAGCTCAGTGTGCAGAGTATAATATGAGCTCAATAAAAAACACTGACTCTTGTAACTGTGGTGTCACTATTTTCCCTCACTGCTTGTTCTCCCCCAGACTTTGTCACTGAGAATAAAGTTGATAAGAAGATGCATATCACCAAACTAAAGATCGATTTATTGATCGCCTTCTTTATGCAAACTACTATGCCAGGAACTGGGAATAAAATAGCAAAGCAAACAGAGACCCAGCCCCTACCCTCATGGAGTTAATAAGATAGCAGGGGAGATGGACCAGATTAGATCATTCAATTATATTATATATCGTAATATTATAATTATATGTTAGATTTATATTGAATAATCTCCCAAACAGGTGCAGAGATTTAGAAGTGTGAAGAAGTGTTTAAAAGATGTGTCCCAGGGCTTCCCTGGTGGCGCAGTGGTTGAGAATCTGCCTGCCACTGCAGGGGACACGGGTTCGAGCCCTGGTCTCAGAAGGTCCCACGTGCTGCGGAGCAACTAGGCCCGTGAGCCACAGCTACTGAGCCTGCGCGTCTGGAGCCTGTGCTCCGCAACAAGAGAGGCCGCGATAGTGAGAAGCCTGTGCACCATGATGAAGAGTGGCCCCCGCTTGCCACAACTAGAGAGAGCCCTCGCACAGAAAATGAAGACCCAACACAGCCAAAAATTAATTAATTATTTTTTTTTTAATTCCTCCATAAAAATACCACTAAGCTTTAAAAAAAAAAAAAAAAAAAAAGATGTGTCCCATCAGGGAGGTCAAGGAAGTCTTCCCAGAGGAAGCTGATGGGGTTTGAGCATATTTGGTCCTTTGAGACCACAAGAGCATGGACCCCTCTGAGCTGCAGTAGGAAGGATTCTGCCTATATCCTCAGGGTCATTCTAAGGCCTCTGGGGTATCTGGGAGGAGTCAGGTCCAAGCTGAAGGCCTATAGGTGCCCACCATGGTGGATCCTGGGAAAGTAGAAAGGCCCTGGCCACAGGTAGCCCAAATAGGTGGTGGCCTGATCACAAGTAGCCTTGAGCTCTTTGGGGATGACTCTATCTCTAGGATGCTGGACCCCTATTTGACTCTATATATCAAGCCATATCTTGTCCTTAGGCCCTAACCCTGAATGCACAGGCCCTAGACTGGCCCACAAACATCCAGGCCTGCCATAGTCATCTTGGGGTAGAACCATCCTCCAGGCCATCCCTGGGCTCAGCCTGCCTTTAAGGAGGTCATGTCAACAGACTTGCCTTGCTTTGGAAAGTATCCTCAATCTCCTAATATGACTTGATCTCTTGGAAATTTAAAATCTCACCTACTGCTTTCATAACATAAACTATAAGAAGTAAAGCTAACCAAAATGCCCTGGCTAGTGAAGATGTCTAGAAGACAGTAATGCTCAATAGGAAAGAAGAGAGCATAGTCCCTCAAGGATGTGTCATCATCTCTGAGCTGGAGTGAGGGGAGTAGGAGATTTGTGTACTTATCAAAGGAGGCATGAATTTAAAATCATGTGCAGTCTTTCAGTATAGCCTTTCAAGGAGCTTCTGTGCCTGCCATGTCCTTGTATCAGCCAGCTACTGCTGTGTAACAAACACCCTCAAAAATCTCAGAGGCATACAATAATAATCATTTATGTTTCACTTATGGGCCTACAGATCATCTGGGATCTGGCTTCTCTAGGCTGCAATTGGCTGGGCTGGTTTCCAGGCCAGAGATTAGATTCTGCCGACATTCCATTGACCAAAGTCAAGCCCAAAGTCAAGGAATAAAGAAATGTATTCCACCCTTCATGAATCCAAAGCAAGGCCTATGGCAAAGTCCAATTCAATGGAGAAGATAACTATACTCCTTCCATGGACATGGGAGGGAAGAAGGGAAGGAGAAAAAATTTGCCTGACCACCATGAAACTGATCATATACTCCAAAACTCTGTCTGGGGTTACTGGAATGCTCCTCTTATGTCCCTCCCCTCACTCCATGCATAAGAATCTAGGCCTCAGACTTCATTCTGTGTATACACTAGCCTTTCTGCATACCATCTGATTCCCATGATGACCCAAGTTGGCCACGTCCCAAAGCCCCTGGTCAGTACTTGTTTCCAGGCTTGGAAAGTCATCACATAAAAATCTCAGGCCTGATCTGGGATTCCATACACATAGTAGGTGTGCAAGAATAATTTATTGAATGAATGAATGAATAGAGCAATCAATTAATCAATCCCAAGCCTACCCTTTGAACACTATTCATTGGCCTGTTGGATGCCCTGTACATAAACTCAAACCCTCCACCACTCCTGCCGTATACACAGCTTGGCCAGGGATATGCTCCAGAATGCACCCATCCAAACAATGACTGTACAAGATCCAGACCCTCTCTTTCTCAGCTTTCACAACACTGGCGATGTAGTTGGCAGAAATTCCAAAACAGCCTACAAATGTGGATGTTGGAGACCACATCCCTGGAATATTTTGCAAAAAAGCAAATATCGTGACAAACAATTGGAAATGTGGTGCTTCTATCTGCACTGTCAGTAGCTGTTCATATGTTCACATCAAAACAGTTGAAAATGTATAATTAAAACTCTGTTTCAAAATGCAGAGAACATATAAAAATAATTTATCCATTCACAGATGAAAAACAAATAAGTGTGAGCCATGGAAAAAAAGAAAAGAAAGCAAACCCCATCAGGACGCAGACTCCAATGGATAGTGACTAGAATGAGTGTCCTAGTACACACATGCCCCACATCCCCCAGTAAGGAATCCAAAGGGTCTAGGCTGAACCTGAAGACTTTTCAATCCACCCAATTTGATGCTTCAGTTTTTCAGTATGAGAAGAATTGTGGGAACAAACCTCGAGTGACTATTTGGTGAAAAGCCCTATGCATGGGGCTCAGACCCAGATGAATGGGATGAAGAGCCAATCTTGAAGTCCAACAGTAGAGATAAACAAGCACCAGGGGAAAAATATTAAACTGTAAGTGTTTGCAACCTCCCCACCCAGACTGCTAAAGAGAAGCTTATCTTTGTCTATTCTGACCCTCTTCCTCCTCTGCCATCTGGGAGATTCTGAGTTTGCCAGTAGTTTCCCCGGGATTCCTTTTTCACTCCCATTTGGGAAAATGTAAGGAAAAACCACTTAGGAGGGGGAAAGGACTTGAGAGAGAAAGAGAGTTAACAAGGAAATCAAGAGCCATGAGTGATTTGGCTTAGAGGGACTTTTAGTTGGGAGTTAATTATGAGGGCAGCTATGACGAGAGGGAGAAGTTGAAAGCCAGAGGAATGAGGAAAGAGAATTTTAAGTGCTGCTGTGAATTAGGATTTGGACCTTCTGTGGCATTCATTGAGAGACACCAATAAAAGATTTAAATTGCTTTAAATTCCTTTGACTGCTATATGTGATTCTTTAAATGCAACTCCAGGCTGAGACTGGGTCATGTGGGACCTTGGTTTTATTTGGGTTATATGAGTAAATATGCATTTCGTACACGCTGTGGAACAAGCTCCAATAAAGGTGTGGATACAGCATTTGGAGAATATAAAGAAGGGGGCATCCCAGGAGAGGAAGCCAGGCTTCCCAGAGGGGATAATGTTTGAGTTGGATCCAGAAGGATATGTTCACCTTATAGGCATGAATTTCAAGGGCATTCCTGGTAGGGGAAATAATATGTGCAAAGATATAGGGTGTTTAGGGTAATGCAAAAAGTCTAGTGGGATGAAGAAGCAGTCAAAAACTCAGTGGGTAGGGCTTCCCTGGTGGCACAGTGGTTGAGAGTCCGCCTGCCAATGCAGGGGATGCGGGTAGGTGCCCCGGTCCGGGAAGATCCCACATGCCACGGAGCGGCTGGACCTGTGAGCCATGGCCGCTGAGCCTGCGCATCCGGAGCCTGTGCTCCGCAACGGGAAAGGCCACAACAGTGAGAGGCCCGCGTACCACACACACACACAAAAAAAACTCAGTGGGTAGACAGGGGCCACATGGTAAAAACAAACGACCTCGAATGTCATTAGGAGAAGCTCAGCCTTTATCCTGTGGTCAACAGACAGCCATGATTTTGAGCAATGGAAGTGGTACGTCTCTAGGGTCACATACACTCAACCCTCTTGCCAGGGAGGCTGCAGCCCCTAAAGCAACCTACCCTCTCTCTCCTGGACTCCCTCCTCAGAAGAGTAACCAGGGGAAATGGAATCTGGCCTCAAGCTGACTCCAGAGGTTACACAGGCACTTGCAAGAAGTTCACAGTTCCCAGTGAAGAGAAAAATGCACTCAGGAAAATAAAAAAAGGCATTTGTCATCTGAATTCATGTGCAGAGAACACATGTCTTTCCAATGAGCATGTTTCACAAACTTGTTTAAATGGAAATGGACTTGATTTCAATGGCAATGCAGTCTTGGTGGCAATCTGATGTTTTATTTTATTGTTTGCAATCAGTGACAAGTGAGGAAAATATCCAAATCATGCCACATCCTTACAGGGTGTGTGTTATCCAAGTACTTGGCTCTGGTACGAGGATGGGGGTTGAGGGATGCAGCCATGAAGAACTTGAGCTCTCAGAAAAGAGGCTGAAAGACATGGTGTCGTCAAGCTCTTAACAAAAGCAGAGGTGTTCTTTAAAGTCAAGAAGTACGTACACACACCCATAAACACACATGCACACACATATCCATAAACATGCACACATACCCATAAACACACACATACTCATAAATACACACACACAGAGACATACACACACCCAGAAACACACACACACACACATACCCATAAACATGCACACGTACCCATAAACACACACATACTCATAAATACACACACAGAGACATAACACACCCATAAACACACACCTGCCCCTAAACACACACACACACACACACACACACACACACACACACACACACACACCTTGCTCACTTACCTTATCTTTCTCCAGGTCTCAGGTTAAAGGTTGCCTCCTCACAGGTGGTTTCCCTGATGCCCTGGACCTTTAGGTTCCATTGTATACACCGTACAGCACCCTGTCCTATTCACAGTTAAATAAGTGAGGAGGAGGGAGGGCTGAAGGAAAGGTGGAGATAGAGAAAAAGAAGTAAGCCTGAGAGTGCAAGGTCAAGACAGCAAGGGACTCAGAGAAAAGGGGACAGAGGGAGAAGGAGAGAAAGACTTCACAGTAAACCAAGGGCAAGGCAATGATCACAGTAAGCTTTTCCTCATCCTCTGCCATCTGTGCGTCCACAATTGCTTCCTCTCTGGGATGGCACTAGACTTGCAGAGCCTTCCAGCTCTAAGTGTGGGACAGCATCTACCTCATCACATGTCATCTTTATATCAACCCCAAGTGACGGGGGCCATCACAGTCTTATTTCACAGGCAGGGACACTGAGGCTTAGCAAATGTATCTAAGTTGCCCAGAGCTACATCATTAGTGAGTGGCCAGTGGCCCTCTAGGAGGGAGCTGGCCCGATGTGGGCTGGGGCGCAAAGTTGATGTTCAGTAAACATTTACTGAAGGAGTGGGATTCACTTCAGAGAAATTTGAATCCAGTCCTGAGTACAGTGGCGCTCGATCCTGCCTACCCCATCCCAGCACCAGCGCCCGCCCCCGCTCACTTATCACCGTGTAATTGAAATAATGCCTATCGACAGAGACTCACAAACAACTGCTCAATTTTCCTCAAAATTCAATTAAACTTCGTTTATTCTGGGGATCGATCCAATTAAAAGAAGGAAAATTTCAGATGGTCTGAGCAACACCATCCATCTTCAAACACAGTGTCTACCCCAGTGATGTAATAATTTGTCCAATCAATGCTTTAAAAGCATTTAGCAGTCTCGATAATGAACTTTTGTCAAAACAGCCTTGCAGAGCAATAAGTGCCTTCAGATTAATATGAAGTCATAAAGGGCTAATGCCTTGGGGGGAAGGGGGAGCATGAATCAGTGGGAGCCATGGCCTGGAGCTTCCACACCGTCTCAGACCGTCTCAGAACCAGGCATGAGCAGGGCTTCCAGGACCCAGAAAATACCAAATGCATGTCCCCATTTCTGCTCTGTCTTCAGGTTCCTCTCCCTTCCATGGTCTTGGATGCCCAATTCCACCAGCCAGGGACCCGGGACAGCCTAGATCCAGACCATCACACTCAGGGCATGTGGGGCCACCCACCTTATTGGAAAAAAATGTCCAACGGAAGGAGGCTTTGCTTGGAAGGCTTTGCTTGACCATCTCTGAAAGCTGTAGCTTCAAAAATGGCCTTCGAGCTCCAAGAGTCTCCTTTTCTATTGTAGTGTCCTCTTTTGGGGTGGGGCAGATATTCAACTGATTCACTGTGTGACCTTAAGCAAGTTACTTAAAGTAACTTTGTTAACTCTGAACTTTAGTTTCTTCATCTGTAAAATGGGGATGATAGAATTTATTGATGCTCAGGGGAAGGAGGTTGGGTTGGATTTGTAGGTGATGAGGATGTAAAGAGTCGTAAGACTCAGCCTCCGTCTTGAAAGAGTTCAGAAGCATTGGGGAGAGACAGGTGCAAACAAACACAATGCAAGAAGTTAATGCTGCCAGAGATGTCTGAACCCAGCACTGGAAACACAGGACCTGAGATGAGCGGGTGCTCCACCAAGGCGGTGAACCTTGACCAAAGAGTGGGTCTTTCCCAGGAGGAGAAGAGAAAGGAGAGAATCTGGGCTGAGAGGATTGCAGGTCAGAGGCGCGGAGGGCACATGTGAGATGTACAGCATGGCTGAAACGGAACCAGGCAATGGAATGGGATGGGTTGACTAAGCCAGATCCTCAAAGGTCTCATTTGCCAGGCTGAGGACATTATCCTGTACTGGAAGGGAAATGGGGAGCCATGGAAGGTCTTAAGCAGGGGATGGATATGAGGACAATTGTACTCAGGAAAGTTCCTTCAGGCAAGCCATGAGAGGGATGGGTTGGTGGGCATGGGACAGTCCTAATGAGTTAGGTAAGATACATGTGCTCATCACACAGCCCCGCTCCTCCAGGAGTCCCCCAACCCCCCTCTCCCCACACTGAACACACACCCCAACCTCCCTGTCCCCAGCAATACTGCCCCCATCTCTCCAGGCAGGAAACCTTGGATTCCTTCTGCACACTTTCCTTTTCCATCCCTCATGATCTCTAGGATCCCTCAGAAAACTTCTACCTGAATGCTGGCTCCTATGTGGAAGAACAGGCTGGCCCATCCCCCAAAGGTAAGCTCACTTTAGTCCAACAAGGCATCCTTACCACTCAGAGGGAGGCCGGGATGTAAAGTGAGCCCCGCAACCAGACCTGGACGGGCCCAGAGCTGTCCGTGGTTCTGGTTGCCTTGGTCCAAGGAAGAGGAAAGGAAAGATGATTCCCAAGGCAGGTCAGAAACCCTTGTGTGGGTTCAGGGGAGTTCCCCTCCAGAATCAGGGCTTGGCAAGTGACTTACTGGGGAGCTGGGCCAGTCTGAGCTGGGAGAGCCAGGATGGGCAGAGCTGGGTGAGCGCCTGGGCCCTGGAGTAGTCCGGGATCCCTCAGGGCTGATTCTCCATCTCCCACTCCAGTCCCTGTAGGCTGGCGGCCACCTGGGGTGGTCAGTGCTCTCACCATGGGGAGCCAGGCTCCCAGAATTAGCAACTCCTGCAGCATCTCCTTTCCAGGCCAAAAGCAGAAGAAATGTTCAGAGGTTGGCTAGTGCTTTAAAAGCTGGGGGATCTGGGTGGCCAAGGGAATAAAACTCTTGCTCCATTTGCTGGAAGTCATTGCAGCCCCGGAGGATGCCAGACCCTGACCTGCCGTCACAGGGGCCCAGGATTTGGAAAGAGGAGGATTAAGAATTAAAGGGAAGGGGGTGGGGGAGAAAGAGATGGGGGGGAAAAGCTTGTACTGCTAGATCAGGGGGAGTATTAAATGAAGTCCAGAAATGTCTTTTCAAAGACTCCTGCCATTAGGACTTAATATTAAATTTACTCCTTCTGTGCCTTAAAAAATAGCTAATTTTTTTTTTCAAAAGTTGCTTTTGATGCCAAAGGTATGGCTTAGGCTGAAAGGCGCCGGCACATCAAACGTCATTTGGGGGATTTCAAAGGGCTGTTTCAGCAGGATCCTGTTTTCCTCATCCCCCCTCCTCGGCTGATGAAGTTTCTAAGGCCCCTGAAGTCAGGTCTTGTGTTCTGGGCTATCAAAGACCCCCGGCAACATCGAGTCTGTCTGTCTGTCCCAGCAAAACTTTCGCATAGAAAGCCTCCCTTTTACGCAGAGATCTGAGGGGAGAATAAAAAGCATGCTGATTTGCCAGGAAACAGGAGGGAAGCCCTGCTGAGCTGATAGGAATCTTCTGACCAGATTTGAATACATTTGGCCCAGACAAGGGGGTGGGAGAAAAATCCATTACTTTGGAGAAAAGCCTCGCGGGGTTTCAAAAGGAAATATGTAAATGTTGGGAGAAATCATTTGTGTGGGTTTGTGTGTGAGTGTTTCAGCCGTCCCCAAGTTTAACATCGTCAACCAGGCGCAAAAGCAAAAGCAGGGGAATTAAGTCACTGCTGTTCAGCGGAGGCCTGGGGGAGCTGGAGGAGGGCTCTGCAGCCTCCCTGGCCTTGCCCTGGAACTCCACAACCAGCCGCGTCTAGGGTCCAAGATTCAAACAGTCCCTCACCGGAATCCCACAGGCACGGTGTCTAAAGGGCCTTCCTTTCCTTAAGGCTCCACTCAGGATTCTGCAGGCTGACGCTCACAGAGGTACCAGACAATTCCCAGTGTCTAGATGGGAAGACTGAGGCTTGAAAGCAGAAAGGCACTGCCAAAGGGCCTCCTCTGGACACAGGCCTTGTCCCCGTAGCCCCTGCACACCCCAGCACCTGGTCTGCTCCCTGAGGACTGCACCTGGGCAACTGTTTACTACCTCTACCCATAGCCTCTGGAGACACCCTACGATGGGATTCCTGTCATAGCTGATCCTGGGGACAGGCAGCTCTGTGGCCTGGCCTTGTCCCCGGTCCCATGGGAACTGAACAATTATGTCCAGATAATTAGTCGGAAATCTCCCCCTGTGGCTTCAGGGGATAGTGTGCCTGCATTCAGGAGTCCTGGGTCCTGGGCTCAGCTTGGTGGGTTGTTTTTTTGTTTTTTTTTGGGGGGGGGGCCCTCACTTTCTTCCTCCGTTAAGGATAATTCCATCAGCCCTGTCTCTACTTCACAGGCCCACTATGAAATTCCATTTAGGTCAGGAATAAAAGCTGTGGAGAGGGAGTCCACAGAACAGGGCAACAGGAGGCCCTCTTACTCCTCCAGGAGTTTCAGGCGCAAGCAGGAAGTTGTTCTGAAGGTCGTACTGTGTGGTTGTTGCAAACGCACCTGAGTCCCTTGGATCCCCGCCCTCCCTCCCACATCAGCCCCTAGACCTTCACAGGAGATTTGGGGCTCTCCTCTTCATTAGGAGAACACTTAGGGAAGAAAAGAACCCTGGGAGCTTGTTTCTTGGGGTGGAGGTGAGGGATTCAGGTGGGAGCCAGGATCTGGAGCTGCCTGATTTGGACTCCTATTCTGAACTTATTACACAAGGAATTGGGAGCCAGGAAAGCTCAGCACTGGAAGCTGAGCATTGTCTCCCTGCTAGGAGATGGAGAGGAGAAAAGAGAGACGATAGCTCCTCATTAATGGTCTTGAATTAATAAAAATTAGTCAAGCACATCTCAACTGCTCCCAGTCAGGCAGAGCCTGGGGCACCGGGGAGCAGCCCGAGGGTCCCTTTCCCCTCACATTCAGGCGGCCATCCATAAAGCCGCTGCTGACTGAGCATTCTTCCCTCCCCCCATCTCGCCCTCCCTCCCCACCTCCACCACCAGCTCCAGGCTCCAGAGGTATAAAATAAGCTGGTGATAGCACCCCTGGGATGAGGGGCGGGACCCCCCAGAGCCTGCGACCTTTGGAACAACCTTTGGAACATTGCCTTCCAGATAGTCGCTCTGCCCTTAGGAGTAAGGGGCGTCCTGAACTCAGCCGCCACAGAGGCAGAAGACTTGCACATTTGTGCCCAGAGCCAAGATCACAAACAGAACGATGCCTGGTGCCAGAGCAACCCTGGGCCACCCAGAGCCTTGGGACCACAGGCTGCCCCGTACTCCGGCACATTTTTTTGAACACATGGGGCTATGGATTCTCTCGCTGCAAGGAGCTCAGATCAAGCCACCCCTTTCTCATCCTCAGCAGTTCAGTTATAATTCAGGGCGGCAAACCATCCGTCGGGTAGCACAGGGTGGCTTGGTACCAGCCAGGGGCACAGGGCTGAGAATCTGCAGGTACCCTGGGTCTCCTGATGCAGGCCTGACCCACCGAGACACGCTGGGACCACCTGGCTCAGGCCTGACCCACAGGGGCACGCAGGGCCATTCCCAGGACCAAGCAGAAGATGGGCTGCTTAGTCCAAGGCTTAGAGGTCAAAGGGCACTCCCAGTATCCCTGGCAGATAAGACTTTTAACTCCATTTACAGATAAGGAAACTGACACTCAGAGAGGTCATGTCACTTGCCAGGAGGTCACACAGCCAGGAAATGACAAAATTGGGTTTCAAACAGTATTGATAAGAATTAACTTTTATCGGTGTGATGATTAAAGCCTTACACGCCATTCATCATACAGTTCTCCCAACTTCGATGAGACAGGACCAATATCTCCCTAGTTTTGTAGACACAGAAACTGAAGCTCAGAAAGGTAGAGCTTCATTCCCATGGTCACACAGCTAGTAAACGATGGAGCTGTGATCCCCACAGCCATCTGGCTCCAGAGCAACATAGCACAGACTGGGGCAGGAGACAGGCCTGCCTTTTCCATTTCAAATCCTGCCTTTTCCATTTACTAGCCCTGTGGCTTTGGATGAATTGTTCAGCAGACTCTCTGGGCCTCAATTTCCCTAACTTTAAAATAGAAATCATCATGATAATACAGTAGTAGTGAGGTCTAAATAATTGATATCCACGGAACACTTAAAAGAGGGCCCGGTAGATACCAAGCATTGTGTGTCTGTTAGATGAAACTTTCTCCCTCACAACCATAATTCCACTAATTCTACAAGTATTAGCATAAAAACTGGCAACCTGCAGGACCCTCTTCTCCAGCCGGTCCCCTGCCCTCCTAGGTCCGAAGCTGGAGGGAGACACACGCCTGAAACATGCCATGGACCTGGCATCCGTAATGCTTCTGTCAGAGCAAACGAGGCCATTAACTGAGAGCTCTGTGATGGAATTGTCCCACGCAGTATTTATTATAGGGTCCTTTTCCTGACACCTCCCAGGGAGAGAATATTAAATATTTAATGCACACAAGGCTGCTCGTTTTTCATCCCCACTTCAACATTCGACTCTGCTCCGGTCTGGGGAAGAGCCAAAGTCCACCAGCTGGTACCCTCATGCCTTCCCTCCTCCCCGCCCAGCCCCTCTTGCCAGGGTGCGGGGCCAGACACAGGCTGGGATGGGAACGTGACAAGGACCCAAGCCAGAACTCTGGGATCTGAAGCCCAGGTGGACCCAGGAAGGTTCTCCTCCATCAGCCACTCTCAGCGGGGGTTTGGACATGGTCAGGCAGAATCAGTGTGCCTCATCCAAAGACTTGGGATTCAGGGGCCTCTGGAGCCTGGGATCCTTCCCAGCGCCCTGCCCAACTCCCCTCCACGTGCACTCCTGATTCCTCTGCCACCCGCAGCTGCTCCCCGAGCCATCAGCCCTTCAGCAGGAGGGAGGGCTTCTCCTGGCTGCAGGAGCCAGCCGGGCCAGTGTGCTGGGAGCAGGAAGTGCCAGGGAGTAAATTCCTCCAAAGTAAACCTCGAAAAATGATGGCCGTGAGTTGGTACATAAAAGCCCCAGCTGCCTCCGTCCTCAGGTGAGCTAACCTAGAGGTGCATGCTCTGTGCAGTCTCCCAAAGTCTCCAGTAGGACTGGGCTCCCGCTGCCCACAGAGGTAACCTTCCCAGTAACACGTGTGTTTCCTTTTCCTCTCTCTTCTCACGTCCCCTCTCGCCTACAAGCACATCTGGGATCACCCCCCCAAACAAGCTGCCTGCCCCCTGCAACTCAGAGCCTGCTTCTGTAGACACCTAAGCTACGGCCATGCCTTGGCCACGTGGGGTCCGATAAGAGAACGCAGGCTGCAAGTCTCACGTATGTGTGTATCTGTCCAGCGAGCACTCACCTGCTCAGGGCCAGACCCCATGCTGGGGGCTGGGGACACAGTGAGGACCCCCAAGATCTGGCTTCTGCACCCCCAGGAGCTCCAGGCGGGTTGAGGGCACAGTCCCAAGACACTAAGCACAGTGCAAGGTACTCAGCTCTCACTCCCATCACCCTCAACCCAGCAAACCTGCTCGAGTGGTGCCACCCAGACGAGAAAGTGGCCCTTGTCTCAGCTCTCTCCTTCCTGGAAACATCAAGCTCCTCACCAAGGTGCATCCTGACCACCCCAGTCCAACCACTGAACGAGAGCTTATCAATCATGTTAGTGTTGATTTCCCAGCATTCCTTCTTCCTCTGTTTCTTTTCCTGGTGATTTCTAGTTATCGGTGTTGCACTTGGGTGTATGCGATCTCCAGTGAGTGGAGGAGTGCCCCGGGAGAAGTGAAAGGCATTTTCCAAGCATCAAGGCATGACAGTGGGGACAGGCACCTGGATTTTCCATCCCCAGAACATTGACCAAAGACATGCTCCCAGGTGCCAGGCCTTCTGCTTTGGGCTTTAATGCCCACTCAGGGGAGGGTAACAGCAGGGGTCTCAGGGCCTGGCGGGGAAGGGGAAGACCTGATCGAGAGCTCACTAAAAGCCAGGCTCAGCATTTCACCTCTAGGATCTCCATCAGTCCTCACAATAACCTAGAGCAGAAGCTGTTTCCTTCCATTTTACAGATGAGGAAGCTGAGTCACAAAGGGATGAGGTGACTTGCCCAAAGCTACTCATGATTTGGGAGCCCCTCACACACCTTCTTCCCACCTCTATAGGCTGTGGAAGGGGGAAAGAGGTCAGTTTGGATTTTGTCCTGAGGGCACTGGGGAGTCCAGGAGGAGTACAGAGCAGGGGAGGTACAAGAGCAGGGTTGCATTTGGATTCATCGTGATTGATTCAGCCCATCGCTGCCGCGGTACTGCTGCCAGGCTGGGAGTCTATTTAGACCCATCCACCCCTCCCCCCTGCCCTGGTCAGGCCAGGCTCTAGGTTGAGAGGCTGAGGTCTACAGAGGTTGCCACTGGGATGCACAGCGCTGGTCCACTCTCCCTGCCGCAGGGCTGGGCTCCTGAGTACTCTTCTGCTCTTTTTTCCTTCCAGTTTTATTGAGATATAACTGACATACAGCACTGGGTAAGTTTAAGGTGTACAGCGTAATGATTTGACTTACATACGTCATGAAATGATTACCACCATAAGTTTACTGAACATCCCTCATCTCATACAGATACAACATTAAGGAAACAGAGAAAAATGTTTTCTTCCTTCTGATGAGAACCCTTAGGATTTACTCTCAACAACTTTAGTATGTAATGTACAGCAGTGTTCATTATATCTATCAGGTTGTACATTGCATCCCTAGTACTTACTTACCTTATAACTGGAAGTTTGTACCTTTTAACTACTGTCATCCAATTCCCCCTCCCTCACCCACTGCCTCCCGTAACCATAAATCTGGTCTCTTCCTCCACTCGTAATCCTCTTTTCCTTGGCCAGCCATTCTCCAGTTTCAGCATCAGCTGAAATGTCAGAGAGCTTCCCAGACCCCCTATTGTGGGTTGAATTATGTCCCCCCAAAAGACAGGTTCAAGTTTTAAGCCCCAGGACCTGTGAATGTGACCTTATTTGGAAATAGGGTCTTTGAAGATGTAATCACATTAGAATGGATCATACTGGATTAGGGTGGGCCCTCAGCCAATGACTTCTTATAATTAGAAGAGGGAAATCTGTCCCCAGAAAGGAGAATGCCAGGCAAAGATGATGGAGTTATGTGACTACAAGCCAAAGAAGACCCGGGGCCACCAGAAGCTGGAAGAGAGAGCGTGTGGAGCCTTCACTTCAGACTTTTAGTTTCTAGAACGGTGAAAGAACACATTTCTGTTGTTCTAAGTCACATAGCTTGTTATACTTTGTTACAACAGCTCCAGGAAATTGATATGCCCTCTAACTAAGGTAGGTCTCCCCTGTATTCACCATCATACATCTTCCTTTTTTCCCCCTTTACACCAGTAATTATGATCAATAGTTACCTTTCATTTCTGTGTTATGTTCATTGCCCATCTCACTCATTAGACCCTTAGTGAGTCCTATGAAGGCGGAGGCCTCCCCTGCCTTGTTCTCTGCTATATTCCTGGTGCCTAGTCCAATGCCTATGATGTCTGGTATACAGGAGGTGCTAAATAAACATTCACTTATTGACAAAGATTTAACAACTGTCTATGATGTACTGGTACCGCTCTAAGTGAATAAAATAAAGAATCCTCTCTTTATGGAGCTTGTATTCCACTCAACAAGGAGCATAAAAAGTAAGTAAATAGGCTATTAGAAGAGGGTAAAATACTCTGGGTGGGGGGAGGGAGAAGGGCAGGATAAGGGAGATAGGACATTGGGGTGGAAGGGTACAATCTACAAAATTAAATTAGGTGGGGGCTTCCCTGGTGGCGCAGTGGTTGAGAGTCCGCCTGCCAATGCAGGGGACACGGGTTCGTGCCCCGGTCCGGGAGGATCCCACATGCCGCGGAGCGGCTGGGCCCGTGAGCCGTGGCCGCTGAGCCTGCGCGTCCGGAGCCTGTGCTCCGCAACGGGAGAGGCCACAACAGTGAGAGGCCCGCGTACCGCAAAAAAATATATATATATATTAAATAAGGTGCTAAAGAAGAACTCGTTGGCAGGTGACATTTAAGCACAGTTTGAAGGAGGTGAGGGAGTTGACTATGTGAGATTCTGGGTGAAGAACATTCCAGGCAGAGGGCACAGCCAAGACAAAGGCCCTGAGGCAAGAATATGCTTGGTAATGCAAGGAACAGAAGAGAAGTCAGTGTCAGTGACGTGGAATGAGGAAAGGGAAGAATAGCAGGAAAGAAAATCAAATATTTGTGGGGTGGATGGATATGGATAGATACACATGGATAGAAGGAAGGGGAGAGGGAGGGAAGAATGGAGGAATGGTTCACATCTAGGAATCAAAGACAAGTACTAACTCTATCCTCTGACCATATGTTAGGTTAATAATTGAGAAAAAAGGGAGCCCTTCCACCCGAAAAAGGTGGCCAATAGCAGACCAAATGAAGTCAGCTCTCCACATCCTTTACAGCAATGACACGGCATCACAGAACAGGATAAGGATCCTAAGAAAGTAAGCCCAAGATTCTAGGGGACCCAAAGTCCCAAGCGAGGGCTCTTCCAAAGCCTATGGCCAGAGCTGCCACATACCAAGCTTCAAGCCCTCCCTTAGAGCTGCAAACCATGAGGCTGAACTGGTCCAGGCCCCTCGTGGCTAAAAGTGGGTCTATCCCAGAGGAATTGCTAATGGGGTGACTTCTGATATGGAGTCCCTGAAGGGCACCCATAAAATTTATTAGAAATCACTGAACTAGGAAATGAAAGCAGGTTGGTTTATTAATATTAGAAATTTCTTCTTCCTCCCCCATCCCCAGCTCTAGTGGGATCAGATCAGTGTCCCCAAGGGGACAGCAGAGGAGGAACCCCAGTGCTGGGAAACTCCTGGATGAGGGTGTGATCCAGAGCCCCAGAGTCAGCACCATCATGTGAGAAAATCGTCTTGAAATCAGACCCCCTCCCCAGCCCCTTCCAACCTCTTGACGCAACCTTATGAGGGATCCCGAACCTCAGCCACCCAGTGAAGGTGCTCCCAAATTCCTCACCTACAAAAACCGTCAGATACTGTATTTGCTGTTTTAAACCCCTACGATGGGAGGTATTCGTTATGCAGGAGTAGAGGACTAATAGACAAGGAAGCAGCTTTCAGTGTCAATGGGAGTCGGGAAGAGCTGCAGAAATGACATCAAAGCCAGGGTTTGAAGAACACAGGTCAAAAGGGGGAGAGAGGGCCTTCATTCCAGGCAAAGGGAACAGCATGTGCTAAGGCGTAGGTATTGGGGGCTTTGCTGGAAGCACAGGAGGCCGCACAATGGGTGGTTAGAGATGGGGTGGAGGCCAGGTCATGATGGGCAGAGTGACCATACCTCCCAGTTTGCCCAGGACAGTCTTGATTTATGTCTGTGAGCTGGGCATTCCATGCAATTTACTATTTGTCCTGGATAAAATCGTCTCGATTTAGGCGATGCTAAGTTAGATCTGGTTACTAACTTACACGGATGAGCCCAGTGTGCAGGTTAAGGCATTTGGATTTGACCCTGGAGGCAATGGGGAGCCATGGAGTGTTTTAAGCTGGAGAGTGACCAGACTGAAGTGTGTTCTAGAAAGATCCATTTGCAGAGAATTCACCGGTGTTCAGGATGAGCTCGTATGGAGGGTGGGCTGGTTTGGAGAGTGAGTGTGGACCAGAGTGGAACCAGATGAGAGACCAGGGAGGAGATGGGGATGGTCCCTCGGTCAGAGCAATCAGGGACCATGACAGCATGCACTGAGCCCAGAAAGGGCATAACAGGGTCAAGGGAAGTTTAGGAACATTTAGGAGATATTAAAGACTTGGCTGCAGTAAGAGCTGGTGGAGAAGCCAGAGGGTGATTCTGAGGCTATCAGGGGGTATGGTCCCCACATTTCAGGGACCAGAGCTTGGTCTAAAAATAGATCTCAGATGACTCACCTCAATTGCAGCCAACAAGGATTTGGCTGGTTTATTACTGAATTGCAGGGGATTTGGCCAAAGAGACTGAAACCACATGTAGTCTTGGCTCGTGCAGGCCCCATTGGATCCAGTCTCCTGCTAAGGGCAGTCCCGTGGCCCTGACGCATGAGTAATCTCATTTCCCTCTCACAAAAAGTCTGCAAGAATGTTACAATTTCTTTTTTTTTTTTTTTTCATCTTATAGTTAAGGCATCATGCCTGGGAGAAATTGCCAAAGGTTTCTAGGATGTAGGTTGTAGGCAGCACAGTCAGAATTCAAACCCACACCTCCCTAGATATTGCATATCAGCTGGAAAGAGATTTGGGGGTGAAATCCCTAGAAACACTCTCTTGCCTCTTCCCAGCTGGGTTACCTTGACTGAACTTGAGTCACCCTCCTAGTAAAAATTCCCTGTTCCATCAGCAGAACGCTTCCAGCCCAATTAGATCAATTTTCTCTAAGTAGCAATAAATGTGTTTTCCTTTCAGAGGCCAGCCCGACACATTAAGCAGGCTGGGGGCAGCCATTCCCCAGGCCGCTGGCTCGGAGTGCGTGAGGTCAGGGGTCACCGTGCCACCGCCTCCAGCTCATTAGTGGCGCCCATTCATCTTGGCTGGGGACACCAGCACTCAACATGGTGGCAGGACTCGGGGCGGGGGGTATGCAAGCCATTCATCAGGGACTCTGGTTCGCCGGAGACAAGAGCAGAAAAGCTGGCCTGCTCGCCAGTCAGCAGGAGCCCCAGGCCCAGCAGCTGAGGCCCGGAGCTGCCTGGTTAAAGGTTAACCTGGTGCAGGATGTCTGTCTGTGGCGGCTGCAGCCACCATGCAGGGAACGAAGGGGCCCCTTTCAGATGCACCTGGCTCCTGTCTGCTAACCGAGCTTCCCTTCCGGCCGCCACACCGACCCCCCAAAATCCATCCAACCAAGGCCTACAGGGGCCTGGAGAATGAAGCTTCTCTTGGGCCCCCTGTGGCCCAAGGACCTGCCTGGAATAGGCCCTTTGATTTGCAAATCAAGACTCTAGGAGTGGGCGAGGACTATGGCCCCGCTCTGCCTGGGCCACGGGGCCTCAGGCCTGGGGTTAGCTTGACAGAAGGAATGAGACCTCCCTACTTTCCTGCATCACCCAGACATCCCCTGCCACCCTGCACCAGGCAGAGGCCCAGCCTGGATGCGGGATTCCTATAGGGGCGTTGGATGAGTTTGCCAGGGCTGCCCTAAGGAAGTACCACAAATGAAGTGACTTAAACAACAGATATTTATTGTCTCACAGATCTGGAGGCTAGAAGTCTGCGATCAAGGTGTCAGCAGCGCCAAGGTCCCTCTGAAGGCCCTGGAGAAGGATCTGTTCCAGGCCTCGCTCCTAACTTATGGTAGTTTTACGGCTTGTGGTCACATCATTCCAATCTTCACATGGCATTCGGTACGTGTGTGTGTCCAAATTTCCCCCTTTTTATATGGATAACAGTCATATTGGATGAAGACCCACCCTCATAACCTTATGTTAACTGAATTGCCTCTGAGGTACTACTGGAGGTTAGGACTTCAACATATGATGGGGGGACATAATTTGGCCTGTAACACCCTACTTTGGGCTACAGAAGAAGCAAGCCCAGGGATCCGGATTCACTTGGCAGGTGTGTATGGAGCACCCACCAGGCTCAGCACAAAGTTCAGGGGTCCAGTGAACATCTGGAGTCGGCCCCGTGAGTTCACAGGTGGTAGGGAAGGCAGGCATTAATCCATCACACAAGCAAAGGTTCAATTACATACGATGGTGGGCGCTTTGAAGCCCAAGGGCGATCAGTCAGAAACTCGTGGAACCGGGTGGCACTGCAGGTAAGAAGCTGAGCAGGGGCTGGCATGGCAATGGCACAACCATTCCTGGCGTCGCTGGGCTCTTCATCCGTCTGGTCGACCCCTACCTTCACATCCCCCAGCCCCTGCCCAGCCTGATGCCTCTCCTGGAAGCCGGATTAATGGCATCTGAGCAAGGCTGGCCAGGAACCACAGCTCAGGGTAACTTTTCCACAGAGCCCAGGGGGTTTGGCAGAGATCTGCTTGATTTATACCAACCCTGGCCGTGCCACCCTCCTCAGCAACGAGCCCCCCTCCTTTAGCAGTCCAGGCTCTGGCAACTCAAGCTGCCACTCGGTCTAGACAATGACCAGCAGGTCCTGGACCCAAATGTCACCTCCTCAGGGAACCTCTGCTGACCTAGCATCCCACTCCCCTCAAAACTTTTCTCAGTGCTCCAACCACAACTGAAACTATATAACAGATTACAAAATTAGCTGTCCGTGTCTGTCTGCCCTGGAGGCTGCAAGCTTTATGACAACTAAGACAATTTTCTCATCCACTTCCACATGCCCCAAATCCAGCCCTGTGCCTGTGACCTAGTAGTGGTCTATAAACATTGGCAGAGTAAATAAACAAAACAGTTATTAAAGCAATCTCCTACTCCCAAGCCACAAGCTGACCTGCAGGTTTGATGCAAATCTATACGACTCCTGAGGGCACCAGGAGAATGAAGACGAGCACCAAGAAGAATGTTCGGGATGGAAAGCAGAACTTGAGCAAAAACAAGACTGAGGAAGTACAAGGTGGGTTTAGAAAACAGTGAGCTTTTCAGCTTGACCAGAACAGAGCCTGAATGCTGGGCTTAGGTGATGCTCGTAGGAACCGCTGAAAATTATTGAGTGGCGGTAGGATCAGAGCCGGGCTGTGCTGATAAGAAGAGCTGGTAGGTCCACAAGACAAGGCAAAGGGTGGGACTGGCACTCCGGAAAAGAGGTTTTTGCTAACACAAAGTTTTAAGAGCTGTCCCACAGGGAAGGCAGCTGAGGTCACCGAGGTAGAGCAAAAAAGGAGGCGAAGTCAAAGAGAATATGGAGACACTTGTGGTACAGGGAAAAGGGGTTCAGTAGAGGCAGAATGATCAGGAAAGCAGAGAAGGAGTGATCCGAGAGGGAGCAGGAAAGCCAGGCAGGCCCAGTGTGCGCGGAGGGGGCCGTCACCTTTGCCCATGTCATTTTTCCATGTGCTCACTGCCTGGGGCAGGGGGACCTGATCTCAAAACCTGACCCCCATCAGGGACTAGCTGTAAAACCTGGGCAAGTGGCTGCACCTTCAATGGTCTGTTTTCTCATTTGCAGATTGGAGTCGGATAAACCCAGCCCTTTGAGGAATAAGGTACCTGGCACGTTGAGATGTCTAGAGCAGATCCCAGCCTCAGCCGCCTCCTGGGGTTTCCAGCCACTCAGTCCTGGTGTAAACCAGGATGTCCCAACCTCAGCCCTGTAGACATCGGGGCTGGTTATGTTGTTAATGCCCTCGTGCATTGGAGGGTGTTTAACAGCATCTCTGGGAATCAAAAGTGTCTTCAGACATCGTTAAGTGTACCTTGGAGGCAGTCCTGCCCCAGTTAAGTAAACCATGCAGGACTACGAGCAACTCTTTGAGAAAAGCTGTGGGCAGGTGTCTCCTATCTATTGCCTCTGTCTCCCAGAGGAGGGCCTGTGTGTCCACACGCTTGTGCATTTGATCAATGAACATTCTTTGAACATTTATTCTGTGTCAAGCTTGTGCTGGGCTCTAAAGAGAGCAGTGAACACAGCAGTGATACTCCTCTCTGAGACTTTACAGTCAGTGGAAGAAACAATTTTGATAGAAGGAGATCTCATGGTATCTCAGGATAATAGCCCCCAAAGATGTCTGAGTCCTAAGCCCTGGAACCTGATGCCATGTTACCTCACATGGCGAAAGGGGCTTTGCAAATGCGATTAAATTGAGAATCTTGAGATGAGGAGATTATCCCGGTTCATCCAAGTGGGCTAAAGAGGGAGACAGGAGAGTCAGAATCAAAAAAGAGATGTCACGGGTCAGAGTCAGAGTGAGAAAGATGAAGATGCTTTGTTGCTCCCTTTGAAGATGGCGGAAGGCAACAGGAGCCAAAGAATGCACGTGGCTTCTAGAAGCCGGAAAAGGCAAGGAAACAGATTTCCCCCTACATCCTCCAGAAGGAATACATCCTTGCCAACACTTTGATTTTAGCCCAGTGAAACCTATTTCAAACTTCGGACCTCCAGAACTATAAGATAATAGACTTGTGTTGTTTTAAGCTACCTAGTGTGGTGATTTGGTACAGCTGCAATAGGAAACAAATACACGTGGTCACACAGTTATGCACAGAGGGGTGTAGGATCTCAGATGAAAGAGCAGGGCTGCCATGTGTGGTTGTCCAGGTTGTGCACAAAAATAGCCAGCTAAGGAGGTCACTGGGGCTGAAATTTAGCCCACATTCCTCTCACCAAACCATAAGCCCCTGTGAGGACTAGGGCTGTTGTGGGAGTGGGGACAGGGGAAGGGCACCTTTTCTAGTTCATACACAGGTACTTTCTATTTAACAAAAGATGTGACCACGGATGGGGCACGGTTGGTGGAGACCTTTAATTTGCACAACGGGGCTGCATATGTAACTGTGGCCCTGGCAGGAGACTTTGATTCTTCCTGAGGTAATCAGGAAGGCCTTCACAGAGGAGGTGACCCCCGAGCTAGATCTTAAACAACGAATATGGAAGGAAGGGGAAGCCATTCCAAGGAAAGAGACGACACAGATGTCTGAAAGGGGCTGGTGCGCTTGGAGAACGAGGGAGAAGCCCCACTTGGCTGGAGTGTTGGGTATGTGAGGGGAGAGCGTCTGGAGCTGTGGGGTTGAGTTTGGGACATTTGTGGGATGGTGTCTAGGACATGGCCAAATGCCCATGTCTGGAGTTCCCGTGCGAGGGCTGGGCTGTTCCACACCAGCCTCTTGATGCCGCTGGACCAGGTTCAGGACCCCCTCCCATCAGCCCAGCCCCAGAGACTTCTGCCCCATGGCCCTGAAGTGACTGTTCCACAACTCGCTTTTAGGGTCTAGTAGTGAGTCCTTTCCTGCAGTGCCCCCCACTTCCCAGCACTTAACCCAAAGACAGGGATTGATGGTGCCTTGACCTTCCCTAATATATTGCCACAGGGGACGTGGGCCAGTCCTGCTGTCCCCATCAGGCCATGGCCCCTCCCTGGGCCCGAGTCAAAGAACAAGGAAAAACCATCAAGCTGGGAGAGAGGTCTGCGATACAAATGGCCGTAAGTAAGTTGTTTTCAGGAGGCAAATGGGCCTCCACAGACTAATGGCCGTCCGTGTCTCCCTCCCCCTCCCTCCTCCGCTCCCCCCCTCGAGAGCTGGCCCAGCTGGAAAGCTGCAGTAGCTCCAGCTCCCCCTACCCCAGCCCTTTTGCTGACAGTATAACCTTCAGGAACCTGAAATTCCTGAGTGGTCCCCAGAGCTCAATGCATCTCGAAAGAAAATTTGTGTAATGTCATTTCAGGCTGTCCCTAATCCAGAATTATTGAGGGGGGGGGCTGGGACCTGGGAATTGCCTCTGACACTTGACAAATACTTGGCTTTGTGTAAATGGACAGGCTCCTGGAATAACTGCCTTTGGATGTCACATGAAGAGAAATTAATTCTTTATTAACTTCCGCAATGATAATCTAATAAACCCATCGGGCCTCCGGGCCCCAGCATTTAAAGTGCTTGGTGGTTTGGATGCAAATGTCTCCAGACCCCATTTTGTCAGGAATGTGCTCATGGAGAGGAGAAATAATCAGCTCTAGAGGTCAGATGTCAGCTCAGGGTCAAAATGGGTGACTTTCACGGCTCCACGCGGACCTGAGATTCAGGAGACCCAGCCCTCCGTGTGACCACCAGCTGTACTGGATTTTCAGGGACAGATCTCCATTTCAGATGTTCTGTCCCTTTGTTCCTAAAAGAGTATTTGTTGTGGTCATATGACTGTCTCCGGTTTGGGGCTTAGCTTATGAAGTCACTGTAGCCCTCACCCGTAAGTTCCAAAGGACCATTCACTCATTCTTTCCTTCAGCTCCTACGTGCCTGCCATGTGCCAGACGTGGAAATACAAGACCTCTCTCCTTGGAGGCTTACAGTCTAGTGGAGAGGCAAACAACGCAAGTGACTGTAATTGTAAGTTGGGGCAAATGCTATGAGGACAGAGTATATCTGGAAAAGTGGACAAATCTCATTTCTCCTCAGAGCTGAGCCTAGTCATCCTGTGGGTCCACAGAGTGACCAGTGGGTTGTCCAGCTGAGGGGGCTTCAGGTCCTTCAGGCCAGGCCTCTTTGGTGAGGTCCAGGCTCCACACCCCAGCCACGAGCACGGACAGAAACAGAGTCTGAAGGTCCATCCCGTAGGCAGGAAGGACAGGAGAAGGAGGGGGAGGAAGGGAAATAATCATTTCTTCCACAGCTGATGGAGGGCACACAGGTCCTCCCAGGTTAGGGAAACCAGAAACCCCCAGAATGCCAGGGGTAGAAGATCCCAGCCTGATCTTGTGTTTGACGGGTCCCTGCTTGCCTACCTCCCACAACGGGCCCAGAAAACTGCTGACTGCACAAGTTCTTCTTGAACAGACCAACGTGTGTGTGTGTGTGTGTGTGTGTGTGTGTGTGTGTGTGTGTGTATAAATGAAATTAGAGTGTGGTAAAAGCGTATCACACACTAGTGAAAAAAATGAAGTGTTAAGGTACTAGATCAATGGTCTAACTATATGTGATCTCAGATGGATTTTAAAACTCAGTAAAAAAAATTCAAATAAGAACGCTAGGAGAAAAAAAGTAGGCGAATGGAATTTAGGGGTAGGGAAAGGGTTTTCTGAGCATAAAAGCAATGGAAGAATTCACAAAAGAAAAGATAATGAATGTGACTACATAAAAATTTTAAATTTCTCTATGTTATAGACTCAAGCATGATAATCAATACCCCTTTTTAAAAGGGGCAAAGGTCGAAGGAGATAAATCACAAAAGAAGAAATACAAACAGCTAATATGCATATGGAAAAAATGTTCCATCATGCTCATAATCATAGAAATGCAGGTTAAAGCAGCCATAAGGTGCCATCTTTCACCTATCAAATTGATTTTTAAAAATTTTAATAATATTCAATGCTGAGAATGGGAAATGTGCTCTCTCACGTCTGTGTTCACTGGTGGAGGTGCAAATCGTTACAACCCTCCCAGAAATCAGTCTCTATTATGTATCAAGAGCTGTAAGATTCTTTATAGCAGATTCTTTAGTACACAAAGAACACAGTTTCAAAAGGAGGAAGAGGTGGTGAAGATTAAGAGAGATTTACAAGATACATCAACCAAATATAAAATGTGGGCTTTTGTTTGGATCCTGATTCAAACAGGTTGGCTGTGAGAAGACATTTTTGAGATCATTGGAGAAAGTTGGACCTAGCCAGATATTAGACGCTACTTAAGAATTATTGTTAATTATTTTAAGTGTGCAAATGGCAGCCTGGTTACGCTTTAAGAAGTTATTTTACCCATTTGAGAAGTAAAGCTTAATTTTTACAGGGGAAATGACACAACATCTTGCTTTAAAATATTTCAACCAAAAAAAAAAATGGGGAGAGATAGATAAAACAAGATTGTCGGAATGCTGGTCATTGTTGAAGCTATATAATCATACCGGCATGTCTGATATACTATTCTCTCTTGTGTATATTTGAAATTTTTCCATAATAAAAGGTGGTTTAATATAGCACTTGAGCCAATCCTTCTCTGAGATCCTATCCTGAGGAAATTATCAAAGATGTGCACAGGGGCTTCCCTGGTGGCGCAGTGGTTGAGAGTCCACCTGCCAATGCAGGGGACAAGGGTTCGTGCCCCGGTCCGGGAGGATCCCACATGCCGCGGAGTGGCTGGGCCCGTGAGCCATGGCCGCTGAGCCTGCACGTCCGGAGCCTGTGCTCCGCAAGGGGAGAGGCCTCAACAGTGAGAGGCCCGCATACCGAAAAAAAAAAAAAAAAAAAGATGTGCACAAAGATTTATGTACAGAGATATCAACAAGAAAACTGGTCATGAGAGAGAAAAATCAGTTATAAGCAAAATGTAACGTTATGATACAGCCAAAGAACTGAATATTAGGTCACTATTGTAAAAAGATATTTTTAAAACCACGTATTGGTCTTTGGAAAATGCTCATGTGTTAAGGAGGGGGTTAAGGAGAAACAGGATACAAAATTATATATTTACCATGTCCCAATTCTCTTAAAAATGAATATATTTGCACAGGAAAAAAAAAAGGCCAATGTTAACAGTGGTCATCTTTGGGAGGTATAATTACAAATGATTTTTATTTGCTTCTTTAAACTCTTCTGTATGCAACAAGGTGGAAAAATGTAATTATCTTAGGAGCTAGTGCCAAAAGTCCTCAGAGGAAAGCATCTGGCTTTGGAGAAGTACCTTGAAAGCACATGGGTTAGAAGCTGAAGCCTTGAGGGCCTGGCCCAAGGGGGAAACTCGTGCCAGGCAAGCTAAGTCTCAGGGGAGCAATGGTCAAGGTTCTAAGAATCAGGGGAAGCCTGGAGAATTTAAACCAGAGGGAAATGCACAGAACTCCTAGCAAGTGCTCTGAATGCCTTCCACTTATGCAACAGAGGGGCCTAGTTCATTTCACCCAGAACGCTAAAATAGAATGTCTCTCTCCCTGCATCCCAGCTGATGTCTCCGTAACATGTATGTTCCGAGTCCTCTACAATGCACAGCCATTGCTTCTACAATCAGAAGAAAAACTTTTTTGTTTCTTTTTTAGGGAAAACAGTCTTCTTTATGCCAACCCGGAACCTGCCTTTCTGGAGCCTACTGTTACCACCTGGAACCATCTAGACCAAGTTGGTTCTGTTTCCCACTTGCAGCCTCAGGGGTGTGAAGATGGCACTTATTCCTCCGTGGGCTCTAGTTCCTCCGATCATGTGTTCCTCATATTGCTTTGGTTCTGAATCTCCTCCCCAGGTTAAGACCCTTATCTAGGTGAACACTGGGGGGCCTAGATCCTGTTAAAATTGTACACACGCCTGAACACAATGGGTCTGACCGGTTCAAGGTAAACTGTGATTATCCCCTCCCTCACACTTAGACTCTGTACTTCTAATAATGCAGCCTACAGCTACGTTAAATTTTTGTTGACTCCTATTGGCCCACCAGGGAAGTCCCCTGGGTGGTGTATTTTTTTTTTTTTTTTTTTTTTTTTTGCGGTAAGCGGGCCTTTCGCTGTTGTGGCCTCTCCCGTTGCGGAGCACAGGCCCCGGACGCGCAGGCTCAGCGGCCATGGCTCACGGGCCCAGCCGCTCCACGGCACGTGGGATCATCCTGGACCGGGGCACGAACCCGTGTCCCCTGCATCGGCAGGCGGACTCTCAACCACTGCGCCACCAGGGAAGCCCCCCTGGGTGGTGTTTTGATTAGTGATTTGGATGAGGGTTCTAGGTTGGTTGATCACACTGGTAAATGGCATGAAACTGAGAGGGATAGTGAATGGGTTGGACCCATTAGGATTCGACAATCTCTAGACAGGTAGGAGCTATGTTCAAACCTAACAGGAGGCAATGTAACAGTTGCATCTAGAAAATCACCCACTAGGTACACAGAGGGGGAAGGTAAGATTTAGCAGCAGTCTTCCTGTTGGGGTCCCATCAGGTATTCTAAATACAAGGTATTTTAACTTAGTCAGTTACTAAGATATTGTCCACCCGTTTTGAACCTATTCTTCTATACTCTGATTTTGCTGCTGGAGCTGGGACTCTGCAAAACACATTTCTCCATGGTCAGAAGAGTCCCTGTGATATATACACCACTGGGTATGAAACAGATAACTAGTGAGGACCTGTTGTATAGCACGGGGAACTCTACTCGGTGCTCTGTGGTGACCTGATGGGAGGGGAATCCAAAAGGGAGGGGATGTGTGTATACATACGCCTGGTTCACTTCGCTGTGCAGCAGGAGCTAGCAGAACATTGTGAAGCATCTACCCCAGTAAAAAATAAATAAATATTAAAAAAAAACAAAAGAGTCCATGGTAGACTCCAACAATAGGGGCCCTAGAGGGAGAATAGAAGTCTGGAGGAGGAAGAAGGGACATGCTCTTTCATGCTTTCTCTCTGTTCTTGTTTCAGTTGTTGTTCTGGGTAGCATGGCCCCAGCTTGCTACTTCGACCTGGCAATGGCATTTCACCCCAGTAACAGAAACAGAATCTGGTTTGTAGTTTTTTCCTAACACTTGCAGAACCAGCCTCATCATGTCCCCTCAGAGACACCAGCTGGCGTTTCCTCCTCAGAGGTCTGAGCCCCAGCCTTGGGGCTCCTCCAGCCAACGTCTAGCTTCTAATAATCTCAGGCTCTTCCCTTGCTCCCTCAGCCCTAGCTGGCTGCTTCTTGCAGTTCCCTGCGATGCCTTAGTGCTCACCTTTTACCCTTTCAGTTTCCTGATGACTGTTTTTTATACAAAATACATCCTGTTAAAATACCTCGTGTGGCTTCTGTCTCTTGATGCGACCCCAACAGGAAGACTGCTGCTAAATCTTACCTTCCCCCTCTGTGTACCTAATGGATGATTTTCTAGATGCAACTGTTACATTGCCTCCTGTTAGGTTTGAACATAGCTCCTACCTGTCTAGAGATTGTCGAATCCTAATGGGTCCAACCCATTCACTATCCCTCTCAGTTTCATGCCATTTACCAGTGTGATCAACCAACCTAGAACCCTCATCCAAATCACTAATCAAAACACCACCCAGGGGACTTCCCTGGTGGTCCAGTGGTAAAGAATCCACCTTCCAATGCAGGGGACGCAGGTTCGATCCCAGGTCGGGGAACTAAGATCCCACATGCTGCGGGGCAACTAAGTCCACACGCCACAGCTACACAGCCCATGAGCTCTGGAGCCCATGCACCACAACTAGAGAGAAGCCCGCGTGCCGCAACAAAAGATCCCACATGCCACAACGAAGATACCATGTGCTGTAACTAAGACCTGACGCAGCCAAAACAACAACAAAAAAACAAAACAAAACAAAACACCACCAGGACAAGGCCTCTGGGTACAAGTGAAGCATCTCCCAAGAGGCCTTCCTCACACCTGGGTACTCACGAATCACATCATAGCTGAAACAGGTAGAAAGCCATACGTGAATCATCCTGAAACTGAAATCCAGCCCAAGCTGGGTCCTGGCTGGTATCAGCTGGTACTGCCGGGGCTGCTTCTGGGGAGAATGGGCCTCCACAGTAAGAACCTGGTGTATCACCTGGAAAGCCATGCCCAAGACCTGGGACCACTGGGCCTCCTTCCCTTGAAGCACCTTCTCACAGGTTCTGTTTTTATGCTGTTTACTCATTTCATAGCAAAGCAGAATCACAAATAATAGCAAAGGTTTATTTTGTAAATTGCATGTAAATTATATAATTTTCCCAGGAATGATTTTTACATCTAATTAGCACAAATTGTCTTACCAAAAAATAAAACAAAAAAAACAAAGTTGCATCCAAGAACTGCATGTGGGTTTCAGTTACCTTAATTAGAAACATTTCTATTAAAATGAAAATAGGCAATCTTGCAAATCAAAGAGACCCCAAGGTCAGGCTGGAGGCCCCTGGTTTCTCTTGGGGAATCCAGGAGCACTTAGAGGAGAGATCTCATTGGGAAGAGGCTTCTGATTTGGAAAAGAGAGAGTCATTCAAGGTGATCTCACCTCTGGTGTTGGGGAGCTGGATCCTAGAAGGAAAAGAGACATAAATAGTGACCAGGTATGCTTTATGCCAAGCGCCCTGCACCGGGCTAGACCTTTCCACATGGCTAATGTAGTCCACTCCAAAATCTTCTCCAGGGCAGTTGTCCTCCAAGCAAGGACTCCAGGACCCAGGTGTCTTTTATGTCAAGGTTCCATCCTCGGAGTCCCCTCCTTCAGGCAGCAGACAGAAAAGCAGAGGACATGTAGAGAGGGCACACTACCTCTTAACTCCCTCAGCTCACAGGTAGTTGCCATCACTTGTCCTTACATCCCATTGGCATGAACTAGTCAGAACCAAGGGGCAGAGGGAACAGAGCCAGACCACATTCCCAGCGACCGTTGGTAAGTTCTTGATAAGCAGAAGAGATAGACACTGGTGAACCCCAGACATCTTTGCTCCAAAGCCCACCATAAGACCCAGGTCCTACCCATCCCCTTTCCCAGGGACTGCGGTCTGCTCCTTCCCCCCTCAACCACTGGCTGGATTCCTGATCCGGACTCAGAAAGAACTCCTCAGGTGGTCATTTGCCAGGTAAGCAAGTCATTTCTTTTTCAGGACCAGCTGCCACAAGACCACATTCACTCATTCACAGGCCCCCACCACTATGCTTTGGACCCCTGTCAGGGCAAGGCTCCTGGTCGCCACCCCGCAGCTGCTCCACTCCGTCTGTCCTGCCTGCATCCCACCAATGAGTTCTGTGTTCATTACCTAAGGCTGCCATAAACGGAGTGGCTTCAACAACAGAAATTCATTGTTTCATGGTTTTAGAGTCCATGATCAAGGTATAGGCAAGGTAGGTTCCTTCTGAGGGCTGTGAGGGAGAGCCTGTCCCATGCCTTTCCCCTAGCTTCTGGGGGTTTGCTGATAATTTTGGTGTTCCTTGGCTTGTAGATACATCACCCCAATCTCTGCCATCAGCTTCATTTGACCTTCTCCCTGTTTCCCTTGTCATCATCCTCCTTCTGTGTATGTCTGTCTCAGTGTCCAAATTCCCTCTTATATAAGGGTACAGTCATACTGGATTAGGGCCCACCCCAATGACTTCATTTTAACTTGACTATCTACAAAGACCCTATTTCCATATGCGGTCACATTCTCAGGTCCTGGGGATTAGAACTCCAACATCTTTTGGTGGGGGGATACAATCCAACCCATTACAAGGTCTCAGCAGGCTTTGAGGTCCTGGCTGAAAATGCCTTGACAGCCCTGGGCAATCTCACCCATCTAATAACCAGAGATGGGGGAGAACGGGTCCTCTGATGGGAATAGGAGTGGCTGTGAGTGGCGGTCTCAGGAGAAGAGGAGTGGAAGCTACCCAACTTGGAGACCTGCAACACCAGTAGCCTCTTGATGATTAATAATTATTAATAAGTTATTAATAAAGGTTAATGAGACCCTTCTTAAGAGCTGCATGGGAGGCTGCTCCTCACATAAAACGAATGGATGAGACCAACTCAGAGGAGGGACTTCCTTGGCGGTCCAGTGGTTAAGACTCCGCACTTCCACTGCAGAAGGTATCAGTTCAATCCCTGGTCAGGGAACTAAGATTCCATATGCCGCATGGCGCAGCCAAAGAAAAATTAAAAATTAAATAAATAAGGTATTAAAAAAAAATTCAGTGGAAATCTACCCACTAGCCTGGGGACCGAGTGGCTCCCTATCACCTCCTGGGGCCTCAGAGGCAGACCTGGGTCTCTTTCCTGCTCTGTCACTTTCTGGCTAAGACATCTTGGGCAAGTCCATGCCTTTCTCCCAGGACTGAGTGAGCATTGGTTAAAGGTATTTGCAAAGGGCCTTGCAGAATAGATGCTCTCTAAGTGTTGCTGAGTCTTACAGGGAAGGCTGGAGCCTGAGCCCTGAGTCATGGGCACCCCCAGCTTAGCTCAGACTGACCAGCTACGCACAGGAAGTGAGAGCCAGAGGGAAGGGCAGCCTCAGAGGTTCCCACCCCTTAGAGAAGCTGATGACCATGACGGACCCAATAGGTGAGCTAACAACAGTAAAAATGGTAACTCATGCCATTTGCCAAGAGCTTCTTAGGTGCCAGGGGCTGTAGGGTATAGCTGCTAGCATCACCTCCACTTTACAGAGGAGGAAACTGAGGCCTCAAGAGGTTACAAGACTTCTCCTAGATCACATGGCTGGTGGGTGGTAGAGTCTTAGCAGATCACTCAGCACAGAGGCTGGACAAGACTTCTTTCTGCTCTCTCACGGCTACCAAGTCCTGAGCCAGAAACACCTAACGGACACAGCATGGCAGGGAAGTTGATAACACACAGAAACAGAGACATAGACAGACCAAACACGCACATACAATGCCTGGGTTTCAGAACCCATTTAGGGCGCAGGGCCATCACCCCCACTGTGCCCTATTACACTTTTCTCCTGATACTCCCAGAACCTCCCTTTTTGAGGTTCTCAGCAAGTTTATATTTGGGAATAATTGTAATGTAATTCAGTACATAATTAGGGCAGAATAGAAGACTGTGCTTTTAACTACCATACATCCCCATCTCATTTAAATAATTCCTAATATATCCAAGCAGGCTGCCTTGTGCGGCACTGAAGTGTATTGAACTGAGGATAATGAAATAAGGGATGGGAGAGGGAAAATGCTATTTCAGAGTCTGAAGATCACCAATTAATGACATGAAAAACTGAGAGGGACTCCATTCACTTAATGTCCCTCGTGCAAGGTACAAACGCAAGCCCCTCGCAGGCTCCCTGTTCAGCTCCTCCAAGACAATTCAGACAAGCAGAAGGACAAGGATGGAGTAGGGGGTGGGGGGGTGGCAGGGGCAGCCCCCAGGGGACTGAGCTGGTGCAAGGGTTGCCTCTGCCCCCACCCACCAACACAGCCATTCTCACATCCCATCGCCCCTCAGTTCTGACCCAGCTCCCTCCGTAATGCCTCTACTTGCTCCCTAACACATTTATTGAGCACCTACTGTTTTATCCTAACAGAGATCTAGTAATCGACTCACAGGCCCGGCCCTAGTGAAGTAATCCATCCCACAACGCATCTGCTCAGCACGGCCCTCAGCGCCCCCAAAGGATCTGGCCTCCAACTGCCCTTCCATCTTTGGTCCACCTGCCACTCACTGGGCTCTAACCTCACAAGCTGTCCTTTAGCTCTTCAAATAGTGCAAGCTCAGAGTCTTTGCACATATTGTTCCTTCTGCCTGGATTCTGCCCCCACTCTTCCCTGGATGGCTCCTGTCCATCTTTCAGGCTCCACTTACATGTCACCTCCTCCAAGAGGCCTTCCCAGACCTCCTTGTCATTTACTATCTCAACATCCCATTTATCAACTTCACAATATTAACCACAATATATAACTTACTTGATTCATGTCTGTTTTCTGCCTGGGAATATAAGCTCCATGGGGCAAGGACCATGTCCTATTTTCTCCTGTATACCCTGAGCCTAACACAGAACAAGCACACAATAGGTCTCAGTGAACATGCTTTGCATGTGTTGAGTGGATGACACTATAGGACAGAAAGAAGAGGGAAGCACCACTGGCCCCGGGTTCCTGATTGATGCCTCCCCCTCCCGCCTCCTCCATCACATTTCTCTGAATCCCCCATCTCCTGGTCCTTGAGGAGGTTTATACTTCCTTCTGGTGGGCTTGCTCTCCGCCACCCAAGACCTCTGTGTTCCCATCACTCGTACCCCATCAGCCAGCTCTGGGATGACAGTGTGGCTTCCTGATTCTCCAAACCCAGCAAGGTCCCACCACCATCATGAGGAGAGGTGAGGGGTCTGGGCAGGGCTGTAATGGACCAAGCAGCCGGGCAGAGAGCTTCTGGCAGGAGCTGGGAGAGGATCGCAGGAGACAATATTCACAGCTGGGGGTGGAAGCCCAAGACAGCCAGGCCTCGGTGGCTGGGCTTTGGGGGTAAAGCAGCAGAGAACCTGCTAGCAGTTCCATGCTCCTAGTTGAGCTGCTCTCTTAGGAGAAATAAGAGATGCTCCAGCGCCCTCCCCCACTCCCCCCATACACACACATTCCTCTTGTTTTCCCAGGACTGAGACCTCGGCCCACAATGCTAGGAATGAACTGGGTATCCAGAAAATACTTGCATTGAAAGCCTCCGTCAGCACAGTCCACAGGAGAGAGATTTCAAACGGGAGAAGCGGGGGGATGATTTCACTTTGCTTCCAAACGGCCTCTCGGCAGCCCATGTGACTCCCAGGACCTGGATTAGCATCCTAGCTCTAGAAGGAGCCAGGCACAGGAATGATGGAGCTGTCCCACAGCCCAAGATGGAAAACAGGCCAAAGTTGTCCCTGCCCAGGAACGCTGCTTCACCCCTGTCCTTGCTCATCTGCCATCGCCGAGGCGCCACTCGTGGGTGGGGTGTAGGGCCGCTTGGCAAAGTCTCCTGGGCTGCAAGCATCAACATGTGTGCCTTCCCTGACCTCCTCCTCTGGTCCTTGTTGGCCTGGGAGTTGACCTTGGGGGTCGTCAGCTATGTTCCTGGGCAAAAACCAGAGCTGCACACACTCAAAGCACTGCCCACCTTGGGGACAGACAGTCTCTGTCATTGTTGGCCTCTCTGTGGACCAGACGAAGAAGTCATGGAGGGACAGGCCCATCTCAAGCACTGGGTCCTAAAGACCAGTGGACCCATCAGCCCCCATCACCCTGTTTCTCTGTTTGGAAAACATGTTCATCACACTGGAGTCGCCTCCAGGCTCCAGGCAGCAAAGGGAAGGGTTGGGAGCTCACACTTGGACACCTAACTACTTAACTCCAGACCCAGGCTCACTCAATCTCTGGCTTTGTGTCCTTGGGAACATCACTTTCTCTCCCTGCCTGTTTCCTTATTTGTACGTGGAGATAAATTCAGTGCTTCTTTCCAAGAGCTACTATGAAATCAAACAAATTAATATTAGAGGGATCAACCGTCCTGCTTTGCCGAGGACTATCCCAGATTTAACACTGAAAGTCCACATCCCAGGAACCCTCCGCATTCCTGACCGCAAACAGGGATGGTCACCCTAATTTAAAAAATATAGATATGACTAACACATGGTAAGTACTAAATAATATCTTTCCTAAAATCTTGAGCTGGGCACCAGTGACATCGCTTGCCCAAATGTGTCCCTCCCACTTGCCCTCTCCCACACCCGCGGGCAAGCTCACAAGATTGATTTGGGATAGGGTCCTAATTCAGTGCCTGGAGCAGGCCTTTCCAGGCCTGTATATGAGGCAACTCCTTCCCCCAATGGCCAGGGATGCCTGGAGGGGTCTGCCACCCGGAAACATCCTGTCCCATGGTCCCTCTTCTGGTGCCAGAGTCTTTCTGCTCCAAACAGACATGTCCCCAGGGGCCACCCCCGCAGCCCCGGAAGCACCAAGAGCTGCTGTTTGGCCCACCCCGGCCCCTTTCACACTCAGGTAAAACTTTAACCAGAGGCCTTTGGCGGCAGCTCTGGGGCCCGCACTCCCATTCAGGGCGTGATAAATGACTGCTGTCACTGCAACATGAATGCTCATATTGAAAAGCCCTGCTTTCTGTCTCCCTCCCTTTCAGGCCGCCAACTTCTTCCCTCTTAAGTCACCGGGCGTCACTCACGTGTCACCCTGTCCTGAATGCCCCCCAGTCAGGGACCCTTGCTCCCTCTGCCCCTTGCCTCCCACCTGCCCCTCCCCTCCCCCTTCCTCTATAGTCTCTTTCCTCTCCTCCCCCACCCTCCCATCCTCCAGCCCTGATTTGTCCCATCTCAGGCCCTGGACTAAGGAAGCTCACGCTGTCGCCCCCATCATCCGTGTTGTCACCAGGACGGTGGGTCACAGATGTAGGAACTCGTCATCCCTGTGTCTCACCTTCACTCTCTTTCTCAGGCGCCGGCACTGCGAATACAGTCCTAAAGGGAAGGAAGGCAACACAAAACAGGGACCCCAAAAAGTAACTGAGAAGAGAACAGACTCATAGAGCCCTAAACCAAGGGGTTTTACCCCAAAAGCCAGGGCTATCATATCTGTGTCAGTCTGGATTGTGTTTCTATGGGAAGAAGAACCAAAGATTCCATCTGGTCCCTCAAAATGAGTGAAGAATTGCCACTCAGAGGCTCTGCTCATTCCGAGATGGCCCAGCAGCCCTGGAAATCCCAAACTAACTCCACTCTGAGTGTATTCAAACCACGCAGCTGGGACAGATAAACTCCAAGTCTGAGGCCTCAGCCCGAGGGGGTTCCCTTGCCTCACCCCCAGTTATTTTTCCTGCGTCTGTTGAGATGATCATAGTTTGTCTTTTATTCTGTTATGTGGTGAAATACATTGATTGCTGTTGTTTTTGTTGTTCTCCCCTCCAGCTCTGTCATTTATTTGCATAACTCCTTGGGAGAAGCAGTAATCAGAGACATGTTACATCTTCAAATACTATACTTTAAGCATACCTGTTCAAAGAATTATAATATATTCCACAATGAAGAAATGATGACCTCTGGGATTTCCCCGGTGGTCCAGTGGTTGAGAGTCCGTCCTCCCAATGCAGGGGGGCCCGGGTTCGATCCCTGGTCAGGGAACTAGATCCCGCATACCGCAACTAAGATCCCATGTGCCACAACTAAAAGAGCTCGCATGCCACAAGGAAGAGCCTGCATGCCACAACTAAGACCCAGCACAGCCAAATAAATAAATAAATATTTTTAAAAAGAAAAAAGAAATGATGACCTCCTAATTTTGAAGTTGATCGTTAAACTACCAGCCTTTTTATAATAAAATAAGAGTCCATACCAGAGGTTGCAAACTGGTGACCATCAGGGTAAATATGGCCTGCAGTGTGTTTTGTCTAGCCCACAGTGAGTTTTTTTAAAAATATTTTATTATTTTTTTTACTTTAATTTTACTGGAGTATAATTGATTTACAATGTTGTGTTCATTTCAGGTATACAGCTCCCTCCATAGGAGGCAGCCACACTGAGACAGCCAAGGACAATATGGGGCCAGAACCCACCACAGAAAGGGCATTACATCACATTCTCTAAGCCAGGAGAAACACTGTTTTCTTCAGGGGAGGAAAATGGAAATTTGGGAGTGGGAAACGGCCGTGTGCCAACCTATCTTTGTCAGTGACCTCTTCCGCTCTGACGCCCATCAGCCACCCTGGTAGCTGAGGAAGCTAAGGATGGATTCTACGTGACAGGGTCCACTCAGTAAGCTACATCATTTGGCCTGTGGATTAGAATGGTGCCTTTTATTTAAAGTTACTCATTTCGTCATTGAGGTGACTTTCAAGGGGCTTTTGTTTGGGGAACAAATGGAGCTGCAATGCCCAGGAGGTAAGGAGAGCTTGGGGTGTGCCAGGGCCCCTCGGGACCCCCTGCTGGCTGCATTTCCACAGCCACCATGGCAGCAGAGTGCCCGGGGCAGTCTTGAGTCTATGTGCATGTTATGAACCCTGTGCATTATTGGAGATGGATGAGGGCATACGTGAGGCCATCGCTAAGTCTCCTGTCTCCCAGAATTCACACAAGCAGGAGCAAAAGAGGGGCTCCAACCACTCTGCATAGTGCCTGCCCCCCACCTCAAATAAGAGAGGTTAAAGATGCACCAGATATAGATCTACCATAGGACTTGGGTGGCCACAGGTGGCTTCCCAAATACAGAGCTGAGGCAATGGACACAGGCCCATAAAATGCCCTCCACGATAGGATTCTATGGAAATATTAAGGGAACACAGCTTCATAATATACCTTTCTTAGAGGGTTGCAGTGAAGATTAGCCTGTTACAAGGCTCTGAGGACTCCTACAGCAAACCTCCTTGATTAACCCAACGTTTCCCAAACTTTCTTGACCAAGAGCTGAGCCCATTTTTGTGCAGAAGGACCGTCAATGTTCCCAGAAATACTGTCGTCAACAAGGCATGTTACCTACGTGACCTCACTCCCTACTGATAATAACTCTAGGAAGTGAGTATAATTATTTTCCCAATAAACAGATGAAGGCCATGAGGTTCTAGAAGAACTTGCATTCAAGGGGAGGGGATTTAGACCCTACCTTTTGAAAAGAGGAGTGTCAAAGGATTTCCATTCATATTTTAAAACCACTACATCCTCTCTATGGAGTCTAGCTCCTTCCAGCTTTTCATCTCTTGACATAATTAATTTTCCCATTGAATAAGCCAGTTGGAATTTGATTATTTACTTGCAGCCAAAGGCATTCTGACAGACACAGAGATTTTTAACAGATTTTTATGATGCAATGTGGCAAGTGCCATAATCAAAATATTCACACAGTGTTCTGCTGAGACAGCAGAAAAAGAGAAAATCGGCTAGCTTGTCCTGGGGCGGGGGGCGGGGGCAGGGGGAGGGCATGGGCCAAGAAAAGTGATTCTTGAGCAGAATCCCCAAAGAAGGTTTGTTTACCAGGCAGCAAGGTGGAGAAGCACGAACTAGAACAGGAACAAAGCACTGTTAAGCATTTACTATATGAGATGTTCAGATACATCTCTCTGATGAGGAAACAGACTGAGACAGGTTATATACCTTGCCCAAGAGGACATCACTGTTAATTGGCTGAGCAAGAATTGGAGCCTGGGTCTATTTTATTTCAAAGCCTTTATAATTATCCCCCCAGCATGCCATCTCATTGCCAACAAACAACAACAAAACAGACATTTTCTGCTTCTGTGAACGAAAACCCCTTCAATGTCCCAAAGCTGGTAACTATTTCCCGGATTTGGTAAGGAGAATCTAACTTTGGTGACATCAGAGGCTGTGATAGCTGGAGGAAAAGTCCTTAGAACCTTCTGAGATCTACACTTGAGCTTAGAAGGTGTTTTCCACAGGCACAAATTCCTTAGGCTTTTAGGGACTTTGAGATCTTCCATTCCAACTATTACTTAAAGAGCTTCTGTGATTTTTATTACATTCTCAATGCCCAGTCTCAACCTGCCCTCATTGACTTTTACTGTATAATTTCAGTGTCTTCATTTAACTCTTTGTGCTGGATAAAAGCAGGAAATTTAGAAAAACAAGACCTATGTTGAAATCCTGCACCATCATTTGATAGCCTGAGTAATCTCTCTCATTCCCAATTACTTGGTCACTTGATTCTACACAAATTATTTTAACAGCTCTTGGTTTCCTCAACTGGGAAATGAGGAAATATCCCCAATCTTGTAGGACTTGGAGGATTCAATGAGATAATGCCTGGTCCACAGAAGGCTCTAGATGCATCTCAGTTCCTATTTTCAATCCCTACAGTCTTTTCTTCTTACTTTCTGGAAGAACGTGTCAAATCAAAGGTAAACGATCTTCCCAATTTGACTTATTAGGAGTTCTCCAGACAAGGACAGTGTTAAAAGTATTTAACAACCAATACCACACAGGCATCATCAATTACACTACACATAATCAATCGAAAGCCAAACTGTTACCGAACATAAGTTTGTGTGCCCCGATGCACAATGAGGCCAAACAAACTGAAATGTCGGAATTTGGAGCAGAGAAAGGTTCATCGCAGAGCCACGCAAGCGGATGGGTGGCTCGTGCCCAAAAAGCCCCGAACTCCTAGAAGGGTTTCAGCAAAGCACTTTTAAAGGCCAGGTGAGGGAGGGGCATGGTTATTTGTTGCAGACTTCTTGGTGTAGGAATCCTTTGCATCTGTCCATGTAGATCAGGTCACAATGCTCCTGTAAACCTCCAATAAAACAAATGTTATTCTCTGTTCTGCAAGTTTTTATCTCTATATGAATGGACTCAAAGGTCAGAGCCCTGAGGCTACCCTGTATACTTCGGGCTCTAGGCAACATTCTTTTACAGAAAGTACAGAGCCAGCATGACTAAGCACAGGCAACTGAACAGATCCAATATGGAGTCAGATTTGTTCTTCTCTATTACAAAACTACAGTAAAGATTGCTTAAATATTTTCCCTGTTCCTGGGAACAGGAATACTTCCTCCCGACGCTACACTCCCCACCTAGAAATGAAAACTAGCCACTGGGGGTGATGATGATGCTAGTATACCAGTTACAAAAATGAGATAGAGCTCAAGCCAAAAATTCACAATAGCTTGAACCAAATCATAATCATAGTTAACATTCATTGGGTACTTGCCATTGGCCAGCATATACTCAGCACTTTACATGCCTGCTCTTCCTTCATTCTTATAAACATCCCAAGGAACAGGTATGAGTGTTACCTCTATTTTTCAAATGAGAAAACTCAGACCCAGGGAGGTTAAGCAAATTGCCCAAAGCCACAGGAAGCATGTGACAGAGCTGGGACACCAACAAAGGTCTGTCTGACACCAAAGCCTATAACCATAACCATTAGGTTCTATTGTCTAAATTTTTCTATGATTGGAAGCTGAGCCTTTTACTCATCCTGACCCCTGCCCCCCTGCCCCGTGGCTGGATACCTGCATCTCAAATAACACAGACTCTTCACAGAGGCAGCCCTGAACCTCCATCGGTGTCCGCGTCTTAGGTCAGGTTCCACACAAGCAGACCTCGAGACAAGGATTCGGGTGCATGTGACTTCTTAGAGAGGTACTCCCAGGAGAAACAAGTAAAGGATGGGAAGAAGCAGGTCAGGGAAGGGGAGGAAGCCACACAAGGGTGTGATTGCAGACAAAAGTCCCACCGAGGGTAGCATCGGCCTAAGTCTGTAGGGGAGCTCTGGAGAAGAAGTTGCACCTTGGGGTGGTCCTGACCCAAGGCAGGAGAGCTCCACCAGCAAAATGATGAGGATGTAAACCATAGATTCCCAGAAATATTCTGGCTCCCTGTTCACACGGGCAAAGTGACTCCAGTAGCCTAAAGACAATTCTCCAAAGAAGAGAAAAGAGACACAAGTGCTGGCCATTGAAGACATACCCAATGGGGAGCTCCCTGGCGGTCCAGTGGTTAAGACTCTGAGCTTCCAACGCAGGGGACACAGGTTCGATCCCTGGTTGGGGAGCTAAGATCCCACAAGCTGCACAGAGTGGCCAAAAATAAATAAATAAATAAATAGTTTTTTTAAAAAAAGAAAACATACCCAGTGGCCTCCAGGGCAGAAGGTCAGGATGAGCAATGAAACAGCAAAAAGCTCCCAAAGGGATCAGGACAGAGAGTTAAAGTTGCCAGAGGCGGAACATTTTTCTCAGGCTGAGGACAGACCCTGCTCTGTTGAAGTTCGTCAGCATCATCCTTGAACTGAGCTGGGAACAGTGAGTTGGAGAACAGGCTGAGCTTTCAGGCACCAGGTACAGTGGTCCTTGCTGGGTCAGACAAGAACATCTCCTCTTTCTGAGAACATGAGGACTCTGGGTCAGTGCAGCACCTGGGGCTCCTCAGACAGTGAGTGGATGCTGAAGCACCAGCCAGTGCCAGACTGATAACTGAGTATGCACCCTGCAACTGCAGTCATGGTTAGGGGCCTGTCAGTGCTGATTTTGATTTTATTTTCCAAGAAGAACTGACTTCTATGTCTAGACTATGGCCTTAAGATGAAACACTCAGGCATCTCTCTTGATGAGTAGTCCTGGATTTCTATGACAAAAAGAAATCTTCCATTATTTTTTTTAAAAGTCTTGACAATTCTGCTATGTGATTTCAATATCACATTTCTATGCAATAGGGGTCTCAACTTTTAATGAAAATCCGATATGAAAGGGGGGAAAACTTAGCAAAATTGCAACTAAACGGAGAATTGTCTCATGATTATTAGTGAAGAATCACCCTCACTTCACATCAGTGATTTAATTTTAAAATATCAAGCATTAACCTTCAATCGACGCTTTAAATAAATTTTACCATAGTTACTTTCCAAAGTAAAAATATATTAATAACATATGTTCAATGTTCTATATATTTCATACACCGTGATTAACAGAAAGTATTTTGTAATTTTCCAAACTTGCTGTTTTTTAAATGGTATTAAGCCTGGGGATGACGGGGGTGAGTAGAAGTCAGACCACAAGTATCCAGCCAGGTCACACTAAGACTGGGCAACACCCTGAGGGCTGGTGAACCCACAGCAGCGACCCTGCTTGTCCAGCAGAAAAACACATCCGTCTGGGAGGTGTTAGGTTTAGGGCTCAAATAAGCATCCCTGAGTTCTTCCTGATACCTGCCACAGCGGCCACATGGAAATAACCAGAGCCCCAAATTCAAATCAGATGGAACAAGGTATCAGCTCACATCCTAGTTACCAAAACCTGAACAACCAGTTATTCTTTCTTCTCCTGAGTGGGGAGGGATCCTCCACACAATCCTGAATCCCAGCCACTTGGTACATCCCTGAGACCTGGGGCGGCACGGGTGTCATCATGCAAGAGTTACCATATGCCAGAGCCTCCAAGAAATACTTCCCAGGTGTGATTTTATTGCATCATCACAAAGCCTTTGAGCGATTGGTATGCAGGGACCGTGAATGCATGCTAATATCCATGTGTTCCTTTGCATTTCCCAACCTCCCTTGCAGCTAGTTTGGGGTAATTAGACTGAATTTTAGCCAGTGACTGTAGGTAAAAGTGACAGATACCACTTCCAAGCCTACCCCCTAAAACCAAGGTCAGCAAATTCTTCCTGTAAAGGACCAGGTAGTAAATATGTTACCTTTTGCAGACCTTATAGTCTAGATCACAACTATACAACTCTGTCACCGTAGAACAAAAGTAACCATAAGAAACACATGGGTGTGCCTGTTCCAATAAAACTTTATTGACAAAAACTGGCCAGAGACTACATTTGCCTTAGGAGTGTAGTTTGCCAACAACTGCCCTAAAAGATCCCACTAAATCCTCGATCTCTTCTGACTTAATACAGAGGATCCAGCAGAGAAGGCAGCCTTAGGAGATGGTAGAGCCACAACATGGAAGTGTCTGGCTCACTGAGTCACTGCTGTAAAGGAGCGTGGATCCACCTAACCTGACTTGTACCATGATGGAAGCAAGAAATAACACATACTGTGTTAAGCCACGGAGCTTTGGGAATTGTCTGTTATAGCCTCTTGCGTTAATTCACCTAACAAAGTAGGTTTAATTGTTCCTTTTTTAGTATATGATGAATTGTCTGCCCCTTTCTAGCTCAGGTTACTGGCTCTGCCCACTTTTGGAGGAGGCTATGATTCAAGGACAACTCACCCAGTATGGATGCGACTATGTATTATCCCTGAACCAGACAATAGCCATTGCATACACACAACACTATGGCCTTGCTCCACACCACTGGCATTGGATAATTGTTCCTTTTGATAGCTGAAAAACTGAGGTTCAGAGAGGGAAGTGAGCCTCCCAGAGTTATAAAGCAAAGAAACAGTAGAGTCAGGTCCAGGATAATCAATTCATCCTGGTTTGCAGGAACTTTCCTGGTTTTACCATTGAAAGTCCCACAACCCAGAAAACACCTCCGTCCTGGACAAACAGGACCAACCGGTTCTCAAGCTAGAACTCCAACACAGGTCTGTCTGGCTCCAAAGCCTGTTCTCACGGCCCATTCGGAAGGGGGTCACGGGAGGCCCCATCTGGCTTGGCCCGATCCCTGCTGGGAGGCCCCTCATGCTAGTGCCCACTCAGGGTGCGTGAGACCTGCGAGGCGAGCACGGAACCGTGTCAGCTCCCCCCAGGCCTCAGGCCTTCTCCCTGCAGGCAGGAAGTTGGGCATGAATTTTAAATATACACTAGCTTGAGTGTGGAAGTCAGTCTTAAGCTCTATAAAATGGCGGTATATCCTGCTACTATGAGCTCCTGCTGCATTCTCCTGAGTGTTGTATCATACCCACTGGAAGGTTACTGAGGGGAGTTAATAACCCCAAACGCTGGGGCCTGCCTGGCTCTGGACTGAGGAGAGGTGGGATGCCCAGCTGGTGATTCGGGAGGAGCTGTTAGCACTTGTGCCAGAGATGTCTGCCCCTCTGCTTCCCTGGGCTCCGCTCTGCCCAGGTCCTGCCCACTTCATCCAACTGTCCTACCGACTGCTCAGTGCCCAACCTCAGGCTGAGCTCAGGTGGTCGGGGAAGGACCGTCTGAGAGGGTGACCTTTGGGCTGAAGGTTGAGAAGAAGTTGGTCATTCCAAAAATGAGGGGAAGAGTGTCTCCAGGACAGGGAACAGCATAGGCAAAGGCCCTGAATCCCATGACACTTAACCCAGGCAGAGAAGGTTTTCCAGAAGAAGACAGGAGAAGGCCAAGACAAATCCTCTAACAACCACAGCCTAGAAGAGATGGACAGGGAAGGGGACACCCAAAAAGGAGACTGAGGCAGAACAGTCAGAGAGATGAGAGGGAAAGCCAGGCAGAAGGGAACCATAGGTGCTAAGGAAGGAAGCATCTCAAGAAGAATCATTGGTATCAGATAGTACAGAAAAGCTGAGTAAGAAAGCAAAGAAAGGGGTCCCTTGGCTTTGGCAATGTCAAAGTGATAAGTATTTACTGAGTACGTACCGTGTACCAGGCTTTGTGCCAAGCTCCAGGGCAGGGAAGCAAAGATGAAATAAAACACAGGGATGGGGGAAGAGAGAAAAATACACAGATAACGACAGTGACGTGCGTCCAGTGCCATGGGATCCCAGAAGAGAGAAGGAGTAACTCTACCTGGAGAGTTGAGGGGATTTCTGAGAGAAGGGCACATCTAAGTTGGGTTGTGAAGGGTGAATAGGAATTTGCTACATAGGTGAGGAGACAGAGGAAACATCGTAGGCAAAGGCATCAGAGTGACATCTTTAGGAATGCAGAAGTGTCCCTGACCTGGGAGAGCTGGGTAAATGAGGCTGAGGTGAAAGGGAAGGGGTAAAAGACCTCTCAGGCCCTGCCAAGGAGTTTGGGTTTGTTCTCCAGGCAACAGGGAGGCGTGGAGGGAGACAGCATCAAATATGCACTTGCAAAAATAGTCACCAGGGTTTCCCTGGTGGCGCAGTGGTTGAGAGTCCGCCTGCCGATGCAGGGGACGTGGGTTCGTGCCCCGGTCCGGGAAGATCCCACATGCCGCGGAGCTGCTGGGCCTGTGAGCCATGGCTGCTGAGCCTGCACTTACGGAGCCTGTGCTCCGCAACAGGAGAGGCCACAACAGTGAGAGGCCCGCATACCGCAAAAAAAATAAAATAAAATAATCACCACCTCCAGCTTTGACACTAACCTCCTGAGTGACCTTGGACAAGTCCCTCCCATGCTCTGGGCCTTTGAAGTGAGGAGATGAGACTATCCTCTCGGTTCTTACAGTCTGAGGGTTCTGTGGTTATTTTCAGAGTCAGCTGTTCTGAGAGGACTTTTTGTCTGGATGTGTCGGATACAAGTAAATGCATTGCTCGGGTTCTGATTTTCAGAGTTGTAACTGGCCTTAAGTTTTTGAGAAAGACTCTCAGGGTCAGACATGCCACCAGCACATGTAAGAGGCTTTTTCCCCAATTCCCTGGTGAGGATGAGAAGCAAGGACTCCATCATGGCCCAGGGGAAGGGCTGACATTTGGTGAGATGTCTGTATTTAACTCACACCACTTGACATCTGTTTCCAATTAATCTGCCTGTGTTAAGAGGGATGCTGCCTAGAGCACAAAATTCAGGCTGAGTTCTGGAGAGGCGGAAGGAAGCAGCCAGAAAGGGTTAGTGCAAACCCTGGTCTACCCACTCTCCTCCGCTGTACTGCAGTGGGGCTCTCACGGACCCTCAGGACACCTGGCCTGCAAGGTGCCTGAGGACCTACTCCACTCTCCCTTCGCAATTTACACTTCAGCAATTCCAAGTGTGACGTGTTTGAAGAACTAAAAGAAAGCCAAGGTCACTGGACGTACTGCACAGAGGAGAGTGGCAGGAAGCTGATGGACAAGTAGGCAAGGGCCAGATCATGCCAGGGTTTGTAGGCTGAAGGGAGGAGTCCTGGTTTATTCTAGGTCTGGTGGGAAATAACATGGCTCAATTTGCCTATTTGAGAGATGCCTCTGATTGCTCAGTGGGGATGGGATGGACAGAGGCAAGAGTGGGAGAGGTCATCATGTCAAACTGCGCTGGAAAAGGCAGAACTACAGAGACAGTAAAAAGATCAGTGGTTGCCAGGGGTTAGGGAGGTGGAAAGGATGACTAGGTGGAGCACAGAGGATTTTTAGGGCAGTGAAACTCTTCTGTGGGATACTATAATGGCGGGTACAAGTCATTATACACTTGTCAAAACCCACAGAATGTACAACACCGAGAGTGAACCCTAATGGAAACTATGGACTTCAGGTGATGATGTGTCCATGTAGGTCCATCGATTGTAACCAATATGCCACCGGTGGGGGAATGTTTTGTTTTTTTGTTTTTGTTTTTAATTAATTTGTTGTTTGTTTGTTTTTGGGGGGGGGGGGTTGGTCACACCATGCGGCACGCGGGACCTTAGTTCCCCAACCAGGGGTCAAACCCGTGCCTCCTGCATTGGGAGCACGGAGTCTTAACCACTGGACCTCCAGGGAAGTCCCAGCGATTTTTGATAGTGGGGGAGTTTGTGCCTGTGTGGAGACAGAGGGTACACAGGAAATCTCTGTACTTGCACTCAATTTCACTATGAACCTAAAACTGCTCTAAAACCTAAGGTTCATTCATTTAAAAACTTAAATTCACCTGTTTCTGTTCACTTTTTTGAATGTGGCCACAAGAAAAGGTAAACTTGACCACATCAATTCTGATAAGATAAAGAACTAAATTAAACTCTACATCATTTTAAATGTAAAAGGAAGTAACCACACTCATGACAGACAAATTTGGTTACTTAGGAAAAATTTAATCATTTATTACATTGGTAATGTGCCTGTAAGATTGATGTACAAATATCAATAGTTAAATTCAAATTAAAAATAAAATACAAAAAAGTAACAGATCTAAACAGAAGAAAAAAGAAAAGGTCATCTTTCCTGTGCGGTGCTCATTATGTTTCTAGAGGCAAGCATTGAGTGGGAAGGGATGGTGGTTATTGAGACTGGGGTAGTGTTGGTAGAGGGGAAAGGAGAAGGCATAGCTGAGATGTGTTTTGGAAGGAGCTCTGGTAGATCTTGCTGATAAACTGGATGTCGGGGATGAGTGAGAGGAAGGGGAATATCAGAGATGATAGTGTTGGTTCTGGCTTGAGCACTTGGATAGATGATGATGTCATTGCCTTGAATGGGGAAGACTTAGGGGAGGAAAGACTTCACCAGGGGGAGGGGGGAGCTGCATCTCTCAAATAGGCAAACTGAACCATGTTATTTCCCACCAGACCTAGAATAAACCAGGACTCCTTTGGGACAAAGTCTGAGATGCTTGTAAGATGCCAAATGGTGATGTCAAGCCAACAGTTGGATGCTCGGGCCACTTGGAAAAACTAGGTCCCTCCTCTGGGTATGAATATCACCACAAAGAGACAATCAGACAGACAGATGGACAATACACTCGCCTGCTCTCTCAGTTACAGCAAAACCTTCTGAATATGCAAATGTTCTCTCCAGCTTTGAGTCTTCTCTGCACGTCACCAGCTCTCTCCTCTTCACTCCCCTCCCCGCCCCCCCCCCATCAAGCCCCTTTCTTGGCTCTCCCACCTCCCAAACTTGCCAGGCAAAAACTGTGGCGAAGACACCCACTGCAGACACTCTCCGTCAGTGAGCTGTGGGTCAGGATGTTTGCACAAATGCCTCACAGCATCATTTATCTTGAGGGATGTCAACTCGAAAAATGTTAGTTCATGTCACTGTCGGTGTAAATGCCAAAAATTAGCTTTCTTTCATCATAAAACAGAATAATTAACTTTGCAACTGTTTCCAAAACTGCTAATTAATGGGTTTTACCCACTGATTTGTCAGGCTACATCCCGAGCTGAACGGCAGCCGGGGCCCCTGGAGGATTCCTGTCCTCCCTTTCTCTCTGTCCCCGGCGGTTGGAGTTGGAAGAAGTTACTGGAAAACAAGTTGAGGGAAGCAAGGCCAGAGGAAAACGATGTTATTTTGGAGTCAGGATTTTTCTTTTTCCTTTCAAAGTCAGAATCTCCCACACCACTGTCCCCAGTTGATCTGAAAACTGTGGCGCTTAGCCTTAGTTGATGGGCTCAAAGAACACTTGTCACCCAAACTTGAAGGTCAAATCAGATGCCTCTTTCCTTCACCCAGGATGGTAGGACCTGAGGGCTAAAGACTTAGGTCCTGGAGGTAGACAGACGTGGGTTTCAATACCAGTTTGAGCTCCTACCAGCTGTGCGTCCTAAAGCAAAACACTTCCCTCCCAACTGCCTCATCTGTAAAATTGGATTCATAGTAGACATACGTCATCAGGTTGTTGGAAGCTTAAAGGAGATGAAGGATGCAAAGCCATGGGCACAGTGTTTCAGACACAGTAAGTCCTCAACAAAAAGGGCTATAATTACATCTTTTACCCCATCCCCATCTACACTGCCCCTGCCCTGGCTCAAGGCTCCCCCTCTCTCACCTGGATTGTCGACTCTTTGCTGAGGGTCAGTCCATCCCCCACCATCATTGCTAAAGAAGTTTCCCCACCATGCAAATCTGAGCATGTGATGGGTTGGATTACTGGTCCTCATTCGTACTCCACTATATCAGGATTAGCCATCCATACTCTTTGCCTGGTAACCTTGCAGAGCCTCCCACTGTAAATGGAGTGTACTTGCCCATGCCACGGATTGTGTTAAGTATTTTTAATTTTTAATTGTGGTAAAAATACACATAAAATTTACCACCTTCTCTTTTACCAAGCTTCTACCAATATTGGTCACTGATAGTTTTCACCTCCACCCTTCTCTGGAGAATTGCCATTGGCTAAACACAATCTGTCAGCTTGTGGCCAGTGACTGATTGACAAGGCAGGGGTCTATCAAAGGACCTGAAGGTGGGACCGATGCAGGGCTGCACTTTTGCCTCTGCATTGAACCAGGTTGAAGTCTATCTCCAGCTACCACCACACCCTGACTTAACTTTCTTCGTGATCTGCTTTATCCTGTTTCCTTAACTCCCCTTCTCCTGAGAGCAGTCCCCTGGTAAAATACTTTCACAATAAACCCTAGGAGCAGTAATACACGGTTGTTGTCTTCAGCCACTGAGCATTGAGGGGTTTTGTTACATGGCATTATGAACTGATACAATTAGAGCATATAATACAGGGAATACTCTTCAGCCATTAAAAACGATGATGGGGAGTTCTACATATTAACTCAAGAACAAGTCAACAAGGCAACTTTGCTTGAAAAAAAAGTTGGTCAGGATAGAGCATGTCTAGCAGCATTCTTTCTGCTAAAGAAAGTTAACACGTCCTTCCCTGGGATACTCACGTACAGAGAAATATCTGGCAGGGACTTCAGTGGTTAACAGCGCCCATTCTTGTGTGATAGGATTATAGACACTGTATGACTTTAGCTTTTGCATTTATCTTATACCATTTGGTGTTTAAATTGAATTTTCTTTTTTATTTGAATTAAAGTTGTTTTTTAAAAAGCAACCCCAAAATTTACCAATTTAATCATTTTTAACTGTACAGTTCAGTAGTGTTGTTGTACACATTGTACAACGAAACTCCTGAACTCTTTTCATCTTGTAAAACTGAAGCTTTCTATCAATTAACCAACAATTCCCCATTTCTGGCCCCCCTCACCCCTAGCAACTACCACCCTACTTTCTGTCTCTATGAATTTGACTGCTCTAGATACCTCACATAAGTAGAATCATACAGTATTTGTCCTTCCTTATTTCACTTAGAATAATGTCCTCATGGTTCATCCATGGTGTAGCCTGTGTCCAAATCTCCTTCCTTTTTAAGGTTGACTAATATTCCCGTTGGTGTTGGGCTTAGCCATGTGACCTGCTTTGGCCAATGAAATGTTAGCAGAAGGATGTGATGCATGCAGGAGCTTTAAATGTGCTTGCATAGCTTGGCTTCATTTGCTCCAGTGAAATGCCATGTGAAGAGCATGCCCCAGATAGTTGTAGACTCTTCAGCTTGAATCCTGAAATGAAGACACAGAAGACTTGAACCCAACTGGAAGCCTGGAGTTCAGCCTGGCCCAACCAAACCCAGTCAAGGTTAACTAAAAGTCAGATGACCTGTGACCATAAAAATAAATGTTTGAGATTATTTGTTATACAGCAAAAACTAACTAATGCAAAGCACGTTACTCCCTCTTACTGCCTCATGCTATGCAGACTCATCAAGACCTCCCTACCTCCAAGCACATGGGCTTCACATCATAGCCTGGATCTGTGTTTCAAAATAACCCCTGTGCGTGGAGGGTGGGCTAAAGAGGCTAGGCTATGGGCAGAAAGATGGGGAGGAGGCTGGGACAATGATCTAAGTGCGAGTGGAGGAGGCACAAGCTGAGGAAGGCCTGGTTAGTATGCATTAATCTTGGATGCATCTTGTTTCAGGATGTTACAGAGCCACAGAGCTGAGGCAGGGGCTCCTGATGACTGCTCCCTGCAACCCCGCCCCTGCCCAGAGCCCTCTCTCCCTGGATGCATTAAATGTGTATTTCCAGAATAGAGATGGAGGCTCTTAGCTTAAGAGAGCTCTTAATAACCCATCTTGTCCCTGCCACACGTCTGCCTTCTCCCATCACAAGAGCACCACCAAGCAACTAACTCATAGACCACAGAACAGGAAGGCTCACAGACTAAATCAAGATACTCAAATCATGCTGTTCATTAAACCAATTAAGACACAAAGCAAAAACTCAAGAAAAAAAGATGTGAGGTTGGCTGGCACATTTAAGATGGGGTACAAGTGGATGGAAGGACAAAATGACCCTGGAACCCTGAGGTACGCAATGTTCTCTGTCACATCAGCCTACCCTGCTGATGTGGGGTCCAGAGCACCAGAGCTGAGGTTTGAGCAAAGGGGTCCAACTGACAGCAGCTGCCTGGGGTCAATCACACACATGATCTATTGAAGAGACAAAGCCAAGTACATATGCCTACATACTGCTGCAGCTTGGCCACTCACCTCTGAACAGCCATGGGTTTTACCTGCATTTCTCGGACAAACCATATGTGGGGGAAGAATGAGGCCAGGATTGGTAATACCAGTGGGTGGCCAATTTAGGCACGACCTAGCTGTCAGACCAGAAGTGGCACGATCATGCCTTGGTCTTTCCACCCATTCCTGTTTATGGTACTCTTGCTTCTTTGACCATATAAGCCACTTAATTTATGATTAACAGGTTACGAACATTCTTACTATCTGTATTTAACCCATCTTATCAATTTTGCCTGAGTCTCAAAAGTTCATTCATGGTGTATACTTAACAAACCCTCTGAGATTTGCCTCTGTTGCATAGGTTATTAGCTTATGTACTATCTATGCCAAGCACTTCTTAGGAGGTTCATCCATCTTATTTGTTTTTCTTGTCCTTTATAGAAGAATTACGTATTCTCAAGTAATACAGTAAGTACACATTACACTTACCAAACCACCCATTTTCCTGTAACTCTACTACCTCCACCTTGGTCCAAGCCACCACCATCTTTCACCCAATCGGCCTCTTAACTGGTCTCCCTGCTGCCACACAGACCACCTACACAGTAACCGGAGGGTGGCTTCTGAAAGGGTAATCTCTTCCTGCTCAGCCTGGCCATAAAGTCTAAACTCCTAAGCAGCATTAGCCTATTGTGATGCAGCTATAGCAGTCCCTCCACTCACTTCAAGCCCCACCATGAACACCTCCCCACACCATGCACTCTCAACACCAGCCCTGCCTGGAATGGGCTCCTTCCCACGTACCTGTTCAACTCCTACACTCCAATCCAGACCCAGCCCAGGTATCACCTCCTGTGATGGTTAGTTGTTTTTTGTGGGGTTTTGTTTTTGTTTTTGTTTTTGTTTTTGTTTTGTGGTACGCAGGCCTCTCACTGTTGTGGCCTCTCCCGTTGCGGAGCACAGGCTCCGGATGCGCAGGCCAGCGGCCATGGCTCACAGGCCCAGCCACTCCACGGCACGTGGGATCATCCTGGACCGGGGCACGAACCCGCGTCCCCTGCATCGGCAGGCAGACTCCCAACCACTGCGCCACCAGGGAAGCCCGATGGTTAGTTTTATGTGTCAACTTAACTGGGCTAAGGGATACAGAAAACTGATAAAACATCACTTCTGGGTGTGTCTGTGGGGTGTTTCTGGAAGAGATTAGCATTTGATTCTGTAGATTAAGTAAACAGATCTGCCCTCACCAATGTGGTCAGGACCCAGCTAATCCATTAGAGGACCTGATTGAAACAAAAAGGTAAAAGAAGGATGAATTCTATCTCTTCCTCTTCCTGAGCTGGGACGTCCATCTTCTCCTGGCCATCAGAGCTTCTGGTTTTGAGGTCTTCAGACTCTAGGACTTATACCAGCAGCCCCTCAGTTCAGGTCTTAGGCCTCAATCTGAATTATACCACTGGTTTTCCGGTTTCTGCAGCTTGCAGATGGCAGACTGTGGGACTTCTCGGCCTCCACAGCCACGTGAGCCAATTCCTGTGATAAATCTCCACTTATATACATCTATATATAGCCTATTGGTTCTGTTTCTCTGGAGAACCCTGATTAGTATACTTCCTCTGGGAACCATTTTTTGATTCTCTCCCCAGTAGATATTTGCAAAGGAAAGAAAGAAAGGAGAAGGGTAGAGGGAAGGGAGGGTGGAGGGAGAGAAGAAAGAAGAGATGAGAGGGACTTCCCTGGTGGTCCAGTGGTTAGGAATCTGCCTTCCAATGCAGGGGACGTGGGTTCGATCCCTGGTCAGGGAACTAATATCCCACATGCCACGGGGCAACTAAGCCTGCGCACCACAACTACTGAGCCCACGCACTCTGCAGCCCATGCACCACAACTAGAGAGTCCCCGTGCTGCAACTACTGAGCCGCGCACTCTGCAGCCCACTCACCACAACTAGAGAGAAGCCTGCGCGCCACAATGAAGCTCCCACGTGCCGCATCTAAGACCTGATGTGGATAAATAAATGAATAAATATTGTAAAATATATATATAAATAAATATTTTTTTTAAAAAAGAAGAAATGAGAGCTATAACCATCCCACAATAAGAGAGGCTAACTCCAGAAGTAATCATTGTCCTGCCCCTCTAGGTAATTAAGTAAAAGACTGAATGATGTCTAAGGGGAAAAAAACTGCAGAAATGACTCAAACACAGAATGTGCAGTTGGACCATCTACAGTTTACGATCTTTGATATTCCCTTGGACTCCCGGTGTTCCAATTATCTCTTGATGCAAAACTATCCCAAAAGTTAGTGTCTGAAAACTACAATCATTTTATTATGTCTCATGATTTTCATGGCAGGGTTCACCTGGGCCATTTTATGCTCTATGTGGCATTGGCCGTGGTCACTTGATGGTATTCATTCAGCTGGGTTGATCTGGAGCGTCCAAGAGGGCATCACTCACATGTCTCGACTTTGTCAAGGACTAGAAGGCTGGGCTCACCTGGGTGCCTCCCTTCTTCAAGCAGACTCAGGACCTGTCCATGAAGTGTGTCCAGCAGCGTGGTCAGATTTCTTAGATGGCAGCTCAGGCTCCAGGAGAACAAGATGGAAGCTGCCAGTCTTTGTAAAAACTAGACCCAGAACTGGCATAGCATCAATTCTTCCATACTCTTCTATTGGTCAAAATAGTCACAGTCCAGCCCAGATTCAAGGGGAGAAGAAATAGACATCATCTCTTGATGAGGGGAGTGTCAAAAATTTGCAACTATCCACTAATTCCCGGTGCAGAACACTGACAATTACACATCCAGAAAGACTTACCAAGACTGGGAACCATACAGAGGAAACAGCTCCTGAATCCCTGATCCACAGTAACTGTGAGAAATATGGTATGTTTATTATTGTTTAAAGCCACTTAGTTTGGGGGTAATTTGTTACATAGCAATAATTATGAATATATACACCTTCTTCAAACTGTCTTTCTGTCCAAGACTGGGTCCTGGGTGGGAGGATACTGGGGACTTAACTTGTGATGTATTTCAGAACAGGAGCTTGAAGAATTTTGGAAGTTTATCAGACCAGATCTTCAAAGTCTGCTATCTCAGGGACAATTCTCATTCATGTATTCATTTAGCAAATATTTATGAGTGCCCACCAGGTGCCATGCACTAAGCGAAGTGCTAGAGACAGAAAGATGAGTAAAAGCAGACCTGGTCTCCCAAACTACAGGCCTCTCTAAGAATATCCCATTCTGGGCACAGTCCTGCTCTGTAACCTGGAAGGTTCACCCCGCCCCCCACGCCAAGGCAGCCACTGTCCGATGAAAGTGGGCCCCATGCCCCTTTGATTATTCACAGCCCGTCTTGCACTCTGCTCTTCATTCTGCTCCCTGGCTTCTGGCCCCTGGGTCCTTTTCTTGTTATCTGGCCCACCTCTCGGACTTCGGACTCTCTGGCTTCTGGCTTCCCTTGTAAGTTCAAGCCACAAACCAGACCCAGGTGTTGCAGCCGGTGACCTCACATCAGTACCAGGAGCCAGCCCAGGAAGTCCACCCCTCCCAACTCCGGAAGTAGTTCCAGCCTCACTCTCCCCTGCACTTCCGTGGACCAGTTCCTGCCTTAGATGAACACTGAGAGTTATCCTCGGCTGGGCTGGCTCTTTGCTTCCCCTCGGGCCCATGAGCCATTGTCCCCAGCCAGCGAGGCGCATCTCGGAAGCACCATCTCCTCGGGCTCTTTTTCCTGTCTGGATTGGGCTCATTTACTAAAAATTAGTTGGGAATGAAAAAAGCCCCTAGTTTATTAGCGTGCTATTATTCCCCTCCTGCCATCCCCCTGCAGCATGATGGATTGCCTGGTGAGGGGATGCAGCCTCAGCCGGGGAGTCAGCAAGCTCCACGCTGTCCCCGGCGCAGACAGATGGGGAGGCCAAGTCCTGACCATGATTGATTAGCTCCGCAAAGCCTGTTGAGTGGAGTTCCATCAAGATTGATGCTTTCTCCTCATAACAGCATTTCCAAAAAGTTTCTATTACATTTTGATTATGTTTATAGCATCTCGCTGGTCCGGGGGAAGATGCAATTTTGCTCCCAATGTGTGTCTCCGTGGGCCGTTCAGTGCCTTACACGGCCCTGCCTGCTTGGCCTCTGTTGAAGGCCTCTCACTTGCTGGCCAGCAGGAAAGACCTCCGTTGCCTCCCAAAATCAAGTTGGAGGAAGCCAGTGTCCACTCAGCTGGGGCCCAAAGCCCAGTGGCCTGGCAGCTTTGATATTCGAGGGCCAACCCCACGGTGGTTCTAAGGCCTGGGCCTGAAGGTAAAGAGGAACCAGAGAGCAGAGGCGTCTCCTGAGACATGCAGGATACTGGGAAAGGAACTGGGCAGCCCCCATTTGTCTCCCTGGTTCCCATGGGCACAGTCCAGGACCTTGTCAAGTGTCTGGTAAACTCCATATTTAAATATTTATTTGTGTGTATGTGTGTGTGTGTGTGTGTGTGTGTGTGTGTGTGTATGTGTGTGTTTCATAGCTTATCCCACAAGGGATTTGAGTGATTTACAGGACATGGTGAAAAGTGAATAAAGAATAAGAATTAAGACCAGGGAAATGCAAATCAGCCAAGAATGTTCAGACCAAAAAGAAAAAATAAAATAGAGATGCAGCAATATATATATTTATCTTATTTGGTACCTATATGAGATGATAGGTATACACTAAATTATTGTGACAGTCACTTCATGATGTATGTAAATCAAATTATTATGCTGTATACCTTAAACTTATACCATGCTATTTGTCAATTATATCTCAATAAGACTGGAAGAAAAATATAAAATAATATATATATTTGATATATGTATATTTGATATACATTATGTACATGTTTGATAGATAGATAGATGTGTGCATATATATATATATCGAGTAAGATCCCACAGTCTTTATGCTGGGGCCTTTAATTAGGTCTGAGTTTCCTAATAGTGAAAGAGAAAAAGGAAACAAAACGAGTTACTTAGGTCTTACTGTCATTAATAAAAGAATGAAAAAAGTCAGTTCCTCAAGGGACTCTTAGGGTTCCTTCAGTTGTGATTCTAAAAGAAATTTCATACTAGAGAGCTCTTAATTAGAGACTGTGAGAACTGTCTCTTAAGCCAGTTAAAATGTTTCTCAGCCTGACACTATTGACGTTTTGGGATGGACCATTTTTGTTGAGGCGGGTCTGTCCTGTATGTTGTACGGTGCTGGCCTCTACCCACTAGATGCCTGTCGCACTCCCCTCCCCAGCTGAGACAACCAAAATGCACCCAGATACTGTCAAATACTCCTGGGGGTAGAGTTACCAGATTTAGCAAATAGAAATTCAGGATGCCCAATGAAATTTGAACTTCAGATAAACAACAAATAATATTTAAATATAAGTATGACCCATGCAATATTTGGAACATACTTATACTAAAGAATTATTCATTTTTTTAATCTGAAATTCAAATATAACTGAGAATCCTGTGTTTTAACAAGTAACCCCCCACCCCCGCATGAGCAACATCTTTTGATAGGAAGAAGACCCTCAGAAAACTTTTCCAGCGTAATACACTGCAAGGTGCCCACTCCCTACACCAGATTTTTTTAAGTGTTATAATAGTGAAAATGTGGGGGGGGGGCGGTTTCCAGTGCTTCTATTTATTTACAAGTAACCAGCAGTTTGTCTTCTGTTTCATATCTTTTTTTAACTGTGAAACTCCATTGTGAAATATGTTGCAAATAAGTTATACAAATTTTTTCACCAAAAAACAAACCAAAACAAACCTCTGATTGATAACCACTGTGTTAATGCACACAGAATAGCCCTTCAGGTAATGAAGCCAGGGGGTTCCATCAGGCTGTTTCTCGTAGCATCCATACAAGGACTCAAGAAGATAACTCTACAATAACATTTTTAAATAGCAATTCTCCAGTGTTCTAAATAATATCATCCTTCCACACCATTTTCTACTTGATGTAAGGTTAAAACCTAGAGATACTTCACTACAACCTGCCCCTAGCCTACCTACCCAGAATTCTTTTGCAAAAAGGCAAACAGGTGTGTTTCACCTCCTGGCCCTGAATGACCCCATGCTGGCTTCCTGTGACCACTGGGATTACCAAATAGACAAAAGCCATCTTCAGAAATAATCCATTCTTGGATTACTCAATTGTAAAAACTGGTTAGGCATTTAGAAAAATAGCAAGTTGGATGTCTTCCTCACTCTCCATTCCAAAATAAATTCCAGATGTATCAAACTCTTCAACATAGAAATAAAATCAGAATAGTACTAGAAAAAAATATGGGATAATTTTTGGAATTTCAGAATGAGAAAAGTCTTGGTGTAGCTTTCTGGACACAAGATCCAGGAGACATTGAATAAAAGAAAAGATTGGGAGATTTAAGTACATTAAAAAATTTAACTCTCTGGGCTTCCCTGGTGGCGCAGTGGTTGAGAGTCTGCCTGCCGATGCAGGGGACACGGGTTCGTGCCCCAGTCCGGGAAGATCCCACATGCCATGGAGCGGCTGGGCCCGTGAGCCATGGCCGCTGAGCCTGCGCATCCGGAACCTGTGCTCCGCAACGGGAGAGGCCACAACAGTGAGAGGCCCGCGTACTGCAAAAAAAAATTTAACTCTCTGTATGGCAAACAGAAAAAGAAAAGTTACAAACTCAGGGAAGAAATATATGCAACATAAAATAGAGACCTAATTTTTCCATTACATAAAGAAGATTTCAGAAATCAATATAAAGGAAAAAATAGAAAACTAGGCTTGAAAAAAATGAACAGAGAGTTCCCAGAAAAAGAAATATAAATGGCTTTTAAACACATGAAAGAGTGGTCAACCTATCTCAGATACAAATCAAAACTATAATTTTAAACATTTTTTTAATCTATCAGAAGAGCGAAGATCAAAATATTTAATAACATGCTGTCGGTAAAAGTAGGAGGAAACAAAGACTGTGTTCTTGGGAATATGCATTGGTCCTCACCCTTGGAAGTCATTTTGGCAGTATGTATTCAAATTTTAAATGTCTAAGTCCACTTTCGATATTTACTTCACAGATATTCTCATATACGGTGCAAAGATGTACGTACAAGATGATTCTTAAAGCATTCTTTTTACAGCAAAAGTTTGTGAATAAACTAAATGCCCACCACTACAAACGTCTTAAATAAATTATGGTACATCCATGAAAAGAAACACAATTTTAAAATATGGGGTGGCTGTAGAACATGTAGTGATAAGGAATGATCTCCAAGATATATTGTTAAGTGAAAAAAAGAAGGTGCCAAACATGTTTAGAGGATGGTAAGAAAAAGGAGATGTATGAGCAAATGTACCTTTCATATCCATATCTGTATTCTTGTGGAGCTAAGCACAAGAAACTGGTTATATTGAATTTCTCTGGGGAGTGACTATAGGCACCTGGAATGAAAGGTGAAAACAAGACATACTTTTTTTCTTTTTTTTTTTTTTAATTGGGGTATAGTTGTTTTACAATGTTGTGTTTAGTTTCTAATGTACAGAGAAGTGGAGTTCCCCGTGCTATACAGCAGGTTCTCATTAGTTATCTATTTTATACATATTAGTGTATATATGTTAGTCTCAATCTCCCAATTCATCCCACCACCCGCCTTCCCCCCTTGGTGTCCATACGCTTGTTCTCTACATCTGTGTCTCTATTTCTGCCTTGCAAACCAATTCATCTCTACCATTTTTCTAGATTCTACTTATATGCGTTAATATACGATATTTGTTTTTCTCTTTCTGACTTACTTCACTCTGTATGACTGTCTCTAGGTCCATCCATGTCTCCACAAATGACCCAATTTCATTCCTTTTTATGGCTGAGTAATATTCCATTGTATATATATACACATCTTCTTTATCCATTCATCTGTTGATGGACATTTAGGTCGCTTCCATGGCCTGGCTATTGTAAATAGTGCTGCAATGATAATTGGGGTGCATATGTCTTTTTGAATTATGGTTTTCTCTGGGTATATGCCCAGTAGTGGGATTTCTGGGTCATACGGTAATTCTATTTTTAGTGTTTTAAGGAATTTCCATACTGTTCCCCCTCATGGCTGTATCAATTTACATTCCCACCAACAGTGCAAGAGGGTTCCCTTTTCTCCACACCCTCTCCAGCATTTATTGTTTGTAGATTTTCTGATGATGCCCATTCTAGCCAGTGTGAGGTGACACCTCATTGTAGTTTTCTTGGACAAAAATCACAGCAAGATCTTTTCTGACCCACCTACTAGAGTAATGGAAATAAAAACAAAATGGGACCTAATGAAACTTGAAAGCTTTTGCACAGCAAAGGAAACCATAAACAAAACGAAAAGACAGCCCTCAGAATGGGAGAAAATATTTGCAAACAAATCAATGGACAAAGGATTAATCTCCAAAATATACAAACAGCTCATGAAGTTTGTATGGGCAGAAGACCTAAATAGATATTTTTCCAAAGAAGACATACAGATGGCCAAGAGACACATGAAAAGATGCTCAACATCACTAATTATTAGAGAAATGCAAACCAAGACATACTTTTTTTTTTTTTTTTTAGCGGTACGCGGGCCTCTCACTGTTGTGGCCTCTCCCGTTGCGGAGCACAGGCTCCGGACGCGCAGGCTCAGCGGCCATAGCTCACGGGCCCAGCCACTCTGCAGCACGTGAGATCGTCCTGGACCGGGGCACAAACCCGCGTCCCCTGCATAAGCAGGCAGACTCTCAACCACTGCGCCACCAGAGCAGCCCCACATATTTTTTAATGAACACACAGTTTGAATATCTGCAGATTCCACATCCATGGATTCAACCATTCACGATCCAACCAACCGCAGATCATGAACTTAATTCATGGTCCATGGTTGGTTGAATCCAAGGATGCAGAGCCCGCAGATACACAGGGCCAACTGTGGGACTTGAGTATCTGCAAATTTTGGTATCTACCACGGGCCCTGGAACCAATCCTCCACAGATACTGGGGGATGACTGTATACTAAAAGCCACTTATACACATTAAAAGGGTGAACTTTACATATGTGAATTATAGCTCAATAAAGCTATTTTTTAAAGAGTGAAACAGCTCAATAAAAAAATCTCAACAGTAAAAAAACAAACATTCCAGTTAGAAAATGGCCAAAAGTTACAAAGAGACATTTCACAGAAGAGGATCTACAGGTGGCAAATAAGCACATGAAAAGATGTTTGGTACCATTAGCCACTGAGAAAATGCAAATTAAAACCACAGTGGGATATCACCTATAAGAAGGACTAAAACGAAAAGTAGTAACAACACCAAGTGCTGGCAAGCATGCAGAGAAACTGGATCACTCATACATAGCCAGTGGGAATATAAAATGGTTCAGCCACCCTGAAAAACAGTTTGGCAGCTGGTTATAAAAACTAAACTTACAATAACTGTATGATCCAGCAATTGTACTCTTGGGCGTATGTCCCAGAGAAATGAACATTTATGTTCATATATAAGTGAAACTGTATGAAAACCTGTACATGAATGTTCATAGCAGCTTTATTAGTAATAGCCAAAAACTGGGAACAACCCAGACATCCTTCGGGGAATGAATGGTTAAAAGAACTCTAATGCATCCATACCATGGAATACTACTTAGCAATAAAAAGGAATGAATTACACATGCACAAGCTCTGTGAATCTCCAAGGAATTATGCTGAATATTTTTATAAAAAGCCAATCCCAGAAGGTTGTATACTGTATGATTCCACTTATATAAGATTTTAGAAATGAACGGACTGTTGGTTGCCAAGAGTTGGAGATGGGCTGGGGGATGGGAGGAGGTGGGTGTGGTTATTTAAGGGCAACAGGAAGGATTCTTATGGTAATAGAAGTGTTATCCATCTTGAATGTGATGGTGAATTAACAAACCTACACATGTGATAAATTACACAGAACTAAATACACACACACACGTACAAGTACAAGTGGGGAAATATTAGTAAGATTTGTGATTTGTATCAGTGTCAATATCCTGGTTGTGCCATTGTACTATAGTTTTATAAGGTGTCATCACTGTAGGAATATGGGTAAAATGCACACAGAATCTCTTTATTACTTCTTACAACTGCATATGAATCAACAATTATCTCAAAAATGAACGTTTAATTTTAAAACCCCTACCTAATATGATGGAAGAAAGAGAGGGAGGGAAGGAAGAAAATTAACACTTACTATGGATTTACCATGTTCCAAAATCCAGGCTGTTTAATACCTGATTGGAGATAAATATTATCATTATTATTATCCCCATTTTATAGATGAGGAAACTGAGGCTTAGAGAATAACTGTCCCGTTCACAAAGACACGCTTTGAGGAGTCAGGAGTCAAGCCCTGCTCCCTGACTCTCCCTCTGCCTGTCTCCATCCTTTAGGCAAACACAGCCATCAATCACATGTAGGCAATGACTGCATTACTCAAGAGGAAATTGAAGCCAGACAGTAAGATGCAGTCCACAAAATTCATGATTTCTTCCCCCACCCCCTCTCCCTCTATTTGGTCCCTTTTTCATATGGATCGGGTTTTTATTTCTGCGTTTATTGCACACGCAAATTACAGATGAGAGCATCGACTACCCAAGTCATTACTCAGAGTAGCATCTCCCCAACTGCCACCAGACAAGGACCGAACAGCTTGTGGTTAATTTGCTATATAATCACTGCCTGTGACAGGGGGGCAGGGCTGTGCCTGTGCTAATATTAGGAAAGGGGAAGCTGAGCAGAGAGAACTCCTGGGGTATAGGGAGGAAGCATGGTATTGAACCAGGGAGAAAAGAAGAGAGCTGATGGGGAGCAGAGGGAAGGGGCTCTGTCCCAGTCAGAGGCATTTCTTCCTCTACCAAGGAGTAGAATTGCTCTGTCCCATTAGTCGTGTCTCCAGGAAAGAGCCAAGCACAATCTGCATTCTCCAAACCTCCACCACCTCTGCTCAGAGAAGGAATGTCTGTATGCACACCTGCAACCACAGGGATGGGTCAGAGGCTGGAGGAAATTGACCAACAGGCAAGCTTTACACCCCTATACTAACGTCCTAACAATTCAGTAAGAAAAAAGACCAACCATCCAATAAAAAATGGGCAAAGGATCTGAACAAGCAGTTCTCAGATTAGGAAACTCCACCCCGAAACATACAAAAAGATGTTCAGCTTCAGTCTTAATAAAAAGGAAATGCAAATGAAAACCACAATGAGATACTATTTATTTACCTATCAGATAGACAGTGAGCAAAATGTTTGATCGCACACTGAACGGGCGGGAGTGTGGAGACACCATGGCTCTCAAAGGCTGGTGAGAGTGTAAATTGGCAGAGTCTCCGTGGATGGCAATTTGGCACTCTGTCAAAATGTTTGAGGCATGTACCCATTGGCGCATAAATCCTTCTGCTCAAGAATTCCACAGACATACTTGCATATATGTATGCAGAGTTGGATGTACAAGGCAGCACGGTTTATAATAACAGAAGATTGGAGATAGCCTGAATGTCCATCAACAGGGGACTGCTTAAATAAACTACCGTACATCCTTCCAATGGAAATCTTTATGGCTGTTAAAAAAGGAGGAGGCAGCTCTTTATGTTTGGATATGAAACAATCTCCAAGATACATTGTTAAGTGAAAAAAGCAAAGTGCTGAACACTGATTAGAATGCTGCTCTTCGTGAGGGTTTTTTAAGGATATAGACACATATATATCTTCGCTGATATATGCAGAGTATCCTGAAAGGTTGACAATTTTTTTTTTTTTTTTTTGCAGTACGCGGGCCTCTCACTGTTGTGGCCTCTCCCGTTGCGGAGCACAGGCCCTGGACGCGCAGGCTCAGCGGCCATGGCTCACGGGTCCAGCCGCTCCGCGGCATGTGGGATCTTCCCGGACCGGGGCACGAACCCGCGTCCCCTGCATCGGCAGGCGGACTCTCAACCACTGCGCCACCAGGGAAGCCCCAGGATGACAATTTTTGCAATATTTGGTTCTATAGAGGAAAAAGGGCTCTGGGGGGTGGGAACAAATTGGAAAGGAGGCTTGTTACTCACTGTTCACCTCTTTTACAGTTTGCTGTGTGTGTGTATGTGTAACCCATTCTAACTGATAAGTAATAATTTTTTTAAAACCTCTGTTGGTTGCTCTTGCCTTCTTGGCCTGATCCCCAAGGCCCTTGATGGTTTGATTTAAGCCTATTCCCCTTCATCTCCTGACATGACACCCCTAGCACACACCTCTCAGAGACACTGAATTTCTCACTTCTTCCAAAGGCATCACGCTTTTTCATACCTCAGGACCATTTCCAACGCCCACCAGCAGTGTATGAGTCCCTTCTTCTATGACAAAGATGGATCTCCTTGCCTTGGCCTCAAAGCCTCATACAGTCTGGCTCCCGCCAGCCTCAGGCATCTCATCTCCCTGCACTCTGCTCCTTGTTCTTTTTCTCCAGCCACACTGTCCTTCCACTTCCTCCAAAATCTCACACTCCCTTCAGCCTCCAGGCCTTTACTAAGGCTCTTGCCCCTACGACCGGGTCCCTTCCTGATCCCATTACCAGTATGACCCTTGACCCACCTGAGCTTCTCCTTTGTATCACATACCACAATTTCACTTCAATCTGTAATTATGCTAACAGGTAAAGAACTGACAGGACTAAGTGTTGGCAAGGATGTGAACAATGGGAACCCACACATACGGCTGATGAGAGTGTAAAGTGGACTATATAGTCTGGCAAATTTATCCCTAGGTATTTATCCACAAGAAATGAGTGCATCTATCCATAAAAAGACATGAACACCGATGTTCATAATGGCTTTATTCACAATAGCCAAACACTGGAGACAACCCAAACACTCATCATCAGTAAGAGAATGAAAGAACAAATTGTGGTATATCCATATGACGAAATACTACATAGCAATAAGAGAGGAAAAACTACTGATAAACACAGTATGGATGGATCACAAAAATATTATGCTGAGTAAAAGAAGTTAGACATAAGAGAGTACATATTGTACGATTCAATTTATATGAAATTCGAGAATAGGCAAAACTAATCTGTGGTGGTAGAAGTCAGAAAGAATAATGGGGGAAGGTATTGTCTGGAAAAGGGTATAGGGAGCTTTCTGAGATGGTGGAAATGTTCTGTATGTTTATATATATATATATATATATATATATATATATGTAAAATTTGATGAATATATGTATGTAAAAATTCATCAAGCTGTATAGATATGTGATAAAGCAAACAGACAAAATGTTCATTGTAGAATCTAAGTGGTGAGTATATGGGTGTCCATTGTACACTTCTTTCTCCCACACTGTAGTGGTTTAACACAATAAATGTTTATTTCCCAGTCATGTAATAGTCCGGTGCAGGTTTCACTGGTCAATGGGAGGCTTCCCTCCTCACAGTAAGACTCAGACCCAAGTTCCTTCCATCCTGTGGCTCCAACATCCCCTAGCACCGTGGTTCTCAATTTGAAGTGGTTTTGTCTCCCCTACCCACCCAACCCCAGGCATTTTCAGTGCCTGGAGAGACCTCTGATTATCATGACTGGGGAAGAGAGTGCTACTGGCATCCAGCGGGTAGAAGCCATGGATACTACTAAACATTCTACAATGCACACGCTAACCTCCCACAACCAAAGTGTATCCAGTTGAAAATGTTGATACAGATGCTGTAGAGAAACCCTGCCCTGGGAGATCTTAACCTAAAAATCCCAAGGCATCCTTGGAGAGAACTTTATTTCAAAATAATTGGCTTCCCTTATCATTCTAGGGATTAAACTTCAATCAGAAGTATGATTGAGCATTATTATGCTGAGTGGGGGTCTATAAGCATCACTAGCCTGCCAAATGGTCCACGGAACACAAAAAAGTTAAGAATCCCAGCTAGGGACATTGGTTAAGGTTTACGTGTCTATCGATGTAATGCCCATACTAATAGAATAAGGGACAAAAATGACATGATTTTCTCAGTAGATGCAGGGCAGGGTTTACAAAGTGACTGCTGATGGACAAGGAATTTCTTTCTGGGATGATGAAAATGTACTAAAATCAGGTTATGGGGATAGTTTCACAACTCTTTAAAATCCACTGAATTGTATACTTTAAATAGGTAAATGTTATGTCTATAAATTGCATCTCAGTTGGGTTTTTTTGTTTGTTTGTTTCAGAAAAAAAAAAAGAATCCCTGCTAAGGCCTCAATGTTCTCTGCCTCTAACCAGGTAGAAGAAGAGGTTGGAGAAGGCAGACCCACTTCCTAACCTCCTTGACTTAAAATTAATACAAAGTATTCCTGTTCATAGCCCACTGGTAAGAATTAGTCATATAGTGCCACCTAGACGCAAGGGAGTCTGGGAAAAATTGTTTCTATCTGGACAGCTGCCCCTAAGCACCAACTCTATTCTGTGAAAGAGGAAGCATGAATTCTTGGAGGCCATCTAATAATGCCACCCCTAATAATGATGATGATAGTAATAAGAAGAAGAAGAAATGCTAAAGATAAATAATAACAACTAGCAATCATTAAGCACTTCCTCTGGCCCAGTCATTGGGCTGAGAGCTTTACAAGCACCATTCTCTTCAGACCCCCATCCTCCCTATGAGGTTAGAAGACTTCTGCTCTGTGGTCAGATCTGTTCCTCTTCAGCCCTCTGTAGAGATCCTCACTGCCATGGTCAACTCTCACATCTACGCAATCCAGGCAGTCATAGTACCTGTGCCCAGAGGCTGAGGAAGGAGCAGGGAGGCCAGCTGAAGGGGGCTTGAGCCCACTTTAATCATAAAAAACGGTATAAATGAACTTATTTACGAAGCAGAAATAGAGTCACAGGTGTAGAAAACAAATTTATGGTTACCAAGGGGGAAAGAGGGGGAGGGATAAATTGGGAGATTGGGATTGACATATATACACTACTATATATAAAATAGATAACCAATAAGGACCTACTGTGTAGCACAGGGAACTCTACTCAGTACTTTGTAATGACCTATTTCTACTCTTTTTTAAAAGAATCTTATAAAGAGTGGATATATGTATAGGTATAACTGATTCACTTTGCAAAACTAACACAACATTGTAAATCAACTGTACTCCAGTAAAAATTAATTTTAAAAATAGGTCACAGAGACTAAGACCCCAGCAGGCTGACAAGCTGGGCCTGGGTTCTGGACCTCTCAAAAGCCCCCAATTCAAAAACGGTCCTCTTCAGTCTGCCTGTGCTGACCCACTGTGTGCACATCTGCAACTAAGCCCTTCAACAAGACCTCCCTCCAGCTAGAAGACAGCAAGCCAGGAAAATTTATCACCATGTTCACTCTCCATAGCTTCCTATTCCTACAGCAGAAAGCTCCCAAACGATGGTTGTAAAATTATATCTCCTTATCATTAGGGAATGTAGCTTATCATTAAGGAAATGAACAATGGACCCATGGGGTCCAGAGACCTGAAGGCAGGTTTGTTTTATAATCAAAAGTAAGAGCCGATCCCCATGTCTGAGTTCTCTGGGTCAATGGTACATACAAATATTATCCCATTTTGCAGATGGAGGAACTTGACTATGTTAGGTCAGGAACATGCAATTATGGAGCTGGGTGATGGTTTGGGACCAGGGGCTCCCAGGGCACTTTGCAAGGGTACCTGAGCCTCCTGCTTGGAAGTACTGGGTCCAGGCCCAACACACCAGTCTTGATCAAGGGAAGTGGGGGAGTGGCCTGCAGCTACACATACAACAGATGGTAATGGCTGCCTCTCAGATGGTGGGTGGGTTTTTTTTTTTTTAATCGCATAGCATTTTTTCCTTCACATTAGGAATTTTTTCTAAAACCCTCTAAAACCATGAGTTTTACAGCAACAGAGATGGCTGAGTGTTTTTGAGTGATCCAGAGCCCAGACTCAGTCTGCCAGCCTCCTGGAGTCTTGGCCTCTGGAACATACGAATAAAGTAAGTTCAAGCTCACTGCCTGGAAATAGTCCCTGGAGATGGGCTGCCTACTCTTCCCCTGGGATTCTAGAGAATCTAGCTAGAGGAGTCCTGGGATTCTGGAGAACCATCCCCCTGACCATCTTGTCCCAAATCCCAAGGACAAGCTGTAAGCCCAGGAGAATAGGGAGTCAGGGGAACCAGGCCCCCGGTTAGGGTGAGAGCTCCGGTCTCCAAACATGCTTGAGTCTCCATGGGAAGGAACCAAGAGCAGCATACCATCAAACAAGTGACTTAACCTCTCTGAGCTTCAGTTTCCTCATCTGTAAAATGGAGATAAAATATTGTCTGCCTCCTGAGGTTGTTGGGAGGATTGGATTAGGCTTGTAGAAGGGCCTAGTACAGGGCCTAGATCCCAGAACATTCCCAGTGAAGGTTAACTTTGATGATTATTTTCAAGCCTCAAGAAAGAGGAAGGATAATCAATGATACAAAGGCCAGAGTAGATGAGACCTCAAAGCCCAGATGGAAGGGTCATGGATGGACCGGATGGGTCAGAGAAGCCCTTGACCTTACCTAGCAGGAAGGAGGGGCTGCTCTAGGTAGACTGGGGGAAAAACTAAGCCCCCAGTCCTAGCTTTGGTCTCACCTCTGCCCTTGTTCCCACTGCAGAGAAGTCTTCTTGTGCAGTCACTAGATTGTATTGTCAATAAGAAAAATGGTGGTAGACATCCTTAAAGACGTGACATTTCCTGTCCTATAAAGATGCCCTTTACTCAGACAGAAGCAGATAATACTGAGAAGGACATCCTTCATGCTCCCACACAGCATGCCTGCAGCCTGTACAGAAGGAGCAGGGTAGGACCCACTGAGATGTGGTAATTGGACCATGTGAACAGATGCTCTTCGTGGGGATCAAGGTGTCAGTTTTGCAGGGGGACCTGGAAGCACTCAGGCTGGGGACACCAACTTCCAGGAGACTGAATGCAATTCACTGACCTACAGAGGAGCCAGGGTGTGTTTCCTGGTGAGTGGGGATGGGAGATGTGCTGGACCCTTAAAGAGCAAGGTCCCCTGGGTCAGAATGGGACCCTCATCTTGAGTGGAAACTTGAACTACCAAATCCTAAGGGTCTTCCAGATGACAAAGCCTCACTGACATGGAATACTTCCAACAATCCAGGGACCTGAAGATTATGAACCTCATTTTATGGATAAGGAAAAGAGGCTGAAAGAAATGAAGTTACGTCATTCATTCAAGCAATTACTTCAATTTTTTCTTTTTTTTTCAGTACGCGGGCCTCTCACTGTTGAAAAAAGAAATGGTGAACAATAACAAGTGTTGGTGAGTATATACAAAAAACTGGAACCTCATACATTGCTGGTGAAGCGTCTTTGTAAAACAGTTTGGGAATTCTTCAAAAAGTTAAGCGGAGAGTTACCATGTGACCCAGCAATAAGTCCTCGTAACAACTTGTATGCAAATGTTTATAGCAGCAGTATTCATAATGGCCAAAACTTGGAAACATCAGGAAGGTCCACCAAATAATGAGTGGATAAACAAAATGTTTGCATGGAATATTATACAGCATGTATACAATCCATTCCCATGTGTGCAATGGAATATTACTCAGCAATAAAAAAGAATGAAGTACTGATACATGCTACAACATGAATATACTTTGCAAACATTATACTAAGTGAAAGAAGCCTGTCACAAAAACCACATATTGTATGATGCCACTTCTATGAAACATCCAGAAGGGGCAAATCCATAGAGACAGAAAGTAGATTAGTGGTTTCCAGGGGTTTGGAGAAGAGAGGAATGGGAAGTGACTGCTAATGCATGTGAGGTATTTTTGGGGGTGATGTGAATGTTCTGGAATTAGAGAGTGGTGATGACAGCACAACTCTGTGAATATACTAAAAACCACCAAACTGTATACTTAAAATTGGTGAATTGTATGGTATGGGAATTTTATTTCAGTAAAGCTGTTAACCAAAAAACAGATCATAGAACTAAATATAAAACCTAAAACTATAGAACTTCAGAAGACTTCATAGAAGGAAAATCTGTGTAACTGCAAGTAAGGCAAAGATTCCTTAGATATGCCACCGAAAGCATGATTCATCTAAGAAAAACAATTGATAAACTGGACCTCATTAAAATTAAGAACTCTTGGGCTTCCCTGGTGGCGCAGTGGTTGAGAATCTGCCTGCTAGTGCAGGGGACGCGGGTTCGAGCCCTGGTCTGGGAGGATCCCAACGTGCCGCGGAGCGACTGGGCCCGTGAGCCACAACTGCTGAGCCTGCGCGTCTGGGGCCTGTGCTCCGCAACAAGAGAGGCAGCGATAGTGAGAGGCCCGCGCACCACGATGAAGAGTGGCCCCCGCTTGCCGCAACTGGAGAAAACCCTCGCACAGAAATGAAGACCCAACACAGCCAAAATAAATAAGTAAATTAATAAATTCCTACCCCCAACATCTTCAAAAAACAAAAACCTGCAGCTACTCTAACAACTTCTCCATACTCTCTTCAACCTCACCATCCAAACATTCCCAGCATTACTTAAAAAAAAAAAAAAAAATTAAGAACTTTTGCTCTTTGAAAGATACTGTTAAGAGGATGAAAAGACAAGCCACAGACTGGAGAAATATATTTGCAAATGACATATCTGATAAAAGATTTGTATTACAAATATATAAAACTATCAAAACTCAATAATAAGAAAATGAGCACCCCAATTTTTTTAAGTGGGTAAAAACTGTGGACACTTCACCAAAGAAGTTATATGGATGGCAAATAAACCCAGGAAAAAATGCTCAACATCATTATTCATGAGGGCAATGCAAATTAAAACCATGATATGATTCCACTCTACTTCTATCAGAATGGAAGACTCACCATATCAAATATGGGCAAGGATATGGGGCATCTGGTGCATGTGTCTCTCATACAATGCTGGTGAGTGTGTGTCATGGTAATACCACTTTGGAAAAAGCTTAGCAGTTTCTTAAAATGTTAAACATATAGCAACACATGATCCAGACATTTCACTCCTAGGTGTTTACCCAAGAGAAACAAAAGCGTATGCCGATGCAAATACTTATACAGGAATGTGCATAGCAGCATTAGCTGTAATCACCAAAAACTGGAAATAAGCCAAATGTCCATCAACAGTTAAATGGATAAATAAAAATCGTGGCACATTCATGGTATTCAATGCACTATTAGTCCACGATAAAAAGAAATGAACTATTAACACATGCAACAACGTGGATGAATTTCAAAGTAATTATGCTGAGTGAATGAAGTCAGAAAAAAGGAATGCATTCTGTATACTTCCATTTGTATAAAATTCTAGAAAAACAAAGTAATCTACGGGGACAAATCAGTGATTGCCTGGGGATGAGAGGGAGGAGAGATTTAGGAAAGGGCGGGAGGGAGGATTGCCAAGGGACATGAGGAAACTGCTGGGAGTAATGGATATGTTCATTATCTTGAATGTGATGATGGTCCTCCAGGTGTACACGTATGTGAAATCTTTTCAAAATACACACTTTCAATATGAGCAGTTCATTGTATATCAATTATACTTCAGTAAAGTTGTAAAAAAAAAATTAACAGGACTTGTGGATGGTTTGGGTGGGGCAGGTGAGGGGGAAAGAAACATCAGGTGTAACCCCCAAGTTCTTGGCTTGAGCCTCTGAGGAGGGATGGAGGTGCCATTTCCTTTTTTTTTTTTTTTTTTTTTTTGGCCACACCATGTGGCATGTGGGATCTTAGTCCCCAACCAGGGATCGAACTCCTAGCCCCTGCATTGGAAGCACGGAGTCTTAACCACTGGACAGCCGGGGAGGTCCCTGGAGGTGCCATTTCCTGATGTGAGAATACTCAGGAGGGGAGAGAGTTGCAGGGCACTGGAGAGAGGGATTGAAAGTTTCCCTGAGGATGAGTGCCTTGGCCCAGAAGGAGACTATAGAGGGAGAGAGAGAAAGAAAGAGAAGCAGAAAGCCTGAGAGATAGCCCCTGGAGATCAAGGGAGGATGGAGACAGCATCTGGGAAGGGGGAAGTAGGATGAGAACCTGACCCACAAAGTCCCCAGAGACCTTACAGGAGCATCTTGGGCTAAGGGTCCAGGGCAGAGGTATGCCCAGGGCTGGCCCCCAGGCCTGAAAAGGAGGCTGTCTTTGGAAGGACACAGGACGGAATAGGATGTCTCACTCCTCCCCTGGACCTGGCACATACATCTCCACATTGAGATCAGTGTAATTATCCCCCTTAGACAGACAAGAAAACTGAGGGTCACAGAAGTGAGGAGACATCTCCCAAAGTCACAGAGTTGGTATCTAACCCACATCTGGGGGCTCAAGTACTACTTTTGGGCAATGAGGTGCCAGGATAAGGTTCACGGGGGGCCAGGTTTAAACCCAGCACCCACTAACACCCCCCAGGGCACAAGCACATCTGAGGCACTTACCGTGAAGGAGGGAGCACAGCTAATTGCCTGTACAAATTAAGTCTAATGTGGTCGGTTTCGACTTACTTATCTTTCTTTAATTACATTAATCAATTAATGAAGAAGATGGCTTCCTCTTATTATGATTTCCAAGGCCCATATGTTCTTGGGAGTCAGGCTGGCTTTCCTCTCGGCCCCTGGCTTCAGTGGACTACAGGGCAGGCATCGGTAGGAGAACCTGCCCCAAGCCTTCTCCACACTGAAGCTGAGCTCCACGAGGGGAGGGGCAAGAACAAAGTACTGATCCCGGAAGAGGTAACCAGTGGAAGAAGTCCAGACTCCTTATCCAGCATTCAAAGCCCCTCTCCAGCATTGTTCCCTCAACCCATGTTTACAGGCCTGGGCTGATTGATTTCCTGCAAGCTACCGGTGCATGCTTCAGCCGCCACACCCACATAAGTGATATTTCCTCCACCGGGAAGGCCAGTTCCCATCAGTCAGGGGTCCAGGGCAGGCCAGGCAGTCACCTCCTTCCCCGTGCCCTGTAGAAAGCTTGCCTGCAAGATCCTCCTTTATTCATTCATTTCTGATTCATTTCTGATTCATCCATTTCTGATTCAACAAATATTTACAGTCCTTGCTGTCGGGAAGCTTCCAGCCCTTTGGGACAGACAGACATTAAACAGATCTATGATTACATAGGGCAGTGGTTCTCAGCCCATTAGAATCAGCAGGGGAGCTTTTAGGTACGATGCCCAAGCCCCACTCTAGGCATGTTAAAGCACAATCTCTACGGGTAGAGCATGAGTGTGTTTTTTAATTCCCCAGGTGATTCTGATGTGCAGGCAGCACTGAGACCATATCTGAAATGCTGCCACCCAGGGTTGCTTTCCCCAGAGGTTTTTTTTTTTTTTTTTTTTTTTTTGCGGTACGCGGGCCTCTCACTGCTGTGGCCTCTCCCGTTGCGGAGCACAGGCTCCGAACGCGCAGGCTCAGCGGCCACGGCTCACGGGCCCAGTCGCTCCGCGGCATGTGGGCTGTTCCCGGACCGGGGCACGAACCCATGTCCCCTGCATCGGCAGGCGGACTCTCAACCACTGCGCCACCAGGGAAGCCGCCCCAGATGTTTTTGAGAGTGTGATCAGCCAACGGTGCTTTTTATAATTCTTTGTTTAGATGAGATGAGTTTATATTAGCTACTCTGTTTTCTGTGTGTAAATGTGGCATGTCATGGAGAGCAGTGCTTCTCAGGTTCCTACTCACTCTGATCATTTGCCTTTTTTTTTCATAAAAATAAAAATAATTCGCTTCTACTCATCAGACCTTACTATGTGCCAAGAACTGCAGGTTACATTACTGATCTTATTTAATCCTCAGGACAACACTCATGATATCTCTTTTGTAGATGAGGAAACTGTGGTTCGGAGAGGCTGAGGATATTTACCCCCTGTTAAGTGGCAAAGCCGAGAAAACACTGCTCTCTGCCCCACTCCAGTCCACCTTTTCCAAACAGTAATATTGAAGGTACCAATCGCACTCACGTAACCATGCTTGAAACCTCCACAGTACTGTTCTCCTTCGATCATAAGTTTTTCTTAATACTTCATCCCTTTTTCCTGCCCAGACACCTGCTTTTTAAATCTAACATTCATTTAAAAAAATGTTTTTTAGGGCTTCCCTTGTGGCGCGGTGGTTGAAAGTCCGCCTGCCGATGCGGGGGACACGGGTTCGTGCCCTGGTCTGGGAAGATTCCAAGTGCCGCGGAGCGGCTGGGCCCGTGAGCCATGGCCGTTGAGCCTGCATGTCTGGGGCCTGTGCTCCACAACAGTAGAGGCCACAACAGTGAGAGGCCCACATACTGCAAAAAATAATAATAATAATAAAAATTTTTTAATGTTTTTTAAAACCTGATCAGTTTTGAACTGCTTAAAATCATCTCATAACCTCCCTAACATAAATCATGCATTTTTATTTTTTGGAAATTGTGGAACTCAGTTGAATTGAAGAAATTCAAAGAGCAGACACATGAGTTTCCTCTGAGGAACGAAATTCAGATGGAAAGTGGAATTCAAATATACAACAACCTTAAGGTTCATATGGCCCAAAACAACGGAGCTCAAACTTAAAAGTGTGTAACCTCAAGTTCAACAATAATTCTCCAATATATTTGGAAGCCTGTTGCTCATAGCCAATGATGTCTTCACCAGCCAATCAAGCCAGCCATTCTAAGTGGCCGAACCAGTCAGTTTGGCTCCCCTGGAAACGTGCTACAGGATGGAGGTCATTCAAAGACAAGGTGATAACTAGCTTATGTCTTTAGCAGGAGAAATATTTGACTGGTCTGTGTTATAGTCACACACAGACATCCTAGGGTGACCAACGATCCCAGTTTGCCCAGGACTGTCCTGATTTTAGCAAAGGAAGTCCTATGATGCTGAAACGGTTGGTCAGCATCATAACACATGCTCGGCTCATCTCAACATACACGGAAAGGAGTTGCCATTTCCCTTCAACCAGCCATGGGCCTGATCCCAGGGCTCTGAGAGGTGGTTCGTGGCTCCCTGTGGGGCAGGACGTCCTGCCCAGGACTAGCAAAAAGGGTATGTCTTAGTTCAGGCTGCTATAACAGAATACCATAGACTGGGTAGCTGAAACAACAAACATTTATTTTTCACGGTGATGGAGGCTGAAAGTCCAAGATCAGGATGGCAGCATGGTCAGGATCTCGGTGAGGACCATTTTCCTGGTTTACAGATGGCCATCCATCTTCTTGTTATATCCTCACATGGTGGAGAGAAGAGAAAGAACTCTGGTCTCTTCATCCCCTTATAAGGGCACTGATCGCATTCATGAGGGCTTCACCCTCATGACCTAATTCCCTCCCAGAGGCCCCACCTGCAAATACCTTCACACTGGGGATTTAGGCATCAACAAATGAACGTGGGGGGACACGAGCATTCAGTCCATAGCAGAGTACTTGGGGGCAGGAAGGAAACTGGCCCGAGTAGTGACCATGACTTCTGCTGACCACCCTCCGCTCTCCCAGATAAACTTGAGAGAGATTTTGCTCAGATGATTCTGGGGCAGGAACTCCGTGCCAGGCCACGTTAACTTCTCTGAGCATTGCTTTTCTCATCTACCAAGTAGAAAGAATCATCATAACCTCAAAGAATTGTAGTGAGCAGTAAATGAAACAGAGCACATAAAATGCCTCAGACATAGTAAGCACTCAGCTAAGTGTTCATCACTGTCATCACTTTCATCCTCCAGGGCACCGAGGTGGTGGGGAGAGGCTGAAGGAGGAAGGGGAGGGGAAGGGTCCCACATCCTCCCTCAGCCATGGAGCAGGAGACCCAAGTTCCCAATCCTATCTGTTCTCCCTCAAAACCAGCACCGACCTCTCCATCAGGCTCAGAAGCACCATACCTGAGACCAACAATATTTTACGGATGCCCAGCAATGTTTTCATGTCTTTTCATCTTCTTTTACTGTGGTAAGAACACCCACAGTAAGTTGATTTACCCTCCACGTATTTTTAAGTGTACAATACATTACTGTCCACTCTCAATACAATGTCGTACAACAGACCTCTAGACCTTATTCATCTTACTTAACTGAAATTTTTTTTTTTTTTTTTTTTTTTGCAGTACGTGGGCCTCTCACCGCTGTGGCCTCTCCCGCTGCGGAGCACAGGCTCCGGACGCGCAGGCTCAGCGGCCATGGCTCACGGGCCCAGCCGCTCTGCGGCATGTGGGATCCTCCCGGACCGGGGCACGAACCCGCGTCCCCTGCATCGGCAGGCGGACTCCCAACCACTGCGCCACCAGGGAAGCCCTGAAATTTTTTTATTGAATTATATTTGACATATAACATTGTATAAATGTAAGGTGTGCTCATCTGAACCTTTATGCCTGTTGATGAGTAACTCCTCATTTCCTCCTTGCCTGCAGCCCCTGGCAACCCCTGGCAATTCTATGAATTTGCCTATTTTAGTTACCTCTTCTAAGTGGAAGAATTCAATATTTGTCTTCCTATGACTGGCTTATCTCGCTTAGCAAAACGACCCAGAGGTTTATCCACATTGTGGCATATTGCAGAATTTCCTTCTGTCTTAAGGCTGAATAGTATCCGTTGTATGTACATAGCATATTTTTAATTTCTTTTAAAATCAGAAGAAAATTAACTTCGAGTAGATCAAAATGTTTCATTTTTTCTCTCATCAGAAACAAATGAAATTTTTAGGACACCTCCACCCCCGCCGCCGCAAAATCTATTATTTTGGGAGCAACCCAAAACGGCAGAAGTGTCCAGGGTCCACGGAGGTCAGAAGGCAGCCATGCTCAAAACTTCACCTGGACCTGCCTTTTTGATCCCCCCCAACCCTGTCCTAATTCAGGCCGTGTTTGCCTCACTCCTGGATGGTGGCAGGGGCGGGGGGGGGGGGGTAGGGGGAGCCTCCCAGCAGGTGTCTCAGCCTACTGTCTCAAATCCTCCACAGAGCAGCCAGCATGGTCTGTCGAAATCACAAGTGTGACTATGTCTCCTCTCTGCCGAAAGGTTCCCCATTCCACGGCTCCCCATTGCCCTTGGGACAAAGTCCAAACTCCCAGGCTTGGCACACATGGCCTAGGTAGGCAGTCGTATGTAGACCTCCTGCTGCTCCCCTCCATGCCCCCAAGCTTCTTGCTCTCACATCTCCACGCCTTTGCTCTGACCAGAATGTCTTTCCTCTGCAAACTCCTAGGCATCTTCAAAGCCCAACTCCTCTAAAAGAAATTTCACACATTCATCATCTTGTGATTTTGAGTGAATGTCTCCAAGAGGTCAGGACCCATGTTTTCTTGGTCTCATCCCTCCATCCACCACCCCACTGCCTAGTTTAGAGCGGCTGTCCAGCAGGGTTTGTAGAGGCAGCCATGACACTCCTGAGGTCACTGCCAGCATCTGGGCCCTCCTCTGCCCCACTGCACCCCTGAGCTCCTGCAGCCCTGCGGTCCCCAAGTGCTGAGGAACACCCCACGGTCCTGCCTACCCCTTCCTCCTCCGGCGTGCTGGGACTGCAGCATCTCAGGTGCATGGTGGCAAAGCAGCCCTAGGTGAGTGGAACTGTAAACTTCACCTACAATACCCGCTCCAGGAGAAGCCGTCAGCCAGCCAGGACTGGAGGGGTGGCTTTCCAAGCCAAGAAAATCCCAGGGGCCATGTTCAGACTGGCCGAGGCCCAGGAGATCTGGTTCAGCCTTTGTCTGCCTGTGCAGCCCTCTGTGCCTCAGTTTCCCCATCTGCTAAGAGTGGATGTGGCTAAAGCCGCTAAAGAAAGGTTTCTTCCAAGTCTGGCTGCAAAAGCTCTCCCAGGGCCTCCCATCAACCCAGACAGAATTACCAACACAGAGGGAAGAGTGCCACCTACTGACTCCCAGTACTGCGAACCACCAAAGAAATCACCAAAATCTGCAACCCTCAACTTGAGTCAATTAACCTGCATCCTCCCCTTGCATGAAGCTAGGCCACAGCCCCCTCCGCTTGCATGGAGCTAAGGGTCTACCCTCCAGCCTGGCCAAGGAGCTCTGGCCGCACCATTCCCAGCCCCCAAACCCCAGGACAGCCAGGAGCTCCTGTGCCATCCTGCCCCCTGTGTCAGACCCAGCACCAGGGCAGCCCCCAGCTGCACCGCCCACCCTGCCCCCAACCCTGGGCCTGAGGCTGGAGGTAGAGAACAATGATCCCTATTGTGACTAAATTTCTCCCTGAAGATCTCGTTCAAGATGTTAGAGGGAGCGATCATAAAAGGAATTAATAGTTGATTCGCTGTATAATTTCCTAGTTCAATATACTTTAGTGCAGCGGCTAAATGAGCCATCCCGGCCGTTCGGTGGGGGCCAGAGAGCGACTTTATCACCGGGATCTCAGGCTGAGGAATAAAAGCAATTCTTCTGAAGTAATTGCGTCTAATTAAAAGAAACATTTAAAAAGTGTAACCAAAAGGAATTCATTTCAAATGGAAAAATAATGCTGAAAAATAGCCCTGAGCTCTCTTGTCACAGCTAATAGCCAGACAGCCGCAGAATAATTAAACTGTTTGAAATGTCTATGCCATCCTCCTCAGGAGGAGATGGGCACGGCCGAGCTCGTCACCGGCACCGGCCAAAGGGGCAGCTTCCAGAGAGGTGGCCAGGACTGGGACTTGGGGTCAGCCACAGGCTTCCAGGCGGGGTGAGGACCAGGTCACCTTGGGCAAGACTGGAAGAGGTTGGTACCATGGTTGGTCCTTCATAGGAGGAGCCCTGGGCATCTCGTGTGTCTGGGTGTCCCATTAAATCCTCAGAAGAACCCTGCACATCAAGTCTTTTTAATTATCATGATATTATCATCATCAGCTCAAAAAGGGGATTCCCAGTGACAAGGTACGTTGTCCAAAATCACAGCTAATATGGAGCAGAGTCAACATTCAAACCTGGGTCCACGTGCTCCGGTATCCATATCACTCCCGCTACACTGGATGTTAGGACTCAGCTTTGGGAAAGAGGCCTTGTACTTGCTTATGTTGTGGTTCTCAGCCGAGTCTTCACCTAGGGAGCTTTGGAAAGCCTGCCCCAGCCTCCACTCCCAGACGCACTGACTTCATTGGTCTGAGGGCAGCCTGGACATCAGTACTTTTTAAAAGCTGTCCAGGTGACTCTCCAGTGCATTCAGGGTTGAGAACCACTGGTCTAACCCCCAGTTTTCTGGCACGTTTCAACCAGTGGGCATTCCCTGAAATCTTTTTTCTTCATAAATAATTTTTTTTAATTTTTATTGGAGTAGAGTTGATTTACAATGTCGTGTTAGTTTCAGGAGCACAGCAAAGTGAATCAGTTATACATATACATATATCCACTCTCTTTTAGATTCTTTTTCCATATAGGCCATTACAGAGTATTGAGTAGTGTTTCCTGTGCTATACAGTAGGTCCTTATTAGTTATCTATTTTATATATAGTAATGTGTATATGTCAATCCCAATCTTCCAATTTATCCCTCCCTTCTCTTACCCCCTGGTAACCATAAGCTTTATTTCTACATCTGTGGCTCTACTTCGGTTTTGTAGATGAGTTCATTTGTACCCTTTTTTTAGATTCCACATATAAGCGATATCGTATGATATTTGTCTTTCTCTGTCTGACTTACTTCCCACGCATTTCCACTGGCAGGAGTTTGGCTTCAATGCAAAGCAGCAGTGCGAATACTCCCTTTCAAGGTTGCAGCCAGGATGAAAAGGGCTAATCCGGAGCCCGGCACTTACTAGATGCTAAGTAAATGTTAGTTTCCAAACGGAGGGCAGCAAGAAGTAAGAAGATGAAATGTCCAGTGAGCCTTAACTGTAGCTTCTGACTCCATTAAAACCTGGGAAGAAAACTAAATCTGAACGATTTAATAGTGAAGATAATCTGGCCAAAAGCGTTTATGTTCCAACTTGAATTCAGACTGGGGAGATCATGCTGGCTTTAGAGCCAAACATGTATTACTGAATATAAACAAAACCCACATTTTTTTCAAGTTCTTATAGTTATTCAAACTAAGCTCAGGGTTGCCTGTGATCAGGGATTAGGGGGCATGCTTTAATGAAATAGAAGAATAACTTGTAATAAATGAGTTGTTTATATGCTGACAAGCATTTCTAAAGACCTTGGGAAAGCTTGCAAAGTAGGTTTAAATATGCACCTAAACCTTATTTACGCCATTATGATTCTTAGAAAACACCTTCTTTATACATATGCAAAGATCCCCAGCCCTCCTTTCAGAACTGCAAATAGATTCCAATTTTCGAAGATCAATGGCAAAGCACCCATCTGCTCTGCTAATGGTTAAACCCCTTAAAAGGCAACCCAGGATCTCTAAGGATGACAGAGAACTTTGGAACCAGGAGAAGGCAAGCACGACCTTATCTTCTGATGAAACAGGGTGACCCCAGGATTTTTGCAAGTGTGAGGGACCTTCTACAACATTCTGGTATTGCCAGACACACTGACTTCATTGGTCTGAGGGCAGCCTGGACATCAGTACTTTTTAAAAGCTGCCCAGGTGACTCTCCAGTGCATTCAGGGTTGAGAACCACTGGTCTAACTCCCAGTCATCTGGCACATTTTACCCAGTGGGTATTCCCTGAAATTTTTTTACATAAATAATTTTTTTTATTTTTATTGGAGTAGAGTTTCTTTACAATATTGCGTTAGTTTCAGGTGTACAGCAAAGTGAATCAGTTATACGTATACATATATCCCCTTTTTTTTAGATTTCCTTCCCACTTAGGTCACCACAGAACACTGAGTAGAGTTCCCTGTGCTATACAGCAGGTCCTCATTAGATACCTATTTTATATACAGTAGTGTATATATGCCAATCCCAATCTCCCAGTTCATCCCCCTCCCCTTTCCCCTCTTGGTAACCCTAAGTTTGTTCTCTACATCTGTGTCTTTATTTCTGCTTTGCAAATAAGTTCAACTGTACCATTTTTCTAAATTCCACATATAAGCGATATGATACAGTCTTTGTTTATCTCCTTCTGATTTACTTCACCCTCAGTTTCTTCTCCTGTAAAATGGGCTGCACTAACCATCTCACCCTGGGCAGCAGCGTCATCCCAAGGACCAAATTAAAATTCTATGTGAAACCCCCTAGACCAGCACCTTGTCTGGCAGACCCTAGAAGCACAAATAATGTTGACTGAATCTACTTCAGCAGTTATGTTGGCCTTTTATCCTCTTAGATCTTTGGACCCTAGTTGCCCCCTCTCCCCAGTCCATCCTCTGTGATCTCTGTCTCTCTCACATCCTCCTCTCTGCCCACACCTTCAAGCAATCCCTGGGCACTGCACAGATAGAACCAAAGGCTCGGACATGTGGTGGGGTGGGTGGTATTTAGAAGAATGTCTTTCCTGGGCTCCGAGGGGTGTTCCTGAAAAACAGATGCCCTTAAAAGATGCCTTTAATGCCTTAATTTAAAGGCATTAAAGTCATATGCCCTTAAATGCATATTACTGAGTAAAGAAGTCCATCTGAAAAGGCTACATCCTGTATGATTCCAACCATATGACATGCTAGAAAAGGCAAAAAGTATGGAGACAGTAAAAAGATCAGCGGTCAGGGGAAGAAGGAGGAAGGCCTAACCAGAGCACAGGGAATTTTTAGGGCAGTGAAGCTATTCTCTAGGGTACCATAATGGTAGACACAGGTCATTATACATTAGTTCAAACCTATAACATGTACAACACCATAATGTAAACTATGGACTTTGGGTAATGATGATGTGTCCTTGTAGGTTCACCAGTTACAGCAAATGTACCACACCGTGCGGGACGTTGATAGTGAGAAAGACTCCTTTCGGTGGGAATTGTGTACTTTGCATTCAATTTTTTTTTTTTTTTTTTGCGGTACGAGGGCCTCTCATTATCGTGGCCTCTCCCGCCGCGGAGCACAGGCTCTGGACATGCAGGCTCAGCAGCCACGGCTCACGGGTCCAGCCGCTCCGCGGCATGTGGGATCTTCCCGGACCGGGGCACGAACCCCTGTCCCCTGCATCGGCAGGTGGACTCCCAACCACTGCGCCACCAGGGAAGCCCTTCCATTCAATTTTTCTGTGAATCTAAATCTCCTCTAAAAATAAAGTCTACATTTTTAAAAAGGATGGAAGATCCTTTCAGTACCTTGGTCCTCGGCAGATGCCAACAGCAGTAACCAGATTAGAGGAAGAGCTGTGGCGGGTTGGTGGGGGGGATGGGAAGGACAGGGGTGAAAAAGGTACACGCCGAGGCATGATGGCAAGAATAAGGGTGCAAAATGTAAACGTCCAGCCAGAATGCCAAGGGAGTAGCGTTAGATCCGTAGACCCAGCCTGCCCTGGGCCCTCCCATCCTTAGCCATCGCCAGCCCTGATCCAGCAAAGTCAAAACTTTCAGGAGGGAATATGCCTAATCCTCTAGCCCTCCCAGTCTCTGCCCGGCATCTTCATTTCCCTTTATTTGCTCTTTATTTTCCCTCTACCACTATAAGCTCAAGTCATCCAAACTTTCCCTTTAACACTGAGCCTCCCTAATTAAGCTAACATTATTAGAAGGTTGAAAAAAAAAAACACCTCCCAAATTCTCTTCGCATTTCAGTAGCTCTTTAATATGCGAGGCAACGAGAGATGCGCTTCTCCTAATTGCCAGTCCCTGGAGTAGCCGGTCAGAAAATGAATTGATGCATTTTTTTCCTTATGAACAATGCATGTAGCACAAATTGTGGCGGCCGTCACCAGAGATTTAATTACAAAATATCATTACTTTCACACATCATTTCAGATTTGGCCTGATCAAATCAAAGTGAGGGCAAGAGGGAGAGAAAACTGCACTCCTAGCAGGGTCACTCATTCAAGGGTGGCTGGAAAGTGGGCGGGAATTGGCATTGTTGAAATGTCCTCGGGGCGGGGCCGTTGCTGAGAAAGCAGCTGCCAGAGACATAAATGGAAAAGGAGATTCCTGGGGTTCAGTGTTTCAGCGAAGCAGAGGTTGTGGGCTGTGCGAGGGTCCCCAGGGCATGGAAAGGTCTCCCAACGGAAGAATCAGGATGAAGAGAGCATCACAATTCTGCAACTCAAAGGTGCTACAGAAATTCCCTTCTGGACTTCCCCAGTGGCACAGTGGTTAAGAATCCACCTGCCAATGCAGGGGACATGGGTTCGATGCCTGGTCTGAGAAGATCCCACATGCCATGGAGCAACTAAGCCCGTGTGCCACAACTGCTGAGCCTGCATGCCACAACTGCTGAAGCCCATGCGCCTAGAGCCCATGCTCTGCAACAAGAGAAACCACCGTAATAAGAAGCCCACGCACCACAACAAGGAGTAGCCCCCACTCACCGCAACTAGAACCCGCGCACAGCAATGAAGACCCAACTCAGCCAAAAATAAATTAAATAATTAATTTTTTAATTAAAAAATAAATAAATTTTAAAATAATAATAATACATGGTGTGAGTTTCATACGGTGACATTGCTTCTCCACATCACGTAGGGACTGTTTTACAGCGCTGAGAACAAATATCGTATGGCTACCCAAAGTCATGGCAGATCTATTGCAAATATGGTCCCAATTTTCCCTTCCCTGTAACCACATTCCTTGCCGTATGACTTCGTGGCTCCTCCCATTGAGAGATGAAGTCCATTTCTGCACATCTTGAACCTGGGCTGGCCTTGTGACTTGCTTTGCCCATCAAAACGTGCTAGAAGTGACATTGTGCCGGTTCTGAGCCCAGGTCTCAAGCAGCTTTTGCATGCTGCTGTTTCTTCCCTTGGAACCCTGCTCAGCCACCATGAACACAAGCTTGACCTAGCCTGCTGGAGAATGAGAGAGCACAAAGACCAAAATGAGTCATCCCAGCCAAAGCCGTTCTAGACCAGCCAGCAATCAGCTGACACAGGAGGGGGCCCCAGCCGAGAGGAGCAGAGCTGTTCAATCAAGCCCAGCCGAGATCTGCAGAACCAACCATCAGGTGACCCAGAGAATTATGAGTTAGATCAATAGTTGTTGTTGTAAGCCACTAAGTTTTGGAATGATTTGTTACATGGCAGTAGCTAATTGATACACACACTTGGGGAGGGGGTGCCTCGTGAGAAACAAGAGAGGAACCTGTAACACGGTGTGCTGCTGACATATCCAACATGTGTGCAGAGTGATGTGAACGCCTAGGAGGGAGGACTTAGTTCTTCAGGGACGAAAGAGGGGCCAGTTAGAGGAGGCTTTCTGGAAGAGAAGATATGAGCACGTTTGTCCCAGGAACTCACCAGACAGAAGAAAGAACACGGGCAAAGGCATAACATCGTGAAGAGAGAGGGGGCTTGGTCAAGAGCAGGGAGCTTGGGGCTCCTCTAGGACATGCAAAGGGGCAGAGCTAAAGGCACAGCATCAGCTAAGGAGCACCTGGCTGGGAGGAGGTGGGGAGGCTCGTATGAACATCTGCTAGGGCTGCAGAAGATGAGGCCAGAGGCTCAGACAGGGGTGCTCCCGGACAGATAGAGTCAGGGCTGGAGAGCCAAGGAGGAAGCATGACTCCTCCACCAGACCCACGCTACTCCTGGACATGATATAGGTCTCAGGGGTGTCCTGGAGCAACCGTAAGACAAGACCATTTCCTCCACTGTGGGGTCTTAGCAAGTCTGTCCTCTCTGAGCCTGAGGGTGTAGGATTCTCACCCCAGCTTCTCAGAGGTCCTCCCAAGGAGATCAGGAAATGAAGCCTGGGAAGGTGCCTTGTAAACTAGCAGACTCATGCAATTGGATGGGGTGGGAGTTATTCTCATTCCTCATTCTATGTATTTTCTCCAGCTTTATCCAGCAAAGGGAATTTTCCTCCCCAAAAAATGAAAAAAAAAAAAAAAAAGACCTGCACATCAGTTGGAATCCCACAGGAAGCATACAGCAATTGAGGGGAGTTTAATTTTTTTTAAGTTGAGCGGGATGCAGGAAAACTGACCAGGATGGTGCTGAACCTCAAGGATGACAGCAGTGGGGAGGCCTGCAGGGGAACGGTTACTGGGACAGAGAGGGGGAAGGGGCTACTGGCAGCAGCTGTGGTTCCTGTCACCAATCTGGTAGGGAGGGAGGTGGAGAAATCAATGCCCCAGATCTCACTCTCCTCCCCCTCCAATCTCCAGCCAGAACTCCCACTGGTTGGGCCCATCCAGAAGACAGAGGGCAAGGAAGGTCACGATGCAGTCCTCACGGCTCACCTGCTCAGTGCCAGAGCAAGGTAGGAAAAGTGGACGGTGGACCCAGGGGCACATGGAAGACATCCAGCACCACCTCCTTAGAGGATGTACAGGTTTCAGGAGGAGAAGAAGGCAGACACTCCAAGACCTGCCATGAAATAGGCCAGGGACAGGACTACCACCCTTGCATCCAACCTCTTCTCCACGCAGCCTTCAATCCAGAAGTTCTCAAAGTGTGGCCTGGGGGCACCCCTAGGGGTCCCTGGGATCCTTTCAAGGGGTCAACAAGGTCAAAATATTTTCACAATAATCCTAAGATGTTATTTGCCTTTTTACTCTCCTTCTCTCACAAGTGGGTTTTTCTAGAGGCTACTTGAGGCAGCCACAATCCCCTGAAACGACTGTTAATTCCTTCCTCTTCCAACTGTGTATTTCAGTGAGGGCAGATTTTCTTTATACATTTGAACCAAAACAAGTTATCACCAGAATCAAATGCAGAAGCAGATATGAGAATCTAGCAGTCTCTTATTAACCTTAATCATTTAAAAAATGTGATGTAAATTTATGTAAAAAAAACTTAATGTAAAACAATGCCACTCTTCTCACGTATTTTCCCTTGTTTTGGAAAATATAGATATTTTCTGTTAAAAACGTGATTTATATGTATATGTATAGCTGATTCACTTTGTTATAAAGCAGAAACTAACACACCATTGTAAAGCAATTATACCCCAATAAAGATGTTAAAAAAAAAAAAAAGTGATTTATGCTGACACGTAATAGGTTGATTATTGTTATTATAAATGAATTAATAAATATTTTTAAGTTTCCATTTTGATTTCTAATACAGTAAATATTGATAGAGATAGCCCACATAAACAAAACTTCTTTGAGGTATTCGATCATTTTTAGACAGGTAAAGGGGTCCTCGGATGAAGAAGTTTGGTACGCACTGCTCTATGGGATGCTCAGAACAGCTATCTATACTAACCACACTGACTGTAACTAACACTGCCCACCTCCTGTTAGGGAGGAGGACACTAAGGCTTGGAGACAGGACAGGAGGACAACTCCCCAGTCTCACACAGCTGGCTGATGGCACAGCCGGGATTCCAGTCTGGGCTGTCTGGCACCACGGCACACACACTCTCCCCCACGGCCCCACCACCCATGAAGCGAGACGCCAGGGGAGCAGCAGATGATGGACCAGCACCTGTTCTGCCACCTCCTCCAAGGAGGGAAAATGACAGGGATTGATTGATCTCTATGATCAGCTACAAATGGTCCCTCCGTGTGGCCGTGTTAATCAGCTTCTACCAGCCAGGATCTGACCAGTTTGAAAGGTTTATAGCAACAACGTGGTGCTGATTTATTTCACCTTAATAAAAAAGTGATCAAGGGAAACCTGCATCTATCATTCTATTTATCGCTCGGAGTGATTTATGAACTAATTACACTTGCAGCAGCCGCAGGCTCTAAGGATGGGCCATGGTGAGGAGGTGGGGTCAGGATGGCCCTCGGCACTGCCTGGGACACGCCCGCCCAACCAACCGCCCTTCTCTTCCAGCTTTGCTCCTGATGCCCAAACAAGACTGAATTCTCCAAGGAGTGTCAAGGCTCTGGGAGGAGGTGGGGGGGAGAGCGAAGAAAGGGAGGAGCTGTCCTCTCCCAGCCATTCCCTCCTTCCTCACTTCCTTGTCCCTGGAGCAAGCAGCTCTGCTACCCCAGCTTCCTCCCAGGTCTCTGGAGGGAAAGGGGGTCTTCAGACAAGATCTGGAGGGTATGGATGGTTTGGGGAGGGAAAAGATGAAAAGCCAACAGCCCAAAAAGGGGATTCCAGGCTAATGGGAACCTGCCAGAGGGCCTCCTTTCCTTGCTGCTCCGGGTAGGGCTGCAGGTAAAACATGGGACACCCAGTTAAGTCTGAATCACAGCTAAACAATGAATCACCTTTTTTTTTTTTTTTTGCGGTACGCGGGCCTCTCACTGCTGCGGCCCCTCCCGTTGCGGAGCACAGGCTCCAGACGCGCAGGCTCAGCAGCCATGGCTCACAGGCCCAGCTGCTCCGCGGCATGTGGGATCTTCCCGGACCAGGGCACGAACCCATGTCCCCTGCATCGGCAGGCAGACTTTCAACCACTGCGCCACCAGGGAAGCCCACTATGGACGTTTTAGACCCGATAATTCTTTCTTGTGGGGGTTGCCTTCTGCACTGAAGGATGTTTAGCAGCATCCTGACCTCTACCCACTGGATGCCAGTAGCACCAACCCCACGAGCTGTGATGATCAAATACATCTCCAGACATTGCCAAGTGTCTCCAGGGGGTAAAGTCACCCCCCAGGGAGAACCACTGGTCTAGACGTCATCAGGGATGTTTACACGCGAGCAAAAGCAAACACCCAAACCAGTCTATCTGTAGGGACTTGGGTAAGGTTGTGAGAGCACAGAGAAAGTCCAGAGGGCAAGGCACTGGACAGGCAGCTGGGGTCACCTCTGGGGAGGGAGTGGGAGTGTGGATGGGGAAAAGAGGAGGGTCACAGGAGGCTGTCACCTCCTTGTATTAGCTGTCTGTTTGCCAGGGAGGATGTATGTGTTTCTCCCTTAATTGTCTAACAGAGAGGAAAGAGAGGGGAGAGAAAAGAAAAAGAAGCAAGGAGAGGGGAGGGGAGAGAAGGGGAAGAAGGAAGGAAGGAAGGAAGGGAGGGAGGGAGGGAGAGAAGGAAGGAGGGAGAGGAGGGAGGGAGGGAGGGAGGGAGGGGGAGAGAACCCCAAAAGCCGGGTCTGGGCCAAGGTGCTGTGGGACCTCTGTGCTGTCTTTTCCTCTCTGGTCCTCAAAGCAAAATAAAGGGGGCTGCACCCACAGGAACTCCTGCCCTGTGCTCAACCCGGGTGAGCCCCAAGGTGACCTCTCCCCTCCCTCGGGCCAGTCCTCTGCACTGCAGCCCAGCTGTGACACGGAGAAAACAGCGCTTGGGGCCTCGCTCCCCCTCCCAGCAGCTCGAGCGGATTAGCCTCCTGGGGGCAAGGGGAGGACAGGGTCTGGTCAGCCGCCCAGCTCCACGCTGAGGACTTGGTGGAGGCTTGATTAAATAATTACACAGAACCCACTGAGTAATCACACCGTCTCCAGAAACAAGGAGCATCTTCAGAGGAGGACCCGTTAGTGATTTAGGGGCGTGTGAGTGTGTCTGTCTTCTGCCTATGAGAAAATTATCATCACAAGTCCTCATTTGCAAAATGCATCCACCTCCCCCCATCTCACTCCACCCCCTCCCAAACCCGGGTGTATAACGTAACCCCTGTTCCATGACAGAGGACCCTGAGGCTCGGAGAGGTTCAGAGCTAGTTTAAGGTCCCAGGAGAAGGGTGGGGACAAGCCCAGCTCTGTCTGCCCCAGGGGGTTAGTGCCCAAAGGCGACCAGGAAGTCGGCACAGCCAGGACAATGTTCAGGAGTGAAAGATCCTAAGAGAGATTTCCAGTTCTTTTTTGTTGTTTTTTGTTTTGTTTCCGCACTGGGATTATTTCTCTCCTTTCAATTTTGGAAAACAAACCTACAATAAAACTGGCCCTGTGAGCCTTCCCAAGGTCAGCTGCTGCCAAGACAACAGCCTAGTGTGTCAGGTGAGAGATGGGATGCCCCTGCAGCTACCCTGGTCCCCACCTGCCCAGGCCGAGGAGGGGGTGCTGGATGATGGGGAGCCCAGGGGTTCCAGGGGCTCTGCTGTCAGGCTGGGACCCCCTGGTCTTCCCCAGGGTGAGGGCCACGGGTGGCTGGATGGATGGACGTGAAGACTCTGGCACCCCTTCCAGCCAAGTGTCTGGTTTAACTGAGCTCTCCGTGGCCCAAAGGGGGGTGCCCACAGCCAACTCTCTGCTGGTCCAGCTACCCACCAGCCAGCCACACTGGCTCATTTATGCTGGAGCAGCCCAAATTCATTAATAATGATTAGTCTCTCCTCAAGAAGAGGTTCGCAATCAAAGGGCTATTAAAATTAAGTGCTGGAGGAACGTGGGGGGGAGGGGGAGGGGCACGGAGGGGGGAGGGGCGGGGGAGGGGCGGGGGAGGGTCAGGCAGAGCTGGGCGTCAGTACCCCCGGACTCTGACACCTCCTTGCCGCGGGACCTTGGGTCCATCACACCTCGGCCTCATTTTCGAGGACTTGAGGCTCAGTTTCGCCATCTCCGAAATGGAGGGGCGGTTGTGACTACAGGGTCAGTGATAACACGAGTGGAAGCACCCAGCTTGGGGAATAAGTCTTGGGAGAGCCTAGGATGAGACTCCCAGCACCAGGACCCCGGGGGAGTTAGTGGAAGGGGAGGGGGATGCCCCCTGCCAGACCGGACCCCTGGAAGTGCCTTTTCTCACCGTCCAGCTGTGCTCACTCTGGTCCCTGGGCACCATACACGCCCCCCTCGCAGCCCCAGCATCCCTTTCCTCATCTCCGGGCTGGAGCAGCAGAGCCATCGGGAATAGCGTGGGAGGGGAGGGGGGGCGACCAGGACACCCACCCCTAGACCCTGGAGGAGGCTGGACCAGACAGGGCATCCCTGCCCTCAGCCCCCCACCTGCCCTGTGGTTTCTCGGAAGGCCTCAGGTGCAGAGAGGAGGCCAGGGGCCCACACCCCACTGACCCTCCACCTGCGTGGGTGACAAGAGTCCAAGCCATGGCCCTCAACTGGGCACCAGGGCATCCAAAGTGGAGTCCCACGCACGGGCGGCTGTGAAACGCATCCCCCTCTTAAGGAACAGGATTCAAATAGGAACAAAGAAAAGAAGCAAAAGAAGAAAACAGAATCCTGAAGCCTACCAGGTCTGGCCCTTGCTTGGGAGAAGGGGAGATGCCAAAACTCCAGAAGTGCTGAGCCTCGGGTTGATGTGGCCGCCTGATTCCTCTTGAGGACAGGAAATGGAAGGTTGTACAAAGGCCCCTATTATGTGCCAAGCACTCAACCTTCTTGCTTCATCTGACAGCCACAAGGACACCACAAGGTTGGAATTAGTCATTCCCGTTTTACAGAGGGAGGAACTCAGAAGGACAAAGCAGCCTGTGCAAAATACCGTGTCTGGGACAGTCACAGTGCCAAAGTCAAGATTCAAAGCCAGGAGCAGTGGGTTCTGACTCCCTTCTCCTTCCACCCTGCCACTTGGCAACCAGGAGACTGGTGATGACATCAGTGGTGATTACAGCTGACACTTCCCAAGCCCCTCCACAGGCCAGGCTGCAGCTCCCACAGACCTGAGTCACCTCATCCTTCCCACAAACCCACCAGGCCTGGACTCTCCTACCATTTCAGAATGAAGACCCTGAGGCACAGCAAAGCTAAATGACTCATCCAAGGTCACCGGATAGGACATGGCAGAGCCAGGACTCCACCTGACTCGCAGGGCCCAGCCTTGCCCCGCACTGGGACCCACTTGCACAGTGCTTGGAACAGAGCGACTGGTCCATAAAGAAATATTGGACAGAAGAGGGGATTGGTAGCGAGAGGGAAGGATGACAGATTAGCACAGCAGTGGATGGTGATGGTCAAGAGGGGGCACCCAAGAGTCAAATGGCCTGGGTTCAGATCCCAGCTTGGCCACTTTTTAAGTACAAGCTTCTTAACTTGTCTCTGTGTCCATTTTCTTATCTGAAAAAATGACTGTAATAACAGTTCTTACCAGCCAGGGTTCTTCAGAGAAACAAGGAAGTTACTCCACAGCCTGGCACCTGCTGAGAGCTCTATTCTACCGTGGATGAGTGGAGGGCAGGCAGCACGCAAGCTTTGGACTGGCTCACAGGCCAGCCCCAGGGTATTCTTATGAGGCCACCAGGGGCGGTCACATTCCACACTGCACAAGCCCAAGAGTGAGCACATCCTTAAATTTTGCACCCTGGGCGCCTGGCTTGCCTCACCCTAGTCCCATCCACCCTCGTCTGCCCACTAGTGTCTCCCTGAGCTCCCCTGGTCTCCTGGGGTCCCGCTGCCTCCATCCAGAGGATAGGTGCTCTCAGACCAGCCCTGCCGGGGTTTCCAGCCTGGTGACAGTAAGCTCCCCATCACTGAGCGGTTAGAACAGAGGCCGAACGACCACATGGAGCCCTACAGACAGGATAAGGGCTGCAAGGAAGCTGGAAACCCGCTTCAAAGCTTTGGGTAAGCTGATGGGGTGAGCATCACCGGTGTGAATGATCACATCGCCACCTGGTGGTAATGTAGGAGATGGGCCAGTTGGCCCTGGGAGGACGGAACAGAGCACCCTCCAACCCCCACCCCTTGCCCCGCCCAGGTTCTTCTCACAATGGGGGCATTTAGACAGTTAACAAGGTCCTAATACCGAGCACTACTGATGAGTTATTTTCATACATTATATCATTGAATTCCAACAACTCTAAGGCAGGTGTCGCTATCCTTTTTACAGATGAGGCTGCTGAGGCTCAGAGACTCAAAGTTAGTTGCCCGAGGTCACACAGCCAGCAAGTGGCAGAGCCAGGATTGGAGCTCAGACATTCTGACACCAAAGCCTTCCCTCATAATCGCTAAGCCTCAGGGGATTCAGTGAGAAAGAAAATAGACACCTCCCCTGGCCTCACAGAGCTTACAGCCTCGTCGGCGCGCAGAAATCACAGATTCATTTATTAGGTGTCCACTGTGCATTAGGTGCCAGGGATGAAGAAAGTAGCCAGGGTCCCTGACCGAATCAAGCCTGTGGGGAAGACGGACATTAATCAAATAATCACACAAATAAATATACAACAGTGTAAAAAGACCTGAAGGAAAGGTATGGGTTCTGAGACTGGACTTCAGGGTGTCTACCTGGCCTGGGGGGTCAGGGGAGTCTTCCCTGAAAAAGTGATGCATTGAGCTGAGATCTGGAAGATGAGCAGGCCTTACCTAGGCAAAGAGGCATGCATTCGTTCATTAGCAAATGAAATCAGTGTGGCGCGTCCATCCATGTTTGCATTTTTTTGCTGTTGCACATACATAAACCCAGAAATAACACATGGAATATTTGCCTTTGCAACTTGTTTTCTTTTTGATTTTTATCTTTAATTTTTATTGGAGTAGAGTTGATTTACAATGTTGTGTTAGTTTCAGGTGTACAGCAAGGTGAATCCGTTATGCATATACATATATCCATTCTTTTTTTCTTTTTTATCTTTTTTAGATTTTTTTTCCCATTTAGGCCATTACAGAGTATTGCGTAGAGTTCCCTGTGCTACACAACAGGTCCTTATTAGTTATCTATTTAATATATAGTAGTGTGTATACGTCGATCCCAATCTCCCCTTTATCCCTCCCCCCCTTTCCCCCGGGTAACCATTGGATTGTTTTCTACATCTGTAAGTCTATTTCTGTTTTGTAAATAAGTTCATTTGTACCACTTTTTTAGATTCCACATATAAGCGATATCACACGATATTTGTCCTTCTCTGTCTGACTTACTTCACTCCGTGTGACAATCTCTAGGTCCATCTATGTGGCTGCAAACTTGCAGCTTGCTTTCTTACTCCACATTTTTCTTCAGGTCTTTGCATGTCAACACATAGAACCATTCACTTTAACTAAGGAGGTCGTCATGCCATGGACACCTGCCATATGCACTATGATTTATCTATCCATGGTCCTGCTGATGGCATTTGGGTTGTTTACAAATTTTCATGCCTAAAAACAGTGCTACAGCCAACATTCTCCAAGCGGATACATCTCAAAGTGCACGTATGTTAGAGTTCCTCTGAAGTAGGGGCCTGTGCTCTTTTAAATACTTTTCAACATCATTTTGGTGGGGGTGAGGAGAAAATACATTTCTATTAATAAAAAATGTATCTTCCCACCATCTTTCCGTGCTGCCATAATGGTGTACATGAATGTCCCGGCTGATGCTCTCAAGAATGTCAACAATGCCAAAAAGAGAGGCAAACACCAGGTTCTTATTAAGCCATCCTCCAAAGTCATCGTCAGGTTTCTGTGATGGTGAATTTGAAATCATCGATGTTCACAGGGCTGGCAAAATCGTTGTGAACCTCACAGGCAGGCTAAATAAGTGTGGAGCAATCAGCCCCAGATTTGATGTGCGACTCAAAGATCTAGAAAAATGGCAGTAAAACCTGCTCCCATCCCACCAGTTGGGTTTCATTGTACTGACAACCTCAGCTGACATCATGAACCATGAAGAAGCAAGATGAAAACACACAGGAGGGAAAATCCTTGGATTCTTTTTCTAGGGATGTTATACGTACATGCAAATAAAATGCCTCAGAGGACTCTGAAAAAAAAAAATAATTGAAAAATAAAATTTAAAACATATACAAAAACAAATGCATTTACGAGTTCACTTACCCTGGCTGAAGCCACTTTAAGGTTCTGAAACATCTGCCAAAATGTTTCCCAAATTTCTGAAGACTTTGTTCTTTCTTCCCTTTTTTTGTAAAATTTTTCCCATATGGACAGCTTCTTAGAAGACATACTTAAAGGGTTTTCAATGATGTGGGTTTTTTTTTAAATCACTCATTTCACAAACAGGACTACTTTTGCAAGCCTGATTTCAAGGTTTCAGCTGAGTGCTCTGTGGCCTTCAGGCTGGCGGGTCTCAGGCAGGTGACACCCCTGTAGTTACACCAGGTCACCTGGAGATGTACATTACCTGAGGTAGATGGCTCCTTGGAGGTGGGGCTCACGTTTCTATTCAAGCTTTTGCACGTTGGCCCAGTGTGCATGCTGCCCAGTCTGTGACGAGCTTCATGGGAAAACCTGAATTAACCAGCACCGTACTTCTTGTTGACCCCCTTCATGTGTTAGGGCCCCTTCACCTGGCTCCAGGTGTATGTGCAAACTCCACATGAGAGGTTTCTAGAGCACCAGGTCTGACACAAACCTTGAGGCCCATGGTGGTCTCTGTGTGTGTGTGTGTGTGTGTGTGTGTGTGTGTGTGTGTGTGTGTGTGTGTGTGTGAATGTGGGATGTGGGGCAAGGGGTGGCTACCCAATTCTCATCAACCCCTTTTCAGGAATTGCCTCTGGTTCTCAGAATTATAGCTAGGGAAGGGTGAAAGGGACTCTAAAGCCAGGCCTCACCACCTTCTCTACCAGATTCACTCACCGGGCACTCCCCATGGTCCACTCTGTCACGACATAAACTGAGCGGATCAGGGCTGCACAGAAAGTCACATCCCAGGAGACAGGGTATCTGATCCAGCAGCAGTTCCAAACTCTGCCACCAGGTGGCAGCACAGCTCCTGCTCTGGCCCTCGCCTCTAAGTGGCTTGGGGGTCCACTGGGACCCTCAGATCTGCATCCAGACCCTGTCTTGTGGTTCCTCTGCTTGTCTCAGCTGTGTGACTCACTCTGAGTCCCCCTGCCCCCATCGGAAACCCCTCCAGCTGGCTAAGATACTAGAGTCAAGTGAGGCACAAGGAATCCTGTGCCCCTGAGAATCTGTGTTCCATTGCATCACACTGGAGGCATAGAGTGGGACTACTAGACAGCCCTGAAAAACCCAGGAGGGAATGTGAGGAGGCTCGGGCCAATGTACAGCAGAGAGAGGGCTTCCAGAACCCAATAAAGTAGCCCTGGTCCCTCTCCCAGCTTCTGTCCCTTCCTTCACCTATAGCCGTAAGACCCCAAGCCAAGGGTGAGTGGTCTGTGGCCACAGGCCAAGCCCGGCCTTCTCTGCCCACCATTCCAGGCAGTGCTGAGCTCACTGGCCTCAGCCCCTTATATGATATGCCTCAGCAAAGGGGGGCCCCATGCGAGGCCCCAGATCTCTGGACCAGCACAGGTCCATCTGATGGCCCCCAAGATGCTGTCTCTAGCCTGGATACTGACCCTTAGTACCCTGATCCCTGGTCAAGGCAGAGCAGCCTATATGGAAAGGTGAGCAAGGACAAGCCATGACCCTGGAGCCCCTGCCCAAAGCCTGAGGTCTGAAGCCTGAGGCCCGAAGCCTGAGGTCTGGCAGGTTTCCAGCTCCACACTCACAGCTTCCAGGACAATCTGTTCATTCCACACATGGCAATTGTAATTGCATGACATGTGTGTTTGTGTGACCTTTGAATGTCCCACTACCCTCTTAATCTGTAAGTCCCATAAAAGAAGGGGCCAAGTTGACCCCGGTAATCACTGCACTGAGCACAGGGCCTGGCACATAGTAGGTGCTCAGAAAAAGACTGGATTAAGTAAAAGAAAAAATGGATATCGTCCCAGAGAGAATGCGAAACACCTGTCAATTGTTTTACAATTGTTAAGGCATGTCCCACAGAGATCTCATTTCATTCTCCCCATCAACACACAGAGTAGATACTATCATTATCCCACATCACAGTGTATTTCTTTCCTATCACTGTAGTAACAAATTACTATGAACTTAGTGGCTAAAACAACACAGTTTTATGGTCTTACGGTTCTGGAGACCAGAAGTCCAACACAAGTCCCATGGGCTAAACTCAAGATGTATGCAGGGCTGCATTCCTTCTGGAGGCCCTGGGGAGAATCCATTTCCTTGCCTTTTCCAGCTTCTAGAAGCTGCCTGCATTCCTTGGTTCATGGCCCACTTGCTCCTTCTTCAAAGTGGACAATGTCCCATCACTCTGACTGAAGCCAGGAAGGGTTCTCTGCCTTTAAGGACTCCTGTGATTAGATTGGGGCCACCCGGATAATCCAGAATAATCTCCCCATCTCAAGGTCTGTAACCATAATCACGTCTGCCAAGTCCTTTATTCAATGTGAGGTAACATATTCACAGATTCCAGGGATTAGAGCATGAATATCTTTTATTTTTTTTTTTGGTGGGGTTAGGTATTATCCAGCCTAGCACATACAGATTCAAAATCAGAGACGAATTGCCCTCCCCCTCCCAGCGTGTGACTAATGAAATGGGTTCAAACCCAAGTCTTTGGGGCTATAGAATCTGAGTTCTTTCTCCCCTTGTTGCCAATGCAAATACCCAGGGTCTCTGGTCCACTTTTTAGGAGGCAGAAAGGCAGGACACACCAGCCCAGCCCCCTTAAGAGTAAATACAGACTTTTATTTATATTTTTTTTAAAAAAAGTTCTTGTCTAGACAGTGGAAGAATGTGGGGAAATGTTCTCTTTATTTCCCTTTATTGTCATTGTTTTAACATAAATACAGTTGATCCTTGAACAAGGTGGGTCCAACAGAGTTGAAAATCCTCCAGTAACTTTGTAATAATTGACCCTCAGTATCCGCAGTTCCACATCTGGGGATTCAACCAACCTCAAGTCAAGTAGTATGTTATTTAGTGGAAAAAATCTGCGTGTAAGTGGACCCGCGCAGTTCAAACCTGTGTTGTTCAAGGGTCAACTGTGAATCATTTTCCACCAGAGGGAGAAAGGATTAACCCACCTGATTGGCTGGAGTAGGGAAGTGCGCCTGATATTCCCGTCTCTGGACTTAATGCTGCTCCTCTCTGCAATTAAACAAATGGCCAGCAGATGGCGTACCAGGCTCACAGCAGGCTTCTCACCCCCTGGACCACCCCTTTTCTGGGGGTGCAAAGATGGCAAGTGTGGAAGAGGTCTTCCCCTTCTCTTCTCCAAAACCGGTGCTAAGAGGAAGTGCCCAGCAGGTCAAGTCAAGGGCACAAAATCCAGGGATTCACGCATCTTCAGGGCAGCCAGTTTGAGGACCTGTGCTCCCTCCTGCCCCATCCTTTGAGGCAGATTCAGAGACCAGAATTCAAGCCTGTGTGAGTTAAACCAGAGGGTCAGTCCTGGCTTCAGGGCAGCAGAAAGGAGGAGCAGCTACGTCACAGGACACTTAAGATGGTCAGGCATGTTACATACTTTTATACACATGTATTATTTCATCTCATCTTTCCTGTGGCCCTATAGGGAACCTGGTATTAAAAATAGTGACTTGTGGGGGGGGTGGGATGAATTGGGAGATTGGGATTGACATATATACACTACTATGTATCTCAATAGAGAATTAATGAGATCCTACTGTATAGCACAGGGAACTCTACTCAGTGCTCTCTGGTGACCTAAATGGGAAGGAAATCTAAAATAGAGGGGATATACATATACATATAACTATTCACTTTGCTGTACAGCAGAAACTAACACAACATTGTAAAACAAGTATACTCCAATAAAAAGAATTTTTTTTTAATGGTGACTTGCTGGGGAGATAGTAGCAACGCCAATCTCTCCAAATTCCAACAAAAATAAGCAGGGCAAATTAGCAAAAGCAAAACCCACGGACAACATTTGCTTCACAGTTAGGTGGCAAAGGTATCCCCATGAACACCAAAATAATATGAGTGGAGGAGCTCAACCCTCAGTAGCCACCTGCATGTTATCAGATGCCCTGGGGTTTCCCCCACCCTCACCCCAAGCTGCTCCTAGCTCGGCCTCCAGCCTTTGGCATCCCATCTGTTGCCAGCAGAGGGAAGCAAGGGGGTGTCTGAGGGACATGACAGGAAGACAACCCCCAAATAGGCAGCAGGTATTCAGTGGAAAGCATGGAGGGACAATTCAAGAAGAGTGACTGAATCTGGGAGGGGTTTTGCCCACTCCCATAGTAAGCGAGGGCAAGAACCCTCAGGAAGGGCTACGAACTCTCAAAGATGTTTGGTTCCCTTCCAGGACAAGGTCCCACACTGCAGAGGAAATGCTTTGCAGTGGGATCAAAACGGAGGAGGACTGATTAAGACAATGGAGAGGAAGGAAGAAGATCCAGATCAAACTGGCGGGAGGAGACGGAGCCCGGAGAACTCAGAAAGCAGGTCACCAAGTCTGTGTGCACCACACGCAGACAAGAGGAGGGGGAGCTCTTGAGGTTAGGAATGCATCCCAAACATCACCTTCAAGTTCCGGAAAACTAATGTCACATAAAAATGAGCAACAGAGGGCTTCCCTGGTGACGCAGTGGTTAAGAGTCCGCCTGCCGATGCAGGGGACACGGGTTCGTGCCCCGGTCCGGGAAGATCCCACATGCCGCGGAGCGGCTGGGCCCGTGAGCCATGGCCGCTGAGCCTGCGTGTCTGGAGCCTGTGCTCCGCAAGGGGAGAAGCCACAGCAGTGAGAGGCCCGCGTACCGCAAAAAAAAAAAAAAAAAAAAAAATGAGCAACAGAGAAGTCTGGAGGTCAAATCCCATACATAGTTAATTTAAGCAACAGGAGATTCAGGAGCCAAAAAGCATCCCTAGAAATAGGATAAAGCATGCCAGCAAGACATTTCTTCAGGACAGATCAAAACCATAGTCTTCTATTTCAAAATGACCTTAAAGACATTTTTTAAGTATGCAAGATGTGAAAGAACAACATAAACTACAACTAGAGAACCTTAATTAGAAAACAGAATTCAGGAAAGAATTAGAAATACAAGGGAAAGAAATCATTTTAGAAATGAAGGCTAAGGTAGAAGAAACACAAGAGCAAATTAACCCAACCTTAAGATAATGCCTTAAGAGAAAAAGTTGAAAAGGAAGAAATATTATAAATCAACAAGAAATGAAGACAGAGGGTTTTTTTTAATATTCTAGAGAAAAGAACAAATATTGTAATTAGGCAAAGATGTTTCAACATACAAGTAACAAAAGTCCCCGAAGAAGAAAACCAAAGCAAGAGAACAAATACTAAAAACTATTAATCAAGTAAACTTACCAAAATTTTTAAAAATTAAAATTACAAATTGAAGGAGCACACTGCATACCTGAAAATATCAACCCACAATAATCAGACATATTCAAGACATTCTAATAAAATAACTGAACTTCAAGAAAAGAGAAAAAAAATCCTCCAGGCTTCTAGGTAATAATAATAATTGACTTATAAAGAAAAATAAATTAGATTATTATCAGGCTTTTCAAGAATAATGCTTTATGCTAGAAGAAAAAGAAGTCACATACTTAAGATATTCAAGAAAGGAAAATGTAAGTTAATAATTGTGTGTCCAGCAAAAGTGATTTGTAAGTTAAATGGACTCAGACAAGTAATGATTAACATAAAAGAACTCAGAGAATATTGTTCCCATGAGCCTTTCCTGAAGAATCTGCCAGAGAACAGGTTTCAGACAACCAAAATGACTAGAAAGATGAGAAAAAAGGACTGGTAGTGAACATTAAATATATAGTTACTGGAACAACTAAGACTCAATGGGGATTGAAAAGAGATGGTGCCACGTGTAATGTCTGTGTGCTCTGACAATGTATCTACAAGACCACTATGAAAATATGGAGAATGGGAAGAGCATATACCAAGAAAAAATATACCAAAAAAAAATAATGTTTTTAACTGTTTCCAATAATTATGTTGGTGGTGGTATTCCTGTCGTAATTTTGAGACGGTTGTGTGTGTAATGTGGGATAAAGCATAAGTAATTACGGAATATTCTAATTCTACCATCCACTATACACTTGCGAATGTGATTCTCAGCATGGAAGAAAGGAGAGATGTAATACAGAAGTGATTAAGTAAAAATCCTAAATGTGGGTTGGAAGTATCAGTTTGAACACAGGGTTCTGTCCTCTGGAATTTTGGCTAAGGAGTGTGCATGATAAAATGCATTTCTTTGTAATCAAACTAGTAGCAATGTGTATCCCTAGCACCTGGATGGTGGTCATGAAATACCATTTCCCATTTCTTTCTTTTTTTAATTTTAAATAAAAGGCCTTCTTGGAGAAAGAAGATTCCAGGTCTGGAGCAGAAAATGTAGAAGATGAATCTGGTGCATCTTGTCATACAGAAAGACAGGAACCTCTCAGGGACAGCTAGGGTTGTACCGAAAAGACTCAAGAGCCAGCTTGAAGAAGCGCTCCCTGGCATGGGACGATGGAACGGGACAAGTTGAACTTCAAAAAAAAAATGATACTTGTAAATGATTGTAACCCATCAAATATGCTAAAATCTAAGAGTTCACAATGACATTGAAAAGGAATTAATTGGTCCCTTCCTTCCGAGGATGATAAAGAACCAATTCATTTCCTTGAAAACTGATGAATAAAGGGAAAGAAGCAAGCATGTGTCCTGCCTTTCCTATATGACCTGTATCAACAGGGCAACGAAGAGTAAATGAGAGGAAGCATCCCTTTCTAAAAGTCTCTTTCCAATTGATAAATGAAAAAGAAAGATTGGGATTGGAATGTTGCCACGTGCAACCCCAGTGAATTTAGGGACTAACTAAGACCATCGACAGACAGCTGCTAAGACAGAAAGCGAGAACACCCAACATTGTGTGCCGCCTGAGGAGAGCACACAAGCCCCCCAAGGAGCTAGCCAAAGGGATTGAACCCAGGTCTGATCAAGCCTCTGGATCCAGCTGCCAGCTTCCAGGAGCACACTGAACGGTACTGTTCGGATAAAGTCAGCAAAATCCAGACTGTGGGAAAGTCTACAAGGCAAATGGTGTTCCTTCAACAAATAGTTTGTAAGGAAAAGAAAGGGTCCAGGAACATCTCTAGATTAAAGGAGACTTTAAAGATGTATCTTTTCTTTTTAAGAGGCAAGTCTAACAATGATATCTAGGGATACACACTTAAGTGCTGAAATATTGCAAGAAAATGATTACTGTAAAAGTCAGGCTACTCGTTCGTTGCAGGGGGGTGAGAGGTCTTAGATTGGAAAGAGGCACCTGGAGAGAGTTGGGGGAGAGGAGTGCTTGCAAAGTTCTATTTATTAACTTGGGAAGTAGTTACAAAGATATTTACCATAAGATGACTCATTAAGCCATATATTTTGTGTGGTTTCTGTATCTGTGTTTACTTTACAATGAAGGTTTTTGTTTTTTTTTTAAAGGCTGAAATGAATGAATGAATGAACCACCTAGGAGGTCTCCCTGTTCTCCTTTGATGGATGACAAAGAGACAACTCAGAGAGGAACACAAGTTTGCCCAAAGCCACACAGCTGCTAAGCTGCCCAGCTGGACTGGAAACCCAAGTGAGATTCATCTGTTCTTTTGACAAACAGTTGCTGACACCTGCTGAGTTGGTTTCTGGGCAAACAGCTGAGTTAAAACAGTCTGGCTTCAGATCCACCTGCCCTGCACAGGAGTAATGCAGGGGGTGTGTAAGGGACATCTGTAAGGGACACATGCGGGTCTTGGTACCCAGCTGGGTGTGGTCACAGTACACCCCAGGGCCCCTCCCTTGTTCAGGGCCCGCGTGGTGCTCTCAGAAACTGTGTCCCGCAGCTTTTCTCACCCCAGACTCTGGACATAGAAATGCATTTGATCTCACCTGACCATTTGATGAAGTTTCGCTTCTGTTTCTCAACACCTCCATGAGTGTTCTGTCCCCTGGAGAAGAGAGAGGGTCTGGGAAAGGGTCCTGGCCTAAAACTAAGAGGCCAGCTTGCACCCCTCCCTTGCTACTCCACCTGGGAGGGCGCCAATGAGTTGGGGCAAATGGGGAGAAGATGGAACTGTGCCGTCAGCTCTGCAGGCTAGAGCCCCTCCCTTATCTGCCTTGGTATCTGTCAACCCAGCATTTGACACTCAATCTGGTAGACAGCAGGGGCACGATACATGTTTGTTGAATGAATAAATGAATGAATTTGCTATATCACTTTTGATCTATTTTATAGAGTCTAAGATTAAATCAATGCTTTTAAACTATATCATCCTAGGGACTTCCCTGGTGGTCCAGCGGTTAAGACTCCACACTTTCACTGCAGGGGGCATGGGTTTGATCCCTGGTCCAGGAACTAAGATCTCACATGCCACACAGCACGGCCAAAAAATATTTTATTTAATAACATTATCCTTAGACCCTCAGACACAGAGGACAAATTTACGGTTACCAGGGAGGAAAGGGAGGGATAGATTAGGAGTTTGGGATTGACATAAACACACTGCTATGTATAAAATAGATAACCAATAAGGACCTACTATAGAGCACAGGGAACTCTACTCAATGTTTTGTAATAGCCTATAAGGGAAAAGAATGTGAAAATATACATATATGTGTGTATATATGACTGAATCACTTTGCTGTACACCTGAAACTATCACAACATTGTAAATCAACTATACTTCAATTAATATATATATATATATATGTATATGTCATCTTTCACTCTAAAATGGGAGTTATGATAATGCCTACCCCTAGGGTCATTGAGAAGACTGAACTAGTTAATAAATGTAAAACCCAGACTTCCCTGGAGTGGTTAAGAATCCACTGCCAAGAGAGGCCGCGACAGTGAGAGGCCTGCGCGTCTGGAGCCTGTGCTCCGCAGCAAGAGAGGCCGCGACAGTGAGAGGCCCGCGCACCGCGATGAAGAGTGGCCCCCGCTTGCCACAACTAGAGAAAGCCCTCGCACAGAAACAAAGACCCAATACAGCCAAAAATAAATAAATGAATAAATAAATTAAAAAAAAAAAAAACAATTTAAAAAAAAAAAAAAAAAAAAGAATCCACTGCCAATGCAGGGGACATGGGTTCGAGCCCTGGTCGGGGAAGATCCCACATGCCACGGAGCAACTAAGCCTGTGCGCTGCAACTACTAAGCCTGCACTCCAGAGCCCGTGAGCCACAACTACTGAGCCTACGTGCCACAACTACTGAAGCCCGTGCTCCGCAACAAGAGAAGCCACCGCAATGAGAAGCCCACGCACTGCAACGAAGAGTAGCCCCCGTTCGCCGCAACTACGGAAAAGCCCACGCGCAGTAACAAAGACCCAATGCAGCCAAAAATAAATTAATTAAATATATATATATATATATATATATATATATATATGAAACCCTTAGATTAGGGTCTGGCACGTAGTGAGCCCTCAATGAGTTATTCCTGTAACTGAGAGAAGTTTGTCTAAAGTTAGGGCCCAGTCAACGTGAGATTAGGGATCAGTATGGGGCCAGGGTCAGAAGTCAGGGGGCAGAGAGAGCTAGTTTAGCATGGGGTTAGGATTAGAGGAACAATTTGTGGCCAGTCAGCAGATTTTTTAAATTAACCATCTGTGTGTTTATTTATCCCCCGCATTGTTCCAGAAGGACTCAAGGCAGCTCTTAGGAACCCCAACTGCAGAAATCAGGAAAGAGAGATGGAAGCAGGTATGCTCCTGGCCTGGGGCATTCATGCTGATACCCCAGGGCCCTCTCAGCAGAGATCCACGAGTGGGTGACCAAATCCCAGGACTTGCTGGCCACTCTGAAGTCCACACCGACAGCCCAGGGTCAAGCAGAACCGACCTCTCAGAGTTCTAGTGAGAAGTCCATGAGTTACCCATCAAAGTACCGGCACATAGTAAGGTCTCAATAAACGTTTACTATTATCATCAGAGAACAAGGCTGAGGTGGACCCAGAGGGCCTGCTTTGAATGTGCAGTGAGCAGTGGGGGGTCGGCATTCTCTCACTGGCCAGACCAGTACAGCCTCTCCCCGTGAGCAGAGCACCGCCCCCCAACCCTGCCAATGAATCAGAGCCATGAGAAGTGGACAGTCAGTAGGATCAGACTGGGATGGCCAAGTCCACTCCATCAGGGCTGCCCTGACCAGCAGCTCCAGGGATGCCTGAAATCCATTGGCTCTGACCTCCTCCTCTCCTTAGAACGTGCCTGGATGGGTCCTGCCAGCTCTGGACTCTGCCAGACCAAATCCCAGCCCCAGGACATCCCTTTTCTTTATGTTGTTGAATATATTTGGCCAGACAAGGAAAAGTCCACAGGGCATATTTAAAATGCTGTGTGTGTGTGTGTGTGTGTGTGTGTGTGTGTGTATTTGGGGTTGTATCAGTTTCCTGTTGCTAACTATAACAACTTAACCACTTGAACAATACATAGCACCTTAATCCTGCAAGTCAGACGTGGACTAAAATCAAGGTGTCAACAGAACCCTGCTCCTCCTGGAGGCTCTAGGGTAGAATCCCTTCCTTGCCTCTTTCAGCCTCTAGTAGCATCTTGCATTCCATGGCTCATAGCCCTCATCCATCTTTAAGCCAGCAACTGTATCACACGGTTTTGCTTCCTGTCCTCACATCTTCTCTGACTTTGACCCTGCCTCCCTCTTATACGACCCTGTGATTTCACTAAGCTCACCTGGATAATCCCAGCTAATCTCCCAATCTCAAGACCCTTAACTTAATCACATCTGCAAAATCTCTTTTGCATGAGAGATAACATATTCACAGGTTTCGGGGTTTAGGACAGGGACATCTTGGTGGGGGACATTATTCTGCCTAGCCCAGGGGCCTAGTGTTGTACTCCTAGGATGCTGTGACTTCCCTGCTCTCTGTTCTACCCACTGGGGGAACTTTGGAACCAAGAAAGCAGCCCCTCTTCTCAGTCCAAAGAAATGTTCGTAAAATGTCCCATCAGAAGACAAAAGAAGTGAAGCAGCCCTTTGGATCCTTCTAGAGATTGGACAAGAAATTAAGCTCACCTCCCTGGGGTCCCAACATATACCTGTGATACCAGCAAAGGGTACAGCCAAGAGTAAGGGACAGTGGCCAGTATAAAGCTTCTCCCGCTGGGGAAAGCCAGGCCGGGACAGACTTCACCTCACTTCTGAGCTCACTTATGATTAGAAAGATCATTTCGTTACCAAATGAAATGGACAAAGAAGCAATGGCCCAGGGACCAATTTGAAAGCTGCCTTCCAGCTCGCAGAAAGTATAAACCAGACCCAAACAAAAAAAAAAACCCTAGAGTGCCCAGGGTCCCAGATGTGCGTTCCCCGCCCCTCCACCGCAATTTTATCTGACTTGCTGACTCTGGGTCTGGGCTCCGAGTCACGGAGACGGTGCAGGAAGGACGAGGCAGAGGTGCTCCGGAGACCTTCCAGCCCCAATCTGCACAAGTTGCCACAGCTTGGACCCATCAAGCATCCCTCCTGTAAAGATGGTTCTTTCAGCTGACAGTCATAAATCTCCTCTTGTTTTGTTGACAGCTTGATTGCTGCCTTTGCTTGCAGGAGACACACACATAGGAAGCAGTCAACCTTCACAGTCAGAAGGGGAAGTCGGTCAAATGCCAAGATCAGAACCTGGTCTGTTAATCCTCAGGCAGGAGTGTGGAGAGGAGACCCTGCCGGGACCGCGCAAACCCTGGGCACCACCAGGTGTCGTGCCTGGGAGGTGTCCTGTCTCTACCCGGAGACTTTGCTCTTTTCTGCTCCTAATAGACTTGGCTGGTCCTAGCATTTAACTCTCAAAGGCAACCTTGTTACTCTCATGTCCATGTTCCCGAGGTGGCCACCTCACCATATTCCTCAAGAACTGACAATTCAAGAGTAAAAAGGTAAAAAGAAAAAAAAAAAAGAAAGAAACAATTAGAAAGGTAAAGAAATAGGGACAGAGGGGAAATGGGAGAAGGAACGCTGAGAGCAGCCAGTGGTGAGATTAGTGCAGACAGCAGAGCTCAGAGTCCTAGGCACAGATATGACTCAGCTTCTTAGTAACCACTGTGAAAAGGGAAACAAGGTCCATCATGTGTCATAAGGCCTGTCAGCTAAAAGCAAAGTCATTTCCCCCCCACAGAAAATGCCTAATCTTAGTACTAAGATGTGGAAGAAATTTATTCTGAGGTTCCCATGGAGAGGCCACCACAGACAGAATGAAGGAATACTGTCCTCATCAAGACCCTGACCGTAAATCCAGCAACCAGTTTCCTAGGGCTGTTTCTTATAACCCTTCTTGATGAAGGCCCAGAGTATAAGGCTGAAGGCCTACAAAACACCTGTTCAGATAAGGGTTACCAAGCATAAAGAGTTAAGTGATGGAAGTGGTCCATTATGAGTTGTGTGTGTTTGACAGATGTGTACATTTTTGCCTCTGTGCTTCCTGCAAGTCGGCAGCTGGACCCAGAGGCTTGATCAGGTTTGAGTTCAATCCCTTTAAGCTAGATTCTCAATGGGTTTGTGAAACGCTAAACACCGGTGAGTATGAACTATCAACAAACACACACAGAAATATGGATGAATTTCACCAACACAACCTTGAGCAAACGAAACCAGACACCAAAATGTGTACACGGTATAATTTCAAATACAGTTGACCCTTGAACAACGCAGGGGTTAGGGACGCCAAGCCCCAGGCAGTCAAAAATCCTTGTACTGCTGTCTCTGTCTAGAAGACAAAAGAATTGATAAAGGACTCACTCAAGGGCAGGAAACTGAAAGAGTTTAGATAGAATCAGGACTCAAGCCCAGGAAACTGAAAGAGTTTAGATAGAATCAGGACTCAAGCCCTCGTTTTATTATTCCACGTACTGTGATCTCTAATCGAACACAAACTTTTCCCCCCACTTCATTAATTTAAAGATCTGTAAAGTGAAAATACAGGTACCATATTTATTGAAAAAAATTCACATATATGTGGACCCGAGCGGTTCAGACCTGTGTTGTTCAAGGGTCAACTGTATATAGAAGTATAAATGCAGATAAAACGAATATATGCTGCTGAGTGTCAGGGTAATGGTTAACTCTGGGAGGTTGTGGGGAAGTCCCCGGCTGTCCAATGGTTAAGACTCCACGCTTTCACTGTCTTGGGCTCGGGTTTAATCCCTGGTCGGGGTGCTAAGATGCTACAAGTTGCGTGGCACAGCCAGAAACAAACAAACAAACAAACCTTGAGAGGCTGTGGTGTGTGGAAGGGCAAGAGGGCTTCTGGGATGCTGGCAATGAGTGTTGATTACATGGATATGTTTCGTCTGTGAAAAATTCTTGTGGTATGGGCACTTTTCTCAATGTATGTTACACTTCAATAAAAAGTTTTTAGGTGGTATCAGGTCATCATCGTATGAATTTTAAATTGGGGGGGTGGGCAGGGATTCAGGCTGTGACCACAGTTAGAACTCATTCCAGGACTGGAATGTGGGCTCAGCTGGGATAAGTGTCACTGTGGGCACAGAGTCAATACCCAGCTGTGGCTAGATCAGGACTGATCCTGGCATGAGGGCTCAGTCCCTCAGTCTTCAGCTTGACCACTGCCTTTCCAGGGTCTGACCACTTGATGTCTCCACTCAACAAATTGCTAAGTGAGGAGAAGGTTGGACGGAGTCGTTTGGACCCATAACGTCCCTGAGCTGGATTTAGGACGGGAATGACTAGAAAATGTCAGAGGATGAATCCGAGTGGACCAGAGCTGGCTCATCTGGGGCTGAGGGACAGCCCCTGTGGAACAGTGGGCAGCAGAGGGGACCGCAGAGGCAAGGCCAGCTCAGAAGCCCCCAGCTTTTTCCCCTATTCAGTCAGTATTATTTCCTTCCTTCCTTCCTTCCTACCTTTCTTCCATGTTTAATGGGCTCCTGCTCTGGACCAGGCACTGAGGATTCAAGAGGGGCAGATGGGCCACAGTCCCTGTCTTCACGGAGCTCACATTACCCTCACACCTCCTCTCTCCCTGCCCAGCATCCACTGCTTCCACTAAGCCCAGAAGAACTGCTGATATTAGAATCTACCTCCCAACCAGCTCCTCAGCCAGGACCCCCCTTCTTGTTTGTCTGTCTTTCCCACCAGGATGGATATCCAAAGGGCAGGGGCCTCATCTGTCTTCCAGACCCTCGTGTTCTCTGGTTCTGGCCCAGAGTAGATGACCAATAAATATTTGTTGAATGGAAGTGGGAGAGCAACGAGGTCGTCACATCATCCCTTCAGAACCGAGCAGAGCAGGGGTGCTTTCTCTGAGTCTGGGGCATGAGGCTCCCCGACCTTGCAATTCTGGAAGAAGTCTCTGACAAGACTTTCTGTGGGGTGGACGTGGGCATGTGAGTAGGTCTGAGAGCTGGAGGTTTCAGGGCCAGGAGGGCTGCAGGGGAAGAGAGAACCAGAACGGTGCTGTCAGTCCAGCTCCCGGAGGCGGGTGCAGTCCCATTTCCCCTTTTTCAAAAGCAAACACAGGGGGAAGGAAGGGGCCGGCTTCCACACCACCCTTTGATAGGCCCAGGTACCTGGCTACAGGAGCAGGATATATGAGCCAGCAGAGATTAAGTAGGAATCAGCTGGAGGTGCACCCTGCCTGCCTCCATCTCCACGCAGTACCCCAGCCACCTCCACCCAGCCTTGGCAGAGGATGAAGGGTAAGAGGACCAGCTGAGTCGGGACCTGCTAGGGTCCTGAGAAAGAGACTTGGGGAATGAGGCAGGGCATAACTTTGGGGAAGCAGGCTGGAGGGAAAGGGATGAAGAGTAGGAGTTGCAAGCAGATGCTCCCTGGAAGAGGGAGGAGGCTGCGGGAGATTGAGACACAGACTTGGATGTTCACGTGGATCTGGACAGTTCCCCTGGACCTTCAGAGAACCAGTTTTGGACCATTTCCCACAGCATCAGAGATGGGGGTATCAGGATGGGACCTTTAGCACCAGGGTCTACTGCCCCACACACATCCAAATAACATTTCCATGTTGGCTGCTCCATTGGAGACTAGAGTAGATCAGCACTGTCCAATAGAACTTTCTGCAATGAAGGAAATGTTCTATAGGTTCTCTAGGCTTTCCAAGATGGCAGCCACTACAACATGGCAGCAGTTACCATGTTGTGCTGCATAGCTCCAGGCTCACATGGGAGGTGAACAAAGCCACTTCCCACTATTTCTTTTCTCCCCTCCCTCTCATTCTATTCTCTCACATCCTATTCTTACGCCTCAAGCTATCAGTCAATAACGACGTCGTAATGCGTATGAGTTTCACAGGCCATAAACTCGTGTAAAGCAAATATATAAAATAATTTATTTTTCTATCATTGAGTATAACATCTGTCTCAAATACCCATCCTGTAGCAGAGATTTACTCTCAATAAATTCAGGTTAAATGCAGTCCAGTGAAGATTTCCTCCTTCTTTTCCCACAGAATACATCTAAGTCCATATCCTATTCATTTAATCTTTTCTTTTATCTCCAAACTTCATCTCTGGATTCTACTATTTCTACCCCTCCTGCAGGGGCAAGTGAAGCAGGCATAGAATCCCTTCTCAAAGACTCATCCCAGCATCTAATGCCACTGTCCCCCCGCCCACATACTCCTGTACTTCCCACCCTTTGTTAACATTTATTGAACACCTCCTATGTACCAGGCATATTTTTTAAATAATTTTTTAAATTTTTATTTATTTTTTGGCCTCGTCGGGTCTTTGTTGCGGTGTGCGGGCTTCTCGTTGAGGTGGCTTGTCTTGTTGCGGAGCATGGGCTTCATTAGTTGCAGCATGCAGCCTCAGTAGTTGCGGCATGCGGTCTCTAGAACGCAGGCTCAGTAGTTGTGGCGCATGCATGGACTTTGTTACTCTGCAGCATGTGGGATCTTCCCGGACCAGGGCTTGAACCCGTGTCCCCTGCACTGGCAGGCTGATTCCTAACCACTGCACCACCAGGGAAGCCCCCTATTCTAAGCACTTTAAAACCATTCACCCGTTTAGTCTTCCCAATAACTCTCTGAGGCAAATACTGTTAATATTCTCATTTTGCAGATTAGAAACAGAGGCACAGAGAGGTCCTCTGAAAAAGCTCACACAGAAATTATTCTTGGGCTAGGACTTCAAAAACCAGTATTACATATGCATCACCCAGCAATCCTACTTCTAAGAACCCATCCCAAAAATAGGCTGCCAAAATCCTGAGAGTAATTATGCACAAGACCTTCTGTTATCATACTCTTTGTAACAGCAAATGGCTAGAAGCTATCCAAACGTCCATCAACAGGGAATCAAATGAATAAAGCATGGTACTTTACATGATAGAGTACTATGCAGCTGTGAAAATGGAACAAGTGCTATCTCTACACATTTTTTTTTTTTTTTTTTTTTTTTTATGCGTTACGCGGGCCTCTCACTGTTGTGGCCTCTCCCGTTGCGGAGGACAGGCTCCGGACGCGCAGGCTCAGCGGCCATGGCTCACGGGCCCAGCCGCTCCGCGGCATGTGGGATCTTCCCAGACCGGGGCACGAACCCGTGTCCCCTGCATCGGCAGGCGGACTCTCAACCACTGCGCCACCAGGGAAGCCCTCTACACATTTTAATAGGGTGAATTTCAGAATATATCATTAAAGACATGCAGACATATTGTTAAAGACAGCAAAAAGCTCAGAACATATATACTGAAAGAAACGTATATGGTATGCTACCAGTTGTGTAAGAAAGAGGGGATATAAATATATACACATATATATGCTTATACTTTTTAAAATTAAAGAGCAGGGAATTCCCTGGCAGTCCAGTGGTTAGGACTCTGTGCTTTCACTGCTGTGGGCCCTGGTTCAATCCCTGGTTGGGGAACTAAGATCCCGCAAGCCATGTGGTGCAGCCAAAATAATTAATTAATTAATTAAAATAATAAAATTAAGGAAGAAAAAAACTTTAAAAAATTATTACCTCTAGGAAGAAATGTATATGGTATGCTACCAGTTATGTAAGAAAGAGGGGAGATAAATATATGTACACATACATATATGCTTATACTTTTTAAAATTAAAGAAGGAAACAAAACAATTTTTAAAAATGATTACCTATGGGAGAGGGAGAGACCAGAGAGAAGGGAACAGGTATAGAATCTAGACTTACCTGAATATACTTTATTTTGAAGATTTGGCTGTGGAACGGTATCATTGTTCTACATAATTATTAAAGCAAAATTGAATTTCAAATAAAGTAATCCCTAAAACCTGGAAATAAAATGAAAGAAATGCATCAAACTAGAAATTAAATTGGTAGTGTAACCACTCAGAGAAGAATTATTTCAACTAATTTTGATACAGTAATCTGTGCATTCTTAGATTGTACATAAATCTAGTGTTACTGCTATTAGAAACCAACTCTCTCAGCATAAGAGAAAAAAGATACAAATATAAAATCAAAAAAGTTAAGCAAAATCTCTATAATCTGGCACTTCCTTGGTGGCGCAGTGGTTAAGAATCTGTCTGCCAATGCAGGGGACACGGGTTCAAGCCCTGGTCCGGGAATATCCCACATGCCCCAGAGCAACTAAGCCCGTGCACCACAACTACTGAGGCTGCGCTCTATAGCCCGCGAGCCACAACAACTGAGCCCGCATGCCTAGAGCCCGTGCGCCACAACAAGAGAAGCCACCGCAGTGAGAAGCCCGTGCACTGCAAAGAAGAGTAGCCCCCACTCACCACAACTAGAGGAAGCCCGCGCACAGCAATGAAGACCCAACGCGACCAAAAAAAAATCTCTGTAATCTAAATTAAATTTTAAATTATCAGTGTGAACTCAAGACCTCTTAAAATTTTTTATCTCTATCCACTGAAAAGACCTGGAAACAATTACCAATGCAGTAGCTATGAGCACCCCTAGAGAAAAGATTGTGAAAGATCTAAACATCATTTCCCAAGAACCAGGGGTACTTGAGAAATGGCCAATTCAAGGTCTGGGGCAAAAAAATGTACAAGATGAACTTGGAACATCTTGTCATTCTAGAAAGCAAGTAAACTACAAGGTTATGTGAAAAGGACTCAGAAGTCAATCTGAAGAGGCTCTAGCTGGCCAAAGATGAGACACTTTGAGCATCGATAAGGCTTAAAATCAAACAGGCTTAAAATCCATATGTTCATAATGATACTCAAAAAAAGAAGAAGAAGAAGAAAAAGAAAATCTCATTGCATTCCCTTTGAGCATGTTAGGGAAGCAACTCAACATTTTGGAAATTGATAAATAAAGGGAAAGAATCAAGCATTTTTTTCCTACTTTTCCTGTATGAACTGAATCTCATTGTAACCAGCTAATTGACTAGAGGAAATTTCCCTTGATAGACATATTTCTCCTAATAAGTGAAAAAAAATTTAAGAACTAGAATTTTGCATTTTGGGTTTTGCAACCTTTAACAAAACAATGGGTTTAGGCCATGATCATTAATGACTAGGAATTTCACTAAAAGAGAGACAAATGCATACAACTTCCTAGTGGAGGTGTACAACATCACCTGTGAAGTATTCTTGCTAAAAAACCGTTTAACCTGACTCTACTAAGATACTAGTCACATGAAATAAAGGGCTCAGCAGATATGTGAAACAATACCACAGGGATGCAATCAGCCAAATCTGGACTGTAGGAAACTCTACAAGACAAATACCACATTTCTTCAATAAATAAATTGAAGGTAGAAAAAGGGGGAAATCTCTCCAAGTCCTGTCTATTCCACCTCCCACACTTATAAAAAAAGAGAGAGATGGTGGAAGAACCTATATATTAAAAGAGACTTAAGAGATATATCAATCAAGGCAATATGTAGACCTTGTTTGGATCTTGATTCAAACACATGATACATTTTAAAATTAGACAACAATTGGGCATTTTGAACCCCGATGGGATATTTGACAAGATTATGAATTCGTTGTTGACTTTGCAGGTGTAATAATGATATTGTGGTTACATGTTGAAAGTTCTTATCTTTTAAAGAGACACGGGGAAATGTTTACAGATGAAATGATATGATGTGTGTTATTTGCATCAAACTCATACAATGGGAGGGGGGGTTCCCTGGTGGCACAGTGGTTAAGAATCTGTCTGCCAATGCAGGGGACATGGGTTCGAGCCCTGGCCCGGGAAGATCCCACATGCCACAGAGTAACTAAGCCTGTGTGCCACAACTACTGAGCCCAGGTGACACAACTACTGAAGCCCGCACATCTAGAGCCCTAGAGAAAGCCTGCACCCAGCAGCGAAGACCCAACGCAGCCAAAAATAAGTAAGTAAATAAACAAACAAATAAATAAACTCATACAATGGAGGAGGGGGTAGATGGGCACATAGTTAAGTTCATCCATGAGTTAATAACTGTTGAAGCTAGTTGATGGGTATGTGGAGGCTCATTATATTATTCTCTCTGTTTTTGTATACACTTACAATTTTTTATTATAAAAAATCTTTAAATAAAAAATTTAAGGGAAAAATCTCACAATGACTGCTTTCAATTTTTTCTGCATTTCTGCTATAAAAACCACCTCTGAGGCCAAAGGTACTAGTCTGAACCTGAAAAGATGATGGGATACAAGGCTGTACAAAAAAAACTTACATCAATTAATACTTCAAACTATTTTTTAAATTGAGGTGAAGTTCACGTAATATAAAATGAGCTACTTTAAAATATACAGTTCACTGGCATTTAGTACATTCACCATGCTTTACAATCACCATCTCTGTCAAGTTCCAAAACATTTGCATCCCTCCCAAAAGGAAACCCCATACTCATTAAACAGTCATTCCTCATCCCCCAGCCCCTGGCCACCACCTGTCCGCTTTCAGTCTCTATGGATTTACCTATTCTGGATATTTCATATAAATGAGATCAGAGACTATGTGACCTTTTATTTCAAACTATGTTCAACCACACATGTACTAAGCTCTATGATGTACCAGGCACGAGTTCAGCACTAGAGATAAGATGGTGAAGACAGGAATACGATCCAGACCTTCCTGGGGCTTCAGAGACCATTATGCAAATGAATACAAACAATTAACTAATTACAGGAGGATTTATTTTTATAAATTTATTTATTTTATTTATTTACTTTTGGTTGCCTTGGGTCTTTGTTGCTGTGCGCGGGCTTTCTCTAGTTGCGTTGAGCGGGGACTGCTCTTTGTTGAGGTGCACCGGCTTCTGATTGCCGTGGCTTCTCTTGCTGCGGAGCACAGGCTCCAGGCACGTGGGCTTCAGTAGTTACGGCACGCAGCCAAAAGTAGAGTTGTGGCTTGTGGGCTCTAGAGCACAGGCTCAGTAGTTGTGGCTCAAGGGCTTAGTTGCTCCACGGCTTAGTTGCTCCGTGGCATGTGGGATCTTCCCAGACCAGGGCTTGAACCCGTGTCCCCTGCATTGGCAGGCAGATTCTTAACCACTGCGCCACTAGGGAAGTCCCAACTACCTAATTACAAATGTGCAAATGCTGCAGAGTTGAAGAACTGAAGAACAGAATCTACAGGAAAGGTAAAACAAAGGGGGGGGGGTGCAGATTTAATCTGCTGAATGAGGGAAGGCTTCTCTGAAGAGGTGACATTTAAACTGAGCCCTAGGGACTTCCCTGGCGGTCCAATGGTTAGGACTTGGCACTTTCACTGCTGAGAGCCTGGGTTCAATCCCTGGTCAGGTAACTAAGACTCCACAAGCCGCTTGGCACGGCAAAAAAAAAAAAAAAGTTAATTAAAAAAAAAAAAACTGAGCCCTAAAGAATGACTAGCAGGGAGCCAGGGGGAGGAAGGACAGACAAACCTTCCTGGCCAGGTCGGAGGGCAGGCACTGGAAGCTCTAAACAGAGTCATGAAATTTGATTTGTTTGTTTTTGTTTTTGTTGGATTTTTTATTAACTGAAGTCCATAGTTGACATTAGGGCTCACTCTTTGTGTTGTATAGTTCGTTGGGTTTTGACAAATGTCTAGCGACGAGAGTTCACCATTATAGTATCATACAGAATAGTTTCACTGCCCTAAAGATATCCTGTGCTTGACCTATTCTTTCCTCTCCTATTCCTCCCCGCCCCCAATTGATCTTTATACCCCCCTACGGTTTTGCCTTTTCCAGAAGTTCATATTGTTGGAATCATATAGTATGTAGCCTCTTCAGACTGGCTTCTTTCACTTAGCAATATGCATTTAAGGTTCTTCCGTGTTTTTTTGTGGCTTGATAGGTCATTCTTTTGTGTGTGGAGGGGGGGAGTAAAATATACGTAACATAAGATTTACCATTTTAAGCATTTCTAAGTATACGGTTCAGTGGAATTAAGTATGTTCACATTGCTGTGCAACCATCATCACCATCCAACCCAAAACTTAGCTCCTTTGTTATTGCTGAATAATATTCCACTGTATGGATGGACCACAGTTTGTTTATCCAATCACTTACAGAGAGATGATTTGTTTTTAAGTAAGACCACTGACTTCCATGTAGAGGACTGATTGGAGAAGGACTAAGAATGCAGGCAGGGAAGCTGGGGAGGTAGCTGAAGGTGTAGTCCAAGCAAGAGATGACAGTGGCTTCAACTGGGGTGATCTCAGCAGAGGTGGAGAGAAGTGGACAAATATGAGATGATGAGATGGTGAAATTGTCAGGACTTGAGGATAGATTAGATGTGGGGGTTCTGGGAGAGGGAAGAGTTAAGGATGAGGTCCAGCCTTGCAGCTTGGGGGACTGGTAGGTAGGTGGTGGTGTCAATGACTGAGATGAGGAAATGAAAAAGGAAGGATGTATTTGGGAGAAGACCACAGGTTCAGCCTTGGATCTGATGTTTTGGATTTAAAGTATCTGAGAGACGTCCAAGTGGAAATGTGAAGTGACCCATTGATTTATGGGGCTCAGACCCCTTTCCCCGTTCTTATCAAACAATCTATCCCACTGGTCCTAATTCTATTCCTGAACAGGCCAAGTTTCCTCCAGCCTCAGGACCATGGCATTGCTGTTCCCTTTGCCCAGAATACTTCCCCTGAGATGGCCACATAGCTAGTTCCTTCTTAACACTCAGATCGCACGTCAAATAGCATCTAATCAGAGAATCCTTCCTTGGACCCAAGCTAAAGTCAGCATAAGGAGTGAGTTAAGAGATCCACATGGGCCAGATTTTGCTGTAACGATGCTGCATAAAAAACAGTTTCCTGGGCTTCCCTGGTGGCGCAGTGGTTGAGAGTCTGCCTGCCGATGCAGGGGACACGGGTTCGTGCCGCAGTCCGGGAAGATCCCACATGCCGCAGAGCGGCTGGGCCCGTGAGCCATGGCCGCTGAGCCTGCGCGTCCGGAGCCTGTGCTCCGCAACGGGAGAGGCCACAACAGTGAGAGGCCCGCTTACTGCAAAAAAAAACAAAACGAAAAAACAATTTCCTTCTTGTGGTGTTGATTTTGAAATGTAGAGAAATATCGAATTAGTATGTTGTGTAACAGGAACTGACATAGTGTTGTAGGTCAATTATACTTCAAAAACAAACAGACCTGGCAATCCCACTTCCAGGCATATACTCAGAGAAAACCATAATTCAAAAAGACACATGCACCCCAATGTTCATTGCAGCACTATTTACAATAGCCAGGACATGGAAGCAACCTAAATGCCCATCAACAGGGGACTGGATAAAGAAGATGTGGTACATATATACAATGGAACATTACTCAGCCATAAAAAGGAACAAAATTAGGTCATCTGTAGAGACATGGATGGACCTAGAGACTGTCATACTGAGTGAAGTAAGTCAGAAAGAGAAAAACAAATATCGTATATTAATGCATATATGTAGAATCTAGAAAAATGGTATAGATGATCTTATCTGCAAAGCAGAAATAGAGACACAAAGATAGAGAACAAACGTATGGATACCAAGGAGGAAAGGGGGAGGTCATGAATTGGGAGATTGGGCTTGACACATAAACACTGTTGATACTATGTATAAAATAGGTAACTAATGAGAACCTACTATACAGTACAGGGAACGCTACTCATGGCTCTGTGGTGACCTAAATGGGAAGGAAATCCAAAAAAGAGGGGATATATGTATACGTCTAGCTGATTTACTTTGCTGTACAGTAAAAATTAACACAACATTGTAAAGCAACTATACTCCAATAAAAGTTAATTTAAAAACAAAAGCAAACAAACAAACAAATTCATAGAAAAAGAGATCAGATTCGTGGTTACCAGAGGCGGGGGTGAGGGAATTGGATGAAGGCTGTCAAAAGGTACAAACTCCCAGTTACAAGATAAATGAGTACTAGGGATGTCATGTACAACATGATAAATATAATGAACACTGCTGTATGTTATACATGAAAGCTGTTAAGAGAGTAAATCCCAAGCGTTCTCATCATAAGGAAAAATGTTTTTTTCTACTTCTTTAATTTTGCATCTATATGAGATGCTGGATGTTCACTAAACTTGCTGTGGTCATCATTTCGTGATGTATGTACGTCAAATCATTATATTATTCACAAACTTATACAGTGCTGTATGTCAATTATATCTCAATAAAGCTAGAAGAAGGAAAAAAAAAAACAGCTTCCACAAACTGAGTGCTTACAAAAGTAAACATTTATTTCTCACCCAGGGGTCTGCGGGTCAGCTGGGGTTCATCAGGGCTTTCCTGGGCTGGGCTCCAGGCTGTGGGGTGAGTGCAGAGCTGCCCTATGTATTTTCTCACTCTGAGTCCAGCCTAAAGCAGCCCCCACTGTGTGGGACTCACGGTTCTCATGACCGATGACAGCTGCTCAAGAGGGGGGAATGGACACACTGGGTATCTTGGAGCTGGCCCCTGTCACTTCCACACATATACTTTTGGCCAAAGCAAGTCACATGGCTAATTTCAATATCAAGAGAGTGAGGAATTGTATTCCTCCCATGGTGAGGAGGGCTGGGGGAAGTAAATATCTGCTGAGCAATAATACAATCTACCACCAGACCCAACTCTTTTCTTCCTAGATGGCCATGTTCATTGAGTAATCTTCCCACGCTCTTACAAAATACCATCTTCTATGAATGAATGGATGGATGGATGGTGGAATGTGCCTTTCAAGGCAGGAAGATTCTCCTCACTCTTCAGATGAGAAACCTGGGGCTCAGAGAAGAGAAGCAGCTTGCCCAAGATCATAGAAACCACACATGGCCAGCCCACCCTGACTGGCACCTTCAGCTCAGTTCCCTAGACACGGTGAATGAGTGAGGGGGGAAAATGCTATTCTCTGGGCAGCAGGGCCACAGCTCCCATTCTGCCCTCTCACTAAGGCTTGGCGGACTTGCACATGATCGAGGACAAGTACACAATGGGGTCTCCTTGCTGAAATTCAATCTCAGGTCTCACTCCAAAGCCAGGTGGGACCTTGATTCATCATTTCAGGGTCTCAGAGTCCTTAAGGCTAAGTGTATGCTGGGGGAATGAGTCATCGGTGGCTTTAACTGCTGATTAAGTGTTCCGTGAAATTCTGCATCCCATCCCAACAATGCCCACCCTTAAGGTACAGACAGTCATCTGGATTTCTGAGGGGGCCCTGCAGTATCTACCACGGAGAGGGACGAACAGTGGCGCTCAAACGTTAGGCACAGGAAAAATCTGGAAGGGCATGTCTCAGATAAACAGTGGGTGCCTCAGAGAAACAGTGAGCACTTCTTTCGAAGCAGGATTACTCAGGACTTTGGCCCTCGGCTTTATATCTGTATGTAATGTTTGAACAGTTCACAATGAACATATAAGTTGCTCCTGCAATCAGAGAGGAAAAAGCCGTCTGGAAATATTTTCAAGTTCATACCAGTGTGCAAAAAGCAACCCCTTTCAGGGTGGTTGGGAAATTCCCGAAAATTGTCCTTCAGAATCCTCCTCCCACACATTGTCAGAAGCCTGTTGTCAGAAACACTGAGTCAATTCCCAACCACTCCTGTAGTCAGCAAGCCAGCGAGTACCTACCACACACCAAGGGTTGAGTGAGACACCAGGTGGACGGGTGACAGGCTGGGGAACAGGTGGGGCCAGAGTCAGTGAGGTCTGCATCCATACACAGCTGACACAGATGGAACCGGCCCCTGGGACAGACACTGTGGTAAGTGATCCACATGGATTATCACGTTTAATCTGCACGACATGTCTATGCGGTCAGAGCTATTATTATCATGTTTTATAGCTGTGGAAGCTGCAGTGCAGAGAAGCGAAGGAACTTGCCCAAAGTCACATAACTAGCAGATGGCGGAACTGACATTCAATTCCAGAGTCTGTGCTCTTAACCGCTACCCCACATTGCCTCCCTGTAGGAACCTGCCTGAATTCCACAGGCAGGAAGTTGCAGAGTCAGAATTTAAACCAAGCAAGGTTCTTCAGCCTCCAAAGGACATTCTTTTCATTGATGAGGCGTCCTTCTCCCTTCCAGCCCTCCCCGTTTCTAGACCCACTGTCAACATGCTGGGTGACATGGGTTGCTTCCCTGAGCCTCAGTTTCCGTGGCTGAAAATGGCAAGAACATTGCTTACCCCAGGGAGCTGGAGAGGCATTTGTGGGAGAGGACACTTCCTCCCCTGGATCACACTAGGCTCTCGGTTTAGATACATCTGTGTTCTTCCTGCTTTCCAGGAGTTCAGTGCAGTTGGCCAAGTGGACACGGGAGCAAGCCCGTTCCATGAGCTCTATGGGTGAGAGGGGCACCAGGTGCTATGGGGCCAGAGGCTGGGCACTGGATGAAATGTCAAGGGTTACTACGCATCCAGAAAACTCAGCTGAGGGAAAAACTGAAATAAACAATCCCCCAGGAGGAGGGGAGTTTGGTTTGTCATCTTTCCTGTTTTCCCAGCCTGGCCCAGTCCCAAAACCTCTTAATCTTCTCAAGATTTTGGCCCTTCACCCCAGGAAGGAGCCGCCAGGAGGCCCACAGCAAGCCAAGTCTTGAAGGAAGTGATGTCTTCCGTGGGTCAAGAAAAGGGAAGAGGCTTTCTGGGAGCAAGGAGAAGGCAGGGACAGAACCAGGAAAGGTCCCTTCTTGAGCCAGTGGAAAAACTGAGGCTTAGAACAGGGCAAGTTTTCTTGGTTTGCTGGTGGCAGGGCTGGGGCAGGTAGCGTAGCTCTGGTCTGCTGGTACAAAGTCTTCTCCACCGCACAGTACCGACTGCTCTCTCCCTTCCTACTCTAGGATAGCCCAGGCAGGGGGAAGCTGCCTTCACTCCCCCTCCCCACAACTTTTTCCAGCAACATCTCCCCATCACTGCACTGGGGACTTTGAAGACAAAGATGGGTCCTGTGGGTACTGGAGGAGGAAGTAGTATCTGCAAAGAACTTGGTGTGTTTGACCATGTAGGAAATGGGACTTATAGACCTTCTGAAACAAAGAACCAGAACTACCTAAGCACCTACTATGAGCCCGTGTGGGGCCCAGCGCACTCAACGTGTCCCATCATCTATTCATTTTCCCTTACTCTGGGAAATAGATCAGGACCCCGCTGTGCATATGAGGCACCTGAGGGCCACAGGCGAGATGTTTCCTGCCGACTCTACCTCCACCCCCTAAATCTCTTTCAAGAACCAGAGCTGGCTGTTCACATCATCTTGGGCATCCCCATTTGTATACCCCACATTCTTCTCACCCTCAACTTGAACGATCCTAAACTCATCATCTTCCCTCCACAGCCTTCTGTTTGCCCATCACAACCTCACTATTCAAAACCCAGGGGACTTCCCTGGCAGTCCAGTGGTTAAGACTTGGCACTTCTACTTCAGGGGGCACGAGTTCAATCCCTGGTCGGGGAACTTAGATCCCACATGCTGCATGGCATGGCCAAAAAATGTAAAACTAAATAAAAATTAAAAACAAAATGGAATATCAACCTTGGCTCCATCCTCTCCCTTGTCCCATCTCCAAGTAGTAACCCTGACCAGTGGTCCCATCTCTGACTCTTTTGCCAGACACTGGATTTCCTTAATTTCAGGGTTCGCAGAGTAGTCCAAAGTTCTCGATGACTCCAACAACTCCTCGATAGATATTCTCCCTCTATTTTATCCCTACATCCATCTATGCCCCATGCAAACATCAGGGTCATCTTTTTAAAACGCAATTCTGCCTAGCTTCACCTGACTGAAAACCCTCCAGTGGTGTCTCATTCCTCCCAGCAGAAACCCCTTGCCCTGGCTTACCAGGCCCTCCAAATCTTGGCCCTGGCTGCCCTCTCTGGTCTCACATTGGGTCACTACCTACCCTCTGCCCCCCAAGCGTCAGACATCCCAGAATACTCACAGTTTGTCTTTCACTTCCAGACCTGGGCACCTACTATTTTCTCTGCCTTCCTCTGCCTAACTCCTTCTCATCTTTCACATGTCAGTTTAGTCACCACTTCCTGACCGGCCTCTCTTGAAGCTTTGTGAGCTGCCCCTTCAGTGAATTCCCAGAGTCCCCTGTACTTCCTCCGCTGGGCTACCCACCTGCTCCCTCTCCCATGTTCCTGTTTCAGCCAACAAAGCCTGCCCAACATCTCAGAATGTTGGAGCAACACCCTCCAATGGAAGCATAATGCATGCTTCATGCATAACTCTGCATTTTCTAAAAGGCACATTTTAAAAAGCAAAAAGAGGACTTCCCTGGTGGCGCAGTGGTTAAGAATCCGCCTGCCAGTGCAGGGGACACAGGTTTGAGCCTTGGTCTGGGAAGATCCCACATGCCGCAGAGCAACTAAGCCCGTGAGCCACAACTACTGAGCCTGCACTCTATAGCCCACGTGCCACTACTACTAAGCCTGCGAGCCACAACTACTGAGCCTGCATGCCTAGAGCCTGTGCTCTGCAACCAGAAGCCACCACAATGAGAAGCCTGCACACCGCAACAAAGAGTAGCCCCCGCTCGCTGCAACTAGAGAAAGCCTGCGTGCAGCAACGAAGACCCAATGCAGCCGAAAATTTAAAAATAAATAAATTTGTTAAAAAAAATTTTAATTTAAAAATAAATAAATAAAAAACTTACGGTCTTTAAAAACACAAAATATTTTTTAAAAAATAAAAATAGGGCTTCCCTGGTGGCACAGTGGTTGAGAGTCTGCCTGCTGATGCAGGGGACACGGGTTTGTGCCCCGGTCCGGGAAGTTCCCACATGCCGCCGAGCGGCTGGGCCCGTGAGCCATGGCCGCTGAGCCTGCACGTCCAGAGTCTGTGCTCTGCAACGGGAGAGGCCACAACAGTGAGAGGCCCGCGTATCGCAAAAAAACAAACAAAAAAATTAAATTAAAAAAGTTTTAATTTAAATAAAAATAAATAAATAAACAAAAAGAAACAGGTGAAGTTGATTTTAATAGTACATTGTAACCCAATATTTCAAAAATCGTATTATTTCAATATATAAGCCATATAAAAACCTTTGATTTTCTTCTTAGACTTTGAAATCTGGTGTGTGTTTTACCCTCACATCTCAATTTGGAAGAGCCACTTTTCAAGTGTTCAGTATCACCATGGGCTAGTACAGTTTGGGAGGATACTTTAAAGCTGCTTGGCCTGTGTCCTGTTCTGGGGACACTAATTCTGAGAAGTTCTCATAGGCATTCTGTAGAAAAAGGGATTCTAAGTCATATAAGTCTTCAAAACACTGACAAAGTGAAGCCCAGTTTTTATGCTTCCCATCTCCCAGAGTCTTAACTGTGCGAATGTAAGATGTGATACTAGAAACAGACCAGAGAGTCTGGAGCATTTGCCCAACTCCTTTGAGCTCAAAGCTCTATTTTGGTAAAGCATTTCTGGGGATTAGTGTTCAGTGGAATGTTCTTTAGTAATGCTGGTTTAGCCACATCCCTGAGTCAGTCAATCCCGGGATCCCCATGGGAAGAATTCAGGGTTCAGGAAGCCCCACCTCACGTGCCTTTGAGCCTGGAGCTCAGGGAACACCCAAAACCTGATTACTGAATTGACTAATTAACTAATTCTGGGAGGTTGCAGAGGGCAGGGCTAGAATCAGTAAGCAAAAATTGCAGCATATTTGAGCTCAAGCGAGAAAGCTTTTGGGGTTTTGTGTGTGTGTGTGTGTGTGTGTGTGTGTGTGTGTGTGTGAGTGTGTATGTTTTTAACAGCTTAAGGCTTACTTGCCAGATCTTCCTGGAAAATGCAGTAGATAGCCTTATAAGATGATGATTTCTCCATCTAGGGGTGATCAAGGCTGGAGTTCTGGGGTGGCGGGGAGCAGGGTCCTCCCCAGAGTCTCTAATTTCCCTCCTTCAGAACTAAACAAATAAAATAAAATCAAGAAGAAAGAAAGTAAAAAACTGCACTGACATAAGATCTTGAACTTTAGAGGAAGTGATCAGATGTGCATGCATGTTCTGGGCCCTTTATTAAGAACACACTTCGGGATTCTGGAGGGTTAGTTTACAGCTAAAGCCCCTTTGAGGCCACAGGTCTTTGGTTTAATTCAGATTTTTGATCCATTTTATACACGGTCAACATCTGGTCAATGACTAATTGAATCAGTCAATCAATCAAAATGTGTGTCTTGGGGGGTAGACCAGAGGATGGTCTGCTTCTCTTGAAATTGTTTCTGTGGGACAAAACCAGGCAAGACCAAGCCGTGCTGTTAGAAGTCATCAGGATAGTGGTTATGTTAGGGATAAGGAGAGGAAGAAAGCACACAGGGCAGGGGGTTTCAGGGTGCTGGAAAATTCTGTTTCTTGATTGGGTACAGGTTATTCAGATGGGTTAAGGTGGTGAAAATCCATCAAGCTGTATACTTTTGATCTGTACACTTTTCTGCATGTATGTCACACTTTGGCAAACAGTTTTATAAACTGCTTTTGTGATGATCTACTACTTTATCACACTAAGAGAAAAAGTGTGATTGTGATCAACCTAAATAAAATCATCAGGCCAGTCTGAGATTTGAGCTGAGGAGGAAGAGGTTAACCAACAGCCAGGTGTTTCTCATGTTGGCTCTGAGCAATAGTTTTGCTGGCTCAGGGGGCAGCTAAAGTTTAGCCAAGCTGCAGAGGGGCCCCAACCCTCCACAGACAGGCAGCAGATGGATTCAGACCAATCATGTTGGAGCCTCCAGGTGCCCATCAGTAGTATACCTGGAAGAACCTGGAAGAACCTGAAGAACCTGGAAGCTAGAGCCTTTAAAGGTTGGAGTCTGTGTCCCCAGGCCATGCATGAGGCCTGGCCCAAAGTAGGTGCTCAACTGGGTATCCCTTTCTTTATTCTTACCTGGATTTCAGGTATGGCATTTCCAGAAGTGCCAAGGCCTTCTGCCAGAAGGGGCTGGAGCGCCAGCAAGGATCACAGAGGCTGGCACAGCTGAGCTGAGAGTGGAAGGGGAAACGAAACCCTTGCATGGCTCACACGTGCTTAAGCAACTGCAAAGAAGCCACCTGTGGTCAGTTGAAGACATGGAAGGGGGAGAAGGAGGGGACTTCAGAGGAGTGGGGGAGGTGATGAAGACTGTGCCTTTCAGGTGACAGAGAGGGGGGAGGTGAAAAAAAAAAAACCCAGCAGTTGAGAATAACAGGCAACACACCATGGGGTGTAGCTGGGGGCAGAGGTAGGTCTCAGGCAGTGGAGATAAAGAAGGTCAAAGAAGACAGCTGTTTATAATAGGCAATACAACGTGGTACAGAGGAAAGGAAGCCTGGACTTAGAGCTGTGTGGTGTTGGCAAAACACATAACCACAGAGTTCTCTCATCTGTAGAAATGGGACAATAATAGTTCCTTCCTCTTGGGGTTGTTGAGAGCATGAAATCAGTTGATACGTGAAAAGGATTGTGCAAATCTTGTGGCTGCTGTTCATAATAATGGCATTGGTAATAATGTGGTAGGGAGACGCTTCTGATTCTGAAAGGAGACCAGGGAATTGACTTGGGAGCCAACAACAACCAGAAATCTAGCGGGGAAGAGAGAAGGAGAAGAGAGAGACCCTCTAGAGGAGGGGTTCTTAATTGGGGTGCATTTGAACTTCTATGAAAAATGCTCTATTTAAGAGTATATGTGAATGATTACATTAGAATGGATAAACAACAAGGTCCTACTGTATAGCACAGGGAACTATATCCAATCTCCTGGGATAAACCGTAATAGAAAAGAATATTAAAAAAGAATGTATATATGTGTATAACTGAATCACTTTGCTTCACAGCAGAAATTAGCACAACATTGTAAATCAGCTATACTTTAATTTAAAAATCAAAATGTTTCAAAAAAAAAAGAGTATATGTGTTTTTTGGAGGGAGAGGGCCCATAGCCCATATCAGTTTCTCAAAGGGGTCTAGGATCCCTCCAGCAGTTTAAGAATTACTGATCTAGAGAACTGAAGGCTCAAGAGAGAGAGGCAGATGAGAAAAGTGGGCCACCGTCATCCATGGATGGAGCGAGTCATCTTCATGACCTAAGACATGGGCTTAGGGGGTGCAGAAGAATCTAAATAGAAGACACAAAGGAGAGAGAGTTTGTTGGAATGAAGTCTCAGAGAACCAAGCCAACTCGCAGTGGGGATGGGGTTGGGGGGAGGGGTAACTCAGTTTTCACTGTGGCCCAGAGAAGGCTCGAAGACACTGTTGGCTGAGTGAGTGGATGGATGGGCAGGAACACAACCCAGCAGCTGAAGATTCAGGAAATTAGTGGGGCAGAATGCAGATGGGGGTGGGGGGTGGGCAAGATCCTGATTATAGATGTGAACTTAGGCCTTCTCGGTATGTAATTGGTCTGAAGATTAACCCTGACTGTGTGTCTGGGGAACTGTGGAGCGACTGAGTGGAGAAATTCTTTCCATTCACCTGGTGTGTGATGGGAAAAAACTGTCAGCCACTGTACACTGTTCTCCATCTGAAATACTCTGGCTCTCATGAAGAGTACTCTGCTAAGGAGAAGGACTCTTAACTACTGGCTCCATGGCTATTATAGGGATTCCCCCGGCCCCCAGAGTGGGGTGAGCAGAGACTTTGCTATCTGACAGTTGTGGGTTTGTATCCTGATTTGGCCATTTCATTCATTCATTCATAAAACAAATATTTCCTAAGCATCTACTGTGTGCTCAACTTTCTACCAGGAGCTTGATATGCAACAAGGAGTAAGAGATGACCCTTGGGTCAAAAGTCTTATATCTAGTTGGTGAAATGGACAATGACAGTGGAGAATGATAGGTGCTGGGGATATGCCCAGGTTGCTATGGGAACAGAGAGGAAAGACACTCATACTTCTCCAAGCTTCAGTTTCCTTATCTGCAAAATGGGAATCATGTTACTCACTACAGGGGGTTTCCTGGCACATTCCAGGTCCTCACTTGACACATGTAGGAGCTCACTGCAGCCCATGACTAATTAATTTTCTGTTTGTTTTTTTGTTGGTTTTTGTTTTGTTGTTTTCTGTGGTAGTTTTTCCTTAATATTATTTTTTAGCTATTGATAACATAGCATGGCAGAAAGATTACATCAGCAGTGTGGTATAATACAACTGTTTTCATCGAAGCCTTACACCTTACTATTCCCTAGGCTATTTGGAGTGTCCCTGCCCCTTGCACGAAACTACAGCTGTGATGCCTCTACTGCCATGACTAATTAATTTATTCAACAAATATTAATTAAGCACTCCATGAGTGCTGGGCACTGCTGTAGATACTAGAAATTTGGCATTAAACTAAACAGAGAAATAGAGTAGTCAGGAAAATTCTCACTGGAAAGGAGATACTGTAAGTATCTGAAAGCAATGAGAAAGTAGGCCATGGAGATATTTGGGGCAAGGATGTTCCAAGCAGAAAGATCTACAAATGTAAGGGTGCGAGGGGCGGAGGGTGAGTGGTAGGGAGGCCAGTGAGGCTAGGGAGAGGTGATGGAGGTGGGAAGCGCTAGCAGATGAGGTGGAGGGACCAGGGAGGGGGACAGGCAGGGGAAGGTCTTGGGGACCCTTGTAAGCACTTTGACTTTTATCCTGAGTGAGATGGGAGCCACTGGAGAGGTTTGAGCAGAGGAGTGACAGGATCTCACATTTTCAAAGGACCACTGTTTTTAAAAATCACTTGTTCTGAGGATGTCCTACAGGAAGACAAACACGGAAGCAGGGACACCAGTTAGGAGGCTCCCGCACTAAACCAGGTGGAGATGATGGAGGCTTGGACTAAAGTGGAAGCAGAGGCAATAGGGAGAAATGTTTAGCCTCTGGATGTTTAAGGTGGTGTCCACAGGATTTGCAGATGGATTGGATATGGGGGGTAGGTGAACAAGAGGAAGATCCAAGGACTCTGAGGCTTGGCCTGAGCCTTTGACTGTGATGGGGAAAACCAAGGGAGGGGCAGGTTTGGGAGGAAAGATGGAAGTTTGATTTGAGGTGTTGTGTTTAAGAAGCCCATTGGGGCTTCCCTGGTGGCGCAGTGGTTGAGAGTCCACCTGCAGATGCAGGGGACGCAGGTTCGTGCCCTGGTCCGGGAAGATCCCACATGCCGTGGAGCGGCTGAGCCCGTGAGCCATGGCCGCTGAGCCTGCGCGTCCGGAGCCTGTGCTCCGCAACGGGAGAGGCCACAACAGTGAGAGGCCTGCATACCACAAAAAAAGAAAAAAAAAAAAAAAGAAGCCCATTGGAGGGAATTCCCTGGTGGTCCAGTGGTTAGAACTCAGCGCTTTCACTGCCGAGGGTGCAGGTTCGATCCCTGGTCGGGGAATTAAGATCCCACAAGCCACAGGGAAAGAAAAAATAAAGAGAAGCCCATTGGAAATCCAGATAGGGCTATAGGGTAGGTAGCCGGATATACAAGTCTGAGGCTGGGGCAGGGCTGGGGGTGGGCAAAGTCCTGATTACAGATATGAACTTAGGACTTCTCAGTATGTAACTGGTATTTAAAGCCACAGGAGTGGATGAGATATGAAGAGGGAAGTTCTGAGGACTGAGCCTAGGGATTCTCTAACATCCAGCAATGATGGCCTCACCTACTTTTCCACAACAGTGAGAGGCCTGCGTACCGCAAAAAAAAAAATAATAATAAATAAATAAAATAAAATACATTGTGTTGCCATTTTCCCCCAAATAATAGAAGAGCCAAGCTCTCGGTCTGTAGGAAGATTTGGAGTCTTTAGCTTTCTGCCATCAAACCCTTCAGGCTGGGCTTCCAAGGAAGAGTCTGCCTGGCTTCCCAGCCCTGAGGGCTCTCTCATGAGGTTCCTAGACCACTGTCTCGTAACTTATGGTTTACTTGTCTAGCTCCTCTTCTGGACTGTGGATTTCTCCAAGTGGAGGCCCTGTCTAATTCATCACAGGACTACTACCAGGACCTGGCACCAAACAAGCATCAAGAAATGTTAGCGGAAATTAACCACATGGCAGAATCCAAGGAGGAACATCCATCCCCCAGGTTCTGGGTGTCTTTCGCTACATTGGTGTCTATTCTGCTGAACCCCTTCCCTAACACCTGCAGGTGAGTCCTGGAAAGGGAGAGATAGATCCTGCAGGGCTGCACTCTACCCTTTGGGAGAAGAATATTCTCGGGGGCCTGGATAAGCCATCCTCAAAAACAAGTTCTCTGAGTCAATCCTTAAGCGAGTTCTGGTGAGAAAGGGTCCAGAACCCTGGAGGGAAGGTTTAAGCAGCCTGTGGCCTCTGAGAAGCAAAAAAGGGGTATCTCCTCCAAAGGGACCTACCTCTTTATCTGACCCAGAATTCCTGGGATATCAACTCGATTGTGCCATCACTTTGTCCAAGGAATAGAATGATCCAAAAGGCCCTCTTCTGGACAAGTGTGTGTTGTCCATCATAAAACAAACGAACAAACAAAAACCCTCTTAATCCCAGGTTACTCTGGTTCCTGCACTGTGTTCCACCTCCTGCATATAGCTAAACCTCTTCAACAACTTGTCTAAACTGTTACCCTTTACTTCATCACTCAGGCCCATCCCTAAAATAAGGCTTTCCTTCCAGGCCCTCCTAAATGACCTCATCTAGACTAATCACTTCAGGTACCACTTCTAGTTCCTCTCCTGAGCTCCAAACCCATGTATCCAACTGCCTACTGGACATCTTGACCAGGCTATCCCACAGGCACTTCAAACTCGAATGTACAGAGCTGAATTCATCATCTTTCCCTCAAACCAGGTCATCCCGCAGTGTTCCCTGCCTTCGTGAACGGCATGCCCAGCCATATCCTCGAATCCTCCTCTCTCTCTTTCTCTGACATATATAATCAATCCCTGATACATCAACCCTCTGTCATGAGTATCCCTCAAAGGCAGATATACTCCTCTCCATCCTCATGGCTCTTCTGCTGATTGGGACCATCATCAACATCATTTTTGCCTAGATGTTGACATCAGCCTTCTTTTTTTTTTTGCGGTACGCGGCCTCTCACTGTTGTGGCCTCTCCCGTTGTGGAGCACAGGCTCCAGACACGCAGGCTCAGTGGCCATGGCTCACGGGCCCAGCCGCTCTGCGGCATATGGGATCCTCCTGGACCGGGATATGAACCCGTGTCCCCTGCATCGGCAGGCGGCCTCTCAACCACTGTGCCACCAGGGAAGCCCAACGTCAGCCTTCTTAACTGTGGCCTAACAAGTCTGCAGTCTTAACTATTTCAAAACCATTTTCTGTACTGTAGGTAGCATTTACGAAAATGCATGTGATTATGTTCCTCCATTGCTTACAACTCATCAGTGGCTCCCCATTGCTCTCAGGATAAATTGCAAACTTCTTAACCAACACAAAACACCCTGCATGAGTCGGGCCTTGCTTACCCCTTCAGCCTCATCTCTCACTACCCCTCCTCCCAGTCTACCCCTCAGCCACACTGAATTACCAGTAGTTCTCCAAACGAACCCTGCCCTGCCCAATTTCCAAGTCTTTATTCCATTTGTTCCCTGGGCCTCTAGTGATCATGTCCCTCACTTGTGTTCTCTATCTTCCCTAACTTTCACTGGCTAGCTTCTGTCCCCACCTCAGGGCAGGCCTCAAGTTTGAATGTTATTTCTACCGGGAAGCCTTTGCCTGGACTCTTCAATTCTGGCATGACAGCAACCTTAAAGGGTTCCTATAGCAAACATACTGCACATTATCCCCAAAGCATTTATCAGAGTAAGTGGCAATGACTTGTTCTCTTGTCTGTCCCACCTACCAGGCCTGAGCTCCTTAAGAGCAAGGACTTTGTCTGTCTGATTTGTGGCTGAATCCTTAGCACCAGGCATGGTACCTGGCTCACAGTTGTTGTGTATTTATGTGTTTGTGTGTATGTATGTGAGATGCAGGAAAGCCAGGGAAGGGGCAGATGCCATGAGAACCCGGGGGAAAGAGGGACGGATAATTACAGAAGTAGGTCTTGGCAGACTCCACAGAGACAATAGCCGCTAATGGGATGGGGAGGACAGGATCAATTCAAGAGGCTCCTAGGATTTGAGCCTGCATGAATGGGAGGGAGATGTGCAGAGCTATTCACCAATCAGGGACCATAGAAAGGAAAGGTAAACCCAGGGGAAAAGTTGAACTCAGGAGCAGAGGACTATTGGAGACCATCAGGGGGACACATGCAGTAGGCAGCTACAGATATTTCTGTAGCTCCAAAAAGAAGTCAAGGCTAGAGATACCCATTTGAGAAACTATCTATAGGAGTCAATATAGAGTCGGTAAAGCTTCCAGGAGGAGAGTGGATAGAGAGAAAAGAAGGTTGAGGACAGAAGTTTGGGAATGCTTACATTGTCACGGGAGAAGAGGAGGCAGAAATATGGCATTTGCAGAGATAGAAGGAAAACCAAGAGAATTCATGGTCACTGGAGCCAAACGGAAAGGACCCAAAGAATGTGCCCAGCATCACTGAGTGCTGCAAGAAGTTGGAGGAGAATAAGCCTAATCTATTTGCAAACTAGAAAGTCTCTGATTAGAATGGAAGTCAGATCAACAGTGTTTAAGGGGTTGGATAATAAAACAGAAAAGGCAGCAAGCATGCACTATCCTTTCCAAATATTTCAAACATGCCAAGGGAAACAGTGACCTAAGGACCTTGGAAGGCAGTACAGGGATTCAGAGACTGGGCTCCATAGTCAGACTGCTTGGGTCCAAATCATAACCCCACCATTCCACAGCTGTGTGACTAAGTTAAACTTACTCTATCTTCCTAAGCCTCAGGTTCCTGGTCTGTAAAAATGATGGAACTAGTAGTACCTGCTTGATAAAGCTTATTGCGAGGATTAAGTGAGATAATGTATGGGAAGCACTTAGTCCATGGTAAATAATCAATTAATGTGAGAGACTATTTTTAACAAAGTCAAGAGGGAAAATTGAGAGGAGGGAGCAAGTGGAGAAGCTGCCATGCAGGAGGGAGAGAAGATGCTGGATGTGGAAGGGATGGGATGGAGGGTTCGAAGGGCTTGTTGGGGGCGTGGGGAGGTAGATCTCTTTAAAACCTGATCTTGGTGAAGCTGTCATCTACTGGTTATTGAGCGAGGCTGCCATCTCTGTTCCATTTTCTTGGGAGGGTCATGCTGAGTCAGCCTGGGGTTTCACTCAGTCCCAGACTTGTCCAGGATTTCCTAGAGCCCCAGTTTCTGCCTCTTTGCCTCCCCCAGCCCACTGGTTCTCCATGTGGAGGCAGCTGGACCTGAGTAGCGGCAGGATGTCCCAGCAGTATACCCTGTGAGAGGGAGATTCAGGGACAGCTGCTATCCTAAGTTCTCCTTGGGCTGTACCCTGGACACAGGTCAATATCCTGCTGTCCCCTTCGTGGTCTGCATCTTCACAGTTATTCCAAATGACCCCCCACCTCCCATAGTTAATGATGCTTCTGAAACACTTGCAATGGTCTTCACGTGCCTCCTGGCTAATCTGCCTGTCTCCAGTGTCAGCTCTGCCAAACTGTCCCCACCCCACCCTGCTGCCCATGGTTGTTCTCTCACCTCCTCAAAACCCCGTCATAGCTCACCCTGCAGTAGCTCCTCTGTCACTGGGGGAGGCCTCTCCACTTGCCCAACCTTCTTCTCTGGTTTATCTTCACATAGACCCTCTGCTCCATCCTGACCAAAGCTGTTCCTGCCCATGACTCCCTGCCTTGGCCCAGGTTGGTCTTCTTCCTGCAGTACCTTCCCTTCTCTTCCACAAACCAGCCCTCCTCGTCTTTAGAGAATGGCATCCAACCAGAAGCCTTTCCTAATATTGCCCCCCCTGCCACCACTGGTGAGTTGGATGTGCCTCTCCCACCCCAGCATTCCCATAGCAACCACTGCTTCCATGTTATTCTTTGTTCCTTATGGTAACAGTTGGGGAATATGTTTGTCTTGTTATCAGACTAGGAACTTCTCCAACATAAGGATTAGGTCTTATTAATATCTGTATCCCCAGGGCTTAGCATAGTACCTATCTACCACATAGCCCCCGCACCCTCATTTCTCAGGGAATACTGGTTGAAAGAATAAATGTCCTCATCACAGGAAGGATGTCTTCTGGCAGGAAGACAAAGAAGGAATATGAAAGTGGACACCCCACACGGCCAGGCTCCTACATCCTTATTGCCTATCCTCTCATTCCACAACTCCAGGGTTTCTGGTTGTTACTGGGATTGCCAGCCTGAGTCTCCTTTCTGGGGTGTCAAGCAGGTTCTTTTCTAAGCATCATCTAAGTCTTAAAAGGGAAGCGGTCCTTAGGCAAGGCACCCACAGGAAGGGAGATCTACCAGAAGACACTGCTGCCCAAGAATTGCCAAAGTCAAGACTGTGCAAGCATCCAAGATCAAAATGCCAGGGGAACATCCAGGTGCCATAACATGAGGGGCCCAGGTCCAGGACCAAAGAGAAAACAGAGGCCTTGTGAGCGCCCAGGAGTCACGTGTAGATTAGGACTTAGTATAACTTAGAGCTCTTGGTCTTAAGTGACCCATCAGAGATCTGTTAAGCAAAAATGGGGATTTATTTAAAGGTACAAGAACAGGGGTGAAATAAGGCCTCAGGAGATAGTAGGAATCAGGGCCCTGAACTCTATCAGAGCCTTCTATTCTCTTCCTTCTCTCCTTTCCTCCCAGCTTTTTTCTGGCCCTTTTGGCAGAAAATACCAGCAGGGCAGCTCCCTGATTTACGTACTACACATCCATCTGCGAGAAGATACACTGAACCACTTTCTCCTTCCTAGTTCCAGAGTCTCAAGGAAGTTGATCTGAGTGGCTCAGCTTGGGTCACGCAACTGTAGCCCAAGGGACAACAGCATAGTTGTGTATTTGTGTACACTGTGCAGAAGGACAGGTTCCCTGAAAAGCAGAAGTTGTTCAGACAGCCCTATATGTGTTCAGTTCTGGGAGCCAAGAGTTGGGCTAAAATAATAACAATCCCAAGAGAGTCAGAAGCAAATGAGTATGGACTGAATCTTGAGTGACCATCTAGAGCAGGTGGCCTGAGGGCTGGTCATTCCAAAGAGCCCAGTCTTAAGAAGTAGTCTGGGAAAAAAAAAAAAAAGGGTTTCTGGGCTTATATACATTTTGGAGATGCTGTAGTGCCATGTATCAGCATATGGACAACTCTGAGAAGTCCTGTGGGAAAAGACCTGTTTAAATCGTAACAATGCATACATGCGTGTTTGTGTATGAAGTCCTTCCTACATGTGTGTTTGTGTATGAAGTCCTTCTTTTAGTGGAATATTGATAAATCATCCACCTTTCACAGTGTGTACTGTCCTCTTCTAGTGATTTTTATGGGGGCTGGGATGGTCCATGAGTGAGTGGTCTTGATTTAAAGCAGTGTTTCCCAAGCCTCATTTATGTCTCTGACCTTCCTGGAGTTTGTCTTATATGTTCCCTCTGTGCCATTCCGTGATATTTTCATTTCAATCAATCAACCAACCCATCCTAAACAGTGACATCCTTAAAATCATGGATTTGATATGATGGTTAAATTTTTTTTCTCATACACATGGCAATATATACATCACGATTAAAATGAAAATGTCTGTACAGGCATTACCTATAATCTTCTCAAGTACTAAGGGTAGGTGGACCATATCATGGGGATACCAGATTAAAGTATCAGGAATCAGAGAGGGGTCGCGTGGGCTTGGGTAAGCCAACCAACCTCGGAGCACTGCCAGCCACATATGCTGGCAGAGAAGTTCAGCCTGTGACAAGACGCCCAGATATCTGCATGTTTGTGCACGGGGACCATGCTTGGGATGCCATTTTGGTGTGTGTGTTCTGTTTTCATGCCTACCCAGATCTTCCTTGAAAATGAATGCAGATTCTCCCTGGCTTGGGAGGGTGGCAGTGGAGTAGTGGTAGGAAGCTCTGTTATGCCTTAAGGCAGTCCTCAACTTACTTTGGCCTTACTGCAGCATACAGGTAGGAGTTATATGCTTCACCTGGTGGCCTGGCACTGATTCTGAAATGGAAAGACTATGATGAAAGACACCAAAAGCAAGGTGAAACTGGTTCTGGCAACTTGTTTCAGAGAACTCCGAAGAATAACTTTGGAGTCAAGCAGACCTGAGTTTGAATCCAAAACTCAGCACTTACTAGCTGTGTCTTCTCAGTCAAATTTAAAAAACAAAAATCTCTTAAAATTGCACCATTATCACCATTATCCAGTTGAGGAAACTGGGGCTCAGAGAATTAAAGCAATTTGCCTGAGGTCACAGAGCAAATAAACAGCAGAGAAGAATTCAAAACTAGATTGGTTTGACTTCCGCATGTGTGGTCCTAACCACTGTATTACCCTGCTTTCATTCCCTCACTGATTGCACATCTCTTTTGTAGGATCTGCAGCTGGACGCTGGGGATCAAGTACTAAGCAAAATAGACAAGGTCCTAGCCCTCATAGATCTGGCATTCAGTAGGGGAGAGAGACATAAAATCACTAGTTACCCCCCTTAGTAATTTAATAACTGTGATAAGTGTTACAAAGGAAAAGGACACTATGAGGGGCACTTGATCTGGGTGGGGAAGGAGGAGTCAGGGATTGTGGAAGGGAGAAAATGGTACTAAGATTGAGCTTTGAAGCATTCACAAGAATTAATTTTTCTTAATGAATTAAGAATTAAAGTGTTTACCACTAGATGTGATAGAGGTGATTTCAGTGGTCCATGGATGAACACTTTTTGTATTTTATTTGTAAATGATTTCATAGACATTATTATTTCATAGCTATTATTGCTTAGGATGAAGCTAAAGAAAGAAGAGGGATCAATTAAAATATTAAGTAATAATAGCAGAAGTGGTAATACATATGGAAAAAAAATTCACAAAGGTCACACTTGAATTAAGCAGGTTATTCAGGATCTTGGCAGCTACTTTAAGAATTTTGAACTTCGTACTAAGATGAGGGGAAGTTTGCGGAAAGGGGATAATAGTTAGATCTGGTGTTGAAAGAGCACTTTGTCTACTGTTGCAGAGCAGCTTGTGAGAGAGGCAGAAAGGAAGTAGGGAACCCTGTTAGGAATGTATTGTCAGAATTCAAGCAGGAGATAATGCAGACTTCACAAGTGTGTGGGCGGGGGAGAGAGGATTGAAGAGATGCAATCAGCTGGACTTATGAGAAACGGAGAGGAAGATGTCCAGGGTGGAGCTTTTCTAGCTGGGTGGCGGAGGAAGATGGTGAGTTCAGCCTTGGAGAAGCTTGTGAGGTATCCAAATGAAGATGTCAGGTAGGTTAGTAGGTTACGTATCTCTGACACAGTTTAACTTTAGTGAAATAGGCGACCTCACGGAGCTATTGTGTGAATTCAGAGCGGAGTACACAGTAGATGCTCCATAAACGGCAGTTCTTTCTCCAATTCCTCCCCCCTACACCACATAGCGCGTTATGGACACAGCCAGGTACAGAGCCAGGTCGTGTTTACTCCGCGATCTGATTCCCTTTGGCACCGACTCCTCTCCTTAGCACAATTCCTGGCTCAGGGATGTTTGAAGAATGAACGAATGAAATCAGGCCTCTTGTGACCCAGGGCTACATGTACCCGGCTGCAAACTGAAGCTAAGCCAGACCTTTCGCGGGTTGAAAAATTAAAATAAATTTTAAGAAGTGGGCGTGAAATCATCCATAAGTTGGAAGGCCTGGACAATGGCTGGGGTGGAAGCTCCTCCCGCCAAGCAGCGTCGGGGTCCCGTTAGCGAGAGAAGAATAGCTGGTGAGAGCTCGGGGCCCTTGCTGCCAAGGTATTTGCAGCTCCCGGGAGATCTCGGACCGGGTCCTGCCGCTGTCCCGCGGCGGCCTTTAAAGGCCCACCACGTGGCCGAGCTGCCGGCCCCAGTCCGGAGGCGGTGTCCGGGCTGCACCTGCGCACTGCCTAGGGGAGGGATCTGGGTTCCGAGAAAAGGCGCTGGGAGAGGAAGAGAAGATTTCACGGGGTGGGCGGCCGTGGGCGGAGTCAGCTCCTTATGCAAATCACATCGGCGCGCGAGGGCTAGGGGCGGGGCTTGCGATGCAAAGCCGGGTCCACCTTTGGAAGCACGAGGGGGCGGGTCCCGCAACCCTCGGCCTCCTTCCGGAATCTCTGACGTCAGGGACGTCGCGTTTAAAAGCGGCCGCGCAGGCGCAGTGAGCCGAAATGCGAACTTAGGCTGTTACACAACTGCTGGGGTCTGCCGTCGCCACCAGGCCGGCAGCAGTCAGCCTCACCGCCGCTGTCGCCGCCTCAGCCGTTCCGGGAGTCTCAGGCCCGCCCCGCCGCCCTTTACCCGCGTCTCCGGGAGCCTCCCGGAGCCCCAGTCCGCCCGAACAGGCCGGCCGCGACCGTCTCTGCGTCTCCTCGGCGCCCCTCACCGTCCGTCGCGCTCGCCGCCTGAGCCGTTCCGGGAGTCTCAGGCCCGCCCCGCCGCCCTTTACCCGCGTCTCCGGGAGCCCCCGTCCGCCCGAACAGGCCGGCCGCGGCCGTCTGCGACTCCTCGACGCCCCTCGCTTCCGCCGCGCTCGCCGCTCCGGCCGACATGAGTGGGGACCATCTCCACAACGATTCCCAGGTACTGCCCTACCCGGCCCGGCCCGCCCGGGCCCCCGGCCCCGCCCCGCCCCTCCACGACCCCCGGCGCAGGCCCCGGCCTCGGCCCGGCCGCCGCTTTGACAGGCCGGAGCCCCCCGCCAGGGGTGGCCGGCCGGAGGAGATCGGCTCCCCGGGCCCCGGGCGGGAGGCGCCAAGTTACAGTTTTAGGGGGGTTGGCTGACCCTTCAGGCCGTTCCCGGGGCCCCCTCATCCCGGGGGGCGCAGGGTGGGCCCGGCCCCCGGCAGCGCGCGCTCGCCCGCCGCCCGCGGGGTGAATGTGCCTGTTGTTTCATCGTTCCTCCTTTTCTCTCCCCAGATCGAGGCGGATTTCCGACTGAATGGTGAGTGTGCCCCCTCCCCGACCCCGGTCCCCCCGGCCGCCGGCCCCGCGCCCGGCCCGAGCCGGGCAGAGGACAGACATGGCGTCCCAGAGACTAAGTCCCGGCTCCTCGCTCACCGGCCCCATTGTTCCCATCGGGCCGCCTCTGGACCCCCTTTCCGGGGACCCCAGCGCCCCCAGATCGCGGCCCTCCCAAGAGGGGGCAACGGAGACCCCGCGTCGCCCGCCGCCGGGCCTCTGGCAGCCTTTCCGGGCCCGGATTCCTCCCGGGAAAGTCGCCTTGTCGACAGTCGGGACTTAGTCTCTGCGCCATTTTCTTTTTCTCTCTCCTCTCCTTTCTGTGTCTGTGTCTCTTTCTCTCCCTCCCTTGGCTCCTTCCTTGAGCTGCCCAGAAAAAGCTTTCTGCGGAGCAAAGCCACGTAAATCACAGACCTCACCAGGGGGAAGGTTGGGAGCCTGAATTGTTACTGTTTTTTCCCAAAGTGAACTTTATTTGGGGTGTTATTCCCTCTTACTGCTTCTTGTTTGTTTCCTTTTCTGCTTCCAGAATGAAAGATACCCTTAGGCAACTGTTGATTTTTTTTTTTTTCTCCCTTTCCCTGGTAAGATGTTTATGGTAGGAAATAGGGCTCTAAAGCTAAAGCCCTCCTTTGTGGAGTTCTTTATATTTTGAGATTGCTTTCCCCAAGTTGTGTTCTTTGCAAAGGTAGTGGTACCTGCCTTCAGAAAGTTTGCAAGTTCTCTGTTGGCCATCCATTGTAAATGTTGGGCTCAGGCATGTTGATTTTTTTTTTTTAATTAAAGTATTACTGACTAGAACTTCAGTGGGGCTGAGGTTCCTAAGGCACTGTTGTGTTTTTTTTTAGAAATGCAGTTTAGTGTAGTTGTCAGGAGGAAACGTTGCTGAGCATCTCATCTGGCCTGGTGTATTAGGCATTTCTCGTAGGCTGTGGGGTAGAAAAAAAGATTTTATTTATTGAAACAAAGATGACCAGCACCACCCCTGCTTCCTGTTCATTCTTTTTCAGAAGCCTCTGTTTTTCAGGAATCGAGAGCTAGCTTGCTTTTGCCTGACCTTTATGTTTTGTACCCTTTTCAGCCAAATCAAGGCATTTATTCTTTGAGTATTTCCACTTCAGTTACCGAGTGAAGATTCCCCCAATAGAAAGCTCACCCTGCGAGCTTTTCAACAATCCTGTTGAAGGAGAAGGTACCTTCTGTAGTGTGCTGGGAATTCCCACTGATTCTGATGGTACATAATCCTGCTCAGTTGAGTTTGGGTTCTGGGAACCTATCCAGTGGGAGAAGCTGATGACTAGGTTTTCTGATGTTGTAATCAGCAGTCCATCGTGTTAGCCTGCTCTACTGCGAGCAGCCTTATGTTCAGATTTTGAAGTAGGGCATCCAGCAAGAGATGGTACTCTGCGAGGAGAGAATCTGGTTAAAGTGTAGCATTTCTTGAGCACCTAATATATGCCAGGCACTGTGCTTAGTGCTAGAGCTGAACCTTTGGCCACAAAGTGCTGCTCTTGCCTTCAGTCTATGTGGGGGAGACATAATTAGTTAATTACAAGGTAGGTGCTGGGGCAAATCTATACCCAAAATGCTTTGGGTGACTAGGGGATTTAATTTTGTCTGGGGGTGGGGAAATTTCTCAGAGGAGGTAGCTTTTGGGCTTGCTTGTGCAAGACTAGGTGCTGAGTGTCAAGAGTTGGAGTATTTCTTAACTGTGTTTAGTCAACCTATCAGGGTTTTAAAAGCGGGAGATGAGGCCCCTGCTGTTTAGAAAACCGCAGAGTGTAGATAACGTTTCTTTGGGATGTGGGAGCAAAGAAAGGATGTGGCAGGTGAGGATGTAAAAGTCCTTTTGACCTCTCTTGGAGGAAGGTAGGATCTTAATACAGAATAAGTGTTTTTTGACTCTCAGACTGGGCTGAGTAGGTAACGTATCTAGTAATGAAACAAAGTGTAGTCCTTCCTCCTCAGAAAGTTAACCTCCATGGTTCTCACCTAGGTTATACAAAGGAACTGTTGAATATGTGAATGATTGTAGGCTGGGTAGGTTATTGCTCTTTAGTGCCATTTTTTAGAGACTGAAGTAAACTGGCTTTATTGACTTTTAGAATGTGTTTTTTCACTTGTAATAGCAATAATTGCTGATATTTATTGAATGTTTACTGTCTATCAGGCATGAATCTCAGTTCTTTCCATTGGATCATCTAGTTTAATTTAATCCTTGGAAGAACCCTTATGAGTTGGGTACTATTATCTCCATTTCCATAGATAAGGAAACTGAGCCTTAGGTATATTTACTAGCTTTCCCAAGGGCAGTGAGTTGGCACTGCAAAGCTCACAAGCTTAGCCACTATGCTATATATGATTCTAGTATGAAGAAATTTAAAGCTCCCTCATGTCTGCTTTCTTACAGAGCTGAAAAAGGCAAGAGGGAGAGATTTGATAGTTTGTTGTTTGCTTTTTATCTAAACCTGCTCCCAACAGAAAAAGCACTTTAACTGCTTCCCCACCACACTGAGGGTCTGACAGTGGAGTATTATCTTTGTAAATATTGTCTAGAAGAAAGATGTAGTATTAGTAGCTGTTTGCTTGCTCTGTTAAGTAATACATTAGTAACTAGTGATTGATTTATGTAACTATGAAAGAGTTTTTAAAAGATAAAAATCAATGTTTAATTATGCTCAGACAAGTTATTGTTGATCTTTGTATTAAGAGTTTGCTTAAGCATGATTTTAAGTGGACCTAAACCCATCTTACAGATGAACTGTACCGATAATGTTAAAACAAAACTCCCTCATTTGCCTGCCCTTATCCCCTAAGAGCTAGAAGATTTTTTGCCTTTGGAGTTCATTCTTTACAGTAGTTAGAACTGTTACTGTTCGTACAGAATTTAGAACATTCCGGCCCATACTCAACTGCTGGGAAAAATCTGTTATTTGTGAAATGTATGTATATTTAAAGTATTGCTGGGAGTTTCAGGAGCAGAAACCATAATCTCTTATACCTAAGAAAAGGCTTCTCTTTCTAGGTGTTGGTAGCACTCATTGAAGTGAGGCTGAGTCATTAGCACAGTACTGTGCAGACTACTGAATTATCTGTAGTGTTGATAATGGTAACATCAGGTTGGGGGTCAGTGGTCCTATTGCTGTTTCAAGAGCTTGATGTTTTTGTCCAGCTACTCTGGAGTAGTAGGGTTCTTTCCTCCCTGGCATGAGTAAAATATAATGCTTGGTTTCATCAGTGATTATTCTCAGAAATGTTACATGGGTTCATTGTTTGGCATTATCTTGTGTTGATTCTAGTAGCTTAGTGGATTCAAACTGGATGATGGAATTAAATATAAATTGTTTCTGATGCTAACAGATAGTTATAATTCTGTGCTGTTGGGCACTGGTTGGGATGGCAGGTGGGAAAACTAATTATGTGGCTATCTGAAAATTCCCATCACATTTTTAAAACCAAACTGATGGCACCTTCAAATGAAATCTGGCACGTCTTCCTACTCCATCCAGAAACACTTAAGCTCTGGGCTCCAGTGTTGTCCTTCCTTCCACTGCAGCCAGATTTCTTGGGGGCACCTTTTCAGAATTAGTGAGCTGCTGTAGAATCTTTATAGATGAAACGGAGTTGCTTGTCAACATGTGCTTTTTAGATTACTAGCATGTCAGAACTCACAAACAAATTTTAGATTCCGACGTTACCGGTAAAACAAGAAAATCAAGTAGTTACTAAATCAGAAATACCTCATGGTTTAAAAAGTGAAAACTGGATAATATTGCTTGCTATAATTAACTCATTCTTGTCTTTGGTAAGTAGATAAAGTAAAATGGAAAATAGGAAGTCAGGGTCAGTTCCAAAATCTCATTTTAACCAACAGTAGCAAAAAAAGAATTGAGTCTGGCTTTTTTCCCTTAACATCAGCATAATAATGGGGAATTGTGAGAATTTGAAGAGAGGTTTATTAGTTTGTTCTAGGTGAGTCAGTATCCATTTATACAAGTGCCAGGGATTCTTAACATGTCTCAAAGCTTATATTCTAAAATGAAGCTGTTGGGGGTTTTTGTTTTCGGCATGTGTGGGGGCATGCAGAAAACATGGCTGACTTCTGAGCTTGTGAATATGTGTTGTATGTTAATCACAGTAACAGTTACCTGTTGCTGCCAGTGGTATTGGACGTGATTCTGTTGTGCTTTCTGGGTGTATTTCATTTTAGGAACTTTCAGACATACTTCAGTTGTTCATGTTATTTCCTAGTAGTTGGGTATGAGTGCATACGTATGTTATTGGTCTTTAACAGCTTTTGCCGTACTTACAGTGCAGAATACTGATTTTCTTCAAACCCAAAGTTATTTCTCCAGAAGTGTTTTGTGAGGGATTGCGTGTTTTCCATATGAAACTATGTTGAACTCCAATAAAGTTCTAGGTTCACTGGGAAAAATGGATTCCAATGTAATTATTTACTTTTGAATGAGGCTATGGAAATGCTTGAAATGAGCATTTGATGTGGGATCCTGAGTTAAAAAACTGTCTTGAAAGAAAGTTAAAATATGGTCCATTCATTGCATTTGGAGACGGAAGAGTCAGTTCACTAACTTTTCTGAATCCTGTGGTTAAGGTTATCTGACTGCTGCTTAATTATTTTTGAATTCATTAACTTTGCGAAATGAGGGCATTTGGGCAAGCAGTTGAGAATTTGGCTTTTTAAGGTAAAAAATTTGGGATGGGAGAAGTTCCCAACTGGCCCTTTAGAAGTGAATGAGATATTGTGTTTAAAGGAGGCTTTTAGATTGTGTTTTAACTTTGAGTAGTAATAGTTGGAACAAGTCTTTTCTGTTTCCATGCCTTGTAAATCTGAAGTTTGTGAAGCAGCTTTCCATCCCCATGGCTTCAGGCCAGTAGCTAAAGTAGGAAATGTAAAATAGAGGCCATCGTATGGAAGAAGTAGCATTTGCCAACCTTTGCCCTTCCCCCACCACCTGCCTATCTAGGTGTGAGCAATGTGTAGTATGCTCTGTGTTGATAGCATAGGGCCTGGGTACTGTGCAGGGGGATAAAGATGGGGGAGTGGTGATGGTGGGTGTAGCCTTGGCTTTATTAGGTGGGAAGAAGCTTAGAGTGAAATATCTGTTAGATATTAATGGTATTTTGGGTAGTGTTGTAGGAAATGACTAATAGTTTGCTAAATGATTTTAGCAGCAGTAGATATTGTTTAAAGTGATATTTATTCTGTATATTCAAGAAAGATTCTAAATATTTTTCAGACTGGGAGAGAAGTGACTCAAGTATATGTCTAGGGTATACAGATTGTAATATCATCAAGCTAGACCACCCATTGTCAAAGTTTGTATTGTGTCTTTATCTGTCATTTATGGCTGTAAGGTTCAGTTAAGAAAAAAACGGCAAGGGATATTGGCAACTTAAGTTTTAAATTTCTTTTTGGTAGGTACTCGTTTTTAATTTGTTGCCTTATATTTTTAGATCCACACAGTTATCTCCCTGCCAACTTTACCTTTCTGTACTGTTCTTGAGAATTTTTCTGAAATGTATAGTAAATATTTTTATTTACATCTCCCTTCTGCCCTCCTCATTAGATTGGGTAGAGGTGCGTGCATCTCTACCAGTCTCGGTTAATTCCTCTCTGAGCCTTTGAAGTTAACTTTGTTTCTGTGGATTTAAGGAACCGAAGAACTCAGTTCATTAGCATTCCTGAGACACACCTAGATAAGCTTCAACAAAAGGTGTTAAAGCAGTCAGCATAATTGAGGACTTTAATTCGCTTGTCTTTGTTGTTGACGTTGCTGAGAACAAGTTTAATAGATCCCTGGGTATTATGACATTTTCCTGTATTTTAAGAACGAAAACACATCCGCCAACCCTTGGTCCAATATTCTTTGTTATTTTCTCAGCACAGCCTAGGAAAGATAGAGGGCAGGAACCTTGGAGGAGATATCCTTGGCTATTTGGAGTTTACCAAAAAAAAGTTGTAAGTTGAAGGCTATTCCTACACTAGAATACACTAGAAGTGTACTCATTGCCCCTTAGTAAAAGTCCAGATTTTAACCTTGCTACCAGATACGAATGCCTAGATTTATAAAGTTTTGTAGGCAGAATACGGGTTGGGCAGAAGACTGATCTAGATTTCAAGATCAGTGGATTAGGGAATCTCATTGGCTAAGACCCCCTTGCTTTACCCAGCTCTTATAAGGTAGCCCCTTTATTTCTTTGTAGTCAGCTATCTGAGCTCTTGCTTGGCAGCAGAAGGGGAAGTGGGAGGAAGGGAACTAATTTTGAGAGTTTGGTAGACACTATGTTTTTGTATTCATTAAATCTCATTGGGAGATTGGGATTGACATATATACACTAATATGTATAAAATGGATAACTAATAAGAACCTGCTGTATAAAAAAATAAATAAAATACTAAAAATAAAAAAAGAAATCTGAATTTAATGGGAATAGTACAGATTTGTGGGAAAACCTCATCTCCCCCCCCCTTTTTAAAATATCTTTTTAAAAAATCTTTTATTTATTTATTTATTTATTTTTGGCTGCGTTGGGTCTTCATTGCTGCACACGGGCTTCTCTAGTTGCAGCCAGTGGGGGCTACTGTTTGTTGTGGTGTGTGGGCTTCTCATTGCAGTGGCTTTTCTTGTTGCGGAGCATGGGCTCTAGGCGTGCGGGCTTCAGTAGTTGTGGCACGTGGGCTCAGTAGTTGTGGTCACGGGCTCTAGAGCTCAGGCTCAGTAGTTGTGGCACGTGGGCTTAGTAGTTGTGGCGCACGGGCTTAGTTGCTCTGCGGCATGTGGGAACTTCCTGGACCTGGGCTTGAACCTGTGTCCCCTGCATTGGCAGGAGGATTCTTAACCACTGTGCCACCAGGGAAGTCCCTCTCATCTCCCCTTTTTGGTAGCATACTGTCTTAGTTCAGATTCCAGAAACCCCAGTCAGGTGGTAATTGGTAAGCTTCTAATAAGATGTCACAGCCGGGACGTGCCTGGTAGTCCAGTGGTTAAGACTCTGTGCTTCCACTGCAGGGGGTGTGAGTTCGATCCCTGGTTGGGGAACTAAGATCCCATATGCCCTTCAGCGCAGCCAAAAAAAAAAAAAAAAAAGATGTCACAGGCTGTCCTTAATTATATGCTGTTAGAGATAGCCTTAGACCCCTTATATCTTCAAGAGATGCTATGGTATTAAGGCTGGAACCAGATTGCTATTGAAGTAGGAGAATAAGTGATGAAGAGGGAGGCTCTGGGGAGATACAGTGCTCTTGAGCAGCTGTGGTAAAATAGAAAGTTGGAGTAGAAATCAGAGCAATATGGATTAAGTCCCTGTTCTTACTATGAAACTTGCCCTGGCCGCCGCTGTACCTTGTTTTCTTTTTCTTTTTTTTAAAAATCTTTATCGGAGTATAATTGCTTTACAGTATTGTGTTAGTTTCTGCTGTACAACCCTCTAGATCGTCACAGAGCATCAAGCTGATCTCCCTGTGCTATGCAGCAGCTTCCCACTAGCCATCCATTTTACATCTGGTAGTGTATATATGTCAGTGCTACTCTCTCACTTCATCCCAGCTTCCCTGCCCCCCCCCCGGCCGTGTCCTCAAGTCCATTCTCTGCTTCTTTATTCCTGCCCTGCCACTAGGTTCATCAGTACTGTTTTTTAAGATTGTATATGTGTGCGTTAGCATATGTATACCCTGTTTTCTCATCTGTAAACAAGGATGATATTTCTATGCTTCACAAGCTATTGAGATTTAAATGAGTATATGAAGGTGTCTCTCTACCCACATTTTAAAATTTAAACTTTGATCAGACAGCTTCTGCTCTGAGATGGATCTTTATCTTGAATGTTAGGTTTGAAGTAGTGAGTTGGTGGCTCTTTCCTTCCCTCACTGGTATTCTCTGTTAACATTTTAAATCTTCCTGACATTTACACAGTGAACAGTAACACATAACTAGAGTTGGTAGATAGAGTCTTTACCTAACTGAACTGCATAGCCTATGTGGCTCTCTTCTGACTATTAAGCAATCACCGTAAAATAAAAGATGGTGTATCTATATCTAGGTTTGGGCTAAGTAGGAGCCAAATGTCTACCTGGTTCTTACTTTTCTGAGAATAAGTCTATGGCAAGGTGGTTACTGCTGAAAGAACTTCTTCCAGCAATAAAGGTGGGCTTAGAAATGAAGGAACTGTATTGATGTGGGTAATTTCTCAACCTTTTAATAGAATTATGGGTTTTCTATTAAAGTCACCCAGAGCTTATATGTCATTTATACCTCAATTAAAAAAGAAAGGTGGGCTTCCCTGGTGGCGCAGCGGTTGAGAGTCTGCCTGCCGATGCAGGAGATGCGGGTTCGTGCCCCGGTCTGGGAGGATCCCACATGCCGCGGAGCGGCTGGGCCCGTGAGCCATGGCCACTGAGCCTGCGTGTCTGGAGCCTGTGCTCCGCAATGGGAGAGGCCACAACAGTGAGAGGCCCACGTACCGCAAAAAAAAAAAAAAAAAAAAAAAGAAAGGTAACCAAGGGTTTATCTTTTAGATACGTTTAATCAGTGAAATGCCTAGTTCATTATTTGTGGTTTTTTTTTTTTTTAAACCACAGAACTCAGTATGTCTTCCGTCATCATGGTTCTTCAAAGGGTACTCTTTTACTACCTGCCACCCCAATATATATATATATATATATATATATTTTATGGCTGCATCACGTCTTCGTTGCTGCGCGCAGACTTTCTCCAGTTGCAGCGAGTGGGGGCTACTCTTCCTTGCAGTGCATGGGCTTCTCATCGCGGTGGCTTCTCTTGTTGCGGAGCACGGGCTCTAGGCACGTGGGCTTCAGTAGTTGTGGCACACGGGCTCAGTAGTTGTGGCACACGGGCTCAGTAGTTGTGGCTTGTGGGCTCTAGAGCACAGGTTCAGTAGTTGTGGCACACGGGCTTAGTTGCTCTGTGGCATGTGGGGGGATCTTCCCGGACCAGGGCTTGAACCCGTGTCCCCTGCATCGGCAGGCAGATTCTTAACCACTGTGCCACCAGGGAAGTCCCCACCTCAATATTTTTAAACTGAGAAGACTCAAAGCACCTGAGAGTTACTTTTATTTTTCATTTATTCAGATGGTTGCTCAAAGTGACCAGCTCAACTTGCTGTGAAATAATAATTCTTGGGAATAAGTGCCTTAGATAATAAAACTTAGGTATGAGAACTTAAGTAGCAAACTCCATGTTAACAATTGTGCATGAGTATAGGCATTTGGGGGATTCCATGGAAAAAAATTTTAGTAATGGCTCATAAGTCTAGGTAATGCTGATTATTGAATTGCCTTGAATTTTTAATTTGGAAGTACTACTTAAGATAAACCGAAGTTAGTTAGGGATATGTTTACTAATGTACATTAAATTAAGCCAAATGGATCTCAGTAGAGATCTTATACCATGGATCCAAAAGGATTATCTGAGTAGCATCACAACAGGAACAGACTTCAAAATTAATATTCAATTAAAGGTAGTCCAGAGAAAATAATTTTGTAGGATCAAAATTACAGCACAGGGTCTAATTTTAAAGAGTCTCAGAGATAAAGTCTTGAAAAGATAAACATCTCAGGAACAAATGGTTCTTAAAGTACATAGGAAAAAAAAGTGAGAAAGTGAATATTAATACTGCATGGCTCTATTGCCCTCCGTATGTTAGAGTGTCAGAAATAGGATTGGGTTTAAAAGTCTTCAGAGCTTGGACCTCTTTCTCTTACATCATTTTTCTCTGATTAAGAATGTGAATAGCCTTGGGTGGGGAGGGGATCCATGTGTCTCCCCCGACCCACCGCCAAATCAGGCACCCATAATGTAGTGGAAAGGATATTTCAATTTGAGCTCTTGCACTTCTGCTCAATGGCGATGTCTTTGAACAAGTTAATCTCTGAGTCTTAGTCCTTTGCATCTAAACTAGGTCTAATACTGAGGATTAAATAGCATGTGAGGATCACTTTATTTATTTATTTAAATTTATTTATTTATTCATTTATTTTTTGCTGCGTTGGGTCTTTGTTGCTGTGCACGGGCTTTCTCTAGTTGCAGTGAGTGGGGGCTACTCTTTGTTGCGGTGCGTGGGCTTCTCCTGGCAGTGGCTTCTTTTGTTGTGGAGCACGGGATGTTAGGCTTACGGGCTTCAGTAGTTGTGGCTCACGGGCTTTAAAGTGCAGGTCAGTAGCTGTGGCACACGGGCTTAGTTGCTCTGTGGCATGTGGGATCTTCCTGGACCAGGGCTCAAACCTGTGTCCCCTGCCTTGGCTGGCAGATTTTTAACCACTGCGCCACCAGGGAAGTCCCGAGGATTACTTTAGTAAAGGTAAAAACTTAGAAAAAAATTTTGAGTTCCTTGCCAGTCCTTAAATTAAAAAAAAAAAAAAAAAATCACCCAGTCACCTTTTCAGAGATTGCTTCATTAGTCTTCTGTACAAAGGGAACTTCAATTTCTTTAAATTTGGGTATTGTGAGATTTTACTCCAGGGGAGAAGGGTCACTAGGGAGTTTGAATATGATACTGTTGCTGTGAATCTGAGATGGGCAGGCTCAGGAGGGTGCTGACTCGCATTTACTTTGTGACTGTGTACAAACCACTTCGTTTCTCATACCACTTTGCCCTTGGGTTGGTGCAGTATTTAAGAGATCTTCTTAGGAAGGTAAAACGTTCATGTTTAATTGCAAATGGAAACTTTAAGTTGCCATGTTCATTTATTTAAACATTCACAGAGTAAATACCTGTAGTGACTAGATACAGATGAACAAGACAAACCCATAGGGCTCTCAGAAGGAACACTTTGAGGTCAGTAAGTTGCAGGTCTGTATTTTTACTTCCTCTGTTGAGATTCCATGTGTTTTCATCAGTGCAGAGGCTCCTGTCGTACCAGGGTAAGTGGGAACGGAAGGTACTTTCTGGCAGCTAATGCTTCACTATCAGTGAAAAAGAGTGATGTCTCCATTTATTTCCAATCCTAGGAGATTTTTTTTTCTCTCCTTGGAAAGAATTGGAAAAGCTAGGACCTTAGATTTCCAAAGATGTCCAAACTCTCATAACTGTTCTAGAAAAAAAAAATTTAGGATACCTATAAGCTCATTAAAACTTTTTCACCTGGAATAGAAGAATAAAAGTTTAGTTTTAAATTCTGTGTATTTTCCATTATCTTTTTGTATCAGATACCTGTTTTGCATGAATTTTAGGAAATTAGTTTTCAGGTTTCCCCGAACAGGTACATTTGTCAGGGTGACTAGAAACGTTCACATTCTGTGCAAGAGATTCATATGACAGTAGCTAATCAAGTATTTGCTTGAAATAGTTTAAATCCTTGAATGCATTGCCTAAAATAAAAGCTGTGAAATCACCATCTTATTAAATTTGAAGAACTGAAATCTTAGAGGTTAGACTCAGGACTTAAAGTCCTGGGAAACTAATTGTATGAAACATTTCAAATATATTACTATTGTTACTCCTTCCTAATCCATGAAGTGTCTTGATACGGGCAATACATGAAAGCTGTTAAACTCCTCAGAGGAAGGTTCAGAGTACATAGTAGTGTTATGTATAGTGATTTGAACACTAGAAAACTGATTGAGACTAAACGTTAGCTTTACTCTGCCTTATTCTTATAATCAGTGTGTTTTTGCAGGAGTAGGCAGTAGTTCTTGCTATTTAACATCGAAATTTTCACAGTTCTAGTTAACCAGGAAAGAACAGAAATGGGGAGGAGGAATACAAATTGGCTAGTCTTTGTAACTGCTGGCTTGTTACACTTGACTTCCAAACTGAAAGCTCTCCAAGGCCACACAGCCCAGCTCTGAAAAGTCTCCCAGTTAGCTCCCTTAGCATACAGAAGTCCACGACAGACGGACGGGGTGGGCTCAGTGGAGATTCAGCTGATGGTGGTTTGACCATAGTTAATTACTCTTTCCAGTTAAAAATCAAATCACCTTCTTCCTCCCTTGAGTGCAGTGTAATATAAAAATCACACTTCTACAGAAGTTTATAATCTTTTTACAGATGTTAGCACCCTCCTAATCTCAGAATGTTGGAAAAGTGGTCTATAAGCAGAAATGTGCTTGTTTTCTCTTTGGGGAAACAGATTCTAGTTGGGCAAACAAGAAGCTAAAAATTTTCCCTCAGTAGTCCTGAAAATGTTATAGCACTTATTTAGGACTGGAGCTAACTTCTAGAATTTAGATGTCAGGTAGTGTTTGTGTTAAGGTCAAATTTTTAGGGGAAGAGTTCAAAGTTATAGTACAATATGATGAAATATGTCTATAAGTGACTGAAAACAGTGAAAGTGTTTGCATAAATAAGACGAGCAGACTATCAAACAGAATTCATCCTGATTGCACATGTGTAAATATGCATGCCAGTAGGTGCTGTTGTACAAAAGTGAAGATAATTTTGCTCAGTACATTTACTGAAAACTTGATATTTTTTTTAAAGGCCTTCTGCAGCAACCCTGTTTCCCAGAAATGAAGTTCAGTGTGTGTTCTTCTCCCAGGAGTCTATGATCATGTTTTGTTTTGTTAAAATATTCCTTTTTACCCTGGAATGCCTCCTTAGTGTTTAGAACTTGGTACGGTTTAGATAAGTATATCATCTCCATTTTCCTATCTAATTTTAGGAAGGCATTAAGTATTGTAAACTCCTTGAGAGTTAGAAACATCTCAGAGCCTGTTTCAATATTGAAGGCATAGTCTTAGATACTCAGTTTCCTTTCCAGTGAAATCTGTCTGCAATCAACACTTAACCCCAAGCCAGAAGTAGCCACTTTTCTCTGGCTTTCACTGAGCCTTTGTTGTGCTCTTCCAGTTTTTCATTCTAGGCTTTAGAAATTTATGTGGTTGGCTTTTTGCTTACTAGGAAGTGGGCAAGAGCACTATCTCATCTTATATGGTCAATACAGATGCTTTTAACAAATGTTTAGTTGTGAAATGGGATCCTCCCTCTCTCCTAGCTCACCAACTGGTTGAAAATCAAGTTAGGAACATTGAGAGCTTTACACTAAGTTTTCAGTTCTTAAGCTAATTTGCATAAGAATTACCTGGGAGTGCTTGGTGAAAATACATATTCCTAGTCCTGTGCCTTGAAGTTGATTCTGTTGTGGGGCTATTGAGAAATCTACATTTTAAATATATTTTTAACAATTCAAAATGATTCTAATACAGGTGACCCATAAGTCACCTTTGGAGAAACTGATCTATCTGAACTATTTTATTTGGCTAAGATCTGTTTTGTTTCATTTGATTAAGGTACTCCATTGGTCTAGTTATTAAATTTACAGAATTTTTAAAAAGGTATCAGAACAGTGTTTTCCATATGTTTATAAATGCTTATTACTTATCTCACTCTAATTTAAATAAATATCTTCTACCTTTCAACGAGCATTTAGATAAATAGCAGAGATAGTTAACTGCCTTTGCAGCTGTTTAACTATGTGTCTCATCAGAATCCTAATCCTTTCTCCTACTTCCATGTTTAACTAGCCATTATTTGATCCTGATGTCATCTTTTAAGATTGGTTGACTAAGCGGAGCACGAAGAGTGAGAGGCAGTTTTCATGCTAGTGTTCCTAGGATGTTGAAGGCAGGGCTTGAGGACGTGAAGTGGAGAGTAGTTTAGTGGAATGCTGTGGATCTAACTTGTGGAGAGCACTATCTTTAGGTTAAACTAGGGGTCTTTAGTTACTGATGGCACTGATTGAAATGGGAGGATTTGAATAGAGCAGTGGTTCTTAAAGTGTGGTTTCTTGATCAGTAGCATCAGCATTGCCTGAGAACTTGTTGGGGGAAATGCAAATTCTTGGCCCTCATGCAAACCTACTGGCTCAAGCTCTGGGAGTGTGGGCTCACCGTCTAGGTTTTACCAAGTCAGCCAGGTGACTGATACACACTGAGGTTTCAGAACCAGTGGAACAGAGTAAGATTTGAAGTTCACCTTCTCCTATTGCGCCTCTCACATTTTTAGGAGGAATGAAAGACAGTTGAAGTCCACGTGCTCACCAGTGAAACATAGGCTTTGGAGTTAGATAAACTTGGATTCAACTCTCGGTAGTTGGGTGGCCTTGAGCAGATTATGACTCTGATTCATATGAAGCCTATAACTAGTTTTGTAGTAATTCAACCTCTTAAACAGTGTTCCTTGTTTTTTTCACAAGGCCCATGTCTGGGCCTCAATACTTGTTTGATACTTATACTTCCTTATAGTTAGGAATTTGGAGTAATTCAAAATGGGAGCAAAAAATAGGAGCCAATTACATGATTAGCACCAGAAAAGCTTCTAAAGAGCATATATATATTCAGGCTTACACTTTCTGTAGCTAGTTACCCAGAGAATGACCTGTGCATTTCAAGCACAGTCAGTAGTGATATTCTGGACAAAAAGGGCCCGTTGGCTGAATTAGTAATAGGATGCATGAAGCAACGCATCAACACACTTGATACCTTTATGGCCAGACAAGGTGTGGACTTGGGGCCATTTGAGGCCCACGCCCATTGGAAATGGGCAGTTTAGGCTGAGCTGGTGGGTTCCTATGCAGCACTGGCAGGAGGTTTGTAGTCACTTTCACTACTTCCCAGGCATTAAGGGCCCACTTAATAGAAGCAAAGGAAGGCAAGCCTGCAGGAATGAGCCTGTCCTAATTGAGCTGGCCTGAGAAGGTACATTTTCAGGTTAGACAAGTCCTTTTTCTCTTTTAACTTCTGCCTCCTAGGAAAGGAGAAGCATTTTCAGTACGGAAATGTCCTTGTGAAAACATTACTCACTACAGAAGAGTATGTAAAATGCAAATAACCCTCTTAAGGATCTTGTACTGGTTAATTACTTTCAGAGGCAAAAGTAAAAAATTCCAACTTTGTCTTGCGTTTAGAGAACAAAGATGAGTTAGTAAAATGGGACTTCCTTGCCATACTCTTGAAGCTTAAAATAATTGCTCTATCTGATTTAACTTATACCTTAGTGGACTAATACCTTAGTTGAAATGTTCTCTGGGCAGCACTCGTTGAGTCTCTGATTCCCCTGGAACTCTGCAGAAGTGGCCTGCTTTTGAGATGGCAAACTTCGGCTGACCTTAAGGAACTACACAGCATAGTGTCTTGCCGTGTAGGGAAAAGGCCCCTGACTGGGCTCCAGCAGAGGAGTCACTGGTGGAGTGGAGAGTGCTAGGCAAGGCATCAGGACACAGGAAGTCTCAGTCCTGGTTTTGTCAGCACTGTCCAGTGGAATTTTCTGTCATGATGGAAATTGTTCTTGATCTGTGCTATTCCACATGGTAGCTGCTGGCCATGTTGAGCCTTTGAAATGTGGCTAGTGTGGCCAAAGAACTTAATTTTCAAGTTTTTTTTTTTTTTTTTAATTTAAAGTAGCTACATGTGGCTAGTGGCTTCATATTGGACAGCACAGCTCTAGGTAAAATTTAGATAAAAGCAAAGAGATTTGGGTTTAGATTTTACTTGGGATATGGGAGGTTGGGGCTCTTGGAACTTCAAAATCCAAAACAGGTATGAATTTATGTTATGAGTTTGAATAAAGAACTTCCTTCTGTAAGTCTACATTGCCTTATCCTGGGTGACATGCTAAGAGGATTTATGACTGGTAAGTAAAGTTGAGTTTACCACAGCAGTTGGAAAGCTCAGACAGTTTTCCATTTTACTTGACCCCTTTAGTGCTACACAAAGGTGAACATTTAAGGTACCTGTGGATTGAATAAATTTTCATTTTATCTCAGCAACCCTATGAGATAGGTCATGTCTGTTTTGTAGTTGACAAAAACAGATTAACTTAGGTTTACATATAATACCTTATGGATCACTGTCCTTTAAAATGGTTGGTTTTAGCTCACAACTTAATTTGAAATTGCAAGTTTTTAGTATGTTGCTATAACAAGAAGTTAATTCATATTTGTTCCACTGTAGTCAGTAATAAGTTAATGTCTGACTGTAAGTGGTAGAGAATCTAAGATTGTACAGGCAAGCAGATAGCACCCAAGATTTTAACTCACCCAAGGTGCTGCTTATAGTAAAAGCAGATCAGAACTCAACTTCTCCACCCCATTTGGGGTCTTCCTGTCATTTGCACGCTCACAGTGAACATAGTGAGTGAGTGTTGACTTACTTATAAGTAATCTAGTCCATTAGCCAGACAATCTTAGTCTGGTGGAACAAAGTGAGATTTTATAGCCTTGACCACTGGCGTATAGTGAACGTATGAGGTCTTAGAAAATAACTTGAGTAAATTGCTTAAAGACCAGGGACAGATCCAGTTTCCTTCAGCTTCAGCTTCAAATTATGATCTGTTATTTTTGGGGGTGGGAAGACAAAATGGAATTGGGATAAAATAAGTAGCTGAATTTTGAACATTTATTATCTCCACTTTTGAAGAAACTGAGGCTCAAGGCTATATAGTTAGTAGTAAGCCACACAGCTGGGAGGCTAATCGAAGCCTGTCTGATGCCACAGCTTGAGTTCTTAAATGTGACACAAAACAAGGTAAAGGGGAGCCTGGGTGACTCAGTTGCCTCCTGGGAATCCTGGGTTGTAGTGGAGTGACCTATGTGGTATCAGACCAAGGACTTGCATTTCTTAGAACACTTGCCTTCATTTAGTGGATCCTTATCAGACTAATATCATTGACTAGAAGGCTCTGTTACAGTTTAATGTGTAATCCTTTCCTTATTAAGGAAGGCTTGCCGGCTTGTGCAGCAGAGACCCCTGGATAATTTATTGTTAAGCAGTTCACCTTGTGCTTGGAGCCAGTTATTCCAAAAATCAGTAAAACTTCTGTTTATCTGAGTACTCAAGAAAAGGGATCTTTTTGTTAACCAGGGATTTACTAGACCCCGCCCCCCCAACCTCCTTATTTTAGAAGGATCTCTGAAGTCTGCTTATATACTAAGGAGTTTCATTGGAGGTGGTTAGGAGTGTGAACAAGTGTGATGTTGTTACCACTTCAAGGGGGATAAATAACAAATTTAACTAGCTTGCTGCTTAAGAAGCAGAATTAGCAGTGGGCTCAGCCTTGGCCTCCCCTTCAGAGTTCTCATTCGTGTGACTGACTCTGTCTAGTTTTGTAGAGCAAGTAGATTTTAACCACTTTTAAATCAAGTATGGCCATTCATGGGCTGTTTGAAAGGAGGAGAGAAGAGGGAACCAGGCTGAGCATGGATATCATTTAGGGCAAAGCCTTAGGTAAAGCAAGGAGGATATTCATTTACACACCGAGCTTCAGAATGGCATCGCTCTCTCTACGGGGGCATTGGGGATAGTTTCTAGTCACTGTTAAGTAATTGCAGAGTTCTGAAAACTTTGCCTTCTTTTGTATGGCCCATGGTCTTTATATTTTTTTACTGGTTGGGAAAAAATTATTAAATACACCTGAAACTAATATAATGTTATGTCAGTTATACTTCAATTTAAAAAAAGAATATTATTTCATGACACAGGAAGATTATATGAAATGCAAATTCCAGTGTCCATAAATAAAATTTTATTGGAATGCAGCCATGCTCATTCATTTACATATAATCTGTGGCTGCTTTTGTGCTACAGTGGCAGTGCTGAGTATCTGCAAGAGAGATTGAATGGGCCACAAAGCCTAAAACTATTTATTACCTGTCCCCTTAGAGAAAAATTTTGCTGACCCCTGGCTTGGTGAGTAGTGCCAGATGCTTACCTTGCTGATTCACACTTGTATGTATCACAGGAAGCTCACGGGACTCTTTTCATAAAACTTGGTAGCCTCTGGCTTCCAGAGGAATCTGTATAAGCCAAGTGTCGACAGTTTACTGTGAGCTTGCAGCTTCATTAAGTCTTATTCTATCTTGTTTCTAGTCATTCATCTTCTCAACTGAGTCCCAGTGGCAGGACTCAAGTTACCTCTGTCTCTAAGCACGTCTGTGCCCGATGTCCAAACAACAAAGGAAATTTCTATTCTAAAGCACCTGACTACCCTACTCCTTATCTAAGTTGGGGTAGCTGTGTCACCCCTAATGTAGCTCTTCCTTCTTCCTTTCAAATAGGAGCTGGGAAAGTAGCAGGTGAAAACCTCTTTCTTCCTCAGTTGTAGAGCCTCAATATTCTCAGCTGTAAATTTAAAAAAATCCCCAGGAACTGACTCAGCACCTTGTGCCTGCCTTTTAAAGGAACAGAGAGACCCAGTTGAAGTAAAAACTGAAAATAAAATCGGTAGCATGTCCATTATTGTAGGTGGCTGGTATTTGGTATTAATCACTGCTCAAAGGACCAAGACATGACAGAGCAGGGTTTTTCAAAATGTGATAGATTATAGTCACCTGGAGAGCTTGTGTTAAAATACACATATCTGAGGATGATCTTATTCCCAGGTCTCACACATAGGAAAGTTTGAGAACCACTGCTCTTGATAGAGATTTTTTAAAGCATTTAGATTTTTTTCTTTTTATCCTAATTTGTTTGAACTAAAACAATTTTTAAAGATCATAGAATTCTTGGGACTGTAAGTGTAAGAGATCAGTAGAGGTCATTTTACAGACTAGAAAACTTGAGACCAGAGTAGAGAAATAAATTACCTAGGACCCCGTCATGACATTGCATGTTTTTTTTATTTTTAATGTAATCAGTTGGTCCCTGGGAATGAGAGCCAGAGGAAGAGAGGAAGATGAACTTGAATTTAAGGAGCATAATGGGAGGAGTAGGATGGGAGAGAAGGTTATAAAACAAGTTAAAATAGGGTGCATAGACAGGAAGGGACTGAAAAGACAGATTAAGGTAATTGTAGTGTTGTAAAAGCATAAAAGGAGTCCAATTTAAATGAGGAAGTGGACTGGAAGAGAAAACATCCTATGACCATTTAACCCTTTTTTGTATGAGATTGAGGCCTAAAGCACACCAGTTGGCTGCTTCATGTTGTGTCTTTTCCAAGGCAAGGACATGGAACAACATCTGGCCACTAATCTTACAGAATTGCTGATGTTTAAGAACCAAGATAGGTCCACTTAGGTGTTTTTAAGTCAGTTTGTGGCATTTCTTCTAAGCATATAGACACTTGGGAAGATGTTGTGATTGGTTTTAGAATTTGAGATTGTGTTGCAGAGCTGGTAAAAACAAAATGGAAAATGCTAGACTGCTATCTTTGAGCAACTCTTAGTCTTTTAATGCATTGTACTACTAAGTTTCTGATGATGAAATTTTACCAAGTATTGAACATTGAGGAGAAAAACTTAAGTACTTTGCAAAATATTTGGCAACCTTCATCTGATTGTTTGGCCCTTTCTTTGACTTGGCATCTATCACTTCTTATGAAGGTACCTTCCAGCTGCAGTATTGAAGTCTGATTCTGGAACTTCATGGGGCCAAGTCCAGGGAAACTTGGGAGACCCTTATGGAGACCCTTTTTTCCCCCTCCCTTTCCAGAGTTACTCATTTAACAGCTGCTGGGTTGGGGTGATTATGATGCTTATTATGGGACTTCATGAGACCAGAGACTTGGTACTGTTTTGCCACACCTAGAACAACGCCTGACACAGAGTTGGTACTCAGTAAATATTTGAATGAATGAATATTGTGAAACCTAGCTTCTCTAAGGAGAGAAGAAGAAATACTTACATCTGCATTTTCTCCCTAGAGTTTTTTGTGTTATTAGCTTGAGAGTACTAGGTCCCTAATGAGGAAACCCCATTAGTTTCAATAATGAACAAGTCAGTTCATGACAAAAGGTCTCGTTTATATACAATACACATTTGGGGAGAAAAAAATGATAATTTGGACTTTAAAAATTGGAAATGTTACTAGTGTCTTTCTTTAGAGCTGAATCCTCCCAACATTTTTCTTTTAAATTCCGGAGCTCTTTGAACTTTTAGCCATAACAGCCTCTGTCTTGCATACTTTGAAAGGCTATTAACTATGCACTGGAATTTTGGAAATGTTGTCTGAGAATCACTGTAAAACAGTGATAAGAACTCTTCCATGGGCTGCAAATTGAAATCAGCCACCCATTAAGATGGATCACAGACTGGATTTCCTGGATTGAAACTAGATCAACATTGATAAAGTCTGAATTTAGACAGCTAGCTGTGTGGGGAGAGAAGGAAGGGTAGAGTTCTCTTAGCCCCTCAACCCATCCCCCTTTCAGTGACAGGCTCTCGGTCTTTGTGACTGCTTTTAGTTTGGCATTAAGTTCCTGAGGAGATTCTTGCACACCCCTGATACTGACCACACTCAGAATGCCAGTCTTTATCATTGAGACCAGCTTGTTGTCTGTCCTAGACAAAAACAGTCTCAAAGTGTTAGAACATACTGGATGTAGAGTGTTAAGTAGAAATGGGGATTTTGTTAAAACTCCAGCTTCTGGGGATGTGGTATCCATGGGTTTAAAGGTCAGGGAGGAAGGAGAAGATACAAGGATTTATCCCAATAGAAGTGATTTAATAAATGATCAGGTGATGAATATCTTCTTTAGAAAATAAATTTCTTTTTTTTTTTTTTTTTTAATATTTAGGCTGTGCTGGGTCTTAGTTGCGGCACACAGGATCTTAAGTTGTGGCATGCAGGCTTCTTAGTTGCGGCATGCATGTGGGATCGAGGTCCCTGACCAGGAATCGAACCTGGGCCCCCTTCATTGGAAGCACAGATTCTTACCCACTGGATCACCAGGGAAGTCCCTAGAAAATAAATTTTTTCACCCACTGTTTTCACCCAAATCGTTCCACTGTCCACTTTCCTAAGGCACTGGCTATATATCTGTGTGTCAGAGATGAGCAGAGATTATCTTTGACAATGTTGTTTGAAGGCCTCTTTGGGGAAGGCATCTTTTGGTTGAATAACTATTCCCCACTCCCATCCTCCACACACTTGACTATCTTTGAAGGAAGAGCCCATCATATTTTACAGCTACTGCTTTAAGTCTCAAAACCTGTTGTCAGAAGTCAGTGTAAAGAGGTCTGCCTCAAAGCTTGGCAAAGAACCCTTCTTTATACCAGAAAAGTCTCTGCTTTTGTTTATAAGGAAGCAAAGGACTCTCCTGCTCTGATCTGATTACCCTAATCATTTAGAAGAAGGTTGGAGTGGTAAAATCCTTAAAGATCATGGAGTAGTTGATAAAATGGTCAGAAATCTTTGCCAATTCCTTTGCCTTTTCTCTCTTAACAAAATGTAAATGTTTGTGCTTGGGTTGAATTGTAGTTGCGTTAGTGACTTAATGCAGCTACCTAAGTCACTATGTAGCTTGTAATAAGCTTGGTAACACTGTTAGCCACCTGCTGATAACCGCTAAACTCATGCAAATATTTCTACCTGGGGGTGTTAACTGGTTTAGCAGTGTATCCCTTAAAACCAGTAGGTATTTTAGGGTTCTGGGTACAGGATTGTTAGATCAGGCCAAAGTTTTACTTCTTTCTTTGTAAGCTGCATCCAGGAAAGAAAATCAGACGGCCTTTTATTTATCGTTCGCTGGTCAGGCAAGGTGAATGGGCATGGTTGCCGCCTTAAATGCATGTATAAAACCTGAACCCTAAGTTATTTGGAATGATTGGGTAGGCTTATTTCAGTTTGATGTAAATTAATCATGAAGAGGGGTCAGTAACAATTGTACCTTATTGACAGTTGTGAACATGTTTGGAATTTTGTGAAGATTAGCCAGGAATTCTGTTACAACCATACACAAAGAATCTGATTGACTTTTGAAGTTAAAATTCTTTCAGGTCACTTAAATTTTCTGAGCCCCAATTTCTTCATCTATAAGAGAGGTGATACTGAGATTACAGGTATCAAGTCAATGATGAACAGATTTGAAGCTCTTAATCACTAACTATGCTGCCTTCTTATAGACCCAGTAGTTAAGTGACTTTTACCCAAGGTCATACAGTCAGTGGTAGAACAAGATTTGAATTGGATCTTTTTCACTCTATTGAACCAGTCTGCTTCCTTCAGAGGTTGTTTCCAACCTTCTGTGCTTGTCTGTTATGTCTCTAATCGTCATTAGGGTTTAACTATGATCTTTTGTTCTAACGGCATCGTTCTTGAACTTTTTTTCTTTTTTCTCTGGCCCTGCCGAGTGACTTGTGGGATATTAGTTCCCTGACCAGGGATTGAACCTGAGCCCTCGGCAGTGAAAGCGTGGAGTCTTAACCACTGGACTGCCGGGGACTTCCCATTCTTGAGCATATTTAACAAAGTGTTTTATGGACTTGGCTTCCTTTTTCATATGATTTGTATATGTGTCTGTGAGGAGTGAACTCTTCATCTTACACCTTGATACTGATTTGGCTACTTGGGGCTGGTTCTGTACCTGGTTTCCAAACCTGCAGCTTCATTGTCATCCTGGGATTAGGCCAGCTTTCAGGTACTTTATAACAGTTGGATCAAATTTTGCTGGATTTATTTGATACTGAAGTTTCTTATTCCTATAGGTGTTTTGTTTCTCTTCTGTCTAAGCAGAGGATTGGGACGCTAAAGCTACAAGCAGTAGAAGTGTATCTATATCTTTTTTAAGAAACTGCTTTTGGGACACATGGCTTTAGAAAAGCAAATTAAATATAACTCTGGGATTTTATTTTCTTGTATGCCCTGACAAGAATCAACTCTACCATTTCCTAGCTGGCAGGAAGTACATCACACTTAATTTTGCTCAATCATGAGAAGATACATTTTTCAGTAATAACAACAACAACAACAATAATGATAGTAATAATAGGTAGTTGACTTTCATGGCTCATCTGCCAAGAATTCCCTCTAGAGAGGGAATTCCCTCTACCTTGCTAAAACTCCTTCTTAGCCTTTAGCAAGACTTAGTTCAAATACTGCCTCCTCCAGGAAGTCTGTGTTAATGCCTCATTGCCCTGTTGGATCCAGGCTCTATTTCTATTCTCTGGTGGAATCAGATTGTTTCTCCTCATTATATTACTTTTCACTTGGAAACAAGGAGGCAGGTAACCCAGATTCATTATTTTTACTCTTAAGACTTGTTTCAAAATGCTCATAATCCTACTACCTTACTACCCTTTCTAAAAAATAACAGGGCAGAAAAGTAGAAAATCCTACCATGGTGTAAGAGACAGAGGTAATGACACCCATGTGTTTCATGTGTAGACATTTAGAAAAATGTCTGTTACCTTTTTAAATATAGGAGCATCATGATGCAATACAAACACTGTTGCTTTAAGGTCAATCATTTGACATCCGAGATTTTTGGAGATAGGAAAGGAATTTTAATCCATTTTAGCAAGTCTAAAATTAAGGTTTCTTCTCTGATGACCTAATTTTCTCTGCCTTCACATATACATAGACCAGCATAAATTTTCTGCTTTTAAATTATATATTCAGGCTAAATTCCTAGATATGGATTGCTGGGTTAAAACAGAGTATGTGAGTTAGTTCTGCTGGATATTGCCAAATTCCCCCTCTATACGAACCATATGCACCTTTTCAGAGATGTCTTAAGAGGCAAAAATGTGTATTAGATTTGGTGAAATCAGTACTGCCCAGAGTTGTGAAAACTAGAGGTAATACATAAAGCATACTACCTTGTGCAGAATGCACCCTTAGAAAGGGATAACTATTACTCTTGTGTGAAATTGGGAATATTTCCTTATCATAAGAGTAGTAAGAAAATTGAATGAGACAGTGTAAGTACTCTAGCATGGTTCAGCACCTCTATTAGTGCCCCTTTTCTCTTGCTTGCCAATGGCTGTTTGGGTTCATATCTTAATTACCTTCCTGGACAGTAAACTCCTTGAGGGCAGAGTATCTGATGAGTCTTGAGCAGGGTGCTTTTGATTTAAGAATACATTTCAAATAGTTGTAAACTGAATCAGCCCTCAGAATATAATTCTGAATCGTAAAAGTTTGTTGGTTTTTTGCTTTTTGTTTTTGTTTTGCACATTATCCATCAAGTCACTGTGTAATGCCAGCCAGCAACTATTCCTGCAATCTGAGAAGACACAGATACTTACCTCTTTTGTCGTTTGGAAGTCTCTTTACTTAAAATCTTTGTTAACCTCAAGGAACATCTTAGGTGACAATAACAGAAAATGTTGATTCCTGTTCTCTCTCTCTGTTCATTGACATATCTATTCTTAGGGAGTAACTCTAGTTAAGTTAGAGTGAAAGGAATTAGTTGTTAACGTCTTCTCAAGGCTGCCTTATTTCAGGGATCGATCTTCCTCCCATGTCTTTATCTTGAATTTTTGAAGGCTAGGGTTTGAAACACCTGTCATCAAGAGGTTATTAGGTGACCAGAATTCACAATGAATGGGGTTTTCTGGTGACTTAATATACGGTGGTTTGCACCTTTCATTTCTAATCTCCAGTCAAGTTCAAAACAATTCTTTTTGCATTTAACAGATGCTTGAAGTGGCAAGATCCTTTCTCCAAAACATTTTAACAATATCTATTCTTAGGTGAATTCCAGATAAGGGAAAGAGTATGTACTAAAAGTAATCTTCAAGTCCATTAGTATGCTGTCTACATTTTCACTATGGGGATGTAGATTATTGTGCCCTTATCGGCATCTCTTCTGACCAGCATCTTTAGATTTCCCAGTTTTACCTTAAATACAATATGACTTCAGTTAGTTTCATCATTTCTTCACTCTTTTTGTTCTCTTCGTTTTTGTTCTGCACAGCTTTCCTGTGTCTTCTTCCAAGGCACCTTGTTCTCATCACCTCGACTTAAAGTCTTTGAGTCTACTTTGACTCTTCCCCTGCGTTTATTGATTACACATACCAGTGAGTTCCTGGAACTGGATTCTACTTCCTCTTTTTCAACATGCTTTTACGTTTTCTCCTTTCTTCTCCATCCCTTTGTTATCACATTTTTCTAGATTGCTTCAAAAACACTAGCTAGTTATTTTGCTTTTACCTTCTACCCACACTGCCCTTCAATTAATCCTCCTTAAGTATGGCTTTTATTTTGTTCCTTTTCTGCTTGAAGTAGCTCCTTGTCATCCTGAGAGTAGGACACCCTGACTTGGGTTAATTTCATCTATCAGACTTTATCTCTTACTGCTCCTTAACACAAATCCTCTCTTGAACTAGGCTGGTCTTCTCCTTGCTGTACCCTATATAAGAAGAAAAAATAAGGGATTGGAAGGGACGAAGCTTAAAGATAGTGTTTAACTTTCTATTATGAAAAGTTTCAAGCATATTTAGGTAGAGAGTAGTATAGTGAACTCCCACGTATCTTATCTGCTCACTTCAATAACTATCAACCTCTTGCCAATCTTGTTTTCTCTATTCTCATATTGCTCCAATTTTTTTTTTTTTTTTTTTGCCTGAGAGTATTTTAAAGCTAATTGCAGACATCCTTCACCTGGAAGTACTTGCGTATGCATCTTTAAAGGTTATTTATCAGTTTACGTAGTGCAGATCATCTCTATGGTGGTTTCCCTGTCAGTTGGTAATTTAGCTTGTTTACACACTTTTGGTGTTCATGAGATGCCTCATTCCATTTTGCCTCCCTGTCATTTCTCCTCAGAAGGCCCAGGCTGCCATGTGGAACTATACTATAGCTATTCAGATATTTGAAGAAGTTGTCACATATTATTCTTTTTGGTACCTGTCACATCACACATAGCACAATTTGAGCATACAGGAGACATGTAATAACTTTTAAAATTAGGGGCACTTGGGTTTCAGATCTTTGACCTAGGTCTTACTTGCACTAGTGGGATTTTCAGCTACAACTTGTAAGTTTCTTACCAGACATTTTGGTTTTATGTTTTTAGATTAGCAATTGAAAGAATTGGGGACCTGGCTTTCAAAATCGATTCTGAGGTTTTGTGCACGTAAAACAATGTTTTGGGCAGACTGGTTATCTAAACCTACCTGGAATTATTTTCAACTTTTACTTAGTTTTCTTTTTCTTTAAATTTAGTGCTTTTTAGTGAGCTAATAATACGTTTTCCTTGTGTACACCAGTACTTGTCAAAATAAATTTTTAAAGCTGGGTAATTTTAAAAAATAACTTCTCTTTTTTATTATAAAAGTGACTCATCTTGGGAAAAAATTGGAAAACAAGGCAAAGTATACACACAGAAACTCAAACTGCTTATAAATTTACCACCCAAACTACTTTTAACATTTGGTGTCTATCTTCTAGTCTTTTTGGACATGTTTCTGTGTTTGTTGAATTATACACAGAATAATTTTTTTTTTAATATATTATGTCCCTGCCATTTGCTTGTGCCATAATAGCAGATCCTAATGTTCTGTTTCTTGTTTGCTAAATCTGGCCTGTAAACAAAATCAAACAACACAGACTTCATTCCAGGTTGTAGTGCTGGTGGCATGTTTTGTCATTATTGTGGTTTTAACCACAAGTGCTAGTTGGGCACAGAAGTAATGAGGGTATTAATTATTGTCAAGTGAACAGGGACCACCAACTTTGTATCAGATTGACTCAGCATTTTAAAATTGTAGACTTGAGATTTTCAGAAATTGGAGGGTTCTTTATGCTACATGGAAGATGGGGTTCAAGTCCTATTTCTGACACCATATGATTTTATTTTCCCATCTCTGTGGGATGAGAATTTCTTACAGCTAGGGGTACGGTCATGCAAATTTCTGTTTCCCTAGGGCCTGGCACAGAATAGATACTTAATGGATTGTGCCAAATGTGGCTTCTTTTTTTGCCACAGGAGTAGTGTGAACACACACATTGCCTATACATTATTGTTAGTTATCTATTGCTATTAAACATGTTATCTCAAAATTTAATGGCTTAAAATAACAAACATTTGTCTTACACAGTTTGTGTGAACCAGGAATCCAGGAACAGCTTAGCTGGGTGGTTTTGGCTCAGAGTCTGAGACTGCGGTCATATGAATGCTTAATTGAGGACCCACTTCCAAGGTGGTTCATTCGCATAGCTATTGTCGGGAAGTTTCAGTTCCTCACCACATGGGCCTCTCCATAGGGCTGCTTGGATGTCCTAACAGTATGGCAACTGGATTCCTCCAGGGCAAGGAGAAAGATCCAGTGCCTTTTATGACCTGGTGTTAGAAATTGCACACTGACATTTCCACTTTATCCTGTTTTTAGGAGTCACTAAGTCCAGCCCATATTTAAGGAGAAGGAAATTAGCACACCTTGAAAGGAAGAGTATGAAAGAATCTGTTGGACATATTTTAAAACTACCACATGTGTTGGATACATAAACTTCTAATTGATTCATATTCAACATTGGGGTCACATGTCCCCAGTGAGCTGCATTTTTAATATGCCCTTGGGTTAATTCTGATACACTAAAATTTGAGAGTCACTAACTTAAAAAAGTGGAGAGAGATACCATGTTCGTGGATGCAAAGACACAGTAATTTTTTTTTTTTTTTTTTTGCGGTACTTGGGCCTCTCACTGTTGTGGCCTCTCCCGTTGCGGAGCACAGGCTCCGGACGCACAGGCTCAGCGGCCATGGCTCGCGGGCCCAGCCGCTCCGCGGCAAGTGGGATCTTCCCGGACCAGGGCACCAACCCGTGTCCCCTGCATTGGCAGGCGGACTCTCAACCACTGTACCACCAGGGAAGCCCCACAGTAATGTTTTGATGTCACATCTCTCCAAATTGTCCTATGAACACAAACTCCCAGCTGGCTTTTTTTTTTTTTTAAAGAAATCAACCAACTGAATCTAAAATTTATATGGAAATACAGAATAGCCAAAACAATTTTGAAAAAGAACAAAGTTAAAGTACTTATATTACCTGATATCAAAACTTACTATGGAAAAAAGCTCTACTGTGAAGCTTTAGTAGTCAAGATAGTGTATAGTGTGTGTGTGTGTAGGATAAAATGGGGTCCAGAAACAGATCGATGATTATGTGGTCATTTCATTTCCAGTAAAGAGGCCTAAGGCAATTCAATGGAGAAAAGGCAGTCTTTTCAAGAAATGGTGCTAGAACAACTAGACATCTTTATAGATTAAAAAAATGTTCCCTGTCCCTTACCTCTGTAAAGCTCCTAGAAAAAAAGAATATTCACAATACACATGTCTAACCAAAAATTTGTAATGGATAATGTATAAAGAACTCTTACAACTTAGGAATAAGACAAATTTTTTTAAGTGGGGGAAGGATTTGAAGAGATACTTTACTGAAGGAGATATATGAGTGGCCAATCTGCACATGAAAAGTTACCCATCATTTAATCAGGAAACTGTATTAAAACCACAGTGAGAGGGACTTCCCTGGTGGCGCAGTGGTTAAGAATCCGCCTGCTGATGCAGGGTACACGGGTTCGAGCCCTGGCCCAGGAAGATCCCACATGCCACAGAGCAACTAAACCCGTGCACCACAACTACTGAGCCTGCACTCTAGAACCCATGAGCCACAACTGCTGGGACTGTGTGCCACAACTACTGAAGCCCGCGCGCCTAGAGCCCATGCTCTGCAACAAGAGAAGCCACTGCAATGAGAAGCCTGCACACCACAACAAAGAGTAGCCCCCGCTCATTGCAACTAGAGAAAGCCTGCGCGCAGCAATGAAGACCCAACGCAGCCAAAAATAAATAAATTATTTATTAAAAAAAAAAAAAAAGCACCACAGTGAGATACCTCTACATACCTGCTAGAATGGCTAAAATTAGAGACTGATAATACTAGGTATTGGTGAGAATTTGTAGCAGTTGGAACTCTAATCCGTTGGTGGTGGGAATGTGTAATGATACAATCACTTGGGAATACAGTTTGGCAGTTTCCTATCAGGTTAAACATGTACTTACCCTATGACCCTATAACTTCACTATTAAGTATGTACCCGAGAGAAATGAAAACACATCTACACAAAGACTTGTATATGAAAGTTCTTAACAGATTTATTCGTAAAAACCAGTGCCTGAAAAGAACTCAAATGTCCATCAACAGGTGATTGGGTAAATTGCAGTGTATCCACACAATGGGATACCATTCTAATAAAAATCTAACCAATTACTGATCCATCCAGCAACATGGTTGAATGTAAAAAAATATTTTGCTAAGCGTAAGAAGTCAGACACAGAAGAGTAAATTCTGTAATTTCATTCATATGAAACTAGAAATGTAGACAAATCTAATTCATTGTGCTAGCAGATCAGTGGTTGCTTTGGGCTGGTGATGGAAAATGGGGATTGACTGGGAATGGGCACAAGGGAGACTTCCAGGGATGATGGAATTGTTCTAAATTTTGATTGTGGTGGGGATTATATCTGTGCATATGTTTGCTAGACTTATCACACTGTATCTTTGAAATTGTATATCTTACTGTATAGAAATTATACTTCATTGAAGTTGATTTAAAAAACAGGTATCTCTTAAGGTTTGAATTTTCCAGAAGTTACATAGATAACCATCTGATCTTGAAAGTCAGTGTTCAAGATTTATCCCTTCGAATCATTTATGGCTTAGTCTTCATAGTACCTGATCTACGAGAAGAATACCAAACTGTTGCTTCCTTTTATGGTAGAATTGGCTCCCCTCCCCTTCCTGCTTATTTGTAACACATCTTGGTTTTAGAGGCAGGGTAATGGGATGCCTTGTCTGGGCTGCTTTGTGAAATCTTTCCCTCCAATGGAATGTGCTATTATGGCTACCATGCCATTTAAATCCTGTCATTGTGCTTCTTGACCAGCTTGTCAAGGTAGGTGGGCAGGAGATAGCTCATGACTGCTCTTTACTGACTCATCTCTTATGGTTACAGATTCTCATAAACACAAAGATAAACATAAAGATCGAGAACACCGGCACAAAGAACACAAGAAGGACAAGGAGAAGGACCGGGAAAAGTCCAAGCATAGCAACAGGTAAGGGTTGAACCAGCAAGTCCCTCATCATTCAGCAGTGGGTTGGCTATGGCTTGGCTCACCTGGAACAGGCCTTAACTTGAACCACAGGTAAATACCATGGATAGCAAAGTCAGCAGAGACTTTGATTCCAGAGTTGTTAAGAGGATGGCCTTGACAATTCATGCTTCCTGGGGATGCCATTTTTCAGATCAGGATGTACAAAGCAGGTATGGTGAATTGTTAACTCATGATGGCATTTAATCAAGTGTCCAGAGAGCTTGCCTTGATAAAAGGTGACTGGATTGGAGACTTGATAGATATATATTTTTCTTCTTTCCGTACTTTAAAGGGTATAAATTTAAAAATTCTTAACTTAGGCTTCCATGGTTTATAAGCCCCTGAAATCATATACAAAAGGTTGGGTATATGAGATATTCCAGGAGAGAATATTCCTAGCTTTCGTCAGGTTACCAGAAGAGTTCAGCTCTCACAAAAGCCAATAACCACCAATGTAAATGAAACTCAGCGGTGCTGCCCTCTGGGATCCAAAGGAATCAGAAAGATGTTTTCTTGTTCATTTTGCTTCCATTTTTTTGATGTAGGAGACAAGTGGTTAAGCCCAGAGACTTAGGTTATCTTTGGATATAGGACCACTTATTGAAAATGAGGACTTAAACTTCCATTTTGAGTTAAAGGCAGTTGTTGGTGAGAAAGCCATAGGGTATTCTCATAGTGGCCAAAGTTTTGGTAGAGGGAACATAATAAAGTTCAGTCATTTATTGGCACAAGTGCCTGTAGCCTAGAGTCTCTTAGAACTACTTCATTAGGTTGGCTTATTGTCTGTGGACAAGATATTTTCAACATAAATAATAGTCAAAAGTTTCTTGTCCAATATATACAGAAACCTTCTACAAATGAATAAAAATGAGGCAGATAATCCAACAGAAAAATTCATGAGAGGATTGAGTAAGCTCTTCACAAAAGAAGATATCCACATGGCCAATAAAAATACTAGAAGACGCTCAACATTATTCATCAGGGAAATGCAACCTCAATATAATATCCTACACATTGTAATAATGGCTAAATATTAAAATAACACTAATACCAAGATCTTACAATGATGTGGATCAATCCCATTTCTGATGGGACTATAAATTGTTAAATCATTTTGGAAAACTACTTAGCAGTGTCTTCTAAAGTTAACATATGTATACCCTATAACTTAAGAATTCCGTTCCTGAATGTGCTCACAACAGAAATGTGTGTATTTGTGCACCAAAGGGCATGTACAAAGCTATTCAGAGCTGCATTGCTTTTAATAGCCCCAAAGTGAAAATCTCCTAAATGCTCATTGATAGTAAAATGGATAAAGTGTGGTATATTCACATCTTAGGATACTATATATAAATAAATATGAAATAACTACTGTTAAAGTAATAAGCATAGGTGAATTCCACAAACCTATGTTGAGTGAAATAAACCAGCCAAAAAATACATATTGTATGCTTCAATTTACTTGAAGTTCAAAAACAAAAAAATTAATCAAGACCTTTAGAATTCAGTCATGGTTATCTTTGGGAAGGAAGGAAGGGTAGCAATTGTAAAATGGTATTAGGGGAACTTCTGGTGGGGTATCAATGGTATTTTTCTTAACTTTGGTGGTAATCACATATTTATCGTTATTTTGTGATAACTCTGAACTCTGCACATACGATCAGAATATAATTATGTGTATATGCTACTTTTATTTTTAAAAGTTATAAAAATAAGGCTTATCAAGAAAAAAGATAAAGTGAGAATTCTAAGTGTTCTTTTTATGAGTAATGAAAAATTTTTAACTATTTTAAATGAAAATTTTAAATTAATAAGTCTTTATGAATCATTAACCAGATTAATTTCGCTAGTGAGGATGTTTCTTCACAAAATCATCTATCACTCCTGTGGTCGGTCTTTTTCTTTTTTAATTTTTATTTCTTTTTTTTTAACTTTCTGGCTGCGTTGGGTCTTCATTGCTGCACACAGGCTTTCTCTAGTCACGGCGAGCAGGGGCTACTCTTCGTTGTGGTGTGTGGGCTTCTCATTGCAGTAGCTTCTCTTGTTTCAGAGCATGGGCCCTAGGGTGCGTGGGCTTCGGTAGTTGTGGTGCGTGGGCTCAGTAGTTGTGGTGCGTGGGCTCTAGGGCACGTGAGCTTCAGTAGTTGTGACACATGGGCTCAGTAGTTGTGGCTCTCAGGCTCAGTAGTTGTGGCTCGCAGGCTCTAGAGCACAGGCACGGTAGTTGTGGTGCGTGGGCTTAGTTGCTCCACGGCATGTGGGATCTTCCTGGACCAAGGATCAAACCCATGTCCCCTGCATTGGCAGGTGGATTCTTAACCACTGCGCCACCAGGGAAGTCCAGTCCTGTGGTCCTTCCCCACCGCTCACTCATTTCTTACCACTTGATTATCTAGTTTCCATTTTCATTAGTCTAGTGATATTAATTTTAGTAGTGGAATCCAGTCTCAGTTCACATGCATCTTTTCTTCAGTTTGTAGGTGTCCAGCCTATATTAATATCTACCAAAGTAGATTTGAGAGCAAAGAATAATGCCAGTAATGAAGAAGTTCATTTCATAATGATAAAAAGGGACCAATTAATCAGGAGGACATAGCAGTTATAAATGTTTATACACTGATATCAGAGCCTCAAAATACATGAAGTAAAAACTGATAGAATTGCAAAGAAAAATAATTCATATTTATAGTTAGATTTTACTACCTCTTTCTCAATCGATAAGCAGAGAGAAAAGCATTAAGGATATAGAAGACTTTGAACATCATCAACCAACCTAATTTAATTGACATTTATAGAATATTACGCTCAACAGTAAAATACACGTGGAACATTTGCCAAGATATACCATATTCTGGGCCCAGGCCTTCTCCTTGAAATCAGCTTCCCTTGGCTTTCCACTTTTCTGGCCACCTTTTTCATCTTCTCATTCCAGTTCACAGAGTGATTCTCTTAAGTTTTTGGCTCTCTTCCTCTGCCACCTCTCTTGCCATTTACCCTTCTCTCAAATTCCATTTCCAGTCTCCCTGAACTTCTTTTCAGTTCCCCAAACACAGCATGTCTTCTGAATACTCTGGGTTTTAAAATATGCTGTTACTGATTCTGGAATACTCTGTTGCCCTCTTAAGAACATTCTTTTAGTTGCAGCATAGAGTTTACTTCTTTCAGGTATCCTTTATGCCCTCCACCCTCATATTAAATTTTTATGAGTTCCCTCGCACCTTGAATATATCCCTATCACAGTAATTATCAGTTGTGGTGGTGTTGTAATTGTCTCTTTACTTTTCTGTGTGCCTTATTAGACTCTTGAGGTCCCTGGGAACAATGTTGGGGTCTGTTGTATTCATTTTACATCCTCAAGGCTTAGTATAGTACCTGGCAGATAGGTGGTACTTAGTAGTGTATGTTTATTGAATCAATGAGTGGTTGACCTATGGTTACACCAGTTACCATCTTCTCTCTCCTTTTCATATATTCTCAATGCTATAGGATGGTTCCCTTTGGCCATCCCACATTTCAGATACCTTTGTGTGTGTGTGTGTGTGTGTGGTGAAATATGCATAACATAAAGTTTGCCATTTTGAAGTGGCATTAAGTACATTCACCATATTGTGCAACCATCCCCAGTATCCACCTTCAGAACTTTATCGTCATCCCAAATAATCTCTGAACCTCTTAAATAATACCTCCTCATCCCCCTTCCCCCCATCCATTAGCAACTTCTACTTTTTATCTCTGTGAATTTTTCCACTCTAGCTACCTCATGTAAGTGGAATCATAAAATATTTGTCATTTTTGTGTCTGGCTTATTTTTCTTAGCATAATGTTTTCAAGGTTCATCCATTTTGTCAAATATCAGAATTCCATTCCTTTTTATAGTTGACTAATATTTCTTTTTTTTTTTTTTTTTTTTTTTTGCGGTACGCGGGCCTCTCACTGTTGTGGCCTCTCCCGTTGCGGGGCACAGGCTCCGGACGCACAGGCTCAGCGGCCATGGCTCACGGGCCCAGCCGCTCCGCGGCATGCGGGATCTTCCCGGACCGGGGCACGAACCCGCGTCCCCCGCATCGGCAGGCGGATTCTCAACCACTGCACCACCAGGGAAGCCCTAGTTGACTAATATTTCGTTGTATGTCTACCACATTTTTAAAAATTCATTCATCTGTTGATGGATATTTGGGGTTGTTTCTACCTGTTGGCTGTTGTGAATAATGCTGCTAAGAACATGGGTGTACAAGTGTCTGTTTGAGTCCTTGCTTTCAATTCTTTTGGGTGTATACTTAGGAGTAGAATTGCTGATCATGTCAAACAAGAATTATCTTGCTTGCCATGTTTATGATGTGCTAGTTGATGTGAAGTGCCAAAAAATGTGAGATAGTCTTGACCATGAAGAACTTCATCATCTGAGGAAAATGCTTACAGATCAGATGAAGAAAAACTAATTTTCATGTTACCTGAAATCTGTCCAAAAAGACTTTAAAAAGATAGAAGTTACTATTTAAACCATAAGCTTTTTTTTTTTTTAAGTTGAGAATTACGTTTTATTTGACGGACTTGCTGAGGACTTAAGCCTGGAAGACAGCCTCTCAGATGACTCTGAGGGACTGCTCCGAAGAGGTAAGGGAGGAGCCAGGATACATAGGAGTTTTTGCAAGAAACCAGGTAGTAGGAAGGTCAAAAGATTATTTTTAATTAAAGAAAAACAGGGACTTCCCTGGTGGTCCAGTGGTTAAGACTCCAGGCTTCCACTGCAGGGGGTGTGGGTTTGATCCGTGTAAACCATAAGCTTTTAAAAATGGATCTCTTACTCTCTGATACATCTTACTTCACCAACCATAATTTGCAATTGTGATGGGAGAAAAGATTAGGTAGAAGTGGCATAAAAGACTTTGGGATATAAATTTGGCCCTCTCCTGTTTTGCCAGAATCTCCTTTTTAAAAATAAAGGATGTAATTTTGGCATCATTTTTCTTGAAAAGTCCACAGTGGTTTCTTGCCTGTATCTAGGAGAAGGCCTCTGGTCTGGTCTATCCACTTAGGTCTCATGAGATCTTGACTAGGTTATCTAACCTTCCTCAACTGAGCTTTCTCGTCTTCCTTAGTTTCCCCATATTAATACATGCTTCAGAAGGGACCCTGGGAGTCAATAAGTATGAAAGCTCTTTAACTGTGATCTGCTCTACAGATGTGAGGAGATAATATTTTGTACATCTATTAAAAGCATGCTTTTCCAAGATTATAGCATAGGCAATCAGGAATTTGTTCTACGCAATTTTGTGCCTTTTAATATTTTCTTCATTTCTAATCAGAAGACTTGAGAAAACAGTAGCCTGTTTGCCAAAAGGCATTGGAAGAACCTGCTCTGAGTTTCTGTTTATATATGACTAAATCTAGCCCTGGATCTCTAATTCACATGTGAGTAAGTTTAAGACAGTTTAACCAGATGATGTGTTGTAAGCAGACTTTTAAATGCTTCCTGTTTTGACCTCTCCTGACACACTACCTCTTTGCAACAAAGCAAGTGTGTTGGTTATGGTCCAGTAAAATCCTGTACACTGTGTTCCTTTTTAAGTGACTTCTGATCTTAACGGTAGTTTTGGGTTTCTTCATTTTTCTTCTTAGCACATTAAGGAAACCTTGAGGATTGTTTAATCACCTCTGAAGCCCAGAATAATTAAGATGTAGTATGTTCTGTTCCAAAATGCTTCACTTTAACACCTTGATCATCAACCCTGCCTAATTTTGTGGCTATCTATATGAGGAAACAAGTTCTACAGTAATGTGTTTCTATATTCCCTCCTTCTCTGCTAGATATTAGCATCAGTCATTTTTCATTAGGCTACACTTCGGACCCAAATCCAGGAGGCCTCTTTGTCCTGCATAGTAATATGTACTGCATATTTGGAGTGTCAGAGGATGGGAAACAAGCCTTTGAGAGCTAGAATGGGATTTAGACCTACCTCTTAGGAGATCCCATCTTATTCATATGCTTTCTCCTTTTATTATTCTAATTCAAGGTGCAAAATAGGGGAAGGGGTGTTAAAGATCATTCCACCTCATCTCTTTTTTGTGTGGACATGAGTCTGAGGTGACATGCCCAAAGTCACATGGCAGGGTGGTAGCAGAGTGAGGATAAGAGACCAGGGCTTCTGAGTCCTAGTATGATTTTTCTCCCACTACATTATTCCTTCCAGTAAAAAACAAAACATAACAAAACAATCTCCCTCCCTAAGAAAGGTTAGTTGTGTTGCTAAACTGTGTTTAAATACAAGCATCTCTTTCTCATATGCATATTGTTGGCAGCTTAGGTTTTAAAATGCCAGATCATTTCAGGCGCTGCCTCTTTCTTTGGGCCCCAAATCCCTAAAGTTTTTGGCATTAGAAGTATTAATCTCATTAAATTCTGACCCTGTGAAAACCCCATCTCTGACTCTCTGGCCTATAACATCACAGGAAGTTTCTACCAAAGTCAAATAAAAATAATTTCTTCTGTTATTTGTCTCTGATACTGCTTCTTTCCATTAGCATTGATATTTAGTACTTGAGGTCCTTTAAAGCAATATATAAATCCTCTCTAAAGAAATAAAAGGAATACTCTTACCAGATGCTAAGGAATCACTGGACTTGTAGGATCTCACCAGATCCTTCTCTTGACAGGTTGCATTCTTAGCATAAATTATCTTTAATACTAGACCTCTTATATATACAACATAATTAAAAGCAATTGCGGGGGGGGGGGAGGCTTGATTTTAGAAAACAAAGGACTGTCACATGTGAAACATAAGATTTCTCCTGCTAGCTTTTGACTGTGTGCATCTCTTGTCATTTTTAAACCTGACACTCAGGGTGGAGTGACAATTTTGTGGAAGGCCAGGGAAGATACAACTGCTGTGAAATAGTAAGGGAAGTGCTTTTCCAGCCACATTGGCAGTGCTAATTTATACAGTCAGTGTGAGAATAAGGATGCTTTTGGTTTCTGCTTTCCCTTCAGTTCCAAATCCTACCTGAATTAGAGTTGAGAGAACATAGGCTCGTAGGGAAATGCACTGGAATTAAGCAACTGGTTCTCAGATTAGGGGCAGTTTTTCTGAAAGTAATCACATTTAAAAGATTGTTTACTGCTTTTTTTGTGAGCTGTTGCTGAAGCCCTCCATTTATCTACATGTCCCTATATCACCCTCTCTGGGGGAAATGGACAGTTAACATAGGTAAATAGAGAAGATTGGGTAGTTTAGAAATGAGAAAACTGAGTGCCACCACCATTCACATGGGAGTCAATGTGATGTAGTGGAAAGCACACTAAAATAGAAGTGGAGAAGCTAGGTTCTATCATTTACTAGCTGTGGGTCCTCATCCAAGCCGCTTAACTTCTGGGTCTTTTCCCATTTTGGTTGAGTGTTGATAGCAATACTAGCCTGGTTAAGCTTTCAAGTGTGTTGCGGGAGAATTCAATGTAATTATGCAGATAAAAGCTCTTTGGAAACTGTAACATACTCAGTAATTGAGATTATTATGATTACCACAAAGCCTGGTAGAATACCATTCAGATAAATTGAAGCTGTTGATTTTGGTAGTTGAATCTAATTTAGTAGTTACTTATTGATAACTTCTATTTTGGTGCCCTGGTTTTCATTGATATCTAGCCCTATTATAATGACCTACAGTCTTTTTTTTTTTTTTAAAGATTTCATGGTGGAAAGGGTATTTGAGCTAGCCATGGAAAGATGGTTAAGATCTTGTCAAGGGAAGGTGATGGCTAGAAAGAGTGACATTCCAGACAGCGAGAAAGCATAAACAAAATATGGAAGCATTGTAATGTACTTTGCTCTGAGAAGAATCCAGTTAGGTGGATGCCTGGGTTAACAGGATGGGTTAGAAAATGAGGGCTCCAAAAAGTTGCTTGAGGCAGAACTATTAAATGCTATTTTGAGAAGCTGGGACTTGATTCTAAAGGAGCAAGAAGCCTTTGAAAATAGTTGAGAAAGGGAAATATAGGACGTAGCTACAAGTGGCATGAGGGGGTCTAAGAAAAAGGATTCCTAGCTTGGATAACTGTGTGACTGTTTACCCTATTGGTAGAGATAAAGAACTTAGGGGAGGAATGGGAGTTCAGAATGTGTATCGGCTTTGGCATCTTTGGGCACATCCCTTTATCTGCTCTGGCCTGCAAACAAAGGATTAAATAATTTCTAAGATTCCACTCAACTCCCAAGTTTTAATAATTCTTGGGCTTTTGTTTAGTAACCTATTAATGGTGGATGAGCATTGAGAAATCTTCATTTCTCAGAGCCTTTCAGAAACTAGCTGCTGCATTTTTTCAAGAGGCAACTTTTGAATTTACCTCCTAGAATGTTTAATTGAACAAACATTATTTAAGCTCTAATTGTCTGCTTTCCTTTGAAGGGTATCCTCCTTTCACAGCTTGGAATCTTTCTAGGCTCTCCCAGAGGAATCCCCTGTGACTCCATTGGCTGCAACCTGCAGGGGTCTGCTGCCTTGAGGAAGTGGGCAGATTGCTGGAATGAGTTTGTCCTCTTAGCCATTAGTGGCTAGGTCCTATTCGCAGAAGATAAAGAGGCTTCTTCTCCCCTTAGCAGTGTTTCGTTTTTTGCTTTGTTTGGGGAGTAAGGCACCAGAGTGGTCAAATGCATGACTGCCTGAGTTTAAGTCCTAGTTATTGTTCGTTAGATGTATTTCCTTGGGCAAGTTACTGAATCTTCCCGTGTCTCAGTCTTAGTTGCGGTGAGCGGGGGCTGCTCTTCATTGCGGTGCGTGGGCTTCTCACTGCGGTGGCTTCTCTTGTTGCAGAGCCACGGGTTCTAGGCACGCAGGCTTCAGTAGTTGTGGCACATGGGCTCAGTAGTTGTGGCTTGCGGGCTCTAGAGCTCAGGCTCAGTAGTTGTGGCGCACAGGGTTAGTTGCTCCGAGGCATGTGGGATCTTCCCAGGCCAGGGCTCGAACCCGTGTCCCTTGCATTGGCAGGCAGATTCTTAACCACTGCGCCACCAGGGAAGCCCTGGGTAATGTCTCTTAAACAGGTTGTCAGCATATGACTCCTCTTCTGCATTGGATAGAATTTCCATCATCTCACTATCATAAGTGGAAAGGTGCTGCCCTTTAAGCCAGTGTGAAAGTCAAGCCAATTTTAAGTCTTGGAAAAAGAGGTACATGTTAGGAAATCCTGAATGGTGATGAGTCAGCCTAACTGATCCAGATTGGCTGCACTTCCTACCACTGGCCAAATTCTGCTTCTGACTTCCATGGCACAGCCTTAGACATGCTTCTGTATGATAGGACTTTGACCCCCAAGTGCATCTGCTACTTACTTCAGGTAGATTCCTAGGAAAGACTACCACTGAGGCTCGCTCTTTGGCAGCACTTCTGTCGGTGTGGGGTTATGGATGAGGGGTAGGACCCCCGGTGCTCTGCTGTCTATTTCTGGAGGCAGGGACAGGAACAGCACCTGACACGTAGATACGATGTTAGCATTGTGTCCAGGAGACTTAATAGGGCTTCATAAACCCGTATTTCTAATAGTCCCCAATGGAATGCATTGTACCACAAGATGTTCCTTAACCCTGAATCACCGGAACTCACTTAGTCTAAAAATCTAAACTTGTTCTCTTATATCTAAACAGTTGGGAATAGAGGAGAGTGAGTTGCCTTTGGAAAGTCAAGTTGATAGTTTCATCTCATTTTGGTCTTTGTGATTAATTATGACCTACAAAGGGGTTACTACTCTAGCAGGAACTTTGAATTTCCTGAATAGATTTCCCTCTGGTTAGCAGGCAGAGGAAGTACTGACTTTTTTCACTTTCCTGGGGTGGCCTGGGTACTATCTCATCGCCATGTCATTTGTTGACTTCTTTTCCCTGATCTCTTGTTTGGTGTGGTAATGAATAGCAAAGCAGAAAACTGGAGGCCTATGTGTATACTTATGGTGTCCATGCTGTGATTGCCAGAAGGCCAGAGAGCCAGTTTTCTAGTGAAACAGACTAATGTTCTAAGAATTGCTTTCATTGAGAAAGAGAACAAGGGGGGTGGGGGTGGGGGAGGCGTGGAGGTGGAGCATAAAGGAATAAGGAATATAGAGCATTCCTAAACTTAGATTCCTAAGTCAGCCATTTAGAGTTTCATGGGAAGACAAAATGAGAAGTAGCTGTCCCAAGGGTTTTATCATTTCAGATATCCTAGATCTCTATTCTAGAAAGTTTCCACTGATGGTAGAATAAAGTTTTGATCTTATACATCAAATCTCAGACTGGACATGCATTTGTCTCTAACAACACCAGGCTACCCTTATGTGGTACTTATCGACTTCATGGAATTGTAATGATATTGATTTAGTGGAAAGTGCTCTGAACTTGGAGATGGAAATACTCAGTTTAAATCCCAACTGCCCTTCTTTCTAACATTGTAACTTTGAATAGACTTTGAACCACTGGCTCCTGTGTTTCTAAATCAGTCTAAGGGGATAATAAAGCCTACTTCACACGGGTGTTGTGAGGACTGAATGAAATAATGTATGTGAAAGCACTGAGCAGCACAATGCTTGCTTAGATTTTTCTTTTTTCTTAGTCTAGGGAGGGATGTATATATCCACCCATTAATATTATGGATGTAATTTTCCACCTTTTTTGCTTTTAGGCAGAAACTTCTGTAGATGACCATTAATTCCTCTTACAGTTAATGTTCAAAACAAAACAAAAACTGAAACTTCAGTGCTTGCATATAGAATAGTAAGCTCAGACATTTTGCTGGTAGTATCAAAACGATGGGCCTATGATTTCACATATGTAAACTCCTAAAGAATCAACTGCAATCTTGGCAACTTTGCTTTTTCACCATTCTAAAGCTGGAAGAATTAATGAGAACTGGAAGTAAGAGTGTTATTGTAATCGGGAGCCATTTTGTACAAAATAAAGGATAAATTTGTTTATAAAAACATTGCGTTTTAGTAAAAACAGATTATGAGAGAGAGCACATTGAGTAGAGAGTGACATCATAATAATGCTGAGAATAAAAAGCATGGTGGGAAAAATTGATCATCATGTGCTTCCAAGCATACTAGAGTTGAAAAGAAAAGTGTGCTCATATAGAAATTTGTTATTTTTCAGTGTGTGGCACATCTAAATAACAACGTAATGAGAACAACATAGAGGGAGGAGTACATCAACCAAGGAAAGTGGACATTGCTTTATTTTCCATCTGTGGTAGTTCTGGGTCTTCCCTACATCTGTAGTCCTGTTTATACTAGTCCCCCTGCCCTCCTGGCTGGATTCATAGTTTCTGCTGATTTATTATCCAAACTCCTATCTTTAGTTGGGGCTCCTTTTGTGCCCAGAGATGTGAGTGATAGCGATGCTCTCCTGATCCACATTCTGGGGCTCTCACCTAACTGGTCGCCATCATTTGTTTCTCCCTTTTTGGCCTTTGATGTGGCTGAGTATGCTAGCCAAATCTCTTTAGAACAAACTTCGTGGGATGGTTGTAACCTAATGAGCTCATTGCTGGTAAAATCTGTTGTTTTTCTCCTGGGCTGAAGGTGGTAAATGTGAGATAGGAAATACAGTCTATGGTGGGAAAGGCAAGAGCCGATGCTGCCTATAGGTTTGACTGTCCCTGTCAGCTGTCAGCTGTCCTGTGTCTGGGCTGACCCCCAACTCATAGCACTTGAATTCATGCTCTCTTTTGTTAACTTGTGGAATATATTGGCTGCTGAGGTGAGCAAGGTTCCTAAACCTCCTGCCCAGTGTACTGAAGAAAATAGTCATCCAGTGTTCACCTTAAAATACAGCTTGTGATTTTTGCTCTTTAGTCTTTGTCTACATGCATGTTTTTATATAACTGCAGTCATTTTATATATTCCTTTTTTCCATTTGTGTCATAAACATTTTCCATGTATATTTGTAGGACTCACAAATTATAGCATAACAGCTACATAATGATAATGATAACTGTGATGTATACCTTTGATATATCACAGTTTCTCCCTCTTGGTATTTACCAAGGCTGTATCTGGTTTCTTGGTGCTTTTTTGTTTGTTTATTTGTTCTTGTTTGTTTTTTGTTATGGGAGGCATCAAAATGAACATCTCTCTGTAATGTTTTACCCAGAGAGAAATCTCCAGGAGCTAGACCCAGGATATGAACACTTTAATGGCTCTTGTTTTGTAATGTCATATTTTGTTTTCCAGAGAAGCGGCACCTTTTTACAGTGCTACCACTGTGCCCACAAACCCCTTTAAAAGTAAGGCTTTAAATATTTAGCACAGGAAATGCCCTTGCTTTTAGATGGATCTTTTCTTATTCTCAGGAAAGAACCAAGCAGGATTTATAAGCCCTAGCTAGAAAAGCTAGAAGTGACTAGCTTTTCCTAAGCTGGCAGGAAACACTGACTGTGTTGGGCTGCTACTGCACAAAGCCCTGGCGTGGCTACATTTGTGATATGTCTCACATCTGGCACTGAGCCACCAAATGATTTTTGGTGAACTGTTTTTACCTCCTCACATCAGATGTGAGAGCTCAAGTTGGAGCTTTCATTATAGTTTTCTGCTGGTAGAATGTTGTAGAAATACAGTGGGTTTGCTGTATAGTCTTAGTAGCTTAAAAAAATGTCCTGTTACGTTTAGAATGACTATGTTTTTTCCATTTGATTCCTTTGCTCCTTCGAAAAAATTAAAACATTAAGCACGATAAAGAAAGTCTGATGTAGCCAAGAGCCTCTACTTGAACCTTCTGTCAGGACTATTTATTTAAAGCATTGTAAGTTTCCATGGTTCATGTTATCTCAGGGTATCTTGTGAGTTAATCTTGTGATATGAACCCTGTGGTCCCTACTCTGTTTGTCCCTACTCTGCTAACTGTGTCTTATTTTTCACAGTGAACATAAAGATTCTGAAAAGAAACACAAAGAGAAGGAGAAAACCAAACACAAAGATGGAAGTTCAGAGAAGCATAAAGACAAACACAAAGACAGAGACAAGGAAAAACGAAAGGAGGAAAAGGTACAGAACTTTCCAGTGGGGAATGAAGAGGTGTGGGATGTACTTTTCATTTTGTTTACCTGTAAAAGCAGGTATTGAAAGTACCTTCATTGACTAGTAAGATTCCCTGGCCTTTGAATGAAAAAGGTCTGTGTCAGGAGACGTCAGAGCCAACCAGAGTCTTAAACTATAAAAACCAAAGCCCTTTACCACTGTATTTCATGCACCAAACCTATCCATATCATTACCTTACTTTATATGGCAAATGGATAAATTGAGGGATGTAGGGTTTCTGGGAAAGTCAGTTTTCTTTCATGGGGAGAATTAATTCTGCTAGCCAAATCTCTGTAGAACAAACTTTGTGGGATGCTTGTAAACTAATGAGCTCATTGCTGGTAAAATCTGTTTTTTTTCCACCTGGGCTGAAGAAGGTGGTACATGTGACATGCACATCTGGCTGTGAATAAGTAGTAGTACTGTGCATAGACTTTTTAAAAAAAGTTTTTATATTAGTTTCTGAAAAGGTAATGCTGGATGGACTTGCTAAATTCAGACAATATGAAATAGAGAATAATAGTGAGAAATACATCTCCCTTTTACCCTCAAATCATTGTCGTCTATCTTTCCCTTTCTGGAGACAGCCACTGAGCTACTTTTTGTATTCTTCCATTGGTACCTGTGTGTGTGTGTGTGTGTGTGTGTGTGTGTGTGTGTGTGTGTGTGTGTGTTCGTTCCTCTGAGTGTATGTGTGAAGATTTTTGTAATGTCTGGAAAGTTGAAGGAGGGCAAAAGTAATTATACTTTGCCTAAATCAGAGAAGATAGGAAATAAAGTACTCTTTTTTGTTTTGGTTTGGTTTTTTATTTCCTGTCTGCACTGCCAAGGGCAAATCCTTGAGAGGTGGAGTATATTTATTGAGGGAGAGGGACCTACCATCATTTAAAGGTAAAAAGCCACCATTTTGAAGGGAAACATTTCTCAGTAAATTGGACAGTTCATCTGAAGAATTGTTAAAAAGGAGTCTTAGAAAAGTGTCAAGACCTTTGGTCCACCTGTTTAGTTTTGCTAACAAGAAGAGTCAGTCTGGGATCAAGATGCCCCAAGAGTGGAGGCCAGATCATCTCAAGTAAGGTAGAGGCTTCTTCAAGTTTAGTCCTTTTAAGGTACTAATCAGTTACTGTTGTTTTACCTTTCAGATTAGAGCCTCTGGGGATGTAAAAATAAAAAAGGAGAAGGAAAATGGCTTTTCTAGGTAAGATTCCTCTGCTGCCTTGGCTTCTCTTTCTCTGTGTGCATCCAGTAGGCCAGCTGCCCATGTTACAGTGTTGTCTGATCTTACCTAAGATGCACTGACTGGCCATCTCCAGGTTTTCGAGGAAGTTGGCAGTGAAAGGACTTGGTCTAAGCCAATGTGAGCATTTCTAGAGTGCCATTTAGTGAGACTGACCAGCACATTTTCTAGAAGGCTGTTTTGAGTGGAGAAGGTTGGCAGGTGAGACTGACCAGCACATTTTCTAGAAGGCTGTTTTGAGTGGAGAAGGTTGACAGAAAGAAGCTTTTTTAAATTGAGATATAATTTAACATTCCATAAAATATACCCTTTTAAAGTATACAGTTTATTGGTTTTTAGTATTTCACAAGGTTATATAACCTCCCCATTATCCCTATCTAATTTCAGAACATCTTCATCACCCCCAAAAGAAACTCTGTACTTAGTAGTAATTTTGGAGTTGCCTGAAAAACCCCTACTCTGAACCCCTACTCTGAATTGCCCCTATGCTGAGGCTCATATTTAAAAACTAACTTGATTTGCATTTTAGGGACAGGTGTAGATTTGAGTAGAAATATTTTATATCTTTTCCAGAAGGAAAGGAAAATACGCACAATCTAGAGGTCACTTTTCCTTTACTTTTTGGGGCCATTTTGATTGTTTTCCTCATCAGCCTCAACTCCCTAAAATAAGCCCGAATGTCTCCTCTGGTTTCAAAAAACCCAGAACTTATATGATCATATATTCTCACCTGCTCCACTAAATGGCAGGATGCATTTACGAGGAGTTGTGGGGAGTATTTGCATTACTGTCCAGGGCAAAGTGTTTTGACAGTTTTGCTTCCTTGAAACTTTGAACTTTCAGTTTCGTTTGAGAACATTTTTGAAAATTGTCCCATTTACTCTGGGTCCCTTAGACCAGGGAGAAGCAAGTGCCGTCTTCAGGCATGTTCTGTAACTGTTCTAGGAATGCAGAATAGTAAAATTCAAGAAGCATTAGAGCTGTAAGCTGGGCATTCTGATTTCTTAGATAACAGTAACTGAACACAGGGCAACTATTTTCTGCCAGGAGACTGCCTTGAACTTTTATTAAACTAAGATATGATTAGACTCTCTGGACTTGGTGTGTAGTCCTGGTTCAGTTTCAGACTTTCTGGGCTAGACGGTCAGAAGCACACCCTTCGAGGCAGTGGTCTCTGTGTTCACTTTGCTGGACTGCTCTCTAGCTTGCATCTGTATCGTGGTAGAGAATCCACATGCTTCACTGGATGGAACAGTTTTCTGGTAATTGTTTTAAAAATTCTTTCTTCAGGCCTAGTAACCCTTCCCAAGTGTTTTTAACTTCACTCATGACAGTACTAGGATCTAGCATTTACTTAACTAGTTGGGTAAATGGCAGCATTTCTTTCTTTCTGGTGCAAAGCCTTTGGAGATTTTGGACACTTGGGGCTGTGTCAGTGGTTTCCGTCGTGGGGAGAAACAGCTATAGAGGTCAGCATTTGGGGAGTGTGCATAAATAAGGAAAGAAAGCTAATCTGTTTAAACATTCAAATTCATTTGCAAGCAAGGGGATCCAGTATGCTTGGGGTGGGGGCGGGAGTGGGGGGACAGCACTGAAACCCTGTGAATATCCTTTCTTTGGCAGCTAAATCTGGATGCTTATCCCTTGGCCCCCCTAGAGATGAGTGGCTTTGTGTCTGGAGGCCATTCCCTGTGCCGAGTTAGTTAGCTTTGTAGATGCTTCTGGCTGTGAGCAGTGCAGTTCCAACAAGATGTGCCAGGCCAGGGAATATCCCAGGCTGTGGTGATTGCTGGTCCCATTGGTTGTTTTTTTTTTTTTTTTTTTTTTAATGTATTTATTTATTCATTCATTCATTCACTCACTCACTTATTTATTTATGGTTGTGTTGGGTCTTCGTTGCTGCATGCGGGCTTTCCCTAGTTGCAGTGAGTGGGGGCTACTCTTCGTTGCAGTGCGCGGGCTTCTCATTGCGGTGGCTTCTCTTGTTGCAGAGCACGGGCTCTAGGCATGCGGGCCTCAGTAGTTGTGGCTCCTGGGCTCTAGAGCACAGGCTCAGTAGTTGTGAGGCTACTTAGTTGCTTAGTTGCTCTGTAGCATGTGGGATCTTCCCGGACCAGGGCTCAAACCTGTGTCCCATGGCAGGCAGATTCTTAACCACTGCGCCACCAAGGGAAGTCGGGTCCCATTGGTTTTTTAACTTGTTCCTTCCTCTTTTTGGTTCAAGATAGTCATCTAACAGAATCATCTTTTTATATTCAGAAGGCAGAATCTTAGCAAAAATAGGACAAGGTACTCTTCTGTGTATAAAGTAAGTAAACCAAAGGAGGAAGTTGAACAGTGAATAGATTTGGCTTAGAATGACTTCAGTTTGTTTTGGGCCTCAAGTTTGGGGAATACATTTTTATTTCTTTTTTTGTGAAAGCTATATTTTAGCTTTTGGAGCACTAGAATAATCAGTTCACATCACTTGAAGGATCAGATACACAGACCCCTCAAAAAAGGGGAGGAAACAACTTAGGTTTGTTCCTGTTGTGGTGTGGGTTCCGTTGGCGCAGATAGCTAAGATGTAGTGGAAAGAATCCTGAGAATAAGGAGTCCGGATCCCGAACCTTGATACCGCCTCTTCATCTGTAACTGAGATCAATACTGTCTACCTCACAGGGTTGTAGTGAGAATTAAGTGAGAAAAAGTACTCATGGAAAACCTTTTAATATGTACACATGTATGTTGTTATCCTTCCACTAGCTACCTTCCGCTACTTTGCATTACTTGATATAATGTAGATGTTCCACTGCTCATTAACTAGCAATTTTTTTTTCTTTAGTCCACCATTGATTAAAGATGAACCTGAAGATGATGGCTATTTTGCTCCTCCTAGAGAGGATATAAAGCCATTAAAGAGACCTCGAGACGAGGATGAGTGAGTATTTCTTATTACTTTAATTTTTTTAAACAAAAAGGAGTCGTTTAGACAATAATACACAGAACAACTGCATTAGTTGACTTTTACTCATTAGGAATTTGTGATTAATAGACCGGGTGACTGATTTCTCTTTGAATTATGAGAAATAGGGTTTCTTAAATAAATAAGTAGTATGCCTGAGGCTTAAATGGAGTATATATATTTACACTTTTCTTACGTTTTTTCTTATTAAAAAGGTAATGCATATTTATTGTTGGAATTTCAAATAATCCAGAATTCACAAAGAATATTTAAATTATTTAAGTTACTTTAAGTTTATCATCACCTACCACAGATAAGTTTTCATTGCTGAAGCAGTTTTTCCTAGGATCTGTGCCTGTTCGTACCTTCTGAGTGAAGTTTCCATGTATAGAAGTAATAAAGTTGCTCTTACGTAAAACAGTTATTTGAGACTTATATGTACCTCTTTCTCAAGTTCAGTCATTGCGGTTAAATCCTGTTCATTATTTTCAATCTTGCAGAGTTTATTATGTTTTGGGAATCTACAAAGGATTTATGGTAGAAGATGGATGGAAAGGGAGGAGGGAAATACTTAATGAGCTCATTTGTATATATTCAGAATTCATAGAGAATTTCTCTCCTCCCCTTCCTTTTCCAGTTACTACTTTGTGGTAGCTATTGTTGCCCTGTGTGTGTGCTTCCCAGATTTCTACCTTCTAGTGTTGTCTATGTTTGTATGTATTCCTCTACTCCACTTCCCTTCCAGGCCTGCGTGTAGTATAAAGTTGTTTGTTTTGTTCTATAGAGGACTGTAACTATTGGTCCTTGGTCTGGCCTTCTTTACTTTCTCCATTCCTGTTCTTGACTGTAGAATGCCCAGCCAAGAGTAATAGCAGCCACGCCTGCCTTGGAGGCCGCCAAGAAGAGTTTGGAGGTCCTAATCCTATTGGTGAGAACTACTGAGTCACAATTGTGTTAACTGCGTATTCATGTTCCCCTTTCTAGTGCTGATTATAAACCTAAGAAAATTAAAACAGAAGATACCAAGAAAGAGAAGAAACGAAAACTAGAGGAAGAAGAGGTTAGTAAAGAGACTTAGGCCCTTTGGGGCTTGAGTTTGGAATAGGGAGTTTTCCATAAGATAACTTTTGAAGGCCAAATGGGTTTGAGGAATTTATTGCTCTGTTGTAGAGGAAACACTGGGAAAAACTCTTAAGTGTGTTACAGTGGCTGCGGCACTGTTAGTTTTAAGATCTCAGCCTTCCTGGGTGTCTACCCATAGCTATGCTGCCAACTGACATGTTCTTGGAGAAACTGTGCTCTCTTCATACATACAGGGGAAGTGTTAGCAATAAATCATATTTTGGCTTACAACCCAGAAGAGTTTTCCCTAGGAATGTTTTCTAGTGCTTTCTTATATCTAACAAAGCTTGCTCGTCACTCATTTTGGGTAACTCTCCCTATTTAAAGTCCTTTAAATGGGTGTCCCTTGGATACAGGATTAAATCCAAGCTCTTTACAGCTTCTTCCGATCTGGCCCCTGCATCTTGTGCCTCTTCTCTAATTTACCTTGTTCCAGCCTCACAGACCTCCTTTTCTTCTTTCCACACCAGATTCTTTTGTGCTTCAGGGCTTTATGTAACACATGCTGTTCCCTCTGTCTGGAACACATATACTCTTCCTCTTTTCTTTCTCTCCTAGCTTATAACCTTCCTTAAAATCTTAGTTTCAATTCAGGTACTTTCCTAAGGGTTCTATTTGATGCTTGTGGTAGATTTAACATATACTAATATGGTTCCTTCTTTTGACACTGTCTATTTCTTGGACTAAAAACTGTGGGCGAGTAATTCAAGAAAAAGATGTCAGAAATTCACAGGGGTCTTAATCTTGCACTCTCCTAAGAGAAGGGGTTGAGTAAGTTACTAGCTTTGCTGCATTTGAGTTTAGCCATTGTCTTGAGCAAAATGGATTCACAAGTATAAAGTCTATAGCTTGAAGTATCGTCAGTAAAGATAGTGAAAATAAGGGGCAGTGAATATTAAAAGTGTAATCTATCATAGTAGTAATAATATTAATAATTCAAATTAAATGTACTAGATGTTTACAGTGTACCAGGCACTATTATTCATGCTTTATAGGTATCATTTCATTTAATCCTTACAACAGTCCTTAGAGATAAATATTGCTACTATTATCTCCATTTTACACGTGCAGAAACTGAGGTACAGAGAGGTTACATCATTTGCCTGAAGCCACACAGATACCAAGTGGTAAAGCCGGGATTTGATCCCATGTGGTTTGATTCCAGAACCAGCACACTAGCTGCCATGTTATCCTGCTTCCTGTGGAACTTTGCTGATCCTCCAAATCCACAAGAAGGCAGAAGGAGTGTCTTTAATGAAATCATATTAAGAATATGAATGAGTAGGTGAGCCGTAGAGAGATGATCAGGGTCTGCATTTAGGGAATTGTAGCTTTTCTGACAACTAGCCTGTTCTTGGCAGAAGCTCAAGTGTATAAGAGCCAACTCAAGGAATCGAGAGTGAAATGTTGAGTAGTGAGTATGATAGTCACTCCACTTTCATGTAGATTACCAGTACAGACCAGTCAATAAAGAAATGTAAAACTTTAGCTCTCCATGCGTTCTATATTGCCCTTATGCTTATGTTGCATTTATGTAAAATAATACCTTTCTCTGGGTTTCACAGAGGTTAGTAATAACTGTTAAAACCATCTGGGAGAAAGAATGGTTGACTTCATTTATTTAATTGTCTTAGCGACCCTCTCCCTACAGGGGAGGGGAAAAAAAAGCAGGCTGAAAGACTAAATTAATACCCAGTCTTATTGTGGTAGGGACCCCAGATGGCAAGATCAGTCATTAAACCTCACTTGCTGGCTATGGTGTTTTTCATTTCTGGGAATTGTTCTGAAGTCTCCTAGTGACTGATAATCCCATTTTGAGGCTTGAAAACATACGATGTAGCCAGTAGTTTCCTGATGAAACCATCTGCATGCCTGTTCAGAAGCTGTTTAGAGAATGTCTTAACTGAAAAACATTTCCTTTTCCTGTGGTGTGTTTCAGCCTAAACAGTAAACATTATCTGAATTAATGCAATTCTCTAGTATTTTCTCTTCCCAGACATACTTACACGTATATATTCTCCATTCCTATTTTAAACTATGTGTAGTACTGTAGTCTTTCCCCTTCTTTGTACACTGGAGGCCATTTGCTTTCCCTAAGTTTATCTGATTACCATCCTATCATGTGTAGTCCTAGAATGTTTATATATTCCAGCCATTCCCATGAGTCACATTCTGTTATTTTTCTGGTAAACGGGCTCTCATCATAGTCAATAGCAGCTTTTTGACCTTGAGCAAGTGACAAAACCTGTTTCAGAGTTTCCTTGACTATAACTGGAAGAGGTCAAACCAAACTAAAGTTCTTTCAAGTTCTGCCATTCTGAAACTGACTTTAAGATGACTCAAAACCATTTTTCATAGCTATATAAAACTTAACTGAATAAAGACTTAAATTATATTTAATAGTTAGGACAAAGGAAAATATTCTTCAGAAGAGTTTAGATTCTGTTAAGCAGGACCCCCACCTGTTGAATAGCACATTTTTGTCTGGATGTGTGTGTGTGTGTGTGTGTGTGTGTGTGTGTTTTGAGATTTATCACCTGTATTGATGGATTATACTTGTTTATGTTTGTTCTTTTTCTGTGCTACTGTGACAGCTCATCTAGGGTTACAGTTCAAAGAAATACTATCATGGGAATTGGTCATTGTTGTAGGGCTTCCCAAGTACTTGCTTGCTTACTGCTTCATGACTTTGTGTATACAAATAGCAGTAATAAAGTATTTCCCCCCCAGGCTCAATCAGAAATTTCCTTTCAAATTGTATATTTAATACATTAAAAGTCTCCTGTACCTGTTATTTGGTGGTATTAGAAGAGGTTTAAAGATGAGTAGATTTTAAAATAAGTGAGGATAATACACTGGGATTACTCTGTCCCAAACTCCACTGAGGCTAAAAAAATACAATTTCCCAGGCTCTTCTCCTACAGAATGAATGTTTTTAACTACTTTCTCAGGTAATCAATGTGTCTGGGAGTTTTAGGAAATACCGCTTTAGAGAAAAGTACCAATAAATTTTTATTCGTCTGTCAAATTGAGAGTATTGGACTCAGGAACTTCTCCAGTTCTCATATTCCATGATTCCAGTTTTTCTGTCTAATGGCTCCCCAAAACTACTTCCAGAAGTGTAATTGGTCCTTATTTAAGTGCTTTCTCACCATGTTTCTTTGTAGGATGGTAAATTGAAAAAACCCAAGAATAAGGATAAAGATAAAGATAAAAAAGTTCCTGAGCCAGATAGTAAGAAAAAGAAGCCGAAGAAAGAAGAGGAACAGAAGTGGAAATGGTAATATTTCAGCACTGGGTTAAAATGTTAGCTCTTTTATTCTACAACCTAATGAAACAAGAATATTGAGTATTAAAATGAATAGCTTGATATTTGTGGGAGGAGGGAAGTACTTAAAAGAATCTCTCTGGAATAACATTCTGAAATAAGTTTTGCAGGACCTAGTGAGAACATTAACTACCTCTTACCCTATTGGATCTCAATACTATGTCCCACCCTGTTGAACTATAGAAGTCCTATATATTTAGCATATGAATGAAGTTGCATTTAAAATGAGAGGGGAAAAGATGGATTGTTCTATAAATCATATTGGGGAAATTGCCTATTTGTTTAAAAAAAAAAAACCTCCACAAGAAAACCTGGGTGAATATTTTTATAATTGTAGAATAACGAAGACCTTTTGAAGCAAGACATATAAGCAGAGCCATAAGGAAAATATTTATAAATTTGATAAAATTAAAGTCTTCTATATGGCAAATCAACAAACTCATGCCATTAAAAAAAAAAATCCTAAAGGAAAATATTTGTACTACAATGGGCTAAGATTCGTAATATGAAAAAAAAAAGGTCTTTTAAAACAATGAAAGGAATAGTCTGATAGAAAAATGAGGAAAAGGCAACTCATTAAAGAAGATAAATGATTAACAAACATCTTAAAATATGGTGAACCTCACAAGTAGCAAAGAAAGGTGCAAAGAAAAATAATAAATGAAACATCTTTTTGTTTAATGTGTCACAGATTAGGAAAGATTAGTAAGTACCAAAACATCTAGGGTTGTAAATATGAGAAAACAGGCATTCTTCTTCACTGTGGGGAGTGAAGATTCAGACAATCTTCAATGGAGGACAGTTTAGCAATAACAGGTTATTTCTAGATGTTTAGAGTTTTGAAATAAACTTGTATTTTTTATACTGGCTGTTCTTAAAACTTTGTATTATTTAGCCGGTGCATCTATACTATACATGATTTGTGTTTATGTTGAAAAAATTCCAATGATTCAGAGGTATACGAGTTAGAAAAAAATGACTGTTCCCTTTCCTTCTTTCTCCCGTTCCCATTTTTCTTTTCTAGCTTTGAGGTATCCACTATTTGTAGTTTGGTATGTAGAGTTCCAGACCCATTGGTATGCATTTACTCTATGGCTTTTGTAATAGAGAATAGTAATCTCACCAGTACTTCTGAGCAAAGGGGAAACATCAGTGTCCAGAGAGGTGGCTGAGAGGAGCAGAGCTGCAGTGGCAGAAAGGCTCAGCACAGCTGTGCAATTGGCATTATTGGTGTGGACATATGTGGGGTTAAAAAAGGAAAGTGTAAAGGAAAAATACAGAGCAAAGGAACTCTGGGCCTTTCTGGGGTCTGTCAGAAAACTAAAGAACATGTGTTTTTATTTTCCTCATTTTTATTTCATTTTTTTCCTTTGAAATTAATCAAATTTTTTAGTGATGGAATTTAGAAAGGTTTTTATGACCTTTAATAAAATTTTTTTTTAAGATGAAATTAAGTGATTCTATAAATCAGGGGTTATTATTGGGAGTGGTGAGTTAGTAATTCGTCAGTTTGTTATGTCTCTGGGTCCTGTGGTAGGGTGCTCAGTAAGTTTGTTGAGTGAACAAGGTACTTTCTTTGTCATCACAGGCTCTCTGCTGCCTTCCCCCTTCCTTTGGAGCCCTGGCTCTTATTGGGCCTGAAAGCAGATGTACTCTTTTTTCTAGTCCAGCCTTTTGTGTGTGCAATTAGGTATCCTTGAAGGGTCTAATAGCCTGATTTTGCTTCCGTGGTTGAAATTCTTGTCAGTGTTACCACACTTTAATTCTGAGAGATTTGTGACCTATGGTTTTTATTCTTGTTTTGGTTTAAGTGGGACCATTGAAGATGGTAGGTTTGGGGCTGAGTAATCTTTGCTACAGCCTCCAGTGCATGCATTTCTCAAGTCTGGTTGTTAAATCGTGTGCATTCTTAAGCACAATGCTTGAAGGTACCACTGTAAGTTTTTATAAGTAGAGAACAGGAATGAATGACTGGCCTCTTAACCTATCGCTTGCCCTTTCCTGCTGTCACTGTAGGCTTACCTGTTAGACTCTGAAGTCGGTGGTCAAGTCCTCAGTGACTGTCACTGAGAGCCTAGTCAGTGAACTTAAATGGCAGATACTCTCATTTTTACTACCTCTCTTGCTATCTCACTAAAAGAATTAACACCCTTTATCAGTTTGGTAAATGTGTAGATCTTCCGCTTCCCCCCCAGAGTCATAGACTTGTTCATCCTGCCAAAAAACAAGCCAACTTTGAGCCTTTTCTCCCTCTTTGGTAATTTTGGGAATGGGAAAATGTTCGGGATCCCTGTGGGTTTCTTTACTGTGTCACATTTTCTCCATAGAAACAATGTTACAAGTGGTGGCAGTAATGCTCAGGCTCATTCATAGAAACCTATTAAACCCAGCTCCCCCTATTTTTTAAAAATTTTTTAAATTTATTTTTTATTGTTTTTAATTAATTGTATGTTTGTTTTTGGCTGCATTGGGTCTTCGTTGCTGCACACTTGCTTTCTCTAGTCGCGGCGAGCTGAGGCTACTCTTCATTGTGGTGCGCGGGCTTCTCTTGTTGCGGAGCACGGGCTCTAGGCACATGGGCTACAGTCGTTGCAGCACATGGGCTCAGTAGTTGCAGCACATGGGCCCTAGAGCATGCGGGCTTCAGTAGTTGCAGCACACAGGCTCAGTAGTTGTGGCATGTGGGCCCTAGAGCGCAGGCTCAGTAGTTGTGGCACACGGGCTTAGTTGCTCTGTGGCATGTGGGATCTTCCCGGACCAGGGCTCGAACCCATGTCGCCTGCATTGGCAGGAGGATTCTTAACCACTGCGCCACCAGGGAAGTCCCAGCTCCCCCTATTTTTATCTGTTACTCGTTGTAGCTATATAGGGTTTCTGCGCTGCTTTGAGTTGAGTGTACTTTTGTGTCAGGGTTGGTCTGTTGGAACATAAGTCCCATGTTTATTCTAAACAGATGATTCTTCATGAGAATATCTAGAAACTGGGGAGTTTGTTGATGGTGTTAAGTGTGATTAAGTACATGTTTTTCTTAACTTTGTTGGTGAACCATTGATGGGGGCCTTAAAAGGCCAACACTACTATTTTTATTTGTATAGTACTAGTTGCTGATCCAATGATATCAGCATGTGTCATAGGTTATGTTCTTTCTTTCTGTTTAAACTGAGGTTTAGTGTTGAGTGCATCTCTTAATTTGCTTAAATGGTTAAGAAGTTACTGTGAGCCCTCAGGATGAATGTGACGGAATAGAAAGAATTATAAAAAGTTGGAATCTTAATTAAAAAGCACTGGAGTTGGGAATTCCCTGGCGGTCCAGTAGTTAGGACTCTGCACTTTCACTGCTGTAGGCCCAGGTTTGATCCTTGGTCAGGGAACTAAGGTCCCACAAGCCATGCTGCGCGGCCAAAAACATAAAACGAAAACAAAACAGTGGAGTTGATGAGAAGAATGGAACCAAGTTATAGGATAAAGGAAAACATGGTGCTCTGGATCCCCATACAGTTACTTTGTGACTGCTATAGATAGGCTTCTTGCAGTTTCTCTCACCTCCGTACACACATCCATCCATACATACGTATTTTCTCTGATTTGGAGAGTAAAAGATCCTGGGGGAAGTGTGCCGTTAAGTGGTATTATAATACATTCACTTTGTTGTGCAGTGATCCCCACCACCGTCTGTCTCCAGAATTCCCATCACCTTGCAAAACTGAAACTCTTTTTTAAACAATAACCCTCCTTCATTCCCCCTTTTCTTGCCATCAGTAACTACCATTCTACTTTCTGTCTCTGTGAATTTGATTAATCTAGGTACCTTGTATCAGTGGAATCACAATATCTGGCCTTTGGTGGCTGGATTATTTTACTTAAGAAAATGTCCTCAAGGTTCATTCATGTTGTAGCATGTCAGAATTTTCTTCCTGTTTCAGGCTGAGTAATATTCCATTGTATGTATAGACTACTTTTTATTTATCCACTCATCAGTTAATGGATGCTTAGGTGGTTTCTACCTTTTGGAAGTTGTGAATAGTGCTTCTGTGAACATTTGTGTACAAATATTTGTTTGAATGCCTGCTTTCAGTCCTCTTGAGTGTACTCCCAGGAGTGAAGTTTCTAGATCATATGGTAATTCTATGTTTAACTTTTTGAAGAACCGCCATATTGTTTTCTACAGCTGCACCCACTTCATTCCCACCAGCAGTGCACAAGAGTTCCAGTTTCTCCACATCCTCATCAACACTTGTTATTTCTGATTTGTTTTTGTTTTTTAAGAATAGCTATCCTAGTGGCTGAGAGTGCTATCTCATGGTTTTGATTTACATTTTCCTAATAATCAGCACCCTTGTCAAAAATTATTTGATCATATATATTGACCTTGGTTTTATAGTAATGCTCTTGTTACAGCACAGTTTTTGATACATGTAATTTTTATTTGATGTTTCTGAACTTTAAAACATTGGCGTTGTAAGATGACAGGAAGTAATAGAATATGCATAACTGGCCTCCTGAATAATTCTGTAGAACTGTAGTACTTTTCATTTTAAGATAGGAATACCAAAGATTAAAATCTGTGAAGTTTTAAAGTATTCTATCTGTAAGACAACTGACTGACTCTTTAAAAAACAAAATGGTGGTGGTGGTGGTGAGAAGGTTTGTCTAATTCTAGAGAAAGAAAGACTTTGAGACATATCAACCAATTGCAGTGTGTGGTCCTTAATTGTATCCTAGTCTATAAAATACTTTTTGGATATAATAGGGATGTTTTTAATATGGTCTGAGTATTTGAAGGATACTAGGGAACTATTACATGAGATGATAGTCATTATGTACTTTCTCAAAGGATTGTTTTCCCTTACACCTTCACCTGGCATCTCCATTCCCAGGAGGCCTTTTCCTATGTATCAGCTGTATAAATAATACCTCTGTCATGTACATCGTTGTGGCTGTTATATCATTGTGATAAAACAGTTGTTTCCATATCCATATCCCCTACTTATTGCTGAATAATGATCTCATGTACTCAATATCTTTGGACTAAACTGCTGAAATGTATTTTCCTCCGTTCACCTGATTATTCCATCATATTTGTTGTGAGTATTGGCTTTTACAAAGTGAAGGATGCTGGGGTTTTTTGACCCAGGCCTTGAATGTGGGGCAGAGAGTCATTCCAGAGCACCAATCAGTTGAGCAGATAATTATTTTGGCATTTAATAGGTGATAATCTCTATATTAGGTGAAGTGATCACTAAATGAGGTTGTACTTTGTCTTTTAAAGGTGGGAAGAAGAGCGCTATCCTGAAGGCATCAAGTGGAAATTCCTAGAACATAAAGGTCCTGTATTTGCTCCACCATATGAACCTCTTCCAGAGAATGTCAAGTTTTACTATGATGGTGAGTTGTTCCAAGGTTGTCCAATTCTTGGCCAAGGAAAGAGTTTGCTTCTATTTAGGAATAGAAAGTGAGGAAGGATCTTGTGCTGTATAATCCTTTTTGTTTGTTTCATTTTGTTTTATTGTCATCGTATGGTTTGGGGAAAGGGCTCTCAGGTGTTTACTTAACTCTTAAAAGGCCCATTTGGTGCTGAAAAAGTGCCATGAGAAAGGGGCTGTCTTATCTCCCTTGTCTCCCTTTGAGACATGGTCCCCAAAAGGTCCATCTACATAGGTCACAGCACTTGGTCCACAAGCCTAATGTTTTTATCTGAACTTCACTTCTAAGGAGCTACTCTTTGTAAGAGTTACTGGAAAAGCCTGACTTGAATGGTGGTATTTTATTTTAGTGACATAATGCAAGCTGACAAGCTGCTCATTGCTAGAAATAGTATTTAGTACTTGATTGAGGATTAATTAGTCTGCCATCAACATCTAGGTAGGGCTAATAGGTGTCTGTCACTCTACACAGCGCAACACTATGCCTTTGCCCTTTATGCAGTCAAGTCTGCTGGGCTGCTCTGAAGAAATAGCCTGCCTCGTTCTCTTAGAACCCTCAGAACTGTCTATTAACTGTCACTGGTATTTCTGTCCTTGGGTTGAACATTTTGAGAGTAGTCTTTGATGCTCCCTTATTGGCATATAGCAGTATGCAGATGGTAATACTCAGCTGATTTCCCTCATTCCAAGAGTTTTCTCCAGAAATGGCTAGAGCATTATTCCTCAAACTCTCATGTGCTTTAGATTCACCAAGAGGATCTGGGCCCATTTAATTGGTGTTGAGTGATATTGGGTGCTTCTGAACCAAGTGGTCTGCTGACCAAACTTTGAGAAACACTGGGCCAGGAGGACTGCTGAAAAGCATCAGTGGTGAACACTCAGAGTTCTGGTATATCTCTGTGTCCACGAGCAGTGGCCTCAGGCCATGGATGCTTATAGGTCAAGGGTGGTAGTTTATACTGAAAGGCCGGGTCTTGCAAGTGAGGAACATGTCAGACTTGGCAAGCTGGACTTCGTTTTTTTTAAACTGTATTTATTCAGCGTGCCTGTATTCAGACACCAAGACCCAGCAGCGACAATACTGACGAATCCCTGATCTCATGGACTGTGCCATCTAGCAGGACCTTATAGCCTCAGTGACAAATGCTTACATCAGATAAACATTCTGACCTATGTTGACTGGACAACACAGGACAAGAGTACAGAGTTCTGCTGTCAGCCCTCACAGTGGGTCACTCCTGGAGACTCTTCAGTGTGACTCAAAGCTAAAACTCCAATGAACAGAAAGAGCCTTAGATAATCATAAAAGTTCAGGTATTCTGTAACCCTAGTATGGGTTTACCAAGAGCTTTAGAATGCTCAACTGGTAAAGCCTAACTCTGAGGTCCAAAGTGATTTGAAGGAAAGCTAGATTCCTTTCTTTAGCCTTTGGGTTTCTCTTACTTTCCAAGATGGGAATTCTTGCCTGGTCCTCCTTTATAGGAGCTCCAGCTCCAGGGCTCTCACATTTTCTCATGTGCTCTTTCTCAGATCTCTTCCCTTTGATTAGGTAAAGTCCCACACTGCAGTAAGTCAAGAAGTTGTATTTGACTTACTAGTCTAGAGTGATACTGTCAGTCCTGCCTGCTCTCTAGGGAAGAGAATTCTCAGACTCCTTTAGCGCTTGCCAGGGAGGTGGGGAACGGACTGGCTGAAGCAGTGAATGGCCTCTAAGAAACTCCAGTTTTCAGCTCTGACTCAGCAGTTTCTTATTCCTGGAGCTCAGCCTTTTCTACAAAACACTACCATTGTCAGGAACCTTTAAGTCATCCTCCTACCCTTCTACTGCTGGGAGCTGTCATTTCATCGTTTGACAGCTCATCTAAAACAGGAGGCGTCAAAATTGTTCTCTATTGGGACAGAATTCAGTAAAATTTCCCAAAGAGTATACCAGAGATACCCGAGAACAGTTTACATTCTTTCTTGCCTTTTATTTTATTCTTAGTGACTTAATGGTTTCCTTTATATTGGAAGCATGTTACATCTTAACTGGCAACACTGGTTCCGACTTGAGTGGGGGAATTCTAAAGAAGTGCAGGAAACTCTTGAAAGCCAGCCTATCCTCAAGGTGTCGTCTTTGGAAGGAGCCAGAATGTTGAGAGGGGAAGCCGCGCCACCTGCTGGCCTTTTAAAATTATGAATTTCAAGCAGGTTCTTTCTGTCTACCCAGAAAGTTTCAGTTTGGAGCTGCAATTCCCTGTATCAACCCTACAATCAGGGATAATAACTTTCTAACCATCATGAGATGAGATGTCTTCTAAGTTTTGAAATGAATGGATTTCTGGTTAAGTTTTAGTTTTCTGTAATAAATGGGAAAATCCTTGGTGAATTATTAGTACCTATGTAATAGTAAGGCAGTGGAGAAACGTGTATGCCAAGAACCCCAGTCATCCCTGTGTTCTGGATGAGCCCTGTTTCCCTGAAAGAGGCAACCTCATAATGCCTGTGTTCCAGGGCATCTCAAACTCTAGTGTATACACAAGCCACTTGGGGGTCTCATTGAAATGTACTTTCTGGTCAGTAGGTCTGGGGTGGGGCCTGAGATGCTGCACTTCTAACAAACTCCCACGTGATGTCAATACTGCTGGTCCATGAACTATACTTTGAGTAGCAAGGTTCTAGAGGAATGTCTTACTTAGATTTTTCATATGGGATATCTGGGCTTGCCTGCTGTGAATATATATTTTTAATTCATATTCCACCCACCTAACTTTGAAGAAGAAAGATGCCTATTTCTTTTCCCCACAATTCCTTTCTTCCACTCCCTGCCCTATCCCTTCCTCCCCTTCTTGAACAGAAGCTGTTTAGCTTAGCAGTGGCAGGAGTCCCTCTGAGGATTTGATTTTTAAAAACCATTGAAGAGGTGTAAAGGACCCTGCTTGCTGAAAGGAAAAGGAAGAGTGACTGGGCCTCCCCCAGGTCATCCCTGTCCTGAGCAGGCTCCTGGGAACAATTTACTGGCATAGTCTCCAGAGAATGACCCAGGTAAATATCTGATACAGAGAAGGCGAATTCGTACAAGTAGATACAAATCAATATACTACTGTCTTTGTTGTTATTGTTGTTACCACGTGTCACCAGACCTTTATATACATACCGTTGGAAGGTAAACCATTATTAAAGAAGACGTCTCCAGAGCCTCAGTGTTTATACTCAGAACATGAATACTACACCTCATTTTTTGGAACCACTTTTTTCTCTAGGTAAAGTCATGAAGCTGAGCCCCAAAGCAGAAGAAGTAGCTACGTTCTTTGCAAAAATGCTCGACCATGAATATACTACTAAGGAAATATTTAGGAAAAATTTCTTTAAAGACTGGAGAAAGGTATTGTAGCCTATATATTGATATCCTAGCACCTTACAAAAATATTGATCAACTACTAAGTAATAAATTGTAATTTTACAAAAAATTCCCTGATGTACAATTTGAGTTTTATGAATTTTATTGTATTAAAAAATTGGGGGAGGGGGTTCTGTTCATTTACTGTATTATATAGGTTTTCTGTCCAACAAGAATACCTATATTTCTTTCCTGTCAGCTGTCATAGGACGGTAGGGGGTAGTTTATCAGATTAGGCCAAACAGAAAACCTCAGCTCCAGCTGAGCAAAGCAAAGTTTGCCTCTGCAGGACTGCCCTCTGTCTGCTATTGCAAAGAGACATGCATTGATGTTGTGCTGTTCCCTCTTGATTCGTGCTCGTTAGCTTAGGTACTTCCTGCTCTTGAAACCGCATATCTGTCCTGTATCTGCCCATGTGATTTTAAACAACTTCCTTATTCTCAATATGGATAATATGACAGAGGCTGAGCTGAAGGTTACCTTCTGAATAGCTCTAGAAGTAAGATTTAATAAGTGAAGAGAGCAAGGATGTTTCTAGGAGAGAATGAATGTGGGAATATCTCTCCCATTACTAAAATGAACAATGTGTATTCATGTTTCCCCAGCTGTAGTACTCATATGCTTAGGGGGTTGTGGCAGTGTGCCAAGGAGTACGAGAAACTACATAAGAGTGTTACCCTTTTCAGTGTTAAGTTATTTTGAATGTTCTTCTATTGAATACATATTTATAATAGAATGAAGTAAGAAACGTGTTCCTTTTTTTTCAAAACTCACAAGTTTAGATTGACTACCTTGCCAGATACCCTTTGACTGAAAACATGATGCTTTGCTGTAACTGCAGAAAAACCAGAGGGCTTTTTAGTTTATTTACCTTCTTCTTCTTCTGTCTCCCCCTTTTCTTTTAACTAGGAAATGACCAATGAAGAGAAGAATGTTATCACCAACCTCAGCAAATGTGATTTTACCCAGATGAGCCAGTATTTCAAAGCCCAGACAGAAGCTCGGAAGCAGATGAGCAAGGAAGAGAAACTGGTACTGCAGAATTTCTTAAACCTCTGGAGAATTTTAGAATAGTGATCAGTTTATCTAATTTTCTTCTTGTTTCTTTTTTTTTTTTTTTTTTTTTAATTTTTATTTATTTATTTATGGCTACATTGGGTCTTCGTTGCTGTGCACGGGCTTTCTCTAATTGCGGCAAGCAGGGGCTCCTCTTTGTTATGGTGCACAGGCTTCTCATTGCAGTGGTTTCTCTTGTTGTGGAGCACAGGCTCTAGGCGTTTGGGCTCAGCAGTTGTGGCTCGCGGGCTCTAGAGCACGGGCTCAGTAGTTGTGGCACACGGGCTTAGTTACTCCGTGGCATGTGGAATCTTCCCCGACCAGGGCTCGAACCCATGTCGCCTGCATTGGCAGGCGGACTCCTAACCACTGAGCCACCAGGGAAGTCCCTCTTCTTGTTTCTTACAAAACAGTTTTGACTTTAATGATTTCACATGGCTCTATACTAAAGATGTAGGATTCTCAGCCTAGTGAAGTCTAGAATTTCTTAAGGGTTTTATGTAGACTGAAAATTGTGAATAAGCACTATGTTTAATGGCTCAATATGAGAACCCTGGTGTTCTGTTGATCTAAAAACCAGCCAGTAGCTCCAATAATACAGTATTTAAGGATGGGCAGATCTGACTCACAGTGGCTCCTGGATGTTAGGGATTTAAGACAGATAAAATCATATTGGCTATGTGTACACACACACACACACACACACACACACACACACACACACTCCTTTGACATATTTTACTCTGGAATCTAGGCATGCTCATCCATCTTCGTCTTCTAGCCATGGCCAACCTCATTCCTAAAGGATCTTTCTAGTATCCAGCTGGGATGTCACTTTCTTCTAGAATACTGGTAGGCAAGCTATAGATAGGCTGCTTGTTATTGTAGAAAAGTTTTATTGGAACATGCCACATCTGCTTGTTTACCTATTATCTATGGTTGCTTTCATGCAACAGTGGCAGAGTTGAGTAATTACAGCAGAGACTGTATGGCCCTCAAGCCTAAAACATTTTCTATCTAGAATCAGAGGGCTAAGAGTTAAGGATTTTAAGGAATTCTTTGCACTTCAAGGCCTGGTAGTTTTAGTATATTAAACTTGCATGTTTATATAATTTAGGCCATTGTCTTTATGTAACTCATTGTTTGAGGGTGCCTATTTGACCTTCAGTTTAAAAAATTAGAAGTTACTATAGGGATCATAAGAATGGTCCCTGCACCAGGCTTTTTAGTCTCAGCTTAGTCTTTTCTCCAGTCTTCCCAATTAGTAAAATTTGGTTTATTTTTCACTTCAGGGGTGTTTTTCAAATTAAAAACCACTTTAGGGAGGGTTCGTTTTGGGGTTTTTTTTTTTTTAATATTTATGTATTTGTTTTATTTATTTATTTGGCTGAGCCGAGTCTTAGTTATGGCACGCGGGATCTTTGTTGCCACGTGCAGGATCTTCATTGCGGCATGCAGGATCTTTTAGTTGCGGCATGCAGGATCTGGTTCCCTGACCCAGGTATCGAACCTGGGCCCCTTGCATTGGGAGCACAAGTCTTAACCACTGGACTGCCAGAGACATCCCTAGGGAGGTTTTTTAAGTAACACCATGTCAGAGCCTTGTCAAGGACACCTGTTGCCAGCAAGTTGTGGATTTTTGTCTACATACAAGGCAGCAGGACTTACTTAAATTGAATTGCTGAGTATAATATGAAGGAAGAGTCAGCAGAGGGTAAGGAGGCTCCAAATCATTCCATCTTTGGAGCAAGGATCACAGTATAAAATATATGTACCCATGTACTAGGAAAGAATCCGTAACAGGTTTCTTTGCACTTGAAAACCCACGTGAAATACTGTTCACATGGGAATTTTATTGTATTTAAGCTTGAAAAATCTCTTTGGTCTTCTGGGAATTCCCTGGCAGTCCAGTGGTTAGGACTCTGCACTTCCACTATAGGGGGCCCGTGCGGCCAAAAAAAAACCTCTTAGGTTTTCCTTTATCTGAATTTGTTTCTTAGTGATTTTTAGACTTTTCTCTACCTTGACCTGTCCTCCCACAAGAGCTAAGAATGTATGAGTTGAGCACAGTAATTTGAATCCCTTTTGAGTACTTCCTTACCATCTTCCAGAAAATCAAAGAGGAGAATGAAAAATTACTGAAAGAATATGGCTTCTGTGTTATGGATAACCACAGAGAGAGGATTGCCAACTTCAAGATAGAACCTCCTGGGCTTTTCCGTGGCCGTGGCAACCACCCCAAGATGGGCATGCTGAAGAGAAGGATCATGCCTGAGGATATAATCATCAACTGTAGCAAGTGAGCACAGTTCATCCTTTGGCCGGAAATGAAGTGGAGGGCTTCCTTTGTTCTTGGTAGTTGGGAGTTTTTCCTACATTACAGAGGACTGTTTGGGAGCAGCATGGTATTTCTATGTACAGATCTCTAAGTGTTTATCACGTATTGACTGGTGAGGAGGAAACCTGGAAATATATGCTCAGCAGATTTGTCCACTTCACGTTATGAAAGGTGAAATTGCTCATTACTTCTCACCTCACTGCTCTCACTTTATTTCCACAGAGATGCCAAGGTTCCTTCTCCTCCTCCAGGTCATAAGTGGAAAGAGGTCCGACATGATAACAAGGTTACTTGGCTAGTCTCCTGGACAGAGAACATCCAAGGTTCTATTAAATACATCATGCTGAACCCTAGCTCACGAATCAAGGTAAGGGGTAGCTAAGAGCTGCACCAGTTAGTGGGGCTGATAATCTCTGTCTTTTTGTTGAAATCTAATGTTCTCAGCCTCTAGAATCACTTGACAAATTGAAAACCATCCCCACAAATAGAAGGTAATTTCATAATTAGCATTATCTGGTGATGTCCCTAAGATGTATCCATTTTTTACATCACATTGTATTCTTATTTATTAATTCACAAATATTAACCGAAATCCCAGTATGAGCCTGGCACGGTGTATGCACGGTGCTAGGAATTGTGTTGGTAAACAAGGTGGACACAGTCCTTGCCTTCACATTGTTTACTGTCCAGAGGTCAGAGTGCAATGAAGAACGTGGTAAATGTGTATTGGCTTCTACAGCTAGTTCTCTTCCTCACCTTCCTTGGCTCTGAAGAAGGGGATGTAATTACTCTGAATCCAGAAAGAGGTTGTAAAACCTAGAGTCTTACATACTCTGTCTTCCTAAGGTTTCATCTGGGTAGATTCCACCAGGACCAAGTGGGATAATGTATGTGAAAGATTATCATAAACTGTTGAGTACCCATGTGCTGCTGCTTATTGATACTGCTACTGACAGGAGGAAACTGTCTTGGAAGGGCAGTCAGTTCTTGTTAGCCTGCTAGGCATACCCTGCTTGGGCAAGTCCCTCAGACATACTATGGAAATGTGAACGGCAACTTAAAAGAGAGATGGGCTCCACAGAAAAACAGTCAAGGAATTAGTTCTGTATAGACTGACTGTTTACATGCAGGGGACTGAGGCTAAAGACCCTCTTAATCTTGGTTTATAGTTTATTAAACACTTGTTAAGATTTGAAAGCCACAGCTCAAAAGGCTGTGTGTCTTTTCAAGACTAAATGCACATTTTCTAGCTTATAGTCCTGTGTCCTAATGAAAAATACCCATGTATATATTTTCTTCAGTGTAATTGGAAAATGTCACTGTTTTTAGTTTAGAGTAAGTATAAAATCAGAAAGAGAACCCCCGTGGCAAGTAAAAGTCAGGTCATTTAAAGAAACATGTTGTATTCCTCTTCTGAAATACCACCAAGCTGTAGGGCTACCAAGGTGGATTAACAATGGTTTTAGCCCTCAAGGAACTTACAGGCTGCTGGGCAAATCGGATAAGAAGTCAATTGTATTGGAAAGGTAAATGCTGAATGCTTCAGATAAATGGAGTAGTTATTCCCAGCAGTTAGAGATTAGAAACAACTTTATGAAGGAAATTTTGTTACAGTTAGGTCTTAAAAGAGAGGCATTTAAAACAGAGAAATGTGTCATTATGGACAGAGACGAGGAGTATGAAAAGGAGTAACAGAGAATTGTCAAGTGATGGTTGCACAGCATTGTGAATGTGCCAGCTGTCACTAATGGTAAATTTTATATTATGTGTGTTCTACCACATAAAAAAAATTTATCAAAATAAAAGATTTTGGATTACTGTTAAAGTATTTTCACATAAGTTGACATTTGATTCTGTTAATAACCACACCAGATATGAACTAATGCCATCGTTTTACAGATAAATTTAATCTCTGAGAGGCCAAACTGTTGCCAGCCTTAAATGCCATGCTAAAGCGACTAGACCATGTTCTGCAATTGATGAACCACGGCTTGGAACAGAGGAGTGTCTTGAGCATAACCCGACTTGAGCAAGATTTACAGGCATTACACATAATCAAATCAATAAATACAAACTGTTGTACATGCTGCAAAGGATACAGGGTACCTATTTGAGAGTATGCCAGGGCACCTGATCTGGCTTCTGGGGTTTAGGAAAGGCCTTTCTGAGAAAGTAACATTTAAGATGAGACTTACAGAATGAATAGGATTTATCCATGGAAAGGATAGGGGAATGGGCATTCCAAAGCAAATAGCCTTTTGAAATCCCTGAGGTAAGAAGGAGCTGCGTGTTCTTGAGGACTGAAAGGCGAACACCGTAATTGGAGTATAATGAGCAAGAAAGAGGCATGATGAGAGGAGACTTGGAGAGAAGAATGCAGGCCAGATCTTCAGACTCTTCCTTAAAAAAAATTTCGTTTTTTTTTTTTTTTTTAATGTGGACCATTTTTAAAGTCCGTATTGAATTTTGTTACAGTATTGCTTCTGTTTTTTGTTTCTGTTTTTTAATTAATTATTTATTTTTGGCTGCGTTGGGTCTTCGTTGCGTCACGCTGGCTTTCTCTCGTTGCGGGGAGTGGGGGCTACTCTTCGTTGCGGTGTGCAGGCTTCTCATTGCGGTGGCTTCTCTTGTTGCGGAGCATAGGCCCTAGGTGCGCGGGCTTCAGTAGTTGTGGCACGCAGGCTTCAGTAGTTGTGGCTCGCGGGCTCTAGAGCACAGGCTCAGTAGTTGTGGCACATGGGCTTAGCTGCTCTGTGGAATGTGGGATCTTCCGGGACCAGGGATTGAACCCCTGTCCCCTGCATTGGCAGGTGGATTCTTAACCACTGCGCCACCAGGGAAGCCCTTGCTTCTGGTTTTATGTTTTGGTTTTTTGGCCACGAGGCATGTGGGATCTTAACTCCCCGACCAGGGATAGAACCTGCAACCCCCTGCATTGAAAGGCAAAGTCTTAACCAGTGGATCGCCAGGGAAGTCCCTAAAATTTTGTCTATTATCCAAATCCAGTAGGAAGCCACTGGGTTTTAAAGAGGGGAATAACGCAATTTGTGTTTTAGTAACCTGTGATATAACTGATCATTCTGACTGCTGCTCTGTGGAGACTGGATTGGACACAGACAGGAAGTAGGGAGACCAGTAGGAGGCTGTTGCAGTACTCCAGGCAAGAAATGGCAATGACCGAGACAAGATGATGGCAGTGGGGGTCGAGAGAGGGGAACAGATGCCAAATACATGTGTGCTCTTACAGGCAGGATTAGAGTCGATAGTAGGAGAGTCTCTGAGGGTTGAGAGACTCGTTAGACAAGCTGGTGGAGCTCCTCAAGGGCAGAGAGCCAGCCAATTTTTATTCAGACAATATCCAGATAACTCCTGTGCACTGTAAGGATTTGTGCAGGTTTCTGAGTGATTGTTATGATAGTAAACCTAGAAAGTCACCTAGATGTAGGCCCTGCCTAGAACCTCCCAGGACAGAGTGGCTCACTCTAGCAACTGGGTTGGGATCCTGAGTCATGAAAAATGGTTAAAGCTTTGGCAAGTGGTACTGTTGAGGGGAAAATAAATGTGATTTCTTAAGCTTTCTGTCAGTCCTCCTCAGTTATGTCCCACTCAGCAGAACAGATCTTCAGAGGTTGAGGTTTTGACAGCATGTTAAATGGTTTTTTAACTGCACTGCCAGCAGGAGAAGCATTCTCTTTTTAGATAAAAAATAGAAAGATACAAGTAACAGGGATTTTATTTTCAATGAAATATTTCAAATATACAAGAATAGATACAATGAACACTTACATACCTACCATCTGGCTGTGTCAAACCTTAACACCATGTCCTATTTCAGTTGCTTCATTTCATAAAAGTATTCTGAAAACCATAGCTTGAAGCCCACTAGGTACCATTCATCTCTTTCCCTAGAGAATACTATATTGAATTTAATGTTTTCATTCTTGTGTGTATTTTTGTATTTTTACAGTGTATTATGTGTGCATGAACAATATGTAATATTGTTTTACAAGGTTTGATTTTAAATTAGATATGTTATTGAGATCGTTCTGCAACTTATTTCACCCAGCTTTGGTGTTGAGATTTTATTATCTTGATATACATTTCTAATTTATCCATTTTATTTGCTACATGGTATTCTATTATATAAAAAATTATCTGGGGCTTCCCTGGTGGCGCAGTGGTTGGGAGACCGCCTGCCGATGCAGGGGATATGGGTTCTTGCCCCGGTCCCGGAAGATCCCACATGCCGCGGAGTGGCTGGGCCCGTGAGCCATGGCCGTGGAGCCTGCGCGTCCAGAGCCTGCGCGTCTGGAGCCTGTGCTCCGCAAAGGGAGAGGCCACAACAGTGAGAGGCCAGGGTACCGCAAGAAAAAAAAATTATCTGTTCTCTTGTCAAGAGACACTTCGGGTTTACAGTCATTAGCTAATATAAATAGTGCTGGCATAAACACATTTTCCTTGTGTATACAGACGAAAATGTCCCTTAAAAATTCTTTATTAGATATTTCCAAATTGTTCTCTAAAGTACTTGAACGAGTTTACATCACCACCGTCCTCCCAACATTGAGCACAAGTTTCTCTTTTTTCCATATGTTTCTAAGATTTTGCTTTTTATATTTGGATCTTTGATCAACTAGAATGTATTTTTGTGTATGGTGTGAGGTTGAGATCTAATGCATTTTTCCCAAATGCATAACCAGTTGTCCCAGAACAATTTAGTTGTGTTACCCCTCTGTCATATATCACATTTGTACACATATGTCATATTGTTTCTGGGCTCTCTGTCCTGTTTCATTTGTCTGTTTCTTCATCAGTAGCATACTGTCTGAACTACTGTAGCTTTATAAGTCTTACTATTGAGTCGGACAAGTTTCCTTCGTCTCATTCTTCAAAATTATTTTGGCTCTCTGCTGTTCCACATTAATTCTGAGATAAATTTGTCAAGTTCTAATGAAGATGATTGAGACTTTTCTTATAAGATTGCATTGAAATTATAGATTAATAGGGAGAAAATATTGAGATTATTTTATTGAATCTTCCAATCCAGGAACATGTTGTACCTCTCCATTAATTCATATCTTTGAATATACCCTTCAATATTGTTTTGTAATTTTCTCCATAGAGGTATTACACATTTTTTTAAACTTTTCTTAGAGACCTTATAGTTTTTTGTGCTATTGAATAAGTATTTTTCGTTGTTACATTTTTGTTTGTTATTACTGGAGTGGTAATGCTGTTGATTTTTTTAATATTGATCTTCTATCTGGCAACATTGCTGAACTCTTATTCTAAAAGTGTCTGTGTCTTTTTGGAGTTTCTGTATAGTGACACTATTTTTATATTTTTAAAAAAACAATCATCCATGAAACCTTAACTTCTCACTAGTCAGCTATTGTCACAGTCAAATACTTGATTAATTTCTGTACTCAGTACCTTCTCTCTGGGTTTACTTGTTGAAATACATCCTTTATCATTTATTTAGTGAGTTTCCATAGGTGGCAAATTTTTCTTTTATCTGAAAGTTTCTTTATTTTCCTTCTTATGATCTGTCTTTTCTCCAGTAAAGAATGCATCTTTATTATTGGCGATCTATGGTGTATCTAAATATACATATATTTTTAAAGATACTCAGACTAGACTTTCAATTTGAGGACAAAAGCATTTTTATTCTAGAAAACTCTCGGCCATTATTTCTTCCATAGCTTCTAGGCCATTCCTCTCATTTATTTGTCTCTTTAGGTCTGGTCTTCATTTTCAGGGGAGTTCTAGAGACTTACTTCTGTTCACTAATTCTCTTTTTGATTATATCCAATCTAAAGTTTATCCCACCTACAATTTGTTTCAATTATTATTTTTGTTTTCAGGATTTCTAATTATTTTTATTTCATATTTACCTGATTTCATTTCATTTCATTTAAGACATGTGCTTATTTTATCATTCTTTTGTCCTTTTTAGTAGATGTTATATATATTTTTTTCTCTTGAAAGTCTTTGTTCTTTAAAATGTTACCTGAAGTGAATTCATGTACTAATTATTTTGTTGGCAGTTCTTCTAACCCATTTTCCTCACATATTTTGGAATTTGTTTGTAAACCCTTTTGAACGGGAAGTAGTTTTTGTCTGTGTATCATTCCCTTTTCCTCCTCTTTGCTCTCCACTTCCTCTGCTCATTCCTCCTGTCTTGGAGCGAGTCTTCTAACCCAGCTCAGCCCATGCTAACACAGCCCCTGGCTTCAGGTTGCCCCTTCTTGCATGGAGCACTTTCATTGCTACATGTTTGGAGTACAGTGATGATTAAAGCATGAATTCATTGACCTGATCTGACCCAAAGGTCTGTGAAGAGTAAGTTTTTGTCATAGAGGGTGAAGGGTGGTAACTGGTGGTTTTACTTCATGGAGGACTTTAGGTCCAGTTTATGGGAGGCTGCCACCATCATGGGGCTTTGCTGTACACCTTTCTGCTCAGCCTCCAGGGATTTCTCCTGAGATTCTTTGCTTGCTCTTGTATCTATATCTTGCTCATTCACTTCTTGCATGTAATACTGTTACACCTTTCTACTCCATCTCTGCTCCTTCAAAAAATTTAACTCAAGCATGATATGACTTACAGATTTTTGACAATTTAAAAAATTTGGTTAGTCAAGGGTAAAAAAGAGCACAGCTGAAATGTGTCCCTTTGATGTACCCTGTCCTTGCCCCCTTTCTAGAAACTTGGATTGGTCTGCTTGTGGTCATAGCCAGCATTACACTACTTCTGGTCTCCTAGGTCATTGAAAGGATCAGGACTTCTGAGAGCCACAGTAACACATGCTCCAGCTACTGAAAAGATTGTCCTGAGCTCATTCACCTCTTTATATACTCATCTTGGTTTGTTCCGCTTTTCCACCCAGGATTCCCGTTATACAGGATTCCCGTTATCTTCTTGCAAGTGTTTCCATTCCCTTCCTTTTCCACTCTGTACCTGGTGCCCGTATAATCTGAAATAGCAGGGAAATGACGGTCAGCTTTCTGGAACCTGTGTTTTCAACAAAACTCTCTGATCCCAGATAAACCATGGATCGAGAGGTTGCAAAAGGACTGCTTATAGTAAGTTCTCAACTGCTAAGTCCGACCCCTGCCAAGCATTATCTGGTCTTGTAACCTGGGGAAGTAGGCCTTAGTAAAAGTAAGAATCTTCAAACCAGTCTTAGCTTTATGAACAAAATTTATCATTTTTCTTTTAAATGAAGTACAGCAACCTTCAGTATCACTGTTGCTATCACATTGCATTCAATCATACTAAGATATTCTCAGTGCCAAATACCCACTTCTATTTTTTCTCTCTTTAGGACCTAGGGGTTTCAAAGATGTATGTGTCTACAACCTTTTAAATGTAACCATCTGGGATTACAGGGCTGGATTGAAGGAAAATGTCTTTGTAAAACTTGATAGTTTTGGGAAGCTCTGATTTTGGTGAGTTTTATTAGAAGGAGAAAATAAGACGTGCTTATTTTTTTAAAAGTTACATTCTGAACCTGACTTCTTAGTATACAGTTCTAAATTTTTAAGTGTAAGAGCTAGAACATTAAAGCTTCTAGATGATAATCATGGTAGAACATCTTCATTACCTTAGATTTCTTAGGACACAAAATAAACACAATAAGCAGTTGATACAGTGGACTTTATTAAAAATAAAAACTTATGTTCAACACAGGACACTGCTAAGATAATAAATATACAAGTAACAGACTGGGAGAAAACATTTGCAACATGTATATCTGACAAAAGACTTGTATCTCAAATATACAAAGAATTCCTATCCCTCAATAATAAAAAGACAAAACATCCCCATAAAAAAAGAGCAAAAGACAGATAGATGCTTTAGAAGGTAGAGGATTGGCCAGTAAAAAAGCACATGAAAGAGTACTCAGCATCACCAGTTATCAGTGGAATGCAGATTTAAACCACAATAAGATACTAATTCCAGTTCTAGGTAATTTTGCTGCAAATAAAATGAAAACATATGTCCACAAAAAGACCTATACAACAATGTTCATAATGCTATATTTATGCTAGTCCAAAACTGGAAACATCCCAGGGGTCCATCATCAGAATAAACACAGTGTAGTATAGTCAAACACATTAGAGATAGTCATGGAATATACCAACAAGGTAAAAGGAGTGAACTGCTTATAAATACAACAACATGGATGAATCTTTAAAACACATTGAGCAGCCAGACATGAGAATCTAAACTTTATGATTCCACTTAAATAATATTCTAGATTAGTCAAAGCTAATCTATGATAATAGAAATCAGATTAAAAGATCAATGGTTGCTTGGTTGGTGATCAACTGGGAAGGGTCATAAGGGAACTTTCTGGAATGACAGAAATATTCTCTAACTTGATGGGGTATAGGTTACATGGGTTACGGATGGTCAAAACTGATCTAACTGTATACTTAAATCTGCATAACGTAAAATCTTTTTAGAAGATTTACTCAGAGTGAAAGGTTGAATAGGAAGTATTGGAAGGAAAAATACTTTTATCTGAAAAGAATTTGAATCTATAAAGAACTCTACAAATGAATAATAAGACAAACATATTTAAGAATGGGCGTGTATGGAAAGCTGGTTGGATTTTATTTTTAAACATAGTATAAACACGTAGGGCCAGTTTATTGTCTTTTGTTTAAATTATGTATGTGTGGGGTTCAGACTGCTGTTCACTCTCTGGATTCTGTTTAGGGAAACTGAAGGGCACAGGGATATGCATACTTCTTAGACGCCAGCCCTCTCCTTTTAGACCTAGACAAGGTGGCTCTTCCCACCACCCCCATCTCTGTGTCCTTATTTGAGAGAATCCTGGATCCTTGTGCCAGGAGCCTAGCCAACCTGTGAAGAAAATCTGGTCTTGTGGTTATCCCGTGAATGACTTACTTGTTAGGTTTTCTAAACTTTGTTTCACTGGTATGACTAAGGAATGAGCAAGTGTAACCCTACTGGACTTCGAAGACTCAGACTCAGGTTTTGGTAGGCCTGTGTGTATCAGAATGATGGGAGAGAGCCCAGTTCTGAGCTGGAGACTGTACTGTTGAAGATGAACCTTTCGTGTCCCGTCTTTTGTGTGTGTGTATATAAGAATGATTGTCAGGGAGATTTATTACTGACTTGAGATTTATTACTTACATGAGGAAAGTTTCTACCGCACCTTTTTCTTATTTGCCCTCTTTTTTTTCCTTTTTTAAGATGTGTGATTGCTTTTTTTTTTGGCTGTGTTGGCTCTTTGTTGCTGCCCACGGGCTTTTCTCTAGTTGCGGTGAGCAGGGGCTACTCTTCGTTGCGGTGCACGGGCTTCTCATTTCAGTGGCTTCTCTTCTTGTGGAGCCGCGGGCTCTAGGTAGGGCACCTGCAGGCTTCAGTAGTTATGGCACACGGACTTAGTTGCTCCGCAGCATGTGGGATATTCCCAGACCAGAGATCAAACCCGTGTCCCCTGCATCGGCAGGCAGATTCCTAACTACTGTGCCACCAGGGAAGTCCTATTTGCCCTCTTAACTGTCAGAATGTACTTAGAAAAACCAGAGAGAAGTTTTCAGCTTCCCATTGACAGTATATAGAACTTGGATATTTCTCCTGTATCACTCAACTACTAAACCACCCACCCACAACAACAGGTAGTTACTGAGCCTCTTGTTTTGTAGCCAAACAAGCATATACAACTAGTCCACACACAATTGTGGGAGAGTGCTGATGACTCATTAGCGTAGCTTTCATTTCTGAATGTTAGGAGCTAGAAGCAGAAGACGTTTCTTTCTTTCTTCTTCCCTTCCCTTTCTCCCTTTCTTTCTCTCCCTCTCTCTCTCTTCCTTGAGTCTTCTTTGCTGTGCATGGGCTTTCTCTAGTTGCGGCAAGTAGGGGCTACTCTTCGTTGTGGTGCACGGGCTTCTCATCGCAGTGGCTTCTCTTGTTGCGGAGCACGGGCTCTAGGCGTGCAGGCTCAGTAGTTGTGGCTCGTGGGCTCTAGAGTGCAGGCTCAGTAGTTGTGGCACACCGGCTTAGTTGCTCCGCGGCATGTGGGATCTTCCTGGACCAGGGCTCGAACCCGTGTCCCCTGCATTGACAGGTGGGTTCTTAACCACTGTGCCACCAGGGAAGCCCCAGAAGACATTTCTTGCTCCATGTGCCCCACACACCTGCATGCTCAGAAGGCCAGGTACCTTGACCACAGTTCTTATGCCTCAAAGACCACATGTCTATGTCATAGGTAGAAATCACTGCAACTCTCTTTGGTTGTTGGCTGGGGAAACTAAGAGCCGAGATTCTTGAGTTCTCAAATTCTTGCCGTGTTCATGTCATATAGTCTGTTTCAGGCCTTGTGATATTCCCTGGCCCTTTTGGATTTCTTGGATTTTATTTTCCTTCCTTTCCTTTCTCACTTGACATTATCAGTCCTTGCTTGTGAACCTTTTTTCATTCAACAAGGTAACAGAAATCTTTTTCCATCACTGTTGATTAGATTGTCTTTTCACACCCTTTTTAAAACCTTTCATTGGCTTTAGAATCAATTTTTAAACCTGCCACTAAAAGCTCTGTTAAAAAAATGTCTTCCCAGTAACACTGTTTCCCTCAATCTCATTAAGAATACTTTTAAATGCAGAAGTTAGAAAATGGTGAATTATAGCTGTTCCTGGAAGTCACTGTGTTCCTTAGTAATTACATGTTGTTATCTTTGGTTCTGCTTCCTTGACAGTTCCATCAAATTGTGAATGATTGTCTTGAATTTAATGAAATTCAGTCCTAGCAGAAAACTGTTGTTGGGTCACAGATTCAGCAGCAAAGCTGTGATGCTGATGTGGGAATAGGGATGTTTATACCCGTTGTGTTGACAGAAGTTAATTTTGGGGACATGTCATGTGGGCTTTTCTTAAGAACATAAACATTTCACAAAATGAAAGCCAGAGGATTTCTTAGCAATCAGACAAGAGCCAGTTCTGCTTGTCAGGGAAATGGGACAGCGTGAGTTCTCATCAGGTATATGCCTTGCTTAACTGAAGCTCAAGTTCCTTCTCTTTGGTTCAGAGCTCTGAACTTGGATATTCAGTGTCTGTTTTTACTCCACCGTCCCTAAGCAATCCACCTTTGGCGCTGGGTCTTTTGCAGGGTGAGAAAGACTGGCAGAAATATGAGACTGCTCGGCGGCTAAAGAAGTGTGTGGACAAGATCCGGAACCAATACCGGGAAGACTGGAAGTCCAAAGAGATGAAAGTCCGGCAAAGAGCTGTAGCTCTGTACTTCATCGACAAGGTGAGAGCATCTTCCCGTTACGTCGTCTACCATGTTCATCTTAACGAAGATGTGGGAAGCATTTACTCCTCCAGGCCCTGTGCTATAAGTACTGCTGGAGAGGCAGTGATAGCCCAGACATCTGTGGTTCTGCTCACCTGATCTCTGGTCCAGTAAGGAAGGTAGAAGTGGATAGTGGGGTGTTCAGTGTCTGATGCTGTCTAGATACAGTCTGCCTAATAGGAGGATCTTCATGAATCTGAATGTGCCAGCAATACTGACACTTTCAAACTCTTTCTGACAATGCACCACCCCCCCAAATTTTATTTTATATCACAACCCAACACATAAATATGTTTGTGTGTGATTGAAACAAATGTTGCACAAAATAATGCTTAGCCTTTCTATGAGCAGTGAATTCTGATGTCTTTTACTCTTTCTTGTTTTTAAAAAGGATGGTTATAATCCTTAAAATTGGTTAAATAATCTGCCAATGTATCACAACTACAGTTTAGAAGTCAGTGCTTTGAAGATCAGTTTCTCAGCACTCTTTTGGAAGAAAAAGATTTCTTGTTTTCCCCGGTTTTGCACTGAGTATATTTTAACACAAGTTCTTATTGTCTTAAAAATTCAGCAAAATTACGAGACTAGCTTTTTGAGTCTGATTGCTGAGAGTTTAAAATATGTTCTTTCCTCTATTCCCATTTGAAAGGACAAGAGTAAACAGACGCTTAGATTTCTGAGAAAGTTTAATATCCCTTGACGATCCACACTTCATTTTATAAGGGAAGAAGCAACAATGCAGATCCGGAATTCCCAGGCCTTGCAAGCTGATGCTCTGTCCCTGAAGAGAATTGGGAGGCTTCTGGTTTTGGTTTCCTACAGAGCCTGTGATGTTGACGTTTCTTCATTCATGCTTATCTTTTTTTTTTTTTTTTTTTTCCCTTCTCTCATCCCTGGGCAGCTTGCTCTGCGAGCAGGCAATGAGAAGGAGGAAGGAGAAACAGCGGACACTGTGGGTTGCTGCTCACTTCGTGTGGAGCACATCAATCTGCACCCAGAGTTGGATGGTCAGGAATACGTGGTAGAGTTTGACTTCCTGGGAAAGGACTCAATCAGATACTATAACAAAGTCCCCGTTGAGAAACGAGTAAGTTAATGTGGCCTGAGCTCCCTGGCCTGTTTTTTCATTCATTCATTCAACAAGCATTTGTTGAGTGCTTTTTCTGTGCTCTGTGCTTTGCCGAACACTAGAAGAAATGGCTTGAAAGAGAGTGGAGAGGTATTGTTTGGTGTCCTGTGTACCTCCTTTTAGTCCCTGCCCCTCACCCCTCACCCCTCACCCCATGCTACTTTACTGGAAGGAGGGGCCATCTCCTGTGGCAGCATTCAACAGAATGCTATAGAGAGTTGGCCCTCACAACGAACTGCACAGTAGGTTTATCCCATCACACTGTTTAATGATCTAACCACACTTCAGTATTCCCTGGTCATGTTGCAAATTTGTCATTTTCGTAGCATTGCTCAACTTTCCCCCAACTCCTCATTCAGCAGAAAGGTAGCCCTTGAGTCCCCGGATCTCTGAGCCCATAGCTGAAGAGGGTGCGGCAGCACCACGGTCCGCCAGAAGTACTGGGCTTGAACTGGAGACCTTACAGAGTGCAGTACCCCAGTAGTCCAGCCCTTCAGCAGTCTGATGTTTCATCAGTAATTAGGTTTTGCTGGCTGTGGAAATGGTTCAGATTAAACAAAGCTAAAGAGATCTGACAGTTAAATGTAATATTTGAGTTTAGGTTGGATTCCATACTGGGGAGGTAAAGAACATCATTGGGTCAGCTGACAAAATTGGAATATGGACAATAGATTGGATGAAAATGTGTCAGTATAAATTTATAAAGCTGAGAAGTACTGTGTGTATATAAGGGAATATCTCTATTCTTAGGAAACACACTGAAGTATTCAAGGGTAAAGGGCCATAATTATGTAAGTACCCAGAAATGGTTCTGAACGAATATTGTGTATATACACACATAAATGTGGAAAGGAAATGAATGTACGTGTGCACTGCACAAATAGGAAATGAGGTAAAACATTAATGGTAGGTGGATCTGGGTTAAGGATATGGGTGTTTCTTTGTGCTCTGTGGGGTTGGTTTGTTTGTTTGCAAGTTTTAAGTTGCAGTTATTTCCAAAGTAGAGGTTTCAAAAATAATATTAGGCTCTGCTTATTTCTTTTAGGTTTTTAAGAACTTACAACTATTTATGGAGAACAAACAGCCTGAGGATGATCTTTTTGATAGACTCAATGTGAGTGGGTAAACTGCACTGGGTTGAAGAGGGGTCCAGCCAGCGCCTCCCAAGCACCTAAAGGAGAGGTCTGCCTGGGAGTGACTGGGGCTCTCCCCTCGGCCTGTCCTGGGGCACCCTGTATACTCTCCCTTCCTCAGGCACACAGCAAAATCCATGGCCGAAGCCCTGGGATGGGGTGGACGAACCCTGCCTGTTATCCTCTGGCTCCTGCAGAGCCTTCCCTTGGCTGGATGCTTAGCCACCTGTGCTAGAGACCCAAGACCTGTCCCTGAAGTCTTATTGGGGAAGATCTTAATAGGGAAGGATACAGTTGCTTTATTGGCCTGCTTAAGATTGAAGTGTGCTTCTTTGGGAGGTACATGCAACTCTGTATTCTGGAATTCTTCTCCCATTTCCTAACTTCCCACTGGCAGGACAGTAAACTTGGCAAGGTGTAACTGCACTGGCATAAATTTCCTGGAGCTTGCCAGAAGGGCCAGGGTGGTATGTATGGCTTTTACCTAAATCCCAACATCCTCTCCGTTGCTTTGTCTCCTCCAGACTGGTATTCTAAATAAACATCTTCAGGATCTCATGGAGGGCTTGACAGCGAAGGTGTTCCGTACATACAACGCCTCCATCACGCTACAGCAGCAGCTAAAGGAACTCACAGCTCGTAAGTATTGCCTGACCAGATAGGGCCCATGGCCTTAGCGATGGTGACCACTATCCTTACTCAGCTAAGTCCTAGATCTGTTCTACTTATCCTCCTTGACATTGTGACTGGAAACTTTTTCCCTCCATACCTCTAATAGAGGGCTAAGCTTAGATGTATAAGCAGATCAGTGCTGTTTCCCCTATTCCTACTCTAGCTTCTAGAATAGTTTTATGAAATGCTGACAGGGGCTTTCTGTCTGCTCTGAAAATGCCTGCATTTTGTGTTTTATATCTATGTTATTTAAAAGCTCATAGAATGAAGATAAAGTGCTATGATGTTCTGTTAAATTGGAGAGAGTAAGGCTGTCATGGTTACTAAAACAGCATAGGAGCAAACCCTTTCCCTGAGGTTTCTTTTTTTCCCTCTTAAGACTAGGTAGTATTCGGGACTTCGCTGGTGGTCCAGTGGTTAAGAATCCACCTTCCAATGCAGGGGATGTGGGTTCGATCCCTGGTTGGGGAACTAAGATCCCACATACTGCAGGGCAACTAAGCTCACGTGCTCTAGAGCCCACACGCCACAACTAGAGAGCCCGCATGCTGCAACTACTAAGCCCACGTGCCGCCACAAAAGATCCTGCATGTCACAATGAAGATCCTGCGTGCCGCAACTTAAGACCCGACACAGCCAAATAGATAGATAACTAAATAAGTATAAAAGAAAAAAAAGAGTAGGTAGTGTCCTCCTAAAAACTAGCTGCAGAAAGTATCACCAAGATCCACAAGCTTTTTTTCCTCTAGAGCCTAGTCACTGCTGAATTTCCACTGTCCTCTAGAAATATGTCAAATGGTATTAGAAAATGGTATTCAAAAAGCCAAAGATGGGTATGTTGAGGGTCAGTATTTTAGGGTGGGGCAAAGAATGCTATATGACACAAGTAAAAACATTTCTGAGATGACACTTTGTATTTTTCTTTCTGAAAGATATAGTGTCTTGTGGTTTTAAAATGTAAAATTTCTGGTCCCTTCATTTTACCCTCCTCTACAGGCTCTTTCTGTCCCAATTCCCATATTTTCTTCAGGCTATTTTGGGTGGTTAGATGGGGGAGGTGGGCACTGAGGCAAGCAGATGATTCTCTTAACTCTCAGATTTTGACCTCGTGCCTTGGGGGAACCTGAATTGATCATCTGAGTGAGATGAGGACCAGTAAAATCTTTACGTGAGGATAAAGCGCTGGGGAAGGGACATTGTGTGTTCTCTCTTCTTATACAGATGGACTCTTATTACTATGTTTCTTTCTTTACAGCCGATGAGAACATCCCAGCAAAGATACTATCTTATAACCGTGCCAACCGAGCCGTTGCAATTCTTTGTAACCATCAGAGGGCACCACCAAAAACTTTTGAGAAGTCCATGATGAACTTGCAATCTAAGGTATTTTGGATGTGGATGGTGGGGTAGCAAAATGGAAGAGAAGCATGTCTGCTGTGGGCATTTATACTCCACCCTTCTGGGTTGGGATATCAGAAAGGTTCGTGCTAAATAAATGGAAATTTGGTAGTAACTATTGCTGATCAAGATACTGAATATCAGGTACTCAGTGTTCAGCAAGTCTTTATTCTGTGTTGAGAAGGTAAATTTGATGTACCCTCTTTGAAACACTGCTAATTATTGTCCTTATACATGAGGATAATGGATATAAAGATAGTCTTCACAATTCCTTTCCACAGCCCAGAAATACAACTATTTCCAAATTATATTGTTTTAAATTGAAGATGATGAAACAATATTTAATTTCCCCCTAATCCTAGCACAACTATTTTTATTTCTGCACATTCCACATGAATCATATTTTTATATAGCTCATCATCAAACATCTGTTGAATACAGGCTGTGTGCCAGAGCTGCTGCCCTAGAGGGAGAGGGTGATGTGCAAACAACTAGACGCTGTTCCTCTTCCAGGTGCCTCTCTCCTTCCTCCAGCTCTGCCTGGTACTGAGCTTTTAAGCGGCAAGGCACTTAACATTTGATGATGTGCATTTCTGTGTTACCAATGGCTACATAACTAATCCATTCTAATGTATTAATCCACAATGAGAATTTGTAGATATTTCACTACAAAGCAGACACATGGGTTACAAAGTAAACCAACTATCTTGAAATATGTTTACCAAAAAGTCTGATACAGTAATAGATGTCCTTCCTTATTAATTTATTAAGTTAGATCTTAGGTGGGTCTGACAATTACTATAAATGTCAAGGTAGTCATGAATATAAATGATACTTTGATTTCTGCAGCAGTATGAAAGTATATGAACTAGCTATGGGTGATAAAGTCATAGATACTACTGATATTACTGTGTTCAATTGCCCACACTCATAACTGAAGAAGAAACGATGAGTTTCAACTAGAGGTTAATTAAACTACAGATTGATTCTTTTCCATCTGCGTTCACAGCATACCGTACTTGGACAACTGGAGTTTAAAAACTAATGCTGTAGAGTGAGGCTGCATACATATTCTGAGGCCCAGGGTGTTTTCCTTCTGTTGAAATTTCTTCCAGATAGATACCCAGCTGTAGTACATATGGGTCAGAAGACACACATAACCTGCAGTTCATGCTACAGATGCCATCTGGCTTTCCTGAAGGGATGCACACATCCACAGTAAATAAATGTGTGTCCACAGACAACTCAAATCCTTGGATCATGTGACTGGCAGGCAAAGAACCTGTACAGACCGCCCATCCTAGCAGCTCTGTTAATGGCAGTCATCTGGTGCCGTTTACTCTCCTCATGCTATCATTTCAAGCCAGAAGTAAAAGCATGACTCTTCAGGTGGTATTTACCTAATTCAGGAGACCCCTCCCTGGAGCATGAGGAGGCCTTTTGTTGGTCTCACTCTGGAACCACTGTTTGGGCACCCAGGCTGCCTGCCAGACGAGCCCTCTAAGCACAGGAACCATCTCCTGTGTGCCCACAAAGCAAACACATGTCCCCTATTTGCCAAGTGAATCAATGGAGTCTTTGATGCTTTGAGAGAATTCGACATAGCCTGCCAATTTAGCATTCACAGAAATGGTTAAAAGATTGTGGTTTGTTGCATTTCTGGCCTAAGAATCTGGCTAGTGTTGTCTGTGATGCTTTTGTGTCAGTTCCTTCAGCTTGACTTTGGACAACATAGATGTTGGAAGTAATCCATTCATAGTAAACAGATTTAATGATTTTCTCACAATGGTGACCTCTGTTTCCAGTCTTAGGCTGTGCATGTAAATCTAACAGACAATTCCAGGCTGAGAGCAACAGCTCAGTGTGTATGAGTCAGGCATGTATTTACTCTGCAGAGGTTCCCTTGACCTTACAGGTTAGCAAGGTAGTAACAGGTCAGGGGCACTCCTGCTCCCAGCACTGTGAGCTCACTGCTTTGGGGCTCTAACTCCACAGTGTTGCTTAAGTAAGAAGAACTTAGGGCTTCCCTGGTGGCGCAGTGGTTGAGAGTCCGCCTGCCGATGCAGGGGATGCAGGTTCATGCCCCAGTCCGGGAAGATCCCACATGCCGCGGAGGGGCTGGGCCCGTGAGCCATGGCCGCTGAGCCTGCGCATCCGGAGCCTGTGCTCTGCAACCGGAGAGGCCACAACAGTGAGAGGCCCGCGTACCACAAAAAAAAAAAAGAACTTAGAACTGGTTCTTTCAAGCAAGAAAGACTGGAACTGCCTTTGTCTCTTCCTTTAAAGACTGGGTCCCCATGAGATTTCATTTGAAAAAAGAGCTCCACAGCTAAAAAGTTTTCAAATCTGCTTTGGGTGATGACCATTTTAATTTCCTTCCCATCTCAGTTTTCTCCCCTTTTAAAAACAGAATGCCAAAGCCAGGCCATGCCATGTATTGGCTTGGAACATACTAAGCTGAGCTGTTTGGCTTCCTGGGTACCTCTTAATTGCCATTTTCTAGTCCCTCGGATATTCTCTTCAGTGCATCCTTCTTTCTTGAGAAGTTGGCATCTCCTTCCCAGAGTGCTGGTAGAATCTGAGGAGTGAGCTGCGCTCAGTAGATGCAAGGACCCTATCTCAGCTTCATAAAGAGTATCTCCTGCAGTAGTATTCTTAGAATGGAAGCGACAACCTGGCACAAGAGCAATTTGATAAACAGCTCTCACCTGTAGCCCTCCTTTCCCAGTATCTAAAACCAAAGTGTTCTCTGACTGTAAGATTAGCACCCACATTCCCAGTCCCAGTGGGTTCTTTTCCCTGAGCTTCTGGATTAATGGGGGCCCTGGGTCACTGCCTATGAAACCCTCATTTCTTCAAGGGTGACTGAAGAACGTAAATGGCCAAGTAGCATTTGAGTTCAGCACCCGGTGCACATCTACTCTGTGCCTTCATGAAGCCACCCCTAGTTGTTTTGACCTGGCAAACCACCAAGACAGCCTGCCTGGTGTAGACAACTAGGTTTCATCCTCTCTTGAGGAGCCCTTCTTTGTATTCTCTGGGCTTACTTTATTCCTAAATCTTATTGTTCTTCCCCACCCAGATTGATGCCAAGAAGGAACAGCTAGCAGATGCCCGGAGAGACCTGAAAAGTGCTAAGGCTGATGCCAAGGTCCTTAAGGATGCAAAAACCAAGAAGTACGTGCCTGGTGTGATACAAAGCTGGGGGTTGTTGTGAGAGAAAAAAGGGCGGAGCATCAGCCAGAGGCCCTAGCCTTTCTAGGGTTTCTGAGTGATGTCTTTTAGAAATCTCTGTACCTGGGGCTTTTCTGCTTTTACTGTCCCTGGATGGCACCATGGGGTTGCAGTGCTCTTGTCCAGAGGCCAGGCCTGGCTCTTGATGACTTCCTTTCTTCCAGGGTGGTAGAGTCAAAGAAGAAGGCTGTGCAGAGACTGGAGGAGCAGTTGATGAAGCTTGAAGTACAAGCCACAGACCGAGAGGAGAATAAACAAATTGCTTTGGGAACCTCCAAACTCAATTATCTGGACCCAAGGATCAGCGTGGCTTGGTAAGCACCGCACCCTTCTTGAACTCCACCTGCTGGCTTGAGAAGGGTGATGGGGGTTCCAAGAGCGTTGTCAGCTTTCACATGCAGTTCCCACGCTGCACACTTAGAGTCCTCTGGGAAACCTCTGTCTTCTGCTGTGCCCACTACAAATGCATTGGAACATCCTGGACGGTCCTAAATGGTCAACACTGTTACGCCATCTTGGAGTGTGTTTATGTTTGTTAATGCAGGTATGGTCCCTACCCCTAATGGAACTTTAGGACAAGAATGGAGACTCTTAGTCCTTATTGAAGGAAAAATACAAAAGAGCCCACCCATCTACCTACACTTTAACTTTTCAATAACATTTTTTTTTCTTTACAAGTGAAGGAAGTAAGGTATGGACAAGGAGAAAAAAAAAATGAGAATACATATCTGAGAAACCTATGCAAAGAGTTTGTGCTACTGTTTGCTTGTTTCCCTGTACCACTGCCCCGCCCCGGCCTCAACATCCAAAATAAATGGCTTTTTTGGAAGATGCTTATTAGTTAACTTGAGTTATTATTAGCTTCTGGGCCTAGGAGGAGCAGTCATCTCCTGTGGCCCTGCTCCTCTGGGCCAGGGGTTCCAGCAAGCTCTTGTATCCTTTCGACTCTTTTTGCCCTGTTTAGTGCTAGAGGTTTGGTTAGCTTGACAGGCAATAGACTGCAGTGGTTAAGAGCATGGACTCTGGAGCCAGATGGCTTGGGTTCACTTTTCAGCTCCATTTTAACTAGCTGCATGAGAATGAAAGCAAATTACCCAACTTCTCTGCCTTAGTTTTTCATCTGTACCTTTTTCATTTGTACATCTATAATAGCATCTACTTTAGAAGTCTTTGTCAAGATTAAATGAGTTAAGCACATGAAGCTCTAAGAAACATGTCTGGTACCTTATTAACTCTCATTCTCACCAGACGGATGTGAAGGAGAAGGTGGCACATCCAAGCCTCAGCCTTGGGTCTGGCCCGTTGTTCCCTGAGACACACTAATCCCCGTTCTTTCTCCCTTGTCTGCAGGTGCAAGAAGTGGGGGGTCCCAATTGAGAAAATTTACAACAAAACCCAGCGGGAGAAGTTTGCCTGGGCCATCGACATGGCTGATGAGGACTACGAGTTCTAGCCTGTCTTGAGGGGCAGGGTTCTGTGAAAAGGAACAGTGTGGTTTGGGGCAGATGGATAAACTGTGAGCCTCGATTGCCCTCGCACCTGAGGGAAAGGGGCAGCAAGTCTTAACAAAGCAACATCTTTGAGAAAAGATAAACCTGGAAATATTATAAGGGAGAGCTGAGCCAGTTGTCCTATGGACAACTTATTTAAAAATATTTCAGATATCAAAATTCTAGCTGTATGATTTGTTTTGAATTTTGTTTTTATTTTCAAGGGGTCAAGTGGATGGGAATTTGTCAGAGTTCTGCCAGACAAATTCACTGTTTCACTGAAACATTTGGATTCTCTTAGCTACTGTATATGAAGTCCGATTATATTGGTGCGTTTTTACAGTTAGGGTTTTGCAATAACTTCTATATTTTAATAGAAATGAGTTCCTAAACTCCCCTCTCCCCCATTTCAGGAATTTAAAATTAAGTAGAACAAAAACCCAGCGCACCTGTTAGAGTTGTCACTATCTATTGTCATGGGAATCAGTTTTCATTAAACTTGAAGCAGTCGTGACATCGGCAGTGTTTTGGTTCAGACACCTGTTCACAGAAAAGCATGATGGGAAAATATTTCCTGACTTGAGTGTTCCTTTTTAAATGTGAATTTTTATTTCTTTTTAATTATTTTAAAATATTTAAACCTTTTTCTTGATCTTAAAGATCGTGTAGATTGGGGCTGGGGAGGGATGAGAGGGGGTGAGCGAGTCTAAGGATAATGAAATAATCAGTGACTGAAACCATTTTCCCATCATCCTTTGTTCTGAACATTCTCTGTGCCCTTTCAGATACCCATCTTTTTCATTTTAAACCCCAGTCTTTCACTTGAAAGATTTTATTGTATAAAAAGTTCCACAGGTCAAAAATTTAGAGGAAAATGAGTATTTGGTCCAAAAAAGGAAAAATAATCAAGATTTTAGGGCTTTTATTTTTTCTTTTGTAATTGTGTAAAAAATGGAAAAAAAACCACATAAAAAGCAGAATTTTAATGTGAAGACATTTTTTGCTATAATCATTAGTTTTAGAGGCATTGTTAGTTTAGCGTGTGTGCAGAGTCCATTTCCCACATCTTTCCTCAAGTATCTTCTATTTTTATCATGAATTCCCTTTTAATCAACTGTAGGTTATTTAAAATAAATTCCTACAACTTAACGGAAACTTGGTGTCTGCCTCTTTGTTACCCAGGGCCCCAGGCCAGAGTGGAGCTCTGGGGCTGGGACTTGGGAGTGGGATGTGGTCTGCCTGCTCCAGTGATGCCTTCCTCCCCAGGAGCTGGGGGCTGGGCCAGGCCTGGAAGGGGCTGCATCTGTCCTGCTGCCGTGGGTGTGGGTCACAGAGGAGGGAGCCAGAGTCCACATCCTTAGAAAAAGGCAGGCCCAGGAAGTGAGGGCGAGTACAGAAAGTCGTCTACAAGAACAGGTGGGGTGCAAGAACTATATTTGGAGCGTAGGGTAGGTTTATTGAGCAAGACGGAGCAAGTGTATTCAGGAGGCAGATTTTGGAACACTTTCCATGTGTGCTGGCAAGAAGCAGTAGGAGCTTCTTTGGGTTTGCTTATGTGGCTAAGGTTACTGTTAGGATGGCAGGAATGAAGGGTACTAAGCCAATCAGAACACTGGATCCCAGAAGCGCTCTCCCAGATGGAATGCAGTCTTCTTTTGTTGATTGAGAGAGGGAGTGGTCTGTGACCACTTCTCTGTGCTCTAGTACCTGAGCTGGCCAGGGTCCCTACAAAAATTGTTTTTCCATTCATCCTAGGTTACAGCTAAGTCTGGAATTAGGTTGAAAGGTGAGGTCTCCTGGTCAAATGGAGCCAGGGGGGCAGGAAGGCCAAAGTGGTCAGAACTGATCCCTTAGCTAGCCAGCAGGCACAGGTGTACTCTGGGAGGAGAGCCATCTCCCTGATGGTCTCTGAACTTCCTGGGGCTGGGCCCACTGCAGAGAATCCTGAGGGGTCCTTGGCAGCCTGTATGTCACTGGCCAGTGAGGGAGGCAGCATTCACCCCAGGAAATAAAGGAGGTTATGTAGCCACCATTGCTTTGGAGCAAGAGATTGCAGCCAGGCATTTTTGAATTCTATGGTTCTGGGGTAGCTAGACCACTGAATGTAAGGAATAGTAACGAGAGGCTCGTCCAGTGCCTTATCAATACACTTCAGCGGGACCTGCCACAACCAGAGGACAAACCTTGGACCACAACTAGAAACCGGGGACAGGCGGCCTTACAGGCAGATTTTACTGATGAGCACAAACTTGCGCCCACCTTTCCTGGCAAGGACCTTCCTTCTGCTGAGGGCAGGTGCAGGGCAACTAGATACTGGTCAAGAATGGTTGTGAAGGACATCCTGGGTGGTGGCAACAAGGCTGGGAGAGCAAGCCAGAGAATGGGAAGCTGACCTGGCCACTGCAATGAGGGAAGAGTCTAGACAGGTAGGTGAGGGCCAGGTATGAAGGGCCCCGAAGGATGCTTGAACACGGAGTCAGGGGACCACCCCTTCCTATTCATCTGGCAGGTAGGTTCCCTCCTCCCACTTCCAGCCTCATCTGGGAGCAGAGGCCAGATGTGCAGGGTCTGACCCACTCCCTCCTGTCAGGCTCCTCCATGATGCTAGAGTCCAGCTGTGGGCAACGGGAGACCGCTTCCACACGCTACCACAGCCAGACATCCGGGTGCTTGCTTGCCTCCGCCCTCACCCGCCACGTCTGGTCAGCCCGTCCGTTCTCCCTGTCGAGTCTACCTCAGGCCTCTCCCACATTAAAAAAAAAAACGAGAAAAGAAACCACAACTCCCAACCCTTTCCAGCCACCACCCCCTCCCTCTCTCTGTTTCACAAGCACCTGGAATGAGTCATCTCTACCACCCGGTCACTCCCCCACCCACTGCAACTAGCTTCTGCCCCATCTTGCTTCCAGTTCCCCCTCCACTCGGACCACAATCACCCATGAATGAGTAACCAAACCACTAAATGGGCTCTGCTTCTGCATCTTATTTAAACTCACTGTGGCACTGGACACTTGACCACTTTTTTTTAATTACTATTGATACATATCATAAATCCACCCATTCCAACTGTACAATGATTTTTAGTAACTTGAGTGAGTGGTGTAGCCATCACCATAAATCAGTTTTAGAACTTCTTCCCCCTAGTAAGATCCCTCATGCCCACATACAGTTAATCCCCATTCCCACCTCCAGCCTCCACTAATCTACTCTCTCTATAGATCTGTCCTTCCTAGACATCTCACATAAATGGAATCATACAACGTGTGACCACTCCCTTAAAGCACTTCTCTCGGGTTTCCATGGTGCCACCCTCTCCTGATTTTACCCCTCCCTCTCAGGCTGTTGCTTCTGTTTCCTCCTCTATCAGGTCCTTAACTGCTGTGGTTCTCTTCTCAGCCTAGCTGATTTCGTTCACACTTGAACACGATGACCTCCACATCATTACCTCCAGCCTAGACCCCCTTCCTGAGCTCCAGACACATACTGCACTGCCAACTACGTCTCAGTGGGGATGTCCGTGTTCAATCTCAAGTCTGTAGAACCGAGCTCAGTACCTACCACTCCAAGCCCACTGTGCTTGGTTTCACATCTCAGGGAAAGGCACCACCATCCACTCTGTCCCCCAACTGGAACCTAGGGCAGCCATCATCCTTCACATCTTTCTCTCACTTCCACAACCAGTAAATCACCAACTCTGATATCACCTCCTAAATACCACATACACCAAATATAGGTATTTCCTCCACAGAAAACTTAAAAAAAAAAAATTTTTTTTTTCTTCTGAGAAAAGAGTTTACTTATATTTCAGTCCTTACAAAATCCCTCATATATTGCGTTATTCTCTCAACTGTTTCGAACCGAAAAGCACTTTTTGGAGAAAACACATTATCCTGAAATGACCTCAGTCAAGCTAGTTTTGGATGATTATAAGTAGTCCCTTGACAAAACCAGTAAACAAGGAGGCAAAGAAATTTACCACAGACTCGGTAATTATTTCTCACAATCCCAAGTATTACATGTAAACAGGCCTCTTCAAGATCACTTTAAATAGCAAAACGGTATTGATTTTTTTCAGGTTTGAAAATGATACTGCAGTTATGTATTTACGTTTTTAAAGAGTCTCTTAGAAAAACACTGAAATATTTATAGATAACATTATAGAGCTAAGATTTGTGTCAAAATTATTATATGGAAGGGGTTAGTGGGTAGAGTCTGGCACAAAACAAGAGTGGCCACAATTAAAGCTGGCTGATGCTATCCTGTCTCCATTTATATACATTTGAAATTTTCTGTAACATTTTTAAAGCAATACAATTTAAGTGGTGATTATGTAGATCATTGATATATATCTATGGGAGAAATGAAAAGAAACCTGTTTTAATGTTATACAAAAAGGTAATTATGCTTAGGTTAAAATTTCTAGTGATAGTATCACATACTGATTCAAAAAGTATCTTCTCTGCAACAACACAGATGAATCTCAAAAACATGCTGAACACAGACCCAAGGGTACATACTCTATGGTTCCATTCACATGAAATTTTAGAACTCACATAACTAATCTGTAGTGACAGAAAGTAGACAGTGATTGCTGGCTAGGGGCAGGGGAGATTGACTGTAAAAGGACACCCAAACACTTTTTGGGGTGATGGAAATGTTCTATGACTTAACTGGGTGGAGGGCACATGAGGGTATACATTTGTCAAAGCTCACCAAACTTTACACTTAAAATGGGTGCATTCTGGGCTTCCCTGGTGTCGCAGTGGTTGAGAGTCTGCCTGCCGATGCAGGGAACACGGGTTCGTGCCCCGGTCCGGGAAGATCCCACATGCCGCGGATCGGCTGGGCCCGTGAGCCATGGCCGCTGGGCCTGCGCGTCCGGAGCCTGTGCTCCGCAACGGGAGAGGCCACAACAGTGAGAGGCCCGTGTACCGCAAAAAAAAAAAAAAAAAAAAAAAAGTGTGCATTTTAGTTTATGTAAGTTATTCCTTATTAAAGCTGATTTTTCAAAAGTGCTCTTTCTCGACTGAGAAGGAAGATGACGTGCTTTCAGAAATTATACTAGATGACTCAAAAAGTGGCTTTAATGGCGACAACTATATAGAAGTCAAAGATTCATGTAAAGAGGGACTTCCCTGGTGGCTCAGTGGTTAAGAATCTGCCTGCCGATGCAGGGGACACAGGTTCGAGCCCTGGTCCGGGAGGATCCCACATGCCGCGGAGCAGCTAAGCCCATGCGCCACAACTACTGAAGCCCGCGCACCTAGAGCCCGTGCTCCACAAGAGAAGCCACCGCAATGAGAAGCCCGCACACCGCAATGAAGAGTAGCCCCCACTCGCCACAGCTAGAGAAAGCCCACGTGCAGCAATGAAGACCCAACACAGCCAAAAATGAAATAAATAAAATAAATTTAAAGGATAAATAACTAAAATATGTAACTAAATAAACTTTTATGTGGACATCTGAATCATGCATGTCTAAAAATATTTATCAATACATTTTAGTTGCAAAAATAGCCACAAAACACCTGGAGTGTGACCTTATTGTCAAAACAGGTGATTGACTGTCTTATATTTAGAGCTGCCATATCTTAAGGCATACCCCTCACTTTGCTCCGTCCCCACAGCCACCAACAGGTCTAGTAAGGTCAGCTGTCCCTTCCCAGTGCTCCAGGGGCCCTTATCACACCAAATTGTCATCTGTTGACAAATGTCTGTTGGCATTTCTCTCTCCACTACTGGAGTGGGAACTCAGTCTGATTCATTCTGCTGTCTCAATGCTATAGAGGAGGCATCAGGAGTGTTTGTTGGAAGAAGGGAAGAAAAGGTGGAAAAACAGCAGGTCCGGCCTGGCCTGTGCCAGCGGCTAGCAAGGGCACTCCCCTTCTCTGCCTGCAGCGAAGCAGTTACAGTATCCCTGCCACCTCCCTGAAGAAGGGACATCTGGAGTCCAGCTCTCCTGCCTCAACATCTGGGTCTCATTAGAGGAGCCCATCAGCAAAGGGGAAGCAGGGTCTGCAGAGAGAGCAGAGTCCCGGCCTGGTTTCCCCCTGAGGGACAGAAAACACGAGGCTCTGGAGCAGCTGAGAGTACCTCCCAGGTGAGCAGGAGAATAAGACAGAAAAAGTGTGAGGCCCAATGACTAAGGTGGAGCCAATGGATGGATACTGGGGATGAGAGCTCAAAAGACAAGACCGCAGGTTATGGGATGGAGTTCAAAGTGCACTAAGGTGAATGCTTATTAAGTACCAGCTGTAGGCTTAGGGGCAGGCTGGCTGACTCAGATGCTGGAGAAGGGCTGGTCAGACATCTAACATAAGAAACTACTGAGTAACAATTTTAAAAAGTTTAAAGAAAAGGGATAAAGTTTCATGCATGGATCAGATTTGATGCTGCAAGTCTATAAATCTGCCTACCTTCAACTGTGGAAGGGGCTTCACTAAGCTGTATTTTTATACCTTCTATATTCACTCGAGGTCATTACGAGGAACAATGAAAACTGTGTCGGCATTTGCTGTTAACCTGCTGAGAACATTCTCCACTATTTCAATCAAATAAGTGTCCACTTGAGAAACTTCTTTTAAAACTTAAACCCAGGAAAATTTTTCTCCCCCAAGGAATCAATTATCAGAATAGAAGGAGTTTTTGCTTTGGCTACCAGGAAGCTCAGCCAACGTTCAATTCTCAATCACAGCCACCATGTTAACCCATATTAACCAAATTACATTCCTCCTTCGGATAACAGCATATCCCATTTCTACAGGACAATATTTTTGCCTTTTAAGAAATGTTTCGAGTACTTAAAAGCCTAGAAAGAAGACATCTGTGATGGGCACAGTGATGTGCCACTCAGATTCCCCTTCAAGGAAGCACTTGTTTCCGGGAAACCTGTCAGCTCCCTAAGACCGCCGTGGCTGCAGACAGCTGTCTGGCCGAGGCTGTGCTCTTCCCAAGACAGCCCACCTTTGCCCACCTTCAATGGCTTATTGAGGTGCTGCAGCAGAGCTCCCTGGGGGCTGGCTGAGGCTTTTACCAGGCCTGAGTCACAGCTTAACTTCTCCCTGCGTCCCCTCCTGTTTCCTTCCCTCCCTTCCACAGTGTTGATCCCAAGGGCACTCCCTAAAAAATGTTCTGCACACTAACCTCTGTCACAAAGCCTGCTTCCCAAAGAACCCAGCCTGTAACAGTATTTAACCAAATAACTGAAAATAGAAAACACATCAGGTATGGGTATTAAGGAAGGGGTAAGAAAACAAAATAAAATGTTCATACCTACATGGAAGGCAACACAGCATGGACTCTGGATGGGTTTGAATCCCATCTCTGCCACCTCTTAGCTATGTGTCCACGAGGATGCCTCTCAACCTCTCCATGCCTCAATTTTTTTTCTGTGAAATGGGGATAATGAGAGAACTTACCTCAGTGCTGTAATGAAGAGTAAATGAGCCAATGGGGGTAAAGCAGTTATACTACATGCCAAGTGCTGTTCTAAGTGTTTGCTAAATAAACACCTGTGGGGTCAGGCCCACAAGGCCAAAGGGGCAACTCGGCTAGGACTCCCCCTCCAAACTCCAGGCACAGGTACTGGCATAGCCGGAGCATGCTGAAGCATGAGTGTTGACAGAAATAGGCCCAAGCCGGGCTAGCTTTGGTGATGTCATCTGTGTGGGCCTTGCGTGGGTGCTGGGCTGCTCCCTCCCAGCCAGCGCAGCTGCAGGCACTGCCAGTAACACCCACGTACCCATATATATGCTGAGCTGGGGGAAGCCCATACTAGTCACACCCTCTGCACACCCTGCTTTTCCTGAACCTACTTTGGTGGAGGGAGGCACCTGAGACCTGGGATGCTGGCTCAGAAGTCCCAGGAAAAAATGGGGCCCTGTTTCCTGATTAAGAGCCTGGCAGCAGACTGAAAACTTGAGATCCTGTTGGCAGGGATTTCTGGAGCCCCCAGAGGCCCGGACCCAGAGGCAAAAGTAAAAGCAAAAGCAAGGAAGCATGGGCTACATGTCGGGAAGCTCTCAGAAAATGGAAAAATGGAGATTTTTAAAAAGCATCACCACCCACAGGCTGCCCAAGTTGGCCCAAGAAGTAAATGAGGGCTGCAGCACTTAGGAGGCCTCCTGGAAAAACGGATTAGATCAGATAAGCAGGGAGGGGCCCAGTCAGCCCCAACCTGTCTTCCTGGCCTCATCACCTCCCGTGTTTCCTCTCATTTAGTAAACTCTAGCCCTCTTTCTATTCCTAAACTTACTAAGCTCTTTCTGGTCTCAGGGCCTTTGTACATGCTGTTACCTCTGCCTGGAAAGTACTTTCCTCCAACCCACCTCTAATAATTCACCCAGCCATCTCCTCACATCCTTTAGGCCTCTGCTGATGTCTTCTTGTCTACTAGATCTCAAGTAAGTCTCCCTAATGTTTTAGCTCATAGTCCTCTGTTCTTTTTCTCCATAGCCTCCGTGATAATTGTCCCTACATAACAAAGTGTTTGTCTAATGTCTGTGAATACCCGGGGCGCTGGTGCTGAGTTTCTCTTGTTCTCCTGACTCATGGTTCCGACACCTAGCACAGAGAAGCTCAAGGCCGCAGACAGGGGCAAGCACCACTTCAAGCCCCAGCAAGCCCAAACCACACGCTGTGAGCACTCAAGTTCTGCACTCAGGTTTCCTGTGCCCAGGGCCAGCCACTCCCAGAGCCAGCCACGCCCAGGGCCTCCCCTCACCCTTGCTGATCAGCCAGCTAGCCTCCGTGTCCACTGTCCACTGACCACCAGCACCTACTGAAGCCAGTGGCTTTCCTGTGAGGCAGAAAATGCATGGCATCAGACAGATTTGGGTTCAAATCCCCACTTGTTAGTTATGTGGCCTTGGGGCAAGCTGTAGAACTTCTCTGAATCTCAGTTTCTCATCAGTAAATTGGGAACAGTCATCCCTGATTAGAGTAATTATGAGGATCAGGTGTGACAACATGTTGTAAACCTTGTAATGCTGGGCCGGGCATTGGGTCAACTTTCATTCCCTCCCTCCTACTTTAAAGGCCTGTCACTAGGTGGCAGTCCATCTCAGCCACTCCACCACCCCTTGGGTAGCTGAAGCCTACTAGCACAAACACCTCAACTGCAGGCTGAATTCTCAGCTCCTTGGGGGTTGCACTTGAGGGGATCAAAACACACATACACACATGCTACCACTACAGCAAGACAAAGTCAGAGGTAGCCCCAGACACTAGTCACCACCCAGATGGGGGGAAAGCCCGAACACACACGCATATGTACTCACACATTCCTGGAAGCCTGGATCTTTCTCTAGCATCAGCTGGGTGCTCTGCTGAGCCTCTTACCTCTGATGTGCAGTACGTTGTCCTGCTCTGTCTGGCTCTGCCTGGCTCAACATCCGTCAGACAGGCTCCACTGTGACCGCAGGTGTCTTTAGTTTGGGCGGTGTTCTGTGACAGGGGCAGCTAGATTGCAGGGGTGAGTCTAGGGAGTGGCTGCTGGAAGACAAAGAGTGGGAATTATTCAAATAACCAACAAAAGGCCTTGTGGCTGGAGAATGGATTGAAGGGGAGGTGGTGAGAGATGAAATGGGTGAGAAAGGGGCCAGACCACATAAGACCTGCTGGGCCAGGTAGGGAGAGTGGATTTTGTGTGCCGTAGGAAGTTATGAATGGTTTGAGGCTGGAGGTAGGGAATCATGATTTAATTTCATTTTAAAGACTAGAGCATAGAGAATAGATGCAGGCAAGACCAAGGAGGCTAAAGAGTCTGTCTGAGAGAAGTTGGGCCTTGAGCTCGTGGGTGGAGCGGAGATATCCCAAGGTAGAGTGAACTGGACTTGATGGATTGCTGTGGGGTTTAGGCAGAGAGAGGAATCAAGGGTATCTCCAACGGTTTTGGCCCAAGCATCTTAGAGGAGTTTAATGCCACGTTCTGACAATGTGAAGGCTATGGGAGAAGCAATTTGAAGAGGGAGGTGAGATGTCTGTGTTACGTGGGGACGTGGAGCAGGTAGTTGGATGTGGGGGAGATACAGCTTTGGCACTAGGGTGCCTGGGTTTGGCGGGGGAGGGGGGACGGGGGGGTGACGCCATGGGAAGGGTCAGGTCGCCTTGGGAACTGACTCAGGACCCACCGCAGAGGAAGAGAAGCTTCTGGAGGTCGAAAGGTAGCGGCCAGAGAGGGAGGAGGAAAACAGGGGGAGTTGGGCCGGGAAAACCAAAGCTCCGGAGAGCATCTGCAGGAGGGGCGCAGTGAGGTAGGGCCTGAGCCCGCGTCCTGCCGCGTGGAGACGCAGCGTGCGGTGCGGAAAACACTGGTCCAGGCAAGGGACAGAGGCGAAGACCACTGGAGGACTTGCAGTGGATGCTCAGGCCTGGGGTACTACTCCGAATAACGGGACCCCCCCAAGGCCACACTGGCCACTGGGCCGGGACAAACGTGGGTCCAACAATCTTAGGAGCTGCCCGCGGGCCGGCCCTGGGCGGCCAGAGGGGAAAGACGGGACAGGCCAGCTGTCCGTCAGAGCCTGACGACCAATCCGCAGGAGGCCCCGCCCCCTCCCCTCCCCAGAGATGGAGCGCGGAGGACCCGCCTCCGCCGCCGCCGCCGCCGCCGCCGCCGCGGGTGTGAGGCGAAGCGGCCTGGCCTGGTTCCCTCCGCTGGGCAGCCCGCCCAGGTACTGGGTTTGGCTGGCGGGCCCGGGGGGCGCTCCGCACCCTCACCTCTCCTCCCGGTCGCTGCGCGGGCGGCGCTCCGGAGGCGGGCTTGAGGGAACTGCTGCGGCCGGGCCTGTGCGGGACAGTGGGCTGGGCAGCCGGTGTGTCCGACTGACGGCCGGGCCGGCGCGAGGCTGCCGCGCGTGACGGGGCCGGCCGTGGCCGCCAGGCTGTGTCCGGGGCCGCGTGAGGTAGCTCTGCGGGACGGAGGGACTGGCACGTCGACCGCGGGCGGCGCGCGCGCCCCCAGCCGGGGCCTGTCCGGGGGTCGCGGGGCGCAGGCGCAGGCGCGGGCGCGGCGGGCGACGGGCGGGGGTCCTCCCCACGGGTGCGCGGGCGCCTTTGTTCCAGGCGCGCGGGCCGAGGCGGGGCCTGCAGGGCCGCCCCGCCCCCCGCTCAGGCCCCGCCCCGTCTCCGCCCGCAGGAGCCGCCGCCGGGGTCTGCTCGCCCGCCGCCTCCGCCGCCGCCAGCTCGCTCCCGGCGGGCCTGCGCCGCGGCAGCCTGTGCCACCCCCAGCGTCGGAGCCATGGCGGGCGCCGCGTCCCCCTGCGCCAACGGCTGCGGGCCCGGCGCGCCCTCGGACGCCGAGGTGCTGCACCTCTGCCGCAGCCTCGAGGTGGGCACCGTCATGACTTTGTTCTACTCCAAGAAGTCGCAGCGGCCCGAGCGGAAGACCTTCCAGGTCAAGCTGGAGACGCGGCAGATCACGTGGAGCCGTGGCGCCGACAAGATCGAGGGGGCCAGTAAGTGCGCCCCCCTCCCTGGGGCCCGCCGCGCGCGCGGGGGCGGCGGTGGTCTGCGCCCGGCTCCCGCGCTCCTCGGGCCGCCGCTGAAGAGAGACTTGGGCAAACTTTCGGGCTTTCCCCCCCACACCCTGTGGGCCCCGCCCCCGCCTCGGCCCGGGTGGTCACCGGGGGCGGGGGGCATCCGGGTCCTCAGTCACCTGACAGGACACCCCCTCCCCCAGCCGGGGGGGCGTGTTCCAGGCTCTTTGCCCAGAGGCCTAAAAATCCTAGCGGGTTGGAGACCAGCGAGGCCGGCGTCTGGTCCCCCACAGCCCGGGAGCGGTGTCGGCCGAGGCGACGGGAGCCGAGGCAGCGTGCCCCCTGCCAGCCCCAGAACCGGGGCCAGACCAGATGCGCGCCCTTTCTCCAAAAAGAGCAGCGTCCGCGAAACTGTGGGCCTCCTGGCTGGGCTCATACTTGGAACGGAACCTTTGGGTTTCCTGGGTAGAACTTAGGCAGTTGCTACGGGAGGGCTGGTTTTGGAGCGGAACCGGGCCTATGCATCTCCGTCACGGGGAGAGGGAGGAAGGTGGTCCTGTTCGGTTTGGAAAAGCCTGAGGGGAGGCAGTGGCTGCTTTTTCCCGCCGCTTCTTTTGTCCCGAAGCTGAATTTTGGAGGTCTGTGTGCGTGGGCAGATACCCAAAGCCGGGGCACGGAGAGGGGCCAGACTCCCCTTGTCCTTGGATGCACGTTCTCAAGAGCTTGGCTCCCAGGAGGCCAGCCTCACTGCTTTGTGTCAGGTACTGTTCAAGAGCACGCAGCCAAATTGGGGTCTAGCCCTTTGTGTCCTGTGGCCTGTGTCCCGTAGCTGGAGGGAACCAGGAGTGGCTACTCTTGATTTCCTGCCTCTTTGCCTTCCCAGGCCTGACCTTGGCTGCTTTTGCGAAGGAGGGAGGTGGGGGATTTTGAAAAACCCCAAATCCTTCAGAGTGTTATTCCCCTGGGCGCGTGCTTGTGCTGTGGCCGGATGGGCCCCAGCTCCGCTCTCCGTTCCCCCACCTCCAAGTGTGAGGGGTGATTTGTCTGCAACCCCAGGCTGTGGGTTGCTAACTGCAGAGACCCCCAGAGACTGATGTTAGAGCCAGGTTCAGAATTAGGTCCATGTGTAGGAAGCGGGTTCAGGAAGTGACACCCCCAAGGGAAGGTCCCACAGACCTCCTTGGCTGTGGTGTACCTGCCTGAAGATGGCTGAGAAGATTGGGAGGAAGGAAGGTCTTACGGTGAGGCAGCCGTCCTCAACTACAAACTCCAGATCTGACACAGCTGCCGAACTTCCACACGGCAGCCGCCTTCCTCGGTGCCCCCGTCAGCCCTGTCAGCCATTGGGAGAAAATTTTAGTTATTTGAGAGACTGGATTCCAAAGTGGAGGAAGGACAGACACTGCAGAGAGCTGGGATGGCCCTGGAAACATCACCCAGGCATCAGACTCCAGGCGCAGCCCCTTCCATGTTTCTGTGGTGCTCTGTGTGCTCGCTCTCCTGAATTGGTAGCATGGGCTGGAGGTTCCCAGATAGATAGACTTCTCCTAAGTAACAAGCTGCATTTCAAACCGTGCTCGTGACCAGCAGGCAGTACGTGCAGCACAGCGGTTGACGGCAGGGTTGGATTTGAAGCCCGTGTATATTAGTTGTGTGTCCCCTGCAGCTAGCTACTTCTCAGAGCTTTAGTCTCCTCATCTGCGAAGTGGGAGTAATAATACATCCACTATATTTTGTTGCTCTGGGGGTTAAATGAGAAGATTAAAACAGCTAGCACAGTGCCCGACACATTGTAAATGTTTAATAAGTGTAAGCCGTTATTAATGGTAACAATAATGATCTCCTGGACTGGGACTGTGTGGCTGCAGAAGAGGGTGAGGGTGAGGGTGTCGGAAGGGAGGAGGATGGGGCCCCAGTTCCCACTTCACTGAGATCACTACCCGGAGACGGGAGGATATGGTTTTGTTTTGCCCTGACCCAACTCCTCAGCTACCCACCTACCACGTAGAACAGTGGATAGAGTAAGTATAAGGAGATGTGCACATCTGGCTCATGAGTGGGTAACTTTCTCGTTTGTACGTTGGGGCATGTACAGAAGGAATGGGTGTGGAGAGGCAAGAGGCTAGTCCCACGATGTCTCAGGTGTTTGGGGATGGAGGCAGGAATGCAGAGGACCTGATGACCCCCAGCCCCCAATGGTGGGTCAGCCAGAGAGGTACAAATTCAGTGATCTCATCAGTTAGCTGGGATTTGAGAGGCCTGGAACGTGGGCAAAGGATGTGGAAGGGGCCCTGGCCCTTTGATTTTGGAGGCCCGGATTGAAGGATTCCGGGTGAGAAGGCTAATGGACACTCGTGTGGCGTTCAGACCTTGCAAACAGAGCCTCGTGCTGAAGCTGCCCCATTGCTGCCTATTCATGGGTGCACCTCATTGTGGGGTTCTGATCCCTGCAGCCCCCGTCTGTGGGTTCTGAGGAAGTTTAGACTCCCAGCAGGGCCCCTTGCCGTCTGGCCTTTTCCTGCTGACCCTGTAACCTGGCCAAAGAGAGAGAGAGACACTTCTGGGACCCTCAGGGTGTCCGTGGCCCTGAGGAGAGACTGGGGTTCAATGAAAGTGCCCGGCACTCATGTAGAGCAGGGGTCCCCAACCCCCGGGCCATGGACTGGTACCAGTCCTCGGCCTGTGAGGAACCAGGCCGCACAGCAGGAGGTGAGCGTGGGCGAGTGAGCAAAGCTTCATCTGCTGCCCCCCCCCCCCATCGCTCGCATTCCCGCCTGAAACGCCCCCGCCCCCCGTCAGTGGAAAAATTGTCTTCCTCGAAACCAGTCCCTGGTGCCAAAAAGTTTGGGGACCGCTTATGTACAGGACCTCAACAGGACCTCATTCTGGCCTAACCCTGTGCCCTCTCGCTTTATCCTGCACTTGTGAGACGGGGCTGGCAGGTGCTCACTTCTCCAGTGGGAGTTTGGCTTAAAAGAGGGGTGGGGAAGTGCCTTGGTGCTGGTTGTCACGGTGGTGTGACAGGAACCAGGTCAACGTTGGGCTTTTTATGTTATAGATACTGACTTAAATGAGCACAAAGCAATTACAGACCTCCTGCTGAGTGCTACAGAGACTTTTCATCATGTTTTCTTGGTTTATCCTCTAAAGGGCCTGGAGTACCACCCCACTTTACAGATGAGGAAATAGAAGTGTAGGGAGTGAATTGTGCTGCCATGTGACAGCCTCAGTTGGACCCGGCTCTCCAGTCAGTGGCTGGTCGGCCAGTCCCAAGAGGACTCAGAGCCCCGGGATTGTGCTGTGAGTGGTCTCAGGCCCCCGTTCTGTGGTCTGCGTTGCACCTCTGAGGAGAAACCTTTGTGTTCGGACTGTTCCTTACAGACAGCCTCAGCCTCTCTAGGCTCTGGCTGTACACTTTTCCCTCAGGTGCCTTCTGGGATGAGAGGTTCAGTCAAGGGTCATTGTGGGTACAGTGGCTCGGGTGGAGGCTCCACGGTGGGCTCTGAGTGCCATCCAAGCGTATCTGTGGGAACTTTTGCAGCCCCAGCCTTTCGTCTTTGATTCTTACATTGACACCCTTCTAGACGCCAGGCTTTCTCAGGTGGTGAATGAAAACAGGCCCTTGCCCTTAGGGAAACTAAAGGGGACAATAGAATGGTACCTTTGATGCCAGGGGTGGGGGATGGCAGAAGAACGCAAACCGCCTGGACAAGGCAGTCAGGCTCACAGGGTAGGTGACATTGGTACCAGCTGTCTGAGGCCTGACCCCTGTGGCTGTCAGACTGCTGAGGAGATAGACCACAGGGCCAGCCCTGAAGGCTGGGCCCAAGGTGCCCGAGGAGGGCAGGCCTGTATCATTGGGGATTTTCTTTGTGCTGGCTGGTTGCTCCCGGGGGGAGAGGGGTGAGAGCACATGTCCGGATCTCCAGAGCTAGCCATCCTCGCCTGTGCGTTTCCTGTCTGACTAGTTTTTCCAGGGGAAGTCAGACCTCTTAGTGTTTCCTCAGCCCCCCAGGCTTGCCCTGATGTGTGGGTTTCCAGACCAGCCCGGCCAAGCTCTCTGTCCAGCTGGGGCTTTTTCTTTCCTGTGAACCTAGGAAAGGGGCCTGCTTCACAGATGCCTGGAAGAGCTGAGCACAGCAGCCCTGGGGCCCCCAACACCTCCACCTTCTCTGTGTGTGTGCGCGTGTCCACACAGACGTACGCAGATGCATAGGCTTGAGTTACCAGTTAGAGAGCTTGGTCACTAGCTTGTTTTGGGTAGCCCCTTAGAATGGGGGGCATTTATTTGCTCAGTAAATATTGTGTGAACACCTCTTATTTGCCCAGTGCTAGGCACTAAGGGTTCAAAAGATGGATAAGACTTGGTCAGTGGCATTGAGGGACTCCCAGACTCCTGGAAGAGACAGATTTGGGAACGTGTAATTATAACCCTGTGTGTTATGTACCTAGAGGTCCATACTGAGAGCTTTCTGAGTGCAGAGTAACGAGCTCTGCTCAGCAAGCAGGGGGGTCGAGAGGAGAGAGCCGGGAAGGCTTCACACGGAAGGTGGCCGGGGAGCTGGGCCTTCCTGAGTGGTTGAGGAACTTGCCTGTGCCCTGGCTGAGGCCCTGGGGATCGCTGTGCAGGGGTTGGGCTGGGGGCAGCGTAGGGAGGGCCATGGCATGCTGTAACTCGTGGGTTGTGCTCTGTTCTGTAGGCCAGCTGTCACCAGAGGCTGAAGCAGGACTGTCCTGTGTTTGTCTGGGAGAGGTTGAGGAGGGAGACCTGTGAGCCACTTGCAGTTTGCAGGAGAGACCTGATGGGCACAGCACAGCCTCCTTGCGAGGCAGGCGGGAGGCGGCAGTGATGGAGGGGAGGGGAGGGGCTGGGGCTGGAGGGAGGAGACAGTAGAGCCAGGGTAGCTTAGCATTCGGGCTCTGAACTCTGACTGCCTAGGTTAAAATCCTGTTGTGCCGCTTACTTGCTCTGTGACCTTGAGAGGGTTGACTTTATCTCTCTGGACTCCTTGTTTATAAAAGAGGGATAGATTACATTTTTCTCATAAGGGAGTTGCGAGGATTCGGAGAGAGTCTGCAAGATGCTTCGCGTGGAGTGTAGCACCGTGTAAGTGCTTCACGCATGGGAGCCCTGACGAGGAGGAAGGTGAAGATTAAGTTGCCCAGGAGGACCTGTTAGTGGAAGGGAGCAAATGTACCTGTGGTATTGAGGGGGCTGGCCACTAAGCGCTTTGATTCGGAGACAAGGAGCCACTTAGCCTCTTTCTTGAAGCTCTCAGGAGCCCCTCTATCATCAGGGCTCTTTCCTGCCACTGACTTTTGCAGGGTGCCAGGGCAGTTGGCTGTGAGCAGCGGTTTTGGTATCATATGAAGATATCAGATTGGCCTATTTCTGAGAACGTCGCCCTGAGAAATGCTACCTGAGCACCTTGGTGGGAGACCCCTGTCTTCCAGGAAGTGCTTTAATGCCAGCACGTCAGTGTGCTAGGGCCTGCCTTTGCCTCTCCCATCACCATCCCTGTCGGTCTCCGTTAATTCAAGGCATCTCTTCCCACTCTGTGCCCTTTTCTCTGGGATGTGGCTTCAAGGAAGTCAGCGGTGGCTAAGGTAGAGGGAGGAAGGGAGGCCTAATGTAGCAAAGGCCTGATGTTAGGGGATAGGAGACGTTTTCCCCTCTCTGCTCCCTCTCTTAGAACTGCAGAAGTCAGTGGGGACTTTGAGGGGAGTCCCAGGAGGAGGGGAGTGTTCTGGAGCTCCTAGTAGAGTGCTTTGTTTAGAGAAGCATGGCGCCCGGGCTTCTCTGGGGGGAAATCTTTGAGAGCAGCATGGTATCAGGTAATAAGACTCTAGGTGGAGCCCAGGGTGAGGAGTGGCCTCCAGCAGCTGTAGCCAGAATCAGTCAGATTTGGGTCTGAGTCTCAGCTCTTCCTGTGACCTTGGGTACACGTCACTTTAACCTATCTTAAACTGATCTTCAGCTGTAAAAATCATTTCTCCCTCACGGAGCAGTATACTAACAACGGTCAAATAGGTTTTGTGTGAGAGGGCTCAGCACAGCATGTTGCACTCGTGGGTGCCTAACAACTATTTGTTTCCTTTGCTTTCACCATAACTAACTACAGAGCTCCAGTTCTTCTGTCCACCACGAAGCTGGATGCCGTGGCTGCTCTGACAGCCTGGGCTAGAAGTCTGTTTCCTACTTCTTTTCTTTGTTCCCTCCCTGAGTCTGTACACAGAGGTCGGGGGCAGGAGAAAAATTAGGTACTTGAATAGTGCATTAGTTCATGGAGCATTTTCTCATCCATTGTGTTGTTTGAGCTCCACCACAGCTCCACCTGAGAGGTGGGAATGATAGGCTCTCCCTTGTAGATGAGGAAACCAAGGCCCCAAGGCTAAGGTGCCCAGCAGGTTCATGGTAGTGCTGGGACGAGAGCCTGGAACTTCTGATTCCCACTGCAGTGTTCAGTTCATTCCTCCACTCTGGGGAAGTGACAGTAAGGTGGGTGTTCTGCGGGACCAGAGTTGTTTTACTTTATGTGGACAGAGCTCCCTGATCTCTCCTCTGCCCTCTGGGCAGATGTGCTGGTCGATGCGCCCAGGCCCCCTTCCTGGCACGCTGGACTCAGAGCCTCCATCGGGACCCTCTGCTGCCCTCGGCTTGCCACAGCCCCCATCGAGATGCTTCTCTCCCTGCTGCGGGGGCCAAGGTAGCAGAAGAGCCTTGCCCTGACTTGCTCTTACTGGGCTGTGGTGACATCCGCACTGAGCCTCTGCCAGGGCAGTGGGAGTCTGGGCTCTGGGCTCTAGGTGCCCTGAGAAGGGCCTCTCCAGGACCCCAACGACAAGCTGAAGCACATGCCTTCGTCCACATGTTCCTTCGTTCATCCCACATTTAGTGTGGTCTTAGCTCTTGTGTGTTAGGTACGCTGAACCAGACATGATGACTCCAGCCTCTGACTTGTTCACTGTGGCAGTAGATCTCTAGCATAGTGAGCTTTCCATATCACCATAGCTACTCTTTCCTTGAAGGAAAAAAAAAAAAAAAAGCCCTGAAAACGGCTTTCTTGGGCCCTGTGGCACACTGAACAAGTGAGGTGCCACTTGTGCCTCCCTGGCTTTGGACTCTGGCATTTGCTGACGTGCCAAGCACTGTGGAGTCTAGCGGTAAACATAAAGGTTAAGGCACATACAGCCAGAAAGAAAAAATAACGGCGGGGTCCGGGCACGCTGAGAAGGAAACAAGCCAAGCTTGCTCTGTCGGTCTGGAGAGATGAGGGTGTGCTGTGTTCATCTCCATGGCTGACGGCAGCCGAGGCTTGGCTCTCCCGTAGGCCATATGTGTGCGCCGTGGCGAGCCACCCCACTGTTTCCGGAGGGGGGCCTTGGCGGCTCTGGGTCTGCCCCCAGGTGCAGAGCCTCAGCACTCAGGGCAGATTAGGCTGGAGGAGGATTTGGGGAAAGGAGGCCAGGGAGGAATTAGTTCCTGTGACTTGAGCACGGGGTACAGTGAGGGTGGCCCCGCTGTTGTGGCAGGTAGGCTGCAGCCCTTGTGGGTCAAGAGGCTGCCTCGGCTGGGGTCTCGGAAACAGAGAACTTTGTGTTCTCACTCCGAGGTATTATAGCTGTGCCCTTGCCTAATTGTATCTCTCCGCCTTCACCCCAACACACATACCCCTGCTTGAGCTGCCCCCGAGCCACAGCTTCCTGCCATCACCCCAGAGTTAGAGCCGCTCATCACAGCTGGGTGTGCTGGGGCCTCCAGAGGGAGCGGAGACTGAGGCTGCCTCGAGAGAGTGCCCTCAGCCCTAGAGGAGAGGGAAGAAGTGTGAGAAGGGGGAGGTCCTTGGATATGCTGGGGCTGGGGAAGAGAGGTGGTGGGGACGGTGCAGGTGGTCGCTTTGGTGGAGGCTGAGGTCCCAGGAGATGCGGCTCGGAGAGTCTCTGCTTGCATTCCTGCCGCAGTTCTTGATGGTCTCCCTCTCCTCCTTGTAAGACTAGTTCCTTTTGAGGAGGTGCTTGGCTTGCCTTTGAGAGGCTGCAGTGGCTGAGTGCCCAAGCACAAGTACTAGGTCTCTCCCCGACTTGTCACCTCTAGGAACCAAGCCTGTCCTCGGGGAAGCAGGGAGGGCTCCTTTTTATAGCCCACATGTAGGCTTTGTGTATAGGCTGTGCTGCTTCCTTCTGGGCCCTTCCCGGTGTTGGCCGGTGGCCCTGGCTTCAGCAAGACTAAGGATGAAGAATACATGGGGCAGGGCTTTCTCCTGCAGGAGACTGGCATCTCCCTTGCTGAGCCAGGCCTGGCACAAAGCAGCCTGGAGTTAGGAAGCAAGAAAAGAAGGTGACCCAGTCCTTGATCCTGGGAAGCTTGTGATCTGGAACGTGCAGAAAACCGTGAAAGCCCAGGGCCGGCAGGAGACAGTTGTGCCTGAAGTGCTGTTGGCTGAGCACGGGGCTCCAGAGAGAATCAGCCTGCCACTGTGGGTCGCTCCCCCTGCTGGCTAGCAGGCTGGCGTTGGCTAGAGGATCGAGGCGTGGGCTCGGTGAGGAGTGGACGGTCTGACCAAAGCTCCAGGCCCTGGTGGCAGACATCTGACCAGAATGGTAAGGCGTTGGGCCACGGAGAGTTGGACCGCTTGTTTGTGTGAGACCTAATTCTAACTCATCGCGGGTGGGCCATTCACACTGGGGTTGGCTTCCTGTTTTCTTGGATACCTGGGGACGTGGCTGAGCTGAAATGTCCTGAAGGAAGTGGTTGTTTAAGGGGCGCCCCCCAGGTCCCAGTGTCCTTGGCCTGGCCTTGCCCTTGCAGGGGTAGGGCACTGACCATACTGGGACTCTGGCTGTGTAGCTGTGGTTGTGTGGTGGGTGAATGCAAACCCCATGGGATTGTGTGACTTCAGCCTCAGGCCCAGAGAGTGTGGGCCCGAGTTCATGGAGTGACTGACCCTAGGAAGGAGGGGAGGAGTTGCCCACAGGTCCCAAAGGCTTCTGCGCCTACTTGAAGGTAGGAGGTCAGCTGGGAAGTTGGGTAGCGACAGGGGCGGGGGGCGACGAGTCCCTCTCTGAGGCTCTGAAGACCCCTTCCCCCTGTTTGTCCTCCGGTAGCTCTCCTATTCTGACCCTAACACAGTAATTGAGTATAATGTGCCTGTGTTCGCCTGTCAGTCCCTAACTGGGGCTGGCCTTTCTTGGGAGCTCTTAGCATATCCAGCAAGGAGGTTAGAAAACGTAGTATATATCGGTTTGTCCGGGGTTACTCAGAGCCTCTTGAGGCCAGCAGTAAAATAACAGAGAGAGTCCCCTCCAGTGAGAACACCTGATGCCTAGACTGTTCCTTGAGGGTGTCCTGGTCCCTGGCCTGAGAACTGGCCCACACTGGAAGGGTGAGGCTCTGCAGGCAGGGGTGGGAGGCTAGCAGGCAGCTGTCTGTGCTACAGGAGGTGAGGCCAGGAGCTGTCTTAAGAGCGTGGAACCAGGGAATTAAAATCAGGAAGGGCAAGTCCCAAGGTAGCCACTCCTCTCAATAGGGGAGGTGATTTTGAAGAATCTGAACTGGGCTTCCTGGGGAGGCAGGGAGTGGGTGTTCCCTTTCACCTTGGAGTGAGGTCAGAGAGTAGATCACATACTGGGGCCTTGGCTCCCCGGGAAGCAAAAGGAGGATGGGAGAGTGGCTTGGCTTGGGCTGGTGTTGCCCAAAGGGAGTGGCCCACTGAGGAGAGGCTGGACCAAGCAGCTCTAAACCGGGAGAGCAGGTGGGTGTACAGGAGAGGGCGTCTGAATGAGCAGGCCTGTGACCTACTGACCCTTGTCATTGTTTAGAACGTCTCCAACCTAATCAGGGTTGACTCTGTTGGGGGTTTGAGGGCTGGCCCCATATGTCCCCCAAAGAGGGAAGGGCCCATGGTGACAGTAACAGAAACCAAAGAGGCGGGGAGGCAGGGCCGGGGTCGTGAGACAGCATGGGGGTCAGCAAGCTCCACAGGGGAAGGCCTCTGCCATCCCCCTCCCACCTGTACCCCAACTTCAGCCCCTATCACTCAGCCCCCAGCCGGAGGCCCCTATCATTTCCTTTCAGGAGAGGGCCCCAGAGTTTTTCTTTCTTCTCCTAACAGTCCATTTCCTGCTAGGCACTGGGGCATTGACGCCAACAGGCATGGAGCTTATGCTCCAGTGGAGAAGGCAGTCAGTCAAATAGCCTTAAAATACACAGCGTTCCCACTCATCTAGGTACTAGGTAAATGTGGTTGTGAATGATATTAGAAAAGCCAGTAGGACTTGTTCAAGGATTAGATTGGAGGGGGTGAGAGAAAAAATGTTAAGCATGATTCTGAAGAGTCGAGTCTATGCACCTCTTTGGAGGTGGTGCTGTTAGCGGACCCAAGAGGTGTGGCAAGAGGCCTCGTTTTTGTGAGGGGTTGACTTTGAGGCGAACAGGTGGAGACAGCAAGTAGGCAGTTGGTTTGAAGGGTCTGAAGCTTACAGTCAAGGAGTAGGCTAGAGCTGTGTTTGTAAATTGCCTGCATTGACACTGACTGGGGAGCAGGGAGAGCATCGGGAGAGGTGAGGCCCTTGGCATGGGGCCTTGATGAAGGCCAGCGTGGGGACAGGTGGGGATAGGCCTGGAGCCCAAGAAGAAGCAGGAAATCAGGAGAGGAGAAGTCAAGGGCAGAGCTTGCAGCAGGAGGGAGGGTGTAGACAACCGTGTTGATTGCCCTGAGGGTCAGGAAAGAGGAGGCTAGAAAAGTGACTTATGCTTAGTACTCTGGTTCTCCAGGTGGCCTGAATGTACCATGAGGAGCATTTCATTGGGCCTTTTGAGATCCTGGACACTCCAATACCCAGCCCTGCTGGGCCCTCATCCTCTTCCCTGTAGCTGGGAGCCTGGCAGACACAGGCCATCTAGAAAGAACTCGGGCAGCACCAGCCTGCAGAGTGGGCAGACGTCAGCATCCAAGGGACTGCCTGGGGCGTCACGTGGGCTCGGGCAGAGAAGCTGGAGCAAGCCCCCTGTTGCACCTGACCCCACTGTGGTGTTGATGGCCAGTGGAGGCCTACCTTCCCTCCCCTCTCATCCATGAAACTCTGAATGCCCTTTTCCCCAAACCCCCAGACTGCTGCATCGATGCCTTGGCTTCTGTGATCCTCCCTGACAGACCCGGACAGGCCAGTCCTCCAGACCTGCCTTCCGTGGACAGAGTGGTCCGAGACTTCCCACATCCAGCTCCTCACTTTCTCTGGCTCTCGGTGCCACAGACACCTCCCTGTTGTTCTACTCTTTGCAGGACCTCATAGTTATCTGCTTCCCCATCTGTTTCCTCCACCGGGCAGGAGCTTTCTGGCTTTCTCAGGGGCAGGAACTCCAATGCCTTACTGATCTCTGTTTATCCAGGACCCATCCCAGGGCCTGACGTGGAGTAGACAGACATTTGAAAGTTTGATCCCGGTGATGGAGTGAAAGAACAAGCCCAGTAGATAACTGCTCATCTCTCTCCCAGCTTTGAGTTCCTTGGGTGGGGCTTCCTTGCCCTTCCTTCCTTTGGAGCCAGGGCATGCTGTTCCCACCCCTGAAATGGATGGGATTAATTTTGCATCTTAGGGAAGAGGGCTGCCTGCCTGAATGGTGTGAAGGCTTGCTGGGCTGCCCAGCTTTTTCTCTGCAAACCCAAGTTCAGGGTGTGTGCTGCTGTGGGGCCGCTGCAGAGGGTCCCAGTTCTACATGAACTACCATGTGACTGTGACAAGACCCTTGGGAGCCTCCATTTCCTCATTGCTCCACAGAGGAGGTTCACCTAGAATCTAGACTCCAGATGATTCATGAACTGGCGAGGATCCTTGGCAGCTGTGACCTGAAGCAGTTAGTATGTAGGAGTGCAGGGTTCCGTGTAGGAGGATCCCACAGATCCCCATCCAACTGTCTGAATGGCCTTTTCCTGTTTATTAAGGTGGGAGAAGGGCTGGCTGCTCTTCTCGGTCAGGTGTTTGGGGAACAGTGATGGACGAAACCCCAACCGGGAACAGATGCTGAGCTCTGCCCTGGGTGTGCCCTGTACTCCAGGGTTTGGCTAGGCCTTCCCTGTTGCATCTGGGAAGGGGTTTAGTCCTCTCGCCCCTGCTGGTCTGGTTTGAAGGTGCTGCTGCACAGGAATGGGAAGGAGATAAACTCTGGCCTCACCTTCCCTTTGCTGCATGACCCTGTGACCCTGGGTCTCTGAGTCAGGATCCGTCCTTTGTAAAATGGAGACTGAGAGCTCCCCACCCCTCTGCTCTCATCTTTCTCCCTGGGAGCCGCTCCAGACTGTTGTGTTGGGCGGGGATAGGGGGGCTCTCATTCCTACTCCTTGAGCAGTAGGTGGCCGACATGGAAGCTGCTGGCCATCCCAGGCCCTGGCTCCTGCTGCATCAGACTCCTTTCCCACCTGTGTGCAGGTTCTGTCTTGTCTTCTCTTTGGCCACCTCCATCCTTCTCCTTCCAAGCTGTGAGGCTCTGTATAATCCTGGCCGATCCAGGCACCCTAGGGTGCAGAGGCCTCTGGCTCCCTGTGTAGGGCAGCAGAGGTGCAGAGCTGGGAATCAGCTGGTTGGCAGTGCGCTTCCCTTCGTGGATTCCTTTCTCCATCTCAGCGTCCTCTGGGGGAGAAAGTTGAGCTCCATTTGTGCTCTCTCCGGCCCTGATGTGTAGTTTCTTTGGAGGGTGGTACAGGAGGTGCTGACTTGCGGGATGGGGACTGGGAGTGGCCCATCTGTTTGGCCCAGGCTGTATGTGGAGAAGATGTGATTGATGAGAGAGCGTTTCTGGGAAGGTCTGTACAACTCTCCCGACCCCTGGGACCCGCTCTTTTGAATCTCCTGGTGGCCTTGGCTTAGACCCAAGCAGGGCGTGGTGCTCAAAGAGCCCTGCCTGTTCTCTTTTGTTTTCCCCAAAGCACCATTAGCTTCCCATGGTTCCCACCGGCTACAGGAACCTGTGTACAGGAACCTCCCAGTGTTTTCAGATTACTCTGGCCCCTGGGGTGGTGCCCGCGCCCTCCCCCCTGCACCCCGTGTCTGGTCCTTCTTTCTTCTCTCCACATGGTCACCCCACTGACCACTGGATTTGCATATTTGTTGGAGCTCCTCAGCCTTTGTTGCCCCATGGCACCACCTCTTCCAGGAAGTCATCCCTGATACCCTCTTTGAGCATCTGTGGCCTCTTAGATAATTAGCTCTGGAGTCTAACTCTCGTGTGTTCATTCCTGCTTCTAAGCACTCTGTAAGGCATTTTGAAGCCTCCCCAGGGACCTGGGTTTGGGGAATGGAGAGGAGGCAGATGTGGTTTCTTCCTTGTGGAACTCACAGGTCAGTGGCCTTGACACCAAGGAGGCATCAGATGGTGTGACCAGAATGCGGAAGCACCAAGTATGCCACGGGACCAGGCCTGATGGAAACTTGAGTTGAGAAGGTGGGCCTGGCACATGCAGAGGCTCAGAGGTAGGGGGAGCGCTGGGAGCGGATGTGGGGCTGGGGTCTCTGGATCTCGTGGCTCTGACTGGACTTGGGCCCTTTTGAGGAGTGCTGAGCTTTGCCCACCTTCCTCCAGGACACGCTGCAGGGCTGGGCGTGCACAGCCCACTGTCAGGGGCAGTGAAAACCCCAGGGGAAGGGACCTGTCCCGATAACATTCACTTACCTCTTTCAAGCTTCCTAGATGTTTTTTAAAAAACTTTGGTATTGGGCTTCCCTGGTGGCGCAGTGGTTGAGAGTCCGCCTGCCGATGCAGGGGACACGGGTTCGTGCCCCGGTCTGGGAAGATCCCACATGCCGCGGAGCGGCTGGGCCCGTGAGCCATGGCCGCTGAGCCTGCGCGTCCGGAGCCTGTCCTCCGCAACGGGAGAGGCCACAACAGTGAGAGGCCCGCGTAACGCATAAAAAAAAAAAAAAAAAAAAAAAAAAAAACTTTGGTATTTATCATGACTTACAGCTATTTTAAGTTGTAAAAAGTATTTACATGCATTTTTATACGGTTGGTTTCTTTTTTTTAAATTAATTTTTGGCTGCGTTGGGTCTTCGTTGCTGCGTGCGAGCTTCAGTAGTTGTGGCACACGGGCTCAGTAATTGTGGCTCGTGGGCTCTAGAGCGCAGGCTTAGTAGTTGTGGCACACAGGCGTAGTTGCTCCGCAGCATGTGGGATCTTCCTGGACCAGGGCTCGAACCCGTGTCCCCTGCACTGGCAGGAGGATTCTTAACCACTGCACCACCAGGGGAGTCTGGTTAGTTTTGAATTTCCTGGTGGCCTTGGGGAGAAACGGTTAGTTTCTATTGCAGTTTCCACCAATTAATTTATGCACTTAAAGGGAAGACTCTCTTAAGAGAAATATTTTGGCGAATGAATGCATGTTTCATGTCCAGAAATTTGTGATATGTGTCATTTCGTTTTTTTGTGTGTGGTGGTGCTGGTGGTTTTCTTGACCGTATCTTCATCATTAGGGGGTTTAATTTTCAGTATGTCCTCTTGTCCCTTTCTAGCAAAATCACCTTGCTGACTCTGTGTAGTTCTCTGTCTGCATGTGAAGGGTTTATGGCAGGCCCACCCCCACTAAGGCCTTCACTTTATCCACAGGCTACCTAAGAGCTGAGAGACTTGCCCGAGGCCCAAGCTGTATCCTCAGAAACAGGATTTGAAACGTGGTGTTTGTGATTTCAGATCTGTTAGCATTCTCTTCTGGTGCCCCACCCTATGCAAGGTTGGGGTATGTGTAGTGCCGGCACGTGTTGGCTAGTGCGTAGGTGAGATGCTGTGACTGCAACAGGCCCGGTGCTGAGGCTCAGGAAGCAGCCTCTGGCTTAGAGCGTGTCATGTCCATGTGCACCCGATGTGAACTCGGAGGCTCCACAAGTCCCACTCTTCCCCCATGGTGCCCCACCCCTGTGAGACCCTTTTTGGAGCTGGGGAAATGGCTACTTGGGTTCTTTTCCTTGGGCCAAGGCAGCTGTAGGCCAGCTTTACCTCGCCTAGGTTTGGGTTTGCCCCCAGCAAAGCCCTGGCAGTGGCTGCTGCTGGCTCACATAGGCCCCATGTCAATGGCACTAGGCACACAGGCAGGGGGCTTCAGACTTCACTGGGACTGGCGGCTCCTGGCAGGGCCCTTATGCAACCCAGTGAGGTAGGAGGAATCCCCAGTTTACTGATAGGGAAACTGAGGCCAGAAGAGTGCGGGACTGGGCTTCCCTGGTGACGCAGTGGTTAAGAATCCGCCTGCCAATGCAGGGGACACGAGTTTGAGCCCTGGTCTGGGAAGATCCCACATGCCGCGGAGCAACTAAGCCCGTGCGCCACAACTACTGAGCCCGCGTGCCATAGCTACTGAAGCCTGTGTACCTACAGCCTGTGCTGCACAAGAGAGGCCACCACAATGAGAAGCCTGCGCACCACAACGAAGAGCAAGCCCCCGCTCGCTGCAACTAGAAGAAGGCCCGCATGCAGCAACGAAGACCCAACGCAGCCAAAAATAAGTAAAATAAATAAATTTTTTTAAAAAAAGAGCGGGACTGCCCAGGACCTCACAGCTAGAATTTAAGATCTGTGTGGTTCTCCTCTGCTGGGCCTGGACAGCCTTCAGGAAGGGGATGGTCAGGGCAGGCTTCCTGAAGGAGTGGGAGGAGGCAGCCTGGCCTGTGAGCAGGCCCTCAGCCCTTAGGGCTGGCATGAGAGGCCAGTCCCTGGTCCAGGTGCGGTGGTCCCTCATTAGCCCAGAGCCTCTTGAGGAGGGCTAGTCTATTTCTTCATGAGAGTTTGTGGGCGATTAAATGCCGGGGACTGAGTCCCCCCTCACCGCCCAGGCTTGTCGCTGTCTGCCAGGGCCTTGCTTGGAATGGTGATACCCACACTGTTCCTTGGGGCCTCTGCGTGGGCCTTGGGGACCTGGTCCTTAGAGGAATGAGCCCTCCACGGCTCCTAATGGGCTGAGCTGGCTGGGTTGTGCTGATGGACCCCCCCAGGCCCTCTAGGGTTTGGGTGAGCTTGCGGGTGGGCCTTTGTCAGAAACGAAAGCCCTACTCCCTTCTGCTGCACATCAGCCCAGCCTGGCTGCAGGCCCCTGGTTGTGGGATCCTGCCCTTGTCCTCAGAGAGTTCCCCCGTCTCCAGCCTAGCCGGGACCTCCCAGTACCACTGGCTTTTCTTTTCCCCATGTCCCTTGAATGTTATTCTCCGTGGTTCTATGTGGGAATGAGTGCTGGGTCGTGGGTTTCCTGCTCCTCTAAACAGTTTTCCTCCCTCCCCCAAGCTCCCAAGTCCTGAGAGGCTCTCTCTTCCTGCCCTTCCTTCAGGTCTGACCCAGACCCTGCAGGGCAGAGGCCGTGCCTGTCCCAGGGGGTCTCCTCCCCTTGATGGCAGTCCCTGGGCAACCGGTCCTGGCTCTCAGGAAGAGGACCCTGCTGTATTTATTCTGGGAGGCGGGAGGGTGGGGCTGAGGTGGGAGGTCACACAGGATGCAGCTTTTAAGAACCTGGTAGCGCCTCTCACCCTGGTGTCTTGTCCTTCCAGCCTGCGGTTGGCTTGATGGACTTGGAGGGCCTGAGGGCCGGGCTGACAGCTCCAGTGGGGAGAAGTACAAGGGGCCTTGTGTGGCCAGCAGGAGCCTGGGAGACTTGGGCGCCTGGCCCAGAGTTGTTGTGTGCCTACCTGGTCCCTGTTTCGGGGACCAGCCTCTTTTGCTTCCGGTATGGTCTCACTGGAAATGTACTCAGGGGCACGGGGCAGGCCACAGGGCACCTAGGACCCGCTGGCAGTGTGTGTTGTGTGTACATGTGTGCGCACATGCAGCACATGTGTGGGGTGCTGCAGGTGGCCTGGCAGCAGGCTTCAGGTTGACCCTGCAGTTGCTTGCCGGGCGGTAGCCACATCGTGGACTAACTGCCTCTGATGACTGGTGGGCAGCTGCGCGGAAGGGCCCAGGCTGTGGACCACACAGGCCTCGTTGGCCTGTATGCGTTGTATGTGTGAGGTCGTGTGCCTGTGTGAGAGGTGTGGGAGCAGGGTGACAGCAGCTCTGCACCGGAAAAGCATGCTGGTTTCTGTTTCAGAGGGCAAGGTTTGTGGTTATTCTGCAGTTTCTGATCTGGGCATTTCCCCTGTTCAGCTCCTCCTTCCATCTTTGGGAACCCTGTCTTCTCAGGCTGGGTCTTTGTGACCCAGTCTCCCTCCCCACCCCCGCTCTGTTTTTACCTGAGCATAACTCTTCATTTTAAAAACCACTCCCATTGTGCTACCCCTCCCCCCAGTGGTGTGCCTGCTTTTTCCGTTGTTTGTTCAGTCATTCAGCAAGCACTGGGTGGCCTTGCCCAGCCTGGGAGAGATTGAAGAACAAACACACACGTAGTGCCCCAGGGTGTCAAGGGCATGATTACTGCAGGAAGGCTCTTCCAAATTGGGTCTTTGGTGAGAGAGAGTGGAGTCTGGGAGGTAGACAGCCCCTGGCTAGGGACCAAGGTGAAATGGGGACAGGAAACACGACAGTTCTTGCCCTCAGTCCAGCTTAGGTGGGATGGAGCAGAGAAGATGGGAGGGCAGAAGTGGCAGTAAATCACTGGAGCCGCATCACAGCGGGCCTTCAAGGCCGGAGAAGGAGTGGGTTCTCCATAGTGAGCAACCTCAGGGGAGATCAGAACAACAACAGCCTATACAGATTTGTAGGCTCAAGAAGGTTGGCTGATTGGTGAGAACTGGGGGGCCCTCAGCTGGAGGACTGGGCCTGTGAGGGTTGCTGAGGGCACGGGAGCAGGGCCCAGGGAGAACCAGCAGTGTTCTGGCAGGGGAGCTGGGCCTGGGGCTGGAGGCGATGCCACTGTTTGAGGTAGGATAGGTGGAGCACAGCTGTGGCTAGAGGGACAGGAAGAAGGCCTTGGGATTGGGCCTCTTAGAACATTCCAGCCGGGGTGCTGTGCACTTCAGGCCAGGAGGGCTCTGGGGGGAGGTGGGCCAGGCAGCATGCTGGCAGCCCTCCTGGCTCCAGATCTTCCGGGCCAGTCTGGGTCGAGAGCATTTGAAGAGGCTCTAGAGCCAAGGGAGTGCTCAGAGTCATTTCTGGCGGCTAAGCCAGGCTTCTCTCTTTTTGACCTCCCTAAATCTGTCTCTTTATCTGGCTGGAAAGTGTGCCCTCTGTGCAGGGTCCCAGCCGGCACCCAGGGACAGTGTGAGTGTGCAGCCAGGCGCTCTCCAGGCCTGGGGTCGCAACCTGTGTGCCTGCTCTGACTGCCTGTGCAGACCACAGACCACCGAAGGAGACAGAGCCGAGGGAGGGGGAGGGAGGCTTGAATGAGTGCCCACCATGTGCCAGGTGGCTGGCACACAGGGCTGGGCGCTCTGGGCTGTTAGGACCTTTGAGCTCAGCAACACCTCCAGGTGCCGCAGTCTGTTACCTGTGTTCACCGAGGGAAGCAGTGGGGTCAGAGTGGTTGTCACTCTGCTGAGGTCGCGCAGCTAAGGTGAGGTGGAGCCCGGGAGTCCAGTCCCAGCAGGCCCACCCCAGGGCCCACACAGGTCTTTTCTGCCGCCCTGCCTTCTAGAGAAATTCAGTCAAGCTCTTTGCTCTAGAGATAGTAAAACCGAGATGGAGGGAAGTTAAGTGAGTCACTCAGTGTCATCTCAGAGGTAGTGGCTGAAGCAGTTCATCTGCCACTCTGACCTGGGTGCTTCCCCAGTCTGTGCCGTGAGGCCAGAATGGGAGCCATCCGTGGGCAGCCGCTGCTCTTGCTGGGTCTTGCTCAGGGATATTTAGGGGGTGAGCCGTCAGGCTGCACCAGTTCTCTTGGCCCAATCCCTCCTTCCTCCTATGGACCCTGAAACCCATTTGGGCCTGCCCAGCCCCAGGCCTGCCCTTGGGACTTTATGATTCAGTTTGTGTACCCTTTTTTTTTTTTTTTGCGGTACACGGGCCTCTCACTGTTGTGGCCTCTCCCATTGCGGAGCACAGGCTCTGGACGCGCAGGCTCAGCGGCCATGGCTCACGGGCCCAGCCGCTCCGCGGCACGTGGGATCTTCCCGGACCGAGGCACGAACCCGTGTCCCCTGCATCGGCAGGCGGACTCTCAACCACTGCGCCACCAGGGAAGCCCTAGTTTTATTACTTTTGTGTCAGGAAAGGGTCCTCACAGAACAGCCGTGGGTCCCCACTTCTCTTTGTAGAGTCCAGCTCTTTCCCAGGTCAGAGTGAACTGCCTATATTGTCACCGAGGGAAGGTACACAGGACGGAGATTCCTGTTCCCGCAGACACTCAGCTTTTAGCAGAGCTCTGTCCTTAGACTCAGCCCAGTTCTCTTCTGTCCCCCAGTAGGACTGAGTGGTCTTGACTCTGCCCCGCTTCCCGGGGTGGGGGGGGGGGTCTCTCTTTGTGGTCCTCCATGAGGAGAGTGTGGGAATGAGTGGGAGACAAGGCTGCCCTCGTTTCAGTGTTAACCCTGAGAGACCTCAGCCTGACCTTGACCTCTTCCCTGCCTTCCTAGTTGACATTCGAGAAATCAAGGAGATCCGCCCGGGGAAGACCTCACGGGACTTCGATCGCTACCAAGAGGATCCTGCTTTTCGACCGGACCAGTCACACTGCTTTGTCATCCTGTATGGAATGGAATTCCGCCTGAAGACCCTGAGCCTGCAAGGTGGGAGCTGAGGAGGTGGAGGAGTTAAGGGGAGCAGCCCCTGGCCCCAGGCTCAGCTCTTTGCCCCTTGCTCATAGCTACGTCTGAGGACGAAGTGAACATGTGGATCAAGGGCCTGACTTGGCTGATGGAGGATACGTTGCAGGCAGCCACACCCTTGCAGATTGAGAGGTAAGAACCCCCCGCAGACGTGCTTAGGGTTGGGGCATCGGGCTCTAGGGAGCAGGGCAGGGACTCAGGCCTCTGTGCCCAGAGCCTGCCTGCTGGTCTCCTCCCTAAGCCTGGGCCTCACTTCGGGCTTCTCTCCCTCCAGGTGGCTGCGGAAGCAGTTCTACTCAGTGGACCGGAATCGTGAGGATCGGTGGGTCCTGCGCTGTGGCTTTAGCCCGGCAGGGTGGGTTGGGGCCGCCAGAGCAATAGCCCACCTCCAGGCAGCTGCCTCGAGAACCGGAGGACCCGCCTCAAGCAGGGTGGGCAGGTGGTTCTGGCACAAGGAGCTTCCTGCAGAAAGCCCTCTGATGGCCTTGTGCGAGCTGGCGGGAGAGGCCAGGGACGATAAGCCACGTGCCCTGCCACTGTGGGCAGAGATAGGCGGTACAGAACTGGCTCTGGGTGTCCTGTAGTTTGTGTGTGTGTGGGGGGGGGGTGCTTTGAAGCTCACGGCTTTGAGGCCATGGTGTGACTACCAGAGGGGCTACAGAGAGGTGCAGGACAAAAGCTGGGTGATGGATGATGAGGACCGTTGACTGGGAGAGAGGTGGACACCACGGAGGGTGTTGAAGAGAAACGTGACGTGACCCGGGTTCAGTTGCACAGAACTGCTAGCTGCGCTTGGAGGGTCCAGGGCAGGTGGAGTGGAGAACTCAGGGAGCAACTCCAACGCTCTGGGTGAAGAAGACTGGGTCAGGGTGGGGTATTAGGAAGGGGTTGGATTTTGGCTAGGCTGTATTTTGAAGATAGAGCCCAATAGCATTTCCTAACAGATTGATTTTGGGGTGAGAGAGGGAGTTGAGATTCACAGCAAAAAGCTTTTTGGCATGAGCATCTGGAAAGGTGGAGTTGCCATTGACTGAGATGGGGAAGGCTGTGGGAGGTGCACACTTGAGTGGGTGAAGTTCTGTGATGCCCTTAGATGTTCAGGTAGAGATATTGAGTAGGCAGGTGTGTAGAACGAGTTCAGGGGAGAAGTCGGGCTGGAGCTGGAACCTGAGGAGCACATAGGTGATTTGGAAGGCCACGAGGCTGGTGATGCCTGGGGGTAACCTTGGCAAGAAAAGGGAAGGAGGCTGGTGGCTGATCGAAGGCCCGTGCTGCCTCAACACTGGGGACTGGGGAGGTGAGGAGAGGAGCCAGCCAAGGGAAGTGGCTGCTCTAGAGTTAAGAGGAAAATCGGAGAGTGTAGAGCCCTGGAAGCCCAGGGAAGAGGGGGTGGTCAGCTCTGCCAGGCCTTGTGACGTGTGGGGAAGACTGAGAGGTGCTCCTTGGACTTGACAGCACAGAGGTCGTTGGTGACCTTGAGGCAGGCAGTGGACAGTGGGGATGGGGTTCAGGAAATGAAAGGAGCCTGGGTCTCTCCTTTAAGGCACTGCTGTGAAGAGGAGCAGAGAAGGGGCAGTGGCTGGAGAGGAAGCAGGGCAGACAGGTGTTTGGGGGGGAGTGGTAACAATCTGCGTGTAATGCTGATGGCAAGGAGTCCACAGAAGGAAAGCTTGATGACGCAGCAAGTTTCCTAACCTGCCCAGTGAGGACCCTGACGGCCCCACCCCGGGTGACTGAGACCAGGCAAGCGCTTGCTGAACAGCGCTGGCTGATAGATAGCAGGACTGCCCAGGGCAGGGCTGGACCCCTCGGGGAGTTTTGGTGCTGCCTGCCAGGCCCTTGGGCAAGAGAAGGAGGGGTGCCCACATTCCCTCCCTGCCACCACCTCCCAGGAAAGAAGGCCTCCCTCTCCCAATCGTGTTCATCCTGTTGCCAGGCCCAGCATTATCCTCCGCCCCATTCTTGGGCAGGGGTGCTTCCCTGTCAGACCCCGGGAGTGTGCTCCATCGCCAGCAGTGGTACTGAGCTGAGAAGGATCTTCCCCCTCCTCCCCTCGGAGGCCCTGACTCCCAGGGGCAGTGGGCGGGAGTCCTGTGAGCTGCCTGCCCCTCTCGGGGAGTTTGAGAATGAGGTGGAAGGAGCCTGGAGGTCCCGCAGTAGTGGCTGCCTCTCTCTGTCCTTGGGAGAGCTGAGGGCCCAGACCTGTGAGCTGAGCGGTGCTGGTGGGAGGGCGGCCCCGAAGATGGGCTCCCCTTGCCCCGCCCTGACCCACTTTACTGAGGCTGGTGACCCCTCCTTGCCAGAATCCTAGACTTTCCTTTGCTCAGCTGAGGAGACCGAGGCCCAGAGAAAGGAAGGGGCTTCCTTTGCTACCCCGTGGCTCTGAGCCAGCCTCACTGTCAGGACCACAGGTCCCAGAGTAGTGTTGTTTACCTGTTCGGCCCCAGGTGGACTCAGCCCACAGGTCAGAGGTTGTGAGAGGTGGGGTGAGGCCACTGGCGATGTCCTTGTTTCCTCAGTATATCAGCCAAGGACCTGAAGAACATGCTGTCCCAGGTCAACTACCGGGTCCCCAACATGCGCTTCCTCCGAGAGCGGCTGACGGTAAGGGCCGGTGGGCCGTCTGCAGGCGGGTGGGGAGGCTGGCTGCCCCAGGCCCTGCGGGAGGCCTGACCGGAAGTGCCGCTCTGCCTCGCAGGACCTGGAGCAGCGCACCAGCGACATCACCTACGGGCAGTTTGCTCAGCTGTACCGCAGCCTTATGTACAGCGCCCAGAAGACGGTGCATGAGCCACCTACCCCCACCGCCCCTACCCTGCTGTCCCACCCCAGCCCCGCTTGCCTCAGCCCTGCTGCCCTGCTTGGGGGTGATTGGGTGCCATTTCTCCAGTTCTTCTCCTCGTGAGGCCTGCCCCTTTCTGTTGCCCCAGCCCTTCTTCCTGAGAGCCCCTTCCCCACGTGGCCTCCCAGGGGCTCTCATGCTGACCTGGTTCTGTCTCCTGCAGATGGACCTCCCCTTCCTGGAAGCCAGTGCCCTGAGGTTTGGTTTGAGTTGGGGAGGTGGGGTTCTCCCTGGGCCCCTTCGTCCCTCCCCTGGTTGATTCCCGATGCAGGTGGGAGGCAGCGGGAGCAGGGGAGCCCTGCTGGCCCATTCCGGGCGGCTGTGCTGGCCGGGAGCTGGGCCCTGCCTTCCCAGGGGCCCCTCATTGTCTGTGGCCCACGCTAGCCAGCCGGCCGCCAGGCATTTCCCTTCTCTCCCACAGGGCGGGGGAGCGGCCGGAGCTCTGCCGGGTGTCCCTTCCTGAGTTCCAGCAGTTCCTCCTCGAGTACCAGGGGGTAGGACTGGGCTGGGGTTGGGCCAGGGTGCTGGCTGAGAGGGGCTGGGCTCACCACGGGATGGAGGCCCCTCACATGCCCCACCCTCCCACCCATCAGGAGCTATGGGCTGTCGACCGGCTCCAGGTGCAGGAGTTCATGCTCAGCTTCCTTCGAGACCCCTTGCGAGAGATCGAGGAGCCTTACTTCTTCCTGGATGAGGTGAGCCCTGCCCCTCACCCTCCATCGGGGAATCAGGGAGCAGACGGGCCCACGGGAGCCCGGCCAGGTCCCTCCCGCAGTCCGTCGTGCCCCCGACCTGGATTGAGCATTCTCTCCCGTGTCACCCTGTGCTGTGGCCCAGGGCAGGGGCTCATCCTCTCTTCTCTCCGCATTTGCTCCTGGGCAGTTCGTCACCTTCCTGTTCTCCAAGGAGAACAGCATATGGAATTCTCAGCTGGACGCCGTGTGCCCCGACACCATGAACAACCCCCTGTCCCACTACTGGATCTCCTCCTCGCACAACACGTGAGTGGCTCCCTTGGCCCACACCCGACCCCGGGAGGTGGGTCTCGCCTGACCACCCCGCCCTGCTTCCCTGTCCAGGTACCTGACCGGGGACCAGTTTTCCAGCGAGTCCTCCCTGGAAGCCTACGCCCGCTGCCTGCGGATGGGCTGCCGCTGCATCGAGTGTGCGTGGGGGCTAGGTTGGGGTGGGGGCGGGGGGAGGCCTGCCCGCTTGACTCTGGTCACCTTGCTTGCTCTCCAGTGGACTGCTGGGATGGTCCAGACGGGATGCCAGTCATTTACCACGGACACACCCTGACCACCAAGATCAAGTTCTCAGACGTCCTGCACACCATCAAGGAGCACGCCTTTGTGGCCTCAGAGTGAGTGGCGTGGCTCGGCTCCGGCTCTCTCCTGGGTCCCCTTGAATGTGCTACCCCCCTCCCTGCCTTCCACCTCCTGCCACCTGCTGGAGCCCACCCTTCCCGAGCCATTCACTTCCTGCACGCTTGGCCCACCTGCTCACTCCGCGGGTCCTTCTCCTCAGCCTGTGGAACACAGTCAAGCTCTCCTCATCCTCAAAAATTAATTCCTTAACCCTGGGCTCACAAGGCCATTGTCCTGCCAGCTCCTCTCCCGTCACAATCCGGAGAATTGTCTGTGCTCCTTGTGTCTCGCTCTGCAGTTCCTATTGTTCCCCACAACACGTGGTCACTAGTCTCTCCCACCTCACTGAGGGGGTCACTGGGGTCCCCCAGTAGCTAACTTTGGAGGCTGCTTGTCACCTCTCCTGACCTTGGGTGTAGGATGTCTCTCCTTGCTGATGGGGCAGCCTCCATGATGAGATCAACTCTGGGGACACCTGTCTGCAACAGTCCCAGCCCTTGGTTTCTGCTGCACCCAAAAGTGCCTCTCTAGACCCCTCTCCTACCCCCCACAGTGGCCAGGGCCTGCCTCTTCTCTGGGGTGACTACCCTCTAGAAAGGACCTTGGGCCCTAGGCTCCTAACACCTCACTCTGTGAGGGTCTGAGCCGTGACTCCTCGGAATTGCAGGATCTGTGTTACGCACTGGTCCCCCACCCTGCAGGTACCCGGTCATCTTGTCCATCGAGGACCATTGCAGCATCGCCCAGCAGAGGAACATGGCCCAGTACTTCAAGAAGGTGCTCGGGGACACACTCCTCACCAAGCCCGTGGACATTGCTGCTGACGGGCTCCCCTCACCCAGCCAGCTCAAGAGGAAGATCCTCATCAAGGTAGGGCTTTGGGGGCCCCACTCCTCCGCTCCAGCTGTGGGTCCAGGCCTGGGTGAGGAGGTGGGGCTCTGGGCCTGGGCCTGGGAAGCCACGTCGTGGCCTGTCCCCCACAGCACAAGAAGCTGGCTGAGGGCAGTGCCTATGAAGAGGTGCCTACGTCCGTGATGTACTCTGAGAACGACATCAGCAACTCCATCAAGAATGGCATCCTCTACCTGGAGGACCCCGTGAATCACGTGAGAGCTGGGCCTGGCTGGGCCTGAGGGGCAGGGTGGTGAGAGGGCTTTGTTCACAGGCCTCGCTCCCGCCTCTTCCAGGAGTGGTATCCCCACTACTTCGTTCTGACCAGTAGCAAGATCTACTACTCCGAGGAGACGAGCAGTGACCAGGGCAACGAGGACGAGGAGGAGCCCAAGGAGGTGAGGGGCTGGCCCAGGGCCGGGGGCCGGGCTGGGGTCAGAGTCACCGAGTGTCTCTGCCGTCGCCCTCTGCCTTGCAGGCCAGTGGCAGCACAGAGCTGCACTCCAATGAGAAGTGGTTTCACGGGAAGCTCGGGGCAGGACGGGACGGGCGGCACATTGCCGAGCGCCTGCTCACAGAGTACTGCATCGAGACCGGGGCCCCCGACGGCTCCTTCCTCGTGCGCGAGAGCGAGACCTTCGTGGGCGACTACACCCTCTCCTTCTGGTAACCCTCCCAGCGCGTGCACACGTGGATCCAACGCCGGCAGGGGAGGCCAGGTCCCACAGTGCGTCACGCGCACACACGCTTGCAGTTAGCGCGGAGCCCCTAGAGGGCCGCCCCCACCTGAGCCGTCCTCAGGGTGTCTCCTGCTTGAGGCCTGGTGCCTCGCCGCGGGTGGAGCGTGGCGTGTGGCCCGGCCTGCTGCTCACTGCCTCCCCGTGTCCCCTCAGGCGGAACGGCAAAGTCCAGCACTGCCGGATCCACTCCCGGCAGGACGCAGGGACCCCCAAGTTCTTCCTGACTGACAACCTCGTCTTCGACTCACTCTATGACCTCATCACACACTACCAGCAGGTGCCCCTGCGCTGCAACGAATTTGAGATGCGCCTCTCAGAGCCCGTCCCGCAGACCAACGCCCACGAGAGCAAAGAGTGAGGGAGGGGATGGGGACGGGGCAGGAACCCGGGGGTGGGGGCCGGGTCTGACTCGGGCCAGTCCACAGGTGGTACCACGCGAGCCTGACCAGAGCGCAGGCCGAGCACATGCTGATGCGCGTTCCCCGGGACGGGGCCTTCCTGGTGCGGAAACGGAATGAGCCGAACTCCTACGCCATCTCCTTCCGGTGAGGGGGTCCCCCTGGAGGGCTGGGGCGGTGCGGGCACGCCTGGTCTGGGCTGCCCTGACCCTGTGTGGCTGTTCGGTCCCTGTCAGGGCTGAGGGCAAGATCAAGCACTGCCGCGTCCAGCAGGAGGGCCAGACCGTGATGCTGGGCAACTCGGAGTTTGACAGCCTCGTGGACCTCGTCAGCTACTACGAGAAGCATCCCCTGTACCGCAAGATGAAGCTACGCTATCCCATCAACGAGGAGGCACTGGAGAAGATCGGCACAGCGGTGAGAGCCTGGGAGGCAGGGCGGGGCAGGCCGCACCTGACGGTCCCGGGGTGCTGTGGATGTGGGGAGCAGAGAGGCCCGGGGGCTGCGGTGCTGCTGGGAGGGCCAGCTAGCCCAGCTGGAGCCAGGAGGGCATCCTGGAGGGAGTGGCCTCCGAGTGGCGTCTACAAGGACAGGCACAAGCTGGCCGGGTGAAGAGGTGGGGGCAGGCGTCCAGCAGAGAGATCCCCGTGGGCCAGGATATGGGGTGCGGAGGTCCTAGGGCTCACACGGGGAGAGGGTCTGCCCGGGGCTGGGCGCAGACCAGACTCTGTCCCCAGGGCAGGGGTGCATAGGCTACAGAGGCGCGGCTGTGGAGGGAGACCAGTGAGGGAGGAAGGCAGGGCTGTGGGGCGGGGCCCCAAGGGCTCTGGGCCAGGGGTGTGGCCCTGGGGAAGAGGAAGGGGTCTAGCGCAGAAGGTCCACTTGAGACTCTTGTCCTTGGACCTGGGTGGCCTAGGCGCGGGCTGCCGCCTGCTGAGGCTGGGGGGTGAGAGAAGTGTGCTGGGGGCCTGGGGCAGGCGCAGGGGGGCTTCAGGAACCGAGACTTTGGAGCCGTGGGCGCGAGGGCAGAGAGAGGAGGGGTGAGGCCAGGCCCCTGAGGTTGGGGGACCCTGGCGGACCAGGTGCGTGAAGGCAGCAGACTTGGTCCGGTGAGGAGGGGTGGGGACACGGAAGCCAGCAGCCTCTTTCCCCTCTGGGCGTTTAACAAAGCCCCTTCTGTCCCGTTTCCAGGAACCCGACTATGGGGCCCTGTATGAGGGCCGCAACCCCGGCTTCTACGTGGAGGCGAACCCCATGCCAACTTTCAAGGTGCAGCCTCGGGCTCTGGGCGCAGGCAGCTGGGGAGCATCTCCAGCTGCCTGGGGCTTGCATTCTCTGCTCAGGGCCACCTGCGGTCTTTGGGGAGAAGTGGTGTTGTGGTCTTCCGAGGCCAGAGAGGGGGTGAGAGGTGTGCGGTTGGTGTACGACCGCGTCTCTCCCGGCGCCGACCCCTCCCCAGCCCTGTTCCTGGGGGTCAGCACCGACCCTTCCAGACTACTCCCCGGGTGACCCCCGTTTTCTCCCTGGGGGCAGTGGGGTGGGGGTGGGGCACGCTGGCCAGAAGACGGTGTACTCTGCCCCTCCCTCCCTCCCTCCCTCCCCTTATGGAGCTCTGTCAGGGCTTTTTTCTAAGGGGTAAGGAGCTGTGCCCTTTTCCTCACCCGCTTTCCTCAGCAGCCATGGAGCCTGGGAGAAGATTCCTTCTCCTACTTTGCAGATGAGGAATGATGGGGTCCCAGGCACACTGCAAGCCTTCCGGTCCCAGAGGAGGCACTCAGCACCCACAGACACTCCCTTCCTAGCCTCCTGGCCTGGCTCCTGGGGCCCCGGGCAGGGGCTTGCAAGGTTCTCCCTGGACCCTGAGGAGCTTCCCTGGCAGAGGCCCTGCTCTCCTGTTCCATCTGCCCTGGAGCCTCCCACAGGCCCCGGCTGAGGACGGTAGTGAGGCTGGGTCACTGGCGGTGGCGCCTGAGCCCCAGCTGGTCAGCCCCAGCGCATGTGCGTGCGGCCGCAGGTCAGGAGAGGAGGCGGAGGGGCCTGTCTGCTTTGACCGGTGATTCTCTTCCCTGCAGTGCGCCGTCAAAGCTCTCTTCGACTACAAGGCCCAGAGAGAGGACGAGCTGACTTTCACCAAGAGCGCCATCATCCAGAACGTGGAGAAGCAGGAAGGAGGCTGGTGAGCCAGCTGAGAGCCCGTGGTGCGGGGCCAGGCATCCTGGGCGCCGGCGGCACGGGCCTGCGCGGGCCCCGAGGTGTACCTGCAGGGCTGCCTTCCTCTGGGGGGGTTGGGGTGGATGCTAGGGGTCAGCATGCTGTGGCTTCCCCAGGTGGCGTGGTGACTATGGTGGGAAGAAGCAGCTGTGGTTCCCGTCGAACTACGTGGAAGAGATGGTCAGCCCTGCGGCCCTGGAACCTGAGAGGGAGGTGAGGCCAGAGCCCCGTTGGTGGGACGGGGCTCCCGTCCCCAGACTCCCTTCCCGTGCACACGCCACCACGGGCAGGGTCAGCGTGCCTGTGCGTGCACAGCCCCTCAACGTGCGGTCCCGTCTGCCCCGCCGAGGCCGCGGTCTCTGATAAACGTGGGCCACGCTCGTGCGTTCACACGCTCGCTTGTCAGATGTATTTCCCGTGTGGGCACAGTGGGCTTGCTGACCGTCCGTGGGCTTTGCCTTCCGCAGCACTTGGACGAGAACAGCCCCCTGGGGGACTTGCTGCGGGGGGTCTTGGATGTGCCGGCTTGTCAGATAGGTGAGCCCCCAGCCCCTTCTCTGCCCCTTAGGGTCACGCAGTCCCTGGTGGCCCTGTTCAGGCCCCAAGGGAGAAAGCCAATGGCCGGACCCCTAAAGGCTGCCCTCACCCTGAGCTCTCCCCATTCCTGGATACACTTGACGCCCAGGCTCCCTTCTTCACCCCTGGCCTTGACCCCTGCGTGCTCGCCCTGCGCAGGCGCTGTGGAGGGTGCCGCTGGCGAGCTGAAGCCCACGGTCCTGATGGGCTGGTCCCTGGGTTGACAGAGGCTTGGGGACGGGGTGGGGAGGGGCACGCGGCCCGGAGTGGCAGCGACTTATTGCTGGTCTGCAGCGTTCTCAGCTGTGAAGTGGGCCTGGCAGAGCAGTGCCGCCTCCTCACGGGGTGTGGGGTGGGGACTCAGGCACGTCTGTCCCCAGCTCTGCGCTCCTCTCCCTCCCTCCCTCCCTCCCAGCCATCCGTCCTGAGGGCAAGAACAACCGGCCCTTCGTCTTCTCCATCAGCATGGCATCGGTGGCACACTGGTCCCTAGATGTGGCTGCCGACTCACAGGAGGAGCTGCAGGACTGGGTGAAAAAGATCCGGGAAGTGGCCCAGACCGCGGATGCCAGGGTGAGAGCCTGCCAGTGGCCCTCAGAGCAGCGGGGCAGCCCCGGGTGGGCAGCCCCCGCTGCTAGGCAGGGATCGGAGGAAACACACGTGGTCGGCGGTATGGCATGTTGAGGGTGTGTTGAGTTTGAGGTACCTGTGGGACGTCCAAGTGGCCCTGCTCAGTGGGCTTTTGGATACCAAGGGCAGAGGTGAGAGGACAGGTCGTGGGCTGGAAGCAGGAGTGGGTGGCCAGGGGCTTAGGGATGAGGTGGTATAGGTTGGGAACCAGGTGTGACCTTTGAGGACGTAGGTTTCAAGAAAGAGAGGCAGAGGGGTCTGATGCGCGGAGGGCTGCAGAGCAGACAGGCAGGGTCAGAATCTGAAAGTGCCTGTTGGGAGTTGGCAGCAGCCGTGTCAGGTCGTGGTTGGGTGGGATGGCAGTGGGCATCACGGAGCGTGGAAGGCAAGGGCGCAGCCTCTGCGGGGCAGGATGGTGGAAGAACGCGGAGCCCAAGCTGGGTCGGGAGGACCAGCCTCTGGAGGAGGGAGGCTCTTCCACTGAGCCTGGGACAGAGGAGGAAGTGCTTGCCAGGGTGTGGGAACTCCTGCTCAATGCCACCGCAGTCATTTGGGGTGGGGTGGAAGGCCTGCAGTACACACCTGTGGCTGCTTTGGAGAAAGGACACCCACGAGCCAAGCCGAGAGGGCTGGGTGCTGAGGATTTTGTCAGGGCAGGGCCCGGAAGGACAAGGCAGAAAGGACCAGGTGGTTGAAGGGATGGATCCTGAGGTCTGGGCTGAGAGGGGAAGGAAGAGTCTGAGAATAGGAGCCCCTTCTGGAAGGAAGTGGGCCTCCAGGGGTCAGAGGAGGGGATGGGGGCACTTGTGAGTGGGGACTCCGTAGCTGAAGTCTGGCCACAGCGAGTATAGGTGGTTGTGTTGAGTGAGTGAGGGGAACTAAGGGGTGAGGCTTCTGGGCCAGGGTGGGTGGGAAGGACGACAGTCCTTAGGACACAGAAGGTAAGCCCGAGTCCCCAGCGAGGTCACAAGGAAATGGGGAGGCGGCCTGTGTGCCTATGTGAGGGAGGCTTGGGTACCGAATGGTCACAGCATCACTGCAGGTGCATCCAGCTCAGGGCCCTGGGGTGTCACTGGGGCCCGGTTGGTGGTGAGGATTCCACTCTCCTAAGTCTTGGAGGGCATGTGTCCTCAGGGGCAGGGAGGAGAGAGGACGTTTCTGGGGTGAGACTGGGGACAGACAGTGGGGTCTGGAAGGTGTGGGTGGGCATGCCCCAGGTGGCTGGGGGCTTCCCTCTCCTGGCGGTGGGGGAGGGGGGGGGAGGGAGGGGTCCGGAGGGGTCCTGCCTAGGCTCAGGGCCTGTGTGTCACCAGCTCACTGAGGGGAAGATGATGGAGCGAAGGAAGAAGATCGCCCTGGAGCTCTCCGAGCTTGTCGTCTACTGCCGGCCTGTTCCCTTCGACGAAGAGAGTAAGGGTCTGGCCCAGGGGCAGTGCGGGGGTCTGGCCCCCAGCAGCGCCCGGGTGGGCGGGCTCTGTGAGCTCTCTCCCTGTTTGGCCCAGAGATCGGCACAGAACGCGCCTGCTACCGGGACATGTCGTCCTTCCCGGAAACCAAGGCTGAGAAGTACGTGAACAAGGCCAAAGGCAAGAAGTTCCTCCAGTACAACCGGCTGCAGCTCTCCCGCATCTACCCCAAGGGCCAGCGGCTGGACTCCTCCAATTACGACCCCTTGCCCATGTGGATCTGTGGCAGTCAGCTGGTAGCCCTCAACTTCCAAACCCCAGGTGAGGAGGTGGCCCATGGGGCGGGGTCCTGCCGGGCAGCTGGGCTGGAGTCCACTGTAACCCGGCTCTTCCAGACAAGCCTATGCAGATGAACCAGGCCCTCTTCCTGGCCGGCGGGCACTGTGGCTACGTGCTGCAGCCGAGCATCATGCGTGACGAGGCCTTCGACCCCTTTGACAAGAGCAGCCTCCGTGGGCTGGAGCCGTGCGCCATCTGCATCGAGGTGGGAAGGGGACGCTCTGCCGGGCTCGTCCCAGCGTCCAGGCCAGGGTGCTGGTTAACGCCATGGGGCACGGGGCACTGGGCTGTCCTGGAGTTCGAGGAAGATGTAACTGTCTTCTGAGGTGGGCGTGTAGCTACCAGCCTCCCCCGTGGGGCTGGGCTCTCTGACCAGCACAGGCTGGAGGCAGCTGGCTAAGTGTGGACAGTGCTTGGCACTAAGGAGTCAGGCTATCCAGTAAGGCCAAGCCATGGAGAGCCACTGCCTGGCAGGAGTGGGCAGAAGACAGGCAGGAAGCTAGTGCCAGTGGTGAGCTAGCGGCCCACCGGCAGGAATCGGCTAGATGGTACTTAACTTCCTGGAACGGGGCTTGAGTGAGACGGAGGCCCCCTGCCGCCCCTCGAGGTCCCGGGGCTCGCTCTGTGATCGCACCCTTGAGGCCCCTGGTGAGCAGCCGTGATGTGGGCAGCTTGGTGCTGTGGGGTTCGGGTGTGGGGCCTGGAGGGAGGAGTGAGGACAGCGTGGGGTGAACCAGGTTTCTCCCGGAGAGGAGCTATTTTTCTGTTCTAGGGGGAAGTAATTTTTAAATTTTCATGTTAAAATAGACATGGATTTCATGTGGAGTTGATTGCAAAAACTCACGTGAAATTTTTGGTTTAAGGCTAGGACGTCTTCAAATGAACTTTTGCCGCGGCAGCTGCCTTGAGAGCCCTGATGACTTGAGGGACTTAGTGGGCAGTGTCCTTGGGGCCCAGCAGAGGGCGCACTGCCTCCGCTGGGTAGTGGGGACTTGGCATGCGTTGGACCATCCTGGGCCCATCTTTGCCTGCCTTACAGGTGCTGGGGGCCCGGCATCTGCCGAAGAATGGCCGAGGCATCGTGTGTCCTTTCGTGGAGATTGAGGTGGCCGGTGCTGAGTATGACAGCACCAAGCAGAAAACCGAGTTTGTGGGTGAGTCTCCTCTCCCCGCTCACCATCCTCATCCTCCAGGGCACTGAAGGCCCCTCCGCACCTGTGATCCGTCTTCTCCTGGCCAGTGGCCTGAGGCCTTTTGCCCTTGCTTTCGCAGTGGACAATGGACTGAACCCCATGTGGCCAGCCAAGCCCTTCCACTTCCAGATCAGTAACCCCGAATTCGCTTTCCTGCGCTTTGTGGTGTATGAGGAAGACATGTTTAGTGACCAGAACTTCCTGGCTCAGGCTACCTTCCCGGTGAAGGGCCTGAAGACAGGTGAGGACCCTTCCTAGAGACTGTGCCCCCCCACCCCCACCCCCGAGATCTGGCTTGTGGGTGAGGGGGCTTTGCTCGCCTTCCCCTTGGGCTCAGGGCCAGGCTTTCTCCTCCTAGGATACAGAGCTGTGCCTTTGAAGAACAACTATAGTGAGGACCTGGAGTTGGCCTCCCTGCTCGTCAAGGTCGACGTTTTCCCTGCCAAGGTACCTGCGGCCAGGTGGGGCGGGGCAAGTGCCGGGCCCAGCCTCACCGGGGGCCAGTCAGCCGCTGACCCCTGTGCATCTGCCCCTGTTGAAGCAGGAGAACGGCGACCTCAGTCCCTTTGGGGGTGCGTCCCTGCGGGAGCGGGGCTGCGACGCCTCGGGCCAGCTGTTTCACGGCCGGGCCCGGGAAGGCTCCTTCGAAGCTCGCTACCAGCAGCCATTTGAGGACTTCCGCATCTCCCAGGAGCATCTCGCCGACCATTTTGACAGTCGGGAACGAAGGTGAGGGGGTGGAGGCGAGGTGGCCAGTGTGCAGCCTGGAGGAGGGGGCCTGAGAGACGGGAAGGAGTGGCCGGTCCGCCTTCGGTTCCTCTCCCTCCTGTTGGCCTGTGGGCTGTCCCCCTGGGCTGTAAGGCCCGCTGCTGGTAAGGACACTCTCCCCTTCCGTCCAGGGCCCCGCGAAGGACTCGGGTCAATGGAGACAACCGCCTCTAGCTGTGCCCCGGCCTCGTTGAGAGCAGCAGGTGCTGTGCACCTCACGGAGGGCCGTGGACTGGGTTCCTGGGAGGCTGCCTGCGTGGCAGCCTTCCTGGCCTTGCCGCCTGGAGCCTGGATTCCAGCAGTGGACGCTAGACGGAAAGCATGCTGTTAATGAAATGTATCACTCACTATTTGGGGCCTCCGCGCCCCAGCTCTGGGTGAAGGCAAAAACTGTACTGTGTCTCGCATTTAAGCACACGCATCTGGCCCTGCCTTCTGGAGATGGAGCCTTCCATCTGTGGGACCAGGACCACGGCCGCAGCCTCTCGGAGAGAGAGGCTGCCTCAGCCGGCGGCACGGGAGGCTCTGAGGGGCCACTGACATTCCTGAGAGGAGGGAAGGAGGAGCAGCTTTGCTGGGCTAGGGCAACGACGTTTACATAGTCCTGCAGCTTTAAAACCACAGCCGGGCAGGGAGGGAGGGTAGGTGTTCCCGCAGTTCGGCCCTGGAGCCAGGGCGGAGGAGCACAGGGCCTGCCTGGCGAGGACGATGCAGCACAAGGGCACATTGCCCACGACCAGGAACACCACCCAGCCTGACAGACGCGGGGCCGCGTGGGCAGCCGGGCTGTGGAGGGTTGCCCCGAGAGGGCCAGCAGAGGAGGCCGAGCCCCGGGGTGCCACCTGGAGCGGGGACAGTGATGACGTGCCCAAGGCCACAGCAGCACCCCGGGGCCATGGGAAGACGAGGGCCCCGGGGCTGGACGCGCTGGGCTGTGGCGCCACCTGCCTGCGGCCTGGACGCAAGCCTGAAGCACCCGCTCACCAGGGTGGACCTGTTCGTGGGCGCTGGATGTGCTGGGCGGCGACTCCTCCCACGTGGTCAGCGAGGACGTGCCTGCATTCACGCCACGGCCCCCGAGATCCACAGCAAGGCAACAGCTTGGTCAGGACGATCAGCGCCAGTGGGGCCAGGATGGAAAAGCAGGTCACCAAGGCAGAGGTCAAGCTGGGCACTGTCCCTGTTCGTTCAGGAAACTCCTGCACACAAGTAACGTGTCCTCCCCCAGCAAGGCACCCTCTGCAACCCCAGCAGGCTGGCTGTGAACCCCAAATCAGACCGAAGACCACCACTTTCCCTGTTGCATCGAAAGACCTTGGATCTGAATCTGCCGGATGACAGTGCAAGGGGACGCCGTCTGAGATGATCTCAAGTATTTGAGAAATCATCGATCAGTCAAATCCTGTTAATAGACGTACATGATGTTGGAGTATGGAATTTTAAAGTTTATTTTTTGCACACTCTATTTCTCGCGATCTTCATTACTTCACATAGGATGTATGATTTTCTACGTCTTCCACTTTGACCTGAAAGCTGCTTGGTGAGGGGATTGGGGAAGCAGAATGAATCAACTTCTTATCTGTGCACTGTGGCAGAACTGTTATTTTTATGGATTTTACAGCTCAACTAACAGTGTTACCTTTTCAAGGTTTATATATACTCTTCAGAAGAACCACTGAGCCGTTAAAGCCTTGTTGTTATTCGAGCCTAATAGTGATTCAGTTTTCTATAGCTTACTTTTAGGATAGACAGTAAATTATTTAACATTATATTAAACTTTCCATATCATGGACTGTAAACCGAAGGAAATTATACAATTTCTGAGAAAACGTATTGATTTATTTAAACTAATTCTGAAGTTGTATTTGAAAGTATGACCTCACAGTCAGCTGTCCATAGCAAACATGTCTATATATGGTTGCCAACGTTTGGTTTATAATTTAAATGTTAATAAAAATTTTAAATTTTATTGGAAAAGCGTTCCTTCTGAAAAGGACTTTAACAATTAGAATTCTTTTTCTTCTCCGTGGTATTGTAATGACGTTCTGCTCCCCGCCCTTGGATGGAAACGTCTGAGAGGAGAGCAGCGGTGGGCTGCCTGCCCCCCTGGCAGGGGTTGACCTGGGATGTTAAGTACCGTCAGGAATGGGCGAGGCGGGGTGGGGGTGGGGGAGTGGGGAGGAGAAGACAGAGCAAAGCCTCTTCTGATGATGGAGGTTTCTTTAAAGGCAAGGAGAACACAGGATGCTTTCCCTCAGGAAGGAAAGCGGGATTAAGGAGCTGCCGGCCTCGTGGGGGACAGGCAGCCGGCGGCTGAAGGGCACTCACTGTTAGGCTCAATGGCAGTTCCTGTCCAGCTGGTGAGAAGACCCAAGGAAGGCGACGGAAGCTTGGGGAGGACAGAGGGCCGGGGTCCAGGCCCGTGGGCGTGAAGGCGCTTCGGCACAGCCAGGGTTCAGCTCACGCAAACCCGCTGCCCGCACCTGGGCGCAGAGCTGGCCGTTTGCTAGCTCTATTGCCCTCTTAAGATCTAACTAACTGTCAGATAAATTATCCTCACGTCCTTTACCCTTTAACTTGTTCTCCTGGAGGCTCGGCAAAGCCTGCTGCTGTCTGGAGACTTGTCACCTAGGGACGCTTGCCTGGTGGTTATTCTGCGGTAGAAGCAGGTGGGGAGTTTCTGTTCGCCTCCCAGGTCCAGCAGATCTTCCCTCTGGGCTACCGGGAGGTGTGAGGCCACGCCCTCCTCCGGCTCTTCCGCCGAGGGTGCGGCAGCGTGGAGTGCAGCGTGCCTGCGAGCAAGCCCAGGCTTCCACAGGCAGCCAGCTTTCAGGGTGAACAGGAAGCAACCAGAGTCCCCTTGCCAGTTCCGCAGAAACCTCGCCTTAAAAAAAAAAAAAAAAAAAAAAGCATTCAAATGTACATTTCTGGGTGCCATTCTGGTTGCCTCTGTAGCTTGCAGACAAAATCTCTGTGCCTAGAACATGGTTTAATGGGCCCTTCCCTTCCTGTGGCTATTTTTGTAATGGTCTGTGCTGGTGTGGATCGAAAATGATGCTGTACAGAGAAAAGAGCTGCCTGCCTGATGGATGGGTGGGGACAGGCATAGTAAGCCAGCCCAGGAAGCCTGAGAAGATCTGTCATTGAAGAGACGCAGGTAGGTAGGTATAATCGGTTGGTTGGTTGGTAGAATGGTCATTGGCACGCCACCCTGGTGTGATAATGCAGTAGGTACCCAAACATGGTCACTGGCCTTGGAGAGGCGAAGATTATTTTGAAGACAAGCTCAAGGTGGATTTAGTTGTCAGTTCAGAGCATCCCTTTTCTGTATGACAAATCAGACCAAGACGTACATTCCCCAAGTTCTCAGATTTGGGGCCAGTCCTGGTCCATTGTAGACCCCCTCTGAGTACCATCCACCAGGAGAACTGGGATCGCAGTTTAAAATGTTTCCTGTCATCTCTGAACTAGATCAGCCGGAGCGCCCCTGCTTGGGTTCTTGCTGGCCCCTCGGCTTTCTTCCTGGAGCTTCGTGGTCTGACTCAGAGGAAGGTGGTCTTTTCCCTCGGACGAGAAGGTGGCAGGTGGGAATTAACCTAGGCTTTCCTGACCCGTGTTTTCCCAGAGTCTTATAGGCAGGAGCAGAAAGCTTTTCTAACCAGCGACGAAGAGGTTCTGTGCTGGCCTTTGGATAAGGAGCCATCTGTGCCGTCATGTGACTTCCCTGGCTGTGGATGTAGACCACTTTCATTTTCCCAGGACATCCCTCCTTTACTGGCTCTGCTGTCTCAGGCAGCCTCACTGACCTGAGACACGCCTCCTCCGGGCTCTCCTACGATAGCCAGGTGACTGCCTTTGCCTTTCACTGCAAATGTCTTGATCCTCCTTCCTAGTGGAAAGCAGGATAGCAAATTGGAGCAAATGCACAGATCAGCGTCACCTCGAATTCCTCCAGACCTGACAATGGTTGAATGGCCCAGGAGGCCCAGCGGGGGGGGCTGGGGGGAGACCCTCACTTGGGATGGGACCTCCTGGCCCACGGTGGGGAGTGGCCTGCCTCACCACACGCGCACACAGCACCACCTACAAGGACAGGGGCTTTCTGCAGCCTGACCAGAGGGCTCAGGTCAGGAAGCCCCGCTCCACGGCTGCCCTGCAGGGAGGAGAGAGGAGCGGTTTCTGGCCTCGTCACAGCCCTTGACAAGGGTCCGCGGTCCTGAGCGCTGAGGGCAGGGCCTCCCCCCACACACACACCTGAACGTCATCACCCACGGCTGCGCCTAGGGCTAGATACTCGCTGGCCTTCCAGCTTGAGCTCATCTCTCACCTCCTCAGTTCTGTTGGGCGAGAAAACAACGCTAAGTAGTACCAGGTCACCCCACCAAACAAGCTCACGGAACAGAACGCAGTCGTCCTCCTGGCCATTTCACTTGAACTGATCAAGTCCTGTCTCAGCCTGAGAGTCCTCAGTGGGTCTTCCAGAGTCAGTCTGGGGTTCTGTTCCCTGCTGGAGGCCACTGCAGCTGGCCCAAGGACACCCACAGTGACCCCTGGCTGCCACTGCTGCCCACTCCGTCATCCGTGGTTAGGTCCTCTGTGAGCTGCTGCCTGTGTCTGCAGCCACCACGGGGTCAGCTGACTGGCTTCAGGGTTCCACACCCGGTTGGTCTAGCTCCCGAAGACTTGCTTGTTAGGTTCAGCAAAAAGCTGCTTCCCCAAGACTTAAGCTGGCCTCCAGAGGGCCAGGTCAGGAACAGGGCCTGGTGTGTCCCTGCCCCAGGGGCTTCGTCAGGGGCCCCTTTTCCCGTTGGCACAGGCCCTGAGCGTCAACCCAACGAGATTCAATTGCTTTGAACATTAGAAGTTGGCCTTTAATCCTACTCCTTCAAGACCCCAGGGTCCTTAGACATAGCCACCCTCTCCTTAGCCAATGACAAGCTTATCAGTACCCTCCTCCCAGATGGCTGATTGCTCCAGGTCTGACTCAGTTTCCCTTTGTCTAGCATAAATTCTGCCACACTGCACTTCATTCCCCCAGGAGGCCGCGCATGCGAGACGAGACGGGCGGGCGAGCTGGAACTTTCCTGGAGCGCCTGAGGGAAACTGCCCCACTCACCCCTCCACGTTGTGGGTCTTGCCCCCAGGGTAAATCAGGAGATAGAAGTGTTCTCAGCTTTCTTTGATTCCCCCACAAAATAGTCAGCAGATGAGAAATGCGTTTACGTTTTTATTTAGGAGCAATCGAAAGATTTTCAGTACCATTTCGGCCCATTTCAAATTGTACAAGCAGTTTGTCCCTGTTCCCCTCCCTTATCCAAATCCACAGATACAAAATCTAGGAAATGTGCAATTTGCATCTTAGAAATAGCAGCATCCCCACAGGGGACCTTGTGAGGCCTGGAGACTCAGCCCGGAGACGGCAGCGCACTCCTCCCGCCCCGGCACAGCCCCGGTCCAAAGGCAAGTTCCATCTTTCTGTTAAAAACATTTCCCTAGGGCGAAGAACCCCCTTCCACCCAGGCCCGGTGACAGCCAAAGTGTGCCTGTGCCTCTCTCTCGGTTTGGTCTCTCACACGCAGCCACTGCAGGAGGAGAGGCCCTCTGGACAAACAGGAGCCGGGCAGTGGCCTCTTAGCACCAAGACGATGGCTTCTTCGGCGTCTCCGGGAGACGGAAGCGCACCACAGCCAGCTGCCCCTGCCTTCTGCAGCCTCCCTCCACAGATATCCTTGCCCTCGGGGAACAAAGGGTCTGAGCTGAACACCAGACCGGAAGTGGGTGGCAGAAAACCAGGAACCTGCAGGCCTCTGGCAACCTCTTCCCGACTTGCACAAAGGCGGCGCCGCTCAGTACCCTTTCAGTCAACCACGTCAGGGGGGCGGGGTGGGGGGAGGACGAGGTCTCTTTTCAACAACAACGATGGCACAGTCCGGCCCTCCCGACGCACTGAACAAGGCGGGGTGCTGGGGGGCAGGGTGGGAACCCGCTCCCCGGGGGCAAGCACCCCTCCCCGCGCGCATCACCCAGTGGCCTGCCGACCAGGCTGCATCCGCGGAGGGTGGCGCTGGCTCTCCGGGCCATGTCTGCAGCAAACCGCGCGACAGGGCAGCGGGCCGGGCCGGAGCCAGGGATGAATGACAGTCTCTCTCTGAACACAAATTACAGGATTAGCAGGCACCCCTGTCCGGGTGCCTGCTCTGCGGCTGACTCCTGAGAAAGACCACGGGCCTGCAGCTTTCTGCGCTCCACGACTCCAGACGGCCTCCACCCGAGACATTACACCTCCAACTCCAGTCACATCGGGGGCCTTCAAACCACTCATCAAGGGAAGGAACAGACGTCATAAAGCATTAGCCGAGAAAAGCTACTCATCAACACACACGCGGTGGAGCCCGGCTCCTGAATTCAGGAAAGGGCGCTCACGGCGGGTAAGCACGCAGACTCCTCTCAGGTCGCCACTTGCCACCTGCCCCGAGTGGACAGCAGGAGAGACTCCCGCAGCCGGAGGGGAGACAGCCCGCTCCACCCCGTGGGGCTCTGGCCCGAGCAGCCTGAGGGCTGTGAAAGCCTGGGGCCTAAGACAGCAAAGCAGGAACTACACGCTCTCTGCGAATCCTCACGGTCCCACAAACCACAAGACAGGATTTTAACAACGCGAGGCAACAGGTGCGGGCCCCGCCCCTGCCCACAGGGTCAGCGGTGCCTGCTCACCCCACACTCTGGGTCCCCACCCCTGCTCAGGTAGGATGGTTGGTTCCCGCGGGGTCCAGGCTGTCGGTCTCCAGTCTGGCTGCAGGGCTGGGGCTCCAAGCAAAGGAGAGGCCGGACTGACAGGCAAGTCACGGTTCTTCAGGGTTGAAGAACCAAAGAGCGTGCCTCCCGTCCCCCGGGGGCTTCCGTCTGCTCCTCCTCCCGCTCGGGCTCTGGGCCAACCAGGGGGAGCTGACGTCAGCCCTCGCCCCCCTCCCCAGCGCGACAGCACTGGGAACACACACAGATTGCAGCAGAAACGAATTCCAACCGAGGTCTGTGGGTTCCACCTAGACCTAGAGCTGGGCCGGGCAGCAAGCCCAGCGGCTCTGTGATCCCCACCTCCACCCTCCACTCACTCGGCCCAAGTCAGCATCCAACCCTTGGTTGAGAGGTTGCCTGCAGCCGCCTCAGCCCCAGCGTTGCTCGGCTCGGCTACCGTGAATGGACCACGGGAGACAAAACAGACTGAAGCCTTGCTCCGGGAGGGGCCCGTTCAGGAGAGGGCGTGGGCTCCACACTCCCCGCTTTTTCGGGTGTTGGAGCTTCTGTGAGGGCAGGTGCTCCCCCAGTCACACGGAGATGGCCCCCCAGTCCCGGGCAGGAAGGCTGGGAGGGCCTGTGCTCCCAAGAAAGGGAGCGAAGGAAGCCGGTTCAGGAGAGCTGGAGAGGGGCCTCCGGTGGGAGTGGGGAGGATGGAGCCCCGTTACTCTCCTGACCTGGGCAGGCTGCCGGCTTCTGCCTGGAACGGCTGGCCACGCGGACCTTTACGCGTCTAGAGGACTTTTCTTCTCCAGCAGATAACTGAGCCTTGCCAATCAATGGGATACAGGACAATCTAGACGTAATACAAAAGGTAAGTCAAACCAATAACCTGCCCCAGGTAAAGTCTGAGCAAGGAAAAAGGGGGAAGAAACTTTAGGAAAAGCCCAAACTCCAGGTTTGGTTTGTTTAAGATTTTCTTCTTGGCTGGTTCTCCTCTCCTGCAAAGTGCCTTTATCCACTTGGGCTGCGATGTTTGTATAGACAGAGCCGCTCCAACCCGAGGATTCTGGTCCGAGAAGAGGACAGGAAGACAAGAGGCAACCGGGCCCAAGGCAGGGCGGCACAAGCAGGGAGCTGTGGGTGAGGACGTGCCCCAAAAGGGCGACGCTGAGCCTCTGTGGAAGGCAGCCTGGCACATGGGGGAGAGGGGGTGTCACAGGACCTGCCATGGGACCACGGACTGAGCAAGACAAAACCCATGGCACCCACATCTCGGCCTGGAGAACACGCTGAGACTTCCCGGTGGAACGGCCTCCCAGGGCCGCGAGCGCACGCGGGAGCCTGCAGGTACCACCGACCCTCGCCCACCTCCCACCTTTGCTTCCCGACAGCAGGATGGGCACTTGGCTGCGAAAGGAGCTCCAAGTCATACAGGGCCACCCACCCCAGGTGCCACGAGTCCTCCAGCCAGGCTTTCCACTTCAGGAGCCCACGACTCAGGAAAACGAGAGCCCGCCTTCCAAATCACAAAGCTCCTCAACAGTCAAGAATTAATGTACGTAATCAAAGTATGCAGAGTATCTGTATCATAAATCCAGGTTTCCTTTGTCAGAATGGTGATCTGGGCTCACCTATTAAAACTGGATCTACAACCCCATGTAAAAAATATAATAAACCAAACATGTACAAGACACAGGCAACAAGAAACACTGACATATTTCACCATCTCTGATGAGTCCAAGTGCATACAGAGAAGAGGGGAAAGATTAGTCACCTTACGAAACAAGCTTTTTCTTTGGGAGAGACTAACCCCACCCTACTCCCCTCAACTCTAGAGCCCACAGACTCTCCTGAAGGCAGCAGCACAGTCTAACCCTGGGTGGGGCGCAAACCGTGGTGACCTCCCTGGCCACGGGGCCGGCTGCGGCCGTCCAGCATCCCCACCGCACTCTGGCGCGCGCCGCCGGCTCCGGGCTGCTGCGGCTGTGTCTGTGTTCCTGGTTTTGCCCCCAGGGCCCCGGGGGACCTGCCGCGACGTCCCTTTAGGCACCTGCTCGATGAACCAACCATTTCTGTCTCCATCTCCTCGTTCCTTAGTCACTCGGGTCCCAGAGTAAAGGAAGGAGGAGGATCTGTCCAGCCTGGGCAGTCTCGCCGTTTGAGGGGTCGCCCTGGCTAGCGGGCAGGCTGACTCCTGTGAGCAAAACCTGCCCGCAGGCAGCACCGTGACGCTTCCACTTTTTGAGGACGAGCTGGTGCTGAGCTCGGGCCCTACGTCCTGCGTGAACTTGTCCACCATGTAATTTATGTTTTCTGTTTCGCTGTTTGGGTTGTAAATGACATGAATACAAATAAAATAACCAAGAAACTCCGCTGTAAAGACACGGCCCTCGGCTGGGGCACGCAGGGCTCTGGGAGTGACGCTGGCAGGGTGGCGTCGCAGACACTCGGATGTGGCTTCGCGCGGGGCCGCCCCGGCCTCCCCCGCAACCCCCCGACACGGGCTGCTCTCCCCAACACCCACGTGCCGCGTCAGGCAGACGCGTCACGAGTAAAGCATCAAACGAGTATCTGTGCTGTATATGGATACATATAAATTAATCTGCATGTACATAACCACTACAGGAAAAGTTCTAGGTGTCTGTTCTCTGAAGGAAGGCAATCATTCGCCATTCTGGGCAATTCCGCAAAGAGGCCTTGGGGCTAAATATGGAAAGGATATAAAAACAGGCTGCCAAACTTGCCAAGTCCTCACAAGTCACCTGTTTGAAACCAAGAAGAGGTGGTCCCTAACGGGACAGGGCAAGCAAGAGGAGACTCTTTAGAAGAACAATGGTTCAAGGGCTTTTGGTTTCCGAAGAAAAGCCTCTCCTGGAGGCAGGAGGTGCGACCCCCATCTCTGTGCTCGGAGCCAAACCTGGGAGGTGCCCTGCCCGGCCCAGTTCCCGGGGGGACGGGGGAGAAGGACCGTGCCGAACACCCCCCCCCCCAAGTATTTCTTGCCCAAAGCCCCTGCCCTGTCTCTGGGGTCTCCGAGGCCTTGGTGCTCTGGGAAGCGGGTGGTTTCTGGGAGGTGATCCACCTTTGCCAGCCCCCTCTTCACCTGCTGCTCTCGGGGCAGCCGGTCTCGGGGAGATCGGGATTTACCGTTCAGCACAGCTTTGTAGGCAACTTTCTCAATGTTTCAAAGGCACCTTTTCCTGTGACTTTTCTCAATTAAAAAAATGGATATGAGGGTTAGGCTTAAGTAGACAGAGATCTTGTTTCCAAGTCTGGGGATATAAATATAGAACTTTAAAAACATCCTCACAAGGACCTGTCCAGCGATGTCCAGCACGCCAACCAGGCCCCAGGCACGGGGGCCAGGAGGACTCTGGGTCTTCTGCTGGGAACCCCACATGCAGGTCTTTGTGCTGAGGGCCACCCCGGCTCCGATAATTCCGAGAAGTCCCCGAATCCCGCCAGCTCTCAGTCTAACCAGGCGAGCGTGGGCCTGCCTTCCCAAACCAGAGGCGGCTCTGGGGTGAGGGTCGATAGAGGGCAGAGAGAGCCCCAGCGGCTGTGCGCCTTCACTCCCATCCCCCACCCGTTTCGCTTGTCAATTTTCCTCTAAACGTGTCTAGACTGAAAAAAAAAAAGGCGGCACATAGGTCAGTACATTAGGGTTAATAACAAATGTTTCTTCAGTTGACCTGATCACTGAAGAGTTATGGTCCATGATTCAAACTCCCATGAGAAAGCAGAACTACTGTAACAACTTACGAGAGTGGTAGGCATCAAACACTAAGCACATAACCGGTCAGTTTTCTGAACTGCGGGTAACAGCATGTTCTGCACTGATCATCCCGTAAGGCAAGGCAAACCTGCTATGCAATGTTGCTGGTCACCGCGTAAGGAGCAGAGGTCTCTTCAAAGGTGCCACCTTCCCGAAGGAGCGCAAAGAGGGCCCCAGCGGTTGCAGGTGTGGTTCTGAGCGTGTGATAACCCCGGCCTGACCGTGGAAGGTGCGGGAACACGTAGCCCAGCGATCTCCAGAGAACAGACACAGGGCATTTCCAGAGATGATATAAAAGACCATGTACTGCTTTGCTAACCAAAGTTTCTATGTAATGAAAGTGTTTATAATCTGATGTTTTATTAAATGTGTATAGGCAGATTTATATGTTAAAAACTTGATTCTGTGTCTATGAATATGAAATCTGAACTATTTATCCACTGGAAGGCAAAAGAAAGGTCCTACATTGTGGGCGGAAGAACTGCCAGACGCTCCTCCCTGCTCGCTGGGGTGGCGGGCCGGGTGCGGACGGCGGCGGGCTTGGCCGCGTGGAGACCTGTGTGAGCATGGCGGGCCGGGGCAGCAGAGAGGGGTCAGGCCCTTCCATGTGGAGGGCGGCCGCCCCGGCCAGGCCTTCACAGCCGTCGGTTCCGGTTCAGTCAGTTTCTGAGGAGAAAACACAGGCCCGTCACCTCTATGTGCATCGCCAGGATGGCCCATCCTCCCACGTCTGGGGACTTAATCCCACCAGCCCGGCCTTCCTACCAGCCCCTCCCTGCCTTCCAGCCCGAGGGAAGGTGGGGAAGGGCATCTGGGCTGAGGACAGGGTGCTGGCTAAACCCGGCGGGGCACTGGGACCACCCAGGGGCCACCCGAACCGGGGCATGGAGCCGGGGCGGGAGCCTGACTTCTCTGGGCCGGGAACCCTCGCTGTGCGCCGCCCTCCCCCCATCCCCGGATCTCCAGGGAACGCTGCTGTCACACAGCAGCAGCTGGTCTACTTCCACATATGTGTCCCACTGATGCCCTCCCTTCATTTGTCGGGGGTCGTTCGGAGAGGCCCTCACCATCGATGCTTACAGGTGGGGCCCCGGCATCGAGGCTGGCTCGGGAAGCCGCGAGAAAACAGCTACAGACAGACAGGCAGACAGGCCCTCCCTGTCCCCTCGGGTACCTCCCTCAGCCAAAAGAGGGTGACGCCACAATGGCACAGCCACCCTGGCCACTCCTGCTCTGCCCCACCTAGGACACCAGCTCCTTGCTTAGTGTTGGAGCTACCAGCTGAGGGGAGCCGGTGGATTTAAACCCATTCATCCCAACTCCACGTTAGCATTTTTAATTGTGGTCAAATATACGTCACATAAAACCTACCATTTTAACCATTTTTAATAAGTATACAATGACGTGGCATTAAGTACATTCACAATGCTGTGTAACCACCACCCTATTTCCAGCTACAAGAATGTAATTCAAAAAAAAAGGGGCGGGCTACCATGGTGGCGCAGTGGTTGAGAGTCCGCCTGCCGATGCAGGGGACACGGGTTCATGCCCCGGTCCGGGAACATCCCACATGCCACGGAGCGGCTGGGCCCGTGAGCCACGGCCGCTAAGCCTCCGTGTCCGGAGCCTGTGCTCCGCAACGGGAGAGGCCACAACAGTGAGAGGCCTGCATACCACAAAAAAAAAAAAAGAATATAATTTAGTAGAATTTCAATTAAAAAAACACAAAATACCTAAAGAAATTAGTTTTCCTAGTGCCCAGCAATCTGCCATGTTGCTGGCAGAGCCAAAGCCAGGGGTGGGCAGGCCCAGTGCTGGAGAAGGTGCCTGAGGCAACCCGCCCTGTGAGCCCACACCTGTTCCCTGGTGCCCGTGATGCTCCCTGCGGGGACCTCACTGACTCACAGGGGCTTGGAGGAAACAAGGTCGAGTCCAGAAACGCCGGCCCTGGAACCACCTTCTAAAGGTCCCAAATCAGGGAATCTGGGAATCCAGATACTTCCTTGGTTTCCACAGCTTCCCGTGAAGAGCTCAGCTACCTCGCTCCTGGCCAACCTGTGACAAGGCCACCCAAGAGGAGGGTGGGAGGGAAGGGAGAGGCCAGGAACTCAGAGATCAAGACCCGAGAAAATCAACACCCAATAACGTGATTTGTCTGAGGCTTCAAACTGTCTTCAGTAAAATAATCTTCTAAAGCTCTCTTTCAAGTACTACTGTCCTGATCCAGAGAAAATGAGGAACAAAATTCAAGCTTTCGATTCCACGTTATGTCTAAGAGGGAAAAAGATTTTCCACTCCCTCTACATCAGGAAGAATAACTGAAATGCAAATTACAGGATTTTTCATCATTTAGAAAAAAAAAGCACTTCATGTATCTAAGGTCAATTAAAGGCTCCCTCTGCTTTTGTTCACCAGCTGGGGTTGAATTTCCTCGCAAGTCCTATTCTCTCTCTTACCCAGTGGTCGTGCTTCTATCTGGCTCAGATGACATTCTGACCTATTCTCCTTTGGCTAAGAAATGACTAGAAAAGGGTGGGCCCTTGGAGGTTCACTACACTCCTTCCCCTGTGCAGGTTTAACAAACACGAAACAAAAAACCAAGTGTCAAGCCTTTATCACATGATGATGCTCCAATGGATTCTGCTGCCAGGTGCCCCCTGAAGCAGCCAGACAGCCTTAGAAACAGCAGATGCCCCGGCACCGGATTCGGTGCCTGCCACAGGTGCCCCCCCGACCCACAGAGGACGGCACAGCCCCACAGGCTCCTTACCCAGCTGAGGTCCAGCCTGGGGACTCGGCGTGTCAACGGGCTCTGAGCTGGCCTCAGGGGCACCAGGTTCCCATGACTCACTGTTTTCGGACACCTCTGAATAGGTGTCGCCCATCCCTTTGTGAACCGCTGCAGGGTCGCTGGGGCCCTGGCCCTCCCCACCCGTGTCGGCCACGGCCCGGGTCTCCTCGCCCATCCTCTCGGCAAACCACTGCTTGACCTGCTGGGCGCTCATCTGGGTTTTGCCGCAGAGGCTCTGCAGGTCCCGCTCGTGCAGCGTCTTGTGGGTCACGTAATAGTCTTGCAGCAGCTCCCGGTTGCCGGGGCTGATGACCAGCAGCCCGGGGGGGAAGTTGCCCCGTCTGTAGTCTTCGTACCACTTGAGCTGGCCATTCTTCAGGGCGTACCTGCTGTCCCCAAACCAGCGCACCACCTCGGGCCGCGGCAGGCCCGTCTGGGCCATGATGGAGTCGTAGTCCTGGTTGCTGGGCCACTGCGTCTGCAGGAAGAGCTGCCGCAGCAGGTGCCGCTGCTGGGCCGTCTTCCTGTAGCTCACCTTGCCCGGCAGCTGCTCCGCTGGCTTGCTGGGCACGTCGTCCTCGGGCTCACAGGCGCCCAGCCCCGGGAGCTCGCCCTTGCCGTTGGCCTCCGTGACTCGCAGGTTCTTGAGGTTGATTTTGATGGGGCTGACTTTGCGTTCTGCCGGCACGTGGCTGCCGGGCGTTTCTGGGGAGCCATCTTCCCCTGGGACCCTCGGGTCCCTGGCAGAGCCCTCCTCCCCCTCGTCCTCGGCGGCCTCCTCCTCCCCCTGAGAGGCGCCCTCCTCGGCCTTCTTGGCCTCCTCGGCACTCACTTTTTTCCGTCTCTCTGAAAACCAGCCATCAATCTCCCTGCGGGTCATTTTGGTCTCGGTCCTCAGGCGGTCCAGTTCCTCGTCGAGAGGAAGGGGGTTTTGTGCAAAACTGTTCTCCAGGGCTCTGAGCTGCTCGGGGGCCCGCTCCTTGTATTTGGTTGGTGTGAAGTCGGGGGTCTGGTGCCAGGACTGTCGCTTGGCAGAAGGGGGGGTAGCTGGGGTGGCCGCTGTCAGGAGGCAGGTCACCTCCGGGGCCTTGGACGCCAGGGAGAAGGGCACCTCGGGCACAGAGTCGACGAGCAGGGCGCCGTGCTCCCCGGCCAGCCCGGCCCTGGAGCCCTTCAGGTTCCGGCAGTGGTACCTGCGGTCACTGAACCACTTCCGCACCTCACGGGTGCTGAGGCCGGTCACTTTGGTCAGATGCTCAACTTCGCTCTGTCCTGGGAACTGGTTCCGACAGAAGCTCCCTTTCAGAGCTGACAGCTGTTCATGAGATTTCTTGTTTTTGTAGATGCTGGCATCCAGGAAGGCTTGGGAGGTGATGCTGGGACATGCCGTGAGGAGGGACTGGGCGGCATTCACCACCTTCACGGCGGACGTTGTATTTGAACACACGGTGTTAATGGGCGCGACAGCGGGCAGCTTGGGGACAGATGTGACTGCCAGGGGGATAGATGAGCTGGGTGCCTGCAACCCATTGGCCATCAGTGGCTGAGTGACCAGAAGTCCCCCGGCTGTGCCCTCTGGCTGGCCCACCACGTGGCCAGGCAGAGTGGGCTGGATGAGATGTTGGACGTTGCCGCCACTGGCAACCAGCGGGGTGTTGAGGACAGTGATTGTGGGCTGGGGGACGGACTGGATGACCGTGTTGAACATCTTCTTCCGGGCGTCCTCAATCTCCTCCGGGGACCAGCTGATACCTTGCTTCAGCCTCTGGGCGGTGAACCAGATCTTGAGCTGTTCTTCCGGGTACTTGGTGACCACAGTCAAATAGCAGAGCTCGGCTTTGGTTGGGTAGGGGAACTTATGGAAGGAGTTCTTCAGAAAGCTGTTGGAGTCCATGGCCGCGTTGTACGTGGGAATGCTGCTCAGGGGGATCATCACTTTGGGGAGGGACTTGGCCGTGGGCAGGGGCTGGTGGGCGTGGTGCTGGGCATGCGGGGGCGGCTGCTGGAGGGAGAGGAACTGGGCAATGCCCGCGGGCAGCACCGGCACCGTCCCCAGCAGGGGCCCGTTGGCCGCGTGAGGGGGTTTTGCGGAGCTGGTAGAGGCCTGGCTGACCGGGGCTGCCCCATTGACAAAGGCGTGGTCCCCCTCTTTCACCTCCGTGTCCCCAGCTGAAGGGTTCGGTAAGGCCTCCCCAGCAGGCTGACTGGGGACGTTCTCCTTGAGCGTGTGAATTTTTTTGGCTTCGGCTTTGCCTTTCATTATCTTCATGATTGGAGTTTTGGTGATGATGATTTCCGCCTGTCCATCTGTCCCTTCCATGTGTGGCTCCCCCGATGGGTCGGGAGGGCTGGTGCTCTCGGGGACACTCTGCTCCACGACGACACGATTGTCTGGCTTGGCCACGTTCCACACAAAGCTGGCTTCCCCCGAGTGACACTCGGCATTGTGCAGAGAAAGCCCCTCGGGAGTTTTTGCCAGGAAACTGCATTCAGTGCATACAAAGTTTGGGTCTTTGCTAAAGTCTGTGTGCTCTGAGCTCAGGTGTCCCACAAACCGGGTTATGTCCTGGGATCTGAAGTCACAGCATTTACAGGCGTATGTGTAGCCGTCCAAGGTGCTCCGGTGCCCGTTGGCCAGTGCGGCACTGTCTGGACCGCTGGTGCCCTGGGTGGCCTCGCCACTGGCGGTGGGAGCTTCTGGGGGCGGCTCCTGCGGGGGCCCCTCGGGCACTGGGGGCTCCTCGGGCAGGGCCTCGGTGCCAGTGCCCTGCAGCAACACCGTCTTCACGGGGATCATGCACGGGGTGGTGGACTTCCTCTTGCTGGCCATGGCGACAGCCGCACTGGGGGATCAGTGGGCGACAGTTCGTCCTGTCGGGGGCCTCACAGCACAGGTTCCAGCTGCTCCATGAGGCCCAAAGAAACAGCTTCCGAGGGCGGCTTTTTCAGTTGTTTGCAGAAAGCAAGTTTTCCCTATTAAACCTGAGGAGGAAAAGAGAAACGGTGAGCATCCCTCTCTCGGGCTGCGTGTGTATTTCCCAGATTCCCAGGCACACTCCACTGCTTGCCTTCGATCACCCGGGCCTTTTCCCAAGGAACCAACATCCAACCTCGGATGTGACTTTTGAGTCAGAAGCCCCACAAACGCTCACAAAAATAGTGCCCTGAGGAATGACGCGGGGACGTCCCAACACCACTGGACAGACTTCAGCCATGTGTTTCTGTGTTGTGTTTCCCTCTGTTTCCTCGCATAAAATAACTCATTCAAAAATGACAACAACAAAAAAAAACCCTCTTCTGGACCTCCAAATGAATTCTGACTGTGTCATAGAGAGAACAAAAGATCCTAGTGTAATTCTTGTTTAAATGTTTGGGCCCACAAGGGTTTTCTTTTCATAGCCTTCCCACGTGTGAGAGCAGGATGCCCGCTCCAGGCCCAGAGGCCAAGCCCACTGCAGTGCGTGCACCAGGGAGGGGCACTGATGCCACAGCAGCGGGGCTCTGCGGGCTGTCCCTACCTTCTACCCCGTCACCCCAGCCCCCTGTTGCTCAGGTGAAGCCCGAGGTCAGAAGGTCAGGGGATCCGCAGACGTGGTTTGTGGCCCATGAACTGTACATCTCTCTCTGGGGCAGCAACCCCACAAGAAGCCTCACCTTGGGTGTGCACGCTACCTGTGACCTTGTAGTGGGCTTACTTTTTATTTTTTTTCAGTGCCTTTATTAGTCCTTAAAAAAAAACAAGCAAACAAAAACCCTTAAATCTTTGTTCCATTTCAAATTTATTTCAAAAGCTGGGATGATTGATTTATTCACATGTTAAATACTACTACTACTAATTCTTCCATGAGATGCCAGGAGAAAAGTACTTCTGTGATCTCTACTATTAACATACCACCACAATCATCATTACCTTTTTTTTTTAGCAAATTGCAATGCTGACAATGACTAAAATAATAGTAATTCTAATACCAGAATCATGTGATCACCTGTGTTTGGATTTGATATAAAAATGTAAGAAAATTAAATACCTCTATTCAAATTCTTAGTAAATAAACACAGCAAACTATCTTTTCTGATTTTAAGACTAGTCCTGGTGATCATGATGATAAAAAATACTTACTCTTAAAAAAATAGTTGGTGTGTGATAAGGATAAACAGATACCCAGTGTACCCACCTGTCACCATTTCCCCCACTGATGTGAAATGTCAGGCATGTTTTTTTAACTTAATTTTTAATAGTAAAAAAATATATTTCAGTAGAAAATGAAATTTAAGAAAGCCACCTATAATCTTCCATCTAGTCCAGATATTTTATACACATTTTTCATCATTAATGGGCACACACTTGTGTTTTGGTTTTTTCCACTAAACATTTCATCAACAGTGTCATTAAATCAGCTTCGTAATTACAATATGCAATAGCTGCCTAATAATGTACCGCGATGGACTTAACCTCCTCTGCTATGAACTGGCTTTCCGCAAGTTAACCTCCTCTGCTATGAACTGGCTTTCCGCAAGTTAACCTCCTCTGCTATGAACTGGCTTTGCGCGCGCCACTCTCATAGGTGACAGTGAAATGACCTCTGGGCATATAGGATGTATTTCTTCTATCATATTATTTCCTGAGGCTGAGCGCACAGAAACGGGTAATTTACCAGCTCAACAAGTATCAACATTTCTAAGCTCTTCTATCTATATATTACCGGCAAACATTTTAAATCAGGTGCTTTACCACCTGATTAGATTCCAAATCAGGAAAACTAAGAATAATACAGTTTCGTTTCCAGTAAGCCAATCAGATTTTCCGATAAGACACTGAAGACATCAAATAGAATATGTGAATGTGCAAGTGACATGAGAAAAAAACAGATAAATCAGACTTCATCAAAATTAAAAAACTTTTGTGCTTTAAAGGTCATCATCAAGAAAGTGAAAAAGACAAGCCACAGGAGACAATATTTGAAAATCACATTATCTGGTAAGGCGCTCATAACTGAATAATAAAAGGACAAAAACCCAATTTAAAAATAGGTAAAGGACTTGAATAGACATTTCTCCAAAGAAGACATACAAATGACCAATAAGCATATTAAAATAAGTGCTCAACATCATTAGTCATTAGGGAAATACAAATTAAAACCACAATGAGATACCAATTCACACCCACCAGGATGGCTATAATCACAGTGACAGATAATACTACAGGTGAGGAAGTGGGGGAATCTAGAGCCCTCCTACGTTGCTGGTGGGAAGGTGAAACGGTGCAGCCACTGCCGCACTTCAGAAACCAGTTTGGCAGTTCCTCAGAAAGTTATATATACAGTTACCATAAGACCCAGTAATTCCATTCCTAGGTATATACCAAATAGAAATGAAAATATGTCCACACAAATATTCAGAGCATCCTCATAATAACAGCCAAATAGTAGAAGCAACCTCCACGGCCATCAATGGGTGAATGAATAAACACAATACGGCATGTCCCTATGACGGACTACTGTTCAGCCATAGAAAGGCATGGAGTACTGACACATGCTACAGCGTGGACAGAAACATCATGAAGACAGACACAAAATGCCACGTATCATGTGACTGCATTTGTATGAAACACCCAGAATAGGTACATCCATAGCGACAGAAAACAGATTAGTGTTTGCCAAGGGCTGAGGGGAGGGGAGAATGGGGACTGACCACTAATGGGGATGAGGTTTCTTTTGGGGGTGATGCAAATGTTCTAAAATTAGGTAGTGGTGATGGTTGCATAAAACTGTGAATATACTAAAAACCACTGAAAGGACTTCAAAAACCCAAGAAAGGTGGAGGAAAGTTACAGCACTCAGTTCTGTAGAAGAGGGTCATCATTCTCACTTCTAAGGTTACAGGTGATGCCATTGATTTATGACTTCCTGATTTGCCTTCCTCTTCCTGACTTCTGCCCTGGGGAAAGGTGAAAGGCAGTGGCTGTGAACGCCAGGTTTGAGGCGAGAGAGGGAAGAGAACCGCAGCCCTGGCAGCTAAGGAAGCAAGGGTGCTCACCAGGAGGCCAAGGGAGCAGCGGAGCTGAGGGGCAGGGAAGTGCAGGCCCAAGGTACACAGCACCTGACACTCAGGCCTAACTGACACTTGCTATGGGGACTGTTCGCCACCGAGGAAGAGTTACATTATGTCCCTCGTATTTTATTTACTAAGGCTGAGAGGGGAACAACATGAAGATGCATTTGATTTGGGGAAATGGTCCCAATGTCATTCACAACTGAGTCTCAGGGTAGCCCCAAATTGTCTTTCAAATCAATGATGGAGGGGAGCACCACTGCCTACCACTCTCTGGGGGAGTCAGTCATCCATGATGAAGATGATTGAATAACAGCAGTGGGGGAGGGGGGAGGAGGGGCAGCCATTGCCAAAGGTCACTGAGTGTTTAATACCAATACCGTAGGGAGAGCTTTTAGCCACACCCTCTCATTTTACTCTCACAGCAAACCCCAGAGGAGGAAACTACTGTCACTCCTGTTGTACAGACAAGAAAAACAAGGCTCAGAGAAGTGCAGTAACCACCTGAAGGGCGCATAGCTAGGAGGCAGCAGAGGCTGGTAAGCTGGTTATGGAGCCTGCCCGCAACCGCTCCACGCACTGAGCTCTCCGAGCAACCACAACACTGCTGGAAGAAGGCCTGCATGACTTTCCTGAGCTGTATTTACCCCCGGTGTTTATTAGGAAAGATTTCAAACATTCAGCAAAGTTGAAAGAATTGTTCAGTGAACACCCACGTACTCACCACCTGGCTACTGCCACGGGGCTACTTCCAGCAACGTGACCCATATAGGTAAGCTGGGGTTGGTCTATTTGTCATACATTTTTTAAAGGGTATCCAATAAAAGCGGTGCTTAAAGGGGAAAGCTCTAATTATCTAGAAACCACTCCTCCAGCAGGCACTCATGGACCACGCCTGACAAGCAAGGCAGCAATTACGGTGAGGAGACACAGTTTGCCGAGTCGAGCCCCGACTGAGGTGAGCTGTATAAATGTGAGGTTCTGTGCTGCCAGAGACTCGCAGCAAAGGACCAGACGACAATTGCCGGTTCTTCATTCTTTGTACAATCCTTTCTACACCCTTTCTCGAAAGCTTCTGTCTTATAAATGCATTGCTTTTTTAATGAGGAAATAAGACTGAAAGTACACAGCTTTCCCCCCAGAACCTGTCTTTGGAACCTGGGAATTGCTCAATTCCCTAAATTAACAAAGCTGCAGCTAATTGTCACTGTACTTCAACACTGCAAAATATCACACATATGGGGGCTGGAAATGAGTTTGTAGATCAAACTCTTATTAAAGTGTTTAGCTTTAAATTATAGATAAGTCAGAAACTTTCTGTTGTTGTTTTAATTCTCAGGAAGGAACTGAAAGGACAGTAAGAGTTCAACAAAAGATTTCAAATGTTTAGAAGGCGACTGTCAGTAGACGCTTTCCAAATGTTATGGTGGCCGGGCCTCGGCCCTCCTGGACATGCAACCCACAACTTATTGATAGAAACAGGAATAATGGGAGAAGCTGACAGAGTTATAGAAACATAATCAGAGACTTCAATACACTACTCGTGGTTTTGAAAGCTCAAGTAGACAATAAGAAAGGATGTGAAGAATGAGACTTCTGTAACGAGGATGATTTGACACATTTGGGTAGTCTTGAATATTCCACAGTAATCAACTTCATATTCTTTTAAGAACATTCATGAGACATATTTAAAAGTGGGTCATGTGTGGGGCTTCCCTGGTGGTGCAGTGGTTGGGGGTCCGCCTGCCGATGCGGGGGACGCGGGTTCGTGCCCCGGTCCAGGAGGATCCCGCATGCCGCGGAGCGGCTGGGCCCGTGGGCTGTGGCCGCTGGGTCTGCGCGTCCGGAGCCTGTGCTCCGCGATGGGAGAGGCTGCAGCGGTGAGAGGACCGCGTACCACAGAAAGAAAAAAAAAAAAAGTGGGTCATGTGGTATAACAGATCACAAGGAAACCTCAACTCATTCCAAAATAAAAATTTGCAGGTAGCATTCCCTTTTCTTTGTAATTGTTAGCAATACAGATTTACATTGAAATGTATCTTTTTTCCTTTCTATTTCAAATGATGCTCTATGTAGAGTTTCTCTCAGAAATGATGAAGAAAAGTGAAAATCCTTCCTATTCTCCCCAGAGATAGCCACTGTTAACAATCTAGGGCCCATTATTTCAGATATGTTTTCTAGACATAAGTTACTACAACCAATTTTTTAAAAAACCAAAAAAGGAGTTGTATTTTCACATTCTGTTCTGATCCTCTTTTTTTCTTCCCACAACAATGTAGTTCCAACATCTCTCCATGTCAGAACCTACAGTTTATCTCACTCTTTTAAACACTGTTCCAATTTATGTGTGCATCATAATTTACTTAACCAACCTAGTTCTTAACAGACATTTGCATTTCGCCAATTTTTGAAACTCTTACAAAAATGTTTCAATGGTTATCCCTGCGAATACTTTTGCGCATTTGAAAATATCTGAAATTCTGAATTTCTTATAAGCAATTTCTTATACAATTGCTGTGACATTTAAAATACTGTCAGTAAACTACAAAACTGCCCTCTAAATAGGTGGTACTGATTTTCACCCCCATCACCAGAGAATGCATGTCATCACTACTTCTAGTCTTTGCTAATACATACATGAAAAACTGGTCACTACTGTTTTAACTTGCATTTCTTTACAGGCATGGCTGAGAAGCTTTTCATGTGTTACTGACATTTTGTGATAAATTATTTTTTGTCCATTTTTCTATGGATTTTAAGAGTTCTCTATATATTAAGGAAATTGGCTCTTCATCATCTGTCAGAGGAAGCTGTGGTTTATACCAACATTGCAAGGATGTTTTAAAACTAGGAAATCTCTAAAAATCATTAACATCATTAATAAATTAAAGGAGAGAAACCAAAACAGCACTTAATAGGATTACACTCACGTTTTTTCTTGTGGTAAAAAACAAGTAGCTTAAAATTTACCATCTTAACCACTTTTAAGTGTACAGTAGTGTTAACTACACCCACACTGTTGTAGGTCGGATTTCCAGACCTCTTTTTATCTTGCAGAACTGCAACACTATACTCACTGAACAAAAATGGGTCCCCTTTCCCGTCCCCCAGCCCCTGAGAACCACCATTCTACTTTCTGCCTCTACAAGTTTGACAACTTTAGACGCCTCGTGTAAGTGGATCCATGCAGAACTTGTGTTTCTGTGACTGGCTTATTTCACTATGTCCTCAAGGTTCACCCATGTGGTATCATGTGACAGGATTCCCTTCCTTTGAAGGGTTGAATAATATTCCATTGTGTGTGTATACATATACATACATATATATACATTGTGCATGTGTATATATATATATATGTGTGTGTGTGTGTGTATACATTTATGTGTGTGTGTATTCTCCACATTTCCTTTATCCATTCATCTGGTGATGGACATTTAAGTTGCTTCCATATCTTGGCTATTGTAAACAATGCTATGAACATGGGCGTACAAATATCAAATACAAATATCCTGCTTTCAATTCTTCTGGATATAAACCCTGAAGTAGGTTTGCTGGACACATGGATTTACTAAGGAACCTTCATAATGTTTTCCATAGCATCTACACCATTTTACATTCCCAACAGTGACAAGGGTTCCAACTTTTCCACACCCTCACCAACACTTATTATTTTTGTGTGTGGGTTTTTTTTTGGGGGGGGGAGGCATGGGGTAGATAGTGGCCGTCCTAACAGGCATGAGGTGATATCCGATCTGGTTTGATCTGCATTTCGCTAATGATTAGTGATGTTGAGCATCTCTTCATATGCTTGTTGGCCTTTTGTATAGCTTCTTTGGAGAAATGTCTATCCAAGTCCTTTGCCCATTTTTAATCAGGCTGTTTTCTGTTTTTGTGTTGTAAGAGTTCTTTATGTATTACAGATATTAACCCATTATCAGATATATGGTTTGCAAATATTTTCTCCCATTCTATAGGTTGCCTTTTCTTTCTGTTCACTGTTTCCTTTGATGCACAGAAGTTTTTAAGGTTAATATAGTCCCATTTGTCCATTTTTGCTTTTGTTGCATGTGCTTTTTGTGTCACAGCCAAGAAATCACTGCCAAACCAATATCATGAAGCTTTTCCCCTATGTTTCCTTCCGGGAGTTTTACAGTTTCAGGTCTTTATTTTTGACTTAATTTTTATATATGATGTAAAGTAACGGTTCAACTTTATTCTTTTTCATGTGGATGTCCAGTTTTCCCACATCACCATTTGTTGAACATTTGTTGAAGAGACTATCCTTTCTCCACTGTGTAGCCTTGGCACCCTTGCTGAAGATCATTTGGTCATATGTGAGAGAGTTTTACTTCTGGGCTCTGTATTCTGTTCCATTGGTCTGTGCCTGTCTTTATACCAGTACCATACTGTTTCTATCACTGTAGCTTTGTAATATATTTTGAAATCAGGATGTGTGAGGCCTCTAGCTTTGTTTTTCTTCCACAAGATTGTTTTAGCTATTCAGGGTCCTTTGAGATTCCATATGAATTTTAGAATTTTTTTTCCATTTCTGCAAGCAAATGTCAATGGGATACCGATAGGGATAGCACTGAACCTGTAGATTACTTTGGGTAGTATGGACATTTTAACAATATTAAGTTTTTCAATCCATGAACATGAGATGTCTATTTACTTGCATCCTCTTTAATTTCTTTTGGAATTGTTCTGTAGTTTTTAATGTACAAGTCTTTTGACTCCTTGATTAAGCTTAAGTATTTTATTCTTTCTGACACTATTGTAAATGAGATTATTTTCCTAATTTCCTTTTTGGATTTTTCCCTGTTAGTATATAGAAGCTGATTTTGTTGTGTGTTGATTTTGTGTCCTGTAACTTTGTTGAATTCCTTTGTTCTAACAGTTATTTTGGTGGAATCTTTAGGGTTTCCTATCTATATGATCATGTCACCTGTGTACAGAGACAACTTTACTTTTTCCTTTCCAAGTCAGATGCCTCTGCTAAGACTTCCAGTAGTTCAAAAGAGCTGGTAAGAGTGGGCATCCTTGCCTTGTTCCTAATCCTAGATGAAAAGCTTTCAGTTCTTCACCATTAAGAATAATGTTAGCTGTGGGCTTTTCATATATGGCCTTTATTATGCTGAGGTAATTACCTTCTATTCCTAGTTTGTTGAAAGTTTTTATCATAAAGGATGTTAAATTTTATCAAGTGCTTTTTCTTCATCAATTGAGGTGATCACATGGTTCTTATCCTTAGTTCTGTTAATGTTGTATATTACACTGATTGATTTTCACAAATCCTCCCACTTGGTCATAGTATATAATCCTTTTAATATGCTGTTGAATTCAATTTGCTAGTGTTTTGTTGAGCATTTTTATATCAACATTCATCAGGAATATTGGTCTGCAGTCTTCTTTTCTTGTAGTATCTTTGTCTGGCTTTGGTATCAGGTAATGCTGACCTCATGAGTTTGGAAGTGTTCCCTCCTCTTCAATTTTTGGAAGAGTTTGAGAAGGTTTGGTGTTAAAATTCATTCATTCATTCATTCATTTTTTTTAATAAATTTATTTCATTTATTTATTTATTTATTTTTGGCTGTGTTGGGTCTTTGTTGCCATGCATGGGCTTTCTCTAGTTGCGGCAAATGGGGACTCTTCTTTGTTGCGATGCGTGGGCTTCTCATTGCAGTGTCTTCTCTTGTTGTGGAGCATGGGCTCTGAGCATGCAGGCTTCAGTAGTTGTGGCGTGTGGGATTCAGTAGTTGTGGATTGCAGGCTCTAGAGCACAGGCTCAGTAGTCGTGGTGCATGGGCTTAGTTGCTCTGCAGCATGTGGGATCTTCCCGGACCAGGGCTTGAACCCGTGTCCCCTGCATTGGCAGGCAGATTCTTAACCACTGTGCCACCAGGGAAGTCCCATTCATTCATTTATTATTGAGGTACAGGTGAATTCAAATTTTTTAAATGTTTGGTAGAAATCTCCAGTGAAGCCATTTGGCTTTTCTTTGTTAAAAGGTTTTTGATTACTGATTTAATCTCCTTATTGGTTATAAGTCTGGTCAGATTTTTTATTTCTTCATGACTCAGTCTTGGTAGGTTGTATGTATTGCAGAATTTATCCATTTCTTCTAGGTTATCCAATTTGTTGGCATATAATAGTCTCTTACGATCTTTTTTATTTTTGTGGCATCAGTTGTACTGTCTCCTCTTTCATTTCTGATTTTTGTTATTGGGTCTTCTCTGTTTTATTCTTAGTCTGGCTAAGCATTTGTGAATTTTGTCTGTCCTTAAAAAAAAAAAAAACTCAACTCTGTTTTGAATATTTCTACTGTTTTTTATTCTCTATTTTCCCTCTAATCTTTATTATTTCCTTCCTTCTGCCAGCTCTGGGTTTAGTTTGTTCTTCTTTTTCTAGTTCCTTGAGGTATAAAGTTAGTTGACTTGAGATCTTTCTTCTTTTTTTATTTTTTATTTTTTATTTTTTATTTTTTTTTTCTGTACGTGGGCCTGTCACTGTTGTGGCCTCTCCCATTGCGGAGCACAGTCTCCAGACGCGCAGGCTCAGCGGCCATGGCTCACGGGCCCAGCTGCTCCGTGGCATGTGGGATCTTCCTGGACCGGGGCACGAACCCATGTCCCCTGCATCGGCAGGCGGACTCTCAACCACTGCGCCACCAGGGAAGCCCTCTTCTTTTTTTAATGAAAGTATTTACCGCTATAAATGTCCCTCTTTGTATTGCTTTTGCTGCATACCTAAGTTTTGGAATGTTGTGTTTTTGTTTTCATTTGTTTCAAGGTATTCTCTAACTTCCCCTGTGATTTCATCCTTGACCCACTGGTTGTTCAAGAATGTGTTGTTTAATTTCCTCATATTTGTGAATTTTTCCGTTTTCCTTCTGCTATTGGTTCCTCGTTTCATTTCACTGTGGTTGAAAAAGATACTTGATACAATTTCAATCTTCTTAAATTTCTTAAGACTTGTTTTATGTCCTAACATGTGATCTATCCTAGAAAATGTTCTCTGTGCACTTGAGAGGGTGTATATTCTGCTGTTGCTGGGTGAAGTGTTCTATATATGTCCATTAGGTGCAGTTGTTCTTTAGTGTTATTCAAGTCTAAACGACCATTCTTGAAAAGATTTAGCAAATGAAGGAAATAAAGGAAAAAAGAAGGAAATGTCCTTAGATGAAGGATTTCTCCCAGAAACCACAGCAAACATTATACCTAACAGTGAAACATTCAAGTCAGGAACAAGATAAGGATTTTCCCGCTATTATCATTTGACACAGTAATAGGATGCTAGATGGTAAAAACTGTTGAGACAAAGCAGTGTTACTTGCATATGAGGGGACTGTCTAGTAAGAAAACCCCCTGAAAATTTATTATAACTAATAAGAAAACTGACAGGATGATGAGATATATCTGCCACAAACACATATCATTAAGTTTCCCATATGCCAAAAGTAATCAATTAGAGAAGGAAATGGAGGTGGGGAGAGAGTGAGCCCATTCACATTCACAAGCAAATGTGGAAAAGACCTCAGAATAAACCTTGTATCACCTCACACCTGTCAAAATGGCTATCATCCAAAAGTCTACAAATAACAAATGTTGGTGAGAATGTGGAGGAAAGGGACCCTTGTACACTGTTGGTGAGAATGTAAATTGGTACAGTCACTATGGAAAACACTATGGAGGTTCCTCAAAAAACTAAAAATAGAACTACCATATGATCCAGCAATCTCACTCCTGGGCATATATCTGGAAAAGATGAAAACTCAAATTTGAAAAGATACATCACCCCAATGTTCACAGCAGCACTATTTATAATAGCCAAGATATGGAAGCTACCTAAGTGTCCATGAACAGATGAATGAATAAAGAAGATGTAGTGTGCGTATGTGTGTGTGTATGTGCATGTATATACATATATATGTGTGTGTGTATATACACACACACATACAAATGTGATCGAATATTACTCAGCCATAAGAAAGAATGAAATTCTGCCATTTGCAACAACATGGATAGAACTAGACAATATTATGCTTAGTGAAATAAGTCAGACAGAGAACGACAAACACTCTATGTTGTCACTTATATGTAGAATCTAAAGGGTAAAACAATCAACCGTATATAACAAAACAGAAACAGACTTACAGATATAGAGAACAAACTAGTGGTTACCAGTAGGGAGAGGGAAGGGGGTAGGTAAGATAGGGGTATGGGATTAACAGACACAAACTACTCTGTATAAAATAAACAACAAGGATATATTGTACAGCACAGGGAAATACAGCCATTATTTTGCAATAACTTTAAAAGGAGTATAATCTATAAAAATACTGAATCACTATGTTGTATACCTGAAACTAATATAGTATTATAAATTAACTATACTCAATTTTTAAAAAAATTTAAATAAAGCTGATATGTGTAAAATCTATATGACAATAACTATAAACCTTTAATAAGAACAAAAAAGACTTAAATATAGAGAGAGTCATAGCATATTCCTAGAGCTAAAGATTTGCATTTATATAGATGTCAATTCTCTCTAGATTAATCTCTAAATTCAGAAGAATTACAATCACAATCAAAATTCCATCAGGTAAAGCAAGTATTGTAAAATGTTAATGGTAAAATCTAGGTGGTGAGTATACGCATGTTCATTATAAAATTCTTTCAGTTTTTCTGTATGTTTGAAACTTTTTATTTAAAATATGTTGGGAGAAATGCATCATGATTTTTGATGGAATCTGACAAGCTGAATCTGAAATTCCTCTGGAAGGAGAAAAGTACAGAACAGCTTTAAAAGTTTTGAGACAGAACTATTTAGAGGAACTTACTTTACATCAAAACATATTTTAAGGCTAGAATGATTAAAATAACGTATGATCAGCATAAGAATTGATAACTGGATGAATGGATCATTTACATACACTTTGAATACATGGGATTTTCAGGCCATGAAAGCAGTGCTATTTTTAAATCAGTTGGGAAAGAGAGGCAAATAAGTATTAGGACAACTGAGTTCAACACATTATAAAGAACAATATTTTTCAAGCGAATTTAATAGAGAAATATAACAAGCAAAATTACAAACATAGTAGAAAAAAAAAAGAGAAGTTTATAGCTGTGCTGAACATTTTCAAGTTCTTCCTATGTAAGACTCAAAACCTAGAAACCACAAAAGAAAAGGTTGATTGATTTGGCTACATAAATATTTAAAACTTTTGAATAGTAAAGGAAGCCATTAATAAGGGTTAAACACAAGTGACATACTGGGATAAATTTTATAAAGCACATTATAAATAATTAATATTTACAATGTGTAAGACAAAAATATAGAAAAGGCTGCAAAGAAAATGAACAAGCAAAATACACAAGCTATAAACTAGGAAAGATGCTCAACCTCACTAGTAATCAGGGAAATTGAAATTAAATAAAAAATGAGGTTTTTTCCCCCATTCTTCACAGATTGGCAAAAATTGGAAAGACAGACCATACAGTATGCATGCACCATTGGTGAGAGCATAAATTGGTGAAATTTTTATTACGGTCAATCTAGTAACAGCCATCAAAATTTTAAAAGGCATATCCTTTTATCTAGCCATTTCACTTCTAACAACCCACATAGTCTGATGAAGTACTAAAATACAGGCACACGATCACAACGATATCAATAAGGTCATTTACCGCATCATTTCTTAGCATTAAAAGTGTCCATTAGTAAAGTAGTGATAAAACAAAAAACAGAACATATGTACTAGGAAATGAAATGCAGCCACTGAAAAGGATTAAGACCTATGTGTACTGATGTAAACATATCTCCAAGACATATTTAAACAATAAAATATGTAAATATACTGCATAATAAAATACATGATTTCATCATATAGTGAACAATCTATCTAGACTTGTATTTGTTTGAATATGAACAGAATTTAGAAGAACAAAGGATAAATACTGATCCATCAAACAATAATGACTTTATCAGGAAGGAGAAGAGCATTTATTCTTTTTTTTTTAACTTTATGCCTTCTATATTGTTTAAATTTGTTACAATCACGTGTTGCTTTTAATTTTTAAAATAGCAGTAAGGATTAAAATAAATAGAATGATTAGTGCCAGTGAGCAGTACGCCCTGCAAATAGGGCAGCCAGCATACAGAATGGTTGTGAATTGCTCATTTACAGCTGGGAGGTTTCAGTGTGACGTGGACCATTCTGTGCACAAGAGGTACAAGAGGGGGAATGGGGGCGGCATCCTGATACCCCAAGGCCTTGTCAAAATGGAGCCCTATTCTGTGCCACTATCTTATCATTTACTTTGCAAACTTGCCTTGCTGAAGACATTCAACTGGAACAATAAATGATAACTGCCATGGATTTCCCTGTACCAGAGAGGCGGAGGGAATCGGACCACTCACTGTTTTCAAGTATCATTTTCAAGTCATCAGTGGATTTGACCATTTTGTTGAACCCTTGCCATCCTGAAATCCTTACGGGCACAATTTGATTAGGCAGAATCCTTGGAAGTGCAGTTTTTACCCTTGAAAATAGCCCGAGTTAACAAACATCCTAAAAATTACATATCAGTGTGAAGTCACACATGATAGCTGGAAAAATTTAGTAAACCCTACACACTGGAAGTGTCAAAAAGTTGTATGGGGGCCAGATGTGCAAGAAAAGTGAAACAGAACACCCAGAAGGTTCTTGTGTGAATTCAGTCCGGGCTGTAAGCGACAGAACGTATAAATACCTTTTAGAGTCGCTGTTTGGCATGAATCAAGTGATCCCAGTAGCAGTACTGTGAACCACTGCCATAAACTCTGAATTAAATCAATGGGTTCCATCTCCAGAGACTTCTGAAGTATAAGATAATACCACACAAAAGTGGATCAATTTGCACTAATGGCGCCACCGCTATGCTAGAAAGTCTGAGAAATTTCCATGCCAACCAGGAAACTGGATTTACTTCAATTCTCTCTCTCAAAGTGCTTCATAGCCTGCAAAGCGCTTTTGTCTCTCTCAATTCATCCCAGTAGCCTCCGGAGTTGGTTATTATTGCCCCTGTGCCCACAGCACCGAGGAGCTATTGAGCAAGAAAGGGGAGGTGACAGGACCGAAGTCACACGCAGATTCGTATGTGAGCCTGATGTTTTACCTCCTATGTTCTTTCTTAGGCCACATCCACTATGAATACCAACTGAATAATAAACCCACTACCTATAATTATTTTTTACATTAGCTACATTATTAATTGCATAATTTTGGGCCTTCTTACAGAGGGCTCAAAGATTTTTCCAAGCTGAGTTTGTCCAGTGTTGTTATTTTTAAAGATTAAAATGACTTGACAGGGCTATCATGATCCTTAATATGTATAACATTTTTAGACTGACAGAAGAGGGGAGGGATTACTTACTCTCATGACTAGAGAACTCTGTTACAGTGGGGCTAAGTGATTAGACCGAGGTTAGTCAGCAGGAACCTACAACAAAAAGAACACAAGGGAGACCATCCATCCTCAGGAATGTATATGGGCAGGACCTTGGCAGCCCAGCAGATCTGCTGGCTGGAATTGTCAGATTTCTGCTGAAACAAAGAAAGGAGTTACAAAGAACTGAAGTCTGTCTCTGAGCCCAAGGCCTCCAGTGTCAAAGCCACGTCAAGCCCAGAGCTGGCCTCATTTTGCTCTCTGGATACTTACGGGTCACAATACTTCCTGCATTTAGTAATCACCATGCAGCGGAGGGCTCAGGGCCAGAGCTCTCTACTTATTTGTCCCCCTCAAAGAATTCTTGTTTCTGTCAAGTCACCAACAGAAATAGCCTGCTCCCGTCAGATGTCATCACCTCTATAGTGAACAGTAATTCACTCTTTCTCAAGCTCAGAGAGGCGATGATGATAAAAAATACAGTGGCCTCAGAATTAAAGGGACTTTAGAGACCACATATTTCCATCGCTCTTCTTTGCATGAATCATCTTGAAAGTATCACTACTGTGGTTAGATGGCTAACCACGCAGTCCTTCCAGGTGGTTAGGCTGGCCTATGCTTGACTACCTCCAGAGACGGGAGGTCAGCACCTACCGGGCTTGAAAAGATGTTGGAAATGGCTCCTTGTAGTCAGCACCCCCAAAATTACCTTCCTGTGTGTTTTACTCACTAAATTTAATTTTTCACTCAAAAATAGTTGAGGACTTACTATGTGCTAGGCACTGGGTACGCAAGGATTTTTTAAAAGATGCCACCCCTGTACTGAAGAAGCTTATCACTTACTGTAGTTATTAGGCTCTTCATCTGTAATCTGGGGCTTACTTTCTTTCTGCACACAGTGGACTTCCCTGACCACCTGCAGTTGGGTGTAAACAGTGAAATGTAAGCAAATGTGTCATCTCTAGGGAAAAGCAGTAAGAGAAAGTCCACGCTTTGCTTCACTGTTTACTCTCTGGCCTGGCAACTGGCAATGTTTCAGATCATGGTTACTGTTAGCCTGGGTTAGGGAAACAAAAGCTGACCTGCAATGTACACATAACGTGAGCAAGAAATAACCTTTGTCGTGTTAAGCCACTGCAGTTTTTGGAGTTGCTTGTTACTACAGCATAATCCAACCCATCCTGACAGATACACAGTACAAGGGAAGCCAGACAAATAAATCAACAAAAATCGAATGACAAGCCGAGTGTTGCAGTGGGGGCATTGCAAGATTCAGTGAGGGTGTAGGAAAAGATTTACCACCACCTAAGTTTTCTGGAGTTGGGTAAGGCTTCACAGAAGGGGCAGCCTTTGAAATAGACATTGGAGGATGAGTAGATACTGACAAGCAGACATGTTAAGAAAAAGGTGCTCTAGACAGAGGAACTCTTTATGCAGAACCACGGAGGAAAGAGGGGACATGGTTGGAGAGCTACCAAGGAGCTCGGTTTTGCTGGCATATGAGTCTGAATGTGGTGTATCTCCCATGAAGCTAAAGAAGCTGAAGCTTCAGGGACCCTCACTTGATGGGCACTTTCCAAGGAATGTATCTATATTTTTATAAATTTATGCTTATATTCTAGACACTTCCCCTCCCCCTCAGGAGACCCTCCCTCCTAATGTTCAGGTTCCACCAAAGCTGGGTCTGCTTCTGATGGGGTAGAGGGGAGTAGGAGATGACAACAGGTATACAGAGAAGATCTGAAGACCTATAAATCTTCCACATGACACCTTTTTCAACATTTGAAAAAAGGAATCATGTTCCCTAAGAGTCTTTTACCCCCCAAGCCAGTCATTCTCATTGCTGCACTTGGGGTCATGGGTTGGAATGTCTGGCGTCATCTCAATTGCTCTTCTCTGAATGCGCTATTTGTCTAGAGCCCTCTTAAGAGTGGCACCTGAATCCAAATCGAATTCTCCAGATGGAGTCTGAATGTATTTATCACTTTTCTTAATGGAGTTTCATGCATCATACTTAATCCTTCCATAAAAGTTGTTACCCAGGGCTTCCCTGGTGGCGCAGTGGTTGGGAGTCCGCCTGCCGATGCAGGGGACACGGGTTCGTGCCCCGGTCCGGGAAGATCCCACATGCCGCGGAGCGGCTGGGCCTGCGAGCCATGGCCGCTGAGCCTGCGCGTCCGGAGCCTGTGCTCCACAACGGGAGAGGCCGCAGCAGTGAGAGGCCCGCATACCATAAAAAAAAAAAAAAAAAAAAAGTTGTTACCCAATGATGCCAGATTATTTACACTGTGAAATTTCCCAGAAAAATATAAGCATTGCTCTTGGATTTAATTCACCCCCAATACCAATACCAAAATACAACACTTGATTGTTTCCCTTTAGGTTTGGCAGACTGTGAAGAACAAGTCTGATAGAAAAAAGAAAGAAAGTTAATTCATTTAACAAATGTTTCCTAAGCACCTACCCCATGCCAGGCACTGTCCTAGATGCTAGAATATGGGTAAGGCAAAAAAGAGATATAAAATTCTCTGCCGTCCTGGAGTTTACATTCTAGTTTAGGGGACAGACAATAAACCAAATAGATATGTGAAATTGTGTGTTAAAGAGGAGTAAGTACAATGGAGAAAAATAAAGCAGGGAAGGGGGACAAGGAATGTGGTAGGTGGGGAGGGGATGAGGCGGCAATGTTAATTATGGTGGCTAGAATGGCCCTGCTGAGAACATGACATTGGAGCAGGGACTCAGAGGTGAGGAAGCGAGCCATCTGGAGTTGAAGAGTGTCCCAGGCACAGGCACAAGCTGGTGCAAGGACCTTGAGGTGGGAATGTGTCTGGTTTGTTCAAAGAACAGCAAGGAGGCCAGCACAGCTGAGTGGGAGTAGTCAAGAGAGAGCAGGAGAAGACAGGGTCAAAGAGGTGGGGAGGCAGACTGTGCAGGGCCATTGTGACAACTTGGGCTTCTCTGAGATGGACAGTGCCCTGGGGGGGCTTGGAGCAGAGGGTTGATGTGATCTGACTTGTGTCCCACAGGACGCATCTGCTGGCCGTGTTGAGAACAGGCCACAGGAAAAGCAAGAGGAGAAGTAGAAACCTGTCAGGAGGGTATGGCAGCAATCCGGGCAGGAGATGACAACAGCCTGGTCCAGGACAGTAGAGATGGAGGTAAAGAGAGATGTCTGGATTCTGGACACATTCTGAAAGTAGAGCTGACAAGATTTCCTAAGGATGGAGCATGTGAACATCGCATCCACAGGAATCAAGGATGACTCTGAGGTTTTTGACCTAAGCAACCGGAAGGGTGGTGCTGCCATCAACCAAGATAGGTTTGAACCTGGGAAGCTTACTATCAAAAGCCAAAGCAAATGCGTACTGAGACTGGAAGGTCCCTTTCTAGGTGGAAAACTGGACTGGGCTGGTTTGGACATAAGAATTTCAGAGAACTAATGGGTCAGGCTGCTAATGAGCGGGGAGGCTGTGCAAGGCCAGTGTCCCAGTGAAAATTCTGGTGTCTGCCGAAACCTGCTCGAACCCACAGAGAAACGATGGGAAGCAGGGTGGGGGCTGGAGGGTGAGGAGGTGGGGACAGGGGGAAGCTGGGGACAAACCGAGGCTACTGTGAAAGCCAACTAGTCAGAACCGGCACCTTTCAAAGTTAATCATGTTACAGGGAAATGTACTTGAATCCCAAATGCTGTTCCAAGTACAAAAGTAAATTACTTTATTAACTTTAAAACTAAAAATTCGAGAGAGCAAAATAGGAAATGGTTTGTTCTGGATATGGTTTTCCTTCTGAATTGCATTGGTTTTGTTTTAACTGAACTTTTCCAGCATGGGTCAGAGACTTTACAGGCTAGATAGCTTGCAGGCCAGTGGGCACGCCTGAGCCTCTCAGGAGCACTCATCTAAAGCGAACTCTCTGGCTCTCCCCCCTGGGGGCTCTGTTCTCCTCTCCCCTCCCAGGCTCAGCCTGCACCGTGGACTTTCTTCAGGGGCCCCACTACAAAGCCCAGCAAGAGCTCACACACAAGAAAGGAGGCTCCATTGCACTCAGAGCACGAGAAATACTAATTAAAACCACTCTTGATTCTCCTTCTTTCACTTACTTTGGAAAAGCTTGAAACATGTGACAATGTACTGAGTTGGCAGGGAAGTGAGGAAATTAGGCGCTCTCACACACGGCTTGTGGGAGTGAGAAGTGGTAAAATCTCTACCGAGAATATTTAACAATAGCTAACAAAATTACAAACGCTCACCCGCTTTGATTCAGCAAGTCTGCTTCTAGGAACATAGCCTACAGATGTGCTTGTCCATGAGCGCAGTGTTGTAGGTACAAGGTGGTCCACTGTCAACCCCGTAGTAACAAAGAGCTGGAAATAACCTAACTGTCCCACAAAAAGGGGAAGGGGAATAACATGCACCCGTGAAAAAGAGTGGGGCACACTTTTTACACTGCTATGGATTAAGCTTCAAGATGTCTTTTTTTTGGGGGGGGGTATAGTTGATTTACAATGTTCTGTTAGTTTCAGGTGTACAGCAAAGTGAATCAGTTATACATATATATATATAATCCACTCTTTTTTTTTTTTTTTTAGATTCTCTTCCCATTTAGGCCATTACAGAGTATTGAGTAGAGTTCCCTGTGCTTTTCAGCAGGTTCTTATTCGTATTAGTTACCTATTTTATATATAGTAGTGTGAAGATGTCCTGATATATGTTGTCTTTTAAAAAGCACAGTGCAGAAGAAAAGACATACACGTGCTTATGTATACACGCACTTCAAATCTCTCCAGACCAGGACGTGAGAAACTAGTAACAGCGGCTGCCTCTGGGGAGGGGGACGGGGTGACAGGGAAGCTTTTGCCTGTGAACCGTTTCAAATGCCGAACAATGTGAAGGTGCTAGATATTCAAAACAAAAGATTAAAATGTGAATAAATATATACATAGAAAAATGTTAACCCCTTTCCTAAAGTATGTGAGTTGTTACAAACAGCAACAAGTGAAGCAGTGAGTGGCTGCTGGGGCTGGGCAGAGGGCCTTCAAGAATATGCGACTGGGGCCCAACACCATGTAGAGCTCCTCCACAGTTCAAGCTTCTAATCAATACAGATGGGCTTGTGCTTAACTTCTGTAGTGGTGCGCAAGGGCACATCACCTACAGCTAAATAGAATACCTGCAGCTAAATATACTCCGCCTGCCTCCAGCCTAAAGCCATGGTTGTAAAGTGACTTCTATGCATGCAAGTTGGAGGAATGGGACAGTACATGCAGAGCAACCTCTTTCCCAATCAAAAAATCCTACGGCAACCTGTTATCCAGCCTCCATTTGAGTACCTCCATGGTCTGAGAGCTCATTATCACTTACAGCAATTTATTAAAAGCTCTTTTCTTAGTTGGACCTGATTCCCAGGTTTTAGACTTGTGTTTTGAACAGACACAGAACAAGTCAACACTCTTCACTACGTGAGCAGTCAACTCTCTCTATACGTCAGCCTTTCACGCAGTTGAAGGTCGTCATTTCATCCTTTAGTATTCACCTCTGCAGTGTAAGCATCCCGAATTCAACCCACTCTCTCTCTAGTGACCTGTTTTTTGAACACCCTCTATTTTGTCTATGTCTCTCTCAAAATGTGGCAATTAGAACCAAACAAGCATTCAAGATTTAGCCTAAACAGAAGAGAATTAAACCAGGCAGTGTTTTAATCATTCTACTACCACTGCTAATACTATCAGAAATCTATCCAGGGAGAAGTTCTATTTTCTTTTTCTCCCCACACAAATGAGGGATTTGAGGCCCAGAGAGGTGAGGTGACCCAGTGGGACAAGGGAACACTGTTGGAATTTGGTGGGACTGGGATTCTTTCATCACGAGGCCATTGGAGTACACATTTTACAATTCTGATAGAGCAGTTAGTTCTCTTTCTTCCCCTCTGAATTCTACCTTCTCGCCTTTTTTTCTTTCCTTCCAGTTTTACTGAGATATAATTGACATACAGCACTTCATAAGTTTAAAGTGTACAGCCTAATGATGTGACTTCCCTACAGCATGAAATGGTGACCACGATAAGTTTAGTGAACATCCACCATCTCAGACAGATACATTAAAGAAAAAGAAATTTAAAAAAATTTTTGTCCTTGTGATGAGAACTCTTAGGATTTACTCTCAACAGATTTCCTATATAACATCCAGCAGTGTTCACTGTATTTGTCATGTAGTACATGACATCCCTAGTGCTTATTTATCTCCTAACTGGAAGCCTGTCCCTTCTGACTGCCTTCATCCTATTCCCCCTCCCCTCACATACCCACCTTCTCGTCTTGAGGGAATGTTTCGGTTTCTTGTCTTCGTTATAGCCATGCCACAGGGGTCACAGCTCTGTGGCCAATGAGGCTCTTGTGGGCTCCAGAGGGCCTGGCTGGGGATGGCATCTGGGGCCCCTCCGTGCCGCTAACACCTCTCTCCCCAGGGATAACAGCCCTTGCGAGATCTTCTCTGAAAACCCTCTTCAAACATGTAAGTCAGCCCAACCTCCGCCCTGAACAGTCTTCTAGCACAGCACCATCTTTCACAACACTTATCAAAATTTGTCATTGGCTCCTTATTCACATCTTTTCCTGCTTACTGTCTCTCACAGTTGGCTGTAAGCTCGATAAAGTCGGGGCCTAAACCCCCAGTGTCCTCAGCATCCAGCTCAGTGCCTGGCACACAGTAATGATTTTCAGCGAGTGAATGGATGAATAAATGGGAGCTGAGAATGGGGTTAACAACTCTCACCAGACAGAGCTGGGTTTGTGTCCCAGAGCCCTGCCACTGTGAGCTGTGTATTCCTGGGCAAATGACTCAATTCCTCACTGGTAAGATGGAGACAATGACGCCTAACTCACAGAGCTGACATGATATTCAGTGAATTGATGAGTGCACATAAGCATTTAGCGTGCTGCCTCGTTCACAGTAAGCGCTCAGTAAATCACAGTTACTGCAGCAATTGCGGCTGCCCTAATTCTACCACCTTCCACTCAGAGGCTGGCCACTGGAGGATGACAATTAACTGGAATAGCAAAAGGTACATCCGCTCTTTTATCCTGTTTGCTTTTTTTAAAAGTTGTGTAAAAAAAAACACAAAACACACCAGCTTAATACTTTTAAGTGTACAGTAGGATTAACTAGACCCATACTGTTGAACAACACATCTCCAGCCCTCTTTTCATCTTGCAAAACTGAAAGTCTATACCCAGGGAACAGCAATGGGTCCCCTTTCCCCTTCCCCAAGCCCCTGGCAGCCACCGTTCTATCTTCTAAGAGTCTCTGCCTACTTGAGGCGTGGAGCTGTGCAGTATTTGTGTTTCTGTGCCTGGCTTATTTCACTTAGCATTATGGCCTCAAGGTTCACCCAGGTTGCACTATGTGACAGGATGCCCTTCCCTTTTTAAGGCCGAATATTTCATTGTATGTATAGACCATGTTTTTATCCATTTATCTGTTGACAGACATTTGGGTTGCTTCGGCTAGTGTGAAAATGTTGCTTCATATAAACAAGTGTGTGCAGATCTCTGAGATGCTGCTTTCGATACTTTTGGATAGAGATTGCTTTTTTTTTTTTTTTTTTTTTAAACTCTCCACAAACCAATCATGCCAGTGGAGCAGCAATAGTCACAGAGGTCATATCTGCCTTCACCTTTCTGCTCCTGTCACCAAGTTATCTCTGTCCCAAGCTCACTCGCTAGTCCTTTCTGATGTCCTCCAGGTTCCTCTATTTTTAAGTGAATTCCACAGGTCAAAATTTGAATTTATATCTTTGTCAAGAAGAGAGGGAAGCTATTAAGCCTCTCCTTCTCCCCTCTGTTGCAAAATCTCCAGGTCCCTCATCTGGAGTAGGGCCCTGCCCCAGGTCTAAGCAGGACGAGGCTGCAAGAGGCCAGGGCCCAGGCCCCTGGAACAGTGCAGGGCTGTGGCATAACCTCAGTTGGTCCAGTACAGTTTTAATAATGTTCAGTTTATGAGTAGTTTTTCTCCCCTGCACCATGCGGGATCTTAGTTCCCCAACCAGGGATCGAACCCGGACACCGGCAGTGAAAGTGCCGAGCCCTAACCACTGAACTGCCAGGGAAGTCCCAATGAGTAATGTTTTGAATGCTGCTGGTATCTCATCAGGAAGTTATTTGTTTCCCTTGACAGGTAAGATTAAATAACATTCACTGGGTTTAACAGCCTTGTGACAGAGCCAGGGTATTTGTATGCAAACCCACTTCCAATCTTACGATGTCCAACCAAAGGGTCCAACTGGACGTGATCAATAAAGTGCCACATTTTCTCATAACTCTCAGGATCACTTTCACATTATTGTCCTGAGGAGCAACAGAACAGAGGTGTTGAGAGCCAGATGGAGGACACATTAGGGGCCTTCTGGGGGCATGTGGCTCTGTTTTGAGGAACCGTGGGTGCCAAGGTCACCCAGGGGCAAGGAGGAGCAATAGGCCTCCGCACTCACGCCTCCTCTAGTCTACAAAGCAGTAACGAGAGGGGCTATGGTTGTGCAAAATATAAAATTCCCACAACTATTTACTCACAAACATCGTCAAACCAGGAATAAAGTACACACATCTCCCCATTCCCATCTCAGCCCTCTTCCTACAAAACGTGAGTGGGTGTGCGCACACACACACCACTGGTACACTCACGAGAGTGTCTGAGGAGGTGTAACTTCTGCTGCAAACGAGCAAACATATTTATTTTCTTGCCATGAGATTTCAGGAAGCTAAATCAAAAGTTTCTAAGATCTTTTCTTGATGGTGTATAAGAGAACTGCTGTGATGTGCCTGCCATCATCTATTTGCTTATCTGTTTTTCAACGAAAGGCTGCTTTAATATTACATGGTGGTGGTATTTCTATGATAATCCTGGACAACAAAAGTTCATCTGACTTTACTTAAAATATGACTTAACTCTCCTAAGAACAGAGATCACCCCCTTAACTGGCCCTCGCCCACGCCTCCCCACCACAGCCAGCTCCCACTGTCACACTTACTCAATTTCCTTGCTCAGTCAGTCCTTGGCTGCAGGCTCCATTCCCTCCTATTCTGCCCAAACTACTTGACTAAGGTCACCAGTCAAGTGGCTCTTTCTGACTCCCGGGTGGCGAGTCTCAAAGTCATTCAGGACCTAAAGGAGGTTAACACCCACACCTCGACAAGCTCTCCACAAGGGAGCCAACTCACCCCGGCCTAGGGCTTTGCAATCTCCTGTACCCAAGTGACTTCAAAATTGCCCTTGCCAGCCATAAAGTACTTGTCAAGCTCCAAATCTATCACTTCCAACTGCCATTGGTTCTTGCAGGTTTTTTAAAACTAGACACAGTTTCTACCTCCCCTTATCTTGGCATTCACCCCTCAAAACAGAACAAAACAAGCAAAACAAAAAAATTCAGTCACCATGTTCTACTGCCGAGATCTTCATCTCACGTCTCATCATCCATCCAGATTTCCAAGCACGAGATCTGATCTCCAAATCACTCCTGTATCCTTTATGCAGCCCTCTCCCATCTTCCCCTTACCCGGCTGCCATCAAATCTTATACATGGAAGAATGTTTCAAATCCAACCTGTCTCCATTCCTCCAAGACACAGCCCAGTGGTTATGTGCGTTTATGTCCTGGTTTATGTCCTGATTCTGCCTCCTGTGAGCTTGGGTACCCTGGACAAGGTGCTTGTGCCTCCTCTGTCTCCATTCCTCCTCTGCAAGTGGAAATAACAGTCTCAATCTTTCAGAGTTATTACAAAAATGAAGATCTGAGTATAACGGGTGCAACACCATGCGTGACACCTAGCAAGTGCACCATAAACGATGGCTACTGGCATCATCCTCGTGTCTTCTACCCTAATTCAGTCCCTCGTCTGCTCTGGCCTGGAGTCCTAGAACAACCCTTCAGGTTCCCAGCCCTTAGTTCTTTCCCCCTTCAGTCCACTTCTAACATTGCCACCAGGCTCAACATCTGAAAACACAAATCTGTTCATGTCACTCCTTGGTTTCAAGAATTTCTGTAGGCTTCTTACTTCCAGTCAGAAGATTCTACACGTATGTAGTTCGATACTTTAGCCACATGTGGCTATTCAGCACTTCAATTGTGGTGTGTCCAAATTGAGATGTACTATAAGGGTAAAATACACACTGGATTTGAAGATTTAGTATGAAAAGGAATGTAAAATAACTCACTAATAATTTTCTTTAGTAGAACAGAGTTCTTCATTTAAAGCAGAGACAGAACAAACGCCAATTTAGTACCTTTTAAATTACCTTTTTATATCAACATGCTTACATTTTTTGGTAGTTTCTTATTTTTTCTTAGTCCCTTACTCATGTCTCCTTTTTCTCTTTTTCCATCTGAAATGTCTATAGTCTCAGAAGTAATTACATCTTTTTTAGAAGGAGAGGGATTTTTAAAAAAGATTGTGGTAAAATACTGTAAAAAAAAGTACGTATTTACATATAATACAAAATTTATGTTACACATAACATCAAATCTTAATCATCTTTAAGTATACAATTCAGGGGCATTAAGTACGTTCACACTGTCGTGTAACCATCATCAACACCGTCCAGCTTCAGAATTCTTTTTATCTTGCAAAACAGAAACTCTGTCCCCACTAAACAGTAACTCCTAATTCCCTCTCCCTTTAGTCTCTGGAAACCAGGGACTTTCTATCTCTATGAATTTGACTTCTCTGGGTCCCTCATATAAGTGGAATCACATGTGACTGGCTTATTTCAGTTAGCAGGACGTCTTCAAGGTTCATCCATGTTGTAGCATGTGTCAGAATTTCCTTCCTTTATAAGACAGAATAATATTCCCTTGTATGGATATAACACATTTCATTTATCCATTCATCCTTCAATGAACATTTGAGTTGCTTCCATCTTTTGGCTACTGTAAATAATGCTGCTATGAACATGGGGGTACAAATATCTCTTTGGGTCCTTGCTTTCAATATTTTGGGGGTATATACCCAGAAGCAGACTTACTAGATTGAATGGTAATTATATGTTCAACTATCTGAGTAACTTTCATATTGTTTTCCATAGTAGCTGCCCCATTTTATATTTCTACCACAGTGACGAGAGCTCTAATTACTCTACATCCATGCCAATATTTGTTATTTTCTGGGTTTTTTGATAGTGGCCATCCTAAGAGGTGTGAGATGGTATCTTACTGTGGGTTTGATTTGCATTTCCCTAATGATTAGTGATGTTGAACACATTTTCAGGTGCTTGTTAGTCATTTGAATAACTTCTTTGAAGAAGTGTCTATTCAAGTGCTCTGCCCATTTTAAAAATCAGGTTGGGCTTTTGTTGTCGTTGAGCTGCAGGAGTTCTTTATATATTCTGGATATTAACCCTTATGAAATATATGATTTGCAAATATTTTCTTCCATTCCACAGGCTGGGCTCCCACTCTGTTGAATGTGTCCTTTGAAGCACAGAATTTTTAATTGTGATGTAGTACAATTTATCTATTTTTTTCTTTTGTTGCCTATGCTTTTGGTATTATGTCCAAGAAAGCACTGCTAAATCCAATGTCATAAAGCTTTTCCCCTATGTTTCCTTCTAAGAATCTCATAGTTTTAGGTCTTCAAATTAGGCCTTTGATCCATTTTTAATTAATTTTTGTATATGGTATAAAGATAAGGGTCCAACATCACTCTTTTACATGTGAATATCCAGTTTTTCCAGCATCATTTGTTGAAAAGACTGTCCTTTTCCCATTTAATGGTTTTGGCACTCTTGTCAAAATCATTTGACTTCATGTGAGGGTTTATTTTTGGGCTTTCTATTCTCTTCCAATGGTCTGTATGTGTCTTCGTTAATAATTTTTAATACTAGGTACATGTTGAAACAATATTTATGATATATTGGGTTAAATACAGTCTTAAAATTAATTTTATCTGCTTCTTTTCACTTTTTCAGTGTGGTTCCTAAAACATTTTAAGTCACACATGTGGCTCGCATTATACTTCTATTAGACAGTGCCGCTCTAGATGCTCTGAACTCAGGCCACCGGGCAACAGCTGACACCGGGGGTTCAGTGACCGTCTGCAAGCTCCCTTCCATTACAGTGCTTAGGGAGCAGGAGAGAAGTGTGGTTGAGAAGTGAGGTTTCTGAATCAGAGAAGCTCAGGCTTCAGTCTTCAAGACCTGCCCCGTCCAATGCAACAGCCACTAGCCACATATGCCCACTGAGTACTTGAAATGTGGCCGGTGCAAACGGAGATGCACCGGAAGTGTAAAATTCAGACTAGATCTCAAAGACTCGGTACCAAAATAAGTGATGTCAAATATCTCATTAATGACCTTTATATTCATTACATGTTGAAATTTTAATACTTTGATAGTTGGGTTAAATAAAATATATTGTTAAAATAAACTCCAGTTGTTTGTTCATTAATTTTTAATAGTTTTTTAAGAGCAGTTTTAGGTTCACAGAAAAACCTTGCGGCAGGTATAGAGACGTCCCGTACACCCCCGGTTCCCACACATGCACAGCCCCACCCATCATCAACAGCCCCACCGGGTGGTACCTTTGTTACAACTGATGAACGTACAAGGACACATCATCATCAGCCAAAGTCCACAGCTTACATCACAGTTCACTCTTGATGTTGTACATTCTATGGGTCTGAACAAATTTATAACAACATGTATCTACCATTACAGGACCCTATAGAATAGTTTTACTGCCCTAAAAATCCTCTGTGCTCTACCTATTTATCCCTCCTTCCCCCCAACCCCTGGCAACCACTGATCTTTTTACTATCTCCACAGTTTTGCTTTTTCCAGAGTGTCATATAGTTGGACTCATACACCATGTAGCCTTTTCGGATGGGCTTCTTTCACCTAATAATATGCATTTAAGGTTCCTCCATGTCTTTTCAAGGCTTGATGGCTCATGTCTTCTTTATTTTTTAAAATGTTGCTCCTAGAATTTTAAAATGACTTAGGCAGCTCACATTACATTTCTGTTGGATACTTGTTGGCTTGGCACGGGCAGTTTTTCAGAGGCTGGCATCTCCCTGCCTCTCCAGCCACTCAGGTCATGGCTGGCCACCCCGAGTTCCCTGCCCCATGACATGCCAGCCTCCTCGCCTTCACATGTACTAGAGTCTCCTCACTAGACTTTACCTTCCTTTTCCCTGAAGACTAATTCATATTCAGACCCAGTTCAAATATGACATGTTCAGTGAAGCCTTTCTAAACTTCCACTGCACCTAAGTCACCTTTTACAGCACTTTGCACTTTATAGTGTAAAATTTTTTTTTTTTTTGGCTGTGCCGCATGGCTTGTGGGATCTTAGTTCCCCAATCAGGGATTGAACCCGGGCCCTCGGCAGTGAAGGCACAGAGTCCTAACTAACCACTGGACCACCAGGGAATTCCCATACTGTAAATTTTTATGTGCCTGACTTTCCCTTTAGACTTGAGCTCCTTGAAGTTAGGGACCATGTTTTGTTCATCTTTGGGTCCTCGATCCCTAGCACAGAGCCTGACACTCAGTAGGCATTCACAGATGTTGAATGACTAAATGAAGAAAACACTACAAAATTCAGATTATCCTCCAATAAGAGACAAGATATCCACTTAGACATCAGACAGCTCAGAAAAGTATCTTAAATGCAACAAACCAGGCTGCAAAAGTATATCAACCAATAGTTAAAACTATTCACAAGCTAACATTTGTTTTTTAAGTCAAATCAACACCGTAATAACATTTATAAAGCGGGTCACAATTGAGAGATGGTAAACCAGTCCCTAATGGTGAGAGGATTCTGATTGGCTTGGAAATGGGGGGGGACTAGCTATGGAAACTGAATGGTTAAAACCACATTCCATATCCATTAGCTGACAGCCCAGACCCCACCAGAACAGAGGCCCTGAAACTGAGCCTTTGATGTAGTTTCCAAAGAAAGCCACCAAGATGATTAAAGGGTTGGAAAATGAGATTTATGGGGAATGGCCACAGGAACAGAGACAGTTTTGCCCAGACAAGAGAAAAGGCCAAAGGGTGACTTAATAACCATCTTCAATCATTGTTACTACACAGATGATGGTGACCAGATGGTCTCCATTTCCACCAAAGAAAGAATACTGAAAATGGACTTAAGCTGAAGCATAAGAAAAGCTGTCTAGTTTTAAAGAAAGAACTTAATGGCTAAGAACTAGCTTACAGCAAAGCAGACCCAGGGAGTGTGTGCTATAGTCTTTATTATGCTAAGAAAGCAGCAAGTGGGTAGAGCTTGTTCAGGCCTTCAACAATCCTTTGTTGAGGGCAAATCCTCAACTGGCTAATCATCAAACGAATCACGTAATGCGCAACCACAGGAATAGAAAAGAAATAAAGATATGAAACACAGCACCCTCTGGTGTACATAACTGTCCTCCAATCAAGGAAGATTCTTGACATATGTATTTCTCAAAATATAGGGTACAAACCATGACAGAGTCCAGAGAAACTTACACCAGACTGGTCCTAATGTTCATTTAATCCCTACATCCATCTGTATCAAGCACCTCCTCTGCACTTCCCCTTTGGTACCAGGAAGGCTCTTACACAGGCAACCTCACTTCTGTGAACACTGAACATGGCTGCATCCCAATCACATTAGAATGTTGAACTCAGACTCTGATACATCAACTGGCACACGAACATCTCATGCTGTACGCCGTTCAGGAGTACATTACGTACAGAGTTAGGGAACACCCGAATGGGGTGCTCCTCTAACGTGTCCCTCTGCTCTGCCATGGTGTACATGGCCCTGCCTTTCCAATCCCTCTTTGTCTCCTGAATGCCAACAGGCCACTTTTTACATCTTCCTAGGCTATATGCTCCAGAACTTTCCAAGCTCAAAAGGTTTGAGAATCAGTCAGGGATGTTTTGAGGTCCTCCCCGTGTCTTTAGTCATCTTGGTGCTGGGTGGAACCTCATTACATGACACGGACACTTCATTCATGTGACTCACTACTGCTAAAGCAGCTGGTGTGTGTCCTCGATGAATAAATCACAGGCCCTGTGTCCAAGAGCCACAGTCCAGTGGGGGAGATGGATAAATACAGGTGTAAATCGTTGTAGCTCAAAGCTGTAAGTGCTAACAGAGCAAAGAAAAAAGGGAATGGAAACACCAGCGAAGTACTATCTGGGAGTTCCTCAGGACATGAGAGCAGAACTGACATCCTGTGGGAGCAGGTCTCAAAGGGTGAGAGGCATTGCCCAGGCAGAGGAGGCAGGAGCAGGTATCACTCTAGGTGTAAAGATCTAATGGTCCCCAGGCACGTCACCACTGGGAGAACGGAGCCATGTAACACACTACGCCTCCCGTCCCAGGGTCTCCTTGAGGAGGCAGGAGAAATGTACCCGAACAACCTGACCTCTGTACACTATACAAAGCGCATGCCTAAGTGGCAACAAACAAACAAAAATGATGCAGACCAGGCACTGGTCTGATGAAGGTGTGAACGGGCTGGAGTGGCGAGTTCTGCGAGGCAAGGCGTCTGGCTGGAAAGCTCCAACAGGAATTCCCCTGACACCCTCCTCGGCCCCCCTCCGTCCCAGTGAGTCCCATCCTTGCTTGGCGGCTCTCTCCCTTACAGCACTGGCGACAACGCACTGTGACTGTGCGTACAAGCTTCCTCCCCCATGAGACCATGGACTGAGACAAGAGCAGTCATCTTCTTATCACTATGCCTCGATCACTCCACACATGTGGAGCTCAAACAAACTGGATGAGTACACCGAGTCATCAGTTCATAGGCATGATAGGGTTTAAAAGGGCAGAGCCTGGACCTATTACCCCAACACCTTCCCCTATGCAGTTCACCTTGTTTTGTTCTTCCTCATAAGCTATCCATCCTCACGTGGTTCAGGTTTTCCTATTCTTTCACTCTATCCTCACAAATCAACCCTGACCCTCCAACTGAGGAAAAGGAGCACATATCTGTGTCCCCAGTTAAGAGTGACCTATGTCGGGACTTCCCTGGTGGCACAGTGGATAAGACTCCACGCTCCCAATGCAGGGGGCCCGGGTTCAATCCCTGGTCAGGGAACTAGATCCCACATGCTTGCCGCAACTAAGAGTGCACATGCCACAACTAAGGAGCCCTGGAGCCGCAACTAAGACCCACCGCAACCAAATAAATAAATAAATATTTTAAAAAGAGAGTGACCTATGTCACATGGAAAACCCACTAAACCAAAGAGGTGACAGGGAAGTGGCTTCCCACACACCCGGAAGAATGTGAGATTACCTCCTCACAAGGGAAAAAGAGAAACCCAACCCGATTACAGTGTAAAAATAGGTCACTGCCTGAATATAGCCCTTTGGGTTACTGGCAGCCAAGCCCCTTTTGCCTCTGGCTCCAGTGTCACAAGAAAGCGGCGGCACCATCTTAGAATAAGGGCTCCATGGCCAGCTGCCAGCCTCGGCCTGGCCTTCCCTCTGGCATCCTAGAACTACTAGGCGCTCAGCAAGCCTCTGTCATGGCTGACGTGGAAGAGCCAGAGTTGGTAAGTTTTGTTTTGAACAAACTAGGAGGCAATTCAAGGTTGTGCTTATGACAAGTCTCTTTCCCCTGTATCCAGCCGCACTTACTTCAGTAGGAAAGAAAGGAAGACTTTCAGTAGCTTGCTTGTACCTAGGCGGGGCCAACAGCAGCCTCTCTTCCATGACAGAGTTACAATTATGATCACTGTAATGCTTTACTTGCAGCAAATTCTCTAGGTGTGCATGACTGGAAGGGGTGTCAAAATTTTGCTTCTATGGAAAAAAACTGCTGTGGATTGCTTTAAAAAAAAAAAAAAAAAAGCGCCTGAGAATTACCCATCAAGAATCAGTGGTAGAACAGAGAAGGTGGGGGGAGTTCCCTGGTAGCCTAGTGGTTAGGATTCCAGGCTTTCACTGCCGTGGCCCAGATTCAATCCCTGGTCGGGGAACTGAGATACCACAAGAAAAAAAGAACACTGACTGACTGCCACTGGGTTAATCACTGTGGTGACATGCGAGGGGTTACCTGATTGGGCTTAAACACTCAAGGGCCACCCCTGGAGCTGAGGCGGTACCAACCCCTCTCTACCAGAAGACAAAAACGTTGTTTGCTATGGGAGGAAGTGGGGAGGTAGAAGACATGGGGGAGACAATTATATAGTCCTTCACACATCACCTGGTACTGAATTTGACTCAGATACCCAGTATCGAGGGCAAACGTGAAAGTGCATTTTGTGTTTGTTTCTGTTTTTTGTTTTTTGGCGCATGGCAGGTGGGATCTTAGTTCCCTGACCAGGGATCGAACCCGCGTCCCTTGAGCTGGAAGCACGGAGTCTTAACCACTGGACTGCGGGGGAAGTCCTAAAAGTGCATTTTGAGTGATACTTTAGCATTTAACAAAGATGAACGTTTATTCCTATACAGAGACAAATTCCCTTGGAAGGTAAACTCAAGAAACGTATGTCTCGGAACTCTACGTAGGGGAAAATAGGTAAAGGTGAGGACAGCAGTCTGTTTGGAAAGATGCAGTGAAGCCCACTCAAACAGGCCCTTCTTACATTGATCCTCCAGAAGGCAGAGGACATGACAGTAAATCAAAACCAACTGAAGTTATTTCAGCAGAGGGCTGAGATGAAACGGTCCAGATGCTTCTCTTCAAATGATCTAACTTACTGCAGATAGAGATTGACTTGTCTTAGACGCCTTCCTATATATCAAATTTCTAAAAATTAGCTACAACACTTTAAAAACCTGACCCCTAGAGTTTTTCAAGTTATTGTCATTATCAGGTTATCCTCTGAGAGTGTGTTTGCATGTACATGTGTGTACCTGTCACTTTAAATAAAATATTTGAGGGCTACTAGGTGCTCAGCTCTGTGCTAGCAGGGTGGAAATGGGAGGAGTAAAGGTCACATCTCTGCCCTCAAGGCGTACAACCACCAGCTGAGTAACCTTACTATTCGTCAGGCACTGTGCTAACTGCTTTACATTTATTTCCTCGTTTAATTTTATCCTCACAATGATCCTGTGAGCTAAGTATCAGCAATGGATTTTCCAAATTAGGAAACCAAAGTTAAATGGCTAAGCAACTTGACTCAGCTCACACAAGCAGCAGGCAACAGCTGGGATTCACACCTAGGTCCTCCTCATTGCAAAACTACGCTCTTAACCCACAGCACAAACATCCCGTAAAAGTGGACAGTACAAGACGGTACGTTAGAGTGAAGAGCTCAGTGCTGGGACGCAGAGCTGAGTGCCTCCGGATTCTGGGGAAGCCAAAGAAGGCACATGGTGTGAGGATGAGGATGAGCCATCACACGCTGCTGTCACTCATGTGAGCCGATGCCCAAGTGCCAATACAGTGTCTGTCCCCTGGCCTCGCACCCATGGCCACCTCCTGTAATATTTCTTCACTCTCAACCATTTATAAAAATGGAAGGCCAGCAACATTTGTGCAGGCCTTAGGATGTTTCATAGCTATCTCCAAGGATGGAATCAGTTCTTCCTTGATGTGCAAAGATTTCCTCTCTGTTCTAGAGATGTGACCACATATTGAGGAATTAAGTTTGAAACTCTTTAGGCAAATACTAGATGTTATTTCCACTGCTGATGATTTGTATAACCCTAGCCCTAGCTCTAACCTCTTGGCACTGTGGCAAAAAGTAAATGTAACATAATGTCTGAACAAAATGTGATACTACTTCCTCTGTGCTGGTCTCCGTGTACCAGAAAGTGGTGGGAGTGAATGGAGGCAGTGTCCCTCTCATGCCTCAGCAGCCCCTTTACCAGGCAGCCAGCCGACTTCTGGTTACCTCAGGGCAGGGCAGACCTCCCAACCTCCAGGCTATGGTTCCAGGGCTCCGATGTTCCAAGTGAGGGAGAAATGTCTCCTTCTAAAACAGCAGGGAGTCAGAAGCATATGGGATTTCTGCTTCCATGGGATTAGGGGAAAGTATCAATACTCTAGTACTTCTTCAATGAATAGGATGTGCTGGTACTACGGCTCCTACACATTCTCATGTAAGGAGCAACACTGAGGTGTGATCTGGAACTAGGACTGCTGCTATCAAGGCAATGGGAAACAATTCTGTTTTCAGGGTCACATCTGGGACCCTGGAATCATTTCCAGTTTCAACCTTCAACATTGGACTGATCGCTGGGTACCAGGTTCTGAGCGAACATCTCCTCATAGCTGCAAACCATCCTAGGAAATGGACATTATCTCTACCTTACTTGTGTGGACGCCAGGGCTCAGGGAAATAGTTATGTCTATGGTCACAGAGCTGGAGTGTTATAGTTGGGGACCAGACTGAATCTCCTGATGCCAAGTCCAGTGTTCATTCCACGTTATACAAGGTTTGCGGCCTTGGGATATTATTATTATATAAACTGGGGTTTGGATGGTCATCCTCATTATAGCCAAGCTCTCACTTTGCTTTCAAAGGAGAAAGAATAAATCATGTTGAAGGGGGCTATTGGAAGGCCAAGGGCGGTAAGTGTTGCAGTGAACGGACACAAGGCGTATGGAAACCCTGGGGTGCAAATCAGCTCTGACTGAAGTTGGGATGGAAAGACCTCAGAGAGGTGAGGCCACCCACTGGGCAGGAGGAGCTCTGGGGGTTAACAAAAGACCCTCAAAGCGCAGACATGGAGAGGAAAGCACGAAGGGACTCGTGCGGGAACCCCTTACAGCAGGGCTTCTCAACCCTGGTCCTAACATTTTGGATCAGATAATTCTTTGTTCTGGGGGCTGCACTGTAGGATATTTAGCAACATCCCTGACCTTTATCCACTAGGCGCCTGTGGCGCCTCCCACCTTGTCCCTTGTTGTGACAATCAAAAAAGTCTCCCGACATTGCCAATCACCCCCTGTTGAGAACCACTGCCTTAGACAGTGATGTGTCAGCAACTGGGGGCTGGCTGGCAGGGGGTCTGGGGAGGAGCAGAGAAAGAAGGGGAGGCCACGAACCTGGCAGGGAAGGGAACAGATGCGTGCCCTGAGTGTCCTCTCGTTAAGCCCTTCAGGTACGGACTCTGACGACATTAGGACAAATGGGGCCAAACATGATCCCAGGATGAGATCCCTTTGAAGGGTGCCCAGCAGGACCCTGGCTGGGAGGAGAACATTTGCAGGAGAGAAAGGGTTCTAGACTAGGCAACTTGCAAAGGGCACCCTTACTCCCATACTCTCTTTTCTCCTTTCAGTGAACGGAAGCAAGAGAGGATGACACGGGGAATGCTACAGGAGCCTGGAACTCCCAAACTTGTTTGGGAGCTTTAAGGGGACCTCGACTAGGAGGATGAGTGAGCTGCAATTTGCCTGTGACGGCAACACCATCCTTCCCCCCAGAAGCCATCCCCCACTCCCGCACCTCTCACCCTTGGACCACAGTCGCCCAGGAAAAGCGGAAAGGAATTGGGATACTTATCCTGGGAGACAGGAAGCAAAAAGGAGAAAGGGGGTGAAGATGAAAGAATTTTGAGCTTCAAGAGAGATATACTGACAGAGTTCACAAAGGGGACCATGTTTCTCAGCGAAGTAACAACAAAGTAGAACTGGGTCTGGGGGTTTGAGGAAAGGAAAGAGGCAGAGAAATTAGTATTTACAAAATGTCCACTGAGTGCCAGTTCTGGGCAAGGCCCACTGCATGAGTTACACCTTCGGGTTTCACAGCATCATTCAATACCTATGTGTGGTGTGGGCATTACAATCTTTTTAGAGCAGAGGAAAGTAAGGTGTAGGGAGGCGAGGAATTTCTCTTTGTTCCCGGATGGAGGGGCCTCCCCAAATGACCAGGGGCCCCAGGCGTGGTTGGCGGGTCCCCCTCCCCCCTCTGCTGTGCCTCCTCCCCTCGGCTCCAGGGCCCACAGCCTCTTGCTCCCCTTGCTTGCCTGCCTGCCTGCTCCACTGGACTGAGGCTGTCAGGGGCTGTGTTTTGGGTTCTGCTGGTCCAGCATCTCCTTATGTGCCGGGCATGGGCCTGCATCCACGAAGGAAGCAGGCAAGAGTTAACGCGGAGGCAAACAAAGAGCCGTGAGGCCCAGCTGTGTGAGCTGAGGGCAGAAGCAATGAGCACACCCGTTACATAAGTGCTTCTCCTGCTCTGCTCAGGGCCGGGAGGAGAGCGGGGCTTTTGCCTCCCCTGTGCTATATATAATCTCTGTTTTGGCAGAGGAGCTTGCTACAGTTCCACAGCTCCCTCACAGGAGATACTCATGTTTTCTTAAGAATCCAGCAAATTTTCTTTGACTAGTGATGCCACAAAATAATAAGACAGACTTGGTGTAAGGTTTAGACACTTTTCCCACATTCCCAGCATTTTTCTCTCTCAAAAACAGTATTTCTGGTTCCACTTCAAGAAGCAAAGGAAGGGTGAAAATGAGATGGCAAAGAGACAGCTTGCAACATCCCATAATTACAGCCTTTGATGCTGGAACCTCAAGGCTCCAATCCCAGATGGGACAGTGTTTCCCTTTTTGAGGCTCCAATCCCAGATGGGACAGTTACCCTTTGGTAACTAAACAGGGGCTGATCCATTAACCAAGAATACGTCCCCCCGAACACCTTTTCTTCTGGCCGCACGGCTTGTGGGATCTTAGCTTCCCAACCAGGGACTGAACCCGGGCCCTTGGCAGTGGAAGCATGGGGTCCTAACCACTGGACCGCCAGGGAAGGCCCCAAGAATACGTGTTTGATACAGAGTGGGCCAGGTTTGTTTCTGATTCTTTCTCACCTTCCTCGTAAGCCCTTACCCTGGAATCCATGACCTCATGACTATAGAATGAATATTTCATAGAACCATTCATTTATCCTGGGACTTAATTGAAGATAAGTTCTACTTAGTTAACCCCTTCTTTAGCTGTAGTAGATTTACCTGAAAAATGTTTTCTAAGACCTTTAAAAACATGTATTTGCTAAAAATCACCACATTAACTTCATGTTAGTCCTAAAAGGTTCTCTAATTACTGAAAGCCATAGTTCATTATTGTAATACAAACTGTTATAACACATACTCACTTGAACATTAAAACATGACATTTCCTTTAAGTATAATCAGTCCTTTAACTTTTTACCAATTTGGTTGGGACTTCCTCCAGATCAATTCTTCCAAAATGATGCATTTTTAAGAAATAAAATCATGAACCTGATGTTTTCATAAGATGACAGGTTAAGAAGAAAAATAGGCTTTTAAAATGTTAATTTTATTAACATTAATACTAACATCTAAGTATTAGCAGAGCTATTATTTATAAGCATAGCTCCTATAGTGAGTATGCAGACATTGTGAGACTTGCTGACAATGGGCAGCTCAGTTCTAGCAGGTTCTATTCCAAGGTGGCCCGTCACTATAGTGGGAGTCCGATAAACCTGAGTCCCAGCCCTGACTCAGCAACTTCCTAGTGCAGGTCACTTGGGTCTTGGGTGACGTATTTAACCTCCCAAACCTCAGTTTTCTTTTATAAAATGGGAATGGTATCAGTGTATATAGGGTAAGGTTCACTTCAAAAAATAAACAAGACAGTCTATGGGAAAGCATCTGGACAGGCATGTTGACAGTCAGGCAGAAGTCTCAGGCTTCCTGCCTCCTCACTCCCTGCACTGTCCCATCACCAAGGTGGCCCCTCTGCACGGTTTCTGAGTACTGACCTTCTCCTCTCACCTGCAAACAGCTGCGGTGACTTCAGTGACCTACACTGCCTGCACACACACTTGCCCCCTTCCCCCTATTAGCCTTTAGACACACAGATCACTGTCTTCAGTGATTCCCTGCAGCATAAAGTCCACCCACTTGAGCCTGGTGTCATGGTCCTTTCTTAGTCTGGCCCAACCCACCCTTTCTGAGCTCATGGTCCCTTGCAAACCCAAGTCTTCCAACTCTGCCCATCGCCCTGCTTCAAAGCTCTTACACAGCCTCCACGGCCTACAGTATGAACTCCAAACTGCTTCATGTGGCATCTGAGACATGTTATCTGGTCCCTGTCCATCTCCAGTTTCACTGGCCACCACTCCTTTGCCTCCTTGTACTTTATAGCCAAGCAATTCTACTTACAGTACTGGAACCCTATGTTGTCTCATCACTCTTCAACTTTAAACACACTCCCCTTTTTGCCCAGAATACCCTCCTCCTCTCATCTATTTGGCAAAGTCCTAGACAGTTTTTAAATGGCCCCACTTCTGTGACAGTCTGTCAAGCACTGACTGTGTCTTGTACCTTTGTCTGTTACTGCACCTGCCATGTTGTAATTATTTTTCATGTTTTTCTTGTAATTCACTAGACCACTATAAATATCTTCTTTGGGGGGTGAACCCAGGACTTGGTCTTACACAGAGCAGTCACTCAGGAAATATTTACAGTGTTGAGCCGAAAAAGCTTCCAAGCTGGTGGGAAGAGCCACTGAAATGCAGGGGCTGCGACCTACCAGAGCAGCCTGCCGCTATGAGAGCAGGCAGAGGGAGAATTTAACAAAATTCCCATTGAAAATGGTAAAATGGTGGTGACTGCCAGAGCTCAGGAAAAGAAACCCTTTTTACGTGGTTATAACTCTAACAAGTCAATTACATTTACCTAAAGCCAGTGGAACTCCAAACTGTATTTTTCTCCCCATAGCTTCATTCTTTTATAAAGTTCCCTTGCTCTGTGCAATGATCATGGGCAATCGCGTCTGCAGTTTTCGGCGATGCCAGTTCATGGCTATGTTTTTCTGTTCACTGAACTGGCTCATTTCTTCAGAACAAACTGTTCTGCACTGAAGCAGGAATTGGCTGGGTTCTAACAAAAAGATTTTTCCCCCCTGACAGTGTTTTTGCAAAAGACCCAAGTCAATTTATAGCCAAGTAACAAAAGGTCAGAAAGGTTAGTCAAGCAATGGGCGTAATTCCTGTGTGTCACAGCCAATAAAGGAAATGGGTGGGAATAAATAGTATGCAATTTTAACCTGAAATTATTTGTGCAAAACTATCATTGTAAACTATACAAAGGGACCCATGGCTTCCAATAAAAAGGATTTCCCACTCTGATTTTTCTTAAGACACATTTACTGTGGAAGAACTGAGATGACCTCGAATTCCTCATTTGCAAATGGAAAAATGTCAAAAACTTTTTCACACTAATTTATGAAAAAACTTGGCCACTGTTTTGCAGCCCTGAAATAGAAATATTCACATAAAAAATTAAATATCTCCCAGTTAAATCACAATTAAATACAATCTGCAGGGCTGAATTTAATACAAAATCTTTGCCAAAAGAGAAAATTAACCAAAAGAGAGGCTGAGAAAAGGGCTCTAAAAAGGCCATAGTTTATCTGTTTTAATCATGCTAGAAGTGTGGCAAACTACTGCATTATTCAACGAGCATAAGAACAACAAGAAATGCCTGCCTTTAAAGCAGACACGAAGAGCTGACATCACAGCCAAGCAAACAGAAGACAGATGAGTAACAGCCTGCACTGGGAGGCCAACCAGGCCCAGGCTTGTGGGTCTGTGGAGTAAGGAAGCCTTTCAAATTTCAAGGCCGATGGAACCACCCCCCACACCCCATCATCACGATGTCTATAGTAGTCACCATTTAAAACAACCTGATCATCCAAAAGATGAATCGTTAAATAGAACACTGTCAGAGTCCTGGACAAGATGCTGTAAACCATTTCTCCCCCAGCCTCCTTGCTAAGTACAACTATAAACTCTGGAAATAATACAAGAGGCAACCAAAGGAGAAGTCTGAAAGGGGGGAAAAGGAAGGTGAACAAGTTAGGGATCCCAGGGCTAAAGGAACAACACAGCAGCAGGGCATCTTATGACTCCCCTATCCAACTGAAGAAGGTGGCCCAAGCCAAATGTTTCCCAAGCCCCAGTCTAGCAACATAAGGCAACTCAGGAAGGCTTATCCTTCCCTATGACAGAACGGGAGTTCTGCGGACAACACCAGGCCAGCTGGCAGCACCAACAAGGAGGATAGTTCAGGATCCCACTGATATTAAAACAATCTGGGAAAACACTCTCCCTCCCTGCAGGGCCCCCAGGAAGTACTCTTTATTCCAGCAGGATGGAGACTTCTTTCTTCCACCTGAGGGCACCAGGCAGCATGGCCTGGGGAAACTTCTTCCTTCCATCAGATAGCACCAGCAGGGCCCAGTGGGAGCCCCAGCTGCACCAGATAAACCAAGCAGACCAAAACAGTAACAGCAAAGCCTCTGAAAAGTAAATCATCATTGGAATCACAGCCCACAACAGTAGATCCCAACCTGTGTGCTAAACCTAAAGAGAGTGACTTCCTGGTAAAACAAAAGGTTTAAATAGGACCCAGAGTTTCCTAACATAATAGACAAAATGTCCAGAACAGAATGGAAAATTCCCTTCCTACCAAGAACCAGGAAACTCACAACTTGAATGAGAAAAGACGATCAACCGACACCAATACCACGATGAATCTGATGTTGGAATCAGCTTACAAAGAATTTTAAAGCAGCCCTCACAAAAACACTGCAACAAGCAATTACAAATTCTCTAGAAATAAATGAAAAAATAGAAAAACTCATCAAAGAAACAGAAGTTATAAAAAGGACCAAATACAAATTATAGAACTGAAAGACATAATAATAGAAATAAAAACTTGCTAGATAGGCTTAATAATAGAGATGACAGAGGATAAAAATCAATGAACTTGAAGACAGATCAGTAGAGCTTACCCAATGTGAACAAAAGAGAGAAGACAGACTGAAAACAAATGAACAGAGCTTCAAGAACTTGTGAGACAAGTAACAAAAGATCCAATGTTCATATCATCAGAGTCCCAGAAGGAGAATAAAAAGAAAGGGGCTGAAAGAGTATTCAAAAAGATAATGGCTGAGAATTTCCCAAACCCGGTGAAAGACATAAACCTACAGCTTCAAGAAGCTGGGCAAACCTCAAATAGATAAGCTCAAAGAAATCCATGACAAGACACATGATGATTAAATTTCTGATAATTAAAGACAAAGAAAAACCCTTGAAAACTGAGAAAAACAACCCATTGTCTATAAGGGAACACCAATTCAAATGACAACAGATTTCTCATTTGAAACCACAGAGGCCAGAAGGAAGTAGCACAATATTTTCAACGCTGAAAGAAAAGAACTGTCAACCATGAATTCTATATCTGGGGAAACTATACCTCAAGACTGGAGGGGAAAAGACATTCTCAGACTAAGGAAAACTAAAAGAATGTGTAGCTAGAAGACCTACCCTTAAAGAATGGCTAAAGGAAGTTCTTCAAAGAGAAAGGAAATGATAAAAGAAGAAATCTTGGCATATCCGTTAGGAATAAGGAACAGAAAAAGAAAATGAGTATATACAATAGGCTATCCTTCTCCTCATGAGTTTTATATCATATTTAATGACTGAAACAAAAATTATAATACCACCTGATGCTCAAGATAATTATATTTAGAAGTGGGGATTAAAGGGACCTAGATGGAAGTAAGGTTTCCACATTTCACTCAAAGTGGTGAAACGCTGATACCAGTAGACTGTTATAAGTCAAATATGTATCTTGTAATACTCAGAGCGACCACTAAGAAAATGATACAGAGAGATACACTCAAAAACATTACAAGTAAGATAAAATCCTCTAAAATGTTCAAGTCACCCAGAGAAAGGCAAGAAAAGAGAAACCGGAAGCAAAACAAACAATAAAATGGCAGATTAAAATCTTAATATATAAATAATTACCTTAAATGTAAATGGTCTAAATACACCAATTAAAAAGTAGAAACTGTCAGAATGGATAACTATATGCTGTTCACACGAAACTCACTTCAAATTCAATGAGATAAGTAGGCTGAAAACAGAGTGCTGTCCATATAGTAGATGGAATATCAATAGCTCTTTTAAACTGTGCTTATGAATAACTTTCATGATATAGGAAAATGTTTAGAATATTACATTTTATAAGACGTGATAATTAAATAAGTAAATATTTTCAAAACAAGACACAAAATGTATATATAGCATGACTTCACACTGTATGTAAACAATTTATAAATAAATGCCTCAAAAGAATGCATGTTAGGGTACCACTAGCAAGAATCTCAATTATCTTCATTATGCTTTCTTATATTTTTCAGATTTCTACCATAGAATGAATGGCTTTTATAATCAGAAAACAACATTACGCTTTAAAACTTCTCTTCAATTAAAGCAGTCTATTAAAGATAACTGCTGCATTCTGAAGAACCTAGGGGCAGGACAGGAATAAAGACGCAGATGTAGAGAATGGACTTGAGGACACAGGGAAGGGGAAGGGGAAGCTGGGACAAAGTGAGAGAGTGGTATGGACATATATACACTACCAAATGTAAAATAGATAGCTAGTGGAAAGCAGCCGCATAGCACAGGGAGATCAGCTCGGTGCTTTGTGACCCCCTAGAGGGGTGGGATAGGGAGGGTGGGAGCGAGATGCAAGAGGGAGGAGATATGGGGACATATGTGTATGTATAGCTGATTCACTTTGTTTTAAAGCATAAACTAACATACCATTGTAAAGCAATTATACTCCAATAAAGATGTTAAAAAAAAAGATAGTTATCAAAAAAAAAAAAAAAAAGATAACTGCTGCTGCCTGGGGAGGAAGAACTAATATTTATCATCGGCAGCCACCATTAACGTGGCTCTTTCTACTGGTGAGTTGGCTGCCTCTCCCTTTCCTGCTCCCCAGAGGACCAAAGGTACAAGGCAGAAGGCCTGAAAGACTCAGAAAGTGCTCTCTCTGCAAGCTTTGTACATGGGATCCAGGAGATGAGGGTAGGAAGGGGGAGGGAACTGACAGATAGGGACAGCAGAGCAGGACTGCTAGAAACCTGCCTCATGTCCAGTGGTCTCCAGAGTCACTGCTGTAGGTCTCCACAGGCCTGACCACCGAGTTGGGTCCCATGATTCTTCACTCCATCACCCAAGGCCACACGAGCATGTCTTGGTCCTCACAGCCCAACAGAGCCTAACACGAGGATCATCCCACCACGCTGGAGGCCACAGTACAGAAGAGGAAATTCTTCTATTTGATATTGCCAAGTCGGTATCAATTTAACACCCCTGTCTTCCTTTCTTTTTCAAAGTCTCTCTCTAATTTTATCCAGGAGCCCAGTGATAAGCTTCCTACTATAACAGACCCAATCCTTTTTCTGACATTTCAAGTAAGAAAACTCAAAGTAATCTTCAATTCTTCCTTACCCTTTATTTGTATATCCAATCTATTATCAAGAAGTAGATTCAGCATAGAATGCAGAAGGTAGCAGATATAATGATTTCTAAGATTCCCTATCAGAGATGTGTAATTCTTTTACCAAAGATTACCTTTACCCTTTCTTAATGCAATGAATAAACAAACCCTCTTAAAGTCAGAGTCGAAATCTCTGACCAAGGCTCCTTCACATATAAGATGCTTCCTTGTTGATTTAACAGGCAATGGGCCCATTTCAAGACTTCCCACTGTTATGACCAATTCTGGAAAAGTTGCCGTTTTCTCTTGCTGAGGACATGGAATCCCATCTCTATGGCCATACAGGATAACTCAAAGCCAACCTTGATTTTACAGCACTTTGCAGACTCTGCAGGACTATTTCAGTGCCTCTGCCTTTGCCATCTCCCATATCTAAACTACGCACATGATGAGGTAACACAAATTTACAAATACTTGAGCACGTACTGGTGACCACGTTAACTTTTTTTTTTTTTTTTTTGCGGTACGCAGGCCTCTCACTATTGTGGCCTCTCCCGTTGCGGAGCACAGGCTCCGGACGCGCAGGCTCAGCGGCCATGGCTCACGGGCCCAGCCGCTCCGCGGCATGTGGGATCCTCCCGGACCGGGGCACGAACCCGTGTCCCCTGCATCGGCAGGCGGACTCTCAACCACTGAGCCACCAGGGAAGCCCCATGTTCACTTTTTAAATAAACTTTAGATTTGCCTGTTGTCCTGCTTTTTTGGGGCTAGAGTGGAAAAAGCATGGACTCTGGAGTCAAAGAGTATCCCTATTACTTATTAGCCACATAACTTTGCAGCCTCTTCATCTATAAAATGGAAATAAGTATGCATACCTCTTATGAGGATTAAGTAATATATTACTTATAAAAGTGCCTAGCATATCATAGGTGCTCTCTTGGATCATTCCTACCTTAGTTTCTTTTTTTTCCAACTACTTCTCGTTTATGATTTATGCTTTATGCTTTTATGGACCTAAATGAGTCACCTTAAATTCTTATGGAACAAAAAAAAGCACATAAAAATACAACGTAAAAATAGTAGACACTCTGCTGGGAAGTAGGGGTGGGCACTGACTGGGAAGGGATATGAGGCAACTTTCTGGATAATGATACCCTCGTAGGAGTTTGGGTTACACAGGTGTATGCATTTGTCAAAACTCAGCAAATGTACAGTTAAAATTTAACTACAATGAAATGTACCAATCTTACCTCAAAAGAAGAAAAAACTATAAACAAATAACGACCTCTACTTAGTGATAGGCATGCTGAAGCACTGAGAGGGAATGCATAAAAAATAGGATGGACAGACGAACAGGAAGCACAGAGTAAACTGTTAATGGTCAAACCTGGTGGTGGGTGGATGGCTGCCCACTGTAAAATCCTTTCAATTTTGCAGTATGTTTGAAATTTTTCATAATAAAATGTTGGGAAAACATATGCTATGGAAAAGAATGGAAGGCACTCAATACACGTTAGTTCTCTTCCCGAATCCTCTCCCTTATCTTCATTCATCCATTTGTTCATTTACCTGCAAACATTTCCTAGGCACACACCGCAGAATCGCCTAGTACAAGTTGCTTAACCCCAAGCCCTCTGAATACGTTTCCTCATCCGTGGAATAATAACTACATGTGCCTCATGGGGTTTCTGTGAGGATTAAGATGATAAACATATAACGCTTAAGCTCAGTACCTGCCCTGTAGCTGGTGCTTGACAAAAGCTAGCTATGATTATGTCAGTATTACATAAAGAGCCCAGGCATTATAGTGTATTATTCTAGTAGCAAGTAGTGGCTAGAAGCCCTGACCCCTAACTGACTGCTTGGGTTCAAATTCCAACTCTACCACTTTGTAGCTTTGGGCAAAATCCTTAACCTTTCTGTGCCCCAGTTTCCTATTCTGTGAAAAAGGGATAAGTGTTCTCTTTCATGGGGTTATTAAGACAATTCAACATGATAATATATACAAAATGCTTAGACACTGGCTGGAACTGTATAAGCACTCAATCAATGTGAGCAAACTCACTAGGCTGGATATTTAGAGAATATGAAGATGAACGGAATGCCTAAGTCCCTGACACCTCAAGGAGTTGGTTATCCAGGAGAGGAGAAGGCCATGTCAACAGAAGCATCGCAAAGTGGTGCGTGATGTGTGCCATAGGGGACCTGCTACTATGGGCTTGGGATACCGGAAAAACAGACTGATGATAATGACCGAGGAAGACCAAGGAAGGCCTCAAGGTAGTGGCACTGGATGACCTGGAACCTGAAGGCAGAGAAGGGGAAGAAAAAGGTTGGTAATGTGAAAATACATGGTACAGAGAACTTAATAAAAGATAGGGAGGGGCGGGTTAAAAGATTTGAGGCTGGAAAGAGATTGGGATCAGATGGCAGAAAGCTCTGCTGATGAATGTGGACTTTGTTCTGCAAAAGTACTTTGAAAAAATGATCATCCATTCATATATTCCATGGATTAGAAGAGGTGAGTCTTCAAAATTAATTGTCGACCAAAAAAAAAATTCTTGATTTTTCTATCTGATAAATAACAAATACTGCTAATCATTTATCCACTGCACTCTTTATGTAAAGTAACTAAAAATTCATTACAATAACTATTTTACCAATTCACGGCATCTCTACTGGATAAGAAGGCCCAGAGCCTCTGGAAGGAGGGCCAGGGAAAAGCTTACTAGCAGCGTTGTGGAATCAGGTTAGTTAGCACCACTCTAACTGGTCATTGCTTTGAGGTTCAGTTTGGAATCTGACCCAAGAGATTACATTCAGGAAGGGAGAGAAGTCCAGGCAGCAGCAGAGAAGGGCTGGCTCCCTTTGGATGCTGCCAGCTGGCCACGCTGCGCCTCTCAGAGCTCACTCTGCCTTGGTAAACACATTTCTGATGGCCGTAGGCACTGAGCAAACCCGCTAAGCCTTACCCAAGTGTCTTCAGCATCAGAGCCTGAGGGGAGCGGCCAGGGGACGGGGAAGGTTTTACGATTAAAGGCAGCAAATGCTGCTTCCAAATTATGTAATTTAAATATATGAACCACCCATGAAAACACCTTTTCTTTCTAGCACTATTGGAAGGAAATTAAAATAACATAAAACATATACGGTGAGGTTTAAAAGTTACAGGATTATCTACAGGGAAACTTTTATCTTCGTGTGGACCAGGTCCTTTTAGCGGAGGCACCTTTGAATTGGCTGGTGCGAGGGCCGGCTCCGGCTCGGAGGCACAGTCTCCTGGCCTGCGGGCTCTGTGAGGAGCTCAGCTGTCTTGCTCCTCTGTGTTCTCAGGGCCTAATACAGTGCCTGGCCTGCAAAGGGTGCTCACAAAATCTTTGTTAACTCAATAAGTAAATGATCTAGTCCCCAGCTTTATAAGTTCAGAAATATGATTTGTTTTAGTTCACTGAGATTATTAAATTCTTAATTGAGTGGGGGTAGAATTGGTTTAATACCAACCAAACTCAATGGAGACACATTAGATCTTACCCCACCCTCCCATTTTAGAGGGGGTATAGCTTTCCAGGAGCCCCACTGCTTCTGAAATTTACCCAGAATTGTCCTTTCCTAACATGAGGGCACCTGGGAAACAGAATCCCTAATCAGGTGGTTGCCTGAGGAACAAATTTAGAACTTCTAAGGTTTTCAACCTAGGTATGCGGCAAGCCCAGCTTTGCAGCAAACAGAATGTTTGCCCCAGGCCAGTGTGGCATCTCGCCTCCTGTGGACAGAGTGAGATGTACTCTGACAGAGTCCAACCCTCCACATACTTCCCAGGCTCCATGCACACTCCCAATGTGGTGTCCCTTTGCAGCATTCTTCATTTGAACAAGTCATGAACCCCTCGCTTTTAAGATTTTTCTGTTTATAGGGCTTTAATTTGGCCCCTAATGACGAAACAGGGACTTTCATCTCCACATGCCTCCAGAGGACCACTTGGATCTGGTCGTCTCTGCACGGATGTGTACCAATTTTCAGGCCATTCTGGGCTCAGCAGCAAACGCTGAGCAGTATCTTCAGAGAACCCCAGGGTACTAAGTGATACCCACCCATAGCTCTGTTTAAGACTGGTTTGGATTTTTTTTTTCCCTAATTGCAGTATTTTGCACTGTCTAATTTTCTATCTGCTTGGCCTCATAAAATTTTCAGAAAAATTTCCCATCAGCATAGCTTTTTACTACTGTACCCTTTAAAAAGGTCTCGGAAATTCAACATATCTGGAATGAGCCTCGAGGCAACGCTGTGAGAGGTCATCATTAACAGTTACCCACTTGGAGAAGGGACCATAATTCTAAGCTTTCTTTCCTCTTCTTAAGACAGTTTCTACTCAGAATCAAATAGTTTCTCTATCCCATGATGGCTTTTTACTTAAAAGAAAAATGAGATAGAGAAAAAACAGAAAACATTAAATTTTGAGCTAATTTTAGACTTACAGAAAAGTTACAAAAATAGTACAGAGAGTTTCCTTATGTCCCTGACCCAGCTTCCCCAAATCTTACATAACCATAGTAACTGAACAGAACCAGGGCATTAATATTGGCACAGTACTATTAACTAAACCAAAGATCTTATTCATATTGCACCAGTTTTTTCTACTAATGTCCTTTTTCTGTCCCAGGATCCTATCCAGGATCCCCATTGTATTTCGTCGTTATTTCTTAGTCTCCTGTGGTCTGTGACAGCTTATCAGTCTTCCTTGTTATTCATGCCCTTGACACTTTTCAAAAGTATTAATCAGTTATTTTGTTGACTGTCCCTTGATTTGGGTTTGCCTGATGTTTTCTCATGATTACACTGAGGTTATGCATTTCTGGCAAAAATGCCACAGAAATGATGTTGTGTTCTTCTTAGCGCATCGTATCATGGGGTTTCATTGATGCTGCTTGTCTTATTACTGGTGATGCTGACCTTGATCTCTTGGCTAAGGTGCTTTCTGCACTGTAAAGTTACTGTCTTTTCTTTCCTTTATAGATAATAAATAAGTTGAAGGAGTTGATTTGAGACTATGCAAATTTCTGGCAAAGGTTTCTTAAAGGATTACTGGCTCCCTCATTCACAAGCCTGCTTGCTTTCCTTAAAAACTCCAAGAGGTTAGTTGATAGTATTTCCCCTTATTATGTTTGTCATGCAAGCACTTTATTACTTTTTTGTTTGTTCAATGAGATTTATTTTTCTTCTACTTGTAAAAAGAGCACATCTTCACTGTCAAAGAAAATATGGCATGTTCATAAACATGGTTTTAGAGATTGGCACCTATTATGGACTGAACGTTTGTGTCACCCTCCCTCCAAATTCACGTTGGAATTCTAACCCCCAGTGTGATGGTATGAGGACATGGGGCCTTTGGGAGATAATTAGGTCATCACAGTGGAACCCTCATGAATGGGATTAGTGCCCTTATCAAAGGGACCCTAAAGAGCTCTCTCACCCCTCTCCACCATGCGAGGCTACAAGAAGAAAAAGGCCATCTGCAACCCAGAAGAGGGCCTCACCAGAGCCCGACCATGCTAGCACCCAGCCACCAGGACAGTGAGGAAAAAAATGTCTTTTGTTTATAAGCCACCCTTATTTTGTTACAGCAGCCTAAACTAAAATAGCAACTCTCTATATAAATGCAGATACAGATATAGATATACAGATATCAGTGAACCTCTTTTCCTCTTTTAATACCACTGGAGTCAGATACCATGGGCTTATTCATTAAGTCCCAGCCCCACCACGGACTTCAGGAAAGTTACTTAATTTGTGTGCTGGTTTGCCCAGCATCTGTTATTTGCTGATGGGATGAGCAAAATTAAATAACATTTTTTGGGAAGAACTATTCAGAAAGGTAGAGGTAAAAATTTTATGGTCTGTGTTTAATGGAAGTCAACTGAACACTACCATGGGGAAGGTGAGGTCACACAGTAGACATCTGCAACTCCAGGTGCCACCTGTGGACAAAGGTTCAAAGTGTTCACTGCTGAATTCCTTAATGACAGGAAGGACTGCTACATGGTCCCCAGGATTTGCCTATTTCCAGTTTACCAAGTGAGGCTCCAACAGACTGTAAATTTATCACTTATTTGCGTGGCCCAAATACAATCAGGAAAAGGTTATTACCTCTCCCACTATTTTCCCCCAGAACAATAACAACAACAGGAACAGCTAACAATGGTGGAAAACACAACTCGCACTGGACACTGTGCCTTCTAAGCCCGTTACGTGCACTGGTTCATTCAACTCTCATCACAGTCCTTGCTAGGAGGTACTATTATTGACTCCAGTTTACAGATAAGGAAAATGAGGCACAAAGAAGTTACAAAAAGTAACTTGCTCAAGGTCACTCAGCTAGTAGCTGGTAGAGCCAGAATCTGAACCCAGGCAAGCCTAGTTCCAGAGCGCAGGCATTTAGCACTACGCTCTCCTATTGTCAAGAGAATGCAAGAACACATTATCATCTAGAAGAGAGAGACAGTCCATGAATTCAAGTTCCGGGGGAAGCTGAAATGAACAAAAGATTCACATGACAGACGAAAACCACTTCCAGAATGGAAAGACCTGAGAGAAGAAACAAGAAGGGGCTCTCAGGATCGATCACACACATAATTAGCAATCAAAGTGGGTCACTAAGACAACAGCCTGGAAACATCTGAAAACAATGCGTAGAAAAGGACTCCAAGTTGACAAGTTAAACAAGCAGGTTATGTGAAAGGGAACCCAGCAGTTACTTTTGATTTTTTTTTTAAGTAACAGAAGCCCAGAGACAAGGCGATCTAAAATGTAAGACCTCAAAGGAAAAGAGATGAGTGAATCAGAATACTTCAAGCTGTCATCTCTAAACAAACAAAATGATGCCAACCCCCTAGGCCAGATGCTCTTGTCATTCCTCTACTACCAAGATGTCTCCAAGAGCTGCGGTCAACAGCGCTGTCTGCATTTCCTCAGCTGGTCTGACTCCAGTGTGAGCTGACTTCCGCACCCTGTGGACTGAGCACGGTGGAATCACTATCAATTTTCTAACTGAGAAAACCAGGGGCTGAGCTTCTCCTTCTCCTTATCCTGCTGGACCCTCTGGGTGAGTGGCCACTGCCCCTCGTAGGAAACCATCTCTTCCACACCACTCTTTTCTGCTTCTCCCCTACCTCTTCCTCTAGCATCAGCTTGGCATTCAGGCCTGGTTTGCAATCCCACTTACTAGCTTAGTAACAATGCCTTGGAGCCTTAGTTTCCTGGCCCACGAAGCAGGGTAGTAATAATTTCCACACACAGGGCTATTAAAAAGATAAAGTAAGCCATCTGAAAAAGCTCTCACCACCCCGTGCAGGACATGTATTACAGGGCTCAGTACATTTTGACTTCCTGCACATAAAGACTGGTCTTGGCCAGGAGGCCAACCTAAGCCCTTTTTTCTGCCTACGTGCTCTGACGGGGAACTTTATATCTATTCCATGGCTTTGACCTCCTCCTTGGAGCAAGTATATCTCACAACCTTTATCTCCGGCCCCTACATCTCAACTGAGTTTCTAACTCATATTTCCAATTACTCCTAGATATGTTTTCCTAGATCTGTTGACAATTTTTTAAACTCAGGAAGTCCTAAAATGCTCTCTCTCCAAAGTCTCTGCGACCCCCTCCACAACATCCACCCCGTGATATAAGGTAGTCGATATTTCCACCGTCTGTTATTACCTTCCCTAAAACGAACAAACAAGAAAACCCTCTAAGTCATCCTCTAATCCCAATCTCACCTGAGTCAGGAACGAGTACTGATTCTTCCTCAAAACACCTCATCTTCTCCATCGCCGCTGCTACCACCTTGTTTGAGTTCTCATCATCTCTTACCTGGATGACTGCCACAGCTGCTCAACTGACTTCCTCCCTGCAGTCCGTGCCTCACATGACAGTCAGAGTTATCTTCCTAAAAACAGGCTTGAACAGAGTACTCCCCGGCTTTAAAACCTTTCTGCTGGGGCCGCAGAAAGCCGAAATTTGTTGGCCAGGCATTCCAGGTGCTTCGCAATCTGGCCCCAACAACCCTTTGTCCAGTCTCCTCTCCAGCCACTTAGGTACCTTCAGGCTTTTGCCCATCCGCTTTATCCTCTATCCCGCAAAGCCCTACTGGCACAGTAACACTCAGCATTCAGGATGCCTTCGCTGACTCACCAAACATCATTCCCTCCCTCCCTGTGTCTCCAGGACACCTGACACATCACGTCTTTCGCCATTGTGGGTTTGCATGCATGCCACCTCCTCAACCAGAAAGGGACCTTGAAGGCAAGGACAGAGCTACCTTTCTCTTTGTATCTCCTGCACCTAGTTCAGTGTCTGTCCAGCTCAGAGTGAGGCTTCAGTGGTTGTTAACTAACTTAATCAAGAATAACAAAATACTTATGAGTATCAGGCTGAAACCTAGAAGAATTAGTGCACCTCACAGAACAAATGTAAAATGTGAAGGGTAAAAATATCTGGGGTAGATGAGAAGTAGGAAGAGGGGATGCCAAAACAGGGAGAAACTGAGTTTCCTTATATGGAAGGAAAGGAAAGTTCCTGCTTTTGCTTTGATGATAGTAAATAAATTTAGGGAACAAATGTTATTTTTAGCACTAAGAGAATTGTTCACATTTAAATTTTGTCTTAAAGTTAAAAAGAAGAAAAGGCCACTCCACAAAACAGAAGGTGTAACAGGAAAGAGACAACTAAGCAATACAAAAATTAAGAAACGAATTATACGTAGAAAACATAACAAATGCAAAAGCAACCATAAATTAAAGATGCTAAATTCACACATAAGTTATAGAATCTTCAAGATTGGTTGAACAGAAGACAAAATCCGACAACATTCTGCTTGAAATAACAGAGCTCTGAAATAATAATGAAATTAGAAAATATAACAAAACCACTGCACAAGAAATTTATAGACTATTAAAAAAAAGAACAGAGGACAAGCATTGCTTTAAGCATTGTTAGAAAACAAAGATTCTAAAATACTTAACTAGACCAACATCTTTGAAAAAATAAATAACTACACCCCCACCCCCAAAGCAACTCGCCCCTGATGGTTTATTAGTGGATCATTTCAAACTCTCCACAAACAAACAAAACATATTATAGAAAACATATCTAAGAAAGTTCAAGATATAGGTTATCTAGTTCATTCTACGAACCCAATTCTAAAACTGGCAGAGGAAATGAAGAGAGAAAACCAGATGAAGCTTACTCAAAATTTATGCTCAAAAATTAAAAATAAAAAAAAAAACAGTAAATAGAATCTAGGAATAGGTTAAAATTTTAAATTGTGTCATGTCATCAGATACCAAAAATTCATTTGTTAAACTCCAACAGATATTCTTAATTTTAAAATTCTAAAACTAATAATAAAGGTATACTTTCTTACCCTTTTTAGAGTAACTATTTAAAACCAAATGTCAACAGTATACTTCAAGGAAGAAATGAGACATGCAGTCATTAAAAACAGGCACAAAGTGAAGAAGCATTTTATCATCACTGTTAATTAATATAGGATCAGAAGTGCCTTCCAATACAAAGCAACATGAAAACGAATAAGAAATACAAATACAATAAAGGAAGAGGCAAAATTTTTAATATATATAACACCACTGTAACTTGCAAACCCAAAGGAATCACTTAAATGGTTACGATGAGCTTAAAGTGACCAAAGTCATCACCAGTATAGAAAAATCAACACTATTTCTGGTCCTCAAACTTGACCGCAGTGAAAATCACCCTGGCAGATTTTTAAAATGCCAATGCTTACAACTCACCCCAGACAAACTGCCTCAGCATCTTTGGTGGTGGGACGAGACATTAGTAATTTATAACGCTTCTAAGTTGATTCTAATGTGCAGCTACGTCGAGACACCACTACTCTATACGTAATTATCTAAGTGTCTAAAAAAGGCAACGCAAAACCATTTGTAATGTTTGTAAATGGGAAGAGAAAGATTGCTGTAAGGCAACGGGAGTGCAAAAGAAGAAGCCCAAAAGGGGACACTTAGCTCCGGTGCCTGCAGTTCAGGCAAAGAGGCAGGCAGCCGCCTAAGTTATTGGACAGGTACGTGACCCATGGCAACAACGGAAGAGTGGCAGCAAGAGATAATTAGTCTCAGTCCAAGTGCTACTGAAATCAGAAGCATGCATGAAGATTTAACAGAGGCTGAGGAGGTTCAAGATTACGTGCATACCTGTGCGAGGTTACATGTGAGATCAATTCCTAGAAATGCAATTGCTGAGTCAAATGGCATGTGCCTTTGAAAGTGAAAGATTAATTTTAAAAGATCTTAAAGGTGAAATAGAAAAAGCATGATGTGTAGAATAAACAAAACATCACATTTGATAGGAGGAGTGGAGTGGGAGAAAGGAGGGAAGCTGGAGCTAGGCAAGGTGGCTCAGTGTTGCCAGGGGCTAGGTAGGGAGACTGACATCACAGAAAATTCCTGGTGATCCAATTTGGCTTTGGCCTTCACATTCACTTTGCCCCCACAGCAGAGACCTGAAGGAGAAGGTGGCCAGGAGCCACGTGGCTACCTGGGAGGACAAGATTCCACGACTGACTGAAGAACCGTAAGGAGATCAGTGTGACTGACGCAGAGTCGGTGTGAAGGTGAGCACTAGAAAATGTGTGCACAAGTGCACTTGTAATAAACTTGTCTTATGCCGTTTTTAGTTTAGAGGATTGATATACAAGGCCATTAAATAGTTTTTACTCCACCTTCCAACTCAAAGTTAAAGAATGAGAAAACTGGAATATACCTTCTATCTAACGGTAGGCCTACCACAATCCACCATGAGACAGGAAGTTCCACAAGTGACAGCTGTGAGGAAATTCCCATGGGCTGGGTGGCCCAGGCTTGTGGGGAGGGAGTGATGTTGCCATGGAGTTATCCAAGTCAGGCTGCTGTGCACAGAACTTCCATTATATACCAGCAATGACCCTGACTCCATTTCCTCCCCTTTCTTTCCAAAAAGTTCTACTTATTAAGGTTCTTAACTTTATAATGATAAATAAGGTAGTAAATTTCCTTTATTTAAAAAACTTTAACAACAAAACCCCTCAAAATCTAAGCCTGTGAGTGGCTCAGTAACAGAATAAACTGAGTTCCCAACTCATATATGTATATACATATGTGTATATGTATATACATATATGAGTATATAACTTTACTAGGGCACATCTAGTTCATCAAGGGGAGGCTATGCCTATTTACATTAATTATTGGCCAGTCAGCTTTGTCTTTAGTATTAATTTTCATATTCCAGAGAGCAGTACCACACATCCTATAGCCTGAGAACATGGCTTGGATAATTTGGTATTCAAACCAGTGTTTTTTGAGTCAGTCATTTAATAAAGCATAAGTATGTTTTGCACTCAGACTAAAAAACTGACCTTGAACTAAACCTGCACATCACAAGAGACACAACACACAACTCTTTTATAATACCCAATGGTCAACCTAAGATATAACAGGTTCCTATCGAGTGATCTAAGAAGTCACCTAAATTGTATATTCAATACAGATATTTTTAGATTAATCCAAATGATTAAAAGAATCATTTGATCAAAGAGCTCAGCAATAAAAATCAAGGAAGGAGAAAATAAAGAATGTGTAACAGCAATACAAAGATTAAATACAGCCATAAAGACTTAGGCATGACAAAGTAATGGTAATTGATATGCAAGAAACCTAAATTCAGAAGTGTACTATTTACCCAGGAAACATACTTTTTCCTTACTTCCTTGGTTTCTCCAGTTTCTCTCTTCTCTTTGTGCAGCCCCATATGCATCTTTAAAGGTTCACTTGTTGCTTCTGCAGTTGTATCCAGTCCTGCAAAAGAAGCGACATATCCTCACTTCATGAGAAAAGAGATAAAGTGTATTCTAGGATGCTGAGCTATCCAATCTCATCAATCTCCTTTCCTAACTCATTTTCACCAGAACTATACACAAACAGAAAAACCAAGGGGGTGGGGAGAGTAAGAAGAGGTCACTAAAATACAAACTAGCAATTTTAAATGATTAAAAATGCTAGTAGTAACTGAAAAATATCAATGGAAAAAAGGCAAACTTGATTGTCTCTGATGATAGATCAGAACAAGATGATTCATTAAAATCTCTTTCCACCAATGAGTTTCCATCTTTCTCTCCTGGCTAAGTTTGAGATGGCTTAGCAGAAATGATCAAATTAACTGATGTGTGGGACTTCCCTGGTGGCACAGTGGTTAAGACTCCTCGCTCCCAATGCAGGGGGCCCAGGTTCAATCCATGGTCAGGGAACTAGATCCCACATGCATGCCACAACTAAGAGTTCACATGCTACAACTAAGGAGCCCACGAGCCACAACTAAGGAGCCCGCCTGCCGCAACTAACACCTGACACAACTAAATAAATAAATAAATGAATAATATTTTAAAAAATTAATTGATGTGTAGCCTTACAACTTCAAGGGTGAGTACCATTAAGGATGTGCTATTTTCTGATGCTCTTCCATTCAAAGCCCTGGGGTTTTCCTGACATGGATTCTAGAGGTACAAAAAATGGTCTAGACTGAGTTCTGGGCTAAGAAGTTATGTTATCTTCATCCTTTGTCTCTGACCCTTATCCCTATGTCATCCCATTCTACCCAATGACAGACACATGGTAGCTCTTGCTTAATGAACGAGACAGTAACTATGTTTTCAACAAACAACCAGAAATGCTTCACATGATCTTAAAATTACTTGGGAAGCAGTTGAAAAACCACTGCTTTTGAGTTCTTTATTTCTTTCCCAAAGCATTCTCTTTGGTTGAGATGCCCAGTAAAATGGCCCTCAAGTGAGTATGCCAGAGGGTTTCAGAACTTCAAACGGTGCATGGGTACGAGAGAGTAGGGACTATGCATATCTGAATGTAAACAAATTTGTCCCTCGAAAAAGCACCCTGGGGACTTCCCTGGTGGTCCTCCAGTGCAAGGGATGTGGGTTCAATCCCTGGTCGGGGAACTAAGATCCCACATGCCGCGGGGCAACTAAGCCCATGCATCACAATTAGAGAAGCCGTGCACTGCAAGAAAGACCCAGCGCAGCACCGAGTGATCTTTCCCCATCATTCTTATGTCTTTAGCATACACATGTCAAGCTTTTACTCTGTGTCAGGCACTGCTCTAAGAGCTTTAACTAGCTGTGGGTTCAATCCACTACAAACCACTTCGCTTTGTTTGCTTCAAGTCTGCAAACCCTTAGCCTGGATGGCACGTTGTGGGTCATGAGAGGAGCCAGGTGGAAGCGTGCAAGACAACTAGCATAAATAACATCTGCTTGAGAAACAAGTCTACACACAACACAGGGGCAGAAGCATGACTCTGAGGCAGAAGCATCAACTCCATACATAAAGAAAAGCTTCATGATCACTGGCAAAGCACTTCTACCTTTCTGAGCTAAGACGCTCTTCTCAAGCTCAGATCTTTTTGCTAGAATCTAACTTAAAGTCCCTCCTTCAAAAAACAAAACAGGTATAAGATTAAAATAAGAAACTAAGGATTTTAGTTTTTGCACACACAAAAAATTTCTTATTCCTGACACCAATTCCACTTACAATAAAAAGCACTTGTAATGGCTTTCGAAAGTGTCACAGAAGTCTCTAGCAGTGCAACACAGCAAACCACCAGAAAAATCTTACTGCAGTTCCATATGTATATCTCACATTCTTGAAAAATTACTCCTAATTTTCATAAAACCAAAAGCTGCTGCATCTCCAAATAATATAAAGTTATTTTAAACACGCTCTTTCAAATTAAATGAAGAGACCAAATCCTATCAGTCCAGATCACATTTTAAAACAACCAAGGGCCCACTCAAGGTAGAAGTTTTAACAGCTTCCACAAGTCAAAAAGAAAAGGCTATATTCCTTAACTGTTATTCTATTACGAAACCCACTTGGGATCATCTGTCTTCGTGTTTTCTTGCCCACAGCTGGAAAGAACTTTCCCAATGTATTAATGCTACAAAGTACATGGATTCCAACAGTCACAAGGTAACCATGACAGCAAAGCCACAGTTATTTATGAGATCACAAAAACTATATGATGCAATTTTTTTAAGCTGAGGGAAAATTCACATAACATAAAATTAACCATTTTAATGTGTACAATTCAATGGCATTTAGTATATTCACAATGCTATACAACCCTCACCTGTATCTAGTTCCAAAACATTTTAGTCATCCCCAAATGAAACCTTGTACTCATGAATCAGTCACTACCATTCCCCCTGCTCCAGCCCCTGGCAACCACTAATATGCTCTTTGTCTCAATGAATTTATCTATTCCGGACATTTCACATAAATGTAATCACACAATATGTGACCTTTTGCGTCTGCCTTCTTTCACTTAGCATGATGTTTTGAGGTGTTTCCACATTATCACTGCATCAGTACTTTACTCCTTTTTATGGCTAAAAAATATTCCATTGTATGGATAAATCACATTTTGTTCACCCATCCATCCACTGATGGACATCTGGGTTGTTCCTACCTTTTGGCTGCTGTGAATAGTGCTGCTAGGAACATCTGTGTACAAGTACTTGTTTGAATACCTGTCTTCAATTATTTGGGGTATGTACCCAGAGGTAGAACTGCTGGGTCATATGGTAAGTCTATATTTAACTTTCTGAGGAACTGCCAAACTGTTCTCCACGGTGGCTATGCAATTTTACATTCTCGCCAGCAAAGCACAAGGGTCTGACATCCTCACCAACACGTCATATTCTGCGTTTGGGATGTTTTTAAATTATAGCCATCCTTGGGGGTGTGAAGTAGTATCTCACTGTGGCTGATTTGCATTTCCTTAATGACCAATGACGTTGCACATCTTTTCATATATTTGTTGGCCATTTGTATATCTTCTTTGGATAAATGTCCAATGAAGTCTTTGCCCATATTTTAATTGTGTTGTTTTTCTTTCTGTTGTTGAGTTCTTAGAGGTCTTTTTATATTTTTTTTTTTTGCGGTACGCCGGCCTCTCACCGCTGCGGCCTCTCCCGTTGCGGAGCAGAGGCTCCAGACGCGCAGGCTTAGCGGCCATGGCTCACGGGCCCAGCCGCTCCGCGGCATGTGGGATCTTCCCAGAATGGGGCACGAACCCGTGTCCCCTGCATCAGCAGGCGGACTTTCAACCACTGCACCACCAGGGAAGCCCCAGAGGTCTTTTTTTATTTTTTTTAATGTATTATGGATACTAGGCCCTTCTCAGATTTGCATATTTTCTCCCATTCTGTAGATTGTCTTTCCACTTTCTTAATAATGTCATTTGGTTAGGACCTGTGCAGTGGGGAGAGAAAGCACATCGAAAGGAGGGCCTCTGGAGTGTGGGCTTCCGGAGTGTGGAGCTGTGTGGCTGACAGGGTCTTGGTGCTCTGGCCAGGTGTCAGGCCTGTGCCTCTGAGGTGGGAGAGCCGAGTTCAGGACATTGGTCCACCAGAGACCTCCTGGCTCCACGTAATATCAAACAGCAAAAGCTCTCCCAGAGAGCTCCATCTCAATGCTAAGACCCAGCTCCACTCAACGACCAGCAAGCTACAGTGCTGGACACCCTATGCCAAACAACTAGCAAGACAGGAACACAACCCCACCCATCAGCAGCAAAGAGGCTGCCTAAAATCATAATAAGGCCACAGACACCCCAAAACACACCACCGGACGCGGTCCTGCCCAACAGAAAGTCAAGATCCAGCCTCATCCACCAGAACAGAGCAACCAGTCCCCTCCACCAGGAAATCTACACAAGCCACTGAACCGACCTCACCCACTGGGGGCAAACACCAAAAACAAAGGGAACTACACACCTGCAGCCTGCAAAAAGGAAACACCAAACACAGTGAGTTAAGCAAAATGAGAAGACACAGAAAGACACAGCAGATGAAGAAGCAAGGTAAAAACCCACCAGACCTAACAAAGCAAGAGGAAATACGGAGTCTACCTGAAAAAGAATTCAGAGTAATGATAGTAAAGAGGATGCAAAATCTTGGAAATAGAATAGAGAAAATACAAGAAACATTTACAAGGACCTAGAAGAACTAAAGAGCAAACAAACAATGATGAACAACACAATAAATGAAATTAAAAATTCTCTAGAAGGAATCAATAGCAGAATAACTGAGGCAGAAGAATGGATAAGTGACCTGGAAGATAAAATAGTGGAAAAAACTACCACAGAGGAGAATAAAGAGAAAAGAATGAAAAGAATTGAGGACAGTCTCAGAGACCTCTGGGACAACATTAAACGCACCAACATTCGAATTACAGGGGTCCCAGAAGAAGAAGAGAAAAATAAAGGGACTGAGAAAATATTTGAAGAGACAGTTGAAAACTTCCCTAATATGGGAGAGGAAATAGTCACTCAAGTCCAGGAAGCACAGAGAGTCCCATACACGATAAATCCATGGAGAAACACGCCAAGACACATATTAATCAAACTATCAAAAATTAAATACAGGGCTTCCCTGGTAGCGCAGTGGTTGAGAGTCTGCCTGCCGATGCAGGGGACACGGGTTCGTGCCCCAGTCCAGGAGGATCCCACAAGCCGCAGAGCGGCTGGGCCTGTGAGCCATGGCCACTGAGCCTGCGCGTCCGGAGCCTGTGCTCCACAACGGGAGAGGCCACAACAGCGAGAGGCCCGCGTACCGCAAAAAAAAAAAAAAAAAAATTAAATACAAAGAAAAAATATTAAAAGCAGCAAGGGGAAAATAACATACAAGGGAATCCCCATAAGGTTAACAGCTGACCTTTCAGGAGAAACTCTGCAAGCCAGAAGGGAGTGGCAGGACGTATTTAAAGTGATGAAAGGGAAAAACCTACAACCAAGATTACTCTACCCAGCAAGGATCTCATTCAGATTCAACGGAGAAATTAAAACCTTAACAGATAAGCACAAGCTAAAAGAAGCCAGCACCACCAAACCAGCTTTACAACAAATGCTAAAGGAACTTCTCTAGGCAGGAAACACAAGAAAAGGAAAAGACCAACAATAACAAACCCAAAACAATTAAGAAAATAGGAATAGGAACATACATATCAACAATTACCTTAAATGTAAATACATTAAATGCTCCAACCAAAAGACACAGACTGGCTGAATGGATACAAAAACAAGGCCCGTATATATGCTGTCTACAAGAGGCCCACTTCAGACCTAGGGACACATACAGACTGAAACTGAGGGGATGGAAAAAGATATTCCATGCAAATGGAAATCAAAGGAAAGATGGAGTAGCAATTCTCCTATCAGACAAAAGAGACTTTAAAATAAAGACTATTACAAGAGATAAAGAAGGACACTACGTAATGATCAAGGGATCAATCCAAGAAGAAGATGTAACAATTGTAAATATTTATGCACCCAACATAGGAGCACATCAATACCTAAGGCAAATGTTAACAGCCATAAAAGGAGAAATCGACAGTAACACAATCATAGTAGGGGACTTTAACACCCCACTTTCACCAATGGACAGATCATCCAAAATGAAAATAAATAAGGAAACACAAGCTTTAAATGATACATTAAACCAGATGGACTTAATTGATATTTATAGGACATTCCATCCAAAAACAACAGAATACACTTTCTTCTCAAGTGCTCATGGAACGTTCTCCAGGATAGATCATATCTTGGGTCACAAATCAAGCCTTGGTAAATTTAAGAAAATTGAAATCGTATCAAGTATCTTTTCCGACCACAATGCTATGAGACTAGATATCAACTACAGGAAAAAAATCTGTCAAAAATACAAACACATGGAAGCTAAACAGTACAGTACTAAATACCAAGAGATCACAGAAGAAATCAAAGAGGAAATCAAAAAATATCTAGAAACAAATGACAATGAGAACACGACGGCCCAAAACCTATGGATGCAGCAAATGCAGTTCAAAGAGGGAAGTTTATAGCAATACAATCCTACCTCAAGAAACAAGAAACATCTCAAATCAACAACCTAACCTTACACCTAAAGGAATTAGCGAAAGAGGAACAAAAAAACCCCCAAAGTTAGCAGAAGGAAAGAAATCATAAATATCAGATCAGAAAAAAATGAAAAACAAATGAAGGAAACAATAGCAAAGATCAAAACTAAAAGCTGGTTCTTTGAGAAGATAAAAGTGATAAACCATTAGCCAGACTCATCAAGAAAAAAAGGGAGACGACTTAAATCAATAAAATTAGAGGACGAGGGGAAGATGGTGGAAGAGTAAGACGCGGAGATCACCTTCCTCCCCACAGATACACCAGAAATACATCTACACGTGGAACTACTCCTACAGAACACCTACTGAATGCTGGCAGAAGACCTCAGACCTCCCAAAAGGCAAGAAACCCCCCACGTACCTGGGTAGGGCAAAAGAAAAAAGAATACACAGAGACAAAAGAATAGGGACGGGACCTGCACCAGTGGGAGGGAGCTGTGAAGAAGGAACGGTTTCCACACACTAGGAAGCGCCTTCACGGGCAGAGACTGCGGGCGGCGGAGGGGGAAATCTTCGGAGCCACGGAGGAGAGCGCAGCCACAGGGGTGCGGAAGGAAAAGCGGAGAGATTCCTGCACAGAGGATCAGGGCCGACCGGCACTCACCAGCCCGAGAGGCTTCTCTGCTCACCCGCCGGGGCAGGCGGGGCTGGGAGCTGAGGCTCGGTCGGAGCAGCGCAGGGAGAGGAATGGGGTTGGCGGCGGCGTGAACACAGCCTGAAGGGGGTTAGTGCACCACGGCTAGCCGGGAGGGAGTCCGGGGAAAAGTCTGGACCTGCCGAAGAGGCAAGAGACTTTTTCTTCCCTCTTTGTTTCCTGGTGCTCGAGGAGAGGGGATTATGAGCGCTGCTTAAAGGAGCTCCAGAGACAGGCATGAGACGCGGCTAAAAGCGCGGACCCCAGAGATGTGCATGAGACGCTAAGGCTGCTGCTGCCGCCACCAAGAAGCCTGTGTGCGAGCACAGGTCACTATCCACATCCCCCTTCCAGGGAGCCTGTGCAGCCCGCCACTGCCAGCGTCCCAGGATCCAGGGACAACTTCCTCGGGAGAAGCACAGCGTGATGCAACGTCACGCCGGCCTCTGCCGCCCCGCACTCCGTGCCCCTCCCTCCCCCACGGCCTGAGTGAGCCAGAGTGCCCAAGCAGCTGCTCCTTTAACCCCATCCTGTCTGAGCGAAGAACAGACGCCCTCCGGCGACCTACACGCAGAGGTGGGGCCAAATCCAAAGCTGAGCCCCTGGGAGCTGTGAGAACAAAGAAGAGAAAGGGAAATCTCTCCCAGCAGCCTCAGAAGCAGCGGATTAAAGCTCCACAGTCAACCTGATGTACCCTGCATCTGTGGAATACATGAATAAACAACGAATCATCCCAAATTGAGGAGGTGGACTTTGAGAGCAAGATTTATGATTTTTTCCCCTTTTCCTCTTTTTGTGAGTGTGTATGCGTATGCTTCTGTGTGAGATTTTCTCTGTATAGCTTTGCTTCCACCATTTGTCCTAGGGTTCTATCCGTCTGTTTTTCTGTTAATTTTTTTTTAATTATTTTTTATTTTAATAACTTTATTATATTTTATCTTACTTTATTTTATTTTACTTTATCTTCTTTCCTTCCTTCCTTCCTTCCTCCCTTCCTTCGTCTCTCCCTCCCTCTCCTTCCTTCCTTCCTTCCTTCCTTCCTTCTTTCTTTCTTTCTACTTCTACTAACTCTTTTTTTCTACTTTTTATTCTGAGCCGTGTGGATGAAAGGCTCTTGGTGCTGCAGCCAGGAGTCAGTGCTGTGCCTCTGAGGTCAGAGAGCCAACTTCGAACACTGGTCCACAAGACACCTCCCAGCTCCACATATCAAACGGCAAAAATCTCCCATCTCAACACCAGCAGCCAGCTTCAGTCAACGACCAGCAAGCTACAGTGCTGGACACCCTATGCCAAACAACTAGCAAGACAGGAACACAACCCCACCCATCAGCAGCAAAGAGGCTGCCTAAAATCATAATAAGGCCACAGATACCCCAAAACACACCACCAGACGTGGACCTGCCCACCAGAAAGACAAGATCCAGCCTCATCCACCAGAACACAGGCACTAGTCCCCTCCACCAGGAAGCCTACACGACCCACTGAACCAACCTTTGCCACTGGGGACAGACACCAAAAACAACGGGAACTATGAACCTGCAGCCTGCAAAAAGGAGACCCCCAAACACAGTAAGATAAGCAAAATGAGAAGACAGAAAAACACACAGCAGATGAAGGAGCAAGATAAAAACCCACCAGACCTAACAAATGAAGAGGAAATAGGCAGTCTACCTGAAAAAGAATTCAGAATACTGATAGTAAAGATGATCCAAAATCTTGGAAATAGAATAGACAAAGTGCAAGAAACATTTAACAAGGACCTAGAAGAACTAAAGATGAAACAAACAACGATGAACAACACAATAAATTAAATTAAAAATACTCTAGATGGGATCAATAGCAGAATAACTGAGGCAGAAGAACGGATAAGTGACCTGGAAGATAAAACAATAGAAATAACTACTACAGAGCAGAATAAAGAAAAAAGAATGAAAAGAACTGAGGACAGTCTCAGAGACCTCTGGGACAACATTAAACGCACCAACATTCGAATTATAGGGGTTCCAGAAGAAGAAGAGAAAAAGAAAGGGACTGAGAAAATATTTGAAGAGATTACAGTTGAAAACTTCCCTAATATGGGAAAGGAAATAGTTAATCAAGTCCAGGAAGTACAGAGAGTCCCATACAGGATAAATCCAAGGAGAAATACGCCGACACATATTAATCAAACTGTCAACAATTAAATACAAAGAAAACATATTAAAAGCAGCAAGGGAAAAACAGCAAATAACACACAAGGGAATCCCCATAAGGTTAACAGCTGATCTTTCAGCAGAAACTCTGCAAGCCAGAAGGGACTGGCAGGACATATTTAAAGTGATGAAGGAGAAAAACCTGCAACCAAGATTACTCTACCCAACAAGGATCTCATTCAGATTTGATGGAGTAATTAAAACCTTTACAGACAAGCAGAAGCTGAGAGAGTTCAGCACCACCAAACCAGCTCTACAACAACTGCTAAAGGAACTTCTCTAGGCAAGGAACACAAGAGAAGGAAAAGACCTACAATAACGAACCCAAAGCAATTAAGAAAATGGGAATAGGAACATACATATCAATAATTACCTTAAATGTAAATGGACTAAATGCTCCCACCAAAGGGCACAGATTGGCTGAATGGATACAAAAGCAAGACCCATAGATATGCTGTCTACAAGAGACCCACTTCAGACCTAGAGACACATACGGACTGAAAGTAAGGGGATGGAAAAAGATATTCCATGCAGATGGAAACCAAAAGAAAGCTGCAGTAGCAATTCTCCTATCAGACAAAAGAGACTTTAAAATAAAGACTATTAGAAGAGACAAAGAAGGACACTACATAATGATCAAGGGATTGATCCAAGAAGAAGATACAACAATTGCAAATATTTATGCACCCAACACAGGAGCACCTCAATACATAAGGCAAATGCTAACAGCCATAAAAGGGGAAATCGACAGTAACACATTCATAGTAGGGCACTTTAACACCCCACTTTCACCAATGGACAGATCATCCAAAACGAAAACAAATAAGGAAGCACAAGCTTTAAATGATAAATTAAACCAGATGGACTTAATTGATATTTTTAGGACATTCCATCCAAAAACAACAGAATACACATTTTTCTCAAGTGCTCATGGAACGTTCTCCAGGATAGATTATATCTTGAGTCACAAATCAAGCCATAGTAAATTTAAGAAAAGTGAAATTGTATCAAGTATCTTTTCTGACCACAACACTATGAGACTAGATATCAATTACAAGAAAAGATCTGTAAAAAATACAAACACATGGAGGCTAAACAATACACTACTTAATAACGAAGTGATCACTGAAGAAATCAAAGAGGAAATCAAATACCTAGAAACAAATGACAATGGAGACACGACGACCCAAAACCTATGGGATGCAGCAAAAGCAGTTCTAAGAGGGAAGTTTATAGCAATACAATCTTACCTTAAGAAACAGGAAACATCTCGAATAAACAACCTAACCTTGCACCTAAAGCAATTAGAGAAAGAAGAACAAAAAAACCCCAAGTTAGCAGAAGAAAAGAAATCATAGAAACAAGATCAGAAATAAATGAAAAAGAAATGAAGGAAACTATAGCAAAGATCAATACAACTAAAAGCTGGTTCTTTGAGAAGATAAACAAAATTGATAAACCATTAGCCAGACTCATCAAGAAAATGAGGGAGAAGACTCAAATCAATAGAATTAGAAATGAAAAAGGAGAAGTAACAACTGACACTGCAGAAATACAAAAGATCATGAGAGATTACTACAAGCAACTCTATGCCAATAAAATGGACAACCTGGAAGAAATGGACAAAATCTTGGAAATGCACAACCTGCCAAGACTGAATCAGGAAGAAATAGAAAATACGAAGAGACCAATCACAAGCACTGAAGTTGACACTGTGATTAAAAATCTTCCAACAAACAAAAGCCCAGGACCAGATGGCTTCACAGGCAATTCTATCAAACATTTAGAGAAGAGCTAACACCTATCCTTCTCAATCTCTTCCAAAATATAGCAGAGAGAGGAACACTCCCAAACTCATTCTAAGAGGCCACCATCACCCTGATACCAAAACCAGACAAGGATGTCACAAAGAAAGAGAACTACAGGCCAATATCACTGATGAACATAGATGCAAAAATCCTCAACAAGATACCAGCAAACAGAATCCAACAGCACATTAAAAGGATCATACACCACGATCAAGTGGGGTTTATCCCAGGAATGCAAGGATTCTTCAATATATGCAAACCAATCAATGTGATAAGGCATATTAACAAACTGAAGGATAAAAACCATATGATCATCTCAATAGATGCAGAAAAAGCTTTCAACAAAATTCAACACCAATTTATGATAAAAATGCTACAGAAAGTAGGCATAGAGGAAACTTATCTCAACATAATAAAGTCCATATATGACAAACCCACAGCCAACATCGTTCTCAATGGGGAAAAAATGAAAGCATTTCCTCTAAGATCAGGAACAAGACAAGGTTGTCCACTCTCATCACTGTTACTCAACATAGTTTTGGAAGTTTTAACCACAGCAATCAGAGAAGAAAAAGAAATAAAAGGAATCCAAATCAGAAAAGAAGAAGTAAAGCTGTCACTGTTTGCAGATGACATGATACTATACACAGAGAATCCTAAAGATGCTACCAGAAAACTACTAGAGCTAATCAATGAATTTGGTAAAGTTGTAGGATACAAAGTTAATGCACAGAAAATCTCTTGCATTCCTATACACTAATGATGAGAAATCTGAAAGAGAAATTAAGGAAACACTCCCATTTACCAGTGCAACAAAAAGAAATGCAGAAAACTGTATGCAGAAAACGATAAGACTCTGATGAAAGAAATTAAAGATGATACAAACAGATAGAGATATACCATGTTCTTGGATTGGAAGAATCAATATTGTGAAAATGACTGTACTACCCAAAGCAATCTATAGATTCAATGCAATCCCTTTGAAACTACCAATGGCATTTTTCACAGAACTAGAACAAAAAAATTTCACATTTATATGGAAACACAAAAGACCCCGAATCGCCAAAGCAATCTTGAGAAACAAAAACTGAGATGGAGGAATCAGGCTCCTGGACGACAGACTATACTACAAAGCTACAGTAATCAAGAGAGTATGGTACTGGCACAAAAACAGAAATACAGATCAATGGAACAGGACAGAAAGCCCAGAGATAAACCCACGCACATATGGTCACGATTTTTTTTTTTTTTTTTTTGGTGGTACGCGGGCCTCTCACTGTTGTGGCCTCTTCCGTTGCGGAGCACAGGCTCTGGATGCACAGGCTCAGCGGCCATGGCTCACGGGCCCAGCCGCTCCGCGGCACGTAGGATCTTCCTGGACCAGGGCATGAACCCGTGTCCCCCGCATCAGCAGGCGGACTCCCAGCCACCGCGCTACCAGGGAAGCCCTGGTCACCTTATTTTTGATAAAGGAGGCAAGAATATACAATGGAGAAAAGACAGCCTCTTCAATAAGTGGTGCTGGGAAAACTGGACAGCTACATGGAAAAGAATGAAATTAGAACACTCCCTAACACCATACACAAAAGTAAACTCAAAATTGTTTACAGACCTAAATGTTAAGGCCAGACACTATAAAACTCTTAGAGGAAAACAGGCAGAACAATCTATGACATAAATCACAGCAAGATCCTTTTTGACCCACCTCCTAGAGAAATGGGATAAAAAACAAAAATAAACTAACGGGACCCAATGAAACTTAAAAGCTTTTGCACAGCAAAGGAAAACATAAAGACGACAAAAAGACAACCCTCAGAATGGGAGAAAATATTTGCAAATGAAGTAACTGAGGAAAGGATTAATCTACAAAATTTACAAGCAGCTCATGCAGCTCGATATCGAAACAACAAACAACGCAATCCAAAAATGGGCAGAAGAGGGCTTCCCTGGTGGCGCAGTGGTTGAGAGTCTGCCTGCCAATGCAGGGGACACGGGTTCGTGCCCCGGTCCGGGAAGATCCCACATGCTGTGAAGGGGCTGGGCCCGTGAGCCATGGCCGCTGAGCCTGCGCGTCCGGAGCCTGTGCTCCGCAACGGGAGAGGCCACAACAGTGAGAGGCCCGCGTACCGCAAAAAAAAAAAAAAAAAAAAAAAAAATCTACAAACAATAAATGCTGGAGAGGATGTGGAGAAAAGAGAACCCTCTTGCACTGTTGGTGGGAATGTAAACTGATACAGCCACTATGGAGAAAACAGTATGGAGGTTCCTCAAAAAACTAAAAATAGAACTACCATACGACCCAGCAATCCCACTACTGGGCATATACCCTGAGAAAACCATAATTCAAAAAGAGTCATGTACCACAATGTTCATTGCAGCTCTATTTACAATAGCCAGGACATGGAAGCAACCTAAGTGTCCATCGACAGATGAATGGATAAAGAAGATGTGGCACATATATACAATGGAATATTACTCAGGTGTAAAAAGAAACGAAATTGAGTTATTCGTAGTGAGGTGGATGGACCTAGAGTCTGTCATACAGAGTGAAGTAAGTCAGGAAGAGAAAAACACATATCGTATGCTAACACATATATATGGAATCTAAAAAACAAAAAATGGTTCTGAAGAACCTAGGGGCAGGGCAGGAATAAAGACGCAGATGTAGAGAACGGACTTGAGGACACGGGAAGGGGGAAGGGTAAGCTGGGACGAAGTAAGAGAGTGGCATGGACATATATACACTACCAAATGTAAAACAGACAGCTAGTGGGAAGCAGCCACATAGCACAGGGAGATCAGCTCGGTGTTTTGTGACCACCTAGAGGGGTGGGATAGGGAGGGTGTGAGGGAGACGCAAGTGGGAGGAGATATGGGGATATATGTATATGTATAGCTGATTCACTTTGTTATAGAGCAGAAACTAACACACCATTGTAAAGCAATTATACTCCAATAAAGATGTTTTAAAAAAAATAATGTCATTTGATGCACAAAAGTTGTAAATTTTGATGAAGTCCAATGTATCTAATTTTTTCTAGTGCTGCTCCTGCCATTAGTGTCATTTCTAAGAATCCATTACCAAATTCAAGGTCATGAATATTTACCCTTATGTTTCCTTCTAAGAGTTTTGGCTCTTCCAGTTAGGTCTTTGGTTCATTTTGAGTTACTTTTAGTATATGGTGTGAGGCTGGAATGTAACTTCATTTTTTTGCATGTGGCTATCCAGTTATCCCAGCACCATTTGTTGAAGAGACTGTCCTTTCCCCCATTGAACGGACTTGGTACCCTTGTCAAAAATCAACTGACTACAGATAAATGGGTTTATCTCTGGACTTTCAATTCCATTCCATTGATCTATGTTATCCATCCTTATGCCAGTACCACATTGTTTTGATTATTTTTTTAAGGTAATTAGTGGATTTATTTAGAGAGATACACATTCCATAGACAGAATCCAGTCCATCTCAAAAGGCGAGAACGGCCCTAGGGGAAACATACTCCATAGACAGAGTGTGGGCCATCTCAGAAGGCGAGAGGCCTATTGCAGCTTTTTTAAAATTGGGAAGCATGAGTCCTTCAACTATATCTTTCTTTGTCAAGACTGTTTTGACTATTCGGAGTCCCTGGCAATTTCATATGAATTTTAGGATCAACTTTTCCATCTCTGCAAAAAAGGCTGCCTGGATTTTGGGAGAGATTTCATTGAATCCGTAGAGCACTTTGGGTAGTATTGCCATCTTTATATCAAGGCTTCCAATCCATGGATGTGGGATATCTTTCCATTCTATGACATAATTTTAAGTTACCTTAAAATGTCCTTGATAAGGTAATGCCATAACTTCCTTTAGTGGTCTGTCTACCTATATCTAGGTAATCTACTAAGTACAGCCTGGAGTAAGTCACAAATATGAAGTTTATATTTACCATGGAGAGCCCAGTATCCATATTCCAGAGAAGGAATGTCAATTATTCAGGGTCTTGCTGTTTGCTTTTGTCTATGCAAAAGGTTAGAACTCAAGGATTTTCATTTCCTTGATTTATAATTAATTATCATCTTCAGTTCCTAGTAGAGGAATTGACACACATGAATCTTGTATATTCCCTGATAAGAGTAAGTTGTTTAGTAGATTTCATAGAATGGTATCATGAACTCTCTTTCATATAGTTCAAATTTAAAAGAAATTGATCGTGAAACATTAGCTACTTTGCCAAAGATTGTGCTCAAACACCCTTGGTTAGTTAGAGCTTAAAGTATCAACTATAATTGGGAGGGAGGGGAGGAAGTCTTTAAAAGTCTTTTCTCCAAAAAAGTTTTGCTAAAGACTATGAGAGGACAATTGTTTGAAGTTATAAAAGTAACTTGGGCTGGACACAATCTGTTCTTTGCACTCAGGTCAAAATTAGAACTGAAGACAATATAGTAGCCCAGAAAAAATAACTGTGGCTTTTTCTAAGAGTAGCAATTTCAAGGAATTTATAGATTCCTCAAAGTAAAAGTCATCTTAAAACCAGTGGACTATTAGTCTGAGGTGTAACAATTGCTTCAGTTCCCATGTTTGGTGTCAACTTTTTGAAGCTTCCATTTATACCTCCTCTCAACATATGGGTCACATGGGACTCATGGCCCAAGGTGCTCCAGTAAGATCAAAAGAGGCTTTAAGAATCAAACTGCCTATAATTATAAATCAATCAGAAAATACCATCTGGTGTTGAGATAAACTAGCAAACAAATCCTGGGAAAAAGAAATCCAATTCCATGTATTTTGTCATCTATAATGAAACCAAAGGCAATAAGAATATCTTCTGGCAGGTGCTCAGGGTCAGTGCCTTGGCAGGGGAATGTTAACTAAGGCAAAGTTAGAAGGTCTAGTTTTTAACCAGATAGTTTAAGTTGAAGAGGGCAAAAAATAAGGAGGCAAGGGGAAAAAATAGACCCGGGCAAGAAATGGGGGCCAGATAAGCAGGTAAGAACCTGACGCACTGAGGTAACAAACAACAGTCCAGGGAAGGGACAGCTAGCCTGGGGGGTACGTGGGGTGGACAGCTTGCTGGCTGAGTTCACTGCCGAACATCAGAGGATGCTTTCAGCACAGTTATCAGCAAAGCTGGTCAGTATAACACCCGCAGTAGACTCACTCTCATGGCATGACTTTTGCTACAAATTCTTCTAGAATTGGAAAGCCCTTATCACATGGCAGGTGGAGAGGGCACCCTCTCCTTTGGTCCTGCCACTGCCTAATGGGGGTCCTATCTTCAGAGATCACACCATTTCCCACCCCCTAAAAGCAGTTTCCACACACTGACTGAACAACTGTACTTCTCCCCCCACGCCTCCTCAGCTCTATCTGCACTCAGTTCATCTGACCCTGTGTCAAAATTCAGGGGAAAGGCGGGAGAAAGAGCCAGTGCCCAAGGAAGTGGGATAAAGGCCATATTTTCCTTGGTGGGAATAGGACAGATGGAAATGAACTCTACGAGGAGTGAACTGGGGAAGGGGAGTGCTGGGCCCTTCCCTGTCCCAGAGAGAGACATCCTGGGCCTCTCAAACCCAGAACTCGTAATTTCTGCTCTTGTGTAATAACGCTGAATACCTGAATGTGCGATAGCCCCTCGGGTCTGAGAGGAGTTTTTTCCCAATTATCAAATCACATGCCCCAAGAGGCTGTGGGGTTTTTTATATAGCTCTATTGGCAGTGCAGTCAGAAGCCACATAGCAAGTGTTTCAAGTCATCCTGCTCCCCTCACCCAAGAAACCCCAGCAGAAGGGAGCCCAGATGGGCACTCGGGCAACACCTGCTGCGGGGCCAGCTGGGGTGAGGAAGCACCCCACCCCACTCTCGGTGTAGTTAACACTGAGCATCCCGAGTAACCTCAAACAACTGCTGTGATTTGGATCTAATGTGGTAATGGCTCTCTTGGTCCCCAACTGGGTGCTCTGAGCTCTCTCACTGCTTAGCTTTTTTTCTTTCTTTCTGTAAAAGGAGCGTTCAGTTAGTCTGCAGGCCTGCCACTCTGTGCCCAGGAGCTGAACTCCTGGGGCTTCTGCCCTGGACTTGGCGGGCCCACTTTACTTTTGTTCTCTGATCTCTTTGTGGTGGTCTTAGTTACAAGCTCCTGGAAACAAGCCCTGATTTGCAAGCACTGCTAGTCAAGAAAAGAGAAGTGGGGGGTTAGGGAGCAGCTACAAACTCAGCATTCCTGATTTTGAAAGAGTCCAAACCCAGATACATCCTACATGTCTGTCAACATGAGAGTGGATAAACAAACTGTGGTGTTCGTACAATGGAATACTACTCAGCAATTAAAAAGAAAAATGTTCCCAATACACACAATACAGAAGAGTCTCAAAATCATGGTGAGCAAAATAAGGCAGACATGAAAGAGAATATATTATATGATTCTGTTTATGTGGCGCTCTAGAAGAAACAAGATTAATTTATGGTGGTAAAAACTGTAACAGAGCTTATGTTCAGATGTGAAGACTGACAAGAAGGGAGCACGACGGAACTTTTCTGGAGTGACAAAAAAGTTCTATAGATTGTTGAGGTGGCATTTACGTGGGTAGAAACATTTGCCAAAACTTATTAAACTACACAGTTAAAATCTGCACATTTTGCTGTATGTAGATTATACCTCAATTTTTAAAAATAAGAAGTTCAAAAGTCTTTACTAAAACTGGCAAGAAGATAGTTTTCCATCACGTTGCACCTATGTGGCTAACATTCTGAGAAAGAGACAAGATATTCAAAGTACTCAAATATATTCCTATAGACAAAACAAAGATAAATCTCTCAAAGTTACATGAAATTTATATCAATGCATTCATTTAATTCTTAAGATTGAATTAGGTAAAGAAGTCCCTCAAATTTCTCTTATTCAACATCCAAGTTAAATATTTTAAGAATACTTTAGAGCAGAAAGTATAGTATAGAGGATAGAAAGACAAAAATAATGTATGAAAAAAATTTCCCCTGATTATAAAAGCAATATACATTTAGTATAGGAAAACTGGAAAATACATAAGATAAGACTATAGGGGAAGAAAACTCACATAATCCAAACCAGAAGCATAAAGAAGAAAATTAAAAGTCATCTGAAAAATATTCCCTACCCAAAGCTAATAAGCACTGTCAACACTTTGATACACACACACACAAATTTTAACCAAATTGGGATCATAGTGTACATATTGTTACTATTTTTTCACTTAAATTTATGTAACAAACATTTTCCATGTCATTGAGCATTCTTCGCATTTTTTGTTACTACTGAAATTAAATAGTTTCATGTGATTATTGGCCATTCTTATTTCTCTGTGAGACAGCTTGCCAATTTAAAAAATAATATTGATTCTTTTTCCTGATTATAATATAGTTACTGCTGAAATGTGGAAAATACAAAAGAGCATGAGACTATGGTGGGGGCTTCCCTGGTGGCACAGTGGTTAAGAATCCGCCTGCCAATGCAGGGGACGCAGGTTCGAGCCCTGGTCCAGGAAGATATCACATGCCGCAGAGCAACTAAGCCCGTGCACCACAGCTACTGAGCCTGTGCTCTAGAGCCCACAAGCCACAACTACTGAGCCCGCGCGCCACAACTATCAAAGCCTGCGCACCTAGAGCCCGTGCTCTGCAACAAGAGAAGCCACCGCAATGAGAAGCCCAGGCACCACAACAAAGGGTAACCCCTGCTCGCCACAACTAGAAAAAAGCCCACGTGCAGCAATGAAGACCGAACACAGCCAAAAATAAATTAATTAATTTTTAAAAAAACTATAGGTGGGAAAACTCACATAATTCAAATCAAAAAAACAATCGTTACTGTTAATCTTCTTTGCACATATGTTTTTCTTATAGAATTGATATTCTAGGTAAGTCCGTTTTAGAGTATATCTTTTTTCACTTAGCATTATTAAAAACTACATAAGCATTTTCCCTATGTAATTAAAGTCTTTCTAAACATTTATTTTTGTTAGCTTCATTTTGTTTGTAGAATTTTGTTAGCTGAATAGATGTACCAAAATTTAACAACTGCTCAGTGTCAGGCACTTGAACGTGTACATTTTTGTTTGTTTGTTTGTTTGTTTTACTTTACAATGTGGAGATAAATATCTCTATACATAAAATATTGTCTTAACCTATGATTATTTCCTTGGGATAGACTGCCAGTATTTTAATCCCTGGGTCAAAGAGTATGAACTTTTTTAAAGGCCCACATTGCCAAAATGCATTGAGAGTTATATCAATTTGCATTTCACAAGCAGTATATAAGACTGGCATTAAATTCTTTCTCTGTCCCTCACATACACACACTCCACATTCCTTATTACTCCCTACCATACCTCCCACCATACCCCACCCCCCCCGCCAAAAAAAACACACCTTGCTAATTTGATATGTGCAAATGGTATCTTACAACTTTAAATGCAGTTTTCACTAATGGAATGAAGTCATTTTTCACTTGGTTAAACTGCCTATAGTTCCTCTTCCATGATAAGCCTGCTGAATTCCTTGGATATTTGATGTTTTTCAGAGGTAAACAAAAAGTGTTTGCGGGCTGCTGGTTCATGACAAATAATAGAGTATTAGAAGTACTTCTCCCCTCCTTTAAAATGCCAAATATAACAGACTATTTAGTTATTTATTATAACAGTAAGAATATATATTATAAAAATATTAAAGTAAGAATAAGTCCACAGCAGCACAGGATAAACAGGAACGATGCCATCAGGAGAAGAGAAAGGAATTGTGGGCAAAAAAAAAGCCATCGGAACTGAATGATGTCAGTGCTTAACCATGTAGAGGAACCTCCAACATGAACCAAGCAAAAGAAGAAAGTTTTTAAAATGTGTGTGCCCAAGAGAAGCTTGGTGGAAAACAAACCTAAATTCAGAGATAGTAGAAGCTGGATGTGGGAGAGGAAGAGCACCAGGGATGGTCAAGAGAATAATTAAAGATCTATGGAACAGCTACATCCTCCATTGTTCTCAGAAAGGCTAAGCTGTGAGACCAGCTCTCTATAAAGCGGGGATCAGCAGTAGGGGACCACCCACATAAGTGCCAGGACTAAAGGATGAAGAAATAGCACCACAAATGACAAGGCACACACCCACCGAGGACTCTAGAGGGATATCCTGGCCACTCAGCAGGACCTGTACTCTGAATTTACTCCTGAAAGAACAATTCTCAGGCAAACGCAAATCAAAATCACTATGAGATCTCACTCCACACCTGTTAGAATGTCTATTATCAAAAAGACAAGAAATGACAAGTTTTGGTGAGACTGTGGAGAAAAGGAAACCTTGTGCACTGTTGGTGGAATGTAAACTGGTGCATCCGCTATGGAAAATAGTAAGGAGGTTCCTCAAAAAAATTAAAAATAGAACTACCATATTGTGGTGTGCTCCAAGGACAAAGAACAAGATAAACTCAAAGGGCCAATACTGCCAGAACAAGGAGTTACAGGACTCCTATCACTCTGTCACAATGTGACCATTGCACTGTCCCAGAGCCCTCCCAAGTAGCATGCCCTGTCCCTTTCCCATCCCATATAAGAAAACACATTTGTCCCGTTTTTCTCCCGCTCAGCACACTGAAAGTATACATACTGCCCAGTCAGCAGATGACTTGCAGGTTCCCTGTCTATAAGTACAGACAAGCAACCCATGCTCATTGTCAACTTTCCCTGGCTACCAGGAAGTCGGCTCGCTGTTCTTGCAGCGACCCCTCCCTTTAATAAACTCTATCTTCCTTACATTCTGCCTCATGTCTGGAAATGCTTTTCCAACCCACGCTCAGACCACGACATTTTGGTGGCCCGTATGGGGATATCTCTTGGGGGGATCTCCTCCCCCACCTCCTCTCCTCAATTCTTGGGACCCTCTGTGAACAGGCAAGTTGCCAGGCAAGCAACAGAGGAACTCTGGCCAGGGCCACACCCTGGTGTGTTCTGAAGACTCCACGGCTCACTTCACCACCGTAACTACCGCCCAGAACCAGTGAGGATCCCTCTGTCTTCCTTCTGGCTGAAGACTAGGCCAACTGGTATTGTGCGGGCACGGGTCAGGCCATAGGGCGCCTGCCGCTTGAAGACTCCCATGAAAGGATAAAGGGGTCACAGAACAGACCAGGCTGTTAGAGCATCTGCCCCCAGCAAGACAACTTCCGTGCACCCTTGAGGCACATACTGGTTCAAGAAAAACCCCTCCCCTCGGCCGCCACCTTCCCGGCAGGGCTACGAGGCCAACTCCTCAGCCTGTCTTCTCTGTTACTTTCACTTTTTTCTCAGTCCGGATTGATTTACAGGAGCCTAGGTGTTGCCTCTGAGCCATCCCAGGAGTGCCTTTTCACGTTTCAGGGACTCGCCAAACGGTGAGTCACCCGGTGGGTCCCGGGAATCTCTCTCTCTCTCTCTTTCTTCCCCTGCCCGAGTGGCACGGTGCCTCAGTCACACGGTTTGTGCCTCAGTCGCACTCTCAGGGGTCACTTCTCACGGTCGGACACGATTGTTGGGACGGTCGGCCCATTTTGTGCCTTAGTTGCATGGAGAGATCACTGGGACAAAGGGGACGCCCTTCTGTCAGCCGGTGACTCTCAGTACCCCCTTTCTATGGCATATAGGCTAAGTAAGAACAGGTTCTGGTACGTCTCGGGAGCCTCCCTGAGACTCACCCCTCGACAGTATCCTCAGGAACTGGAAAAAATTTGACCCTGAAAATCTCAAAAAGAGGCTCACTTTCTTTTGTAACACAGCTTAGTCCCAGTATAAAGTGGGGGACCAAGAACAATGGCCCCTTAATGGCACACTAAATTATAACACGATCCTCCAACTTGATCTCTTCTGCCAGAAAAAAAGAAAGGACTCAGAGGTTCCTTATGTCCAGACCTTTATGGCCCTTAGTCAGAATCTGGATCTCAGGGACTCATGCCGCATGTGTCTTTCTGTTGCCGCCTTAGCCCCCTGACCCCCTCTGTCTCCCTCTCCAGCAGATCTCCTAGATGACCCTCTACTCGACCTTTCCTGTCCCCCACCCCATCAACCCCCTTTGCTTCAGCCCCCGCCCCCTCACCTCAACCCACAGCTCCCCGACAGGCACCCCCTTATCCAGGCGAAAGCCCCCTCTCCCCTCCCAACACAGGATCGAGGACTGCCCAAAGCCAGGAAACAGATTCTGATATGCTTCCCTTGAGGGAAGTAGCAAATGGAGACATGGGCACTATTACAGTCCATGTTCCCTTTCCCATGTCTGACATTTCCCAAATTCAAAACAAGTTAGGTTCCTTTAGTCAGGATCCCACCACTTCTATTAAGCAATTTCAGGCCCTCAATATAGCCTCTGACCTGACCTGGCAAGACATTTCATGTAGTCCTGACTGCTTGTTGTACTCATGAAGAGAAAAACAGGATATGGGCATTAGCCCAACTTGGGCAGACGAGGCACAGTTCTGTTTCCAAAACCCGGATGGATGGGGACCCATTTTGGCCTGGCTAAATTACTCTCTTTGTAACTACACCCTCAATTCTAATCGGACTAGCCTGGAGTGGAATCTCTGTTCAGAGAAAATTAAATATGATGTACATGAAGGTAATTTCACTTTGTGCTGGGGAAATTCAAGGAAAAATGCGACTAAGAAATGTATTAATGAAGACCATGTTCCCATAAACAGCTCGGCCCTGGGAACTAAATATGTGGGGATTGGTGTGACCACCGGACACTTACTTAGTTTAACCTCCCGGCAAGATTCTCCTCCAAAATATAACATAATTCAGCTAACATTCAGAAAGTTGTTATGCCAATCCCCCAGTCACACTGCTAATCAGCCAGAGCCTGGATTCTCCCCTTTATGTATAGATGATTACTTCCTTGGAGTATGGCCTTCCCAATATAATCCTAGGCCATGGGACCCCAGTCTATTCCCAGAGGCAAACTCCCAAAAGGTCAGGGCCTGGCTCTGGGGACCCACAACGGGGGTATCCTTGAGGGGCACCGGATTTTCATTTCTATGCGGTAACAGGGTCTATCTGGATCTTCTCACACTTTGGAGGGGCTCCTGCACAATTATTGCTGCGGTCCCAGAGGCGACGTTATGACTACAAAGGATTTAGCTTCCTCAGGAGGCATTCCCAACCTTGGGTCCTTCCTCGAGGAGGCCATAAGACCTGTCTGGGAGAGACAAAAACGAACCACTGATTGGGGGGGACATGCGTATGATAACCCAATTCTTGATCGGCCCGAAATAATACACAGCATCTTTAGAGGGCTCTTTTGGTTTGCAGGCATACCCCTCTTAGAGAGGAGTGTTCTCAATTTCACCATCATGGTCCAGGAATCTTGGAAGGCTTCGGTAGCAGCCACTGAGGAACAGCAGTCAGCCCTAGGCTCTCTGGTCAAGGTGGTTTTACAAAATAGAAGGGCCCTTAATGTTGTAACAGCTGAGCGGGGGGGATGTCTGTGCCCTACTAAATGGAACATGCTGCTTCTATATTAATACCTCTGGCCAGGGTGAAGAAGACCTTCAGATTCTAAATAAAAACATCAAATTAATAGAAGATTTAAAAAAGAGAGCAGGACAGGGCCCCAGCTGGCTTTCCAGCCTCCTCTCCTCTATGGGGATCCAGATATGGACGTGGCTATTGCCCTTGTTGGGACCATTAATCCTGATAGCCCGTGTTTTGTTGTTTGGCCCCTGCATTATTTTTTTTAATTAATTTATTTATTTTGGCTGTGTTGGGTCTTCATTGCTGTGCACGGGCTTTCTCTAGATGTGGTGAGCAGAGGCTACTCTTCACTGCAGTGTGCGGGCCTCTCATTGTCCTGGCTTCTCTTGTTGCGGAGCACGGGCTCTAGGCATGCAGGCTTCAGTAGTTGTGGCACGTGGGCTCAGTAGTTGTGGCTCGTGGGTTCTAGAGCACAGGCTCAGTAGTTGTGGCACACGGGCTTAGTTGTTCCGTGGCACGTGGGACCTTCCCAGGCCAGGGCTCGAACCTGTGTCCCTTGCATTGGCAGGCAGATTCTTAATCACTGCACCACCAGGGAAGTCCGGCCCCTACATTATTAACACATTATCTAAGTTCATCTCCTGACAGGTTCAAAGGATTCAATTCCAGATGGTGCTACAACAAGGGTACCAGCCATTTGGCACATGGACTACATTGGAACAAGCCGTCTTATCATTCCATGGGCTCTCATCTCCCTCCATAAATATACCCTGACAGAGAGCAGGCATCAGGAACCCAGGACCCCTACGACGCCCCCACCCAGAAGGAAGTAGCCAGAGAGATCGTCACCCCTTCTCCTTACAAAAAGGGTTCCCAAACACCTGAGAAGGAGCTAGGCAGGTAGGTAGACATGAGCAGGGTATCCAGTAGGGCCAAAGAATTGGCCCTGTAAATAAAGAGAGGGGGGAATGAGGTGTGCTCCATGGACAAATAACAAGATAAACTCAAAGGGCCAATACTGTCAGAACAAAGAGTTACAGGACACCTATGGCTCTGTCACAATGTAACCATTGCACAGTCCCAGAGCCCTCCCAAGTAGCATGCCCTGTCCCTTTCCCATCCCATATAAGGAAAGACATTTGCCCCGTTTTTCTCCCGCTCAGCACACTGAAAGTATACATACTCTGCCCAGTCAGCAGATGACTTGCAGGTTCCCTGGCTATAAAAACAGACAAGCAACCCATGCTCATTGTCGACTTTCCCTGGCTACCAGGAAGTCAGCCCGCTGTTCTTGCAGCGACCCTTCTCTTTAACAAAACGCTATCTTCCTTACATTCTGCCTCGTGTCTGGAAATTCTTTTCCGACCGTGCTCAGACCATGACACATATGATCCAGCAATTACACCTCTGGGTACTTATCCCAAGAAAACGGAAACATAACTCAAAAAGACATATGCACCCCCATACACAGGACACTTAGGAAACCACCTAAGTGTCCATCGATGGATGAATGGATAAAGAAAATGTGGTATCTTTATATAATGGAATATTATCCAGCCATAAAAAAGAATGAAATCTTGCCATTTGTGACCACATGCATGGACCTTAAAGGCATTGTGCTAAGTGAAATAAATCAAAGAAAGACAAATACCGTTTGATCTCACTTATATGCAGAATCTAAAACAACAACACCAAGCTCACAGATACAGAGGACAGACTGGTGGTTGCCAGAGGCAAGGGGTGGGGGGCGGTTGGTGAAACTGGTGAAGGGGGTCAAAAAGTACAGATTTCCAGCTGCAGAATAAACAAATCATGGGTGTACTTATTTACTTATAAAACAGATAAGTACATCGTGGTGACTATGTTAATAGTTGCACATTTGAAATTTGCTAAGAGAGTAGATCTTAAAAGTCCTAATCACAAGAAAAAAACAACTTTTGTAACTATATATGACGATGGATATTAACTAGGCTTCTTGTGGTGCTCATTTCACATGTACACACATATCAAATCATTATACTGCACACGTGAAACTCCTGAAACATAATGCTATATGTCAATTATATCTCAAAAAATTCAAATATCAGTTGCCTAGGCCCCACCTTAATCCAATTAAACTAGCATTTATAGAGGGAATGAGGAGCTAGGCATTTGTATTTAAATGCTCTCCAGATAATTTAATGCACCCTTAGGACTGAAAACCTCTGACCTGGATCCTTATTTAGAAATGTGAACAGAAAACTAACTAAGGGGACTTCCCTGGTGGTGCAGTGGTTAAGAATCCGCCTGCCAATGCAGGGGACACGAGTTCAAGCCCTGGTCCGGGAAGATCCCACATGCCTCGGAGCAACTAAGCCCACGTGCCACAACTACTGAGTCTGCGCTCTAGAGCCCGCGAGCCACAACTACTGAGCCCGTGTGCCACAGCTACTGAAGCCTGTGTGCCTAGAGCCCATGCTCCGCAACAAGAGAAGCCACCGCAATGAGAAGCCCGCGCACCGCAACAAAGAGTAGCCCTCCTCACCGCAACTAGAGAAAGCCCATGTGCAGCAACAAAGACCTAAGGCAGCCAAAAATAAATAAATAAATTTGCAAAAAAGAAAGAAAACTAACTAAGAATAAAACACTAAGAAAAACAATAGATTGAAAGGAGGCACCAAATTGAATAGAGGAACCAAGCCCAAAGGAAACAGGGTTAACAAAGGAAACAAAATAATTTTAGTGTTCTCTGAAAGATCTATAAAGATACCCTTTCAAAGATAAGATACTAAGGCGCGGAAAAGCACTACTATAAGTTACCAGTGGAGAATAAGGAAACAAAACTACAAAAAAAAATCATTTTTTAAATCCCTCAACAGCAAATCCCTGTATAGAAAAACAAGCATGATCAAAGATGGAAGGAGTGATCTGGAAGGCTGAACTGATAAATTCTCCCAAACCAAGGGATAAGAAATATGGGGGGGGGGGGGATAAATCTAGATGATCCAATGTATATCTAATATACATCTAGTTTTTTCAAAGGGAGAGGATGGAGGGGAAAAAATATCAAAGGAAGAGCAGGAGCAAATTTCTCTAAGTTGAAAAGGGACCTGAGTGCGAGGTTGAAAGGGTCTGCCAACGGTTTATAACAACACTGAAAAAAGAAACACCTAAATACAACTTGGTGAAATTTTTAAACTGCAAAAATAAAGAGACCCTGACAATCTAAGGTGGGGAAGGATGGCGGGGGTACGAACTATAACAAAAGGAAAAGTGGATCTGCATCAGACTTCTCATCTATAACACCAGATGCTAAAACACAAGTGAAACAATTTCTACAAACTTTTGAAGGAAAAAAGTCATTTTAAACTTAGAACCCTAGATCCCCCTAAGACCATCATTTAAGTATGAAGGCAAAATGAAGATATTTGGGGGTGTGCAAGAGCTCCATGAAGTTCACCACCCATGCATTTTGGAAGGGAAAGAAGTATAAGAGACATACTTAAAGTATAAGCTTATAAAGTATAAGACTTATACTCAAAGTTGTACCTTAGCAAAATTTAATTTAAATTTAAGAAATAAAAGTCAAATTGAGATACAAGAAGCAGTGTTGATCAAAGAAATAAGTAAAACTTATAGTTAAATCTCAACAATTATTGCTCAAATATAATGTGAAGTACAATGCAACTGCTAATAAGAATTCTTGAAAGAGCGCAGGTATAATATAGAAAATTAATCAGAAACTTTGAAAAAAAATCTGGGAACCAAAGGAGTAGGAAAAAAGAAGCAGACATAGGTTAAAGTCTTTTCTTATTTGTGGAGGAAACATAAATGCTACTTAATTTTGATGCCTACAGAGAAAGTTGGGCTCAAATAAAAGGATAACCTGGCTCCAGGAACTGGACGGATGGTGCCAAACATAGGTGAGAGGGTTCAAAATAACGTTAGCGAGTCCAAGGCCATGTCATGCAGCCTTGCAGACCAAACGGGCGATTTAAAAATTTTATCCTAAGTGCAATGGGAAGCCATTTAAGAGTTTTAAGCAGGGGAGTAAATCCACACTTGATTTATGTTTCCAAAAAGATCACTCTGGTTAAAGTATAGAATGCATGGGAGAGAGACAAGAGAGGGAGCCGAAAAGGAAGGCAGAAGGCCACTGCAGAAGTCCCAGACGGTGATGACAGTGACCCACATTAGGGCGCTGGCAATGGAGGTGGGCTTTCTGTGTGTTGGAAGTGGGATCTGCAGGCCTTTTGGTGGAGTGGGCATGAGGGACAGAGTGGTTAAGCATGACTCCCAGGTTTCTGACTTTACCACGAAGTCTGCAAAGGTACTATTTTACCAAGATGGGGAAGACCAGAGATCAGCAAGTTGTCAAAGAAATACTAAATACCCTTTCAGTGATTTTGCTCTGGATCTTGTGGTAATACTGCAGACACTAAGGGCAATCACAGTTATCTTCTCATCCTCCCTGCCAAGTAACAGTCTTCCTCAAGCACCTATTTTATGCATCTTAAACACTGTGGAGGCAATGCCGCAGAGATCCATTAGACACATTTAGGCGCCTCTAACGAGGTCACCTCTAAATGATGGCCAAGCATCAACGCTAGAAACTTAGGCCCATTGCATGCAGTAAAACTGGGCAAATAAGGAACCTAATAAAATCTACAGTGTCTCTGTGACTAACTTCTCACTAACGTTCCCTAAAGATGATTATTTTGATCAGCTAGAGGTTGGTACAAGTAATAACACCCACGATTCAGTGCCTCACCAGAGATACGTCACAACTCTTTAGGTATCCCGTGTGTGTGTGCGCGCACGTGTGCGCACACATATGCATGTGTTCACACGCCAATGATTTTCTATACCCTGGAAGTGAGATATTTCCCCTAACCTGCATCGGTCCAGCTGTAACAGAGCTTCGGAAAGTCCATAATATGGAGCTCCAGCTATCCACTAACTATGCAGTTGAATGACTTCCTATAAAGGCAAGGTTGCCCACCACTAAGGGCAAAGGCAAGTACATCTCCTGGGGAGGCAGTGAATGAATATTAATACAACTCATCTATGGTCACTGTGAGTCAAAGATACACAAGAGGAATCGCGTTCTCCAATCTCCAACCTAGACGCTGTTCAGAACATAGCTTCTCTTAGGAACAGTACATGGAAAGTCATTGAAAAGTCTTGGGTGGGAAAAGGGTGAGGAGAGAGGTAAAGGGACAAATTTTGTTCTCTATACTCATGTATTTTTTGGCTGTTACAAGTTTGTGAATTACTTATCCAAATCTAAAAAGAAAAAAAAGGAAAGGTTATTACATGAAAACCTCCATTTCTCAAACCTCTGTAATAGAAGAAAGTTTCCCCAAAGTAACAAGAAAATTGTACTTGCTTCATAATGTTACAATTACCGAATAAGGAATGCCCTGGTGGCACAGTGGTTAAGAATCTGCCTGCCAATGCAGGGGAAACGGATTCGATCCCTGGTCTGGGAAGATCCCACATGCCGTGGAGCAACTAAGCCCAGGAGCCACAACTACTGAAGCCCGTGCACCGCAACAAAGAGTAGCCCCCGCTCGCCTCAACTAGAGAAAGCCGGTGTGCAGCAACGAAGACCCAACGCAGCCAAAAATTAAAAAAAAAAAAAAAAAAAAGCAATGCTTATTACATAGTTACTTCAAAAGGAACACAGCTGTACATCAAATAACTGAATTCATAAACATCTACTTGGTACTTTACAAGGCACCAAGCATCATGCCATGCTAGACTCTCTTCTCTCAGACCACTCATTTTCCCTTGCTGACCTCTGCTCCAATTGTTTCAAATTCCACCTTCCATGCCAACAATCCCCAAAGCCAGTTTTCCCTCAACTACAGAGCCAGCTGTGCATCAGATATCTGCTCTCAGATGGCCCACTACCTCCCGTGTTCAACATGTCCCAAGCCAGAATCATCATCTCCCTCAGACCTGATCCATTTCCTTTATTTCACATTCGACTGCAACTTTAGGGCCACTCATTCATGAACTCTCCATGATGGTAGTTGCTTTTTGCTTGGTGCTATCATATCTTTTGCCTAGAAGAGTGACTGGTACACAATAGACACTTAATAAATATTAGCTAATTTAAAACATGGTTAAAACCATGTGCTATAATGGTAATTACAAGTTTAGAAAACTAAAAAGATCCTAGGATGTTTCTCTAGCCAGTGCCAGAGTTTACTGGAAGGGCTACAAACTGGAGGTCCAGAGGCAGAAACTGGACTGTGGAAGACAAGTCTTAGTTGGCCAGATGATACTTGGAAAAACAATTGTACTTACATAGGGCCCAAAAGCTTCCCATAGGTAACTACCACTCCTGTCTTATAAAGACAAATTCCCACCTTTATTTATTTTTTTAATCTTTTCTTTTTTTTTAATTTATTTATTTTTATTTATTTTTGGCTGCATTGGGTCTTCGTTGCTGTGCGCAGGCTTCTCAATGTCATGGCTTCTCTTGTTGCAGAGCACGGGCTCTAGGCGCGCAGACCTCAGTAGTTGTGGCGCACGGGCTTAGCTGCTCCGCAGCATGTGGGATCTTCCCAGACCAGGGCTCAAAACCCGTGTCCCCTGCATTGGCAGGCGGATTCTTAACCACTGCACCACCAGGGAAGTCCCCCCGCCTTTCTATTATATGCCCATGACCCCTGGTCTATAGTTAAACATTCTCCATCAGCAGAGGTGTTGGACGTAGGCTTGAAGGCATTTCTGCACTATAAGGGTGACTATCCTAAATTATCTTTAAAGCTCCTCTGAATTTTGGGACTCCATAATTATGTTTATTTATATATGTTACTTATGTATTTATTTGCAATTATTTAACATTAAGGTGTTAAAATTGAATAAACACAAATATTTGGAAAGTTTTAAGAAATCAACACACTTTTTAGACATGCTAACCAATGGAACCTAACAGAGTCTTTTTTTTTTTTTTTTTTTCAAAGAACCCAGGAATAATTTTAATACTAAACATATGTTGAAAACACTGCAGGTATCTAAATCCAAAAGATCCATCACGTATCACCACAACAAACTTGGCAGGTTCTTCACAAACTTAGATACCATTCTTTAGGGATTAGACTCTGTCTCCATTAACCTGAATCAATCTCAATCCTGGAAATCAGTCAGTCCATTCAAACAGTTGTGTCTCATTTCAGGAGGTGGTGGTATAGACAGGAGTAAATGCCCGCTTCTTAGGTCTCTGTATGATGTGAGTAATCCTGCATTTACTAAGGGGCATTTTCAGTCCATTGGCCTGGTCTCAAAGTTATTCACATGATGGCATCATGGAGCATTCTTACTTATAGCTGATTGCAAACACTTTCAGGGAAGAATCATGAGTAAAACACAACTGTCTTCCTCTCTTGACAGAGCACTATAGCCAGAGATCTGGGAGGGCTGACTTTAGTAAGAATTCTTATTTATTTTTCATTGACTTTTGTCAGTTTTCACAAGATCCCATCTGCAGCTTCCAGAGCAAGTGGGGTGCCCCAGCCATCCCTTCATAGTCACCAGAAACGGTAGGGGAGAAAAAATATCTTTTTCCTCTACCGTTCTAAGTTCCCAGCTGGGTCTCCGGGCTCCGTGTCCCGCGGCACAGGGCGGTGGTGGGGCCGGGAGGCATCCACTGAGGAGATGAGTGCCTGGGACTCTCCAGCTCCAATCCAGACCCGAAGCCGGACAAATACTCTTGAATGCATGACCAAGAATTATTTTCAATCATCACCAGGCTACTGGTGAGTGATAATTTAGTTTCAATTGTGTTGTTTAATGTAACTGTGCTTCCAATTTCAAGTTCATGAATGACTCCAAAGTCACAGTCAAGCAGAGAAGAGATAAAGGAGCTCCTTGTCTTATTCCAAATTTGAATTTAAAGGTCTGGTTACATCACTGCACAGATACAGATCAGTGTCTCCCTCAGTACAACTCATTTATTCATAAAGAAGGCATCTGTCTTCCTTTGGAATAACATATCATGGATGTATTGGATATATCTACAAAATATTCCAAAATTTGCATTTTTCTCTTCAGCTGTTTTAATAATGTCAATTCGTGCTGTCACATTTTTGATACAATCCAAGCTGATGAAAGCTTTTTGCCCCTTAGATTACAAATGCCATGGGGAAATGACCCCATCTTACTTGTTCACTGCTATTATCCTAGTGTCTAGCAGTAGCTGACAAACAGTAGGTGGTCAATTAAAGTCTGTTGAATAAATAAATTTAATTATGTAAGTATTCACCTTTATCTTAGGCCTAATTTTAGCAAAAAGACACCTATAGACTAAAAATTAGTAAAAAGAAGTCCAAACACATTTTGAGGCACAGGCAACACTGGAATACATAAGGTTTCAAGATGACCAGTTTGAAAGGAAAGCACTCATATGTTTGACAAAGTTCTGTTCTGGTTGTTGGAAAATCTGCTAAATCTGTGGTCACAATTTTGAATGTTATTAAGCTACTAAAACTCTACAGCCTTCCTTTAGAAAGACTGGTAAGTCTAAAAAGAAGTAAAGGATAAATAGCAGCTTGCTTTGTTGAATGCTGATTACATACCAGATACTGTGCTTGGCACCTCACACACTTATTTCATCTAATCCTCACCAATACCCTATAAAACAGATTCTCATTACCTCCCTGTTATTGATGAGGAATCAGACACAGAGAGGCCAAGGGACCTGTCTTATGTCACACAGTGGCAAGGCAGGAATTTCAACCCAGACTATGGCTTTTAACCACTTGGCTACCTTGGCAGAGGCAATGTTACACTGATCATAAAATTACCAGGGCAGCTATGAGGTCCAAAGGAGCACATGGAAAAGAGATTACAGGCACTCAGTAAATACTACTTACCATCTCCCTTCCTGGTTCTCGTCTCCCACTTTGTGAGTCTAGGGGCCTCCCATCCTGGCTCCTTAGGCAATGCTCCCTAAGTTGTAATTTGGGAAGACAAGCAGTGACCCGATAATTTGTTTCCTCCCTGCCTACAAATTTGGGGAGCTTTTGGAGATTTTAAACAAATTGTGGTATTGTTTGATGCAGGCCACTGAAAAGGAAGTAGACATGTTACAAATAATTGGGGAAGTTAAATACACCACCTCGGGTCACACGGTAAGTGGTAGAACTGAGATTTGAACCCAGGCTTCTTTTCCCCCATGTAGTGCTCCTTCTATTACTGAAAGGGGAGTCACATAACCTCAAGGTGGGCTACCCACATGAAAAAGGGAAGAGAAAAGAATATACATAAAACTTTAAGAATGTGTGGAAGTCGATGAGAAATGCTGCCAGAGAAAAGCAAATCCAGAATAATACAATTGATTTTGCAGAAGGAGGGTTACAGAAGTGTCTGTAAATTGGTACTGTACTAAACCAAGTTAGTACAGATTTGGAAAAGATGGCTGGATCAATTTTTAAAATATCCTCTCTTCTAACCAAAGATGCAATAATTATGATAAAAAATGACTACATTTGTCTTTGTTACTAATTTAGCAAGCATGAGCATTGTATGAAAGCAGTGGTTATGTGAAAACAATAAAAGATAGATTAAGAAATATATCTTCTAAACCTACAACGATTTTTATATGGGCCATTAACTAAAGCATGAATCTAAAAAAAAAGACATTTTTGAGCAATAAGGAAAATTTTAGTGTACAGATTAGTAGATGATATTAAAGAACTTATTGATATTTTTAGCTACGTTAATGGCACTATAGTTATAGGTTTTTTAAAGTACTATTATTCAATCATTGTTAATGCATTCAAGTCACTACTTTTCAACTTGGATTGAATATGGGCATTATTGCTTAATTTTCACTGAAAATAAAGCAGTCTAATTATTGTCAATATCAAAGCTTTACTTTTGTTGCTACTGTCTTTCTCCTGTGGTTGGGATTTCCTAATTTAATGTCTAGTCACAGGACTCAACTTTTAGGACATGTTTGAAAGACACTGTCTTTAGTACTCAGGAGTCAAAATTATCTAAACACATTAATCAACAGTGGTTGAAGTGATCAACTCATTGAGACTAATAATACTTTCTTTTTTCAATCAGAGTTAGTCAAATTGTGTTTTATCTATTTGGAATGAAAACTTACTTATATTACATTTACTTAATTAAATTGTGGACATACCATAAAAGCTTCAATTATGCACTGAAATAGGTTCAGAATGTTTAGTAAATGACAAGTTGGAGATTAACATTGAATTTATCCAGAAAAGCCAGAAGTCCACCACTTGGTGCTGGCAATGTTCTCTGTTTCTTGATCTGGGTGCTCATTATATAGGCCTATTCAGTTTGTGAAAATTCACCAGCCTCTACACTTATGTTCATTTTTATGTATATTATACTTCAATTTAAAAAGTTTTACAAAATTTCTCTGTTATGTTACATACTGAAGTATTACAGATGAAATGACAGGCTATCTGGAATTTGCTTTAAAAGACTAGAAGATGGGGTGGCGGGGAGGGGGGAAGACCATGTATGCTAGTGGGTGGGGAAGCGGATGAAGAGCGGTGAGAAATAAATGAAGAAACAAGATTAGAAAGATGCTGACATTGTTGAGATTATATGATGGGTGCATGGAGGTTCATAATACATATTTGAAAATTACTATAATAAAAGAATTGTTAAAGGGAAGGCATAATTGCTGCTGCACCTGTGCTTGCATGTGAGCTGCTAAAAGAACAAAGAGACATCTGACTGATCTTGGAAAACCATTACAGAAAGGGAGGAAATTAATGGGTGAACTACAGCAGCAACTACAGGTCGCTCCGTACCTGTCTCCCACAGGCTCAAATGACAAACTCAGGGCTAAGGGGCTTTAAGAACCCAGAGAGAGAGGGTTTTTTGATATTCAGTGAGCTGCATACCTTCCATGGTGGTGGCCACACCTATTATTTTCAAAAAAGGAAAAGGGGAGAGGGATAAATTGGGAATTTGGGATTAACAGATTCACACTACTATATATAAAACAGATAAACAACAAGGACTTATTGTACAGCACAGTGAACTATACACACACACACACACACATATAACGGAATCACTTTGCTGTACACCTGAAACACTGTACATCACCTATATTCCAATCAAAAAATAAATAATAAAATTAAATCAAAATTCCTTCTGTTTCCATTGGGGGAAAAAAAAAGGAAAAGGTGACCAGGTCACAATAAGCTCTACAAAATAAGTAAGTGTCGATATTTTTTCTCTCTACATTTTGACATAATAATCATTCCTTGAACTGACCAAAAAAGTCTTGGCCACAGTGTTACCTGCCTTGTACAAAGGGCAAAAGAAAAGTACCTGTCCCCTGAGCTAAGAGAGAGAAAGCTTGGAGAAAGAGAGGGTCAGGTGCTCATGACCTCCCTGCCTTGTGTTCTACAGACTCACTTGCTAAATCTGTTACTGAAAGGCTGCCAGCTACATGAGGATATTTCAGCTTAGGAATGTAATTTCAACAATGCATCCATTTTCTCCAAATTCCAATAGAGTAAAAAAATTTGGATGCTCCATAATATTTCTTATAAAAGAATTTTATCAGGAACACTGTATCTTATAAACAATGTTTAAAAAACGAAATATCCATTTAGTTTCTCTTCTGGTAACTTTCTGGTATATGAAGGTATACCATAACCATGAAAAAATTTTTAAAGTGCTCAGTTTACATGAGCACTTTTATCAAATGTCCAGATGACGAGAAACTTGAAAAGATACCAAATATGTTGGATCACGGCTAGTCAGGCTGGAATAAAGGGTCCAACCAAACATGCACAGAGAGGTACCTACCACTTGGAAGCTGGCGAAAGAGCATCCCTCTTGTTTTCTTCATTTACTTAGTGAGGTAGGAGATGAACCTCTGAGTATTTGGGGTCAAGTATCTGTATCAGAGAGCATCTTCTGGGGGCTCTGATGGGCACAGCACAGCTATCGAAACACTGAAGGATTTTTTTCTCATGAACAACTCTTTCCCAAAACTGGGCCTTTCTACTCAAAGTATGACCTGATAGACCTGCAGCATCAGCATCACCTGGCAACTTGTGAGAAAGACGGAATCTCAGGGTGCACCCAGACCTACTGAATCAGACTCTGCATTTTAACCAGACCCCCAGGTGATCTGTGTGCACATCACAGTTCGAAAAAAGCATGGGATTAGGGGATTACTGTCAATGTGGAGGGAGGTTTCCAGAGCTCTTCCATGGGCCTCCCCTCTTCCTCACTTTTACTAATGACTCACATGAAGATACTGAAGAGCCTTCATCAAATCCCAAGTGACACTAATCGAGAAGGAAACACTCAATTGCACAAGCACCTCCTGGAGGAGGCCGGGCTTGACAGCAGATCACGTGAAAAGATGTAAGCAACCAGCAATTTGCTGAAGAAAAAAAAAGTAGTGCACACTTGACTGTATTACTGCAAATCAGACCACTTCTGGAGAACAGGCTGCAGATCTGGCCACATATCCTAAGTGTGACTGAGAGCAAACCGTGGTCAAAGACAATGGTGAGAACCCGACTGGGAGGGAAAGGGATCCGGAGAGTGTTCCATGAGGAATGGCTGACCTAGAGGACATTAAACCCAAAGAGGAGGCGACTAAGTGGGGACATCATGGCTGCATTCACACATTTAAAGGACCGTCTCAAGACATTTCATTCTGCAAATGTGATTTTGAGACTCTGCTATGTGCCAGGCACTATGCCAGGAGCTAAGGACAGAGCAAAAACCAGAACTGCTCTCTGATTTTCTAAAGCTTCCCGACTAGAGGAAGAAACTTGTCTGTTGTTCCAGAAAGCAGAACTGTGGCAGACGGAAGGCAAGTGGAAGGGCAAGGGCACCATACAAGGAAGCCCCTCTGGCCAGGGGGCTCCACCTTCATAAAGAGGGCACAGATGAAAGTGGCCTGGCCCCCCTGGGCTGAGCAGAATGGGTTAGGGAGGGGATGCATGCTTCCCGGGGAGTAGCCCAGGGGACTGCCGGGCCAATGCTATATTCCAGGGATGCAGGATAACCGGGGCCAATATCATTAATCAAATACAAAATTTGTTCAGAATTACACTATATTCAATTTAGCCAAGAACAAATTTTTTAAAACTTAATCACAACTTAGGGTTTCAGCTAAATTTTGTATGTAAATGTAAATGGTGTCTAATTTCTCTTTTAGCAGTTTTTTAAACCTAGGATTTAATAAAACTCCATATTAACATTTTAAGCAACAACTCTGCTTAATGACTCATTTTAACTGTAATCTTACTTCTCTCAGTGACCCTTTAGAACTACTCTACTTAATGTCCCTTGATATACCTTCAGAGTCGCTCATCCCACTGCTGAGAAATTATCCTAAAAAAATAACAATTCCTTTCCCTCTGCCACAAAGAACAAAAGAGGGAGGGGATGGGGAAACTAGATGCATGGAGATTCAAATGAACAACGTTTATAAAGAAAAATAGTAAATAAACCACTTAAATGTTCAATAAAACCGCCAATCTTTTTATGGCATGAAGCAGGGGAAATAAACAATATCTAACAATAGGAGAATGTTTAAGGTGAATTGAAAAACTATTTTAAATAATCATGAAGGTTATATAGCAACATGGAAATATACACCTAATGACAAGAAAACAACATAAACTTGCACAATTCTAGCCATGTAAAATCTATGCATGCATGTAATGAAAACTAGAAAAAAAAAAAGAAAAATTTAAAGTTTATTTTCTAGGTTGTTAGAATTTCTCTTTTTTAAATTTAAATTTTCAATTTCACTGTTGACTGTTCAATAAATAATTTTACAATGAATGTATCAGGAATCAAAATAATTTTAACTTATAAGTGTAATAATTTGTGTATCAGCAAGAAGTGAAATCACAAAGGTGACACACAGTTGGAGCTTAATGTTCAATTGGTTCTTTGTCTTTTATAAAGCTATTTTTCATAAACAACTAAAAGTAAAAGAAAATGAGATTCATGTTATGAACGGTGCTTAACATTCGTGGAAAGTAAAAAGGACTTTGTACAGCAGCTGCGCATGAACTTTGGGTAAAAGCAAAACTAAATTTCTGGATTCTATTTTGCTTTTCACCTTATTTGATCTCAGTTAACATCGTTCATGCCAAGTTGAATTTTTTTCCTCCTCTTTCCCCTTCTCTTCAAGTTCACAGACGTGAAGGAAAAAAAAAAAAAAATACACAGCAGCTCTTTTACAGTTCCCCCCGGCTCTCCCAGCAATGCCATGAACGGTGGCTTTCTGGAATGGGCTCAGAGAAAGTCAGATGTGAGAGCTATCTGGCTACCATCTGTCACCACGGGGATCACCAGGACTGAACTGACTTAGGGACAAGAGATTTGGGTTCAAGTTTTCCACATCTATAACATATAAATACTTCTACTTACCCCGCAAGGTGATTGGATCAGGAGAAAGTACATAACACGTGGCTATGGTAAGAAATGCTTACCTTATCCTTTTTTCCCACCTTGCACTACACACACACACACACACACACACACACACGCACACACGCACGCACGCACACACACAAGTTCTGTCCATCGTGAAGTCACGTGGTCCTTCTGTCTAGTATCTTTCTATTGCTCTCCAGGTGCACTCTCCACCCTTCCCTACCTTGCTCCTGCCCCCGCAGACTGATCTCTATGGATCCCATCAACAAGCCTCTGTGCCCTGGACTTCTAATTGAGTTTGTCCAATGCTGAGTCCCAGAAAGAGGTCAGGGAAGGAAACGGGGGTGGGGGCACAGGGCGAGGAAAGGGTGAGGTTAGGAATTCGAATATTCTACTTCTGCCGGCTGTATCCCTCAACCAGAAGTCACTGCTCCTCTCAAGGTGACCTCTTCTAAACGACAATCTCTTCTGGCTTCTGATGGCCACTTCATCCACTTGTCTCACTGCAGCTAGGGGTGGTATTAGTTCCACCATTACCACAACTCTGGGTTCCTGCTCTGTCCCTTGAGATTTCCTCTACATCCTATCCACACCTCTTTTTTTCTTTTATTATTTTTTTAACATCTTCATTGGAGTATAATTGCTTCACAATGGTATGTTAGTCTCTGCTTTATAACAAAGTGCATCAGTTATACATATACATATGCTCCCATCTCTCTTCCCTCTTGTGTCAAAAATATGGAACACTTCACGAATTTGCGTGTCATCCTTGTGCAGGGGCCACGCTAATCTTCTCTGTATCGTTCCAATTTTAGTATATGTGCTGCCGAAGCGAGCACCTATCCACACCTCTTTAACTCTCCCATCATTTCCCTAAATTGAGAATACCAGCTTTTCCTGTTGGGACTCTGACTAATAAAGTCCTATCGACAGCATTCCATCTACACCATTTACACCTTGAATCACAGGGAGAATGGGCAGTCCCAGAGTTCATCTCAGGCTGAGAGGCACACACAGGCAGGATCTGATGATTCTAAGATACCTGACTGGCAGGACTAGCCTGTGCTCCCCCACTAGGCCTGAAGTAGTCCTACAACTGAGCCCCTCTCCTCAGACCACAGGGGAATTAACATCAGTTCCTAAACCCTTGGGGCCCTGTGAACTGGGGGTGAGATTCTGGGCAGACCTAGATTTTAATTCCTCAGTCCAGGCTCACTTAAAGAGTTCCAGTTTTCATAATTCAAAAACAGCCATGTACCACAATGTCCATTGCAGCTCGATTTACAATAGCCAGGACATGGAAGCAACCTAAGTGTCCATCAACAGATGAATGGATAAAGAAAATGTGGCACATATATACAATGGAATAATACTCAGCCATAATAAGAAACATAATTGAGTTATTTGTAGTGAAGTGGATGGACCTAGAGACTGTCATACAGAGTGAAGTAAGTCAGAAAGAGAAAAACAAATACCGCATGCTAACATATATGGAATCTAAAAAAAAAAATGGTTCTGAAGAACCTAGGGGCAGGACAGGAATAAAGATGCAGACACAGAGAATGGACTTGGGGAGGGAGAAGGGTAAGCTGGGACGAAGTGAGAGAGTGGCACTGACATATATACACTACCAAATGTAAAACAGGTAGCTAGTGGGAAGCAGCCGCATAGCACAGGGAGATCAGCTCGGTGCTTTGTGACCACCTAGAGGGGTGGGATAGGGAGGGTGGGAGGGAGATGCAAGAGGGAGGAGATATGGGGAAAAAAAATAAAAAGTAAATAAAATAAAGAGTTTTATCCCAAGTTTAAAATGGTGTCCAACTCACCAATTTCTTAGGGACTGGGGGAAGGGAAAGAGCAGCTTCCCAAAGTCCCATCCTTCCAACTGTGCCACTGTCTCAAGTGTGGAGTTGGGAAACAGGGCACAAGAACTGACTCTCCAGCACCAAATGGGCTATTTTAACCTCTGAAAGAGTGGGAAAAGAACGTGGAGTAAACAGCTCCCTGCTACCCTCATACATTTCTCTCCCTCCCAGGAAAGGAGGACACTAAGGCTCACAGAGGGTGAGTGTGGAAGACAGAGCCAAGACTGATCTGGGTATCAGATCCCTGTATTCAGTCCTGGCTGCTGGTCCAACCTTAACGACAATAACCATACTCTCCCCTTGGTCCGTGCTAGCCAGCTGCCCAAAGGCAAATCAAAGGTTTAGTCCTAGCCCACCATGACAGCATTAGACTTTTACTGGTTTAAGATGGACTTTTCTTGGCCCTGGAGACACATAACTAAGGACCTCAGTTCTCCTTTCAGCACCCACCATATGCAGAGCACTCTTCTAGGGGCCCTGGTGAGTTGCAAAGAACCACCCAATTCTTTCTTTTTAAAATTTACTTTTTAATTAAGAAGACCAGAGAGCTAAACGTGAGGCACAAGAGAAGGGCATGGTACACAGAGCTTTACCCAGCAGAAAGGTGTCAGAGAGGGAGGATAGTGGCATAGGAGGAGCTCAAGGTCTGGGTCACACTATGATATGTGAAACATGGGCAAGTCCCCACCTTTCTAAGACTCCATTTCTTCACCATTAAAATGAGGTCAGTAACAGTGTCTACTATTAATGATATCATTATTAACCAGGGTCGTTGTGAGTATGAAACTAAATGATATGTGTAACAATCCCTGGCACAGTGGCAGGCATGCTCTGAGGGCACAGTCAATGCCAGCCTTTATTATCAGACCCAACTGGACTTGCTTAAGCCTCCTCTGGCGAGAAATCAAATTCCATGCCTTACTGGTATTTTACCTGCACCCTAGGACTTAAAAGCCTTTGTTTTCTTTTAAGGGAAAGTATATTACAACATTATCAAATGTAACAAAATGCTTTCCTGTTACGTAAGACCACTGAGATAAAAAATAGTCCGTTAAATAGACATTTTAGAACCTCCGCTCAGAGGTGGGTTCCACGAGGGCGGGTTTCAGCTGAGAGTAAGTTTAACAAGAGATGGAGCCACCAGAGAAAGCTAACAAAACCATGGGATGCTCTATTAGGACCACAATATGTAGAAAAAGGAAGGAGGTTATATCTGAAGAAACCAGGAATCCACAGTCTATAAAGAAGGGCTTGGGCAATAAAAGGGAAGATAGCTGTCTTCAAGTACTTAAAGGGTTGAACATGCTGTATGTGGTGGAAGAGACTCACTAAGTGAATCCAAAGGGTCAAAGACTGTAGTTTCCTGTGAGGAAGAATGTTCTCAGGCTAACAGAGAGGTCCCCCACGTAAGAAGGGATCTCACTGGTGGGCACACTGGAAAACCCTGTGTCCTTTCCTATCTGAGCATCTGTAATCCTAATGTCTTGTTTGGACACCAGAAATAAACATAAGTGGGAATCAAAACAGTGGAGTTCGTGTGTGTGCAAGCATTTCTCATCCTGAGAACAGCAAACCCTCAAGAGAGTAATGTGGGGACTCAAACTTAGTCCCTTGTTACACATACTTAGGCATTCTTATTTCATTTGAGAGATGTCGAAATTTAAAAATAAATAACAGGGCTTCCCTGGTGGTGCAGTGGTTGAGAGTCCGCCTGCCGATGCAGGGGACACGGGTTCGTGCCCTGGTCCGGGAAGATCCCACATGCCGCGGAGTGGCTGGGCCCGTGAGCCGTGGCCGGTGAGCCTGCGCGTCTGGAGGCTGGGCTCCGCAACAGGAGAGGCCACAACAGTGAGAGGCCCGCGTACCGCAAAAAAAAATAAATAAATAAAATAAATAAATAAATAACAATCTTACAGTGTTCTTTTCTTAGAAAATAATCAGCCCAACACTACATCCAAAAAACACAAGTACAACCTGCAGCATTATTTTGAGTAACGAAGCTAAGAGTTCCACTTAGTCAAAGGCATCTCTGCTTTTTGCTCTGTTAGTCTCAGAAAACTAAACACAAGGGAAAAAATTTTAAAAGATTCTAAAAATCCAGCCACTGGGAAGAAAGTGATTCGACATTTTCTTTTCTTTGTTCTACCTGCCAAAAAAGATAAAGTGGGTTTGGAACTGAGAGAAACGACAAAAAGAAAGAAAGGGTAGAAAAAGGCATTTGAAAGAGAAGCATGAGAGTTTAGTGACATTAACCACCCAGAACCTTACTGAAATTCCAGATGTGTGACGTGCACACTTTGCTGTCTCTACCCACCTCTTCTTTTCACCCCTGGTTAGCAGGAGGGAAGGATATAAAGGCAGAAGCGCATCTTTCATTCAGCCCATTTGCTGCCTTTGAAGGCGATCACACTTGAGCCCAGGAGAACGTTAGTGCTCATCACCATAGAGGCAGCTGGAACGTCAAACCCAGAACTGTGGAATCTCAAAACGTGAGGCACCTGTGACAGGTTTCGGGGTGGGTGCGAGGGAGCAGAGACCCAAGTTACCAGGCAATGCCGGTCTTCGGAAGCTCTTCTGAAGCAATTCATATTCTTAAATTCTCAGCTTTTTTTCCTTTCAGAAGATGGAGACAATTACTAATTCTTTGGCACTAAATGAATTCCTTCTGTTCACAGAAGACATTATACCAGACTTCACAGCCCTCAGACCCAGTGAGAAATGAATGATCTACTAAAGGACATACAATCAGGTGTAGATACCTACATTATAAAGTGTGGCTTTCACCTGAATTGGAGAAAGCAATCTTTGTCCTAGATCACAGGGTATTTCGTTGTAATCCTATCCTTCCAGTACTGTTAGACCGGGGAGACTAATAAGTAAGCAGGGTGCTAAGTGCTACCATATCCACTTTATACTCCAGGAGAAGTGGAAATGGAGGAGAAGCGGCACCTAACCCAGCCTGAGGGGTCAGGGAAGGCTTCCTGAAGGTGGGGGGCACCTGACATGAAGATGAAAGGCAAGTAGGCATTGTCCTGATGAAAGCGGGGAGGGCTCTTTCTTTTCCAAGAGGCACAGAGGAAATCCAGGAGGACCAAGGTCAGTAGCCTGGGTAATGCTGTCATTTCAGAACTGGTCTAAGGACTTGGGGACCACAAAGGGGCCAGAGAGACAGAGGGCTAAGGAGAATTTCAAGGCAGGAATGGCTCACAGTGTGACTGGATGCAGCTCAAGCCAGGAGAGGGTCAAAGGCCTGGACTTGGCTAATCATAAAGGGCCTTAAGTGCCCTATGCCCTAGACATTTCAGGAAAGTGGCAGTGACAGAGGCCAGAGCACAGAGGCTGGAGCTGAGGAGGTGAGGAAGTAGAGATGGTGGATAAGCTACTCACAGGAAGCTTGGCTGAGAACAGGGAGGGAGCTAACAGGAAATACAGCATCAAATTTTCTTTGCCAGCCTGAACCTCTGCTCTGAGCTCCAGACTCACTTCCATCTTGAATTCCTTTTCCCTTACCCACCGCATCCAATATACCCCATGACCTCCCTTCCACCCATTCACCATACAACAGCCAGAGTAGTCTTTTTAAGCTATAAATCAGCCCATCTTGCCCCCATGCAAAGTGTACAACGGTTTCCTGCTGCCCTTAGAATAAAATCTCAACCCCCCGGCCATGGCCTGTACATGCTTGTGCGACCTGGGCCCTGTTTACCTCCCCAGCACCTTCTCCCGCACCCTCCCTCCTGCTCAGCATGGACCATGCTGGCCTCTGTTCAGTCCCCAAACCCTCTAAGCACTTTTCTGCCTTAGGATCTTTGCTCAGGCTGCTCCCTCTGCCTGGAATGCTCCTCTCTTGCCCTCCCTCCTCCAACCCAAGCAGCCAAAGGGTGAATCACCTATAAAGGAACAGCTACCACAGAGGTGCTCCCCTCCCCCACCCCAGGGGTTCCCCTCAAGCCTACTTCAGAGTCCAGGTTCTCCGGTTCTCCAGGTGGGATATTTCCTGGCTCTCACCGCCAGGGGCTCTGATGTCAAAAACCTCAAGTCCTAGCTCATTTCTCTGCTGCCTATTAATTGGGTGTCTCTTGTCAAGGCACCACCTCACAGGGTCTGCCTCCCCAGCTGTTAGGAAGCTCATCTCAGAAGGTGTGCAGACACCCGGGTTCTCGCCCACCTGTCTCCCCCCGCCCTGGGGGCCCTCTCTCCTACCTTAGTGGTGCCCCGCCTTCATGGGGAACAGTCCTGGGCCCCTCAGCCCTTCCCCCTTCCCCAGCTCTGTCTCTCAAGGCAGGAGGAGTGGCCTCTCCATTCTGTCCTAGGCTCCACAGGTCCTGCCTCACTCTTTTCAGCCCCCTCTACCCTTCTGTGCACACTAAAACCCACACACCCCAAATTCATCTCCATCCAGTAAATGCCTCCTCTCAACCATCTCTCCTTTGGCCTTAGTCACCAGCTCCCATCCTAGGCCTGATGCATCAAAGCCTCCCAATCATAGACATTCTCTTCCCCCACCCTGCTTCCTGGACATCGATACCCAGGGCAACCATGGAAACCACGGTTTGAAGACAGCAGAGCAGCCACCAGTCTGGGCCCCCACCCCCACCCCCATGGCTGACTGGATTTGAAATGAGCATGAAAATGTTTTAAGCCACTGAGATTTCAGCAGGGTTTACCTGTTACAGGAGCTAGCATTTCTCTATATAATACAGGCTGAATTTAGATAGTTGAAGAGAAGCGGACAGGACTCTAGTGGTAAAGAAGAAAGGTTATACAAACGCCTGGCTCTAGGATTATTCGTGGCCTGATGACACCAGCTCCATTTATATACTCCTTATCCTCTTCAAAATACTTTAAAATACGTTTTCTCATCTGACACAACCATCATCGTCATCACTTATCATTGGTGGTGTTATAATTAACAGTTTACAAATGAAGAGGCGGACTGAGAGAAGTTAAGGGGTGTCCAAGGTCCCATCGCTAGTAAACGGAGGAGCCAAGATTGGACCACAGGACTCCTGACTCATCGTCCACTGGCAGCTCCCCCGCAGCATCCAGTCTCGCAAAGCCACACTCCGGTGCTACCAGAGACACTCTCGGCTAAAGTACACAAGGGTGCTGGAATCAAGCAAGGAAAGATAGGGAGTCTGGCAGAACTGGTTAAAGGCAGACTGGAGGACTTTATAAACATCAGACTGCGGAGAATAACTTTCATTCAATAGACAATGGGGAACAATAATCAGCCTCCACTTTCAAGTCGCACAGCAGTAATTTTATACCTTTACCTCTGTCTTCAAAGACCTTACTGCACCCTCTCCCCTTGGCTATCAGATGTTGCCAGAGGTCCACTTTACAAAGAAAATAGAAGCTTTTATGAGGGCAAAACTTCCAGCCGCCTAGCTTCTATAGACATACCTGTATCCCCAAATAGCCTTTCCCCTTTCCATACCAAGTGAAAGAGGCATCCCTCCTCTGGTAAAACTACTGACCCTGTGCACATCCCTCTATCCATGGAGGAAACCTTGATCAATCGTTTGTCCTTTCTCTCCCTTCTTCCTTTCTTCTAGCTCTGTTTCTTCAGCCTCTGAACATGCTAGAACCCCTCACATCCTAAAATCATCCCTTCCTCAGGAAGTTCACAGCCCCTTCTCCTCATACGTCATAACTGAGCTCCTTAAGAAGCAGCAGCAGCAAACATGCATCTCCACTTCATCACCCCAGGTCATCTATTCCACCCACTGTAATGAATTATGACACTGAAACAGTTACCTCTAATGATACCTCCTAAGAGCTAGGTTCAATGGACAGACAGCAACATTTCTCTCGACCTTTATATGGGACTTGACAGTGCTGCATTCTTGAAATTCTCCCTGGCCATGATTTCCATGATCCACTCTCTCCTGATCTTCCTCCTCTCTGTCTGCTCCTTCCTGGTTTCCCTTACTGGCTCCTCTTCCTCTGCCTCTCCCCTAAATGTTAGTGTTTCCTAGGATTCCATTTTGATACTTCACCTTACCTTACAAACTCTGTTCTCTCTTTCTGAAATCACCCACAAACACAGCTTCAACTGACAGCTATAGACTGGTGACTTCCAAATTTACATCCCTTCAGTCCAGACCACTCATGTGATCTCTCCACACCCTGGCTACATTTGCCTGCCGGTATCTCCCCATGGATTCCATGGGCGCCTCAAATTCAACACAGCTAAAACCAAACCACTAAGCATCTTGCTTACCACACTTGTTCCACCTCTTTCTGCACTGATAATGACAGCATTTGTTGAGTATCATATCAGTCTTGGTTCTCCAGGAAAACAGAACCAAGAGGATATGTATATGTATGCATGCGTGTGTGTGTGTGTGTGTGTGTGTGTGTGTGTGTGTACACATTCAAATTAAGAGATTTATTTTAAGGAACTGGCTCACATGATTGTAGGGGCTTGCAAGTCTGAAATCGGAAGAGAAGACCAGCAGGCTGGAAATGCAGGCCAAAGTTGATGCGCAGTCTTGGACTTAAACAGGCACTCTGGAGTCAGGGTCCGGCCCTCTCACCTCTACATCCACAGCACTCTACACAATGCCTGACACATAGCAGAAGCTCCATAAATGTTGGCTAATGACCAACTGGGTATAAAACAAAATGCTTTTATTCATTTATTTATTTTTGGCTGCGTTGGGTCTTTACTGCCACGTGCGGGCTTTCTCTAGTTGCAGCGAGCGGGGGCTACTCTTCATTGCGGTGCGCAGGCTTCTCATTGCGGTGGCTTCTCTTTGTTGCGGAGCATGGGCTCTAGGCACGCGGGCTTCAGTAGTTGTGGCATGCAGGCTCAGTAGTTGTGGCACACGGGCTTAGTTGCTCCATGGCATGTGGGATCTTCCCAGACCAGGGCTCAAACCCATGTCCCCTGCATTGGCAGGTGGATTCTTAACCACTGCACCACCAGGAAAGTCCCCGAAATGCTTTTAAATGCGAATGGGACAAAATGATGTAGAAGGCACTGAATTGTGATGAAGAAGAATCAGGAAACTTGAACAAGGGCTGGGCTGTAAGTCAAGACACAGCCCTTCCGGGGCATTCACTTGCCAGAATTACCTGACCACTATCCCTACAACCAAATGGGGACTCTCACATTGAAAGTAGTACATCAGTTCCAACTTGAATGTCTCAACAACCCTGTGAAGTTGGTGTGGCCAAGAAAAGGCCACATTTTATGAGTAACCTGAGGCTCAGAAAAACTAAGGGTCATGTCTAGGTTGCTACAGAAAATATCTACAATGAAGGGTCTTAGTTCTTCAGTGACAGGTATAAGGGGACCATAAAAACAACAGAAGGTCAGAACCAAAAAGGACCCACGCAGTTCAAAACTCTTTATCAAAATCTGCAAAAACTAAAAGTATCTTCTACTACTTACAAGGGATACTTTTTATTTTATTATGATTATTATTCAGACACATTTTTGTCTTACTGTACTATAAGTCCATGGTATATATTAGATTATTAGCACTGTCACATATACATTGTTGTAGTTCTATACTAAATATCTAGAAGCACATACTGCTTTCTGAAGTAACTCCCAGTATGTATTAAATCTGTAGTTCTTTAGGGAGGACTAAGTAGTCTGTACTAACTCCAGGCACCAAAAAATCCCTGGTTTTTAAATTTATTATTAATAAACATTAGAATTAGTGAAATATTAATAATATACAGTCCAAATATTATATTTGGTGATTTTCTGAAGCCATGGAGTAGTGGAAACTCTCCATTAGCTATTCCTACTGAACATAGCTGATTACCCCCACCTATATTTGCATATATAGTAACTTGACATTTTCAAAACTTATTTATGTACTGTCATTTAAGTATGATAAAACTCTTATAAACCTTTTTAAAAGGTGTTTCAGTCCAGCTGACAGAAAAGAGAGGCAAACGTCTAACGTCATGTAATTGATAAAAGGCAAAAGCAGGACTAGACACCAGGCCTTTCCACCTCCGCCTACCGTTACACTACAAAGCTATGGTGGCTTCCTGGCCATGGAGCTGCCAGACTGTCAGTGATATGAGGCCAGAGGGAGACCACGTCTGACTTGCTCCCAACAGTGTCTAGCACAGTACCTGACCCACAGCAGACACATAACAAGTACATTACTGGTGAGCAACTGAATTCATTTTCTTAGAGTTGCTTTAGTCACCTGCATGGTCGATTGGGACATACAGCATTGCCAAATATCTTGGCTTTTAAAATGCTATTGGCATTATCAGGAATAAGCAAAAAGTACTATCTTTTCAAAACTGTATGTGTTGATTCCCAAAGGGATCAGAATTCTGAGCCAGGGCCCCATTTCAGCACAAAAGGTAGCAAGTTGTATGTTTTTCAGCTTCCTAGAAAATTAAGTGTTGGCTTGATGCAGCAAGGGGGAGATTGAAAATAGAGTCTTCTCGTGGGAAAGAAAAAACTGCAAGGTCTCTGGCATAATATAACCATTTGCAAGGCTGGTACAATGGTCCAGCTGTCGCTAACTTACCATGGCAAGAAATGGGCTTGCTAAAGGAGTGTGGATTCACCCAGAAGGACACACATCAACACGACAGAATCTGTGGCACGAAGATGCAGGTCTGAGGCAGGACAAGCCCAGCAACAAGGAACACAGAGGCTTGGGGCAGGAAGAAAAATTCTGGGCATGGCTTCACAGCCTTCCTGTAAAAGCCCACGTGCTCAGCCATGCTAGAGCAAAGGAGAACGAGAAGAAGCTGGCCGCCTTCAGTTTATTATGGTGTTCAAGAGGCCTCCCAACCCGGCAGACTATTCCTTTCCTATGAAGTTCTCACCAGTATCACTTAGAGCTCCATCTTCCCCCAGTTCCTAAACCACACATCCAAACATATGCCTTCCATTGTCATTCTGATTGTCTAGTCACCACCACAGCACTGTATTTCCATTTCTTCAGGGATTTGAGATATCCACTGTGATTCCAAGATTACCTTTAAGGGCTTCCATAAAAGCACTTCTCCATCATACATTCCTTAATACTTCATATTTTACTTACAGAGACAGGTTATCCAAAATAATTAAGGCGTGAGGCATTCTGGATGAGTGAGTCATTTAGATAACTGAACGCTAATCCATTAAGCACCGAAATATTTCTATAGTCTTGCTAAAATAAATGATGCCTTAGTAAACAAAGAATATAAAAAATAGTTCAAAATTCTATCCAACTTTCAAGATCCAGTCTGATTACAAACATTCCCTGAAAGCATCCTCCAACCCCCTCTTGCCACCTCTACCCACCACCAGAAATAACCTCTCTTTTGCTGTGATCCCACATTTTGATTATACCTCCTTTGCAGCTCACTGCATGGTCTGCTTGAGGTTAGAGATTTAAATGCACCTTGTCTAACTTAAAAAAAAAAAAAAAGTTCCTGGAGACCAGAGACCTTCTTTTTTAATACCAAGGTGCCTAGTTCAAGGCAGGCCTACAAACACTTCACAAACTGAAATACTCTTAGTGATTCAGACGCTGTAAAGGGCACCATAACACAGCAGAGCCTTCAAGGGTTCCCGAGCTCTGGAGGGCAGGAAAGTGTGACATTAGAGAATATGTTAGTACCATTAAAATCCTCTTTGGCCTCTGTCAGTATTTCTCAGCTTTAGAGAAAGTGTTTTTCTACAAGGTAAAAATACTCTAAATTCCTGTTTGTTTGGGGTTTTTTCCTAAAAGGGAATTAGTTAATCTCAACTTGCAAACAGAAAGCTCTGGTGGAGCTGGCATTGCTAAACCTCCACTGGTCTCAAGGTGTGCATTCGAATGGCTGTCTGCAGTTCAGCAGGGAGATGAGACAGCGCATGGAAGGACGTGATAAGTGACAGGAATATAGCCAAGATGCTATGCCATGTTTGACATCCAGTTCACCAGTCTGAAAGCCAGACTCCTCAGTCTGGAAATAAGGAACAGAGCACACGATGGAGCAATTAAAGTTTCAGGCTCAAGGTCCAAAGCAACCACTTCTAGCAGGGTAACAACATTGTTTTCCCAAAGCTTTAGTGTTTGGGCATGACAAAACAGGTGGTAAGTATAGTTTAATATTCCAAACACTCAACTCAAACCCTCCTCACCAGCAACAAGGGATTCTAAGTGGTCAGCCCAGGATGGTGACCTCCAAGTTCCCTCCCCAGCAGCTATTCTCTTGCAGGATTCCTTTTCCTCGTCATGGAAACAAACAGAATTTTCTTCATAAAAATAGGGAGAATGGGGTGGTAGGGTTGCTGGTATCATGATATTAAGTATCTAGGCATGTTCTCAGCCCCTCAGGGGTAATAATTGCTCTTGTCTTTGCCTTGTCATTGAGTAAAGGGTTTTTTAATCCAGTCTCTTCAGAGACAGAACTGCGTCACATAAGCTAATTGTACTGATAACTGAAGCACTAAAACATGCAAGATCAGAACAGAAAGCGTTCTAACTTCAATCGCATTACTTCCTTCTCAACCTTTCTGAACTAACCAAACCATAATTTGACCTATTCCTGCTGAACAGGATAGCAATTATGATTAATTAATGTATTCGGAGACCACAGAGGCAAACAAGACTGTTTCCTCTATGAACGTCCCCAAACTGCTGTACTTTGAATTATTTTGTGGAGAGTTTTTGTCTCTGTCATCACCAGCTGTCTCTTCCTGTTTTCGTCAGGGGGTTTGCCTCTAATGGAGGGTCTCTTAATTCAGTGCATCTGGTATCAGCTAGACCTGGAAAGGCAAGCTATTAAGAGTCACCGGCTAAGGCTCTCTCTCACCAGCCTCACTTCAGACCCCAGCAGTCGGCCTCCAGACCCCGTGTTCTTACCCACTACAGGCACATTTCCCAAACTTGCCTAATTATAAAGGACTACCAGGTGTGTGTGTGGAGGGCGGAGTGTTAAAATGCACATTCTCAGACTCCTGTCCTAGAAATTCTAATTCAGTGGGCCTGGGGTGGAGCCCTGGAATCTGTGTTTTTAACACAGACTCTCAGATGATTTCCATGACCAGGTTTAGAAACACAAATCTATATGCCATCCATGCTGCCCACCTAGAATTGGGATTCCTTCAGAAGCATAATGAACCTGGGCCAAGACCAACTTCTTCCAAAGAGACCTTGCAACCAACAAAGCTTCCAGGTCACTGCTCTGCCAATGCCCTGATCCTCTGCGGCTCCTGCAGGCTGGTCATCACACCTCTTCTCATTGCCAGTACGTCATTCACCGAAGATTTGGCACGCCTTCCTTCTCTCCACCCGACATGTCCCACCACCCTTTTGATGGCTTGGATAACCACATGGATGACCCAAACAACACTCCAGCCTCAGTTACTTGACCTTCTTCACTGAGTTCGCTTCACTTCAGCCACTTATGTCTGTGGCAAAACCCAGGTGCCTGTCATGTCCAGTAATTAATTGCTCCAACTCTGAAATCTTCCACTCACATGTCGCTCTCTAACCACATCCTCCTATTACTCCATCGCTCCAATACATCCACTGCTTGATTTCACCCACACCTCTGGTCCTTTTCTCATCCACATGCGGCAGAGACCCCCTTACTGCTCGTGTTAATCACTCCCTGCTCAACACCCTCAGTTCCTCTGCTCCACTGTCCTTCTGCTGCTCACCGCCAGCAAGACTCAACCCTGGCTCAGTCCAGCTATATGTCTTCTTTGCTCCTAAACCCAGGCAGCTGAATGCTCCTGGCGCCCTGATCAATCCACGGTCTCCTACCTCAACGGAGCCCTGCATACTGCCGAGAGGTCATGGACGTTGCCCCAAGTTCACTCTTCCTCTTCCTGACCTCAGCTGTATGTCAAATCTCCTTGTTTTTCCTCTGACCTCTTCCCTCTTACTCTTAGAGGACAACCTCACCCTCTATTTCACAAAGATGATGGAAGTCATCAGACTGGCACTTGCTCTTAAGCCATCCCACCAGAAAATGCAACTGTGCCCAGATATTCCATCATAAGGGTTGCCAAGCCCATCCACGCCTGTGCTGGGCCTACTGTTTGCTTGGTTATTTGAAGTAAACTCCCTGGTGATAATCATAACTGAAGTAAGCTGTAACGGTGGTGAATGGGGGAAAAAAACAGCCAGCCTCTCAAAGGATCCCTCTACCCTGAGAATCTTTTTAAGATTGGGAGGAGTTTAAAAAGAAAAAGAAGAAAACAAAACTATCTAACCTACAAGCAGTGAACAAGTTTAAATACAAACATAAAGTTGCATACATCAACAGAATGATTATAAATCCCAAGCCAAATAGTTAATTCCCTGATAATTTTTATAAACTCAAAACCAGAGTCACTGAAACACTACTGTTAGTTATGGTTTCTGTCTTTCACTCTTAACCAAACTCTAGTTTGTTGATGGGGCTAAAAGTCTTTTCCTAACTTTTTTTCCTCCTTATAATATTAATATTGATAGCTAGCATTGACTGTTTTTTGCGTGTAATTATGCTACTCACAATGACCCTGTGAGATAAGAACTATTATTTTTCTCCATTTCCAGCTGAAAAAAACAGACTTAGACATGTTAAGGAATTTGCCCAAGAGCTTGCAGCTAGAAAGTGGCAAAGGTAAAAGTAAAACACAGAGCCCAAACACAAACTCATCTCTGTTCTTTGGCACAGTGGTTATCAACAGAAACTTCCCAGGAAACGCACCACCCTAACCCAAGCATTTTTTTTTTTTATACTCCAATATATGCTCAGAAACACAAACATGAGGAACCACCCAATATTAATATCACCGCATATTCCACATTCATTCACTCATTCCTACATTCATATCAGAAGGCAGCAATGAATCAAAGGGAAGCAATGAATTCTACAGTCAGATCATACAGATCCAAATTCGAGCTCCGCCACTTTCTTAGCTGCCGTATTTTAAAAATTACTTCTCTAAGCTCAATTTTCTCAAAACCAAAAAACCCCCCAAATGATAATATAATAATGATGGTAATATAATAATATAATGATAATATAATAACCATCACCACCTTAGTAGGTTCTCCCAGAGATTTAGAGATAATGCACGAACACACTTAGCCACGGACCTGGCACATAGTCTCAAGAAAGGTTAGCTGTTATAATAATTCTTATCACTCAGAAGGTACTGGGGACCTGCAGCTGGTGGAGTCTAGGCAGAGCACAGTGCCCAGACTGGACCATAAACAGGCCAAGGCTGTCCCTGCCCTCTTGGTCTTGCAGTCTACTGGAGTAGACAATAAAGAAGGAAACAAACATATGAATGAAATACCTGGAATTTTAGTGAAGTGCTAGCAGGAAATGCACACATACCGAGAGGGGGACAATGGGGAGGAAGCTACTGTAAAGGGGTGATCAGGGAAGAGGCTCCTCTGAGGCGGGACATTTTTGCTGAGCCCAGATGTTGGAGAAGGACCTTCCACAAGAAGAGTCGGGGGAACAGTGTCGGGCAGAGGGAAGGGCTGTACAGAAGAGGAGAAGAACTTGGCATTGAGAGGACCCGATGATGCTCCCACCTGACAGAGGCGCAGCGAGTGAGAAGCGGAGCAGAGAGGAGACAGAGGCCGGCACCTGAGTAAGTGTGCACGTGGGTCTGAGGGCGGTGGGGAGCCTCGAAGTGGGCAGGGGATGAGCAGGGTGACAGGGACTGGTAGGCTCACTGGCTGCTGGCAGGAGAACGGGTTAGCGAAGGCAGGAGTGGATGCTGGGAGACCCGGTGACAGGCAGGAACAGTCATCCAGCTGAGAGAAGACGGTGGCTGGATTAGGAGGACGGAGGGAAGGGAGGATCTGAAGTACCTGGAAGCCAGGCCGACAGGCCACGCCGACAGACTGGAGGTAGGGTGAGGAATCTGGAAAAATCCAGGTCAACTTTCAGGTCTCTGGTGAAACGATGAATGGACAGTAATGACATTGAGACAGGGAAGGCTCAGGGCAGGGGAAAGCTGCATGAGACAGGAGAGGGGTCAAGAATAAGGAATACAAATTTGGAAGTTTGAGGGGGAGATTGAGCAATCGATTTTGGACACGTGAAGTTTGAGATCACTGTGAGGCTGCCAGGAGAGAGAGAAGAGGGGCGGTAGGTAAAAATGTAAGTCTAGGGCTTCCCTGGTGGCGCAGTGGTTGAGAGTCCGCCTGCTGATGCAGGGGACACGGGTTCGTGCCCCGGTCCGGGAAGATCCCACGTGCCGCGGAGCTGCTGGGCGCATGGGCCATGGCCGCTGAGCCTGTGCTCCGCAACGGGAGAGGCCACAACAGTGAGAGGCCCGCGTACCGCAAAACAAAAAAAAACAAAAAACAACAAAAAAAATGTAAGTCTAGAACCAAAGAAGGGTCCAGGCGGGAGGTGTTACTGAGGTAGTCATCTGCATCCAGAGGGTAATCAAGCCCTGGGAATGGATGAGATCACTTAGGAAGAGACTATGATGAGAGAAGGGAGGGAGCCAAGCGAGAAAAGAGAAGAAGTAATACCAAATCAGATCGGTAATCTAAAACGAAATGTGGTAATGTAGCCCATACAAAACCACACAGAACTGCCCCGACTATGTGCTTGATAAATGCCCGTGGAACAAAGAAAAATTAATTAACACACTCCCTTTAGGCCTTAAAAGAATAAAATTTTTCATTTAGGATTTTTTTCCCCAAGTTCTTATATGTTTGAGGCATAAGAAAAAAGATTTTGAAGGTTTGGATTGTGTTCAAAGGAATTCTTTTCCTTTAGAGCAAAAAGCAAGGATTCTTTTCAAAAACTCACTGAAATTAAAGATTGCCTACTTGAAATATAAGCTTTTAGAAAGCTTACACTCACACTATATTCTCTCTGTAAAAATTCTACCCCAATATACAATTTTTCCCTTCCTTATAATGAAAATGCAATTATATGTTCTACTACAGATGTCATTTTATCCTGAAAGATGAAGCTGGTACTTTCAAATAGTTCGAGAGTCACGTGAGAGTTGTAAAATGCTCAAGAGATCAAGGATTTATTTTTAAATGTTTAAAAAAAAAAAAAAAAACTTAAGTTACCTGCTAGGCCATCCAAAAACTGATAACCAGGGAATTGAAAAGGATAAAACTGCCAGGAAAATAAGTAAATATAACAGCTACTCCTCAAATGAAAATGCATTAAAGCTGTAATTATATCTCTGGGTATCTGTTGACACAGAAAACTCACCATCCTCTTGAGGCTAATACTATCACTACGAACTACCACACCGAAATCATAGCAGTAAACACAACTGAGATACTTTATACGTTTCAAAGTTTTCCAATGTAACACAAGGTATAATGCATAAGAAGGAGAGCCAGTAACATTTGCCAAAACTGTTCCTTCCCTCAACTGTTCAAGTTAAATCAAGATTGTAATTCTTTTTAAGATCATAAGCCTCACTTTGTAAAATTCTTCTCCTCAGATATGTAAAGGAGAGGACTATCCTGACTTTTAAAGGATTGTTATCCCACTTCATGATACAGCAATCTAAGAGCCTAGGAGGAAAAAAATAAATGGTTCTGATGAACCTACAGGCAGGACAGGAATAAAGATGCAGACATAAAGAATGGATTTGAGAACACGGGGAGGGGGCAGGGTAAGCTGGGACGAAGTGAGAGAGTAGCATGGACATATACACACTACCAAATGTAAAATAGATAGCTAGTGGGAAGCAGCCACATAGCACAGGGAGATCAGCTCAGTGCTGTGTGACCACCTAGAGGGGTGGGATAGGGAGGGTGGGAGGGAGAGGCAAGAGGGAGGGGATATGGGGATACATGTACATGTATAGCTGATTCACTTTGTTATACAGCAGAAACTAACACACCATTGTAAAGCAATTATACTCCAATAAAGATGTTAAAAAATAAATAAATAAATAAAATAAAAGCCTAGGAGGCTACCAGGAAGGTTACATGCATGGATCGGTAATAAGCATTCACTCATTCAACAAATATTGATTAAGCACCAAAATGGGTCAGGTCCTCTCTGGGCCCTGAAGATACACCAGTGAAAAAAGCCTCACACTTCCAGATTAATTAAGGGAAGGAGACAATAAACCAACAAATAAATAGGTATTTGCCAAGTGTGGTAAGTGCCATGAAGAAAAGTAAGGTTGGTTAAGGAGGACAGGGGAATGGGGTGTATCCTCCACAGAGTGGTCAGGGAAAGGCCTTAAAAGGTTACTCTGGAGCAGAGCCTGAGGGAAGAAGAATCACGGTGTTCAGGGAACAGAGTTCCAAGCCGACGCAATAGCAAATGCAAAGGCGAGGAGGCTGGCGCATGCTTGAAGTTTTTAAGGAATAGCAAAAAGATCTGTCTGGCAAGGCTGGAAGTGAAGACACAGAGGTAGCCTTGTAGACCAAAGCAAGGACTTCAGATTTTACTTTAAGATGTGAAGCTGTTGGAGCTCTCTAAGCAAAGGACCTAATCTTTTTAAAAGGCTCAAAAAAGGAACAAGTTCTTATTAAAACAAGACATACCTCTCACAATCTATTTATAAGTGTAAAACAGCAGACAATAAAACAATCTTATGGTAAAGCAGCATTTCTGTAAGAAAAAAAAAAATACATATGGGAACAAAAGACTAATGGGATAAATACCAAAGTATGGTTTACTATGGTTTGTGGGATGGTGGGTTTTTTCTTATGCTTTTCTTAGGTGTTTTTTTTCCCTAGTTTTCTGCCTTAAACATGAGTTATTTTTGTAATTTTTGATGTTATCTTAGAAAAGAAAAAAAACCCACTCCCACATGAGACTGCCCTAGTCTGAAATCTTAGTTAAATATGACAAAAAAAAAAAATGGGGACCATTTTCTCCCCAAATTACCCTGCTTCCCATGCAATGTCTTCCTGTTAGGAAGCATTGTACAAATCAAGCGCCACGCAATGCATCAAGGTCACAAAACCAGCTTGGTTAATATGTTTATCATTACACAGCAGCTCTGCCCTCTACAGCAGCTTTGATACCATCTTTCCAAGGCAGCAACAGAAGGGCCCTTTTCATTAATTTCCTAACACTCTTAGCTACTACTATGCCGCTTCTGGATTTTTCCACTGTATGTCTCTTAGAAACAAATTAAGCCCGAATAAGTTGTTCCAGCTAATGAAGTGCGCTTTTGGCTCTTTCCCCGTGGTTGAGAATTATCCGGCAAAATACCAATTGTTTTAGGACGCATTTTCTCTTAGTTTTGAAATATGCAATACGAAGTTACCGCAAATAAAGAACATTAAGATAACAGCATACAAGAGCATGTATAAATGGAAACTACTGTAATCCTTCTTAAAACTGAGGATGTGTGGAGGTCTCATGAATTAACATACTATACGTCCACATGACACAGATAAAGACGGAAAGGAGTGTGCCCTCCCTCCTCCTCTACACCCCCCTCCCCCCGCCCCACCACATAACATTTTCTCGCAGGGCAAAAGCCCAGGGCAATCACTGCTCAGAAATGCAAACCACGCAACTCAAAATGACTCAAGCTCTCAAAACACTTTCCACCTAAGCTCCTCATCCCACCCACTCCTCAATCACTTCCGACAGGCTTCTCTGAATGGAAATCCCAAACTGGGAAGGTTCAGCAAGCCCCCAAACTCTGCTCACATGCCACCTGCGGCATCCGGGGAGCCAGAGCCCAGCTTCGCTGCCTTCTCGAGGGCAAACACCGGTCCCAGGATGGAGAAGTCTACTGCACCCAGAGTGGCTCGAGTCCCGGCTCAGCTGCCTCCCTGGCCGAGCGGACCAGAGCCTGGGGCTGCCCCCATCCCCGCAGGACGCAGCCGGCCCGAGGGACTTGTAGCAAGCGGCTCTCGGCCGCCCGGCATCTCCGCCCCACGTTGGTCAGGCCGCCCCCCGCGCTCCCCTCCCGGCGCTCGGGCGCACACGCGGTGCTCACAGCCGGCGCACACGGGGACACGCACCCTCACATGGTCCGGCGGGCATCTGCGGACACCCCCACTGCCCCGCCACAACCCCCTCGTTGCAGCCGTGTGGCCCGCGGGGGCTACTCGGACCCCCGGGAGCGGCGGCGGCGGCACCCTCACGCCTCCAGGGTGCCCGAGCCAGCAGCTAGGTCGGGGTGGGGGGGGTTGCTGACAGATGGGGCGGAGGGAGGGGCTTCGGGGGGAAGGGGCGGAGCGTCCCAGCCAGGGGGTGCTGGCGGCTGACAGAAAGACCCGGGGCAGCCGGCGGGAGGGGGTGGCGGACACTGCGGGCAGGGCCGGGGGCCAGGTGTGGTGGGAGGAGCTCGCGCAGACACAGGGGGCTGACAGGAGGAGACACACACACACACACACGGGGACTGACAGTCGCGGGGGCACACGGGGCCGGCGGGCCGCGGCGAGCGCTCACCTGGCAGCGGCAGCGGCGGGGGCGCCCGCGGCCGGGCTGCTCTCCCCGCGCTCCGGGCCTCCCTCCCGGCGGGTGGGCGGCCGGCCGGCCGGCGCAGGCCCCGCGGAGGCGGTGGCGGTGGCGGTGGCGGTGGCGGTGGCGGTGGCGGTGGCGGCGGCGGCGGCGGCGGCGGCGGCGGCGACGCCGGAGCCGCGGACTACTGGGCGGCGGGGACGCAGCTGCACCAACGGACTCCGGGCCGCTCGGCTCGGCTCGGCCGCACTCGGAGGCGCTCGGTTCCGCTCGGCCCCGCTCGGCTCGGTTGGGGGCGTGGCCCGAGGCCCCCCGCCCAGGTCGCCTCTGGCGCCCGGGGGGGCGGGGCTTTCGTGCGGGCGCAAGCCCCCTGACGTCGCAGAAAGCGGACCTTACCCCGGGCGCATGCGCGGGCGCCGCTCCCGCTTCTCCCCGCTTGGAGGCTGAAGGGGGCGGAGAAGGAGGGGACTGGGGGCGGATGCTGCGGTTCTGGAGGTTCCCGGCTTTTGTACTCCGTATCCTGGTCCTTCTAGAGGACCACCTGAGGAAAGCCACGGCAGGCAGGGCAGGAACCCTGGCCCTTTCCCGGCCCCTCTGCTCCCACTCCCGTGTTTCCCAACGAGCATCGCCTGGGATTTGGTTTTTCTTTTATCCCACTAGCACAGCCCCGCAATTTTTTATCTCTTCTGTTTCTTAACAACAACGACGACTTCCGATGACTGCTTTCTTAACATTAAGTCTTCAGGTACTTGAGAACTTTCAAGCATCAGTTAGCCCCCTCAGGTACAATAATGCTCTTTTTTTCACAGCTTCTGTTGTGGAACCTGTAACGCCTGAGGTGAGGGTGACCCTTTTCTGAGTTTTTGTCACAAGTTCCAGGCACCTTTTTTGTTATGGAGTCCATGTCTGTAGCAAATATGCCCAGAAAGTGGTCCCCGCCTTTAGCATCTCTAGTCTGACATACCTAGGTTGAAATCCTGCGTCTGCATTATACTAGCAGATTAATAATTGGCTGAGTGACTTTGGATATGCTATTTAATCTCTCATCCATAAAAGAGCAATGAAAATATCAGTAATGAAGCCAATAGGAATGACTGAAAGGATTAAATAACAGCACACGTGCAGCTCTCAGCACAGTGCCTGGTGTTCAATAAACAACACTGACTTTAACTTCAGGTTGCATCATAACCTTCAGATCCTGAAAACCAGTGAACATAAACAAGCGCTGAGCAATATGTCCAACTTGACATGTCCAAAGCTAAACTGTGGAATTTGCCCCTCAACTTGCACCTTTCAAAGTCTTCCACACCTCATTTAAGGTCAATTCCATCCTTCCAGTGGCTTCCACCAAACCTTTAAGTCATCCTTGACTCCTCTCTTCCTATTATATCCCACATGTAATCCAGTAGCAAAGTCTGTCAGCTCTACTTTTAAAATACCCTCATTTGAGCCCTCATCTTCTCTGTCCTGGAATATTGCAATAACTTCCAAACTGCTCTCCTTGATTCCACTCTGCTCTCATAGAACTTGTTCTCAAGCAGCCAGAGAGATTCTTTTAAATCCTAAGTCAAAACCTATTTCCCTCCTCTAAAGCCTCCAATGGCTTCCCATCTCAGACAGAGCAAAAACCAAAAAATTTTTTTCAAGGGCCTCCAAGATCCTATTTGATCTCCCCCCTCCCCCCCTCCTTACACTCCCCCACCTCTCTAACTGCATCTCTGTCCACTCAACCCCTTAACTACTTTCCAGTCACACTAGCCTCCTTCATGCTCCTGGAATGTGCAGGCTCACTCCTACCCCAGGACCTTTGCACTGAGTGTTTCTTCCCCCAAGATATCAGAAACACATATGCCCTTAATCCAAATTTCTATTCAGAAGTCACCTTCCCAGAAAGACATTCCCAGAACACTCTCCTAAAACATCAAGTCCCAAGCCCCATCATTCTCTCCCATCATCTTGCTTTACTTTTCCTCGTAGCCCTTATGAGCTCAATAGCATCTGTAATGTTCTGAGAGCAGGAACTTTGTGTTATCCACCTGCAGCATCTGGAATATGGCCTGATGTTCTTAGCTGTTCAATAAATATTTTTTGAATGAGTAAGTATATATACAGTTGACACTTGAACAACACAGGTTTGAACTGCACATGTCATGGATCTTTTTCAATAAAGACATACCACTGTATTACACGATCCATGGTTGGTTGAATCCGGGGATGTGGAAGCAGGGGTACAGAGGGCCAACTATGGGGCTTGAGCATCCATGGATGTTGGTATCTGCAGCAGATCCTGGAAACAACCCCCCACAGATACTGAGGAACAGCTGTATATAGGATATGTTACTCCCGTTTAAAATTTCATTTATTCAACAAACTTTTTCGAGCATCTATTCTGATCCAGCACTGTGGGATACAGAGATAAACAACGCACTCTCCCAACCACTAAGAACTCAGTATTTCAGAGGAGCCAGACATGGAAAGAAAGAATTCTGGAAGAAAATATGTAACACTAGATGTATGTGTCAACTGCTTTCGGAAGCAGAGAGAAGGACATCATTCGTACTACATAGGAGAGCATGGAAAGACTTCCCAGAGGAGGTGACAGTGGGGCAGGGTCTAAAGAGTAGATGAGAAGAGGACACCAGGCAGAGGAAACAGCATGCACTTGATACCAGTATTGGGAGGTATGTGGCAAATAATGTTTATCCAGGGAGGCAAATCATTTTCCTTTAAAAAACGTTTTAAATGAATTCAAGGTGATCCGTATAATAATGTCACCTGCACTCACTCACATTCTGAGGAGCTTTCTCAAGCAGAAAAGAAACTGCCAGAAGTATAGTTGATGAAATAGAATTACAACCCGACCTCTATTCTGTAGGACCAGGATCGTGACAGACCCCTTAGCTTAATCAACAGTACATAGTTCATTTCAGAGCGAGGGTCATATCACTCTTTATGAATCCTTATGTTGCCTTTATAAAGTCTGGAGTGAAAGAATCCCGGAGGCAGTTAGTTTAATACAGTATGTAAGTAAGTAGGATTTAAATCCAGAACTCCTGAGTTTGAATCCTGTCTTCCCCACTTACTTGCTGTGTGAGCTTGAGTAAACTGACTTAACCCCCTAATGTTGTGAGAATTGAGTGAGATAATCCACATGTTGCTGTTACCACGGTGTCTGATGCGTGATGAGAACTCAAAAGTTAAAAAGGAAGTCCCATTAGTCTTCTTAAGAAAAGTTCTGAATCCAGTTATGCCAACTTATTGCCTCTCTGCTCTAAATCCACCCTTCCTTGCCTTGCTTTGTGATACTGGAGTTGAATTCTGTCAACATTTCTTTTTTGTCAGTGGCACAGTGTTTGGCTTTGTCAGTAGAGAGTGCTAGAGGGATGCTGCTAGACCAGAGATGAACTCGGATGTCCGTAAAAGCCTCCCAGCTCAAGGCACTGTCTGTCCCCACCCACCACTCTTTTTCCCAGTAAATATGTATTGTGCACCTACTATGTACCTGGCTGTGTGTTAGGTTCTGGGTATGCGGCCTTGAATAAAACCAAAGGCCATCATGGAATTTACAGTCTAGTATGTCAGGCAGATATTGGTCAAATAATCAAAAACATAAATCTTACATGGTGCATGGTACCATGAGACCCAGAAATAGGAGGCTTTGGATCAAAGATGTTTAGGGAAATAGTTGGTGTGAGAGCTAAAGGGGAAAATAGGGGTTAAACTGGATGTATTGGTGTGCTTGGGCTGCCATAACAAAATACCATAGACCAGGTGGCTTAAACAGCAGAAATTAATATTCTCACAATTCTTGAGGCTGGAAGTCCAAGATCAAGCTTCCAGCCAATTCAGTTTTGGTGAAGACTCTCTTCCTGGCTTGCACATGGCTGCTTTCTCACTGTGTCCTCATATGTGTGCATGGGGAGAGAAGAAGAGTAAACTTTCTGGTATCTCTTCTTATAAGGACACTAATCCTATGGGACCAGGGGCTCACTCTCATGACCTCATTTAACTTTAATGACTTCCTTACTCCAAATATAGCCACACTGGAAGTGAGGGCTTCAACATATGAATTTTTTGGGTACACATATGTTTAGTCCATAACACTAGGAAAATACGGGAAAGAAGAGTGCTCCCTGTAGAGGGAACAGCACGTGCATAGGCCCTGTGGCTGTCAAGGGTACATGGTGATTTAAACAAAGAGGGAGAAGGTGCACAGACAATGAGGCAGATAATGGGAGGAGATCAGGCTGGAGAGGCGGACAGTGGCCAGATCATGCAGGGCCTTGAAGGTAGTGGTAATAAGTTGAGTTGTACCCTAAGAGCCCTTCAGTAAAGGTGTAGGGACAACGTGCTGGGTGCAGATCAGAATGGAGGGCTCAAAATGGATGCAGGGAGAAAAATAACGAAGTTGTCCTGAGTGTCCAGATTCAGCCCAGGTTATACAAATGGGCACTGGTTGGCCTGGAGGAGACACTGGCCAGCCAAGCTGCCCAGGACCAGGGAAGAGAACTTGCTTCTGGCCCAGGTGAACAGAGGCCTTGGACTACAGAGTCATCCCCAGTCACATTCTCAGCTTCTCTACAGTCCTGGCTTCTCCCCTCCCCTCTTCTAGCTTCTAGACCCTGTGCCTTATACCACCTCAGTCAGGACAGCCCATATCTGTGGCTGGTTCTGTTTCCCTAGCCCTAGTCTGGCCCAGCCTGCCTTCCTCGTTTTCCCACATTGGACCACAGAACCAAGATTCAACATGCTGCCCTCTAATGTAAGTTGGTGCAGCCACTGTGGAAAACAGTATGGAGGTTCCTCAGAAAACTAAAAATAGAATTACCATATGATCCAGCAATCCCACTCCTGGGCATATAACCAGACAAAACTATAATTCAAAAAGATACATGCACCCCTATGTTCATAGCAGCAGTATTCACAATAGCCAAGACATGGAAACAACCTAAATGTCCATCGACAGACGAATGGATAAAGAAGGTGTGATACGTATATACAATGGAATACTACTCAGTCATAAAAAAAGAACGAAATAAAGCCATTTGCACCAAAATGGATGCAACTAGAGATTTTCGTACTAAGTGGTGTAAGTCAGAAAGAGAAAGACAAATACCGTATCATATCAGGACTTCCCTGGTGGTGCAGTGGTTAAGAATCTGCCTGCCAATTCAGGGGACATGGGTTCGAGCCCTGGTCTGGGAAGATCCCACATGCCACAGAGCAACTAAGCCCATGAGCCAGAACTACTGAGCCTGCGCTCTAGAGCCCACAAGCCACAAATACGGAGCCTGTGTGCCACAACTACTGAAGCCTGCGTGCCTAGAATCCATGCTCGCAACAAGAGAAGTGCACCGCAGTGAAGAGTAGCCCCCCCCCCCGCAACTAGAGAAAAGCCCACGCACAGCAACGAAGACCCAACACAGCCAAAAATAAATTAATTAATTAATTAAAAAAAAATACATCCAGGGCTTCCCTGGTGGCGCAGTGGTGGAGAGTCCGCCTGCTGATGCAGGGAACATGGGTCTGTGCCCCGGTCCAGGAGGATCCCACAGGCCGCAGAGCGGCTAGGCCCATGAGCCATGGCCACTGAGCCTGCGTGTCCGGAACCTGTGCTCCACAACGGGAGAGACCACAACAGTGAGAGGCCCACGTACCACAAAAAAAAAAAAAAAAAGAAAAAAAAATACATCCAGTCTGATTTTCTATGGCTTTAGAATTTTTACAAATTTTTTTCTTTTTTTAAAGTGGTTGCCCAAAATTAACACCTTGTGGGTTTTTTAAATGTCATAGATACTCTACAGGCCAAATATTGCTAATATATTTGAATCAAACTGATATTTCATAGTAAAATCACAAACCATACATGTTTATTAGAGTTATTGCCAATAAACTCCCAATTAAATAGAAACAAAAGTAATTTGAGTCACAGAAGGAGAAGAGATAGTGGAAAGAAAAAAATATTTGAAGAGATGATAGTTAAGAATGTTTCAAAATTAATGAAAGATATTCATAGGTTCAAGAGGCTCAGCAAATAAATAATACATTGAATACTATATAAAGAAAACCACATCTTAGACATAGTCAAACTACTAAAAGCCAACAACATAGTCAAACTACTTAAAAGTAGGCAGAAGCAAAAGTAAGACATTTCAGAGAAACAACAATTAGAATGACCACATGCTTCTCATCAAAAAGAAGATAGAAGACTAAAATGATATCTTTAAAGTTTACAGGGGGAATAAAACTGCCAACCCAGGAATTTTGTACTCAGTGAAAATAGCTTTCAAAAATTAAATGAAATAGGGCTTCCCTGGTGGCGCAGTGGTTGAGAGTCCGCCTGCCGATGCAGGGGACACGGGTTCGTGCCCTGGTCCGGGAAGATCCCACATGCTGCAGAGTGGCTGGGCCCGTGAGCCATGGCCGCTGAGCCTGCGCATCCGGAGCTTGTACCCTGCAATGGGGGAGGCCACAGCAGTGAGAGGCCCGCGTACCGCAAAAAAAAAAAAAAAAAAAGAAAAAGGATGGTGTTAACTCTAGAGTTTTTCCATACCTTATATCAGATTGAGAAGTTCTTTCCTATTCCTAGGTTGCTGAGAGGTTTTATTGTGAGTAGATGTTGAATTTTATCAGATGCTTTTTCAGCATCTATTCAGATGATCAAATTATTTTTCCCTTTTATGCTGTTAATGTGGTTGGTAGTTTTTAAATGTTAAACCAATTTGCATTCCTAGCCCCCTGGCTCACGGGCCCAGCCGCTCCGTGGCATGTGGGATCTTAAACTGGGGCACGAACCCGTGTCCCCTGCATCGGCAGGTGGACTCTCATCCACTGCGCCACCAGGGAAGCCCAACACCATCCTTAATGGTAAAATATTGAATATTTTCCTCCCTAAAGTCAGGAACAGAGCAAGGATATCAGCTAATACCACCTCTAGTCAACATTTTACTAGATGTCCTAGCCAGGGCAGTAAGGCAAAAAAGAAAAAGTCATAAAGACAGGAAAGAATAAAATAAAACTATCTTTATTCAAAGATGACATGACTGTGTAGAAAATCCTAAGGAATCTCAAACAAACTTTTAGAACTAAAAAATGACTGTCTTAGTCTGGTTGCTATAACAAAATAGCACTCGGTAGCTTGTAAACAATAGAAATTTATTTCTCACAGTTCTAGAGGCTGGAAGTCTGAGATCAGGGTGCCACCATGGTCAGGTTCTGATGAAGGCTCTCTTCTGGGTTGCAAAATCAATATACCAAAATCAACCTTATTTCTATACTCCAGCAAGAATCAGAAAAGAGTTTTTGAAAAGAATAGTCAAAATAGTTTCGAAATAGCAAAAAAAAAAAAAAAAAACCCAAGTACCTAGGGGTGGATCTTACAAACAACATGTAAGACCTCTATGGCGGAAACCACAAACATTTTAATAGATATTAAAGAATAAATGAATAATGGAGAAAAATACCGTGTTAATTAGGTGAAAAGACCCAATAATGTAAAGCTATCATTCTCTCCAGTTGGTCTATAAAGTCAAAGCAATCCCAGTTGATTTTCATATGGAACACGACAAGATGATTCTAATGTAAAATTTATGTGAAACTGCAGAAAGCCAAGAACAGCTAAGATACTCTTGAAGAAGTACAAGGTGGGAAGATTTACTCTATCAGCTAATAAGACTTATAATAAAGCTCTAATAGTTACAACAGTATGGTATTGGCACAAGAGTAGACAAAAACTAATGGACAGAGAGAGACACCCCCCCCACAAAAAAAACCCAGGTTAATAATAAAGATAGCACTGCAGAACAGTGTGGGGTAATGATCTTTTAAACAAATAGTGTTGAGTCAGTTTAATATCCATATGGGAAAAATGACATTGGAACCCTATCTCACACCATACTCAAAAGCCAATTTCTGATGGATTGTGGACCTAAACATGAAAAGTAAAACAATAAACATGGCCTGACACACAGAAGAAACTCAGTAAATGAATGGGTGTATATAGGGGATGCGTTATTCCAATTTAACTTAATTTAGTCAATAAACAAAAAACCAATTTCTGTTGGATTATGGACTTAAATATGTAAGGTAAAACAACACAGATTTAGAAGATAACATACAATAATATTTTCATGACCTCAAGGTAGAAAAGGTTTTCTTAAGCAAGACAGAAAAAGCACTAATCACAAAGGAAAGACTGATAAATTGGACTTTTTTTTTTTTACAGTTAAGAGCTTCTTTCATCAAGAAACATTATTAGCAGAGTGAAGAGGGAAGCTACAGAGGAGAAAGATTTGCAATGCATATAACTGACAAAGGGTTTATATCCAGAATATACCAAAAAAAAAAAAACCTACTATAAATAACTAATTAAAAGATAGCCCAATAGAAAAGTGGGCAAGAACAGGCTCTTCACTTCACATCAAGAAAATCCAAATGGCCAATAACATGAAAGGTGTTTAGCCTCTTTAGTAATCAAGAAAATGAACCACAGTGAGCAACTACTACAGACCCACCAGATGGCTAAAAGTACAAACTCTGACAGTACCAACAGCTGGTGAGAACTGTTGGTGAATGTACAAGGCGAACTCGTATATATTGCTGGGGCAGACTGTACGTGTATAATCATTTTGGAAAACAGTTCGGCATCATTTTTCAGAATTAAGCATAAGGCATACTTATAACCCAGCAATTCTGCTCCAAAGTGTATACCTAAGAGAAAAACATGCTCAGGTAGAGCAGTAGACACGTACCAAAATGGTCGCAGCAGCATTATTTATAATAGTCCCAAGTTGGAAACAACCCAAATGTCAATTAGTAGTTGACGGCATAAATAAATTATGGTATATTCACCCAATGGAATGCTATATGCTGTACTAAAAGTGAATAAACTACAGCTGCACACAACAACCTGGAAGACTCTGACAAATAATGTGGAGTGAAAGAAGCCAGACAGAAAAGAACACACACTTAATGATGGCCTTTATATAAAACCCATAATCAGACAAAACTAAATATGCCCCTGCCCCCACAGACTTCCTCCACTCCTGTACTTATGAGCTATGAGAAGAGCAGTAACAAAAGACGGATCTGAAAACAAGTTGAGGAATCATTCTTTTGTCCTCAGCCACAGTCAGCCCACTGCTGGAATACCTCCTGTTTGGAGGGGTGATAAGAGAAAATGACTGGGAGGTGAACTGAAGGAAATTATTGACACAGCTCTCTGATGTCGGGGTGGAGAATGATAAAGTCAGGTACCCTTCTGTCAGGGTCCATTGTGATGGCCTCAGTGACATTTTAATAAAGTCACTCAAAGTTAGGGGACCATAATGACAAATTTCTAGTGTGTTAAACCTTCACTGGAAACCTGGAGACCACGATATGGGCTAACAGGTATGGATAGTTTCTGAGGTGCAATGGGGCCATGCAGCTTTTGCAAGATTCCCGACAACAAATACAATTTAGTTTGGTATACGTGCTTCCAGATTTTTTCAGGGTACCTAAACATTTTTTGTTATTATAACTATGGGATTATATTACACACACTGCTGAACTTTTTTTTTTTTTCTAACTTAATAGGTGTTCAACATCTGTTGAACTTCATACTTTGTGGGGAGATGGATGTATTCAGTAGCTTGATAGCGGTGATGGTTTCATGGGTATCTACACACGTCAAAACTCAAATCGTATGCTTAAAATATATGGGGTTTATTGTATATCAGTCATAACTCAGTAAAACTGGAAAAGCATTGTCCTTTAAATCTTTTACTGTCTTCCCCACTTAACACCTTACGTTTCATCCATGCTGTAGGATGTACATCTAACTCATCATTTCTCAGTGCTGTATAGAATTCCAAGGTCTGCCTCCACCATGGTTTACTAACTCACTTCTGCCTCCTGCTCACCTATCTTGTCTTCTTATGTATCTGAGCAAACTTTCTTTAAAACATACTTCAAGGAGTAAGATTGCTGAATTCTCTGCCCCATGCATACTTACTTTTGCTGAAAACTGCCTGTTTATTTTGCTTATTTTATGGGAGGACTGAGCAAGTTTCCATTTCTGCCAGCCGAGCATGAGAGTTCCCAGTCTCTTCACCTGGATTTCTGACCCTTCATGCAGCAACAGGACAGAAGGCATGGATGTCATTCTTGGTGCCCGGCCCCCCGCCCCTCCCCACACTCAATTTGGTATAGACTTCATGGTTGCTGACAAATAATTGTTCAGTGTGTGACACATGGCTTTGGCCATTCCTTAGTGTTTAACAGATGGAATTTCTATTTTCACTTGTTTTTTAAATCCTGTTTTTGGGGAGAGGTGCAGGTGAGAGACGGGAGCTCTGTAGCCTGTCTTTCCAAGGCACTCCCTGGCAGCCTTCAAAGGTCCCACCTACATGAAGGAACTGGGCCCCTGTGCTTAGGCCAGTGTTTTAAGCTGCAAGGAATGTGGTGACTCAGCTGGTCGTCCAGGGACACCTCGGTGAACAAGGCAGAGGAAAGGAAGTCATTACACAGACAGCTGGGTTGTAAAAAACAAAAATACTCCACACACCAAGCTTTACAAAGCAGTGTGGCTGTGTGTCCCGTGACTTAACGGGACTGCTTCTGCCACGTGGCCCTCCAGCCCACGATATGTGGCACCCAGCTCATGACACGTGGCACCCAGCTCAGAATATGTGGCACGCAGCCCTTACTCAGTGCTGGCTGCTCCTCAAGCCGCTTGGAAAGCTGACTGGGTGGGGACCCCAGGAAAATCCGTGACTGTCTTCTCCCTTCCACCCTCTCCTACTGCTTCCTGCATCATCTCTTTTCTCCTCGCTCCTTCCTCTTGAATTCTCTTGCCCTTAAAGAAATTTAAAAACATGGAATTTAGTATTCAGTGGGAGACTTGGCAGAGATACAGCAAGATCCAAACACTGACCCCCTAGGAAGGCCCTGCTGTGTCAGGCAGATACTGGCAACAAGTCATATCACCTGCACAAGGTCCAGAGCACGGTGAGAGAGGCCAGGGGGAGACAGGCCAGAAGTACGGGATGGAGACTCCAAGGTGGAGGCAAGACCATCGAAGATGTGGACTCTCACCCAGGCTTCTTTATTGGATACCTACTATGTGCCAGACCCCATTCTTGGGATGTATCAGTGAAGACACATCCAGAGTCTTATCTTCATAGGGCCTGCATTCTCAAAGGGGGAGACAGATAAACATCAAATATCAGAAATAAGTCAATTATATAGCATGTGCATGGGTGGTTAGTGCTACTTTAAAAGGTCAGAACAGGGAAAGATGCATGGGAGTGGTCCCGGTAGAAAGGTGACATCTGAGTGCTCCGAAGCGGGTGAGGGAGTGAGTCACGTGGATATGTGGGGAAAGAGCCTTCTGAACAGAGGAAACCTCCAGGGCAAGGGGGAGTGTGCCTGTGTGCTTAAACATCCATGAGGTGGTAACCCTGGTGGCTGCAGAGTAAGTGCTTGGGGGGAGTGTAGTGGGAGGGCACAGCAGAGAGGTGGCAGGTGTGAGGGTGGGAGCCATTGGAGGGTCCTGAGCAGAGCTCTAACCCCAACTGACATCCCGCTGTCAGATGGCTTTGACCACTGAGAGTCCAACGCAAGCAGAGTGCAAAGTGAAAGTGCCAATCTTGCCGAAGATGTGGAGTTCATGAAGTTGATGCAAATGATGTTGAATGCAGGTAGAATCATACAAAGCTTCAGAAGATGACGGCCTGTCGTTGTTAACAGGGCAGGAATTTCAGAAGAATAAGTAAGGGTTATGAGAAGGCTTTGGGGAAACCAAAGGAGCCCAGAAGCAATTTTTGATAGCTGTGCTTTTTCAGCAAATGCAATGCTCCATGAAGGATGTCATACCATGTAATCTATACCCTGCTCCCAAATCATTTATTCTTCAGTCATACTAAAAATTAGGCTACAGTGGTATGCACAACCAGATCTTATTAAGTATAAGATAATAACATTTTGTTCAGCATACTTTTGAGTACATATTAATAACTGGTTTCCTTTTCTTCATATGTAACAATGCTTCCCACTTTACTAGATGGAGTAAAGATTAAATAAGAGCATTCACTCACTAACACATGCAACTAATACTTATTACGGGTCTTATTCTAAGTGACAGGCACCAAGTGAGGCTCTAGGGTACAGTGATGAACAGAAAGTACCCTCATGAAGACATAGCATTCATCAAATGGTATATATAAATAAAGTTCACATAAAAGAGTAAGATGAAAAAGCACATGATGTTATGAGAGCCTATGTAAGGGAAATTTAACCTAGCCAGAAGGTGTACTAGTTAGCTATTGCTGCAACAAATCACTACCACCTTAGGGCTTTAAACAACATACATTTATTATCTCAGTTTCTGTGAGAGTCGGGAATCTGAGCATGGCTTAGCTGAGTCTCTGCCTTAGGGACTCACAAGGCTGTAATCAAGGTGACAGCTTGGCTGCATTCTCATCTGAAGACTCGGCTGGGGAGGAGTTGCTTCCAAGCCCCCTCAGGCTGTTGGCAGGATTCATTTCCCTGTGGCTGTAGAACCGAGGACCCTGGCTTCTCGCTGACTGTCAGCTTCTAGACGCCACCCAGAGCTCCTTGACATGTTTGTTTCCTCTACATGGCTGTTTACTTCATCAAGTGAGCAAGGAGAGTTTCCAGCGCTAGTCTGCTAGCAAGACTCTTTTTTGTTTTAGTAAATTTATTTATTTATTTATTTGGGGCTGCACCGGGCCTTCGTTGCTGCACGTGGGCTTTCTCTAGTTGAGGCAAGCGGGGGCTATTCTTCCTTGTGGTGCATGGGCTTCTCATTGCGGTGGCTTCTCTTGTTGTGGAGCAAGGGCTCTAGGCGCATGGGCTTCAGTAGTTGTGCCACGCGGGCTTAGTTGCTCCACAGCATGTGGGATCATCCTGGACCAGGGCTCAAACCCACGTCCCCTGCATTGGCAGGTGGATTCTTAACCACTGTGCCACCAGGGAAGTCCAAGACTCTTATATGATGTAATGTACTATGGGAGGTGACATCCCATTACCTTTGCTATATTCTATTAGTTAAAAGCAAGTCACAGCATATATACACCACCAAACATAAGGTAGATAGCTAGTGGGAAGCAGCCGCATAGCACAGGGAGATCAGCTCAGTGCTTTGTGACCACCTAGAGGGGTGGGATAGGGAGGGTGGGAGGGAGGGAGACGCAACAGGGAAGAGATGTGGGAACATATGTATATATATAACTGATTCATTTTGTTGTAAAGCAGAAACTAACACACCATTGTAAAGCAATTATACTCCAATAAAGATGTTAAAAAAAAAAAAAAAGCAAGTCACAGGCCCCACTCACACTCAAGAGGAAGGGGTTACACAAAGGCATGAACACCAGGAGGTGGGAATACAGGGGGTGACCTTAGAGTCTCTCTGCTACTGAAAGCTTTCCTGAGGAAGGAACAATGGAGCCGGAATCTAAAAAATGAGTTAACTATATGGACAGGAGAGGGAACCACTGCCCAGGTAGAGAGAACAATGTGGGCAGAACAGTGCATATAACACTTACAAAGGATCTAGCACAGTGGCTACCAATACTGTGTCACTCTCCTGCTCAGCGACCATCAATGGCTCCTCAATGCCGATGGTTTTGCCCCATATTCAAGGTCAGACAGGCCATCTCCTTGCACTCACTTTCATGGTTTCACTCACCGCTTCCACAGCTTCACTCACCATTTACACTGCGCCTGACCCTCCTGTACATACTCCATCTACATATAGTTCAAGGCCCAGCATCAACTGATCTCTAAACAATATTTCTGAACATCTATTATCATTCTATTTATGAACAAAATTTAAATCTTTTGAACATCCATGCTAGACCCTCCTTGAATTGAAAAGCATACCGAGACATGATTCTGGATCCCAGATGGAAGGGAATGGGGCCAGAAAGTATATCTAAATAAAAAGAGGAAAAATAAGAGGTCCCCTGGCTGAAGGTCCACCCCATGGGACAGCTGGTAAGTCCTGCAGGGATGTTAGAACACACAGAAAGCTCCACTTCATAGAATGGTTAATGATCTTTTAGTTTTCTTCCCTAGGCTAGAAATCACAAATGGATTACAAAAGAGTTCGCTCAAACTGACGTTTTTCCGGGAAGGACAGTTGGAGCGGAGAACTGCCCAGCCGCAGCCCACACTGCCAGGCAACCTGGCCAGGTCGGGCCAGTCCTCGACTGGCACCAACGGCTTGGTTGGCAGGAGTAGAGGACAGCAACGGAAGTCCCCTGCCCTCCAGCCTAGGGATCCCTGATCCAGAGCCTGTCCCTGGAGGGCCTGGGAGAAGAGGCCCCAGTAGCACCGCAGCCTTAGCCACATCAGCAGGGAAAGAGAGCAAGGAGAGGAAAAGCAACCCAGATCGCAGCCCAGAGTCTGGCTTCCTCCAGCCAACAGCTGCAGGAGGGGCTGAGTCTGGGGGCGAGGCCGGCGGTGGGGGCGGACCATGGGGGGCGGGCCGGTAGTGGTGGGCGGGGTCTGGTGGGGCTGCTTCCCCAGCCCCACCCCTGAGCCCCGGAAGGAGCAGGCCTTGGTTGCTGCAACTCCACCTGCCCAAAGCTGTTATTGGGGGCTGAGTCTCTGCAGCTGCCTTGGAGGTCAGAAGCAGGCTGGATCTAGGGGCGACGGAAGGCCTGACACCCTCTGGGTCTCTCCTCGCCGCCCTCCCCTCCCGTGCTATCTTCCCTAGTGCCCGCTCCACATGGAAGCCGGAGGGCTTTTTCTCAATACCCATTAAAGCTTCTTCCTTTGCTTTGAGTGCAGAGGACCCCGCACTCCCTCCCCCAACAAACACACTATCTGATTCCTCCCCCCGCCCCCTACTCACACTGTCACAGCTTCCGTCATGAACTATCAGACTTCCCCGGTGGTCCAGTGGTTAAGAATCCGCCTGCCAATGCAGGGGACACGGTTTGATCCCTGGTCCGAGAAGATCCCACATGCCGCGGAGCAACTAAGCCCGTGTGCCACAACTACTGAGCCTGCGCTCTAGAGCCCGCGAGCCACAACTACTGAGCCCATGTGCCACAACTACTGAAGCCCGTGGGCCTAGAGCCCGTGCTCTGCAACAAGAGAAGCCACCGCAATGAGAAGCCTGTGCACGGCACCGAAGAGCAGCCCCCGCTCACCGCAACTAGAGAAAGCCTACGCGCAGCAACGAAGACCCAATGCAGCCAAAAAATAAATAAATAATAATTTAAAAGAAAAGACTGAACTATCCCCAGGTAGTTCTGCCCAGCCTCTGTACAAACTAGTCAGTACACTTGTAACACCGTTCCCACCCTTCTTCATCTAACTAATTCCAATTTATTTTTCAGGCTTAGATAGATATCTACTCGGGAAAGCTTTCCTGGACCCTCCCATCCTGCTACCTTACATCACAATTGCCTGACTGCCTGTCTGTTCTTCTTCTTTCCCTTCTCCCTCCCCCCACCAAGACTGTGCCGTCACTGCAGCGTCTCCAGTGCCTCACCCAGGCACGTGGCTCAGAATGATCGTAAATGCCCTGCCTGGCAGTCCTCTACACCTCTATCCTCTATACCTCTGCCTGGATGGGAGGTTCCTGCAGTTACTACATGTCTTAGAACAACAGGTCACGAACTAGAAACCCTTTGGTGTGGGGGAAGGGAGTTTATTCAAATACAGATTGCTGGGCCCCACGCTCAGAGTTTCTGATTCAGTAGGTCTGGAGTAGGGCCTGAGAGTGTGAATTTCTAACAAGTTCCCAGGTGATGTTGCAGCTGCTGGCCCAGGGACCACACTTTAAGAATCACGTCTGGGACTTCCCTGGTGGTACCGTGGTTAAGAATCTGCTTGCCAATGCAGGGGTCACAGGTTTGAGCCCTGGTCTGGGAAGATCCCACATGCTGTGGAGCAACTAAGCCTGTGCGCTACAACTACTGAGCCTGCACTCTAGAGCCCGCGAGCCACAACTACTGAGCCTACGCACCTCAGCTACTGAGCCCACGTGCCTAGAGCCCATGCTCCGCAACAAGAGAAGCCACCACAATGAGAACCCTGCGCACTGCAACGAAGAGTAGCCCCTGCTCGCCACAACTAGAGAAAGCCCGCACGCAACAACAAACACCCAACACAGCCAGAAATAAAATAAATAAATTTATTTTAAAAAAAAGAATCATGTCTTACGACCTACAGACTAGGAGAAGCCATTTGCAAATGACACAGGGCTTAATTTCCAAAGTATAGAAACAGCTCGTACAACTCAATATCAAAAAAACAAACAACCCAATCAAAAAATGGGCCAAAGACCTAAATAGACATTTCTTCAAAGAATCATACAGATGGCCAAATAAATGCTGGTGAGGGTTGGAGAAAAGGAAACCCTCCTACACTGTTAGTGGGAATGTAAATGCATGCAGCCACTATGAAAAACAGTATAGAGGTTCCTCAAAAAACTAAAAATAGAGCTACCATATGATCCTGCAATTCCACTCCTGTGCATATATCTAGAAAAGATGAAAACTCTAATTCAAAAAGATACATGTACCCCAATGTTCACAGCAGCACTATTTACAACAGCCAAGACACGGAAGCAACCTAAATGCCCATCAACAGACGAATGGATAAAGATGTGGTATACTCAGCCATAAAAAAGAATGAAATATTGCCAATTGCAGCAACATGGATGGACCTAGAGATTATCATGCTAAGTGAGGTTAGTCAGACAGAGAAGGACAAATATTATATATCACTTATATGTGGAATCTAAAAAATAATACAAATGAAGTTATTTACAAAACAGAAACAGACTCACAGACATAGAAAACAAACTTATGACTACCAAAGGGGAAAGGGGGAGAGGGATAAATTAGGCGTATAGGATTAACAGATACACACTACTACATATAAAATAGATAAACAGCAAGGATTACTGTATAGCACATGGAACTATATTCAATATCTTGTAATAACTTGTAATGGAAAAGAATCTGAAAAATAATATATATATATATAAAACCAAATCACTTTGCTGTACACTTGAAACTAACACAATATTGTAAATCAACTATACTTCAATTTAAAAAATAAGAATCACATTTTAGAGCATCAGTTTCTTCACTGGCAAAAGAGGATAACTACTGTCCCTCCTGTACGAGGTTATGTGACAATCAAATGAGACAATGCAGATGAAAAACTCAGCGTGTTGTCTGCACCCAGTAGGTGCTCAGTAAGTGTCTGCAATTACTACAGGGAATGGGCAGGAGAAACGCCAGGCAGGGAAAACATGAGAAGGGGCAGAGGTGGGAAAGGGCCCAAGCAGGGCAGCTGGCCTGGCAGAAGAGCACGGCCCAGCATAGCAGCCAGGGAGTCCTAGTTGCTCTATGGAAGCAGCTGGGAGCCACACATAGTTCTGGAGCAGGGCAGTGACAGGTGGAAGCTGTATGTGGCAACATTAAGCAGGAGGCCGTTGCAAACCCCATGTGCTGAGTACTCCTTGGCTGTTTGACCAGTTATAGGGGTGCCAGATTCAACCAATAAAAATAAAGGATATCCCATGAAATTTGAATTTCAGATGCCAATGAATATTTTTTTTAGTATAAGTATGTCCCAAATATTGCATGGGACATACTTACACTAAAAAATCTTTTGTTATTTATCTGAAATTGAAAGTTAACTGGGCATCCTTTATTTTTATTTGCTAAATCTGACCATCCTGGCCAGACCTCAACTGCCTGCCGCCCAACCTATGAGTCTGCCTCCTGCAGGGAGCCCGTGCAGGTTCCTTTGCTTCCCTTCCCACCTTCAACGGGGCCACCAGGAGTGGTTGAGGAGACACTCCTGCAGCCAATCTTGCTACCCATGACAAGTGGCCACAGCTGCAGGCCTGGGTGAAGGTGTCCTCCCACTTCATGCCAGGTTCACCCAGCAAGAAAGCAGTGGGGAGCAATAAACAATCATTGGGTCTGAGACTTAAAGAACATATGGCCACCAAGTTCTATGAAGAAGGCAGTGCCCCCTACACTGATGGGTTACTCAAAAAACAAACAGTGGTGTAAGCCCCACCACCCTGCCCACCACCGGTGAGGGAGAGGAGAAAATTGGCTCTATCCTTAACACCAGAAATGGGCATACACAAGCGCTCATGCTGCTTGCACGCTCCAAGGACGCCTTGGAAATGGTGATGTAAACTGCAGGGTGGTCCCTGCCTCGTACATTTCAGTTGGGTGTTAGGACAAGACATACTAGAGGCTGCCTGTCTTCCCCACCGCTGTAAGCATCAAATCCCAGATGATTCATTGTTCTGGAAACAAGCCTGTCGGAAATCCAATTTCTGCAACAACCTTTATGTCAACTTTTTTTTTTCTCTAAGAAGGAACAATGAACACAATGTGTACTCCATTTTTTTTTAATGTGATAAACATTGTTGAACACCTAGTGTTTGCCCTGCGCTGTGTGCAGCGTTTTCTTTAGCTCTGTAGTTCTCAGCCTTGGGTGCACATTACAATCACCTGGAGAGTCTTTTGTTTTTTTGTTTTAATTTCCACACCCCAGGCATCAGTATTTGCCAAGGGCATAGTAACTTCAGTGTGCAGCCAAGGTTGAGAACCACTGATTTACTTCATCCTGTTTAATCCCCACAATACAATCCTGCAAGGTAGATTTTGTCTCCATTTGCAGATGAGGAAATTGAGGCTCAAAGAGGTAGCATTACTGTGGCATCTGTAGCCATAACCCCTGATCTGTCCTTCCTTCCCTCCCAGCCTCCCTTGAAGGATTCCTGATGTTTACAGTTTTTCATTGCTGAATATAGTAGCTATATACAATGCTTCCACGGACATGTCTGTGGCATGGCTCTGCCCTCTGGCCACCTTAAAATAGCTTTGCTCCCATCAGAGCTCTTCTGAGATACCAGCCAGACAGCCTGGTTTCAGGACTGACACCAAATGACTTTTGCTAAAGCAAGGACAACTGAGGCCAGTCACTTCCAGACAGGTCGTGTCATCTTGAGTCAGAACAATAGCGGACACTTCTCACTCCCCACCGCCCAGTACTTTCTAAGCCTGACTCTTTGCCATTGTGCCCCACCCCTCCGAGCTTTTCCTGGGTTCCCGCTCTCTTTATAGCAAACTCCCTCACCTCCTGACCTTTTTCGGAGCATCTTCTTAGCAGGGGCCATCCTCACAGGTTGTGGGAGACGTCTTTGGTACAGGACAAGCCACCAACCACAGATCCAAAGGATAAAATCATTCCCTGGCCCAAGCCTCGATCCTTCAAATCTTCGCGCAACCCGGGCTTACCTGCTTCCCTCGTGGCGCCTGCCGGCGGAGAGGATGCGCAACTGGGCGAGAAGGCTGGTCATCGCCTGTCCTCTGCTGGCCAGTGGAGGTATTGACCCTGCTTCCGCTCCACCAGGGCATCAACTGGATGGAATGGAGAGTGGGCATTTATTGAGCTCCTGCTGTATGTCAGGACTGAACTGGACACTGGGGTGTAAGGATGAACGAGACCTGTTCTCACGGAATTCAAATTCAGAGAGGCTGACAATAATCAAATAGTTATTCAAGCGAATATGAAATTACAGCTGTGGGCTCTGTGAGTGTATAATAACGAGGGTCCGGTCCAGCCTTGGGGGTGGGAGTCAAAGCTGCCCCCGAGAGGGGACTTTTGAGCGCCAGGTGCCTCACAAAGTCATTTCAGGTAATCTCGAAAATCCTGCAAGGTGGCTACCCCCTTTGACAAAGTAGAAAAGTGGGGTCAGATTGGGGAAAGAATTTACCAAAGTCACACAGCGAGCTAGGAGCAAAGCCAGGAAGGTTTAGGTCGGCTCGATTGGAAAGTCTCTGCTTTTCCGCCGCTCCTGGAGGTGGGGCTGGTGGCGGGCAACTGGGACTTTCCTTCGAGGAACGCTAGAGCGCGGGGCGGGACGGGCTGGAGCTGGAGTGGGCGGAGCCTGGAGCCTGGCCTCGCCCCGCACTCTATAAGGTGAAAGGACGCCCTTGGGCGTGGGGACTGGGCGGGGGCGGGGTCTCTTTGGGAGGTGGAGTCTAGACGGATTGGGACTTGCAGAGGCCGCCCTTGGCTCGTGGAAGGGGCGGAACCGGGATCTCACCCACTCCTAGAGGAGCCGGAAGTGCCTAGTGAGTGCGGGGCCGAAGACACCTGCTGATCTGTGCACTCAGGTAGAAGCGGCAGCTCCGGGGCCCGGAGTCCAGTGGGCAGCTCCTCAGGTAGGGCCCAACTAGAGCCAGAGATGAGGTATCCCTCCCCTGCCCCACCCTGCCCCGCCCATCTGTCCTGCCATCTGACCCTCATTCCTTCCCGTTCCCGGGCCTGAGGGGCCGGCTTCACTTCATCCCTCTCCCCGATCCAGGGGCTGCGGGGCCCCCCCAGACATCCAGAATGTGGGATCGGGAGAGAATGAGATGTAAAAACCTCTCAGGGGAAAAGTTTCACCCCAACTTCACTCCAGACTAAGTGTGTCATCTTGGGGAAGACACCCACCCTCTCTGGTACTGAGTGTCCTCAGTTGCAAAACAGGGTCTGACCCTTGCCCACCTGCCCTGAGACTGGGCAGGTCAGATGAAGTAGTTGTGAAGGCTACTGGGGATCCTGGGTGGAGCTGCCTCCCTTCCAGGGCAATAGCAGTGCTGATTCTCCTGCTGCGTCTGGTCCTACACGGAGAGCCACATCCCCACCCCTCCCTGAATCTGGGAGCCCAGAAAGGCTGAGGGCTGACAACCAGGGCAGCTTGTTCTGGCTTTCCTGTGGTGGGATTGTGTGCAGGCCTGGGAGGCATGTGGATGTTCCCAGAGTAGGCTCTGAGGCCAGGGCACCTCTTGAGGCCCTCTTGGAGCAAAGAGCGGGGCCACCATCATGCAGGGCCTTGAATGCCAAGTTAAGAAGTCTAAACTCTCAACTCAGGGCAGGGGCAGTGCATTGGAGTCTGACCTGTCGTGCCCTCAGGACCAGCCCGGGTGAGTGGGGCTGTCACGATTCCAAAAACAATGCTGCTGCTGCTAGGTGGCGTGGGTGGGCATTTACTACATGCTACTGCTTTACACGAATTATGTCATGAATTCCTCATGCATCCCCTATGTTATCCCCATTCCAGAGGCCGAAAATGAGGCTCAGAGAGGTGAAGTGATTTGCACAGGGTCACAACTAGTAAGTGTCAGGGAGGGGATTAGAATCCAGACAGTCTCATGCCTTAACCACAGTGCCTGCTATCACCCAGGATCTGGGCATTGGTCAGAAAGCCTTGACCTAGGCACCTGGAGGAGAAAGGAGGGGCCAGATGAGCAGGAAATTGGGGAATAGGACTCAGAGGGCTTGGGAGGGAGGGGTACCCATGAGTCCTGAGAGGAATTCAGCTGACCAGGTTCCCCAGGGGAAGATGAAGTGTTTGATTTTAGCCATGTTAGTTTGGGGGTGAAGGGTGGTATAGGGAAGCCAAGAGGAGCTCTCCTCCATCGCGAGCCGACCAAGGAGGCAGAGCTGGTCCTGGGGGCAGGAGATGCCTTCAGGGATGGGTGCAGGTAGCGGAGAGGAGGCCGGGGCCTGGCTCACAGGAGTCCCCCTCCCTCTCCACAATGCTAAGCAGGCAGAGATGGGGGCATCCACTCGTGGGGCGGGAGGAACAAGGAGAGGAATGACTTCTAGGCTCCCATGACATTAGAGCTGAGAAGGTCTAAGAAATCCAGGTCTCGTTTCATAGAAGGGCAAACTGAGGCCAGCAAGTTACTTGCCCTAGAGTACTCCATGGGTGGATCAGAGTAGGACCCAGGTGCCCCCAGGTGCCCCCTTTGCCACTCAGCTCTTTCTGCTATTTCAGTGGCTCTCAACTGCGGGCAATTTTGTCCAGCAGGGGACATTTGACAAAGTTTAGAGACAATTTGGTTGTCACAGCTGGAGGTAGGGTGCTACCTGGCATCTAGTGGGTAGACTAGGAATGCTGCTAAACATCTTACAACACTCCCGGCAGCCCTGCAACAAAGAATGATCCAGGGCTTCCCTGGTGGCACAGTGGTCGAGAGTCCGCCTGCCGATGCAGGGGACACCGGTTCGTGCCCCGGTCCGGGAGGATCCCACATGCCGCGGAGCGGCTGGGCCCGTGAGCCATGGCCGCTGAGCCTGCGTGTCCGGAGCCTGTGCTCCGCAACGGGAGAGGCCACAGCAGTGAGAGGCCCGCGTACCACACACACAAAAAAGAATGATCCAGTCCCAAGCAGCAGGGGTGGCGAAGTTGAGAAGCTCAGTAGTAGGTGGAGCCGAGCCTGTTTCCTCTGCCCCCTCCCCATCCACCCACCCACTGCCTGCTCTTTGGCTCTCCGCAGAGCAGATAGCTCAGACTTGGGCTGCCAGCTGGGCAGAACTTTGCCCCCACTCCCGGTGTGCCCCTCCCATGCGTGCTTCTTCATATTCCTGGAAGCTTCTGGAGTCTTCTCTGCTTTTCCTGGGCACAGTGGTCTAGAGCCCTGCCTACCACATGTCTCTCCTTGTCAGTCGGTCTGTCTCCCCAGACCCATATTCAGACTTTGGTGTTAGGGACAGAGAAACCAAAGTGGGAGTTTTCACCTATCACATAGCAGGTGCCTTGCAGATAAAAGATGTATTCAATTTGAGTGACGTTTTCGGGGTCCAAAGAGTTTCATTTTTTATCCCAAATTTTCACTTTAGCAAATCTCACAGGACCTTATGTTTGTGAAGCTCTCCGTTTCTAACCAGCTCCCAGGTGATGCTGGGCCCTGGACCACATTTTGAGTGGCGAGGCATTACAGAGCTGTGCAGAAGTGGGCTGGGGGCTGGGCAGCCCTCTCTGCAGACAATGGTGGTGTGGTTTGGGGACCATGGAGGGGAAGGAACCATGGTATGGAATCAGGAAACCAGGATATGAGTCATCACTCCCTCCCTCCATCTATGGCCTATTAGCTTCATAAGGTTTGGACAAGTCACTTGACTTTCGGACGCGCAGGCTCAGCGGCCATGGCTCACGGGGCCCAGCCGCTCTGCGGCATGTGGGATCTTCCCGGACCGGGGCATGAACCCGTGTCCCCTGCATGGGCAGGCGGACTCTCAACCACTGCGCCACCAGGGGAGCCCCCACTTGACTTTTTTGAAGGGTGATCTTGCATGGCAGGCGGAGCTCCAGGGGTTCTGATGCAAGGTCAGAGGGAAGTGCCCTGTGGAGCTGGGATGGTTTGGGGTCCTGGCAGCCAGAAGGGCCTAGGCCACTGGCGAGGCCAGCAGGGAAGGGGCGACGAGCTGAAGCTGGCAGGGCGGGCACCATGCCAGGGTAGAGGTGGCTCTCATTATGTCCCTGGCTCTTCTCCGCGGCTGCTAAAGCTCCTGCCTCTGGCTCACCCAGCTCTACCTGTTGTGGGAGAGCTGGAGGGACCGGTCTGGCTGGGGGAAGAAGGAACAGCTTTGGTGGGCCAGGAGCCAGCCCAAGGCCTGAATGTGGGTCTGAGGAGTAGGGGTCGGGGGCTGAGAACTATGTCCTAGAGACACTGGGGTCAGGTTGTGGCCATGGACGGGCTTCCCACATATCCCAGGGAGACTAAGAAGAATTTTGGAGTTTGAGCCTTAAATTCTGTAGTTTGGGCCCAGCTATAGGGGGTGCCCTACTGCAAGCATCTGAGAACTGGGCAGAACCTTAGGTACCTGAGGTACCCCCACCCCTGGCCCCCCACAAATTAGCCACAATAGCCCAGCAAGGTCCCTTCCAACTTCTAGGACCAGGAGGCAGCAAGACAGCTGAACCCATTTCTCAGATGGAAAAACTGAGGCTCCCTCCTCCCCACTTCCTGGAAAGAGATCAGCCTTCAGGACTGTCACCTGTTACCCAGCAGGGCCCTGGTCCTGATCTATCATGAGGCTGCCCCTTACTGCACCTCAGGGAGGGGTGCCTGTCCCCACAGTTGGGCCATCCCAGTGGTTCACACCAAGGGCTCTGCAATCACACAGGCCTGTATGTGAACCCTGGCTCCTGACTAGTGGCCGTGGGCAAGTCACTCCACCTCTCTGAGCCTGGGCTGGCTTGTCTGTAAACAGGCATAATGAAACCTGCTCGGCCAGCCTGGCAGGTTGTTGTAAAGATGAAAGGAGCTGCGGTCATTTTCATTACTCGTGGCATTTAGAGGCTCACAGTGCCCCGGATGGCCTTACCCGGTGCCCTGATTTGACAGATGTGGGCAGCAGCCCTTGGAGAAGGGAGATGGCCGTCCAAGAGCCCCACGGCCGGTGGGGATTAGAGCCCACGTCTTCAGGCGCACCTCCCACCCCATCACTGCTGCCCACCTGCAGAGGTGCCCCGAGGGCCACACGCTGTAAGCCTGGGGTCCCAGGGGTCAGGCTGCGGAGCCCCGTACGGAGGCCGGTGGGCCAGGCCTTGGTCCCAGCACCACCTCCCTTTACCAGCACAGCCATGAACTACGTGGGGCAGCTGGCAGAGACTGTGTTTGGGAAGGGGCTGTACCGGGGCCTGAACCCGGCCACGCTGAGCGGGGGCATCGATGTGCTGGTGGTGAGACAGGCGGACGGCTCCTTCCGGTGCTCGCCCTTCCACGTGCGCTTCGGCAAGCTGGGCGTCCTGTGCTCGCGGGAGAAGGTGGTGAGTGATGGCGGTAGAGGGACCTCTGCAGGGCACACTCAGGAAGCCGGGGTAGTCACTACAGTCCAAGGACACGAACCAAACCTCCCTGGGGCAGGGATGTGTCCTCTGGACAGGCTTCCCTTCTTTTGTATTTTCTTGGAAGGTTTTGGGTTGGTTTGGGGGTTTGGGTCCAGGAGGGCCCTTATTTTCCCCTGGAAGCAGCACAGCGGGGCAGCCTTCTGTACTGGGGCCATCAGACCTGGCTCCAGCTTCCCGAGACCTTACCTGTGTATTCCTGGTAAGTCACCTCACCTGAACAAATTGATACACTCTCATTACCTGGTGATTAAATAAGAGGTGATCACGCTGTCCCAGGGCGAGGCATGGGGCTGATACTCAAAAATTACCTCCTCACTCTTCGGAAACCGGCACCGTCTTCATGGGGCTCAGGTGAACGTGACAGATTTTTGTTAGCACTGAGTTCTGGTTCTGGTTTGGTGGGCCCAAACCCCCTTCACACTGGGGCGACTGTGAATCTTCCAGAATCCTAATGGGAGAGTGTAACCTTGCGGGAGACAGTATAGCTAAGTGGTTAAGAGCTTGCGTTGTGGATTCAGACCTTCTGGGTTCATAGTAATTCCCAGAGAATTACTTAACCCCTCTGAGCCTCAGTTTCCTCATCTATAGAGTGGGGATAATGATGGGAGGTACTGCCAGGGGTTGCTGTGAAGATTAAATAAGATGGTCTGTGTAACACACTGGACGAAGTGCCCAGGAAAGGGTCATACTTACTGTTGTTCATGTTACCCACAAATGTTCGGACACTCTTCTGCGGGTTGGGGACACACAGTGACAAGATTGGATCGTGTTCTTGTTCTTATGGGCTGTGGGAGAGAGAGGAACACAGAAACCAAGGCATAAACAAGAATACTGAGATGGTGAGCAGAGACCCTCAGAGTGGGGAGCAGGGGGCTCCCCGAGTTCCAGAAAGTGCAGTGCTCTGGGGCAGCAGGGAGCCTGTGTCTCCGGGACCCGCTGGGAGTCCAGAGGACTGAAGCATGGGAGTAAGATCCGACGGTGGGGAGCCCCATCCCACCACGCCCCATTACAGGTAGACATCGAGATCAATGGGGAGCCAGTAGACTTGCACATGAAGCTGGGGGACAGTGGGGAGGCCTTCTTCATCCAGGAGCTGGAGAGCGATGTGGTAAGTGCCTCTGGGCCTGCCTGGCCCTGTCTCTTCACTAGTGTTCCCTCCAGGCGGGGCCTGGGGATTTGTCACCGTCCCCACCGTGGGGAGGACCCCATCGGCGAGGGTCTGAGGCAGGGGCATCAGGATGTGCTGGTGGACCCTGGGGAGGGATGGGGGCAGGAAGGGCTGGCGCTTCTTTGGGGGAAGTTTTCTCAGAAGAGGACACTTGAGCTGGGCCCCTGAAAGGGGAAAAGGAGGCCCTCCCTGGGCAGCTTGGAGAGGAGACGGGTGCCGAGCAATGGCCGGGACTGGAAAGCATAAGATGGCTTGTTGTAGATCTGGTGCCGGCTCGGGGCAGCTGGAACATGGAAGTGTGGGAGCGGGGGAGGACCAGAGGGGTGTTTGCAGAAGGGAGGCAGGGCCCAGCAGAAGCCATTAGAGGTGTTTAAAGTTTTGACAAACTTAATAATTGAGCCCCTACTCTACTGTAGGCCAGAAACAGCAGTAGACCTGGATGAGGGGTGACCCCTGCCAAAAAAGAAGGTTCCCAGACTAACCTGGGAGACAGACCTGTAAACAACAGATGAAAGAACTATTTGGTTATTGCAGCGAAGGGGGTTGGAACTGAGGCTGAAGGAAGTCAGGGCAAGCTTCCTGGAGGAGGTGACACCTGGCTGAGTCTTAAAAGGGGAAGTAGGTGTCTGCTGTGGTAGATGTGGGCAGGGGAGATGAGAGGCTGATGCCCAGGTTTCTGTCTGGACTGTGTGGTTGCCGTGGGCTGCCAGAGGTGTAGGCACCCCTGGGATTGGGGCCGCTTTATCTCTGTTAGGGAACGTTGAGGCCAGCAACAGTTACAAGGCCATGCTACCACTGGCTCTGTCCAGCGTCCAGGCCTGTTTTCCTGCCCCCTGCCCCCAAGCTGCAGACCCCTCAGCCCTGCCCCCGATCTGCTCCACAGGAAGACATGCCTCCCCACCTGTGCACATCACCCATCCCTTGGGGGGGCCTGTCTGGGTTACCTTCGGACTCCCACCTGGGCACAGCCAGAGAGCCTGAGGCCAGCATCGCGGGCACAGCCTCCACGGGGTGGAAGAAGAAGCGTCGCAGGAGGAAACCCAGGCGGAAGGAGGACACGGTGGCAGCCGATTCTAGTTCGGAGGAGCTGGAGGCAGGCACTGGGAGTGAGCTATCCCTGCTGGAAAAGCCGAGGCCGGAGCCCCCGGGGTATGTAGGGGGTTGAGGGTGTAGGAATGCCACTTGGGGTTCAAGCACAGTGTCCTCTGCTGATGCTGTGTGACCCTGGGCTAGGTCCTTGACCTCTCTGGCCTTTAGTTGCTTTGCTTCATCAAGCCCCTGATATCCAGGCTTCCATGCCCTGCCCAGGTTGCCTGTCCTATCACTGACCATTTATTTCCCTGTGGTCCCGCAGCAGTGTCCAGCCAGAAGGAGAGGCCTCACCACAGGCGAAAGACATCTACCCCTACTCCGATGGGGAGCAGCCCTCCCAGGCCAGGTGAGAGTCCAGGTGGGCTACAGGCAGAGACTCAAAGCCAAGGTCTCAGAGGGCTCTCCATTTACATTTTTCTGATGAATAATGACATAGAACATATTTATTGTGTTTACCAGCCATTTGTGTGTCTTTTCAGTAAAGTGTTGACATTCAAGTCTTTTGCCCATTTTTTTTGTTGTGGTAGAACACACACAACATAAAGTTTACCATTTGAAAGGGCATAATTCAGTGGCATTTAGTATATTCACAATGTTGTACAACCATCACCCCTTATCCAATTCCACAACTTCTTCATCACCCTTAGTGGACACCCTACACCCGTTGAGAAGTCACAGCCTTGCCCATTGTTTCGTTTTGTTTTGGTTTTTCTACTGGATTGCCTTCTTATTGTTGATTTATAGGAGTTCCTTATACATTCTGGATCCAACACAGGCATAAATACGTGTTGCAGAAAAAATCTTCCCAGGCCAAGGAGGGCGGCAGGGGGTGGCAGGCTGGCTTGGGGGCCTCTGAGTTCTTGCTTCCTGCAGCCTCTCAACGGGTGGGCTAACATCCCCCAAGAGTGACTCGGAGCTGGAGCTGCGGACCCCCGAACCCATTCCCCTGAGAGCTGAGTCCCACATGCAGTGGGCCTGGGGGAGGCTGCCTAAGGTAAGTTCCCCTGTGTCAACCCTCCATCCTTACCTTTCAGCGGCTCCGTGGCCCCTACGGGTCAGGACTGGAGTGACTTGAGACTTGGGCCACCTCCCTGAGGCCTTTTGGGGTGTGGGGGGCAGGCCCTGCACCGCCTCTGTCTTCCCCCATTTGTTTGATCGAAGGTGGGCAAAGCTGAGTGGCCCGCGTCCTCAGTGGTCCCTGATGGCAGCTCCAAGACAGCCTCTCCACCTCAGGGGGCGCCCAGCACCCCTTCTGCCTCTGTGGTTGGCGTGGACCCTTCGGGAATTCCAATCCTGCAAACAGGGCCTGGCACCCACCTTCTTCACCCTGACACGGAGGTGCCTGCTCTGGTGGGTCCCCCTCTCCAGCCCCCTGAGAGAGAGGAAACCAAGACTCAGAGTTCCGGGGATGTGGGCCTCCCTCCTCCCTCTAAGTCATGGAGCTGGCCTGCTTTGGAGGCCCCCGCTTGCACAGGGCAGCCGGAGGGGATCTCCAGGAGGAAAGGTGAGTGATAGCTGGACCCCTCCTACTGCTTCCCTGGCCTCACGTTATCCCTGGGTGGACTCTGGAATTTCAAGCATGTTTGAGCACCTACTGTGTTCCGAGCACTGTTTCTGGCCCCGGCCCTCATGGGACTCACAGTCCAGAGGGGCAGACAGATGACAGACGCATAACAGGAGGAGCATGATGTGGGGGGGGCGGGACGCAGGACAGAATCATTGGTTGGGACGGGGGCTATTTAAATCACGTGGCCAGGGATGGCCTCTCTGCGCGGGTGATGCCTGGGCTGAGACGTGGGCCGTAAAGATCCAGCCGAGTGAGGACCAGGGGAAGAGAATTCTAGGCAGGGAGAACATCAAGGCCATGAGGAGGGAGAGAGGTTTCATGTCTAGGAACTGAGGCAGCTGGTGTGTCCTGAGCGAGGCCAGGGAGAGGGTTGGGAGGGGAAGCTGGCACCTGTGCTATCCAGATGGGTAGTTACTGGCTATATGTGGCTATTTAAAATTAAATTTAAATTAATTAAAATTAAATAACACTTGCAGGACTTCCCTGGCGGTCCACTGGTTAAGACTCCGTACCTCCACCGCAAGGGGTGCCGTGCGATCCCTTGCTGGGGAACGAAGATCCCATGTGCCACACGGCATGGCGAAAAGAAAAAAAAGAATTAAATAACACTTAAAATTCTATTTTTCCATCACACCATATTTTAAGTATGCCCAGTAGCCTTCTGTGGCCAGCAGCTACCCTACTGGACAGTGCAGACATAGGACTTTTCTAGCATTGCAGAAAGTTCTACTGGACAGTGCCACCTTAAGGCGTTCAAAGGTAGGGGGACGCACACTGATCACAGTAGTAGTCCTCACGGGTTAGGTCTACAGATGTCCCCTCCTCTGCTCTCAGGCTCCCTGAAGAGAAGCCAGCACCTGGGCCCCAGTGAAATCTACCTGGATGACTTGCCCTCCCTGGATTCTGAGAACGCAGCCCTTTACTTCCCCCAGAGGTGCCTGGGTTCTGGACGCCAGGGTGTCCTGGGATTGGGGCCTGTGGGGCTAGGAGTCGGCTATCAGGGGCCTGGGAGGGCTCCAGCCCCTCCTCCCAGCCTCCTTGTATTCATGTCACCATTGGCCCCTTTGTCCCCAGCGACTGTGGGCTGGGGGCCAGGAAGTGGAGTGAAGCCGGAAGCCAAAAGTCTCTGGGGGACTGCAACCCTGAGCGGGAGCCAGAGCCCGCTCGGGACACAGCGGACACAGTAGTGCTGTCCCTCTCGGGGGGGCTGGCTGACAGCGGAGACATCTCTGTGGGTATGCTCAACTGTGGCCCCCCCACCCCTCCAAGGACTGTCACTGAGCCCAGGGGTCGGGAGAAGAGAGGGAAGACCCCGGGGTGGGGGGGTAGCAGAGGTGTGCATGACTCTGGGGTTTGTGGAGCCCACCCTCGGCCAGCAAGCGCTGGGCATCTCCAAGACCCCGTGAAGCAAATGCTAAGTCATGCTAGGCTGTGACTTATCCTGTGAATCCAGGATGGCAAGTGCCTGGGGCGGGACCATCAGGTGCCAAAATCCCAGGTAGCAAGGAGCCCTGCTAGGTCGAAGACCCAAGTTGCAGGAGGCCAGAGCAGCAGAGGTGGGGCAGCCAGGAGGGGCGGGGGCGACGGGTCACGTGGGATGTGCTGGCCTCACCCCTCGCTCTCTGCCTCTGTGCCTAGAGAAGTTCAACCAGCACATCGTCTCCTACCAGGACCTCGCCCAAAACCCCGGCCTCCTGGACGACCCGAACCTGGTGGTGAAGATCAACGAGAAGTGGGTATCCGGGAATGGGCCGCTGGATCGCCCCGCCCTCCACGGTCCTAACACCCTATCTGTCTCCCCAGGCATTATAACTGGGCTGTAGCTGCCTCTATGATCCTCTCCCTGCAAGCTTTCCAGAAAAACTTGCCCAAGGTAATGGTTATAGCATCCCTGGGCCTCCTGGGGGACGTGGCCATAGGCTTGGGGTCGGGGGCCCTTGGCAAGGAAGTGGAGGGTGGGCAGAGATGGGCCTGGGGCTGCAGGACCCACTCTGAGAGAAGAGACACAGGTCCTCTGAAGCCTTGCCCCAGGCTGTGTGGACGAAGAACCCCCCGCTGCCCTGGTTTCCTGGCATGGCTGAATCCATTTGGATTGGATTTAGGCTTGACTTCAAAGGAATTCAGGACAAACCAGAGGCGACAGGGACATGCCTTCAACGGGAGGTTTCGGGATCTGCGAGACAGTCTCGGGAGATGGAGGTCCTACCCCTCACTTTCCTCTGAGACCCTCTCCAGGCTGGGCTGCAGGGGCTTGCTTTATCAGCACACAGTTGTTGAGTACCTACTGTGTGCCGGGCCCAGGCTGGGGACAGTCATGCCCTCATAGGAAGACAGTTAATCAAAGACTCAGCCAAATGAATATAAAATTCAACTGTGAGTACTGGGAAGGAGAGGTCTGGGGTGCTTTGAGAGCCTCCAACAGGGCGTTTGCTGGGCAAGTGCCCACCGGGTAGAGGTCTGAAGGATGAGTAGGCAAGGGGTGGGGAACAGCATGTGCAGTTGCTCAGAGGTGGGAAGGACCAGCCTCTACAGTCCCTCCCAGAACCTCTATCCTGTGCAGGGCTGGCCTGCACCTGCCCCTTCTGCCCCTCTGGGAGCCATCCAGTGCCCCACCCTGGTCTGGCCCAGCATTACTGGCTTGGCTTGCCCAAAGAACCTCACTCACCTGATGTTGACAGCTGGTGCCTCCCTTTGGTGAAGCTCAGCTCTATCCTCTGGCTGGTTCTGGGTTTGAGCAAGGACCCAGAGCTTGTGGGAAGAGAGAGGGTCCCCCCATGCTTGGCTTTCCTCACCTTACCCAGAGAGACCCACCACCTAGGGGAAAACTCTCCCAGCCTCTTCCCAGCCCCAGTGGACACCCTGGCTGTTTTCCTCGACTTGGGTTCTCCATTCTGTGTTTGCAGGAAGCTGATATGTCTCCTAGGTGGGCCTGGGCCCTCCCTGGATTTATCTAGCACAAATCTAATCAGAATTTTTCGCAGGGTCATGTTGTCCCCACCAGACAATGACGGTAACAAGCAGAGAGGGAGGCTGTTCACGGGATAGATCACTGACCTTAGGAATTGCCCATGTTGGTCTTGGAGGTTGAGGGTGGTACTGACTAGAGACTGTCCCTGCCACCAGTTGGTGGCATCATGCAGGGAGACCCAGATCTTGAGAATCTCCCAAAGCGCTGCCTTTAGCTACTGGAATAGGGAGACTGAGCCACAAGGTCTGGAGGCCAGGCCAAGGCTGGGCTAGAGCTGGGGGCGGGGGGGTCAGGGCTGGGGTGGAGTGGAGGCGGGCAGAAGTGGCCCTTGTTCTCCCATGCTTATCTCCTTGAACCAGTGCTCAGAATCCCAAGATGGGGGTGAGTATGCTTCTTTAGCCTCCAGATGTTGGTAGCACCTTGCTGTAGGGTCAGCCCCAGACTCTGGGCCCATGGGGGCCCCAAGGGCAACGTAAGGTGGGTTTTTGTGGTACAGGAAAAGATGCCATGGCCTTCATCTGCCCGCAGAGCACCGTGGACAAGCTGAAGAAGGAAAAGATGCCCCGGAAGGGAGGGCGGTGGTGGTTTTCCTGGCGATGCAGGGACCTTCCGGCCAAGGAGGTGGGTGGTCATGTCCACAAGGCGGGGCCGGCACAGGCATGAGGCGGGGTTCACTAGATGGATATTCTCCCCACAGTGCAGAGCCCGGAGGGAGAAAACCACAGCGCGGCAGCAGCAGCTGGGGTGAGCTGGATCTCCTGCCTGGGGCTCTGCAGCTGGAGCTCAGCCTGGGAAAGATCACTGTGGGAGCGGCAGTGGAGCCAGAACCCCTCCCCTGCCGTGGCATGTCTTTGTCACTCTGCAATCACTTCTACACCTCTTCTTTCTCCTGGGACATGTCCCCGTGTCACAGATGGGAAAGCCTAGATACACCAAAGTTCTCGCAGCCGGGAAGCGGCAGGGCTGGAATGGGTACCCAGACTCCCGGCCCAGACAAAGGGCTACCATACGAAGGCGGAGAAGGGCTTCCTCTCTCCACCAGGGGCCAGCTGGCCCCAGCTGACCTTGCTTCTTTTTTTCATGTCTGAAGTGACCCAGAATGTCCAAGGCTGGGTGGGAGGTGATCAAGGACGGGCTGACTGCCTCCCACAGCAGGTGGGATTGGCCACGATGCAATTCTAGATTTTTCTGGTGCACATCCCCAGAGCAGGTACCAGCATCCTAGCTATGGAGAGCGGCCTGGGGCCTGGGCGCCCCGGGTCTCTGCTCCAGCTCTGCAGTCACCGTTCTGGGTGTAGACTACTGGCCTGTATCCTGATGTCTGCTGCCACCCCCAAAACGGGTGGCACCTAAAGGGAGGGGTCCTTAGAGGGGCAGAGACCAGCGGCAGGCTCCTTGCGGCCTGGGTGAGGGGTGGGCATCTACAGGAGTGAAGGCCTTGGCTGGGGGAAGTGGCTCAAGCACCGGGCGGCCCGCAGGGAGAAGACCGAAGCCCCGAGCAGTGAGGACGATGCCCCCGACAGCCCCATCCTTCTGGAGGCCCCCTCCCCGCCCCTCTCGCCTCCAGCCCACACTCCTACCTACAAGAAGTCCCTCCGCCTCTCCTCCAATCAGATTGTAAGTGTGTGCAGGTGTGGGAGTGGCGGGCCTGAGATGACAGTGTTCCCCGAGGCCCTCAGGGCCCAGCTGAGGAACGGCTGGTGTTCCGCAAAGCCCAGAATCCATCCCTGTGGCAGCCGCCTGCCGGCCTCTGCTTGCATCATCCAGGGACAGCTTTCTGTGCCGCTTCTTCACGTGCCAGCCCATTCTCTGTTGGATGTTCTCGCTAGAAAAGTCCCCTCTTATGTCATCTTAAAATACCTACCTGCGGTGGGTTGGCTGGCTCTGGGCCTGCCTTTGGGAGCTACAGGAACCAAACGGCCCATGACAGCCTCTCAGATCCTGGCAACCCTAGGCCCCCAACTCACACCTCGGAGTAACTGTGGCTCCTGTCATGTCTTCTTCCTGAGTGGAACTCTGTGGTCAGAGAGGTGCCCAGGAGAGTCTGGTGCACCTGGTACAGAGTGGCTGCCCTGTGTGGTTCCCTGGGGCTCACACCCAACTCGGGGTCAGCCAGGTCACAGGCTGTGGCTAAGAGCTGCCCTGATCCTTATCTTTGGACCAAGGACAGGGCTAGGTCTCTCTTTGGCGGGGATGTCCCAGGTACCCTAGCCCCAGGCAGGAGGCTGCCTGTGAAGATCCCCACAGGGGCCCCTCTGTGGAGTGGGGTGTCCCTCTGCCCAGAGCAGTGCTGGCCCCAAGGCTGACCTGAGAAACCTGGACGGGGTCATGGGCCAGGCTTGGCCCGTGAGCCTCATCTCAAAGCTCCTGTACCTGGAGCTTTGCAGGCCCCCCAGCACCCCTCACTTCCTCCTTGAGCCACCTTCTGTCTACATGGCTGTCTCTGATGATCTCAGCAAGGTTCTTGAGTTGGGAGGAACAGGAGGAAGAGAGGCCCATGGAGATGGAAGGCCACAGTTCTGGGGGGGTTGGCGGTGGGCGGACAGCGTCCAGCTGCGGCAGCCACAGTTCCCCCCCTTGCCTGGCCTCAGCGGCGCCTGAACCTGCAAGAAGGTGCCAACAAGGTGGTCTTCAGCGTGACCACCCAGTACCAGGGCACCTGCCGCTGTAGGGCCACCATCTACCTGTGGAAATGGGACGACAGGGTGATCATCTCAGACATTGATGGCACCATCACCAAGTGAGACCCGGTCGGCTGTAGAGGGGGAGACTCGCCTCCCTCTGTGCTGGGGGAGGGGGGACAGGGAGAGAGGCCCTCCCCTCCCGATGGGCCATCCTGGGATGGGGGCGGGGCCACACCCACAGAGCAGGAGGGCCATGTGGGGCTGCCTTGGCCTGACCATCACTCTGGGCCTAGGTCGGATGTCCTGGGCCACATTCTGCCCCAGCTGGGGAAAGACTGGACACATCAGGGCATCACTAGTCTCTACCACAAAATCCACCTGTGAGTGCCTGGACTGGGCTGGGGTGGGACCCCAGGGAGGGAGGAATGGCCTGGCCTCAGCCCCGGGAAGCCAGGCTTGGGGACCCACAGGGAAGGAGGCCAGGGCAGGTCCCTGGAGTGCTGAGACCTACTGGTCCTCAGTTCTCCTGTGAAAGACTTGTCTCTTGGGGCTGCGGTCGGGCTCTGAGTCTAGCTGCTGGCCTTCCTGCCGTAAGCAAAGCCTACAGACTTGCCCAAGTCCTCACCTATCCTGGTCCACCTGGGCCTCAGGACTCTGTGCACGCTTCTTCTACCTCTCAGCCCTGGCTCAGCTCTTCTCTTAAGTCCCCTCCTTGCAGAGGCTCCAGGGTTGGGCTGAGCTGGCCGAAGCCCAGAAGGCGAGATGGGGATGGCTGGTCTCTTGACGGCTCTGTGCTACCCCTTTGTCCCGCCCCCAGAAATGGGTACAAGTTCCTGTACTGCTCGGCACGGGCCATCGGCATGGCTGACCTCACCAAGGGGTACCTGCAGTGGGTGAGCGAGCGGGGCTGTGGCCTCCCTGAGGGCCCCATCCTGCTGTCTCCCAACAGGCTCTTCTCTGCCCTGCACAGGTAACCGCCCTGCACAGGTAACCTCCCCATGGGACGTGAGCCCACAGCCCAGCAGGGGGTTGCACAGGCCCACTGCCAGCCCTGCACAGCCCAGGCCGGGCCAGCATCAGACCTCGCTCAGGTGTCCACTGGGTCAGACCCTGTCACCAGCACTGTCACCTCACCCTGCCATCCTCTGGTCGCTAACCCCTTCCCTGCCCATGGCCCCGACTGCCGCAGGGAGGTGATTGAGAAGAAGCCGGAGGTGTTCAAGATTGCCTGCCTGAGTGACATCCAGCAGCTCTTTCTGCCCCAGAAACAGCCCTTCTATGCCGCCTTTGGGAACAGGCCCAATGTGAGTGTCCCCTCCACGGTGGGGGCGGGGGGCCTGAGCCACTTTCTCCACACCTCTCAGCCCACCGACCCCTCCTTGTCTCCTGTAGGATGTCACTGCCTACCGGCAGGTCGGCCTGCCTACATCCCGCATCTTCACAGTCAACCCCCGAGGAGAGCTCAGCCAGGAGCTCATGAAGAATCACAAGTCCACGTGAGGCCAAACCCTGCCACGTGCCTCCACAGCCCAGCCTCTCCCTGGGACCCAGTGCCACGCCACCCCGCCCCCGCCAGGGACCCCCTCCCCGGTCCAGGGCTCCCGGGAAGGACCCCCTCCACCTGCTGTGATGGGGCTGAAGCCTGGCAGTGGCTGAGGCTCACTCCAGCGCCTCCTGCCCGTAGGTACGAACGGCTCGGTGAGGTGGCTGAACTCTTCTTCCCACCTGTGGCCCGTGGCCCCAGCACAGACTTGGCCAGCCCCGAATACAGCAACTTCTGCTACTGGCGGGAGCCACTGGCCCCTGTGGACCTCGACACCTTGGCCTGAACGAGCCCTGGCTGCTCCCCAGGACTGTGTGTCCCAGGGCATGGGGGTTGGAAGTTGGATGCTGCAGGGCCAACCCACTGAAGGGGAGGAGGGGGCTGCGGGCTAGTTGTGGCCTCTCCTGTCCCCTGCCTTTGCCAGCTGAGCCATGCTACAGGCCTCAGCATGGCCCTGCCCTGTAGCCATTAAGTGACTGGGTCCTTGCAGCGTTCTCCATACCCTTGATATCTGTCCCTGTCACCCTGGGACCCTGCCTCAACTCCTGATAGGACAGAGACAAGAAGGAAGCCCCTATGAGGTTTGAGACCTGTAAGCCCAGGAAAGGGTTGGTGGCAGCCAACAATCAGGGAAGAAATTTTCCCCCGACTCACTTTGGGGAGTCTGGACCATACCCTCTGACGCTAGACCCTACATAGCCCTGGCCCCTTCCCATAGCTCTGGAGCCAGACATCACTGCTCTCCCACGCTGGTGCCCTGATTATCTCAGCACATCCCCACCCCAGATACTCTAGGGCCCCTCCAACATCTGGGAAGGGGGGATCCCAGGGCAGTGCCAGGGCTGAGGGGGTGTGGCTCCCACTTGGCTTAGTACATACCCAGCTGCCATCCCTGCCCCTCCCCACACCTCTGCTGAGGACACAGCCCCAAACCCTGCCAGGGCAGGTGCCTGGCCTCCCCCAGCCTTTGCCAGTCATTTCACTGCCCGCACAGCTGCTGAGTGAGCTTCTGCCCAAGGAGCAGGGCTGACACCCCACTGCAGCCTTCCCGCCTACTGCCTTTGGGGAACAAATTTCCTTTAGACAGGCTAAAAGCTTTAATCCAGGCCTGCCCTCCCCCAACGGCACCAAAGTGGGGGGCAGAACACCAAATGTCAGGAACCCAGAAGGTGGGGCTGCAGGGACCTGCAAAACACCATGGAAGGGCCCGAGCTGCTGTGGGGAAACTGAGGCTGGGAACCTCAGCAGGGATGGGCCTCTGGGGCGTACGCAGGCCAGACGAACGCTTGTGTCCTCATATTTTCATACCTGAATTTCTCACCACCTTGTGAACATCCGGGCAGGGCTGGGGTTTTCCAAGGATGTTGGAAACTAGGCCTGGAGCCCTTTTCCTCCAGCTGTGGCCTCCTGCCCAGGGTCTGGCCTCATTCAGGCCATGATGTACATGAGGGCCGCCCTTTGGAGAGAGGCCCTAACCTGGGGTGGAGGGAGATCCTCCTCCAAGTGGGAAGGAGAGGCTCAGATGGGGACCAGAGTACCCCAAAAACATCTTTGGGGAGGGGAACGAAAAGGATAAATTACAGTGGGAGGCGTCTCCAAACAGATCACTTGGACCCCATCCTTTCCTCCGGAAATCCATGGCTGCCTAAGCCCTCGCCTTGGGAGAGAATCAAAAGGAATAAAGAGAACTCTCCACTGAGTCCTTGTGTTTCCGTTCTGTCCTGAAGGACCTGTAGGGTGGTGGAAACCTCTGGCCCTTGGTTCAGGAACAGCATCCTTGAAGCTGCCAGGTGGGAGGACAGTGCCAGTGGGCACGACCTTCCTGAAGAAACCAAGCCCAGGTGGCTGAGAAGCCTCTAAGGGCTTGGAGCTGCTGTCCACGGGCGAAGGGAGATGCGGAGAGACTGCTGTCTGAGAACGGACCTGAAGGTCTGCGCAGATGCTAACTGGTGTGTCTGCGGAAGAGCGATTTGCAGACCGTGGATGGTGCGGTCTCTTGGGGCCACCCCGGCCTTCAGGCATGACGTACTGGCCTGGACCGCAGTCCCGAATTGCCCAGCTGGTGCAGCACCAAGCGTGGATGTTGGTGCCTGGGCAGTCAGGTGGAGCCGGACCCACACTGTTCCTTCAAGGCCCTCTGAAATGGCATCCGCGCTGGCCGGGGGAGGCTGGGAGGCACTGCTAGGCAAGGCTGGGCTCTGGGGGAGGGTCCCCAGGGTTGGCGGGATCTGGGGGTTGGCCTGTCCAGCCCACCTAGTCGGCCTGCCCTGCCCGGACCTGCTCGGCCAGCTGGGCCCGGCAGTCCAGCAGGTCATCCCGGAGGCGGGTAATGTCCTTTGCGTGCTGGGCCAGCGTGCGGTTCAGCTGGTCCACGTGGTCCCACAGGCCCTCCCTGGGCCCAAGGGACTCAGCCGCCAAGCTGTCCAGGCCCGCAGCCAGCAGGCCCAGCCTCCCACAGGTACCTTCCACTTGCGCCACCCTCTGGTCAAAGTGACCCACCGCAAGCTGCAGTTCCTGGGCTGTGTCCTGGCAGCGGCTCAGCCTGCCAGCCACACTGGCCACGCCGGCCTTGAGTTGCTCCAGCTGCCCCCGCAGGCTCAGGACCTGCCTGTGTCCGGCCCGAAGCCACGAGCCTTGGCTGCTGACCTGCTCCTGGATGGCGTGGACCTCAGCCTCCACCTTGCGTTCCCGCTCATCCAGGGATGTGTTGGCGGCCAAGAGGGCATCAGAATACTGGCTGACAGAGTCACTGAGGCCCGTGAGCGACTTGCTCACAGAGTTCAGATTGACCTTGAGCAGGGTGATCTCGCCTTGGAGGGAGCTGCCCGCTGCTTCTGCCAGCTGCCCCTGGACCTCAGCCACGGTGCCATTGAGCTTCTGGAGCAGGGCCGCATGGCTGGCCACCTGGCGTAGGAGGGCCTCGCTCCGGCTCTGCCAGGCCTTCACTTCGGCCACGAGATTGTCCAGGATGGCTAGGGTGGTCCTAGGGGTACACGAGGCCTCCAGTGAAACCAGCCGTTGTTCCAGCACTGCCAGCTCCGTCTGCACGAGGGGCCGAGCCGATCTGCCTGCAGGAGCGCTATCGTGGCTCGGCTCCCCAGCCAGCGTCAGCAGGCGTTCCTCCAGCCTCTGCACGCGCTCTTCCAGCGTGGTGTGGAAGCCACGCACACCCCAGCCCCCCTCCTGCATCCCCAGACAGCAGCCCCTGGCTCCACCCTCTGTGCTGTTGACGGTCTCCAAGCCCTCCAGCAGCCCATCCACGCCCCCCTCGAGCATGGCAGCAGAGAGCCGTGTGAGGTCATTCCCGTCGGGGGGGCTGTGGCCCCTTTGGGCCTCGGTCACTGCCTGCAGCTTCCTCTCGAGGCTGTCCACGCGGGTACTGATCAAGGCCAGCTGGCCACAGCAGCTGCCCCTGCCAGCCACGCCCAAGCCCTGCAGCCGGGTACCCAGCTGTGAGAGCTCCCGGCGCAGGGCCAGCTCCCGGCCATCCAGGCTCTGGTGCAGCCTCCGGCTGGCCGCCTGGCCCTCCTCGAACTGCTGCCGCACCTCCTGCACCTGTAGGTCGCACGCATTCTGGACACCCTGCAGCTTCTGCTCGAAGCCATCCAGCAGGTTCCCCCAGAGTCGGTGCAGCCGTCGGTCCACATACTCGTCCAGCAGCGCCAGGGAGGTGAGCGGAGATGGGGGGCTCTCCCGCAGCCGCTGCAGGTGAGCCTCGTGGCCGAGGGCCAGTCCATGCACCTCGTCCAGCAGTTGCACCTTGGTCCGGAGTGTGTTGCTCACCTCTGTCACCTTGCTCAGGATCTCATCCAGAGGAGGAGTGAGTGGTCCTCCAGCTCTGTCTCTGGGGTTCACAAACCCCTCGGGGATGACCCCAAAGCCCACAGGGGCAGCAGGAGCGTTGGGGCCACCAGTCACCCTGTTGGGGTCTTCGTGGCTGGCCACCAGGCCACTGAGGGTACCATATGCTTGTGCCAGGCGCTGGACATCACCCTCCAGGCGTTCCAGCCGTTCACCAAACAGCCCTGGGCCTTTCCTTCCTGGGAAAGAGGAGGAGAGAACCCCAGGGTCATCACTGGCCTGGCTCTCTCAGCTTGTCCTGTTGCCGGGCCACCCAAGAGGTTTTCTGGTCTGAGCCAACCTTGCTGGGTATGGTCCCCCCAGCTGTGGGAGGGGGCTCTAGGGGCTCACCCTCACGTCCAACACGAGATGCACCCTCCCCAGCCCTGATCGGGCTCAGCCAGCTTGTGTCAGTCCCCAGAAACCGATCACCTTGGCGAGGGTCTCCATGGGCAGACTCACCGTGGGGGCTGGAGGCTGCTCTGCTAGAAGGAAGGGGCCTGGGGCCTGGGCCCACCTGCCCCGAGGGAACCTGGGGCTCAGGCTCTGGCTGAGGTGGGGTGGCCGCGTGGTCCGTGAGATGCTCGGGGCAGCCTTCTCCAGCGAGGCCAGGGCAGCAGCGCCAGGCGAGGTCAGTCACTGTCTTGTAGCCCACCTTGTATTTGGGTCTGAGCACTGTGCGGTACCTGGGCCAGGGGCGGGCAGAGGGCAGGGCTCTGTACCTGTGGGCTGAGGCTCCTGCCTCCTGGCGAGTGACCTTGCCCCCTGGCTGGGGTCCAGGGCCACTCCAGACACTGGCAGAAGGTCTAGATGTCTCCCAGCTTCACTACACCACCAGCATTTTTCCTTCTTCTGTGCTTAAGGCGACAGGCGGTGGGGTGGAAGCAGGCCTTGCAGAGGCTCAGAGATGCGTTAGGGGAGGGGGCAGGTAGAAGCCCTACCCCATCTTGTTTGCTTGGGGAAAGGCTAGTGGGAATTTAGCCTCAAGACTCCCAAGACCACTTGGACGCCCTGTGGCTCATACTGCCATCAGAAATTCCACTCTGGCTTTGGGGGTACCTTGAAAACTTTTGACAAAACCCCAGCCCCTCCCTCTGGGTGGATGAGGGGTACAGCACTGGAGCTGGGGCAGGCAGCCCTTCACACTGCCTGGGGGCCACTCCCTACCTGGGGGCCACTTAGTTCTTTCCCCTCCTTCCTGGCCTACTCTGGGAATTCAGCTCTGGTCCTGGAAGCTGGCGGAATGGCACCTCTGATTTTGAGCACAGCGGGGAAGGCCCAGGGGTGCAGGGCAGAGCTCACCATGTGTACTCTCCCCTGTTCAGCCGTGTACCTGTTTACCCACTGACACATGGGAATAAACAGGTCTGTTTTCAGACACATGTTTGAACATCTCCAAGTACATCACACCTGCATGCAACACATCCTCACAGCCCACCTGTCTGGCTGAAGCCCCAGAAGTCTGGCTTCCCTCCTCTCACCCTTGGCCTGCCTTCTCCACGGTCACCACAACCCTCCCTGGGTCTACCCAGGGATCAACCATTGCTGGTGTTGATCCTCTGCTCTCCCCTGTCCCCAGCCCTCCCCCCCCCGCCCCCCCCCCCCCGCCCCGTGCCTCTGCTGCTTCTTCCTTGCCTTGCACTGCTTCTCCCCTGGGAGCCCTCCCCTGGGTCCCCTTGGGGGCTCCAACCAAGCCTGACCTGGCCCCCCGCCGGCCCCCTCCAAATGGCCTGTGTTGGGGCAGGGGTAGGCTCTTTGGAGTCCAAGGAGTTATAACTCTTGTGGAGCTGGCTGCTACCCTCAGCTGAAGGCAGGCCTGGGGCTTATGCCCATGGATCCTGAGTCAGTGGGATGGGGGTGCACTCACGTGACTGTCCCGGGGCACTTGGGCCCCCATCCACACTGCCGGTATTCAGCCTTTATGTAGTTATCCGCTCCCTCCTGTAGGACACAGGTCACATTCCTGTGTACAATGTAGGCACAGAGGGCCCTGCAGGGGGAAATGGCATCCTTGGAATATCTGGCCTGTGCCAGGCCCACTGAGGCTTCTACTCTTCCCCTCCCCCAGCTGTGGGCCTAGGAAGGAGACCAGACTCCCATCTCTCCTCTGCCCCTTATTCTTGTTCCTGGGATCCAGGGCCCTTGGCCTGGGGTCCTGCCCCATTGCTGGTCTCTCCAATCCCAGCCACGCCAGTGGGCTGGTCACTGGGCTAAGTAAGTGCTGTACTGAACCGGGCGCCCAGTGCAGCTGCCTCCCTGCCTGGGGAAGAGGCCCACCCTGGATCCCCCTCAAGAGCCTTGCCACACTCCCCACCCTCCTCCAACTCCTTCACTGGCTCTCAACTCCTCATCTCGGCATTGAAGCTTCTGAGATCCCAACATACTGCCTTTGAGACCACACTTCTCATCTTTCCTCCCGACTGACTCCCACCCTGTAATTTTCCCACTCCTGCCTTTGCTTCTGGTTCCTCCCTCTCAGATCACTTTTTATACCACCTCCTCCAGGAAGCCTGCTCTGATGTGCCCAGGCCTACTAAGTGTCAGCCATGGGCTGGGTACACTCCTCCTATAATACCTCTCAAACTCAGCTAGAGCTCACATTCAGCTAGCACCCCAGGCAGAGGCCCTAACTCACCTGAAGCTACTAAAGACCAGAAGCTGAGGCAGGGGAGGACACAAGGGCTAGGGAGGCTGCTGCCTGGCATAAGCTGACCACCTGTGGACTGCTATTGGGCTCTGGAGCCACAACACGGGCCCAGGACCCAGGAGCCCCCACCAGCTCTGCCGCCCAGCCACGTTGGGCCTCCCAAAGGGTCGCAGGGGTCCAGGCTGAGCACGGGAGGGGTCGAGCCGCCGGATGCACGGCCTCCATCTCCTACCTGGCGGGGCAGGGGAGAGATGAGAGGCCCTGGCACGGGATGGGGGTGGCCCCGCGTGCTCCGCGTCGCGGACCGCCCGCCCTCCCTCCTCTCCCTCCACCTGGTCCACTGCGCCCGGAGTCTGCACACAGAGCAGCTGGAAAATGTTACTTCGCTGGAAAGGTTTCCGCGGGCACTGCCAGTACCCCAGCCGCCGCGCCAGGCCCCCTCGGCTTCTTTTCCCTCGCCAGCCTCGCAGGCCCCCGGAGCGTGGGGCGCCCGCCCGGGCGGGGGCTCGTCCTGGTGTGCCCGGGGCCCCCGCGCGCGCCCGGGGCAGGTGGGAGCCTCGCCCGGGCCCATCCCTCCCGCTTCCCGCCCGCGGAGCGGCCCGCTCTTACTTGTGCGGCCCCGGGCGCAGCCGCGGGCGCCATCCCGTCGTGTAGAGGCTGTAGCGGGAGGCACCGGGCGGCGCGGGCCGCGCGAGGAGCGGGGTGCCCTTGGCCTGCGCCCCCGAGAGAAGCGCCGCGACGGCGCACAGCCAGACCGGCAGGCGGCGGCGACCCATCGCGGCCCCCGGGTCTCCACCTGGCCCCGCGCGGGTGCCCGCCGGGTGTGCGCCCGCCGCCCCTCCGCTCGCCCGCCCGGGTCCCGCCGCCGGTCGCGGCCCCCGGAGCTCGCTGGCCCGGCCGCCTGGCGCTTCGCGGCGGCTGCGTCCCGCCGAGTGGCCGGCGCTGCTCGCGCCTGGGGCCGCCGAGGGGAGGCGGGAGGCGGGCTCTGCGCTGATTAGCATAAACTTGGGGCCGCGTCGCTCTCCTCCGCCGGCCCCCTCTCCGCCGCCGGCCCCCCGCCCCAGCTCGGAGCTGACGCCCGAGGGGCCGCCCGCGAGCGAGAGGTTAAGAAGAGAGCAACCCCGAAGTGGCAGGGGCGCAGGCTGTCGCACCCCGGGAGGCCCCCCAAACACACCCATCACCCATCCGCCACTGTCTCCCGCGTGCACCCGGGCGAGAAGCAGAGCCAGAACCCTGGGGCCGGCCTGGACGCGGGGCCGTCTAAGAACGCCCACCCACTGGACACACTGCTCTTAAAAACCCGTGTGCTCCCGGGAACCGCGGTCCAGGGCTCTGAAGCTGAGATGACCGTGTTTGGGGACGGGCCAGCAACACCTTCGCAGCCACTTCCTTGGAATAGGCCCCAGATCATCCCTGTTGGCTAGCTCTGCCTCCCCGCAGCGTCACTGTCCCAGGGTGACCAGGACATCTGATAACTCTGCCTACCCCTCCCCGGACAACTTAACCCCTCTGTGCTCGAGAACCCTCCACAATCCGTCTGGTGGCCAGGCTGTCCTTCTGGTTTCCTGGTGGAGTGCATCTTATCTCTGTCTCTCTCAGGTCTCTGGCTGCACGGAGTCCTGAACGCCTGTCACCCCTCCAGCCCCGCCAAAGGTGCTCTGCTTCTCCTTGTGCAACTAAAGCTCTTAGCAGGCTGGACTGCAGCACTGGCCCATTTTCAGCGTCTGGTCAAAGAAAACCTTTAGGTCTTTCTCACAAGGAGTTGCTGTTAAGTCAGGCTTCCTCCATATTTCCCTTGTGAAACTGACTCTTGGAACCCAAGAGTTGACCTTTACAGCCACCCTCATTCAATGTCATCTTGTTGGCTTTCTAAGCTGCAAAAAGCCTTTCGAATCCTGCTTCTGTCCTCCAACAGACTGCCGCTTCTTCCTGGCTTGATCTTATCCACACAGATGATCACAGCCACCTGGGTCTTTCCCCAAGACAGGTGTGCAGAAAGCACAGATCTCTGAGGCACACCTGGAGAGGCCTCTCTCCAACCGGACTTTGAGATGTGAATTCACACCCTTTGGGGAAAGCGATGCTATCAGGGGTGCTGGACTAGGGCCGGTGTGAAGCCCACATCTGCACCCCTGCCCTCTCCCAGCCATGCTGGCTTGCGGGTCTTGGAGCAGGGGTGAGGCCGGCGCACACCTGAGCCAAGCAGGCCAATTGTTCTCTCTCCTGGGTTTTGAAATTGAAACGCAGAGGCTGAGGGCGATCCGGCTTCCAGGTGGAGACTCTATTTGTTTCCTAGGGCTGCTGTAACAAATTACTACAAATATAGTGGCTTCAAACAACAGAAATTTATTCTTCCACAATCCTAGAGGCTAGAAGTCTGAAATCAAGGTGTCAGCAGGGCCACAGGGAAGATTCCTTCCTGGTCTCTTGTAGCTTCTGGTGGTTTCTGGCATCCTTGGCACTCTTTGGCTTGTAGCTGCATCTCCCAATATCTGTTTCTGTCTTTACGTGGCCTTCTCTCTTGTCTCTGCATGGCCTTCTTCACAAGGCCCTCGTCTCTGTGTCTCTGGGTCCTCTCCTCCTACGAGGTCACCTGTCATTGAATTTAGGTCCCAGTCTAATCCAGTCTGACCTCATCTTAAGTAATTACATCTTCAGAGACCCTATTTCCAAATAAGGTCCTATTCTAAGGTTCTAGGTGGACATGAATTTTGCGGGAACGCCATTCAACCCGCTACAGGGTCCCTGAAGGGTAGTGAGAGGACAGGCCAGGGCACCCTGTAGCCATAGCTCCGTGGGAGTTATGGGGAAGCTGAGGAAGAGAGCTTGCAGGAGGAGAATGGGGCAGAGTGGAGGGGCTATGTACTCAGGGAGAAGTACGGTGAGTTGCCATTTGGTGACTGGCTTCCTCTGTCTGCCTCCAATAACCCACTTCACTTGAGCTCCAGTGGGTTTCTGATCCCAGCAAATGATGCCTAAGACAGTCTTCATCCTCCACCACAAATCCACCACCCAATGTGCTCCAGACTTTAACAAAGACGTCCATCTCACTGGGCAAGATACACAGGATGCATAACATGATCTTGATCTTGGAGCCACTGAATTTCTACTTCTCAGAAAGTGAGAGACATCTGAGTGGAAGATGAGCGGAGCCCGGCTCTTCCCCCTAGGCTGGGTTCTGACCGCCTGGCAGCACTGCCCATCCGGCTCTGGAAAAAACTCCCCACCTCCCTGCCCCAGAGCTCTGATCCTTTTCCAAGGGGTCCCACCCCTTCCTCTCACTCCCTTCCTCAACCCAGATGTGGGACCCACAACTCAGAGGGAGGAGGCTGGGCCTTGTCTGAACTTGGAAAAGCCCACATAACAAAGGGCCGAAAGGACAGATGGACCCCCTCTTCCCCCTTCCCCAGGTGGTTGACATCAAACACCATGCTCCCTCTCTAATTGGAACAGTTTCGGGAGCCAGCACTGGGGCCACATCCTGGTAGGGGAGGAGGACATGGGTGGAGGAGATGCTTGGGTTCTTGGCTGTATCCAGCCAGCGGCTGAGGTTCCCCCCCTCCTCCCCCCGCAGATGATGAGGCTACTTTGCATCTGCCAGACAGGAAGCCTAGGGAGGCCAGAGGCAAGGGAGGAAGACAGATGGTCGTGTCCTCCCCCCGCTCGGGCTGGAGTTTCCACACCTGGATGGAGGTGGGCTGAGGGGCCACACACAGGATCAGGCTTTCTGTTCCCAGGGACGTGCACAGCCATATCCAGACACATCCTGTCTACCCCAGTCCACTTCCAGACACGTGCAGAAGCAGATTTTCCCAACTTTCATTAGCCACTGGTGACAGATGTGCCACCTCTCTCTTCAGGAAAAAAATGGAGGATGCCATCAGGATGACAAGATAAACCTGGACAGGAATGAGTGTAGTCTTGCATTGAGGGTTCAGGGGGGCGAGCGTAAGTGGGCACCTCTGCCAGACTCTGGAGCTTCCTTCCTTCTTCCACAGCCTCCCTGGGGCAGAAGGAAGAACTGTGTCCTAAGGGCAGAGAAGACGAGAGACTGGATCCCAGGAAGCTGCAGTGAGACAGATGGTGAGTTCACACATAGCTCCTGTGGAGCCTGGCATCCCATTGCCTGCCTCCATGCACTTCTCAGAATCCGAGGCGGTTCCTCTCCCCTCTCTGGGCTCCATCCACCTGCCTCAGGATGTGCTCTCCTTTTTCATTGAGGCCCCACCACATAAGATCACTGAGAGCCTCACAAAATTTTCTGGAATGTAGCTCCCCTGAAAGAGACAGAAATAGCACTGAAACTGCTGACTTTCTGGCACAAGCCCTTCCCATCGCAGATGAGCCCCTGCCACTGGGAGAAGCACGCCTCCCCCTTCCCCAAGCCACCTGTGCAGCTTGGCCTTCCTGCACGTGAGGCGCCTTTGGAAGTGCTGTGTAGCAAGGCTCTACCCGGGCCCACTCTCTCCTCAACAGAAACATTAGCATGCTCAAAGCCCAGCTGCCGTTTTGATTACACCCGCACCTTCAAAAGAGGTCACCGTCAAATAAATCCACATGCGTTTCAGAGCAGGAGTTTGGAGTGACCCCTTCCAGCTGGGCAGAAGCATGGCCTCTCTGGGACCTGGAGTGGGTAGTTATGCAGCCCCAAGGTGAGGGCCTGAGAGAGAGTCCAGAAATCAGGGAAATTGGACTCAGTAACGCCCGGGTGATGGACTTATTAGAGTTGCTTAGAAGCAACTTAAAAATTGTGCGGCTGGGCTTCCCTGGTGGCGCAGTGGTTGAGAATCTGCCTGCTAATGCAGGGGACACGGGTTCGAGCCCTGGTCTGGGAGGATCCCATATGCCGCGGAGCAACTAGGCCCGTGAGCCACAACTACTGAGCCTGTGTGTCTGGAGCCTGTGCTCCGCAACAAGAGAGGCCGCGATAGTCAGAGGCCCGCGCACGGCGATGAAGAGCGGTCCCCGCTTGCCACAACAAGAGAAAGCCCTCGCACAGAAACGAAGGCCCAACACAGCAAAAATAAATAAATAAATGACTAAATTCCTACCCCCAACATCTTCTTTTAAAAAAAAATTGTGCAGTGCTGACGGGTCCTCAGCATGGACACATGCAAACCAGATGCGATCATTATGCAAATAATATGCAAAATACATGTGTGGGCCTCCCGACCATTGCAAATGCCAGATGTGGCCCTTGGGGATCCTGGGTTTAGCTGAGCCAGGCTGTGGGGCTGAGAGATGACCCGGGACTAGCCTCTGTGGTGGGCAGGAGGGGCTCAGCTCTGAGGCCTTTCACACACTGATGGAAGGAACCAGACGGGGAGTCAATCAGACCTCCAATCACAAGTCCCGTGACCTTCATGGAGGCACTTCACCCCTCTGAGCCTCTGTCTTCTCATCTGTAAAATGGTCGACTACGGGGACTAATTGAGAACATTGGCTAAAGGCCCCATCTGCACAGCCAGGCACATAAGAGACACCTTTCACTCACTGAAATGCAGGACCTCCAAGGACAACATCACAGCTGTGGGCTTGGGGAAGGTCAGGGTTGGATGGGTCAAGAATCCACATACTCCTCGTTCATTCAGAATCTGTGAGAGGTCCCACTTGACAGGGGGTGTGGTGGATGCTGGTGGTACCCTGCCAGGCCCCCTGTCCCTGGCCATAGCACTCACAATCCCCACCCCCCACGCCCATTGCTAATGCCTAATGCCCACAGCTGCCCCTCCTGCAGATTGCTATTGGCTAATGAGCACCGCCTCCCCTGGGAAGTTCCAAACCCTCCCATCCCACAGCCAGTGACTGCCTGATACAGGGATATGACGGGCTGGCCTCCTCACCTCAAGGGGACAGTCCAGCCGTGTGGTTATATCCCAGAGCACCCCTGCCCCCCCAATCAGGCCACATCTAGACTCCACCTGGGATCCCCTTCTTGCTCTGCCCCTTCCCTCTCCTGCTTCCCTCCCTCCCTCCCTCCCTCCCATATGCATTTCTCCTGGGAGGCCTCCCTTCATAAATCTCATGTTCCTGAATCCCTATTTCCAGCTGTGCTTCTGGGAAACCCAACCCAACACAGGGAGACAGCCCTGCAATCAGAGAGGGATAAGGAATGTGATACTCATTATGTCAAGCACCACAGGGAGGTATGGGATCGCAGAGGAAGAAGCGACCAGAGTTGGGAGAAAGGATCAGAGACATCTCCACAGACAGCCACCACCAGAGATCAACTGTGGGGAGAAAGCATCCAGGTGGCGGGCGCAGCATGTGCAAGGCCTGGGGGCAGGAGACGGCCTGTGGGTTTGGGGAGCCCAGCAGAGCTCCAGTGGGGGGCCCGGCCCCAAGAGAGACTGGCAGGCGCCAGAAAAGAGGGGCCTTGAATCCCCCCCAAAGAGTCTGGACTTTACGGCAGGGGAACGACACATACAGGACTGCCTCCAAAAATGTCCCTTGGCTACCACTGCTCTGAGCAGGCAGGGTGCCAGGGAGGCAGCGCCTGCAACATTCAACCACCAGGCTGACAGGGATGGGGAGGGGGATTGGGTGGGGGGAGTGGGGGGAACGGGGTGAATCCCAAAGGCTTTCAGGACAGAGAGCTGACAGGCCTTGTTGCAGTCTGCGGGTGTGGGGAGGATTCTGGAAGGCGCCAGGCAGACCAAACGTCAGACGGCACGTTAGGGTGGGGCTGGGTGACCACGTGTGGTCAAGCGTGGGGAGAGAGGAGGGTGTCATGAGCCGTACGGGGCAGGGGTCTGCATTCCGCGTGCGGCCACAGGGCAGCCACAGCCAGGCTGTCCTGAGCAGGAGGCCTCGGTGAAGGTGGGCGCCGATGGGAGTGGATGGCAAGCTGGCCTGCTTCCAGCAGGCGGCCCGGGAGCTGCTCCCGCTGGCGGGGTGGATGCAAGGCCCTGGGAAGACTGGCCTGCTTTCCTCTCTCTCCTATTCATGGACACCAGAGTAAAAACCACATGGGATTACCACTGCGTACAGAGGAGGCAGGCATGGGATGGGCGGGTGCAGAGCAGCTGAGCCAGGCCGGGGGAGGAAGGGGTGGTCGTTGCCATGGAAAACTCACGCTTGGGTAGGCAGAACCTGACCTCTACCCAGACACTGCCCTGACCTCAGACCTGCTCTGTCTTAATTCCTAACGCAGGGACCTCTGCTGTGCACTGGCTCCCTGCTGCAAGCACAGACAGGTGGGCCCCAGGCTCTGTGCTCAAGGCACCTGGGACTGGGAGGCAGAGGTGGCTGAGAGTCGGGAGAAGCCTGGGGTTGGTGGGGAGGTCAGGAGAGGGACCTGGGGAGGGGGAGGGGCAAGAGAATCCCTGGTGGGGCGTGAGCTCCAATGAGAGTGGGGCTCTCTGGAGGGGATGTTTCTGGGATGGGGAGGGCCGTTTTCAGGCTGAGGACTTGGGGGTGGTGCACAGAGATGCTTGGTCTTCACCCTGTGAATCCAACTCACCTGCCACTTCCCATGTGCCACGGTCATTGTCTTTCTGCATCGAGCTGCCCTCCCAAGAGATAGTCCGTGATGCAGGCGCCACCTCCTGCCTGTGTTTGCTGAGTGGATGAACTGTGGGTCCCTCTGTAGCCATAAGGGTACAGTGGGGAAGGTGGTGGTCCAGGCAAGAGATGCTGAGGATAAGAGAGGACAGGCATTTGGAGGGAGAGTTACCAGGCTTCCAAGAGCTGGGTCAGGGCCAAGGTCAGAGTCATGGGCCAGCACCACTGCGAGGTCCCAGGCTCTGTCTCCCTGCCCGTTTCATACTTAGTGCTAGACAGTACATCTGGCAACCATTCAAAGGGCTTCCAGCTAGGGTCTGACCTCTCTGACCCCCAGCCAGAGCGGCCCACACACCTGCTCTTGCCACCCACCATGTGACCAATGGGGCCTTCCCCAGGTTGAGCCTCCGCAGCCAGGGGCTCCCACATTCCTGGCTGCACTGATGTTGGCCGGCAGCCCCAGTTCCTTTGGGAAAGGCCAGGCAGAAGGCTCCCACGGTGGGACTTTATCCCTCCCTCCCCTCCGCCGTCCGGGGGCTGTGCTGGGATTAGGGCACCCTCCTCCCCTGCTGCGTCTCATCGCTGCCCATGTGGTCCAACCACTACTGAGTGCGTCTGCAATTGCAGGCCCCTTCCCTCACACCTCCTCCTCCCATGCCTCCCTCTGTCCCCCTCAGCTACCGGCCATGGAGTCCCCGGGTGGGTGATGGAAGGGGGACAGGGCAGCAGGCTGTGCTGGCACCAAGGGCGCAGAGGCCAGAACCGCTGCATGCAGTCAAGGTGGAAGGGAGGGACCTCCCTGGTGGCGCAGTGGTTGAGAGTCCGCCTGCCGATGCAGGGGATGTGGGTTCGTGCCACGGTCCAGGAAGATCCCACATGCCGCGGAGCAGCTGGGCCCATGAGCCATGGCCGCTGAGCCTGCGCGTCCGGAGCCTGTGCTCCGCAACGGGAGAGGCCACAACAGTGAGAGGCTCGCGTACCGCAAAAAAAAAAAAGAATCCGCCTGCCAATGCAGGGGACACGGGTTCAATCCTTGGTCCGGGAATATCCCACATGCCGCGGAGCAACTAAGCCCGTGAGCCACAACTACTGAGCCCACGTGCCTAAAGCCCGTGCTCTGTAAGGAGAAGCCACTGCAATGAGAAGCCCGCGCACCTCAATGAAGAGTCGCCCCCGCTCGCCACAACTAGAGAAAGCCCGCGCGCAGCAACGAAGACCCAACGCAGACAAAAATAAATTTTAAAATAAATGGATGGAAGAGCGTGGAAAGCGTCCGGGAGGGTTAGGAGAACAGGGAGCCTCAGTGACTTTTGAGGGGCTCCAGGAGGACTCCAGTTTTCTGGCTTGGGGGTCTTTTTTGCTGTGACAAGGGCAGAGAGGAGACAAAAGTGTGGAGGGCAGTCACCTTGACTTGGAGGTGCCTGCAGGTGCCCTGGAGGAGTTAGGTGTCCTGTTTGTCCATTGCTCCTTCCCAGCTGAGGTGGGGGGCTGTGTGCCCCTAGGGCAAGATCAGAGCCCCCCCATACACACCATCCCACATGGATGGTGGCCAATTAGTGGTCCTGGGGACCTCACTCCTCCCAGATACTGGGGGGGAGGGCACCAGGTCAGAGGTCGTGAGGGTTCCTTCTACCTGGGCAGCTGGCTGAGGCCCCGAGCCGCCCTTTGTTCCACAGAGCTGGCACCTCCCAGGCAAGTGCTCTACCACCACCCACCCTTTCTGCTTCGGGTCACTGTGTCCCCATCCTTTCCCCTCTCCCCACTCTCCCCCCGAGTCTCTCCCTCCCTCTCTCCTCCCCAGACTTCCTTCTCCTTTTCCCATAATAAGGAAGAGCCATGATTGCCCATCATATCCAGAACCCAAATCGTCAGCAACAGAAAAAGTGGTTTCCCCCACCTGGAGGGCTCTGACTTTAGACACCCAAGGTCCAGGCGGGTGGCATTCCCAGGAGGAGGTAGGAGATGGCTACACTCTGTCCTGGGGAGGGGCACCCTCCCCGGAAGGGGCTGATGGCTCCTAATACAGGGGGAAATGAAGACTTCCCTCCAACCCCCACAAAAAAGTTTTCATAACAAAAACAAATTGAAGGTTCATAACCTGCCTGATCTGGTTGGTCCAAAATTGGAGAGAAGTTAACTATTGGCAAAAGTTAAGACCATGGGAATGAAGAGATCCCTCTCCAAAGGAGTCTGTGTGGTGTGAAAAGAAAGCTGGGACGTTTAAGGTAAAAACCGAGGAACAAGAGTCAGTGAAGGAGATAAGAAAGATGAGGTCAGGGCTTCCCTGGTGGCGCAGTGGTTGACAGTCCGCCTGCCGATGCGGGGGACACGGGTTCGTGCCCCGGTCCGGGAAGATCCCACATGCCGCGGAGCAGCTGGGCCCGTGAGCCACGGCCCCTGAGCCTGCGCGTCCGGAGCCTGTGCTCCGCAACGGGAGGGGCCACAACAGTGAGAGGCCTGCGTACCGCAAAAAAAAAAAAAAAAAAAAAAAAGGAAAGATGAGGTCAGAGGAGCAGAAGGAACTTGAAAGTGGGAAGTGGGGAGAGATGCCAGCTGAGACCAGGAGGGGAGACATTTTCAGAAGGAGACTCAGAATAGCAACAAGTGAGGGCTTGGATTTCCTGACCAAACGAGAGGGCAGTGGGGCCCTTGGCCTGGACCAAGCTGGGCTGAAACAGGATGAAGGGGTGAGGAGTGGAGACGGTGCCTGTGGGGGAAGGAGCCAGGTAGAGGGAGAGGTTGGAGGCCCAGAGGAAGGGGAGCGAGGCCCCCAAAGGGACAGGACCCAGGCCCAAGGAAGAGGATGGAAGAGGAGGGCCAGGGGGGTGCGGGAAGCAGGGCACCTGCAGGTGCAGCGGGGAGAGGCGGAGGGGCTCCCTGTGCTAAATGGCAGCTGAGGTTCTCCCCCTGGATTTGGGGTGAGGATGGAGGAATGTTTAGGCAGGGCCAACGAGAAGTGCAGGTTTGAGGAAGGGTGGCAAAGAAAGGGCCCTGGAGAGTCTGGATCACAGGGTGTGCAGTGGCCGCCAGGCCCCAGTGACTTTCCACCGACCTCAGCCCTCCACAGCTGGAGGGCGGGGCCCAAACCGAGGCTCATAGGGCTTATCCCGGGCTGTGAGTGCAGATCTGGGGAGGAGGGACCTGAGGGCCTAAAGGTTGGGTGCTCCCTCACCCAGGTTCCCAGAGGAAAACAAATTTAGAATCAGCAGAAACATGACAGGGCCTTCAAAAAGTACCTGAAACCAGGTGTGTAAATTAGTAAACACGGCTTTGCTATATGTTTTGTGGCAATGTTAAAAAAAACCCCCAAAAACCCCACAGGTTTTCAACTTGAAAGAAAAGAAAAAACAAAGGAAAATAGGAATGTTTGGGAACAACCCAACTGGTGCTGGCATTTCCGGGGCCCTTCCTACCTGGCTGGTGTCATCAGCCTGCCCACCCGCCTGGCCTGCCTAGCTCTGTGCTTGCAAACATTTTTCATTCTTCTTCACTTTTTGACATCTTAACCAACGTTGGCTGTGGTTTCTTTCTTGGTAATTGTGATTATTTTAAGTGCAGTCTGTTGTCATTTTCCACCAAGGATCTAGAGGCTATCCAGGGAGTTAAGTGATGGTACAGAGTTTTCCAGAATCCTGAACACCTAGCACCCAAATCGAGTGATTGATACCATTCCAAGCCAAGTGTCACTTACTTAGTGAAGGTAAACACGGGTTAATATAGCCTGTCAAAAAAATCCACAAGTTTTGTGCAAACTTCAGGATTTTTAAATCTTGGAAATCGGAAAGATTTAGCATTTTGTGTTTGCCAGTTTTCTGTCATAAAAAAGTCAATCTTGAAGAAGCTAAAATATTTACCAGGAAAAGACCGTGCCTTGTCTTTTTCTGACAGTGTACTTTTGGAGTTCTTGGAGATCAGAATAAGAACTAAAGGAGAAGAAATGTTTTGATCATTGAGGAGGAGTGCCAGTTTCTACAAAAGTGTGCAAATTCTAAATAAACTGCTGGGAAAACTAAAAACTGAAATGGTACAGGGTTTGTGATAATCAAATTTCCCCAGTAAAAAAAAATGAGTATTGAACCCTGGAGTGGGTCCATGGAGAGTCCTTGTCTTATTCTCTCTCTTGTAGTGTGTGTTTAGAAGTTTCCATAATAAAATATATTTTTTTTAATTAAAAAAAAAGGAACAACTGACAATAGATGCGGGTCTTTCCTCTTTTGCTTTCTCATTTTGGAAGCTTTACTGTATGTTGCCTTCCACGGTCCTGACCTTTCCTTTTCTGGTTTTCATAAAATACAAACCAACCAACCAACAAAAAAAACCACTTTCTATTATATGTCAACAAAGCACCAATCAATTCCTCCCACCCAGGGTCTCTTTTTTCCTTCTTCCTTCTCCCCCACCCAATAAGAAATATTTTAAATGCTTTTGCTGGCCCTTTCCCGCCTCCTCAACTCCTACCTTTTGCCAAGGTAATCCAGCACTTTCAGTTGTAGGTTAGCAATGGGTCTTATTGCATCTCTCTTCTGTTTTGTTTTGTTTCGTTTTTTAACTTATTTAGTGCTTATATTACAAAGTCCATCTCATCTGTCATTATCCATTTGGAGCTAGCTATACATAAATTGGTAGCTTCTCAGCTACCATGGATGGTTTCCTCTTTTCTTCACCTCATCTCCAAACTGACTCTTTTATTACCTGATTAGATTCCTTTGTCAGGCATTTTCCGCGGGGTCCAGGGAGAGTCTCTGGACCTTTGAGCATCTTCCATCCCAGGTATGTAAAGGGCACCTTGGCTGGTGCAGGATGCTTTTCTCTTTTCTAACTTTAAAAATGTGTGGTTCCAGGGCGATTCTCTTAACTTGTCCTCTCATTCGGGAAGCTCATAGAGTTTTCCCTTTAATCATGGAATTCAGGAATCTTCCCAGGCTATGCCTAGATGTCTGATTTTTTCCATCATTCCTGCCTGGAACTCCACGAGCCCTTTCAAACCCAAGTCTGTCTTCAAACCACGGAAAAATTTCTTCCTCGTTTTAAAATTATGGTTTCTCCTCCATGTGTTGCTTTTTTCCTTCTAGGCTTTGTATTATTCCCATATGATGTCTCTTGGGTCTCTCTCCTCCTAGGCTCTGGGTTTTTTTTTTTTTTTTTTTTTTTTTTTTCGGTACGCAGGCCTCTCACTGCTGCGGCCTCTCCCGTTGCGGAGCACAGGCTCCGGACGCGCAGGCCCAGCGGCCATGGCTCACGGGCCCAGCCACTCCGCGGCACGTGGGATCCTCCCGGACCGGGGCACGAACCCGCGTCCCCTGCATCGGCAGGCGGACTCCCAACCACTGCGCCACCAGGGAAGCCCGGCTCTGGGTTTTTCCCTGCATGCTTTCTGTTTGCTATTTTTGCTTTGTGTTTTGCATTCTCTCTTCCACTTGGTTTCCCAGGTCTTCATCCTCTCCTCCAACTTGTTTTAAATTTAAAATCATGTTTCCTACTTCAAGAAAGTATTTTCTTTCACATCTGATTTTTTTTTAATGCTCTTATTGTTTTTTCTTTTCCATGTTGCTGTGCAGGTTGTGGTTTGACTCCTGTGATTCTGAGCAAATTGCAGGCTCTTACTCCCGGCTGTTGGTTTCCTTCGGGTGCCTATTTCCCCTTTGTCTTTGTTTTTCTCCCCAAACTTCAATATAAAATTTATTAAGTTCCACATTTTCCCCAGCTTTACTGAGATAGAATTGACAGATAGAAACTGTATATACTTAAGGTATACAGCGTGACGTTTTGATGTATGTATACACTGTAAAATGATTACCACAGTCAAGCTAATTAATCCATCCATCACCTCACACAGTTTTTTTGGTGGTGGTGAGAACACTTACGAGCAACTCTCTTAGTGAATTTCAAGTACGGAATACAGTATTATTCATTATAGTCATACACTGTCATTCGATCTCCAGAACTGATTCATCCTGTGTAACCGAAACTTTGCACCCCTCCACCAACATCTCCCCCCTACCCCCCAGCCCATGGCAACCACCATTCTATTCTCTGCTTTACTGAGTTCAACATTTTTAGATTCCACATGTAAGTGAGATCACACTGTATTTGTCCTTCTCCGTCTGGCTCGTGTCACTTAGCGTCATACCCACCAGGTTCAGCCAAGTCTCAAACGGCAGGATTTCCTTCTTCTTAAAGGCTGAGTAATATTCCATGGTATGAACAGACCTCATTTTCTTTATCCATTCATCTGAAATGATCCCAAGCATCTTTTCTGACCATAATGGAATGAAACTAGAAATCAGTAACAGTAAGAAAACAAAAATTCACTTATACGTGGAAACTGAACAACACACTCTTGAACAACTATTGGGTCAAGCAGGGAATTTTAAAAAAATATCCTGAGACAAACAAAACTGAAAACACAACATACCAAAACGTACGAGACGCTGCAAATGCAGTACCAAGAGGGAAGTTTATCCCCTTGCCTTGTTGCAGCTCTAATCACCCCCAGGGCTCAGGTCCAACAGACAGGCTGGCTGTGCCTTGTGATGCCCCAGAAGGGACTGCTCTGTGTCCCCAGGGACAGGGAGGGATTCCGCAGGTCCTCCCAGGAGCACCCAAAGCTGCCGGCCCCGGCTCTCTGGTGGATCCAAGCCCTCTCCCGGAACCAAGCAGACCTGATTCTCACCCAAGGCTGTCTCTGCTGTGGGTCCCTACTGTCCAGCCCGCAGGGAGCCAGCTCTCTTGGCCAGGCCTGGCTGCTGACTGACCTTGAGCTCTGCTGTAGTAGCACTTTTGGAGTTGGGAAGGAGGGCGGTCCTAATCCAGGAGGTTTAATTAAAGAGAGGTTCTCAAAAAAAAAAAAAAAAGAGAGGTTCTCGGGTTTCATGGCTGTTGAAGAGATGACTGGGATCAATCATCTCGTGCAGCGTTATAAAAATATATCAGAAAAAGAAAAAGCAACCAAATGGAATTGACTTGAATAAAATGCACTACTAGGTCTATGAGAGGACATCTGAATGTGTGGATACTGAGTGGTATGGAAATGCGACAGGCTGGGACCTGGGACCCTTTGCTGGGACGTGGGCCCCTTTGCAGCAGTGCGTGCACCTGGACACACCTCTCCTCCAGCAACAAAATACGAAGAAGCTGTTCGGGACTAAAAATAACTGCGTGCATGAGCAGTTGGGGCAAATTCTGGACCTAAAAGATACAAAGAGACCAAAAAACCCAACTGCCAATTTTGAAGAGCCCGGGAGCAAAAACAGCGTGTCAGGAGCAAAAGCAGGGTACTGCGCATGCCCTCTGCACACACCACCCTCTAAGGGGTGGGCGAAACACCAAAGCCACCCCTCTGGCGCGACCCCTGGATACACCCCTACCCTCACCCCGTATAAGAAATAAGCTTGCCTCCCCTCAGGAGGAGAACAAGCAAGGGAACCTGTTGATTGCTCTCCCATCTGCTGCAGCAGGGGCCCCAACAAAGCCTTGCATGAATTTCTTGTCTGGCCTCTAGTCAATTTCTATCGATTGGGGAAGGCCAAGAAACCTGGCTGGTAGCAGAAAGTCTGCGGGGTTTCTGTACATCTTTGGGGTCTGGTGATAGTGAAGTTTTGTGAGGAAAGGAAAGGCTGTCAGATGCTCTCAGTTCTGTTTTTGGCATAGCATGATGTACCTACCAAAAGAGTTTTGCAAACCTTTGGAAGCAGGGTGCTCATGAAACGTGCAGGAGGAACGCGATTTCTTAAACACACCTGCAGCGGTGATGGGTGACGGACAACGCTGAGACCCCATGAGGACGTAGGAAGTTGTAGTAAATGATCCTTCTCATCCTGCAGGTAATCGGTGGGTCCAATTGACAGCCCTGTTTCCAAATCCGAATGTATCTTTTTTATTTTAAATTCCTTTACCACATGGTAAGCTCCCAGGAATTTTTTCTCAAGAGCTTCAAAGTGAAACTATAGATATTTTCTTTGTCTTTAAAAGCCAGAAAAGATCATCTGAGAGGAATTACGAACATTTCAAAACCACTTGGGGCAGAGTGGATAAATTACACCAAAAAAATAATTCCTAAGGACTTTAAAGTTGAAAAATAAATTTTTTTTCAGGAGGAAAAAGAACTTCGGAAATAAAATAAAATGACAGCCATTTGGATTATGTATTTCTCCTGCTGGGTCAGAAGGAAAATATTCAATTAAAATCTATTATAAAAGATGGGTTTCTAGATTATCAGATTTAAACTTGCACTTCCCTAGAAAAAATCATGACCAAGTGAAACAAATTTTTGAACTGCCCCATTCAGACAGAACAAAATAAGAAATAGAAATGGCCAAACATGTGTAAGACTTGCGCATACTGGAAGCACTTTTTGGATCCCAGAATTCAGAGTGCGTTTTATGAAACTCTGAAAGCATCACTTCTGTGGTGATTGCATCAGCCTAATCGACCTCAGCAGCTTGTTGATTTGACATTGATATGGTCTTCACCACCCTGCTCCTGGGTCTCAGCTATTATATGTGTCAGTGCAGGAAGCTCATTGTCTACCCTTTGTGGCCCAGAAATCTACTTTTGCTGCCCTATCACGAGAGAGTTCTGGCTCTGACGGCTGCTGAGTGGGACAAATCACAACAGGGAAACACTTCCTAAGTCCTTAGTCTTTCCAGCCACTGGGAACACCCTGAACTCATTAGTTCATTCAGTCTTCAAGCAACCCTTAGGGATGGGATCATTGGCCTCTTTTCTTGGGTGAGTAAAATGAGGCTCAGTGATTTGCCCAAGGTCACACAGCAAGTAAGACTCAAACCCGAAGCTCCCGACACCAAAACCAGTGTCATTAACCAAACAGGTAAACTGCATTCTGGATGGGCTCATCCGCACTCACTGAGATAAAAATGATGCACTACTTCTTTAATCTCATCTCTAAGAACTTTTCACTTCAGGAAGTATAATGTGTTTTATATACATTTCAGGATGATTAGACTTTAGAACTATTCTAAAGCTCCCTTCTGAGTAGGGCTAGCTGTGGAACGTCTTCTCTGTTGCTGGGATGACATAAAGAACATACAATAGGGCTTCCCTGGTGGTTGAGAGTCCGCCTGCCGATGCAGGGGACACGGGTTCGTGCCCCGGTCCGGGAAGATCCCACATGCCGCGGAGCGGCTGGGCCCGTGAGCCATGGCCGCTGAGCCTGCGCGTCCGGAGCCTGTGCTCTGCAACGGGAGAGGCCACAATAGTGGGAGGCCTGCGTACAGCAAAACAAAACAAAAAAACATACAATAGAGAGAAACGTTATAAAACAATTCTTCTGTCATTAAAAAATAAATTGCCCTGGCTAAACGAACTAGAATGTTTATATAATGGAATACTACTCAGCAACGAAAAGGAAAACAGTACTTACTCATGTAGCAACATAGATGAATCCCAAAGGCCTTATGCTGGGTAAAATCAGGCAGACACAAAAGAATACATAGTGCATGAAATTCTAGAAAAGGCAAAGCTGATGTATTAGCTTGCTAGGACTGCCACAGGCTAGGAGGCTTAAACAACAGAAATTTATTTTCTTACAGTTCTGGAGGCTAGAAGTCCAAGATCAAGGTTTGGGCAGGGTTGGTTCCCTCTGAGGCCTCTCTCCTTGGCTTGTAGATGGCCATCTTCTCCCTGTGTCCTCATGTGGTCTTTCTTCCGTTCATGTGCATACGTGTGTCTTGATATCTTCTTCTAAGGACACCAGTTATACTGGATCAGGGCCCACCCATATGACCTCATTTTACCTTCATCACCTCTTTAAAGGTCCTACCTCCAAATACAGCCACATTCTGAGGTCCTGGGGCTAGGGCTTCAACATATGAATTTTGGGAAAACACAGTTCAGCCCACAACACCTAATCTACGGTGAGAATAACCTGCACAGTGGTTGTCTCTGGGAGGAGTGACGCATGGGGCTTGACTGGGCAGGGCCATGGTGAACGTTCTGGGGCTGATGGTGAATTATCTATGGTAATTGGGTTACACAGGTATTTGCGTTTGTCAGACTTGCTGGAATCTTACACTTCAGACTTGTTCATTTCATTGAATGTCAGTTTCACCTCAAAGAAAACCAAAAACAAATATTGATTTCTAGTTAATGATATGCAAGCATAGTGTTTAGAGGAATAGTATAGTGGTACCTGTAGATTGCTTTAGAATTGACTGATGAGTAAATAGATGGAAAGATACAGCAGTGTGTTAACAACTGCAGAATCTAGGTGGTGGTTTCATGTGGGTGTTCATGTACAGTTCTTTCAACTTTTCTGTATGTTTGAAATTTTTCATCACAAAATATTGGGGAAAAAATATTAAAAGAATAAAATTTCCACTTGAAAATATTAGCCAGACGTTTCTCATAAAGCATCCTCATTGCTAGATCAAGGTCCACTCATGGAGGGACCTACCACAGCCCCATGCCATCATTTGTGGATGAATACCCCCTCAATATTTTAGCCCCAGCCCGCCTGGTCCAAGGAGGAAGGGGAGGACAACAATCCAGGGAGAGGCCTGAGGGTGCTCGGGAGTTCCGGAGACTAGCTTAGGTGTTCAGGCTCTGTGTCCAAGGAAACAGAGGTGCAGAGTTGTTAAAGCATGGCTGTTTAGCACCCAGGGCAGTCCATGATCTGTTTTCTTGAGCCATCATGGAGAAATCAGGCTTGGGGCGGGGTGTTAGGGTGGGCATGTGAATGATACGGAGTTAGCAGCACATAGTAGGTACACAAGTGCTGAATAAATATTTGAATGAAATTGGAAAGAAGCATTCCAAGGCCGCAGCCCTCAGGAGATGGTGAAGCTGCCGGGCCGGTGGGGCGGAGTCTGTCCCCGCCTCTTCCCCGGGCCCACCCCTGGCCTGGCCTGAGATACCTTGAGAAACGGGCCCAGGAGGAGCCGCCTGGCCGGTAGGTTCCTGGACAGCCAGGGTGAGGGCTCCTTGCCACATTCTTAGGAGAGAGCACATCCAAAACAATTTCTTTTTCTAAAAGCTCGGCGTTAACGGGTTCCAGATGTCTGTTTGTTATATAATGGGGTTTGTTTTAATAGCATCAACTTCCAGATGTGCAGCCTGGAATCAAGAAGCCCATTGGCCCCCGGAGGACACTGAGAGCCAAGCGGAGAGCTGCCCGGGGGAGAGAGGCAGACGTACGTGCAGGACCAGGCATGGGAGAGGAGCTGGCGGTGCCTCCCGCTGCCCACTGGGCCACTCACCTGCCCGGCAGCTGTGCCCCGACTGAGGGTGGGGTGGGGAGCATGATCCAGCCTCCTACTGGTCAGCCCTGACTCTGAAGAGGGGCCCCCGGGGAACAGTCACAGAAAGGCGGCCTGCGGGAGCATGTGCTTGGGAATCCGAGTCACACCAGTGCTGCCGGGTGACCTTGGTTATGTCTCTTGGCCTTGCTTAGCCTCACTGTCCGCGGAGGTGAAGTTGATTAACACCATCCCATCATGAGGGGTCACTGTGGAGACTGAAGCAAGGTGAGGGGCACAGAGGGGGTGCTGGGAAGCCTTGGACCTTCCTGCTTGGTCAGCGTGGAAGGGCTGGGCCCTGTGACCCAGCGCCCCTCCCCCCCCCCACTCCCCCCACCCAACCAGCAAGCCCTTGGGCAGCACAGGAGACATTTTCCCTGGAACACTGGAAAAGTGCCATCCGTGAAGCGCTCCCCACTTCCCCTGGTGGCTTGTTCCTCGTTCCGTGGCCCTGCAGCTCCAACAGACAGAACATTCTTCCTTTCGTGGAGCCAAAGGCAGTCTCTGTGTGACCCCCAGAGGTCCAAGGTCCATCCCTGGAGCCCTGCCGAGCATGTCTACTCCCTCTTCTACCTGAGGGCCCTCGGGTGCCAGAGGACAGTGACCAAGCCCCCCAAGTCCTCTTGCTCTCAGGAGGCGGCAGCTATAGCATCCCGTGGATGAAGATTAAGGTGCCCTGAGGAGGGATGTTCAAGATCCTGAACAAGAAATATCAGGGAACCTGAATGTAGTCCCAGGAGACAGTCATGCCCTTACTCACGACAGGAACATTCAGTCCCTCAAAGAAGATAACCAGCCCCAGATTAACCCATAAAAATAATGCAAGTCCAACAAATTTTCAGTCAAATGGGGGAGGTTTACAATATAAAGTTGACATGGAAAATAAGAGTAGAATAGCTATTGTTATGGACTGAATGTCGGTGTCTCCTCATCCCAAATTCATGTATTGAAATCCTACCCCCAATGTAATGGCATGAGGAGGCGGGGACTTTGGGAGATAATTGTAACAGAAGTTAGAGCCCTCATGAATGGGATCAGTGCCCTCACGGAAGGGACCCCAGAGAGCTCCTTTGCCCCTTTTCTGCATCATGAGGACATAGTGAGAAGTTGGCAGACTGCCTGCCCAGAAGAGGGGCCTCACCAGAACCCGATCATGCTACCACCCTGATCTCAGACTTCCGGCATCCAGATCCATGAGAAATAAATGTCTGCTGTTTGAGCCACCCCGTCTACGGTACTTCGTTAGAGCAGCCAGAACGGACCAAGACAATCATGCCGTCCATGTATATGAAGATCAGTAAGGGAGGCCTTACCCTCCCAGCTGTTAAAACATATGGTGAAACTCTAATACCTTAAACAGTATGGTACCAGCACCAGAATAGCAAAGAGATAAACGGCAGGGAAAATTGGAAGTCCAGAAATAGACCCATCCACAAATGAACACAGAGTGTGGTAAAGAAATGCATTTCAAACTAAAGCAAATAGGAAATGTAGCTGGTTACCTTTGGGGCAAGGGACTTGGTGTGGGAGGATAGTGAGTGAGAGAGGTGCTGGGTTTTTTTTTTTTTTGGCCATGCTGTGAGGCTTGCGGGATCTTAGTTCCCCACCAGGGATTGAACCCGGGCCCTCGGCAGTGAAAGCACGGAGTCCTAACCACTGGACCGCCAGGGAATTCCCTGATTTTTCATTTTGTATCTTTCAGGATGGCTTGACTTTTCCAACCCTATTATGTATTATTCTTTTTTTTTAATGTCAGTATAATTTTATGTCAGTATATGTTATCTAGAGATTTTGATTCCTCTTGGGTTTTCTCCTTTGTACTTCTCTGTTTAAAGGGAAATCTAATAAGTGTTATCAAACTAATAATAAAATGATACATAACAAACTGTTGAGCCCAGGGGAGGGCTCTCACCTTTTATGTCATACATTTCCATGACATTTGGACTACTCTGCTTCCTCCTACTCCTCTTTTTTTAAAATTACAAAAAAAATTTTTTTTTAATTTTTAGACTACAAGTATGACTTTCAAAATCAAGAAGAGAGGAAATGAATTTTGAACAAAATAAACAAACCAGTGCAGAAGTGATGGATTACTCACTAAACAGGACTGGACAACTGGCTCACAATTTGGAAAAAATAAAGTTAGATTCCTACCTTACACCAAAATAAACCTCAGATGGCTTAAAGATTTAAATGTTGGAAGTTAAACCAGAAAAGAATCCTAATCCATATACAATTTTAGGATAGGCAATAATTTTCTAAGACAATGTCAAATGAACAGATTGATGAATATGACAACAAAAATATGTCAGGTTTCTTTCCATCAAAACAAAATAAAGGTCAAACTGCTGCAAAAAAAAAAAAAAAAAAAAAAAAAAACCAAGATAGCTATGTAACAAAGAATCAAGGGTTTCAATATATAAAGAGCTCTTACAAAAATTCCCACCCATAATTTTTTTTTTTTTTTTTTTTTAACCTAAGCCAAGAATAGAGGGAATCTGACCACAGCGAAACCTGAGTTTCCTAGGGCAGGTTGGAGGTGGGGACGGCAAGGCTGAGCCAGAGGGCTCCTTCTGATGGGAACAGGGAAAGCTCAGTGGAGCAGCTCTGGGGCCAGGTTGGGTGCCCTCCATGTGGCAGGGGTTCCCTGCGCTCCCTGGCATCCACAGTCCTATCTGGTGCCAGCTTCTTCTCCAGCCCAGCCTGCCACACACCTGCCCCGCCCAGCACATCTAACATTTCCCCATTCCTTCACACACATCAGGCACTTCCCATTTCCATGACTTTTGCAAATGCTGGCGCCTTTGTCTGGATCATCCCTCTCTCATCTGTATCGGAAAAATACACCCAACGGCTCCCTGAAGTCTCAACTCAATGTCCCCGGTCCTGCATAATTATCTTTGATCCACCCAGCCTCCCAGGGGTCTCGCTTCAGGCTCCTGCAGCACCAGCCCATCGTTCCATCCACCTAATTGCACTTTTCTGCTTACCTGTCCTGGTCCCCTGCTAGATGACAGGGGTCTCCCTGGGCTCCCGCTCCGCGACTCCGGGTCTGCCGTGGGGCAGGTGTTCAGCTAACACTGCACGAACAGATGAATCGTACCACGGGTACAGAGCAGAGCACTTGACCTGACACGCCCCCACGCTAGGTTAGCTGAGCTTCAGGGTAAGTCATTTCCTAAAACAGAACAACTTTATTAACAATAGGGACACAGATCCTTTGACTATTATGTAATTATACACAATTACATAACACATTAAAAATACATTGAAAGAGAGGTGCCTAGTTACAGTCAGAGCAAAAGAAAGACACCCACCAAGGGGCAGTGGTAGCTGAATGCACTTGAACTACTGAAAACCATTGCCGAGTCCAACAATCATGGCTTCATACCAGATCTGTGCCAGGCTCCCCCTTCCCCTTGAGATACCCATGGTCTCGGGGCAGGGTGGCCGAGGGGAGAGAAAGAGCTATGATAGCGACATGCCCACGTTTTGTGGCATCACAGGAAGGAAGTGCTGTCTGTGCGCCTGGGATGATCACAGCTCTCAGGGTAGACATGGGGACCGTGTGACGCTCAAGGCCCCCAACAGTGTGCGTTATGGAAGTGGTACTGGGACGTGAGCCCACAAGGGTGGAGGTTTTTGTCTATTTGTCCACTGCTGAATGTCTAGCATCTGGAACACCATCTGGCGCAGACTAGACCTTCAGTAAATACCTGTTGACTGAATGACTGGAGGTAGTCCCGGCACAGTGTCTGGAGATGGTGCCGAAGTCACCTCCGGGTCTCCCTCTGCTGAAACCTACTGCGCTAGATCACAGGGCTGTTTTTGCTGGAGGCTCAGCCTGCAGAGAACCCAGCTCGGAGGGAGCAGGGGGCAGGCTGGATCTGGGGCGGGGGAGCAGGGAGGAGGCGGAGGCACCTTCAGAGTTTGACAAGGAGGCTCACAGGAGGCCCGGGTGTCTGCAGCTGGGGGCAAGGACCACAAAGGCAGGAGGGCAAAGGGAGGAAGGAGCTCAGAGGGGGCAGCTCCAGGGACTGGGCCTGGGCTCTGCCCTCCTCCCTGGGCCTGGGCAACAGAAGCTGGCAGGACGCTCTACCAGCCCGATGGCCCGGGCCCGGAGAGGATGTGCCTCCAGGCTCTGAGCACGGTAACAAGAACTTGAACTTAGGGCTCACAAAAATCAGGTTCATCCTATTGGCGAGCAACAGAGCCAGGACTCAACCTCACGTCTTTATAATTCAAGAGCCTGACCTTTTTTCACTCTGCTAAAAAAAAAAAAAGCAAGGCCACTGGCACAAGGCGAGCGTGGAGCCTGAGGCCAGAGCCAGCCTTTGGTCTGGGTCAGCATCGCACCAGACCTGGGGGCAGAGCCACGGGGTGTTCTGGGGACAGGGCCAGACCAGGGCTAGGGGTTGGAGTGGCTTTCTGGGCTCTGAGACAGTAACCCAGGGTTGGTGCAGGGCCTGCTGGCACTCCCACTCCGCCCTCCATCCCTGGCCCCGCCTGACCTTCCTCCCCTGGGATGAGGAACAGAACGGAGTGGGTCTGGCCCTTATCCTGGAAGAGCTGCAGCTGCTCCTGCCGCCCCATCCCAGCACACAAAGGCGCCTTCTTTCCCAGCATGAGGTCTTGATTGCATGTTGCCCTGAGTCCAAAAGCTCCTCTGAAGGAAGTGGTTCCCTCCCAAGGGGTGTGTGTGTGTGCGCGCGCGCATGTGTGTGTGTGTGCGTGTGTGTGCACGTGCGTGTGTGTGTGTGCTGGGTGTGAGGGAGCTGGGTCATCAGGGTGGTCAGACCCTCTCCCTCCTCCTAGGTGTGGCCTGGAACTTCTCAATCTGCATCCTTTGTGTGTATGCACGTGCATGTGTGTGTGTGCGGGTCTGTATGTGTGAACACGTTTGAGCACGTCTCTGCAGTGTCTGTACATGTGCCTGTGCATATTTCTGTATACACAGCACATGCCTGTCCATGTCTGCATGCCTATGGAGCTGTGTAACCAAGTCCGTAACCAAGTACTTTTGGGTGTGTGTGTGTGTGTTTCATGTGTGTCTACACAAGACACCTGGGAGCAGGCCCCCATCTCTGCCGCCCCTGGCCATGCCTCCCCACCCTCACCTCCGCCCTGAACGTGTGCAAGCCTCCTCCCCACCCGCAGCCCGCCTCTGCATTTGTCTGGGAACCACCTGGCCCCTTTCAGCTCCAGGAGGAAGACAGGTTAGTACAGCTTGGCTTGTCCCATACATACTTTCCCAGAGTTCCCTGGATCCCAGCCGAACTCTATAAAAAGGCTCTTGGGGAATAGCTGAACAGGAAGGTAGAGACCCTGCCGAGGGGGCTCAGGACCCCTGCTCCAAGCTCCAGGAGGAAATGGAAGCATCAGTTAACGGAGCTTCAGCCAGAGAGAGGGCCTCGAGTCCTGAGGCTGAGCCTAGACTGAGGACCCTCCATCCGCAGGGAGGGGGACACATCATCTCAGGGCAGCAGAGCTGGCAGGGACCCCAGGAACCCCACTGAGCACAGGGAAGGAGAGACCCAGAGAGGTGCCCTGGGCCATTCAGAAACTGAGTCCCTTCCGAGAATCCTGCTGCCCCCGGAGACCCTTCTGTGGATAAACTCTGGGCCCTCCCACCCTCAGGGAGGTGGGCACTGCTCCCGCTCTCTCTCGGCCTTGCAGGGAGGCTCTGAGGCCTGGCTGTGCTCTCTGCTCTTGGCCTGCAGAGAGCTCACAGCTGCCGCCGGGCTCCAAGTCGGTTAGTGGGCGTTCGAGCAGCCCCCGCATCACAGGGCGGGGTTTACTCAGCACCCACTTGACTTGGGGTGCGGGGCCCTTGGGCTGCTTCCTCCCAGCCCCTCAGAGCACAGTGGGCGGGTGGGCTTTCTGCACTGCTCTCCCCCAACTGATACCCGGGCCCCATCCTCTATCGGCGCAGGGCTCCGGCTGGTGTCCTGGATGTTGGGAGGAGGGGTGTCCAATGGGAGCAAGAAGGTCTGACCCCAAGTGAAGCCCGGGGCACAGGCGACAGCCACTCTCACTGTCAGTGCATGGGGACGTGTTGCTGCTGCTGGGGGTGCCACAGCCACGCGGGAAGGGCAGCCCCACGGGCCCCCAGGGAGGAGGCCAGAGGTCTGCGGGGCTGATATCGCGTCCTGCTGCCGAGAGCCAGCTGGGCTCCAGGAGCTTCCCCGCCGGTCCCCACTGACAGACCCTCCTCTTGCCCTCAGGAGTCTTTTTCTAGATGGGGCAAGGGGCGGTATGGGATGCTTTGCTCTTACCTGTCCCATTGTGTCCAGGCCAGGGGCTGCTTTTGAAAGTCAAAAGACAAGAGGAGATTCTTTTCTTTCCTTTCCTTTTCTTTTTTTCTTTTCTTTCCTTTCCTTTTTTCTTTTTCTTTTCTTTCTTTTCTTTTCTTTTTCTGCTCATTGTCATATCAAATCCCTGAGAAATGAGCACAGACCCGCTGACTGACTTAGCATGAAAGGGAGGGGAGCCAGAGGGCGCAAAGAATCATCGAGAACCCAAAATCACAAGGTCAGATTTGAAGAACATTGCACCCCCATAGTCGAATGGGCAGAGACAGTGCCACTTTGGATGGATGTCTTCTCTCTCAACTCCTGCTGCTTACGAGGCTGGGGTGCCGGGGCCAGCGGGGCCAGGGGGCGGGCAGTGGACCATGGCTGCTCCCTGGGCCTGTTCGGGATGGTGGGTCGTGTACTGAGAGCGCAGCTCCAAACCCTCCCATACCCCAGTCCACGGTGGGGGGCTGCGTCTGCATCCCCACCCTGAATGGAGGCTAATCATCTCCAACTTGTCTAGGGAAAGGAAGGAAGTGGCCACAGGAGCTCAGCTGGCGGGAACTCCTCACCAGGCCCCCCGCCCTCCAGCTCTGTCTCTCAGATGCACAGCACGCCAGGAGTACAAGTTGATGGCCCTTTCCCTACGGACACACAGCTTGCTTGCAGATGGGGAGATTTGACAAGGGACCGCGGTGAGAGTTGGAGGGTCTCCCAACTGTGGGCCTGGGGACTGGGGTTGGGGGCTTTCCTCAGGCCCCTATGATCCACCTGAGAGGCCTGCACATCCCCCCACCCCACTCCCCCCGAAGGCATTCACTGGGGATTTGGCAGCCCCCCTGGCTCTTTGCCAGCCTGGAACGTTTGAGATCTGTGAACGGAAAAGCCTGGATCAGAGCTGGAGTGGGGATGGGGGAAGGGGTGGGCCGTGGGACCGGGATCTTGCTCTCCTGGTCGGGCCTCCTCTCGGTCAGAGCCAGGACTGAGGCTTAACACCTCTCCAGTCTCCTCTCATCACTGCCTGCAAGCTCGGCTTGGACCCCTCCCCCATCCTGCTCTCCTCCCCCACTCACACCTTCAAGGTGGCCGCAGGTGAGATCACTCACTCTTTCTAAGACCCTGAGGATTCTCAGGAACCTGCATGCGCTGGGGGACGGAGAAGGGTGAGGCCCAAGTATCAACACGACAGGCACACGCACCCAGCCAGGACCCCTAGCTCCAGGGGCCCAGTGATGAGATTGAGGAGATTTCGCATGGCTGCTTCAGTCCAGGGGGTGGGGAGTGGGTCCCATCAGATGTTGGCAGGTCCCCAGGGTCGCCCCCATGTGCGACTGCAGTGCCTTCCTGGACATTCGGGGTGGGGGGAGCTCAGTCCTCCGGGGGCTGCTAGCTGCCAGCACTGCACCGACGTGAACTCCGGAGCCTCTCCTCGTGTCCTGCTTCTGAGAGCCAGCTGAACACCCCAGTGGGGGACAGGATAGTCACCTCCCTTAAAACACATCCTGATTCTGCTTTCTCACATGTCACCTGGGGGCTGTATCGGAAGCCTGACAACGCCCATGGCTCTGCCATCGCTCAAGTAGCAGACTTGTTCCCAGTGCCCTGGATCCAGCCCATCAACAGACATTTGTCTGCCCCTGGAGTTTCTGAAAATCTGAACTTATTGCATACACTTAAAAATCTGGGGATTCTATACAAATATCTGAATTTCCATCCTCTGTTGAAAAACAATCACGGTATCGGGCAACACAGAGCCCAGATTCCTCTATGGCACCAACTGGCTGCAGCTGGTAGCCGCTGCCCCTTAGGGCAAGGTTTCCAGTTGCCATCGGTCTTACGTTTAAGTCTTAAATCTTAAATTTATTGCCTTAACTCTGGCCTGTGTCACTCACGTATGTCACCTGCCTCACCCGGGAGGCATGCGAGTTTACGAACACTGCAATATATTGAATAAAAGGGCCCATGAGCCACTGAGGTCTCCCCAGAGGGACACATACCTGTTTCTTAGTTCTCCTTGGGCATGGCCATTCAGGTCGGGACACATACATGCCTGCCCACAGCTCTCTGTTTTTTCCATCACTGTGAAAAACACCCAGCACGGCTCTCTTCACCCAAGAGTCATCCCCCCAAAAAAGGATGGAGGTGGATGGGGCTTGATTTATTCTAGGTAAACCCTTGGCACAGATTTAAAACTCCTTTCTACACTTTTGCCCACTTGCGTTGATGTCAAATTTACTAGGAAGTCATTCGCCGAATCGCCCATCTTCCTCCCCTGAAAACTGCGGCACTTCCTCCCTCCCGAGCCCTCCCCCTTGTCATCGCCCACGTCTGCGCCCCGGCAGATGCTCCCCATGCACAATCCATGCTGGCCAGCAGGAGCCTTGGATCCATTCAGTGTCTCACGTCCCTCTGCCTGGTGCTGAGTCAGGAGACGGCAACGTCCGGCAGATTCGGTAGTTCTGTGGGTCAGTCCTGTCCCCCAACCAGACTCTGAGGCCCCCAGCAGCAGGGTGGTGCCTGATCTGATCTGTGTCCGGAGCACAGCCCAGCCTGCTGCACGGCAGGACGGGCCGGAAGTCCCCAGGCAGTGTCCTAGGGCCCCATGCCTTTGGGAGGCCAGTTCATCAGCTCTCTGTCACAAGAGGGTCGAGCTGGCCACGGGCTGGGGCCCTTTGAGGTGTGCTGGCTGCCCTTAGTCACAATGTGGGAGGGTGTGTGACGGGAACTCACTTGTCCCTGCAGAGACTTGGTCCCAGCTGCTCTTTCCTGTTTCCTCTGAACTCGGCTTCCAGGATGTGGCTGCCAGTAAGCCTTGGCTAGGGCACCCGCCAGTGGCTCCCAGCCACTGCTGCCTTGCACTCAGCTCCCCGCATCTGGCCTTCCTGTTGCCTGAGCTCCAGGTGGGACCACGACCCAAGCTGGCTCGTCTGCCAGGCCCATCTTCAGCCCACACTGCAGATAGTCAGCCCACAGCCCCTGACAGAGGACCGTCTTGGGGGCCCCTTCCCACGGCGTGGGTGGTTTTGCATTCTGGTCCTTAACCCATGTCATGTGTCTCCCTCTGCCTGTGTCCTCCGAACACACGTCTTCCTGCCCTTGTTGGGTCCTTTCTCTAAAAATTGCTTCTCTATCGCTGGCAGCTTCACATCTGTCCTCTGGCTTCCTTCTTCTTCGCCCCAAATAGGGCATGGCGTGGAGGAGAGAGAGGGCAGGACAGGCGGTTCTGACTTTTCCTCTGAAGTGAAAGGATGCCCTGGGGGTTTGGAGGCGGAAACTTGAGACAGGCCCAAAGTCCAGCACTTCTTTGAAGTCTGTTTTATCTCAGAAGTAGATGTCACTCTTCTATACTAGTGTATGGTTCATATTTATACAAAACCACATTTGAATTAATATAAAAATACTTTAAATGACTTAGTTTTTGCACTGAATCTGTGAATACAATGGATGCTCTAGGACAGGAGTCTGCAAGCTTTTTCTGTAAAGGGCCACAGAGCAAATATTTTCAGCTTTACAGGCCATGTGGCTCTGGAACAGCCACTCAAGCCCGCTGTGCGGGGTGGAGCCAGCCCTGGACAGTACGTAAAGGAACGTGGCTGTGCTCTAAGAAAACCTCGTGGTCTCTGAAACCTGAATTTGGTATGTTTTTCATGGGTCGTGAAATAGTATTCTTTCGACTTTTCCATTATTAAAAAACATAAAAGCCCATTCTTGGCGTGTGGGCTATACCAAACCAGGCGATGGGCTGTGTGCTCTAGGAAGACTGGGAGGGGCCTGCGCTTTTGGATTCAGACGCCCCTCTAGGTTGCTGTCCTTTCACTCACGGTGCCACTGGAGGAGGTGACAACCACCTGGGCCTCGTCCTCGTCTGGGGAACACGTTTCGGATGAGATCATGGGCGTCGAGGCCTGGCACAGTGGGCCGCAGAGCAGGCAGCGGGAGGTGGTGCTGGGGACCCTTAGCGGACGTGAGGCTGGGCCTTGCGGGGGAGGGGAGGAAGGTCACCAGGGCCTGGTGGGTGCAGACGGCACCCTAGGGCGAGAAGCGACCAGTTTTCACACTAAAAAGCCAGACCGAAGCTCTCGCAGTTGGGGTTTCTGGTCCTGCTTTCCAGGTCCTTACTCAAAGCTTGGGCTGAAATGAGGCTCTGGCCTTTGGAGATGGTCTGTTTGCAAGTTGCCTCAGCAAAAAAAAAAAAAAAAAAAAAAAAAATACAGTTTGGGAATTCCCTGGCGGTCCAGTGGTCAGGACTCCTCGCTTTCACTGCTGAGGGCATGGGTTCAATCCCTGGTTGCGGAAGTACCCGCAAGCCAAGTTGCCTCTCTCCTCTTAGCCTCAGAGGACTCCTCCCCTCCCCTCAGGCCCTTCTGGCCGAGCAGTTACACAACCCCCTGCCAGCCTTCTTTTCCACCTTCTAAGGCTGGATGCCTCCCCTTGGACCCAGGCTGGGAAGTCCAAGCACCCAGACGCCATGACCGCCCCCAGGCTCGCACAGCAGGAGGGGAAGGAAATGCCTTCTTTCCTGGGTGACCTGGCTCCTCTGGCCTCAGGGCTGGCCACTGTAGCCAGGGGGCCGCACGGGCCAGATCAGCCCCTCTCCCCTTGCTCATCATCCCTGTGTACTGCTGTTTTACAAAGTTGCACTGAGGGTTAGCCTCCTCCACGCCTCAGACCAGATGCCCACCCTGACTCCATTAGTGGCCAGTTTATGGCTCTGGAATTGGTTTCTCTGTGTCCCCAAATCCCTTGCCATTTATCAGCTGGGTGATTGGGTGTTACTTAGCCTCTCTGGGCCTCAGTTCTCTCATCTGTAAAATGGGTGTAACCTCAGTGTTACTGTGGGGATTGGGAATATGTCCATAAAGCACAAGCCCCACTCAAAGAAGTTCCTAGTAAATGTGCGTCATTACATTAAGGGACCGGAGAAAACAGGATACCTGGTCCCTTAATGGTTTGAAATCTAGATAAACCAAAAACACCTTAGCATAATTACCTACCAGATATTGCATGGGATATACGTGTACCAAGAATACTAGTTTATCTGAAATTAAAATGTAACTGGGTATCTTTTTTCCCCTAAATCTGGCAACCCTACCCCAACGGAGGCTACACAGACCCGGGAGCTGCCCTGTCCCCCTGCCCCACAATAGTCTCCTCACCCCTTTAGTTCACTCTGATCAACGGGCTTGCGTGAAAAGGCCCCTTCTTGGGCTTCCCTGGTGGTGCAGTGGTTGAGAGTCCGCCTGCCGATGCAGGGGACACGGGTTCGTGTCCTGGTCCGGGAAGATCCCATGTGCCGCGGAGCGGCTGGGCCCGTGAGCCATGGCCGCTGAGCCTGCGTGTCCGGAGCCTGTGCTCTGCAACGGGAGAGGCCACAACAGTGAGAGGCCCGCGTACCACAAAAAAAAAAAAAAAAAAAAAGGCCGCTTCTTTCCTGTGTGTAGGGACAGAGGCAGTCAGAAAACCTGTTTCCTGCAGGTGCTTTGAGTCCAACCACAGATCTACTCTGTACTTGCCTCGGGGCTTGGAGCAAGATTCTCCTCACCCTTGATTCCCCTGCTACACCCCTAATTTAACTATCTTATCGTTCCGCGACTGGCAATCCTCACCTCCCCAGCTATTTAAAAGGAGTAAAGGTACACGACTCAAATGTAACAAGCAGTTGTACGCACTTGACATTTATCATTTCCATCAACCCCATCAACAACCCCATAGGTTCAAGTTATAATTAGCCCTGTTCTACAGAGGAAACTGAAGCTTAGAGAAGGTGGGAATGCTGCTCCTGCCTCCGCCAGGGGAACCACAGCTCTTCCAGGGCCTCCACTCTCCTCCCCCCGCCCCCATCCTAGTTGCTCCCTTTGTCCTTTTGACCTTGGGAGCTCGGGACACCAGGATGCGCTTCCACAGCACCAACTTCAGTCATTTCCAAACACATCGCGGGGAACACCTTCCTCATAGGAGCCGGTACTTTATTCATCCCTTTCCCTTATTTTCTATCTTACCCCACGGATACCCCGCTGAGCGTGGATTATGAGGGTGGTCATGATGCCGGCCACTTGGTAGCACAAGCCGTGTGTCCTGACGACCTGCCCTCACGCTCCTGTCCCTCGGAGACTGGGTTTTGAGTAGCCACGGTCCAGAACCAAGGTGATAGTCACTGAGCTGGGTGAACCCCACTGCTGACCTGAGAAAGAGGTCCATTTGTGGTTTCTAGACCCGGCAAATGAATCAGTAATTCTTGCAAGAAACCATTTTAAGGTATAAATGAATAGAGCATAAGGTTTTCCAGAGGGTATGACACAACTGTTCCATGTTTCCCGGTGCCAATTTTCCCAAGCGTAATTCAGTCAGAGCTGGTCTCTGAGGCTGAGGGGTCCCAGACTAAGTATCACAAAGGTTGGAGCGTCCTGGCCTCAGGCTGGTGGGGTTGGGGGGTTGTCTATCCCAGCTCTGTTCTCTGTGGTTGAGATAGCTTTGCAGCCTCTCCGTTGGCTTTCGTGAGGCAGACTGGACGCCAGCATCCCTCTACCCAGCAACCAAGATGCTCTGAGGACAAATGAGGTCACTTATGGTAAACACGCACGAAACATTAAAACACTAGCCCAACGTACATGACTAGTTGTACTCCCCCGCCCTCAGACGAGGAGGTAGAATCTACTGGGGCAGGCTTGGAGGTCAAGAGTGAAACCAAGACTCTTGACAACTTCTACCCAGGAGGGCTCCACAAATCTAAAGATCTACAAAGCAGACTGTAGCAGAGGTCCGTCAGGCCTTCTGGAACCATGGCCCACCCATGCTCCAGGCTGTCCATCCACCACCTCTTGGTACCAGCAAGAGACCCAGCAAGGGTGAGGCTGGTGGGGCTCCTCAGGCTCAGCCTCACCGAGACTTTGGCACTTCCCTGCCAGCCTCACTGATAACTTCTGACACAGCTACCCAACGCTAAGGATCACGAAGTTCTTAACAAGCCGCAAGAACTTCAGCTACTGAGAGGCATTCCTGTGTTTTGGGGCCTGTTCCAGCCCACAGAGGTTCCCTCTTGAAGCCCCAGGTGTGTGACCTGAGGTGGGGCCCATGAAATGGGGCTTAAGAGAGTGGAGGCATCAGCTGCGAGCGTTCAGGCCCCAAGTCTGGGGAGCAGGTGCGGTGCTGCACCCCCTTCTACGGCATCTGTTTTAACTGGGTGTTCTGGTAGCTCAAGAGATAAATCAAGCCAACCCTCATGAATGATATTTAACAAGTCCCCAACAGGGTGCCCGGCATAAACTGGGCACCTAGGAAAGACAGTGGATTCCTGTGTGCATACGATGCATTCATAAAAATGCCCAGGCAGCAAGAGACATCCAAGTGCCACTGAAGTCCTCAAATACAAATTTGACTTTTAAACTTTTTTTTTTTTAAATCCAGGATCAAGACCACAGACAATTTATTATGTAAGACATGGGGTGAAGAATGATCCAGGAAGGTTATGGCTGTGAGTGACATGGAATTAGATGAAAAGGCTCAAGTTTGCTGAAGAGAGTTTAAATTTGGCTTTTGCTCTTGGAAACGTCAAAATAATCATAAGAAGCACTTATGCCTTACAGAGCAAATAATCCACAGAGTGTCATTTTCATTTTGCAAACAGGGACACAATAACAGTCAAAGAGAAGCCTAAACACCCAGAGAGTTAACATACAGGTTCGATAAGATATAACACGGGATTTAGCATGCTGGTGGGTTTTTAAATCAAATCCATATTGAACCCTGTGACCTACTGTAGGCTCTAAGTGGAACCTGGGGAAAGCAGCTTTTCCATACAAAACAACGACAACAAAGAAAACCCAGGCTCTGCTGGATGTCTATAATACTCATTTGCAGTAAGGCTTTCAAGATACATGAATTTTTATAGCATTTGTATTTTAAGGATTTAGGGCAAATACAGTTTTTTTTCTACTTGATAAAAAGAAAATTAGTACTTAAAAGGTTCAAAAAATATATCAATTGAGTGATTTTTTTTTTACATAAATAAATTATATTGATTTTCAGGATTTAACAGCTGAAAAAACCTCTTCTGCTTCCACTGGAGGCAAAACTGAACAAAATGTTAGTTAAATAGAGAGAGCAGCATTTCTAAGAAATCTGTTGTCAGCATTAGAGATCATCTATGCTACAAAGATGTCATTAAATAGAATTTGTTCAATTACTGGATTCTTCTTATATGATCAGTTTATAGAATTTCTGATTTATAACTCTGATTCATAAAACTGGGACTCTAATTTTTGAAAATACAGCTGATTGATTTTTTTTTTTTTTCCGGCCACGATTTAACAGACTTCTTTGAGATGCTCATTTTGACATTTACATAATTTATAATCCCAAATGTATAAAAGACAATGACAAAAGCATCATAAATAAATAATGCAAACTGAAATAGTTATGTCAAATTTTTGGACCTTCTGATAAATTATAGCAAAACTGTAACAGAAAAAGTAAAAAATACAGTAAATTGTGACAACAAAAGGTGAAACTGGTACTAGTAACACTTCCAACATTTCTGACGGTCCTGCACAGCCCTGTGCCCCTGGGGATTGAACCATGAGCTTCTTTCAAGTCTCAAGAGTGTGAACTGTGGGTGAAAAGTGACACCATCAGAAGGGAGGGACCACGTGGGAGGGCGAAGGAAAGCAGGTGAGGGTTGCTGGGGCCGGCGGGTTCTTCCGGGCCTGGCCTGGGCAGCTGAGGAAGAAGGGGGAATAATGTTAATTTGCAACACGGTCTCCACTGAATTGATGCTTTGGGATCTGGGTCCGACTGTAAAATATAAACCGAGTAGAGAAAAATCTGGAGAGAAGAAAAAAACTTTTCACAGTCGCATTCCAAGAGGTGGTACAAACCTCAAACCCTGGCGAGTCTAAGAGTGTTGAGGGACTGTTTGCTTTGCAGGCTCCAGAAAGAGCCTGATTCTTGGCGAAGGGGAGCGTGAAGTTAGGAGCCAGGAGGCCTGGCAGTGGCCAGAGCAGTCCCTAAGAGGCCTCGGCGGGGTCACAGCCAGTCGTGCAGTCCTCCACCCCCATCGTCGCCGGCAACGGCTCAAGGTGTGTACAGCTCTCTCGTACTGAGAACCCCCTGTTAACTTGGGAGAGGGGGGATGCGTGTGTATCAAGTAATGCCCCATCGGTATTTCTTCTTGCTGCAGGTGCCTGAAAACCCACAAAGGTGTTACTACCAGTAAGGTTTCTGTTTTAGAAAGAAATGAACATACGTGGTTTCAACCATTAATTATATACTTCTGCCTATCCTACTCGTTTAGTAATCATGATAAAACTGGGAAATATTTTAACTAAAAAATATGCACCAGCACTTCTTCCTCTGTGCTTTTTGGTTCCCCAACACATTCTTCCCATTCAGCACAGCTCATGGAAAAAAGAGCTGCTCTCTGCCTCTCCTTCGGCCCTTCTTCACTGGTAAATCCCTAGACGGTTTTCCTTTGCCATTTTTCCTCCTCAAATAAGTGGGAAACTTGGAAGAGAAGGGGGCAGGGCGTGTCCCCACGTCTGCACTAACTACGATTGCTGGAATGAACGACTGGGTAACGGAGTGAGGATTCTGCGCCTCCTACACTAGGTCAACGACACTTAGCTGATGACGTGGCAAGACCCTGTGACTATTAACATCTGTTACCATACTTCTCAGACAGGAAATCAGGTAGGTAATAGTACTTATGGAAACACAGGTTCTTATGACAGTGAAGTGTGAGGGAAGTAACAAACCTTGATGGGATAAGAAACTTACAAGTCATAAGAATTTCTTCAATGAAAAAGTTCTAATTGGTGACACTGTTAGAGTCTTGGGGGCCCCCTTCGCCGGCCTGTGCTACGTGTCCTCTCTCTGGAGGCGCGGGGGCCCTGGATTCAGGGCAGCTCTGGGCACCGCCCGGCTCCCTCTCCAACCCGGGTGCAGGCTCTGGGCTGGGGTCCGGGTTGTCCCCTTTTGTTTTCTTCCTCATCCTCTTCTGGCTCTCCAGACCTATTATTTCTGAGTGTCTGGCCTGCTGCATGGCCGGCAGAGCCATGCCCATGCCGGGGGAGACAAACATGGATGGGTAAATGAGTCCGGGGGACACTCCTGGGATGAGAAACGGGTTAAAAGCCACAGGACTACTCGTAGTTATTGGAGGTTCGGCCTGATTGGAAAATGGACTAGGACCGGGCTTGTCTTCGGCTGATGTGTCCGTTTTGACATCACGGCCGCTGGGCTGGTCTTCTGCAGTCTTTTCAGCCGCCGACGTGCCACTCTTCGTTGTGCTTGACAAAGGCGCTGGCACAGCCGAGGCGCAGGTGGTGGTCATGGGGGCATTGAGGAGCCCCCCGACCCCAAACATCTGGGGCACGGCGGCCATCCCCGGCAGCACCATGGGCAGCATGCTCAACGTGCTCTTGACCTCTTCGCCCGTGGGCATTGCTGCAAAGCTGGCCGGGAACCCCACCAGCCCCGTGAGGGGGATGCTGGGCATGTTTCTCATGTTCTGAAGTCCGACCAGGTCCATCCCGGCGATCAGGCCATTCATGAAGAGAGGCCCCATCCCGGAGGGGGAGTCCGCCACGAGGGCGGGAGCCTTCAGGAGCTCGCTCCGGGGCCGCCTGCCCCTCCGGCGGGGGCCTGAGTCTCGGAGAACAGGCTCAGGAAGGGTGTGATTGAACTTGTTTTCCGGGAGAAACCCCTGAAAAAGGACGAAGAGACACAAGACGCTGAAGGTTACTGGATGGCGGGTGAGCAGCTGGGGGCTCCTCACCAGCCTTTCCTGTCCGCCTGCCCACCCTGAGCTGCAGAGCTCTGTGCCTCCCTTGAGGCCGAGAGCCTGAAACCACCGAGCCGCTTCCACCGTGCTCACGGTAGAGGGGCACCCGCCCTGCGGAGTGGCTGCCGGAGCACTGGGAGCTGGAACCAGCCAGAGACCTCAAGTTTTAGTCGAGACTTTTTTTTATCGAGGGATAACTGACATAATATTACAGTAGTTTCACGTGTAAAATACAAAAAAGGACAACTTCATGAGTTTCCGTGTCATCCTTGCACAGGGCTGTGCCAGTCTTCTCTGTTTCACCCTGATCTGAGCGTGTGTGCTGCCGAGGCTGGCAGTCGGGACCTGCGGCTGAGACCCCTCGGCCAGACCCCACATTCGCCTCCCTCCTGACACAGGGCGGTTTTTAACTGAAGCCACAAAGCAGGGCAGGAGGATGGGGCTTGGGAGCAGGAAGATCTCAGTCCTGACCTAAGCCCCCAGCTGTGGGGGGAGAGAGGACAATGGCACCTAAGTCAGATCCTCAGAAGACGCCACAGGTCTCTGCTTAAAAGGCAGTCACAGCAGTGAGGGAAACTGGCCGTCGGAGGTGCTAACGAAGGGGGTGGTGATACGGAAGAGCGGCAGGGCTCTCGGCTCTCTGCTCTTTTTGGCGGTAACACGAAACAAGCATCTGCCCTGGGGCTCTGTGTGTAGGATCTCAATTCATCACCATGCCCACCCTACGAGCCGCTACTACTGTTACAGCCATTTTATAGGGAGTTCAGAGGTTCATACACACGTGAAAAATGTGCACTTGAATGTTCCCAAGTCCCCAGGAAAAATGCTGTTTTTGAGGTCTTGTATTTGTCCTTCGAAGAATTTCCCAAAGAATATTAAAGAAAAACCAGGTCATCATGGACAAAAAGCTTTATGATGGTGAACTTTGTTTGAGGAGAAAAGTCTTCTCAAAAGGCCTTGGTTTAGAAAAGCAGAAGAGGGAATTCCCTGGCAATCCAGTGGTTGGGACTCTGCACTTTCACTGCCGAGGGCCTGGGTTTGATCCCTGGTTGAGAAGGAATGAAGATCCCACAAGCCGCACAGCGTGGCCAAAAAAAAAAAAAAAAAAAAAAAAAGAAAAGTAGAAGAGGGAGAAACCTCTGGAACCGCTGTGTTCAGTCACCTTTCTTTCTCACAAATCAAGAAGGGCAGGATTTGCCCCCAGGGCACAGTTGGTGAGTGACAGAGGCAGCAAGAACCCAGGCCCTGTGGCCCTAGCCCACCTGATTCTCACACGTGACCAGCCACCGGCACTTTGAAAGCTGGTTTGTCCTCAGCTGCTGCTTGGGTCTGGGGATGATGCCTGGGGAGCTATTCCTGCTGGTTCCTGTCTCTAAAGAGAGACAGTTGGATGTGATGGACGGAGCCAGGCTAAAAGTATCATTTCTCACTGGTCTATCTTGAGCCCATCAGTGCAGATTGCCTCATTCTGGAGAGACCACAGCCTCAGGCCCCTGCTGGGAAGCCCATCTCAGCCCAGGGCCTGGCCACAGTAACCACCACTCGACTAGCAGGCTTTCCAAGACCTGTTCCCTGTAGCCCAGCCACAGCCGAGAGACAGGGGAAAGTCCCAGCTGTGTCTTTTCCCTTTATACTCCCAAATGCTCATCCTCACCCTCCTCATTACTCTCCAGTGGGAGGGCCTGTTCAATCTTAGAAGCCTTTCTGTTGGGAAGAAAAGGAACCTCGAACTTGATGAATAACGCTCCCACCTTCTTTTCAAACAATCTGCTGTATGTAAAGCAGACGTTCTTCAACATGCTTTACTTTGAGCTCATCAGGGCATCTGGGGCTGGAGAGCTCACTTCGGGCGACCTGCATCCTGCAGGACCTTTGGACCCCGTGGCCTTGCTCACCAAGTTCAAGTCACACTCCTCAGGTACCAGGATGTCCCCACCCTTGCTGGGAACCACTGGTATAGACAACGCTGGGCCCTTTCAGAACCGGGAACCTGCCCAGAAGGCCCAGGCTGGCTGCCTGCCCACCTTCAGAGCGGGGGAGCAGCCGCAGGAAGGCCCGGCTGAGGAGGACAATGCTTCATCCCCTGCACGGCGAGGCGAGCCGGCAGAGGGAGTCGGCCCCGCCTCTTCCTGCGGTGCAAGCATCACCCTAGCCAGCCCGTGGCTGCCCACCCAGGGCCGACACCCCTCCCAGCAGCTTGGCGACCACACACCGCGGGCAAGGCGGGCTTTGGCAGCTCTCCTTCTTGGTAATTACAGCCTGGGAACTGACCTGCTTCCTCTTCCTGGGGAGGCTGTGGGGAGGGCAAGGAGAGGCAGACAAGAAGGGGCAGACGCTCAGCAACGCTGCAGGCGTGGATGACCGCACAGGCGCTCCGACCCTAGAACATCTTTCTTCACCAATACACAGCAGCATTTATTCCAAAGCCTGCGTGTTCCAGCTCTAAAACTTAACTCCTGGGCGGAGGCAGAGAAGGGGGTGGTGACCAAAACCTACTTACTCCTCCCGGGAAGGTGAGTAGGCTCGGCCGACAGACATTCCCTGAGTGGAAAGAGGCCTAACAACCAAACGCAGTATGAGGACCCTGGTTTAAAAGTCCTAAAAACAAAACAAAGCAAAACAGAAACTAGCCCTGAAAGACATTTCTGGGACAAGTGGGGTAATCAGAATATGGGCTAGCTACAACATATTACTAATAATAACGTGTGTGATGGTGGTAATAGTGATGGGGGAAAACATTCTCAGGAGACACATGCTTAAGTATTTAGGGGTGACACGGCATCTCTGCAATTTACTGTCAAATGGCTCAGCGAGAAACAAGCAAAAAGAACCCCCACTACACACACGTATGTCAAACAAACACAGCTTCACATATAAAAGAAGAGGCATGTGCGTGTGCGCACACATTTAATGATGAGCGACCACTATGTGCCGGGCGGGCATCCTGTTTTTTTTTCGGCTGTGTCGGATCTTTAGTTGCAGCACGTGGGATCTCCGTTGCGGTGCTCGGGTTTCTCCCTAGTTGCAGCGCTTGGGCTTCTCTCTAGTTGTGGCGTGTGGGTTTTCTCTCTCTAATTGTGGGGCATGGGCTCCAGGGCACATGGGTTCTATAGTTTGAGGCACGTGGCCTCAGTAGTTGTAGCGCATGGGCTTAGTTGCCCTGTGGCACGTGGGATCTTAGTTCCCCGACCAGGGATCGAACCCGGTCCCCTGCACTGCAGGACAGATTCTTTAGCACTGGGCCACCACGGAAGTCCCCCAGGGGGCATTCTTAGAGCTGAGTTCCGCGGCCTGACCGCAGCCTGTGTGATGCTGTCTGTGGGGCTTGGCTGCACGCTCGGCAGAAAAGGCTAAAGGCAGGAAGTCGCTTGCGGGATCTGAATGTGTCTCTAGGAGAAATGTAAGGTGTCTAGGGGACGGACACGGAGTGCAGCACACCCCAGAGGCCCCGGTCCCGAGGGCCAGGCAGACGCGTGCTTTCTGTTCAGGCCTTACTGCAGGCAAAGGACCCCGAGGCAGGGCCTGAGTTCACTTAACAAAGGAGGGAAAGCACACCTCTGGTAAGAGGCTGGCTCGTAAGGACAGCTCAGAAATGAGTTTTCTGGCAGGGGGTCAGCGCCTGCAGGGGAGTGATGAACGTTAATTTCCAGAGAACGTGAGGGAAATTGTTAGACATGTAGAAAGAAATGAGAAAGTCAAGGGGGAAACCACGTCCTTAAACCAAGAGGTCAGAGACTCCACCAAGTAAGGACTGGGGTTGTCTCCTGACAAAAGGAGAGCGAGGGGCCGAGCGAGACAGAGGGATGAGAACCGATGTGGAATCAGTCTGTACAGCACGAGCGGGTCTAAGGTGTGGGTTCCCCAGGATAAAGCAAGAGAGGGGAGCAAAGGGCAGCTTTTCCAACGCGACAAACCTTCTAACAAGCAGTGGGCCCCAGCCTTCCTCCCCGGTGGCCACGGCAGCCTGTGGGGATGAGCGAGGGCAGTGTTTGTCGGGCTGCTGGAGGAGTGACCCTCCAGGCGACCAAATCAGGAACAAGCTCCTTGGGAACATTAACGAGCAGGAAATGACTAGGGTGGGTGGTCTCTTGGAATTAAAAAAAGAAACGGCATCCAGGAAATCCCCCTAAGAAGGGAATTCATACCCAGGAAAGCCGTAGCTGGCAGAGCACTAAGGAAGGCGTTCAGGAGAGCCTGCCAGTTCAGAGGACAACCCGGGGAGGGCAGAGCCCCACGAGGAGGTTAAAAGCACATTTGTGTATCATTTGCCCAAGCTCAACACATTTTCAGGTTGAAATGTTATCGCCCCCTGGAGGTTACGAGTTTTCTATTCCAAATTTGTACTCATCTGTAAACGATAATTAACTCAGACTCGTTCCACTACAAGCATCTGCAGATGGCTTTGAAGTCGCTTCCAGGCTCATGATTCTATAATACGAAGAGGGCAATGCTTGGAGTCAGCTGTTTTTCATTGCCAGCCAGGACGGAATAGGAGGAAATGTCTTAAATGGTAGCCAGAAAAACTTTGATTGGAAAATGAAAATTTCCAGTAATGAAGTTCGTTAAACACTGGAAACAGACTCCTGATAAGGGTTAACAGGTATTTTTCCCTGAACTGTCTAAAATGGGGGTGGTGGGGGGAGCACGGGACAGGGGGAGCGGGTTGGGAATCAGGCTTTGGGAATGGTTTAAGTACAGACTTAAGCCAAAAGTTTCGGAGGTCAAGGTTGAAAACAAACGACCACGGAGGCCATGCTGCTGGTGAAAACACCCCAACACCACTTATCACTGCTTAGCAACCTCCCGTGGAGCTCCTGGTCCCCTGGTAAGGTCGCCTGGCTACCGCCTTCCGCTGCTGGAGCTTTCTCTCTGAGTCTGTAAGGCCGGGCTCCACCGCGAGGTCCGTATTCCTTACCCTCAGGCCTGGCTCCTTGGGGACGGCAGGAACCCTCTCTTCCCCACTCAGGGAGTTGACGTCTAATTTTCCAGTATCCTTACAGCGTGGCCTCCTCTGCTTGGGTTTGTCTGAAAAATTCTAGGAGGTAAATGGAAACCAACATTACAAAACATTCTGCCACAGATTCTTCTGATGAGGGTGGTGCCTCTCAGCTGGTTTTGCTATTTTCTCGCTCATGGCCCTCTGCACAGGACCCGTCAGGTTAGGCTGAAGGAACGGCCCCTTGGCCCTCAGCCAGGCTCTGTCCTCGAAGCCACAGTGTTCCTGCAGCAAAGCCGGAAGACAAGTCTCCTGTGGGCGCCTCCTGGCCCTCCAGACCAGAGCACCTGGCTGACCCACCAGTTTCCCAGGGCTCCGCTTTCCCCCTGATCACTGTCTCGGATTCTCTCTTCACTGCTCCCTACTTGGCGGGCTTCGTCTGTCTCTGGAGGGTGTGCATCTGTGAATGCATCCTTCTCCTTTCCTTGGGAGCTTTCTCCTGCCACGTCTTACTAATGAGATGTACCCAGGACAAAGGTGGTGGTGGGGTTGACGAGCAAATGAGAAACAGAAAAACCAAGAGAAGATTCCGGCGCTCAGGAGCCCTCTCCTCCAGATTCTTAGTGTGGAGGACTGAGGGCAGAGGCAGTAAGAGGAACTGAGGAAAAGTTCCCGAGCAGTAACTGCAACTAACCCATCACCTCAAAGTGGCGATGCAGTAACTTGAAAAGAATACACAGGAACATTTCCACAAAGTGGCAGCGCTTATGCAACCGAAAGGATTCTCTGTGAGCTCATGAATGTGATCATTTGGGGGAAGGGAGGGCTGAGCTTGGGCAAGTTCTGTCCTCGTAAGATTTTCACGTCTACTTTCCGGCATGGCATTCTGATCTGGGCTGTAATTTCTGTTACTGGAAAACGTAACCAGAATTTAAACTGTTTTTCTCCACTTTACAATGATGTCCTCAGTGGACACCGACTTCTCTCAGGCTTCCTGGTCCTCCTGGCCCCCCCCCAGCATCTTCGCGTCAGAGACGGCACCGACACACACTCACCGCGCCAAAGCCAGGGACCTCGAGGGGGCAGTCTGCCTGCTGCCGCAGCCAGTCCAGCAGGCTCTTGCTGGGAATGGCTTTCTCGGGCTGGCTGCCGGCTACCGGGGCCGGCTCCGGGGTCGAAGTGGCAGGCACTGGCCCTTCAGAAGGGTGTGAGGTGCTCAGGGGGGCCGGCCCTGGGTCTTCGTGGACCTCCTGGACAAAGGGAAGACAAGTACGTGCAGTTCATCACGACAGAATGAAAACTAGTTTCTCAAAGGAAAACACATATGGTGCTGTTTGCATCTTCCCACCAGAACATGACTCTGCCTGTGCCTGACTACGAAGCCCCCACAGAAGCTCTGACGTGTTGGGCGTTCCCTCCACCCGACGGCTCCTCTCCCCTCTCGTCTCCGCGGTAGACTTCCGTACCGTCCTGTCTGCTCAGGTTCCCTCTTGCCGCCTTTGTCACCATCACTGACAGTCCCGGCGACACTGGCCACCCCGCTCCTCTCCCCCGTAGCACTCGTCACAGGTTTTCCCACAACGGAAAGTACCACGCTGCAGCTGCCTTACCTAGTTCTCTCTCAGCACTGCCAAAGCCTGTCTTACTCATCTCTGTATCCCCAATGCCTATGTGGGGTCTGCTGATAAAGTACAATGTCAGTGCTGAATAAATATCTGCATAATAAATTTTTCAAAATACTCTGAGGCCAAGGAAAAAGGTTTCACTTCTTCCACTGGAATTCTACAATCATTATAGGAAAACTGGCTTTGCACCTCTAAAAAATGAGACAACCTTCTTATAGACTTGGAGGATTGGACAGGGCGAGAACCTGCCATTTCAGCTTCCCAAATTACATAGAAAGTCTAAGAGGGAAACATATACCAAGCGATACAGCGGAGCTCTCTGGCTCTAGAGAACCAAGTCCTTGGTTTGGTTCCCTGATCTGCCATTTACCACCTGGATAATCTTGGGCAAATTATTTAACGCTTGTAAGCCTCAGTTTGCTCATCTCCAAAATGGGAATAGTAACGACACCTTCACAGGGTTTTTGTGAAAATCACACAGAACAATCATGTAAAACCCTGAATGCAGTGCCTGGCAAAGGCACTCAATAAGTACTGTTCATTATTACTCCTTTTCAAGTAAGAAAACATGAAACGTGATTCCTGTTTCGGAGCTCAAAATTCAATAAATGGGAAAAATCAGAATACAAAGAGAGAAGTCAGTGGTCTTCGACACACTAAACAAAGTCTGAGGGGACTCCTCTGGACCAGGTGTGCAGTTTCTGCCCTCTTCTGTTGTTTACAAGGATCTCTGAGCTGAGAACACCTTAGTGTGACCTCAGGAAGCCTCACAGCGACCCTCTGTGGTAGAAGCTGCAGCCCCCTCTTTACAGAGGAGCAAAGGGGGGAGGCTCAAGGTGGCCAGCAGGTCAAGCAGCAGAGCCAGGATTAATGTTCAGGACGTCCTGACTCCCAAATCCCAGCTCCTGGAAAGCCCACTGACCTGGAACAACGTTGTTGCAAACACAGCCCTGCTTCTGCTTTACTCTTTGGATCACCAGTGGCTCCGAGACACTGGAGGCTGGGCTGTTACTGTGTGAAATGGTGAGACCTCCTGGTTCGTTTTTCCAGGTTGCATGCAGGTTAAGGGCCCTCGATGGACTAATACCTATTTCTAAAAGAGACTGGGAGCAACTGATGACGAGAAGATAAGCAGGACAATTGAAATAGGGATAAAAGATCCATAATCAAAAAGTGTTGTGTCTGAGGAAGAAGGGTTTGTTGCTCAGTGTACAGAGGTCAATGTTTGTACTTAGTGGCTCATATACCCACCAAGATCCCCGCCTGGAGTGTCGGCTCCTTCAGAAAGATGAGGTCCACGCCTCCGTCTACATGCTTCCGCCTCCCTCTCCGCCTCCTGGTGGCAGCGTCATCTCTCCTGAGGCTTCCGTTGACGATCTGTCCAGTCACTGGATGGATCAGGCCGGCTTGCAGAATCCCAGACAAGTCCATGCCAAGGGCTCCTTGAAGTGAACCGATAGCCCCAATCTTAGGGGTGCTGGCGCTCACTGGGAAAGGGGATGTGGCCCCCGGGGACCCCTCCGATGGGCAGGAGAGGTCTATCGCTGACTCTCCATGCCAGCCGTTGAGGACGATAGGGGGGTGCCCGTGGGTGGCGGGGAACTGCTCCAGGCCCCGGGTCTTTGCGTCCCTCTCCACCTCGAACTCATAAGGACGCCTGTGCTTCTGTTCCTCCTTTGTGAATACCGAAGCCAAGAAGCTCTCCTGCGAACACACACATGTGGCAAGAGAGGTTTGAACGCCACCTCTGTGGCTGAATGCCAGCTCTTTCTAGGCCCCATTTCCTTGGGGCTAGTAATCACCTTCTCAGAACTACTTCTAACTCAAACCTTCTCAAACTTTACTACTAAATCACCTGGACAGCTTGTTAGAATGCCGATTCAACCTCAGCGGGCCTGAGATTCTCTGCATTTCTAACAAGTTCCCAGATGCTGTGAAAGCTGCTAGTCCATGAACTATACACCTGGAATTGCAAGATCATAGTTTAGGGAACCTCAGCCTCAGCTGTACATCAGAATCAACTGGGAAGTAAAAAAAAAAAAAAAAAAAAAAAAAAAAGCCAATATCGAGTCTACGCCCCGGACCAGTTCAGTCAGAACCTGGAGCGTCTCAAGGTCCCCAGCGGAGTCCAGCGTGCAGCTGGGTGAGAGCTGGTGTGCCAACGGCCACGTGTCCTTAAACTTGACCTCTGAGTTTATAAACCACAAATAAAACTCATGCCCGCTTTGACTCCCCTCCTTTCTACCTGCTGCCACCGTTCTCAGTCCTCAAGTGTTGAATATCCCGATCTGTTCACGCCTCCCCTTCCTCATATAGTCATCAGTCATCACGACCTGCCAGCCAACTCCCCCCCTTTCTTCGGAGCCACTCTGCCACTAAGCTGGTCCAGAACTTATCTCTTCCTCAGATGCCCACCTGCCTCCCAGCCCTGGAGGCACAGCCCCTCCCTGACCCCCATCTCCCATGAAGCTGCACACCACTCCCGTTGAGCCGCAAACACACTTTCCTCACGCACTTCCCGGCTCCAAAACTACAGCCTCTGCTGCCTACAGGATAAAATCCAGATTCCTCAGTGAACACTAATGGCTTGACCCCCAAAAAAAGAAAGAAAAAAATTCCTATCCACTCAGTATTTGTTGAATAAATGACTCAATTAAGAAGTGCAAAGCGTCCTCCTCCTTTGTTTCAAGGTCAAGGACATTCTTACAGCCTCACCTTCTGCATCTGGGCCACCAACGCTGCGCCACTGCTGAAGACATGTTCTGATGCCTCTGGCTCTGAAAGGCTGCTGCGGGGACCAGCGCCGCTGGTTAACACGGGGGTGGGCAGCGCGGCCGAGGGCTCATACTGCTGGTTGGAGGGCCACTTCCCCTTTAACACCACATGGCAGATGTTATCCAGGCGGTTAATTATCACGCGATCCTATAAAAAAGAACAAAAGCTCTGAGGAATAAGTACCAAGTTACCCAAATTCACAGAATCCCCTGAAATCAAGTGGCAAGTTTTTTAACCAGAAGGAACTGATTAGAAAAGGGCACACACAAATGGACTCACTTTACAAGTCTTAAAAGAAATGGTATCGTCCAGACAACAAAGATCAAAAGCCACAGCGCTGTAAATACGAAGATAAGCTGACACTTCTGTCTTATGGTCTAATTAGGTGCATGTATCTTTAATGTCACATAACTAGTATCTTTTAAAGATACTAAACATTTGTCTGAGTCTGTTTCTCAGAAATATTCTAAAAGGTTTAAAGGAAAGGAGTCAAAGCTGAGGATGCTCTGGGTGGAGTGTGCAAGCTCTGGGTACCTTTGGCCACTCGGAGAAGGAATAGAGGGTTTTCTCCTGGAGCAGCTGTGCAATGGTGGGAGCCCGTGCCTCCTGCAGGTTGTCCCTGAGGTCCCCTACGATGCCCGAGGTCGAGTTCTTGCTCTCCTCCTCAGAGTATTTCCCTGGATAATCTGGGAAGGAAGGTTAAAAAAATGAATTAGACGCTTGGGAGATACTAGTGATCTGAAAGATGAGGAAGTCTGATCTTGTTTTTTAATTAGCCCAGTGTGTGCTCATTTATTTTTAATTGAATTATTAATTACCATACTTTCTATTTCCAGAAGCACTCTATCGGATAAGCCATAAAGGCACGACCTGCTCTAGGGCTACCCATGCAAGTCACCCAATAAGAGTTTGCATCCACAACCAAACAACGACGACGATGAAGGACCGTAAAAGAGGCTTTCCCGTTTGGTGCAGTGGATGAGAGGAAAGTGAACGTTATGCTCTGATACAGAAGTGGGGATAGTGTAGGAAATGTAACACAGCAAGAGGCTGGTATTAATGATGAAGGAAGAAAAGTCCTGAAACTTACAACAAAGGTAAAATAGACCTGATTTATATAAAAAATGATGCAAAGAAACCTAGAACGTTTAAAGTACTTCACTGATGGAAAGGAATGGAAATGCCACTCATTCTTTCAGTCTTCAGTGGTGAATGTTTACTATCACGTTTGAAATGGATCTTCAAAGATCCACTTAATGGAGATGACAGGGAATGAACTGTGTGTAGCATAACGTCCAGGAAAAGTTGTGAACCTCTTTCGTGGTGAAATGACACGGAACGTCTATCCTCTGAAACGTGATGGACTCACTTCTGACTGTGCAACAAGTCTCCCAGGGGGCCGTAGAGACCCCCCCCACCCCCACCACCAGGAGCAGGGCCTTGCTAGGCCAGGGGATTCAAGGATAAACAAGACAGATGTGACCCTGGCTTTCTAGGCTCTTACAGCTCCATGAGGGAAAGACAGTTGGGAAAATGCACTAATTCTAAACGAATAGTTACAATTATAAACCAGGGTGAGGGCCATAAAGGGAAAGAGACAAGGTGTCATGATAGGGAATAAGAGGGAAAACCGACTGGGAGGAGGGAAGGCTGGCAGAGAGGACCTGTCAAAGGAGAGACCACCAGGAAGATGAGGAGGCAGTGGGGAAAAGTACAAAGATGAGGCGGAGGGGCAGGATCATCGGGAACATGCTGGGCTCTGCAGGCCAGGATGGAAAATTTGAATTTTATTCTAGATCCAATGGGGAGCACCGCTGAAAGGCTTTAAGCAGAAAAGCTGAACTTAAATTTTAAGAAAAAAGCAGAATGCTGTGTGAGGGAAAACCCTGGAGAAGGAGCCACGAGCCCGGGCGCTGGCCCTGACAGCTGTGCCAGTTACTGCTCCTTCAGCGGCCGAGCTCCATCCTCAGAAATAGGGCAACCCCCTCTGCCTCACCTCTCCCACATCTCGTGTGGAAGAGACCCCTGGGGTCTGTCAAAGCGTCTCTAAAAGCACTGGTGCTAGGGACACGCCCCCCGCCCCGGCCGAGTGTGCGCGATGCTCACCAAAGCCTATCAAGTTCACTGCTGTCTCCCAGCCCAGCCCAGCCCAGCCCAGCTGGAAGCCACGGCCACCAGAGGAAGTCCAGGCCAGCACAGCTCTCCTCTAGCCCATCCTCACTGGACTGTCTACATTGCCCAGGACTCGCTGATTTCCCCCACAACAGAGTTCCAAGAGCAATGTATACATGTCATTCCACACGTGGCAGGGACCCTTCGTGGCCTGGGGCAAGGTCTGGGCTGGCTCCTTCTCGGTCGGCTGGGGCCACAGGCCGATGAAGCTCCTTTCAGTTCAGTTTCTATGTCCTCAGCTTGGCTGGTGTGTACATTTTAATTTGGGTTCAAAACCTTTCCCAAGTTATCACGAGGCTAAAACCAAAGGTGGGAGTTCAGAAATAAAAAGGAAGTGGGACAACCCAGGGCAGGGTTTCCCTCTTCAGATGAAGTCACTGTCCTGGGGGGAGGGGCCGGCCTGCCTGAATCCCTGAACATCACTCGGCCCCTGGCACCAGGCCAGGCACCTACAGGGTATTTTTTGTTTTTCTGACAAGGATAAACAGAACCATCTTTTGTTCACCTAATATGTCCTCTTGGGTCTGATGACATAAAGACAACAGTGACAAAGTTAAGACCCATTTGTTGTTGCTCAGGATCTCTAATCACTGTATTCACGTCCCTGCAAAGCATATACAAATCTCAGGGTCACCTAGATTAACACTTTAAAATCCCTTCAGTACCTAAGACTTCCCTATTTAAAAAGATCAAATATATCTGCATTTTTTATTGAGTGGCATGTAATTTGGCTATTCTTATTTCTGTTGAGTTACTTAAAGGAATCTCAACCCAATGCACCGACATTACAACACAGGGTTTTGACATACACGTGAACAAACGGCACAGTCTTTGCTCACCTTAATAAAGATCATGGTTATTTGTATTTTTGTGGCGTTCCTGAAAAATTACCTGCACCTCCGTTAAACTGCAGGTTCTTGGCGTTCCCTGGCTGTTCTACTTTAACCCAGTTTGTAGCACTTTACCTGGTGGAAGAACGAATTCCTTTCCCTCAACACTGTGTCTGGCATCTATCATATAACAGCACACCACCCCTGCCCAAATCACACAGCTGACACAGCCAAGGTGCTACGATTATCTACAATCATCCTCAGTTTCCTGGAATGATCAGAGTTAAGCTACTCCGCCTCATTTTCAGACCAAGGCCTGTGACCTTCGCTTTTAAACAACACGGTGAGTGTGAGCAGGTCCCTTCCAGAAGCTGTAAAACCCTTAACACCCCCCCACGCGCCCTTCCTGCCTTGCGAGAACTGGCTTATCCAAAATACAAGATCCCACACACTGTACCTTGACTCTGGCAGTTCCCGTCTCTATCATAATCATCTTTACTCTCAAAATCCACGTCTTCTGCCTTGAGTTCACTCCCTTCCAGATATGTAGGGAAACCTTGTTTCCCTTCTGCACTTTCTTTCCAGGGTTCTTTCAAAAGTTCATGCTTCACCTGAAACAGCTCTGGCGGAACAGCAGTGAGCTCGCCCCCCATTGTGACATTATTGGCTTTGCTTTTGTACGGGTCTGGGTTGTAACCCTGGGGTTTCTCCACTTCAAACTGGTCATTCTCGAGGCCGTGCGTCCACCTCTCCATGTGTTTGCAGTGACACTGACAGGCTGCGGGAAGAAAAGCGCCCTGCGGTCCAGGATGCTGGCTTCTGGCCGCCAGGCTTCCTTTCTTGGCTTCGTCCACAAGAAAGCCGCTGCGGCTCTTCTCCCCTGCCATACGAGCAGCGGGCTCGGTAAGAGGCGACACCTCTGGCCTTTCCCGCGTGCCTGCGGCCAGGTCTAGGTTTTCCTCCTCATTTTCCTCCTCTTCGTCCTCCTCATCACTGTGGTTCTGACCCAAAATCAATTTACTTTCTAAACTTTTGCATTCTAATAAATCAATTAACTGCTGATCTGATGACAGGTTTCTTTTGGAGTCATAGACACTCAGATTGCACATGTCAACAAACCCGCTCTCATTTCCTTGGTCCAAGGAAGGGGAGGCTATGCATTTGGTTTCCAGCTGCCCAAGGCTTCCAGGTCTCTGCCCTGCCTCGCTGCAGCAGAGTTCCCCTTCCTGTGAAAGAGACACCAGCAAATGTTTTCCATTTTTAATGTTCATTTGAGCTACTCCTGCTTCTAATGTATCCATAAAAGAGGGGCCTGAGGCTATTTCTGCCTCGTGGCCACCAGGCTGGAAGCTGCCATCTCTGCTTGTTGCGAGAGCCACGGCATCTTGTCTGGACTCGGTATTGGTACCTGGGCTCTCCTGAAAAGAGACTGGCTCCTGGCTTAGTGCTTTCTTACCATACATCATGCTCTCCAAGGACTCAGGCAGCAGACTCTCATCATGCGTGATGGAAATGACATCCTGAACTTTAGAAATAAAGTTTTCACAAGTCATGTCAGATAAGCTGCCCCGAGGTGGACCAAGATGATCATCCCTACCTTCTATTTTCACTAGATTCTCAGGTTCATTTTCAAGGGACTCGGAAGTCCTGCTCATCTGAGTGTATGCAAGAGACTCATACAGTTTGGAGTTGGTCTGGTAAAGGCAACAGAGACTCCCTGGAGCCTGGGGGTCGGTTCTTTTGTGTTGGGCATAGTTTCTGTAGGCGTCCAGGAAGGACAGCTGGGGGTCGGTCATGATGTAGTAGTCGGTGCGGTTCAGCCCGTGCTTGGCAGTGCCGATCAACAGGTCCCGATCGTGCTTTCCACACTCCCACCAGATGGGGAGGGAGAGGCTGGGCCTGCAGAGCTGAAGGCGCTCGTGCAGCTGAGGACACTGCAGCACTTGCTCCCGGACCTTCCGCAACAGTTCAATGCGGTACAGGGTTCTCGCGGCCCGCTCTTCAGTGATGGGTTCAACGCAGATGCTGGGATCTGGGGGGCCTGCAAAGGGGAACACAGAGCCTGTCACTTAAGGTGGCCCTTGGACACTTCCTGCCCACCTGAGCACCTGCATCTTTGATCTTATAATTTGAGTCCCTGGGTCCTCAGCAAGGCAGGGCCTTAGTGGCCCCACTAAACTGAAAAGCTGAAAGAGAAGGGAAGGTTTTTATGAAACACGGACAGACCACTGAAGGTGAAAGAAGAGCCTGAAAACTCCAGTTCGGGAAATATTAGTTCCCAGTCAATAAGGAGGACTAGGTACCTTCTAACTAGGTACTTTATGGCTGTTATTTAGTTCTTCCAAGAACTCTATGCTATACCATCGTTATCCTCGTGTAAGGATGAGGAAGGAGGCTCAGATAAGCTAACTTGCTCAAGGTGGCAGAACCAGGACTCCAGTCCAAGTCTTGTCAGCATGACTCCAAGGTCCAGATCCTTCCGATCTGTGCAGCTCCCTGGCTTTAAAGAAAACAGCCTAAGTGTGCCACACGCGGGCAGAACGTGGGGTGTCTGTACATGCTGCCGCCAGCCCAGAACCCACACTGAATAGGCTCAACATTTGTTTCAGTTTTCCCAGAATACAGTCATACGGTCCAGAGCAAGTTAATCTATGAGTACGAGACTGCAGAGGGACAAGGAGGAAGCTGCTGCAAATTCCAACCAGGAAGAAATTTCTTAGAAAAGGTCTCTAGTGGAGCCTAGGGAGTTTAAATGACGGCCACTAGTTTTCCACAGCTACAAGTCAACGCATGAGAAAACATTTAAGATTTAATCTAAGGAAAGTGCAAAGCTCATAGTAGGATAATTCTCTATGAGACTTGAAAAAAAAAGCATACTTTGGAAAAGGTAATTAATAGTAGTTTCTTAATATTTCTGTGACATTTTAATCCGAATTTCAATTTTCGTTGGAATCACATCATTTTGGGAGAGAGATTTTATTTTATGAGGGTGGACCCGATTAGAAGTCCGTGGATTTGTGAAAACCCACTGGTCTTTACCTGAATTCTTCACGTCGGCTCCGCGTCTATAGTTATACCTAACTCTGTACCTTGAAAATAAGCACGTTCTCTCCTTGTCCCACCTGGGATATAGTGACAGAGAGTGTCCTCACCACCATCCTTCCAGGCTGGCAGACGACAGACGTGGCGGCACATGGCCACGAAGCTATGGAAATAGTGCTCCAGGCTCTCGTCCGACTTCTTGTCCAAACGGGAAATGATGCGAAACTGCGTCCAGTCAAAGGTTTTCTTTTCTTGATCATAAACGACACCAAAGGAAGACACTGTTCTGTAGAAGTCGGCTTGCTCTCTCCTAGTCCACCTAGAGAGGGAATCAGAAGGAGAGTAAGCTGTTTTCTTTCTTGGTTTTTTTTTTTCAGTTAAAAAAGGCCAACAACTATTTACTGAGCACCTACTTGGGAGAGCCCAGGAAGTCAAGAGAGCAGGCAGAGCGGGTCTATTTTACTGTTTATTTTTATTCAGGTTGGCTTGGGTGGAGGGGCTTATAACACAGCAGCCCCTCAGCCTCTACCACCACCTTCAAATCATGTGTGCGTACTTGAGATCTTACTTCACCAATTTTATTTTATTTTATTCTCATTATTATTTTTGGCCGTACTGCACAGCATTTTTGGCCATCCTGAGCAGCGGGATCTTAGTTCCCCGACCAGGGATTGAACCTGAGCCCCCTGCAGTGGAAGCATGGAGTCCTAACCACTGGACCACCAGGGAAGTCCCCTTGATTCATTAATTTTACAAACTACCTAGTTCATTTCCTCTTGTGGGAGATAAAGATTTTAATTTAAAAGCCCTCTATATGCTTAAACATTCTGCCGTACGACAACAGAGAATCACAGAATCCTAGAGGGACCTTTCAAGCCCTTAAATTCACTTCCTTCATTTTACAGAGGGAGAAACTGGTCCACAGCAGGGAGGAGACTCCCTCAGCCACCCACCTCCCTGACTCCCATCTCACACTGGCTTCCTTCCTGGTCTTACGTAGGCAGGTTGCCCACAACGATAATCTTTCCTAGGACACGAAGGTTCTCTAGATTTTATATCCTGCAGGATTAAGATAATGACTTAAGGAAAATGGATTATTATATACCACTGTAGTCTTCACCAGGGGCTCTTGGGCACGGTACGCAGCTAGGAGAGGGGTGAGAGGGTCAGTGGAAGAGTGAGAAGCAGGGAAGAAGAGGCTCTGGTTCTCTCTTAGGAGCTAGATGGGAGAAATCTACTCCCTGAATTACCAAATTTCATAAAGCCAGGAGTATACAGAAGTATCAATAATTGAATTCACTATGTGGCATTCTTTCAATTCACTGGATGTTACATCAAAAGGACGGAGAGATATAAAGACTCAAAGAACAGCAGCTCTGTTGATTTGCTCTCCTGGCATCGTTCTTAGCCTGTGCTGGCCTTGGGCAGCCATTTTTACCTTCATTCTCAGATGGGCAAGTAACTCCTTCCTTCTGGGCTGGCATTTTATGGTACTTATTGTTCTCAAAGGCTTGATAAGGACTGTTGGCTACAACAAGACAACTTCAGTGCACACTATTCACTTTGCTGCTAAACGAATATGATCTGACACATGCTAGTGTGGTGTTTACATCACATCCCCAGAGACCGGGGTCCAACTTAGGGAAGAGGGTAAGGTTGGAAAATCACACAAGTCTGGCAACTGTGAACAGAGGGTGTCCTAGATATCACCAGACTCCCCAGTCAGCACGAAAACACCACTGCAGTTGGAGGCTGGATTTAATTCACTCTAGAGACAACCTGACTCCATATGAGAACACTGGACACACCTGCCCTCCAGCTGTTGGGTTCCCTTTGTCACCTTTACCCATTGGGCAGCTCAGCACGCCCTTTTGGCCACTGGCTTTTACCTCTTTTGGGCTTCCTTGTTGATGAGATCCATCTCTGAGGACCTCCGGAACATCTCTTCCTGGACCCAGTATCCCTGGTTTCCTGGTCCCAGGATTTCAGGTCGGCAGAGCTCCTTGCGGTTACAGCGCTGGTAAATGGTGACCAGGCGTCGGAGACGAGCTGTGAGTGCAGACGAAACTGGCCAGGGTGATTTGTCTGGGTCGGAGCCATCCTGGGCTTCAAACATCAGTGAGGATATTAGTATTTACAAACAGAACTAAAACAAAGGCCACTGGGTTTTTTGGTGGTTGTCCTTCCCTTTCGTTTAAAGAAAACTAAAGCTGACTTAGTAACTTAGTGGAAGTAGCTGCTGTTCAGCAGTCAGCTCGGGAGCTAGGCACAGTGGAAAGGGCTGCAACTGCACTTCAGAAGCAGCTTTAGGTACGGTGGGTTCTGCTCTCTCTCCAGTACAAACGTGCCTGTCTGTGGGGGCAGAACCGACTCAAGGGCCTTGCTCTAAGGCATTGGCTTAAGAGGATGCTCTGTGGCCGTCTCCATTTAGAACTAAGGGCTTCTGTGTAGCTGGGCCTTCCAAACATCAAAGCCTCCGTTAAGTTTGAATTAAGAAAAACAAACAAAAGAACAAACCAAATACCCCTAACTTTTCTCAAAAGAAAAAAAAAAAAAATCACTGAAACCACGATTCCTTTTTATCTCTCAGACTCCACCCTGACTTCATTTCACTGCTGAATTCAGTGCCAGGTGGAGAAAGCTGGCCAGAACCACATTAACGCTCCCTGTGTGACTCCCGCAGAGTTTGACGAAGGTCAACTTAATTGGCTTTTAAAAAGAGCCTCCTTAAAAAACAGCATTTTTTTCTTTTTTATTACACATGAACTCCAGGATAACTACAAACAGGGACCTTACTTTTCTTTGCCTTCAGAAGGACACAGTCTCACCTGCCCGGCTGTCATCCTTCTTTTCACCAAAAATGCCATCACCTCCATCACTGGAACTCTCCTAGGGATAAATGAAGTCATGCCGTCAGCACAACTGCAGCTCTGAAGAGACCAACTCAGAAACCCAGTCCCTACACAGAAGGAGTAAAGATGCACAAGAGACATCCCCTGCCCAAGAGCATCTCAAAGATCAAGGTGGTCCCTGATGAATGAAGCTTACTTATGCACAGAGTCTTAAAAGAGCCAGAAAGCAGTTTATTTAAAATAAGCATTTTCCCCCCTGGAATTGTGTGGAATGATTCTGCCCGTAGAGAATTAGCTTTAAGAATGATGAACTGGCATGCTCCCCTGGCAACTACATTTTACACGCACTCTTTTAGTTGAGAATTAAATATTTGCTTTACTATCATCACTTGCAGTCTAATACTGTCATTTCACAAAGCATGTGCCTGCATTTTTGGATTTCTGCTGTGAAAAACTGTCATGCTCATGTTCATTATGCTTCATTTACTTCACAGCAATAGACGCTATTTTCCTAAAACATGACTGCTCCAGACAGGAGACCTGATGGCACAAACCTCCAGGAATTTAAAATTAAAATCATGATCTGAGGCTCAGAATCTGAAGTAATATCACAGGCACAGAGCTTATCCAAGTTGGAGTATATGTCAACCTGGCTCTAATGGATTCCTTACGAAGCCTTTCTTGGTCCCAGGAATGGAACTTCAGAGGCTCCTTATACACAAAGCATGTGGGAGTTTGGGTGTGGGCGAAGAGACAGTGCGAGTCTTCAACTTACTCCATTTTTAACACAAAAACTTACTTTTTTTTTTTTTTAACTGAAGTAAAGTTGACTTGCGACATCATATTAGTTTCAGGTGTAAAACAGTGACTCGGTATCTTTATACAGTAAGAAATGATCACCACCATGGGTGTACTTTCTGTCACCACACAAAGTTATCCTAATATTATTGACTACATTCCCGATGCAGTACATCACATCCCTGTGACTTATTTATTTTGTAACTGGAAGTCTGTACTTCTTAATCCCCTTCACCCATTTTCCCACCTATCTTATTGTTTTTCTTTTATTTTTTTTAAAAACTAACTTTACTTTTTTATTTTTTTTTTACAAACTTATGTATTTTATTTATTTATTTTTGGCTGCTTTGGTTCTTCGTTGCTGTGCATGGCTTTCTCTAGTTGCGGTGAGCAGGGGCTACTTTTTGTTGCCGTGAGCGGAATTCTCATTGTGGTGGCTTCTCTTGTTGCGAAGCACGGGTTCTAGGCACGCGGGCTTCAGGAGTTGCGGCACATGGGCTCAGTAGTTGTGGCGCACGGGCTTAGTTGCTCCGCAGCACGTGGGACCTTCCCGGACCAGGGCTCGAAGCCGTGTCCCCTGCATTGGCAGGCAAGACTCTCAACCACTGTGCCACCAGGGAAGCCCTCTTACTGTTTTTCTGACTTGCGTCTTTTGACGTGAATGACAGGCGAGAATAACCCCAGGATTCATGACTTCGGCCATGGTGGAGCACAGGGTCAGATTCTGTCAGAATAAGGGTCAGCAATCTGCAGCCTGTAGATTGTTTTTGTGTGGCCCTTAAGCTAAGAATGGTTTTTAAGGGAAGAAGAAGAGGAGGAGGAGGAAGGAAGGGAGGGGCAGGAGGGGGAGAAAGAGAAGGAGGTGAAGAAGATGTGACTCTACTGGCCCCCAGGCCTAAGATATTTACTGTCTGGTCCTTTACAGAAAACAGGGACACAGCCCAGGAGAGCAGCACCTCGGTTCAGGAGGGATGGACACACACCTATGACTGGCAATAGTTAAAATTCAAACCGCTCTCTTAGGCCCCTAATACCGGGGAAGGACCTGAGAAAGGCAGAGGGGCAGGGGTTCATTTCCTGAATGCATTTCTTTCTTACTAGAGTAGTGGTAATAGCTGACGTTCCGAGAACTACGTGTTACTGTGCAAAACCCTTTCCACGGCTTATCTCCTTTGGTCATCAGCACTGCTTCCCCAGGTAGAAAGTATTACTATCCTTATTTTACAGAGGCAGAAAACAAGCCCTAGAAAGTTCTGTAAGTTGCCAAGGGGCAGAGCTGGGTTCCAAACACGGTAGTCTGGTGAGAACCTATACTGTAACCACTGAGCTGCCCAAAACAGAACAAAGCGAGAGTCCCGGCTGAAAATCTGATTTAGAGAGTGCAACATATTGAGAATTGGAGAACACTAGTTTAATCTCTCTTCTTTGCACCTGTAATACCAGTGAAGAGAAGGAACTTCAAGCTGATCTACTGCACCATTCTGGAGTGACACTTAAATATGCCAAAGCAGCCTTTCCCACTAGTTAGGTAGTTAAAAAGCAAGCAAAAACCAACAACCAGGCCTTCCATCCTTCCTGCCATAGAGAACATTTTTGGGTATTCTTAGAGCACCCGTGAAGACCCTTAGAATGCTGAAAGTTGTAATTATAGACACTTCTAGACTGAGAAGTGCTGTACAGACTATGAGATGTGGGGTCAGGCGCCAGGGCTACCACGCTCCTTATTACGACGGATGTGTGGCTGCCGTGGGCACCGACTCCACAGGGGTAGCTCCGGGCTTGGTGTGAGGCAGGCACACCTGCCATGCAGGCTTCCTTTCCACCCTCCCTAACAGTTTCTGTTGGCCTTAGGCAAACCCTCAAGTAAGGAAAGATTCTGGAAGCCGTAAGTGCCTTTCTGTCTCCTGCCCTCTCTTGATGGCAGGTCCCCTCCCTATCACTGACAGAAAGGAGAAGACCTGGCTTAGCAGCAGCCGAAGTGAAAAAGATGTCATAATCTTGTGGTCACATAACCAATTTAATGTGAGTGTGACAGACCGGTATCGCAGGGAGCACATGGAAAGCCCTGCCTCTGAAGTCTGCATGTGAACATGTAGTATCCTAGTTTCTGCCTCTGTGAATCAATCTGAAAGAAATATTCATCTCAGAAAAAGTATGAATCAATCATTTCCAGGGGCAGGGTCCCAGAGAGTGCTGACAAGTAAGACTGTCAAAGTAAGGGCAACAGGTTAGTTCCAACCTGCAGTTTCTCCATCTCGAGCACGCCTGCGTTTGGAGTCCGACAGTCCACTGCTCTCTGGCCTTGGGCAAGGTGTTTCGACCTCTCTCAAGCTCATTTCTTCATTTGCAAAATGGAGACAACAGTACTTTACGGGTGATCGTGGGGCACATATGAGTTGATTATGCAAAGCGTTTAACCAAATGCTGGCACAAAGCAAATGCCCGACGTACGGCAGCCGGCACCGAGGAGATACCCACGTACAGGCCCAACTGCTAGAGGATCCTTCAGCGTTTCTATCTTTCAGTTGAAGTGTGCTCTCTAAGGATAGCTTCATGACACAGTGGCAAACAGCAGCAATAACAACAGCAGTCTACAGGTAAGTAAATGGCCAGATACTATACTGAGTACTTCACGTGCGTTTTTCATTTATTCATTCTAAACGACTAAATGACCCTTTTTAGACAGAAGGAAATTGTAGAATGAGAGGTTGATAATCTTATCTAATACTACATATAGTTATTAAGTGGTGAAGATGGAATTCAAACCTAGAAGGCCTGACCCCAGACGAGGAGCTCTAACCGCTCGGGTGTATTGCCTCCGGTGGCTGAAGACACACCTGGTTGAATCAAATGCACTGTCAGTCACTAAGAGTAACTTAGTTTCCCGCGTGGCACTTCTCCGCCGAGGATGCAGGGCTGTTTCCTGATCTGAGAACAGCAGATCCCCCTTGCCTGTGGCTGCTCCTCCAGGCCCGGCTGCGTCCCCTCTTTGGTCTGGGTGTGGGTGCGGGCAGTGGCGCGGCAGCACAGACCTGCAGACCCAGGGAATTTCCTCTAAGCCCTTACAAAACGCCAGGGCCAAAAGAGCGGCGATGAGCTGCCTTCCTACATTTGTTTGCCAGGAACTGCGCTGGGTTCAGGAGCTCTGACAGTGGGAAGGATGCAGTCCTTATCCTTCTAGAGCCCACATTCTGGCCATTACAAGAGACATAAAATACTGGCCATGTAGTGTGATGAGTGCTCCTAAACACAGTGGGAAAACCAGAAAGGGTCACCAACTCTGCATGGCCCAAATCAGGTAAGGGAAGGACATCTGAGAGGTGACTTTTGAGCACAGGAGTTCGCCAGGAGAATATAAGAACTCTTTGTGTCGAGGTAACAGGATGCGTGAAGGCGCAGTTAAAAAAAAATCCCACAACAGTTTTCATTTTGCAGAAAAATCAAGCATCCTACTACCTTCATAAATTTCATGTAGAAAGTAGATACACATCAAATGTCATTAACACAAAATTCAAGGATTTTATAATGGAAAGACTGCAGGATTTAGAAAAAGATGTGAGCAGGCAGACGTTGCTCTTGAGGAGTATGACTTTTTTTTGCAGCTCATTAAAACTATTTGAGCTTCCCCCGTCTAGAATGGGGATAAGAACAACGCCTAACTGAAGGGGAAACGTGCTTTGTAAGCGTGGAAGTAAGTGTGGAAGTACTCCATCTACATTCAAATATCTCTATTTGAGTTCAGAGACCCCTCGAACTCTCAACTCATAAGAATAGAGTCATTGTTCAGTTCCTCATTGAACTTTTCTTATAGTGGGATTTGACCATTTTAGGCATTAAGTTTCCCTGCAGGAGTTTCTTCCTAGTTCACTGCGCATATGAACTCACCCTCCTTTTACAGAGAGCACCTGCTGTAGGAAGTGCTGCAGAGCGAGGACAAGACTGCTGGTTAGAACACAAGGGCTACACCAGGTAGAGCTGGGCCGCTACTTATTACTATCTCAGTTAAAGGAGATGGTAACCTCCCTGCATACTAGGTTTGATAGAGAACGATTTCCCCTTTACCATTCTAGGCTCTAGACCATCCCAAACACAAGTAAACTTTTTGACTCAGTGCTTTAGAAGGCATGTCCACTGACTCTAGCTGCAACTGTTTACCAATCAAAAGCTCTACTGGTATTAAAGAGAAAGGGTGGGGGAAGGGAGTAGACTAATCATCTCACATGTCCCTCTAACATTCTGTGGTTCTCCAACTGCCACGTTTGAAGAGGACAACAGCACAGTGAGCTCTGGAAGGCACAAGAGTAGCGAGGGGTCTGGAGACATCATGATAAGAAGAAAGAGGAATTGAGGATACTTCACCTGAAAAGAGACTTAAAGAGATTACGGTAGCTAGTTGGTCTCAAAATTTTTTAGTCTTATCGGAGAGGAATGTAAGAACAGTTTTGCTCTTTGCAGGACCAGAAGAAAACTAGACAGAGTCCATGGAACCAACTGGGAGTCAGATTTCTGGGTCAGAATAAGGAAATACCACCCAACAATGAAATGGGCTTCCTTGGAAGATAGCACATTCCCCCTTTCCCTTCATGGATTCCTGGAAGCACCTACACCTGCCTGGTATGACCCCACAGCGATGTCGTAGAAGGGGTGGAACACTGAGACCATGCAGACATGCGTTAGGGTCCTTGCAATGCTGAGATTCTCCCATCTACCAACCAGGCCCCCTCCTATGCCCAGGTCTGTTTAATTCAGATGAATTAACTTAGTGATGGATGATACGCTCTTTGGGCTTCCTTAACCTGCTGATCTGCCTGAGAACAGAACTGGGAGAAGGAAACACCCAACCAGTGTCTTCAGTACAAGGGCCGGGGTGTGGGGAGCAGGCTTGGTTCAGATGTTGGCTGTTCCTCTACGTTTGTCATTCTAGCACATGGACTAGAAGTCAATCTTAATCTGTTTATAATCTGTTCACCTCAAAATCTGGGAAAGGCACTTCCCATTCCTTCTGCTTTTGGTTATATTCTATAGCCCAGGTTTTAGGGATCTGAAGAGCAAAATAAATAATACAGGCATTACTTTCATAAATGAATTAAAAAAAAAAGGAGTCCCAGAGGAGTTTAACCATACTATAAGGAAACTTGAGTTATTTTACCAATTCTGCCACAACTCCCACGTCAGTGCCCAGATCTCTCCAAGACTGAAGTAAGCATGAGTTAAGCATAATTCACTTTACCATGAACAGCTTTCAGAGCTGGGTCTGGCCTGCGGTTGGTCTGGGGGCTGCCTCTTCATAGAGGATGCTGCTGGGAGAAGGGGTGTGTACGTACAGCTAAAACACTTCCTACTCTCTTGACTATGAAAAGAATATTTGATCAGAAAAAAAAAAAAGCCAGAATATCTAGAGAATATCTAGTTTGAACGCTATCATCTAGTAGCTGTGAGAATCTGGCAACGTCCTTTAACTTCCTGGGCCTGAATTTCCCCAGCTCTCACATGAGGGCAACAACACCTGAAGCTCTTACTTCACATGGCTGAGGTGAGGATCAACTGAAACAGATGGGAAAAGTGCTTTGGAAAGAGTAAACTTCCATATGAATTTAAGGTACTATTTTCATTTCTTTGGTACTCAAGTTATTTCCATGGGAAAACACATCCTACATTCCAGACAAAGGAAGTAACTGTAGAAGCTAGGCAGAGCTTCTACCAGAATGGCAGAGCTCAGATTTTAATTGTCAAGACCAAACCCAACTTCCTTCAGGTCCAGGGTCTGAAGCTTCATGCTGATTTGCTTCAATCTACTGCTTCGCAAACCTCAAGGAGATATGGAAACATATCTTCAAAAAATAATTATTTCTTACTTTGGGAAAGTGATGTCATTGTTACTCTTACAGTAATCAGAGCTGATGGAAACCAAGGTAAATACCATTCTCCAAACTAGAACCAAAAGAAGAGGATTGAAAACTTTTGGTTGGTGATCAGGAGGAGAAGAAAGATTATTCTGGTAATGGAGTCAGGCGAGGACAATGCTACAGTAACCTCTGGGATACGGAACCCATGAAATTCTAACAGATTTATTTGCTCCACTGAAAGCCAGAGAAAATGTGATCAAATAGTGCTGAGGCCCTAGTAAGGTTTTGGTCTGCTTATGCAAAGCCCTAGAAACTCATCTGTAAAATGCAATATAGACTTCTGCTTCTGGGAATATGCATATTTCCCTATTCCACACAATATTTACAACTAAAACCCCTGGACATTATATATGAAACAAACCTAAGAAAACTCTGAAAAGGGAAGAGAAGGCAGACCAACCAGGGACTTTGGGACACATGGGATGACACAGTGGTGAGTTTCCTGGGTTTTCTTTTTTGCCTTATATATCCTAGATCTGGAGGTAAAGAAGCTGGCTATCTGGAAATGACAAAGGGTACAGACAAAAAAAGCCCCAACAAAAGCCTGCTCTCTCTAGTGAAGGACTAGGAAAAGGGCAAGCTAGGAATGGACAAAATGTTAAGACAAGATGTGCTACACTTCAGCTCAGCATCACAGAAAACACTTCTGCTCACCACATCCATGCCGGCAAAGGCTGAGTGGGCCTCTAGAGTCTAAAGGTGGACTCTAGACTTCCACCTTTGCCAGGCTGTAACAGGGCTCCCCATTCCCCTGCTGGGTGGTGTCAAAAAGCCAAGAAGGGAGCTGGGACTTTTATCCCTGCTAGGTGGTAATAAGGTCCTCAACACCCATGGTGTCAGCAAAGACCATGTGGAGATCTAAACTTCCATTCCTGCCCAACAGTAATGAGAAACACCCCTGCCTTGGGTATCTTCAGGGGCTGACTGGGAACATTAACTTCTACTCCCACCAAGCAGTAAAAAGGTGGTGTACTCTGCCACCCACCCCGCCCCGTTCCCCTGCAAAGAGGTGTCAGAGGCAATCAGTTACAACAGAAATTTTAAATAAGATCCCGAGTTTCACAATGTAATACCCCAAATGTTCAGGTGTCAATCAAAAATCACTTATCACATCAAGAACCAGGAAGATCTCCAACTGAATGGGAAAAGACAATCAACAGACGCTAACACTGAAATGACAGAGATCTTAGAATTATCTGACATAATAATTTAAAGTAGTCCTCAATGAGGAATTCTGAACATACTTGCCACAAATGATAACGCAAAATCTCAGCAAAGAAAAAGAAGATCTCAGCAAAGAAAGAGAGATCCAAAGAAGAACCAAAGGGAAATTTTGGATTTGAAAAATACAATAATGAAATGAACCAGACCAAACAAAAACAAAAACACAATGGACAGGCTCAACAGCGAATGGAGGAGAAAGAGAAAAGAATCAGTGAGCTCTAAGAGAGAAAAATATAAAGTACCCAGTGTGACCAACAGAGAGAAACAGATTAAAAAAAAACATTAAACAGGGAATTCCCTGGTGGTCCAGTGGTTAGGACTTGGTGCTTCCACTGCTGTGGCCCAGGTCCGATCCCCAGGTGGGGAACTAGGATCCTGCAAGCCATGAGGCACAGCCAAAATAAAACAAAACAAAACAAAACAAAAACAGAACCTCAGGGACCAGTGGGACTATAACAAAAGATTTAACATTCATACCATCAGAGTTCCAGAAGGGGAGGAAAAAGGAATTCAAGAAATAATGGTTGAAAACTCCCCCAAATCTGGTGAAAGACACAAACCTACAGATTCAAGAAGATGATAAACACCAAACAGGATAAACTCAAAGAAATCCACACACACACAAATCACAGTTAAGCTTCTGAAAACTAAAGAAAGAAAAAAAAAATCCTGAAAGTAGCAACAGAGAAAAGACACCTTACCTAAGGGGAAAAACAACTTGAGTGACAGAAGATTTCTCATCAGAAACCAGGGAGGCCAGAAGGAAGTGGCACAACATTTTTCAAGAGCTGAAAGAAGAGAACTGTCAACCCAGAATCCTATATCCAGTGAAAATATCCTTCAGGAAATGAAGGGGATATTAAGATATTCTCAGATGAAGGAAAAATAAAAGAACTGTCAACAGTAGACCTATCCTAAAAGAACAGCTAATGGAATTTCTCTCAACAGAAAGAAGAAATCTTGGGACACCAGGAAGAACAAAGTAAATAAAAATACAGTAGATGTTCCTTATCCTCTTTTATCTTCTCAATTATATTTCAGAATTGCAGCAAAAATTATAACATTGTCTGATATGATTCTAAATGTATGTAGAAGAAATATTTAAGACAATTATATTATAAAGGGACAAAACTAGAAGTAAGGACACTATACTTCACTTGAACTGGTAAAATGATGATACCAGTGGACTGTGATATATTATGTATATGTAATGAAATATCTAGAATAACCACTAAGAAACTTAAAAAAAAAACACAACAAAACATACCCAACATAGATAAATCAAAAAAGGGATCAGAAAAAAGTTTCAAATAACCCACAAGAAGTCAGGAAAAAGAAAACAGAGAATAAAAAAACAGAGAAAACAAAATGTCAGACTTAAGGCTTAATGCATCAATAATTACATTAAATGTAAGTGGCCGAATACACCAACTATAAGACAGGGTGCATTAAAAAATATAACCCGACTAAATACTGTCTACAGAAAACTCATTTCACATAGGCAGGTTGAAAGTAAAAGGATGGAAAAAGTTATATCATGCAAACGTTTATCAAAGGAAACCAGGAGTGGCTATATTAATATCAGATAAAGTACACTTCAGAGCAAAAAAAAACTATCAGACACAAGCAGGTACATTATATATTGACAGCAGAGTCAACCCACCAAGAAGACATATCCTAAACGTGTATACACCAGACAACAGAGTTGCAAAACACGTGAGGCAAAAACTGATAGAATTGAAAGGAGAAATACACAAATCCATAGTTATAGTTGGAGACTTCAATACTCCTCTCTCAACAACTAGACAGAAAATCAGCAAGAATACAGAAGAACTCAACACTATCAACTAACAGTACTGCGTTGACATTTATGCAGCGCTCTGCCCAACAAGAGCACAATACACATATTTTTCAAGTGCCCATGCAACACATACCAAGAGAGACCATATCCTGGGTCACAAAAATAACTTAACAAATTTAAAACCACTGAAATAATAGAGTGTATTCTCTGAGCACAATGGAATCAAACTAGAAATAAAAACCAGAAAGATTATAGGACAATCTCCAAATACTTGGAAATTAAATAACACACGTCTGATAATCCATGGGCCAAAGAAAAAGTCTCAAGGGGAAAAAAATTAATTGAATGAAAATGAAAATACAACAAATTTTACTATTTATAATAAATAGTAAAAATCGTGGGGCCTAGCTAAAGTAATGCTGAGAGGGAAATTTATAGCACTGAATGCATACATTAAATAAGCCCAAAAGTCTCAAATCAGTAATCTAAGCTCTCACCCCAAATATCCAGAAAAAGAGGAAAATAGAGGGGCTTCCCTGGTGGCACAGTGGTTAAGAATCCGCCTGCCAATGCGGGGGACACAGGTTCGAGCCCTGGTCTGGGAAGATCCCACATGCCGCGGAGCAACTAAGCCTGTGTGCCACAACTACTGGGCCCGTATGCCACAACTATTGAAGCCTGTGTGCCTAGAGTCTGTGCTCTGCAACAAGAGAAGCCACCACAATAAGAAGCCACACACCGCAACGAAGAGTAGCCCCCGCTCACTGCAACTAGAGAAAGCCCGTGTGCAGCAACGAAGACCCAACGCAGCCAAAAAAAACCACAACACAAAACCGGAAGGAAAAGAATAATAAGGAGCAGAAATCAATGAAATTTAAAATAGAAAACAGAGAAAAATCAATGAAACAAAGTTCCAATTCTTTAAAAAGATAAAGCAGACAAATTTCTAGCAAGAATAATAAGAAAAAAAGAAGACACAAATTATTAATATAAGGAATGAAACAGGGAATAGCATTATAAATTCTGCAGACATCAAAAGGATAACAAGATGATACCTCACTGTAGTTTTGATTTGCTTTTCTCTAATAATTAGTGATGTTGAGCATCTCACACCAGTCAGAATGGCCATCATCAAAAAATCTACAAACAGTAAATGCTGGAGAGGGTGTGGTGAAAGGGAACCCTCCTAAACTGTTGCTGGGAATGTAAATTGATACAGCCACTATGGAGAACAGTATGGAGATTCCTCAAAAAACTAAAAACAGAACTACCATATGACCCAGAAATCCCACACCTGGGCATATACCCAGAGAAAATTATAATTAAAAAAGATACACGCACCCCAATGTTCCTTGCAACACTATTTAAAACAGCCAGGACATGGAAGCAACCTAAATGTCCATCTACAGAGGAATGGATAAAGAAGATGTGGTACATATATACAATGGAATATTACTCAGCCATAAAAAGGAATGAAATAGTGCCAGTTGCAGAGGTGTGGATAGACCTAGAGACTGTCATACAAAAGGAAGTAAGTCAGAAAGAGAAAAACAAACATTGTATATTAATGCTTATATGCGGAATCTAGAAAAATGGTACAGATTAACTTATCTGCAAAGCAGAAATAGAGACACACATGTAGAGAACAAACTTATGGATACCAAGGGTGGAGAAGGGAGGGGTAGGATGAATTGGGAGGTTGGGATTGACACATATACACTACTATGTATATAACAGATAACTAATGAGAACGAACTGTATAACACAGGGAACTCTACTCATTGCTCTGTGGTGACCTAAATGTGAAGGAAATCTAAATAAGAGGGGATACATGTATATGTATGAATTTTTCATAGTTTTCCTCCGTTCCATATTTGACTGAATCATGTCAAAAGAACTCAGAAGCCAACTTGAGGAGTTTTCCATAGGCCATATTTTAGCAGCATTAAGAAACAGGGACTTCCCTGGCCGCGCAGTGGTTTAGAATCTGCCTGCCAATGCAGGGGACATGGGTTTGAGCCCTGGTCCGGGACGATCCCACATGCTGTGGAGCAACTAAGCCTGTGCACCACAACTACTGAGCCTGCGCTCTAGAGCCCACGAGCCACAACTACTGAGCCTGTGTGCCACAACTACTTAAGCCCACGTGCCTAGAGCCCGTGCTCTGCAACAAAGAGAAGCTACCACAACGAGAAGCCCGTGCACTGCAACGAAGAGTAGCCCCCGCTCGCCGCAACTAGAGAAAGCCCGCGCACAGCGATGAAGACCTAATGCAGCCAATAAATAATAAATAAATAAATAAAAATTAGTGACAACACCAAAAGCCAGTGAAGATGAGGAGAAAGTGGATCATTCATACCTCACTGGTGGGAATGTAAAATGGTACAGCCACTCTAGAAAACAGTTTGTCAGTTTCTTGAAAATACTAAACATATAACTACTACATGACTCAGCAATTATATTCTTGGACATTTACCCCAGAGAAATGGAAATGTAAGTTCACACAAAATCTGTATGCAGATGTTTACAGAGGTACTTGCAATAGTGAAAAACTGGAAACAACCCAGATGTTTTCAATGGATGAAGGGAGAAATACTACTCGGTGATAAAAAGGAATGAATTATCATTACACACAACAATCTGGATCAATCTACAGGGAATTATGTTGAGTGACAAAAGCCAAGCCCCAAAGGTTACATACTGTATGACTCCATTTATATAATATTCTTAACATGACAGAACTACAAAAGTGGAGAATTAGGTTAGTGGTTGCTAGGGATTAAAAAGGAGGTGAAGGTAGGAGGGATGCAGATGTGGCTATAAAAGGGCAACATGATGGATCTCTGTGGTGGTGGAAATGTCCTGTATCTTGATTCTGTCAATGTCAGCATCCTGCCTGTGATATTGTATCATAGTTTTGCAAGATGTCCCCCTGGTGGGAAACTGGATAAAAGGTACACGGGATCACCCTGTATTGTATCTTACAATTCCATCTAAAATCTACAGTCACCTCAAAAGCAAAAGTTTCATCAGAATAAAAGGGCAACGTAGTCTGTGAGTTGACAATTTTTACAATAAACTGTTGGGGAAAATGCAATGCAACTGCAGCAATGCAATCAAGTTCCCAAAGACCAATATAAAAAGATGGGGATTTCTCTCTTGATATTAAAGATAGTGTGGATTACAAACACAGCACATTTGACTCACCATTTGTTTCTGGAGGCCATCTACTTTGTCTTCCGTATTGTCTTCTTTATCTGTGTTGCCTCTAAATAAAATTTAAAAAAAAAATAAAAAGCATCACACACCATCTAGAAGCTATTTTGCAACTAGGATGCTTGCATGAAAATCCCCCAGAATCACTGACCAAAGAGAATATTAGTAGATCCCTTTCCCCACAGGCCACAAAATCTCAGTTTGTCCAGTGTTACAACTTCTACGAGCAATGACTTCCACTCAAATGAGACAGCCATGCAAACTAAGAGTCCTGATGTGCTGACCCCCAGATCCCACAGTAGGATGCCATGGATGCAGAATCGCTCCTCACATTTAGCGGCCGTCACTTCCTTGAAAGGGAGCTCTGCTGCGCCTGCTGAGGAAGGACACTGCCCTCCGGACCATCAGCTGCTCGTCCCTAGATTAGCTGCCTAACATCTTCTCCCTTGTGAGCTTAACTACTGCTGATGCCTACCTGTTTTTCACGATCCCTGGGGGCAGAAGGAGCCTCCTACCTTCATTGCTTAACCACAGAAAGAAGAGCCACCCCCAAAGATACCAGCTGTAAGCCACATTCGGGTACCTCCCCCAGGTGGTGTTTTCCCTGACCCCGTGTGCCCAACGTTAACACCACTGGTCCTTCGGGCATTTGTTAGTATCCCTCTGAATGCATCTTTATTATCCTCGGGGCAGAGAACGTTACGATAGCTAGGGCGTTCACCAGGAGCTAAGGACGGATGGAAAATGCATTTCATCCTTTTCTCAGCCTTAGCACATGGTTAGGGGGCCTGGCGTTGTGCACCCTCATGTCCAGGCTTGCCCATGGCCCCAGGAAATGCTACTTTTGGGGGGAAGATCAGGCCAAAAGCTTACCAAACACAAGCTAAGAGATATATGCGATGTTTTCCAAATATATACATATATGAAAACCACAGCTTTTCGCTATTTAGCTTTCCTATGAAGTTACACATTTTGGAGTTATGCCCAAAGTAATTAAAACTCGACAAAGGGGATGCTTCCATACTTTTTTGCGCACAACCCAGTGACAAGACCTGAATGCCATGGCCATCAAGCAGTGGCTCCTAAGTCCACCTTACTCATGGACCATGAAATCTTTAAATAACACTGGAATTTCATCTGAGGCACTTCAAGGTCAGGAAGCCTGAACTTGCTGTACCGCTTCTTTCTGCCAAGTATGAGAAGTTATGAGGGGTCTGAATTCTTCCTTGAGAATCCTCTGACCAGACGAGCCTGATTAAGGAGTAGGCAGGATGGTGGGCAGCTTGGGGAACTCAGGAAGGACAGGAACTGGTATTTGGTTCAAAGTGTTTGGGATTCAAGGGAAAAGCCTGAGGCATCGTAGGATGTAACCAAAGCAGCAATCCTGGAAGGCAGTTCAGGTTTAAGGGAGATGTCAGACCGTGAAGAAGAGACTATTATAGAGTGCTGGATGTATGCGGTCAGAGATTCGTGGCGCGACAAGTCACACTGTGGTTGGCCCATGAAGCGTCTCACCTTTCGGGAATGTCTGAGGTTCCATCTGTAACACCCTGCTCTGCAGAAAGGGACTTCTCGTCTGGCATCCCAACCTTCTCCAGGAAGCAAAGTGCTGGGTCTGCTCTCATGGCATTGTACCTCTCGTAACCTGATCGGGGGTAATGAGGAACAAGGAGGTCATGTCAGAACTCACAAGATCTGCCTTGCGCCCTAGACAGTCATTTTGTTTCCCTTATTAAATAAAACAAACCAAAAAAATACTGATTTAAAAATGACCGGATCCTGTAAGATTTCCTGTCAGGGGAAGATCCTTGCGCTAAAGTGGACACCTTTGAGGAAGTAGTGCTTGCCCCAAAATGAAAGCTGATGTAAATATTCTGTGCCCATGAAGACACACAAGATACAGATACAATTCCCACTTGTTTGCATCTTTTGGAACAGCAAGGGAATCAGGCAAGCTGGTTTTGCAATGTCTTCCCCTCACCAACCCCCCAACTCTGGACACCCTATTATCTTGTCATCTCATGAACAGGCCTAGTTTTCTTATGGTCCAATTTTGTCCCATGTGTTAGAAAGGGAAGCTGAGCAAAGTAATGGATGCAAAGGATGAAATATAAAGAGGACTACTGTGATTGTCGATTGGATTAAAACAGACCCGTTCCCTCTATATTCACGAACTCAGTATGAAATCCTAATCTACTGGCCAGGGCTTTGGAACTGCCTCTCACCATATCCCCAGAGTCAAAAACAGATGGAGGATTTCTGATCCAGAACAGAGACCTCAGACAGAAGGCAAAATGATGAAAATATATCCCTTTTAATTTGATGATGCCATGCACGACAATTTGTTATTTTATTGAATCTAATGTAATCCTATAATGAGACAGGAATATTTGGTCACAGCTATTGTCATATTGAACTATTTTGGGGGAAAACTCCTTCATGATCATCAAAACCCTTTCCATGTTGCCCCTAACTAAGTCAATTTCTAACTCTGTAGTAGGTACAGAGAGACCCCATCACAGGTGATGTAAGGTGCTGTACCTAAAATGAGTACCGGCTCGGCTGCTAGTAACAGACTTGATTTTACTCTGTTGGGTATTTCCCTTCTATATTGGTTTTTGTTCTGGTATCACTGTTGATGCTATTCTAGCCCTCATGTGTAGGCAGCACCTGGTACTTTTTATCTGAGGAGCTGCAGGTGCTTTATCTTTTAATTCAAAGTGACATTTCTGCCATCTCCATGACAGGTGCTGCCTGCACGAGGCATATGGCAGGAGAAACTGGTGCCTTGTGTTCTTCTTTATTCACTTATTCCTTAGGGCAATTGTTTGATTACTGTCAGCCTCTCTCACGAGACTGCGGGCTCCCCAGCAACAGAATCTGTATCTGTTTTTACTCATCATTATACATTCAGTACCCAGCACAGGGCCTGGCACTGTATACACTCAACAAACCGCTGACTGGATGTGTCAGTTTGGCCCAGACTCTCTTCCAATAATCACTGTAGGAAGAACCATTCTCACCCTCTCCCCATGGTCTGCCTCAGCTCACATCACAACAGAAATGCCCACCATGCTCCTGCTGTCTTGAGGACGTGCCTGCCATCGTCTCTACCTGCCCCCTCCCCAGGAAAAGAGGGATGCTTTATCTCATGGCTGAGATGGTGAAACCTTCCTCCTCTGACCCTTTATCATGGAGGGAGGTTAACTGTCCATGAGGGTCCTGCCCGCACGCATGCTGTGCTGGACAGGGCCTGAAGCAGGCCGGTCCCTCCAGGTGCCTACTACCTGGGTGAGCCTCTGCTCTGCAGACTTCTTGTCATGTGCAGGCCTGAAGTCTAGACAAATTCGGCATTTCTATTTCTCAACCAGCTATGAAGCTGGAGGCGAGGAAGAGTGATTGACCCAGTTCCCTAGAAAACCCTAACAACTGTCCTGAACAGACAGTAGTAGGAGCTGTAATAGCAACATAAAGACATAAATAGAGCAACAGGTGGCGTAGGCTGCTTGCCTCTCTCCACTTAGTCTAGAAGTTCCTCTATAAGAATATGAACAGAAACACTGAAATCCATAGCTTGGCGAGTATGTCATAAATCCAGGCTGCCCGAGAGGGGCGGCCGCCATTTCTTAACGCGATCAAGAGCGGTCAACAGCATCATTCAGCACAGATTTGCTGCAGGGTCCTTCTTGCTGTAAGTGGAAGCTCCAGCCAGTTCTTCCACGGTGGTCAGCTCGGAGGTGGAACCGGGGCTTTGGTCTTCCGATCTAAGCAGGGTCGTAGCAGGCTATGTCTGGGATGGAGTAGAAGATCCACAAAACCTTGGACGATGAACAGCTGTGTATTTCTTAACAAAGAAAATGGCTGCAGCTCTACAGCTCATACTATGTCTCCAGGGCATGGAGGCAAGGCAGAGAGAGCTCCTGATAGAACCCTGAAAAGTAAACGCCAGACAGCTTGGCTCTCTGAAAATATCACATCTCCATCGGCTGCTGGGTATCTGGGAGTTTGTCACCTGGTAAGACACGCTGTGTGGGTTTGGTTATCCTGTGGAGAGGGCTGTTTCGTGGGGTGATGAGGTGTGTTACCCAGGTGAGGACAGGTCTAAGCCTAGGCGCACAGAATGTCTGCTGGGTGCTGAGCAGCCCCCCGCCAGGAGCAGGATCTGATCTGGACTACGCAAGACACCAAGGAGGATGGGCCCACGGAGCCAAGCATCGGCATTGGTCCAACCCAGCCTAGGTTTGACTCCAGTGTCGCTGTCCAACTACACGGGTCTGGTCCCATCCAAGAGTGAGCCAGTCTGCATGTGTGGCTTAAACACCGGTCCCCCAGCACTGGGTACAGAGGCTAAGTCTTCCCCATGTTTACAGCGTGTCTGCTAAGCTCATCACATTACACCAGGTACTTCAGGCACTGCATGCATCACCTCCCCGGCACCTGCCCCCAAGCTCTGACCCTGAATATCAGAGCTCACTCAACTGCGAGAACCTGAACGGAGTGGCTGATGCACCATCTTCAAGTCTCACAGGCGTGCTCGGGAAACACTTAGGGATTATTAACTTGCAACCCTGCGAGCTGCTTCACTGAGCAGAAGAATTTTAGATGTGGAAGTAACCTTAGATATCGTCAGATTGACTCTACCATTTCTGATAAGAGACTGGTTCGTTGTGCTTCATGGAGAGGTCACATGGTTCCTCTTCTCATTTCAGAGCTGAGTTCTAGCCCTGCACTGTCCAGCAGAGGAGCCACACATGGCTAATTAAATGTGAACTAATTAAAATTACATAAAATTAAAAATACAGCTGCTCAGTTGCATTAGTGACGTTTCAAGTGCTCAGCAGCCACACGCGGCGAGCGGCATCCGTAGAGGACGGCGCAGAGACGGGACACTTCCGTCACCAGTAGTAGTTCTAGTGGATAGCACTGCTTTAGCCTAACCTCAGTGATTTGAAGAGTTTTCATTGAATTATAGCTGATGTACAATATTATGTTAGTTTCAGGTGTACAACAGAATAACTGGACATTTAAATACATTATGAAATGATCATCACTAAGTCTAGTAACTATCTGTCCCCACACACAAAGCTAATACAGGATTACTGACCATATTCTTTGTGACTTATTTTATAAATAGAAGTTTGTATCTCTTAATCCCCTTTACCTATTTTGCCCACCAACCCACTTCCCTCCCTTCTGGCAACCACCATGTTGCTCTCCGTACCTGTAAGCACCTGTTTTGTTTGTTCATTTGTTTTGATTTTTAGTTTCCACATATAAAGTGAGGTCATGTAGCATTTGGCTTTCTCTGCCTGACTTATTTTACTTGGCATATTACTCTCTAGGTCCATCCGTGTTGTTGCATATGGTGAGATTTCATTCTTTTTTATGCTCAAATAATATTTCATTGTATATATACACCACATCTTCTTTATCCATTCATCCATTGATGGACACTTAGGCTGCTTCCATATCTTGCCTACTGTAAATAATGATGCAATGAACATATCTTTTTGGATTAGTGTATTTGTTTTCTTTGGGTAAGTATACAGAAGTGGAGTTGCTGGACCGGATGGTAATTCCATTTTTAATTTTTTGAGGAACCTCCATACTGTTTTCCATAGTGGCTGCACAAATTTACAATCCTGTCAAAAGTACTCAAAGGTTCCTTTTCTCCACATCCCCGTCCACACCCGTTCTTTGTTGTCCTCTGATGCTTGTGGGTCACCAACCCGGGGCTGTGGGTCCCAGGCTAGACTGCACCTCCGCCTCTCCTACGAGTCTTGCTGTGGCTCCTTCTTTACGTCTCCATTTGGGGAACGTCTTTCCTGCTAGTCCTCAGGTCATTCTCAGAGACAGCTACTCTGTGAGCAGGTGTAATTTCCACGTGCCCGTGGGAGGACGTGAGCTCAGGACGTTCCTACTCTGCCATCTTGATTCTGACTCCCTTACCCCAGTGGTTTGATAAAGGGCTCTCAACAGCACCAGACCCTCCCAAAGCCTGCATTTGTAACACCAGAATCTACGTTTTGAAGGGATTCTTCATTAAAATAGGTACACGCGTGGTTGTTACCTGTAAATATTGCAGGTTGGCCTGCAAATGTTGAAGAATTCTACTCACAGGGCATGTGTTGGAAAGAGAGTTAACCTTCCAAAGGCAGAGGAATACATGACAGTGGATAGCACCAAGCACCGGTTATGCACTAAGCACTGTTCTAGGCCGCCCACATATACTGTCTCATTTAATCTTCAAACAGCTCTCCAGGTAGGTTGTCTTGATACTCTCCCCAGTGTACAGGTGAGGAACTAGGTCAGAGAAGTTTATGACTTGCCCAAGGTCACACATTTAGTCACTGGCAGAGCTGGCAGTGAAAGCCAAGTACACCTAACTCTTCCCACTTTAACCCCTGCTCTCCAGTTCAAAATTTTGGCTAATTCACCTGGCAGGGAAGGTGTGTATTAGGCACACTACAGTGGACTTTCATTATTCATTTTAACAGTTGGCTGAAAGCAAGGGCAGGTAGTTAGAACAAGGCCAGAAATGAAGAAACAGGACATTTATTTGTTTTTCCAAGCTATTCAAAAACCTATCTCAGTCCCCTTTAGTCTCTAGGTTACCACATTAAAAAAGGAAAGATGTCTATGCCATCTACTATTCTTGAATTTTTATACCAATAGGGCAAAAAATACATACTAGGAATATGTAGATTAGCTAGAGCGACCTTAGAATTCTGCATACATGTGACATGCTAAAACCTAACATTTCCCCCATTTATTTACTGCTTTACTCAAGAAACCCTGGGGCCTACCACGTGACAGGCACTAGGCCGGAGGCTGGGACTGTAAGAGTGAACAATCCCACGTACAATGGTGCGGTGAGGCTGGTGAGGAAGATACACACTGAACAAAGCCCTTGTGGCCACCCTTTCAAAGTGCCTCACTGATACTTGTATTTGCTATATTTTCATGACTCACACATTCATCTGGCCAAATTTCTGAGAGGACAGAGGTGAGGCTCTACTTTCTAAGAGAGACATGCAATAGGCCTATGGAATTTTTCAGGAAAGAGAAAACATTCACTGAAATATTCACCATGTTTGAACACGCCAATCAGAAGTGACTTGTCGGCCTCGGCATCCCACCAATCCACTGGGATCTCCACGCAGTCGATGTCGGGCAGAGGCACGTCCAGCTCCCTGTGGAAGGAAGGGCGTGGACTCAGAGTGCCGTCAACACAGACAGAAAACAACACAAGAGCTCCCGGCCTGAACCCTCATAGTAAGCCACATCCCGGGCTGCATGCTTAGAAGTTGAAGTAACAACAAATGAGAGGATTCAGATAGCTGGGGGCCAAGACATCTTAACCAGGGCTCTGCCCCTGGTTTACAGAGGGAGCTACATCAGCAGATGTCCTTGGTGTTCAGGCTCCACTCAGACTGAATGACGCAGAATCTGAAAGCACCTCGTGGAGAACGCACAGTCAGCCAGCCTGAGGGCTCTACCCGTGTCAGGTGGCTCTAATGTGCCTCTTCGGCTGACAGCCACGGCAGAAGCCAGCAATACGTTGGTTATGTCAAGGCAGAATACCCCTTCTGACTTCATACATGATACATGCATTCAGGTGTCTGAATTCATACAGGATCAAATGCTGCAAAGTGCCCAAATCATCTGGATTCAACCTTTGGAGACCCCAAGCACCATTCGAGAACAAGCTAGTCTGCACTGCTACACGCGGGGTATGAAGAGAGCCTTTCAGAGGCTAGCAGCCACAGTAGGAGGCACTTCCTGGTAAGGGTCTGCTAACGGTCTGCTGGGTAAAACTTCTGGCCAAAGGGATGAACACAGCTCACCCCAGGGAGCTGACATGGAGCGATCAGCCCCTCTCTGAGTTTCTGTCCATGTTCTGAGAGCCCACACGGACCCTTAGCTGATTGGCTTTATTTGTCTGAGCACCGTCCTTACTCTTTTGAAGGCTCTGGGGTTTTCGGGAGAACATCCATCTGGATGGCTCTTCCCTCCCACCTCCCAGCTGCCTGGGATGGTGCCTCTGCAATGCTGAAGCTTCTTCTTCCATCAGGTTCTTCTTGCTGTGACACAGGGCTGCCTGCCCCTTGCCAGGCCCAGCTCTCCGTGTGGGGACGGGGCTCCCTGGCCCCCACCTCTCCAGGCAGTGCTCCCTAGCTGGCTCCACTTCAGGGTCCACTGCTCTGCCTGCGTGGTGCCATGGGCTGAACAAATTTTGGGGGATGAGCTGTGATTCATTCCTCATGGCCCTTTCTGCACAATAAGGCATTTAACCTGCACCGGACCAGTGAGAGCTAAGACTGAGGAAAGCAGAGGGAAGGAGGGAAGGGGGGCGGGGGAGGGGGGGGGGCAATGGACCTACTCGTTTCACGTTCTACTAACTTCCCTCCATCTACGCATCTAAGAAAGCACATGACGGGGAGGAGTAAAGTCAGATACATTACTTCTGCCCGGTTAACACTGGATATAAATAAGCAAGTTGAATTCTGCGGCATATACATGACTGACAAATTGAACTTTTTAGCAACACACCCAACCTCCCTATCCTTACTAGAAATGCCCATAGTAACTACCAAGTAGTAACAGTCAATGAGATGACTGGTCCTGATTATAAAATGCCTCAGGGGTAGGACTGTCATTGCCTTTCACCTCTCTCCTTCTTTAGTGCTCCTGTGACCACTGAAGTCATTAGCACTGCCCAGTGGAAAGTAGAAGAAACCAGGGCCCCAGGGAATCTCAAAGCACAGTTCAAATACCAACACTTGCTATGTCCCCTGGGAACAAGCAGCGTTGTGGGGGCCAGGGCAAACTGCCAATCTGGGGAAGGTGAAGGAGGCCGTCTGGGGATCCCACTTATACACTGTGACTTCTGACAGTCCAATCAAGTAGTAGCTGGGGGCTCAGCAGCCTCATTCCCCCAAATCCTGGGATATTCCCACAGGATTCTACGGCTTTGGAAACACTAGCTTACAAAACTAAGGCACAACACATCAAATGGTGACAAAGTATTAGTAATACGACTAGCAAATAAAGGAGAACCACTCAAAGGCAGAAGAGGACTAAGGCCAAGAGTGGGATTCCAAGTAGAGCTTTTAGTCTACACCTGTTGGATCAAATATCAAAGTCACTAATATCTATCGAACAATGATTAGTTAAGGTAGAGAAATGACTGCTTTAAAAGCAATTTTACAACACTACTGGGAGAAAAAAAACCCAACTAAGAACCTCACCAAGAGCTGTGTTTTTAAGCAGCTGTTTTCTCCTTTATTTCACTCGTGGATGACCTGGCTGAATCATCCTCATTCTGCCTGCCTGCTCTACCAGAACTGGTCCTGGGTGGGAGGGAACACGGGCCTCTTGAAACACAGGCAGGTTTGTCCATTTCCATCAACAGGCACTTTATGGCAATTCTTTAATACTGGGAGCTAAGGTTGACCTGTTTTACCTGGCCGGAGTTCCTTCAAATGCTTTATCCGCTGCTTCTCCCAGTATTTCAGCTTTTAGGTAGTACAGCATCCGGACTCGCAATAGTACCCTATGATACGTGAACACAGTAATGAAACACATTAGAACCCATAAGCTGCCTGTGAACTGCCATCCCCAAGCTGACCTGGGGGAATTCCAGGCGCTCCCAGGTTGTTAGGGCTATGAAGTTATATATGAGAAAGGACTAGAAAAAGAAAACACTAGGTATCAATGGCAGAAATTATGGTGATATCTCCATTTCACTCAAGAAAACGTATCTCATCAGTCATCTGTTAAGGTCATCCTGTGGGCGTGGGAGGTGAGGGAGGGGAGGTGAGGGCAGCAGAAACAGCATCCCACCTGGTCCTTAACAGCAGCGGTCCCCAACTTTTTTAAAAAAAAAAACAATAAATTTATTTATTTTTTGGCTGTGTTGGGTCCTCATTGCTGCGCGCGGGCTTTCTCTAGTTGTGGCGAGCAGGGGCTACTCTTCATTGTGGTGTGCGGGCTTCTCATTGCGGTGGCTTCTCTTGTAGCGGAGCACGGGCTCTAGGCGGGTGGGCTTCAGCAGTTATGGCACACGGGCTCAGTAGTTGTGGCTCACAGGCTTAGTTGCTCTGCGGCATGTGGGATCTTCCTGGACCAGGGATCGAACCCGCGTCCCCTGCATTGGCAGGCAGATTTTTAACCACTGCACCACCAGGGAAGCCCAGTCCCCAACCGATCCCTGGCACCGGGACCGGTTTCGTGGAAGACAATTTTTCCATGGACCCGGGGGCTGGGGGGTGGGATGGTTCAGGCGGTAATGCGAGCGATGGGGAGTAGCAGATGAAGCTTCCCTTGCTCGCTCGCCCGCCGCTCACCTCCTGCTGTGCGGCCTGGACCACTACCAGTCCATGGCCTGGGCGTTGGGGACCCCTGCTTAAGAGGTCTCACCCTGTCCACGGCCACAATGATCTCTCAGGCAAAGCTGCCTTCCAAGAGGCTCGTTATTAGTTTCCTAGTTTAGTGACGGGTGAGGTTACGTCGAATGGTGCTGTTCTCAAATAGTTTCACTTGCACATAGTTACACGTTACATGAATATTTTAAAGTCTTTTTCATGGCGATACTGCCAGAAAGCAATCCCGTCTTCTCTCCTGTGATTCGGCATGGACCACACTCAGGCTTCATGCAACTGCCCCAGCATGTTTGAGATGAGGCAATTAAGTATTTGTTGGGCAACTGGTGTGTCCTGCACCGTGCTGGTACCGTGAGTACGTAACACAAGTAAACGTTAGTTTAACCTTGTTCTTGAGGAGCCTACAACAGTCCAGTTGTGAAATAAGGCCAGCCACAAGAGAATCAGAGCACAGCAGACGGCCGTGGGGGTTAGGGGCGGGCAGCTGAAGGTATGCAAAACACAGAGTGAAAGCCAAGGACAGGCACAGAGAAGCCCACCACATCTGAGGAGATGCTGCAGTGAGGGTTACAAGAGTACGTGCCGCTGTGTCGACACCAGGCAAGAGCGAAGGCGAGCTACTAAATCAGAAGCCCGTTTACACGTACTTCTGTGGAACTGATCTCCATGTAAGTTGTTTAAAAAGATCAACGAGGGCTTCCCTGGTGGCGCAGTGGTTGAGAGTCTGCCTGCCGATGCAGGGGACATGGGTTCGTGCCCCGGTCCAGGAGGATCCCACATGCCGCGGAGCGGCTGGGCCCGTGAGCCATGGCCGCTGAGCCTGCGCTCCGCAACGGGAGAGGCCACAGCAGTGAGAGGCCTGTGTGCCGCCAAAAAAAAAAAAAAAAAAAAGAGCGAGGAGAACACAAACAGCATGTAAAGTAAATACTACTTTAGAGAAGGTAAGAGGAGGCTGTGCGTTCCCACTGCTGGGCCCTGCACAGAGCATCTCTGGAAGAACCCAGTTAACAGTGGTCGCCTCTGGAGAGGGAAACAGGGGCGCTGGAGTGGGAGGAAAACTTACTTTTGACAAAAAATATTGGTTAACACGTGTATGTATTACCTATTCAAAAGGTGTTTAAATAACGAGGGGTTGAGGCCTCTAAAAAAACATAGTTTCTTAGATCTGGGTTGAAAGTGCCACTGTGGGCTTAAGTTGTAGGTGGAAACATAAAAGCTCAAACTTTTAGATGGGAAAGAACCCTTACTTTTCTGCCATACCATTCCTTACCTCAGCTGTCAATCAACTCAATTTTGAGATGTTTTTTCAAAGCTCAGAGAATGAGAACTCTAAGAACTGGCAATTGTCCCTGATCCTTCTGCCTAGCTGGCAGCAGCTGACGGCCTCCTTAGCAAGAACTGGAAAGAGGCTGTCTTAGGTATAGGATTCCTGCCTGCTTGGATCTACCTCAATCAGAGGAAGGCTTCCAGAAGATGTAAGATACAGCTGTTTCTATATCGCCAAAAAGAGGCAAAGGTGCTACCATCGGGCAGTATCTGCAGCACAGGAGAACAGAACTGAAAGCCAGCAGTATTCACCTATACTGCAAATGAGAAGTAAATCAACTCAGAGGACAGACAGACAACTCCTCTTAGACAGCCACTTCCTCGCGGGCTGAGATGATAACCCCAGGTGGCATCTGACCTCACACGGAAGGAGAGCTGGAGCTGGTCTGTGACACCCTTCACTTCAGCCAAACAAAACCTATTAAAACTTTTGGCTGGCGGTATTCCCTTTTCTTTCATTTCTTTCTTCTTCTAGAAAACTATTCTCTTGGTATGAAATATACTTCCAGAAAGTGCATTTTGCATAAATGTACAGCTCGATGAATTTCCACATACCAAACGCACATGTGTATCCAATATCCAGATCAGGAAGCAGAACATTTCCCCGGAAGGCCCCCCTGGTCGTCCCTTCTGGTCACTATACCCACTCTGAACACACAGTCACTGTCCTGACTTCTTAGAGCTTAGATTCGAAGCAGCTGCTTTTTAACCTTTTGAAGTTCTTTTGATAACAACTTCACGCCCCTAAGTACTACATGGATTACTAATTACGCAAATGCTTTGTGTACTCACTATCTGACAGCATGTATTAGCTCACTTAATCTTCATAACGATGCTGAGGTAGGAACTATTATCCTCATTTTAAAAATAATTCACCTGCAGGTAAGTAATGGGGCCAGGATTCAAATCCAGGCAGTCCTGACCCCAGAGCCTTTCCTGACCCACATCTGATATTGGGGTGGCAGTAGATTTGCTAATTAACAGAGCCCACAATTCTAGAAGCTCACAGTCCAGTTATGCTAAAGAAACTCTGCCTGTTCTCTGGTGCACCTCAGGACAGAACCAGGACCCAAGATCAAAGGGTGGAAGATTCAAGGAAGCGGATTTTAGATTCAATATACAGAAGGACAATTAGTTAGAATCATCTGGTAATTAAATGAGTATTGCTGAGAAGTGGTAAACTCCCATCACTAGGAAGGCTCGAGCAGAGGCTGGAGGAGTCCCTGTTGGGACACTGCCCACAGCATTCCCACGCTGCGTGGGAGGAGCTGCAAGGCCCCTGCCGGCTCTGAATCTCTTGGTCGCTGAGCCAGAACTAAAGAGGACAATACTCTCCATCAGATTCAGATGAATAAACAGCAGTCAGCTTCTTCAAACCCAGAGAAGTGCTTTACTGCATTATTCTTTGATTCTCGGGGTAAGGCCCGCACTCAGGAAAGATCTTGGGGCTGGTGGTTAGAAATGTTAAGGAATTCCTCAAAGGTCACAATTAGTTCGGCTCAACATCTGTGATCATCTGTGCGGGTGTCAAGCGAAGTTCTATGTTAATCTCTCCAGCTGGGGACGGGAGAGCCAAATGTTGCTGCTATGACTTAATGAGGCAAAACCTGAGTCCTTCATGCTGCTCTTCAACGTTTACTGAATATAACGATTCTGATTCTGTCATGGCTGCAAGCACCGCCATTCTCCAGCCTATGAGGCTAACGGCCACAAACTTACCTGCTTTCTGTATTCCTCGTCACACACGATGGATTCTTCTTTAGCCACAGCTCTCGTATTTGACCCTTTCTCCCCAATTCTACAGTCAGCACCCTAATCTAGGTCATCACGATCAATACTTAGTATTATGACAGAACTCTCCTAGTTGGCCATTCAGCTCCTGGTAAACACCTACTCCATCTTGCAAGTTGTTACTGGATTAATTTTTCTCCCCCAGTATCACTCTTTATCATGTCTCACTTGTTCAAGAAATATGGTTGCTTAGTACTTAAAACAGACTCCTCGGTGAGCCTGCCATACCAGGTCTCCCATCAAGGAGCCCTTGTCCCTGCCAGCTTCCTTTCTGCTCCCTCACAGTGACTCTGATCCAGTCAGTGAACATGCCGTCGGGTCGTGCCCCAGCCAGGCTCTGCTATCAACAGCGAGTGCCCTTTAAGTCTTGGCTTGAGATCTACTGCCCCAGAGAGCTTGTACCTTTGTGTGCGGTAGTTTTTATTACAGTATTGGGCATGAGACCTACCTTCAAATATTTGGAGGGATCAAAGGACAGGGTTAGACTTCAGCAGTAAAGGAAAAATAACCACAACCCAACAACTACAGAACCATTAGGTTGATGCTACAGGGAGGAAGAAAAGACCTGGCAAAACATCTTGATTTACAGGATAATAAACTCTTTATAACCAGAGGTATGCAAGCTGAGGCCTTCTCACTGCCTACCAGGAATGCTGAGGAGGTAAGTCTTGCCTGGCCTAGGAAGCTGGGCTGCTGGGCTAGATGGTTGCCAAGGGTCCTTTTACTTCTAACAGATACACTGTACAGCGATGCAAGTACCCACATGCAAACCTGTCATTGTTTCGTGGCTGGGTGCCCTAACTCCCCCAAACTAAACTTCACAAGAACAGTTTCATTTTCTCACTTTTTCCTTTATTTCCCCCTGCCCCACCCCAGCTCTTAGCCTCGGGATATAAAGAATACTATCTCAAATGAATGTCCACCAAACACCGGGAGGCCATGAATGTCAAAGCAAATCTGAAGAGGAAGCAACCTGGCAATCGGGTATGGCTGAGAGCAGTGGCCACCAAGGCCAGTCTTCTGCTCTCCCTGATGTGCCCTCAGGGGTGGAGGGAGGGAAAGGAAAAGGAGAGTGAGCAGTGAAATCACCAGCGTCCTCCGTGGATTTTGAGAGTCAGGTCAGAAGATCCTGTACGAACTGCTCTGGTAAGAGAGGCCGGGTTGCGGGGGAGAAGAGGGATGATTAAAGGAGGTAGAGAGGCTTCAATGCGACTGAACCCTGACCCAGTTTCGAGCACACAGCCTATCCGCCTTTCCAGACCTTGCACGGTGGTACAGGGGCATCAAGTGGCCTCCTACAGCCCCGTGGGGGGTCCCAGGAAGCCGCGCTGTCAGAGCGGAGCTGCCACCAGGGGTGAGGGGGGCACACTCACTTGTTGCAGTGCTGTTTGAGGTGCTTCTTGTAGCCATCATCGTGCAAGACCACCTCGGGGTTGCAGGTGGCCAGCCAGTCTGCGTTCTTTAACTCTGGGAGCAGCAGCTGGTTCTTCGTTTTCTTCCCCTTCCTCCCTCTGGGGACTGGAGCGGACAACCCTGAGACAGAAAGGTACGGAACATGAGCCGAGACGGCTTAAACACAGCTGTCGGAACAGAGCTGGGCTAGGGTGGCAAAGAGGCAGCCGGGCTACGCACGGTGGCCCTGGACGACAGGCCCCACTCCTCTGTCCCCCAGGCAGGGATGGCGAGGAGACAGCCGGTCCCCTACTTAGTAACCCCCAGGACCATTCAGTCGGGCAGCAAGAATCTACCGAGTGTCCTGCAGGATCAAGAAAGGTGTAGCAGGGCTTCCCTGGTGGCGCAGTGGTTGAGAGTCCGCCTGCTGATGCAGGGGACGCGGGTTCGTGCCCCGGTCTGGGAAGATCCCACATGCTGCGGAGAGGCTGGGCCCGTGAGCCATGGCCGCTGAGCCTGAGCGTCTGGAGCCTGTGCTCCGCAGCGGGAGAGGCCACAACAGTGACAGGCCCGCGTACCGCAAAAAAACAAACAAAAAAAAAAAAACAAAAAAAGAAAGGTGTAGCAGAACCTGTGCCCGTGGGGACCTCACAGGCTAGCCGGGGAAAAGGAATGCTCGGTCTGAGACGTGAAGGTGAGCTGTGTCTCAGCACAGGGAAGGAGCAGCACAACGAAACGCACAGACAGAGGTGGAACTGAGGCAGGGCACGCTGTGCGAGTCCCCATATCAGAGAAGGAACCCCTGTGACACCCAGGTTAGTGGGCAGGGCCGGCACGTGGGGAACTTCAAGAGGGCAGACCTGCACTTAAACGAAACATCACAGCTAACACGGGATGATTCTGAGGGAGAATGCACATGGAAAACACCAGCATCCTTTCCCACAGGGAGCCTTCTGGAAATACACCTGAGGAAGCGATGTGCCCAAAGCACGGCAACATGGGCCCACATGGGAGGAGAGAGGGAACCACAGGGGTTTGCGCTTCTCGGCTACGGCCCGTGCCACCCCTCACCTGAGTGGTTCTGGAGGGTCTGGGCCTGCCCATCTTTGGTAGGCGTGATCAGTTCCCAAATGAAACTCTTGATCTTCTCGTCCCCCTTGTAGTGCTTGACACAGTACACCAGCAGGGCCCGGCAAATCATCTCCATGTCCTTCTCGTTCAGATGCCACTTGAATCGTCCATGGGTCAGAATGTCCTTCCACCGGCCCCAGCTGAGAGTGGAAATACAGAATGGTGTTAGAGGGCAGAAGGGCCACGCACGCCTTCAACACTGCAGGACAAACAGAAGCCAAGTGCTTCTCGGCCCCTGCTGGGCTTACTGATCACCCTGAGGGCTTTGTCCTGAAAGACCTTCGAGGATCGCATACTGTAGCACACCAAATGTCACTGAGGTGACCTGGACACTGGACACAGAGAGCTTCATACGGCCACTAGAATGTTAAGAAGGGAGGGATGAAAATATCTGGAGCGAGGAGTAAGTCTGGAATTAAAAGAGTCCAGGACTTCCCTGGTGGCACAGTGGTTAAGAATCCACCTGCCAATGCAGGGGACATGGGTTCAATCCCCGGTCCCGGAAGATCCCACATGCTGCGGAGCAACTAAACGCGTGCGCCACAACTACAGAGCCTGCGCTCTAGAGCCCGCAAGCCACAACTACTGAGCCCACGTGCCACACTACTGAAGTCCGTGCGCCTACAGCCCGCGCTCCACAACAAGAGAAGCCACCGCAATGAGAAGCCCGCGCACGGCAAGGAAGACCCAATGCAGCCAAAAACAAATAAAAATAAATAAATCTATAAAAAGAATTATTAAAAAACCCAACTGACTCCAGCTGCAGTATTTGAAAGCAATGGTGAGCTCCCAGAAGCTAAACCCTCTACTTCTACCAGAGCCAGAGCCCTGCATGAATCATGCCTTAACTCTAACATCTGCTACACTGATTCCTTATATGTCCTTGGGGGAAAGAGGCAGGAAATCAGTACCAGGCAGAGATCTGCCGCGACAAGCATATGAGAAAATCACGGCCCGCCCACAACATGGCAGCAGAGTGCAGTGACTGAGGGGGCTGCGGGCAGAAGGCACAGCTCCCTCTTCTGCCAACAGACCCTCCATCAGCCCAGACCCCAGAGGTGAGTGGAGAGACACACTGGACAAATCTCAGGGACTGAACCAAAGAGGGGAAAACAACAACAAGAACAAACAGGTGAAGCCAATACCCACCCAAAGATGAGCAGGTTCTTCTCCACCCGGAAGCACTCGGCTCGGAGGTAGCGTCTGGTTTTGTCATTGAGGCGCCTGGACCTCGTGGGCCTCTCATCAGAGTCACTGTCCAACTCTGAAAACTCCATGAGCTCATCCTCCTCAAAAGAGTTGTAGTGTTTGGTCTGCTTCCTCACGCGTGGGCGGTCAATCACTAAGCTTTCCTGGAAACAAGAGAGGACTGCTGGGGAGAAAGTCCCCTTCACTCTCCCTGCATCACAATGCAGATCCTGCTGCTGTTCCTCAGGACACATTTGGAAAAGAACCAGCCCCATCTCGTCCTCCAGCAGGAAAGCCTCTTCCCAGCACACCTGCCGTGTCCACGACAAGCAGAGGGGACACTCTGGGACTTGATGAAGTTGGTGTGTCCCTCCGCCCCCAGTGCCGGCCGCCCCCATCTGCTGGTTTTGCAGTCTAACAGGGGCCTGGGCAGGCGAGTCCCCCCAGCGCCAGAATGGCCTCCTGTTCTTGCCAAGAAGGATGGGAGTGGTGCACCCCAGCTGTTGTGCCTGGCATGCGGAGGCCGCCTGTGCTCTGGAGACAGGAGGAGTCAGAGAATTCCATCTGCTCAGCAACTTTTGGAAGACGAACACAAGTTACTGCCACTTCATTTGGCCTTCCACTGGTGCCACTAACCTTTTGTCTTTCATGGAAAAGATAACCTCTAGCTCAGGAAACTCACCCATTCTGGCGGCTCCCTTGGCCAAGACCATCACTTCTCTGGTCTCCATCACTTTATGCTTCTCGCCCCTCCCCCCATGCCTCTTCCCAAAGCTCAGCTAAGCTCCTGCCTACTGTCTCAGGGCAAGAGCTTTTTCTTCCCCCTCTTGCCCACTGTCCTGCACACAGAGTAACTCCCTGACTGTGACATTGTTAAACACTAGAAACAGGTTATTAAGGGGACTGCAGAATCCTCCTACCAGGAGAAAAGAGGTTGGATTAAGCAACCTCTGGCGATCCTACGGAAGAATAGTTAAGGCTGGACGCTGGTTACTGAATCAGCTAGATGTAAGCAGGGACAGTCTCCTGGGTCTGTGAGTCCATGAGAGTTCAACACTCACCCAAGAAGACAGGCAGAAAGTGATGTGTGCTCATCCCTGAGGAAGGTAACTGGGTCAGAGATGGAGGGAGGGGAAACTAACACGTATGGGCTGCCTCACATGGGCTGGGCAGCCACCTTCACAATGTTATCTCTAACTCTGCCAAGTGGGCGTCACCACCTCCTTTGTTCACATGTCTTTTTTCACTCTCTCAGTGAGGTCAGCTCCCTTGCCCAAAGACATACAGCTAGTCAGTGGCAGAGCCAGTATCCAAACTCTGGTTTTATTCCAAGGCCATTCTCTTTCTCATGTTCAGAAATAGGAAAATTCAAGATACTGAAAAGAATGGAGGTGAACCCAACAAACTTTTCTTCACCACGCTTTTTTCCTCTAATGTTCGTCAGAGGTAAAGTTCCTTGCATACGAAGTGTCGAAATAGAGGAAAACGGTCACATGCCAAGGATAGGATTTTGGCTTGGGTCAGAGGGCTGATCTTGACCTGTCTGGCCAGTTCCAGTTCTAATTGTTTTTATCGAATCTCCTGGACACCCAGCAGACTGTATGCCCCATTAGGTCACTTTAAAGATAACATTTCTCAAGCTCTATGTGCCAGGCATGTTTTAAGTGGGTTACATACAGCACCTTACTTAAGAACTAAGGCTTAGGAGTAAATAAGGATTTGAGCTGGTAGGAATTTACGGTCCCATAAGACACCAGTGAAATGTTCAATGAAATAAAATATTCTCAGTGCTGTACCTTCTCACTCTTTGCTTCAGTGTCCAGTTCAGCTATTTTAGCCCATTTCTGCCAAAAGTTTGGGTCATCTAAGGAAATATCCGTTCTGTTTCCTGAAGCCACAAAGCTAGCCTGTGAAGAAGAAAGAGCCAATAAACTATACTTGAACACCAATTGTAAAACACCTGTGTGATCTCAAATGCACCAGAGACTCAAGAATATTCTCCATCCGCATTCAAAATCAAAACCCCTAACAGAGCTGCCAAAATGAAAGTGAAAATCTTGAAGCTATTGTTTTAAAATTTTATTTTAAAGGTGGGGTGAGGATATTACAATTTCAACCTACAGGATCATTTTTTATAACTTAAACTTGGAAGCAGGAGGACAACCCCTGGGAGATGATGGCAACGTATGTCCAGTTGCCCGTGAAACGGCTGATTCTTAAAACTTCCCTGGATATAGATTTTCTTTCAGGTCACCAATCCCCAAGTTTCCACTCTGGGAAAGGCCCTGGCTGGGCCATATGAGGTGTACAGAGATGAGCTATGCCTCTAAAGCACAAAATGTCCCCGAAAAAGCCCTTCCCCCATAAGCCATCAAACAGGTGATTTGATCACACAGGTCATGAAGCTCACAGAACCTATGGCGAGAGAACCTGAGAGTGATCTAACAAGTGGTCTGGTTAGTTGAATTCTAAATCCAGCGACCTGACGGGCAGAGGAAAAAGGCACCTAGACTAGAAGCTGGGAATCTTGAATAAAATCTCTTGTCTCATGAAATGAACAAAATACGTGTTCACTGGAATTTCAACTCCCTGATCAAGAAGTGCTCTCCAAGGGACTCGGGATGACCATTCGAGGGTTTTGGAGCAGTCTCCGTGAATAGTGAAGGCGGCAAACTGCAAACCCAACTGTCTATCCTGCCCACGGAAGATCAGCTCCAAGGATTCAGCGTGATTTTTTTTCTAGCTTGTGACCCATTATTCAAAGCCTCTCTAAGAACCTGCATCTCCAGGGTGGCACACAGAACAGCTGTGTAGCCAGAGACCATTTCAACGGTTTGCATTTAGACAAATAGCAGCCGGGCTAATGAGGGTCAAAGAATAAAGACTTTTCTTTCCACTGCCACCCCACGTGGACTCTGCGGAGAGGGCCTTATACCTTGGCAAAAGTGGATCCTTTCCCTTCAGACTGGATGGTGATGGTGTGGGTTCTCCTCTGCAGAATCTGGTCTATGTCTTCTTCACAGAACTTGGAGCCTTCGTCTTCCTCATCCATTAAGGCACCATAAGCACCTTTCCGGAGCAAGTCCTCTACCTCCATTTTTGAAAGCTGCTGTACCTGGACAGGTCACCAAAGGCTACTCACAAAGTGGGAAATGCACAGGAGAAAAACAGCCTCAAATCTGACCTTCATGATTCAGTACCCAGTTCCTCCACTGACTGCACATGTCAGAAGACTAAAGACACAAGATTTAGAAAATGAAAACCCAGATAGACACTCAAGAGAATGATGGGGAGGGCAGGCAGACAATCCTCCAGGGAGCTCTGGAATAAAACCCAGCACACGACCCAGTGGCCCTAACATTCCTCAGGATGCTGGTTATTATCAAGTGTCACAAACCATTAAAACTATGCACCACTGAAGAGAATATATTTAATGTTTATTTTATGTTTCAGTTTGAGTCTGTATCTTTAAAAACCTCCAGATGTACCAAATGAGCTAAAGAATAATGAGTTATTCATTATTAAATAAATACAACAGTATTGGAAATGATGTCATTTCTTAACTAAAGAAAGGATCCCATGCCAAGTGTTATCTTCTCAACTGCTTGTTGAAAACAGGAAATGGGAGTTCAAAACACCCTTTCCTGGTTCTAATTAAGAATCTGGTTCTCTTTATATCAATCACAGGAGGGAATTCCATGACTCCCAGCACTGGTAACTTGAAGTATTAAACTCAGCAACATACGCATAGCTAAGAGGATGTAGAACATCTGGACTAAAGACAACTCAGAAGGGCCAGAGATTAAGGAGATATTCTGCTTTGTTTGCCTAGACTTTAATACAATTCAAGAATCTTAGCAGCAATTTTTATCCCCTCTAGAGGGGGAAAAGAAGATTGTATTAACTGCCATATTTCAAGCTGACCATTCATTCATTCATTTTTTCGTTGATCATCACGCACTGCATGTCTTTAACGTGCCAAGTACTGTTAGGGGTGCCGGGTGAGATAAAATAGCTCACCTTCAGGGAGCTCGAAGTCTGTAGCATGAGATAAAAAGCATGGTGATAATTTAGAGTTAAGTGTTAAGATCTACTGATTTCCAACAGGCAATGTGTAAAACTCTATTTACTGAAATGTTACTGCATGTTGGGCAATCCTACCACCCAACTGCTCCTACGGATTCCTTTACTCATCTATAAAATGCAGAGACCTGAACCTGAACTACCCTCTACTGCAGGGAATTACCCATTAAAGATGTGCGGCCTGGCTCAATTTAGTGAAAGGGAACCTTAAAACGGCTGTAGGAAGGAAGAATTCAGAGGCCCTGGGCCGCATGATAAGTTCTTCTCTAGGTTCGAAAGCAGGTACCGGCATACTCACCCCATTCGTGCTGCCCTTTCGGTTGATGTCCTGAAGGACAGCTTTGTCCAGACCCAGCTTCAGGCTGGCCTTGTCAAACATTTCCCGCTCGTAGGAGTTCCGTGTAATGAGGCGATACACCTTCACGGCTTTACTCTGGCCTATCCGGTGACATCGGGCCTGAGCCTGGGAAGGAAGGAGGGTCACACACATTGTGTCACCAGACAGAACGGAAGCAGCCCAAGGAACGGGGAAATGCTTATATTCCACGTGGGGCGAGTGGCTGGCTCTCACAGTTACGAGTCATGGGACTGATTCTGGAATAGAATTCACCCAAATGCCAGCTACCCCTTCAAGAGCACCCATTTCATTGCCCGTTATTTACTGAGTGACTGCTGTATGCTGGGACAAAGTGATGAGAAGGACCTGGCTTCCTACCCTCCCTAGCCTGTGGTCTGAGTGCAGGCACTCATTCCCAGGATGCTGTCTCGCTCTCTGGGGAAATGTCTCACCCAGAGCAAGCAGCACCACTTTTTAAGTTTTCTCATTTTAATACAGAAATTTTCATAGACGAAAGTAGAGAAAAGTATAAGGACCTCTTATGGTCAACTCTTGCTTCATCTCTGCTATGCCTCTACCCTCCAAGATTACTATGAAGCAAACCCTTGGCATCGTACTGATTCATCCTCACATGTTCCAATATGTATTTCTAAACGTAAGGACTCTAGGAAAATGTATTACCATCGCTATGCTTCAAAAAATTAATACTAAGTACTAACTATCTAGTGCTCCAATTTCCCTGCTCATCTCATAATATTTCTTTAAGTTTGATTGTTTGGATCAGGATCCCAGTAAAGCCCATGCACTGTAACTGGTTGATATATCTCTGCCTTTGATCTCTCCTTTTCTTCCAAATGCCAATTACTTGTTGAAGAGACCAGGTATCTGTCCTACAGTTTCTCACAGTCTATATTCTGCCGTCTGCACTTTGGCTGTGTCACTGAATGGATTCCTCCGTCCCCTTTATTTCCTCTAAACTGGAGTTATACCTTGAGACTTGATCAGGTTAAGATTTTACCTTTGGCAAGTGTAATCCATAGTTGGTGTATAAATTTCCATCAAAAGGTACATGATGTCTGGTTGTCTTTCTTTTGAATTGATGATCATTGCCTAGAGCCATGATTTCATTAGCGGTTACAATTCCCCTCAGCAATTTTTTGGTTACCCTGATGTACAGTTCATATAGGAGAGACAAGCTAAATGTCTGATTCTTTCTCTTTATTTAATCAGTTTCCAAATGAACACCCTCCAAAAGTGACTAATGAAGATTTTTATAATTAGTTTCTTAAGGAATACAATGCAAGTATGCATTTAAGTAATATCTGTGCTACTTTTTACTGCATTGCTGTTTTATTTTTTTTAAATAAAATTTATTTGTTTGTTTATTTATTTATTTATGGCTGCGTTGGGTCTTAGTTGCTGTGTGCAGGCTTTCTCTAGTTGCGGCGAGCGGGGCTACTCTTCATTGCAGTGTGCAGGCTTCTCATTGTGGTGGCTTCTCTTTGTTGCAGAGCACGGGCTCTAGGCACACAGGCTTCAGTAGTCGTGGCATGCAGGCTCAGTAGTTGTGGCTCTCGGGCTCTAGAGCACAGGCTCAGTAGCTGTGGCGCACGGGTTTAGTTGCTCCACGGCATGTGGTATCTTCCCAGACCAGGGCTCAAACCCATGTCTCCTGCATTGGCAGGTGGATTCTTAACCACTGCACAACCAGGGAAGTCCCAGTTTCTTAATGCTATTCAAATATGGCCTATGGAAAACTCCTCAAGTTGGCTCCTGAGTTCTTTTTTTTTGTGGTACGCGGGCCTCTCACTGTTGTGGCCTCTCCCGTTGTGGAGCGCAGGCTCAGCAGCCATGGCTCACGGGCCCAGCCGCTTCGCGGCATGTGGGATCTTCCTGGACTGGGGCACGAACCTGTGTCCCCTGCATCGGCAGGTGGACTCTCAACCACTGTGCCACCAGGGAAGCCTGCTCCTGAGTTCTTTTGACATGATTCAGTCAAATATGGAAAGGAGGAAAACTATAAAAAATTCTGGTATTATATTTGGAGGTGTCAGTATGAACTCACAGGGGTGTGTGTGTGCGTGTGTGTGTGTGTGTGTGTGTGTGTGTGTGTGAATATACACATAGATAAAGAAAAAGATATGGATATGTCTGTATTTATGTTTGTATGTTATATCAAAGACCAGCAGTATCTAACAGCTCCCTTGCTTTCTGGTATGACATGTTCCATGCTCCCATTATATATTTCCTGCCCAAACCTGGATTCAGCCGTTTTTTCAAGTAGTCCAAGAGCTTCTTTCAGTGGGAAGTGGCAGTAGAGACAACAGTCTGGATGCTCTAGGGATGCTCCCTGCCACTAGGTTGGTCATTGTTCCTGGGCCTACTCAGTGGGTAAAAGCAGAAGCGTTTGTGTGTGTGTAGTGTATACGATCATGGGCACACATAAGACAAATTACATCGTGAAATCATACTGATATTTTAATTCAAATTTGGGACTATGGGGTTTTAACTTCATTAGCTATACATCTGTATTGCTTTTTAACCATGTTGAAAAGCTCAGTTCTTAACCATGCCAATATCATTACTCATCTGATTTATCCCGCAAATACAGGAAATATCAGAAAAACAGTATCATCATGATCACCACCGAAACATAACTACTGAAAACAATGTAAGGTTTACTGCCCTCCCACCCTGGGATATATCCCACCAAGAATGTACGAACTCCAGTGTTTTAAATTTTAAATACACACTGGGGCTTCCCTGGTGGCAAAGTGGATAAGAATCTGCCTGCCAATGCAGGAGACACAGGTTCGATCCCTGGTCCGGGAAGATCCCACATGCTGCGGAGCAACTAAGCCCGTGCAACACAACTACTGAGCCTGCGCTCTAGAGCCTGTGAGCCACAACTACTGAAGCCCGTGTGCTTAGAGCCCGTGCACCGCAATGAAGAGAAGCCCCCGCTCGCCACAACTAGAGAAAGCCCGTGCACAGCAACTAAGACCCAACACAGCCAAAAATAAATAAATTTATTAAAAAAATAAAAAATAAATACACACTGGCAGATAAGTTTCTTTTTCACAGTGGCAGGATCAGCAATTCTAGCACACTTTCTGTGTAATCTAGGATTGAGCAAATGTGTAAATATACTGAGGGTAACAGGAGCCAGGGTTTTCACTGCTGAGGAAAGAAGTTACAAATATGGAAAGAAGAAAAACTAGAACAACTCTGTGGCATTAGAATGGATTTGGAGGTATCAGTATTAACTCATGGTTAGATGTGCACGTATGTGTATAAAACCACACGAAGACATGAATGCGTGTGCATGTTTATGTAGACACATGCATGTATATACACATATACATATGAATGCATGTTATGTATATATATTCCCTGTGTGTGTATGTATGTAGTCTAGCTGTGTCCACTGAGAGGGCCTAGAAGAAATGGCATCCCAGTAGCAAAGAACATAACGAACCCTCAGATCTTGGTTTCTAAACTCCATTCTCCATAACAAGAGAGAACAAGGCATGTTAGAGAAATGATTAATTCCAGGGCCAGGGTAGTCAAAGTACAGGATGAGCCTGAAACATGTAAGGAAGTACTCAAAGAATGATGGAGACGCATCAAAATAACACCTGAAACCTAAGAGGCTTCCGCTGGTTAGGTCCAGGACTATCTGAACATCAAAATAAATACCGTATGGAGTATAACCCACTGAATAAAAGAAGAACCCATGAGTACATACTGACATAAATACACTAATGGGAGAAAAGGGAAAACTCTTCCTCAGAGTAGAAAGTAACTAAAAAATGTAGAATGACTGCTAGAAAATCACCACTTTGCAACCGTAACAGTCACGACTGATCCAGGCAAAAATAATCAAAGGAAACTAAAACCAGTGGGTGAAACTTTGATGAGGAACAGGATATTTACATAGTCTCAAAGCTTCTCTCCAAAGCTACTTAGTAATTTCAAAGGGAAAAATAGCAACTTTATAGTAGAGAAATCCGGCAGATGCCACTAACTAAGCTCAAAGTACTTATTATCAACAAATGGACATCATGTTCCTCTCAACATGACACACTGAGAAGACATATCACTTCGAGGTATCACTAAACCTGAACTCAATCCTGAGGAAACACAGACACAAAATAAGGGCCTATCTATAAAATATCTAGCCTGTACCCTTCAAAGACATCAAGGTCGTGAAAGGAAAAGAAAGATCAAGGCACTGACCCATTAAAGGAGACGTGAGAACTAAACGAAGTGGGTGATCCTAGTTTGGATCCTGGGGGAATAACAACTATAAAGAATGTTGAAAGAAATGATAAAATTTGAATATGGACTATGGATTAGAGATACTATTCTCATTTCTTTATTCTGAGAACTGAACCCTGGTTATATAAGAGAATGTCCTTGCACTTAGGAAACACACACTAAAGCACTCAGGGGACAACTTACTCTCAGATGGTTCAGACAAAAAGTGGTGTGTGTGTGCGTGCACACATGTGTGTAGGTCTCTGTATGTACTCAGAGAGACAGTAGAGAGTTAGGGCAGAAATGATAAAGTAAATGAGGCAAAATGTTAGCAGTTGGTGAATCTGGATAAAGGGTATATTGGAGTTGCAAACTGAAATTATAACACAATGAAGATACTGAAAAATGAAATACAAACATTTGAGCATAACTCTTGGGGTTATGCTGTCCACATCATATAGAGCTAGGTTCAACTGTTTCATTTCGCTTTTGAATTTTGGGGATTGATTTTTCCCACATTAATTTAACCACAATGAAGGGGGTGGGAAAGAAAAAAACTAAACCAAGTAACCTTGGAAATTGGTATTTTGATTATATACTTTAAGACCAATGACCTAAAAAACACTTTAGTCCAATATTACGCACAAGTAAATTTTTTTGTAGAATATGGGTTAGTAATTCTGAAACTACTTTAGGCATATACGAAGATTGAACAAATGAGTAAAGATGTACTGTGTTATGACAATGAGACCAGGCTTCTCACAGCCAGAGAAAGGAGTTACGAATTCGGAAGAGTGCAGAAGGCTAGAAGGAATCCTGTGATGTTGGACTGGAATCAGAAATCTCACTACAGATGGACAGACAGGGAATGAATACAGAGGTGTGGTACCAGTGCTCGTGTCAGTACGCACATCTGTTATTTCCTAGCTCTGTCTGCTCAGAGTCTAGAACCAGTAACACTCCGGTGGCAATGGGCACACCTAGTAGCCAGACCTTGGTTTCTAAATGCCATTCTCAACTAAAAGGAACCAGGGAGCCTTGGAGGAACAGTCAGTTCCATGGATATGGCACGAAAAATGTAACATGAACCCGAGTGTCTTGTGGTGCCAGAAAATAAGAAGTGCTCACAAACTGACAGGAGCATGTCTAAAGGACAGAGGAGCCAACCTGAAGGGCCTCCTAATGGCCAAATCCGAACGTCAAAATAAACAATGCGAGTAGTGGATTATAACCTATAACGTAAAATAGATATCCAGGAATCCATACCAATACCAATACATAAAGAAACGGGGGACAAAGGACAGCTGTTCTTTACAGTAGGATTCCAATTCCTACTGTAGAAGGAATGACTGAAATAGAAAATTACCGTTTGCCAAACACCATCGTAATAATTACTGAAGGCAAGAGCCACTGATGAATGCTAAAATTAACAGGCAAAAGTATGATAGGAAACAGGATATTTATAGCATCTCAAAATATCTCCTCCCAACATACTGACTACGTTTCAAGATAAAAATAGTAACTTTACAGTGGAGAGACCTGGCAGACACCACCTCAACCAAGTAATCAAGGTTAACAACACAAGTAATAGGACATATCAACATCATGTACCCCCTGAGAAGGATATAACATCACTTCTATGATATTCTTGCCAAAAATACATAACCTCAAATCTGGTCATGAGAGAAACATCAGGCAAACACAAAGTGAGAAACAATTCTACAAAGCAGCTGGTCAGTATCCTTCCAAAGTGTCAAGGTCACGAAAGCTAAGGAAAGACAGGAGATGTCACAGATTGGAGGCGGCTAAGGAGTTCTAACTTCTAAAGGAGATGTGAAATCCTGAATTGGATCCCAGACCAGAAAAAAGAACACCGATAGAAAAATGAAGGAATTTGAACAGGGTCTGCAGATCAGAGCACTGTACTGATGTTAATTTCCTGGTTCGATAATTACACTACGGTTATACAGAGTGTTAACATTAAGGGAAGCGGGGCAAAGGATCCTAGAACTCTGCACTAGTTTGCACCTTTTTTAAAGTTTAAAATGATTTCAGAATAAAAAGTTCTTAAAGATTTTGTTTTATAACGCTATAAAATACTTCGGATGGTTCCACAGTCAAATACACAAAAAGGCATATTCAGAAAAACTAGTTTCTATTCGTCACTTCCCTGTTCCCTCACCGCCTCCCCCCAGGAGGTAACCATTTAAAATCTTTCCATGGCGGGGAGACATGACAGACAGACAGGCAGATAGACAGCCTTTTTAGATAAATGCTAGCACACTATACATACTTTTTCCACCTTATTTTTTTTTCACCCAACAATATATCCAGATGACTCCATAGCGGTATGTAGAGATATTCCTCATTCTTTTATCAAAGCTGAACATACTGTTTTAGGCAGTAAGTCTCCTACTGATGGACAACTAAGTTCTTTTGTTTTTGGCTATTACAACTAGTTGCCACACCTTCTTTTACTATCTTTAGTGACTGTAAATCTTCATTATTAGGAGAAAATCTGATGGATAGCTCTGGTAAATAAAGGAAGTGATCAAGGTAAATAATATGGTTTGTGGAAACTATAAGGCAGTAATAATATGTGCTCATTAAGTACTGACACTGATTTTCTTTGTTTTGGCTTACCTGGTGTTAGAGCAAATTACAAGAGGGAGCTTAAGAAATATTCTGAGCAAAGGTCTAATAGAGGAGAGCTACAGACATCACTAATTTATTACCTTCTTGGAATCCATATCCCCATTTGTCCTCAATACCAGAACCCTGACTCTTATAGAAGGGCAGCGATGTATTCAACTGAAACCATTTCCAGCCTCCCAGGGCTGGCGAGGTAATACAGTTCTGGACAATGAGACGTAACAGCAGTCTATCAGGGATATCTGGAAAAGTTCTGCTCTCTTGAAAAAAGTGTCACACCTTCCTTCCTTATTTTTCCTACCTGGGGTTTGAAGTATCCATCTTGGAAGCAAGAGCGTGTGAACCACACTCACTGAGGATGGTGGAGCAGAGAGACAGAAGGGACCTGGACTCTCATGTCACCATGAAGCCACCTCACTAGTCCTGGGATACCCATGTCTGGAAAACAAACCTCTGCTGGGGCTGGGGGTGGGCAGGGGGCACTGTCACGAGCAGCAAGATGGTACCAGGAGATAAACACATTCTCTACCAAGATGACTTACCTGAAGGATAGCAGGATGAGTCCTGCCACATTTAAGAGACTTGCCATTTGACAGTCAAATCTCATATATTCCTTATTTTCCTTTTCAGAACTCACACACACAAAAATGTGGTAAAGAGAAACATTGAGAACTAAGTCAACAACTGAGGTGAAGCGCAAACAAAACACACCAGCAAACGTATAAACATAGAACCCTTGGAGCTAGACCACCAGTAGGAGGCAGTGGTGCTACCCCTTGCCCCCGCTGCCCTCCACCCCAGGGGAAATTACAGAGCTCCAATGCTCTCCTTCATGATTTGTAGGCACCTAGTTCGTTCTGTCCTTTTTAACACATTTGAGGTGAACAAAAGCCTACAAGAAACAAGTAGTCAGGTTCAGAAAAATTTTAAACAGACACAGATCCCAATGACTGTGATGGGTAGAAAGGCGGAGTCTCCAAACAGTGACAGATTTCCAACTGATTCAATTCACTGTTGTCAGGTGCAAGTCCAGAACCTTACACCACGTCTCTACAATCACGTGAAAATTAAATAGCTAGTACAAAGAACCACACATAATGTTGATTCCTCTCTTGATCCTTATATTACTCTTTCAAATTATTAGTTCTATTACATTTTAAAGGTACATTTTCTTTAATACTTTGAAATACTGTTTGTACCTGAATGAAAATCTACATCATCAGAGAGGTTAAAAAAAATCACCTATAGTCCCACAAGAACCCAGCCACGTCTAGCATGCTGGGACACTTCCCCAGTTCATTTTCTACACATGAGTATTTTATTTCACGTCCAGCAATTTTACATTTCTCCTGGCACACAGGAAGTCTGTATCCGCTGGCCACCTACTCATCAGAAGAGGAATCAGGGGCTCTCAGTGCAGTATGGATCAGCGGGCACCGACTGGGAAGCTGCCCTCCCTCAACTATCTCCTTTGCAGGCCCACTTTGGAATCTGAAATTTCCAGCTCCAGATCCATCCTTTGGGGAGAGGTATCAACCCCTCTGACAATGTAAACATCTCTGGAAAAGACCGCCGATACCTGCTCATTGCACTGTTATTTCCACTGCGTGGTTCAAAAGCCCTGAGCACTTTTCTTTCCCCAGGGCCTGGCCTGGTGTGTAGGGCTCAATAAATGTGTCATAAGTCAGTCAAGACCTGGCTGAGAATAGGAAGCAAGGAGAGGCAAGTTAACGACATGGGAAAAGGGAGCTTTTGGGCAGCAGAAAAAAGGAGCAGGGAGTGAGAAAGAGAGGACACTGAAAAAAGAGGCAGGAGAGTACTTAAAAGAAACTTGACTCACTTTATTTGGGACTGACACTGTACCGTAAGCACCTGTCCCACCTGCTTCAGGTGCACCACCGACGCTCACCCCACTCTAAGTCGTCACACTTCTTGTTCCCTCTGTCTGGAACATTCTTCCTACTGATTTTATAACTTAAGATCCCCACCCCCATCATTTAGGTCTCTGCTCAGATGTCACCTTTTTGAAGAAGCCTTCCTACACCACCCTCTACATCAGGGCGTCCAATCCCCATTATTCTTATCCTGTTTCATTTCTTCGTAATAAGTATCGCTATCTGGGACTATCTTACTTATTTTTCCTTGTTTTTTGCCTGTCTGCTCCACTAAAATGAAAGCTCCATGAGAGCACACACCATGGGTCTCGGTCACTGCTGTGTCTCCAACACTTTAAACGGTGCCCGGCACATTCCAGTGTTCAACAAACATAACAAACATTCACTGAACGCCTGGACCATGTAATGAAGCACTCACAAAGCCTTACTTTCTCCTAGCGAGGAAAAGTAAACTCAATAGAGTTTAGACGTCCAAGTGCAGGCATACATTCTACCAAGCAAGAGGCGGTGCCAGCAATGATGGCGGCAGAGGAAGTGGCAAAGGGAACCAGCACCTCTCCTTTCCTGGAGCGGAGTGTCAAGCCCCTGGCTCCTCAGGCTGGATTCCCTCCTCCCTTCCACAACTCTCGGCACAGGCAGGAGCTGCATTACCCTGTGGTTGTGCTCTCGGCTAGGACACCTGCGCCCAGGCTTCCTGAGTTCTCCCTTCGGGGACAACCTTATCCACAGGAAGGACGGGACCTGTGCCGTGCTACCACTGTCACCTTGTGGCCTCTGCAAGGGTGGCACGGTACCTTGCTTTCCCCACAGGCCCACTCAGCCCTCAGAGCTGGCAGCAGTGAGAAGAGGTAAAGAGAAGAAGTAAAGAAACCAGTTTTTCACTGCTCTTTTCCCTTCTCAGGCTACGGTAAGCACCCTTTGCCATTTTTTGAACTCAGGGGTTACAGGTGCCATAGAAAACCTACACAAAACCTGCTGCAGCTGACGTACCAGGACTGAAGCACAGCCGTCCCTCCTGGGGGAAGGCACAGCTTGATTTTTCACACACACTGATGCTAACACAGACGTGTTCAAGGTTTGAGAGAGGATGGGGCATTTACTTGATCCTCTAGATAAGACCTCCCTAATAAAGGGACCTAAAAATTGATTTACTAGAACCTACTGTCCTGGAAGCTAAGGACCCTGTGCCTTCACTTGTCTGGAAAGGGGAGCAGAAGGATTTGGGAAGGGCTGATGGAGTAGACACGAGAGCAGGAGCCCTAGTTCTCTGTCCTCGTATTCCGGGAGGGAATGTCGGCTCCCAGGTAGGAACACAACAGTCTCTTTCGCCTCCTTCCTCTCTACTCCAAAGGAATGACTGATCTCATCAGTGAAACGGGAGATCCGGTCCGAGCTCCTATAGACTCACCACCCCCCATCCCCTGCGGAGGGCAGAGTCCCCCCTCTGTCACTGCAGGCTTCCGCGGACAGCCTCTGCTCTGCAGGTGGCTGCCAGCAGTTCTCAGTGGGCAAGGTTAACTGTGGGAAGAGGGTGCACGAGTGCAGGAGTCCTCGGAAGTCTAAGTCTGGCTACAGGTCAAGCTACACCATCTACTGCACCATCACAATTTATTAAAGCTGATGCTTTGATCCTTTGCACTCCTGGGTCTATTTCTTAACTGGTTCTTTTGGAGGCAAAAGGGAGAGAAATACAATTTACTGGACTCCTCAGACTCTAATGAGACCAAAGGAAACAGGATGACATCCAATGTCCTCTGATTTATGAACACCTAGGTTTTAAAAACATACATATTTCTCTAGCAAGTCTTAAGCCTCTAATTCTACCCCCAAAGCACAGGAGACCCCAGCAAAAAGACCAGAAGGCTGAATGAATGAACTTTTAATAATAACAAAAAAGCACCAGAAAAGGTAACTCTGCTCTTTGACTTCTAGCTGAGTTTTCAGACAGTGCAGCTCTGTTCCACAGCCATGGAAGCTGGCTTGTCTGCAGGCCTGCCTCAGGGACTTGGCTGAGCCCAGCCTCCCCCTAAGCGGGTTGGCTTCCCTATCAAGGCTCGGAGGGGGTCTGCCTAGGGGTCAAGAAGCAGTGTCCCGGCACTGTCACTGCTTCCCCATGTTGTCCCGACTCCGGATAAGCACGGACTGCACCACATCTGTCCAGGCTGTTTGAGACCAGAGTGAACACTTACATGTTCTACCATCTGAACTCGACCTCCGGAGCTATGCTAAAATTCCACTAGGGTAGAGGGTAAGACCACGCTCATAATGGGACTCTCTTTTCGTGGCCCTGATGTTTATATCAGGTAGCATGTGCTTCAATCCACTCACAGATGAATGTTCTATGCCAAGCCCATTTCTAAAGGAAATACGATCATCTTATATCAGAGGAGGAATTGTGGTTCTTCAATAACCATGAAGAACTAAAGATGACTGAAAGCTTTCACTCATTTACAAAAAGTATCAGAATACGTGTATATGTGTGAACGACTGACCTAACTTCCGAGCAAGGACAGCACCAGGGAGCCGCCTGGTTGAGTGTTCTGCTCCGTTAGGGATAGGAATGCATTTCGCTGATTTTCACAGCTGATTCAGCTGCAGTCCTGTGAACCACACGATGGTCTCAGCACCCTGCTCTCCAGACTCTGCCTTCTACATCACATTCACAGCACGTGGGTGAAGGGCAAATGCCAGGGAGAGTGTGCTGAGTGCGCACCATTCGGGGGGTAGTCTCCAGCTCTCGTGCTCTCCTCCCCATGCCAAGCAAGCCGAGAACCTAGCTCCGTCTCTGGGGGCAACTCAGAACAGCCCACCAACCCCACTCCCCAATAACCACAGACCCAATTCCCTGCCCGAAAATTACTCTATTCTTGCCAATTCTTTCATTCCTACCTAGTCTGGTCAGACATCTCAAAAATAAAGGAGGGTTTCCTCTTGGTTACCAAGCTGTGAATAAAAATAACCAAAAAAGCAGCCAGTCTGGAAGACCACAAGTTGAGGAATTCTAACTCTAACGTGGACCCGGGGCTGTTCATTGACACCGTCACTCATTTACCTTCTGCTATGTTCTTCCACAAGTGTTCTCCACTCCTAAGTCGCCCGAATGTTCACGGTCTTTGTTTCTCCACTGAGGTTGAGTGTTAGAAGTTCAGAAACTGACCTGGCATACAGAACTCTCACACTATCCAATTTCAGTTTGGACTTTACTGCTATTCCTTTATTCATCTCCTGCTACTCCCCCAGCAGGGGCCATTAAAAACGGCCATTCCAAAGTTGCTCCCTTCTCCCCAGACCCTAATTCTGGACAGCGCCACCCACCCCATCTGGCTGGTACACAGACAAATCAATCACCTTAGAGGACTTTACCTTGTCCTTCAGGCCTGGACATTCTCGTTCTTGCTTTTTCCATTTCTCGGCATTTCACCTTCAATGTCTAGACTTCACTAGGTGGAGCACGATGACTGCAAAATCTCTGCCTCTGACAATGACCTGTCTCTAAACGCCAGCCCTACGCTTCCAGTTTCTCTCCTGAAAGTCCTTCAGGCGTGCCCAGCTAACATGGCCTCCAAATGGCCACCCGTTTCTCATACCGTCACTGGCCCAGGTTCCGAGCCTCACAGTCAGGTGAGCGCTGCAAAGGAGCACAGAACTTTACAGGGGTCAAGAACTTACTACCTAAGGAACCATCTGTCTCAGGGCTGGCAAACATCTTCTATAATAGTAAATATTTTAGACGTTGTGGGCTATGAGGTCTCTGTTGCAATACTCAACCCTGCCACTGTAACATGAAAGCACCCAGAGATAACAGGTATACAAACGGGTGTGGTTATATCCCAATGAGACTATTTTAAAAGCAGGCGGCTAGCCCGCCGGCAATAGTTTCCCACCCCCGATCTACATCACTATCCTAATTAGGTTCTTGCTGGTGACCTGATCAAACAGTTCCTACTGATTAGTATCACTTTGGCATTGACTATGTTAACTCCTTTAAAATTCGTCATATCTAGCAAGTCATCTTTGACCGAAATATCCCGTCACCAGCAGAAAGGCCTGATGGTGAGCTGGTCATAGCCATTCATGTTTGAAGCTGGATGTTGAACACAGTGCCCCAGAATTTGTTTTACGATGATTTTTTTCCTGCGTTTTACCCAGCTGTCACCAACATAATAATTTAGAGCACCGGTTTTTCAACTAGTAGATTGTTTTCTTCAAACAAAATGTTATTTTGAAACTCGTTAAATGAAAAAGACAAAGCAGAATGACTCTGTGTGACATGGTAGGTAGAGAAGAAGCCCGGATACCCATCACCTTAGCTCCTTTTCTCTGCATCCCTTCCCGGTAGTATCCCCTAGGGCACCTCCTCAGTTTTGTGAAACAGCAGCCTTCAAACTTCTCTTATCAACCACCTGTATCATGAAAAAGGTTTTGCGGTCCCCACCACTCTCTGAGCCACACACTCACACTCTGAGCAGCAGCAGATGTCCCAAGATCCAATACGCACTCAGGATGAAGTTTGTTGTTAATGATAATGGATGTAAAACTGTCATCTAAAACAGCCTTCTTGACAAGTCAGAATCTTTTGGACTGACTTATTGTGCAATCTGGCTAGAACGTCATTGCTTTTACTTTCACACGGGGTTGATGAGGAATTCTGAACCAGAAGTGTTAGCTCTGTCATTGGCTTGTTTACACTTGCTTTTAAAATGTATTAGCTCCAATCTCTGCCATAATCTTTTTAAGCCGCCATTATTCAGTTTGGTTGAAACGAGCAAATTTAATCTGCAAATACCCTAACTGGGCCCACATCACCCTACTGTGCTGCAGTCACTGGAGCAAATGAGCTACTGGGGGGCCTCAGTCACCCCGACACACCAGGGGAGTTTCCTAGCCCTCTGGGTCATCTCATGTACTGTATACGACATGTGACCGCCGAACAAACAAAGTGAGTGAAAACGCCAGAAGCAATCCGTATGTCAAGAACTAGACAATTAGGCAAGCTTCGTATCTTTCTTTACGTCTGATGATAAATAGTAGTTCCAATCTACATTTGGAGGCTACCACTGTGATATACCATTTGATTTGTAGTAAAAGGAAAGAACCACTTGGATTCGTGGGAAGGGTCGACATTTACTTTTTATTCAATTGTACCCTGACCGAGGCCCTAAGCCTGCCATCGGGCCGAAGCCATAGCAATAGCATGGAGCATGGCAGACACTCTCTATAGCTAAGCCGGGCCCTGTCATGATGTTCTTGGATTCAGGGACAGCTAAGGCAAACAGCAATCATCCTAACGGTTACCTGCAAGTCATTTTGTGGGTTCCAGTCTGAATCAAATATGATGCAGGTATCGGCAGCTGTGAGATTGATCCCCAGGCCTCCCGCTCGGGTGCACAGAAGAAAGACAAAGCGGTCTGAGTCTGGCTTACAGAACCGGTCGATGGCTGCCTGGCGCAGGTTTCCCCGTACTCGCCCATCAATTCGCTCATAGGTGTATCTGAGGGGACCCAAACGAACGAAAGCCCAGGTGTTAATCATGACTTCAGTGGAGAACAAGAAACAACGCAGGAAGCTGTTGACTAACGGCCTTAAACCCGTCACTTCTAAATATGGACCTAATGTCAGAGGTCTAAAAGGAATCCCCCCTCTACATATGCAGCAGGGCAGACACCTAAAACTGCACTGCAATATGTCCCCCTCTCTCAAAACAAACGAAAACCAAATCAAAACAAAAAACCAGCCAAACTACGGAGGACTAGAGGAACTGTAAACATAAAATATCAATCCCACTGCCCAGGCAAACTTACTCTCACGTGTTTCCCAATTTTCTTGCACCGAATCTAATCAGAAGACCAGGAAAAGCAAATAAAAGCCTCAACCATCTACTTTCAGTAGAACTCGTAAAACGGAATCAGAGCTCGAATCAGGCTCCATCTGCTTTTGGATGGACTGAAAATGGGAAGCAGACTGGAGGGACAGGCAGTCTTTTTATGTCTGGGTTGGTCATTTCTATCCTAACAGTTCCTCAAAGCTTCAGAGGTAGAAAGCAAAACCTCCAGGTTTGTAGCTGAAACCAAGGTCTTCTGGGCAGCATATTGCCAAGCAAGTAGGAAGAAATCACGGGAAAGGTTTCTGAGCTGTGTCAGGTTGGAAAGAAGCCAGGAGAATTTTTAGAGGAAAATAAAGTGAGGAAGCAAAGCTGAATATCATTAAGAAGGCATATACCTGTGTAGAAAGTTAAGAATTAAGGGTGGAAAGAATGGTGAGGAGAAGGTAAAAGGAAAGAGAGTAGGAAATTAAACTGCTATGGGAGCCTATTAGCATCTGTCCATCCAATTAGAAAACAAAGAAGGTTTGTTTATGATGGAGATCATGTAATCAGCACAGAATTAAAACATAGTACCAATCTGGATAGCTGCTTAGTCTTATTTATTTCTTATTTACCCCTTGACAATGAACAAATTAATATGGGGATGCCACCCTGGGCCCAATTTTGACCAACAAGCAAGAACTGGTTGGTAAAGTATATGTAATAGGAACCATGTGAGAAAAGGATGACATCCTAGACCCCAGGATAGTCAAGAACATGAATCCTGACAAAAACCTTCTCAGCAGCCCAGAATCTGGGAAATCAGATCTCTAAAAATTCAGATAAACAATTGGTAAGAGACTAAGGATAGATCCTCTAGGGGTAGATGACACTGGCGGGGAGTGGCTCTAAATAACTAAATTGGGCAACATAATCCTGACTTCCTTGAGTAAAAGGAAAATCCACGTGAGAAATCACCCAAGGAAATACAGGTAGAGAAAGCAGACCAATTCAGGCTCAGAAGGGACACGTACAAAGCAAAGACCCAAGTCCAAAAAGACTGTCTTCTTTTTACAAAGCTAGAGTGCAGCCATATCTGGAATTGCAGGTGCAGATTTTTCCTTTCTTCTTCTTTTTTAATGCAATAAACTTAAGAATAATACATGAGACTACAGTAGCAAATAAAAGCAGTGGTGGTTACAGGATTGTCATGAAGGCAGACTAAGAAGATTTTGTCCTAAGCTAAAAGCTAAGGGTCATAGGTTGAATTCTATACAACTATGAAGCAGTCAGATAAAATTATCATCTTTATTAATACCAGCCACAGCAACAATATTAGCAGTAAGCTCCTAAGTGCCAGGCTCTGTGCCAGGCACTGCGATATGTGATACATGCTTTATATGCATCATCACATTTACTTCTGGCAATAATCCTGTGAGGTAGTTCCCTATTTTACACTTGAGAAAACACCAAGAACAAAAACCACCACCACCACCACCACCAGCCTCACAAGCGAAATAACTTGCTTAGTCACCTAGCTGGTAAGTGAGATCCATTTGACTCAAAAGTCCACACTCTTAACCAGTTTGCTGTACGGCCTTCACATGGTACCCTATATTTCAATGCAGTAGGGAGATTTCCCTAAAAACTTAAAAGAGAAAAATAAAGGTAAGTAAGAGACTCTGGTGAACTTAGAAGACCTGTAACTCTATCGGAAGGTTAAGAAGAGAAACTACAGATATCCAAAATGACTGCGATGAATCAATGCACCTAGGAACTGAACCGAGTTACTCGTACGTTTGGCCACGTATGTGATGCAGTGGAAGAGGCACAGGATTTGGAGTCATAAGACAGGGTTCAGATTCAATTAAATGATAGCTGCCACTACCCCACCATCACACATGTGAAGAATTAGTGCTGCAGGCACACAGGACTCAATGTTCTTTGACAAGACACCCCTAAACCATCAGAGAGGAGCCAGATGCCCCACGGATCTGAGTGAGGCGGGGGATGAGCATACTGTTAAGGAGGAGGAGAAACCAATAAATAGAGATGATATAGCTCGGCAATCACCTAGGGAAAGAAATTCCCATAAAACTGGATAGTGTTTGGCCATCTATGATAGAACACAGTTTTAGAAATTGGGCAGGATGATTGGAACGTTAATTCTCATTTCTATCACTCAGTTTTGAGGGACTGCTCTCGAAGAACACAAAACTAAAATAAGAAGCCAGTGATTTGAGAGTTCAATTAAATTGTTCCTCACTCCCCTCACTCCTGAGCCAGATCCTTTGGCCATGTCCTCACCCCTGTATGAGCACGGCATGAAATTAAATGGGAACAAAACCAAACTGACAGCTGGCGTGACAACGAGGCTCCAGAACAAAGGAAATCTTGAGGGCTAGTAAATCTGAATAAGGAAATCAGACATCATTAAATTTTCGCACCAGACATCAGTGCAGCAATTAACCCTTTGTGTCAACTGCATTCTGAACAAAATCCCTAGGAGCTGATGTGGTCGATCAAACTGTAATTCTGAGTCGCTGTCAGATATCAACAAGAAGCAGGTGGCACTCTGGAAAACCTCTGGGTACTCGGGGGGTGGAAGTGGGGGTGGTGGTGGTGGTGGTGGTGGTGGAAATGACACGTTTTTGGCACAACAGGAAATGTTTACCTCAGAAGGCCTGAAGGGAAATGAACAACCTCATCTCCCAGCAATAACCAGCTGGGGAACATAAAGAGTGAAAAAAACACACAAAAACCTGCCGTTCGTGACTGCCATAAACATATACTTACAATTAACCTTAATAAGAAATAAGCAGGAGTTGGCAATAGGGGTCATGTCGGTTTGGTCACCATGTCCCTAACACCTATAGAGGTCTCATCACAAGGTTGGTACCTTATAAATATTTACCAAATCAACGGTGTATACAGAAGACCTGAGTAAGTGCAGTGAATATCACGTTCTTCAATTTTGCAAAGACGTCAATTCTACCCTACTACGTGTGTAAAAGCCAATCAAAATCCCAACAAATGGATATAGGTACACATAGAGAAATACAGATATGTAAATATATAATTTTTTTTTTCTGTAGTGAGGACTGGAATAGTCAGGGATATATTAAAAAATAATAATTCTGGGGACTTCCCTGGTGGCGCAGTGGTTAAGAATCTGCCTGCCAAGGCAGGGGACACGGGTTCAAGCCCTGGTCTGGAAAGATCCCACATACCACGGAGCAACTAAGCCCGTGTGCCACAACTACTGAGCCTGCGCCCTAGAACCTGCGAGCCATAGCTACTGAAGCCCACGCACCACAACTACTGAAGCCGGCGCACCTAGAGCCTGTGCTCTGCAACAAGAGAAGCCACCGCAATGAGAAGCCCGCACACCACAACGAAGAGTAGCCCTCGCTCACCACAATTAGAGAAAGCCTGCACACAGCAACGAAGATCCAATGCAGCCAAAAATAAATAAATAAATATATAAAAAAAGAAAAGAATAATTCTGAACAATTCTGAAGTTCATCTGTAATAATATATGAGCAAAGGAATAGAAATATTGATCAAAAGATAGAAAGGGGGCTTCCCTGGTGGCACAGCGGTTGAGAGTCTGCCTGCCGATGCAGGGGACATGGGTTCGTACCCCAGTCTGGGAAGATCCCACGTGCTGCGGAGCAGCTGGGCCCGTGAGCCCAGAGCCTGTACTCCACAACGGGAGAGGCCACAACAGTGAGAGGCCCGTGTACAGCAAAAAAAAAAAAAGAATAGAAAGGTTACATACACACCCAGCAAACATCTCAATATATTTTATGCATACTGTCTTATATGAATGGGGGAAAAGATGGACTATTTAATAAACAAATAATCAAAAATATTTGGGAATAAATTAGATTAGACCCCCATTATATGCCCTCTACCAAAATTGTAGAAGGACTGAAGACTGAAATATAAAAAATAAAATAAATCAAAGAAGTCCAATTAAAATTATGAGTTATCATGTACATTTAATTCTTTTATCTCCTCAAATGTCTAGAAAAATGATAGGGAAAGGGATTTTTTAAAAAATGCATAATAATGCCTTCCCCCCAAAAAAAACCTACAAACAGAACAGGAGAAAATTCTGGGACTTGGAAAGTAAACCAAGTGATAATTGATTTGAAGAAAGCAGAATCCCAGGTGAGAAATAACCTAATTCAATATGGCAGAATATCCAAAGGGATCAGGCATTGGTGGCACCAGGTATCCCTGAAAGTGGAGATACAGAAAGTCTAAAAACAAGGGAACTAACTGGTTGAATATCTGTTGAAGTATCTGTTAGCCTATCCATCACCCACCCCAGTGGTGAGAGGATAAAAAAGATCTATACCTCCCTCTACCTTAGGAGACACCACACAGTTAAAGGCAGAGGTACCATACTAAAAAAGGGAAGAGAAGCAGAGATCTTGAGACCTCCCTACCTCTCTCCACCCCTTCCCCACAGTCAGCTCCCAGTTCAATCAAGTTCCCACCCTCTGGGCAGGAGAGAGGAAGAAAAACATCCCAAAGCACTGACACTGGAGGCTCCCTGATGAAATGGTCCAGCTAGACGGACAGTGTTCACAGATGGAGAATAAGGTAGCCAACAAGCTGGCCCACATGCCCAGAGCTTCTAATCTCTGGATAGTGCCTACCATCTGGCAGCCAAAACCAGACATCTGAGGAAGGCATCTGACCTTTGAGGCTTTGCTTCTGGTGTGGAGGGGCAAGGTCTTAACACATCAATCCTCCAGTAAACAACAACCACAAAATCTGGGCAAAATACAAAAACAAAACAAATGAACAGAAAAACCTATCTGAGGGCACCAGAGGGTTAAGGAAAGCAGGCAGATTTTGGAGAGAAACAGGAAATTGTGGTTTTGGCCAGACAGAAGCCGGAGTTATGGCAAAGGTGCAGGGCAGCTGTAAATCTTGATGAGAAGCCACTATCTTTCTGACCAGAGGCAGCAAGAGAAGGAGTCTGGGGCAACCAGGACTGCCAGAGGGTGAGAAGGGATTGCCAGAAAGTAAAGAGACAGAGATGGTGAACCCCACACACCGGGTATAAACTCTTTCTAAGTCTCTGGTGGACCTCTGACCCACACATGCTTGGGGCAGACTGAAAGTAGTCTGAGCTGAGATTGGAGCTGCTACGTACCAGAGACGCTGACAGCATTTGCATTTTGAGACTCACCTACTTAACTGCCGCCAAATAAAAACTATCAACATCATCATAGCAATATAACAGAATCCTGAATCTCCACAACACAATATTCACAATGTCCAGGGGAAACATGACCCATTCTTAAAGGGAAAGACAAGAGATATCAAACCTAAGATGTTTTAATTAACAGACAAGAACTTTAAAAGCAGCTCTAATAATTATGTTCAGTGAAGTAAAGAAATGTACATATAATGAATGAAAAGATAGGAAATTGCAGCAATGAAACAAAACATCACACTAAGAAACAAATAGAAATCTTAGAACTAAAATAGAATCTCTAAAATAAAGAAAGCAATGGATGGGCTTAATAAGCATGATGGAAATGACAGACAAAAGAGTCAGTGAACTTGAAGACAGACAAAACAAGAGAGAGAAAAAGGACTGAAAAAAAAAAACCAAACAAACAGAACAGAGCCTATGGACCTGTGAGACAATATCTAAAGGTCAAACATACAGGTAATTGGAGTCACACAGCAACAAGAAAATAGGGCAAAAGGAAAAAAGAGAAATCAAAGAACTACTGACCTAAAGCTTTCCAAACTTGATGAAAGATCTACATTATAAATTTAAGAAGGTCAGTGAACTCTGCACAGGATGAATTTCACACATCAGTCAAACTGCTGCAAATCGAAAATTAAAAGAAAATCTTAGTCGTCAGGGTGAAACAATACATTATATACAGGGGAACAGCCACTTAAATGACTATAAAACTTCTCATCAGAAATCATGGGGGTGAGAACACAATAGAGTAACTTCGAAGTGCTGAAAGGAGGGGGAAAAAAAGCTAACCCAGAATTCTACTATGGAAGACAGAGAAATAAAAAGAAAAATTTGACTTGAGAAAACAGACACTGTAGGAAGATTGTAAAAAATCTATCATCATTAATCTCAGAATGACAAAACACTGCACCTGTGTGATAACCAGCTGAGTGCTATAAAGACTGAAAAATTACAGAAGAAAACTAGGAAATTAAAAATATAATTACACAGTGAAAATCTAGGGATTAAAGTTGGAAGACAGAATAAAGGTATTCTACCAGAGGTACAGCAAAACATAATGAGATGGAAAGTAGAGAAAAGAGAAAATTAGGTGATCAGACCAGAAGGTCTGACATGAATAACAGGAGTTTCACAAAGAGGAAACAAAACAGAAAGAAATAATGAAAGATAAAATACAAGAAAATCCCCCAGAACTGAAGGAACATAATTTCAAATGGGAAAGACCTATAAAGCATCCAGTTCAACAGACACCATACAAAACCCAGTTCATTGTCAGATTTCACAGGACTGGGACAAAGAGGGTATATCAAAGCTTCTAAACAGAAAAAACATGTCACATACACAGACCAGGAATTGGAAGGGCTGTGAACCTCTCAACAATCCTGGAAGCTAGAAGACAGTGAACTAACATCTTCAAAATTCTGTGGGAAAGTGATTTCTGACCTAGTACCTCAAACTCAACCAAACTACTGCTCAAGAATGAGAGTAAACTGAAAACATTCTGACAAAGTCTCAAATTCACTTATCATTCACCCCTTCTCAGAAGCTCCCAAAAGAGGTACATGGGATCCACCAACAAGATTTGACTCAAGAGGGAAGGAAAGAAACTTGTCAGTGTGATAAAGGAAGAGAGATCACAGATGGCAACTGTGCACTAGGCAGGAAGGGTAACTGCCCAGAGAGGAGAAGACAAAAGGTCCTGGGAGAGACGGCTCAGACACGAAACTGATGTGCTTGAACGTAACAAGAGGAGATGTAGACAACCAGAGTAAATTTTGGAGCTGAATTATAATAAGTATATTTAAAAACATGCACCAAATAAAAAATAATTTTTAGCTTCAGGGAAAAATAAAAATTGTGCAAGAAAGAAACAGTAAACAGCATACTACATGGCTGAGCTATAACTCAGCATTTACATAAATCATAATAAACACTGAATATTAATTTAACCCAAAGTATTGCATGGCAGGTTGGGAAGATGACAGGACAGGAGTTGCACATGTGGTAATTACGAGGGGCAGTGAAAGAAGGGAAATATTCATCTTCTATAGGGAGAACAGATAATACTTAAAACGGAAAAAAAAAAAATTACAACTACTAACATTACTTAGAGATATAGCTACAAATACCAAAAGAAATAGCATAAGGAGTTTAAAGTAAATGCTTCAGGCGGGGGGAAACTGGGGGTATGTGGTGGTATCAGGAAATGCTATTTTTCATAGGTCTAATAGAATAATTTGACTCTTTAAATTATGTGCATGTATAACTTTGAAGAAAAATTTAAAACTAAATCAAAAAGAGAAAAGTAATGATGATACTAAAGTCAGAAGACCCTGTTGGGTGCAGAGCTGGGGTAAAGAAGCCATAAGAGAGTGAAAAGAACATACTTCAGAATACTGCATAGTTGAGAGGTGGGGGAAGCCTTTTTAAGCATATTAATTTAAGCATAAATAAGTACTTAAGTTTATTTAAAGCTGTTTTAAGACTGAGAGATTTGACTATTATAAAATTCAAAACTTCTAAGAATAAAATAAACAAACAAAAACCCATAGCCATAAAGAAAAAGTCAAGAACAACACTGGGGAAGTATTTGCACCATATTCTTAAGTAAACAAGCCATTCTTATAAATTAATAAACAAAAAGGTAAAGAGTAACAAAAAAATGGAGAAAGAACATGAATAAAGCAATGCACAAAAAGAGAAATATAAACAGCTAATAAATATGAAACTGTCATTAACAATCAGAAATACAAATTAAAACAAGAGACCATAATTTTGGCTTACTGAATCAGCGAAGACTAAAATGCAAAAACAGTACTGATCAGAGTATGAAAAAAAAGTCATTCTCATACACCATTAAAAGACACAGTAAAGATGTCTTTCTAGAGGGTGTTTTGGAAATATGTATTAAATGCTTTTTAAAATATACATCATAATGTATTCTAAGGAAATAACTGGAAACGTTCACAATGAATGCAAAACGATATTCACAGAGTTCCTTAAAATGCTGAAAAACTGAAAACAACCTATAAGACAGAGTATCAGGCAGATCATCAAAACTATGTTGTAGAAGAAGAATTAAAGAAAAAAGTTCATAATATGTTAAATAAAAAGGTGAGTTACAAAGCAGAATGTAAAATATGATCCCAATTCAAACAAATCAACAACAATAAATATATGTATGCACAAAGGAAAAAAAGACTAAAAAGATAAACGCCCAAGTGTGAATGGAAACTTCGAGCAGGTGGTGGTATTATAACATGTCCCTATTTTCAAGAAAAACTGTAATTTTTAGACAATTTGAAAACAAAAATAACCAATAAATGATAAGGAAAAATAGCATATAAGGGAGCTAAATAAAGACATCTGAACTTAGCAGAAGTCTGTTCATTACACTATTACTCATTTTGGGGGATATTTAATAAAAACTGCAAACTAGTAGTTGCATACATTCTGAAGAGTGAGATAATATATTTACATAAGAAGCAAGTGTTCTGGTAATTCATATATAGTGAATTTATAAAATACGAAACTGCTTTCTAGTTTCGATATATTCTTCAAAGAAAAAAACAATGTAAGTCTCAAGAATTCCTAACCTAAAGATCTCCACTACAGGGCTCTGAGAAATTCTTTTATTGCCTAATCCGATTTTGGAGAATTATTTATGTAATATTAAATGTCAGCATAACCCATAGTTAAACTGGTCGTTTCCTTTAATATTTTTCTATAAATTACATGTCATAAGGACAAACAGACTCTTTAAGGAGCAGAACATTTAACACAACAGAGATTTGCTATGATGACTATATAAAAATAAGGATATCCTTTAAACCTAGCAATGCCTTGGCTAATAGTTTCTAAGATCTGGAGAAGTCTTTATGATTAAGAGTAAATTTTAAAAATCCATTTGCCATTCGGATGATTGATGTATCCCAATGACTGGAAATGGAAGGCACAGTGTATAATGTAACAAATGCAGTACCCATATAGACTCCAAACAACCCACATAACAAACACCCCAGGCTTTTCACCTGCATGAGTAATGGAACTTAGGTTCAAGGAATTACAGGAGTATGAACAAAAAAATACGTTGGGATGCCATAGTGAGTGTATCATAAAACTTTAGAGCGTTTGCTAAGACATAAAACACCCCCAAGTTCTTTTTCTGGCAGTTGTCAGCTTGTGCCCTCCTTTCAGCAACTTGATATAGTGACGCTGTCCAGGGTGTACTTTTCTCATCATTATTAAGGGAAAAAAACAACAACATTATTTTCTTAACCTTCTGTAATGCTAACTGAATTGTTTCTTCCAACTAAAGAGAATATAAATAAACATGTAAAATTTACTTTTTAAGCAAAGCAAGGGCTCCACATCATAGGCTAGGAAATTCACTCTAGACAGTTAAAACTGGTCATAACATTCTACTCTGAATTTTAGTCAATCTTTATGAGAAGATTTCTTATGTCTCTTTTTTAATGCTTTTTTCTTGTTAAAACATAATTTTTGAATGAATCAAAAAGACACCAAAGAAAAGGAACTGCTTGCAGTGCTTGATGCACAGCTTTGACACAAGGCTCACCTTCTCTGGATGAGATAATCTTCCAGGATGTCGAGACAGCGCACCATCTGGGAGAAGATGAGCACTTTGTGGCCGCCAGCAATCAGCTTAGGGAGCAGTTTATCAATCAGCACCAGCTTCCCTGCTGCCTGAATCATGGCCTGCAGCTGAAAGTCGGGGGCATCAGGGCTGTGGGTTTTCCGGAAGTCCTCCAGAATTTTCTCCTCTGCCCCTAAAAAAGAATGGAACAAAACTATTCTCTGAACAAACTATAAGAGTAATAGCTACCCTCTGCTTGACAGAGCCTAGAAAAAAATGAAATGAATCCTTAGGTCCCAAACCAACAGTCCAGTGAGGCAATGCTCTGTGTCCATCCCATGCCCTCAGCAGGGGGCTCTACAGGCAGCAGGGCTGTCCTGCAGAGAACATAGGTGCTCTGCTTTCCTCGGAAGTCTGACCAAGGAGAGGAAGGATCTGAAATACCAAGCTGACTTAGGCAAGTGAAGAAACCTTCAGAGAAAGCTGACAAAAAGACATACCTCTTGTACCATAAAAGCTTGGGATCAGTAAATCCAAGCCATATTTTGATTTAAAATTTTATAAAAAGTTTTATTGTAAAATAAAAAAAGAAAACTTCCAACACGTTCTCTACTCAGTACAGTTAACTGTTAAATTACCTGCAGAGAGTTTTAATCTCATTGCACCATGATCATTTTTTCAATGAAGTAACACATCTCCTTGCACCAAAGTGGCAAGTGTAGACTAGACCGCAGGTACACAAAGGACAGCAGGCTGACAACTGATATCCACCTTCTGATGGGCAGAGAACTGGGAGAGGTAGGCTCAAAACAGGGCTCTGTACACTCACTGGCCAGACTGCTTAGGCAGACCCATCAACCTCTTTGAACCTCAGTTTAATACTCTGTAAAAAGGTCAGAATACACACCCTGGCATTCCATGGGAACTTGATAACATTAGACTGTTGGCGATCAAGATGCCTGCCCCATGTCCCCCACTCACCGTTGATCAGGTAGGGGTGGTTACAGCACTTCCTCAGCTCCATCATGGTGTTGATGAGATTGGGCATGTTGTGCTGATTGGCCCCCTTGGTCAGGAAGGAAAAGTTCTTCTCCAGGATGGCGCGGTAGTACTTCTTCTGGATATTGGTCAGCTCTACTTCGATGATCGTCTCTTGTTTGGGAGCAAGGTTCTTTTCCACGTCATCTTTCAGCCGCCGAAGCATCATTGGTTTGAGGATAGACTGCAGTTTCTTCACCTGTCCAGGAAAATGAGACCTGTTCACCTGCCCCAATCCCGACTCAATAACCGTTACTGGGGTATTCCAACATTCACTACAATCTCTTGAGCATCTAATCATAGTACTGTGGCAGCAGATTAAATGAAAGATCATGCCTGATCCCTGAACATGACGAGCTTATAATAGGACTGTAGGGAAAAAAGGGATCTGGTTTTAATTCCCAAGTAATTACTGGGAACCTATGTTGCAACCTTACAAGATACAAAGGGAGAAAGATACAAAGACAGGACCTCTTCTGGATGGAGAAAACAAACCTCTCTCTCTCACACGCACACTTGTGCAGCAATTACCTGAGGAATATTTTAAGCCACATTAGAAGGTACAAGTGATACTTTACAAAGGGAAGATGCTGAAAGAACAAAGTGAGAGGCAGACGGAATCTGGGGGTGGGCAACATGGATGAAGGTGGTCAAAACGTACAAACTTCCAGTTATAAAATAAATAAGTCCTGGGGATGTAACGTACAGCAAGGTGACTCTAGTTAGTAATACTATATTGTATATTTGAAAGTTGCTAAGAGAATAGACCTTAAGACCTCTCATCACTAGAAAAAAGAATTTACGTATGTATGGTGATGGATGTTAACTCGATTTATTGTGGTGATCACTTTATAATATATACTACATATACTGAATCATCATGCCATACATCCGAAACTAATATAATGTTGTTGTCATTTACATCAAATTAAAAAAAGAAAAAGAAGCAGAGGCAATCTGGAAATGGATTCCTCCTACATCTAAATAACGACAGCAGCAAACAAGTTTGGGGGTAGCAACATGTAGAGCATTAATGTGGTAAGGTGACACCTCCCACTCCATCACGCAAGCTGTCATCTCAGGGGCACTTTGAGCCTGATCATATGCTTTGCTATGATTTGTCTGTTCTTCTCCTAACGGTCCAGGCCTGGACAGCAGATCTGTGCGCACTCGACCGCACGGGGACTTGCTCACTCTCCCAAGAAGAGGGCAGAGAAGGGATTCAAAGTCAAGGCACCTGAGTTCACCCTGAGCTAAAACATGATACCAATAAGATTAATCCTGGTGGGAAAATAAGAGAAAAGGCAAGTGCAAAAGATCAAGTTTCAAGTCATAAAGAGCTGTTCAAAAATTTCAGAAGGGGTAGATTCTGCAGAAATAAATTGTGGGCTGTACCAATGCTTCCCGATGAAATACAAAGTGATTTACAGAGAGTGATTTAGAAGAGTTACTTCCTGGAGCAGGTTTTAAACAATGATGAATATGCCTTACTTTTTAACCAGATATACAGACAGTTAGTGCCGTTTTTGTGGTTTGCTCCTAACTAACCCCAATCTTAAATCTAATCCATTTAATGAATGCTTTGTTTTAGCAATCATGGTACTTAGGAATGTAATCCCCCAAATGGATAAGGAATTACTATGTAAGAACCCAAAGAGGAGAGACACAGCTAGGTAATCGTTAAAGACAGGGACAAATGCCAATCTGCCACATGCTGGATTCAGCTTTTGCCCTTCACTTGGTTCATACCTTGAATCATTTAGAGTATACTACATGCCAGACACTGTGCTGGTCAATACAACAAACACAACTTTGCAGAAGATGTGGGCCTTGTCCTCAAGGAGGTCATTGTCTAGGAAGAAGAAAAAATGCATACCACAAAATAAGTGCAATGGGAGAAGAGGATGCATTTCTAATGGTCCAAAAATGGAGAGAGGGTTGGAGCTGGCTTTTGAAAGATCAATAGATACTGCAAATGTCGAGAAGTGGAATTAAGTTTGATTATTCACTGCTCTCAAAGTCTGACTTGCCACAGAAGTAGAAACAAACAGACTGGGACTACAGAGTGTACTCTTGATTTCTCTGTTAATGAAATTCCCAAACCTTCTCAGTTCCCAAATTCTCGGCCCCAACCCACTCTCACACCATTGCTAGATTAATTTAGCAGAACTAATTATTCCTGCAATCAAAGCCCTGCACTGCTTCTCTAATGCTTACCAAACCCTTCAACCTGTCTTTCAAGATCTTCCCACAATATATCGCTAAACTCCTCCGGCTTCATACTCCTCAATTCATCCATCCTGTTTCCAGCTCAACCCAGATGATTCCCAACTACTGAATAAATTCCATGGCTGATTATGATTATTTTTTTCCTATGCAAAGCAGTCATCATCTCTCTCTCTCTCTGCCTACTGAAAACTTACTCACCCTTAAAAGTCTATTCTCAAATTATACTTTCTCCATGAAGTCGTTCCTAATTTCCAAACAGATGTGACCTTTCTCGCCTTTAAAAGTCCTCAGCTCTATTAACTGTTCCTCTTGCGGCATTTAAACTTGTCTGCCTTATTTCTGCAATGTCCAGTTGAGATTTCTACCCATAGTAGATAGACTGGTTTGTTTTGAAACAGCTTTGAGTCTAATAAGCTAGACGCAGGACCAGATCTTTGAAAACAGGACATTTAGTTGATTTGGACAAAACTGGACTTGCCCACTACTCTAGTGTACACACCTGCCTTCTTTTCCTCACTACCTGTGTATTTTGTTGCACTCAAGAAAATAAGCCTGGGAACATGCTGCAGGTGATGGAGGAGGGATGAAGGATGAAGAAGGCAGAGGAGGAGGGAAGCAAGCCCCTGAGGCCAGAGCTATGAACAAAATCACTGAACTTACATATGAGATCAGTGAAGGCAGGAGGCTGGATATAAGGCATTTTGGATGTTGATTCATTTATCCTTTGGAGTAATAAGAACTGCTAATAATCAGTTTATCCTCTTCAACATAAACAAATGAAATAAAGGAGGCAATGCTCATTTTACGAGGGATGTGGGAATTTGCTAACTCCTGTCCCCATGGTGACTTGTTTTTGCCTTGATGGTGAAGGTCATTACCACATTGTCTCCTCAAATCCTTCAGGCTCCTATTTACCTGCTCCTCTGTTTTCAGATCTCCAAACTCCTCCAAGAAAGCAGTCTCTGAAGGAAACTGTGACGGCTCCAGGAAGTTGAGCAGACTGAAGAGCTCCTCCACCGAGTTCTGCAAGGGCGTCCCTGTGAGCAGTACCTTGTGTTCCTGCATGAATTCACAGCACGGGATGAACAGGGTCTGAACCACCGAAACAGCGGGTTTTGGTGAGAAAATGATGCCAGGGCATTCTGGGCTTTACTGGTGGCAATTCTGTTTTGCCAGATGATGATATTTCATCATCAATATAGGAAAGAGGCAGAGGTTGGTTATAATACATGTGACTCGACAGAATAAGTGTGACAACATCAATAAACAGATCAACCTTCCTTTCACATCCCTGAGCCCAGGAGCAATTTCACGTTAGTTAAAGCACCCATTCATTCATCCATTCATTCATTTGATATTATGGAGTGCCTGCCTGCCACAGACTGGGCACTGTGCCAAGGAGTAATGTTGAAGGCCATCACCTTTGGTACCAGATCATTCAGGGACCTGGAAACAAGCCAAAACACCTTACATTTCCAGGTCACAAATTTCATGGTATTTAAGATTTCCCTGGGTCCCTCTGGGAATCAGTCTGTGGCAAAGGCCAAATTGTTGACCCAGTTCGTAACAAAAACATTTTGCTTCCTGCACCATCAGAGCCATAGTGGGCAAAAAGAAAATCTAGGGTGAGCAGACTGTGCACAAGTAAGCTGCATGCAGATGGCTAAAGAATGCTTCCTCTACTGTGAACAGAAGGGGCCTGTGTTTATGCAAAGAGCTTGCCAACTCTCACCAGGGCCATGAGCTTCAGGCCCTCCAGAAGTTTGCAGTTCCTATTCTTCAATCTGTGGGCTTCATCAATGATCACACAGCTCCAGTGAATCTTCTTCAGCTCTGGGCAGTCTGCCAGGATCATCTCAAACGTTGTAATGACAACATGGAACTTGAAGACTCCTGACAGCGGGTTTCCCTAAGGATGACAGAACCAAAGACAAAGCTTTACGCAGAGCCAGAGAATCCAGCTACTGGGTTACCAGCTGGGTTAGAGGAGGCAACACTATAAATGCTAGGACCCAGGTGAGAGCCAATAAGCGCTTCTTCCTCAGTTAAGAGAGAGAATACGACAATGAACCAGCTATTTAGACAAGAGAGAGACCCCATTACATCAATGAAACAAAAGCAAGAGAGCACGTACCCTCACAAAAGTGAGACAGAGGAGCCATGCGGAAGGCCGAAAAGGAAGCTTTTTATTTATTTACTTGTCATGATAAGGAAAGCAGATGAGTGCTGATTCACACATTCCCAGCCAGAAACTGGTCTATGCATAGCTGGAATGCCCAAGGAAACCCTCTTTGCTACTTTTTAGGTAAAATTAATTTCACCTTGTAACTTGGGTTCTAGAACAGATTCGACATCATGATCCTGATTCACCCAGGACAAGTGCTACCAGGCAGGACACACCTTTGTCTTTCAGCCTGTCTTAGTGCTACCATCGCTTTAAAAAGCAGAGCTTCATCACGTTACAGCACATCTTAAATTTCTTCTCAGTGTCTCCTCCTGCTGTCTGTGAAACCTCTGGGGTGAGCGCTGCCTTTCCTCTGAGTTCATTTAATTTTCACCTTATTTATAAAAACCAGTGCTCCGAACAAACATACAAGGATACTCAGCAAAGTGAGATGTTCAAAAACAAAAATGTCTTAAAAAATTCTATTGTGCCTTTAACCATTTGTTTTCTCTTCATCCTTCCACGTCAGATCTGTTAACCTTCTCTCTCTCTCCAAACTCCCTGGCTGAGAATCCTTCCTTTGTACACGAATTCCTCCGCTCACTTTCTTCACTGAGCACGTAACAACTCAGATAAAACCTTCTGCAGGTAAAAGCAACTTCGTGAGCCAACCAAGAAGCCAAGCTTTCCGTGTCCTAAAGAGCCTCTGGTATATGTCAGAGTGGAAAGCATGCCCTCCAGTTCTGTGTTTTGTCACAAATTAAATTACCAGGAAGGAGTAAGAAGTCCACCGCGATAAACATGTGACTACAGAGTAAGCCAACAGTAACCCAATGCAGGGCATTAAACTCTGGAAGACAAGGGACGGAAAGGCTGTTTTGAACCATGACGTCAGAAAGCTGTCCCCAGGTCTCTGTGACTGGTGGAGGGCTCACCTGTGCATCTCGGTACACCATCTCATACTGCTGAATCATCTGCCTGCTGATCTGGCTGCCGTGGTACACGATGGCATTCATCTCTGTCCACGTCCGGAACTCCCGCTCCCAGTTAGTGATGGTGGAGAGCGGGGCAATGATGAGGAAAGGGCCGTGGATTCCCCTGAGGAATATTTCTGAAAGGAATGTGATGGACTGGATGGTTTTCCCTAGGCCCATCTCATCGGCCAAAATGCAGTTTTTTCTGCAGAGTAAGAAACACAGATACTTCATCATCAATATAGGAAGGAGGCAGAGGTTGGTTATAAATAAAAAGATACTTCAGAAGCGTACCTTGACCTGTAAGGTCATCAGTGAAGGTTTTATCAGCATTTTCCAGAGATACAACGGAAGCAAGTTTCTATTATCATTGTTCACACCCTGCCTACTTCCAAAAAGGAACTATTGCAACTTGTGAGAAAATACGTGAAATAGGTCCATTTAAATATAAACTAAAAATACCAAAAATTAAAATAATACTGAAACAAGGAGAAAAAAAAAATGCCTCAAATCTAAGCCAGTTTCTCTACCTGACAAACTTCATGGAAGCCAAGGCAAAAACAGAAACATAAGTTGCATGATTCTCATTGTCTATTACTTGCGTTATCAAAGGACAAACTTTTAACCCACATACTAAGTTCCGTATCAAGAGTTAAAAACGCTGGTCTCTTGTGGTGATCCAGAAACATGGACTGCACACAGCTGTGACCCTGGAAGAGTGTGACCCCTGTCCGGTCTTGCTCCTGACTGTACAGGTGGGCAACCCCAGACCTGGAGTGTCTGAGTGAGCTGTGCCCTGACTCACACTGTGAACAGGTAGCAGAGACAAGGCTAGAACACAGGTCTCCAGAGTTTCAGCTTGGTGTGTTGTTCCACTACATATTGTCTTTAAAAATCAACACCGGGGGTACACTCTAGAATGTTAAGAAAATCTCAACTCATCTTTCTCGAATTCCATCTGTTTCATTTAGATTCTGATAGGAACTAAAGCACAGAGTTGAAAACTGAGTATTACAAGTCTAGGCCACCCATGGCTCATAAACAAGTAGCAGAGTCGGGGCTAGAATCCAGATCCATTCCCCTTTAGAGCCAACTTTTGCTGAAGACTGGGAGATAAAAAACAGTTTTAAAGGATCTTTTGGGTTTTGTTTCATCGAGGTTGGGCCCAACATTTTGGTTAGACTGGCAAAGAAAAAAAAAAGGACAAAGTCAGTGATGTCTAAAGATCACTCCTCTTGGTTGGAGAAACCAAACCAAACCAAACCAAATCTGACATAAAAAATAAAGTCCTGGTATGCCTGATGTGCAAAGATCACCACTAAACCAGTGGCTCCGACGCACTCCCTTGCCGCTCTGCTATTGCTACTCCACGCGGGCTAAGCCCACAATCTCCTTCCAGGCACAAACATCTGGTAGAAACATCATCCCTGAAGACAGGACCGGTTCTGGTTCCGCACCTGTTATACCAGTTAAAAAGAAGCCAGTTCATCCCCTCCAGCTGGTACTCCCGGAGCTGGTTACTGTTCTTATACTCTCGAGACTTCTCAAGTTTCTGCCAGGAGTCTGAGGCAGGTCGCTCCTAGGGAAGGAGAGCAGAGAGCACAAGACACAGAGAATGATGCTTCAGGAGCAAAATGTGCAGAGGGACACAGGGCAATGATGGGGAAGGTGGTAAATCTCAAACGTTGTCCTACAGCTGGCTGCAAACTGCAGCTACTATCTTCTGACTAATGAGCCAGTCCTGTATTTTCTAGATTTCAGCAGATTAAACTAAGAACACCTCTATAAAATTTGCAAGCAATTAATGAAGAAGAGAAACAGACCCACCTAAAATCTTGATAAGTATTATATTGCATTATTGAGACTCTCAGAAATCACTCCCACTTACATTGTAATTTCCCTACAAGCCAGTATTAGTCAGGTTTTTTAGTTTTCTATAGACAGAATTTTGTTTGTTTGTTTGTCCTTGTGGTATCAGCTCAGGAAAGTACACTGGGTCAAATATTTTGTTGATTAGTTTCTAGAGTAAAGGCCAAAGCCTATATAATCAAAACTGTAAATTCCTTAAATTCACCATGAACATAACAGCAATCTTATTATTTTATTTTCCCATATGAAATACCAATTTCTAAATGTAATTGACCTTTATTGATATGAAATGCCATTTTTACCATATAAGTTCTAATATATCCAGGGAGCTTTATCTAGAGTCTTCATTCTGTCCTACTGCACTGTCTCTTATTGCAATAAAACCACACTTTTGAATTACTGCAGGTTTATATCTGATGGGGAATTATTTTTCAAAAATGTCTTGGCTATTCTGTCTTATTTAGTATTCTGTATAACTGTAGAATCAATTTCAAATTCCCTTAAAATTCTTTTGGAATTTTGATTAATCTGGAGAAAATTTTAATTTTAATTTTTAGGTATTAAGTCTTCCCACCTAAACATTTTGTTTATTTATATTATTTGGACATAGACTTGATTATTTTGCCTCTAGACAAATTGAGCCCCTAAGTTGACACTTCAAGGTCTTAAAAATAAAATTTTTTAGCTATGCCTATAGTTATATAAATGAGAATTCTGAGATTTAGCTTTTCTAACAGCAATTGTAGTCTTTGGTAGTTCTACTTTGGAGTATTACAATAAAGTTTATTCCTGAAATATGCCATTAACTGAAACGAAGCCTTCCGCTTGTGAAATTTAATAAAATATCCCCAATCATTTCATATCACTGATATTTGGAGATAAGTGTAATCTGTCCAATCTGTGCAGACCACTGAAAGTGTGGTCTTTCAGAAACTTACATACCACAACTTACCTACAAAATTACTATAGCTGTAGTTAGGCTAAGCCCCTTGAAATAGAACTCTGTTGAATATTACTATCAGCACATAGGCACAGGTGTTTTTAGAAATAAAGGGGAAAATAATTTATTATGTCAAAAAATTAATTTTAAAGAGAAAGCTCTTAAGCAAAGATATTCCTATAGAAACTCTCGTGCTCTGTTCCCTTAAAGAAATTACATTCTTCTCAACCTACAGGAATCATTCAGCCTGGATTCCCGAAGTCCATGTAACTCATTTTAATGGCACTCTACTCTACTAGATTCTATGGGGAGACTTCCTGGAATGTTCCTCATCTCTAGCGACTGAAGTGGCTCACTCCTAGCATTGCAGATTTCTACTCTGCTGCCTTGGTAGTGCTCCTGATGTAGAGGCATCACGCTCTAACCCAGTCACTCCTCTGGGTTTTCCCTCTTTCTCCAGTGCTAAAGGTTTTAGTTTTACATCACCATTGACATGACCAGCCATCTAAGGATAAGGCTTGAAATCAGCTGAAATTCCCGATGCCTAGTCTGGTTGGCTCCTAAGTGGTACAGACTACAGCAAGTAACTTACCCCAAGGCCCCACAACCTTTAGTGGCTACTATTAAATTCAGAAGAGAACTGATTCTTGGAGTCTCCAAGGTGGGTCTTGACTATTAAATGACTGCTACTCTCTTTGCACAATCGTTACTGACACTCATTTCTTGCTCTCCCAAAATTCCGTATCTGACCTACATGTGACCAATTTTTTACCAAAAAGCTTTTAGTGATGGAATGTCCTACTCATCAAGACTGGTAGGGTTATCTCTAAACTTCAAAGCCCAGGGTAAGATCCCTTAAAAAAAAAAAAATTATTCAGTTAAAGTATCATTTGGAACCAGCCCTTCTCTTAAAACATAAAAAGACAACTTTAATTATATTTTGAGCTACCATTCCAATTTAGGATGAGAAAAATTTCAAAACATACCTTCTAAATGAGAGAACAAATAAATTAGAAACCAAAAGAGACAGGTGTGAAATGATCTCATAGTTCATTGAGAGATGAGGAGGACAGGAGCATCACAACAGCAAAGAAGGAAAGAAAAAGGGAAACTGACTGAAAACACTTGCATTCATATTCTCGCCAAGCGCATGTAGTCAGTCTCAAGAAATAAGTGGGATTCAGGCTGAGAGAGTAAGAATCTTGATTACTTCTAGATGATAACTTAGAATTAGCTTCACAATGAAATTCTCTCTACTCTCTGCTCCCCCACTGGTTTGCTTCTGCTTTGGGCCACGTGCCCCAATTAGCCTGGTGCCATATTTGTCCTGCACACACATGCTTCTTCCGTCAGCCTGTGAGCTCCTGGGGCAGGGCCTGGACCTACTTTCTTACTCTGTCCCACACAAGAATCAACCTACAGCAGGTGCTTAGTAAATGACTAACAAATTGAATTTTAAATGGACAACTGTTATAGGAGAGGGTTGAGAGAAAAATTCATTAATCAATAATGTAGACAAACACTGTAAAATACACAGGTTTCTAATCACAGTTCCACATCTCAAGATACCTCTATACCCTTCAGAGCCAAGAAACAAAAGCAAAACTGCTTTTGGATGGACTCCGACAGGGATCAAAGTTCAGTGTCAAAGTCTTGCCTTTGAAGTCCCAACTTTCCCGGTGATATATATAAAAACAACAATAAGGAACTGCATAAGAGTTTTTCATATAAAAATAGTGATTTAAAAAAAATAGAAAATGATCATTCCAGTCTATAGTTATATTCTTTCACAGCTCTGATTCTTTTCCCAAGTTAGTCACATCTTAACTGGGCTCTATCCCAATTCTGCCTCCTCTGACATTTTTGCAGCTTGGTGGTAATAATCCAGAATCAGAAAAACAAACCAATTCAACAAAAACGTACTGAAAACCTATGTTTTCTTTGCAAAGTCCCAGTGATCTATAGAGAAAGGACAGTTCTTCCCTGTAAGAATATTCCACTTGAGTAAAGGCAAAGGATAAAACTGAAGAAAAGAGATCACCAATGGAGCAAGGGATAAGAAACAGGAACAAGAAAGATGCTAACAACTTACTGAGCTTCTTTCCCAAGCCAGGCATTTCTTACCTTCTATCTTACTGACTCCATCTGACAGCCATACACCAAGAAATCAAAGCTCATAGCCAAGCTTCTGAAATGTGACATACATCAAAGTAGAGCCGGATGTAAAGCTGACCTGAGTGCTAGCAAAGTGTGATGTGGGAGAAACACCCTGAACCGCAGTTTCAATGGGAGTGACCAATGATAAGACACCACAGAAACCACTCAGGAGAACAGCCCAGGGGACACCCAGGATTGCCAAGCTCCTAAAATCACATGTTACAAGAGGCGCCAAACAGTGACATGGGTACATTACCACATGCTTAACTTCAGGGAGAACTTGCAGAGATTCGAATTCTTTAACTTTCGCAGGATCCACATCTTCCTCCAGTTCCCATGTACTTTCTTCGTAAGGCAGTGAGCACCACTTCACCAGGTAATGCGTCACTTCCTAGTGCGAAATGGGAGACACTTACGTTCTTTCTACTACATTACAGGAATCAGTCCTACACTGACAGACCTATGAAAACCTCCCTACAACACAGCACGCGGATGCCATGAGAACAAGGACCACATGCTAACGAAACGTGCAAAATATCTTCGGCAAGCAGCGAAGACACTTTGTAAGAGTCGAAACAGCAAAATACCCACCTCTCCGGTTTCTGCATCCTTGGTGTGGGCCACCTCCAAGATGCGATCAACCTCCACGTAGTCTGGATTGAACAAGTCTTCGTCAGGCTAAGGCAAACAAAAAAGAAGAGCTAAGAAGTGTCCCCCATCCCTCCAACCCATCATCCAGTGTTTTAAGTGACCCCCCCCAACCCTGGCCCCTATTGGGCAGGAAACACAGAATGAAAAGGTTTGCTTGAAAATAGAAGTCACCTCACTGACATTTCTTTACTGTCCCCAAATCCTCCTCTTCAAGACTGAATTTAAAGAAACGACCCCACCTTACAGGTTGCCCCACCAGGGTGAGATTTTCCTGTCCGTCATTACAGTACTGAGCAAAAATCAGCACAAGGAGGATTTCCAGAGATATCCCTCGGAAATCCAGAATTACAGTTTGTTTTTCTTCTTTTTTTTTTTTTTTTTGTTTGTTTTTTTTTTTTTTTTTTTTTGTTTTTCTTCTTAATATCAATAATAATAACAGTTAATACTGGAAGGAGGCATGGAAGGAGCTTCAGGGGTACTGATAATGTTTTATTTCCTGATCTAGGTGCTGGTTACACAGGAGTGTTTATTTTGCAAAAATTCACTGAGCTGTACCCTTAGGACTGCTTACTGTTAAACACACTACGCTTCAAAAAAAAAAAAAAAAAAGCGTACTTACAAAATAATAAGATTTAGAAATATTTAATGTGTGTCCAGCGCTTTCATTTTAGCCTATAAGCTACTTTATGGAGTAGCAGGTGTCGTAATTATCTTTACAGATGAGAAAACTGATTCAGAGAGGTTAAATAAGTACCGTGAACAAGGTTGCAAAGCCAGGTGAATCAGAACATTTACCCGGGTCTTTCTTGCCCAGAAGCCCTCCTCCTGAAGTGCAGGAATGTTCTTATTACCCCTTAAGCTAGAAGGCACTTTAGGAGCTGTCTAGTTTCATCTTCCAATCAACGCAGGAACACTTTTTTTTTACAGCATCCCTGCAAATCCACCCTCGGATTCAATTATCCCCGTGTTCAGGAATTTACTGCCCTCTGAGACCGGACCCACTGCCAAGACAGCTTTACTGCTGCCTGTTCAGTAGTAGCGTCATGAACTTTATCATTATTACTATTAAATTACAGCCTAATTTTCCTCCTGTAACTGACTCATTGGTGTGAACTGCTTCCTCTAGAGCAGCAGTAACCAAGTTGATTCGTCCCTATCGGAACACCTCCCTAACCCCAGGTGTTCAATGTTCTTCAGATGCCACATTTCTAGATCCCTTGGTGATGCAGAGCTAACCTTTGTGGAATAGTGACTATGGGTCGGGCACCATGCTTAGCACTGCTATCAACACTGTGTCATTTAATCCTCCCAGGTAGTCTGTGAGGGTGATAGTATTAGTACTGATTTACATAAACGGAGGATACTGAGTCTGAAGGAGCTACTGCAATTTGCCCAAGGCAAACTGCTATCAGGTCATTTTCCCCACTCCAAAGTTGTAAAGATCTTTAAAATACCAATGTGTGACATTACATTTACTTATTGCCATTTTCATTATTTCATTCATCCTCGCCTGTCCAGGTAAACCTGAACTTTGATTCTGTCACTTATTCTCCCAGCACTGGGTCTGGTGTTGAGGAGTCAGGGTCTCATAGGCCTCCAGCCCGGTGGGGCGTGGGAACTCACAGCCTTTCCAACCCCACTGTCCTTCACACGCGCCCCTGGCTACCTCATAAAGCGGCTGGAAATAATGGGTATGAGGAAGCTCTATTCAAAACTAGGTTATTATTTATTTCATAAGAATATCATTTACGCAAGTTATTAACAAAAATGTTGACGAGGTCAAGACTGAAGGTAGCATTACAGCAACTACTCTCCACTCTCACTCCTCGTTCCTTTCATGACGGCCTCCAATCTTCTCAAAAGCCTTTCCTTCCCCAAGGGTATGAATTCCCATTACAGTATTTCTACACATCCTAACACAATTTTCTATTCCCAACCAAGGGGAAAAAAATCATTCCCTTGGGAATAAATCAGAAACCAGATTCATGGGGCTTTGTAGGCTACATTAAGTAGTTTGGACTTTATTCCAAGACAACAGGAAGTGCTGAAGGGTCTGGAGCAGGAATGGCATAGAAAACCCTCCTCCCTTACCTGGGCACAAACACGTGGTGACTGAGCACTGACCCTGCGCCTAGTACCACAGATAGGAAGTACCACGAGGAAGGCGTGGCCCTGTCTGTCTCGCAGGGCTCAAAATGGAAGACACAGACACGTAAACAAGTCACTACACTGCAAGTGCTCGCTAAAATAGAGGCGTGAATAAAAAGTTCCAGGAACCGAGGGAGAGTATCCAACAGGGCTTCAGGATGGTTTTTCCAATTCTAGTCCTTCCTTTCCGATTCTCTACAGAGGAACAATGCCATACAACACCGTTCTCAAAGGCTTTACAACAATCCTGGAGAGGCCTGGGGCCAAACGTTAAGGCTAAAGAAAAAGGACTCCATATTGGGACAAAAATAACACTTATTGACATTATCCTAAAGTAGTTTTTCGTCATTTGCAGAAAAGGAGTACAGCATGAACAATGAATTGGTAAGAATATGCAGCAATCTGCTAAAATTTGACGGCATCTCAGTGCACTCTTAAGGTCTAGTATTTGTGACTACATTTAAAAAAATAATTGTTTTCTTCATAAGTTATCTGTATAAAATCTGTTAAAGAAAATAGAAATCACCACAATCCCATCAAATGGAGGAAATTACGTCATCATTTTCACATACACTCAGACATTTTCTATGCATTATTATGGTGATTCTTCTCTCTTGTACCCCCCAAAAATGGAACTGTCTCATATAAGAGCTTGACATTTTCAACTAACAATAGTTAACATCACTAAGCCTCTTCCTATGAAGTTAATAATTGTCCTCCAATATCATTTTTACTAGCTGCACAGTACTGCATTCTGTGGGATGTATCATAATTTAACAAGTGTCTATTAACACTTGTTAACGTTATTAACATTTTGTTTGTTTTCAATTTTTCACCAATACAAACAACTGTTTATCATAGCTAAGTCTTTGCACAAAGACTTGATAGCTTCCTTAAAATAAATGGTGGAAACAGAACTGCTGGGACAAAGGATGGGCAAATATTGAGACGTGATGTCTGTTGTCATCCTGCGTTCCTGATAGGTCATCCTAAGTTATGCTCCCAACCAGTGACGACGACAGCGGCTCTTCCCTACACCTTCACCAGCAGTGGAAAATACTTATGTTTAAAACCTTCAAATATTTGATAAGTGAAAACTAGAAGATTCACATTTTAATTTGCATTTCTTTGACTGCTAGTGAAACTGACTACATTTTTGTATGGTTGATAAGTAATTTTCCCCTCTTTTCTGAATTCCCCATTAATTTGTCCATTTTTTTCTATTTGGGATTTTGTATTTTTCTTTTTGAACTATAATAGCATTTCTTATCATTAAAGCTATTTGTATGTGTATCATGCATGTGTGTATGCAAATATAAAGAAGGTTTCCATACTGGAATAAGAAGAATGTATGCCTTGTATGTATGTGTGCATGTACGTAATTAGGGAATACGTCTATGTACATTATGTACTTACTTAAAGATTTATTTGTGGTATTTTCTAACTTACAGGCACTACAGATGTTTTGATATCCAAACCCATCAATCCTTCCTCTTGCTGTAGGTACCACACTTAGAAATACCCAAGTTTATATATTTATTTACTTATTTTCTAACATTTTAGCTTTGTTTTTATTTTTTACACCCAAACTTTAAGTCTTCTTGGAATTGCCCTTTTGGGGAGGGGAGAGGAGGAAATGAAAAGAACTGTGTGCACATTCCTTCTGTGTGTACATTCTGCCCTAGAACGTGACCTAGATGCACGTTCTTATGAGTTATCAGTTTATAAGGTTTGATCCTTATTCCTTGGTGGATAATTTGTTTTCTTTGGCTTAAATCTGGACAAATCTTGCCACAAATCAGCAGGCACCTGAGCAATACATCTACACGGGACTTAAACTTTAAGAAACTTAAACCTGGTATTTAATACTGCAAGAAAAGCAGTGATCAAATTAGTAAACATTGCTTCACCTCAGTAAAAATGTGCTTCATCTGGGCTTGTTTATTCCTAAATCGCTTGATCTTCTGTGCGATGCGAGGATCCTTTTCGAGTTCTTCCATTGTGGCCCATTTACAGTGTAAGTAGGAGCTATCCAAAGACACACAAATTGTGAGACAAGCATAGAACCACAAACCATCAAGCGTTAAAGTGTTTCAATAACCAGGTGACCGTCTAACACAGCAGCAGTGGAGTGACTTGCTGTGGAACTGCTGTAGACTGGGCTTAGAAGGGCCTTGCCCTTCAGGACAAAAACAGAATACAAAACAATGCAGCAATTCCAAGCAATTCTGTGGCTTCTAGAGAAACTGGCTCAGAGCAGAGGGAGGGCAGGTGTAGGCAGGCCATCGTTAATGCACATTAGTGAAAGTGGGCACACAGCAGAGAAAGAAAGAAAAACCCAAGTGGGTAGAAAAGTATAGGCTATAGGACCGTGGTTCTCCACTCTGGGTGCAAATGGGAACTGCAGAGGGAGTTTTTAAAACACACCAATCCTGGGCTTCCCTGGTGGCGCAGTGGTTGAGAGCCCGCCTGCCGATGCATGGGACACCGGTTCGTGCCCCGGTCCGGGACGATCCCACATGCCGCGGAGCGGCCGGGCCTGTGAGCCATGGTCGCTGAGCCGGCGCGTCTGGAGCCTGTGCTCCGCAATGGGAGAGGCCACAACAGTGAGAGGCCCACGTACCACACACAAAAATATATATTAAAACACACCAATCCTTGAGAACTACTCTCAGAGTATGAGCCAATGGGTCTCGAGTGCAGCAAGGACTTCAGTAGTTTTAAAAAGCTCTCCAGGTGATTCTATACGCAGCCAAAGTAAAGCACTGCCGACTAAGGTGAACTTGAGCCAGTCAAGGTCTGTGGGTCATGCCTTAGGGGCCGTTCTTGGAAAATATAAAAGATAATGGTGTGATGAAAGAAGAAAGTTCTATTCATTTAAAATACACATACAAATAATACATTAAATAGACGTACAAATTCCTGTACTTGACGTAGAACAGTTCCAAGTCGAATGGGGGTTCTCCCGGGTGAACCTGTAACCAAAAGCAAGTAGTTATCAGCCCAGATCCCCATGGATCACCCTTATGTGTCAAACGAAAAAGGTAAATCAATACTTCTTCCTGGTTTTAGAACATATTTCTCAAGGACATTTTCATTTTCCCAGGTCTTTTTCTGACAGGTCTGGAGCAGGCTTTCTAAAGGCTGAACACACAGTAAGCTATAAGGTTAGAAAAAAACAAAAATGATCCTCCTGGTGTCATCCTTAGGTCCAGGCTGGGAGAGCGTTCAGCTGATAAAGCCAAACTGGCCCAGGGCTCTGAGAGCTGCTGCAGAAGTGAGAACATGCATTTCCGGCGTCCTCCCAACCGTCCCCCACAAACTCCAGTGATGTTCACTCTCAAAGTAAGGAAGTGTACTTTCATAAACACTTGAGGTAAAGATGAAACTATGCCTTCACTGGCACCGGCATACTCTTTCATGCCAGAAATTTTCTCTAGAGGTTCTCTACACAGCCCTGAGATGTTGAAAGGAAAAGATGTTTTCATTGGGAGTCTTTTCCCATGTCTTCTTCTTGGCCCTCTGATGACTTTCAGTGGGCTATGGCAACTAAAGGATCAATACCTTTTGCTAGGATCATAAGGAAAAAAAACATCGGTTTGGGCCATACTCAAATATTTCAGAATTTTATGTCTTAAAATCTTTCATGGAGGTGAAAGTAAGTGTCAACTAGCCAAATAGTGCTCTTGCCTAGCTCTCAGTCCAGCCAAGAATGACCACTCCAGAAACATCTCTCCACAGAGGGTGGAAACTGCACTAGTGATATACAAGCCAGAAACATCAGCCACGAACCTCCTGGACAGTCTTAGATGCCAGGATCTTCTCAATGATGTTTGCGTCATCTTCTGGAGGCTCCTGGAGATGGAGGTTAAAGAGAGAGACAATTACGGCACCACAGGAGCCATGAAATAATTCTAGAAGAAATACTGTAATAGGCACTACTTTCTCCAAAAGTTCACCTTTGAGTACTGAGGTCTCCCTCCTATCAGCCCACAGAGTGATCAAAAGATCACACACATTCTAACCTCTGGGCATAACACTCTATCACCTTCCCCTCCCAAGTGAGCAGGGAAGTTATTCTGCTTCTTGATTTGCTTCAGATTCTTCATTTCAGATCTGCCTTTAGCATCATTAAAATTGACCCTAAGACTTCCCTTCTCTGCCAAAACTGCTTACATGTTGCTGCATAAATTTTCAGAAAGGCCTAACACAGAAGAGTCTGGGGGCTTTAGAATCAGAGGGTCCCAATTCTGACACAGTCCAGCTACTGACTTCGGGCTAGTCAATTAACACCTCTTAGCTCCAAGTCTATTAAAACAGGAGTTAAAAATACGTATCTCACTGGGTTACTGGGAGGATAAAACGGCATGTGAAAACATTTTTTGGACAGTAAGCGCTATGCAAATGCAAAGTATAACTATTCTTTACTAAATTGTACCATCTTTCCCCTCTGTACCTGGAAATGGCTTTCTGTTTCACTGATCATCCACTGACTACAAATCCCAACCGGAAACAAATTAATTCCTTCCTTTCTGCCCTAGATACACATCAACGTTTCCTAATCGCCATGAAATCTCTTTCTACAGAGTATTTGACTTAAACAAAAAAAATCTGCACTTAAAAAAGGATGCACTGGATCTACAAATATTTCTTTAAAATTTTATTTTGTTTTAACTTTATATAAAGGGTGTCATGGTGGATGCAATCTTCTTTAACGTAATATGATATTGCCAATATTCATCCATGTTGTTCATGTTGCTTTAGCCATTCAATTTTAATGCTGTATAATATTCTATTGTATTAATAAACCAGAGTCTATTTGTCTTCTTCCTTTGATGGACATTAAAAAAAGGATGCATTGGGTCACAACTCTCCTGTTAAATGTTCTTCCTCGGACTTTATTTGAGCAGTTTTATTTCCATCGTTTCATATGCACTACATAACCTTACCAGATCCAGTATTTATCACAATATGAGATTTAGAACAGTATATGAAAAGACCATTCATCACAACAACCCTAACTCTCAAAATAACTATTTGGGTTCCTTATCAGAACTTTCCAAAAGGATGGTTAATGCTGCATCTCACTGCCCATTCAGGGCTCAACTGTCCCAAAGTCATACCATTACAGAAAACATATTTTCTAAGAACTTAAATGAAGCTTCTCCCAGAAAGGTGATGGTAAAAAAAGATGAGTAGGGCGGATGGCAGAAAAGAAGTATGGGAATCAGCAGGCACTGACAGATGCTCCCAAAGGCTACAAATATTTATTACGTCCCCGTGGACACATGGCATTGTGAAGTTAATCCAAAATGACAAGTCTTTTCCCACTGCTCAACCAGAAGACAAGTGAACTGGGCCTACCATACAATAGAAGGATGGTGCGGGATACAGACTAAGCTTTTGTTTTCCTGTCAGTATGTTTCTTCTGCTTGATTCTTCTGCACAAGTAAGAAAAGGAGGGGGAGGCAGTTTACTGTGGATTGCCCGTCTTCTCCCACCACAATATAAGCCTTGTGAGGGCAGGGATCTTTATTTCTTTTACTCACAAATGTAGCTAGATACCTTGAAAAAGCCAGGCAACAGTGGGTGATCAGTGAATACTGGTTGAATGCTAAACAACAAGGAAGAGGAAAAGAGACACAGATGGAAATACACAAGGAAAGATAAAGCATTATTCTTAATCTACATCATGTGATTAAAAAGTCTCCCCCTTCTCCATATACCTGGACTTATCTTCTACTGTACAGACGGGTAACAGCAAAGGGCCCAAGCTAGATGTACTTTCCTGAGCAGTAAAATCACTACCCCAACCTTGCAGCCAAACAGAGCTCTGACTATGACAGGTAGACGGCGAACAAAGGAACAGGGGCTGGGTGACAAGAAACTAGATTAATGAACCAACTTCCTTCCTAACTTCCTACTTCATTTCCTTCCTAAATTTCTCCCACATGATTTATTGAGTGCCTTGTGTTTATGCACTGGTCTTATAGAAATAAATGAGCTACAGTCCTCATCATCAAGGAACTGCCAGACATGCTAACACAATGCTTTAAGTGAGGTATGGCATACATACAGCATGCAGAGATCTCAAGTGTACAGTTGTTGAAGTTTAAGTCCCACTAAGATCAAGTTATATAACATTTCCAACATCCTGGAAGACCCTCTTGCCCCTACTGGAAGTAACCACTATTCAGACTTCTACCACCATTGATTAGTTCTGCCTATTATTGTTTCATGTAAATGGAATCATATTGTGTGTGGTCCATTCTCCTGTATTACTGTGTAGTATTTTATTGTATAAATACACCACCTTTTATTTATCCAATCTATTGCTGAGGAATATTTGGGTTGCTTTCAATGTTCACATAAATGCACTCATTTACCTTGGATATAACACAGGAGTGGAATTGCTAGGTTATGAGGTTGGTTATATGTTTAGCTTTTTTTAAAAAAATTAATTAATTTATTTTTGGCTGAGCTGGGTCTTCCTTGCTGCGCGTGGGCTTTCTCTAGTTGCGGTGAGCGGGGACTACTCTTTGTTGTGGCGCGTGGGCTTCTCATTGAGGTGGCTTCTCTTGCTGCGGAGCACAGGCTCTAGGCATGTGGGCTCAGTAGTTGTGGCTCGCGGGCTCTAGAGCGCAGACTCAGTAGTTGTGGTGCATGGACTTAGTTGCTCCAAGGCATCTGGGATCTTCCCGGATCAGGGCTCAAACCCGTGTCCCCTGCATTGGCAGGTGGATTCTTAACCACTGTGCCACCAGGGAAGCCCGTGTTTAGTTTTAATGGATATTGTCAGAACTCTTCCCAAAGTGGCTGTAACAATTTTTACATCCAACAGCAGTGTATGGGAGTTGCAACTGACTTGATACTGTCAGTCTTGAAAATTTTAGCCATTCCCAGTGGATGTGCATTATCATCTCTTTGATTCACATTTCCCTGATAACTAAGGATGCTGAGCATCTTTTCATATGCTTACTGGCCATATGGAGATCCTCACTGTGAAGCTCCTGTTCAAGTCATTTGCCTATTTAAAAAATTGTCCATTTTCTGATTGGCAAGAGTTCTTTATATTTGTGAGAGTTTAATATATATCTTTATTTCTCAATAAGAGTCCTCTGTCACAACCCATACAAACATTTTCTACCTATCTATGGTTTGCATTTTCAACCTGTAAATGTATCTTCTGATGAACAGAAGTTCTATATATTCCACCTTATCAATCTTTTCTCTTATGTATTTTTGTGTTCTGTTTAAGGAAGCTTTGCTGCTACCAATGTCATTCACTAAGCCATATATGTGGCTGTAAATCTTCTTGTAGCCACATTAAAAAACAGATGAACTTGACTTTAACGATATTTTATTTAAACTAATATACCCCCAATATTATCATTTCAATATGTAATCAATGTAAAATTATTAATGGAATAGTTTACATTATTTTTCTCACACTAACTCTTTAAAAATCTACTGTGCATTTCATACTTACAGCACATCTCAATTCAGACTAGGTATATTTCAAGTGCTTAATAGCCATGCACAGCTAAGTACAAGCCATGCTGGGCAGTACATACCACTCTATTTTGTTCCCTTGGTCTATTTGTTCTTATGGCAACACTACCCTGTCTTCATTGTGGCTTGATTACAAAGTCTGGATTATGGTAAGTATTCCAATTTCTTGGAAAAGTTCTTCCTTTTCAAGACTGCCTTGGCTAATCTAGGTCTTTTGTACTTTCATCATCAATTTCTATCAGAAAAACACCCTGCTTAGATTTTGACTGGGACTGAACTATATAGACATCTTCACAATATTGAATATATGTATGTCATATATTGCTCTATTTATTTAGGTCTTCTTTAATTTCTTTCAGCAATGTTTTTCATATAGAAGGCTTGTATCCTCTGAGAGTTATTACAGGGTATCTAATACCTTTATACTATTATAAATGGTATTTTACAGTTTTCCTTTCCTGATTTGATGTTGCTTGTTTATATAAATAGTTTTGTTTTGTTTTTTTTACTATATTGTAAATGGTGCCAATACATTTGCTCGACACAAGGTTACCACAAACCTTCAATTTGTTAAAAAAAAAATGCAATATCTGTGAAATGCAGTAAAGCAAACAGCAATAAAATGAGGCACGTCTGTATTTTTTTTTCTTTCATTAATTAATTAATTAACTTTTGGCTGCATTGGGTCTTCGTTGCTACACGTGGGCTTTCTCTCTAGTTGCAGCGAGCAGGGGCTACTCTTCGTTGCGGTGCACGGGCTTCTCATTGAGGTGGCTTCTCTTTGTTGTGGAGCTCAGGCTCTAGGTGAATGGGCTTCAGTAGTTGTGGCATGCAGGCTCAGTAGTTGTGGCGCACAGGCTTAGTTGCTCCAAGGCATGGGGGATCGTCCCAGACCAGGGCTCAAACCTGTGACCCCTGCATTGGCAGGCGGATTCTTAACCACTGTGCCACCAGGGAAGTCCTGTATTTTTTCTTTTTCCTTAGTTCAGTAGCCAGGACCTCCAGTGTATTTCTGAATATAAATGAGAATAATAGAATCTTTTTCTTACTCCCAAATTCAGAGGGAAAGTATTCAATACTGCACCATTTAATATAATATTAGCTGTCAGTTTTTATCTACTGACTTTTAAGATGTTCTTTCAGTATTTGGTTTTCTACAGTTTAAGATATGCTTAGTATGGTTTTCTTTTTTACATTTTTCCTGCTTGGGGGTTACCTGACATTGAATGTACTGGCGGATATATTCATCGGTTTATGGGAATTTCTCGCCATTCATTTTATCTTCAAACACTCCTCTGATTCACTCTCTCCTCCATGTCTAGGACTCTAATCAGATATGTATGTGTTAGTCCTTTTCACTGCACCCCAATTGTCTCTTTATCCGTTTATGCTTTGCTCTGTTCTTTCCATTCTTTTTTCTGTGTGTCAGTTTAGAAACTTTCTGTTGATCTGTCTTCAAAGTCACCAATCTTATCTTCTACTGTATCTAATCTGCTTTTAAACTCATCCACTGTGTTCTGAATTTTATAAATTGAAAATTTCAGTTTTACAGTGTTGATCTGATTCTCTTTATAGATTCAATTCTCTGTTGGAATTCTTTACTTTAGAACTTATTTTGTCCATCTTTTCCTCTAATTTCTTTAACATATTAATCATGGTTATTTAAAAGTTCTTTTCTGCCAACTCTGTTATCTGGATCACCTGGGGTCTGCTTCTATTAACATATTTATTTTCTTGGTTTTCAGTCAATTTCCCGGCCTTTTCGAATGCCTAATAATTTTTTACTGTATGATGAGTACTGTGAATAGTGTGAATAAAAGAATCTTAGCAGCTCCAAACAGTATCTTCTACTACAAGTGTTTCCTATTTTCTCTTATACAAACAGGGAGAAGGAGTGGGTCCCATTGGTCCAATCAGGGACTGTTGGGTCAGGACTGGGTTACTGTTAAGATTCAGTCCATCTCTTGTTTTACCTGCTCCTTGAGTATGAATGTCCAAGGTCATTGACTGTAAGTCCAGCAGGTCTTTTTACTCCTGAGCCCTGAAGTCTCCAATTCCAAGCAGGTTAAAAATCTCTCTTAAAGGAGAGTCAGTTTTTTTGCAGTAGACCCATCCTTTTTTAGTGAGATTTTATCTCCTAAAAGTAACGTGACACTGTGAGATTTCAATCTGCCTTCTGGCTGAGCCACTAACTTCTTGGGCTACCCCAGAATTCATCAAATGCCTCCAGGCGAAAGCTCCCTGTTTTGGGAATTCCTTTAGCTTCCAATCATTTCACCAGCCCTGCATAATCAATCACCAGCAGGGTCAGATGGTTTCTCTTCAACCCAAAATAGTCTCTGTTTGGGCCCAGCCTGATCCTCAGCCCCTGCCCAGAATTGCAGAGTGCCTCCAGAGGAGAAACAGTCAGCAACTGTCAGCTCATCTAGGAATAGCTCTTCTCTGTCTGGAATTTTAGTTCATCTGATTCTTCTTGCTTCCACAGCTATCTGATGTCTTTAAAAATATGTCCTTTGCAATTTATCTTTTTTCCCCCCTTGCAGCAAGTGTTGGCCTGCCATGCCCTACTACATACCCTTATCTGAGAATAGAATCCTCCAACACTAACTCTTATTTTTGGAGTTCCCTAGGGCCTAGTTTTTGGGCTTTCTTTTCTTTTTTATCTATACTCATTCTCTTGGTGATCTCATCTGGTCTCATGGTTTTAAATACTGGCTACGTTGTGTTGGCTGCCATATTTATTTATCCTCTCCTATGATTACAGACTCTTGTATCTAATTGTTACTTGTCATCTCCACTTGAATATCTCAGAGATATTTCACACCCAAGGTGTCCACAAACTAAACTCCTAGTCTCTTAGCCAACCCCCCACCGCCACCCCTTCTACCTACAGTTTTCCCCAGCTGAGTTAAGAGGAACTCTATCCCTCTGGATGTTCAAACCAAAAATCCTGCTGTAATCCTGACTCTGTTCTTTCCTCTCCACACACCCTGTCTCATCAGCCAAGAAATCCGGTTGAGTTTACCTTTGAAGTACACCAGGAATCCAGCCGTTTCTCACCCCCTCCTCTGCTTCTACCCTGTTCTAAACCACCTTCATCTCTTACCCAGATTATTCCCAACTGCCTCCTAAGTAGTCTCCCTGTGTCCACTCCTGTCCCACTGATCCATTCTCAACACGACGTTCAGAATGGCCCTTTTTATTAAGTCACTCTTTTGCTTAAACTGCTTAAAATGTTTTTCTTTTAATTTGGAGTAAAACCAAAAGGCTCCCAAAGGTCTACAGAAGCCCACAGGATGTGTACCCAGCCTCTCATCTCCTCTGTCACCTTTCAGGTCTCCTTGTCTGTCCCTCATACACACCAGGCATGTTTCCACCTCCGGGACTCTGCTATTCCCTCTGCCTGAAACAGTCTTCACCCTACACGACTCCCTCACCCCTTTACTTCCTTCACTTCTTGGATCAGATATTACCTTTGTGAGGCCAACACTGACCACCCTACTTAAAACTGCAGGCTTCATTGCTGAATTCTGTATCACGCCTATTCTGATTTTTTTTTTCCCATACCACTTACCACCATTGACATACTACACAATTTTATTATTTTCAGATTGATTATCAGCCTCTCCTTAGTTATTTCTACCCTTTGGAGGTTCTGGGCTTCGCCCTTTGGCTTTCCATCCCACGTAGGTTCAAAATCTGGCAAATATCTGGAGGAGGAGATCGGTTGTGTGTATGCTGCAGGCCTCCTCTCCATTTGCTGTAGGCTCCCTCCACGAGGGCAGGGATTTCTGTCTCTTTTGTTCCTTGATGTTATCTCCAGCACTTAGAACAGTCCTTGGCGCTCAACAGTGGTAGGTGCTCAATAAATATTTTTGAATAAATAATGTTAAGAGATTTTGCAATATAACATGGGAATAGTAGTATAAAGCAAGTGCTATGGGAACACAGAGCCAGAGTACCTGGACAAATGAGGAGAGGCTTTGGAAATGAGTTGGCTGTCTATTAGCATTAAACTTTGATAATTGCTGAGCACCTTTCCTACCTACTCCCAGTTCTGTATAACCCAGACTAGCAAGCAAGCATCCATACGTGTACACCCATGCTAAAAGAACAACTGTCTCTCCTCACCAGCAGGTTGCTTCAAATAGGCTCTTACTCTTACCTACCATGAGGAGCAGAAAAAGATGGTTTCCGATGATAGGACTTTGATTGCTCTCAGAGTTTTTAACTAGGACCAAATCCAAGGAAATGTTAACATGTGGATGAAGAAAGCACAGGACTTTACTCTGAGGATTAAAAGGATGGTGGGTTTAAAGCATTCTTCATTATAGAAAATTTTCAAGTAAAAATTAAGTATTTGAAATAAAATTTCAATTTATTTTTTTGGCACTAAAGAATAGGGGGAAACACACTAGTATTAAAAAAAAAATCAATGGTTATCATCAAAATACTGACAGCAGGTTTTTATCCTATCCTAATAAAAGGGAAAAAAGAGAGTAGCGTTTCCAAAATACACATCAAAGTAGGAAGAAAACTGGAAAATCAGGATTTTTTTTCCCCCTAAACAGAGATTGTGCATAAGCATGACCATGTGTGTATAAACACTCAGTGTATACAGATACACACAGATATAAACCAAATCTGCTTGCCAAACATACTTCCATGACAGCCATCTGTTCTCAACTGCTTGGAGTTTTCTCAAATTATCCTTCAAAGCAGACCATTTTAGCTCATTCACTTTCATGTCAGAACCTCATGAAATTAAAAATTTATTTTCTTAGGGAAAATTTCAAAATTTTTCAACCCACATACCCCCGACCCTCAACCAACCACCTGATTCACTTCTATTCAGCAAGCCGTAAGGAAAGGCTCTAGCAAGAAGCAGCAACTCCAAAACACAAGCATTTACCAAGTGCCATGGAAGGTCCAAAGTAGCATCCAACAGGGTGCCCAGTCTCAGGGGCTTACACTCAGTGAAAGCAAGATAAAACATATTTTTCTTAGAAATGTACCAGTGGTAAATTCTAATCAGTGTGACAGTAACTCTAAGTCCAGCAGCAAGAGTGCAGAAAGCAAGAATAGCTTGGATTTCACAGAACAGTAATGTTTTAGTTGGGCCCTAAAGAATGGTGGCTCATAAGAGGACTGCAAACAGGAAGGAAACTCGAAATGCACCGAAAGGATAAAAGCACCAGGATATGGGAAGCAGGATGCAGACTTCGAACACTAAGGAACCAGTCTTAGTAGAAAAAAGCATGACACAGAATGAGGAGTGGGGATAAATGAGGGTAGACAGGTAGTATGCAGCCACATTCCTTAAAAAATCAGGCCAGAGTTTTGATCTACAACAGGAGTTAAGAGGTAACCACCTTAGATTCTTGAGTGGGACACTGAAAAAAGCCAAAAACTTCTCTGGTATTATGGTTAAATGAGTCTAGTAATGGATTGGGAAGGGCAGGGACCTGGGGCAGGGAACGACAAAAGAGCAAACTGTGGTCATTTGAACACTGGCCTCAGCACAATGGGTGGCAGCAGAAGCCAAGAGGAAACAAAGGCAGGAGACAATCTGAGGAAAGACGCGGGGTGGGGAACAGTGGTGTGGCCAGCTGAGAAATGGGAAGAATGAAAACCATCCTCTCGGGCCGAGTGCATAGGAGCCTAAGCAGTGAATCACGCGGGCTGGTACAGAGCTAGAGCCATACAGAGCTAGAGCCATGCCAGCTAGAAGCCACTCTGCCAAGGGGCCTGCCCACAGTTGTCGGTGTCAGAGTTAGACGTGGATGAACACCAGTGGGGAAACTATGCCAGTATGAAGAACTGGAGAAAACAAGAGCCCGAGAAAAGAGAAAAACACTTCACTCTTGTCTTTCTAATCCAGGAGTTAAGAATCACACCTGTTTCTGTAATAAGTTTTAAGCATATTTACTCATTATTCACATATTAAATAAATACATGACAAGTACAACTGAATGCAAGTCTTTATGTTAGTTACTACCCAACATAAAGTACTACCTATGTTAGGTGAAAACTGTGATAAATTAAAAAGTGAGGCTTGTTTTGTAAAAGTTTACAATCTAATGGCGGGAACAATCAGGAGTGACATTCAGAACAGAATGGCAGAGGCACTGATGCATCAGAACAGTCACAGGCTGCCAACAAGTGGTGGGAGGATTCTGGGGGACATCAGGCTTAATATTATAAATACTCCACAAAACAGAAGAGGGAAAGTGTCATACTTTCATCTGAATAGTTCCTGGGGGTTAATGTAAATTTGACTTTATTGAAGCTCTTTCATGCCAGAGAGATACATAAAAAAAAAAAAAAGATTATAAGCCCTACCCTAACGTAGCTCATGGCTTAGATGAAGGAAACAAAAACTGGCAGGTGTTTAAAGGACAGTGATGAAGTTAAACACAGTTAGACAGAGGAAGGAAGGGCACTTATCCCCAGCTCAGGGGGGTACAGGGAGCTTCCTGAGGGAGGCAACAACTGCGGTCAGCTCGCCAGGCACGGGAAAAGACCAGACAAAGCAGAGGGTACCGTCTGCAAAGCAGCAGGAGGCAGCACAGGAGAACACCAGGAGTGGATGCTTCATTCACATTCAAGTCCTTCTGTCTCAAAGGCGAAATCATACAAACCACACAAACTGTAGGAGGCAAAAACTGAGACAGCCTTGGAAAAATCTATATACTAAATGTACCACAACTGTGAAAGTCTGTCTCTGTTCCAGGCACTGACATCAGTTTGACAAAGAATAAGAAGGCAAAGAGTCACAGTCAGGCTGGAAACATACTTCCAGCCCTAATCCCATATACCAGCCAGGGGACGGGCCTCTAGACTCCAAAGCAGGGCTGTGCTAATCTGCCAGTCCTGAGTTAGACTGAATCATGCGTAAAGATGTTTTTAGCAACTCACCACTAGGTAAGCACTGCTGAGGTTGCAATTTGGGGCTGGGACAGGGGCCAGCAGCCACAAAAGTGGGCTGAGCATGCTGATAAGACACTACAAAGAAAGCAAGGAGGTAGCAGTGGGGCCTTTTTGGTGCTGACTGCACACCCTTCTCTGCCCCAAGCTAAAGCCAGCAAGCAGGCAGACACCCTTTCAAAGGGCCTTGGGAGAAGGATGAAGGAAAAGCCTCATCTTCTCCCACTGATTTTCTGTGCCACTGGGCACTTTGAGGATTGCTTGGAATCCCAGATGAGATCCCTGATTTCGGGGCTTTGTGTTGGCCTGGGAATTCTCTGTTCAGACCCCACCCCCCGCCAGGAAGCCCACTATGTAAAACAGGTGCAAGTGGAGGGCTCCACAGAGCACTGACCGTGCAATCCGCTCGACCCCACGCAGGCTGTCCAGTCTGCCCTGTGGCGTGGAAGCCAGAGCCACATAGCTGCCTTGCTAAACATCAATGCCAAAACCTCGTATCAGGCCTCTTTCTTGTTTAAATTTAGTCACAATTTTTGAGGCGTAATTAATGCAAATTCAGATTCCAGCTTATGTTTCACCACTATAAACTTTCTCTTTGCTGTACCCTTAAGAGGACAGAAAGAGCCTTGTTAGGATATATATAAATTTCCTGAACTATTTCTGTCTGATCAGCTAATGCTGCGCTTCAGGCACCAGGGGAGAAGACAGAACAACAACTGAAATATGGTTAATGACTTGGGCTAAATGGCTACTAGGAGAAAATAAAATCCTTTAGAGTGTTTTAACTACCAAACCAACCATAAAATCTCCAAGGAAGGGAAACCCACTGTAAAACAATGTAATCCTATCACTTCACAGCGGTCTTGCAAGGGCTATTCTTAACTATGTGCTTGAAAAGTAGTATTATGTGAAAATGCATTACTCTGGAGGCAAGGTGGTTTACACAGATAAAGCATCAAGAGCTCCAGTAGCCAGCCACACAGTGTCCAGGAGGAAGGACAGGTATCTGTGCTATTGCTGCACACGCAGAACATGAATCCTGCCAAGTCAGCAACAGCGACTCCATAACAAAAGACAGCCTGTGTCTCAGAACGTGCTGCCGGCAACGAGGCGCCTCCTACATGCACAGCCTGTTTCTTCTCTTGCTTCTGATTCCTCCTCCGTAAGCTCCTTGGCACAGACCTCCTCCTTCTCCACATTTACCCTCTGCCTTTCCAGCATCGGGGGTACCAGGTCCTAACGCTATCCTTTTCCTGCCTGATCCTGCTGCCAATGGAAATTCCTAAACTGCATATACGGGCATACTGCTTCTCTGCTCGAACCCATCGATGCCTCCTGCCCCTCATTCAATCCACAGTATGAAGGAAGGCCAAATACCTTAGCTGACAGCCAAAGCCTGCATAACATGACTCTTCCTACCACTCCAGGCTCGTCTCCCACCACTCCTCAAATCAGACCCCACCACCTGGCCGAGCTCATCAAGCTGCCATACCACATCCTCTGGGACCATCAGGCTGTGAGGCTGTGGTCCACATCAGAAACGCCTCCCCTGAAACCCTGACCTCCCTCTCCTGTCCACTCTTCCTTCTGTGTAGCCACTGTAACCAGCAGCACAGACTTCTAAGACTGCACTTATCACCATATCAGCACAGCCATATGCCTCTTCTCCCAGATAAAACTCCCTGGAGGCAGGGACCATGCCTTGATACTCATCCTCGTATCCTAGGACCTGGACCTGCAGTGGACTCTCAATACACATTTGTAATCCAACTCCCAACTGTAAATTACTAGTTCATGTGATTCCATTCATGGAACAGCTATTTACTCTGTATCAGACTTTTACATTCTCACGGAGAGATAAAGAAATAAAATGAAATCAGAAATCAGAACACAATTATAAGCCGTAATAAGAGCTATGAAAGAAACAAACAGGAGTGAAATAAACATTAGGATGAGGGGCAGGGATCTACTTTAAATGAAAGAGTCATGTAAAGCATATGGTAAAGAGCATTCCAGGCAAAAGGGACCCTACAGGCAAAGGCCAGTAGGTGGGAAAGAACTGCTAATTCATGGCATTAAAAGAGGCAAGTCTTTTAGCTGGAGAGTAATGAGAGAGATGGCGAAAAGCCATGTATCTGAAAAATGAATCTGGTGAATTAGGGGAGAGTGTGATGACAGAGGGGCCTGCTAGGCACAGTGAGGAGTCTAGACTTTATTCTAAGTGCAACAGAAAGCCACCTGAAGGATAGAACCAGCAGCTAAGGTGATCTAACTTACACTTAAAAAAAGAGCCACAGTACAGCTCCATCAAGTAGTCAAAATGACTGTCCAGCCGAGGCCAGCAGCCCAATCTTAAGGCCGTACCTCCGCCTGCCAAGCCAGTGTAGAAGCTGAGAGGGCAGATGTCCGGCCGGCTCCAAGGACAGCGATGGTTTCCCCATCATCATCCACCACTTTGAAGTCCAGGTCCTCGTTGTATTTTCTGCGCTTCACTTGCCGTCCTGAGCGTCGTTTCTACAGGACAAACACACCCGCCAGAGAGACTATCTGTGAGTCAGAGGGAAAAGCTTGCACAAGGACACGCTCACCTACACTCACAGTTGAAGGAGACCTCTCTAACTTCGCAAAAAGAATCTTCCCTAAACGTACCTCTTTTCAGGACTAAATTCACTCAAAATGGGACCCAGGTGAGGGAGGGGAGCTAAATCACCAGGATCCAGTGAGAAGAAGGTGTAGCCTCAGAATCCAAGGAAACGTGTTTTATGCATCATTGCTTCCCCCACCCCGCTTTCTGGAATCGGTTTCTATTCCAGTAAAACAGGGATGGGAAGTAACTTCATCATCTTTGAGGTCCCTTCCAGCATAGCTGGAAGCTCAGGGTTTATGACAGTGATTTAATAGTTTTTTTGGTTTTGATTTTTTTTTTTTTTTGGCCGAATTCACCATACTTACCATGTACTTCTAAACAACTAAATAATACCAATTTTATTAGGACTTATTTTGAGAATCTCCTAACACCCTTTGAAATGCAAGCAGACATCTTAAGTGCGACAAAATAAGATTCGTGACTCACCATGAAAGGACTCATCTATAATTAAGTAGCTTGTGACCTTTTAGAGAGAGAACATTCTACAACAAAGCAACCCAGTGGCTTTCCTCAAACAGAAAAACACATCATCTCTACATACCCATCACATCCAAGCAGTAGGAACCCTTCTGGGAACCATTCACCAGCTAGCTTACTCTTAGATACTTAAACCTTACAAGACAAAACGAAAAGCCAGACCTCACCGCCCCCTTATCATCTAAAAGATACCTCCTGGGGCTCTCTCTGTGTTCCCATCATTCTTCACTGTGTCACCTCTATGACATTTAATTCTACATGAGGGATTCCACATAAAAAGCTCTCCCCCCAATCCCACGTACAAATCACCATCCTAGAAACACTGAACCCCCTGCCAACTCCCATCAACCTAATGTACTTGCTGCTCTGCCCGTCAGGACACTTAAGAGCCACTAACCCAAGTTTACAGGCAGTGAAAGGGGGTCTCTGATCTGACACTCCAGACACTACTACTTATTTACCACTACGACCTTAGGAGCTGACACCTTACTACAACGAAGATCACCTAGGAATCTATGAGGGTCCAGATGATTCTTAAGGAGCAGTAAGTTGGTCTTACCCTAAATGGCCCCCATGCAGTAGCACAGCCCAGATAAACTGCTGTGGATGTCAGAGGAAACAGCACTCTCAAATATTAGAACTCACGTCCAAGAGAGGCAGCCTCAACTCAGACAGAAAACTCCTACCAATGTCCTGGGCACACTTTGGCATGTTTTCAGAAATCTCACTTAGGTGGGCAACTCCTTGTTTCCATGTTTCCTTACCATCTTGGCAAAATGAATCCATCCCTGGCTTTTCCAGCATCTGGGATTATGAAAGTGTCCTTGTGTAGACTGTCCCAGCACGCTGAGCCCTGAATGTATTACCTACACAGCAAAACAGGCCCTCTGAGGCTTACCTAGTTTGGATCACAACTCCACTTTCCACATTCACTCTTACTGCGGCCTAATATCATGCTACTTTGCAAGAAGGAAGCAAACACCACTAAAACACTGGGAGATTATTAGTATAAGGACCAGAATGCTAAAGAAAAACCTGTGGTCACCCACTAAAACACTGAAAGCCCAGCCCAGGTCTGTGTGCGAGAGATGCAGGCTGGAGACAGGGAGAGAGGACCAACAGGATCAGTGTCAGCAAGACGCTGCCCGGCAGCCAGAACGCCCACCAGGGCTTCCGGGCATAGCTATACCTGGCTGTCTGCAGACTCAGTGGACTCCTCGGGACTCCGCAGGGATGGGTTCGGCAGGCCCTGATCCAGCTCTAAACTCTCCACTGTGGTTTCACTTTTCCTTTTTCCTTTCTTCTTTTTCTCCACTGGGGTTGGTCCTTGCTCCTTGCTACAAGGAGAAATTCAGAATTAAAACTGTTGGGCAGTTTTTAAAACTAAGATTTCTCGTGTGATTACAGTTACGATAGCACATCCTGGAATTCCTGGGCCAGGATAGACTTTAATGGAAAATCTACAAGAGTTTCTTCCCAGAAATTTGCAGAAATATGGGAAGAAATATCTACACAGGTTGATGCAAAATTCACTTTTTTTATACCCCCTATCATGACTACTATAGATATGATTAATGTGATAAGAAATAAAATAATATGAATATCTCAAAAAAAACCTCACTTTCAGTTTCACATAAATGTCTTCTCTAGGAAGTTTAATTGCTTCAGACATTGAGAATCATCCACTTCCAATCTCCCTTTAAGTTACATGTGAAGAGACATCTCCCTAATCTGTCATCACCCTCTATTGAGAACGGTCTATGCATACGAACTTGGAGTACTAGGAGCTCAAAACTGAAGACAACACTGCCCACCCCCTGAGGAGGTTGTAATGACAGAATTCCTACAGACCACCTAGGGCTATAGCCCAATGCAGCAGATGGATGCTTCTTGAGAGGTGGAAATGGGCAAAGTTCATCCACCCTGAAAGGCCCTACTAAGATGACAACATCTCTAATAAGCCTTTTCGGGCCCTGCTGGCTGATAAAATCTCTTTTCTACACTCCCTAGCACCTCAACTGTGCTTTGCATAAGGTATTCAAACTTTAATCTTTCACCAAAGTTAGTCATTACACGTGACACCAGGCTCAGAACCATAGAGGACCTGGGATCCCCTGCAGTGGCTCGATCAACATTTGCTGAATGGATGAATATTTGACACTTCTCTGAGCTGTCCTATCAGACTCTAAGTTCCCAGAGGACAGAGAGTATGCACTTGATTAAGTTTTGTATTCCTCACAGTGAGTAGTCTTATACCTAAAACATACTAAGTATTCAATATTTACTGGATAGATAGATGGATTCATCAATGGATAGATACGATTTCGTGTCATCGGGGAGATCTGGGAAAACACATTTGAGCAGAGATATACACAGAATTTTGACAGACAGAATAACAGGAATAATAACAATTACAGCTAATTCGTATATAACACCTACTACACGCAGGCACCGTTCTCTAATCCTTTATACGGAGTATCTCCTTTACTCTTCACAACAACCTTTTAACACAGATAGTATTATCATCTTAATTTTATCAAGACGCACAGTGAGTTAAGATTTCCAGGGTAACATGGCTAGTAAATGGTAGAGAAAGTATTTAAACCAGGCATACTCGTAACCACCATGGCATTCTTGGGGAATGGAAGAGTGTTAAAGGCACATTTAGTAAAAGACAGCCTGTGTGGCTGGATGACAGGGCAAGTGAACAGAAGCACCAAGTGATGGAGCTGGAAAGAAACCAGGAGTACACGAGGATAGAGAGCTGAGACTCACTGTGTGAAAAGGGCATGATGGCAAGCCCGGGAAAAAGGGAATGAAGACCTAGGCGAGATATGCTCAATGAAAACTCATCGGTGAAAGGGATTTGAAAGATCCAGCAGAAGTAGTACCAGTAAGTCTTGGCAGAATGTGGAGAATGAGGAAGAGCCACGATTACTGGTATTTCCGATCAGGTGAGTTACTGGAAAGTGTGGGGGAAGACAGGGACACCACCGGCCTTGTTCAGAGAAGGGAGATCCAATGGGATGAACCCGTAGCGGGATAGCACCCAGCGACAACGGAGAGCACCCATCACATGAGTGCAGACCCAGCCCACCCTCGATTCCCTAGGCTGAAGACTGGCTTCCCTACCAGCAAAGTTCTTTATGAAAATTTTTTTGAGGAAATGAAACTCAACGGATCCTGCCATTTTAGAGAACTGTACATTTTAACAAGAGACCTGTGCTCTCAAGCCAGGGGAAAAAGTACTTATCAGTTTCAGGACAGGAGACTCAGGTGAAACAGTTTAAAAAGATGCCAAATTTTCATGGGAATATTTATCTCATGTTACGTGGCTTCTAAGAAAATTACATAGCAATTTATATTCTACAAAGCACTTATGTGCTTCTGTCTCATTGAACTGTTACAACCACGGTTCCGTGAGGGAGCCAGGGCAGATGAGCTTCATATTCCACAGAAAGAAACAGGTTTAAAAGCAACAAAGGCCCCAAAGTTAGCAGCGGAGCAGAGGCCTGCGCTCAGCTCATGTGACTCAGCCTGTCACTGTTTATACCATATCATGTTTCCTGGCTCCTTTTTTTTTTTTAACCCCAGGCTCCCTTTCAATAAATGCAAAAACTTCAAATCTCCTTTAATCTTATTTGAATCTCAAAATTATGACCAAAAGAATTGTTAACAAAACATTCCAGTGACCCAAATATACAGAAAAATTCATAAATCCATAGTTGGTTCTCTTAACAAAAGAAGGTTTGTGCTTAATTTTTTGGACACACATTTAAAGACAGCTAATATACCGAAAGTCACCATGACCACGTGCTCAGAACCCCATTTAATCTTCTGTAAAATCCTAAATCCTTCTCCCAACATCTGAAATCAATTTTATCTATCTACTAAATATAACTTCATATTGGAAAACTTTGTCTGTATATGTTTAATCTTCATTTTAAATATTTGTATATAGATGGGCTAGAAACATGCTTCATTGTGAAATATCCCACTGAAAACTAAACCAAGCTCAAGACACAATTAAGGAATAGAACCTCGTCAAAATATTTTTTTAAAGGGATTTATTTATTTATTTTTATTTTTTGGCTGTGTTGGGTCTTGGTTGTGGCATGCGGGATCTTTTGTTGCAGTGTGCAGGCTCCTCTCTAGTTGTGGCCTGCGGGTTTTCTCTTCTCTACTTGTGGCACGCGGGCTCCAGTGCGTGGGCTCTGAGGTTTATGGTGCGCGGGATCAGTGGTTGTGGCATGTGGGCTTACTTGCCCCACGGCCTGTGGGATCTTAGTTCCCTGACCAGGGATCAAACCCGCATCCCCTGCACTGGAAGGCGGATTCTTTACCACTGGACCACCAGGGAAGTCACAAAACCTCCTCAAAATGTTAAACCTTACAACAAGGCTTGTATATATTTGCCTTCCATGCTTTCAGAAACAAATTAAATGATGAAAGTAAGGAGGAACTGTAGTCAGGCACCTCCGAAGTCCAGCCTGGGGCACCACGAGATTTCCTAGCCAGAAGCTGAGGGTGGGGTGGAGTGGAGGGAAACTTCTTAAATATATGTCAGTAAAACTGGAAAATGTCTGGAGACACCTGCTTACCTATCTGGGGGTAAACAAGAAGATACTCTACCTGGGATATCTTCAAAGTGATTTTCTGGAGGTTACCTTTGACAACAGAATCGATTTTGAGTTTAAAAAATTCTTCCTGGAGCTCTTCTGATAAAGACAAATATCAGGAAGAAAAGATTTCTTATAAGCCTATAAATGGGATTTTCAAATAGGACATCAAGAAAGTATCACCTGAATTCATCCTCCAGGAAGACTAGGTGAAATGTGTTTTTCCTGTCTTTGGAGTGAGCTTTGAAAACGTTATACTTGAGTGTTATCAAATGAAGGACATCTTAACCTCCACATTGCTATTTTAACCTCCTCCTACAGATGCATTTGGTCCATGAATGTTTTGTTTGCTCCTCGAAGTTCTACGTTCTTCAAAAATAGTGGTCAAATAACATGTAACAAAACTATGTATGTATGTATGTATGTATGCACCCTTTGATCCAACAATTCCATCTATAGGAATATACAGATACACCTCCAACAATATGAAAATATATATGCACGTGGTTATTCAGCATTATCTGGTAATTTCAAAATAACAAAAAAGACTTAAATGTCCGAACATTAGTGCTGAATAAATGAGGATACATACAAAGAAGTACTATGTAGCTGTAAAAACAATTAAGAAAGAATTCTGTAAACTAATATGGAATGATTTCTAAGATACATTGTTAAGTGAAAAAAGCAACGTGCAAAGGAGTATAGTAATACGCTACTTTTTGTGAAAGAATAAAGAGGAAGTAAGAAAACTTGCATATATCTACTTACTTTACAGAAAGAACCAAAAAAACAATGATTATCCACAAGGGATAAGTGGAGGGAATGGGGTGGAAGGAGTGACATTTCTCTATCTTTTTATATAAAATCTGACTTTTGGAAGCATGTTACATATCAAAAAATTTTAAAATGAAAGATGAAAACAAGCTGAAATAAATGAATCTAAGTATTTCAAGTGAATATCATAACCATACGGAACAGATGGAAAAAAAAATCTCATAAATTTATAAACACAATATTTGACTATATACTTTCAGCTTTGGGGAGAAGTAGGGAGAACAGCAAACATATCCTGAACTCTCTCTGGTAGGTGTATAGGTGAAGCAATTCTGAAACTATTTTAGTTGTGGTATAGGATTAAACAAATGAGTAAATGTGTTGGTGTTAGGAGCTGTGGTTCTCACCCAAGAAGTGGGAAGACATGAATATGAAATGGTGTAAGGCAAGGAAGATATTGTGGGATGAATCTAAACTGGAGGCCTCAGTGTAATCACATGTTTTCTAAAATAAGTATCTGTATGAACACATGCATATAAATGGGTACATATGCATTATGAATATATTGTGTGCACGCAGGTGTGTACATATGTGCATGAACGTATATGTCCATGTGTATGTCTTGTGTATTTTTTCCCTAGCTTTGACAACTGAAAGAGCTGAAAAGCAAAGATGCTCCAAAAGCAATGTGCACACATAGCACTCAGATTTTGGTTTCTAATACCAAAGTTCCTCACAAAAATGGCTGATTCCAAGACAGGGTGGTTATAAGATCAGCCTGAAACATCTTGTTTTGTCAGAGAGTAAAGGGAGTGCTCAACAAAATTAAGGCAGCACGTCAAAAAGGCACAGGAGTCAGCTTAAAGAGCTCACAGTCACAACTGGGGCCATTTGAGCACCAAAGTAATCAAGGTCAGTAATGAATTATAAGCCATTGAAAACAACAGGAATCCATTCCAATGACAGATAGATAAATAATGAAAAAATGAGGGAGAAAGGAAAGCTCTTGCTTATAGAATACAAACAGTACATGGAGAGGAATCGGTGGAGTTGGAAAATCATTTTGTAACCACTGTCGTAAAGATATGTACAGTCCAGAATCATCGAGGAATGCTAAATCTGGGGGGAGGACAATTTGAAGAGGAACAGGATATTTGCATGATCTTACAGTGTCTTTCCACAGATTGCGTATTAGTTGTACATAAATAAAAGCAGTAACTAGACAAATGGCTACACATAAGAAAATGGTCTTACTCCTAGAAAAGATATACTGGAGTATTTAGGGATAAAAAGGCATGATGTTTGCAACTCACTCTCAAATGGTGGAGGAAAAAAACATATAAATATATATAAATATAAATTATTCTGATATATATCTATTCCACAGCTGAGGTGGATACTGTTCGCTCAGCATCTTTTTGCTAATAATCAGTACCAAACCACGACGGTGAACAGAAGGTCAGGATGGGCTATGGTATCCTAGTTCTTTTACCACAGTGATGGACACATGACCAAGAGAGGAGAACCTGGGATTCTTTCCCTTAAAAAAAAAAAAAAAAATTAATTTTTGGTAGGAGTGGGCAGGAAAATGAATCTCTTTCCTCCTAGGGTACAAGGCTGTTAAGCTATGAGCCCACACTTACAGGCAGGCACAGTTCGACCTTGAGAAGGAAAGCAGTTGTCAAGGATGGAGCTGACACTCAAAGAGATGCAGAAAAGCTCGAGACAAAGATCTCTGTGGAATCCTCAATGGTATAGCCCCTGGTTCTGATTCCTTAAAACCACTGAACTCACTTATTATTTTTTCTTTAACTTAATTCAAGTTGGGTTTATGTCACTTGTAACCGAAAGAGTTGTAAATAATACAAAGGCCGAATAATCTCACCATTCAATGGCACTTGAGGCTGGATCGAAGCAGTGTAATTTTTATAATCCTCGTTTTTCCAGCTTTCAGAGTTAGAACAAACTAACTTAGAGGACGGAAAAAAATGGCAGACAAGATTTTAGAGGCTCAAAGTCCCTTTTTCAGTAACAAAACCCAAATTGATTTTATAATAAAACATATATCCACTTTAAAGAAGCACCTATCAAGTATTTATGATATGCAAGAAATTTCCAACATATAAACTATACCATTCATGCAGGACAACTGTTGGGAATAACCAATTAACAGTTTATTAGTAGGCCTCGGCCCCAGAGCCCTCTCACCCTGTCTTCTACACAACTTCATTAGCCAAGATTTTATACATCTTTACTTTCCGCAGTTGCATTAGGAAAATAAATACCTTTTTTGCCTTCCATATACGGAACTGTACTATTAAATCACTAGACAGACAGACTTCCTCAACTTTCCTCCCAGCTCTATCTCCAGTTCCCAACCTCCAGCTTTCTTTGCTAGAACTGAGAGTTAGAAACGGAGTGCTGGATCTGAGCATGAGTAGGAAAGTCTGCGTATGCGTCACAACACTGTACGAGACTCACCGCTATGAGTCTTTTATTACTTTGCCCCCATGGATTCCAGCTATTGAAAAAATTTAATCTACCAAACCAAGTGCATTATTTCAAAATGACTCACCTTCCTATTTTAAAATTAAATCTTATAAAATGTCCATCGAAGTCTTCGCAGGAAACAATCAGTTACTGCCACAGTGAGTTGCCTTTACCCCTAAATTCAGGATGACTGAAAACAGCTCAGAATGCCAATTACTGCCTCCGCAGATGTGCACGCACCTGGGGAGTCCAGCCCGGGATCCACTGCCCCACTCGAGGAACAACTCTCCAGAAAAGCTCCCGACCCAGGCCTTGCCACGGGCTCTGATCCTCTTCCCAGAAGTACAGCACTGAAAACGTGGACATTACCCCAGAGAGCTCATTTGCACACTTAATCCAACTTTTACTTAATGCCCATATTCGTCCAGCCTATACAGAGAGAGCTGAGTTGCGCACAGGTTTTTTAAGATATTGGTTAAGAGGCTTCCCTGGTAGTCCAGTGGGTAAGATGCCGCGCTCCCAATGCAGAGGGCCCTGATTCGATCCCTGGTCGGGGACTAAGAGTTTGTGTGCTGCAACTAAGAAGGCTGCATGCCGCAACTAAGAAGTCCACATGCTGCCACTAAAAGATCCCGCATGCTGCAACGAAGATCCCGTGTGCTGCAACTAAGACCCGGCACAGCCAAAATAAATAAATAAATATTTTAAAAAATAGATATTGGTTAAAAGAAAAACACATACCCAAAACAAATGGTTTGGGTGCAGATATAGTCATCTGTAGACAAAATGTGAACCATATGTCCTTGTCCTCAATCCCTTTAATCGTATCATTCGCACCATCAAAACAAAGATCATACAAGTCTGTGACATTATCATAGTAAAAAATGAAACAAAAACATTACATACTTTTAAGATGAAAAAAGCAGAGTTTTAACAGATAATCTTATTAAAAGTGATTAAAAGCAAATGAAAATTTTTTTTTTAATGTAGAAGGGCTTCTAACGAAACATACAATCACCAAATCCCACTTTCCAGGGAGATTTGCTTTTGACTGATACCTCTCTAACTCCAAATATGTTCATGCCTCTAGTTCTTTATTTATCAACACTAAGCAATAGCTACTCACATCCTGATACAAAAGTTGATGAATTTACACCTCATATTATCTCCCCTATTACTCTACTCAAGTTTTTTGATGAATTCTTTTAGCTTAGGCTACTGTGCTTTAAATTTGTATTAGTCCTTTCTTGTTTTCTGACTGTTCCTTTTTCGTGATAACCCATTCCTGTTTGCAGACAAGACATCATCTTGAATCTGAGGATACTAACTTAAAATCTTTACAAGTCCTTTTCCTTGAATTGTTTCTTCTGAGGACAGTTGTCCTGGTCATTCCTCTTTTTCCTGCTCCTTTGCTGCTTTTCCTCTATGGTCTCGGGATCTTTGGTGGACTATTCCTATTTAAAATGAACGAGATTGATAATGCAGGTGGCGGATGAGGCTCTCTGCTGCTGAGTAAGTCACCTTCTCCAACAAGACTCAACCCTGAATGGGAGGCCTGGCCTGGGACTCTGCACACACAGGTGGCTGCCCCTTTCTCCCCCTTTTAGGGGTATGGGCAGGGAAAGGCAGAGAAGCCTGGGCTCCTGTGCCCCCTTGTTGTGGATGTCAGTCTCCACTTGGAGCCTAGACCCTCTTCCAGAGCAAACTGCTCAATATCTTTCGAGTAACTTTCTGACTTCAGCCTGGAGCTGAATAATCATGCAGCTACTCTGCCGATAGTCCCTTGATCAGCCACCTCCAGTTCTGGCCCTTCTCCAGGGCTGCCAGGGCCATTGTGAGGAGGAAGCACTTCTACCTCTGCTACAGACATAGCTCCTGCATGTGCTCTCAGCTGGGACTCCCTCCACAGTATTCACCCATCAGTATGATACTATGGGCCTCCCTCATCCAGAAATTCATAACATCTCTTATCTTCGAAGAATTTATTCCCTCCTGTTCTTCCTGTCATTTCATTAAAGATCTGACGAAGAAGGGAAAATAAATGTATGCTCGGCCTACCATTTTAAAACTGGAAATCCCGCAAAGAACATTTATTTAAATACCATTTTGCTTTAAGTCTTTTCTCATCTATTAATTCCTTTAACAACTAGCTCAATACTCACCTCTTTTAAGGGACTCCCTAGACCAGAACTGAAAGACTCTATTTTTTGTTTTTTTCTTCTCTTGGCCGCACCAGGTGGCTTGTGGGAGCTCAGTTCCCTGATCAGGGCTAGAACCTAGGCCACGGCAGTGAAAGCCCAGAATCCTAACCACTAAGCCACCAGGGAACTCCCTAAATACTCTTAATCCTCTAAATCCTTTCAGCTAATTCTATATACAGTTATACTAGGTTCTTTCATTTATTTATATTTTTGCCTGTTTTTGGAACACTTGCAAGGCTGTTTCTCTAACTTGAGAAAGTTCCCCAATGACAAGGCTCATAGATGATACCCCTGTGATACCTTCCTTCCTCCACTATCCCATTCCCAACAAAAGTACTTATAAACAAAACAAGGCACACAGGAGGCAATAAATACATACTAGATAAATAAATGAGAAGGTATCCATCAAGCATTTTTGTTTAAGTAACTGTTTCCTTACAGCCTGAGTAAAGGTCTACTATACACCAGACCCTAATTCAGAAAGCCCTGGGAATTACAGAGTAAGCACTCCAGGAGCTCTTAGAAAAACAGGAATGGTGACTTAGTCCAAAGCTTTAGAGGTGGGTCTCTGACATTATCATTTAGATTTCTTCCCTACTTAACATAACGCCCAGTGGGTTCCAAGCAGAGGGTCTCTACTCAGAACTCACTCATGTCTTTATATTTGTCTTCTTTCTTCTAATAAATGATCAGAATATAAAAAGTCTCCCAACAGAAAGAAACTTGTCAACGGACACTCTTGGGCCTCCATAAAGATCTGCACGCTGAACAAAGACAGGTGATTGACCTTCGAACAGTGAGGCACAGCTCAACTGGTTGAATTTTATTACCCCTCCTGCAACCCAGTTATCAGCTGACTCACCGCTCAAACAGTGATACAGTCAGGTTTGGAGCTTACCTTTCTAGAAGCAACCATCAAAGACAAAAATCAGAAAAAGTAAAACCTTCCTACCAGGATGTTATCAAACCTACCGAATTTGGGAGGAAGATCTGCTCTGGGTTGACAAACCCAAACAAATGGGGGTAAAAAGCTGAGGCACAGAAGCTGGGGCTAATGAGACCATTCATTTCTTTTCATCGTTTTGGTTTTTTCATTCCTAGCAGATGTTAGATAGCCGTCCACTTGGGCCAGCACACTGATTCACTTCTTGACTTTGAGAGAGAACATAAACCATTCTGACGTGTGGAAATTCCAAAACTTATGCTCTGCCCTCAACCAACAACATGGACACCAACACTCAAGACCCTGACTTACAAAGGCAACCTCCAGCGCAGTCAGAGTGCCTGGCTCCCGGTTTGAGGGCAACCCAAAGGGCCACTGACCTACCTCCTGACGCCCTCACGCACACTGGAATGGCCCATCTTTCCTGCTCACCAAGCCGTGCTTTAATGCCATGAAGCTGACTTTTACTAAAGCCCATTTCAAAAAAGAAATATGAAATTCACAGGCACATAGAAGCATTTGACGTAAAAAACTGCTGAGGACAGTATCCACTACGTCACATAATGTTCTCAACTGGTAAAAATTTGACTTCCCTGAGGAACTGGCCCAGTGCTTTTCTAATCTCAAAGCATTTTCCCAAAGCCCTTATCAACATTACCTGACCTCGCAAACCTGACGCCTGCCTTCCTCTCTGAGCCCCTCGCTGCAGCTATGCGGGCCATGGGTGTCCATGTATGTACAGGTCTGCGTATGTGTTTGTAGGTGTACGTGTATTTGTGTATATCTTCTTATGCCAGCGGCACCATCCTCTTCGGGAAATGGTACTATAATTAAAAAAGAGTAAAAGCAAATAAACTATACTTGTGAATTTTAAATTTCAGAGTCAGGGAAATGACAGAGAGCCTAACTTGGCTTCCTGGAGGAGCCTTCTTGCTTTTTATATAATAAAGGAGTGAACTAGGCTCAAACTCCAAGATAGTTTGGAGGGAAAGGCAGAGAGGGTAGTTTTTTTTTTTTTTTAACATCTTTATTGGAGTATAATTGCTTTACAATGGTGTGTTAGTTTCTGCTTTATAACAAAGTAAATCAGCTATACGTATATATATATCCCCATAAGAGAGGGTAGTTTTTGTTTTTGTTTTTTTAAAGGCTTCTCCTACTTGAGTGTTTTTATCCGCTAAGCAGTAAGTAGATATTCGTCACTACTAATATCATCCTTGAAAAGGAACATCTGCTAGACTCTGTCATCTGTTTACGAGGGGAACTGTGTTCAATTATCTATCTGCTGCCTCAAATGCAAAGAGAAACAGCATAGGAAAAAGCTGGGGCCATCTTAGTCCTTGAGAGGATCCTACGGAGTGTGCAAACTAAAATCCTGTAGAAGAGGGGCCGTTTCCTAAAAATGAAAAACCAATTTCTCTGACACTGGAATCGTCCCACTGTTATCCATTCCTGACCTTCCCTAGCAAAGTGAAAAGAGGCGCAAAGCTGTGGAGAAAAAAGTGGGTTTTACAGGCAGGTGAGCCTAGAGCCAAATCCTGACAGCGCTGCTCATTAGCTTGGTGCCTTGGACAAGTTACCTTGAAGTTTTCATTTCTAAAATTATAAAATTTATAAGAATAAAATATTTCATTATAACCCCCTACTGTTATTTAACAATGGGATCTTATATGGATCTCATTTTCAGGGAGAAGAGCTCTATCCATTTGTTCTAAGAAAACAAATTATATATATAAAATATTTTAAAATAATATATAAACCACACACACACACACCCCTTCTATGTGTCCAACAACCAACAAACCTCTCTGCTGACCAACCCCAGGGACATAAAAGACACAAAGCATGGTGGTCCTGACCTCAGGCACTTCACTTTTGTTGAGGAGACAGGTCATACATACAAGAAAATACTGGTTTATGATTGAGAGACAGCTTATTGCAGAGGTTAGTGTATAAGACTGGGAATCAGGAGGTCTGCGTTTATGACACACCCTTGCAAACAAGTCACTTCTTTGTGGGTCTGTTTCCCTGGCTGCATGCAGCAGGGCTGGACTAGATCTCTTTTATTCTTCAAGGTCTAAAAGTCTTTGATTTGTGATACAAGTGAGGCCCCAAGGGCTGTGGAAATTCAGAGGGGACATGCTAGCACAGGGTGTAGGAGCTCTGTGGAGGAACTGGGTGGGACTTGCACTCAGAGCTGAAGAACGGGAAGGGCTTGGGAGTCTGAGAGGAGGACAAAGGGCATCACATGCTGGAGAAGAGTGATCCAGAGAAGGGGGAGCCAAGTACCTCATTTAAGGCCTGAGGAGATGCACCTAGCCGGCCAGGTCTGCTGCCAGAGACCAGGAGGCAGGGAGAGGTCAGACCCCAAAGGGTTTGGATAACAGAGAAAAGAAGGAGTCTGGATTTTGTCCTGGAGGCAGTAGGAACAATCAGAAGTGTCTAAGCAGGTATAATTGTTAGAGGGAATCCCATCTCCCTGCCCTCCATGTTTTCATGCTTCCCTACTCCCAAGGAGGGAACAATACCGGACACATATTTTTGGCCCTTCTTAGAATTCCTCTCACTTCCCTGACCTTCTCTCACTGGGGACCTATGGGACTGGTGAGACTTGGGAAAAGGAATAAAGCACCCAGGGCCCAGGGTCCTCCCTCTGCTTCAGGGACATGCCTGCAGTTCTGGTGGATAAACTCAACTGAGTGAGTAACAGGAAGCCCGATTCTGGCCACAAGCCAGTGCAAGTCCTTCAATCTGGTCCATCAATAATAAAGCTGATAACTCCTATCTCCATCTCTGTTGACTATTTCCCAGCTGATCTGGAAAGGAGAGAGGGAAGAGGGGGTTTGACTGACCACCACTACCAGCTACAAACATAAGTAAGATAACAGCAGGGCCTCAGAAAGATTAGCCAGGTGGCAGCTGGCAAGATGGACTGAAGCAGGAAAAGACCAGAAGCCCTTAAATCAGCTGTGAAGCTCCTCCAATAATCCAAGCATCCAGCGAATCATCTGTAACCACGGAGTGTTATCCAGGGACTAATCAATAAAGGCTCAAATCAAAACATGTACTTAAGCCAATCTGCAAGAGAGTAAATCAAAGAGCACAAAAAATAAGACTTAATTACCAACATATTTTTTATCAACTAATGTCCTTTCAGAACTAGAACTGCTTTTGCTGCCTAGTGGGATCATAAATTAAAGGAGCCAAAGCAATTTTATAAATATATAAAAGACAAGAAAGACTCACCAGTCCAAAACCCTATCTGGGCTACATGGAAGAATTCCACGATGTTAACAGGTCAGTCTTACACAGCTCCCAAATCAAGGAAGGTTGAGAGCCTCGTGAAACTTGTCGACATTCCCAAAGAGATAACCAGCCCTATCTGTTAGCATCCTCTCTGAGTGTTTCTCCTGGATTTCTAAACCTCAAGAGGTTCTGCTGTCTTCTAAGTTGGCAGACTCAGAAGCACTTCTCCAACACACTTATATTTTATACAACCTAACTAGATCAAAATCATTTCCCTTAATATTGCTATGCATACATTTGACATCCAACCTTGGTTTGTGAAATGCCTCCTCCTCATTGCCCCCAAATGGAATCTACGGCAATGTCTGTATACCCGTCACCTTGTTTCATATCCCACACGAAGTAAATATGAATTCTTTTAAGAAGAAGTTGATAAAATTGTAAGCACCAGAGACCAGTGGCTAAAGTGAGCCCTGATACCTATGACTTTCTACCAAACTCCTTATTAGAGCTGTCAGACCCTCCTGTAACGGCCCTAATTCTAAAACACCATCCTTGAGGATTCTTCTTTGTTTCTTGTAATAACCAAAGTAAGCCACTCCATTAGCTCATGTCTGAATCTCCTTCTTCACACATGCTGCCACACTGAAGAACCTCTTCAGCTTCTCCAAAATCATTTGGAAAGCTTTTGGCAGAAGAAAGAAACTCCACTCCACCCACATCAGACATCAGTGTGTGCGCACAAGGTTCACCCGGAAACAGGGCCCATACGTTGCTCGTTAGTCAGACTCCTGATTTTACCTACTTCTTTTGACCTTCCGGTGAGGTTATTTTATGTCCATTCACTGTGAACTACATTCCTGGGATCCCACCCAAGCCTCTATGATAAACAAAAGGTAAAATCCCCTGCCAGGCAGAAGGGAGTGAATATTATAAGGCGGTTTTAACTTGGATTAGAAAATTATCCATCTGGTCCCAACAAACTGTCCTTCTGAAAATGAACCGAACCATAAAATAATTTCTGAGTAGCAGCACACGCCACCTCAAATGCTTTCTTTCTTTAAAATGTACTTCCTTTATGCCTGACCCTGTACAGGTCTGATGGCCCCATTACTTTACATTCTGTTAGCAATTGCATCAACCCCTGCATCTTTATGGGTGCTCCTGGTCTATACTCTGCCTCTGCACTTACATTTTAGAAACTTAAATTCCTTAAATTCCCCTTAAATATACTGAGGTTATATATTTTTTATTTTGTACATCCGCAAAAAGTTTAAATATTCTCCACCAAGAATTTAAAAAGAGATGAAACAAAGAACATTACATTTGTATACAGATGACAAATATTTAACTCCCCGAATAAAGTGTACGGTTGGATCCTGATAGGATCTACAGCCAGGGCCCCCGACATCACCCCGGCAGCCAATCTGTCCCCATGCCCTCTGCTCTCTCTACAGGTCACTACGGTCTGTCTCCTCTGGTCTCAATGACTCACCGTTTCCTGAGCACCTGCTGACATGTCAGGCACCGTGTTAGATACCGAATGAGAGAAACAGACCAGGCGTGGGCCTGCACTAGAGAGCTCACAGCCCAGGGGAGCCAGGCAGCCCTTTTCTGCCTGGAACTCTGCGCACACCCACGGCTCTCCCAGATCCCAGCACTGTGCGCCCTCCTGACAGCTGCTCCTCTGCCAGCCTACACTGCAGCCGTTCCCCAAACCGCTGCCCTCCCCGTATCACACCTGTGACGCCCCTTCCCTGACACCCTGTGTGTGCTAACATACTTCACTTCTCCTTAATCCAAAGGGAATGGCAAGAAATTGCAGGCACAGTATTAATTAAGGAGGTGAGAAGGTGGTTTACTTTGGCTGAAAGTGGGGAAGTCATGTCCAGGGGGGCTGGAGTAAGGCCAAGGACAGCCTCTCTGTGGAGGCAGAGCCCGGGGCTCGGGACGGGAAGAAAGGGACGCACCTGGCCTTCTTGGACTTCGTCCTGGCTGCAGAGTCAGGGCCGCTCCTCTTCTCTTTGGCCTCCTTGGGGCCCGAGGCCTCCCGGGGCTTCCGCACCTTCTTGGCCCCGTCCTTCTGCTTGGGCTCCTTGGGCTCCTTGGCCTTCCTGGGCTCCTTGGCCTTCCTGGGCTCCTTTGGCTCTCTAGGTTCACGCTTCCTCTTTGGCTTGGGCTCCCTGTCCTTGCTTCCCTTTGCTGCCCCTTCTTGCTCTCCTGGATCCTTTTTCTTCCGTTTCTTCTTCACGCCAGTGCCGCCTCCTCCACTGTCCTCCGTCCCGTTATGGGATGTCGTTTTCCTGGGGAAAAGGGTCTCAGCATCCTCTTCAGCAGTGTGCAGGTCCTTCTGGGGCAGACAGGGACGGGCAACATCTTCAGTTTTGTCCTCCTGATCAGTGCTGTGGTCAAACGGGGAGGGGGATTTGTAGTCAAAATTGACGGAGGCATCAGACATTGGGGAGTGATTCAGAACTTTTAAATTTGACAACTGCAAAAGAGAGAGAGACAAGCATATTACTCTTCCACTGCAAGCTTCACACAAATAGTGGTATTAACTTTGAATGCATGGACTTGTTCAACATCTCCTGAGTGCCTGCGATGTGGTAGTTCCTCCCGTGCTAGGTCATGGGCACAGAGTGGCAAACAGGACACACATTATGTTTGCTTTAGCCCTTGTGGAACAAGGCCCTTGTGAACTAAGTTGTTAGTAATATTATGTAGGTAATTTGTATGTAAAAACCTGGAAGGATTTCCATGTTACGTGCAGAAATCTGAAACACCTTTTTAAGCTCCATTTCTAGAACTGGCAACAACAGTCTCCCACAAAATACCTTTAGATTCTGCTAGCAGACACGAATCCTAGGCACACTGTTCTGACCCCAAGTGGCGTTTATCATGCTGATATACAAGTTACTGTTCAAATGTATTCATGAATAAAGGTGATGTCACCAGGGTGATAAGGATGTGGGGTCAACCTCAACGTGTTGCTTTATTTCCCCAAATCTCTGCTCTCACATATATCATCAAGCAGCATTCACATTCACCTGGTTTGACTGTCAATGAGAACATCTGGATCATTCAAAACTATACCTTTTATTTTTAACTAGAAATAGTGTTCTTCTGTATGATCATCTAACTCTGTCACCAGACTCAGCAGCAGATAACCTTTGACCACTTGCAAAAACCAACTAACGTACGGGAGGACGCTTTACTGTGATACGTGCCTTTAGAAAGAAAGTGTCATAGGTGCTGAAGGCAACGCAAAAGAACATTTCCAAGCTGTCTTGGAGCACCACCAAATAAAAGTGAAGCCTCCTGGGGCTTCCCTGGTGGCGCACTGGTTGAGAATCCGCCTGCAGATGCAGGGGACACGGGTTCGTGCCCTGGACCAGGAAGATCCCACATGCCCCGGAGCAGCTGGGCCCGTGAGCCATGCCCGCTGGGCCTGAGCGTCCTAAGCCTGTGCTCCTTAACGAAGAGGCCACAGCAGTGAGAGGCCCGTGTACCACAAAAAAAAAAAAAAAAACACACACACAAAAAAGTGAAGCCTCCTAACATGACAACTTTTAAGGAAACAGCCCTTTGGAAGCAGAAGGTATAGCTCATGTGTTCAGGCCTGGTGTCACAAAGTACATTTGTCATTTCATAACAAGGCTGGGGTTGCCAATAATCTGATAATAACGTGGGTGCTAGTTTCAGGGAACAAAGAAATAACTTAGGGAGAGACAAGCAGGCTTTCCAGGAAGACGGTTACAATCATCTTTGGATGATGGCTTAGGACCAGCCCCATTTGTGAGTAGCTTGCTCTCTTACCAAGGGGCCTGGCCTGTGCTGAAGGGCACAGACACTTGCCAGATGGTGTGGTTTCTCTCTGGCGTTCTGGGTACCAATCTCTGCTCAGACTTCCTGGCCCACCCTGGAACTGACGGGGAGTGCAAAACTCAGCTGCGTATTTCCCTGCTGTTCTTCCCAGTTCCCTTTCATAGTCTGATACTCCCAAACATAACACTGAGTATCCCAGGAGAAAATGATGAAAGAAAAGGAGGATTCTTTTGGATTTTTTATCATAAATAAAGTCCAGTGTCATAAACAGCCTAAATCCAGAGGGAACTGGTCATTCTGGCAGGACTTACTGCTTGGGGGCGGGGGAACAAAAGGGAAAACAATTCAGTTTGACTCCCTCATTGCTGATTCAGTGCTTAAGGCTTAGGAAAAAGAGGAACTAAGTAAACTTAAAAGAAATTTAAATCAATAAAATACAAGAAGATGGTTTAGATGGCAAATTTTATAATTATGTGTTTTCTACCACAATAAAAAGACAAAAAAAGAAGGGAGGAAGGGAGGAAGGGAGGGAGGGAGGGAGCAAGGAAGAGAGGAAGAGAGAGAGAGAGAGAAAGAAAGAAAGAAAGGAAGGAAGAAAGGAAGGAAGGAAGAAGGAAAGAAAGAAAGGAAGGAAGGAAGGAAGGAAGAAAGAAAGAAAAAGAAAGAGAAAGAAAGAAAAGACAGCAAGAAACTCAACAGTATTGTAACAGGTACCCGGTTAAAGCTGGGATCCTATGACCACATAACCATCCCTGGGATGTTACTTAATTATGTGCCAGGGACACTTGGCCCTCAAGGAATAAGTTTTTGCTTATAATGCAGGGGTGGACACACTAAAAAAGCAAGAGACACAGGTTTATTTAAAAGGCTTTAAAAGACAATACACTGAAGACCTAATTCCATCAAGGCAGCACTCTGTAGGTCAAAGTGAGACTCTCTCCTCAACTCATACCTCATGTCAAGGTCTCTCTTTTTGGGGCTCTCCAAAAAGCTGAGCAGGTATCTCAGGCAGGCGTGGTGGTAACTGGATATTCAATCATTAGGCAATAACAGTAACAGCAGCTAGCAGCTACTGGACAGACATCAAATGGATATGCTCAGAATTATGCAAAGCATGTTTCATGACATCTCTAATCTTTTCAACAATCCTACAAACTTAGCATCATGTTGCCTATTTTGTATATGGAGAAATGAATGATTATTGATGCTAAGTGATGTGCCCAAGGCCATACAACTAGTGAGCCGAGAAGCCTGGATCTGAATCCTCTGGCCAAATGCTTGTTTCGCTGAGTATTTCACGACATGTCAGGGAACCAGGCCACCAGACCAGCATGATGACATTTGGTTAGAAACGTTAAATGTGACGGTGTGCACAACCGCTTTAGGAAAAGGTCAGGTAGTTCTTTATAAAACTGAACACATACCTGACGTCCCAGCAATTCTATTCCCAGGAATCCTAGAGAGTTGTCTAGTTCACTTCTCATTTTACAGATAAGATAATCTGTTTAGAGATTTAGAGGTTTAGAGAGAGAAAGCAGTTTGTCAAGATGTATTCCTAGGAAGTTGGTAGAGCTGGGACAAGACGTCAATCAGCCCGTGTTAAAAAGGAGGAAGTGTGGGCTTCCCTGGTGGCGCAGTGGTTGAGAATCTGCCTGCTAATGCAGGGGACACGGGTTCAAGCCCTGGTCTGGGAGGATCTCACATGCCGCAGAGCAACTAGGCCTGTGAGCCACAACTACTGAGCCTGCGCATCTGGAGCCTGTGCTCCACAACAAGAGAGGCTGCGATAGTGAGAGGCCCACGCACTGCAATGAAGAGTGGCCCCCGCTTGCCAAAACTAGAGAAAGCCCTTGCACAGAAACGAAGACCCAACACAGAAAAATAAATTAATTAAACTCCTACCCCCAACACCTTCTTTAAAAAAAAAAAAAAGGAGGAAGTGTTCCAAAAGGCAGATATTAGTAACCAAAAATATGAAATTATAATCTCGAAAGTCAATAATCCACCAGAAATGCTTTTATTTTTAAGGCAGCTTGTTGGGAGCCTGGAAAAGATATCTGCTGAGGATTAAAAATATAAGACAAAACGTATTTCTTCCATGTTTCTCAAGGTCAGTGGGGAAAAGGTAAAGAGCCTAAATAAAGTCTTTGTTTCAACTTCTACCAAGAAGGGCATTAAATCACCTTTTTTTTTTTTTGCGGTACGTGGGCCTCTCACTGTTGTGGCCTCTCCCGTTGCGGAGCACAGGCTCCGGACGCGCAGGCTCAGCGGCCATGGCTCATGGGCCTAGCCGCTCCACGGCATGTGGGATCTTCCCGGACCGGGGCACGAACCCGTGTCCCCTGCATCGGCAGGCGGACTCTCAACCACTGCGCTACCAGGGAAGCCCTAAATTACCATTTTGAAAATGGCCCTAAAAGGAACAGACTTCAGATGATGGACCACAGTAACAACATTTTACATTACATTGACAATTTAAAGAGACTAGCATCTAGGAACACAAGGATAAAACTGAGAGAGACTGACTGATGAAACATGCAACAATGATAACTCATAAACTGCACTGATAGTAATAAAACACATTTCTTTGATCGAAGTCCATCAACCTACAATATTCCTAGAAAAGACACTTAAAAATGTGAATCTAGATAAACAGGTTCTGGGTCAGTTGTAAAGGATTTAAGAACTAATGGAAAGATTACAGCCTAGGTCAATGCTTCCCAAACAGAGGTCCAAGGACAAACCTGGGTTATCCCCCTAAGAATCACTCAAGTACTTGAAAGTCAAATTAGAATCTAAGAAAATCACCCAGGCTACAAAATGGATAGACCCTGAAAGAATTATGCTAAGTGAAAGGAGCCAAGCACAGAAGACCACATATTGTATAATTCCATTTATATGAAATACCCCAAACTGGCAAATCCATAGAGACAAAAAGTAGAGTAGAGGTTGCCAGGGGTTGAGGGAAAAAACAGAGTGACTGGTGAGGGCATAAGGTTCTTTGGGGGATGATGAAATGTTCTAGAATCAGATAGTGGTGATCTTTACACAATCTTGTGAATATACTAAAACCACTGAATTGCATGTTTTAAAAGTGTGGATTTTACAGCATGTGAATTGTATCTCAATTTTTAAAAATTCAATGTAAGAATATACTGAAAAGGGTCCTCTCATATGTTGCTGGCAGGAGCATCAACTATTAAAAGATTTTTTTTGTAGGGGACAGTAGCAATAATACTAAAATTTTAATTTTGGATATGCTTTTAAAGTGAGCAATTTCTCTTTGAGAACATAAACTAAGGAAACATTTAGATACTCCAAAGGTTTATGTATAAGAATATCTGATACAGAATTATTTTTAATAGAGTAAAAAACTGTAAATACTCTATTTGTCGACCTTTAGGAAAATGCTTAAATTAATAGCACATCCATCATATAGAATACTACTACACAGCCAGTTACACAAAGTTTTAGTTGACATTTAAAAAGTGTCCACAACATGTGGGAAAGTAAAAAAAGAAAACCTATGATCTAATCCCATTTTTGTTTTTTTAAGAAGGCTATATCAACATTAGCTTTTTTTTTTTTTTTTTTTTTTTGCAGTACGCGTGCCTCTCACCGCTGTGGCCTCTCCCATTGCGGAGCACAGGCTCCGGACGCGCAGGCTCAGCGGCCATGGCTCACGGGCCCAGCCGCTCCACGGCATGTGGGATCTTCCCGGACTGGGGCACGAACCCGCGTCCCCTGCATCGGCAGGCAGACTCTCAACCACTGCACCACCAGGGAAGCCCAACATTAGCTTTTTAAAATAAATTTAGGACACATACCATCATTATGTCTGGGAGATAACACTGTGGGCAACTTTCACTTCTTTTTTCAAAACTTTCTCTAAGTTATTATTTGTTTGCCTTTACCTGTTTCCCATGATTAGAAGGTAAGCTTCATGAGACAGTGACTTTGTGGTGTTCCCCAAGATGTTTGTGGCTTACAGTAAAACTCAATCATATGATTATTGGATGAAATGAATATTTTCAATTTGAAAAAAGAGAAAAAAGACATCTACAAAATTGTACGTGTAAACAAAGATGACAACAAATACCTGTGTACAGAAGAAAGAATGGGAGAAAATAAACAAAATGTTAATCGTTTGAGGCTGTGCAAATTTGGGTTTTTAAAATTTTTTTTATTAAACAGACATCTAAATTTTCAATAATGAGAATATTGCTTTCAATATACTTATAATAGAAAAATTTTCACATAGATGTAATAGACTTTAATAATGAAGGAAAAATTGTTTGCCAGACAATTCACACTCCTCCAAATCATCAGTATTCAGGAATCAAAGGGAGAATATGAGAAGCACCAGCACTATGATTACATCTGACTGAGGGCAGGGCAGAGTGTACTTTGCACTCGGGCTGCAAAGGCCCCTGCACACCCTTCACCCAGAAGCGCTTCCTCCAATTTCGACCCAGCGGTGAGCGGCCCAGGGAGCCCCTGCTGCCCATCGCTTCAGGGTCTTCCACCTTCCCCAGGGAGAGGAAAGTGTTTTCTGTGTAGACTTACTTAATATCAAGAAATCAACTAAATATAAAAATAAGCAGACAAGAGCCTTCCCTGGTGGCGCAGTGGTTGAGAGTCCGCCTGCCGATGCAGGGGACACGGGTTCGTGCCCCGGTCCGGGAAGATCCCACATGCCGCGGAGCAGCTAGGCCCGTGAGCCATGGCCGCTGAGCCTGCGCGTCCCGAGCCTGTGCTCCGCAATGGGAGAGGCCATGGCAGTGAGAGGCCCGCATACCACACACACATACACACAAAAAAGCAGACAAGCTTAACTAAGTTTGAGATCTGTCTTTTTTTTTAAGTCCAAATAATAAAATGAAAATACAAAATAAGTAGTAGTTACTACTACTAACGAGTTGGTCTGTGGACATTCCAGGTGGCAAAGCTACTTTCCAGCTGGAATTAGAACTGTCTTCTTGTTTCACCTTCTCTTTCTCCTTATAGTTACCGCCTGCCTGTGGAATACAGTAAAGACAGAAAACCCCACATATCCTTGCCTTTATCACACTGCAATTGCACTGGGACTCATTCATTTGGCAAATACATTTGTGCTGAGGCTGAGTGAGCAAGACCCATCTGAGGAGGGACAGGGACAATGTCAGTGTGTGCATGTGTCTGTGTGTCCCCTCTGTGTGTGTGAGTCTTTTCCCTGTATTCAGCATATTCAATCCTTCCACACCCAGGAGTTCTGTGCTTTGGGTGATGAAGCAGGTATTTCAATCCTACATGGCTCCTCACATGGTCACAGCTGGTTCGCACCAGGAGGAGAAGAGTTCAGTTTCAGGCAGAGGTGTCCAGGACGCTCTTGGATACACTTTCCAAGGGAAATGTCTTTGAGAATAAATTAGACCGCCCAAGAAGAATGGATAAAGAGAGAAGAGGAAACAGGACCTAACCTGCGGAACACTAATACTTAAGGTCCCCAGAGGGGGAAGAACCTACAGGCAGGGCGAAGGAGCAGTCAGGCCAGTGATGTAGGAGGGAAAAAGAGTAAGAAAGTGTTGCTTCACAGAAACCGGAGGATGAGAGCATTTTAAGACAGAATGATCACAGGTGCCAAATGCTGCTGAGGAGCAGGTAAGCTAAGGACTGAAGAGTGATCAACAGATTTGACGATCTAATTTCTGCAAAGCTCCTCTACCCCAAAGTCCTTGAACCTGTCAGTCAAGTCTCCACCTCTATCTTCATATTTTTGCTTTTAAAACAGGATGGGGTGGTGGTGGCTTTTTCTCTTACGATGTTTCAAGACTCTTTGACTACTCTAAATCTTTAGGCAAAGTCAACCTAAACCTTGTTAATTCCACGTGGTGACAAAAGCTGGGCGCAGGTAGATTATTAAATTTAGATGCTGACAGGAAAGAGTTAGGAAGAGAGAAGGAAAATACTTAATAAGTGCCTGTTTGTTAACAAGTGTTGTTTCTAGAAACCACGAGTTTTTTTTCCAAACAACTATGGCTTTTATGAGTAAACCAAAGGCTCAAAGTGATTCAGTTATCTAATCTGTCAAAGTGCAATGATGTTTGTTTCAGCCAACCAAGGCTAAGAGAGACCTCTTCTAAAATGTTTTTGTGACATCTTCTAAGCCAAGTAGATCAACAAATACAGAGAGAATAAGACTATTTTCCTACCTCTTCCTTCCTGGCCCACCTGTAATTTCACTGTAGTCCTGGGTTACTAGAGCCCCTGAGCCCAGAACTTAAGCAAACCCTGGCCAATACCATTTCCACGTACCAAGGCACAGCAAGACCATTGCCTGGAGTTAGGAATACTATGTGTGGGCAGGGAACGGTGCTTTTCATATATCTCGACCTTTAGTCACAGCTACTCTGAGTACTCAGAATTGTTTTGATATTTGAAAGATAAAATAGATGTCAGCAATGATCATTAATAATACCTGATTTTATTAAGGAATGAGTATTAGGCAATATACTAAGTTTCTTAAACAGATTATGTCTCAAAACAACTCTAAGAGGAAGTATATTATCGTCCCAAATATGACTCTGTTTTATAGAGTAGAAGTTCAGAGAGGTTAAATAACTCACCCAAAGTCACACAGCTAGTGAGTACTAGAGCTAAGATTTGAACCCGGGTTTGACTCTTGGTTTTAAGAGCCACTGCTCTTGACTACTTCACAATACTGCCTCATGTTCTGCATACACCAAATTCAGAATAAGAATTAGCAAGACTCTCTAACCGCCTCTACTTTATTTCCATCATCCACTCCCCAGCACCAAGGGTATCTCCCTAACCTTTCCCCCAGAAAACCGTTAACTCATTAACTTTCCTCTTCTATCCATTTCTTTATAAATCCATTTGTTCCCCAGACCAGAATGGGATAATACATGAAGAATCAAACAATCCAGCAGAACATTTAAGATTAAATAAGTGATCTCTTTTCAACTCTACCCAGAAGGATCCCAAGATGAGGGTTAAAGAACATCAAATGTGGGCTTGGCAGCTACCAGAAGACCTACAACCACCATCCTAAGAACACATTTTGTTAGCAGTGGGTACTATATTTCCGTTTTCATCCCAAAATAAGAACTTTTGATCCTTGGTCACTACATGTTACGTAGTTTCCCAAAACTGGCAAAATTTATCCAAAACCATATCAATAGTAAAGGGACGGGCTAACTGAGGCAAAAGACAGTGAGTTAATGAGAAAACCATAAACCATATCAAAAGTGGAAAGAAGTTCACTGCTGTTACTCCTGCTTTTTTCCCACAATACTCAGAATACTAGCTTTGGGCTACTTTTCCCTAGAGTGAATCCAAGTTAGATGGAGGGAGGCAATTCTCTACAGTCACAGCGACACTTGTCAAATGTCACGGATCCTAGATCTTTTGTTGCCACTTTGATGTTGGCCCAAGGTCTCGTTACCAGAGATTCCCAGAACCCTCTGGGTCAGGACAGGAGATGAGGCAATTCTATTCACTGTTTAAAAGTGGTTGTGTTTATTCCAATGTTTTCTGCATGTAGATGGACTCAAAGCCACTTTATTCATAGAATTTAACACTCAGCCGCTTATTTCTATTTTTTAAAAATTGTTTCGTGTTTGTTTCACCTAGTGATATATTGAGTAATATCAGTAACATGAGCTGAAAGAACCACTATGTAATATATAACTATTATGTAATATTTTAATTAAAACTTGTATCCACTTAGACTACTATTTATGTTGACACCACAGATAAATACCATACATAAATGCCCTGGTAAACCCTAGGATTCTAGTCAGGATGTACCACTAAGGTCATCCAGCCCAAACGCCCACTTCGTGGCCTCTGACACACAAGCAAACAGCTTTCCAGTCTCTCCCAGGAGTGGGGAGCTTAGTGCCCACAAGGTGCAGGCCACAGCTGGGCAGCTCAACTTCTCAGGACGGTCTTCTTCAGATGGAGCTAAAGCCTGTCCACCTATAACTCTCCATTCTCACCTACAGGTCCAGCAACAGACACAGTCAACCTCTTTTCCAAGAGATGCTTTTAAATATTCCCTTCTTCAGGTTATGTAATCTTAGTTTCATCTATCATACCTCATGTTGAATGAGTCAACATTCTTTTATCATCCTGATCACTTTGCTCTGGCCTCTCAAGTATATGTTTCAGAGCACAAAATGAATTAGAACAAGAAAAACAAAAATATGTTAAGGTATGTCAAAAGATAGGTTTTAGAGCCCGTGGATTGCTTTAGCATGCTCAGCAACGTCTTGCAGTTCAGTCGTCGGTACGGCCCGTCACCAGTACCTATAAGAGAAGCAGGATCAACTCCTCCACTTCATTAACTTGCCCCTCCACCTATCTAATATTAACTTTTAAATAAAAACTCTGCCCTGTTTGTCAACATATACTATGAGGTGTAAATGAAAACCGTCTAACTGACGCTACATAATAACTGGCTGACATACTAAAGGTCTCAACATGAACTTTCAAAAGAAAAGAACCTAAATTCATGTTGGGATAATTTTGGTAATGAATGTTTTTATTGAAATGAAAGCTTACCTTAAATAATTTTTTAAAAATTAAATATGCAGATTATTTTAAGAAATAAAAATCTGCCCATGTATCATAAATGACAGTAGTTTCGAGGGCTTGGGATTCTCTTCAGTAATGTGTTCTTTTTAACAGCAGCAAAATATTCCACTAGGTAGATGTGCTATGATGTATATACAGGCCTACCTCACAGATGTTGCAGGTTCAGCTCCAGACCACCACAATAAAGTACATACCGTAGTAAAGTGAGTCACACAAATTTTTTGGTTTACAGGTACATACAAAAGTTATGTTTATACTATACTGTAGTCTATTAAGTGTGCACTAGCACTACGTCTAAAAAAAAAACTACATACCTTAATTTAAAAATATCTTATTGCTTGGCACTGTACTCCGATTTAAAAAAATTAAATTACAGGAGGTCCAAAGTGCAAGATTCTTCTGCACCTGCGTGGTCCGGGTCACTTCCCGGGCTGCTCTAAGGTGCCCGGCTCACCGCCATCTTGACCTGAGGCTTTGTTGTTCGCGCTGGGCTGGGCGGTTTAGTGTAACTGCCGCTTTAGAAGGGGGTGCAGTAACCTCTAGATGGCCGAGAATCTCCGCCATTTCGCAGCCATGGCCGCTCAAAAGATCTGTGAGGTAGTAAAGGGTAGAGAGCTGGACCCGGAGGCGCCACCGCGACAGCAGCAGCCATGGAGGACGAAATGCCTAAGACTATATGTCGGTAAGCTTTCCTGAGATGTGACAGAAGCTTTAATTCTCCAGAATGATTATGGATACAGCTGGAAATGATCCACATTGTTTTGCAGAGTTTTATGAGCGTCGTCATGCAGCTGTAGCACTAGCTGCTATGAATGGGTGGAAGATAATGGGTAAGGAAGTCAAAGTGAAGTGGGCAACAACCCACAGCAGTCAAAAGGAGGACACAAGCAGTAGTACCGTTGTCAGCACACAGTGTTCACAAGGTCATTTCCATGTCTTTGTTGGTGATCTCAGTCCAGAAATTACAACTGAAGATACAAAAGCTGCTTTTGCACCATTTGGAAGAATATCAGATGCCCAAGTGGTAAAAGACATGGCAACAGGAAAGTCTAAGGGATATGGCTTTGTCTCCTTTTTCAACAGATGGGATGCTAAAAACTCCATTCAACAGATGGGTGGCCAGTGGCTTGGTGGAAGACAAATCAGAACTAACTGGGCAACCCGAAAGCCTCCAGTTCCAAAGAGTACATATGAGCCAAACACCAAACAGCTATCATATGATGAGGTCGTAAATCAGTCTAGTCCAAGCAACTGTACTGTATATGATGGAGGTGTCACTTCTGGGCTAACAGAACAACTAATGCGTCAGACTTTTTCACCATTTGGACAAATAATGGAACTTCGAGTCTTTGCAGATAAAGGATATTCTTTTGTTCGGTTCAATTCCCATGAAAGTGCAGCACATGCAGTTGTTTCTGTTAATGGAACTACCATTGAAGGCCACGCTGTGAAATGCTACTGGGGCAAAGAAACCCTTGATATGATAAATCCCATGCAACAGCAGAATCAAATTAGATATCCACAAGCTTACGGCCACTGGGGCCAGTGGTATGGGAACACACAACAAATTGGCCAGTATATGCCTAATGGTTGGCAAGTACCTGCATATGGCATGTATGGCCAGCTGTGGAACCAGCAGGGATTTAAACAGTCTTCTGCACCATGGATGGGACCAAATGATGGAGTGCAGCCGCCTCCAGGACCGAACGGCAGCATGATGCCTCATCAGCCTGCAGAGTCGCAGTCTATGAAACCCAGTGAAAAAGGACTCCAGAACCTAAAGCCAGTGGCTTAAGGCTACAGGGAGTGTAGTAAAGCCCTTGTTTAAAGATTTATCAAATCAGTCAGTGCAAATGTCAGATACAATGTATTTATTTAAAAGATTCATTTTTTAATCATGAAATTACCATCCACATTGTCTTAAAAAGAAACAATATGCTGGATGTCTGCCAATTTTTGCCTTCATTACCTTTTTTGATAAAGTTTCTCAAATCCCTGTTTCATATACAAATGCAGGGATTGCTGCCACTTTTTAAAAATAGAGGCAGAAAACTGCACAATGTTGAACTTTTTTCCACTGAAGTAGTGGGCAGTTCTAGTTTGCATTCCCGATATGATTTAAAACATGTAATATAAAGACTAAAAAAAAAAAAAGAAAAAAGGAAAACCCAAACTGTGCCGAGTCTAGAAGTTCTTTGTAATCTTCAGCTTATGCACAATTCTATTTTAGGTTTTTCTGAAATAGGCATTGTTTGAGCTGCCCCATCTCCAGTTTTCCCTTTGGGGTTTTTTAATATAAGATATTAGTTTACATCATTTTTGTATCTACATTTTTTCACAAATTTGTCTTGCCTTATCAAAGTTCTATAAAATATACTTAAATGGAAAAAAAATGATCTTTAGATTGAAAACTTTTCTCAGATGGATTGATAATTGCATTCATCTTGTGTTTTATATGAGAAGGTGCCTCAAGAATTCCCTGTTGAATTCGTTTAAAAGGGTTATCTTCTGTGATAAACTTTGCTGTGTACAGGAAATATAAAAACAAAAACTTGTTACTAAAGAAAATCTCTGAAATGTGATAAGTTCTTATGAACCCATGTTAATTTCATGTGTCAACTACATTTACATGTATCAGTTCATTATGTAAAATGTTTTAGCAATTGAACATTTTGCACAGTTAGCAACTTTGTATGTAATTTCCTCCTTAAAGGCATCATGCAGAATTGACAGGAGATTCATAAGGTTTTGTCTGCATATAAATATCAAATGCACACTTTGGTAGTCTTTGAATACAAAGTTACCTGTTCTTGTTTTTCAAGAACTTCGAGACACAAAGTTGTATGTAAAGAAATATATTAATTTGCCATATTCTAGTTATACTTACTCAAAAAGAGTAAATCAACTTGATTTTAATATGTACAAATGATAGCTGTGAAACTGTAGAATATCCTTATGTCAGTATTAGGGTTTCTTGTGAACTCCAAAATTAGCCTAAATGACGAGCCGGGCAAAGCGTTTTTTAAATGTTCAGAGGCCAAAAGATAAACAAACAAAAACCCGTGAAACCCTACCTCCTTAAACAGCCTTCAAAGAGGGGAATCCTCAGTGTATTCATTACTTTGATTCTTTTGGTACCTGTTTTCCTGGAGGTCCCAATTTTATTATTTTGGGGTGGCATTCAGAGGTTTAATCTTTGATGGCATTGTTCTAGTTTTGAAATTTCTAGTACATTTCAGTCTCTTAGAAGAATTGTGGGAGATTTTGTTTTGTTTTGTTTTGTTTTGTTTTCAGCGAAAGTCACAAACTCTCCTCTTCTTTGACTCACAAAGGGGAAGGGTCCCCAGTGTACATATTTGGATGCTCGGGTTGTTTTTAAGACCAGAGAGCTCCTGGTGTTTTATTTAGGAACAGAAAAGGCCCATATAATCCTAAGAGTTTCCTGGCCTGTATCCTCCAGGTAGGAGCAGATGGCTCTAAGCTGGTCTCTAAGCCAATACTCCTGTAAACCAGAGCCCAGGAAAGACAGCTCATAAATGTATAATTCTCTGGAGCTCAATTCTATGCAGTTGTACTGATGTTTCATCAAGTCACTGTGTATTTTTTAAGTGTTGACACATTAAAACTTGCTTTATAGAAGATGAGCAAATTTTTTAAACACTTGGAAATTTTATTTCCTTGTTAATTAACCTTCTACAGATCAGGGCATGCAACCAAAAGCAGCTTAAATACTCAAAAAATAAAATAACAGGATGCTGTTTTTAGATTCTTCTGGTTTATGTTCCTATTTTAGGACCCTCGCTTTTCTCTTATTCAAAAATATTTTATGCCCTATACATCTGTGGACCCCAGGGTAAATTATTTGGGCATAAATAATCCAAGCAAAAGTATAGTTTTTCTTTCATTTTGACTATCTCAAGTAATACCACTTTTTATTAGCCAATATTTTCTTACTGCACAATTCTAAAATGTACACTGACTACTTTTTGAGAAGAAAGTACTATTACTCAAAGGCTTACTACTGAACAAATCTGTAATTCAGGAACATTGCTAACTTTGCTTTAAATCTTATTCTCAGTGTTAAAACAAATCATTTAAAAAATTTACAGTCTAAAAATCATACTGGTATTAGTAGCAGGTAAGGAAATAATAAAGTTTTTATAATGGATTCATTCTCTGCAATATGCATTCAAAGTTTACTTTAAAATACATTTGTTACTGTGAAGAACCTAAAGTGGTTCACACTTAATGGGTCATTAAATCCAGTATTCTTTGCCCTGACTGGATATTAAAGTTCCTTTATGCTTTCTATTTTGAAAAATTAAAATAAAAATACTTTGTTGCTAAAAAAAAATGCTAACCATCATCTGAACCATCAGCAAGTCACAGTCCTTTTGCTGGTGGAGGGTCCTGCCTTGGTGTTGACAGCTGCTGACTGATCAGGGTGGTGGATGCTGAAGCTGGGGTGTCTGTGGCAATTTCTTAAAATACGACAACAATGAAGTTTACCACATCAACTGACTCTTCCTTGCACAGTTTTCTGTAGCATGCAGTGCTGTTTGACAGCATTCTACCCACAGTAGAACTTCTTTCAAAATTGGAATCAATCCTCTCAAACCCTGCTGCTGCTTTATCAACTAAGTTTATGTAATATTCTAAATCCTTTGTTGTCATTTCAACACTCTTCACAGCATCTTTACCAGGAGTAGACTCCATCTCAAGGAACCACTTTCTATGCACATCCATAAGAAGCAACTCCTCAACTGTTCAAGTTTTATCATGAGATGGCAGCAATTCAGTCCCATCTTCAGGCTCCACTACTAATTCTGGTTCTCTTGTCTTTTCCACCACATCTGAAGTTATTTCCTCCACTGAAGTCCTGAACCCCTCAAAGTCACCCATAAGGGTCGGAATCAACTTCTCCCAAACTCCTGTTAATGTTGACATTTTGACCTCTTCCCATGAATCACAAATGTTCTTCATGGCATCTAGTATGGTGAATCCTTTCCAGAAGGTTTTCAACTTACTTTGCCCAGATCCATCAGAGAAATCACCATCTATGGCAGCTACAACCTTACAAAATGTATGTCCTAAATAATAAGATATGAAAGTCAAAATTACTCCTTGATCCATGGGCTGCAGAATGGATGCTGTGTGAGCAGGCATGAAAACATCATTCATCTCGCTGTACAACTCCATCAAAGCTCTTGGGTGACCATGTGCATTGTCAATGAGCCGTAATGTTTTGAAAGAAAATCTTTTTTTCTGAGCAGTAGGCCTCAACAGTGGACTTACACATACAGTAAGCCATGTTGTAAACACATATGCTATCATCCAGGCTTTGTAATTTCCATTTAGAGAGTATAGGCAGAGTAGATTTAGCATAATTCTCATGGGCCCTAGTATTTTCAGGATGGTACATGAGCACTGGCTTCAACCTAAAAGTCAACAGCTGCATTAGCCCCTAACAAGAGAGTCAGCCTGTCTTTTGAAACTCTGAAGACAGGCACTGACTTGCCCTCTCTAGCTATCAAGTTCCTAAATGGCATCTTCTTCCAATAGGAGACTGTTTTGTCTAAACTGAAAATCTGTTGTTTAGTGTAGCCACCTTCATTAATTATCTCAGCTAGATCCTCTGGATAACTTGCTACAGCTTCTACATCAGCACTTGCTGCTTCACCTTGTACTTTTAGGTTATGGAGACAGCTCCTCTCCTTAAACCTCATGCACCAACCTCTGTTAGCTTTAAACTTTTCTTCTACACTTTCCTCACCTCTCTCAGCCTTCATAGAATTGAAGAGAGTTAGGGCCTTGCTCTGCATTAGGCTTTGACTTAAAGAGAATGGTGTGATTTGTCTGATCTTCTATCCAGACCACTCAAACTATCTCCATATCAGCAATAAGGCTGTTGTGCTTTCTTATTTGCGTGTTCACTGGAACGGCACTTTTAATTTCCTTCAAGAATTCTTCCTTTGCATCCACAACTTGGCTAAACTGTTTAGCACAAGAGGCCTCGCTTGCAGCCTCTCTCTGCTTTCCATGTGCCTTTTTCACTAAACTTCATCACCTTTAGCTTTTGATCGAAAGTGAGAGCCGAGCAACTGGTTCTTTCACTTGAACACCTAGAGGCCACTGTAGGGTTATTAAGTGGCCTAACTTCCATATTGTTGTGTCTCACGGAATGGTTGTTTCCTGGGCTCAGAAACCGGAGGAGAAGGTGAAAGATGGAGGAACAGCCAGTCAGTTGGTGGAGCAGTCACAGACATTTATCAGTGAAGTTCACCCCAAAACAATTACAATAGTAACACCAAAGATCACAGATCACCACAGCAAATATAATAATAATGAAAAGTTCCAAAATACTGAGAGAATTACCAAAATGTGACACCGAGACACGAAGTGAGCAAATGCTGTTGGAAAAATGGTGCTGATAGACCTACTCAAGGCAGAGCTGCCACAAGCCTTCAATTTGTAAAAAAATGTAATACCTGCACAGTAAAATGAGGCACGCCTGTAGTCTCCTTTTTGACGGACATTTAAGTTCATTTCCATTTTCGCTATAATAAACAAAGTCGCAATGAAACCTACACACCGGTCTGAGTATATCCATAGGATAAAATCCTGGCAGATGGAACTGCATTCTCTACAGTGTTTGTGTACTAACTTTTGACTCTACAGAGCCAGGACAGGAGGAAATCAGCGTGTAGATAGTGTTTAGGCACTGCTCTTCCTATTAAAATTAGCAGCAGGTGACTCAATTCTTTCTCAAAACAGGGCGTTTTGTTTTGGTTTCACAAGCACCTATCCACTGGGAACAGAACAGAGGGTAGTCCTTGTAACCATATCCCTAGGTCACCCTGTATCCGACTACTCAGTGCTCTACAAGCAGAGAGGAAAGTGGCTGGTCCCACCCAACCTCTCTGCATAGGGTCCCAGCTGAAGGGCAGGGATTCAGATCTCCCCAGTTACCAGGTTGTCATTCAATTCTGTAAAAGGAAAACCAGCCCATCAGAGACAGCCTGTTTCTAAGAGACAGAGGCAGGTCCCCTCATCTCACCTCCCTGAGCCACACTGGTTTAGGTCTCTAGGATCCTCTGAAAATGTAATCACCTGGAACACATAAGTACCAACTAAGGAAAAAGATCTTAGCAGGATGTGTCACAAGGGCCAAATGTTTTTATCAACTCCCCTCCAGGAAACCAAATGCCAAACAGTTAATGTTCACTATTTTCTGCAGGGACAAACTTCCAATTAGTTCACTATTTTCTGCAGGAGAAAACTTCAGCACATCATGATAAATAAGAATTCTGTAAGTGAATGCTTTTAGTTTAACCAAACATCGAAAATAATAAATATGTAAACTATAAAGAAGCGATCACTTCTCCCTTTATAAAAACTTGGTAAGCTACTTCTCTTTTGCATAGCTAATTTTGAATAATAATCTGATCTACAATCTTCATTACATTTACTCCTATATAGAGCTGACCTGTGCATAGTAAAAATCTATATATTAAGTCATTCAGAACAGAGCTCTCAGTTACCACGTGGAGAATGGGAAACAGGCAGCTAAGAGATAAGCCCAAAGTGCCAGCATCTCCTCTTGTAAAAAAGCACCAGTGTTTGCTGGATGCATTCCCTTAGAAGATATGTGACCACTTACCTGCTTCTCTTTCTTCTGTATTTTCATTATCATCTATTAAAGGCAATTATTTTATTTCTGTAAAACATAAAAAAGGCAAAGATTATGCTAAAATCCAAAATGAAACATTTTAGATTATCTCAAGATTAAGCTGCGACACGTGAGGAAAACAAAGAATAGAGGATTACTTCTCCAGAACACTTACAATTAGTGGTCTTCTAGCCCAGCACCCCCCAGAGGCCTACATACAGGCCTAAACCTACCTTCTCCCATCCTGAACCCTAGTTTTTTGCTCCAGATGGAGTCAAAAAGATACTGTCTTTGTAGATAAAACAAGTTATAAAAGATGCTGCCATATTAAATTACGAAGGAAATTAAAAGAGGAGCCAAAAATAATGACATGACTATATTGAGGGGGGTGGAGAGGGGGTAGAACTAAGCAAAGACCTCATTTCTTTTGGAAGAAAATCAGTAAGTAGTATCTACAATTGGAAATCAAGAAATAGAAATATACACAATATGGGCCTCCCTCATGGTGCAGTGGTTAAAAATCTGCCTGGCAATGCAGGGGACACAGGTTCGAGCCCTGGTCGGGGAAGATCCCACATGCTGCAGAGCAACTAAGCCCGTACACCACAACTACTGAGCCCGTGCTCTAGAGCCCACGAGCCACAACTGCTGAGCCCACGTGCCACAACTACTGAAGGCCACATGCCTAGAGCCGGTGCTTCGCAACAAGAGAAGCCACTGCAGTGAGAAGCCCCCACAGAAGCCCCTGCTCACAGCAACTAGAGAAAGCCCGCATGCAGCAATGAAGACCCAACGCAGCCAAAAATAAATAAATAAATAAAAAGAAATATACACAATAAAATAGAGCTAAAAGAGTTAAAAGTCGTTGTCTTGAAGGAGAGAGGAGCTGGTGTGAGACAGGACAGGGCACCCTTGCATTTCATCATAAGCTCTCTTACATTACTTGATGTTTTAAACCATGTGCACTTTAAACTGACAAAATAAGTTCCATTCCAATATTTCACATGATCTTTTTTTAAAAAAATAAATTTATTTATTTTATTTTTGGCTGTGCTGGGTCTTCGTTGCTGCGCATGGGCTTTCTTTAGTGGCAGCAAGCGGGGGGATACTCTTTGTTGAGGTGCGCATGCTTCTCATTGCAGTGGCTTCTCTTGTCGCGGAGAACGGGCTCTAGGCATGCAGGCTCAGTAGTTGTGGCTCGTGGGCTCCAGAATGCATGCTCAGTAGTTGTGGTGCACGGGCTTAGTTGCTCAGCAGCATGTGGGATCTTCCCGGACCAGGGCTCGAACCCGTGTCCCCTGCACTGGCAGGCGGATTCTCAACCACTGCACTACCAGGGAAGCCCTCATATGATCTTTTTAAATGATGTTACTGTAGCCAGGACTTAAGCCCCATCCCCACTCCAACCGTAATGCCCATGATGACACCTGAACTTTTTCTCATAAATGACTTTTCAGCACCATAGCAACAAGAGCCCAGCAAGTGGCTTGAGAGGTCACGGAAGTGCACTAAGGGCATCCCAGGGAACAGAAAGAATGCTATTTTAGGAAACCCAGAATTTGGGGCTGCCTGAATCACTCACTCTCACCTTCCCCACAGACAAACCATGGAAGGATCATAGTATCCCGGCTTCTGGTTCTAGTCTGGATGTAGACACCACCTCATATTTATTGTTTACTTTGACTTCCTGGACATCCCAGAGAGCTAGGAAAACATCCCAGAGGCACACAATCATCCTTATGTTATAATTATTTCTCATATCCAAATGAATGTGATGTGCAGGCATCAAGGAGAACTTTAAAGTGAGACAGTCCCACCTTCTAAGTGGGCTCATGGTGTGTATGATGCAACTGAGAAAAATGAAAGAGTTCAATCATCCCTGGGGCCACAATTACAGTTTACCAGTTTAAAGTCTGGTAACTTTAGGGGTTTTTTTCCTCCAAGAGTCGGAAGCATTTTCTATTAAAAGGACCATAAAATGCTACCAGGATATTGCTGCTTGCAAAGAGCATAGCATCCAAGGAGGTAACAAGCTGCAAAGTGGGCGCAGGCAGGGCCTAGACCAAGGGGGAAGGAGAGGAGGACAGAGAAGAACTGGCCAAATCAAGAAAAGGGGAAGTCAGCAAACAGTGCTTCTAAGGATCAGTGTGAGGACTAGCATGTGATCGAGCAATTACCTCAAGAAAACCAGAGATTCCTGAGAAATGGCAAGGGGAGGGCTCTGAATCAGGGCAGTTCAAAGAATTTTACCACCTAAACTCCATTACAGTGGAGTCGGCACTAGGTAAACTATGTCAGTACAAGTTTATCTTCTTTATCTCTCAATTTCAAATTATCAGATCCCAGAAAACCAACACTCTCAACTATCACAAACTGCCACAAATTCTGAAATGAAGAAAGAAGTTTGGAAAATAAATTCTGGCGAATAAAAAGGGATATTATAAATAACCAGACACATATACTCAAATAAAATTCTACCCGACAAAATGAAATCAATCATTTACAAAATACAGAAAAAGTCCAGTGCCAGTAAAAATTACTTTTTAATTTATAAAAAAATCAAGTATAATGCAATAGAGACATCAAAAAACACAATTTCTGATCAAGTACCACAAACTAGCATGCAAATAAAACAGGGCCCCAACACTGCCAGGAACGTGGGGAAAACTGTGGACCCACTGATCCTTGCTGATGGCACCTTTCATTGTTTCAGACTTTCTGAAAGCACTCAGGCAACGTGCCACTAGATCTATGAACTGCCACAGTCCATTGATCTGCCAGTTCCGCTTTCAGGGATCCATCCCAAGGAAATAAGCCAGCAGGAAATAAAGCTGAGAGGAAGCTCAGCAGTGAGGTAGGGCACAACGTGAAAATGCCTGTCACAGCAGAGCTCCGGCACTGCAGAGGGCCATGGAGGTCACACGGGCCCACCATTCCCTGGGCCCGTGTCATCACAGGGCCTGGGAAGATCAGAGCCGGCAGATGAGCACAAGCTGGAAAGACTGGGAAGAGGCTGACGCAAGTGTGGCTTGAATGTGGTTACTCAGCAGAGAGAAGGGTTGGAGGAAAAGAGCTGGGTGAAAGATTCTAAACCAAATCTTACCGCCCCCCACCATCTGTTCACATGCAAGATACTGCCACCTGCACCCTCAGGGATATTCACGCTGCACAGATAACCCCCACCCCATTCTCTGAGAGAGACAGTGTGTGTGAAATCCAAGTGCATCCCAGTGATGATGCTGTAAGAATAACTGCTCTAGTTCACTGGAAGCAGCCTTTGGCCAACCTCACATTGTTACTGTGAAACCATCTCTAGCACCTGGATGGACAGCTACACACCAGCTCACAGCCACTCCACAAGATAACAGATACAAACAACATCAATAGGGACTTCCCTGGTGGCGCAGTGGTTAAGACTCTGAGCTCCCAATGCAGGAGGCCTGGGTTCAATCCCTGGTCAGGGAACTAGATGCCACATGCATGCTGCAAACTAAGGAGCCTGAGAGCCGCAACTAATGAGCTTGCCAGCCACAACTAATGAATGCACGTGTGTAACTAAGGAGCAGGCAAGCCACAACTAAGGGGCCCACCTGCCGCAACAAAGACCCAGCGCAACCAAATAAATAAATTAAATATTTTTTAAAAAATCAATAGGTGTTCAATAAACATTCTGTTGACTTTTATTTCTCCAAATAGCACCTAGTAGTTTACAATGCACTCTCTCTTCAGTTACCTCTACTTTTTTTTTTTACCGCTTTGATGACACACGTTTAAAAAATACAAAACCACCTAGTCTTTTCGTGAAGCTAAATGTTATGTAGCAGGAATGGAGGCCCAGATATACCCTAAAGCAGGTACCTCTGCACACCACTGGACATGGAGCCTCTGCTGCTGTGCTGCCGTCACCCAAAAGTTGTGATTAGACAGATAAAGTAAAAATTAAAACAGTAATTTCAGAGTCTCACAACTTAATTAGAAGCATAATACAAATATATTCTGAAACTCCTAACTGTGTGGACAAACCAGGAAATTTGTTAAGAGGAAAAAGTGTACGTAAAAAAAAGAAAAGTGCGTAACTTCTGAATTACATGAAAACTGGGAGGACTCCTCACTGCCTTTCAATGCTTATGTATGAAAGTAGCATTTAATTACCTTCACAAGAAGGTTAGCTGCTAATAATATAAAAAGCAAACAATATAAAAATTCCCATTCCTTCTTACACTCACCTACCTCACGCTGCTTCAATTAAGAAAAATGGGTGCCAGGTTTCAATAATAATATTTTGAAATTTATTACTTTTTCTCTTTCCAGTTCAAAAATTCTGCCCCAGTGCCTGCGCCATTTCCAAGTTCCTCAGTGCTGTGTTATGGACACTTAAAAAATAATAAAACATCAGGTACACACCATTTTACCATTCATTTACGGAAATTATTTAAATTTACTCTATCTGGAGAATTCTGCCACCTGGGGTCTATTTCATTACAAGAGTGTGTGTTTACGGAAACATGGACAAGTGCACACACAGCAGACCCTGCCATGGTCCTTATATCCACAGGGACAGCAGAAGACACAGCTGACGGCAGGAGGGATGGGGACCTTCGCTGTTAACAGGCCACCAAATCCCTTCCACGCTATCAGGCACTTTGGGACACAGAGTAAGTGGGAAGCTACTTCAAAAATCAGATCTACCTCCAATTTTCCACAATGACCATGTACTTTTATCATCGATTCATGCCCCCCTTACGGCAGCAGGCACAAATGAGGCAATCCCACAGTGCTGGCGGGGGGGTGTGGGGATGTGAGAAGGGAGCAGGCACAGGACATGGGGAATAACAACCCACCTGAGAAAAGCGAATCAAGAAGGCAGCGAGGTGGTCCTAGGGGCCACCTCTTACCGAGACTCGGGACAGACATCCTGGACCACAGAGGGTCCGATGGACGGGGTATCCCTCAACTTCTCACTTCCCACCTCCCCACCCAACCTGCACAAACTGGACAGATTTATCTCCGTCCTTTGCTAGGCCAGAAGCAGCCCATGGGAGGGTAACAGCGAGGGTCTGAAGTGCCAAAAAGCAGAGGAGATCCCGGCTCTAAGAACGATGAGCCAGAGCTGGTAAAACCTCTTCCAGACTTTGTTTCCTCACCTATAAAAAAGGGTGACAACACCCACACCTCAGAGAGCATCAGGAGAATGTAAAGGGCTCAGAATCCAGTGTCTGTCGCACGGTGCACGTGAGCTGTTTGGCAGCCTCTAGTGTCGCCTGTCCTGTGGGCTTCCTGCCAGGGTCAGAGGAGAGAAGGTGGCCCCCTCTCCTGAGGACAGCTACCCTTCCATCAGTACTGGGGGTCCGTCCTCTCCCACTTCTCAGCCACCCCAGCCTCTGGATCACTTTGTAGTCAGTCTCTCCTCGTTTCGTTTAGGCTGCCCCTCAGCCGTCACCCAACCCCTGAAGTCTTCCCCAGCCACGCTACTCCCCCCACCCCCGCCCGCACTCTCTTATCTTCTCAGCCCAATTTAGCTGAAGAATCCTGGCACTTGTTGCTACCTGACATTATATCATGTCTAGCTGACGATAAATTTATTACCTGTGAGATGCACACACACGAGTGTAAGCTTTGTTTTGTTCATGCTGTACTTCCTGAGTCTGGACCAGCACTGGGCTCATAACAGGTGCTCCATAAACATCTGTTCCATGAAGAATCACTTCCTTAAATCGTCACTAAGCCTCTCTCTTTCTACAGCTCTTCTCTCAACAAAGAAACAGGCTCAACTCTATCTCAGAACAGTAACTATACCAACAAATCCCACACCTGCATTTTCACTTCCTCCCATATTACTTCCCTAAAGCTGCTCTTAGCAATGACTCCCTAGCTGCCAAATCCAAGGCTTTAGCCTGACTTCCTTGCAGTACTTTAAACTATGGACCATTTTCTCCTTTTAAAATTCTCGTCTCACTGGTTTCTCGGAAGCCATTCTCTCCTGCCCTGCCTCTGACTGCAAGCCTCCAAAGCTCAGCTTCCTCCATAGGCTCCTCCTATTATAAGGCCTAACCCTTAAATGTCAGTGCCCCCAGGGCTAAACACGCTTAATACCACAAGGGCTCCCTGAGTTCTCCACTCAACTCCCAGACTTCAACTCTACACCAGGACCACTGCACATTTCCAAATCCAAGTCCTCCTTCTGACCTCCAGGTAGGCATGTCCATCCACATCCTGGCCAGTTCCAATTAGGTATTCCACAGATGCCACAAAAAAAACCCACAACTCAGTGCTGCCTTTACACACACACACCTGCTCCTATGTCCCCCACTAGAGGCTAGAGTCCCACGACCTGCCACCCAGCCCAGAGTTCAGTCATCCTTAACTACTTCCCTTTCCCTTAACTCCTTCCTGATTCCTGAATCCTTTGGTTCCTCCCCAGTCTACCTCTTTAGTTTATTACCACTTCTTTGGCAGGGGGATTTTTTTTTTTTAACCAGCTCTAGCCTCCTAAGTGTCTCTACTCTAAGTACCTTCTACTCTCATGCCATTACCCTCATTGGACCAAGAGTATGTTTTCCTAAAGTATAAACAAAATCAGATCATATCTCTGCAGTGTCTTCAAAAAGGAAAACAAATTCCTCATGGCACAGAGCCCTGCGTAAGCGATCTGGCCTCTATTCCGAGTCTGCTGCTCTGACGTTACCTTCCACCATTCACCCAACTGTACTGAATACTTGAGGTTCAAGCTATGCCTCACCAGGGAAATCCTTCCACTGTCCTTCCACTCCTGTCTCTTATCCTTCGAAACTCAACTCTGGTGTCACGTTCTCCGGGATGTCTTACCCGACTTACCTAAACCCTGAAAGCAACTCGTGAGAAGCACCAAGCCACAGCAGCTATATCACCATGGCATCTTTTCCCTGTCTGTGCATGCCATCGGCTAAGGGCCTAAGCACCCTCTGGGGAAGGGACTCTGTCCTGCAGCATCAGGCTCAGTGCCTGACATTTGGACTCATAAATGACTATCTGTGGAATGAGTGAGTGAATAAATGGGAAAGCTATGTTTACAGAAAAGGCTTTGAGCTCCTACTTTCTTCATCATAATTGGTGGCCTCTATCTTTTTTCCTTTCCTGTTTATTCTGTTCTTTTAGTCCAATTTCTCAGCATTCATCATTCATACCTTTTCAAAGTAAAAATGTACTTAGCTTAAGAATTCAATAATATAAAGCTTAAAGCAAAAAATATTCCCCTGACTCTACTCCCCGCCATTCCTGACTCACTCTTCCCAGAGGCAGATCTGTAGTTATTCTTTCTACTACTTTCCAAAATATTTCTAAAAAACAGTGATATACCACATTAACAAAATGAAGGATAAAAATCATAGGATAATCTCAATAGATACAAAGAAAGCTTTTGACAAGATTCAACATCCACTCATGATAAAAACTCTCAACAAAGTGAGCACAGAAGGAACATACCTCAACATAATAGAGGTCATATATGACAAACCCACAGCTAATATCATACTCAACAGTGAAAAGCTAAAAGCATTTCTTCTTAGATCAGGAACAAGACAAGGATGTCCACTCTCGCCACTTTTATTCAGTATAGTATTGGAAGTCCTAGCCATAGCAATCAGACTAGAAAAAGAAATAAAAGGCATCCAAATTGGAAAGGAGCTTCCCTGATGGCAAAGTGGTTAAGAGTACACCTGCCAATGCAGGGGACACATTGGTTCGAGCCCTGGTCCGGGAAGATCCCACATGCCGCGCAGCAACTAAGCCCATGAGCCACAACTACTGAGCCTGTGCTCTAGAGCCCGCGAGCCACAACTACTGAGCCCACACGCCACAACTACTGAAGCCCGCGCGCCTAGAGCCCTCCGCAACAGAAGCCACAGCAATGAGAAGCCCACGCACCACAACAAACAATAGTCCTCACTGGCTACAACTAGAGAAAGCCAGAGCACAGCAACAAAGACCCAACTCAGCCAAAAATAAATAAATTTATTTAAAAAAAGAAAAAAAAAAAAAAAAAAAAAGAACATATGACCCAAGCTGGCCCAACGTGAGCCTTGCCTGAATCTTCAGTAGGAACTTTTAAAAAACAAACTGGAAAGTAAAACTATCACTATTTGCAGATGACATGATACTACATATAGAAAACCCTGCAGATTCCAACAAAAACCCATTAGAACTAGTAAATGAATTCAGTGAAGTTGCAGGATATAAAATTAATAATAGAAATCTACAGCATTCCTATCCACTAATAATGATCTATCAGAAAGAGAAATTAAGAAAACACAATCGCATCAAAAAGAGTAAAATAGGGTTTCCCTGGTGGTGCAGTGGTTGAGAGTCCGCCTGCCAATGCAGGGGACACGGGTTTGTGCCCCGGTCCGGGAGGATTCCACATGCTGCGGAGCATCTGGGCCCGTGAGCCATGGCCGCTGAGCCTGCGCGTCCGGAGCCTGTGCTCCGCAACGGGAGAGGCCACAACAGTGAGAGGCCCGCATACCGCAAAAAAAAAAAAAAAAAAAAAAAAAGTAAAATACCTAGGAATAAATTGAACAAAGAAGCTGAAAGACCTGTACTCTGAGGCTATAACACACTGATGAAACAAACTGAAAACAACACAAATAAATGGAAAGATATACTGTGCTCACAGGTCGGAAGAAACATACTGTTAAAATGACCATACTACCCAAAGCAATCTGCAGATTCAATGCAATCCCTATCAAAACCAATGGCATTTTTCACAGAACTAGAACAAATAATCCTAAAATTTGTATGGGACCACAGAAGACCACAAATATCCAAAGCTATCTTGAGAAAGAAGAAGAAAGCTGAAGGTATCACACTCCCTGATTTTGAAGCATACTCCTGAAACTAACAAAATATGTCCATCAACTATACTTCAAAATAAATAAATAAATAAAATTTCTAAAAAACACGCTAATAGTGCTAATATCTTTTTTCCAATTTTAAACATTATTCTATCAGCTTCTCCCTATAAAATAGGAGTTGGCAAATGTTTTTATAAAAGGTCAGGAAATAAATATTTTAGGCTTTGCAGGCCACATGGTCTCTGTTGCAACTAATCAATTTTGCCACTGTAGTATGAAAACAGCCACAGACAGTATGCTAACATATGGGTTGGTCTGTGTTCCAAAGAAACTACAAAACAGGTAGCCCCCTGCTATGGAAGATGAAGCATACCTTCCCAATATAGTTATTATTACCATTATTATTAAATCAATATTCAATTCACAGCTAAGACATGAGCTATATACTATGCTAAAATTTTCTTTTTTGTGTAATTTTTTCCCTAAAGATAGTAAGTACCTTTAAATTTAGAAATTTGCTTTGTTTTCTATGAATCACTAACTTATCTAAAAATGCTTCTCCGAAGCCTTAAAATTAAAATTCCTCTCAATCTAAGTTCATTTTTTCCCCCTTGGATCATTATATCTGGAGTGTTACAACTCTCTTCAATCTGTTTCAAAGGCACATTTCCTAGGACTTCTCATCACCATCCTCCTGGGGGATTCATTCCCTTTGTCCCTCTCGAGTGAACTCCCCAGTTTCTTTCTTCTCTCTGAGGGTTTACTCTCTCATTCTGGTGAATCACAATGTCCACTAACTGACTAGGAAATATATGAACGAGAGGTAAGTTTCTGAGACCTTCATGTCTCACTATGTTTATAGTCCACCTTGATGGCTTGGTGGGTAGCAAATCACAGGTTGGAGACGGATATCACCTCAGAATTTTGAGAGCATTTCCCCACTGTCCTGTTCCTTCCACCGCGTTAAGGAATCTGAACCACTGTGATCCCTAATCCCTTATCTGTAACCTCTCTTCCTCCATAGAAAGCTTTAGCCCCAGGGAACATCTTTTCACAATGATGTACTGTGGGGCTGTTTTAATCCATGAGTTTGGGCACCTGGTGAATTCTTTCACAAACTAGAAACACCTGTCTCAGTTCTGAGAAATCCTCTTGTATTATTTCCTCATAATTTCCTCCCTAATTGTTTTCTTGTAATGGAACTCCTATTATTGTATATGAAAGACAGACCTTCAGGGCTGTACTTCTAATTTTCACATTAAAAAATGTTTTTAAATCTTGTGTTCTGCTTTCTGGGAGGTTTCCTCAACCTTATCTTCCAACCCTTCTTCTTTTTTTTTTTTTTTTGTACGGCCAACATGTTCACCATTCAATAATTCTTTTTTTGGGACTCTGATGTTTTACTCTTGTCATCTCCTAAGGTTGTGCCAAGTAACCAACAATAGACAGGCGTTCAAACGACACGCGGTGGCGCTTTCCTTTCAAAGACGATGCTGTGATCTAGTAGAAACACTTCTACTCAACCAAAACAGTCCAACTGGCATGAGAAAACACCTCTGTAACAATTTTAAGGATTTTTCTATGTTTTCAAGGCTCTGAATGAGTTTTATATTTCTATCAAAGGTGGCACAGCAACAAAAAATGAGGATTTTGGTTCAGATACATGAAATTTTTGATGCCTGAAAGTTTTTTTGGAATGTAGAGAATTTTTAGATGAGATCTATTTCTCTGAAAAGTTATCTTTTGTGTATAATTTAGGCTAGAGCTAATCCGTATAGGGTGAGCTATGATGCTCTCTGCAACAGGCTAGAGACAACACACCACCTTAATTTCATGACTACAAGTCAAAAGCATTCACATCTCTCAAGATGAAAAGAGGGCCATGAGGACAAGGACATCTATTTTGAATACTACTATATATCTAATTCGTTGGACAGTATTTTGTGAATGAGTAAATATATTAATATTACACATGGATTTATCAATGGTGGGTCAAAAGAGAAGGATCATACTGGTATATATACCAGGTTTAGTCTAAAAACCCTTCTCTCCAAAAATGTAGGTGCCTAATTCGAAATACCTGCCGACATAACTAGGGAGAAGACACCAGTACCATCGCGACTTCCAAACTGATGCAGTGCTTTGTTTTGCCAGCTTGAAAGTACAATTACCGTCTCAAACATTAACTTAAGATGCTTCCCTCCTCAAAAGAAAAGTGTTTTAAACATTTGAAGTGTTACACTAAAAGCTTTGTTACCCTGTACATGGGTAATGCAAGCCAAAAAGCAAATCAAGAGTAGTGACTTTAATCCCTGTCTATGAGAGAAGGCATAATTAGCAGTAAGAGCAATAACCTTCTAGAAAACTCTTGTTACTGGATTAAGAGTATTAGAAATGTCCATTTTAAGAGGCTTCCTATTGGTCAACTGCAAAATAACAGGACTTTAAACTCATTGCTACTGACTTCAACCAATGTCTAGCACTGCCATAACTCCTCACAATAATCTGTTTTACCTAGATGGTGTAAAGGTGTAAACTAAGGAAGCTCTCTAGAATCGACTAGAAACATTTCAATAGTGCTGCATTCACAGAGTCAGACTGAATGGGACCTTTGGGATCACACAGCCAAACACTTTGATCTTAATGATGAATGAGACACATCTGCATAATACCAAAGGAAAAAAATCAACTCCAAACCCCAGTTCATCTCTTCAATCAGAGAAAATCATTTCAACTCCTAATCTGGTGATGAAAATCAACTTGCTCGATAAGAATCACTATTAACAGTAGTAGAAGCAAATGGCCAGGCATTATCAGAGCTTATCAAATAACACATTGTAAAGTAAAACCTGACTGCACTTTTTTTCTGTCATTAGACCCTACACCATAATGTCAACTGACCCAGATCAGGAATGATCCCATCTGTGAACACAGGACTGAAGAAACCAATCTTCTGACAGCCAAGCCCACTCAAAGTTCAGAGCCCTGAAAATCCAAGCTATAACCTTATGTAGGAAGACAGAGGGTTTTACAAATGACACTCACATTCAGTCTCAAGAGACCTCTCCAGTATTGCAACATCTTTTTGAATCGTTACACTTTAATGCTTTTTGTAGAGGAAGAGTAATACCTGTAGGCTTGAGTGAAGATATCTAGGTTCTGAACATAAGGGTAGTATGATTTGTACAATTTATTCAATATCTCTGGGTCTTAGTTTCTCATTTACAGAATAGGGACAAAAACTATCTTTTGGGAGAGGAGATGGATGAGTTCTACTTTGGACAGGCTAAGTTTGAAGGAACAGTAAAGGCTGAAGCAAAGTGAAGGGGTGGGGAACTTAAAAGCTCAGGAAATGCAATCCTTTTATCTTAAGAATGATGAAACAGGATCAGAGCAGTCTGATTGCCCAAAGACTCACAGTTACGCAAAAAGTACAAGAATCAGGGCTTCCCTGGTGGCGCAGTGGTTGACAGTCCGCCTGCCGATGCAGGGGACACGGGTTCGTGCCCCGTTCCGGGAACATCCCGCATGCCGCGGAGCAGCTGGGCCTGTGCGCCATGGCCGCTGAGCCTGTGCGTCCAGAGCCTGTGCTCCGCAATGGGAGAGGCCACAACAGTGAGAGGCCCACGTACCGCAAAAAAAAAAAAAAAAAAGTACAAGAATCAGATTTCCTGGGTTCCAATTCAGCCCTCTGAGCACTATATCAAGCTGTCTTGTAGGCAAATGAAAACGGCGGGAGAGGTCAGGGCTGGAGATGTTCTATTTGGGGCACGTGGAGACTGGGCAGAGATTAGAAAGATATTGTACAGACAAATTACTACAGTCTAGGGGAAGGGAGGAAGGGAAGGTGCGAGGGAGGGAGGGAGGAAAGAAAAAAAGCAGGCCGTAGCAGAGGATGGTTTCATCCATCCTTGGGGTGAAGAGGAAGCAATTAAAAGTCTGATAAAACTATCATTCAAGAAGACCTTTTAAGCACATTTTAGACAAGAAGGATGGACCCTTCAGATAATATTACATACAAGTGAAAAAAAATATTTCATACAAATAATTCATACGATAAACACAGATAAAAATCTTTAGGGATATAACTGCCAAGTAATTCTGTTTAAGTTCTTTATCTACTTTCATAAAGCCTGCCATTTGAATCCTGAATTGATAAAATTGTTTTGGAGCAATTTACAGTAAGGAAAAAACTCTATCTGATGGCTAGCCAAGACAGCAGGAAATGAAGTAAACATATTAACAAAATCATATTAACAAAATCATAACACAGACAACACAGCAGAGTTTTTACTTTGGGGTAAATAATAGAAGAAAAATCACATATTTATGGTCATTCGGGCGCAGTACTCTTTATTCTACAAGGATACAGGAGAGCCAGCCCAAGTGCAAACCAATATACAGTCTGAAAACATCTTATCAAATAAATTTGTGGAATTCCTAGTACTACAAAGACGGGCTTTTCCCCTACTTCTACAACTCTGCTGTGTTAAGAGTAAAATAAAAACCCAGGATTTTTCCAAAGTGGTTTTTTTCCTATTGTTCAAAAATGAGACAAATAACGGATTCTGAACCTGACACAAATTCCCTACTATTCCAGTTTTAAGGTGCAATCCTGAAACTGAACTTCCACATCTTACGTTAAATCACCTGCCACAAACCCAGGAGGATGCTGCACCCTGATGGATTCCACGGTCGTTTGTCTCCTAAAAGCTGTACAACTCTGGCACCTCCTGCTCTTTCCTTAGCATCTATGAGTTTTTCTTTAACAGAATCTGAGAAGGATTTTTTTTAAGCTCTGGATTTTTAAAAGATTAAGTAGCTCTTCATCCTCTCCCACCCTCAACTCCCCCCTTCCCTGAAATCTAAAAGGAAGAGAGCACTGTGATAAACACAGAACCAGGCTGTGGGTGGGTATGTAAAACAAAACTCTGCATGATGTGACGGACTAGGGAAAAAGCTCCCCTGCGAAAGCATGCACAGACAAGCACTGGCTGAATGGTGAGGCGGGTGGCTGGCAACCAGAATCTCCTGCCAACAAAATGCCCTGGTTCTCCAAATCTGCTTGTGCTATGCTAAGAGCAGAAACTGCAGGCAATAAGAATACTCAAGAGGCCACGTGAGGCAAATTTAAGCCAGCTGACTAAAGTCTGCTAATACCATGTATGTTATGTGTGGTCCATCTAATCTGCCTAAATATTGGTATAGATGTATAGATGTAGTCACCTATTTTAAATTAATGTATTAGCAAACAACGTATTGTTAAAACTACTGACTTCTAACACCTAAATAATCACTTAACTAGAAGTAAAACTCAGCACGTTTTCAGATTGGTATGTGGTACTATTTAAGGAGGACTGGTCTGGGAGATGACAGAATTCACGTCCAGAATGAGCAAGAGAACCACAGATAAGGGCCAGTTAGTTTACTTGGTAAATAGTACCAATTCCCAGATCAAAAGACAATCATTTTGAAATATAAATTCAACTTCGGCGAGCGGGGGCTACTCTTCGTTGCAGTACGCAGGCTTCTCATTGCGGTGGCTTCTCTTGCTGCAGAGAATGGGCTCTAGGCGCGTGGGCTTCAGTAGTTGTGGCCCACAGGCTCAGTAGTTGTGGCCCACAGGCTTAGTTGCTCTGCAGCATGTAGGATCTTCCCAGACCAGGGATCGAACCCGTGTCCCCTGCATTGGCAGGCGGCTTCTTAACCACTGTGCCACCAGAGAAGTCCCTAAATTTAACTTCTTAATACCCATAATCTCCCACTCATATTACACTATATTTATATTACCTGTTCCAATGCTCCCTTCCATCATCAGCACAAGCACTGAGAACCAGATGTAGTGATGTGATTTAAAATTGTTCTAGATACAGATGAGCAGTTGTGGAGGACAGCAAATTTCCAACCTGCCACTCTGGAGTACACGTGCCGAATGAGATTCACACCTTCCATCACAGGCACCTTTTCCTTAAGATACTAAATTTGCTAATGAAGCTCTTTATTGGTAGCCTAGTACAAGCTCAGGTTAGTAATAAAATGAAATAAATAAAAGTCAGGAAACTCTCTCATTAGCCTGGATGTGAAACCCAAGTAACAGTTCTTGAAGCCTCAAGAGAATCCTAAAGGAGTTGGTGACAAAGCTGCACGTCACAGACAAGTAGAATAAAAGCAGCCCTCACACAGAGGAATACAAAACAGTAACTCCCCAGAGGGCCAAGGGACTGCATCAGTCCCTGATGCCTAGGACAGCGCCTAAGATATAGTCAATACCCATATATTTGCTTGGTGAGTACGTGGATTGAATTTATAAATAAAGGCTCACTGGCTAGTTTTACCACTCACTATTTTCCTCCCTCTACCCTCAAATGACTTAAGGGCTAAAAAATATAAGGAAACAATTTTTGCAAGGGAATCACTCCAGGTTTTCAGCCTGCTGTGTTATATGTTTGTAGTAACTCTCAGCCTGGACAAAGCCTCTCTAGATATAAGAGTGCCACCAGCGATTCAAAGCACAAAAACAACCATAGCCTATATATGTGAAGATACCAAGCTCTGTACACAAAAGTAGGTAATTCCAAGTCTATTACTGTTATTCACTTTAATTTGATTTAGCAACGATTGGGCTTTACACAGCTGACTCTAAAATTCACCCTAAATTCTATCCACAGTGTAATGTCAGAGTTTCTTAGCAACCTTCGCTTTCTGGAAATTTGACTCCTATCCAGATTCCATATCCATCTTGTGGATCCAAGTTCAACTCCTAACTTGGTGAATTCTACGATTCTGCACCCAGAGTTATCTACTCCTGAACAAACCACAGTACTGACCTGCTTCTGCTTGCAGCTTTTAAAAGCCACAAATTGAGACTCTCCTATCACCACAAATTCCTGAATCAAACATCTATGGTTCTCATTCCCATTAACTCTTACATGAGAGTTACCACTGTGGGCCCCCAAATTTCTTAGCCAGGTAAAAGGGGATCTGGTGATTTAACTGCTTCAAGAAGAAGGGTATATGGTGACAAAGATAAAAGCAAAGATAATGCTTACAGAGGAGAGCAGTGACATTTTATTTAAACTAAGAACAAAGAGGTATCTGAAAAGCCATAAAAAGAAAAACTTAGAAGTTCCTGTTTGAATACTTGGTAAGAAGAACGTCAACAACATAAGAAGTGTATGTTGCTCTATAGAAGACCTCAGCATTAATTATTTGATCCCAAATGGGAAAAAAAAAAAGGTAGTCTGGCAAATAATATATATATATATTTTTTATTTTTGGCTGCGTGGGGGTCTACGTTGCTGCGCGTGGGCTTTCTCTAGTTGTGGTGAATGGGGGCTACTCTTCATTGTGGCGTGTGGGCTCAGTAGTTGTGGCTCACAGGCTCTAGAGTGCAGGCTCAGTAGTTGTGGCGCACGGGCTTAGCTGCTCCGTGGCATGTGGGATCTTCCCGGAAAAGGGCTCGAACCTGTGTCACCTGCATTGGCAGGCGGATTCCTAACCACCGCGCCACCAGGGAAGCCCTAATATTTTTGCTGAATGAATCAGATACCTGTTTTTTGACATTAAGTTGAACAGCCCTCAAACAGGTTTTAAAAAATAAAAATAAGGTTGAGGGACTTCCCTGGTGGTCCAGTGGTTAAGAATCACCTTCCAATGCAGGGGACGTGGGTACGATCCCTGGCCAGATAACTAAGATCCCACATGCCGCGGGGCAACTAAGCCCACGTGCCGCAACTACTGAGCCCGTGCGCCACAATTAGAGAGCCTGTGTGCCGCAACTACAGAGCCCGCGTGCTCTGGAGCCCATGCGCCGCAACGAGAGATCCTGCATGCTGCAACGAAAGATCTTGCATGCCACAGCTAAGACCCAACGCAGCCAAAAATAAAAATAAATAAATAATTTTTAAAAATAAAGTTGAGACACCCTGGATTATTTTGTATTTTCCCTGTTCTAGCCTGGATCTTGTTTTTAAGTTTATACTTTTGGAATCAGACCATACCACACTTTTACTTTTATTGAAGTATAATATGCATTAAAATAAGTATAGCTCTTCACATACTGAACACCTGTGTAACCAGCATCCACATCCAGAAATAGGACACTCTTAGCAATACAAAAGCCCCATCCATGCTCCTTTTTGGTCACTACTTCTTTTCTCCAAGGGTAACCACCAGCCTGACTTCAAACAGTACAGATTAGTTTTGCTTGTTTCTGTACCTTATAAAAGTGGAATTATAGAGTACGTACTCTGTGTCTGGCTTCAGTGCCAGTTATCAATTTACTGCCTCTCAACTCCAAATTCACCCTTCAGTACCTGCTCTGTGATAATGCTCTGGACTCTTAAGCCTTTTCCCTTTACAGAAAGCGTGATGTTAAGCTTGTGGTCAGTAGAGGGCGATGGAGGGGCATCACAGGAGGAAGGAAGCTTGTCTTTCAGGTTCAAGGGTGCAGTGCTTTTGCCCAGTGAGAGTATGTAGGGACATCTAGTGGTGCTCTGTCCCAGTAGCATCCCCAAAGCATTAGACTGTTTTCTCATATTCAAAGATCACCTGGAAGCTTTAATTTGCCAGCAAAGGTCCTACCCATACTTGAGGATAATGAAATTATCCCATAGTATTTTCTTCTCTAGGATAAATATCCCCATGTATTTAATACCTCACATATTTCCAGCTCTCTCCTGTTCTTTTTTCTTTTTTACATCTTTATTGGAGTATAATTGCTTTCCATCTCCTGAACTTTCTATGTTGTTTCCTCCTTAATCTGCAAAATCAAAAGCTGAACTAAGACACTTTATCTAGCTAAAGTAGTATCGACTCATAAATATCCATCCAAAACCAAATCAAATCTCATGGTGAAATGCTACAGGCACTCCTATTAAGAAGTCTGGAAAAAGACAAGGACACCATCCATCAAGCATTGCTCTGGACATTCTAGAGAATACATGGGAAAATTATGAGATGTATAAACTAGAAAAAGAGATACAAAATTATTATTTATATATGATGTGACTGTTCTTCTTGTAAGCCCCTAAGAAACAACTTCAAAACTATGAGAACCAAGAAAGAGTTTATAAGGTCAGTAAAATATATATATCTGTACAAACATCACCAACTTTGTAGGAAACAACCTCAAGTTTTCCTCAAGGATGTAGCTGCTGCTGTTCACATCATGCATACCGAGCTAGACCTAATCTACTGCTCCGGCTGTGACCACCTACTCAAAGGACTGATGCCAAGGCCCACTTACACAGGCCAGACATGAGGCCAACCTCCCACTGTAGAGTCTGGCACCATGCTAGAACTGACTCAATCAGCCACATGAGGGTAACTCACATGTAGCTTGTCTTTATTAACTCAATTCTAGCCAGAATTGTGTTAGTATGTGCCCAACACAATATTCATCTTGAATTTCTATTACACCAAATTCAACTTCTTCCTCTGGTTTTATGGTTTATCATATCTCTGAGGAGCTGGCCACCTCACTAAGCAACCAACAAGAGCAGATATACAGGACAGTCACCAATGAAGCTAAAGAATCGACTCTGGGGGCTTCCCTGGTGGCGCAGTGGTTGAGAGTCCGCCTGCCGATGCAGGGGACACGGGTTTGTGCCCCGGGTCGGGAAGATCCCACATGCCGCGGAGCGGCTGGGCTCGTGAGCCATGGCCGTTGCGTTCGGAGCCGCAACGGGAGAGGTCACAACAGTGAGAGGCCCGCGTACCGCAAAAAAAAAAAAAAAAAAAAAGAATCAACTCTGTTTCTTCAACTCTAAAATGAGGGTATTTGACCTCAGATTTTAAAAACCCTTTCCTAAGGATCCTATGCCCTAAAATTGTCTAATTCTGTGACCCAGTATATATAATAACCACACACCAAGAGAAAAAAAACTATGGGAAACGAATCCTGCAAAAACACTAACATATTCCCCTTTTTACCAAGTTCTCCATTCTCCAGGTGAATAAGAAAGCTAGGTTTTTTTTTTAAATATAGAAGGGTAATAATAAATTCTTTTTTTTTCTCCAAGAGAAACTTACTAAAAAGGAAAGAAACATACTAAAAAGGAAAGAATGCATGGAAGTCAAGAGGATGATTTAGGAAATCTGCTTCTGTTAGAAGGCATGAACATCTTTAACAAAATGTGTTAAGTACTTTAAGAAATTCTATAAATTTGGGAAAAGTTAACCATGGAATGATGATTACCAAAATTACATAAAAGTGTCAATATTTGAGTCTGTAAATAGAATAAATAAAATTAAGAAATACGTTGTTTTTAAATCCACCCTCGCTCTTACACCTAGAGAATCAATCCCTTGAGGCCTTTCCTGTTCAAGTTTACCACTGGTACACAACTGCTGGAAGCTTCACACACAGACTAAAAGACACTAGATAAATCCAGCTCATTCAGCTCCTGACCTGAGGAGGCTTCCTCATAGTTTTGTATTAACTCATCCCTATCAGTGATACCCAACTGCTTAAAACATCAGATTGTTACAACAGTGTTCAGATCCTTGAGGATCTAATCATTTTCTTATCCACACAGATTAACTTCTTACCAGACTAATACAAAACAAGCACCATTCGAATATAAAAGCATAGAGAAAGGCAGTGACTTTGTTGGTGAAAGAACATGACCGCTCAGATTATTCATTTGAACTGACACTTGGCAGAAATAATGAATTTACTTGCTCAAGTAAAAACAGAATGGGGGACGCAAAAGAGGGGAAGAAAATTATTTCACAATTTGTTGAAATATGAGACACAGTACTCCAATTTTAAAAAAATTACTTAGCAGAGATAGCAGAGAAATACTTGGGACAAATAGTCTATAGTACCTCCTGACTCTTGGTTCTATAACTGAGACCTATGGCTGCTATTTATTATGATTTGCAGAATTTGAAAAATTGTTTTTATGGTATTGGATAGGAGCTATATGGCTTTCTGCTCCAAAAACAACCTGAGAGCTAAGATCCAGGTGGCTGATTCACACAGGATACTACTCTGGCCATTGGACCCTTTTTGCTTTAAAGTTCAAGCTACTTGCTCTCTGAACAGACTGTGACCTCAGGCTGTCTGCCAAGTTTCTGTTGTGAACTTACCATCTATTCTGACTGCCTGATTCTACCCCAGATGATAATACCAGTCTGAGGGCTGTTTCCGCCACCTCCAACTAAGGTCCAGTTAAGAGATTCACAAAAGGTTTCTGAGTAAGAAGGACCTTCCTAAAGGGAAAACCCTACATACTTGCCCTTCCAAGTGGACATGTTATGTGTATATATGTGTCTCTCTATATATACAGACACAAGCAAACAAAACACGTATATATGCAGATTTATATACAAATATAGATTATCCTCCAGGGATAGTAGGACAGTGCACCTGAGCTATTTTTCTAGTAACGAAGACACTACATAATCCACTCTGTCCTTCTGCTAAGAACATAAACCCTGCAACCGAACTGTCTGCGTCCAAAATTCTAGCTCTTGCCATTTATTAGCTGCGTGACCTAGGCAAATCACTTAATCTCCCTGACTCAGTTTCCTCATATGTAAAACAGGGATGATAATCATGTGAGGATTAAATAAACTAGTACATGCAAATAACAAAGTACAGTGTCTGGCACATAGGAAGTACTATATAAGGTTAAATATTACTACTGATATTTATACAACAGCCGTCCAGGTAGAATAACAGGAAAAATATGTGACTACAGCAGTGAGAAAAAATGACCTATAAGAATTCAAGTGACCTATATGGATTCATGATCCATAATCCCCAACCAAAGTAACCTTAGAACTTTCTTATCCTTGGAGCAAACCCCAACGTAGATAAAAATATTTCGCAAATGCATGATAATCCAAAAGCAGGAGTCTAGCTCAAAATCTGTTCCCATACTTCCCTGGTGGTCCAGTGGTTAAGAGTCCGCCTTCCAGCGCAAGGAACGCGGGTTCGATCCCTGGTCGGGGAACTAAGATCCCACATGCCGCGGGGCAACTAAGCCCACACACCGCAATGAAAGATCCCTCATGCCGCAACTAAAACCCAACGCATTCAAATAAATAAATAAATGTGAAAAAAAGAATTCTGGGCTTCCCTGGTGGCTCAGTGGTTGAGAATCTGCCTGCCAATGCAGGGAACACGGGTTCGAGCCCTGGTCTGGGAGGATCCCACATGCCACGGAGCAACTAGGCCCGTGAGCCACAACTACTGAGCCTGCGCGTCTGGAGCCTGTGCTCCGCAACAAGAGAGGCCGCGATAGTGAGAGGCCCACGTACCACGATGAAGAGTGGCCCCCGCTTGCCGCAACTAGAGAGAGTCCTCGCACAGAAGCGGAGACCCAACACAGCCAAAAAATAAATTAAAAAAAATAAAAATCTGTTCCAGTAAAACCTGTTAAAGATAACTCATTCAAAAACAAATAAATGGAGGGGAATTTACCTAAACATACTTTTTTTTTTTTTTTGCCCGTGCTGCGCAGCAGTGGAATCACGGAGTCCTAACCACTGGATCGCTAGGGAATTCCTAAACATACAACTTTTAAACATTCCTTTCTACACTTCTTTCACTAAACATAATCAGACAAAAAAGTACTTTGCATAAACGAATTTTTCAGACACCTCATTTTACTCTGTTTTTTTAAAAGTTCTTAGTCAAAACTTTTCATTTCATTTTCTACAAGTCTCTGTCTTCTTAAAGTGTAACAATAGTGAAATAAATGATTCAGGCAACAATCATCAGTAAGGGTTAAATTAGGGCCATTTGATGAAAGGTGGACAGACCTGGAAATCCGCAGGCTGTCAGAACGTCACCCCATGGATTTTTGTTGGCCAAACGGGGCAATACAACTTGACAACAAAAGGCTACGCCAACATGAACCCGCCAATTAATCTTAGCATACAAAGTAGGACAGTCAAACATTATGGCCTTCTAATGTGAACGGGAAGTACAATATACCACCTATGAATAATAAAAAATCTGAATGATTACAAAAATAGTTTAGCCTCCAAATCTAACTACCTGTTTACAGGTAATATGGAGAAAGAGTAACATGTTATATGATACAAGGATACAATCATCAAAATCCATAATGTGGGGAAGCGGAACAACCCAGTTTCTTCAACAAATAAATGGCGTAACAGCAACAACAACAAAGAGGGGATTTATTACAGATTGAAAGAAATTTATTACGTGATTAAAAAATATCAATCAAATGCATTAGGTGGACCTTATCTGAACCTGATTCAAAGAGTTAACTGTAAAAAGTCATTTTTGAGAAAAATCAAGGCAAGAGATTCAGTATTAGGTAATGTTAAGGAATTAGGTTATAGGGAATCTGTTAATGTGTGTGATAATGTGCTTTTCTGTCCAACAGATATACACACTAAACATTTATAGGTGAAATGATAGGTTATCGGGACTTTCTTCAAAATACTCTAGGTCAAAAAGAAAGTGAGAAGGGACACATAAGAATAGCATAAGGGGCTTCCCTGGTGGCGCAGTAGTTGAGAGTCTGCCTGCCAACGCAGGGGACACGGGTTCGTGCCCCAGTCCGGGAAGATCCCACATGCCGCGGAGCGGCTTGACCCGTGAGCCATGGCCGCTGAGCCTGCGCATCCGGAGCCTGTGCTCCGCAAGGGGACAGGCCACAGCAGTGAGAGGCCCGCGTACCGCCAAACAAACAAAAAAAAGACTGGCATGAGGATTCACTGTATTATTCTCTCCAGTTACGTGTATGTTTGAAATTTCCCATAATAAAAACTGTTTTTTTCAAGGTTAAAGGAAAGAAGAGACAGGAATTCATAACCAGATCTAAGTTTGGCCACCATCCACGAGGCATGAAAAACTGCAGAAAGCCTTTATGTAAAACAAACATGAAAAAAGCTGACAGTAGTGGCCCCTAAAGACTGTATGTGACATACTTTGGGCAGATTTCTTTTGTCAGCACAAATTCTCTTTACAACATTCCTCTCGAGGTGTGCTTTCCATCAGGCAATGTACTATTACCAAGGTACAAACAGGATGTCCTGACACCAAACTGAACTCTTCAAGCCTCTACACCCTGAGAAAAGTTATTTGAGGAAACTGACTACCAATATATATATATATATATATATATATATATATTTTTTTTTTTTTTTAATGGCGTGTATGTATTCCTAAGTCTTTAGCAGTTTATCTATACTTTTCAGTTTTTTCCAACATTTGTATAAATAAATATTTTTGTATAAGAAATACTCTTTAGTATAATGAAAAAAAATCCCTGTGGTTAAAAAAAGTCTATTTAAACTTCCCTTCTTTCAATCCCTTCTCCATTCCCATTGCTCCTAACATAGTTCGTGCTATGTTATTATCACTTTATACTTGGTATCACAGCAGTTAAAACATCAACTGATTATACTACAGATGTGCAGGTCAAATATATCACCTGTTTCCTTCCAAAACTTAAAAAGTATATGAATAATTAACCTTATCCCACATATAATAGTAGTGTACTGAATTTAGAGAAGAGAGTACTGTTCAAGTATCATAACCAATAATTTAACAAAGGGGTTCAGTAATACAGGCACCAAGGCTATTCAAAGGAGAATTCTTTTTCAACTGTAATTGTGTGTTTTGTACCTTCTTGTTAGGTAAGGAAAACAGTGAATCCAGAAAATTGCACCTTACCAGTTTTAACAATATTTTCCCAATAGCTGTCTGCCAAATATTTTAAGTAACTCTCATCAGGCTATCGTCACCTTTCTATAATTCCGCCTGGGCTTTATTTATCTATTGAACATGATTTGGTCAATAATGGTGGTAAAAAGGAAGAGACTGTAAAAATAAACAACAATAAATAATGCCTAAAGGTAAGGATTAATATAGTTTTAAAATATGCAGTTGACCTTTGAACAATGTGGGGGTGAGGGGTGTAGACGCCCCATGTGCAGTTGAAAATTATGTATAACTTTACAGTCGACCCTCCATATCAAAGCTTCTGTACCCATGGATCATGTAGTACTGTAGCACATATTTAGCAAAAAACAAAAAAAAATCTGCATGTAAATGGACCCGTGCAGTTCAAACCCATGTTGTTCAATGGTCAACTGTAACTGAAAATGATCTGCAGGACTCCCCTGGTGGCGCAGTGGTTAAGAATCCACCTGCCAATGCAGGGGGCATGGGTTCGATCCCTGGTCCAGGAAGAGCCCACATGCCGCGGAACAACTAAGCCCGTGCACCACAACTACTGAGCCTGCACTCTAGAGGCCGCGAGCCACAACTGCTGAGCCCACCTGCTACAGCTACTGAAGCCCGAGCACCTAGAGCCATGCTCCACAACAAAGAGAAGCCACCACAAATGAGAAGCCCACGCACTGCAACGGAGAATACCCCGCTCACCGCAACCAGAGAAAGGCTGCGCACAGCAACAAAGACCCAACGCAGCCAAAAATAAAAATAAATAAATAAATAAATGTTTTTAAAAAAGAAAAAAAAATGATCTGTAAGATGAAGTACCTTCGGTCCTAGGGAAGGCTGATCTGGGAACTCTATTTCTGTATTGATCTCTATGCCCCTGGGAATAGAGAGAAGGTACAACATTGCATTATTGCTAACAAGGTAGAAATTAATTAGCTCTGCTCCCTTTTTGTTGTTAATATTCTGAGCAAAGGTTACTTCCTTATTTAATACAGAAATAGTTATATTTATCCATCCTGAGATAGATGGTTTTCAGATAGCAAAACCCTCCTACTGAAAGAACTTAGCGTCTAAAAACTTAAAGATGCCCTTCTAACACACACTGCTAATAATAACTGAGAAGCTAGAATGCAGCAACTAACATTTACTGCATTATTTTTCTTAATCATCGTAATAATCTTATGAGATAGGTACTGTTATTATTCCCATTGTATAGCTGAATAAACCAAAGCACAGGATGTTAAGAAACTTGCCAAAGAAAACAGAGCCAGTAAGGAATGGAAAAATATCATCCTCATCATTACTCAAAATTTTTTAGGGATAAACAGAAAAAGAAAAGCTACTGGCAACTCATTCCAAAATCCATTAGTATCATTAAATCTCAGAAATTTTTAATTTAATTATTTGCTGAGCATCTACCGTGTGCTCAACATTGTGCTACTTATTAAAAGACACTAGAGGAGAAGCAGAAGACAGCTAGTTCCTCTCTAAACCTTACTGTCAAGGTAGAGAGACAAAATATACACATAAAACTAGCAGAGGAAAAAAAAAATGTAATGCAAGAGCTACCTCTTCATAAATTCATCCATGTCCAGGCCTCACTTTTCACTCCAGAGCATTTTTTAGATACATCACAGTTGACTGGAAAACCAGAGCCAATATTCCCACTAACTGGTGGCAGCAGGTGGGTGGAGGCAGTGTGGATTTCTGGCTAAGGAATAAAAATCGTTTAATAAAATCAATTCAATTCTAACCCAATATATATATATATATATATATATATATATATATATATATATATATATATATTTGAAATGTAGTTAGAAGATCACAGAGATCCAAATATGAATAAGAAACTCTACCTACTTCAAGAAATCATAGTCTAGTGAGAAAATACAAACCTGCTAACAAATGGCATTTGGTGTGGATGCCAACAGAACTAAGGAAGAGTTTCAGGTACAGTGGGAGCAGAAACAAAGGAGAAAGTAACTATGAGGGCAAGTTCTGATAAGATAACTCCTAGGGACGCTGTAAAAAGAACAGTAAGTTATAGAAATGTAAAATTTTATAACTGGAGAAAGTAAAATTATGTTCCCAGTCCCATAACAGATCCTGAATATTTTATATGCACAAATGTGGTCTTCCTCCCCCCAAAACCTACCCTTAATGTAATCTCAATATCAATATTTAATGTCCAACTCAGTCTCTACTGTTCTATAATAATGTCCAGCAGTTGATCAAACATTACAAGGTATACAAAAAAGCTAAGTGGGTATGAAACAGAGACAAAGCTATCAAGAGAACCAGACTGAGAGATGACCCAGATAGGGAATTTAAAATAACAATGCTTAACATGTAAAAGAATTTAGTAGACAATACGCATGAATAGATGGCAAATTTCAACAGAAGGCCAGAATATGTAAGAAAGAGTCAAACAGAAAGGCTATCTTGTTTTGTAAAGGTATCAGAGATGAAAAGTTCCTTTGAGGGGCCCACCAGAACACTCAATATAATCAAGGAAGGAACCAATGAACTTGAAGACAGATCACTAGAAATCACCCAAACTAAAACACAAAGAGGGGGGAATAGGGGTGGGATAGGAAGGACACAACAGAAAGAACATTCAAGAGCTGTGATATGATCAAATGATACCACAGACATGTAGCTAGAGGTGGAGAACAAGGCAGAAATAATATTTGAAGGAAAAACGGCTGATAATTTTCCAAAAATAAAGTCATCAAACCACAGATCTAAGAAGCTCAGAGAATCCTACAGAATAAATATAAACAGTAAGCAAACAAATAAAGACAACAAAGAACACATACCTGGACACTTCACAGTTAAACTGCTAAAAATCAAAGTTAAAGAGAAAATCTGAAAAACAGCTGGAGGAAAAAGACATTACCTTCTGAGAAAAAATAAAAATTCAACAGACTACTTGCAATCCAGGAGATAACGGAGTAATACCTTTTAAGTACTGAAAGGGGAAAAAAAAAACTTCATGACCCAGAATGCTATAGTCAGCAAAAATATCTTTCAAAAATGAAGGCAAAATAATGGCTTTTCAGATGAACAAAAGATGAGGTAATTCAATGTCAGCACACCTGCCCTACAAGAAATTGTAGAGAGGTTCTTCAAGTAAAAGGTATATGATACTTGACAAAAAATGAGGATCCAGCTATTAACATAAAAGTTAATAGCTCCAGAAATGATCAAAATGTAAGTAAATATAAAAAACCCTTCCCCCATAGTTTTAATTATTCCAAAACTATCTAAAGCAAAAATAGTAACAGTGTATTGTGGAGTTTATAATATATGTAAAAGTAAAACACACGATACCAACAGTCACACAGGATGGAAGGGAAAAACGAGAAGCATACTGTATTGTTAGCATGTGAAATGTGAAATAGTATAATATTATGTGAAGGTAGATTGTGATGTATATTGTAAACCCTAGGGCTATCACTAAAAAATTTTTAAGAGGTACAACTAACATACCCATAATAGAGATAAAATGAGGGTTTAAAACCCCTCAGTCTAGAAGAAGAAATAAAGAGAAAAGGGGGAACAGATCAGATGGAACAAAGAAAAATCAACTAATATGATGATAGATTTAAATCCAACCACATCAGTAATTATGTTAAATGTAAATAATCTCAACATCTCAATTAGGAGATTCCCTGGTGGTCCAGTGGTTAAGACTTCGTCTTCCAATGCAGGGGGTGCAGGTTCGATCCCTGGTCAGGGAGCTGGGATGCTACATGCCTCCCGGACAAAAAGTCAGAACATAAAGTAGAAGGAATATTGTAACAAACTCAACAAAGACTTAAAAAAAATAAACATCTCAATTAAAAGGCAGAGATTATCACAAGACCCAGTTACATACATTCTGTAAGAAATCTACTTTCAAGACAAGTTAAAAGAGATAGAAAATGAAATTTCCAATCAAATGATGGAAAAAGATAAACCATGCAAGTATTAATCAAAAGCAAGCCAGAGGCTCCATTAATATCAAACGATGTAGACTTCAGAAGAAGGAATATTAAGAGTCATTCACATAATGACAAAGAGGTTAATTCATCAAGAAGATATAATAATCCTTAATATGTATGCACCTGACAACAGTGTCAAAGCACATGAAGCAAAAATTGATAGAACTCAAAGAAGAAATATATATATAAAATATATATACTATAATTTAAATCATATAGCATATAATTATATATATTTGGAGACTCAACAGTCCTCTTTCAGTAATTCAACAAGTTGACAAAGAATGGGTAAGGATATAGACGGTATGCATAACACTATCAACCAACTTGCCTAATTAACATTTACAGAACATTCCACCCTACAAAGGCAGAATATTTATTTTTATTTTTTTGGCTGCGTTGGGTCTTTGTCGCTGCATGCAGGTTTTCTCTAGTTGTGGTGAGTGGGGGCTACTCTTCATTGTGGCTTGCGGCCTCTAGAGCACAGGCTCAGTAGTTGTGGTGCACAGGCTTAGTTGCTCCGCAGCATGTGGGATCTTCCCGGACCAGGGATTGAAACTGTGTCCGATCCTGCATTGGCAGGTGGATTCCCAACCACTGCACCGCCAGGCAAGTCCCAAAGGCAGAATATTTTTCTCAAGTGCATGGGGACATTTACCAATATAATCTATATTCTTGGCCACAAAACAGATCTCAACAAATTTAATTAAAAGAATTGAAATTGGGCTTCCCTGGTGGCGCAGTGGTTGAGAGTCCGCCTGCCAATGCAGGGTACACGGTTTCGTGCCCTGGTCTGGGAAGATCCCACATGGCACGGAGCAGCTGGGCCCGTGAGCCATGGCTGCTGAGCCTGCGCATCTGAAGCCTGTGCTCCACAACAGGAGAGGCCACAACAGTGAGAGGCCCGTGTACACCCCCCTCCAAAAAAAATAATTGAAATTATACCAGAGTATATTCTCTGCCATAAAGTAATTAAATTTGAAATCATCAAGAAGAAGGTATCTGGAAAATCCACAAGTAATGGGAAATAAAACACATTTCTAAACAACCCTGGGTCAAAACGGAAGCGACAAGGGAAATTAGAAAAACAATTTTTTTTGGCCACATCGCACGGCATGTGGGATCTTAGTTCCCTGACCAGGGATCGAACCCACACCCCAGTGGAAGCACAGAGTCTTAACCACTGGACCACCAGCAAAGTCCTAGAAAATATTTTTAACTGAATGAACATCAAAACACAACATATAAAAATTTATGGGATGCAGCTTAAGCAGTGCCTAAAGGAAAGTTTATAGCACTAAAAGTTTATTAAAGAAAAAAAAAAGAAAAGAAAAAAAAACGGCTTACTCGAATTAAGCTTCCACCATAAGAAACTAAAAAGGGAGATCAAATTAAAGTAGAAGGGTAAGTTGCTGCAGCCACTATGGAAAACAGTGTGGAGCTCCCTCAGAAAACTAAAAATAGAATTACCATATGATCCAGCAATCCCACTTCTGGCATACATCCAGACAAAACTATAATTCAAAGAGATACATGCACCCCTATGTTCAGAGCAGCACTATTCACAATAGCCAAAACATGGAAACAACCCAAACGTCCATCGACAGATGGATGGATAAAGATGTGGTACATGTAAACAATGGAATATTACTCAGCCATAAAAAAAGAATGAAATAATGCCATTTGCAGAAACATGGATGCACCTAGAAATTATCATACTAAGTGAAGTAAGCCAGAAGGAGAAAGACCAATATGGCACAAATGAACCTATCTACAAAAGAGAAACAGACTCAGAGACATAGAGAACAGACTTGTGGTTGCCAAGGGGAAGGGGGGTGGAGGAGGGAAGGAGTGAGAGTTTGGGATTAGCAGATGTAAACTATTACATATAGGATGGACAAACAACAAGGTCCTACTGTATAGCACAGGAAACTATATTCAATATCCTGTGATAAACCATAATAAAAATGAATATTTTAAGAAGTCTAAAAAAATAAAGTAGAAGGAAAGAAATCATAATAAGAACAAAAATCAATGAGGTTGAGAACAGAAAAATAAGAATAGAAAAATTAATGAAACCAAAATCCAATTCTTTGAACAGATCAATAAAGTTGATAAACCTCTAGCCAGAATGATCAAGAAAAAAAGAGAAAAGACAAAAATTACCAACATAAGGACTCAAAAAGGAGGCTCTAGGAATCCTACACACAGTTAAAAGGAAAATAATATTAACTTTGTGCCTCTAAATTTGGACATCTTAGATGAAATGGATGAGTTCCTCAAAAGACACAAACTAGCCAAGCTCACTTGAAAAGAAAAGAAAAAAAACCTGAACAGCCTTCATCTATTAAAGATGGTGAATTTGTAGTTAAAAACCTTCTAACAAAGAAAACTCCAAGTCCAGACTGCTTCAGTGGTAAATTTTACCGACTAATTAAAGAAAAAATTACAGACATACCTCATTTTATTGTACTTCACTTCATGCACTTTACAGATATTACATTTTTTACAAATTGAAGGTTTGTGGCAACCCTGTGTTGCCAGATGATGGTCAGCATTTTTTAGCAATAAAGTATTTCTTAAGTTACATACATTGTTTTTTAGACATAATGCTATTGCACACTTAACAGACTATAGTATAGTATAAATATAACTTTTATATGCACTAGGAAACCAAAAAATTTGTGTGACTCACTTTACTACAATATTTGCTTTATTGCAGTGGTCTGGAACTGAACCTGCAATATCTCCTGTATACCAATATTTTACATAGACTCTTCCAAAAAAAACAGAAGAGGGAACACTTCCCATCTAATTTTATGAGGGCAGCATTATGCTAACACCAAATCCAGCAACAGCAATACAAGAAGCCACAGGTCAAAGACAAAGATCAAAACAAAGACACTAAAATCCTTAACAAAATACTATCATATTGAATATGGCAATGTATAAAAAGGATAATACATCAAGACCAAGTGGGATTCATCCTGGGTGTGCAAGAGGGATTCAACATCAAAAACTAACTAATGTAATTCACTGTATCAACAGACTAAAGACAGAACCCACATGATCATCTCAACAGATACACAAAAAGTAACAAACTCCAACATCCATTTATGATGAAAACTGTCAGGAAACTAGGAGTAAAAGTGAACTTCCTCAAGCTAATAAAAAGCACTGACAAAAAACCCTACTGTTAATGGGGCTGTATAATTTTCCCCTAAACTCAGGAACAAGGCAAGGTTGTCTAAACTCATCATATCACTTCAACATCATACTGGGGTCCTAGACAGTGCAATAAGACAAGAAAAAGAAATAGAAGGCATACAGATTAAACAGGAAGAAATAAAATTGTCTTCATTTGCACTCAACATAACTATCAATACAGTAAATCCCAAAGAATCTACAATAAAGTTTCTAAAATCAGTAAATTAGTTTAATAAGATCATAGGATTTAAGATCAACATACAAAAGCCAACTGTATTTCTATATACTAGCAAGGAACAATTGTAAATGAACATTTTTATAGTACCACTTATAATAGTACCCCAAAACATAAATAATTAAGAGATAAACCTAAATTAAGCACAACCATATAACTGCTATAAATCAGCTTTAACTTGACCAGTCTCTCCCCCTATACAGAAAAGCTACGGGAAAGCCTAAATAGCCTAAAACTTCAGAATAAGGCCAACTTACTTTCTTCTCAACTCTCTGGAATGTTTTGCCATGAGTCAGCTTTCCTTCCAGTAGACGGTCTCTTCTCTCACATTTTTCCTTGAAAGAGGTTCATCCTGAGAACTCATGCTGTAAGGCTGGTTATCTTGGAACTAGGAAACTGAAAAATGGAATGCAGCCCCAGAAAATTTTAAACTTGCAAAAGCCAAGTTAAAAGCTTCCCCTCTGGGGAACTGATGAGGCCAGAAACTGACAAGCTTCAATACCAGCTAAAATCCCCAGATGACATACAATACTGTGTAAAAGACTTGTCTTATCACTAAGCTTTCCACACATTCATGGCCTCCATTAGTAAGGCAGTATTAGGCACTCATGTATTTCAAGACATGTCCCTCATTCCAACACGTCCCTGACACATTTAACTGGACCAGAGGTGGGCGCCTAACCTAAGGGTGGCCAATGCCTAAACAGGCCAACAACTGAGGACATGATATTTCTGGGGTGGAAAAAAAACCTGCTGGGCAACGTCGATTTTCTCTCAGAAATCTGAAATGGAAGGTACCGAAAGAATAAGGCATAAGCAACAGGAGTAGGAGCTGAGAAGTTACGAGTGTAAGGCAAACTGGAGGAGTCATAAATGGCTTTGGACATGGAAAAGTTAGGAGAGAACATAATATATAAATAATAAAGCTATAAAGTAGAAGAGAACAATAAGGTAGAATGAGGAAAACAGTATGTGGAAAGAAAAGGGTGGGGTGGGCCAGCTGAGAATCCCGTAAATGGCCAGGTAGGAGGAGAGACCATTCAAGAAAGCCTGCTACTAAGGTCCTGGAACTGTCCTGGATGCAGCAGGGTGACTGTATTAGTCATCTATTGCCTCAATAATTCTGTACAACAACAAACTACAAAATCTCACTGGCATAAACATTTAATTTTCCCTCAGGCATCTGAGTTGCGTTGGCTCTGCTTTAAGCTACAGATGTGCTGTGGTGGCTCTGCTCTATGGTCTCACTCTGAGGCCCACACTGAAGAGGCTACAGCTACTCAGGGCTCTTCTCACGGTGATGGCAAAGGCACAAGAGGACAAGCCCACCAGCATGAGCACACTGCAGACCTCTGCTTTCATCGTGTTCACCAACAACCCACTGGCCTATAAAGCAAGTCATATAGCCAAGCCCAAAATCAAGGAGTAGGGACATAATGCCATCCACCATGACGTTATGGCAAGGGTATGAATGTAAAATACTACTAGAGAAAACTGAAGAATTGGGGTCAAAGACTCAAAGACACACTACATTGGGAGCATCCACTCCCCAATGCAATGTTACCTATGGATCCTACCTCATCCTTCTTCTCTTGAAGTAGGATATCATCTGAATTATTCTGTTGAATATTTCTAATTTAAAAAGGGCGGGCAGGGGGGACTCAAGAAAGTCAGGAGACATGTCTAGAAAATATGGCAGCAAATGCTCAAGGATTTCCACAGATGGAAGGTGCCAATAAAACATACCACTCTACCAAGTTACACTGAATCTCAAATCAGTCTGTTGTGGGCCCAATAGTCGTAGGCGCCCTTATATCCACAGCATATAAGCATTGCCAGCACCTTTGTGGTTAAAAAACACTTTTCAAGAATAGTATTATCTACCTAGTTTGTAAAAAAGAAAAAAAATCAAGGACCACCAAAAAAAAGTCAATGGAGTCAAATCTAAGAGTAGAGGAGAACGAAATGGTAGGAAACAAAGTAGGAAAATGTGGAAAGTTAAAACATTTAATTTGCTGAAGGTATGAGAAATATTGTTTACTAAACAGAGAAGAACTTTGTTAAGAGAGATACAACTGAACCAAAATGGAGTCACCTGTGGAACAAAGACTTAACACCTAATTTACAGTTGCAACCTCTCCCAGGAGTGGAATCTTAAGCCAGTCCACCTGGAATTACCTGGTTAGCCCTAGTGCTTGACAGACCCCTGCAGTCCTCTAAAGGAAAGTAACCTTGCCACAAACAATCCACTCTTTGCTAGTAACTTCCTCGTCCCACCCCCTTCTGCAAATTAGTCTTTCATTTTGTACAGCTCTTTAGAGCTCCTTTCCATCTGCTGGATGGGATGCTGCCCAATTCATGAATCGTCGAATAATGCCAATAGGATCTTTAAAATTTACTCAGTTGAATTTTGCTTTTTAACAGATTTGAAAGAGTTTTGTTTCTTCAAAAACTAAGTAAAATTCTGGGTACACTTTTGAACTATGACCCATTTCAAACAACTAACTTACTCCTTATAAAAGAATTAACATATACTCAATAATATCTGTTCAAGGAACCTCATTCATCAGTAAACACCCAAGCAAGTCGAAGAGAACACGAATATTATATTAATATAAACAGAAATCAGAGCCACAGTGCACACTACCTTAGAATGCTGTTCAAAGATTTTTATTTTTATTTTATTTTTTTGCTGTACGTGGGCCTCTCACTGCTGTGGCCTCTCCCGTTGCGGAGCACAGGCTCCGGACGCGCAGGCTCAGCGGCCATGGCTCACGGGCCCAGCCGCTCCGCGGCATGTGGGATCTTCCCAGACCGGAGCACAAACCCGTGTCCCCTGCATCGGCAGGCAGACTCTCAACCACTGCGCCACCAGGGAAGCCCCCGAAGATTTTTAAATGCTTCTTTCTGACCCAGACCATCCTGGCAAAAATCAAACTCATGGTCAACCAGCCCACAGCTAAGCAAAAGAACAGGCGACGGAACTGCACTGGCATTTACACTGATGCAACATGAAAACACTTGGGCATTTCATGACTTCCCCAAAACCCCGCTTCACATTAGGCTGGGTCTAATATGATGTGAGCTAACACATCTCATTCAACTCTGCATGAGTTCTCTTAATAGCCTAGAAGCTTTAAAGTTCTAATTCTGAAAAAGGGTCTTATCACAGCAACTCTGGGACACACACCGTTATAATAAACACTATTACACTAAAAACCAGATTTCCAGTTCCCAGGTACCTGTAACAAGCCTCATCTGCCACCATAGAATCCCAATGTGGATGAAAACAAAAGCAGCCCCTACAAAATTCATCCTAACAAGACTTCTCTCTGTCTCCAATGAAACAAGTTTAAGAGGTGACTATCTAAAAGCACCTCCTTAAGATACTTCCTTAAAAGAAAAATCCCCACTCTCCATCCTCTCAGGTGGCCATCACAACAAAAAATTCAAAATAAAATCCTCTACAGAAAACAACTTTCTGCCCACAAGGATGAGGAAGTTTAAGGTGATCTGATTTAGAAACAGCTCTTTGGTATTCAAATGTTTTGATATGGAGAATGCCAAGGCTGTTTAACTTCAGCTAATCAAAGCAAAGGGTTAAACGGCAGGAGAGGGATATGGTTTGTTCAGCACTGGAACAGATCATTAAGAGTTATGAAATCACTTTCCTTGTGACATGCACCTGGCCTTTACAGGTTGGATTCTTTTCTTCTTAGGCCCTATTTTCAATCTCTGTTAATTGACAAAATACCAGTCTTAACCGTTTTAGACGTATTACCCAAGGCTCACAGGTTTATGTGTACACAGACAGCCACGAGGAAATCAGAGATGGCAATTTAAGAGCAAGCCCAGCCCGCACAGGGGTCACAGCAGACTCTGGTCTACAACACTGCTCCCCACTTGTCTTGACGTGGTTCTGACCCCTGAGTTTCCCAGGTGACAGCCCTCATACAGCCCAACAATGCTAGAGCAGGTTCTGAAACATGGGTATGATGAATTGAACTGTGTCCTCCCCCGTCCTAAAACTCATATGATGAAACCCTGACTCCCAGTACCTCAGAATGTGACAGTATGTGGAGAGCAGGCCTTTACAGAGATAATTATGTTAAAAATGGGGGTCACTGGAGTGGGCCCTAGTCCAATATGGCTGGTGTCCTTTTAAGAAGAGATCAGGGCTTCCCTGGTGGTGCAGTGGTTGAGAGTCCGCCTGCCAATGCAGGGGACACAGGTTCGTGCCCCGGTCCGGGAAGATCCCACATGCCATGGAGCACCTGGGCCCGTGAGCCATGGTGGCTGAGCCTGCGCGTCTGGAGCGCTCCGCAACGGGAGAGGCCACAGCAGGGAGAGGCCCACGTACCGCAAAAAAAAAAAAAAAAAAAAAAAAAAGAAGAAGAGATCAGGACACAGACAACACAGAGAAAAGACCACGTGACGACATAGTGAGAAGGAGGACTGCAAGCCAGAGACAGGCTTCAGAAGAGACCAAACCAGCCACCCTGATCTTGGTCTTCTAGCCTCCAGAACTGTGAGAAAATAAATTTCTGTGTAAGCCACCCAGTCGGTGGTATTTTGTTATGGTAGCCTCAGCAAACTGATAGAAGGGGGAACACACTTTGCTACAAAACCCCACAATTAAGGAGAGATGCTGCATCAAAATCCACCCTTAGGAAATTTTCGATGGCTTAACGGGACATCTCAAGTCATCTCAATTATTGAAAAAAATACCACATTCATTATAAGCATCTCTGTAGTTTTATCTAACCTCATAGAAGTCTTCCACAACATCAACAATAAAGCACTGCGGGGAGTTTTTCCTTGGCTACAGCAATCACCAAATTTGACTTCCATTCTCTGCCTTCTCCATAATGATGCATTTACAACCGCTCACTAGAGTGGTCATCTCCCACAGCTCCAACGAAAACAGAAGCCAAACTTGCACACCAAGGTTTCCCTCAAAATTTCTTCCCAAAGTGGTATCTTTGGCATTCTTACACATCTTAATCAATCTAAAATCAAAGCATCACTAATGCAGGTCTCTGAAGATACCATGCTGCTTCACATCTCCACACTTGTACTTGACCACCTGGAAAAATTTTACTCCTCTGACAATCAGAAGACATTTCACCTCCTCTAGAAAATCTTTCAAAAACCATTTTCATCCATAAAAGTTGACCAATTCTTCACTTTAATTATGTGTATTATGTCTAATTATGTATGTGTCTATCTCCTTCATTAGACTGAAAGTCCTTGATGGCAGGAACTTCTTCATCTTTAATCCCAAGCCCTTGCAAAGCTCCTGGTGTATGGCACTTGTAAATGGGTACTGAATAAACAAATGCCGCCAATAAATTCATACCAACTCTCAGTGGCATAAATCACATTCTGGGTGTCTTCCTAACAGTCTTAACGGTTATCAGTGCTCTCCAGCAATTTGTATGAATCTCACAATTACAAAGCTGAGTAAGAGAGAAACCAGATATAAAACAGTACATTCTGTATGAGTCCATTTAAATAAAGTTCATGAACAGGCAAAGGTAATTTTTGGTGACAAAGTCAGAATAGTGCTCAGGGGAGATTGTGGGGGAGTAATGGGCATTACCAGAGAAGGGGCACAAGAGAACCTTCTGGGGTGCTGGAAATGTTCTCCATCTTGATTTGAATGTGGGTGGTTACAAAGGTATACACACATGTAAAAACCCATCGAGCAGTATATTTGATATCTGTACACTTCACTGAATGCATGTTATACTTCAAAAACCCAATTTCTGTGTATGGCTCTCACCTACCCTCCATACAAAAAAGTCAGTGCTCAACAAACTTTCGTGGCTGAATGCTTAATACCTTCTCAGTAACAGCAATCAATCAACTATTTACATATAAGAGAAGAAAAATCTCACCGAGCAATTGCAATCAGTCTTGGGTTGGAGCTAGGCTGCAGGGAATACCATCATCTTCTCACACAAGTAGAAAACTCTGCTCAGAGTTGCAGTGTACCTGTAGGTGCTACATGGGTAGCAATTTTGTCCCTCCTATAACCGGCCCAAAGTATAATCCCTAGTTGTCCAACCCTACCATTGAGGCATAGGATTCCAATGGCATTTCAGGACATTAGTGAAAAAGGGGAGATTTTACCCGGAAACTCCTTCTACTACATCATTAAGAATCTAAACACACTGGCAATAATATCAGAAGGAAGCCTCTGTTCATCTCTCTAGCAATTTTCACTTAATTATTCTGCAACTACTTACCTACCAGGCAAACTCCTATTCATCCTTCAAAACAGAACTCAAATGTTAACTCTTCTGGGAAGTTCTTCCTAATCTCCCATACTCCTTAATGTTCCTTTTACTGCTCTACTTATATTGTTTCACTGCAATTTAAACATTGGTTGTGTCTATTTCCCCTACCAGATTGTGATAACATTTGTCACCCTGGCACCGGGTACATCACAGGGCACTTAGGAAGCATGCAAATGTCTGTAGAACTAACTTGAAATATGACTACCACTTAACAAGTCCTACCATTTAAGTGTCCAACTCTAAAGTCCTAAAATAAGTGGTTATTTCCCAGATAGGCACAGTCTGTACTCAAGAAGAGGGAATGAAAAAACTATAAATATTCTCTAGAACAATGTTATTTTTAGTATTGTGGTCACCAGCCTCTAAGAGTGAACTTAAGGGTAGCAACCTGGAGACTAAGCAACTTAAATGAAGACCATGGGATCTGCCAGGTAGGCTATACTCCTCAGAAGTCTGGTGCAGCAGACATGGTCCCAGAGGCAGTGGGTTCACCACTTCAAGGCAGGGTCTCCAGTGCCCTGCATTTACATTACATGTAAGAACAAGTAACTGTGTGACTCTGAACAAGTTTCTTTACCTCCCTGTATCTCAGTTTCTTCAACATGAAATGGGGTGTTGGGGAGCACTAACATAACCTACAGTCTCACAGTTTCAAAAGATTAAATCTGAGAATATAAAATGTTTAGTTTCTGGCATGCAGTAAACACTCAATGAATATTTGCTCTTATCATTCCGCTGCTCTGGGATGGGATGCCTCAGTTTTATTTGGTCCTACCATATTCCTGCCCTGCCTGGCACTGGGGTCAAAAGTAAGCAGAGGCAGGGACTTCCCTGGTGGTCCAATGGTTAAGACTCCACACTCCACTGCAGGGGGAACAGGTTTAATTCCTGGTCAGGGAACTAAGATCCTGCATGCCTCAAGGCGCGACCAAAAAAAAAAATAGTAAGCAGGGCCAAAATCTCCTCTCTGGACCTTTCAACCACTCACTTCCATGTCTTCACTGCTGATTCCCTCTAGCTATAGGCAAGGCCTCCCTTTGATCATGTGTAGACCCCAACAAAGCACAGCTACACCTCATTCTTTAGACCCTCTCTTCTTCCATTCTCCTAATGAAAACTTAGTAGTTTCCTACTTCACTTCCTCAGTGCTGAATCCCATTTTAACAGATTAATGACAGTAAATTAATCAAATATACAGATCCCACTCTCTCCAATATTCTTATGGATAAACCCAATCTTCCCTCCCTCCATCTCCCCACTCACCTTCTTTCGGTGGGGAGAGGGTTATGTGTGTTGGCATCACAAAACACAGAATGAAGATGCCCATTTCACCTTCCTTGGGAGGCAAGCCCTTTGGCTGCCACCAAAGCAGTTTTTACCTGCGGGCTTAAAACACTCACTGCAGCCCTCCCCTGCCATGAGCTCTCCAGCCTTCACCCCTACCAAGGAGTAAAACAGCCAGTTTGTTCAAGTTCAAGGGCATTTATTAAAACAAAATCCAATGACTACAGGGCTTCAAGGTTAGGACTCTGCCACATCTTCCTTCTCACCTCTCTGGTAGACTGTGGGTAGTCTCTAGACCAGCTATGCCTTGGCATTGCTCTGCTGGCTGGCTGTCATGCTTTTGCAAGTCAGTGGGTCACAACCAGCATTTCTTTTTACAACAAAAAATATATAAAATAAAAACAGCTGAATTTTACAGTATACAAATTATCTCAATAAAACTACTTTTTAAAGAATACAGAATAAAAATAGAGTACATGACAAGCAGTACGAATAAATATTGAGTATTAAAACACTTGAATTACATATACGAGTATACACTGTGCACAATATTATGCTGTTATTACTGTGAGTAAAAATCACAGCCACACGACGAAACCCTGGCTTCAGCACTCAGATGTGAGCCTAAGGTAAATTTTCTGTGGGTAGGCAAGACAGCAAGCAGGCGTTTTGGTCTCGGTTGTTTCTAGACTTTAGACTGCCTCCAGCTTAGCTTAAAACATGCACTCTCAATGGGGCAATATTGCCCCAAGGGGGCAAAAACTGGTTCTCAGGGGTTAAAATACCTTACTTGTTCTTAAGCAAACATATATGCAGTACATAAACAGATACACTGTGTATTGTGGTATTAAATCTTCATGGGTAGGAGGGTGACAATACTAAAAAAAAAAAAGTCTAAAAAGCCTCCTTAAAGAAGATGTACAGATTGCCAACAAACACATGAAAGGATGCTCAACATCACAATTCATTAGAGAAATGCAAATCAAAACTACAATGAGGTATCACCTCACACCGGTCAGAATGGCTATCATCAAAAAAATCTAGGGCTTTTCTGGTGGTGCACTGGTTAAGAATCGGCCTGCTGGGAGACTGGTTCAAGATGGCGGAGTAGAAGGACATGCTCTCACTCCATCTTGCGAGAGCACCAGAATCACAACTAACCACTGAACAATCGTCGACAGGAAGACACTGGAACTCACCAAAAAACACACCCCATGTCTAAACACAAAGGACAAGCCACAGTGAGACGGCAGGAGGGGCGCAATCACAATAAAATCAAATCCCATAACTGCTGGGTGGGTGACTCACAAACTGGAGAACACTTATACCACCGAAGTCCATCCAGTGGAGTAAAGGTTCTGAGCCCCACGTCAGGCTTCCCAACCTGGGGGTCTGGCAATGGGAGGAGGAATTCCTAGAGAATCAGACTTGAAGGCTAGCGGGATTTGACTGCAGGACTTCAACAGGGCTGGGGGAAACAGACTCCACTCTTGGAGGGCACACACAAAGTAATGTGTGCATCGGGACCCAGGGGAAGGAGCAGTGACCCCATAGGAGACTGAACCAGATATACCTGCTAGTGTTGGAGGGTCTCCTGCAGAGGAGGGGGGTGGCTGTGTCTCACCGTGAGGACAAGGACACTGGCAGCAGAAGTTCCGGGAAGTACTCCGTGGCGTGAGCCCTCCCAGAGTCTCCCATTAGCCCCACCAAACCTCCCCCCCCAAGGCGCCAGTGCTGGGTTGCCTCAGGCTAAACAACCAACAGGGAGGGAACCCAGCCCCACCCACCCATCAGCAAACAAGCTGATTAAAGTTTTACTGAGCTCTGCCCACCACCAGTCCCTCCCATCAGGCAACTTGCAAAAGCCTCTTACATAGCCTCATCCACCAGACGGCAGACAGCAGAAGCAAGACGAACTACAATCCTGCAGCCTGTGGAACAAAACCCACATTCACGGAAAGAGAGACAAGATGAAAAGGCAGAGGGCTATGTACCACATGAAGGAACAAGATAAAACCCCAGAAAAACAACTAAATGAAGAGGAGATAGGCAACCTTCCAGAAAAAGAATTCAGAATAATGATAGTGAAGATTATCCAGGACCTCGGAAAAGCAATGGAGACAAAGATGGAGAAGATGCAAGAAATGTTTAACAAAGACCTAGAAGAATTAAAGAACAAACAGAGATGAACAATACAATAACTGAAATGAACAATACACTAGAAGGAATCAATAGCAGAATAACTGAGGCAGAAGAACGGATAAGTGACCTGGAAGACAGAACAGTGGAATTCACTGCTGCAGAACAGATTAAAGAAAAAAGAATGAAAAGGGATGAAGACAGCCTAAGAGACCTCTGGGAAAACATTAATCACAACAACATTTGCATTATAGGGGTCCCAGAAGGAGAAGAGAGAGAGAAAGGATCCAAGAAAACATTTGAAGAGACTATAGACAAAAACTTCCCTAACATGGAAAAGGAAATAGCCACCCAAGCCCAGGAAGTGCAGAGAGTCCCATACAGGATAAACCCAAGGAGAAACACGCCGAGACACATAGTAATCAAATTGGCAAAAATTAAAGACAAAAAAAAAATTATTGAAAGCAGCAAGGGAAAAATGAAAAATAACATAAAAGGGAACTCCCATAAGGTTAACAGCTGATTTCTCAGCAGAAACTCTACAAGCCAGAAAACAGTGGTATGACATATTTAAAATGATGAAAGGGAAGAACCTACAACCAAGATTACTCTACCCAGCAAGGATCTCATTCAGACTTGATGGAGAAATCAAAAGCTTTACAGACAAGCAAAAGCTAAGAGAATTCAGCACCACCAAACCAGCTCTACAACAAATGCTAAAAGAACTTCTCTAAGTGGGAAACACAAGAGAAGAAAAGGACCTACAAAAACAAATCAAAAACAATTAAGAAAATGGTCATAGGAACATACATATCGATAATTACCTTAAACGTGAATGAAATAAATGCTCCAACCAAAAGACACGGGCTTGCTGAATGGATACAAAAACAAGACCCATATATATGCTGTCTACAAGAGACCCACTTCAGACCTAGGGACACATACAGACTGAAAGTGAGGGAATGGAAAAAGATATACCATGCAAATAGAAATCAAAAGTAAGCTGGAGTAGCAATACTCCCATCAGATAAAATAGACTTTAAAATAAAGAATGTTACAAGAGACAAGGAAGGACACCACATAATGATCAAGGAAGCAATCCAAGAAGAAGATATAACAATTATAAATATATATGCACCCAACACAGGAGCACCTCAATACATAAGGCAACTGCTAACAGCTATAAAAGAGGAAATCGACAGTAACACAATAATAGTGGGGGACTTCAACACTTCACTTACACCAATGGACAGATCATCCAGACAGAAAATTAATAAGGAAACACAAGCTTCAAATGACACAACAGACCAGATAGATTTAATTGATATTTAAGGACATTCCATCCAAAAACAGCAGATTACACGTTCTTCTCAAGTGCACACGGAACATTTTCCAAGATAGATCACATCTTGGGTTGCAAATCAAGCCTCAGTAAATTTAAGAAAATTGAAATCATATCAAGCATCTTTTCTGACCACAACGCTATGAGATTAGAAATCAATTACAGGGAAAAAAACGTAAAAAACACAAACACATGGAGGCTAAACAATATACTACATAACCAAGAGATCACTGAAGAAATCAAACAGGAAATCAAAAAATACCTAGAGACAAATGACAATGAAAACAAGACAATCCAAAACCTACGGGATGCAGCAAAAGTGGTTCTAAGAGGGAAGTTTATAGCAATACAAGCCTACCTCAAGAAACAAGAAAAATCTCAAAGAAACAATCTAACTTTACAAGTAAAAGAACTAGAGAAAGAAGAACAAACAAAACCCAAATTAGTACGAGGAAAGAAATCATAAAGATCAGAACAGAAATAAATGAAATAGAAACAAATAAAACAATAGCAAAGATCAGTAAAACTAAAAGCTGGTTCTTTGAGAAGATAAACAAAATTGATAAACCATTAGCCAGGCTCATCAAGAAAAGGGGGAGAGGACTCAAATCAATAAAATTATAAAAGAAAAAGAAGTTACAATAGACACCGCAGAAATACAAAGCATCCTAAGAGACTACTTACAAGCAACTCTATGCCAACCTGGAAGAAATGGACAAATTCTTAGAAAGGTATAACCTTCCAAGACTGAACCAGGAAGAAACAGAAAATATGAACAGACCACTCACAAGTAATGAAATTGAAACTGTGATTAAAAATCTTCCAACAAACAGAAGTCCAGAACCAGATGGCTTCACAGGTGAATTCTATCAAACATTTAGGGAAGAGCTAACACCCATCCAAACTCTTCCAAAAAATTGCAGAGGAACACTCCCAAACTCATTCTATGAGTCCACCATCACCCTGATACCAAAACCAGACAAAGATACTACAAATAAAGAAAATTACAGACCAATGTCACTCATGAATATAGATGTAAAAATCCTCAACAAAATACTACCAAACAGAATCCAAGAACACATTAAAAGGATCATACAACATGATCAAGTGAGATTTATCCCAGGGATACAAGGATTCTTCAATATACTCAAATCAATCAATGTGATAAACCACATTAACAAATTGAAGAAGAAAAACCACATGATCATCTCAATAGATGCAGAAAAAGCTTCTGACAACATTCAACACCCATTTTTGATAAAAATTCTCCAGAAAGTGGGCATAGAGGGAACCTACCTCAACATAATAAAGGCCATATATGACAAACCCACAGCAAACATCATTCTCAATGGCGAAAAACTGAAAGCATTTCCTCTAAGATCAGGAACAAGACAAGGATGTCCACTCTCACCACTATTATTCAACAGAGTTTTGGAAGTCCTAGCCATGGCAATCAGAAAAGAAAAAGAAATAAAAGGAATACAAATTAGAAAAGAAGTAAAACTGTCACTGTTTGCAGATGACATGATACTATACATAGAGAATCTTAAAGATGCCACCAGAAAACTACTAGAGCTAATCAATGAATGTGGTAAAGTTGCAGGATACAAAACTAATGCACAGAAATCTCTTGCGTTCCTATACACTAATGATGAAAAATGTGAAAGAGAAATTAAGGAAACACTCCCATTTACCACTGCAACAAAAAGAATAAAATACCTAGGAATAAACCTACCTAGAGAGACAAAAGACCTGTATGCAGAAAACTGTAAGCCACTGATGAAAAAAATTAAAGATGATACAAACAGATGGAGAGATATACCATGTTCTTGGACTGGAAAAATCAATACTGTGAAAATGACTCTGCTACCCAAAGCAATCTACAGATTCAATGCAAACCCTATCAAATTACCAATGCCATTTTTTACAGAACTAGAACAAAAAAATCTTAAAATTTGTATGGAGACACAAAAGACCCCGCATAGCCAAAGAGGTCTTGAGGGAAAAAAAACGGAGCTGGAGGAATCAGACTCCCTGACTTCAGACTATACCACAAAGCTACAGTAATCAAGTCAATATGGTACTGGCACAAAACCAGAAATATAGATCAATGGAACAGGACAGAAAGCCCAGAGATAAACCCATGCACCTATGGTCAACTAATCTGTGACAAAGGAGGCAAGGATATACAATGGAGAAAAGACAGTCTCTTCAATGAGTGGTGCTGGGAAAACTGGACAGCTACATGTAAAAGAATGAAATTAGAACACTCCCTAACACCATACACAAAAATAAACTCAAAATGGATTAGAGGGCTTCCCTGGTGGCGCAGGGGTTGAGAGTCCGACTGCCGATGCAGGGGACATGGGTTCGTGCCCCAATCTGGGAAGATCCCACATGCCGTGGAGCGGCTAGGCCCGTGAGCCATGGCCGCTGAGCCTGCGCTCCGCAGCAGGAGAGGCCACAACAGTGAGAGGCCCGCGTACCACAAAAAAAAAAAGGATTAGAGACCTAAATGGAAGACCGGACACTATAAAACTCTTAGAGGAAAACATAGGAAGAACGCTCTTTGACATAAATCACAACAAGATTAAAACAAAATTACCATATGACCCAGCAATATCACTACTGGGCATATACCCAGACAAAACCATAATTCAAAAAGAGTCATGTACCACAATGTTCACTGCAGCACTATTTACAATAGCCAGGACATGGAATCCACCTAAGTGTCCATCGACAGATGAATGGATAGAGAAGATGTGGCACATATATACAATGGAATATTACTCAGCCATAAAAAGACATGAAATTTCTTATTTGTAGTTATTTGTAGTGATGTGGATGGACCTATATAGTTTGTCATACAGAGTGACCTAAGTCAGAAAGAGAAAAACAAATACGGTATGCTAACACATATATATATGGAATCTTAAAAAAAAAGATTCTAATGAACCTAGAGGCAGGACAGGAATAAAGAGGCAGACGTAGAGAATGGACTTGAGGACACGGGGAGGGGGAAGGGTAAGCTGGGACGAAGTGAGAGAGTGGCATGGACATATATACACTACCAAATGTAAAACAGACAGCTAGTGGGAAGCAGCTGCATAGCACAGGGAGATCAGCTCAGTACTCTGTGACCACCTAGAGGAGTGGGATAGGGAGGGTGGGAGTGAGATGCAAGAGGGAGGGGATACGGGGATATATATAGCTGATTCATTTTGTTATATAGCAGATACTAACACAACATTGTAAAGCAACTATACTCCAATAAATGTTAAAAAAATGGACATAAAAATTTTTTTTTAAAAAGTAAAAATAAAAAGGCTCCTTAAAGGGAGTGATAATGAAAAAAAACCATGTTGAGAAACATTTCATAAAACCTAACTTCCAAGACTCCACATTCAGACGGAAATGGTCTTGTTAGCAAAGCCTTGCCTTTGGTTGGCCTATTTCCCAGTGTGTGTGTGGGGGGGGGGGGGGGGAGGAGGGAGGGGTAAGCGTTACGGAGGGCAGGAGCTGGTAAAGGACATGAGCCTAGTGTTCCTAGTCCCTTGGTCAAATACCCATTCTCACCCCCCACCCAATTATTCAAACCAGGGCTCAGGTTTACACAGAAAGATACCGAGTTCAGTTTTGCATGTGGAACAGAAAGGTGAAGCTGCAAAGTATGTGGTCTGAAATGAGGGTTTGGAGCTCAGAAGAGAATGGGGGCGGAAACAAAAGATCTTAGGGTCATCAAGAGCTGAAGCAAGAAAGAAGTCTGCCCAGGACGGAGTGTAAAGCAAGAAGGGTAAAGGAGCAAAAGGACACGACCAGTAGATTATTTAAAGGTGGGGTGGGGTAGGGAAGTTCTTAATAGTTAAAAAAAAATTAAAGCCCCATGAAATATGCAGAGACAAGATCATAACGATCAGTGGTCCTCAAGAAATGTCCTCAGAAGACAATTCCTAACTCCTAATGTTTCAGGTGATTTAGAGATAACTATGAAAATCTTTTCCCAAAGTCTCATCAACACTACCACATTCTCTTTATTTTCTTAACCATTTTTTAAATTGAAGTATAATTTACAATTTTGTGTTAGTTTCAGGTGTACAGCAAAGTGATCCAGTTATGTATATGTGTGTGTGTGTGTGTATATATATATATTCTTTTTCAGATTCTTTTCCATTATAGGTTATTCCAAGATATTGAATATTGTTCCCTGTGCTACACAGTAGGTCAAACGCTACCACATTCTCTTAATCAGGTACCTAGGCAACCTGAATGGCTTTAATCCTAAAATGGACAGTAACTCTTTGCTTAGGACAAAGCCTGTCCAAGCATCAGGAAGATGTGTACAAGCAGGTCTGCACTGGGTGCTAGGTTCTACTTTAGAACTTTGCTATCAGTCTAAGAAGGCCAACTCCCAGACAGTGGTGGGGGGCATGGAAGGAGGTAAACGTGGAAGCTGGGCCACAGCATGCTTTAAAGGGGGTTTTCATTCCTATTCCTGAAACCCTGTGACTACCAGAGCACACTAATCCATATTGAAAGGAAAGGACACATGACAACTTAATACAACGCATGATCCTTGACTGAATACTAGATCAGGAAAAATAAAAAAGCTAGAGAACAAGTGAATGGTAAGATTTAAATATGCACTACACGTTGGTTTTATGTCAAGTATCCCGAGTGATGCGACTTTATTATAGTATGTACCCTTTCTCTCAGAATAAAGAAGCAAAAGTATTTAGGGGTGAAGGGTCACAGTGTCCGCAAGGAACTCTCAAAGGATATGGCTTTAAAAAGAACTATATATATAAACAGGAAAAAAGACATAAAGCAAATTTGGCAAAACATTAATCATTGGTGAATCTAGGTAAAGGCGAGATGGTGTCATGGTACAATTCTCAGTAACTTTCTGTAGATTTGACATTTTTAAAAATACAAAATGGCAGGGGGGTATAAATGCTGTCAAATATTTTAAAAGTTCTTAATTTCTGTTATGTTCTAACTCCCCTCCATTAGAATACAGAATGAAAAGTTGACACAAAAATGCTTCACAGCATTTTAAAATACTATCCCCATACATAAAGAAATTTATTTGGCAAAAAGAAATTATTTCAAGTGCACAAACCAAGTCAGTTTCTATACCACATCCTGAGTTACTACATAGATTAACAGAATCTGGGTATTATTTTTGAGGTTTACCTTTCACATGTTGTGGAAGGTAAACCTTAAGAATACTTTAAGAATCTAGGTACTCTATCTAGATTCTTTATTTTAAAGGGTATATTAACACTACTGGGTTTTATACAAATGCCAAGAGTTAAAGGCCAACTTAATTATCTGGGCTAATGAGAGACAGTACAGATAAACCAAGTCCATATGAAGACACTGTTTTAGTCACTGGATTTTAACTTCCTAAATCTTTAATCAGAATTACAAGGAAGTAAAACTGACCAAAAAGTCTCATCTCCATCCACTCTCATCCCTAAAGGAATTTCTATTTAATAGCAAAAAGGAAAGAAACAAATGAAATAAAAATGCCCTAAGAGCTCAACTATAGGTACTTGAACAAAAGAAAACTGACTTTAATCAAGGCAAATATTTATTGAGAACTTACTACCCACAGATCTCTATGAAGAATTCAAAGTACAAAGACTGGACCTTGCACCCAAGGGGCCACCACTTTATTGGAGAAGACATACAGCAAACTGAGGAACAATAATAATGGTTGACTCTGTCTTCCCTTATCCCTGCTCCCAATGCTTCAATTCAAAAACTTATCTCCTAGTCAGGCCACTGCAATGGCCTCCTCATTCATTAACTGGCTGTCAAGCCTCTCCAAATCACTGGTACTTAAACTTGGATGCACACTGGAATCACCTGAGAAGTTAATAAAAATCCAGTGCCTGGGTGTCTCTTCTAGAGAATCTGATTTTCCTGGGCAGCCTGGGCACTGGCATTTACTTCAAGCTTTCCAAGTGATTCTAATATGCAGCAAAGTTTGAGCACCACTGTTCTAAACCAATCGCTGCTACGAAGGGTAGAATACAACCTACTCTCCTGTGTTAAAACCTCTGACGATTCCTCATTGCCAACACAAATCTAAACTGTTTACCACGATCTCCAAAGTCTTTCGACATCTCCAACCTACTCCTCCAGTCATACTACGCACCCAACTCCACCCACAGTGAACTAACCATTTGCCTCTGTTCCCTTGCAGGACACTTCCTATGCATAAAGGGCTTTTCACATCAGACACCAATCCCAGTCTCTGATCATTAAACTCCAAATCAATTTTTAAGAACCAATTTAAAAGTTCCTTCCTTTCAAAAGCCTTCATCAACTCCCCTGGGTAGATGGTTGCTTCCTCTTCTTGCCTTCTAACAAAACTTTGGACATGGCTCTAACTTGACATTTATTATGATGTTTGTAGTAGCAGTTTACATTTCTCTTTTTTTTTTTTAATTTTTGGCCACGTTGGGTCTTCGTTGCGGTGTGGGGCTTTCCCTAGTTGTGGAGAGCGGGAGCCACTCTTCATTGCGGTGCGCAGGCTTCTAATTTCAGTGGCTTCTCTTGTTGAGGAGCACGGGCTCTAGGTGCACAGGCAGCACGCAGGCTCAATAGTTGCAGCACACAGGCTTTAGAGCGTGTGGGCTTCAGTAGTTGCAGCGCATGGGCTCTAGGGCAGTGGTCCCCAACATTTTTGGCACCAGGGACCGGTTTCATGGAAGACAAAACTGGGGGTGGTGGTGCAGGGGGATGGTTCAGGCAGTAATGCGAGTGATGGGAAGCGGCAGATGAAACTTCGCTTGCTTGCCCGTCGCTCACCTCCTGCTGTGCGGCCCAGTTCCTAACAGGCCTTGAGGACCCCTGCTCTAGGGCACGCAGGCTTCAATAGTTGTGGCACACGGGCTCAGCAATTATGGCTGTGGGCTCTAAAGCACAGGCTCTCAGTAGTTGTGGCACACGGGCTTAGTTGCTCTGCGGCATGTAGGATCTTCTGGGACCAGGGCTTGAACCCGTGTCCCCTGCATTGGCAGGTGGATTCTTAACCACTGTGCCACCAGGGAAGTCCCTGTCTCTTCTAACAGACTGTGCATTCCTCGAGGGCAGAGACCAAGTGCATTTATCTTCAAGTTCTAGTGCCCAGTAATGGCTGAAACAAAATGAAAGTTCAATAATTGTTTACTAAATGAATGGGCATCACATACTTGTGGAATAAATGAGTAACAGTACGAGAAAAGACAAAGGCAGTTCAATATGAAATGCCAAGTCAGTTACATAGGCAAAACCTGACTCCAGAAATGTAGAGGGGAAAGAGGGTGCTTCTGGCACATACAGAGGGGGAAGGCCCCATGAAGACACTGGGACTTATTCTCAATCTCAAAGGAAGGAAAATATTTAGACAGGCCAGAAAACAAGGGGCAGAGAAGAGAACTAGGAGCATGGGAAACCGCAGAGATATGGCCCATTGCACAAGAAAAGCCATTCGGCTCTGCCTTGGGTTTCTTCAAGAGGTAACGTTAAAGAAATTTTTTTTTTAATTTAAAAAAGTTTTAGAAATTAATCATGCTTTTCTTAGTTATTTAAATCTATTTTCTGTCTTCTTATCCTGCTTTATTTTTCTTCCGAGTCCTTACCACCACTTGATACATTACAGTTCGGCATATTCAAATAACCACTAGAACATAAGGTCCCTAAGAGCAGGAACTTGGTTTTGTTTACTGCTGCATCCCCAGGGTTTACACCAGCGCTGGGCACAAAGTAAATGTTCAACACATATTTGCTGAATGGATGAAAGAACATATTTATTATGGCCTGTGATCTGATCTTTCCTTTCACGCAGAGATTGGCTCCCTACCTCACCCAGTCTGCACATATCCAAATCCTGTGTATCCTTCCGACCCAAATAAATGCCCAGTCTGACTCAAAGCCTTCTCTGACTTCCCATCCCTCCCCTTTCTGAACTTCCAAAGCCCTTTATCTTTCTCATCTTGGACACTTTTTATGGGCTACCTCATAATAGCACAATTCTCTGTGCACAGGTATTTATGTATATATATCTTATCGCCCCTGTAAATTCTTCAAGGGTAAGCTCTAGGCCATTTCCCCCCCAAGAGCATCGTGCCTTATAGAGTTGCTCAGTAATTCCTACTGAATAAAATGAAAAATTAAAGGTGGTATTAAACCTCTGATATCTTTTTTATTTTTTCAGTTGCCCCGGGTCTTAGTTGCGGCTCACGGACTCCTTAGTTGCGGCTCACCAGCTCCTCAGCTGCAGCAGGTGGGCTCCTTAGTTGCGGCAGGTGGGCTCCTTCGTTGTGGCATGCGAACTCTTAGTTGCGGCATGCATGTGGGATCTAGCTCCCTGACCAGGGAGCCGGCAGGGAACCCGGGCCCCCTGCATTGGGAGCATGGAGTCTTAACCACTGCGCCACCAGGGAAGTCCCAAACCTTTGACATCTTAATATTAACCTCAGAAAGATTAAAATCAGTAATGATTTACCTCCATTCATCTTGGCCCTGTGATGCCCGATTCTTTAAAATTGTAATATCTAACACTTAAATCATGCTTTCAATGTGTGAGGTATTGTTCCAAGGCATAACATAAATTAACTCATTTAATCCTCAACAAAACCATACGGGACAGGTATAATCTCCATTTTACAGATGAGGAAACTGAGGCATGGAGAGGGTCACACACCCAGTGAGTGGCAGAGCTAGGATTCAAACCCAGTGGTCTGGTTAGAGAATCCATGCACTTAACCACTATGCTGGAGTGTCTTACGACTGCTGGGCAGCCTCCTATTCATAAAGCTAAATGTGACCTTCTGAGAAATTTACTTTGAAAATATTAGAGATGCGAGGATATTGATGGCAAGGAACTGTCCTCGTCACGTGAAAGATGGTATTCCAGAAGGCAGTAAAAGCAGAGAACAGATGACAGGAGAGGAGTGGAGGATGTGCAGCACAACACTGGGAAGGATAAAGGCTGTTAAGAGATAGACGGCCTTGGACCTAAAACTGCAGGAGCATCTGTAAGAAGGAATGGAACAGAGAGGTAAACAGAAGCTCTGGCATGAAGTTATCATGGACAGAGCCCATATTCTAGATACAGTTGGTACTGACATGGCACAGCATAGAGAACGGCAGCAAACCGTACTGCTTAAGAATGTAGGGCTCAAACTGCCTAGGTGACTAGCTCTGAAATTACAGACAAGTAACTCCTTTGCCTGTTTCCTCAACTGTAAAATGGGCTAATATCAGCACTTAGCCACGAGGATCAAGGAGAATAATCCATGTATATTCATCAGGATGGGATTGGTTAAGCTGCAGTTAAAATTCCTGTTTAAAAAACTCAGTGGTTTACACCGCCCCTCCCGGGAGCCTGTGCAGCCCGCCATTGCCAGGGTCCCATGATCCAGGGACAACTTCCCCGGGAGAACACAAGGCGCGCCTCAGGCTACTGCAACGTCACGCTGGCCTCTGCCGCCGCCGGCTCGACCCGCATCCGTACCCCTCCCACCCCCCCCCACCCCGGCCTGAGTGAGCCAGAGCCCCCAAAGCAGCTGCTCCTTTAACCCCGTCCTGTCTGAGTGAAGAACAGACGCCCTCAGGCGACCTACACGCAGAGGCGGGGCCAAATCCAAAGCTGAACCCCCGGGAGCTGTGCGAACAAAGAAGAGAAAGGGAAATTTCTCCCAGCAGCCTCAGGAGCAGCGGATTAAATCCCCACAATCAACTTGATGTACCCTGCATCTGTGGAATACCTGAATAGACAAGGAATCATCCCAAATGAAGGAGGTGGACGTTGGGAGCAAGATACATTATTTTTTCCCCTCTACCTCTTTTTGTGAGTGTGTATGTGTATGCTTCTGTGTGAGATTTTGTCTGTATAGCTTTGCTTTCACCATTTGTCCTAGGGTTCTGTCCGTCCGTTTTTTTGTTTGTTTTACTTAAAAAAATTTTTTTCTTAATAATTTTTTATTTTAATAACTTTATTTTATTTTATCCTCTTTCTTTCTATTTTTTTCTCCCTTTTATTCTGAGCCATGTGGATGAAAGGCTCTTGGTGCTCCAGCCAGGAGTCAGTGCTGTGCCTCTGAGGTGGGAGAGCCAACTTCAGGACACTGGTCCACAAGAGACCTCCCAGCTCCACGTAATATCAAACGGCGAAAATCTCCCAGAGATTTCCATCTCAACGCCAAGACCCAGCTTCACTCAACGACCAGCAAGCTACAGTGCTAGACACCCTATGCCAAACAACTAGCAAGACAGGAACACAACCCCACCCATTAGCAGAGAGGCTGCCTAAAATCATAATAAGGCCACAGACACCCCAAAACACACCACCAGACGTGGACCTGCCCACCAGAAAGACAAGATCCAGCCTCATCCACCAGAACACAGGCACTAGTCCCCTCCAACAGGAAGCCTACACAACCCACTGAACCAACCTTAGCCACTGGGGACAGACACCAAAAACAACAGGAACTACAAACCTGCAGCCTGCAAAAAGGAGACCCCAAACACAGTAAGATAAGCAAAATGAGAAGACAGAAAAACACACAGCAGATGAAGGAGCAAGATAAAAACCCACCAGACCTAACAAATGAAGAGGAAATAGGCCATCTACCTGAAAAAGAATTCAGAATAATGATAGTAAAGATAATCCAAAATCTTGGAAATAGAATAGAGAAAATGCAAGAAACATTTAACAACAACCTAGAAGAACTAAAGAGGAAACAAGCAATGATGAACAACACAATAAATGAAATTAAAAATAGTCTAGAAGGGATCAATAGCAGAATAACTGAGGCAGAAGAACGGATAAGTGACCTGGAAGATAAAATAGTGGAAATAACTACTGCAGAGCAGAATAAAGAAAAAAGAATGAAAAGAACTGAGGACAGGGCTTCCCTGGTGGCGCAGTGGTTGAGAGTCCACCTGACGATGCAGGGGACACGGGTTCGTGCCCCGGTCCGGGAAGATCCCACAGGCCGCGGAGCAGCTGGGCCCGTGAGCCATGGCTGCTGAGCCTGTGCGTCCGGAGCCTGTGCTCCACAACGGGAGAGGCCACAACAGTGAGAGGCCCACGTACCACAAAAAAAAAAAAAAAAACTAAAAATAGAACTACCATACTACCCGGCAATCCCACTACTGGGCATATACCCTGAGAAAACCATAATTCAAAAAGTCATGTACCAAAATGTTCACTGCAGCTCTATTTACAATAGCCAGGACATGTAAGCTACCTAAGTGTCCATCATCGGATGAATGGATAAAGAAGATGTGGCACATATATACAATGGAATATTACTCAGCCATAAAAGGAAACGAAACTGAGATATTTGTAGTGAGGTGGATGGACCCAGAGTCTGTCATACAGAGTGAAGGAAGTCAGAAAGAGAAAAACAAATACCGTATGCTAACACATATATATGGAATCTAAGAAAAAAAAAAAAGATCATGAAGAACCTAGGGGTAAGACAGGACTAAAGACACAGACCTACTAGAGAATGGACTTGAGGACACGGGGAGGGGGAAGGGTAAGCTGTGACAAAGTGAGAAAGTGGCATGGACATACATACACTACCAAACGTAAAACAGATAGCTAGTGGGAAGCAGCCGCATAGCACAGGGAGATCAGCTCGGTGCTTTGTGACCACCTAGAGGGGTGGGATAGGGAGGGTGGGAGGGAGGGAGATGCAAGAGGGAAGAGATATGGGAACATATGTATATGTATAACTGATTTACTTTGTTATAAAGAAGAAACTAACACACCATTGTAAAGCAATTATATTCCAATAAAGATGTTAAAAAAAAAAAGCTCAGTGGTTTAAAGCATGGGCTTGCTTACAACATGTAACTACTGCAGATTTTTTTCAGGAAAAAAAAAAGGTACCTGCCTAGAAGTGTCTCACATGACTTCCAGTCAAATTTCAGTATCCAAAGCAAGTCACAGAGCCATGCTCAACTTCAAGGCAATGGAGAAGTGCAATCCTACCATGTACCCAAAAGAAAGAGAAGAATATCGATGCACCACCACCACACCACGAAAGAAGCTCAGACCACACGTGGCACACAGTAAGCACCCAATGACTGGTAGCTGCTGTTATTATTATCATGACTATTGAGGGCTCTGGGAAAAACTTATTCTAATAACCCTAAGGCATAAAGCTGAATGAACATGCAGATGTGAAAACATCCTCTCATGCACGTTATTTGCAATAAAGCAAAGGTGAATTTCTAAGTATCTCACCGTGATATGATGGAGGGACATGCCAAAAAGTTTCTAGTAAGCAAAAAGTAGTAAACAAGAGTTACCAAAATAGTACCACTTATTCTGACTCCTTTAAGACATGTAAAATTTCAGTGACAATGTATTTTATTTTGGAGAATATATGAAAAAATTATGCAGCCTTTCACAAATTCACTTCTAATCTCAGAGCACTGCTTCCCCTACTCTCCCTGTAAGTTCTTAAGTGAAATCCTCCTGTGTGGGTTTTTAGGACCCTAAGCATCAGAGTTAGGGAAAGAGTCTTATTTAGTGAAATGAGAGTTGAATTCTAATCCTAACTTGACCATAAACCAGTTCTATGACCTACCAAAAATTTTGACTAGGACACAACTAGTTACTCTGTTCCATCATCCATAAGATGACAATATTGACTAAGATGGCCTCTGAAACCCCTTCCAACTCTACTCTTTTGCAATCCTGAGAAACCAAAAAGAAGCTCTGGTTTAGCAGAATCTAGTTAAGACGCTGAATCATGTAAGACTTGACAACACTTAAATCTTAAACTAGAAGTAACTGCCACAACCACAGCTATGATGGTAGCAACAGAGCTTAGTTCAAGAGTGAACAACGGAAGAAATGTCAGGAGCACCCGGGGAGAGCCCTGATAGCATGAAATGTTGCAGGGAGAGCAGATAAGGGTGGACAGAGCATGACTATATGTGTAAATAAGGAGTCTGGTATTTGAGCATGGTTTATGAAATCAGTCTTTTAGTAACATCTCATACCACATTCCAGCCGTAGCTCTGCAAATCAGTGAAGGTGATAGGAACAAACCTGAAGCAAAGAGCCTCCAAAACTTCAAGACTTGGGATCTGTCAACTACCAGATCTCAATTCCAACAGACTGGGTTTTCCAATTCCTTAAGACGCCAAAGCAGTAGTCCAAATATGTGCCTAGGGATCAAGAACTTGAAATCCTTCGGAGAAAGTCAAACAAAAGAGCTCAAAGCTGCATGTTACAAAATGTTAAGCTCTCCCAATCAGTGATACTTGTGTCTCAGTTAAACAGTAGCCCCTGCCCATACAACCTACCATATACATTAACTCACTCTGAGAGTATAAGACTGTCCCCTACAACAGAATTTAAGGGAAAACAGTGCTGCTTTTTAATGAACACCGATGGAAAACAATACAACATTAATTCATGCCATAAACAAGAGACACTGCTGCATCAGTAATTTGCTCTTCCTGCAGCCCTATTTATGATCTTTAAGAAGCCTTCTGATTCTAACATCTGTGAGTGTATAAAGCATATGGGAACCCTCCTCACTGTCTCTCATGCTTCAAGAATCACTGCTAAATGACTAAAAATCTCCTGCTTGAAAACTTAAAACCTGGCAAATAAATTTAATAAAATTACAATATGTTTAGAAAGATCCATTTTATTATGTCTAGACAGCATTCTAAAAAGCTATAATTCTACATGTGGATCTTCATTTACTTCTATAGCCATACTTCCTTCCACTTGTCAATCACAAAATAATTTCCAGTTCTACAATGAATATTAATCAATATATTAGAATCAATGCTATTCTTGATTTTAATGAGCTTAAAATTTGAAGTACAAGTAGATGGGGCTGGAGGCAGGGAAGTATATACAGCCCTGAATGAGTAAAAGAAATCCTTTCTTTTAACAAATCAATTTTTAAGTATATTGGAAGAGGACAGAGGATAAGGCTCAATCCTTCAAGGGAGCTTTGATGAAAATTATTTAAAAAAAAGATTATACCTTTATAAACTGAAAAACCAACCTCTAAGTAAGCTGGTAAACCAAAAATACTTTACATAGGAAAAATCTCCATTAACTAGTCTAAAGTAATGAGAACCCTCAATAACCAGCGTTTTATATTGAGAATTAAGTATTACACTTAAAAGCTGCCTGTGTTAAATCTTTATATGAAAGAAAAAAGCTTCAGCAGTCATGCTGAAAGACATGCATGTTAGTCACAGCCATGAAGGGTCATAAGGCCTCGCTGGAACAGCTACCTTGGTATTTGCAAAACCTTACAGGACACAGATCTAAATTTATTTTCTGATCCTATTATTTTCTTAACATCAAATCAACTTTTAGATAAAAATAAATAGGTAAGCACAGATGGAAAAAATAGTGCTAAACTTTATTATATGATTTGTTTAGTCTCATTTTAGCCTAAAGGACAGTCTTGTCCCATATTGTATTTTCCTTTCTAAGTGAAAAGAAAAAAAAAGTCCACTATTTTTCCCAAAAAGCAGGGGGTGGGTGGGTGGCAGGGGTGTTAAAGGGTCTAGAGTTGTGCTGTCAAATGCCAGAGCCACTAGCCATATGTGGCTATTTAAACTTAAATTCACAGATATTAAATAAAAATTTAAATTCTGTTCCTCAGTCATACTAGCTACCTTTTAGGAGCTTCAAAAGCCACATGTGACTTGAAGTCCTGCATAGATATAGGACATGTTACATCGTAGTACAGAGTTCTACTGGACAATGATGATCTAGAGCAATGTTTCTCAAATTTAAAGGTACACAAAGTCATCAGGATAGTTTGTTATAACACATACTACTGGGTCTCCACCCCCCCGGGTAGTTTAGTTCAGTTGTCTGGAACGGAGCCTAAAACCTGCATTTCTAACAAGCTCCAAGATGATACTGATACTGCCTATCATCTTGAGTAGTACTCTCTATGGTAAAGGACTAGCTTTTGTTTTTTCCCAATCCACCACTGACCAATACTTTTATAAAATACTAGAAAAGTTAATTATCAGGAAAAAATACTTTAAACAAGGACTATACCATAAACTTATACTCTTTAAATTATCAGATTCAACAGACAAATCGTTTTTCTAAAAAATGTAGTAAAAGCAGCTAAATACCTTCTCTCAAGTTCTGAACTTACCTCATCACAGACAGGTAACAAACAGTTCACAGACCTGCACAGATCCAGACTAAGTGTGAGTAGCCCTTAGATCTAGAAGAACTTTTTTTTTACGATTATCTTTTTGGAGCTGATCATTAATGATCTCTTTCATATCCTCTACCATTTCCTCAAGGTATTTTTACAACTCCAGGCAAAAATGTTATTTCCATTAAGCAGAAACCTCCCCCCTGCCCAGTCCCTTAAAACAATAATACACAGGGTCTGCTCAAAGAAACAACCTGACAGGTCATCATTTATGTGATCCAAATCTGTCACATGATCAACAAAGATGATGGCTTGACTTTTTCATGCTAACCCAAGGTTGAATTTAGACTGCTAACACTGCAAAAGTTGGTAAGCCAAGATACACAATGAACATTAAGAGTCTCTGCGTTAAATCACAGAAAATTTCTTTCGGTAAATAAAATCGACGATCTGGACCTACCTTTCCAGACACAATCCTTAAAAGGATTTCTTATGAATACTGATGATTTCCCCAAACCCAGAATGAACAGTCCAGGTACGTTTCTTTACTCTTGTATACTTAGGGAAGGAACATATCAAACAGAATCCCCTTTTATGACTCAATGCCCTTCAGCAAACTACCTAAAGCTTAGGTGTTTTCCTCAATCCATATACCAAACCAAATAAACTGATTTTTCTTCTACTCAACTTCTGGTCTGGCCCAACAGATGGACTTCTATGAGAAAATCTCCAGGATAACTTCAGGTCGGCCACTTGCTAGAGACTACTCTTAAGAATTTTCTTATTGCTCTATAATTTTGTTTTACCAGTTTGTTTGACTATTACTTAAATAAATTATAAAATATGGCTCTGAGAACTTTAATATGTGATCCTTTTTCCTATAGCAATATCTGGTTTAACAGAACTTCACATATATGCATGTTCTGTATAAAATAAGGTTACATGCTCAACTAGACATTATTTTAAGAAAAATACCACTTAAAATTAACAGGAAAGTTACAAGGTATATATCTCATATAACGTCTGAGGAATATAAAAACGGGGGGAGATTTTTTTTTAAATGTACCGTTTTAGCCATTTTTTAAAATAAATTTATTTATTTATTTATTTTTGGCTGCGTTGGGTCCTCGCCGTTGCACAGCAGGCCCTCCCCAGCTGTAGCAAGTTGGGGCCACTCCTCATTCCGGTGGTGAGGCTTGGGCTTCTCATTGCAGTGGCCTCTCCTGCTGCGGAGCACGGGCGCGCGGGCTTCAGTAGCTGTGGCTCACAGGCTCCAGAGCACAGGCTTAGACCCACGTCCCCCGCACTGGCAGGTGGATTCCCAACCACTGTGCCACCAGGGAAGCCCCATCTTTTTAATTGGTCTGCTTACAGTGTCAGAAAGAAAACCCTTTTCCTCCTAACATATCGAATGAAGCACTAACAGAATGAGTAAGAAGTAGAATCCAAAGCAAGATAACATCAGGAGCTTCTGCCACGGCCACCCCCTCCAGTCCCATCTGCAGAGGCAGATGGTGGGATCGAGAGGCCCAGGACCCTCTAACACTGTCTTGTCACCTGCTCCAACCTTCACTCTATCAGCCTGCATGGGCAAAGGCATGGAACAGCTTCCCATGTATAACAATAAGGTAGGGAAGAATTTGGGGGTAACCCTTGCCTGGATGTCACCCTGAAGGATGCAGAAGGACTTCCCCAAGCCTAGGACAACTGATCCAGACTGAGACTGCAGGAACTACTAAAGGGCAAAAAGGATCCAAAGAAGTCAGCCTCTGGGCAAAAAACTTTTGCTCAAACAAAACAACTGTTTTGTAAGGACCTAAATCAATGACCCTTAATATTATTTTTGCATGCAGGTGGGAAGAGATGGGGGAGAGGAGAAGGTGGGAGGGGGGGGAACCACAAATCCCTTTAAGAATCCTAAGAAACGATGGATTGGCTTTCCATAAACATGCACACACAAACAATATTTTGCATACTATTTTGGGCAGTTCACAGATGAGCTAAAGACTCCCTTTGTGTCCATGAATCCCAAGATAAAAAGCATCAACCTAAATAGGTAGGAACCAAAGGTCAGTGCTACAATAGCTAGACCTTCATTTAACCTGAAGCTTGACCTTTTACAGAAAGACAATTTTAGAATTTAAAAATATAGATATTCCAAAAATAAAATGACTTGATCACACAGCTGTACAAGAAAATCCAAAATATATTAAAAATTTTACTGATAATATATTTGATCCATAAAATTAGATCAGTGAAAACTCCCTACAAGAATCTTTAATAGAGGAGTAAAAAAGTAGACAAACAGAAATCTCCCTTGGGAATTTCCTGGTGGTCCAGTTGTTAAGACTCCACGCTTCTGCTGCAGGGGGCACGGGTTCGATTCCTGGTGGGGAACTAAGCACCAGCATGCCGCCCCACCAAAAAAAAAAAAAGAGAGAAAAAGAAATCTCCCTTTACTCTTTCACAAAATTCAAACATGCACCCATCACTTTGTAAGTGTTTGGATTCATGTCCTGAAGTTATCTGAAAATTCTGCTTCCCAATTTTCCTGAAATTTTCAAACACTGTCTCAGTATGTTGTTCTTCTGAAATAGCTAGTGGATAAAAGCACCATGGAAGTCTATTGAAAAATCAGGTTTTTTTCTTTGCTAAAAATTGTAAGTCCTTCATTATTACTATAAAGAAAAAGGTTCATCAATTTTTAAAAATTCCTCAAAATATGAGCTATTTATGTCATATATTATCAAAGATCCTAACAGTCTCGATGGCAAATGACACAAAGAATAAAAGTAGGAGAATGTAACGAATCACTATTACAAACTAGAAAAACCAACTAATACAGGTACCACAAGCAAAACTAAACATTTTTCTCTGGATTTTATGCAAATAATCTGGTTCAGAAATTGGAAAAGAGGTGGATATTTTAAAGTAACTCCGGTTTACTACCTTCAAGACTTTTATGGAAGTAACAGAACTTCTCATGAGCCTCCACAAAAGCCTCCACAAAATGAACTAAAGAGAAGAACATTTTGGCAAGGAAAAACTGACTGCATTCTCTCTCTGCACTTCATGGTTATTACTGTACTAGGCTAACTGTGAACTCCTAAGTGCCCTAGAAAGACCTCTCCTACACCATGGAGACAAGGGGGGGGGGGCGGGTGCCCTCACTGTATTCCAACTTGCCTCTTCAGTGACAAATTCTCGAAATGGAGAAGTAAAAATGGACGGGTGTACAGAACTCACGCAAAGTGTGCTAGTTAATCTACTACCAAAGCACGAAAGCATGACAGCACACCCCAGCTTTTTACGAAATCTTTAGAGAGTGCTGGTGGTGAAAAGAGTATGTGCTTTGGATCGAGATGATGTGGGTTCAAATTCTGACTCTAACCTGAACCAGCTTTGTGGCCTTGAACAAGTTACTTCATTTCTTTGAGCTGCAGACCATGGAGCTCACGGAGTGGCTAAGAAAACGGGGATATTTTTTCTCATCTCTGTAGTCCCAGCACCTGGCTAAGTGCTGGACACAGACCAGGTATTCATTCATTCAATGCTAGTTTTTTTGCTTCCCTCACAAGTGTGTTATATTCTACTGCAAACAAAAATGTTCTCTAGGGAACAGAAATCTAAGCTGTAGCTATTTTCTATGTATTTCGAAGAGTTTTCAATATAGTAATAACCTGGTACAGGGGAATGCAGGCAGTCCCGTGGAATCCACTGTAGCTTTTCGCCTGAATTAGACTAAAGCTTTGTATGAGGGATGGAAGTATAAAGAGAAATACTAAATAATTTTTAAAAATAAAACGATTTCGGGGGAGAGGGATAAATTAGGAGTTTGGGATTAACAGACACACACTACTATATATAAAATAAACAAGGACCTACTGCATAGCACATGGAACGATATTCAATATCTTGTAATAACCTATAATGAATAAGAATCTGAAATATATGTATATATAACTGAATAATTTTGCTGTACACCTGAAACTAACACATCATAGCAAATCAACTATACTTCAATTAAAACAAATTTTCAAGAAACTCACTAATGGAGGTATGTTTTCTCTTAAAGGTAGTTGTTATCAGTTATTACCCAAAGTTTTATTTATTTATTTTTTCATCCTGCTGGCACCTGAGCTTATGTACATGAAATAAAATGGTATTGTTGGACAACTTAAAAAAAAAAATTTCAGGGCTTCCCTGGTGGCACAGTGGTTGAGAGTCTGACTGCCGATGCAGGGGACACGGGTTCGCGCCCCAGTCCAGGAAGATCCCACATGCCGCGGAGCGGCTGGGCCTGTGAGCCATGGCCCCTGAGCCTGCTCGTCCAGAGGCTGTGCTCCGCAACGGGAGAGGCCACAACAGTGAGAGGCCCGCGTACCGCAAAAAAAAAAAAAAAAAAAAAAAAAAATTCAAACCTTGCTATACTGGAGGGACAGAGAATAGGGTGAGAACATACTCTCCTCAGTTGATTTAGATACTGTCATTGTCCTAGATACTGTCATTGTCATATACCAAAGATATTTATGCAGGTAGAATCCTTAAATCCTAAAACCGGTTGAAAAGGGTTCAGAACATGAATCCATGTGTGACTCCACTTGGTTATTACAAAGTCTTCCCATGAAAGTTGAAAAACATAGGCACCTGCAGTGAGAATCAAGCCTGAGATTGTGGAACGCTTTTTCCTCATGGTTTAACACAGGAAGACAGAACCACAAACTCTGCTTGGGGCATTTTCCTGACCCCCAGGGCAGCATTTAGGAGAACTGGAAGAAAAGCTGGTGAGGTCAGGGAAGGCCAAGGTCAAGAAGGGGGGACAGTGGTCACAGGGCTGGATGAGGAAGGGGGGGCGGTCGTCACAGGGCTGGATGAGGGGCAGACAGGGCTGGGGTCTCAGAAGGAAGAGGAGGAGGAGGCCAGAGCTCTGATTCTGAGGAGCTTAAGCTGCACTCTTCCCCCACTGGTCACCACGTGGCCGCCTCTGGGGACAGTAACTTGGGAGGCAGCATTTGTGGTGATGTCCCATCAGCACCTCACACACAGCACGTCCTTCTGCCGGCCCTGCTCCTCTCCAGGGCCCCCCAAGCCAGGACACCCCCAGTCTGCCCATTTCTCCCCACTGCGGCCCCTCCCGTCCTGGCCACCAACATCTTGCCCGACCACTGGTCACTCTCCCTCGGCTCCCTCCTGCCCTCTGGCCACCAAAGTCCACCCCTCCCCAGCAGCCAAGGGATCTTTCTAGAAAGCCAGTTGGACAAGCCCTTCCTTGCTTGGCCTCTGCAGCACTCTGAATGAAGTCCCGGCCTCTTATCACATCTCCAGCTGCTCTCTGGCTCCACCCTCTCGACACCCGCCCTGCCCTGCCCCCGCTGGCCTCAGAGTCTCTGCCCCCAGCCATACATCCATCCAAGAAAACTGAAAAACGTCTTCGAAACTTCTCTAAATCAGAGATCCCCAAGACACAGTAGCCCAAGGGCCTGTTGTTTCTGATAGATTTTCTGTAATATAATAGCAAAACTCACAAATGAGATGTAGTTTCTAAAGAGATAAGATTCTGCTTCAGATTTTCTTTGGTATTTGAAATAGTTATGAGAAAAGTAAATCAATAAATACAAAAAACGAACTGCCAAAGGATCTTCCAGAAATGTAGTAACGTCACTTGTGGCCTCCCACTTCACTTTCAACGGCCATTCAATTTCTCCCGTGATTTGCCTGAAGTAATATACTGATGAGTTCAGAGAACTTCGGACTATACTAATAATAAATTATAAAAATATTTAGGGCTTCCCTGGTGGCGCAGTGGTTGAGAGTCCGCCTGCCGATGCAGGGGACACAGGTTCGTGCCCCGGTCCGGGAAGATCCCACATGCCGCAGAGCGGCTGGGCCCATGAGCCGTGGCCGGAGCCTGTGCTCCACAATAGGAGAGGCCACAACAATGAGAGGCCCGCGTACCGCAAAAAAAAAAAAAAAAAAATTTAGAAAGCTATAGAACATTAAAAAGTTGTGGGGAAAGTGATCATATTCCAAGACTTTGCAGTGCTATAACAGAAGAGCTAAATGTAAAAAGCAAAAATATAACTGCAGTATAAAAGATGAGACTCCAGGCAGACTGTAATACTGCGATGAGACACAGCTAATTTCACAACAGATCTAGATTTACTTTGCCCATGGCCACACTACAGCAAGAACAGTATCATAGTCTGGTTACTATATGGGAGAGTCCAAAGTTAGCAAAAAAAAAAAAAAAAAAAAAAAAGGGCGGGGGGGATTGTAAAGGTTAGCTTTTAATGGTCCATTAATCAAGAAAAAAGCTTAAATAATTCATCTAGGAAATCTGCCCTGGGACAGAAAAGAAGTCCAAAATTAACCTTTTTACAACTCCACATTTTCCCAGGCCTTTTGTTACAGTCATGCATTGCTTATATGAAACCACCTGTTCTGGTTGGCATAAACCCTTTTACTTGACATTTCACGCCTAATCATTTTATCACACATGGATCTCAAACCTTCTCTCTATTCCCAGAGAGCCACAAAGTTTAGAAAAACTATCTCCCTGAGGTTGCCAACCTGATCTTCCAATTTGGAATACCAACAGATTCTCCTGTGCCATGCACAGTCGACGGGTACAAATCCCCAGTAAGAAAGAGAGCTCATAATTAGCCCTGGGAACACAACACTGTGGCCCTTGTCTGGACTCTTCTAGGGGTCACAAGCATATCCCCTTAAAGTACGTCGAAATTTGGAGCCTACTGGGATGGTATTCCTATAAGCCATTTGCGAAACAATAGTCGAATCTCAGGCAATACTGCAGACACTCTAAAAATTGTAAAAAATGTTAAATGGGTATTTTCTCCGTTCATGGATCTGCTACGCCAGAAATGAGCAGTGTGGAGAATAACGTGCACACACAGTCCCAAAGATGCCTGGAGATGCCAAGGATTCACTAGAAACCTTGGCCGGACTACTAATGGTCCATAAACCCTAATTTGGAGATCACGGGCCTACAGGTTCAAAATTGAATTATACTGCCTTATTAGATCACACACTACCGAAACCACAGTCACATCAATCATAACTGGAACTAGGAACACTTTAGGTACACAAATATGAGTCTGCTTATGCATTTTTAATTGGATCAAATAAAACAAGCTGCAAGCAAACTCAAATTTCAATTATCTCACTAGTGAGGGGATTTCCTAACAGCGTCTTTTTAAAAACCAAGTAGCTGCCAACCCTCTACACATCTGACAGGCATAGCTCTGGAAATTTGGGGAAGACTCCGTTACTTCTCAACAGCGAAGAAAATAAATACCCTTAAGGGGACAGATTCCGTTTTTGTTTTTGGTTTTTAAAGCTCAAACATGCAATCTAATAATGCACAAAACTTGGCTGCGGGGTTGCTGGACATCTCCAGGGTTCCAATTCTCGGGGCGAGTGCGCGCTAGTGCGTAAGAAGGGGGCGGAGGGGGTGCGCGCTCGGAGGACGCGCCGGGGCCCCCGCCCCCTCCCGGAGCAGCAGCCTGGCACCAGCCCACCCTCCTCCACCCCTGCAAAGAGACGCAGGACGCCAATAGAGCAACTTCTCCGCGGGGGCGGCGGCGCGAATAGCGGTCACCCCCGCCCCGCCGCTGCACGGCCGGGGGTCTCTCCTCGGCCGGGCCCCGGGAAGGCGGGAGGGAAGGGGGAGCCCTCCGCACGCCCCGCCCCCGCACGCCTGGCCCGGGGCCGGGGGCTGCCCGGACCCCCAACCCTCCGCGCGGCCCGCAGCGGCGCACTCCCAAGGACGGCCGCCTGGCCTGAGCGCGAGGCGGAGCGGAGCGCGGCGGAGGTCGGCCCCTCGCTTCAGGCCTCAGGCCGCCGCCTGCCCTCCGCCAGGCCGCCCGCCGCCGGCCCCGCTCGGACCCCGGCCCGGCCGGGCCTCGGCACCGCCGCATCCCCTCATCCTGGCTTCATTCATAGGGGCACCGCAGCCCGGCCGGCGGTGCGGGGCCGGAGACCCGCGGACAAGACCGACCCGCCGAGGCCGGGAAGGAAAATAAAAAGTTAAGAGAAGAACTTACCTAAAATGGCTCCTGCAGCAGCCAAAATACAAACAGCTATTATTTGGTGAAGTTTAGCTCAGACACCCTGCAAGGACACCCTAACCCGTCTCGGGCCCGCCTTCCCTGCCATGCCATTGGGCTTCGCCGGCCCAAAACACAGAGTCATTGGTCAGCCTGGCTGCCGCTCAGACAGAAGCCCATTTCAAGCTTGCTTGCAGGGGCGAGTGATGGGCTCGCTCCATTGTGCTCGTATTTGCATGGATGTGATAGCGGCGCTGATTGGCCGGCGCCGGGGCCGCCCCGCCCCCTGCCTCGCGCCCCCCGCCTTAGAGACGCCGCTGCGCGCGGCCCCGCCCCCCGGGACAGAGCGGCGGGGCCACGGGGGCGGGGCGGGGCCGGGGTCCTGCGGGCCGAGGGGGCGGGGCGGGGTCCTGCAGCCGCAGACAGCGGGCAGGGGGCGGGGACCTGGAGCACGCGCGCGCGGGGCGGGGCGGGGGGTTCAGCCAGCAGGTGGAAGTCTCTTAGGTAGCGGGCTAGCCGTATGGAACACCCTGGGCTGGTGTCTCCGGGGCTGGGAGAGGTTGTGACTGGGGTGCCGCGACAGACAGATTCCGCTGGGGCCGAGGTCCCGTTGGTCAGGAAAAGAAGATTCCGAGAAGCCAGGCGAAGAGCCAAGGAGCCCCGAGCTCTGTCTCCAGCCGCATCCCTGCCGCTCCTCCTGGCTCCCGGGCACTCCTGGCACACGGGCTTCTTCCCAAGGACCCCCCGCACACCCGGGGAGTTTTTAGCCCCGGGGGTCTTGCGGCGCCTTGGATATACCTCCGTAAAATCAGGTGTCGAGCTATGGTGTGTTTATGTTCAGGCCTGTCTCCCTCACCATCCTTGTAGCATCCTCAAGGACAGGGCCCAGCATATGGCAGTGATTCAACTAATTGTTTAATATTCTTTAATTCGTTCGTTAGTAGCTAATTTTTGAATGCCCACTAAATGCCAGGCATTGATCTAAGACAGGAGATACAGCGGTCAATAAGACAAAGACCTTGCTCTCGTGGAATGGACCTGCTAAGAAGAAAGACAATAAACAAATACAGGGGGAGAGGTAGTGATAAATGTTATAAAGAAAATAGATGCAGGCAGAAAGGAATGGGGAGTTGGGCCTGTCTGGCTGAATACTCTGTATGGCATCCATTACTGCCCCCCTCCCAGATGTGGCAGTCACCTCACCACCTTACCCCCTGCTTGCCGCCATCACAGGTGTTTCCTTAACACCCACAAAAAATAAAATGGTTGGCTTCTGACTGTGGAGGCTCATTTTACCTTAATTAAAGTAGAAATGATCTGAGTCCTGATGATTCCAAGAGCTGTTTGTCTGATACTTTTAAGATGAACATGGTTTGACTTTGTCAGAGGTAGCTGTAATGATTTAGCAGAGCCTTACTGCACCCCCAGAGAGAGGATATTTTTAGTGTCTTTGAAACCCCAGCATTCCTATGATTTTCATCCCATGGCCCAACTCTCTTCCGAGGACCACTTCTTCACTTCTCGGCAGACACCAGAGATTTCTCCAGTTTGAAAATACAAAGATAGCAGCCCCCGCCCCCTGCCACCTGTCTACCTCACCTGTGCACATTTCTTTCATTTGACTCAAGATTGGCCAAGATGTATCACGGTCCTTCCCTCTTCCCTCCTCTTTCTTCCTTCCTTACACAAATATTTATTAAGCACCACCTATGTTCCAGGTATTGTTCTAGATATTAAACAAGGCAGACGGCATCTCTGACCTCAGGGAGCTTATAGTCTAGCTGAGGACAAGGCAGAGTTTGACACATGGATCCTGAAGAACTCCAGTCCTGCCGAGCTGCTGGTGAGTGAGTATGCAGAGAGCTGCTTGTCCCCGCTGACTCTCCCAATGCAGAGCGGACTTGCTCTCCTGAACCAGCGGCTGCAGGGGCTGAAGCAGGACCAGACAGCTGGTAGCTACAGCCTCCTCAGTCTGACACCAGGATCAAGGGTCTAAAACTGCTCATGGGACTTGGGTTTGTGAACATTAGCTTCTGGAAAGGGGCTGGGAGCTGAGTTATATCAGAGGCAGACTTGGTGAGTCCAACATGGGAGTCGAGTGGCCCTCCTTTCACACAGTCAAATCCTGTGCCCACAAAAGATGACATAGCACAAATGAGGTGGGGGAGGAATGGGACTCCAGGCAGAGGGAGGAGAGTGTGCATGCCAAAGCATACAAGCAAGGACACTGTTGTGAGGTGTGGGAGGGGGAGGGGGGAGGGAGGTAGATTTGTCAGTAATTCCTGTACTTAAACTTGAGAAAAGTCAGTAGCACATAAGAAATTAAACACACGCAAAGACACAAATGTTATATCACTAAACAAGAAATCAATAGGAATGCATGATTGATTCACAAATGAATGGTACAGGTACAAGCAAAGGAAAGATTTGGTAGCTATACTCAGGAGAGGTAGCAGGCTTGACCTTCAAAGAGTCAAGTCTGTAGAACCGACCAAGGTTAGTGGAATCTGACCCTTAAAACACTTCCGCGGTATCCAGGGGCTGGAGGGGAAACACAGACAGCTAAGTGTCTTTTAGCTGTACCCATCCATGAAGACGTATTAGCCTGGGTTCTCCACAATGCAGAGGCTGATTCTGTAGGGCAGGAGTGAGAGGCAAAAGGAGTAAAGTAGGGGACTTTCTCCTTTTGCCAGTCCAGTGGGTAAGACTCTGTGCTCCCAATGCAGGAGCCTGGGTTTGATCACTGGTCAGGGAACTAGATCCCACGTGCTGCAACTAAAAAGAGCCCCATGCCACAACATAGATCTCATACATGGCAACGAAGATCCCACGTGCCACAACTAAGACCTGGCGCAGCCAAATAAATAAATAATTTTTTTTAAAAAGAGTAAAGTAGGGAAGAGGGAAGAGCCATTGCCAGGATGATTATTCATGTGGCCTCCACTAAGTGTGGCTGATTGCTCCCACTCAAGGGATTATCCTCTGAGAAGCCACATAAAATGAGTCTCAGTACAGCCTGTGGGAGAGGGAAGGGAAGGAAATTTATCCACCAGCTCATCTTGACTGAATTCTTATTCATTCCAATTTTTCACGCATAGGTGCCAAGTGGGGTTCTGTGGTGTCCCAAACTTCAGTGTTAAGGAGTGTGCAGCAGGGCCATGGGGCAAAGGATTATCAGGATGCAGCTTTGTGGAACTGGAGCCCATGCAGAGCTGGATGCCACAGCAGCGGCTGGGACAGAGATGGCTGACACTAAGAGGCCCTGAAGTTCTGACGTGGGGGTGACATCGGTGATGCATGACTTTCTGTACCACATAGTACATCCATGTTTACAAAGGGCCCCAAAAGAGCAATCCTTAGGCGCTCTGAAGGGGAGACATGAGAGGGCTGCCAACAGTTCTGGAACTTTGTGACAGTAACTCTAAAAACACAAGTTGCGTCCTGCCTAACCATGTTCTCTCTTGCCTTCCTGCCTCTGTTCACTTGTCTGTTTCCTCCATTTGACCGTGAGCTTCTATATTGTTCTTGTTTATATATCTCTGGCAGAGGAAAGGCTACTTTCCTCCGCCTATTTCATTTTCCTCCTAGGCTCATAGCAAAACTACATTTCTCAGTAATCAGATAGGTCCTTGTGACTGAACTCTAACGGAATCTGGACAGAAGTGACACAAATACTTCCAAATACTTCCATGTCTAAGCATCCCCTAAAACTTCCTATGTGATCCTCCAAACTCTTCTCCTATCCTCATCTGCTGGCCAGATGCAAAACTATCCAGTGGAGGAATCAAGAGGCCCCAGAAAATGGCAATGGCATGAGTCTGCGTCACCAACTGACCGCATGGAGCAGAACCCGTGTGCTTCCCTGCACTGGGCTGTGCTATGAGGGAGAAATAAACTGTCAAAATGTCAAGTCACTGAAATGTGAAGGTTGTTTGTTACGGCCATTAGTACACTCTGACTAATGCAGTTCTTATCTACATTCATTTGATTCTTTGTCCCTCCAGGGCAAGGACTATTTATTTGGCTTTGTAACTCAAGTACTAGTACAATGTCTGGCTACATAGTAGGAATTGCTCAAAGTATGAATGGATATGAATGAGCTGATACCTGAGCCTGGTCTAAAAGCATCAAAGTTAGAATGGCAGGTAAGGTGGCAGGTGGAAAGTGTTCCACTCAGGAGACACAGCATGTGCTGCAGAGGCAGAGAGACTGGGGTGAACATATGCAATTCTCAGCAGTACAAATAGTTCATGATTTGAGAGTAAGATGGCTAGGGTGAGGCTAGAGAGAAGACAGGGGCCAGATTACAAAAGGTCTTATTCATTACATGAAGGAGTCTGAACTTTTTCCTACAAGAATCATTCAAACAGGGATGTGATACCATCAAGTTTATGTTTTAGAAAGATCTCTATAGCAGCCTAGAAGAAGGATGGATTAGAAAGGAAGAGGCCAAAACGTGGATTTCTTTAAAGTAACATTTCCCTTTGCTCTAAATCATTCTTCTCATGAGATGCTCCACTAAAAAGAGTTTGGGGGTCAGGTTGGTTTGGACATTGTGCATACTTGAGCCCCTCTTGGAAGCTCCCATTGTTCATTAAAAACTCTGAGAAGTCCTGCATTAACGAAATCTGTTAAACTTTAACATAATATTTCTCAAAATTATTTGGCCCTTTTCATTTAATACCTGTTTAAACTAGTATTAGGATTAGATTTGCCTACATATCACACACACAAAAAAGGACAAAGGGCATTAGTAACACTGAAGTTTATTTTTGTCTTGCATAAAAGAAATCTGGGAAGCAGGCAGTGCAAGGGAGGCATGGAGCTCTGTGGTATTGTCAGTAACCCAGGCTTCAGTATTTTTGCTCCACCATCATTGACTTTCATTCCCAAGGTCACTTCATGGTCCAAAGTGGCTGCTGGAACACCAGTCCCTATTTTTTTGGATGGAAAAAAGGAAAGACAGGAAAAAGTGGAGTTGAGTCATGTCCCTTAAACAGCCTTCCTGGAAATACTACACATCACTTCTGCTTACATCTCATTGGCCAGAACTCGGTCACATGGCCACACCAAGCTGCAGAGGAGGCTGGGAAATATGGTACTTTAAAGAAATTTTGCTTGGCTATGTGTCAAGTTAAAAATTGAGGTTCTTGGGACTTCCCTGGTGGTCCAGTGGTTAAGACTCTGCGCTCCCAATGCAGAGTGCCCAGGTTTGATCCCTGGTCAGGGAACTAGATCCCGCCTGCCGCAACTAAGATCCGGCGCAGCCAAATAAATAAATATTTTTAAAAATTGATGTTCTTAAGTTTCCATCAACAGATGAATGGATAAAGAAGATGTGCTCTCTCTCTCTCTCTCTCTCTCTCTCTCTCTCTCTATATATATATATATATATGATGGAATATTACTCAGTCATAAAAAAGAATGAAATATTGTCATTTGTAACAACATGGATGGACCTAGAGATTATCACACTAAGTGAAGTCAGTCAGACAAAGACAATTATATATTACTTATATGTGTAATCTAAAAAATAATACAAATGAACTTATTTACAAAATAGAAACAGATTCACAGACATAGAAAACAAACTTATGGTTACTAAAGGGGGAAGCAGGGGAAGGGATAAATTAGGAGTACGGGACTAACAGATACACGCTACTATCTATAAAATAGATAAACAGCAAGGACCTACTGTGTAGCCCAGGGAACTATATTCAATATCTTGTAATAACCTATAATGGAAAAGAATCTGAAAAAGTATATATAGATCTACCTACATCTATCTATATATCTGGATCACTTTGCTGTGCACCTGAAACCAGCACAATATTGTAAATCAACTCTACTTCAATTTAAAAAATTGAGATTCTGTCACTAAAGAGTTGAGAGACTCACTTAGCAGTCTCTGGCACAATGTCCCACAGAAATAGTATTCCCAGAACGTAAGATGGAATAAAATGACTAAGTAAGGAGACTGATTCTTTTAAGCATTTTAAACAGCTTTATTGAAGATCGTTTGCATACCGTACCCCACACCTACTGCAAGTGCACAGTTTAACGATTTTTAGTAAATTTATACAGTGGTGCGACCTTTACCACAATCCAGTTTTAGAAAATTTCCACCTCCCCCAGGAGCTCCCTTCTTCCTGTCTGCAGTCACTCCCCACTCCCACTCCCAGGCCCAGGCAACCATTGATCTGCTTTCTTCTCTATAGTTTTGCCTTTTCTAGAAATTTCATCCTTACAGAACAGTGCAATATGCAGTCATTTGTGTCTGGCTTATTTCACTTAATGCAACATCTTTGTGGTTCATCCACGTTGTAGAATATATTATCTGTTTATTCCTTTTTATCACTGCGGAGTCCTCCACTGTATGGATAATGCTGTCTTTTACAATACTTATCCACTTGCCAACTAATGGACATTTGGATTGTTTCCACTTTGGGGCTATTATGAATAACGGTGCTATGAACATTTACATGCAAGTCTTTGTGTGGACATATGTTTTCATTTATCTTGGGTGGATACCTAAGGAGATTGATGCTTACAATCGAACACATACGTTGAAAGGACATTCACTGATTACCTGCAACTGGCAAGCACTGTACTGGGTGCTGGGGATACAACGGTGAATAAAATGCAGCACAAACTCAGCCTTCCTGGAGCTTGCAATCTGTGAAGAAGACAGACGTTTAGTCAAATAATCGTGCAAACAAATGTAAAACATAACAGCAGTGGTAAGTGCCATAAAGGAAGGTCACTTGGTGCCATGAGAGCCTGTGCTGAAAGGATCTGCCTTGATCAAGGAGGTCAAGGAAAGCTGCCCATTAGCTGAGATCTGAAGTATACCAGGATGATCACCCCAATGAATTTTGTCCTTCAAAGTAGTATCTTATGAGGCCATACACTTATTTCCAATAATGCTGCCCTTGCAAACAATTCTGAGCCAATTTATAAGCATGTTGGTCCCAGACCTCTTTGTCCTCAGATAAAGTCCTCGTGTTTTAACCTCTCAGAATGTTTTGTTTTCTGATTAGACCGTGACGAATCCAACAAACCACATAAGAAAATCAACTGCATCCCTTTAGAGTCACTCTCACCAATTGCCAAAAATGGAATTCCCTGCTATATCATGGACCTTATCCTCCAAGAGCTGGTGGAGAGGGGTTCATGGCAGTTTGCAAAAATAAACTCACAGAGGGACTTCCCTGGTGGTCCAGAGGCTAAGACGCTGTGTTCCCAATGCAGCGGGCCTGGGTTCGATCCCTGCTCAGGGAACTAGATCCCACATGCCGCAACTAAAAGGTCATGCACGTGGCAATGAAGATCCCAGGTGCCATAACTAAGACCCGGTGCAGCCAAATAAATAAATGTATAAATACTTTTTTAAATAAAAATAAAAAATGAACTCACAGATATCATCTGTAACAGGAGGAGAGTGGGCAGTATCAGCTCTATTCTCCCTTACAGCTCGAAATCATGTGCCTGTGAATTTGCCACTGAGAAAATGCCAGTGACCCATGGTGTGTGGAGGGAACTCCCAAAAAAGAAATAAAAAAAATATGTATAGCCAGTGGCACTGCCCTGGCCTGCCAAAAGCACTTTCCCCAGGACAAAACTGGATAAGAATAGTTAAGCCCACAGGCTTTGGAGACAAAGAGATCTGGTTTCAATTCCAGCTCTACCGCTGGTGACCTTAGGAAAGTCACTTAACTTAGAGTTTTTTGATTTCGATAATAGGGTTGTTGTGTGGATTAAATTATTTGTACAAATTTAGCACATGGTAACTGCTGAACAAATTGTTAATTACATCCTTTCCTCTGGCCCCTATTTTCCCAAGTTCTGTGTAAACCTTCCCCCTTCTGTTGACTGGCTTTTTTTTTGTGGTACGCGGGCCTCTCACTATTGTGGCCTCTCCCGTCGCGGATCACAGGCTCCGGATGCGCAGGCCCAGCAGCCACGGCCCATGGGCCCAGCCTCTTCGCGGCATGTGGGATCTTCCTGGACCGGGGCACGAACCCGTGTCCCCTGCATCGGCAGGCGGACTCTCAACCACTACGCCACCAGGGAAGCCCCTGGCTTTTTTTTTGGAAACATATTAATTCCATTGATTCGACCCAAGTCCATCTCTGTCCTTCTTGCCTTTGGCCTGAGGGACCTTCTGTCTTTTCAAGTGACTTCTGCTGATATATGACCTCCATCCCTTGTGTATTAATTGGGCTGATTTAACTCTTAAAGTGCTGTAGGGCTCTCTCACCCATGTATGGCACAACTACTATTTTGATTTTTTTAAATGAGTTTATATGTATAAATGACTGTGCTCACTTTCGGTAACTATGATTTATGGAAAGTCACACCTCAAATGTTCTTGGACAGGATTTTTTGAAAACACTGGTCACCCTACCCTGAAATAGCTCCATAAATCCTTCATTCTCACTCAGAAGTGTACTTTCCTGCAGCCACAGACCATTTTAGCCATAAAAACTTGCTTAAGCTGAAGCTTTTTACCAAGTCTCAAGTTGCTGTGGAATTCTTTTCCTTATGTACACAATTCTGCCATCAACATTACTGACCAATTTAGACACATGACTATCTGCAAATTGACTACTAAAAAAAAAAAAGCAATGCTGTTTTCACTGTAGGAATAAAGCACTACAGTTTCTTTTTAATTAATTAATTAGTTTCCATGTTTTTGCCAGGGAAAAGTGTGGTAGCCATCCTCCAGGATGGCCCTCAATGGTCTCCACATGCTGGGATTCAAACTCTTATACTGTCCCCACCTATATGGGGTAAGACCAACTAGGAAGGGCTTGCAGTGTAAAACCTATTTGCCATCTCCAGACATTAACTTTGACAGTGACCACAATGATGTAGCCATTTCACCTGTAAAATGGGGATAATGCCGTCTAGGCAACTTATTAGGGTGCCGTCAGGGTCAAATGAGATGCAGCATGTAAAAGAGCTGTGGCATAAACCCAAGAATTATTATTGAGGATTTCAGGTGTAGTATTTTATACATGAGACATCAGAGTATAAACCCATTCTGTATAATTTGCATGTGTCTTAGTGATGACCATAGGCCATATTCATAAACCAGTGTCCTCACATGGTTGAAATGTCAGTGCCTCCAAAATCTTTTGACTCAGGGCTGTAGAATCTTCCAACTGCTAAGGTGTGACATCTTTCCAGACCAGACTACCGATCGGTCATAGAGAATTGCCAGGGCACTGTCCCTCTTCATGCATTTCCGAAATATTCTTTTGGATAACAGCACACTTTTCATTAAATTTTTCTTGAATGGTTTTGAAGAAGTGTAAACAACACCCTCAAAGGACTGGCCAGTGTTGAGCTCCATGAAGTACCAGCACTTCTGCCTTCTGCTTACCCAACAAGTGAATGGCATTTGCAGGAGAAGAGCTGGGCTACCAAGACTTGCTCAGACAATTTCATTCCAATTTAAACATGTGCCTGTGATGGATTCTTGACCTTAAAACTATACAGGAATCTAGCAGTCATTTACCCATGGTTCTCAGTGTTAGGTCTTGACATGGCCAGTTATGAAGTATATGGTAATTCGTCACTGATCATATATACAAAGGAACAAAGGAGCACAGTCTAAATGATTTACCTCTCCCGTTGCGGAGTACAGGCTCCAGACGTGCAGGCTCAGCGGCCATGGCTCACGGGCCCAGCCGCTCCGCGGCACGTGGGATCTTCCCGTACCGGGGCACGAACCCGCGTCCCCTGCATCGGCAGGCGGACCCTCAACCACTGTGCCACCAGGGAAGGGAAGCCCTAAATGGTTTACCTTTTAAAAAAATAAATAAATGGGAGCAGATATTCTTATAATAATGTCACTCCTATTCATTTGTATTCTGATGTGCTCTCCTGAGCAACAGAGCAGGGGGTGGCATTTAGCTGAGCACTGGCAATGTCACAAAGCCCATGGTGTACCGTCTATGGCTCAGCCTGTGGCGAGAGACCATTACCAGTTCTGACAACTATAAATCATGACGGTGTTGGGGAGGGAGTGGTGATTTTATAGTTATTGCCACTAGTAATGCTTTTGCTTCAGTAGTAGATGCTTTCTCAACTTATTACTAGTATTTGTTGGGCAAAAGTCTGGGAGAGGAACAAAACTTGTTAAAAATAAAGTTAGCCATATTTTATTAGTTTTTCCTTATATAATGGCAATTTTTGAGATTTTTTGTAATTTTCAAAATGGTTTTATGACCATCACACCATAAATATTTTCACTACTATTTGTCTTAATTCCCTGAGGGAAAAAATCAACCTAGATGGTGAGAAGTATAGTTTTCATCCAAACCTCCTCACTGGAAACGGAAATAAAAACAAAAATAAACAAATGGGACTTAATGAAACTTAAGTTTTTGCACAGCAAAGGAAAACATAAAGGAGACGAAAAGACAACCCTCAGAATGGGAGAAAATATTCGCAAATGAAGCAACTGACAAAGGATTAATCTCCAAAATTTACAAGCAGCTCATGCAGCTCAATATAAAAAAAAACCAAACAACCCAATCCAAAAACGGGCAGAAGACCTAAATCGATATTTCTCCAAAGATATACAGATTGCCAACAAACACATGAAAGGATGCTCAACATCACTAATCATTAGAGAAATGCAAATGAAAACCATAATGAAGTATCACCTCACACCAGTCAAAATTGCCATCATCAAAAAATCTACAAACAATAAATGCTGGAGAGGGTGTGGAGAAAAGGGAACCCTCTTGCACTGTTGGTGGGAATGTAAATTGATACAGCCACTATGCAGAACAGTATGGAGGTTCCTTAAAAAATGAAAAATAGAACTACCATATGACCCAGCAATCCCACTACTGGGCATGTACCCTGAGAAAACCATAATTCAAAAAGAGTCATGTACCACAATGTTCTTTGCATCACTATTTACAATAGCCAGGACACGGAAGAAACTTAAGTGTCCATCAACAGATGAATGGATAAAGAAGATGTGGCACATATATACAATGGAATATTACTCAGCTATAAAAAGAAACAAAATTGAGTTACTTGTAGTGAGATGGATGGACCTAGAGTCTGTCATATAGAGTGAAGTAAGTCAGAAAGAGAAAAACAAATACCGTATGTTAACACATATATATGGAATCTAAAAAAAAAAAGGTTCTGAAGAACCTAGGGGTAGGACAGGAATAAAGACACAGACGTAGAGAATGGACTTGAGGAAACAGGGAGGGGGAAAGGTAAGCTGGGACAAAGTGAGAGAGTGGCATGGACATATATACACTACCAAATGTAAAATAGGTAGCTAGTGGGAAGCAGCCGCATGGCACAGGGAGATCAGCTCCGTGCTTTGTGACCACCTATAGGGGTGGGATAGGGAGGATGGGAGGGAGACGTAAGAGGGAGGAGATATGGGGATATATGTATATGTATAGCTCATTCACTTTGTTATAAAGCAGAAACTAACACACCACTGTAAAGCAATTATACTCCAATAAAGATGTTAAAAAAAAACAACAAAAAACACAAACCTCCTCATTAGGGTCACAGGGGGTATAGCAGAGAAAACATTGAGACACAGCTCTGATCCAATACCTCCCCTGCACAAATACTCACATATTGCAAGTTCGCTTATTCTCCTTACTCCTGGGCATTAACAAGGGCAAGGGCAAATCAGGGTCACCACAGTCAGAGCTCTGTAAACGAAGTAAAATTCCTGGAAGACCCATTGACATCAAGCAAGTACAAAGTACCACAGGCAAAATGGAGTCAGGATTAGGAGCCAGGAGCTCCAAGTCATTTGGAGTTAGGATCAAAAAAATAGGTGGTTGAAAACAAATGGCAAAGATCCAGGTAGGATGATCTGTTTTGGTAAGTAGGTCCAAATGGTGATGTGTGTGTGTGTGTGTGTGTGTGTGTGTGTGTGTGTGTGTGTGTAGTATTGGAAGCATATTATTTAGTTAATTAAAAGAGACAAGGTAGATATGGGTAGCTCATGAATGATTAGATGGACGGTTGGATAGTTAAAATGATGCATGGAAAATAATGAAATATCTGTGAAGCGCAGGAAAGCAAAGCACAATAAAGTGAAGAAAAAATGATGCATGAATGATTGGTGGAGGAATGGATGATTGAATGGATAAATGGGAATAATGAAATTAGGATGGATGGCTAATATGACTGATGAATGGGTGGTGGGCAAGTGAATGATTAGTTGGATGAATGGATAAATAAGTGGACAATGGATGGATGAATAGATAGATAGATACATACATACATACATACATACGTACATGGGTACATAGGTACTAGATAAGTGAATGGATGACCAAACCGATGGATTGGTGGATGAACACAAAGATAGACTAATGAACAGATGGATGAATGAATGCATAAATGGACAGATGGTGTGGTAGAATAATGGCTCTCAAAGATGTCTTAATCCCTGAAATTTGTGAATATTTTAGTTTACATGGCAAAGGGGAATTAAGCTTACTAATCAACTGACCTTGAGATGGGGAGATAATCCTGGATTATCTGGGTTGGCCCAATGTAATCACAAGTACCCTTATAAGAGGAAGGCAGAAGGGACAGATTTAGAGATTTAAAGATGGTAGGCTGCTGGTTTTAAAGTTCAGGGAAGGAGACATGAGATCAGGAATGCAGGTGGGCTCTAGAAGCTGGAAAAGGCAAGGAAACAGATTCTCCCCTAGGACCTCCAGAAGTACTGCTGCTCCACCCACATTTTAATTTTAACCCCTTAAGACCCATTTTGGACTGCTGAACTCTAGAACTGTAAGATAATAAATCTGTGTTGTTTTAAGACACTAATATGTGGTAATTTGTCACAGAAGCAATAGAAATGGATGAATGCATCAATAAGTGGATGGAAAATGGATGAATACTTACTTGGATGATTAAATGGATGAATGATAAATGGATGAATACACTGATAGTTGGGTGGACGAATGGATGGACGGAGGGATGGGTGAATGCATACATGAATAAATTGTTGGTTGGTTGGAGGGGTGGGTAAAAGAAAACTTGTTTCTCCATTCATAACACTTCTGACACCAAATGTGTGGGGTTTTCCCTCGCATTAATCAATTCTGATACTAACTACCTGGAGTTAGCACAGACCCCCACAGGTTAAGGGCTCATCCCCACAAGACTGCTCCCCCCACTTTGAACACCAGTCACAAGTAGAGTGTTCCCAGGTTACTCACACTTCTATCCAACTCGGCTACACATCAGGGCTGCCCGTGACTCTCTCCTCAGGTTTGATAATTGGCTATAATGGATCACAGAACTCAGGGAAATGCTTTAGTTATGTTTACCAGTTTATTATAAAGAATATTGTAAAGGATACAAAGGAACAGGCAGATGAAGAGGTATATAGGGCAAGGTCTGGAAGGCTCCTAACCACAGGATTTTCTGTCCAGGTGGAGTCTGGGGTGTTCTACCCTCCCACTATCTGGATACATTCACCAACCTGGAACATCTCTGAACCCCATAGCTGGAATTTTTATGGAAATTTCATCACTGTAGGTGTGATTAACTCAATCTCCAGTCCCTCCCCCCTCCCCAGAGGATGAAGGGGTGGGGCTGAAAGTTCAAAACTTCTAATCATGGCTTGATCTTTCTGGTGACCAGCCCCATTCTGAAGCTATACAGGAGCCCACCAAGAGTTGCCTTATGAGAACAAAACATTTTTCTATCCCCCAGGAAATTCCAAGGGATTTAGGAACTCTGTGTCAGGAACCAGGGGTAGAGACCAAACATATTTATTACGTCACAGAGGGGTAAATGAATACATGGATACATCAATGGATAAATGAATTGATGGACACATGGATAAACGAATGGATGAATAGGTAGGTGGGTGGACAGATAATGGATATATAAACAAATGGTGAGATAGAATGTGAGTTGGTGTATAGATGCATGGATAGATGGATGGTTGTCTGGTGAAGGGGTAGATGACACATGGATTGATGATTGGTATGATGGATGATTAAATGGATATATGAATGGGTAATGAATGAATAGATAAATGAATAGACACTTGGTTGGAGACCTGATTGGATGGATAGGTACTTGCATGTATGTATGTATGTATGAATAAATAAAAATCATCTTATGCTTAAAGACAAAAGCACTATCTTTGACCTGAAATGTGGACTTTTTGTCCATTAGGGAAGTTTCCAGTTAGGAAAGGAGAAATCCAGATGGACTGTAAAATGTGTACAAAGTCCTGAACTTGCACTAAGCCTCCATCCTCCAGAATGAACAATTTAAAACAAAAGACTTAGGGAGAGCGGGAGGGAGGGAGACGCAAGAGGGAAGAGATATGGGGATATATGTATATGTATAACTGATTCACTTTGTTATAAAGCAGAAACTAACACACCATTGTAAAGCAATTATACTCCAATAAAGATGTTAAAAAAAAAAAGAAAGAGAAAAAAAAATAAAGCAAAAGACTTTTGCACTTGATGGTTTCTCCATTTGGAATGTAATATTCTTCCTTCAAATAATTAACTTCTACTCATTCCCCGCATCACAGCACAAGCATTGCTGTCTCAAGGATGCCTTATTTATTATGCTCTTACAGTATTGCAAAGCCTTCCTTTGGAGCACTTTTAAAATTTCAATTTTACATTTATTTGTATGATCATGTGATTAGTATCTGTCTCCTCCACTAAACTGTAGTTGCAAAGGGCAAGGATCAAAGTATTGAGGCATGCCATTTAATCCCCATCTCTTAAGTCATGCCTGGCACATAGAAAAATAAATGTGGGGTTTTTTGGTAAGTACCTTTTCGAATGGATTGAAACCTTCCTGTGGCATTCCTACTCATATCATCAGAAAAGATCTTGATGGGTTGCTGGAGCATTATTGATAACATGGTGGCTAAGTCTGGCTTTCCTGATGGAAGATTTTGACCAAGATTCTAACCCTCCAAAAGGGAGGAGCCATGCACTGAGTTCAAGCCTTCTTCTGTGCTAGAGAGGACCAGGGCCCTTGTCTCTGCACCAGGCCAACCATGTCTTTACCTTAACTCAGGTCCTCCTCACTCAGCTGTCCTGGAAACAACAGCCTCTCTGACTTGCTGAGGCCCTCTAGCCATCTTCCATCCTGACCCCCATCAGCACCAGCTCCAGCCACCTGCCCCTGCCCTGCTCCAAGCCGGCAGATTCAGAGGCCACACCTCTTCCTAGTGACTAGTAGAACCTCTCCGGTCACTCTGATCATCCTTCTTTTCTTCATCTCCGGTTAGTTTCATTTTGACCTTTTCAGGTCTCTGCTAGGCTTCAGTTTGAATTTTGTGATATTTTCTTCTTTCCTGTGTCCAGGGCACTGAGGGTCTAAGAGAACTGTACTCAAATCACCTCGGTATGAACTGGGCAATTTACTTAACCTTTCTGAGCCTGTTTCCTAATCCACGAAATGGATGCAATAAATCTATGTCCCAGGGTGGCTGCAGAGGTTAAACAAGATGATGTAAATGAAGTATCTAGCACAGTGACTGGCAACGGTAAGTGATAATCAATTATTAATTTTCCTGCTTTTCCCACGGTTTTTCTCTCTCGTTTCTTCCTGCGGCACACCGTACTCTCCTTTTCTATTTCCCAGTTTTCTGTCTACAGAACGTTTTCTAGCCTTCATAAAAATAGCACTTCATAAAACAAAATTGCAAAGTATTTTTATATTTTTCAAATAACTTAATTCAATTATAGACTGGTCAATGTTAGTTATTTGAGCATTACTAAAACCATCTGAAGCTGATAAATAAAGTTCTATATTCACATTCAGAAAATAAAGAGCTAAAGCAATACTTTGGAAAACGGTAAGGAAAAGACATATTCCTTGAGGCCTAAGATCTCATATGGAACATGTCAGCCTGTTGCTGCTTCTTCTGGCTCGGAGACAACGCACAAGGAACTCTTTATATTTTAAATTTCACTTCACACAGCAGCCACGAAGCCAGTGGAAGAATGGAAGCCCACATTTTCTGGGAAGAAGGATTTGGCAGGTGGTACCTGTGAGTTACCCACAAGGTGCCCACGTGTGTGATTTCGTGCTGGAGATCTGAAAATTCACAAGGAAATTAAGAAATTAGTGAGAAAGAGGTTATCAACTTATTTTTGGAATAGTGGAATAATTATGGTGAGGATCTCGAAGCTAAAGGGAGAATTCAAGGCAGGGTCATAATTAACTATTACCAACATAAGCACAGAGGAAAACAGATGGTTCAGGGTTCAAATACTGACAGCACCACTTTCTGACTTAGTAACTTTGGCCAAGTTACTTACTCCATTTCTCTGGGCCCCATTTTCTTCATCTGTAAATTAGAAACTAATATTGTTGACATCACAGAAATGTTGTGGTTATTAACTAGTGCATTAAACGTGCTAAAAACAGTGCCAGGCACCTAAAAAGTGCTTATTTAGGGGGTAAGTGTGATTATTAATTATTATTAGTTATGGGGTTTCTGGCACATTTTCCTTCACCACCTATTATTGAGAAAGGTACTTGCATAGCACTGGAAATGTTGGGGATTATCTCCAAGAAAAGGTGGTAAGACTGACCTGTCTCAGAAAGGTCTGGATGAATTAACTCAACTCAGACCCTGATTCTCAGACTTACAGCTCAGAAACCTGATTTTGTCAGTACTGAGAACAGCTTCATCTCTAGGGCAGACTCACAATTACCAAACTCTTTAGACCTATAAACCAGATCGTAGTCAATTAATTTTCAATGAGAAACACAGCTTTTGAGAGGACTAGCATAGTCAGGTCTGTGTGATCAGAGCATTTTCTCCCTGGGCTCACACCTATGTGGGAAGCCAAGTCTTCATAAGAAGACTTCATTGTGGGCTTCCCTGGTGGCGCAGTGGTTGAGAGTCTGCCTGCCAACGCAGGGGACACGGGTTCGTGCTCCGGTCCAGCAGGATCCCATATGCCACGGAGCGGCTGGGCCCATGAACAATGGCCGTTGAGCCTGCACGTCCGGAACCTGTGCTCCGCAACGGGAGAGGCCACAACAGTGAGAGGCCCACATACCGCAAAAAAAAAAAAAGAAGACTTCATCGTAAGAAACTTAGAGTCAGAGACTAGGAGTGAGACTAGGAAGATCTATATAAAGTAGTCTCAGTCCATGCTACCCCAAGCCAGCAATCTCATGTTAGGGATAGCCTTTCCTCTGCTGTGTATTGTGAAACTTTATCCTTTTTGCCAAGCCAAAAAGGAAAACATTCACTGGTGATTTGGACTGCATAAAAAAATTCAAACTTCTGTACATCCAAAATACCAGAAATGAAGGCAAAAGACAAATGATAAACTGGAAAAATATTTGTAACACATATGGCCATCAAAAGGTTAAAATCTAATCTATATAAAGAGCTCTTATGAACCAATAAGAAAAGAGCAACACTCCATCACAAAAACTGGCAAAAGATACAAATAGGTAGTTCACAGAAAAAGAGTACTAATGCTTTATAAATTGTGAAAGGGATCACACTGTGCTTATGACTAAATGCTTTATAAACTTTGTCAAGCTGTTATTTTATTATTGCTATAACTTACCTTTTTGTTAATGAAATATATATATCAATATATATGGCTGTATATTTGTATGTATCTGGTATTATATTTATATATGATTAATAGCCATTAAAATGTATTCTTCTACTAATTACTTCTATCTTTGCCTATTTTTCTTTTGAGGTATTAGTTCTCTTATTGATTTAAAAAGCTATGTACCCAGCTATTACCCTTTATACACATTGAATAAAGTCATGGGGGAGAAGAAGAAGAGAATCCCCTTTAACCAAATATCCACTGTGTGCCAGATTCTTTCACATAAATTATCTCATTTATCCTCAAAACAACCCTAGGAAACAGGTGCTCTAATCTCCATTTCACAGCTGAGGACCCCGTGGCTCAGAGACTGGGTACTTGCTCAAGGACACACAGCTAGCAAGGACTATCTGAACTCTGAAGTGAAAGCTGTGCTCTTCTCTCTCAGTCATGCAAGTGCCCTCCCAGAAGGCTCCCAGCTCTCCTGACCATCACGTAATCTCTACCCTGCTATAACATCTGGGAACCCAGATGCAGGGTCAGCCCCAGCTCATTCTTGAACCAATACCAACCGGGGAGAAGTAATGGGTAGTCTAACATTAATCATACTGTCCTTGTTCCAGCACCTTGTGAGTTTGGGGTTGAGTCCTGGACACCTGAGTACCCACTGAGTTGCAATTTCCCCTCCTCACCCTGAGGCCAGGCCAAGTCAGATGCCTACACTTAAAAGAAAAAAGGAACTCATACTAAAGAGGAGTAAGCTATCACTCATCTTCTCTCCTTAAGAGGAAGAGTTGTAATTTGATCAGGTCAGATGCAAGGGCAAGGGGGTCAGGACCACTAAAGTCATAACCAGGAGTACAGCCCTTTCTTCTGCCTCCCATCCACATCTGCTACATTTGCTGCTACATTTTCATATGCACCCAGTGCATCAGTTCCATCTGATTACCTGCAGTGCCCCAAGCAGGTTTTGCTGAAACGTACCTCCATGCCAGTACACGGGCTTCTCTCTTCCACCCAGTACATGCTTTTACATCCTTCCATTACCAATTCGCCTCTACTGTGAAGGACCCTCAGTCCCTCCCCTCCACTATAAAAGACTCCCAGAGCCCCCCTCCATTAGGAAGGACCTCTAGACCCTCTTTCCGAAAAAGCAGAGGCAGAGCCTCATTCTCTATGCTCCGCAGCCCCTGTGCTGACTTCTGCCATAGCCTTAACCGAGTTTTACTGTGTCTGGGTTCGCCACCCAGCTCAAACAGGGATTTTCTCCAGGGCTTCAGTCACCTCAGCGCCTCCAGCGCCCAGCACAGAGTGATGAATGGATGACGGTCCTTCTGAGCCTAAGGTCTCTCCTCCCCACCCAGCGTGTGCCCAGACTCACGGGGCTGACTTCTGTTTTAGATCTCACTCTAATTTGTTTCTTTGAGTAATTTGCTTCCTTCCCCAACTTTCGTGAAGACTGGTTCCTGTCTCAATCTTGATATAAGGGCCTGATATACCTCTTGCTTTGTATCACCTGCCAGCTGGACTCCCACCACTAATTCTGGCTGCTTGCTGGGACCGTCCTAGAGCCTGGGCTTTAGTGTGAACCCTGCAACTTTTTAAATCCTTCCTGAGCCAGCAGAGTTTCCCCAGCTCCTGCCATACTCCTGGGGTAAATTCAGGACCAGGCCCTAACCCTTCTGGCCCTCTCCATGGTCTTATGGGCATGAGAAGAGGCCTCCTCATGACCATAAGACTCAAACTTTGGTTGCAACTTGATCCCCTACCATTCTGCCCCCCTCCTACACCACTTCAAGCATGTCAGAAGGCAAATCAGCTGAGTCACTCCTGAGCCCAGCAACATCACAAGCTAAACCAACAGAGCAAAAGGAAATTAGCTCATTGCACAGAGAGGCACTTAGACCAGGCAGGCAGTCCCAAAGCCCCAGGCAGGCCAGGAAAAGGACCACCTAGATTGTCACTGTGTTGTCCTCTCAGCTGTTGCCACTCCATGGAGAGACTTGCTCTCAGGACTTAGCCTGCAGACCCTGAGCAGTCTCTGGCACAGGGAAAGAACCACGGGACCCTACTCAGCTGTCTCCAGGACCCTCATTTTTACACACCTCTTCAAGATGAGCTGCTGGACCAGGGGATGGAGGGGGTGATGTATCCTAAACTCTAGGGGAAGGATCTTTGAGGATCATTGCCAAGTTGGTCTTTAGATACTGATATCCACTCTGGACCAGGCCCAAAGATTAATAAGTCATCATTTCTGCCCTGGAGGTTCATGGTGCAGCAGGTGAAGATGTTCAAGCACTCCAGGCTGGGCTCTCGTAGAGAAAAGGAAATACAAGTTGAGACAGAAGTCCAAACAAAGCCCCCTTGTGTGGAGTGTGGTTGAAAGGAGAGAGCACTGGCTAGAGGGTGGGGAGAGCTGATTTCATTTTAAGAAGTACGTATTGAGAAGTTCAGATGGTTGTGATATAGAGGGAGCAAAGAGAGATGAAGCTGGAGAGGTAAGGTATAGGAGAGGACTTCCTTTTGAAGACCAGATCTCTACGGCAGAATGTTCACTGTGCTCAGGAGAAGGAACAGACCTGGAAGTGAAGATGACAGGCTTAGGTTGGTACACGTTGAGTCTGAAATGCTGGATTGGAATGGAATCCATTTGCTCTGTGTGTTTGACACTTCTTTAGCCTTTCTGAGCAAAGTGGCCATAAACCATAGGCCTTGTGCAGGACTCTCTGGATGAGCAGTGATCACAGACTAATCACACTATCTTTTGGGAAGTCTGGATCTATAGGATCAACTTACATAGCAGAGTGGCCTGCAGAAGCAGTGAGGCAGGAAAGTCACCGGGCAGAAGAGGCTGTGGGGTTGACAGAAGGAGCCTGGCGAGAAGCTATGACCCAGTGAGAGCAAATAGTTGGTAGGGGTAAGAGAAATCAATACACCCACCAGAGGGAGAAGCCAGGAGATGGAAGTAGAGATAGAAAGGCGATAAATCATGAGCATGGTGAAGTAACAAAGGCAGGGAGCAATGGTGCCCATTTATCAGGGAACAACGGAATGTCTGGAAAAACAACAAACATTTTCTATTCATCCACGACTACTGGACTCCAGGGAGAGGTCCATCTTCTTTCTCCCTGGCTTTGCCTCCAAGCAGGAGGCATGCCAATATGCATGGGCCACAGGCCAGGATACTAACTGGGCCACAGGGCCAAGGGTGAATCTCCCTCCTTTACAATTAGCTCTTTTTTGAAATACAACCTCTGGTCCTCCCATGTGGCTGAGAAGATAAATGGCCTGGATTTGTTCCCATTTAAGATCTGTGTTTCCAACCCATCAATGGAAGCCTGAGGTGGGTGGGTAAGTCAAGACCTGCTGTGGAACTATCCTGCTCAAGGATGAATATATCATCCTTGGGGTTGACATTTCGTGCCGTTGGAGTGTGGACTGGGGATCGGCCCCATGGTGGGGATAAGACAGAAAGGATACTGTACCATTCAGGTTGTCTGGTTTCCAACAATAGAAACCACATCCAGTCGATGGAAGAAATTTTCACATGCTGAGGTATGGGGAAGTCGTTCTGGTTCATACACGATTTGGCTTGAACTTTACGCTAACTAGAACAGCCTGTCCTATGTCCTGTCAGATATGCATTTTACATCTGCTTTAAGCATTGAAGAATGCATTTAAAAATAAAAATGGAGTGGCTCTGGTTCAGGCATCCAAAATGGAGCTGGGTGGCCATTGTGGATGTGGTCTCAGACACGTTTCCTGCATCACTGAGAACTTGAGTTTTCTGAACTGTATCAAACTCAAGGACACCACCAGCCATTCTCAAAACAATGTCTACTAGCAGCTGCCAGCTCCAACTTCTGGTCTCAAAGTCTCCCCCTTGTAACTGTGTGACCATTTTGACTCCCAACCAATCCTTGCTTAATAAGCATCCTTACTTCTTGCCAGCTCCAGTCCTAATTCTTGACAAACAACTGTATGTAATTTTTCAACTTTTGCCTATACTGTATGAGCCACTTCCATTCTGGAGTCTGGAGGAACACAATTCAAGCAATTCTTGAATCTGTGTCTCCCGGGCTATAGTCTTCAGTTTGGCTCAAACAAAACTTTTCCATTCCTACTTGTTTATTATTTCTGTTGACATAGTGGTCCTAAATAGAGACAGTGACTCATTGGAAGAATATCAAGTAGCTCGTAGAACTGACAAAAGGGCTGGAAAACTGGCCTCAGAAAAGCCATCTAAGATTCTATTGCAGGTACAGTCCAGTTAGGTCATTCCCGCCAGTGCTGCTGCCACTAGACAAACACCTCCAACGTGCTGGGCTCTGGCCTCCTCCAAATAGAATGGGTACTCAGGTGCTCAAATGGTGAATGTCCTTTTCTGAGGTCAGTTAGGTCTCCCTCCAGCCCAGGTCAAAAAAATCCACATTGTTCAATCCAGTGCAAGAGGCCAGAACCTCAGAAAAATGCACACAAAAGTGTGCATTTATCTCGCCTTGTTCTCTAGGCACATATTTCTTTCAAAGACTCGGGGAGAAGGAATGAGCAGAAGTGGTTGGGACAGGATGGGTTTCAGGTCTCAGAGAATCCTGCACCTCCTCCAAATTCCATTATCCCCAACATGACTTAACACAGTTGGCAATCCTGGCCAAGAGAGCTCTAAGCCGAGACCTGAAGGGTGAGTAGCAATTAGCAAGGCAAAGTGATGAGGGGAGGGATCTTCCAAGATATGCAAAGGCTTGGTGCATTTAAGCCACTGAAATTGAGGGACTTCCCTGGTGGTGCGGTGTTAAGAATCCGCCTGCCAATGTAGGGGACACGGGTTTGAACCCTGGCCTGGGAAGATCCCACATGCCGTGGAGCAACTAAGCCCATGAGCCACAACTGCTGAGCCTGCGTGCCACAACTACTGAAGCCCACACGCCTGGAGCCCGTGCTCCACAACAAGAGAAGCCACGGCATTGAGAAGCCTGTGCACTGCAATGAAGAGTAGTAGGTCCCGCTCGCCACAACTTGAGAAAGCCTGCGCGCAGCAACGAAGACCCAACGCAGCCAAAAATAAATAAATAAGTAAATAAATTTATAGGTCACTGAAATTGTTTCCATATGATTGGGAAGATAAGCAAAAGGGATAGTGGGATGAGATGAGCTAGAGAGGAAGAATATAGTAGAGAGTTTGGATTTTATGCTGATGGCAATGGGATGCCATTGATATAAGCTGGGGACAGACATGATGATATCTGTGCTTTAGGAAAGACAACTGACTCCTGTAAGGATGTTAGTTCCACGAGGACAAGGACTTTGTTTTGCTTTCCACTGTATCACGAGCACCTAACACACAGCAGGAACTCGATTCATTTCACAACTGTGAAATGAATGAATGAATAAATGACCACTCTATGAAAAAGGTAGCCAGATCATCAGTTAAAAGGTGACACGGAGTCCAAATATTAAATAACAGGTGTTCTGAACTACAGTGATGGAGAGAAGTGGCCAGATTCATGCCATGTTTGGGAGACAGAATAAATTAGATGTTGGTAGGGGTGTAATGATGCTGGTAGGGGGAATAAGGTAGCCAGGATGATACCCTGATTTCTAACTTAGATAAAGGAATGGCCAGGGTACCATTACCTAAGATATGAAAGACTGGGGTAGAGATGAACAAATTCATGTGTCAGAACATTGTTTTAGGTGTCTATGAGACAGCCAGGTGGCAACTTCCCTTGGGAAGTTTATTACAAGAGAGGTCCCTGGGAAAGCACACCTACACCCAGATAGACTACAGGTGGAGATGTAGCAGTTCGTTTGGAGAGCAATGCTAGGGTTTGTGGCAGCTGGGACACATGAACCCAGGATACTGAGACCCTGGGAAGTTCCACAGCCCAGACTCCAGTGCTGTCTCTGCCCTTGACTCCGCCATTAAAGATTTATGTAATAAATGTTTAAATAAACATCGAGGGCTTATTCTGTGCCGGGTCCTGATGTCTTCTCTTCCCTCTCTTGTTCCCAGGCTCACCATTCTGTTACAGCTGCAGGAAGACAGCCAGCCCTGATTTTTTTGGGAGACTGAGCCTAAACACTGCACCAGAACCTCTTTCTCAGAATTATGTAAGCTAGGACAGAATGCTGGAGCCTCGATTTAATACAACACAGACTGATAAAATTGAGTGCTCAAATCACATACTTGCATTACTTTTAGAGTTAAAATTGCAAAATGAAACTAAAACAAATCGTCTAACAAAATGTTTGTTTATACACGTTTTAACGACTCCTTATGTAAGAAAGAGAACCCTGTTTTGTCACTGTGTGGTCACATCACTCCCATTTCTCTGCGCTCTCTTGTGAGGCCAGCCTGTCTTGTAGTTGGCAGCTGGGAAATAAGCCAGGAGAAGGCAGGAGGGTAGGGGAGGAATTGAGTAATTTGCGTTACTAAGTTGCCAAATAGTAACTGCCCTGTTGTTTGGCTTCTGCAGGGTCTGGAGGTGTGGGGATACTGGGGCACTACTTCTGCTTCCAAAACTGCTCTTGGTCATGGTGGTGGGGATTACTGCATCCCTTCACTCTACAAAAGTATGAGTCAAAGAGAACAGTAAAGACAGGAACAGGTTTGTCAATTATGTTGAGACCATGGTCAAGAGACAGCTGTTGCCAGTAGAGAACACTTTTCTATTTTGCGTGGTGTGATAATGTCTGTACTTAAGAAGGAATGAAAATAATGCATGCATTTTGAACCTTGACATACACTTATTAAGTGCTATTTAAATGCTAAATTCATTTAGTTTGAAAATGAAATCATACTCACAAAAGTCACTGAAATAACGAAGCATGTGCTGTACAAGGTCTTTCTGCTCTCGGATCCCTTCCTTGTCTTCTCCCTGCTTTGCTCTGTCACAGCAGGGCTGACCCCGTAGCCTTCTTTCCCAGCCTCCTCTGTCAGTTGGGTGACAGTTGGGTTGAGCATGGGAGGCACCGGTAGAAGACTGGAGAGCAGGAGGAAAGGAGAACCCAGGGTGTTTATCCCCAGCTCTACCACAGGCGGCAGTGGTTGTGCCTTCTCTGTCCCCCCAGCCTAGGTGTGGTAGTGGCTTCCCGTCATTGTTAAGCTCTGAGTTGCTTTGCAGTCCTCCGTTTGGCTTATCAGTTCTTCCATCATTTACGTAACCAATTCTTTCCCTTGAATTCTCTCTCCTTTAAATATTCAGAGTGGTTCTGTTTTCCTGGTTGAGCCCTGTCTGATATGGGTAATATCGACGGAGAGGGATCACGGATGGGAGCTTTTTGTTTTTTAAACTGAGGATGGCCACTTTCTGGAAGAAGGTAACAAAGAATCAGAAGCTGTAGTTTGCCTGGGAGTTGTGGGCATGTGGCAGGGGGATAAGCCTGAACTTTCCTGCCCCTGCAATGAACCCAGGCGACAGAGCGTGGTGGAGAAAGGGCTATCCCTATGGAATCGGGTAGGGCTCTTAGTGGCAAGCAACAGATACAGACTTGGGCTAACTTAAGGTTAAAAAGGATTTATTGGAAGACTATAGGAAAAGTCACAGAATTGTCAAGAAAGCAGAACAGTCAGCTTTCGGAAAGATCGGGAACAAGGGTAGCTCCAGAATCTAGGGAGCAGGAATTAGCAGCCTCTTTAGGAAGCTTGGCTGGAGCAGCTCTACTACACAGGAATCACTTTCGTCCTTGGATCGTTCTGCTCCAGATTCAAAATCCAGGGAGGAAGGGAGAGGGTCCAATTAGCATGAATTGAGTGCCTATGATGGTCCAGGGAGAGGAGTACCCCAAGGCCAAGTGCAATGTAGGCAAGGAGTTTCCCTCCAAAGAGAGCAGGTGGAGAGCTGTGTTGTTTGCACCGTGGGCCCACAGTAAAAATAAAGAGTATGGCAGGAAGAAGTGGCCCCAGAAGGAAAGAGGAGTGTTCGCTTCTCTAGCCAAGAAACTGAGCAAGAACCAAAGTGAAGGCCAATCTGAGGGTGACATGGCTGTAGCTGGAGATGCTGGCTGGGGATCAGATGATCCATAAGGACTTGCTTCCACCTTTGAGCCAAAGACAGCTGCCTGCTTCCATGTAACTTGGGGCCTGATAGGGGAATCCTCAAACCAATCAATTATGGGGGTGGATGAGATTGGGGGGGATGGGGGATAGAGTCCCAGACCAGCCGCCAAAGCACAGGGCAGGAATAAGTCTTACTTACTTTGTATCTCCAATATATTAGTACAGCTCTTGTTTGTACTCAGAGCTCATTAGGACAGAGTTATTTAGCACATTGTATCATTGCTCCTGGAAGCCAAGCTCCAAAAAAGCACTCAAGGGCTCTGGTTAATAGAAGGATCATATTTTCACTCTTTAAGGTGGAATTGGTCGGTGAAGGCAGAGGCTCATGAAAGAGACTGGAAGAGATTTACAGGGATCAAGAGGGTAGCAGGGTTGCCAGCCTAGTCTAAGCTGTGTCCATGTGTCGGGTGTAGAAGTGTCTGGTTATATCTCCATAGAAATAATGGGCTTGTCAACCAGATGTCTATTGGCATGAGGCTATAAGGGGCTTCATGGGAGAAAAATCACCCTAAACAAAGAGGGAACCAGAGAACAAGATGACCTAGTGAGTAAGGCCTTCATCCTGGGCAATTCTGAGTTCAGAGAGGGGGCTCCCACTTAGATTTGTGTCCAATGGACATCATACCTGAATCTTAAGGTGGAGTGGACAGAGAGAGAGACTGAGCTCGAAGAACTGAAAACAGACTGTAATATGAATTACAAATAATCTGAATAATCTGTTCTGAGATTCTCCCCTGGAAGTGGAAGTTTTATGTTTGAAGCTGGGGGCAAGAGCCATCAAAATACAGGTTATTGGTTGAAGAACATTCCAAACAGGGCACGGTGACAATGATAACATGAATAGCTGCATCTTCCAGGACTAGCTCAGTTGCTATCTTTTAAAAAATGTCTAGTCATCTTCAGCTTGGTAGTGCATCTGCAGTGGAAAAACCTTGCCTGGTACATGCATTTATGATAAAGAAGCCTTGTTTCTTAAAGGCTGAGTGCAGGGCTCAGCCTGGGGGCTTGGGGTGAGGGGGTACCCTCCCTCCCTCCCTCTCTCCCTCACCCCTTCTTTTTCCTCCCTCCCTCCCTCTATAGCTCCTTCTCTCCCTCTCTCCAGGCTTATCTCCCTCCCTCTGTCTCTATCTTTCTCTTTCTTTCCCTCTTCAGTCTTTTCCTCAACAATTTCAAGACCCTGCAGCAGTTACTTTCACAAAACCTGGTGGCTTATGCCTTCCAAGAGGGGAAGTTTGCAAATTGCAACAGAGTGTTGTTTTGTTTTGTTTTTCTTTGTTTTAAAGCTGAGCAGCACGATCACAGAACCTGCCGGTTTGCTGCCTACTCAGCAGGACAAACAGAGCAGAGCTTGGAAGATGAAAGCCAAGCCTACCAAAGGAAAGGAAACATGAAGGAAGCTCATGGAAAGGGGGAGGAGACTTTGCTTAAGCCGGTGGAATGGGAGAGGGACACTGCCCCAGGCATGTGCTGTTTCCCTCATCCAGATGGTGTCATTTGCCCTGCAAAACAAGTAAGAGACAACATGATTTGGATGCTTGGAAATAAATGTGTGAGTAAGTCATTTGGGAAATGGCGCCCACAGCCATTGTACTTAAACAGAAGAGATTCAACCATATTTGAAAACAACTGCCCTGCATTGCTAGCCTCCAGTTCATTTGAATACTCTGTGTACATTGTATGTTTACCAGCCATATTTGCACAACGAGAACTTCCACCTGCTTGTTGTTTACTTAGGGCACATACTGTATTTACATGGTATAGACCAGAGTGGGAAAACTAGTCATACCAGTTTGGGACTGGAAAGAGTGGAAGCTCACATGATATGTTCATCTTGGTTTCCCCAGACTCATTCCCCCGGCCACAGGTGTTAGCACATGGTAAACACTCCATCTTCATCATCATCATCACCATCATCACCATCATCACCATCCTCTCATCTCATCTCATCATCTCAGGTGGAATGGTTTACTATGTGCTAGGCACTATTCTTAGAGCTCACAACGTTCAAGGGAAGCATATACTGTTACCAACCAGGGTTCTCGGCCTTCCCGAATCAATAGAAATGGACTAGAGGACAGATAAGAAATTCAGGCAAGGCTTTACTGGGGCTCTGGTGACTGCAGGAGGGAGTGAAAACAAGTAACAGGTTCCCTTGCGCACTCTCTGAGTAGGGGGCAAGCTGGTTCGTTATATGGGGTGAGGGTGGGGGGTGTGTCCAGGGGTCGGGCTGAAGGGCTGGCTTATGTGTTTTGCTCACCCCTTTGGTGGTGTTGAGTGCAGGAAGCATGCACAGTACCCTGCTTTTGCTCCCGACACCATTTTTGCTCTCTGCTCTTCAGAAGTGGCTGTTGGGTTTTTTTGGTCTTTTTGTATCTTTTTGTCCATAATTTGCCCCAAATGCAGCATGCACACAGTTATTTTTAGTCCCTTATAGTTTCTTTGTATTTTGTAGCTCAAGAAGACATTTGTCCAGGTGCAAGCATGGCAGCACTGCAGCAAAGGGTCCCAGGTCCAAGGCCTGTCTCAGTACCACTATTATCTCCATTATACAGATGAGAGAACTGAGGCAGAGTTTCTGAAACTTGCCTATGGTTAAGTAGCCAGTACATGCTACAGCCAGGATGCTAAAGCCAGCATTCAAATCCAGGCAGTCTGGGGCTTCCCTGGTGGCGCAGTGGTTGGGAGTCCGCCTGCCGATGTGGGGGATGCGGGTTCGTGCCCCGGTCCGGGAGGATCCCGCAGGCCGTGGAGCGGCTGGGTCCGTGAGCCATGGCCACTGGGCCTGCGCGTCCGGAGCCTGTGCTCCGCGGCGGGAGAGGCCGCAGCAGTGAGAGGCCCGCGTACCGCAAAAAAAAAGAGAAAGAAAACAAAAACAAAACAAACAAATCCAGGCAGTCTGGACGCATGTGTTTAGTGCTGGTTGTTATTCAAGACTTTCTATTCAAGATGGCAAATTGAACAAGTGTAACTGATTACTAACCTTCTTCCCCCAAATCCTATTAAATAATCCTACTAAAGTAATAACAGTGCAGGAGCTTTTTAAAGGTTTAAATCTACAAAGGTGAAGAGGATGGGAGAGGGGATAATGTCCCCAAGCAGGAATAAAATTTTAGAAGCTGGAGAGCAGATGAACGAATGCGGGCTGACTTAGGAGACCCAAAAAGCTATCTTAAACTGGCTGTGGGAAAAGCCAAGAATCAGAGACCTGTTTTCACAACAGAATCCCCCTCCCTCCAAAAAAAAAAGCTCGGTGATTGGTAGCACCGCCAATCATGGGGCTAGATGGGGCTAGAACAGGAAGATTGGTTTAAAGTCTAAAATGTGGACCCCCAGTTCTCCTCCACAGCCCCAGCAGATTATTCAGAGAAGGTAAAATTGGGCTTCTATATTTGGGGGTGCCAGTTACAACTGAGGCCAGGGGTGTCCCCTGCTGAAAACAATGTTTTCAGACTGAATGTTGAAACTCCCACTCATTTCTTCTTTCAAAGCTGCTAGGATGCCAGGATCATACCCTCTAGGCAGGATTGTGGCCAACCCTCCTCTCTGAGGAATCTGCCCAGCCTAAGAAGGGTCTAACAAATGGATCCTGGGGGTCACCTCACAGTGAAGTTCTCAAACCACACACCCAAGCCAAGTGCAAAGAGCTTCTGATTCGTTTTCTCGTGCTTTCCTCTTATGTATTATCAGGTAACCTAGACTTCTAAACCTAAATCTAATCTAATCATCCAAACAACCACTAAACATCCCCAAACATTTGAGAAAAGCTCCAGTGTGAAAGACAGAGATCCAAACTAACAGGTGCAATTTGAAGGAATTCAAGATGATAGGACAGGAGATAAGATTAGACACTGCACCCATGAAAGAAGAACAGGGTGTTATAAAAAGGGGATGCATCACATCAAGAAAGAAGTCTTGGAAATAAAAGCAGCTATAATGGAAAGGATGGAATCATTTTCCTTGGATGTTTAGTGGATGTTGCTGCATGGTCTTCCGTCTTCTACTTGCGAAGTCTGATGCCATTATGATTTTGATATTTTCTATGAAAATCGTTTGAACTCCTTAGAAGCTTTTGGGATCTTCTGTCACCAGTGATCTGATATTCCTCAAAGGTGTGATTTGGGGGTAGAAATATTTTCAGTGTCGGTTTTGGCTATTCTTTAGAAGCTTTGTATCTGAAAACTCACATTTTCTGGGATATTTCAAGTATTTTCAATATTTTTCTACTACTTATTGGATAATTTCCTTCCATCTGTTCTCTCTGTTCTTTATTTTTAGAACTTCTATTACTCAATTGTTGTACCTCCTCATTGGTGCCCAAATTCTCTCATATTTCCTTTCTTATTGCCCATCTCTTTATCATTTTGTCTTTCAGAGAGATCTCCTCATTTCCACCTCATTTCTGGGCCAGTCCCATCTAGGGAACCCCAGGAAGTCTGGATTGGAGAATCCAGGGAGGCAAGCCCGCCAGGGAGACTGTGACATCCTCTGATGTGGCATCCATCTTCCTATAGTGTTTGAGCTGTAGGTGTATGGGATGGTATTGGGAGCAAACCCCTGTCTGGCTCTCTTGGTGCTGTAGTACTGAGACCTCGCTATGACCCTCTTGTCCACAGCCCCTCCTCAGCTTTCCCAGTCTCCAATCCAAATCATTTTCATTCTGCCCCTAGAGCGGAAGCTATAGATAGAAGTGGGGGAACTGGGAATGTAAGATTGTCTTCTGAGTCCTGGTATATTAAAACATCCCTTTAAAGCCACTCTTGCTACTGACCATCCCAAAGAACTGGATTCTATGAATACCCAAGGAATGACCAAGACTCCAGTTTAGGTACTCCCTTCAAAGAGCCAATGCCTGGGTAAAAGGCAGGGGTCAATCTGATAGTCTCCTATAGCAGTGTAGGGACTCACAACTCATCAGGAACATGGGACAGGAAGATTTTTGTTAGACCTCAGGTAACACACCGTTGCCTAGGCCTTGCTGCGTCCTGGGATGCCAGAGGACTTGTTTCCTTAGCAATGATAATCATGTGACAGGAACACACAGAGATCCAGAGATGTTGCTTAGCAACTAGGCTGCTCCTGCTGGGGCTCTAGGCCGGCAGCTTGGGCTGGGGAGCTTGGCTTTGAACTTGGAAACTCCCATCAGGGCTGGCAAAAGGGGGAAGACATAATTTTGGCACATCCAGTTTTGGCCCTGGGCTTTTGCAGGGATGGCTGTGGTACAAATGGGGAAATGGAGGCAGAGGGGACTGGCTTTCCCATAGTAATGGGATGTGGGAAGTAGTGGCAGATGTGGGAAGGGCAGGGCTAGACAGGAGAAGTGACTGTTGGGCTGATGTGGGGAGCAGTTCTCTGTCTGACTCACCCTGGAGAAAACTCTGACATCTCAGAGGATGGGTCTCCAGAACCCTGAGGACGGATGTGTCTGGCTCAGGACTCAACTCCACAGGGCTTTTCAGGAAGTCTAATCAAGCCAGAGCATTTGGGCCCTCAGTATCAGTCCAAGGAGAATTTCCCTCTGCAAGAAATCCGAGCTCTTCACAATGGGCAGATATTGGTGGTGGTCAGGAGGTACAAGCAACCAGCCTCAGGAACCTGGCTCTTCAAGCACAGGGCCACAGGGAGCTGTCCATGGTTTGGGTGTCCTCCCCACCTGCTCTCCCTCTGACCTCTGCCAGGGCACAGTTGCCTGGAGGGAGGCTGTGGAGTTAAACTGCTCGGATTTTGAATTCAGCTTCTTTTCCCAAGGGCAAGGGATTAAATTTTGTGTTTCTGTTTCTCTATCTATACACGGCAATGATAAGAATGACCACCTCCTGGATCATCGTTAGGATTAAGTGAATTAAAGCATGAAAAAGTGATTATCACACTTCTTGGCATATAGTATAAGTACTCAGCATACTCCCACCCCAACCCTCTGCTCCCAGCAACTGTCCCAAGAGACAGATTCACCAGGTTTTCTCTCATCTCTCTTGATGCTCCCAAAGCCCCCTTCCCCTGAGGAGCTCGCTGAAGGTCTGAACATCCTTGATCAGGACTTTGTTTAGTGAGCCAATGCTTCTCCAAACCTTGTCGCCCCAAACACCCCCATTCTTTACGCTGGTGGTGCTAGAAAATTGCATGCGTAGCATGTTGCTTTAAGAGCTCATTATTAGAGAAATGCAATTCAAAACTATAAGGAGGGGGTTTCCCTGCTGGTCCAGTGGTTAAGACTCCACGCTTCCACTGCAGGGGGCACGGGTTCAATCCCTGGTCAGTGAACTAAGATCCCTCATGCCATGTGGCGTGGCCAAAAAATTAAACAAACAAACAAAAACACTACAATGAGGTACCACCTCACACCAGTCAAAATGGCCATCATCAAAAAATCTACAAACAATAAATGCTGGAGAAAGTGTGGAGAAAAGGGAACCCTCCTACACTGCTGGTGAGAATGTAAATTGTTTCAGCCACTATGGAAAAGAGTAGGAGGTTCCTCAAAAAACCAAAAATAGAGCTATCATATGATCCAACAATCCCACTCCTGGGCATATATCCGGACAAAACCACAATTCGAAAAGATACATGCACCTCAATGTTCACTGCAGCACTATTTACAATAGCCAAGACACGGAAGCAACCTAAATGTCCATTGACAGACGAATGGAAAAAGAAGATGTGGTATATATACACAATGGAATATTACTCAGCCATAAGAAGGAATGAAATAATGCCATTTGCAGCAACATGGATGGACATAGAGATTATCATACTAAGTGAAGTAAGCCAGACAAAGACAAATATCATGTAATATCACTTATATGTGGAATCTAAAAAAAAATGAACTTATATACAAAACAGAAATAGACCCACAGACATAGAAAACAAACTTATGGTTCCCAAAGGGGAAAGCATAAATTAGGAGTTTTCAATTAACATATACACACTACTATTTGTAAAATAGATAACCAACAAGGACCTACTGTATAGCACAGGGAACCATACTCAGTACTTTGTAATAATCTATAATGGAAAAGAATCTGAAAAAAAAATAGATATATAGTACATCCCTTCTCAGAGCCCCAGTGTTCTCATCTGTAGTACAGGAAGTGACAGCACCTAACCTCCTCTGTATGCGATAGGACCGACTTTTGATAAATGTTAGCAATGTTGACGTGTGTTCATAGAGGCAGGACCTAAGATTTCTCTCTTTCTGTGGATGACACCTTTGTGAGCTGGCTCCAAATGAGACTGTGAGGCCGAAGGGGATGACTGATTCCCACGTGTCCCTCAAAGTGAGAGAAGAAACAGTTAAAGCAGCTAGTGATTGAAGTGCCCCCATCCCTACCCTGAGCGGATGCTGGCAGCTGCAATGGCAGCTCTGCCCTCCTGGACCCAAGACCCTGACTTTGCTGCTCTCTGGTACCGAGGGAATCCCGGCCAGCCTGCTTCAGGTCTTCTCCCTGCCCTTCACTCCAGCCGGCCCTGGGGCCCCTCAGCTTGTCCCCTCTCCCTCCAAGCGGAGGCTGGTGCCTGCTCTTCCTTCTTTCTCAGCTGGGCTTGTTCCCCAGATGACCCTACAGCTGCCTCTTTCCAAAATTAGCTGGATCCTGCATTTGACTCTGGTAATAAATTACCCAAATGGAGAAAATTGAGTAGTTAACTGGTTCACAGGAAGATAATTAGATTTGCTGAGTCCCTGTTATAGGCAAATAAAGAGGAGGATTGTTTCTCAATTGCCTTCATTAAAGGGAGTTGCTCTCATCCAGGGGCCCTGCCCTGGAGGCCATCAGGGCCCTGTAGGGTTCCCTAGCGCTCCTGGTGCTTCATTCCCAAATAGAGAGTCAGGTGATACAGCGTAGCCAGTGCAGGCTTCCAACTCTAAAAGCCTGGAGTTGAAGCCCCAGCTCCACCACTTACCATCTTTGTGACCTTGGGCATCTGATACAACCTCTCTGAGCCTCACTTTCCTCATCTGAAAATGGGAATAGTGTTATGTGCCTCACAGGGGTATTAGAAGAATTGAATGACATAATGTAAAAAAAAAATACATGGTTCTTCACTCATTGATAAATTTTTCATTGATAAAGTTCATGAAGTTCATTGTTCGTTGATGAAGTGTTCATTGGTTGGGAGCTAGTTTACCATAGTATCATCATTACTGTTGCCACCACAGCACCATGCCTCCCTATCATGGAAACAGATCAGAGTCTCTCAGCCAGTGAAACATACATGGAACCAGGGGAACGTTAAGTCAACATTAAATCAAGCATTATATGCTGATTGATGCAGAGCTTACACCGGATGGGGAAGACGTGAGGGTCTCTTCCAGCCTATTCAGCTCGTCCCTGTCTTCCTGATATTGGCTCTGCCTTTTGGTCCTAGGCTCTCTGGGTCACCATGTGGCCACCCATCTCTCAGCAGCAAGTTCCCAGAAAGCCCCTCCTAAACACAGCAACTCATACCCACCCATGAGCCCCAGCCCCTTGACTTTTAAAATTTCATTTACTCCTCTCAAGCCCAGCACCCTCTAGGGTTTATCACTCTGACACTTCTGGTAGGTATAGATCTACATGTAGAAGTCAAGGGAGTTCTCTGGTGGCCTAGTGGTTAGGATTCCAGGCTTTCACTGCCATAGCCCAGGTTCAATCCCTGGTCCAGGAACTGAGATCCCTCAAGCCCCTCGGCATGGAAAAAAAAAAAAAGGAAATCAAAAGCCAGACCTTTGACTGGCAGTTCTGGAGCCAGACTACTTGAGTTTGAATTCAGTGTGGGCATCTGTTGTGCCTTTATAAAACGGGGTTGATAACAGTAGTACCCACGTCATAGAGTTATTATGACTAAATACATGTGTGGTGATTAGAGCAGTGCTTGGAATTTGTAAGTGCTCAAAAAGTGCTATCTATTATTACCATCTAGTTTTGATGTTGGATTAGGGCAAGGAGAGGTCTATAGATAGAATGGAGAAAGGCAGGGCCAGAGGGCTTCACCTGGGTGTGGACTCAGAGTAGAATATCTTAGAGACACTTGGACCATCTCCACTGGGAAGATTAACTTCTGGGTATAACTTCTCATATCCTCTTAGGTAACTATGTTGTATTGTCTCGTTTCTGCTCGAACCCTTGACAGTTAATCCTCCGGACTCACTCTCAGCAGATAATTTTGCTTTTTGTTTCACTGAGAATATACAAGTGATTGGAAAAGAACTTTGACAAGCACACATTTACTCCCCACCTGGACTCTGTCCATATATCCTGCTTTCCTTTCTGTCACTACAGATGAACTGCCCGTGTTCTTTCCCAAGGCCAACCTTTGCCTTATCACTAGATCCCATCCTTTCCTTCTTACTCAAGGACATCACTCCAGCAATTTACTCTCTCTTTCTTGAAGCATCATTTTTTTTTTCTACTGGAACATCCTATCAGCATAAAAATATGCTTTATTTCTTCATTATAAAAAACAAAGCAAGGGAGTTCCCTGGTGGTATAGTACTTAGGATTCAGCGCTGTCACTGTTGTGGCCCAGGTTCAATCCCTGGTCGGGGAACTGAGATCCTGCAAGCTGAGTGGTAAGGCCAAAAAAAAACCCACAAAGAAGCAAAACCCTCTTGATCTCAACAACCTTTCCAGCTATTACCTCACTGTTTGGCTTCCCTGTACAGCAAAACTTGTTGAAAGTAGTTGTTAATAATTGCTGTGTCCAAATTTTTCTCCTCCCGTTCTCTCTTGAATCCACTCCAGTTAGATTTTCACAGCCACCACTCTACCAAGACTGGATTATTGTAATCACTAATGGCCTCCATATTGCTAAATCCAGTGGTCAATGGACAGTTATTATTTTGCTTGACCATGAGTTGGAGAGGGGTTATCTGGCCACCAAATCTCTCTTTCTTCCTATCTGGACCTTATCTCCTAAACTTATCTGTAGTTACATATGGCCACATGACTGGGTTCTGGCCAATGGAATGTGGGTGGAAGGGAGTTATGCAACTTCCAAGCCTGACTCATAGAAACGTCTTGTACTGGATACTTGCTCCTCCAGATCCACTCCTCACCTTCCTCACGCTGTTATGTGCCTCGGGAGCCTAACCGCTGGGGACTTTTATCAATGAGCCTTCTGGTTTCTGGTTGGGTTGAGGCAATGGGAGGTACCTGCAGGAGACTGAAGGGAGGGAACAGAGTGGGGTCAGGGTATTTGTTCCCCTGGCTCTCTCCTGTGGGGTTGAGTTGGCTGTTTTCCTCTGATTCAAATCAAAGCTTCAGTCCAGCATCTCTCTTCATGTAGTTCTTTCTCTCCCCCATTTCCACTACCATTTACTTTCTCTCTGTCTCTTCAGACCTGGGGTGGTAATAGCTCCCACTATCAACCATATCAGAGTTATAGGAATCCTGTAATAGTTTTCCTGCCCCTGCTCACAGCTTTTTTTTTTCTTTCTTTTTTTTTACTTTTTGGCCGTACTGCACAGCATGTGGGACCTTTGTCCCCTGACCAGGGATGGAACCCGCGTTCCGTGCATTGGGAGTGCAGAGTCTTAACCACTGGACCATCAGGGAAGTCCTACTCACACCTTTATAGGTAGTCTCTTTGTTAAACCTTTCTCAAATTACCCAACTTGAATGTGTCCTGTTTCTTGCCAGACTCTTACCAATACATTTCCCGTGCACCATCCTCAACTGCCACCCCCATTTACTGGCTGACATCGTCACCCTTAGTGACCTTGAAAACCACAAGTTGAGGGACTTCCTTGGTGGCGCAGTGGTTAAGAATCTGCCTGCTAATGCAGGGGAAAAGGGTTTGAACCCTGGTCTGGGAAGATCCCACATGCCGCGGAGCAACTAAGCCCGTGTGCCACTACTGAGCCTGTGCTCTAGAGCCTGCGAGCCACAACTGCTGAGCCTATATGACACAACTACTGAAGCCTGCATGCCTAGAGCCCATGCTCCACAACAAGAGAAGCCTCCACAATGAGAAGCCCACGCACCGCAATGACGAGTAGTCCCCACTCGCTGCAACTAGAGAAAGCCTGCACACAGCAGCAAAGACCCAATGCAGCCAAAAATAAATAAATAAATAAGTAAACAAAATTGAAAAAGAAAACCACAAGCTGAAGATGACTCAGCCTCTGGCATCATGGGACCCTGATTATCACCATGGAGCAGAGAACCGCTTCTCCTTTCCTTTTATCCTTCCCCTCTGCTGCTGAATATACTTTATACGAGTGAGAAATAAACATATTGCCTATGCCACTGAGACATGGGGATGTCTCTATCACGGCAGATTAGTTCTGCTGGGACTAATACAACCTACCTGCAGTATTTGGCACAGTTGATGATTCTCTGTTCTTGGAAACACTTCCTGTGCTTACCTTCCATGACGGTGCATGCTTCTAGTTTTCCTTCTACTTCAATAACTACTCTTTCTTAGTCTTCTCTGTTGCTTCTTCCTCATCTCTCCAACTAAGCTGGATTTCCCCAGACTCAGTCCTTGATGCTCTTCTTTATCTCCACTTACTTCCTGGTGACCTCATCCAGTCTCATGGCTCTAAACACCCCCAAATTTATATCTCCAACCCTGACTTCTCTCAAGAACTCTTGGTATGCATATCCAACTACTTGCTTGATATCCTTCTTTAGATGTCTAATAGCATCTCAGACATAACATGTCCAAAATTAAATTTCAGACCTGTTCAAAACTTGCTCATCCTATAGCATCACCATGTCAGGAAACAGCAACTCCATGCTTCCAATTGCTTAGCCCCAAAACCTTGGTCTATCTCTTTTTCTCTTATCCTATGTTCAATTTGTCAGCAAATCCTATCAACTCTATCTTCAAAATATATTCAGAATCTAACCGTTTTACCATCTGTGCTATCTTGGCCTCAGGAGGTACCAGGATTTGAGAAGGGAAACAGTCCTGCCACATCACTGTCAGCATCATCTATTACTGAATCCTAGCCTTGAACTGGTTTGATTGTGGATTCTTCCAAGAACTCTTTCCTAAACCCCATCAAATCTTCCTGGTTCTCTCCTCAGACACAGACCTATAGACCGGACTGTTTCCAGAGAACTCATTCTCCCATCCCAGCAGACACAGGGCATCAAGACCTCCTATAAGGAACATTCAGCAGAGGAATGGGATAATCACCATTAACAGCTTTTAGCACAATTTGAACTGGCTCTGGGGTGGGAGAATAAATAGTTTTGAGGAGATCTTCACCCCCAAAACCTCAAAGAATGGTCACTGGATCCTCATTGAGCTCTGTTTCCCTAGCGTAGAAACTGACCTTCTCCTTAGGATTCCAAAGATATTTATCTGGATCATTCCCCAGATAAATATAGGTAAGTATAAAAGCTCATTCCTATCAACCAAAGGATGGATGTTGACACAGTCAGGAGCTCACCTGGGAAGTCTGGATCCCATAGAAGCCAGAGTGATGCTTTACTGACTCCCAATAATGTATTTTTTTTTTTTTGTAGGTACGTGGGCCTCCCACTGCCGCGCCCCCCCGCCGTGGAGCACAGGCTCCGGACGCGCAGGCCCAGCGGCCATGGCTCACGGGCCCAGCCGCTCCGCAGCACGCGGGAGCCTCCCGGACCAGGGCACGAACCCGCGTCCCCCGCATCGGCAGGCGGACCCCCAACCACCGCGCCACCAGGGAAGCCCCCAATAATGTATTTTAAGCAGAAGAATGGCATGACTAGATTTGTAACCTAGAAAAAGTTACTCTGAAAAACAAAAATAAAGGGATTACCTTGGAGGCTGATGTGAAAAATGAAATGATGAGGGACAAGAACGTATGGGGAGAGACCAGGAAAGTGTGGCAGCAATCCATATGTTGAGAGGAGATGAGTGGGGTGATCTGAGGAAAGGCGAAGCAAATAAGGATGGAGGGAAATGGCCGAATTCAAGAAACAGTATTCTCTTTTCTTTAGAAGGAGTGATCTTTCTAAAAAGCACCTCGAATAGCATGACTCTCTAAAGTTCTTCCATAGCTGCCCAGGGCCTCCAAGCTGGAGCTCAAAGTCCTCAGCATGGCTCATCTCAGCTCTGTGTACACCACAGTCTCTGCCATCCTGAGATGCTGTCAGTGCCCCATAAGCATGAGGGGAGCTCAGGCACCCAAAGGTTTGCACAAAAAGTTCTTTCATGCCTCATGTGCCTTATTCCCAAAATTTCTGTCCTGTGGCTTCTGTCCCAACCACTAAAATACTAACACCAAGTTCATCAATGACTTTCTTCTTGTTAAATCTAAAATACATTTTGAATTCTTATCTTATTTGATCTCAACATTTGGCTACTTCTGCTTCTTCAAATATATATATATATTTCCCATTTTTATAGTATGTGCTCAGCCCTATTCCGGGTGCAAGGGATAGAGTGTTGGGAAAAGCAGACATTATTCTCGGCCTCGAATAAGATGTGAAGTGGTCCAACCAAGGATAGAAGTGGAGGGGGCACTTCCCTGGTGGTGCAGTGGATGAGACTCCATGCTCCCAATGCAAGGGGCCCAGGTTCGATTCCTGGTCAGGGAACTAGATCCCACATGCATGCTGCAACTAAGGGTTTGCATGCCACAACTAAGGAGCCTGCCTGCTGCAACTAAGACCCGGTGCAACCAAATAAATAAATAAATATTTAAAAAAAAAAAGGATAGGAGTGGAGGAACACTAGCAATTGAAGGAGAGGAATAAAAAGCCAAGCAACTTGACCTGTTATTATTTATCATGGTTTTGGAGGTTCTAGAAAATGCCAAAAGAGAAAATGAAATAACTAACATAAGCATTGGAAATAAAAAGCTAAAAAAATCTTATTTTCCTTTTTTAAAAAAGTATTTATTTATTTATTTATGGTTGCATTGGGTCTTTGTTGCTGCGCACAGGCTTTTCTCTAGTTGCAGCAAGCAGGGGCTACTCTTCGTTGCGGTGCATGGGCTTATCGTTGCAGTGGCTTCTCTTGTTACAGAGCACAGGCTCTAGGTGCACAGGCTTCAGTAGTTGTGGCTCGTGGGCTCTGGAGCGCAGGCTCAGTAGTTGTGGCACATGGGCTTAGTTGCTCTGTGGCATGTGGGATCTTCCTGGACTAGGGATCAAACCCATGTCCCCCCCCTGCATTGGAAGGTGAACTCTTAACCACTGCACCACCAGGGAAGTCCCTAAAAATATCTTATTTTCTAATGTTATTGTTTAATAACAAAATGCAAGAGGTTCCACTAAAAAATATATATATGAATAAGATAATTTGATAAGGCGGATTCTTACAAGATAAATATATAAAAAATCCATAGCATTTCTCTCATTTTACTAATAAATACCTAGAAATGGAAATGGGGAAATATTCTATTAATAATAACTTCAAAACATCAAGAATATTTAAGAATGCATTTAATAAGAAAGGCATAGGAGGGAACCCCCTGTCTGTCCAATGGTTAGGACTCATTGCTCTCACTGCCGAGGGCGTGGGTTCAATTCCTGGTTGGGGGACTAAGATCCCACAAGCCACTCGGCATGGCCAAAAATAATTACATTAAATTAAAAAGTCAAAAACTTAAGAACTAATTATAAAAAAGGAAAGGCATAGGAAAAGCTGTATAAAAACTGTACAGTTTATTGGAAGACATAAAGAAATCAATAAAAAGTGGAGGGAAAGCTTAATATAAAAATGTTAATTTTCTCCAAATTTATATGTCAATTTATTGGAATTCCATTTAGATTATCATAGGGTTTTGTTTGAATTGGATAAAGTGACCTCGTAGGAAAGAACAAATGCCTGAAAACTATGAAGAGTCTTATATTATCAGATATTAATTAATAGAGAAAAGCAAATTGAGGTAACAAGATTTTACATCCACTAGACTGCTAAAGAATAAAAAGGAACTATTGCTGGTAAAGATGTGGAGAAATGGTGCTCTCATACATTGTTGATGGAAATGTAAATGATGCAGGGAATTCCCCGGCAGTCCAGTGGTTAGTACTCTACGCTTTCACTGCTGAGGGCCCAGTTTCAATCCCTGGCTGGGGAACTAAGATCCGACAAGCCACGGGGCAGAGCCAAAAAAAAGAAATGTAAATGATGCAGGCTTTCTGGAAATCAATCTAGTAACATCTATTAAAATTTAAAATACATACACCCTAAGAAAAAAAGTACATATACCCTTCATCCTTCATCCAGCTAGCCTACTTTTAGGATTCTATCCCTCAGAAACAACAGCAACAGTAAACAAGAACATATGTTTACTACTTCATTGTGTTAATAGTAAGAGAAAAATTGGAAACAAAGCAAATGTCCAATAATGGGAGGATTGGGGAATCAGGTCTGGTACTTGTTTGAAGTCACCAAAAAATATGAATTAGAGCTATACTAATTGACATGGATAGAATTTCACAAGGTTGTATTGACTGAAGAAAACAAGATGAAGAAAGTATTTTTTCCCTCCCTGAAAATAATGAAAAAAACCTATACAGTAAGTCCCCTACATATGAACCTTCAAGTTGCGAACTTTCAAAGATGTGAACATGCGTTCACATGTCCAGTCCCATAAGTTAGTTCACATGTCTGGGGTACATTGTCATGTGCGTGCATCCTCTACAAGTGTTTGTGCTTTTGTGTTCTTTACTGTACAGTACTGTATAGAGTACAGTAGTACAGTATCTTTATTTCAAGTCCAGGATGTCCAGAAGCAAGTGTAAACGCAGCGGTGATACAGCTGGTACTGCTAAAAGCGCAGAGAGACAAGAGGAAGAAGGAGTAACTGAAGAACCGAAGAGATTCATGACACAGGCAATGGCAAGGGGATTTTCTTTATCTGAGGAGGCACTGTTAATTTTTGAGGCACAGGATCCAAACGTAGAACAGTACACGAAGGTCGCAGCAGCCATTCAGAACGCAATCCAGTGCTACCTTTATCTATGACGAGAAAAAAAGAGCTACTACCCAGACATCAGTGGATTATTTTTTCAAGAGGGTAGATAGAATTGAATCCAGCAAGGAACCAGAACCTAAGCCATCAACGTCAGGCGTGAGTGAAATTACAGCTTGCCCTCCGTCTCCTATTGTTGACGATCCTTCAGCTTTACCATCTCCCACCTCCTCTCCCTCCTCCAATCAGTAACTCTTCTTGCCTGTTCACTCGATGCCAACCTCTGTATGCCATCTGTTGTACTGTATTACTGTACTTTTCAAGGTAATGTACTGTAAGATTAAAAATGTTTTATTTTTGGGTTTTTAAAAAAATGTATTATTTATGTAAAAAGTATTATAAACCTATTACAGTACAGTTCTATATAGCCGATTGTGTTAGTTGGGTTTGTAAGCTAACTTTGTTGGACTTACGAACAAATCGGACTTATGAATGCACTCTTGGAACGGAACTCGTTCATATGTACGGGACTTACTGTATAATACTTGTGTACGTGTCTTAAATAAGTCTGAATATAATTATATAAGCATGAGGGGAATATGAAAGTTTATTAAGATAGGATTAGATTCACCTGTAAACGAACAAGACCCAAAATAACAATGGCTTAAATAAGATAGTCCCAGGGGCTTCCCTGGTGGCGTAGTGGTTGAGAGTCCGCCTGCCGATGCAGGAGACACGGGTTCGTGCCCCGGTCCGGGAAGATCCCACATGCCGCGGAGCGGCTGGGCCCGTGAGCCATGGCCGCTGAGCCTGCGCGTCCGTAGCCTGCGCGCCACAACGGGAGAGGCCACAACAGTGAGAGGCCCGCATACCGCCAAAAAAAAAAAAAAAAAAAAAGATAGTCCCATTTTTCCCTCATGTTAAGGTCCAGATGTAGGCAATCTTGAGCTGATGTGGTTTTTCTCTTTCATAAAAACCTCTGGAATCCAGGCTCCTTCCAGCTTTCTGCTCTGCCGTAACTAGCATGTGAACTTCATCCTCAAAGTCCAGTCTACCCAGACTTATCCTCAGACTTCACGTCCCAAGCAGCAGGAAAGGCAAAGTGGTTAGAGAAGGGAAAAGGATGTAAGCAGTCTCTTGAGGAAGACTTCTGGATGTAGCAAAAAAACCCCACGCTCATTGGTCAAAACTTAGTCACATGAACACATCTAGCTGCAAGGGAGAATGGGAAATGTAGTCTTGAGAATATCTTTTTTTTGCGGTATGCGGGCCTCTCACTGTATTTCTTATATTGAACCACTTTATTGACTTCTCTTATTAGTTTCAGTAATATTTTCAGTTGGATTTCATGGATTTCCTAAAATGAAAAGAGTATAGTCTGGATGTAAAGATAATTTGCTATTTATTTTAATATCGATCTCGTTTATTTCTTTTTCTTAACTAATGACATTGTTCTGAGACTTCAGAAACATTTTGATTAGCAGCAATAATAGTTAGCACCTCATTTAATGGAAACAATGTTTGATGTTTTACCATTAAGTTTGCTGCTGTGGCTTCTGATTTAAAAAAAAAATGTGTATCCTTGGCCCTCCTGTTCTTTGCTTACTAAGATATTTACCGCCATTGTTGCCATTATTGTCATTATCATCATTATCTGAAATAGATGTCACATCTTAATTAATGCATTTTTGGCATATATTGAGATGACCATAGGCTTTTGTCCTTTCACCATCTAATGTATTACAGAATGCTTGATTCAACACACATTATTTAATGTTGAACCAATCATTCTTCCTGGAATAAACACTATGTGATCCTGATGCACAATTCTTTTAATATACTGCTGCTGGGTATAACTTACTAATATTTTATTTAAGACTTTCATGTCTATAAATGCCTATTTAGACTTTTGTATTATAAAACACACTGCATTTTTGTATTATAAATTACATCTTTTCCTGTGCTAGTTTAAATACCTAGTTAAAATGACATAGAAATGGTATTTTAAAATAAGATTTCCTAGAACTCATTCATAAAACCATCTGGGTGCTGTTGCTTGTGGGCTTAGATTATTTACAACCTTTTCCATTTTATCAAGGGGTTTTGGTTCTTTAGAATCAATTTTAGGAACTTATATTTTCAAGAAAGCCATTTCAGATAAATTTTTAGACATATAACATAAATTTTAACATTTGGCATTGTGGGTTTTTTTTGTGTTTTATCCCCTATTTTTTTGCTCATGCTTGATAGTTCTAAATTTTTCTGCTTCTGTATTACCCCCTCCTTTTTAAAAGAGCCAGCTCTTAGGTTTATCAACTCTATTTTTTTTGCTTTCTCATTTATTGATTTCCATTTCTATCTTTAATAAGTCCTCTTTCTTAAAATATCTGTGTTCTACTCTCACATTTGTTGATGACTCTGCTGGGAGAATTCCAGTTCAAAAAATATGTTTTTTTCACAAAGACATAAAAATGCCATTATTCCATTATAATAACAATGAAATAAAACTGTTTACATTAGCTATGTGTGTAATACCCAGTGATGTCAAGTATGTGAAGGAAAGCTACTTTCAGACATCAATGATAGGAATGCATGTTGATACAGCCATTCTGGCAGGCAACTTGGCAATATGTATGAAAAGCTTAAGTGGGTATGCATTTCAATTAACTATTCTACTTCTAGCAATTTATGCTTAGACAAATAACTAGTCCAGTAGGTATATATATATATATATATATTTTTTTTTTTTTTTTTTTTTTTTTTTCAGCACGTGGGCCTCTCACTGTTGTGGCCCCTCCTGCTGCGGAGCACAGGCTCCGGATGCACAGGCTCAGCGGCCATGGCTCACGGGCCCAGCCGCTCCGCGGCATGTGGGATCCTCCTGGACTGGGACACGAACCCACGTCCCCTGCATCAGCAGGTGGACTCCCAACCACTGCGCCACCAGGGAAGCCCGTAGATATATATTTAAAAGTATATGTTTCAGAATATCATTTTTAGCAGTGAAAATTAAGAGATTGAATAAATGACGTTATAGCCATACAATAAAAGACAATGCAGCCATTAAAAAGGATGTGATAGGTTTATGTTTTGAATTGATATAAAAAAGCTGGTTAAAGATAACAATATATGATTCTAGTTATGTAACTACATTGCATGTAATCTGAAAGGCTATTGATTGAAGTGTGAGGGTGGATATTTCTGCCAACAGGCTATGCATCTTTCCTATTCATGATTTGTGCCATTCTTTTAATAAGTATGCCTTAATAGAAAAAAGTAATTTTGAAAAAAGAATTCCCAGTTGTTCACATATTCTGGGGTATATATAATAAACATTTACTAGATGCTATGCTGGGCACGGGAGGTGATGAGGAAAAGGAGAATTAATGCAGTTCTTCACTTGGATGGTGAAGAGAAGGTAATATTGGTTGCCTAGAGAGCACAGAGGATTAATGGAAGGATCCCCCCATCCAGGAAGTAGAGACTTCAAAAGACAGAGCAGGAGCCCCTGAAAATCCAAAAGGGAGGGCAGGCATCTTATCTTGCCCCAGTCTATCCAGATCTTTTAGGTTTCCTCCAACCCTGAAATACTGGCTCCTGTCTCCCTCTTTTGACTTAGCTTCCTACACATACTCAACATCTCTCACAAGTGCCCTGGGCTTCTGTCCTTCAAAACACCCACAATTCCCAAAATGTCTCACACATCTTTGTGTCCCCCTGTCTTTCCTGATGTGGTTCCTCTCTAGTCGTTCCTATTACTTTTCCCTAGAACAACATCCCTTGGTTCTATAAGATCCTGCTTGTGGTAGATTAGATGATTATTCAGTAGATATTCATTGCTTCTCACTACACCTCCATGGGAAGAATGTATTTCCTTGCACCTTGATTGTCAGCTTTGCCGTATGACCTACTTTGGCCAATGGGATATTAGTACACATGAGGTCCAGAATGCACGGAATAGACCTGAACCAAATCCATGGCTTAGAGCCATGCTCATGTAAGCCCAGACAAGATCAAGGGCAATGCCCAGCAAACCTCCAGTCACCTGAGTGAGAAATTTACTAATACTATATGTATTGTTGCTTGACACTGAGATAATTTCAGTGTTTGTTATGCAGCAGTGGCTGACTGATACACAGTTAATAAGGTCTTTCGCCCTTGCTTGTTGTGTTTTGGACTTATCCTCTGGGTCCCCCCTCCAATCCTACCTCCCATATAGTACAACTTCAGAAAAGCTTTTATCATACTGTATTGTGATTATCTGATTAACATGCACTGTTAAGCTTCTAAGTGCATCTAAACGTTCTGGGAGATCTGTAGTTGAATTCCTCTTTGGAAACCTAAAAACATCCGTCGACACTCACTGAATAGCTAAAATTTGTGATTAGTGAGCAAGTTACACCAAAATCTATGAATCTGTGAGCATGTGAGCACAGGTTGCAACAAGTTGAATACATAATGCTTGATATTTTCATGTACCCGTTGGATAACAGAGAGAGGCCAGCCATTGAACCTACCTCAGAAAAGGGAAAAGAATATGGATGGGGATCATGACCCATGAATTCTACCCTAGGGGAGGAAATAAAGGGGGAAAAACACCTCCCTTCTTTGAAGCAGTGTCTCAGTCTGTTTGGGCTGCCATAACAAATTACCATAGAGGAGGTGGTTTGCAAACAACATATATTTATTTCTCACAGTTCTGGAGGCTGGGAAGTCCAAGATCAAGGTACTTGGTAGATTTGGTGTTCGGTGAGGGTCTGCTTCCTGGTTCATAGATAACCTTCTTTTAATTGTGTCCTCACATGGAGGAAGGGGGTGAGGAAACTCTCTGGGGTCTCCTTTATTATTTATTTATGTTATCATTTTTAATTTTGGCCATGCCACATGGTTTGTGGGATCTTAGTTCCCAAACCAGGAATTGAACCCAGGCGCTCAGCAGTTAAAGTGTGGAGTCCTAACCACTGAACCACCAGAGAATTCCCTGGGGTCTCTTTTATAAGGGCACTAATCACATTGGTAAAGGCTCCACCTTCATGACTTAATCACCTCCCAAAGGCCCCACCTCCTCATACCGTCATATTGGGGATTAGGTTTCAACACATGAATTTGGGGAGGGACACAAACATTCGGTCTATAGCAAGCATTGATTAAAAATTATAGGACAGGGCTTCCCTGGTGGCGCAGTAGTTGCGAGTCCGCCTCCTGATGCAGGGGACGCGAGTTCGTGCCCTGGTCCAGGAGGATCCCACATGCCACAGAGCGGCTAGGCCTGTAAGCCATGGCCGCTAAGTCTGTGCGTTCGGAGCCTGTGCTCCGCAACGGGAGAGGCCACTACAGTGAGAGGCCCGCATACCACACACACACACAAAAAAATTATAGAACATCCAAAGCTGTTTTGATGTTTGAAAAAAGGAGAAGCCTTGACCAATAAAGTCTGAAGGCAGTGTGGGTGAGAACTGAATGTTGTTTATGACTGTCTGGGTAGGAAAATAATGGTTGGTCAAATGACCTTTGATTACGCTCTGTCTCGCATTGTAAGAAAATTCTCATTGTTGATTTAAAAAATACCAAATGCCAGAATTGTGCCTAGTCTGAAGGAAGGAGTCACCCATGATTCTGGCAAAACTCTCAATCACCAAAGTCTAGGGGACTTCCCTGGTGGTCCAGTGGTTAAGACTTTGAGCTTCCACTGCAGGAGGCATGGGTTTGATCCCTTCTCGGGGAACTAAGATCCCACATGCCATGCTGTGTAGCCAAAAAAAATCACCAAAGTCTAGTCCAGGGTCATTACTAGCACATGGCACATGCTTGATATAAGTGTGTGCTGAACAAATCAACAAATGAATATTTAAGTGTGCAGAAAGGGGATTGGGCATGTCCTCTGCAGACCAACCAATCCACAGAGATATTCCAGAACATGAGTGTCTTCAAGAACCCTGGAGAAACATGTGTGACCCCATCTTAAATCTGAAGTTGGTATGAACTTAAAGAAGTCCAGTTACATGTGCAATATTCCTGAAAAAGCAATTTTCCAATTATATCACAAGCCTTAAAAATGCCTGTACCCTTTGACCTAAAAATACTCTTCCTAGGGAGCGCTCTTGAAGGAATTAATCAGAGACATAGATAAAGATCTAAAATCACATTTGTTACACGGTTATTCCTAATAACAACAACAACAAAAATAAGGACTTGTTACCACAAACTGCTTTGTGACTTGTCAGTTACTGTGGGCACTGTCAAATTTGCTGTGTCATCTGTCTTCAGAGATTCAGGACAATTTAATTCAAAGGGGCCAGGACTGGGAGAAGGGATAGAGAGAGGGAAGGGGAGAAAGGTGGAGAGAGAAAGAGAGGAAAGGAGGAAAAAAAGAGTCAGGAATGGAGAGAGTCAGGGAGAGAGAGTAAAAAAGAAACAGGAACAGGGATGGAGACAGAACAAAGACAGCAGTTCCTGGTGAGTTGCATGTGGTGAAAAAATGTTTGTGGAATAAAGACTTAAAAGGGGAAAGAGTCAGAGATGGGAGTGGATTGAGAGGCGGGCTCCCAGCTCCCGACCACATTAGACCTCATTCACCCTGGAACACCCGCCGCTGAGACCCTGGCACACAGGGAGAGGAAGCTGGCAGCAGGGTGGAGAAGAGGGAGGCAGGGAAGGGGCAGGGCTCTTGGCACTGGCTGCTGAGACCCTGGGTGAGCAGGGCAGAGGGAGGAGGGCTGCCTGACTCTGTCATGGGCTGGGCTTGCAGGGAAAGAGCTCAGGTCACGTGGGGGTGGTGGTGCCATGTTGTAAGACCCTTGTGGTGGGTTTGGATGACACTGCCTCCCCCACCTTCCATGAACTCCTGTTTGCTGTGGGAGTCACCTTATCGATTTTCACTGGGAACTGCTGTTGCAATGCTGTAGCTGCCTTTGGATATTCTTGCAATGACTTTAGAACTTATCCTTCAGTTATTTCAAGTTTGTCCTTTTCATGCATAACTCAGATCTCAGAGGAGGAATCTTATCCCTTTCCCCTCTTGGTAGACTGGTGTGTGTGTGTGTGTGTGTGTGTGTGTGTGTGTGTGTGTGTGTGTGTGTGTGTGTGTGTGTGTGTGTGTGTGTGCGTGCAGTGCACGTGTGGTGGATTATATTTTCTCTGGCTCGGAATCCCTGCTTCCACTGAATGAGTTCAGTTTCAGGACCGTCTTGCCTTCTCATCCTGCCCTTCTGGTGCGCACTGCAGCATCGCATCCCAAGCAGCCTTACCCCAAACATCACGCCCACACAGTGTCTGTATGAGTAGCAGTCCTTACTGAAGGTCTGGTGCAACAGAGACATTTTATACTGCCCTGTGGCTCATCCCCTTCTCCACCTCAAACTCCCAGCTTTTGCCTCTTCTTACCCCTCCAGGTTTCCTTCAGAAGCCCAATTCTCTCCCTTTGATTTGAAACAACTTAAGTCTCCACCCTTTCCTCATCTCAGGGTCTACCTTTCACATCTGCAGCATGCTTACAGTGCTTTATAAACAAAGGGCTGCCCACTCTGTCCCACTTTGCAGTAGCCAAGAACCAGCAAGGACTCTGAAAGATGAGGCTGTCTTAGATTGAGTTTCCAGAAGCAGAGACTTGAAGAAGAGGATTCATGTAAAAATTATTTAAGAAGTGTTCCCAGAGGGCTTCCCTGGTGGTGCAGTGGTTAAGAATCTGCCTTCCAGTGCACGGGACATGGGTTCAATCCCTGGTCCGGGAAGATCCCACATGCCACGGAGCAATTAAGCCCGTGTGCCACAACTACTGAAGTCTGCATGCCTAGAGCCTGTGCTCCGCAACATGAGAAGCCACCGCAGTGAGAAGCCTACGCACTGCAATGAAGAGTAGCCCCTGCGCACAGCAACAAAGACCCAATGCAGCCAAAAATAAATATAAATTAAATTAAATTAAATTAAAAAAAAAGAAGTGTTCCCAGAAAAAAACTGGTTGGGCAGTGAGTGGGGAAGTGAGACCTGGGAAGAAAGGAGGCTAAGGAAACATAGAGAGCAAGCAGAGTCCCAAGGCGGGGCAGGCCTGGAGCAATCTCTCATGGGAACTCTGGAGACAGTTTAAAATTAACCCCACAGAGACTTCCCTGGTGGTCAAGTGGTTAAGACTGCGCTCCCAATGCAGGGGGCCCGGGTTCAATCCCTCGGTCAGGGAACTAGATCCCGCATACACGCCGCAAATAAAGATCCTGCAAGTGGCAACTAAGATCCCGGGGCAGCCAAATAAATAAATAAGTAAATAACAAAGGAGCAAGAAAGCTGGAGGGCTATACCCCCATGTTTTCAGTCATTTGTTTGTTAAGGGCTAATCCTGAAACCCGGCAAGACCCTGTGGGGCTTCTGGGCACAAAAGCCTTTCTGTGTCCCCTTCTCTGAGTTCCAAAGGGCAGGTTCAAACAGTTGCTAATCAGGGAAAGGAGGGGATGTGGAGATTAGGGAGGAGCAGTCAAGAAACAATACTGCAGCCTTGGGGTAGGGTTCTGCTTCCTCCTCAAGGGATACACATAATATCTTTGAGCTCTTCTGCAGAACTAAACCCCCCACCACACAGAAGATGTTCCAGAGAGAAGGTCACAGTTCAATAACCTGGAGAACCACAGATCACGAGACCACCTCATGCCAGAAGATCTCTAGACTGAAGGAATGCAGGTCCTGATGCACCTGGATCCTTATCAGCAACCCCTCCCCTTGACTAAAACTCCTCACAACCCTCCCCCCACCCCAACCCCCGGGTTGGGACACACAGCTTTGAGGGCATTAGCCCACTGTGAGCCCCTCTGCCTGGCAAAGCAATAAAGCTATTCTTTTCTAGTTCACCCAAATCTCTGTCTCTGAGATTTAATTTGGTGTTGGGGTACACAGGCCAGATTCGGCGTCAGCCCTGGCGGGGGGGTGGGTGGGACACACATTCCTAGGTTCTCTACCAAGAGATCAGGTGCAGGCTTCTGGGAGCAACATCACAAGGAGACCTAGTGTGCATAAAAACAGTCCAGGAGCCCTGGGGGCTCTGGGCACAGCACCAATAGTATCTGCTTCGGGGCCTTTCCCTTCCCCTCCCTTCCCCATCTCTGCGAGGGAAAGGTTGCCATGTAGAGGATGATTTCCTCACTGATGGGAGTCATGCCACCCCTTAGCAGAAGCAGCTGTCACTGAGGATATGGTGTTGGCATGTGTGGTATAGTGAGAAATATACTTGGTTTCCATCCCTGGTACCGGGAGCCGAGCTCCTAAAATCCCTGTACTTTCCTAAGGGATAGGAGTATCTTTTGTTATTCACAACAAGCCCTCTCTAAGACATCTGAGTTTATGCTAATGAGATGACCTGGGGGAGGGGGCCCTGCATAGCCTCAGGAAGGGGCTGGTCACTAGAAAGACTGAGTGATTCACAAGACTGGAACTTTCAGTCCCACCCCCTGATCTAAGGGAAGGGGTTGGGGGCTGCAGATCAAGTTCCATAAAAACTTTTGCACAAGGAGATTTGATGAGCTTCTGGGTTGGTGAACACACCCACTTGCCGGGAGGGCAGAGCACCCTAGACCCACAAACAGAAGCTCCTGAGCTCAGGACGCTTCTTGACTTCACCTCCGTGGACCTCTTCCGTGGGCTGCTCATCTGTATCCTTTGTGATATCCTTTTTAATAAACTGGTAAATGTAAGTAAATGTCTCCCTGAGCTTTGTGAGCAGTTCTAACCAATCTATAGCCGGTGGGTCAGAAGCAGAGGTGACAACCTGGACTTACACCTGAAACCGAAAGGGACCCTGTGGGGCTCCTGGGCACAAAAGCAGAATTTGACAAAAGACAATAATCATTCATGATAAAAACTCATAGCCAACTAAGAATAAAAGGGACCTTCCTTTTCCTGATAAAGAATATCTACAAGTGAAAAACACTACAGCATACATTATGCTTACTGGTAAGTTATTGAACACATTCTCTGTGGAATCAGGAAAGGGACAAGGATACGCTGTATCAACACTTCCAATTTATCACTGCATTGGAGGCTTGCCAGTAAAAATAAAATAAAATAAAGATATGAAGATTGAAGAAGAAGAAGAAGAAAAAAGCCTTTCTGTGTCCCCCGAGTTTTGTTTGTATGAAATAGGCTTCATTCAGCCTCCTTTACCTTCCCTGAGCTCTAAAGGACAGGTTCAAACAGTCCCTAATCAGGGAAGGGAAGGGATGTGGAGACAAGGGAGGAGCAGTCAAAAAACATAGTGCAGCCTTGGGGCAGGGTCCTGGTTCCCCCTCAAGGGATACACATAACAATATTTTTGAGCTGTTTTGCAGAGACTAAAAGCCCCACCAGGTGAAAGAAGTTAACAGTATGCTGCCCACAAGCACGTAGACTCCAGACCAGCTGGAGCCAGAAGGTTGATGATGATGATGACTCCCAATTACCTCACCACCAACCAATGAGAAGAATGTCCGTGAGCTGATCATGCCCTCCTCTTTGAACCATTATGATAAAACTCCTCACTACCCTCTCCAGGTCAGAGCACACAGTTTTGAGGATATTAGCCCACTGTGGCCCCCTTTGCCTGACAAAGCAATAAAGCTATTCTTTTCTACTTCACTCAAAACTGTCTCCGAGATTGAACTCAGTACTGGTGTACAGAGGCCGAATTTTGGCATCACATCTGAATTTGGGGCAGTCTTGCAGGACTGAGCCCTTAACCTGTGGCCTCTGGTGCTAACTCTAGGTAGACAGTCAGAATTGAGTTCAACTGTCGGACACCCAGTCGGTATCTGCTAAGAGCTGGAAGACTTGCTTGGTGGTATTGAAAATACCCCAGAGCATACTTCTTCCTTCTCCCATTTTCCAGCCTCTCTCAGGCATGGGTTAGCATCTCAGGAGGGCTGCAGGGTGCTCACGGTCGGAAAGGAAAGGTGAGCACTCACACCAAGTCCTGGGATCAGCCCCCCAGAACCTACACGTGGAACTACTCAGCTCCCCTCCTAGAGGGGGAAATAGAGTCCCCACCCCAGGTCATGGAGCCCTGGCTCCTTTCAGAACCTGCCCCACCTGACTTTGGTTTGCTAGATGCCAAGGGCAAGTTAGCATTATGTTTGAGATGCAGCTCTCCTGTCTGTGGCTATCTACCCCATGCTGGATGCAAGGTAGCCGGGGTTGTTGTTGCCCATGTCCTGGCTTTTGGGGATGGCCCTCTGACAGAGGATGAGAAATCTGCTGTTTTCCCCACTTCATGAAGTTACCCTCAGGGACTGGAGTCATAGCCACATGGACCCCTTGAGTCTGAGGGGCTGCTGGTGACCTCTGCGACCCTGCGCTGTCCCTCAAGAGTGTGCAACGGTGCCTCCCCTGGGATTAACTCTCCTAACAGGGGGAATGGGGTGGGTGAGATACAGCTGGATCTTGGCCATCAATGCTTTTCCGGTAGACTTGCGCTTGCTCCAGCCGAGCGTGACTCTCTTTCCTCATTTCAACAGCGCCCTCCTCTGCTGCTCTCCGCACAAGTGTCACCGTTCTGAACACACGCGCAGAGAACTCCTCTCTGCTCACCACAGAACTGGATACCGTGTCAGGCATCTGGCCAGCCATGGCAAGGCTCTGGGAGCCGGAGGCTGCTGCAGACTTCCTGCAGTTTCCTCTGCTCCTCCTCTCGGGTATTTTCCACATTCCAACGCCTGTGCATTGTGGAGGCCGTGACACTGAAAACACGTGCATTTCTTTCCACCTTGTCCCCAAAGCCTCAGAATGAGAGTAGAGAAATTAACAGGGAAAAAGCATGTATCCACAAGGACCAAGAGGGCTGGAGAGGATGCAGGAACAGAAGACAGATGATAAGAAAAGCTGAAAAGTCAGTGGTAACTGATTTAGGAGAGCAGAGAAGGCTGAAATCTAACCCTGAGAAGGGAGGTCGTGCACAGTAAGAGGCAGCAGGTGGACTCCTTGCCACAGGACTCCAACTGGAACAGCCCTGAAGATGGGGATGAGGGGTAGGACTGAAAATAGGAAGTGAGTCTTGGCTGTGCAGCTGTTTGAGGCACAGGGAGACCCCCAGACCTCCACTCCTGCCCCACACAACCAGACGACTGCCCTCCCCTGCAGTGGAAGACGATGGGCAAGTCAAACTAAGAGGTTCTGGACTCGGAGACACGAGGCACAGTTGAGAACAGGGCTAAAAACGGGCATTCAGTGAAAGCCTACCTGGAGGTGGGTGGCGAACGCCTCACTCACTTTCCCTGCCCAGCAGCCAGAATGATGGTAGATCAGCTTACATCCTCTGGGAGGAAGAATGGAAGATTCCTCTCTTGGAAATCGACTAGGCCAAGAGAAAAGACCTATTAGCATCTGGTGTTTCCCTGGTGAAATAGCCGAGTGCCCAACTGATCAGCCTACTGTAAAGCCCACGTGCAGACAAGCCCCACCCATGCACCCAGGACTCAGAATCGGCATTGTGGTGCCTTTACTCATGTCAGAGACAACAGCTAAGCATCCCTTGACATGAGAGGGGAGTTTCTAACATGAAAGATAGAGACTTAAATATATTAATCACCCAACCAACCACCCTAGGAGGAAACAAGGAATGCAGAAAGCAAAAGAAAATTGCACGAAAATTCTAAACCTTGTTTGTTTTGGGACCCAGGGCAGGCTGCCTCAAAATATGTCTCCATGGCATATTGATTGTTTTCAATTAAGGTTACTTGAGAAACAGCTGGTAAAAAAATGATTTATATAGAAAACCCCACTCTAACTCCCTGAAAACTGGGAAATAATTCTCCCATATGAAAGTACCCTTCCAAACCAGGAGGAAAGCAACCTTATCACCAGAATTAGGGAACTCAAGGCTAAGAAAGCTATAAACAAACTTCATTACTTATTCTTTAGTCTGTTACCTTAAGCACAAGCCCCGCTGATTTATGAAATCCTCACAAATAATTATGTATTTCTTTGTCTAAAAGTGATATATAAACAGCCTGCTTTGGTCACTTAGAGGGTCCTATTTCTATGAGACCTCTGTGATCACAAATTAATTTTTTTTCTCCTGTTAATCTGTCTTGTGTCAATTTAACTATTAGAGCAGCCAAAAGAACTCAAGAGGGGAAAGGGGGAAATTTCCCCTTCCATGATATTTGTATCTACGAAAACTACAAACAGGAGTAACAGAAGAAAAGGAACTTAGAATAAGAGCTTTAAAAAATTCAAAACATCTTAGCAGAAATTTTAAAAAGCCAATAGATGATTTAGAGCATAATTTGAGAAATTCTGAGAGTAGAAAAAAACTACAAAGAAAGAGCAAACAGGACAGAAGAGCTAATAAAATTCAAGGCTTAGCCCAGAAGATTCAACAATTGACTGATGCAAGTTTCAGAGAAAAGAGAAAATGAGGGAAGGAAATGACCGGACTAGTAGACATGATAGGGGAAAAAAAAGGAAATAACTTAATTCTCCTTTGGAGAATAGTTAAATAAATTGTACTATCTCCATACAATGGAATGCTACACTGCAATGAAGTGATACTAAACTATAGGTATGTGCATAGATGACTCTTAGGAACAATGTGGAAGGAGATGCAAGCCACAGAAGAGTGCTGTTTCTGTGTGTGATGCCATTTCTACGATGTTCAGAAGCAAGCAACAGTCAGCAAGGTACAGTTTAGCGACACATACGTGAATAGTAAAACAATAAAGAAAAGCAAGTGAATTAGGAGAAAAGTCATGAGAGTGGTTATGTGGCTGGTGGAGTGTTAGGGCATGAGGGGTGGCCCTGGAAGGCAGGACATGGGATCAGAAAAGAGCACATGGGGGACTTCCCTGGTGATCCAGTGGTTAAGAATCGCCTTCCAATGCAGGGGATGCGGGTTCGAGTCCTGGTTAGGGAACTAAGATCTCACATGATGCAGGTCAACTAAGCCTGTGCGCCACAACTCCTGAGCACGCGGGCCACAACCAGAGAGCCCACACGCCACAACTACAGAGCCCACACGCTCTGGAGCCCACTCGCCACAACTAGAGAGAAGTCTGTGCACCACAACGAGGAGCCTGCGCACCACAGCAGAAGATCCCACGTGCCGCAACGAAGATCCTGCATGCCACAACTAAGACCCAACGCAGCCATAAATATTTAAAAAAAAAAAAAAAAGAGCACATAGAGAAGTTCCAGGTATTGATAATATCCTACTTCCTAAGTTGGGTGGTGGGTTCATGGGTGTTTATTTTACTATGATGCTTCATAACTAATATTATTCGTATTCTTATATATTGGGTTGGCTAAAAAGTTCATTCGGGTTTTCTGTAAGATGTTAACAGAAAACCTGAACGAACTTTTTTTTTTTTTTTTTTGCAGTACGCGGGCCTCTCACTGTTTTGGTCTCTCCCATTGCAGAGCACAGGCTCTGGACGCGCAGGCTCAGCGGCCATGGCTCACGGGCCCAGCCGCTCTGCAGCCTGTGGGATCTTCCCAGACTGGGGCACGAACCCATGTCCCCTGCACCGGCAGGCGGACTCTCAACCACTGCGCCACCAGGGAAGCCCCTGAACGAACTTTTGGTCAACCCAGTATATGTCAAATGTTTCCCTTTCTCTCTCTTTCTCTGACTGTCTCTCTCTCCCTCACACAAACACTATAAGAAAATTTCTCTGAATTGGGGATATGAGTTTCTAGATTAATAGAGCCTTAGAGTCCAATGCAATGAGGGGGAAAAAACCCTACACCAAAGTACATCTTTACGAAATTTCAGAACATCAGAGAATCATACAAGCAATAAGAGAGGAAAGACAACTCATATTAAAAAACTGAGAATCAAAACAGTTGGTCCTCTGTAAGACTGAAATTAGAAGACAACAAACCTAGATTCTGAAGGAACAAGATTCCTATCTAGAATTCTAGGTCCATGAAAGTAGCAAATGAGAGAACAGAATTAAGATAAACTCAAACAAGTAAGGCCTTAAAATTTTTATTTTCTGTGTATCCCTTCTCAAAATGAGAGAATTGTGCTCCACCAAAAATGAGCCCGTAAATCAAGAAAGAGGAAATCACGGAAACCAGGACACGGGGATTCCAAGACAGAAAAGAGGCAAAAGGAATAAAAAGGATGCTAGTTGAGGGAAATTTCCCCAAAACAGCAGGAAGCAGGCACAGCACAACCCAGTTTGGAGCAAGGGAACAAGAAAACTCCAGGAGAGATTTCTCCATGAAAAACATACAACTGACCGTTGCCTAATATTTAAATGAATGGAGAGGAGATTTACAGTTTTGTGCAACAGCTTCAGGAAGAATTACTGATCGGCACATAGAAAACTAAGCCAAAACCAACCAACCAAGATTCCACTTATATACTCCAAGGAAAACCAAAAGTTGTATAGGAAAGGGTATGTAAATGTAATATACAATGTGGCTCATGAGTATATAATATTTACATAATCCTGAATATTGATGGAACCAAAAATTACAAAACAACTACATAGGAAGAATGAAGGCATTGAAAGTATGTTTGTGGGTAAGAGTGCGTGGAATTTAAGAGAATCAAATCTGTATCTTCTGTAGTTGTAAGTAAATGCTTAAGTTCTAAAATGAAAAGAATCAACCAAAATAGTAGGATAGGGAACACTCCCGAACTCAATTTGTGAGGCTATCAAACCCTGAACCAAAACACGAGTAGGACAGCCGAAGATAGGAATTTATAGCCCGGTTGACTCATAAACATAGACGTGAAATTTTGAATTAATATTTAGCAAGGTGAATACAGCAGAAGCAAGCTGTTCTTACCTCATTAATGCAAAGTTTGTCCAACTTAAAAAAAAGTATTACTACAAATCATCACAACAATAGCTTAAAGGAGAAAATCTATATGATTATCTTGATAGGCACAGGAAAGGCATTTGATTAAATTCAGCACTCATTTATGCTAAAAATAATCTTAGCCAACTAGGAGAAGAAAGAAATTTCTTTAACTTGATGAAAATTTTCTACCAATAATTTATACATATAAAATACTTAAATGGTGAAGTATTAGACACATTCCCTTTAAAATCAGGAAGGTGACTTGTCAAATCAACACATTGTACATCTTAAACAATATTATATGTCAAATACATTTTAATTAAAAAATCAGGATATAATCTTAAAAAAAATCAGGAAGATAACAAGGGTGTCCTATAAAATCTTTCTATTCAACATTGCATTTGGACAGTCTGGCCAGTACAGTAAGACAAGAAAAAGAAATGATATAAAGATCATAAAGGGAGAAAAAAACCCTATCTTGTTCTGAGGGAACAAGATTCCAGCCTAGAATTCTAGAGCCAAACTCAAAAATTAGAGAGAAGAATTAAGACAAGTTCAGACAAGTATCAAAAAGTGTATCTTCCATGCATCCTGTGTTAGTTTCTTATTGCTGCTATAACAAATTATCACAAATTTAGTGGTTTAAAACGACACAAATTTATTCTCTTACACTTCTGGAGGTCTGAAATTAGTCTTATGGGACTGAGGTGTCAGCTGGGCTTGTTCCTTCTAGAGGCTCTTGGGAAGGATCTGTTTTCTTGTATTTTCTGGCTTCTAAAGATGGCTTGTGTTCCTTGGCTTGTGGCCTCTTCTGCCATCACCAAAGCACATCACCCCAACCCATCATCACATCATCTCTCCCTGCCTCTGTCATCACATAGCCTTCACTGTCTATGACAAATTCTGTCTGCCTCTTAAAAGGAACTCTGTGATAATCCAGAAAAATCTCCCCATCTCAAGACCCTTAATTTCATCACATCTACAGAGTCCATTTTGTCACGTAAGATAACATAGTCACAGGTTTAGGAGACTGTGATGCAGGCATCTAGGATGTGGGTACTCAGTCTACTGCACATCATTCTCATGAAATCATTCACAGGTTACATGATTGTCTACATAGAAAAAGCCAAGATAATTTACAAACAGATTATTAGAAAAACTAAGAGAGTTTAGCAAGGTGATTCAATTGTTTTCCTATAATTCAGACACAAAGATTTGGAAAATATAATTTAAAAAAAGATGTTATTTACAGCATTAAAAAATTGTAAAGTACTTTTCGATAAATCTAACAAAAGATGTTTAAAACCTTTATTAAGAATTATTTTTAAAAAGACAGAAAAATCTTAAAGATTACCTAAATAAAGAGAAAAACATATTGTGAACCTGGACAGAAACAGTATCATAAAGATTCCCCAACGGAATATATAGATTTTATTGCAATTACAATAAAAATCCTGACATGTTTCTTTGGCAACTCAACAAGCCAATTCTAAAATGTAAATGGCAATGTACAAAAACAGGTAAGACACACATGAGAAAGAAGCAGAGGATGATGGACTCACTCTAGCACACAACAAGACTTATTTTATAATAAATATTTTATAATAAATAAGTAATTACCATAAAGTATGGTAATTAAGACATTGTGACAATGGATCAGGGGTAGATATCTACACCACTGGAACAGAATACAGAGCCCAGAAACATAGCCATAGAGGGACATCTGACATCTTTAACAAAGTGGCTTTGCAGATCAGTGGAGAAGGGACAGAGTTTTCCAAAAATGAAGATGAGTAATTGGTTATTCATATAGGAAAGAATAAAACTGAAACATTTTCTTGGACCAAATACAAAAATCCAAGTGGAATTTAAGAACCCAGGAAGAAGAGAAAACTTTTAGAAGAAAATAGGAGAGCATGTATTATGATCTTTGTTTAGAGCAAAGATTTAATAAATTACAAAAAGCACAACCCATAAAGAAAAAAGCTGATAGTCAACATCATTAAAATAAAAAAATGCCTGAGTATCAAACGACATCACTAAAAATACGAAAGGACAAACTGCAGACTGTGAAAAAATATTTGCAACATACATCATTGACCAAAGATTCAAATCCAGAATATATAAATAACTTATAAATCAAAAATTAAGAACACTCAGTAAAAAAATGAATAAAAGGGCATCCCTGGTGGCGCAGTGGTTGAGAGTCCGCCTGCCGATGCAGGGGACATGGGTTCGTGCCCCGGTCCGGGAGAATCCCACATGCCGTGGAGCGGCTGGGCACGTGAGCCATGGCCGCTGGCCGCTGAGCCTGCGCGTCTGGAGCCTGTGCTCCGCAACGGGTGAGGCCACAACAATGAGAGGCCCGCGTACCGCAAAAAAAAAAAAAAAAAGAAAAGAATAAAAGATAAAGAGGTAAATCATAGAAAAAGAAGCCGGAATGGCTAATAAATGTATGAAAAGATGCTCAACCTCATTATTAACTATGGAAATGCAAACTAAACCATATGAAGTACTATTTCATATCCAGCAGGTTGGGATAATTAAAAAGTCTGACAATTTTAAATGTTTGTGATCAAACGAAGACTTGGGAACTCTTCCACACTGCTGAAGTAAACGTAAATTGGTACAAGCACTTTGGAGACCAAGTAGGCAATATCTAAAAGTGAAAATACATACGTCGTTCAACCCAGCAATTTCACTCATAGGTATATGAATCACATAGGATAACATGAGTTTATACCCTAGGTTCTTGAACTTGTGCATGAGGAGGCATTTACAAAAATGTTCATTCCAACATTGTTTGTAATAATAAAAAATGGGAAACAATTCAAATGTCTGTCAACAGGACAATGGGTAAATAAACTGTGGTATATTCATATACTGACAATAAAAGTCAGTCTTATAAAAATAATGGAAGTTTGAGCCAAAGAATGATATGCTTTTGAAAGATCTCCATTTTTAGATGCTTTATCTTAGTACTATATAAAATATATTCCTTGGACAAGGGGGGTTATCTGGTCTTCCATGAATTAAATATAGAATTGAGACTGTTTCAAAACTTTTATAGCAATTTTTTTCTTTCTTTCTTTTTTTTTTTTTTTTTTTTGGCTGCACCACATGGCTTGTGGGATGTGGGATCTTAGATCCCCGACCAGGGATTGAACCCAGGCCCTTGGCCGTGACAGCGTGGAGTCCTAACCACTGGACCGCCAGGGAATTCCCTTATAGCAATTTTAGAGTGATTTTATGTATGTTGACTCTAATCATTAAAAAATGGGGTCACTATTTTGTATTTTATAATTCATTATAATTTCATTTTTTCTAGAAATAACTCTTACTTACAAAAGTATTGGTGTGCAAAGAATTGAAAACAACCAACCAAACTGGTCCTGAACAATCTGAGATGAATCGCTCTACCTTAAGCAAAATTGATATCTATGTGATTTCTTTTTCTACAACGTGTAGGTTTTCTTGTTTATTGAAGATCTTGTGCTCTACTCCTAAAATATTAATGTCCAGCCTGGGATTCCAGAATTGTTTTCTTTGGTTTTGGATATTTGCTTTGCATATAAAGATGTGGTTATTCTCTGCAGGCATTTCCCCCACAGACATATGTAAATGTAGCTGTAATTTCCTGTTGGTAAACAGCAAGTATTTATTTACTTATTTTTAAAAAAATTTATTTATTTATTATTTTGGCTGCACCGGGTCTCAGTTGCAGCATGCAGGATCTTTAGTTGCGGCACGTGGACTTCTTAGTTGCAGCATGTGGACTCTTAGTTGAGGCATGCAACTAAGGGATCTAGTTCCCCCACCACGGATCGAACCCAGGCCCCCTGCACTAGGAGCGTAGAGCCTTACCCACTGGACCCCCAGGGAAGTCCTTAACAGAAGTATTTAAATTTAGAATCAGGTGGCAAGGTTGATATACAGATGTGTAATAAATTGGATTGTTTTCAAAGCAATACCCTTTCCAGTTAACTGTTAACAGACAAGTTTGCTGCTTTTCTTTATCAAATACAATGTGGTATGTGAAAACACTAGATAGGGTTTAAGGTACTTCTTGGATTTTTTACACAACAAATGGACCCTATGCTATAGAGGAACAGAAAGATATAAATTAATAACACATAATCATTGTAAGAGAACAAAATCAAATTAAATCTCCTCTCCAGTGCTTGACAACACACTTCCTGAGAAGTTTCAGGCCGTGTGTGGTCTCCTCCTGGGGCTCCAAAGCCTGCTTAATGGCCATTGTGACAGCAGGAGCCCAGCCTACTTGGGATTCTGCTCCTAAGATACAATCTGTTTTGGATCTCCTTTTCCCCTCATGAAAAACCTCCTTTTTCAAAATTATATTTTTGAAGCCAGGTTACTTACTGATTTCCAGGATCCTCTTACACCTGCCACTTCTCAAAGGAATTTTTGGGTATAATCTTTCAATCTTTCTGGAAGGCTGGCCATCAGAAACACGCAATCCCTTTCCATTATAATGCTTTCTAAAGGACTTTATCTTGCTCTCTGAGTTTATTTAAAACTTTTAACTATACCAATTTAGCATCTTTGCATGCTTTCGTGCTATTTCTCGTTTCATTCTTCATGTTACTTAACATTTGTCTGAGTCTCTACAGGATCTTCTATTGATACTTTCTCACCAACGTGCCATTCTAGAATATTCTCATCACTAATATTTTGCTTTGCTCTATATTTCATTCTCAGGCTCTAATAGGACAAACCTGAGGTGGGATGCGACAAAAATAGCCCTTGCAAAGCCTGTACTCCCACCAGAGGTCTCAGCAGCAAACTCTCCGCCTCTATTTTTTTGGCCTCCCAGTGCTGTCCCAATCCCACGGAGCTTAGAGTTTAGCTGACAGCTGAGATCTTGATCCCAGTGGCACCAATCTGTTAAGTTGGTGTTGTATCTTTCCCCCTCCAGAAGCACCTAGCGAACCCAAAGCAGGCGATTGTATTAATCGACGGTCTGGGGTTGTTACAGAAGCACATGAGGCAGGACAGGATTCTGAGGATTTAGGCTGGGTAGGGAAAGAAATGAAACTAGAGGCGGCCGATAACGAGAAATAGACGGGTCCCAGGACTTAAATTTCGGAAGTGACAAGGTCATGGGTGAAGACACAGTGGCCGAATGAGAACACAGAGTAGAAAAGGTCCCCAAAGATGAGGCGAACCCAACAGGTGATGAATGGCTTTATCCAATAAAGCTTTGAAGCAACTCCAGTGCCTCAGTTTGGCTGCTGCACAGGCCAAGGCAGGAGATGAACACTGAAAGGTCCTCCAGCGCCAAGTTCAAATATATGCACATATGCGGTCAGCGCTGTGATTGGCCAGCGGGGACGGCCCAGGGGCTGAGGAGGCCAGACCAGGCGGCGGCAGTAGCTTTGCCCACAGCTCTGGGCGCCCCCTCCCGCAGCCAAGCCAAGGCCCCAAAGCAGCTGACCGTGCGAGTCACGTGACAAGCCCCGAGCCCGGCTCTTAATTGGCTGGCAAACCTCGCTGCCTCCCTCCGTTTCCCAGAAGTATTTTTGGAAACTACCTTTCCTAGAGTGTCTTGCTGCGCTTATTTCTTCCCGGCTGATTAGATGGGGGCTGTTTCGGGTGCGTGGGTACCTCTGTGATTAAAACATCCCGCACTGTGGAGGCGGGGGAAGCGAGCCGCTGCCCGGCCCCTCTCCTTGCGCAGAGGCCTCTGGGAAGTGTAGTAATTTGAAGGTCTCCGGGTCCTGCCGGGGCTGGCGTCTCTCCTGGGCCCTGGGGGTCGCGGGTGAGGAGGGAACTAGTGGGTACACTGTAGTCCTGAGAATCCTCCAAGCTTAGATTTCTATTAAGCAAATTTTTGTGAGATCTTCTGAGAAATGAGGGGCTCTACTTCAAAAGAAACAGATGATAACGGCCCTAAATTAGCCCCCGCTCTTGCTGCTCACCGGACACTTTACAAGGGTGCAAAGAATCATGGCACTGCGCATGTAGGGGGATCTATTTTATGTTGGGACTTGCATCTGGCAGTGACCTTCGCCCTCAGGGAGCTCCGCTGTTCTTCCCGCTTTTCTCAGCGGTAGCTGGTTCTTGTTTGGGCCACCAGGACTCTCCCCTAGGCTTACTGTTTCTGCACTTGAGGATATTCATTCTGCCCAGCTGCAGGGGTATTTGCATTTTACGGAGGGGAAATCTGAGGGTGTGGTGGATAAAGGTTGTTGACCTGCCCAGACTATACAGCTAGTAGTGTAGTCAGAACTCACTACAATTGGAACTACAATAAATCTACTACATACGAACCTTCAAGTTACAAACTTTCAGAGATGTGAACCTGCATTCGCATGTCCAATCACATAAGTTAGTCACGTCACGTGTCTGGCGTACGTTGTCACATGTGTGCATCCTCTACAAGTGGTTATGCTTTTGTGTACTTCACTGTACAGTACTGTATAGAGTACAGTAGTACAATATCTTTATTTCAAGCCCAGGATGTCCGGAAGCAAGCGTAAAAGCAGCGGTGATGCAGCTGGTACTGTACTGTACTTTTCAAGATACTGTACTGTAAGATTAAAAATGTTTTCTTTATTTTTCTTTGTTTTTTTATGTATTATTTGTGTGAAAAATATTATAAACCTATTACAGTACAGTACTATATAGCCGATTGTGTTAGATGGGTACCTAGGCTAACTTTGTTGGACTTACAAACAAATTGGACTTACGAACGCCCTCTCAGAATGGAACTCGTTTGTATGTATGGGACTTACTGTAATTCTAATTCTTGTCTCAAACCTGAGAGGATAGGAACCTAGGTCTTTCTGACCTAAAAATTGAGGCCCCTAATACTCCCTCTACTCCCCAGCACCTATTTTGGCATCTTTTATGGGCATAGAAGTCTGAAAAGTTTAAAGAGCTGACCTCCAAGTGCCCTCTGTCTCAGATGGGTCATTTGTACCTCTGAGGATATCAGATCTGGAACAGCCATGGAGCTCTGCCCCTTCCAGAAACCAGTGACTCATATCACTCTCTTGCTTATGTCAGTATCTGAAGGGCCTGGAAGAACTGGTAAGATGCAGAAAATCCAGGAAAGGGTGCTCTTGGCCAGTGCTGTCCAGTAGAACTCTCTGAGATGATGAAACTTCTATATCTACACTGTCTGAATGTCTCAAGTTCTGCTTAGATAGTAGCTCCCGTCCTCCCAGTGGTCCCCTGACTCTAGGCTGTTTCCAAGACAGCTCAGCCTCAGACTACGGATCCCTGGGCTAAGTCTTCAGGGGCCCTCCAGATCCAAGCTATCCCTTAGCTGCAGCTCAAGCTGTGCCCAGGAACACACATCGGGGTACAGACAAATGGAATGTGTATGGCTCCTGGATATGGTCAGTGCCTTGCTGATTTTGCCACCTCAGCATCCTGCCTGGAGCCTGGTGCAGAGAAGATGCTAGGTTAACACTGTGGCTGAATGAACTTATCTTCTCTACCCCAGGCTGGAGCTCTCTCAGCTACCGCGACTGGCTTCTAGAATCCCTCCCCATCATTGTGGACTAGTGGCATGAGCCATCTAGTGAAGGTTGGTGAAGCCAGTGTTTCATAACCACCTTCATCCTGACCCTCTGTGGGTGTGCCACAGGGCAGCTGCAAAACAAGTGAGTAAATAATTCCTTGGAAACCTGCTGGATCCAGCAATTTTTGGTGACAGTCCAATTTTTTATTTTAAAATCCTGTGTGCAAAATGAAAGCCCAAATGAACACCTGTTACATATGATTAAAAGCAGTGTGGTACTGGGAAAAGAGGACTGGTCTTAGGGTCATCCTGGACCTGTGAGTAACAGGCTGTATGACCTTGGACAAGGTGTTCCATGCCTCTGGGTCCCAGTTTTCTCCTGAGTAAAACGAAATTAGACTCTAAGCTTCTTCCTATGGTTAACATGAATGCTTAAAAAATGGCTGGTCACATCTGCAGTCAGCCCACATTAAGTACCTTTCAAGTGATCTTCTGCCTGCATCAGGTCTATTTTCATTGTTCAGTTTTTCTAACACCTTTCACTTAACACTTCCACTGCCATTGCCTTCCTCATTTGCTGGATCTTCGCTATTTTTTGGCTTCTTTAGATTCCAATAAATCATGTCAGATTCTAGCCATTGAATCACCTGCTCCTTTGCCCTGCCTGTAGTCTCTTTAATCCCCAGCACAGTCTCAATTCCCTGACAAAGCACAGAGAGCGGTTCTGGTCTCCCTCCTCTTCCACACTCCCACACCACCACTTCCCAGAAAAAACAAATCTGAAAAATCAGGGAGGTTTCTATTCTGGCAGTTATCACTGTCACCACTAGATGGCACACGTGTGCAAGTCATCAGCGTTTGGACACAAACTTTATCAGTGTGTTTATACTCCAATCCACAAAAGCTTTGAGAGGAATTATAAAAGTACAAAACATACAAAAGGATAAAATGAAAAGTTGAAGGGATTGGAAGGAACTCCTTGGTGGTCCAGTGGTTAGGACTCAGTGCTTTCACTGCCAGGGCCATGTTCAATCCCTGGTCAGGGAACTAAGATCCTGCAAGCCACGTGGCATGGCAAAAAAAAAAAAAAGGGATTGGAGGGGATATAGAACAAGTAGAAGAGATAATTCCAGGGTGACATTAGCTCAAGGAGATGGACACCAGCAGAGGCTTACACGGTTGGCTTCAAGCTTCCCAATAGCCAAAGTAAAGAGGGAGATGTGAGTGGTAACAAAATTCCACATTTTACATGAGAAAAACGAAGTAGTTATTCAGGAGAAGCACAACTTTTCCTGACCCTGAGACCAGAGAGGTATTTTTCCTGTGGGTCCTCAGAGGAGGACACTAACAGTGAAACAGACACCGATGACTTAATTGGAGCTGCTTCTATGATGTCCTTCTATGCAGGCCTATGGTGTGGTGCTAAAGTAGGATTGAGGAAAGGCAGTTCTCTGGGGTTCAAATACTGGGTTTCCAGGACAGAGTGAATTTACTGCTGTGTGCCTTTGTGTTTTCACACAGTGGAATTTGCACGCACACCCTCTCCCCCACTGGAGTTTGGGTGGAGTTTGGGGAGAGGAAGCTCTCCTTGAAGGCTGTGGTAACTAGTCTCCAAGAGGGCCTCCAGTGACCCCTGCTCCTTGTTTCCAGACCCTGTGGAGTCCCTGCCAACATTGTACCAGAGGGGTGGTCTATGTGCCCAACAGAGTACAGGAAAAGTGATGGTTTGTCACTTCTGAGATTAGGTTATAAAAGACATTGCAGCTTCTTTCTTGGTCTCTCTGTGTCTGTCTTTCTATCAGATCATTTGCTCTGGGGAAAGCTAGCTGCCGTGTCAGGAGGAGCCCTATGTAAAGACCCGTGTAGCAAAGAACTGAGGTCCCCTGGCAACAGTCAGCATCAGCTTGTTAGCCTTGTGTGTGAACCACCTTGGAAACAGATTCTCCAGCCCCAGTCAAGCCTTCAGATGATGGTAGCCCCAACTGACACTTTGACCAAAACCTTATGGAAGACCCTGAGCTGGACCACTGAGCTAAGTCAATCCTTATCTCTCTGAGATAATGAATGTTTGTTATTTTAAGCTGCTAATTTGGGGGTTAATTTGTTACACAGCAATAGATAACTAATACAAAGTTATTTAACAGAAATCCAAGGTGGCATCATGGATCATTTTACATGGGTGTGTCAACTTGGTTTCAAAGACAAAGAAAATATTTTAGAAGAAATGTATAGGCTTTGGGGACTTCCCTGGTGGTCCAGTGGTTAGGACTCCAATCTCCCAATGCAGGGGACCTGGGTTAGATCCCTGGTCAGGGAACTAGATCCTGCATGCCACAACTAAGAGCCTGCATACTGCAACTAAAAGATCCCCATGCCACAACAAAGAGTCCTGCATGCTGCAACTAAGACCTGGAGCAGGTAAATAAATAAATAAATATTTTTAAAAATGTATAGGCTTTAATCTGTTAGACATGGTCACCAATTCAGGCAGTGTTCATGGAAAGACGGAGGTAGAGGGACCCACATAAAGTGTCTGCAAAGGAGATTTCTCTGCAGAAGGATGGTAAGGACACGGATCTCAACTGTCTTGTTCACTGTGGCACCCTCAGGGCCTAGCACAGGGCCTGGCACATAGTAGGCTTTCTACAAATCTTTCTTCAACGTGTGAATGAATGACGAGCTATAACCTTGAGTGAGCCATTCAGTTGCCTGGGCGACCATCATTCACTGAGCTTCTACCATGTGGTGAGTACATGATGTCGATTAGGTTCCCAGGAACTTTTTTTTTTTTTTTTTTTTTTGCGGTACGCGGGCCTCTCCCTGTTGTGGCCTCTCCCATTGCGGAGCACAGGCTCCAGACGCGCAGGCTCAGCGGCCATGGCTCACGGGCCCAGCCGCTCCGCGGCATGTGGGATCTTCCCGGAGTGGGGCATGAACCCGCGTCCCCTGCATCGGCAGGCGGACTCTCAACCACTGCACCACCAGGGAAGCCCCTCCCAGGAACTTTTGTATCCTATATAGATTACATCCACATTTCCCCCCATTGCGCCTTCCCTCACTGTCTTATCTCCTTGAATTCTTCATTATTTTTGTAGAGACTTGCATGTGCTTTAACTTTTATGCTGAAAACTTTCTTATGGGAATAGTGTTCTTAGGTCATTACAACAAGTAATTTCTGGTCACCATTTTTCCATATGAGGACCAGAGTTGTTCAGGACATTGGGTTTATTTTGTGCAGTTTTGTCTTGGGGCCTGCCCTACTTCTTTCTTGTTTTTTCCCCGTTCTTTTTTGTTGAAAAATGACTTGAAATGGCTGATGCAAAGTAATAACAGTTCAGTCTCCCCACGATGACAACTATTTAGGGTCTATTTTGCCCCTTTCCTACTGACTTTGGTATTGATTTTAACCAGATTTTACTGTAATAGAAATATTGTGGGGGTGGAAGAGAATCAAACAGCGTGATTTGCTTCAGACTCTTGTCCCACCAATCTATAAACACTCCTTTCTCCATGGCTGGCTCTGTACTTCCCCCTTCTCCCCCCTCTCCTCCCCTTCTCCCTTGTCTCCCTCCTCCTCCACTACCACCAGCATTATCACACAGCCATTATTTATTGAGTGCCTGCTACATGCTCATCCCTGACTTATGCAGCTTCTATATGCATTATTTAAATAAATCTATGCTAGAGACTGTGAATTGCCTTGCCAATTTTGTCAGTCCAGGTCCTTCAAGAAGCAGACACCAAGCTGGGATTAACCGTGCAAGGATTTTACTAGGGGGAAATGCCTGTGTGAAAGGAAATAGGATGGGATCTAGAGAAGGCCAGGAAGGCCATCAGACCCCAAGTGAAGGAGAGAGGGAGAGAAGGTGGGAGCAAGTGTCCCAGACTGCCCGGCAGTTTAAGGAAGATTCAGTCTAACGAAGGTTTGGCAAAGCTCTCAGGGAGTCCTTGAGCCAAAGTTAGCCAATAAAGGAATCCCTTGTCTCTCAGGACTGGGTCTGACTTTGTACGCCATCAAACTCAGCCATGGGTAGGGTGCCTCCTGGGAGCCATGGCCAATAGATTTCAAAGCATAGCAGCAGGTGTCCTCAGCTCCCAGCAGTAGGAAGTTTGTGGAAGAATATCTTTGTGGCTGCCATTTTTTTTTTTTTTTTTTTTTTTTTTTTTTTGGCTGCACCACACTGCTTGTGAATCTTAGTTTCCTGACCAGGGATCGAACTCAGGCCCACAGCAGTGAAAACACCTAGTCCTAACCACTGAACTGCCAGGGAATTCCCTTGTGGCTGCCAATTTTTATTAAACTTCTTCTTCTTCTTTTTTTTTTTTTAATGTAACAGAAGCCTGATTTATTTGGGGGTGGCAAAGACCTGATTCTGAACTAAAAGATTTTAGTTCCCAGGCTTCCATGTGACTAGGTGTGGCTCTGTGACTATATTGCATGACTCCTGGTCATGCAACATAAACAGGAGTGTTAAGAAGACCTGCCAGAAATACTCCTTAAGGGGATCTTGAGTAGAAGGTGCATCCCTTCTTCCCTTCCCTCTTGCTGGGACTATGGAAGAAATGGCTGCAGCCTCAGCAGCCATTTTGTGCCAAGAGGCAATATGCTACTAATGAATGAGGATTGAATGAAATCCTCGTTGAAATCCTGTTCAATGACAGGACAGATGGAAAGACAGACAGTAAGAGTCTGTGTCCCTAATGATTAGAGACCTCATATCAGTTCTGGATTGCCTAGCTCCAACTTTTACCTGAGAGAAAAATAAACCCTTTCGTTTAAGCCATTATTACTTTATGTTATACACAGGTAAATCTAATTCTAATTGGTATAGTATCTCATTGTCACCCCAGCTCTACCAGGTGGGCATACTTATGCCCACTTTATAGACAAGGAAAATGAATCTTGGAATAATTAAGTGTTAGAACCTAAATTAGGGTCTGGGGTAGTGCTTACAATACTTTCAGCTGAAAATAACAGAACAATATTTCTCAGTCTTCTCTGAAGATACAAATTACCTGGGAAACTTGCTAAATACACAGACAGCCAGTCCTCTCCCCTGGAAATCCTCATTCAATAGGCCCAAGTTAAAGCCTGAGAAATTATTTTATCTCAAACAAGCAGTCCAGGCTGTCTTTAACCTCAGGGAAGAGTGTAAATCCCAATGTGGATGACAACCAATGAGAGGCAGCTCGAACTGTAAGGAGGTAAAATTCTTCACATTAAGAAGACTTCTGTGAGCATGAGAATCATGTGAGGAGCCGGATAGAAGCTCTGATTCTGGGCTCCAGTTTCACAGATTGGGAGTCAGTAGATCTTTTGTGGAACCTGGGGGTTTGCATGTTTCCAATGCTCTGCAGGTGACGCTGATGCCTGTGATTCACAGAGTCCAGATGGAGGGACCCCACCTTCCTGTTTAGGAGCACTGTTGGGAGAGAACGAACCTGGGTTTGAATCCTAATGCTGCCGTTTCTTGGCTGGATGACCTGGAGCAGGCTGATGAAGCTCTCTGCATCTCAGGTTTCATCATTTTCAAATTGGAGGAAATAATAAGGCCTACCTCAGTTGTGAGGATTAAATGAGGTAATTTGCATAAAGTTCTTAGCTCTGCATGAATAAGCTCTCGATAAATGGTGACTATTGTTCTTATCATACCCCATGCATAGGTCTTGCAAACAGGCTGGGCACTGAGTTCTGTTACTATGGATAATTTATACCAACCCCCAGGGAACCATGATTCCGCTGAGGCTGGTACAGGAAGCTGGGGCCCCCGCTTTCTCTCTCCAGCTACTTATGGCCTTGGGCGTGAGTAAACTGCCCGCGTAGATGCGGAAGTGGAGCGAAGGTCCTCTGGGACATGCTCCTTGGTTCCCACAGCTGCCTCCTCCCCCCACCCCTCCCACCTTCCCAATCAGTCATCGGTACATCTATACTCAATGGCCCCATTTCCTCACTTCCCATTCCCTCCTGAAGCCACTGCAATCTGGATTCTGCTGTCACTGCTTTACTGAAGTGACTCTCAGCCAGGTCATCAGTGGCTTCCATGTTGCCAAATCCAATGTTCTTTGAAAGTTTTCGTCTCACTTGAACCCCTGCAGCTTTTGACACAGCTGTCTCCTTATTCCTTCTGGGAACTTGGCTCTTTCGGCTTCCAAGACTCCATGGCTCTTTTCCTTTTTCTAAATCTGTGATGACTCCCTCTAGCCTTTGCTGAAACTCTCCCTCTGTCATAATCTTACACAGCTTTGTTTTCTGCCCTTTTAATCTTTCATTTGCCTCGAATTCCTTTTCACTCTTCCATTTCTTCCTCTGACCACAACCCACTATCACAGGTGAATTATCTGCCTTCATAGGATATCCTGGGCTGATGTAACCTCTTCCTTCCTCCCTCCACGAGATGGATTCAATCAGGCCCAAGCAGTGTGCTCCAAAGTCTTCCTAAGAGGCCTAGCAACACCCGTGAAAACAGGACCTGGATATCCTGCCAATCAGGCCCCAGCATGACCCTGAGACACCCTTAATTGTCCCACGTTATACTGATATCAGAGACACTCTGTCCCTGGATGTGTCCCTGGGACTCTTCCCCAGTCCCCTTAGCTCAGACTCTAAGGCCTCATGTCCAGTTTGTTGCTCCACTGATACCCAGTGCCTTTCAGAGGAGTTGGGCCATTCCTACTTCTGCCACTGACTTGTTTGACTTTGGAGCTTGCTTTTATCTTTCCGGCTTCAGTTTTCTCCCCAGTGAAATGTGAGAGTTGGACTAGTTATCTCTGGGGTCACTTCTAACCTCTGCCACCACCCTGATCAGCATTCTCATCCACTGCACAACGCTTGATCCCACTCCTAGGAACCTCTCCCGTAGAAATATTCTCTCAGGTGCATAAGACGTATGCTCACTTGTATGAATCTCATTGCCACTCACGAGGGGATTGGTCAAATAACTTGCAGTGTACATACTCTAGGGCTGTTCTGGGACTGCTTGAAGTAGACGTTCTCTCGTGTGTTGCTGGTCTTCTAGGAGATAAGGAACTGGAGCCAGAATGTAAAGCAGCGACTTTAACAACAAAATCTCGCTGACAAAAATATACGTCTGTCTCACCTGAAGGAAAGTGTGTATTTAGAGATGGAGTTGATTTGCATTCGGGTGCAAGCTCTCCGTTAGGTTTTCTCAGAGTGGAACACACATTTCCTGGCCTAACACTGGTGCCCAGACCACACTTTGAGTAGCATTGCTAAAGCTTAAGAAAATGAGATAGCTCTGTGTGTGCAGATCTAGAATGATGTCTAAGATACATGATTAAAAGAAAAAAGCATGTTATAGAACAGAATAGTGTCTTCAAAAACAGGGATCTCTCCAAAAAGGGGTGCATAGGCACATAGATATGCTGGTAGAGGCACAAAACATTTCTGGAACAAGTCCTAAGAAATGGACAGTGGTTCCCCGTGGGGAGTGCAAGTGGGATTCTGGGGTGCTGGATATCCAGGCCCTTGGGTTGTACATAGAGACTGCTCTTCGGTGGGTCCTACTCCGTACAATGGCTGGAATCTATTCTGATGGGTCTGTGCCTTTCTTGCTGTTGTAAATTATTTTGAATGTAATTCCTGTTATATCCTTTTGCTGATTGAACTTAAAAAAAAAAAACTATGGGCATGTATCACTTTCATATTTAGGCGCTGGGATCAAGGAGAAGTTCCCCAGGATCGAACCCGGACCCTTAGCAGTGAGAGCGTGGAGTTGTAACCACTGGACCGCCAGGGAATTCCCTCACTTTCCTATTTAAAAACAAACTAGTTACAGAGAGAATACTGATGCTTCTAGAGCCTCTATTTGCTGGATAACAAACCTCCTCTTTTCATTTTTCATGAACATTTCTTCCCTCTATTCTCTGAACAAGGCAGTTCCCTCTGTCCTGTACCTTGAAGCCTTCTCCTGCAGATACATTCACCCTAAGTCATTTTGGTTCACAGCCTAGTGATGAGGACAGTCCAGGGGCCACAGGGCTGATGACAGTTCTAATTTACAATGACGCAGTGATTTTTCACAGGCTCGTGGAAACCTGACTTCCTCCCTGATTGAATTGGAGAGTTAGAATGTTCTGATTTGGCTGAAGTAGTATAGGCTGTGCTTATCATAAGAACTTGGCATATTAAATTGAATTGGGAAGTATTGGACAACAAATGTAAATGACTTTCTTCCATTCCTTTACTCCTACACAGCTGAGTATTTCCTGTTTGCAGCTGACCCTGTGCAGAAAAGTGAAATGACTTATCCTGATGCCTTTAAATTGAGAACTGTGTGACATCTAAGTGGCCTCTTTAAACTTAAGATGCAAACAGACTGTGCTGTTAGAGGCTGCATGAACCTGAGACAGGGTTGCTGGAGTCTGGTAGTTTTTGATTCAAATGCTCTAGGTCCACTTGTGTTTTTTTGTTTGTTTTGTTTTTTGAAGTACAGTTCATTTACAAGGTTGGGTTAGTTTCAGGTATACAGCACAGTGATTCAGTTTTTTACGTGTGTATATGTGTGTGTGTGTGTGTGTGTGTGTATTCTTTTTCAGATTCTTTTCCCTCATAGGTTATTACAAAATACTGAGCATAGTTCCCTGTACTATACAGTAGGTCTTTGTTGGTTATCTGTTTTCTATATAGTAGTGTGTATATGTTAATCCCAACCTCCTAATTTATCCCTTCCCCCAACCCCTTTCCCCTTTGGTAACCATAAGTTTGTTTTCTATGTCCATGGGTCTATTTCTGTTTTGTAAATAAGTTCATTTGTATCTTTTTTTTTTTTGCGGTACGCCGGCCTCTCATTGTTGTGGCCTCTCCCGTTGCGGAGCACAGGCTCCGGACGCTCAGGCTCAGAGGCCATGGCTCACGGGCCTAGCTGCTCCGCGGCATGTGAGATCTTCCCGGACCGGGGCACGAACCTGTGTCGCCTGCATCGGCAGGCGGACTCGCAACCACTGCGCCACCAGGGAAGCCCCCAACGTATCTTTAAACATTTAAATTTGATCACACCATCCTCCCACTTAGAAACTTTCAATGGATATTCATTGCTCTTCCAAAAAAGACCAAAATCTCTACAAAGTCCCCTGGCCTCTATCCACCTCATTTTTATGCACCATTCTTCCCCTTGGTCTCAGCTCTGCAGCCACACTCTCCCCCTTTCAGTCTCTTAAACTTCAAACAACTCCTCTCCTGTTCCCCAAGATGCATGCACATGTGTTCTCCTTATGTGTGTTTTTTCTTTACATCTTTGCTTGTTAGTTCCTTCCCTCAAGGGAAGCCCCCCTGTTACAAGATCTTAGAGAACTCTATTTTTAATTCTTAGCCCTCATTACAGATTATATTTCTGCAGTTGTTCGATGTTTCCTTAAGATTTATTTCCCAGACTGCCAAGCTCTGAAGGACAATGACCATATCTGTTTTCTTCTCCTTGGTAGCACATGTAGCACAGTGCCTGGGGTGGAGGAGGAAGAAGCTTTTCTACCCTTCTAGGTTCTTCTGGCTGGTCTAAGAATTAAATTGACATGAGACAGTAGAGAATCAAATAAAGTTTAATAACATGTATACATAGGAGAGACCCAGGAAAACAGAGTAACTCACCAAAGCCCTCACCCTAAATATCATCTCCAGCTAAAGACAAAAGAGGATGTTGGAGGTAGTGGTTTGGGACTTCAAAGGGGAGGAAGGCAATTCACATGGAGATAGAAAAACAAATATTTGGTAGACATCTGTTTGCTGGGCCCTGCAGATACAGTGGGATACAGAGTGAACTCTGATCTATAGGTGCTGCCCAGTTTCCCCCCACCACACCTAGCCTTTATTTTTTACAGGTGTCTCTGGTCTATTCCAGGAACAGGCCCTCTATCTGAATCCTTTTAGGCAGTTAGAGGGAAGGTCAAAAGTTCTTCCTGAGTCTTTTGGGTCTGCCTTATCTACAGGCCAAAGAGACATTTTGCAGAGGCAAATTTTGCTCCTCTACAAAATTAATTTAATTTTGCTTTTAAAACTGCTCCAAGAAGTTTCACAGTCTAGAAGTTGAGTTTATAGATTGCCTTATATCTCATTGAACCCGCGTCTTAGTCCTGACAATAGGTCAGTTCGGTTACTTGTTTTAGGAGGTGGTGATGCGGGTGAGCTCTCAAAGTTGGGCCTATAAGGTGCAAGCAATCAGGTATTGAATAAGAGACATTGCAATAGAGACAAAAGGAAAACAAAGGTTAATTGTTGGAGCAAACTATAAACCCAGTGTCTTGAGACCTGAGAGCTGCAGTTGAGAAGATTTTTAGATGTCAGGGTCGAAGCATCTTTTGCAGTTTGCAATGTCTCTGATGATGTCATCAGGTGATTAGGTAAACTTTTTGAGTGGCTTACACAGCAACAGGCATGAAGTTGGTCTAAACGTGGGCTGTTGTGGTGATTCCTCTTAAGTTTATATCAAGTTGTTCAGCTTCAGTTTGCGGACTTCAGGAAAAGGGCAGCTTTAGTTCTCAATGATTCTGAATCAGAAGTGGGAGAAAAATTGGAAATGTTAGTTTGGAGAGTTGTAGCCAAACATTTGAGGAAAAAAGAATTCAGGATCCAGTCCAGTTTATAGGGGGAAGAACAAAAGCAACTAAGCAAGATACCAGGCAGTTTTTCCAAGGGGCTTAATGCTGTGTAAAGTCAATCTTAGTTCCTTAAAGCTGTCTGCTCATATCTGATTCTATGCACATTCTCAAATATGACATTCCATTCAAAGCCTTGGTAATATAATCAATGTTTCCGATTGTATCCTGTTACAAGGAGAGCAGATTCTTAGTGAACTTATGTAAATAACTTTATTGCCATGAAAATAAGAATCCTCACTAAGAGCTTCTGAATTCTGGAGGGATTAGGTAGGGAGAAAAAAGATAAATGTTTCAATGCTGCTTACAAAGGCATTATTTACCAAATTGCTGTAAGTAATAGTTAGCATAAGAGAAAAGGTTTCCTTATAACTGGAAAACAAAGATCAAAAAGCCAGTAATATTTCACACAAAAAGTCATAAAAATTATAATCATATTCATTAGTTCACTCAGTCCCATGTAATTAATTCTTATTAATCTTGATCTTTCGTTAGCAGTGTTATGAAGCCATCAGATTTTCCATTAGAGTTCTATAATTTCTTACCCAGTTCAGTGGTATGATCTGAAGGTTATCAGAAATCTGTACTTGTCAAAAAGTCCTTTCTATGAATCTTCTTGAATATGAAGCATTTTTGTAAAAGCATCAGAGTAAAACAATAACTGTCTAAAAGTGACAAGACTTAAAATGACATGGTTAAAAATCTGATTCATAATAATGCAATTGACAGGGAAACTTGGTTATTTCTGTGATGCATAACATTTTAAGGTAATAACTAGAATTATGACTGATAACATTATACCAAGACATCAGATTTTTAGGAATTTCATTTAATTTTTAGAACAAATATTAATAACATTCCTCCATGCAATAACCTAAGAAGGTTTATCAACACTTATTTGACAATGCTTCCCATGTAACTTAATAGCTAAATAAGCCTAATTAGTTTAATATCTCTCTTTGAGATATTTCAGGGGGCCTCTGAAAAATCCACAACTAAGCTAGAGGTCAAAAGGACTTCATTTGATTTGGGGAAGTTTGTCAAAGATTTAAAAGGTTTTAAAACACTTGGTCAAGGAGGATCATAGGTCACTGTGAAGTAATACTTAGCTATCCACTTAACCAAAGTGACAATAAAAGATTTCAAAGGCAAATACAGAATGTTACAACAGATTACTTGAAAGATAAAGAAAATTTTAAAGTATGTTATCAAAAGCAGATCAATAGTGCATGAAAACTTTGTCTTACTAAGAGAGAGAGCTTACTTCTGATTGTAAAATTCATTCACTCAATTAAATTAATTCTTTACTTAAATTTTATTTTTTAAATTGAAGTAGAGTTGATTTACAGTGCTGTGCCAATCTCTGCTGTACAGCAAAATGACTCAGTTATACACATAGAGACATTTTTAAAAAATATTCTTTTCCACTATGGTTTATCACAGGATATTGAATCTAGTTCCTTGTGCCATACACTAGGACCTTGTTGTTTATCCATCTCATATATAATCGTTTACATCTTCTAATCCCAAACTCCCAGTCCTTCCTTCTCCCACCCCCTCCCCCTGTCAACCACAAGTCTGTTCTCCATGTCTGTGAATCTGTTTCTGTTTTGTAGATAAGTTCATTTGTACCATATTTTAGATTCCACAAATATGTGGTATTTGTCTTTCTCTTTCTGACTTACTTCACTTAGTATGAAAATTTCTAGTTGCATCCATGTTGCTGCAAATGGTATTATTTCGTTCTTTTTTTATGGCTGAGTAGTATTCCATTGTGTATATGTACGACATCTTTATGAACATTTAGGGCATTTCCATGTTTCGGCTATTGTGAATAGTGCTGCTGTGAACATAGTGGTGCATGTATCTCTTTGAATTATAGTTTTGTCTCGGTATATGCCCAGGAGTGGGATTGCTGGATCATATGGTAATTCTATTTTTAGTTTTCTGAGGAAACTCCACACTGTTTTCCATAGTGACTGCACCAATTTACATTCCCACCAACAGTGTAGGAGGGTTTCCTTTTCTCCACACCCTCTCCAGCATTTATTATTTGTAGACTTTTTAATGATGGCCATTCTGACTGGTGTGAGATGTAAGTTCATTCTAATTTTAGTCCATCCTGACTGTGCACAATACTCTTTTCTCAGGATTCCTTTCCATAAACCTTCTATAACTCCCTCGTTTACATTCGGATTTTGTCCTATGCTTTCTCTTTTTTTTAAAAGCCCCCTTTTTTAGGACAAAATTCCTGTTTTTCCTTTAACAAAATGCTTTTCCATTTTTTATATACATTAAAAAATTTTCCTCACATATGAAGATGTTTTCCTTATTAAGTTTAGTAGTTTTAATTATATATATTAATTAGAATTCTTAACCCTCAGAAACCTTGATTTCTAGTGAAAACTAAGAAGAAGTTGTGAACTGTTTGTTCTACCAGTACTTTTTGATAGGCAAACTTATAGATACATTTCATAATTTCTAGAAACATACATTTCCTCATAGCATAAATTTTTTCCAGTGTGGTACAAAGTAATGTTTACTAATAAATCCAACATCCTTAGATTTTCTGTAATAGGACAAAAGTAGGTAAACTTAGACTTTTTTAGCAATTAATGTTTCATTATTTTATCTTAATTGGAAATGATCTAGACATCCAATGAATTCCCATCACTGAGCTTAACTTAGCAAAACTCTAAAGTTTCAAGTTACCAAAAAGATTTGGAGAAGCTATTTTTAAGTATGTGTACCATAATTATTGCTAAGGTGTTCACCTTTAAACTTTTGGCCCATTTACATCATTTAAATCATTTGTTCTCAACAATTATGTTTAGATTACCCATGAAAACTTCATGAGACTAAAGGCACCCCTCCAAGCTGTTTTTCTTGCTGACAAGTTTTGTAACAGAGGTAATATAAACTTATTTGAACTTTGGTACACCCAAGTAGAATAAAAGTTTTATTTTTAACGCTGATAACTCTACAGACATGACTATTTTATGTAAACCAATAACTTAAATTTTGCTTCTATTTACTAAAGATTAATCCTAGATCATGTGAATTTGAAAACATTTGGGTTAGTTTCTACTATATTTTTGAGAGTTTTTCATAAGCACTTGTTTGTTTTAAAACCAATTAAATAGAGCTCTTTTTATAAATTAATTTTGACAGTAACATCCAGAGATAGAAAAATACTATATCTATAATGTACATACATCGACATCTGTACACACAGACACAGACAGAGATCTCATAGTTTTCATTTTAAAACTTTTGTCATGAATTAGGTACAATATAAAACTCACTAGTTTATAAATAGTTTGTAGTTTCTAAACAGTTGGAATAAAGTAAGTTTATCTGCTCAGATGGCTAAGGCTTTTTATTATTTTTGAAAAGACTTTTAAGATTTGTGTAGTTGACCCTTGAACAACATGGGTTTGAACTTCATGGATCCACTTATATGTGGATTTTTTCAATAAGTATATTGGAAAATATTTTGGAGATTTGCGGCACTTTGAGAAAACTTGTAGATGAACTGCATAGTTCAGAAATATTAAAAAAAAACTAGGAAAAAGGTATGTCACCAATGCTTAAAATATATCTAGATACTAGTCCATTTTATTATTTACTACCATAAAAATACACAAATCTATTATAAAAAGTTAAAATTTATCAAAACACGCACACAATCACTTATAGACTATACATGGTGCCATTCACATTTCAGAGAAATGGAAACAAACATAAAGATGCAGTATTAAATCATAACTGCATAAAAGTAACTGTAGGGCTTCCCTGGTGGCACAGTGGTTGAGAGTCCGCCTGCCAATGCAGGGGACACGGGTTCGTGCCCTGGTCCGGGAAGATCCCACGTGCCACGGAGTGGCTGGGCCCGTGAGCCATGGCCACTGAGCCTGCGCGTCCAGAGCCTGTGCTCCGTAGCGGGAGAGGCCACAACAGTGAGAGGCCTGCGTACCGCAAAAAAAAAAAAAAGTAACTGTAGTACATACTGTGCTATTGTAATTTTGTAGTCACCTCCTGTTGCTATGGCAGTGAGCATAAGTTTTGTGAGTGTTCACTTAAAATGCTGTGTGAAGATAACCATCTCCACGTGAGCAGTTTGTCTCTGTAGTAAATGGCATATCACAGTAAAAAGGGATTTCTCATGGTTCTCACATATTTTTCATTGTATTTAGTGTAATACCATTAATCTTGAATAACTTCAGGGGACCCATAGAAAGTACCACTAGTGATGCTAAAAGTGCCTCCACGATGCAGAGAAAAGTCATGACATTACAAGAAAAAATTCTTGATACGCACCATAGCCTGAGGTCTGCAGCTGTAGTTGCCTGCCATCTCAAGATAAATGAATCCAGTGTAAGGACCATTTGCAGCTCTATTTACAATAGCCAGGACATGGAAGCAACCTAAGAGTCCATCAACAGATGAATGGATAAAGATGTGATACATATATACAACGGAATATTACTCAGCCATAAATAGAAACGAAATCGAGCTATTTGTAGTGAGGTGGATGGACCTAGAGTCTGTCATACAGAGTGACGTAAGTCAGAAAGAGAAAAACAAATACCGTATGCTAACATATATATGGAATCTAAAAAAAAAAAAAGGTCATGAAGAACCCAGGGGCAAGACAGGAATAAAGATGCAGACCTACTAGAGAATGGACTTGAGGACACGGGGAGGGGGAAGGGTAAGCTGGGACAAAGTGAGAGAGTGGCATGGACATATATACACTACCAAACGTAAAATAGATAGCTAGTGGGAAGCAGCCGCATAGCACAGGGAGATCAGCTCGGTGCTTTGTGACCACCTAGAGGGGTGGGATAGGGAGGGTGGGAGGGAGGGAGACGCAAGAGGGAAGAGGTATGAGGACATATGTATATGTATAACTGATTTACTTTGTTATAAAGCAGAAACTAACACACCATTGTAAAGCAATTATACTCTAATAAAGATGTTAAAAAAAAAAAGCAAAGGGAATTTGTAAATCTGTCACTACAGCTACTCTATCAGGCATGAAAACCTTGCACTTTTTGCAAAATACCTTTTAATCTTGCATCAAAAATGCAGTTTTTATGTGGATGTAGGATTGCTATAAGAAAGGCATACCTATAGATTCTAACAATTCAAGAAAAGCAAAATCATTGTATGACAACTTAAAGCAAAAGGGAGGTGAAGGATCTAAAGCTGGAGAATTTAATGCCAGCAAAGGATGGTTTGATAGTTTTAGAAAGAGGTTTGGCTTAAAAAAATATCAAGATAACAGGAGAAGCAGCTTCTGCCAACCAAGAGGCAGCAGACAAGTTCCCAGAAGCCATTAAGAAAATCATTGAGGATAAGGATGTCTGCCTGAGCAGGTTTTTAATGCAGCTGAAAGTGCCTAATTCTGGAAAAAAAATGCCTGGAAAAAAGGACATTTATTAGTAAGGGAGAAGTGAGTACAGGATTTAAGGCAGGAAGGGGTAGTCAAAGTCTACTGGTTTGGGACTTCCTTGGTGGCGCAGTGGTTAAGAATCCACCTGCCAATGCAGGGGACATGGGTTCGAGCCCTGGTCTGGGAAGATCCCACATGCTGCAGAGCAGCTAAGCCCGTGAGCCACAACTACTGAGCCTGTGCTCTAGAGCCTGTGCTCCACAACAAGAGAAGCCACCACAATGAGAAGCCCGCGCACCGCAACGAATAGTAGCCCCCACTCAATGCAACTAGAGAAAGCCTGCGTGCAACAACGAAGACACAATGCAGCCAAAAATAAATAAAAATAAAAATAAAAAATAGGCAATGGGGAGTTTTCCCCATTAGTCTTAAAAAAACCAAAAACCCACCAACCAACCAACGAACAAAAAAACAAAGTCTACTGGTTTGTACAAATGCAGTTGAGTTTATGATCAGGACTGCCCTTACCTATAAAGCTGCTAACTTCTGAGCCTTGAAAGGAAAAGATAAACACTAGCTGCCAGTCTTTTGGTTGTACAACAAGAAGCCCTGGATAACGAGAATGATTTTTCTGGATTTCTTTGTCCCTGAAGTTAGGAAGTACCTTGCCGGTAAGAAACTGCCTTTTAAAGTTCTTCTGATACTGGCCAATGCCCCTGGTCACCCAGAACCCCATGAATTCAACACGGAAGGCATCAAAGTGGTCTACTTGCCCCCAAACACAAGGCCTCTAGTTCAGTCTCTAGATCAGGGGATCCTAAGGACCTTTCAGGCTCATTACACACAGTACTCTGTGGAAAGGATTTGTCAGTGCTGTGGACGAGAGCCCTGATAGAACATCATGGAGGTCTGGAAGGACTATACCATTGATGATGCCATCATTGTTATAGAAGAAGCCATGAAAGCCATCCAACCTGAAATAATAAAATCTTGCTGAAGAAAGCTGTGTTCAGATGTTGTGCGTGACTTCACAGGATCTGCGACAGAGCCAATCGAGGAAAACATGAAAGAGATTGTGGATATGGCATAAAAGGTGGGGACTGAACAGTTTCAAGATACTGATCTTGAATTCGGGAGCTAATAGAGGAATTAACAGGAGACAACTTGATGGAGCTGAGTGCTTCTGTACAGTGCCGGATGGTGGAGGAGGAAGAGGGATAAGCAGCGCCAGAAAACAAATTGATATTAGAGAATCAGGCAGAAGGGTTCCGACTATTCAGGACTGCTTTTGACTTGTTTTACAGCATGGACCCTTCTATGATACAGGCCCTGAAACTAAAGCAGATGGTGGAAGATGGATTGGTACCCTATAGAAACATCTGTTACACCGGGTGTGCCTGCCCCTCCTGCCTCCCATTCCACCAATCCCTCCTCTTCCTCCTACTCAATGGGAAGACGATGAGGATAAGGACATTTATGGTGATCCACTTCCACTTAACGAATAGTAAATGACCATCGTGCCGTACAGTTAACAAACTTAACTGTTGTGTATGAGTATGTGAAAATTTCTTTGTGTGAAAATCTAATAACCATACATCAAGAAATGTATGAGACATTTTTGTATCATCATCATCACCATCCTCCTCTTCATCATCAACACCTAAGTATAAGTATTCGTCATGTAGAACATCACCTACAAGACTTGTATTGAAGTGGACAACCTATCCTTACATAGGCATAAGCTGAGTGATATGTAATATGAAGTTAATAATGTGTTAGTTTTCTTACTGTTTTATAACTTTGCTTTCAAAGAATTACATTACCATACAGCATCTCTCTTTCTCTCTCTCATAATTGGAGAAACTGTGTATCAGCCTATCATCACAGGCAAGTGGTTTCCAAAAAAGGTAACAATGCTTCCCATGTTGTATTATTAACATGACTGTAATAGTGTATGCCATGAAAATTTTATAACGATTTATTTATTAATCTATAGGCTAGGCTCCTGTGAGGCAATCATACACCAGTCTGCCGTAAAGTAATCACATTGCTGCTTCTTCATTATCAGTGTGTGAATCGTTATACCTGTAAATACATATGAATTTCTTTTTCACATTATCTTTTCATTTTTAATGTTTAATGTTAGTAATACATATAACATTTACAGTGTTTTGTATCATATCAGACGATAATGATGTAAGTACTGACAGTTCATCTTTAAACAGACAACATAAAATTACAGTATTGATAAATGTGTTTTCTCTTATGATTGTTGTTTTTTTTATATCTTTATTGGAGTATAATTGTCTTACAATGGTGTGTTAGTTTCTGCTGTATAACAAAATGATTCAGCTATATGTATACATATATCCCCATATCCCCTCCCTCTTGCGTCTCCCTCCCACCCTCCTTATCCCACCCCTCTAGGTGGTCCCAAAGCACCGAGCTGATCTCCCTGTGCTATGTGGCTACTTCCCACTAGCTATCTATTTTACATTTGGTAGTGTATATATGTTAATGTTACTCTCTCACTTCGTCCCAGGTTACCCTTCCCCCTCCTCATGTCCTCAAGTCCATTCTCTATGTCTCTGTCTTTATTCCTGTCCTGCCCCTAGGTTCATCAGAACCTTTTTTTTTTTTTTTTGGCGGTACGCGGGCCTCTCACTGTTTTGGCCTCTCCTGTGGCGGAGCACAGGCTCCGGATGCACAGGCTCAGTGGCCATGGCCCACGGGCCCAGCCGCTCCGCGGCATGTGGGATCCTCCCGGACCCGGGCACAAACCCGTGTCCCCTGCATCGGCAGGCGGAGTCTCAGCCACTGTGCCACCAGGGAAGCCCAGAACCATTTTTTTTTTTTAGATTTCATACATATGTGTTAGCATATGGCATTTGTTTTTCTCTTTCTGACTTACTTCACTCTGTATGACAGACTCTAGGTCCATCCATCTCACTACTAATAACTCAATTTCGTTTCTTTTTATAGCTGAGTAATATTCCATTGTATATATGTGGCACACCTTTATCCATTCATCTGTCGATGGACACTTAGGTTGCTTCCATGTCCTGGATATTATAAATAGTGATGCAATGAACATTGTGGTACGTGACTCTCTTTGAATTATGGATTTCTCAGGGTATATGCCCAGTAGTGGGATTGCTGGGTCATATGGTAGTTCTATTTTACGTTTTTTAAGGAACCTCCATACTGTTCTCCATAGTGGCTGTATCAATTTACATCCCCACCAACAGTGCAAGATGGTTCCCTTTTCTCCACACCCCCTCCAGCATTTATTGTTTGTAGATTTTGTAATGATGGCCATTCTGGCCGGCATGAGGTGATACCTCGTTTTAGTTTTGATTTGCATTTCTCTAATGATTAGTGATGTTGAGCATCTTTTCATGTGTTTGTTGGCAATTATGTATATCTTCTTTGGAGAAATGTCTCTTTAGGTCTTCTGCCCATTTTTGGATTGGGTTGTTTGTTTTTTTGATATCGAGCTGCATGAGCCGCTTGTATATTTAGGAGATTAATCCTTTGTCAGTTGCTTCATTTGCAAATGTATTCTCCCATTCTGAGGGTTGTCTTTTCATCTTTTTTATGGTTTCCTTTCCTGTGCAAAAGCTTTGAAGTTTCATTAGGTCCCATTTGTTTATTTTTGTTTTTATTTCCATTTCTCTAGGAGGTGGGTCAATGAGGATCTTCCTGTGATTTAGGTCATAGAGTGTTCTGTCTATGTTTTCCTCTAACAGTTTTATAGCGTCTGGCCTTACATTTAGGTCTTTAATCCATTTTGAGTTTATTTTTGTGTATGATGCTAGGGAGTGTTCTAATTCCATTCTTTTACATGCAGCTGTCCAGTTTTCCCAGCACCACTTATTGAAGAGGCTGTCTTTTCTCCATTGTATACTCTTGCCTCCCTTATCAAAGATAAGGTGACCATATGTGTGTGGGTTTATCTCTGGGCTTTCTGTCCTGTTCCATTGATCTATCTTTCTGTTTTTGTGCCAGTACCATACTGTCTTGATTACTGTAGTTTTGTAGTATAATCTGAAGTCAGGGAGCCTGATCCCTCCAGCTCCATTTTTCTTTCTCAAGATTGCTTTGGCTGTCTGGGGTCTTTTGTGTTTCCATACAGATTGTGAAATTTTTTGTTCTAGTTCTGTGAAAAATGCCATGGGTAATTTGATAGGGATTGCATTGAATCTGTAGATTGCTTTGGGTAATATAGTCATTTTCACAATATTGATTCTTCCAATCCAAGAACATGGTATATCTCTCCATCTGTTTGTATCATCTTTAATTTTTTTCATCAATGTCTTATAGTTTTCTGCATACAGGTCTTTTGTCTCCTTAGGTGGGTTTATTCCTAGGTGTTTTATTCTTTTTGTTGCAATGGTAAATGGGAGTGTTTCCATAATTTTTCTTTCAGATTTTTCATCATTAATATATAGGAATGCAAGAGATTTCTGTGCATTAATTTTTTATTCTGCTACTCTACCAAATTCATTGAATAGCTCTAGTAGTTTTCTGGCAGCATCTTTAGGATTCTCTAGGTATAGTATCATGTCACATGCAGACAGTTACAGTTTTACTTCTTTTCCAATTTGGATTCCTTTTATTTCTTTTTCTTCTCTGATTGCTGTGGCTAAAACTTCCAAAATGATGTTGAATGATAGTTGTGAGAGTGGGCAACCTTATCTTGTTCCTGATCTTAGAGGAAACAGAAAGCTTTTCACTGTTGAGAACAATGTTGGCTGTGGGTTTGTCATATATGGCCTTTATTATGTTGTGGTAGGTTCCCTCTATGCCTACTTTCTGGAGGGTTTTTATCATAAAGGGGTGTTGAATTTTGTCAAAAGCTTTTTCTGCATCTATTGAGATTATCATGTAGTTTTTATCCTTCAATTTGTTAATATGGTGTATCACATTGATTGATTTGCATATATTGAAGAATCCTTGCATTCCTGGGATAAACCCCACTTGATCATGGTGTATGATCCTTTTAATCTGCTGTTGGATTCTGTTTGCTAGTATTTTGTTGAGGATTTTTGCATCTATGTTCATCAGTGATATTGGCCTGTAGTTTTCTCTTTTTGCGACATCTTTGTCTGGTTTTGGTATCAGGGTGATGGTGGCCTCATAAAATGAGTTTGGGAGTATTCCTCCCTCTGCTATGTTTTGGAAGAGTTTGAGAAGGATGGGTGTTAGCTCTTCTCTAAATGTTTGATAGAATTTGCCTGTGACGTCATCTGGTCCTGGGCTGTTGTTTGCTGGAAGGTTTTTTGTTTTTTTTTTGCGGTACGCGGGCCTCTCCCGTTGCGGAGCACAGGCTCTGGACGCGCAAGCTCAGCGGCCATGGCTCACACGCCTAGCCACTCCGTGGCATGTGGGATCCTCCCGGACCGGGGCATGAACCCGTGTCCCCTGCATTGGCAGGCGGACTCTCAACCACTGCGCCACCAGGGAAGCTCTGCTGGAAGGTTTTTAATCATAGTTTCAATTTCAGAGCTTGTGATTGGTCTGTTTATATTTTCTATTTCTTCCTGGTTCAGTCTTGGAAGTTTGTGCTCTTCTAAGAATTTGTCCATTTCTTCCAGGTTGTCCATTTGATTGGCATATAGCTGCTTGTAGTAATCTCTCATGATCCTTTGTATTAAAATGAACTCTGCTGAGCACTGTGGAGACTGCAAAGGGTATTGAAACCTGAATGTCCTAGGGACTCTAGACTTCTTGATATTGGAAAGGATTCCAGTTTATTTGCTTAGGAGCCTTTGCGAATCTGCACCTACAGCTGTATTAATCATGATAGGCTAGGTTATGCTGCTATAACAAATCAGTCCTCAAATCTGAGTGTTTTAACAAGACAAAAGACTTGAGGATGGCAGATGGGTGGATTCCAGGAGCTTAGGTTCTTGAGATTGTTGAGTTGCCCCTCTTGTCCTTCTTGTTAAGTACAACGAATGTTCTTATGGTTTACGCCATCGTTAGTAGAGGTTTCTGTTACCTGCAGCTGAAAACAGTATAGTGCTGTGCCCTGTGCTGGACGCCAGGGTGTGGAGCTGAATCGGATACATCTCCTGCCCTCTGTGAGCTCATAGTCAGGTGGAGGAGCTTCTCTTTGGAGCCACAACTGGGCATGAACCAAGTGCATTGATAATACTGAGCTGAGAGGGAGTGGTGGTGCAGAAGGATCAGGTGCCTGGCCCCCAGGACACCTATGGTCCCATGTGTCCTGTGTCCCATCATTCTTAGTCCCATCACACTCTCAGGACATGAGCCGTGATTGCCAGCTGTCGTGGGTAGCTCTCTCTCTCTTTGAAGAGAGACGCTGACTTTTCTGAGAAGCATTCAGATTACACTGGGGCTACAAATTAACACATTATTGTAGGCCATTTCTGGGCCATGATTTTATCCTCCCCTTAGCTATTTACTGCATGCAAATTTTCCACTCCATGCAAATAGCTCACTTTATGTAAATCATCTACGGTATGTTCCTAAGCCCCAGCACCTGTGCCACGCAGAATCGGATGATTCAGGCCTTGGAGCATTAAAGTGCAAACACTTAACTCAGGAAATCTCTTGGGGGGGTGGGGGGGTGGGTGGGTGGGGTGGTGGGGGTGTGGGAGGGATAGTTGAGCAATGGATGAGAGGGGACAGCAGCCTCTGCAAACAGCTTGCTTCCCTTCAGGGTATGCTGAACTCTGCTGCCTCCCCCACCCCCTCTTGCCTCACTACCTGCAAGCCCCTTCCAGTTGGTCATGACTATTTGTAGTAAATATATATATATATATATATATATATATATATATTTTTTTTTTTTTTTACATCTTTATTGGAGTATAATTGCTTTACAATGGTGTGTTAGTTTCTGCTTTATAACAAAGTGAATCAGTTATACATACACATATGTTCCCATATCTCTTCCCTCTTGCATCTCCCTCCCTCCCACCCTCCCTATCCCACCCCTCTAGGTGGTCACAAAGCACCGAGCTGATCTCCCTGTGCTATGCGGCTGCTTCCCACTAGCTATCTATTTTACGTTTGGTAGTGTATATATGTCCATGCCACTCTCTCACTTTGTCCCAGCTTACCCTTCCCCCTCCCCATAGTAAATATTTTGATGTGAGTGAAGTGATTAAGTCCCTGCTGGCTCTGCACAGAACCTTAAGGCAGTTAGATTTCCCAGTCAGTGCAGGTGAGTACATCATTTTGCCTGGTTGGGCTCAGCTAGGTGCTCTAAGGAGCCTGCTTTTCTAAGGTAGGCCTCCTGGGGGAGGGTGTCCAGCGGGCAGCTTAACCTTGGATGCATATTGCAGTTACCTAGGGAGCTTTAAAAAATACTCATGCCTGGGTGCCACCCTCACGTATTTTGATTTAATTGATCTAAGTTATTATACCTTAAGTGTGGGTATCTGTGATCACACAATTGACCTATGATTCAAGGACACATCTTCATACGAGACACAGGGGAACCTCACCCAGCACACTGACCACTGAGTTATTCTGCGTCCCCATTGCCAACCAGTGGCCCCAGCATAGGGCGTCGCAACATTGACCCCTTCTGTGGGCACCATGTAGGAAAACCCCCCAAAACTCTTCTGTACAACCTATTATTTAATCATTCCAGCCCTCGTGGAAGAGAGCCTTGGTCTCATTTTATTGACAAGGAAATTCTGGCTCAGAAAAGTGGTTCACCCAAAGCCTCCCAGCTAGATAGTAGCAAAGATGTCTCTAGAAGCTGAGATTCCTGCCTCCGGTTGTATAGCTGGCCGTTCAGTCCTAGGACATCACTTATTTTCTTTTAGGATTTAAACCCTGTCACAGTCACCCCACTCCCGGTCCCAAATTGAGGACCCTGCACGTTAAAATTCTGCTTCTCAGGCTAATTCCCTGACCCTCTGTAGACAGGAGATCTGGGCCTCCCCCTCCCATCCCAAGGGCTAATTCAGGAAGTCCTGAGGGGCCCAGCCAGGTAGATGTGAAGATCTTTCCCATCAGCTCCATGAGCCATGCCTGGAAACAGGGGAGCTTCCTGCCAGAGGAAGGTCCTTGGTACCAAGTTGTCCTATTATTGGATGAGGGGCTCAAGTGGAAGAAATTAACAAAGAAAACAGTGGAGGAGGATGGGTTTGGAATCCAACAGACTGGAGAGTTCTAAACCAGGCTCTGCTCTTTTGTATGACCCTGGAGAAGTCTCTTTTCCTCTCTCAGCTTCAGATTCCTAATTTATCCAATGAGGATTACAGCCACAAGTTCCTTTTGAGTCTGTGGGGAGGCCGACCTAAGACAATGGATTTAATGTCACTGGAACAGTGCCTGGCACATAGTAGGTATTTGTCCTATGATATTCTTTTCTCTTCCTCTTTCCCCCTTCCCTTGACTATCTTTGGTACAGATGACATAGATTGTGATTTTTAGAAACCTTGTTACTAAATAACAAACAGGACACAAAGGATATAATCACAGAGAAGCCAAGTGGGGACATTATTGATTTAATTCTTTAATGTTAAAAAAATTAAGCTTCTAAAAGAGCCTTTCAATCAAACATATTGTGTGGTTCCAAAAACCCCAGCAGGGTGAGCACAATGCCTGCTTTTTCATTCCACACTGCAAATCTGCACCTGCTGGGTTGTTCCCAGGACAATAGTGAACGAAGAGCCACAGCTGGGTATCACCACACCCGCAATAGGCTCCATGGTTCTTTCCTCCTTGCCTTTCTTGGAGTGTGGCATCTTAACTCTCTAGGACCATTCTGAGGCCCCCACCCCCCCGCCCCCGCATCCAACAAAAGGCCTCTGTATGGCTGACCTAAAAATATCAGACCAAGGGAAGAATGAAGGAAGGAATGAGTTCTTCCCAGGTCTTGGAGCCCGAGGGGAGTTTCTTCACTTTCCAGAATGACTAGGGTCCCATAGCTTCTGTGCACTGGGGTTTGCTGAGGGTTCACATGTTCTGTGTGAGATTGAAAGGGTTGCTTCTCTTGGCCAGCCTGTGCTGGGGCTGGGTAAGCAGCAGCTGCTCTCAATTCACGTCACCTCCAGATTTCTCCGGGCTGCACCCCTTTGCCTGATCCTCTGGTCCTCAGTTTTAGGTGCCCTCAGTCCCCTACATTAACATTTTGGCTCCACACCTGGTTCCTATCCCTAACTGCAGCCAGTTTCTTGAAGCCGGGCTTGATCTCACCCAGCTTGTCTCCAGGACACGACTTCTAGCCTCTGTGCCGGCCACATACACCACTTCCATCTGGGGCTCCCCATCCCCCTTTCTCCCCAGACCACAGGATTCAAGAGTCAGGTCTTCTCCAGCTGGAGAAGTTGGGCCCTGATTCCAGCATTTACTATTTACATGCACTTAGGCATTATTCTGTCTCCCTGAATCTCAGTGAAAGAAACTGAGTCTCAGAAGGGGATGGCCATCACTCATGGTCACACGTTGGATACCGTTGAGTGAGAACCAGAATCCTAGGCCCTGAACCTAAAGCCAACACATTCCCTCAATGAGAATGTTTCTTTCCATCTTAAATCCCAATGTCCCTCTTCTCCTCTCCTCCCTCCCCTTCCTCCTTTTTCAGATAAGGATGGGTCATTTCCAGGGCCGACTCTCAGTAAATGAAGTTGCTAGCTATATAACCTTGAGCAAGCCAGTTACTCTCCGTATTTCAGTTTCACCTTGTATAAAATAAGGAATATGGTGCTATTCAGTGCGGTATATACGGTGTGGTAGGATCTGTCTAAGCAGGATCCTATCTGGGCACCTGACTGGTCTGTTACGTGGCCCACTGAGGCCAAGGGTCCTGCTTTACTCTTCAGGTCCTGCCACCTTTTCCCATCAGCTGGCTGTCCGATAGTTGACTCATCTTACCAAAGCTTACTTGTATCTGCTTGAATAGACAGAGGTCGCTTGTGGTTCTGCTTCTTCCCAGATGGCCCTCGTTTCAGGATGGGAACTCTTTAAATGACACTCTCCAGGGACCCAGGAAACATATGTCCCAATCTGCCTTAGCTTGTGAGGCTGGCCCTGTCCCCTTCAGAGCTATGCTTTCCCTCGTAGAGCTGGCTGCCACTTTGGCTGCTTCTTTGAGGCTTTGGCACTACTGAATGACTTGGAATCATCCTCTGGGTTCATGGTGTGGATGTGTAGTTAGGAATTGCTCAGCCATTTGCCCCTGGTAGAGCAGCATCCCCAGGGGATTCGGGGGGCTGGAGCTGGAGTACTACGTCAAGCTGACTCTAGAGCCCATCTTACCTTCCTTTTACACAAGCCTATACCTTTCCTTATTGAATAGGTAAACTAGAATTAGTTTTTCTGGTACATGCAGCTGAAAGCATTCTAAATGATAAAATGTGAAGAGACTTCTGGTTAAGATGGTGGATTCATGATATATATTTATCTCTTCTCCTTCCTGAGACCCCACTACAGAAATGAAAAAGGAAGCAAGTCACAGTGACTCAAAGAACAGGAGAAAGATCATTAGTGGGTAAAAGATTTCAAGAAAGTTCTAGAGGTCAGGAATGAGATGGCAGATGATGTCTGAAGGAAATTTTGCTGGTGTGCATGAGCCCTGAAGATGTCGGCTACAGCAGAGGCTAAGCTGAAGGCGTGTGGCTGAAAAATGGGAATTAAACAGAGTTTTGTTTATAGAAAAGTCAGCTTCCCTCCCCCGACGCAGAGTGGCCAAGCAGCAAAATGGGGTAGTCTTTTCTTGAGAAACTGAATGGTCTCAAAGAGGTGGCCTCTGGCCTTTAGCATCTGGGGTGGGTGGATTTATCCACTAGGCACAGTGACTAGAGCTCACAGTACTTTTAGGGGATGGATGGAGAGACTGTTGGGATTAATGGCTCTGGACATAGTTATTAAGAATGAAACAAAGACAGGGACAGAGGCCACTCCATTTTCCAGGAAAAGTGTCCTGGGGGGAGTAGGGAGCTTGGCTGGAGGCAAGACCAAGGCTCTAACCTAGGCTCTGGCTGGCAGCTAGGGCGAGGAATCATTTTGAATAAGACTCAGAATGGTGTCTATCTAAAACATTCTGACTCCTTCCTTGGAAATCTACCTAAGTTCTTTGGCATGGAGGACTAAGCAGAAAGATCCTGGTCACTCTTTGGGAAGAGGAGAAATATTTGCTAACAGCTGGAGGGAGATATCCCCATGCCTTTGAAGGTGGCTGTCCTGTGGGAAAGCGGCAATTTCCGACTCTGGCCACCAGATGGCAGAGTGGAGAGCAGCGCTGGTAGTTACAGCCTGGGTGGAACTTGACCTGTGGGAGGGAAGCAGGAGGCGCTTGGACTTCCAAGGATGCTCCAGTGAGGCCCCAAGCTGCCCTGCCTTGGCAGAGTGTGGGCTGCTCAAGGGGAGAGGAGCAGTTAGTCGTTCCTGTATCCCTAGCTCAGTCCACTGGGCTGGATGCTTGGGGACCAGCATCCTTGGGGTTTTCATGGTTCCTGGCTTCCCTCTGTCCACACCCACTACCACTGGGCTCAGTCCATTTGCTGGGAACATCCGTCAGATGAGAAAGGAGGAGCAATTTATCTTTTGTATGTGTGTCCACATTGTTTGGAAACGAAGGTGTGTTTCCTGTACTGGCATCTACACTTCTACACTAAGGCCAGGCTCTCCCTCCTCAGTCCTCCACACTACACTAGCCCATCACTGGCCAGGGTCCCCAGCAGCCACTCCCTGGTCACTCATAGAGGAGTTTGACAGCTCTCCGAAGACCAGAGCAACTGGACCGTTTGCTTTTGTAATTTCATCACATAAAAGGGCAGAGAACACATTGCAATGAAGTTCCCTCCCCGCTTCATTCTCAAAATGATGTGTCTGGAAATGAATTAGAAGCTGATTTGACCCGGAGTTTAAATGACAAGGTCAAAGGCATTGCAACTCAAAACATTCCTCTCTGTTTAATTGCGTCTGACAGCCTGTGACAAGGGCCTCGCAACGAGAGAGCTGAACCGACACTAGTGCTGTGGGCCAGGCAGGTGGCGGTTGCTTTCAGCTACTTTCTGTCTGTGGAGTGGGCTTTATATTATGATCAGAGCTATGATTCATAGCTTACAGATGAGGAAGGTGAGGCCCAGAGAGTGTATTAGTTATCTATAGCTGCATAACAAATGACTCCAGAACTTAGAGGCTTAAAATAACAAACATTTATTGTCTCACGTGGTTTCTGAGCACTGGAATCTGGGAGTGGCTTAGCTGGGTAGTTCTAATTTAGGGTTTTTCATGAGGTTGCAATCAAGATGTTGGCCTGGGCTGCAATCATCTGTACATGTAACTGGGGCTGGGTAAACTGCTTTTAAGATGGCACACTCACATGGCTGTTGGCAGGAGGCCTCGGTTTCTCATTGTGCGATACTGATGAGTCCTCCTCCATAGGGGGCCTGAGGGTCAATTTAACATGGCAGTTGGTTTCCACCAGGGCTGTGATCCAAGGGAGAGCAAAGGGAAGCCACATGCCTTTTTATGAACTGGCCTCAGAAACCACGTACCATCACTTCTGCCTTATGCTATTGGGCACACAGATCCACCATGATACAGTGAGGGAGGGGAATCCACATGCATACCAGAAGACAGGGATCACTGGGGGCCTTCTGGAGACTGGCTACTGCAGAGCCTAGTAACTTGGCCCTCAAGTAGAGAGATGGAACTTCACTCAAGGCACCCACATCTCCCTTGCAGTATGGGCAGAGGCCTTGGAGTGACATTCAGATAGGCTAAATAATTCATTTTTTGCCCATTCTATTGAAAAACTGGAAAAATATTGATAATTATTATTTGTGAGGATATGAGAAAATGGTCACTTTCATTCACTGTTGGTGGAAGTATGCTCCAAATTTAAACTTTTTTTACATTTTGACTCAAGTTCTCTCATTCTGACTCTATTATATATATATATAAAATACATACTTATATAATACAGTATATATAATATCGATATATAATTATCTATATTCTATATATATTCACACACACTGAAACACATACAACACATACACAAGCTTTTATAGCAGTATCATTCATAATAGGGAAAAATTGGAGACAAATCTGAGATTGGTTAAATACATATTTATCATTATAATGGAATATTATACAGTCATGAAAACAAGACAGAGATATAATCTAAGATATATAGCATGTCATAGAACCATATATATGTATATATATATTAGAATTCCATTTAAGTATATGTACATAAAACATGTAAATATATATATTTGTTTTATTTATTTTTTAATATCACCTTTGTTTTTTTTAACTTTTATTTTATATTGAAGTAGAGTTGATTTACAATGTTGTGTTAGTTTTAGGTGTACAGTAAAGTGATTCGGATATATATATAATATATATATATATTTTCAGATTATTGTCCATTATAGGTTATTATAAGATATTGAATATAGTTCCCTGTGTGCTATACAATAAATCCTTGTTGCTTATCTATTTTATGTATATTAGTTTGTATCTGTTAATCCCATACTCCTAATTTATTTCTCCCCCCTGCCCCACTTTCCCCTTTGTTTTCTGTGCCTGTAAGTCTGTCTCTGTTTTGTATATAGATTCATTTGTACCCTTTTTTTAAGATTCCACATATAAGCGATATTATTATATGATATTTGTCTTTCTCTGTGTGACTTACTTCACTTACTATGATAATCTCTAGCCCATGTTGCTGCAAATGGCACTATTTCATTTTTTCATGGCTGAGTAATATTCCATTGTATAGATATAGCACATCTTCTTTATCCACTCATCTGTTGATGGGCACTTGGGTTGTTTCCGTGTCTTTACTATTGTAAATAGTGCTGCTGTGAACATTGGGGTGCATGTATCTTTTCAGACTAGAGTTTTTATCTTTTTGGGATTTATGCCTAGGAGAGGGATTGCTAGGTCATATGGTAACTCTATTTTTAGTTTTTAAAGGAACCTCCATACTTTTTTCCATAGTGGCTGCACCAATTTACATTCCTACTGACAATGTAGGAGGGTTTCCTTTTCTCCACACCCTCTCCAGCATTTATTACTTATAGACTTTTTGATGATGACCATTCTGACCGGCATGAGGTGATACTCATTGTAGTTCTGATTTGTGTTTCTCTAATAATTAGTGATGTTGAGCAATCAATATAATATTATTAACTATTCTATAGACTTTATTCGAATTTCACCAGTTTTTCCACTAATGTCCCTTTTTGGGTGCGGAATCCGATCTGGGACTTCACATTGCATCTAGTTGTAGTGTTTTCTTAATTTTCTCTAATCTGTGAGAGTTTCTCAGGGTTTTTTTTTTTTGCGGGGGTGGGTGGGAGGAGTCTTTCATAACCTTGATTATTTTTGAAGAGTACTGGCCAATTCTTTTGTAAATGACTCTCAATTTGGGTTTGTCTGGTGTTTTCTCATGATTCAACTGAGGTTATGCATTTTTGGCAAGAATATCACAGAGGTCATGTTATGCCCTTCTCAGGACATCATATCACAGATGTTGAAATGTCTTATTACTTATGTCTGCTAGCTTTCTTCACTATGAAGTTACTATTTTCCTGTTTGTATTTAATAAGTATCTTAGGGGAGATACTTTGAAGTTATGCAAATATCCCGTTTCTCATTTTACTTTCCACGGTATTTGCTTGTGACAGTTATTACCATGGAGTTTGCTTACTGGCGATTTTCTATTTCCATCATTCCTTCTACATTTATTAACTGATATTCTTCTGCAAGGGAGAGCTGTATATTTTTACTAGCTTATTTATTCAATGATTTATATATATCAGTATGGAAAACATGTTCTAAAAATCTACTCTTCACAACATTGATACAAATTAAAAATCTTGAATTTTGAGGGTTTCTTTTTCCAGAAAAAAAAAGAACCAATAATATTTAGTGAAACAATTCCATATCACGCAGGGCAAGGGAAAGCAGGGGCTTTCAGGGGAAGGAGACCAGCCTTGGGGACGAGAACAGAGAGTGTGTCTCCGTTGCAGCATAGAGATTCTTAATTTCATTTTTCAAATGATGAGATGCCTCAGAGAATTTAGTTTGTCAAATCATGCAGGAGCCAAAGGGTTAGAACCCACGTCTGTCTGATTCTAAGACTCACATGCATTCCACTATCTGTCAAGTAACAGAAGGGGCTGAGTTTGAAGGTCCCTGAATTTCTGCACCTCTGAAGTACCCAACTGTGTTGAGCTGTAACACATCTCCCCTTCCTCGGGGGACTCAGGCTGGAGACTCACTGCCCTGGGGCTGTCTCAGCCTCTGTTCTACACACTTACCTTGTCTGAGCCTCGGAGATAAAGTTTCCTTTTAAAGAACCTCTCAGCTCTTCCCTACCTGAGCAGGACTCCATCTGACTGCAGTTCTCATCTGCATGTAATTTAATTCTTCTTCAGCACAAAGAGATGAGAAATCAGTTGTGCATATGCATGTATGTGGACGTGTGTGTATCTCATGGTGGTGGTGGGGTCGTGAAAGGGAACCAGATAAAACACCCCCAAAACTGGGGACCATTTCAAATCCCATTGTTCTCAGCCATCATCTCCCTCAGGCTTGTAGAATAATGCACCAAAAGCTCTTGTCATGTCTGAGTTTCCTGGAAGAGAATTCAGACTTTTACGTGGGGCTTAAGCATCACAGGGGAAGCCTTATATGATCCCCTGGACTACATCACACTTCCTGCCCCATCACATTGGCTCATGGCACCTGTGTCCTCCCTTATAGCACTTTCTCCTGGGCACTGTTATTTCAGGAATTGTTTGACTTATGCCAGACATCCCGACTAGACTATAAGCAGCATGGCAGACAACTACCATATTTCCTTTTATGAGCAAAAAGGTGTGCCTCCATAGGAAGGAGTGAATACTTGGGAAGTGTCGTCTTTCTCTGGTTGGCCCCTGGGTATCGCATCCCAGTTAGCTCAGCAAAGGCCGATTCACCGTGGGAAGCTCTGAGTCTTCTGAAAACACAAAGGTCACTGAAGTCACACTGAATTTGGGGATGGATTTTATGGGTTTTATCTTTATAAAGGGTGGATTAGATTGTTAAATAGTAGGGCAGATGTCCTTATTAAGATATCCAAAGTTGTGGATTCTCAGCATGGGCTGTACATACCCAGTTGGGTGAAGGGGCTGAAACAGCCCTCTGATGTTCTCAAAAGAGCCACCAGATGGCGCTGCTGCTGCTTCCCAGGCCTGACCCGGGAAGAGACCAGGCAAGTAGTGGCTGCAGTGATGACTGTTAAAAGCGCCTTACAAGTTAGAAGTGATTGCCTAACGATAACCCTGCTCGACTGGCCTTGAATTTTACCTAAAGATGGTGGCTTACTCACAATGAAGACTTTTGGAGAAGGCCTCAGTGAAAGGCTTGTCTTGTTGGTTATGTTTGCCTGGGCTCGCTTAAGAGAAGAAGACATGGCCAGATTCTGAAAAGGCAGCCTCTCTCCTCTGAAGCATCAGCAGCTGTCAGCCCTTTAGCAGAAAGGCTCCCAAACCTGTCTCGAATGAGCTTGTCCATCCTGGCCCCTTGCATCTTCTCCCATAATCCAACTCGTGGGTTAGCAGCTGTACCATTGAGCTGGGCCCCGTTGGTGGTCTGAGGATCTGTTGGAAGTCGGCTGTTGAATTGTGATGGCCCAGCATGGCATGCCTGTATCCACTCATGCAATATGCATGGAGCTCTTGGTACGTGCCAGACACTGTGCTAGCAACTGGGGTTACAGCTGCACATAATACAGCCAACGATGCAGACCGGGGTTTCCCCTCCGCCCTGCCCTGCTCCAGCCTTTCCTGGCCAGCCCCTGACCATCATGGGGGCTCCTTTTCCCTCTGCCTCAGTTTCTGGCTGGGTCTTGCTGTGCCTGAATGGATGTCTTACCCAGTTTGATGATCTGAATTGTAGCTTTAATACTGCCTCTGAGCTCATCTCCAGGAGCCCTGCTGATCCCTGGACACCTCATCTGATGGACAAGGAAGTGACCTGAGTGAGGGTGACTAGGTGACCCCACTTGTTTGGAACTGAGGCGGGGGGGGGCGGGGTATTCCCAGGATGCAGAACTTTGAGTTTCAAAACAAGGACTGACAGGTTATCTGGGATGTGGGACTTTCAATGCTAAAACTTGGAAAGTCCTAGGCAAATTGTGACAAGTTGGTCACCCCAGGCCACTTTTCCCAGTTATATTCCTGACAGGCCTCTCTAAAGGAAGACCACCACCCAGTGTTTCTGAGGTCCCAGCTATTAGACTGTGAGAAGCCTGTTATAGCCCCTGCTGTCCTGTGCTTACTGTCAGCTTTGGAGCTGATTGGCTGGTGCCCCATGGGAGGAGCATAGCTTAGCATGAGATATCACTTTGGTCTAGTCCCTTAACCTCTCAGCCTCAGTTTCTTTGGTTGTAAAATGGGTATAAATATCCCTGTCTCACGGATTTGTTGAGAGGATTAAATGAGTTTGTGCATGTAAAGTGTCAGGTATGTACATAAATGTGGGTGTAGCAAGATGTCGATGATGTATTGAATGAAAAAAGCAATGGCAGGACAGTATGAATGTAAGTCTGATACTCAATAGACTGGGATGCAGAGGGCAGGGCAGGCAGGGCCGGCTGGTGGGCTGTATGGCTGGGTTTAGCCAGAGGTGAGCCTGGAAAGGCAGCTAGGGGCCAGTTCACAGGAGACCCTGTAAGCATCCTTAAGGCATTTAGATTTTTGCTCTGATTACAGTAGGGAGTCATTAAAGGCTTTTAAGCAGGGGGATGTCCCGACCTGGTTTGCGTTTTGGAAAGACACTCCCCCTTTCACTCAGCCCTGGCTGCTGGTGTGGGTATAATGCCGATGACACAGTAGCTACTCAAAACTATTCCCGTTTTCCTTATGATTGTTGCCTTTTTTTCCCCTTATAGTCTCTCCTGTCCCTTCACCTCATTTATTTATTAAGCAAATATTTATGAGCATGTACTCATTTAGGACTGGGGGCTGGAAAACCCTGGCAGGGGGGCCAGGTTGCTCAGGACCCTCACCTCCTGTAGAGCCAACCCAAGGCGAGTCTCTAAGACCCTGGCTGAGCGCTGGTCCTGGGGGTCTCCAAGGGTGCCCGGAGATCAGACCATGCCTCCCTGTGGAGCGCCAGTGGAGGCTGAGCGAGTGACCCAGACTGTGCGCAGGCCCTGCTGCCTCCCTGAACTGCAGTGTCTCTCCCTTAGATGAGCTCCGAGCATGCCTCATTGAGCATTGCTCCTGAGACTCTAGAACCTTCTTTGCTTCTGAGTCCTGCTCTTCCAGCTCCTGGATGCTGATCTGTGCTCCAGGACTTGCTTCTGGACTGAGGTGGCAACCCCAGCTTTGGGGAGGGACATGGGTCCACTGAGACACCATGACACAAGGGGCTGTAACCCTGTCCCTGGCACACCCTGATTGTTGGCCCCAAACCTGGCTTTGCCCTTTCTGCTGGCAGGATTCTCGCAAGCATCCTGCACCTGCAGCCCACAAAGTATCGGTGAGATTCCGGGCCTCTGCTCTGCCTCCCCTACCTCCTTCCCTGCTCTGACCTGGCTCTTTCCCTCCCCCTCCTCTTTCTTTCCGTGACCCTGATTTTAGTGTCAAATGTTTTGTTGGTTCAACACAGCATCTGTTTCCCTTGGAGATGTTGGAGGGGCAAAGAATCCCACCAACTCCAAAGTCCTACCTAACCCACCTGCAAGGAATTAACAATGAAATACCCTTGTGCAAGCCTAGTGGGAAAGTCGTAGCCTCAGTGGAGAGGAGTCCCACTGCAGTCACAAGACTGAGCTATGACCTGCAGCTGAGTGAGGCCCCTGGGAGGGGCAGTGGGGTCAGCATCACTGAGAGATGAGGCCAGGGGTGACCACAGAGGGGAGCATGAGAGCCACCAGCAGGGTCTTATGCTCTCCTCTGCCAGGGAAGGGAGGAATCCAGGGGGCTGCTTGCTGCTAGAGGAAAGAGAGTGAGTGACCACAAAGAGGAGACAAGGCTTGCTCTTCCCCCAGAAGCACCGCCTGCTAGTGCGGCCTTCCCCCACCAGGCAGCCCTCGACCCCTGTGTGGGCTGCAGATGGGCAGAGGTGCTGGGGCCATATTTCTGTAGAACCACAGCTCTGCCCTTTCAGACCAAGAGTGTTTATGCATCATTGGAAAAGGACAGAGAAGTCAGCGTGAGCCCTCGGATTCCCACCGATGAGGCTAATTAACCTCTGAAAGCCTCACATTTTCTCATCTTTAATGTCTTTTTTTAAAAAAAATAACAGTTTCCTTGCAAGTTTGCTTCCAGCGTTAAATGAGATAAACAGGTACAATAGGTCTGGTGTAGCATCTAGCTCACAGTGAGTGCCCTGATTCCAGACCCACTGAGCTCACCACTCCCAGACTTGTTTCTTAAACCTTGGCCTTTCTTCTGGGCCCCAAGGTCACACTTGTAATCACCTGCTGGGTAACGTCAACCCCTCTGCCTGCCCTGCACAGCACTGCAAACCGTCACTAAACACCCAGGTGTTAAAGAAGGTGTCAATGCTAGTCATCAATGGTCAGATTTCACATTTGTGGGGGGCTTTTACAGGTTTCCACATCTGTTACCTTGATTTAAGTGGCATTAAATCTTCTCTGGAACAAAGTGGGGTGTAGGTTAACTTTAAAGCAAACCCAGTCTATATAATCTTTTTCTTTTTTAACATCTTTATTGGAGTATAATTGCTTTACAATGGTGTGTTAGTTTCTGTGTTATAACAAATTGAATCAGCTATACATATACATATATCCCCATATCTCCTCCCTCTTGCGTCTCCCTCCCATCCTCCCTATCCCACCCGTCTAGGTGGTCACAAAGCACCGAGCTGATCTCCCTGTGCTATGCAGCTGCTTCCCACTAGCTATCTATTTTACGTTTGGTAGTGTATATATGGCCATGCCACTCTCTCACTTCGTCCCAGCTTACCCATCCCCCTCCCCATATCCTCAAGTCCATTCTCTAGTAGGTCTGCATCTTTATTCCTGTCTTGCCCCTGGGTTCTTCATGACCTTTTTTTTTTTTTTAGATTCCATATATATGTGTTAGTATATGGTATTTGTTTTTCTCTGACTTACTTTACTCTGTATGACAAATTCTATGTCCATCCGCCTCACTACAAATAACTCAATTTCATTTCTTTTTATGGCTGAGTAATATTCCATTGTATATATGTGCCACATCTTCTTTATCCATTCATCTGTCGATGGACACTTAGGTGGCTTCCATGTCCTGGCTATTGTAAATAGAGCTGCAATGGACATTTTCGTACATGACTCTTTCCGAATTATGGTTTTCTCAGGGTATATGCCCAGTAGTGGGATTGCTGGGTCGTATGGTAGTTCTATTTTTAGTTTTTTAAGGAACCTCCATACTCTTCTTCATAGTGGCTGTATCAATTTACATTCCTACCAACAGTGCAAGAGGGTTCCCTTTTCTCCACACCCTCTCCAGCATTTATTGTTTGTAGATTTTTTGATGATGGCCATTCTGACTGGTGTGAGATGATATCTCATTGTAGTTTTGATTTGCATTTCTCTAATGATTAATGATGTTGAGCATCCTTTCATGTGTTTGTTGGCAATCTGTATATCTTCTTTGGAGAAATGTCTGTTTAGGTCTTCTTCCCATTTTTGGATTGGGTTGTTTGTTTCTTTGATATTGAGCTGCATGAGCTGCTTGTAAATTTTGGAGCTAGATTTGTCAGTTGCTTTGTCAATTGCTTCATTTGCAAATATTTTCTCCCATTCTGAGGGTTGTCTTTTTGTCTTGCTTATGGTTTCCTTTGCTGTGCAAAAGCTTTTAAGTTTCATTAAACTTACTCCTCTGTTTAGAAAGGTGCAATTAGTCCCAAAAGACCCCTGGAGAGAGTACACATTTTTTTTTTTTTTTTTTCCGGGTACGCGGGCCTCTCACTGTTGTGGCCTCTCCCGTTGCGGAGCACAGGCTCTGGACGCGCAGGCTCAGCGGCCATGGCTCACGGGCCCAGCCGCTCCGCGGCACGTGGGATCTTTCCGGACCGGGGCACAAACCCGCGTCTCCTGCGTCGGCAGGCGGACTCTCAACCACTGCGCCACCAGGGAAGCCCGAGTCCACATTCTTTACTGTGATGCCCAGGACTCTCCATGATCTAGCGTCTGCCTACCTTTCCCGTATTATCTCTCATCACACCTTGCCTTGCACCCCACTGGTATTCCTTCTTCTACGCCAACGTAGACTTTGCTCAGCTTGATAGTATACTGGTTTATCTATTTTATTATTAACATTTTTTAAAAGTTGAGCTCTTGGAGTTTTAAAAATAAATAGCTCAGTATTTTTTCTGTTTTCAAGTGAATTCCTTCCTGTTATCTTGAGTTATTCCTGTTGTCCCCTCTAGATAGGATTTTTTCTCTGTGTGGGCTCCCTATTTTGCTCCCCACTCCAGGTGGGCTCAGTCTCCCTTGGCAACAGTAAGAGTGGGAACAGCATCCCAGCAGAAGTCTTCCTTGCTTGCTTTGATCTTGGAATTTGCCTCTCCAGTGCATGGTTACTTCTGTGCAGTCACATGGACTGGTAGAATGGTCAAAGCAGCGTGCTTGTGAATTTTTACCTGCATTGACTACTAAGAGTCAGTAGGGAGAAGGCAGTCTGTGGTGCCCCCAAAGTTTTGAAACCTACAACTTTGGTTTCACACATTTAGAAAACTGAAATCTTCCTACTTTTTTCTTCATTTAGGTCTTTATTTGTAGCTGTCTTGGGAGGGGGCAGTCTTTCTTTGCCACCTATCCTGAAAGCATTTTAGGCATGCAGTTGTGGTTTCTTTTATCATGCTTTTTTTTTTTTTTTTTTGCTGTACGGCTTGTGGGATCTTAGTTCCCCAATCAGGGATTGAACCCGGGCCCTCTGCAGTGAAAGCGTGGAGTCCTAACCACTGGACTGCCAAGAAATTTCCTATCATGCTATTTTAAAATAGGGGTTTGTGGTCCTAGACAACGTTGTTTGTGGTCTTAGGCAATCTTGTTTGGTACCCATGAAATAATAATGAGAAAACTACAAATCTTATAGTATCAATACTTGTACAAGTGTGCAAAGATGTGTAAGAATGTTCATTGCAGCAGTATTTGTAATATCCAAAAATTGGAAACAACCAAAACATCAATCAATAGCAGGCCTGTTAATGATTGTACTCACATGTTACCATTGAGAGAAGCCTGTATGTACTAATATGGAAAGTTGCCATTTATATGGTTAAGTGAAAATAATTCTATATCAGGTGTGAAAGTATGATTCCATTTCAGTTAAAGAGAGATTATTATTATATACATGTATATTCTAGAACAAATTTGAAGGAATATTCAAATTGTAACATTAGTTAAGGGAGTGGGTGTTGTGGTAGGCGGCAAAATGATAGAAAACAGAGTACTTTCTCATCTAAGTCATACATTATTGAATGTTTACTTTTTTATTTACAAAAAATATTACTTTCATAATCAGGAAAAATGTTTTAAATGTTTGTCTTCTGGGAAGCAACCAAAGCTACCATCAGTGGAAAATTAATTGCCTTTAATACTAGAATTACTGAACAGAAAAAATGAAAATAAATTATAAAAGTAGGTTTCATGATGGTTTAGAAATAAATGGACATATGTAAAAAAGTAATAAAAAGGCACAGTTAGGTGTACAAGGACAGGTCAAAGGGCATAGATTTTTTATTTTGTGTTTTTTTTTTTTTTTTTTTTTTTTGCGGTATGCGGGCCTCTCCTGTTGCAGAGCACAGGCTCCGGATGTGCAGGCCCAGCGGCCATGGCTCACGGGCACAGCCGCTCCGTGGCATGTGGGATCCTCCCGGACCAGGGCACGAACTCATGTCCCCTGCATCGGCCGGCGGACTCTCAACCACTGCGCCACCAGGGAAGCCCCATAGGTTAGTTTTAACACCAACTGGAGCCAATGACATATAGTGGGATGGAAACCTAGCATCCATCTAGTTATGCTTCTTTGGAAAAGTATGGCTTGCAAAACACTTGAAAGGAGTAACCAAGTCTTAGAATTTGTAGAGCATACAGTCTAGGGCAATTTCAGTTTTGATTTCTGTTTGAAACAAAAGTATTTCAAGAGGTAATTTATTTCTTAGTGATATGGTTTTCTTTCATTTTTTGTTTGTGTCAACTTTTGTGCTAGGTTTTTGTTATTAGGTTTTATGTCTTATATTTGAAAAATATACTATGTACTCTTTCTACTTTGTTGAATTTACTAAGGTTTTCTTTAGAGTTAACTTCTGTAAGTATTCCATAGGTACTTAAAAAGAATATGCTTTTTTGAGGGTGTAGAGTTTGAAGTTTATCTATTGGTTCTCTCATTAATTTGATTACTTAGGTCCTGTGTAGAGCTGCTTATCTTTAGTATCCTTGATATGTCATGGGATAAGAACTGAGTCCTTTTTTTTTTCAAGTTCTCCTTGTATTTACAACAGTTTTTGTATTATATATTTTGATGACATGTTATTTGGTACTTAAAGTTTCGAGGTGTCTGTATTTTCATTGTGGAATTAAACTTTCACTATAATTGGCTCCATTCTTCCAGTTTAATATCTTTTTACTTTGAATCAAAATTTGATCCTATTATCAAGAACATTGATTTTTGAAAAATATAACAGCTTTATTGGGACTTCCCTGGTGGCCTGGTGGGTAAGACTCCATGCTCCCAATGCAAGGGGCCCAAGTTCAATCCCTGGTCGGGGAACTACATCCCACATGCATGCTGCAACTAAGAAGTCCACATGCCGCAACTAAAGATCCTGCATGCTGCAACAAAGATCCTGCATGCCGCAACTAAGACCCAACAAAATAAATAAATAAATATTTCTAAAAATTATAAAAATATAACAGCTTTATTGAGATGTAATTCACATACTATATAATCCACCCATTTAAAGACTACAACTTGATGGGTTTTAGTGTATTCAGAGAATTGTGTAACCATCACCACAATCAATTTTAGAATACTCTCCTGATCCCAAAAAGAAATTCTACACCTCAATTAGCAGTCACTCTCCATTTTCCCCAATCCTCTGAACCTCATGTAATCACTGATCTACTTTCTGTCTCTATTGATTTGCCTATTCTGGACATTTCATATAAATGGAATGATACAAGATGTGGTCTTCTGTGACTGGCTTTTTTATTTTTTTACCTAGGGTGTTTGCAAGGTTCATCCATGTTGTATTCGTGAAGAAACAGAACTTCATTTCATTTTGTTGTTGAACAATATTCCATTGCATGCATATAGCACATTTTATATATAGACATTTGGGTTGTTTCAACTTTTTGGCTGTTATAAATAATCCTGCTATGAGCATTCATGTACAAGTTTTAGTGTGGACATATGTTTTCACTTCTCTTGGATATATACCTAGGAATGGAATTTCTAGGTCATATGCTAACTCATTTTTCTTTTGGTGATGTTCATTTTTTCCCTTACTTTTTGGTAAAGTTCTCTGTCTCTATGAGTAATGGTAACCTTTTGTCTGTAACATATGTTGAAAATATTTTTCCAAGTTTATTTATTGGTCAAACAGAAGGTTTATATTTTTATGTAGTACAATCTGTCAGTCTTTCCTGTTTGGTTTCTATTCGTGACTTGATGTTTAAAAAAATTGTCCTCACCATTCTGGAGCTATAAAACTCTTTGCCTAAATGTCCTTATGGTATTCTTCTGCACATCCTTTTTATGTTTACATCTTTGATTCGTCTGGATTCTATTTTGGTGTCAAGAGTGAGATAGGCATCCAGCTTCATTTTTCCCCTAAAGGACTAGTCAGTTGGGAGAGATCTAGCAAGGCTGTTTTCCTTCATCTTTTCCTGCTTCTTGGTCCTCTGATAGTAGCAGCTTCGGCTCATTTCTGGGTGCTCCTTCTTGCATCCTGGAACCTGAGGACCCACCCCAGATGCAAGTTGGCGTGCAGCAGAAGTCCACACCACCCCAGCTGTCTGTGTGGGTAACCAGCATCATTTTTCAAGGAGGGTGCACCAAGGTTTGGTGAATTCTCTAGGGTACTTGGGCCTAATTGGGCAAGTGGCAGTAGGGTTATCAGCATCCCACTTCCTCTCTACTTCCATGGAGGTAAGGTGAGGCTAAGGTGCACCTGTATTTCGTTGGGTACGTTTCAGAGAGGTTTGTCAGCACCCTGCTTTTTAAAAAAATCTCTTTTCGTATCAGCATTTTTCTCTGCCTCCCACGATGCCACAGATCTCAGCATCCCCTCGTTTCCTCCACATCCTTCCTGACCTTCGGCAAGGCTCTCATTGCCTGCTAACACCTACTCCCTGCCTCACAATATAGGATGAGTGTTATACTCTTCGATACAATAAGGCAGGATGGGACTAAGAGGGGGGAGTGACCTACCCATGGTCACACAGCAAGTGTGTGGCAGAACCAGTGATACAGCTTAGATGCTTTAACCCCTGGTAGAGCTACAGCTAAAGCTTGGGTGCTTTGACTCCTAAATGAAGGGTTTCTTCTATCATATTATACATCTATGTGGTTGTGAGCACACAGGCTAGAACAAGAGTGCCTGAGTTCATATCCCAGCTCTGCTGCTTATTAGCTGTGTGAACTTAAGTTTTTACTTCCCTTCCCTGAGTTCATTTCCTTAACTGTCAAATGAGGATAAAATACCATTTATCTCAGTTTTGTTGTGAGGATTATAGGAGAAACTACATGTAAGACACTTAAAACACTAGAGGTTAGCTTTTTTTTTTTTTTTTTTTTTTTGGTGGTTCTGGATACAATGCACACAGCAGTGTGAGATCTTATCTTCCTCCTGCCCATTGTTATAAAGTTTTGATAGTTTGAAGAGTTCCCTAATTAAAAATCAACCATTGTTGGTACAACTTTGAATGTCCTCAAAACAAACAGCAGCAGCAACAATGAGAGGCATTGGCTGTTCTGCATATGCCCATCTGGAAATATTGGGAACCAGAGATGTGGATCTTAACCATTTCTTTGATTACAAATTGCAAAAGGCCAAGAGAACTCATGAGTGGATCCAATAAACGCCACTCCTTGCTCAATCCCAAATGCAAATGGCAAAAGGAACTGAGTTGGAAAACCCTCAAGCGTATGCTCAGATAATTTCCAAAGCTTTCAGTCTACATTTGAGAGGACAGAGCTTTGGCAAGAGAGCAAGTCCCTTCCTACAGGGCGGGTTGGAGGCCAGGGTTGGATTAGGGAAGGTGTGTCTTCAGGGATTAGACGCATCTCTGTTTCCTCTTTTCCACACACTTGGCCTATTGATTGTTTAAGTCTCCAGCGCACTTCCTGTTGGCTTCCTTTCCTTTTGAAGTGTTCCTAGGTCAGTGTATGAACACGTACTCTTACTTAACTGAGGCGAATCTGTCACTGTCCTACGTGAGTATCACACTGATGTTCACACAGAGTCCACGCGTCTTACCACAGTGTAAGGTCAGCTCAGGGAGAAAGGGCTGGTCTTCGTAGTATGTTACAGGGTACTTCCAAGGCAGTAGCTGGTTCTCCCCCAGTTGGGGCAGTGATGGGTATCAGGCGGTAGAGGCTGCCCCAGCTTGGGACTTGAGGTGGCTGTTGTAAATGAGTGGGGGCTGGCGTCCTCTTGCCAATGTGTGTTGTGACTGTGTAAAGTGTGATATGCACTTTACACAAGTGAAGATGCTATAAAAAGGGGTGATGTGAGCTGGAGGCTGGAGAGAACTGTGGGGTGTGGTTTTGTACAAATAAAGAGAAAAGTTAGTAAGAAGGGATGTGATAAAAGAAGGAATAAAACTAATGGCAGGTATGAAATCATGGTTCTAGGAAATAGCCTAAATGGACAGGTGGGGGCAGGGTACTGGGATGATGAGGCTCCAGGAGCCTGTGAGGATGGATGCAGGTTCGGGGCAGCCTAGGTCAAGGATGCTGACTTAGAAAGCTCTTCTCTCCTTCCTTTTACAAGGGGGTGATTCAGTCTGGGATTAGAGCAGGGATTTTTTTTTTTTTTTTTTTTTTTTGCGGTACGCGGGCTTCTCACTGCTGTGGCCTCTCCCGTTGCGGAGCACAGGCTCCGGACGCGCAGGCTCAGCCACCATGGCTCACGAGCCCAGCCGCTCCGCGGCATGTGGGATCCTCCCGGACCGGGGCACGAACCCGTGTCCCCTGCATCGGCAGGCAGACTCTCAACCACTGCGCCACCAGGGAAGCCCCCGAGCAGGCATTCTTAACGTGGGGTCCACTGAAGGGTCTTAGATAGAATTCTGGGAGTCTGTGAACTTAGGAAAATATTATATTTTTATTTTGACTAACATCTAATTGAAATTTGCCATTTTCTTCAATTATTAAACATAGATAAACTATATTAGTATTAGCAGTATCTGTGACTTTGTTACCAATGAAAATCACCGATATTTTAATTTTATTTCACATTGTAGTTATTGCAGAGATCTCAAACATAATTCATGTTCATCACTACTTTGAAGTTATGAAAGTTATTAGATCCTCTGATAGATCCTCTGTTTAATGCATTAATATATTCCCATATCACATTTTTAAAAATTAATTAAGTTTTAAAATTTTTTGGCTGCGTTGGGTCATCATTGCTGTACACGGGCTTTCTCTAGCTGCAGCGAGCAGGGGCTACTCTTCGAGGCAGTGCGCAGGCTTCTCATTGCACTGGCTTCTCTTGTTGCGGAGCACGAGCTCTAGGATGCGCGGGCTTCAGTAGTTGTGGCATGCGGGCTCAGTAGCCATGGTGCACGGGCTTAGTTGCTCCGTGGCATGTGGGATCTTCTTGGTCCAGGGATCAAACCTGTGTCCCCTGCACTGGCAGGTGGATTCTTAACCACTGCGCCACCACGGAAGTCTCCATATCATGTTTAAAAAAAACAATGGTAACTGTATTTTACTATCTTTCATTTCCTTTGTAATCCATTGTGTTTTATTTTACACACTTAAAAATATTCTGAGAAGCAATTCATAGATTTCAACAGATTGCCAAAGTAGTCCTTGGATAAAAAAAGTCAAGAAACTCTTGGTAACATGGCATGGAAGGAGGCAGATAGCTGGAGAGACTCTTACCCTCTGAGCCTAGGGGGACGAGGTTTCGCTCAAAGAGAAAAGTGAGAAGATGCTCTGGGATGTGCTAGGACCTGTGTCTGGACTTTTGACCACCCACTGCTGCTGCAGTATGTGGCTGGGTGGTCCTCAGGTTTGCTCCAGACCTCAGGGCAGAAGATGGAGCTGGAAGGACCTGGGTGCCAGGAGCTGTTCAAGGTTGGTGGACGTAGGTCTGGGAGGATGAGCTAGGGTGGGGATGCTGGCTGCCTCACTGGTCCCAGATTCTCCATCTGATAATTGAGTTGGCAGATCTGAAATCAAGAGCCAGGCTTTGCCCCAGACTAACAGCGTCAGCTTGGACCGGCTTCTGAGCCTCAGTTTCCTCATGTATGAATCTCCATTTATTCAGTAATATTGATTATCCTTCTAGCACTGAGTAGGAGGAGGGTGCCTCTACAGTCACTGAGTGGATTAAGTGAGATGCTGTGTCTGAAAGCACTCCGAAAATGGATGCTCTCTTTGAAGTTTTTTTTTTAAATTATCATCTCTTTTTGCTTTTAATCAAGTTGACCTTTGAAGAGAAGTGACTTGAGTCTTTCCAGAAAAGGTCCAGGCTTGGGGATTTGCAGCTCCACTGGGTGAACCCTTCCAATCGTCCTGACAATGCAGTGTAAAGTGTCAGGATCAAATTCCAATGGTTTCTACCAGATGAGACCAGACTGCTGGAGTTAATTAGAGCCGTCAGCCTGGCTAACAGGGTGTGCATAGTTATTTATGCACTGAAGTACCCTGATAATTAAACTCATTCAAAGTCACGATGACTGGTTACTTAAGAGGCCCGAATAATCATAAGTGAGGACTGTAATTTGAACGTACGTCGCACTGTTTGGCTTAGAAGTGCAGTGCAGTTTGTTGCAAGGAGGGCAAAGAAAAGATGTTCATGTATCAGAGGCAAAGCAGGGATGTTAGGGCAGGTGGAACAAGCCCTGCTGTGATCCAGGAGGTACCCCAAGGCTTAAAGATGCCTCACTCTCCTGGTAGAGCAAAGAGGCCACTCTGACTCCTCGGAGCCAACAAAGCTCCACCTCCCCCAGGTGCCTTCCAGAGAAAAGATGGTAGGCCATCACTGAAGACGACGACCTTTGCTGGACCACACCTCTTCCGTGGTCTATGTTTCAGCCTTGGCCACACCAGCCCTACTAACTGCAGAGACCACTGAATGAGATGCTGAAAAGTTTAGGCTCTGGTACCAAACTCCTCAAATCCCACCTCTTGTATTAACTGGCTGGGTCTCCTTTGGCTAGTTGCTTAGCCTCTCTGAGCCTCAGTTTCCGTTGTTATTTTTTTTTTTTGGCCACACCTTGTGGCATGTGGGATCCTAGTTCCCCGACCAGGGATCGAACCTGTGCCCCCTGCAGTGTAAGCTTGGAGTCCTAACCACTGGACCGCCAGGGAAGTCCCTGAGCCTCAGTTTCTTTATCTGCAAAAATGGGAATAACAGTAGCGATCATATTAGGTTTTCTGAAGATTGAATGAAAGAATGATTATAACGCACTTGGCTCAGTGCCCGGCCTACAGAAAATGCTAAATCATTGCCAGTTGTCGTTGTTGTTATTATTAGCGGGTTGCTGTGGATGGAAGCAAACTTCCTCTTCTGCTTTAGCATCCTGTCCCCTGCACCTGTTGGCTTCTTCTCTCCACTCATGGCAAAATCCTAGCACATTCCTTTCTTGACCCTTTAGCTCAAAAACTTGATCTGTATTTGCCCCTGGAACAGGACAAATGAACCTCTGCTTGTAGGGGCTACAGGATTCTGATAAGAAATTTCTTCAGCATCTTAGGGCAAGGTCAAGAAATGTCACCTTCTGACCCCAGTGCTTGGGGTCATAAGTGAGAGCTAAGAGACGGGAGGGACTTGGCCACTTCTTAAACTGAAGGGACAGTCACACCATTTGTGAGTGGCATGCTCTAGGATAAATAGCTTCGCCTTTCTGAGCCCAGGGCTGTTGAGGCCAACACTGCTGTTTGTCCACCATCAACTCATTCTCCCCTTCCCACAGTGCGGTGTTGTCACTGAGAGGTGCCTGTCCAGCCAGAGATGCCTTAGCTCAACTTCACTTGCTTCCAAATGGGGCCATAGGACTAGTTCTTCCTAAAGGGATGTAACTGGTAGTGATGTGTTTCACTTCTGAGCCGAGGCTCTCTTTCTGCTTCCACTGGCTGGAAACAAAGGACATCGAGGCCCTGGGACATGGTAGGGCCACAAAATGGAAAGTGCTTGGGTCCTTGATCAGTAGGTAGAGGAAGACCACCTACAACCAAGAACACTTTCTATTGGGTGAAATACTAAAACTGTCGAGTTTATTTGTTATTGCAGCTCATGTTATTCTAACTAACATATATAAAGTGGATCTACTGGTTTGAAGTATTCCACAAACTCAGGTTGCAAATCCCCCATTCATTGATTTATTCATCTCAATTGATTTAAATCAATGTTCATTTAAAAACATTATGTCTTGAGTACCACTAGGCCCTGTTCTAAGAGCTGGAGACACAACAATGAATAAGACAAACAGAGGCCCTTCTCTTATAAGTGATTTATATTCTGGTTGGGGAGAATGCAAGCAAATAAACCAGTAATTAAGGTAACTTTAGAGAGTGTTAAGTGCTACAAAGAAAGCAAAACAGGGAGAAGCCATAGGAAATAACAATATTTTAGTAGACTGGTCAGGAAAGGCCTCTTTGAGGAGGTGATGTTCATGCTGGGGCCTGGCTGGTGATAATAATCATCTCCTTCCCCTCTTCCCACATGGGTGATACTTCAGCCATGTCAAATTACTCACCCTTCTAGACCATGCCCTTTCTTGCCTCTGTGCTATTAGAGCACCTTTCTCTTCCCGTGACATGCTTCTCCTTGTAGACCCAGCCCCCCATCAACAGCCCCCAAGGCGATGAACTGCTTGGGCAGAAACAACAGCTCCCCTCTCTCTATGTGCCTGCCTCTGCGACAGCCAGCTGTGTTTTATTCTATGTGCTTCTTTATGCGTCAGTTTCCCCCAGCAGCCTCTGACCTCTTACTCATTCATCTTTGAATTCTAGACTATGGCACAGTGCTAGGCACACAGCGGGTGCTTGACGAACATTTGTGGAATTGATCGGAATATAAACCACCAGAAATGACTATTTGATAATTGTATTTAAATGATTGTGTTGGGAGCCTCCATAATGCATAGTGTTTTGAAAGGGCTTTAGTTTAGTCTTGGTGTCTAGAACGGCCTCTTTAACTATGTGCATATGGCAGCTGAGCCAATTTCAGTTAGTCATATTTCTCAAGCACAAGGCAGAATCTCTGTTTCTTGTTTCTTTCCTTTCTTCCCCCCTGGTTGCAAAACACATCTTCTCTAGCTCCTGGGGAACCTGACAACACTTCCTCAGGTTGACGAAATGGTTCACTAGATCCTCTATAACAGGGGGTGTGAGGTTTGGGGTGAGGGTAGGATGAGAACAGTTACCACCTGTGAAAGCCTAGACTTTTTTTTTTTTTTTTTTTTGGCAGTGCCCTGTGTCTTGTGGGATCTCAGTTCCCCAACCAGGGATTGAACCCGGCCATGGCAGTGAAAGCGTGGAATCCTAACCACTAGGCCACCAGGGAACTCCCGAAAGCCTAGACTTTGATCTCCCTTCTTCAGACTCTCATGGGACTGGCAACCAGTGATGCATGGGTGAAGATAAAACTGTATTTGAGAAATCTTCTGTTTATGACAAAGGTCATTCTGTCGTCATTTACTGGGGAACCCGTTGCAGGAAGGTGGGGAGGAAGAGAAGAGAGTGCTTATTTAGTGAGGACTTCTGTCTGTAAAAGGTCCCAGGTTTCCAAAATGTCAGCCCCTGGCCCCAAACCAGGTCAACACTGCAGTGTAACTTATGCTCCAGAGGCCCCTGTGGATCAGGTTAAGGCTAGACTTTATCCCAAACCCCATCGTTCCTGGGCCCCTCTCCTTCCCTCCCTCCATTGCTGGTTTCTCCTGAGAGCATTCCCACAATGCATCACGTGCCTCTGAATTCCTGTCTCAGGCTCTGCGTCCAGGGGACTCACCCCAAGATGCCTACTCTGTGCCAGGTGCCATGGTGGGTCCTCATAACCATGCCCAAAGGAGGGACTGCCCCACACTGCTCCCCTGGCCACACAGGGGGCTTCCAGACCCCTCTGTACCCCCTGTATGGTTGGCAACCCAATTGTCGAGCATTGGCTCACATCTTGCCAGTGAGTGAGGCCACTGCGTTTCCATGAGCCAGATCTCTGCTCCTCCTGCCACTGGGAAGTAGGGACTGACCATCTAGGTCCACATGGCTGGTGGGGTCTATGGGCTCTGGGTCTGCTCTGATGACCTTGCCACATGGCTTTCTTCCCATAGGTGAGCATGCCTATCCCAAGATTGAGATTTGGGGTCGAGAACTAGGAGGTCTCACTCAGACCTCCTAGAGACCCTTGCTTTTGTTCACTGTGCGTGTGCCTGGCCATTAACTGTTTCTTATCCGTCCACAGATCCTCAAGTGACTGGTTGCTCAGCAGAAACCCAGAGGGGAAGAGGAATGACTAGGAGGGTTTAAGCACCAAAGCCTTACCCTGAACCTTTGACAAACCCTACAAACTAAATATTTAGTATTTGGTATTTATATTTATATTTTGTATAAATATGCTTCCCCTTTGACTAATGACTAGAAAGCCTGCCTAAGCACAGCTTAGGACGTTTAGGTAGCCTGAGGATGCATTAGTATTGTCTGAGCTCGGATTTGAACCTCGCATTGGCCAGCTCCAAAGCTCAGGCTTTTTCGTCCACACCAGAGGTTGACAAACTACAGGTGATTTCCTGCCCACAGCTGGTTTTTGTAAATAAAGTTTTATTTGAACACAGTCATGCTCATCCGTTTACATTATGTTATGGCTGCTTGTGTGCTATAGTGACAGAGTTGAGTAGGTACAACAGAGACAGAATGGCTCCAAAGCCTCAAGTATTTACTATCTGAACCTTTTCAGAAAACGTTTGCTGACCTCTGGTCTACACTCTACTCCCTTAGGGAGTATTTTTTAAAATAAATTTATTTATTTTATTTATTTATTTTAGGCTGCATTGGGTCTTTGTTGCTGCACGCGGGCTTTCTTTAGTTGCGGTGAGCGGGGGCTACTCCTCGTTGCAGTGCGCGGGCTTCTCATTGCAGTGGCTTCTCTTGTTGCAGAGCATGGGCTCTAGGGTGTGCGGGCTTCAGTAGTTGTGACATGTGGGCTCAGTAGTTGTGGCTCGCAGGCTCTAGAGAGCAGGCTTAGTAGTTGTGGCACATGGGCTTAGTTGCTCTGCGGCTGGTGAGATCTTCACAGGGCTTGAACCTGTGTCCCCTGCATTGGCAGGTGGATTCTTAACCACTGTGGCACCAGGGAAGCCCAGGGAGTATTTTTAAAAATAGTCCAGGGACCCCCCCCCCAAGACACTGAGCAGCGGAAGTATGCCTGGTCTTAAAATCAGAAGATTTGGGTACAAATTCTGGCCGTGCAACCCTAGTCAAGTTCATGGATCCTCTCTTAGCCTTAGTTTATTCATCTATAAAATGAAGATAAGAGCAGTCTCAGTATAGTTTTGTTTTGAGGATCAAATAAAGTAACAGTGATAATTAATGATTTTAGTTAAAGGTTATTGAGCGCTCATCGTGTGCTAAGTATGTGTGTACGTACCTCATCTCTTTTTGGTCCTTCCAAATGTCTGGCACATGGTAGACATTCAATAGGAAGTTGTTGAATGAATGAGGCTGGTAGTGTTACTCCCATTTCTCGGTGAGGAAACTGAGGCTCAGAAAAGTGAAATAACTTACTCAGGTCTTGGCTGCCTGCGATGGTAGAAGCTATTGGGTTCAGGACAGGCATGAGGTGGGAAGGGTTATGGAGGGCAGTGTTCTCCTGCTGAGGATAAGGTTTTTCTCCTCCTGGGAAGACCTGTGGTGTTTGGGACTGGTTTTCACTGAAGGTAGCAAAGATTGCTTCCTCTCAACTTCTCCTCCTTGGAGGAAATTCCACAGTTTAATCAGATCCTATCCTATCCTCTTCCCTCCCCCCTGCATTATCTAGTGACTGGGATTGTCAGCAAACCCATCATCTTCTTGCTGATGTGCATCTGTAAAACAAAGATTAGCTGCTTCAGAAAAGTGAACACCTGGGAGTCATAATTATGGGAATCACTTGTAGTTTGGGTTCGTTTGAATGAGACGCAGCCATACAGGAGCCAGATGGCATGTTTGAAAACGTTTCTAGTTGTGGCACTGGTGATTTTGGTCAATCAAGATGTGGAATAGTCACTCTGCCTGCATGAGGCAAATTAAACCACCTTTACGCACCAGCTGCCCCTTAACTATGTGGACAGTTATGGGTGGAATGAGAACAGAATTCCTAAAAACTGCTCAGGAATTGTGTAGCTTCAATGAGGAAAAAATTTCAGTTCTAGGAAAATGGAAATGAATGAATTGAGTTGATTTGGGAAAAGACCATTGTCTTAGTTTGGGTTTCCCTGGAAGCCAACTCTGAGACACAGATTGGAAAGCGAGAGCTCCATTTGGAATTGGATTCCAGGAAACACTGGTAGGAAACACTGGGAAGCGAGACAGGGAAGGGAAGGAAGCCTGTACATTTTCAGGCATTTTCAAGCCAATTATCACTGTGGGCAAATGAAGATTAATTCCTTTGAAGAACCCTGGGAGCCAGAAGAGAAACACACTTCAGAGTTATGCCCCACAAAGGAAGAGGGAGCTGAGATATTTATACACCAACTCCCATTCGTCACTAGCTGGTACTTGCATTTTTAGTCTGCTTTGCTGGTGGACCCAAGAGACAAGTTGGTTGATGTGTCCTGAAATGGTGAGGCTCAAGGAAACATGGGTGACACCTACAGAAACTGCTACAAGCTTCCACTCTGAAATCAGACTACCAGGATTCAGACCTCAGATTCTCCTACATATTTGCTGTGTGACCTTGGGCAAGTTACTTAACCTCTCTCGTCTTATCTGTTGGATAAGAAATATGATGGTACAGACCCTACCAGGTGATCATGAAGATTAAAAGAGAGAGGTGTGCAAGACCCTTATAGGGCACTAGGCAAACAATCAATTTTAGCTATTATTGTTAATAACCAGTATGTTTATTCCACTGAAATTGAATGGGGAACATTCAGACATAGAAGATGTTATGGGGGAAAAGGAACAAGAAATAATGACACAAGGTTGTGTCCAATAGCTGTGTGATGTAGAATGAAATAATTCATGAATAAAACCCTAGGGGGCCAGTCCTTGCAGAGGTGGGATGTTTTGAGAATGGCAGACAGGAAGTACCCATGGAAGAAAGGGCACTGGAGTCAGGCCACGTTCAGCTCAAATAGATTCTTTTTCATGCTTAAAATATGGAGATCTATTAACCCCCTTCTGTTGACAGGGAGTGTGGAGTCCTATTGCATGGAGCCACAGTATAATTAGGGACAGAATTTGCAGTAGCCATTGGAACACAGAAGCCATTCTACTCAAGAACTTCGAAGATATGAGGTTAAACTTCAGAGCTAACAGTTTCTCAGCAGTAGACAGTGTTGTGGATATAGTGTCCCTTTGGTGTAAACATGCAGACTCTGAAACCATCTCTCAGGTCCTAACCTATTTGTAGGAGGATCCTCTGTACAGTTGATGATACCCATGTACCTAGAATCAAAAGCTTCTGCATCCATGGGCTGAAGTTGTAGTAGCAGCAAATGACCAGTTACTATAGAGCATGATGCCCAAGGTGATGGGAACCAGCTGCGATGCAGGTCATAACCATGACAACAACAGGTAATGCTTATTGAGAGTTTTCTATGTGCCAAGCCATGTGCAAAACACTTCACAAGATTATGTCATTTTCCGATGAGAATAGTTGGAGGGGTGTCTGTGTCATGGCAGCCTGCAAACCGTCTTTCCATCGTGTTTATTAAAATAACTTCTGCAGGACTTCCCTGGTGGCACAGTGGTTAAGAATCCGCCTGCCAATGCAGGGGACACGGGTTCGATCCCTGGTCTGGGAAGGTCCCACATGCTGCGGAACAGCTAAGCCCCTGTGCCACAACTACTTAGCCTGCACTCTAAGGCCCGCACGCCACAACTACTGAAGCCTGCGTGCCTAGAGCCCGCGCTCCGCAACAAGAGAAGCCCCTGAAATGAGAAGCCTGCGTGCTGCAACGAAGAGTAGCCCCCGCTCGCCACAACTAGAGAAAGCCTGCACGCAGCAACGAAGACCGAATGCAGCCAAAAAAAAAAAAAAAATCATTCATGAGTAAAATTAAAAAAAAAAAACACAAAAAAACTTCTCTGCAACCCAACTTCTCTGCTGCTTTCCCAGCAGCCTTTTCTAGGCTGGCCTTTCATCACAAACCCCCAACTGTGTTCTGAGTTGCTGGGCTGGTGATGGAGAAGGAGTTCTCTTCCATGAAGAGCAAACGTGCCACACTCGGGGAGAACCACTGGCTCATTTTCAGTAGCAAAGCAGAGGCAGGGGGAGGACCATTTTGTCTCTGCGTTCAGCAACCCTCCTAGTGGTTAGCAGACAGCAGCATAATGGCCAGCCAGCGTGACACTTTACAAATTGCTTCATAAATAAGTTGTAATGGCGACAGGGAGAGGCCATAGCTCATGGATAACTGACTCCCTGCCATTTTGGAATAATAAACCAGGGCTAATCTGGACCACTCCATGGGTATTCATTAAGTGCTATGGGTTTCCCATGTGCAGGCCTGCTGGGACGTGGGCAAGCACCTCACTTGGCACTTCTCTTCGCACTGTGGTGAGGGCAACACACTCTGAGCAGGACAGTTGGAGGGGAAAGTAAGTACCTTTTACTAACAAGCCGGGACGAGCCCTGCAGGAACAATATATTTTCTCTGGAGAACTTTCTTTCTTTCTTTCTTTCTTTTTTGCCACACCACACAGCATGCAGGATCTTAGTTCCCTGACCAGGGATCAAACCCATGCCCTTCGCAGTGGAAGCACAGAATCCTAACCACTGGACCACCAGGGAAGTCCCAAGGAGAACTTGCTTTCTGAAGAAGTCTCTCTGTGGGGTAGAGGAAAATATAATAATAATAATGATAACAACAATGATAATAATATTAGTTAACATTTATTGGATGCTTGCTCTGTGCTAGATACCATACTAAGTGTTCTCATACATTATCTCACGTAATTCCCACAAAAATCCTATTAAGTAGATACCATTATTATTTTTTAAAATTTATTTATTTTACTTATTTAATTTTGGCTGCATTGGGTCTTCATTGCTGAGTGTGGGCTTTCTCTAGCTGCAGCCAGCGGGGGCTACTCTTCGCTGCAGTGCGCGGGCTTCTCATTGTGGTGGCTTCTCTTGTTGCGGAGCACGGGCTCTAGGTGCACGGGCTTCAGTAGTTGTGGCTTGCAGGCTCTAGAGGGCAGGCTCAGTAGTTGTGGCACATCAGCTTAGTTGCTCTGCAGCAAGTGGGATCTTCCCGGACCAGGGCTTGAACCCGTGTCCCTTGCATTGGTAGGCGGATTCTTAACCACTGCGCCACCAGGGAAGCCTGGTACTATTATTATTAGTCTTATTATTATTTTTTTTTAACATCTTTATTGGAGTATAATTGCTTTACAATGGTGTGTTAGTTTCTGTTTTATAACAAAGTTAGTCTAATTTTTAATAGAGGAAGAAACTAAGGCTCACAGAGTTTTCGTTACTTGCTTTGGGTAATATAGCCAATATGTGGTGAATGTATTAGTCAGCTTTTTGTTACGTTGTGGTAACAAATGAGCCTAAAATCTCAGTGGTTTAAAATAATTAAAGTTTTTTCACTCCTACCTTATACCACTCGTAGACCAGCTGCCCTACTCTATCCATCTATATTCCAGGATCTAGACTGAAAGAGTAGCCCCTATTTGGGACATGCTATTATCATGGCGGAAGAAGAAAAAAGCAAGAAAGCTGATGTAGCCAGCCATAGTTGTTAAGGTTTCTGTTCAGCATTGGCATATATTACTTCTGATCAGATTTCATTGGCCAGGGAGGTCCATGGTCAAACCTTCTTTCAGTGGGGCAGGGAAGTTTACTTCTCCCACAGGGAAGTACTGCAATTAGTGACAATGGGGAGAGATATTTAATTCTCTTACAGGGAAGGTAGAGAAAGGACAATAATATAATCTACACAGGTGATTGAATTCAGACCTTTGTGATTAGATATTTTGTGCTTTTAATCTCTGCCTTCATGGACTTGGAGTTGGTAGACCTAGCTTTGGGTCACAGCTCTGCACCGAGAAGCTGTGTGACCAATGGCAAATCTCTTCCCCTCTCTGGGCCCTAGCATCCCCGTCTTAGTTAGATATCCCTTGAAGCAGACCCAGAGACAAAGATTTGAGTGCAAATAGTTTATTTGGGAGGTGATCACCAGAAGCCCCAGTAAGGATTGGGAAAGTAAACCAGGAAAGAGGTAGGAATTTAATGAAGTGTAATATCAAGCAGCTTACCCTGGGAGCAACTGGGGCACAATTCTGCTGAGAAATGTTGGGGAAGACACACCTCAGTTATCTCCCCCAAGGGGCGAGGAAGCTGGGTTATTTATTCCCCAACTTCCAGGCCATCATTGATAGAGGGCAGTTTCTGGGGGCTTTGACTCTTCTGCAGCCGGAAAAAAGCCTTTGGGCAGAGTTTTGTGTTTGCAATCAGCATCTCTTGGCCTGCAGAGGTGAGCTAAAGACCTCATCTATACAGTGAGAAGTGCTGACTAAAAAAGCTTTAAGGCTCTTCCACTCTTTGTCACCTGTGCTTGCCGTCCAGCCTGGTGCTGGGCCAGCACCCTGGTCATCTGGTTGAGTTGGGGGGCTAATGGGCATTTGTATTTCCCCGCATTCTCCTATGGAGCGTCATTACTGGCTCTCCTTTTCCCTTTCCGTGGCAAAACCCTCTTTGCTTTGCAGGACGCTCTATCTCCCGCCTTTCAAGACCCTGGCTCTTCCCCAGGGTGCAGCAGCTCTTGCTGCCTGGTTGAGTGGAGGGGGTTCTTCCTCCCACAGACCATGCTTTCCATGGTCACAGGATGCAATATCAGTGATATCCTGGTTTCCTACTGTCACTTGCGAACCAGTCTCTTCCTTTCAACGCAAAATACCCCTTTGCTTTGAAGTCCTTACCATGGCGATCTGGCACCCCCTGTGCTGTCATCTTTCATGCACCATTCACCATCCTCCCCCTGACCCCATCCAGGCTCCATCCACCGAAGGCTGGTTCCCAGCCTGCCTTTCCACCCTGAGCCATCACCCTGGGCCTCTCCCTTGTCTACGAGGTTGACGCACCTAGAGTTCTTGCATGATGTTTCTGCCTAGTTCAGGTCACTTACATCTTCCTCCAGGACAACTAAAGCAGCTTCTTCACAGTCTCCTCCTGCATTTCATCCCCCAGCCCGCTCAATTTCTGTCTTCCTGTTCATCCATACTTTGGCCAAATCAACCTCTCTAAAATAGGAGTGGGCAGAGAAGTAGTAAAGTGTAGTGGTTAAGAATGGGAACTCCAGAGACAGGCTATCTGAGTTGAAATCCTGTATCTGCCCCTTATTAACTGTGGCAACTTGGACAAGCCGCTTACCCACTCTGTGCCTCCATTTCCTCATCTGCTAGATGGACCTACCTCATAGGCTTGTTGCAATGATTAAATGAGTTAATGTCTGTAACGTGCTTAGAACAGCACCTGGCACAGAGTGCTTATTTGTTAAATAAATTGAATCCACTGATGATATCGTCTCACTGCTTCAAAGACTCTGTCCCTCCCAATCACACGGGGCAGAGTTTGAGCTGGCCAGTTGGGCATGTGAGGCCTTGGCTAATTGGCCTCTACCTCCCGTTTCAAAATCAATTGCTCAGTACCTTTTTACCCCACAGCTTATGACTCAGCTGTTTCACGTCTCTGAGTCTTGGTACGCACTGTTCCCTTTGCCTGGTATGCTGAGCCCTGCCTTGTCCACTTGCCCATTTCCTCCTGACGCCTCAGGCTTTGCCTCTCCTAGAAAATTCCTGGGTCTGTTCAAGTGGAGATAATTGCCTTCCTCCATGTAGCTGCTGAGCACTGTCCCTCTTTTCGGGCTGGGACGAGGGTGAGGGGCAAAATTTACAAGAGTGTCCAGAAGAGTGTACAAGAATGCACAAGAGTGTCAGTAATCAAGATAGAGGATATTTGAAAAAAATAAAAATGGATACAATACATCTGTGTTGAACAAAGCATCAAAATTTAAAATTAAGATGGCATCTAACCCTGCACTGGTAAGATTCACCCCTTTTGCCTAACTCTAATCCCGGGTGAGCTTGCTACAGGATGAAAGACCACGTGGAAGGTGGATGAAAGCCCACCCAACTGTCCGGGCTGAAGTCATTCTAGACTAGTCTATAGCCAGCTGACACCGTACTTGTCAGAGAGCCCAACCAAGATCAGCAGAGTCACCTCCACGACCTGCAGTGGACAGCAGACACGTGAGCAAGCCCAACTGACCCATAGACCCATGAGCAATATCATTGCTTATGTTTTTCAACATTTGTGTTTTGGGGTGATTTGTTACACAGCAATGGCTAATACACTCCCTCTAGCCATAGAACCTTGGAACACACTTTACATTTGCTTGGTGGTACCTTTCTCCCTTGACCCCCTTCATTCTTCAGACCTTGACCTAAGTGTCACTGCTTTAGAGAGGCCTTCCCTTACTCCCCTGACTAGGTCAGAGCTCCCTCTTCCAGGCTCTCATTTTACAGTGTAACCCTGCATCTTTGCCCTTAACTACAGTTGCAATTCTGCATTTATTCATGTGATTGATGTCAGTTTCACCTGCTCCACGGGGAGTTCTAGCAAGCTCCGTAAGGGTGAGAATTGTGCCATTTGGGTCTCCCTTGTGTTTAGGCACATGATAGGGACTTGATAAATGTGTTGGGTGAATAAATTCGTGAATAACTTTTTTATACAATATTTGAGAGTGTCAACGAAGCCTGATTATTTCTCTGCTTTTTACCGCGTGATATAACAGGTAAAATGGTCCTCTGATGCAAGGGCTAATGGGCTTCTCCTGAGGGCTCCTCCAATCCCGGCCTCCTTTTTCTTCTGAGCAGGGTTGACTGGCACAACATAAACTGTGATGTGAATGGCACCGTGTGGAGCAGTACATAAGCTATGGGGCTATGACCAGCAGCCCTGCCCTGAGAATAAAGGAAGTAAAGTCTGGCTAAGCCAGGACCAGGGCAGAGCAGAGGAGAGGACATATACTTGAAGGTGGAAGCACCTGTGAATGGGCCAAAGAGGGAGATTGGGGAGCCCATTTGGGGCCCTCATCCTAGCTCACCCTCCAAGCCTCCCCCACCCCTCTTCTTCAGCAGCTGCCACCTCTGGCAATTTGAAGTCCTGCCCCAGACCCCTTCTTGTGGCCCTGGAGGGCTTGTGGAATCCAATCCCTGGTTTCCTGATCTCCGTCTGCCATGATTCCTAACATTCTTTTTTCTCAGTCAAGGAAAGCAGTATAGTCTAAGATGGTGGAAACTTCAAGCCTTCAAGCCACGCTGCCTGGCTTCAAATCCCAGCACTGCCTCTTACTAGTGGTATAGCTTTGGGCAAGTAACTTAACCTTTCTGTGCTTCATTTTCCCACCTGTGAAATGGGCTTGCCCCTACATCATAGGTTGTTATGAGGATCAAACCGAGCTGGAGTGTGTTAAAGCACAACAGCGCTGCTACATGGTAAGTATATCAATGTTTTTCTTCTTCCTCTTGAGTTTGGCTAGCCTGAGGCCCCGGTGCGAGGCTGACAGCCCCAGCACATCTCACCAGGCTGAGCATCCTGTTCCTTGTCAGGGAGTGCTTTGAGGCTCTAGGCTACATCTCGGGTGAGCTCCTGTCTCTGTTCTTTGAAGGGCTGGCTCTGCGGAAGAAATGTCCTTGGGCAAGAAGCAGACCTGTTAACACCATCTCCCAGACACACACAGACACACACACACACACACGCACACACAGAGACACAGATACACACAGGCACACACACACACAGAGGCCTGCCCACCCTCTTCAAGTTTCTCTCTGAGCTCTTCATTCCTTTAGCCTCATCAGTGCTTTATTATAAAATCCTCTCCCAGCTCTCTGTTCAAAGGTCAGCATAATTATAATTACTGCAGCAATCACGTCCAATTTCTAACCCCCCACTGATGAGAGCATCGTCATGGCCTAAGAGGCCCAGTTCTGTGGGGCCTGCCTGTCCCACCTCTCCACCCTGGGCACAGCGAGGCCACCTCCTCACCCCCTGTAGAGATGGTGGTGGTCAGGGGGCCTTGCCCTGCACCTTCTGAGACGTCTCCCTTGTTCAAGCCATGTCTGTCCCAAACCTGCTGTCCCTGGAGTGCTCTCTGCTCCTGGGAAGGCCTGACAGAGGAATGTAGACCAGTGTCACATCAGGTAGGGGATGACAGTTTTTCTCGCATTGTCCTGTGAGGCTCTTCAGGCATTTCTCCCGCTGTTCCTAATGTGAGTGCTGACCATGTAATGGCGAGAACTTGAGACACAGCTGTTGATAGCCAGGGCCTCGGTCCAGGGTGGAGGTGAGATCCCCGTGGCAGGTGAACAAGTCCTGTGTTCATGCAACAGAGTCAGGCAGGCCAACATTGCAAGGGATTCTGCAGCAATGAATCCCAGATTCATATGTTGAAGTCCTGACGCTAGTACCTCCAAATGTGATTATGTTTGGAGATCGGGCCTTTCAAGAGGTGATTAACTTAAAATGTGGTTCATGAAGGTGGGTCCTAATCCATTGACTGGTGTCTTTATAAGAGGAGATTAAGACACAAATAAGCTCAAAGGGAAGAACAGATGAAGGCACACCTACAAGGCAAGGAGAGAAGCCTCAGAAGAGATCAAACCTGCCAATACCTTGATCTCAGAGTTCTAGTGTCCAGAACTGGTCGAAAATAAATTTCTATTTTTTAAGCCACCCAGCCTGCGGTACTTTGTTACGGCAGCCCAGGCTGAGTAAGACACCTATCTTTTATTTCCCTGTGGGCAGGTGGGGGACCCATACGAGTCAGTCTCTTAAGATGCTCGTTTAGGAGCCAGGGGCCAACGGATTAAATTTTGGTTGAGGAGAGATTTTTTCCAGTGGCCACAACACCCCGACCCTTCAAGTTGCCCTCTCGTGATGGAGGGTATCTGGGAGGCAAAATGAACAATTTCTTGCTTGTGAAGCTCGTTAGTAATTATTATTATTATTTATTTTTTTTTTTTGTGGTACGTGGGCCTCTCACTGTTGTGCCTCTCCCATTGCGGAGCACAGGCTCCGGACGCGCAGGCTCAGCGGCCATGGCTCACGGGCCCAGCTGCTCCGCGGCATGTGGGATCTTCCCGGACTGGGGCACAAACCCGTGTCCCCTGCATCGGCAGGCGGACTCTCAACCACTGCGCCACCAGGGAAGCCTTGTTAGTAATTATTATTCACTACATATTTTCTCTGCAGGCTGCTGTGCCCATCTCTTCATGAGAGTGTCTATTTCATCTTAACAGCAATCCAATGAGGCAGGCTCTATTCTGAGTCCCGTTTTTTGGAGGAGGAAATTAAGGCTGGAAAGAGGTTAAGTAACATGGCCAAGGGCTCACAGCTAGGGAGTGGCAGGGCTGGTATTTGAACTGAGCTTTGTCTGAGGCCAGAGTCCTGGCTGATCAGGAACTATATCATCAGGGCTTTGAGAAGTCTTAGAGGTCACTCCTGCTTCCTACAAAAAAACTCCCTTCAGGTGTCCTTTCTGTGTGATTTTGCTTTCCTTTCATGGGGCCACCTAGAGAAAGCCTCTTATTGGCTCTAGTTTTCTGGTCTCTTTGTAGACCATCCTTATGGGAGGCAGCCTTCGAGGTGGTGCCTGAGGATCTCTGCTTCCTTGTGTTCATGCTGTTGTGTAATTCCCTCCCGCTGAGCGTGGGCCAGATCTACTGACCTACTGACTCACTTCTAACAGAATGTGGAAAAAGTGATGGCATGTCACTTCGGAGGTTATGCTGTAAAAACACTGTGCCGTAGGGAAATAGAAGTCTTTAGGGTTGGTAGCAACCAGCTATTTTTCCTAGAATTGGACTCACTGGCCAGACCTCCTGTGTCTAGGGAAAGGGAATTGAGTTAGCCATTATTATTATCATTTTTTTGGTTGTGCCATGTGGCACGCAGGATCTTAGTTCCCTGACCAGGGATCGAGCCCGTGCCCCCTGCAGTGGAAGCACAGAATCTTAACCACTGGACTGCCAGGGAAGTCCCGAGTTAACCATTATTAAACACCTATGATGTGCTAAGCTCTTCACTCAAGATACCTTGTTTACTTCTCATGCACAACTCTGTGGAGTAGGTAATATCACCACCTATTACATATGTGAAGGATAAAAGAAGAAATCCCAGTAAATTATACATATTAAAAAAAAAAGGCTGTGGCTTTTGTCTTGGGTGCTTGCTTTCTCTTGCTTGCTCTGAGGGAAGTCAGCTACCATGTCCCATCCTGTGGACAAGCCCATGTTCAACAGACTGAGGGAGGCCTCCAGCCAGCAGCCAGGTGAGTGAGCCTGGAAGTGGTTCCTTCTACACTCGAGCCTTCAGATGAGTGAGCCATGATCTGGTGGGCAGTTTGATTGCAGCCCAATTGTGAGAGGACCTGAAAAGAGGACCCAGCTAGGCCATGTCCTGACTCGACCCACAGGAACTGTAAGACAGTATGATTTTGTTATTTTGAGCTGCTGGGTGTTCAGTTAATTTGTTACAGCAATAGATAACAAATACACCCCCCTTCCTTCAAATCTCCTAGTGGGACCGAGGAAACTGCAGTTCTTTCTCTTTTTAACAAAAATGCCTGCTAGGTTTGGGCAACCTTAACATGGGAATGGCCTGTGAGGCATCCAGGGTGTCCTCTGCCTACCCCAGCAAGGCTGCCCAGAGCTTTGGGCTCCTGTGAAGGGAGTCAATGCCTGTCCTTCTGTGGTGATCTACCCTGTCCTGGTTTTGAGTCCTTCTTCCCCTCCCCGTTCTCCAGTGCCTCACCCTGGCAGTCTGTCCTGCTCGTACAGATACCCATTTTTTGGGGAGGGGTGGAGGCACATTAGCAGGGAGTTAGCACAACCCAACAGAGGTAGGGACAGAAGAGTAAACAGAGCACGGACAAGCTCTAAAGGGGAAGCCTCACCTTCATCCTGGGAGATGCTGGGAGCAAGGGCTGGGTCTCTCAGGGGCCTGTGGCCTGGTGGTCAGGGCACAGGAGGCCCCCGTCCCATGCGTGGAAAGTACTATGCTGGTGGCTTTAGCCTTGTAGAGTACCTTCCATACCCCCTGGCTCTGCCACAGTGTGGCTTCTAAGCCAAGGGCTGAGGTCAGTGTCAGTGGCTTCGCCAGCCTTGGACGTCCCTACAGCAGATTCCGCTCTGCAGTGAGAGAGAGAGCTGAGGGAGAAGGCAGCCGAGATGACTGTATGTAATTCCCAGGAACACCCCCAATACAGAGGAGACCTTGAGGGCTTAAATATCCTTTGGTAGTGCATACAGTCAAAGCAAGAGAAATACGCCAGGTGGTGAGATTGTTACCCATTTTTACAACCAGACCAGTGTGGCCTGGAGTTTGGGCCCATATTACCAGTGTTCGTAAAAACAGCTCATTGAGCGCTTGCTATGTATGTAGTGCGCCCCAGGCGATGTGTTACTACTTCCCAGGCACTAAGATATTTAATCCTCATAACAAACTCGACATGGAAGGGCTATTCTCAACCTCTTTCTATAGAAGCTTAGAGAGGTTTAAGTAACTTGTACAAGGTCACTGTCCCGAGAAGTGAGGAAATGTCCCAATAGACCCGATGTCTGGCTTGAAAGTCCACGCGCACAACCACTTTGCTGCTTCTCTCCATCACTGGGAAGCCTGCAAGCTGGATGTAGTGTGTGGGTGGACTCATGGCTCCAATGATAGTAACGCACCTACTATGTGCCGGCGTCATGCCGTTCACCTAGTCCTTTCAATCGTTGACAAGGCTTGGAGGTCGGTAGCAACAGCTGCATTTTGCAGATGAAGAAACGAAGACTCGGAAAGGTTAAGTCATTAGGCTATAGTCCACCACTAATGAACAGCACAGCTGGGGTTCAAACTCAGGCTGTTTGACATAAAATCCCCCTTCCTTTTCAGCCTCACGTTAGAGGAAACAGCAGGGAACCTATGGAGAGGTTTGTCATGAGCCTCGAATCACCTGGTTGATTTCATTCTGCTTTCCAAAAGCACCTGGAGGCACAAAATCCAAGGCAGGGTCTGGGCATCCTGACTGTGCCGTGGACAGAGGGCTTCCCGTGGCAGCCCTGAGTGTGCACACCCAGCCCACACGTGGGAGGGCTCAGCTGATTCCCTTTCCGCTTTATTGATGTGGAGTGAGTTGAAGATTATTGCAGTGAATAATAAATAAGCTATCATAGTGGAGCCGATTATTCCAAAGTGTTACCGATGTCTGTGTTGATAAAAATGAATAAATGGCTAAGCGTTTGCAGGGAATGGAAGAGAAAAGACATAAAGAGGAAATTCATATGTGCCTCTGCTAGTTAGAAACAATGAGTCTTGAAACAGAGGCGATCAAGGAATGGGATAAAGCAGCTCTCTGATTTGTTATGTAGGGAAAATGACAGAAACTTTCACCTCTGGCCATGTTGGCTGCAAAGCGGTATCAGACATTGGCTTTGAACAGAGGAGATAAGAGACCAAGAGAAAAATAAATTTCAGAACAGTGGCTATGAGAGCCAAATTGTTGCTTGGTTTTTCTCAACAGGAGACAGGAGATGCAGAGGAAGGATGGGGCTGCAGCCATTTCAGGCTTCTCTGTAGATAGAGGAGAGGACCTTCCTGGACCCAAATGGGGGGGGAGGGGTTACTCTCAGGAGTAGAGCCAAAGTCAGATGCAGGCGGATTAGGACAAGCCAAAGTTAATGGATGGGGTCATGGAGTTGATCCTTTATACTGATGATCCTAATCCAGGTGTTTGCAACTTTTTTTCCTGCTGAGATCGATTCCCAGATTCAATCCCTGTTAAGCTGCCCACAACTCTTTCTCTTTCTTTCCTACTCAAAAAGCAAACAAGAATCCAAGAGAGTGAGAATGATGCTATGAATATGGTTCCCAAACTGTACACCAAGATGCCACAGAGCACCACAGTAAGCTCAGGAGGGAACCTCGGGATATTTCAAATGCTTTGAGGGAAACTTGACATCCTCTGGACATCATGCTAATGACCAGCTCAAGGTAATCCACAGTTTCAACGTTAGCTCGTACTACAGTCCTTTTGATGACATCATATCTTTGCAAAGCTGGGTTTTCAGTTGCAGTGATAAAAATCAAATACTGTATATAGTGAGCAGTGAGGATGGTGGGGTCCAGTCTCATTCCAAAGTTTGAGAAGTTGTGCAGTGCTCAACAGGTACACACGTTCCATTACTAAGTACAGATATTTGAGAATGAAGTAAAAAATAGTATTTTTTCTATCAATTTATGTACATTATTTTAAAAATTAGCTATTAACTTAGTTATGTTAGGATATAAATCTTGCTAAATTGTTTGGACCTAAAAAATAAACAATTGTTAGGTATTCCTGTTAGCCTAGTGCTCCCATGAAAAAATTATGGAGACACTAAGGATTCTGTTGGCAGCAAAAGTTTTGGGAAATTCTGTGTTAAGTATCAGTCAGGTCTTAGTGGGAAGCCAAAAGCACACTCTAACTGGGTAATTTGAATAGCGTTTAAGAAAAGAATTCATTCCAAAGGTGTGGGCAAAGTGTAGAGAAATCAGAAAGAATAGGCAGTATCCTGGGGTTAGAAAGGGAGAGGGGGATGGGGGAATTGGGAGGAAGAAGGAAGGAGGGACTGGTCACCACAGCTGTAGACAGAGGGTTGTCGGGAGAGGGTTGCCTGACAGTAGGTGTGACGTGGTCAGTTTCAGCTCTCTGCACAGAGGGACCTGGGAAAAGAAATGCCCTTTCCTCACTGGTATCCCTCCCTCCCAGTTCCTGCAGGTGCTTCCCATTGTCCAAACCCAACCAGTAGCCAGAGGGCAAGGGAGCCTCTTGATAGGACCACAGATGTCACAAAGGGGCTGGCAGAGTTTAGAGACAAGCCATGCAGAGGCAAATAGGAGCTGTCTGAGATATACTATTATAGGGCTAAACTGGAAGCTGCTCTTGTCTATACAAATAATAGAAAATCCTTCTCAAAACTTTGGAATCCATAGGAACCACAGTGAGCATTTATCAAGCACTTTGCTCTGTGCTCTGCTGAGTTAAGCACCTGACACGCAGTCTCTCATTTAATCTGTCATCAGCCTTACCAAGTAGGTTGGATTGTTCTCTTTAACATGGAACCTATAAACAGTACATGGTAGAGTGATCATAAAGAAGAGAGAAAATACATCAAAGCAACATCATCTATCATGGACATAGTGGGGATCAATGGAAAATAATTTTGTGATAATTCTTTCATTTAAAAAACTTTCCAGTAGGAAACAGAAAGTGTTGGCCAACTAACATAAAAGCATTCCTTTTTATGGCAGTTGCGTTTCCCAGTGGAAATTAATAAAATAGCATTTGGCTCTTGTGAGTTACATATATATGGTTGAATCCTCCAGAATCCAGTCTCTTTTGCATTTCTCATCCTGCAGTGCTGTGGATTGCAAAGCCACCATGGTGGCTTTGTCAAGGTGCTGTGTCCACAGAGCGCAACATGCAGTATTGGCCTAGCATAGCTGCACTAGTACTTACCCCAGACATCACGCTTGCTCATCCATACAACTAGTGAACAAAGAAACTGTGTCTGCTCTGTACATTTGTGGAAGCTGTACCAACAGGTAAGGTAAGTTGCCAGAACTTACTCTTTTAAGAAGATAAGGCAGGAAGCATGTAGCAAGTAAGTGCTAAATGGCATCATTACCAGTCAAAGAATTTCAGAGAAGGAAGATAGTGTGTACTGAACCCCATGTGAATGGCGCCCTCTGGAGTTGTTCTAAGTGCCCCAGTTTGCTAAGATCCTGATCAGATAGCTCCAGAAATAGGTGGCCCTTAGTTAGGTCTGGAAGGGTAGAGGGGGAAGGGGAGGCATTCAAAGGTTGATTAACCAATGGGCAAGAAGGGAGTGGCCTTCAAATGGTGAAGCCAGGCAAAAATTAACTCAAAATGGATTAAGACTTAAACAAGACCTGAAACCATAAAACCCCTAGAAGAAAACAGGGAAAAGCTCCTTGACATTGGTCTTGGCAACAATTATTTTGGATGTGACACCAAAAGCACAAGCAGCAAAAGCAAGAATCAGTAAGTGGAACTACATCAAACCTCTGCACAGCAAAAGAAACAATCACCAAAAGGAAGAGGCAACACTGTGGAATGGGAGAAAATAGTTGCATATATTTTAGACATATGTTTTATGTCTGATGAGGGAATAACAGCCAAACTATATAAATAGCAAAAAAAAAAAAAAAAAAAATCGATCAAATGGTGAAGTCAGGTTAAAGCTGAAAGGTAGCAGCCAGTAAATCCTTGACCGAAAAATGAGTGTTATGGGACCTCTCACTGCAAAAATAAGTGTAGTGGATGGCATCTCCACCTGTTAGCTGCGAGACTGATATCCTTCCACAGTGAGGAGGTAGCCATGCTCTTCTCACATCCTCTCCCATTTGCCACTAGACCAGGGGTCGGCCAACGTTTTCTGTAAAGGGCCAAGCAGTAAATATTTTAGTCTTTGACATGCATGTCATCTCTGTTGTAACTCTTCAGCTCTGCCACTGTGTGAAAGCAGCCAAGGCAGTATGTACATGAGCGGGTATGGCTGTGTTCCAATAAAACTTTATTTATAGACATTGAAATTTGAATTTCATATAATTTTCGTGTTGTGAAATATTCTTCTTTTGATGTTTTCAACAATTTCAAAGTTTAAAAACTATCCTTAGCTTGCAGGCTGTACAAAATTGGGTGGTGGATCTGATTTGACCTACCAGCTGTTGTTTGCTGACCCCCGTGCTAGACCATAAACCTCATGAGGGCAGAGGAAATTTGCTTTGCTATCATTCACTCAGAACCCAGCACAGTGCTTGATACACAGTGGCTACTCTGAAAAAAAAAATCTATTGAATGAATGAATGAATGAATGAATATGATACATTCTCCTTTGTTTCTTCTTTGAATTCGTCTAAAGAAAATGTGAGGCAAAGGAGATGAGAGGGAGTCATGAGAAGGAATTCAGTGGCTTCTCTTGTCTATATTTTAAGTAGGAATTTAAAAAGCTTCTGATTTTAGTGAAAGGAAATATTAAATAAGTCTCCTATAAGGGTTTTAGTTGTCAATCTGTTATGAGGCTCTGAAATGAAACCCAGAACACAAACATGACAAGAATGTTTTTTTAAAACATAAGATGAATCCAGAATTATAATGTTGTTTTCCATTTAAGTCCAGAGGGAGTTTTAAGATTAGATTAAACATGATTGTCACTGCAAGTTAGTAAAATTGTGTTCATGATACTAAGAACTGTGTGGTTTAAAATTTTCTAAGTCGTGAATTACTTTTTAAATATATGGTAACTACATATGAGTAATTGGTATTGGGGTGAGACCGGCGGTTTCTGTAAAATGTGTTCTAGACTGTGCATTCGAGCTGGAAACGTGCATTACTGGCTCCTCCTTTGAAATACCAGCTGGGCTGGAGGCCATAACTAAGCCAATGTTGAACATCCCGGGAACAAGTGAACGAACTTTAACCAATGAAGCATCTTGGAAATATTTGAGAAAATAAAAAACATGAGTTTCAAAGAGTGATTATGTACATGGGAAGAATAAATGGGAAAGAGCCGCAAAGGCTGAACTTCCTCCTGGGAGAGATGTGTGCCATCTCACCTACGTGAAGGGAACAGCAGGCAGGATTGTGGGTGCCAGCAGTACATTTGTGCTGGCTGGAATGTCCCACTGTTCAAGACTTTCCCTTTCTGGCTCATTCTTAACGATTATTATTATTTTTTTTAACATATCAATATTTATTTATTTAGGCTGCGCCGGGTCTTAGCTGCAGCATGTGGGATCTAGTTCCCTGACCAGGGATCAAACCCGGGCCCCCTGCCCTGGGAGTGCAGAGCCTTAACCACTGGGCCAACAGGGAAGTCCCCTTAACCATTATAATACTTTAATAATGCAATACGGAATGCTTATACATACGTATGACTTTTTTTTTTTTTTTGCGGTACGCGGGCCCCTCACTGCTGTGGCCTCTCCCGTTGCGGAGCACAGGCTCCGGACGCACCGGCTCAGCGGCCATGGCTCACGGGCCCAGCCGCTCCGCGGTATGTGGGATCTTCCCGGACCGGGGCACGAACCAGTGTCCCCTGCATCAGCAGGCGGACTCTCAACCACTGCGCCACCAGGGAAGCCCCATGTGACTTTAAAAATAAAAAATTTATTTATTTATTGGCTGCAGTGGGTCTCCATTGCTGCACACGGGCTTTCTCTGGTTGTGGTGAGCAGGGGCTCCTCTTCATTGTGGTGCACAGGCTTCTTATTGCGGTGGCTTCTCTTGTTGTGGAGCACAGGCTCTAGGCATGCGGGCTTCGGTAGTTGTGGCTCACGGGCTTAGTTGCTCTGCGGCATGTGGGATCCTGCCGGACCGGGGCACGAACCCGCGTCCCCTGCATCGGCAGGCGGACTCTCAACCACCGCGCCACCAGGGAAGCTCCCATATGACTTTTTAAACAGAATGCACTTAACCAGGCAGAAGAAGGAGACATTCACTGTGTCTATGGGAATCTCTTCTGTTCCCAAGCGTAGTGGAAATCTTTATTTTTTTCTGCTTCTCCAGCATTCCTTCCCTCCCCCACTGCTAACAGCAACCCTCCTCCCTTATTTAACTGAGGCTGCTCCCACCCCCAGACCAGGCGAGGGCACATGATCCTGGCCTAGCCAATGAAAGCATTACACTCGCCTGGCCATAATGATTGGTTCAGGTATGAGCCTGTGACATGAGCTAACCCAGTGAGAACTGTTCCCAGGTCTTTGGTGGACAGACTGATTGCCTGGTGTTCTCCTTCAGTGGGGGGCTAAATGACTAGGCTGCTAAATGGGAAGCAGCTGCTGGTGGTCTGGCTGAGAGGAGGAACTCCTGAGAGGGTAGGCAACACTGTTAATTTCCTTAACCTCGTGAAACTTTTGCTTCCTTAATCTGTAAAGTGGTGGAGAATAATATCTATCTCACAGTGTTGTTTTGTAAGTTAAATGCCAAGTACTAAGTGAGTATTTGGAAAGCATTTCCATCTTCCTTTCCCTCCTGCCTTCCTTCATTTTTTCTTCCTTTCCTCCCTCTCCTTCTTTCTACTTGACCTTACTTTCCTTTTAAGACCCTCCCCCCACCCCAGAAGAAAGGGAGATTATTTGGGCACAGACTCAATAGCTTTTACCAGTGACTGCTCTTCCATGGGACTGGGAAGCTATGGAGGCTTCAGTGAAAGGTACGTTTGCAGGGTGGTGTGGCCACCCAGTGGGTGCAGGGCTGGTATAGTTGGGGGGTAGAAGTTAAGGGAGCAGATCTTTGTTGACCATAAAGAAGAAACTTCTAACCCAAGAGCTTTACAATAAGATAAGGGCATTTTAATTTATTTTATTTTGGCCATGCCACGCAGCATGCAAGATCTTAGTTCCCCGGACCAGGGACTGAACCTGTGACCCCTGCAGTGGAAGTGTGCAGTCCTAACCACTGGACTGCCAGGGAATTCCAAGGGCATTTTTAAAGGGTGATGGGTTTCTAGTCCTGAGGGCATCTGGCCAAAGATGGATAGCCATCTATCAGGTATGCAATAGAAAGGACTAGTGTGCAGGGAGCAGTTTGGACTAAGCTTCCAAGGTGGCTGCTGGCTATAATCTGTGATTTGTTCATCTAACACTGAGACAAGGCATTCCCTTCAAGCTAGATTGAGAAAAACATCAGGGGATGAAAGTATCCTTTCCTTATGGCAGTGTTTCTAATTTTTCAGTGTGTCAAAATTGCCTGGAGGAGTTGCTAAAAACACGAATTCTCGGGTCACGTCCCCAGAATTTCTAATTCAGCAAGTCTGGGATGGATCCCAAAATTTGAGTTTCTAGCAAGTTCTCAGGGGATGCTGATGCTGCTGGTCCAGGGACCACACTTTGAGAGCTGCTCTCCTATGGGCTCACTAATGTTATGAATGACAATGGATATAGTGTTGAAAAAGCACCGGGCTAGGGGATAAGAGACCTGAGTTCTCTTTTTTGTAATGTATACATATTTTTGACATGGACCAGTTTTCAAGTCTTTATTGAATTTGTTACAGTATTGCTTCTGTTTTATGTTTTGGGTTTTTGGCCGTGAGGCCTGTGGGATCTGAGCTCCCCAACCAGGGATTGAACCCACACCCCCTGCATGGGAAAGCAAAGTCTTAAGCACTGGACCTCCAGGGAAGTCCTGAGACATGAGTTCTTGCTACTTGCTACTCCATGTAGCTGTGAGCATAGGGCAAGTCACCTCCTCTCTCCGGACCTCACTTTCCTTATTGCTAAAAGGAGACAAGTTAAACTAGATCCTTGGTGATCATCTTTTCAACACAATGCGTCTCCTTCAATCAACTTTTCTTTGGTGGACATCATGTTTGGAGAGATTATTTTTTTCCCCAGATACATAATGTGTAATTAAATAACAGCCTGGTTAACTCTGTTTTTGGCAAGTATATGATTTTCTTTGGTCTTTCTGAGCTCTTGGACAGTAGCTCAGGGATCTCTGGGTCCGTAGCCACTGAGTCAAATGATATATAAAGTGTCTCCTTAAATATCGTAAAGATGTGACATTCTAGGATATTCAGGACCCAACGCCAAACCTTGAGTTACTTTTTGGAGGGTGGTGAGCTTTGGCTCCCACAGTTTGTCAAGGATGTAGCCAGGGAGCTCTCAGCATCAACGGGAAGTTCAGGTGGGTGGCTTTGAAAGCTTGTTCCTTGGTTCTCAGACTGGTGTTAAGTCCCCATGGCTTCCCTGGGGTCACTTCTTGGGGTACCACATTTCAGAGTTTGGGGCTGGTACATTCAAAGATTTGGGGGCTCATGGCCCAGATATGTTCTCCAGGAGAGCCGTTAGTTTTTAAAAGAGATTACAGGATTAACGGGTTTAGATGTTTCCAGTTAGAGTTAATTTTGATTCTCATTAAGCTGAATGAGTGCAGATGTGTCTTATGTTGATAAGTATATCACCTACGCTTCACAAACCCAGAAAGTATGGCTGCCAAACCTTTGGGCCTCTGATGGCTGCTGCAAATCCTGCCTGTACTGCTTGGCAACGCCTCTGTACCCACATCTTTTCCAGCTAAGTGAACTGTTAGCTTATGCTGAAAACACATGTGAGCTTGATCATTTGTATGCAGTGCTTGGAGCTGAACGGCTACCCTCATGGGAGGAGAGAGGGGACTTGCTGTTTCGAATACTCTGTCTCTCTGGGAGCATATGTAGAGCCAAATGTGTTCGTGAATTGGAGTGATTTTGAGAGGTTTTCCCCATAACACTCAAGTTGATAAGATTCTTTTCTGCAAGTGTTTTCTAAGCACTGACTCCCTCTCAGGCTCCATGTGAGGTACCGAGAAGATCCTGTTTTTGTCCCTGCCTCACCCCCAGTTCCTCACAGTTAAGCAGGGCAGCCAGTCTCTAGACAGACATGAAGGAAACAGAAAGCTCAGTGGGGACTGATGAAAATGACCTCCCCGGGCTCCCGGGAAAGGCTGTTCTTCTGACCAGCTGAACAGCACACTTGGAGAATGATGCAAGCAAGGTAGAAGGTCGGCCATTCAAATGGGAAAATAAATGGACATTTTCATGCTGCATCTATGAAGGATGTGGTGCTCACCAAGCAAAAGGGGGAAGCCTTCCCAACAGAGGGAGCGTCACGTACAAACCTGCAGTCTCTTTGGATGGGCTAGAAGGCTACGTGGCTGGGTATAGGTGGAAGGCGGGGTGGGTGGGACATAGGGGTAAGAAATCTGGAAGAACAAGGCCAGACTGCAGAACTTCTTTGTGCCATATGCTATGAAAGCAGTGGTTCTCACACTTGAGCATGCATCAGCATCGCCTAGAGATGAAAACTCAGATTGCTGGGCCCCTCCTTGAGAGTTTCTGATTTAGTAGGTCTGGGTGGGGCCTGGAAACTTGCATTTCCTTTCCTTTTTTATTTTTTAATTGAAGTGTAGTTGATTTACAATTTTGTGTTAGTTTCAGGTGCACAGCAAAGTGATTCAGTTATGTATATGTGTGTGTGTGTGTATATATATATATTCTTTTTCAGATTCTTTTCCATTATAGGTTATTACAAGATATTGAAATAGTTCCCTGTGCTATACAGCAAATCCTGTCCTTTATCTATTTTATATGTAGTAGTGTGTATCTGTTGATTCCATACCCCTGATTTATCCCTCCCCCACCTTCCCCTTTGGTAACCATAAGTTTGTTTGCTATGTTTGTGAGTCTGTTTCTTTTGTAAATAAGTTCATTTGTGTCATTTTTCAGATTCCACATATGTGATATCATATAATATTTGTCTTTCTCTGACTTCACTTAGTGTGATAATCTCTAAGTCTATCCATGTTGCTGCAAATGGCATGTTTCATTCTTTTTTATGGCTGAGTAATATTCCATTGTGTATATATCACACCTTCTTTATCTACTCATCTGTCAATGGACATTGAGGTTGCTTCCATGTCTTGGCTACTGTAAATAGTGCTGCACTGAACACTGGGATGCATGTCTGTTTTCAGGTTAGAGTTTTCTCTGGGTGTATACCCAGGAGTGGGATTGCAGGATCATATGCTAACTCTATTTTTAGTTTTTTAAGGAACCTCCATATTGTTCTCCATAGTGGCTGCACCAATTTACATTCCCACCAGCAGTGCAGGAGGGTTCCCCTTTCTCTACACCCTCCCCAGCACTTATTATTTGCAGACTTTTTGACGATAGCCATTCTGAGCAGAGTGAGGTGATATCTCATCGTAGTTTTGATTTGCATTTCTCTAGTCATTAGCAATATTGAGCTTCTTGGCCATCTGTGTGTCTTCTTTGGAGAAATGTCTAATTAGGTCTTCTACCATTATTGATTGAGTTGTTTGTTTTTTTGATACTGAGTTATATGAACTGTTTGCATATTTTGGCAATTAAGTCCTTGTCGGCTGCATCGTTTGCAAATAATTTCTCCCAGTTCGTAGGTTGTCTTTTTGTTTTGCTTATGCCGGAAAGTTGCATTTCTAACAAATGTCCAGGTGATGTTGCTGGTCTAGGGTCCACCTTTTGAGAATCACTGCTAAAGAGTTTGGATCTTTGAGCAATGGGCTGCTTCTGAAAATGTTCCAAGGAGTGTGACAAAGTCAGACTTGCCTTTTGGAAGGAGTTTTCTGGCCAAAATTATGGAGACCTAGTTGCAGTGGTCAGTCGGAGATCAGTTAGATGGTGAAGCAGATGAAGCAACAGATGATGGGTGCGGCCTGAACTAGGTGAGTTTAAGGGGGTGGACGTTGGGGAGGTGGCAGTGATGCTGGGCTTTCAGCATACGGGATACAGTCCACGTGCCCTCGGCCCCCCGCTGGCATCCAGTTCAGTCCTCTTTGCCTGTGAGTCATTCTGCAGGTGGGATCACTGAGGCTCTGACTCACACACCAGGTCCATCCAGGGCTGCACCAAGGGCACGGCACTGCCTCTCGGTGACAGGAGAGAGAGATTATTTTTAGCCAAATTCTGCAGGATGATCTATTGCAGCTTTCATTTTCTCAGCACATTTTATTGAATTTTATTAGGTCATTTAGCAGATAATTTTAATTTTCTGCTTAGATCAGAATTTCAGAAAGTAATGTACTGTTGTACTCTTAATGAGTCCTCTAATAAGCTCCAGGAGAATACGATTTGCAAATCATTCCCGAACATAGCTGTCACTCAGCCTCATTGCCAATTAGCTCACTCCTCAGCTGTTCTCCCTGAGAGGGCCCGGAGATTTCTGGAAGATTCCTGTATCTGGCTGGGCCTTCTGTGAAGGGGAAGCAGGTGAGGGAGCCCTAGGTCATTTTAGAACTGAGCTGTGGCACCTGATGTTTTCTTGGTCCCTCCATGGGGAGCTGGTTCATAACTGAAAGGCACCCTGGGTTGCATGGATCAAGTAATTGTGACAACTTAGCAGGTTAACCATGAAGGCATCCTGGGATGTCAGCTGCAGGATGCTGATGGCCAGAAGAGGGGATAGGATGCAAACTTAATCAAAGACTTCTTTACGCCAGGCACTGGATTAGGACACTCTGTTTATTAATATTTTTAAAGTAGAAATAATACATTAATACTTTTTTGTAAACTATTTTAGCAGTAAACCATTTACTCCTTACTCTGCTAACAGGTTAGGAGAAGGGTTGGCAAGACTATGGCCCACGGGCCAAATCTATTCTGGCGATTGTTTATGCAAGTAAAGTTTTATTGGAACACAGCCAAATTCTCTCAGTTACATATTGTCTATGGCTGCTTTCAAGCTACAGTGGCAGAGCTGAATAGTTGTGACAAAGACAGATGGCCCACAAAGCTGAAAATATTTGCTATCCAGCTCTTACTGCAGTTTGCCCACCTTTGGTTTAGAATATGGACTCTCATGCTGTTTTCTATTCATCTACATACCAGGCATGTTCACAGACTCTACTAATTTTGCACATAACTGAGATTGTACCATAGGCATTGTTCTGAGACCTGACTTTTTTTTTCCTCTTGATTATGTGTCTTGGGGATCATTCCATGGCAGAATATTATATTATTGATTTATATTTTGTGGCTACATAGTAATCTATAATACAAATACCTTGTTAATTTATTTATGCTTTCCTTTTTTGTATTTCGATCAATTATCTTAAGTTTTTCTAAATAAACTTTTTACTTTTAGTTTACAGAAAAGTTGCAAAGATAATACAGAGGGTACTTATATACCAGTCACCCAGTTTCTCTTAATGTTAACAGCTTACATTACCGTGGTATATTTGTCTAACTAAGAAATTAACATTGGCCCTATTTATTAATTTTTAATTACAGCAATAATTCATATAAACTTTCTCCTTGTAAAAATAAAACAGTATAGATTAGGCTAAAGTTCTTTTTGACCTTCCACCCTAATCTCAGGACCCCTACCCCAATTCCTACCCCCACTTTGATATTTATTTTTCAAGCCTTTTCTATATGTAGTCACTACACACACACACACACACACGTGACATTGAAAGTGTAATACTGTTGTGTAGTTAAAAAATATAAATAGTATCATACCATGCTTATCATTCTTCAACTTTTGTTTTCCTCTCAAGTGGTCTTGGACATCTATTCATGGTCATGTACAGAGACTGGCCTCATTATTTTACTTGCTGCATTGCTTTTCCATAATATGATACCACATAGTCAATTGAGCCATTTTCCTTATTGATGGCGATGCAGGTTGTTTCTATTTTTTCACTGTTATGAACAATGCTGCAATCAGCATCCTTGTACATTCAGCTTTTTTTGCACGTGTGTAATTATTTTTTTTGAGGGATAGATTCCTGTAATTAAAATCACTGGGTCAATAGGCATGTATGTACATTTTTCAGTAGATACTACAAAATTTGTCATCTCAGATGGTTTGTTATCATATTTCTCCACCACAGTGTGTGAGAGTGCCTTTTCCTTATAATTGTCACCCATGACAATTAGATTTTTTTGGGACCAGGTTGAGAAATGCTATATTAATATAAGATAAAGTAAACTTCAGAATAAAGAAAATTACCAGAGACAGAGAGGGACATTACAGAATGATTAAAGGGTCAATTCACTGAGAACACACAACAGAGGGCACATGTTGTATAGACATGGCTATAAATTACAAAGTACAACAGCAAAGCTGTATCCGCTAAAGCTAAGCATATGCTTACCCCTTGAGCCAACAACTCCAGACCTGGCTACATACCTGAGAAAAATGAGGACATACGTCCACCATACACCAGTGGCAAAGACAAGTGTGAGTATGTTCATAGCAGCGTGATTCACAATACCCAGAGACTAGAAAACAACCCAGATGTCTATCAACATAGAATGGATATATAAACTGTAAAGTATTCATGCGTTGGAATACTACACAGTAACGACAAAGAACGACTACCATTACGTGCAATGACATGGATGGATATCAGATGTCATGTTGAATGAAAAAAGCTAGTATCACTGAGTAGATACTGTATGATAAACGAAGTTCAACAACAAGGAAGGAAAATTATGCTGTAGAAGTCAGTAAAGTGTTTCCTTTGTGACTGAGAATGGGCATGAGAAACTTTTTGGGGCAGCATGCTATATCTGGAAGTGTACATATTTTTTTTTTTTTTGGCTGTGCCACATGGCTTGTGGGATCTTAGTTCCCTGAACCTGCACCCCGGCAGTGAAAAGTACCCAGTCCTAACCACTGGATCACCAGGGAACTCCCAAGAAATGCATATATCTTGATCTGAATTGTGGTTACGTGGATGTACACATAGATAAAAATTCACTGACCCTTAAGACGTGGCCTTTTATCTCTATCTTAATAAAAAAGTATATAATACATGACAGATTCTGACTTGAGCAGTGTTGTTAACTACCAGTACTTACTTTATGCCAGACGCTGTTGTCATCTCCTGAGCTGCAGTCTTCCCTCATCTGTAGCCCAGGGTACCTGTCTGTTTCCCTTCTGCGTCCTAGTTCCTTGCTGGATCTGAGTGCAGCCCCTGCTAGTGCCCCTTCTTGGGGAGGGGCTTTGATTCTGTGTCTCCAGCCATTGGCTGGGCTCCATTCATGGATATCCTGTTTGCTCTTTTTTTGACCATGAGTATATTTTCTGTTTGAGAGGTTGGCTGCCAATTCCGGTCCCAGAAGTAGGCTCCTTAGCATTCTCTAGCTTGCACAGACCACCTGGGACACTTGGCCTCTTTGTTGAAGACCCCTAACCCACTTCAGTTTTCACAACATCTCCACTTGCCACCTTCTCTGCTTCTGGAACCCTGCAGCCTAGTCCCCGCTCACACACCGTTGCAGGTGCCCCTCTAGACGGTTATAAACAGCTCTCATGACACTTAGCAAAGCTGCTGTCTCAGTCATAGGCGTCAGCTGGAGCACAGCTGAGAGCTGAGACAGTCCCTCTCATGGTCCCCTCTAACTTCCCCTCTAATTGGCCTCCCTGATTTTAAAGGTACGATTTCCTGGGTGGTTAGAGGAAGATGAGATTTTTATCAAGGGATGTGCCCAGGCGTCATCGTTGCCAGTGAATCCACCCGGGTGTCTTTGCTGCAAATGTTCCTGTTTGTCATTTCACGCCTTGCTTGGAGCACTGACTTTACTGCCAGGAATGATCAAATCTCTTTTTGCCAAGCCACCACCGGAACAGATAACTGGGAAGATGACCCCAGTGACAGCCCATTACCATATAAATTGAAAAACGATTTAGCAGTTCAGGGACAAGAGCTCCATGTGGGTGCAAAGTCTTCTCAGACTTGGTTATGGAGTGGGATGGGAGCCTTGGCTGGTGGCGGGTGATGCCAGCTGCTTTGTTCCTGAAACAAATGTGTCCATGTGCAGTTGTGTCTAACACGGCACTAGCTGGACCCGTTTGTGGGCTAGCCCAATAGTCTCTGGGCTGGTGGGTCCAGGTTCCTTGTTCTTAATTGCTTTTTCTTTTCATATGGAAACAGAGTAAGGAGCAGTTTACTAGCCAGTTCACTTCGACCAATTTCCATTCCTTCACAAACTTGCAATAATTTGCAGTATTTCTGGAACAAAAGCAGCAGACGGCTCCTCTGGAGTTAATAGTGGTGAGTCACACGTTCAAGATAGGGTGGTTATCAGTTACGTAGGGTGAGAAGTAAGCCTTAGGTGCTGCACAGTGCTGGCTGTGCATAGCTGTTCCTTTTGTGTGTGTGTGTGTGTGGGGGGGGCATCCCTGAATGCCTGTCTCTTGGCAGTGATCTGTTTCCCGTCACCAAGATACCAGGGACCTGGGCTTGGCTGAAGTAGACCTGGTTCCAGTCCCAGCTCTGCCATTTTCTAGCTTCTCCACCTTGGACAAGTCACAGGAGGACATAGTCATAGAGCTGGAACAACTCATCTATGGCCTGGCCCTCAGCTGTGCCTCAGCTCTGCTTGCTCAGCTTCTCTCTGCTTGGATGTTTCCAAGACCGGAGTACTCACTACCTCTTGAGAGGCACCTACTTCAATAGCCAAAAAGTCTGAATATCAAGCATAAAATGGAGTTCATTCATTCCTTTACTCATTGGATGCTGGCCGTATTTTAACCACATCTCCAGGTTCTCCGACCTATGGGAACATAAATGGTCACTCCTTGTCTGTTGCAGGAAGGCAATCCCTTGTGGAGTCCTCCTAGGATTGTGACATGTCCACAGATTAGACCTGGTCAGTGTGGCTATCAGGGTCATCCAAGCTGGAGCTTTGTCCTTGTGCATTGGAGCAGGTGCGGCAGGACCTCTCCCTTCCCCCTTCTGAAATGCCTTGAAGTGCAGGGTTGTGTGTAGGAAATGGGAAGAGTAATCCTCTTGCCATCTCTGTGCTGTACTTGGTTGTTTGGGTCTCAAAGGTGCACTGCCGAGATTATCCCAAGAGATTGAAGAGATTGGCTTCACGGAAGACACACACTGGACACGCTATGGGCATGGGCGGACCATTTGGGTGATTACTGCCTCCAGGTAAGGACTCAGACTCTGATGGTCTCACACCCACTGCACTCCATCTTAATCCAGTCCTGTTTATGTCCCTATGGAAACAACAGGTCAGGACTCCCAGAGGGACTGATCTTAGGGTGTTGGCGCTGGATGGGAAGGCTATGGGGCTTTTTCAGGGGGATCCTGAGGTGGGGAGATCAGAGAGAGAATCTGAAGGTTAGAAAGAGAAGAAGCGGGCTTCCCTGGTGGCGCAGTGGCTGAGAGTCCGCCTGCTGACGCAGGGGACGCAGGTTCGTGCCCCGGTCCGGGAAGATCCCACATGCCGCGGAGCGGCTGGGCCTGTGAGCCATGGCCGCTGAGCCTGCGCATCCGGAGCCTGTGCTCCACAACGGGAGAGGCCACAACAGTGAGAGGCCCGCGTACCACAAAAAGAAAAAAAAAAAAAAGAAAGAAAGAGAAGCAGCAAATCCTGAGGCTGGGAAATGGGGTACAGATCAAGTTGGCATAATTTGGCAAGATTGAAAACTGGTTCACTGTGGCATGCAGAGTGGGTCAGGGCAAGCTGTCCAGGACTAAAGCAGTGAAGGGGACAAGGCTGTGTTGGAGGCTTCCTTTCATGCTCTGTGGGCATGAGTCTGGGTCACCCTGAATGGTTATCAGAGCCATGTAAGTGTGGGCACTTTCATTTTATTCCCTGCCAATCTGTTGGGTTTGATTCTATATGTTTCCAAAGATCTGCTGGACATCCCCATAGGCACATCCCACAGCCACCTCAGTCTTACATCCCAATAGAATCCATATTCCCATCCTCACATTTCCTTTCCTGGGAATGGCACTACCATTCACCTTATCCCCTGAGGCAGGAACCTTTCCCTTCCTTGCCACTTGGGATCTCTTGCTAAGTCTGTTTTCCCCCCTAAATATCTTTTGAAAACCATCTCCCTCCCTCTCTGTTCTGTGTTTGCTAGTGCTAGTGTTTGTACCCTGGGGCACAAGATCCTTCTGATTCTGCTTTGTCTCTTGCAAATCTACCTTTCATGTTGTCACCTTTCTACAGCCAGACCTAAAGCATGTCACTTCCTCACCTAGACTGAATCCTTGCTGCCTTCAAGGTAATGTCCAGACCTTGCGTGACTCAAGCTGCTCCTCAAGTTGCTGAAGTGTCTGGCTCTCTCTCTCTCCACTTTCCCACAAGCACTCTTCCTCCAGAGCACCACTAAAGTTTATTGAGTACTTACTGTGTGTTGGGTCCCGTGCTTGGAGCTTTTCATAGGTGATCTCGCTGATTCCAAGAACCACCTGATCTATAGGTCCGCCGGTGCTTTGACCACCACCTGGAACCACTTCCCTCCACCCCAGCTACGAGTTCCCCCAACAATCCATGTCTTTTGGAAAGCAAGGCATTTACACAGACTTTGTACTGGACCTGCCTGGGTTTGAATCCTGACTTTTCCACTTAGAAGCTGGGTTGCCTTGTGCATAACGTTCCATTGGCTCAGTTTCCTCATCTATATAATGGAAGTGATGATAGTCCCTACCTTGTAATAGAACCCACTACACAGTGCCGCTGTGAGGATGGAATGAGTAAATACCTATAAGGTGCTTAGCATGAAGACTGGAATGCCAGAACTACCTCCAAAATGCCGGGTGTAACTCCACATGTTCTTTTTTAAAATTGAAGTACCGTTGATTTACCATGTCATGTTAGTTTCAGGTATACGGCACAGTGATTCAGTGATACATATATCTTTATCTATCTATTAATATCTATCTAACTATTAGTATCTATGTATCTATCCTTCTATCCTTCTTCAGATTCTGTTCCCTTTTAGGTTATTACAAAATACTGAGTATAGTTCCCGGTGCTATATGCAGGGCCTTATTGGTTTTCTATTATATACATGGTAGTCCACATGCTCTTTGTACACCTTCTTCCTTCTGGAAGTGTCCTATGCCAGCTGGACAGTCTGGCTCACTTGTCATTCAGGATCATTACTTCAGGATCATTATTCCCTTCCCCCAGAGGCCTTGGGCGACCCTCTCAAGCTGGGAGAGATACCCTCCTCGGTGGTCTCAGAGTGTCCCGTGCTTACCGTCAACACAACACTCCCTGGAGCAGTTGTGGTTTTCTTGTTTCTCTGATGTTTGAGCCCCTCAAGGCACAGCCTGTCCTTGGTCATCTGTATGCCGAGGGACTGAGCACAGCTTCTGATACAGAGCAAGCCCTCGGTGGTGGGTGTCAACCGTTGGACAAAATGAACAAGCAAGCGCTCGCAAGATCCTCAGTGGAAGAGGGATGCCTTCCACTTTGGCTGTTTCATTGAGCGCCCTGTCCTACAACCTGATGTGTGACGGAACTTAGGACGCCTGTCGCACCTCTGGCCTCCTGATAAATTTAATGTAGGTATGGGGCTGTCTTTATCCTGGACCCCGCCCTACAGCCCCCAGCTGTAGAGTCACATTTGCATTCTACAGCCATGATCAAGTTAAAAGAATAGTGGAGATGAAAGGAGCCAAAAGCCAGGTCTCTTGGGCAGTTTCCCTGGTAATGCAGGAACAGAATTATCCAAGGAGTGATTGACAAATTAGAAGCACTTTGCACCTAATTTTAATACATTTGGCTCCCTGAAAGGAGGAATATGTTAAAATTATTCACCTTGCAGAAACTTCTGTCTTTCAAATCAAAATCAATCTTCACGTGGGGTACTAAATCTTCAGGAAACAAATTGCTTTCTCTGGCACATTGCACTCTTTAAATGGCTTTATTTGGAGGGCCAGCTGAGCAAGTTAATTTCAGCGGCACAGCTGGTTGGCAATAGTGGAGTGGGCGCTCTCCAACTCGCATGTCGTTGGAGAGAGCCTGGTCTGGCGTTCATTAACCACCCTTGGATTAAAGAAACAATGAGAGTGCACTGGACCATGGGGTGGAAATTAACACAGAGTTTCAAGACTCAAGTCAGTATGTTGGTACACAAGATTGTGAACGTGGTCCTCGGAGCATCCTTTTTCTCTCCCTCTCAGTGGTTCCCAAAAATATGGATGCTTTCATAGCTCAGGACCATATTATCCTTGTCAACCTCCAGGGAAACCTATTCTTGGGAAAGGACCATATAGACTCATTCACATGGAGGTGATCAGAACCGATAACAATTTATAGTATTTAATCTCAAATGGTATTTTAGTATCAAAAGAAGATGAAGCCAAAGGAATGCTTCTCTAATTAGGGAATTGGGGAATTGGGGGCATGAATTGGTGAGGAGGGACTTGCTGCTATCCCTCATGGGGCTGCCTACTTTAGAATCTTAACATTTTTGAGCTGGGAGGAAACACAGAGGTTTTTCTAGTCCAGTCTGCATTTTCATAGAGTGCAGAAATTCCATTACAAAATACTTTAATAGTTAACCATTCTTGGCTTGAATGTTGTCAGTGACGGACAACTCACTGCATTATAAGGCAGCCCATCCCACTGTTGGGTAGTTTTTTTTTAAAAGATTTTTTTGGATGTGGACCATTTTTAAAGTCTTTATTGAATTTGTTACAATATTGCTTCTGTCTTATGTTTTTTGGCCACGAGGCATGTGGGATCTTAGCTCCCTGACCAGGGATCGAACCCTCACCCCCTGCATTGGAAGAAGGCAAAGTCTTAACCACTGGACCGCCAGAGAAGTCCCTTGGGTAGTTTTAATTTTAAAAAGTACCATCTTAGTTTCCACTAAAATAGGTCTTCCAGAAACTTCCATCCGTGAGATGTAGCTCTGCATTCTAGATCAAGTGTCTTCTGAATGACAGTCCTTCAGATGTTTGAGGGTCACTCCCAAGTCCTCTACTTCATCTCATTTGTTACCTGCTTTCTGGGTTAAACACCCCCTATTCCTTCTGCTGTCTCTCAATACATGTCTTCCAGCTGCCTATGGGTCCTGGCCCTTTTACTTAGGACGTTTTCCAGTTTGTTCATGTCCTTCTTAAAATGCAGTTAATGTAATTTTTCTAATGTAATTTTTCTAAGTGTAGCCTGGCTTTGGAGGGAGATTATCACTCATTCATGAAGCTTTGAAGCTGACCCTGCCCATCCTGGAGCTGTGCAGACAGACTTTCATGGTCTCCCAGGCAGTAATGTGTCCTTCGACCTGTTACATTTGATTTGGTCTATTCTGGTCATCATTCTCTGCCATCCCATGTGTCTGCTATTTCTCTCAGCAACTTGCCACCCTCACATTTGATGAGGTCTCTTCCTGCCAGTTTCTCTGATAAGATATGAAAGTCCATTAAGATAATTTACTTGGTAACAAGAGGTGGTGGCAACAGCAGCAGTTAAAAAATAAGAAAACCTACTTCTTCTGAAACTCATATATATATATATATATGTTTTTTGGTTGCTTAATATGTTTTTAACATCTTTATTGGAGTATAATTGCTTTACAATGGTGTGTTAGTTTCTGCTGTATAACAAAGTGAATCAGCTATATGTATACATACATCCCCATATCTCCTCCCTGTTGCGTTTCCCTCCCACCCTCCCTATCCCACTCCTCTAAGTGGACACAAGCACTGAGCTGATCTCCCTGGGCTATGTGGCTGCTTCCCACTAGCTATCTATTTTACATTTGGTAGTGTATATATGTCCATGCCACTCTCTCACTTCGTCACAGTTTACCATTCCCCTTCCCCATGTCCTCAAGCCCATTCTTTATGTCTGCATCTTTATGCCTGTCCTGACCCTAGGTTCTTCAGAGCCATGGGTTTTTTTTGTTTTTGTTTTTTTAGATTCCATATATATATGTTAGCATATGGTATTTGTTTTTCTCTTTCTGACTTCACTCTGTATAACAGTCTCTAGGTCCATCCACCTTACTACAAATAACTCAATTTCGTTTCTTTTTATGGCTGAGTAATATTCCATTGTATATATGTGCCACATCTTCTTTATCCATTCATCTGTCGATGGACACTTAGGTTGCGTCCATGTCCTGGCTATTGTAAATAGAGTGGCAATGAACATTTTGCTACATGACTCTTTTTGAATTATGATTTTCTCAAGGTATACGCCCAGTAGTGGGATTGCAGGCTCCTATGGTAGTTCTACTTTTAGTTTTCAAGGATGCCCCATACTGTTCTCCGTAGTGGCTGTATCAGTTTACATTCTGACCAAAAGTGCAAGAGGGTTCCCTTTTCTCCACACCCTCTCCAGCATTTATTGTTTGTAGATTTTTTGATGATGGCCATTCTGACTGGTGTGAGATGATATCTCATTGTAGTTTTGATTTGCATTTCTCTAATGATTAATGATGTTGAGCATTCTTTCATGTGTTTGTTGGCATTCTGTATATCTTCTTTGGAGAGATGTCTGTTTAGGTCTTCTGCCCATTTTTGGGTTGGGTTTTTTGTTTTTTTTGATATTGAGCTGCATGGGCTGCTTGTATATTTTGGAGATTAATCCTTTGCCTTTTGCTTCATTTGCAAATATTTTCTCCCACTCGAGGGTTGACTTTTCATCTTGTTTATGGTTTCCTTTGCTGTGCAAAAGCTTTGAAGTTTCATTAGGTCCCATTTGTTTATTTTTGTGTTTATTTCCATTTCTCTAGGAGGTGGGTCAAAAAGGATCTTGCTGTGATTTATGTCATAGAGTGTTCTACATTTTCCTCTAAGAGTTTTATAGTGTCTGGCCTTACATTTAGGTCTTTAATCCATTTTGAGTTTATTTTTGTGTATGGTGTTAGGGAGTGTTCTAATTTCATTCTTATACACGTAGCTGTCCAGTTTTCCCAGCACCACTTATTGAAGAGGCTGTCTTTTCTCCATTGTATACTCTTGCCTCCTTTATGAAAGATAAGGTGACCGTATGTGTGTGGGTTTATCTTTGGGCTTTCTATCCTGTTCCATTGATCAATATTTCTGTTTTTGTACCAGTACCATACTGTCTTGATTACTGTAGGTTTGTAGTATAGTCTGAACTCCAGGAGCCTGATTCCTTCAGCTCCGTTTTTCGTTCTCAAGATTGCTTTGGCTATTCGGCGTTTTTTATGTTTCCACAAAAATTGTGAAATTTTTTGTTCTAGTTCTGTGAAAAATGCCATTGGTAGTTTGATAGAGATTGCATTGAATCTGTAGATTGCTTTGGGTAGTATAGTCATTTTCACAACATTGATTCTTCCAATCCAAGAACACGGTATATTTTTCCATCTGTTTGTATCATCTTTGATTTCTTTCATCAGTGTCTTATAGTTTTCTGCATGCAGCTCTTTTGTTTCCTTAGGTTGGTTTATTCTTAGATATTTTATTCTTTTTGTTGCAATGGTAAATGGGAGTGTTTCCTTAATTTCTCTTTCAGAGTTTTCATCATTAGTGTCTAGGAATGCCAGAGATTTCTGTGCCTTAATTTTGTATCCTGGTACTTTACCAAATTCATTGAATAGCTCTAGTAGTTTTATGGTAGCATCTTTAGGATTCTCTATGTATATTATCATGTCATCTGCAAACAGTGACAGCTTTACTTCTTCTTTTCTGATTTAGATTCCTTTTGTTTCTTTTTCTTCTCTGATTGATGTGTCTAAAACTTCCAAAACTATGTTGAATAATAGTGGTGAGAGTGGACAACATTGTCTTGTTCCTGATGTGGAAATGGTTTCAGTTTTTCACCATTGAGAACAATGTTGGCTGTGGGTTTGTCATATATGGCCTTTATTATGTTGAGGTAGGTTCCCTCTATGCCTACTTTCTGGAGGGTTTTTATCATAAATGGGTGTTGAATTTTGTTGAAAGCTTTTTCTGCATCTATTGAGATGATCATATGGTGTTTCTCCTTCAGTTTGTTAATATGGTTTATCACATTGATTGATTTTTGTATATTGAAGAATCCTTGCATTCCTGGGATAAACCGCACTTGATCATGGTGGTTGATCCTTTTAATGTGTCGTTGGATTTTGTTTGCTAGTATTTTGTTGAGGATTTTTGCATCTATGTTCATCAGTGATATTGGCCTGTAGTTTCCTTTTCTTCTGGCATATTCGTCAGGTTTTGGTATCAGGGTGATGGTGGCCTTGTAGGATGAGTTTGGGGTGTTCATCCCTCTGCTATATTTTGGAAGAGTTTGAGAAGGATAGGTGTTAGCTCCTCTCTAAATGTTTGATACAATTCACCTGTGAAGGCATCTGGTCTTGGGCTTTTGTTTGTTGGAAGAGTTTTAATCACAGTCTCAATTTCAGTGCTTGTGATTGGTCTGTTTATATTTTCTGTCTTCCTGGTTCAGTCTCGGAAGGTTGTGCTTTTCTAAGAATTTGTCCATTTCATCCAAGTTGTCCATTTTATTGGCATATAGTTGCTTGTAGTAATCTCTGATGATCCTTTGTATTTCTTTTTTTTTTTTTAACATCTTTATTGGGGTATAATTGCTTTACAATGGTGTGTTAGTTTCTGCTTTACAGCAAAGTGAATCAGCTATACATATACATATGTTCCCATATGTCTTCCCTCTTGCGTCTCCCTCCCTCCTACCCTCCCTATCCAACCCCTCCAGGCTGTCACAAAGCACCGAGCCAATATTCCTGTGCCATGCGGCTGCTTCCCACTAGCTATCTACCTTACGTTTTTTAGTGTATATATGTCCATGCCTCTCTCGCGCCCTGTCACAGCTCACCCTTCCCCCTCCCCATATCCTCAAGTCCGTTCTCCAGTAGGTCTGCGTCTTTATTCCTGTCTTACCCCTAGGTTCTTCATGACATTTTTTTTTCTTAAATTCCATATATATGTGTTAGCATACGGTATTTGTTTTTCTCTTTCTGACTTACTTCACTCTGTATGACAGACTCTAGGTCCATCCACCTCATTACAAATAGCTCAATTTCATTTCTTTTTATGGCTGAGTAATATTCCATTGTATATATGTGCCACATCTTCTTTATCCATTCATCTGATGATGGGCACTTAGGTTGTTTCCATCTTCGGGCTTTATTGTAAATAGAGCTGCAATGAACATTTTGGTACATGACTCTTTGAATTTTGGTTTTCTCAGGGTATATGCCCAGTAGTGGGATTGCTGGGTCATATGGAAGTTCTATTTGTAGTTTTTTAAGGAACCTCCATACTGTTCTCCATAGTGGCTGAACCAATTCACAGTCCCACCAGCAGTGCAAGAGTGTTCCCTTTTCTCCACACCCTCTCCAGCATTTATTGTTTCTAGATTTTTTGATGATGGCCATTCTGACTGGTATGAGATGATATCTCATTGTAGTTTTGATTTGCATTTCTCTAATGATTAATGATGTTGAGCATTCTTTCATGTGTTTTTTGGTAGTCTGTATATCTTCTTTGGAGAAATGTCTATTTAGGTCTTCTGCCCATTTTTGGATTGGGTTGTTTTTTTTTTGTTGTTATTGAGCTGCATGAGCTGCTTGTAAATTTTGGAGATTAATCCTTTGTCAGTTGCTTCATTTGCAAATATTTTCTCCCATTCTGAGGGTTGTCTTTTGGTCTCGTTTATGGTTTCCTTTGCTGTGCAAAAGCTTTGAAGTTTCATTAGGTCCCATTTGTTTATTTTTGTTTTCATTTCCATTACTCTAGGAGGTGGGTCAGAAAGGATCTTGCTGTGATTTATGTCATAGAGTGTTCTGCCTATGTTTTCCTCTAAGAGTTTGATAGTTTCTGGCCTTACATTTAGGTCTTTAGTCCATTTTGAGCTTATTTTTGTGTATGGTGTTAGGGACTGATCTAATCTCATACTTTTACATGTACCTGTCCAGTTTTCCCAGCACCACGTATTGAAGAGGCTGTCCTTTCTCCACTGTACATTCCTGCCACCTTTATCAAAGATAAGGTGTCCAAATGTGCGTGGGTTTATCTCTGGGTGTTCTATCCTGTTCCATTGATCTATCTTTCTGTTTTTGTGCCAGTACCATACTGTCTTGATTAATGTAGCTTTGTAGTATAGTTTGAAGTCAGGGAGCCTGATTCCTCCAGCTCCTTTTTTCGTTCTCAAGATTGCTTTGGCTTTTCGGGGTCCTTTGTGTTTCCAAACAAATTGTGAAATTTTTTGTTCTAGTTCTGTGAAAAATGCCAGTGGTAGTTTGATAGGGATTGCACTGAATCTATAGATTGCTTTGGGTAGTAGAGTCATTTTCACAATGTTGATTCTTCCAATCCAAGAACACGGTATATCTCTCCATCTATTTGTATCATCTTTAATTTCTTTCATCACTGTCTTATAATTTTCTGCATACCGGTCTTTTGTCTCCCTAGGTAGGTTTATTCCTAGGTATTTTATTCTTTTTGTTGCAGTGGTAAATGGGAGTGTTTCCTTAATTTCTCTTTCACATTTTTCATCATTAGTGTATAGGAACGCAAGAGATTTCTGTGCATTAGTTTTGTATCCTGCAACTTTACCACATTCATTGATTAGCTCCAGTAGTTTTCTGGTAGCATCTTTAGGATTCTCTATGTATAGTATCATGTCATATGCAAACAGTGACAGCTTTACTTCTTCTTTTCCGAATTCGATTCCTTTTATTTCCTTTTCTTCTCTGATTGCTGTGGCTAAAACTTCCAAAACTATGTTGAATAACAGTGGTGAGAGTGGGCAACCATGTCTTGTTCCTGATCTTAGTGGAAATGCTTACAGTTTTCACCATTGAGGATGATGTTGGCTGTGGGCTTGTCATATATGGCCTTTATTATGTTGAGGAAAGTTCCCTCTATGCCTACTTTCTGCAGGGTTTTTATCATACATGGGTGTTGAATTTTGTCAAAAGCTTTCTCTGCATCTATTGAGATGACCATATGGTTTTTCTCCTTCAATTTTTAAATATGGTTTATCACATTGATAGATTTGCATATATTGAAGAATCCTTGCATTCCTGGAATAAACCCCACTTGATCATGGTGTATGATCCTTTTAATGTGCTGTTGGATTCTGTTTGCTTGTATTTTGTTGAGGATTTTTGCATCTATGTTCATCAATGATATTGGCCTGTAGTTTTCTTTCTTTGTGACATCCTTGTCTGGTTTTGGTATCAAGGCGATGGTGGCCTCGTAGAAGGAATTTGGGAGTGTTCCTCCCTCTGCTATATTTTGGAAGACTTTGAGAAGGATAGGTGTTAGCTCCTCTCTAAATGTTTGATAGAATTCGCCTGTGAAGCCATCTGGTCCTGGGCTTTTGTTTGTTCGAAGATTTTTAATCACAGTTTCAATTTCAGTGCTTGTGATTGGCCTGTTCATATTTTCTATTTCTTCCTGATTCAGTCTTGGCAGGTTGTGCCTTTCTAAGAATTTGTCCATTTCTTCCAGATTGTCCATTTTATTGGCATAGAGTTGCTTGTAGTAATCTCTCATGATCTTTTTTATTTCTGCAGTGTCAGTTGTTACTTCTCCTTTTTCATTTCTAATTCTATTGATTTGAGTCTTCTCCCTTTTTTTCTTGATGAGTCAGGCTAGTGGTTTATCTATTTTGTTTATCTTCTCAAAGAACCAGCTTTTAGTTTTATTGATCTTTGCTATTGTTTCCTTCATTTCTTTTTCATTTATTTCTGCTCTGATTTTTATGATTTCTTTCCTTCTGGTAGCTTTCGGGTTTTTTGTTCTTCTTTCTCTAATTGCTTGAGGTGCAAGGTTAGGTTGTTTATTCGAGATGTTTCCTGCTTCTTAAGGTGGGCTTGTATTGCTATTAACTTCCCCCTTAGAACTGCTTTTGCTGCATCCCATAGGTTTTGGGTTGTTGTGTCTCCATTGTCATTTGTTTCTAGGTATTTTTTAATTTCCTCTTTGATTTCTTCAGTGATCACTTCATTATTAAGTAGTGTATTGTTTAGCCTCCATGTGTTTGTATTTTTTACAGATCTTTTCCTGTAATTGATATCTAGTCTCATGGCATTGTGGTCAGAAAAGATACTTGACACAATTTCAATTTCCTTAAATTTACCAAGGCTTGATTTGTGACCCAAGATATGATCTATCCTGGAGAATGTTCCATGAGCACTTGAGAAAAATGTGTATTCTGTTGTTTTTGGATGGAGTGTCCTATAAATATCAATTAAGTTCTTCTTGTTTAATGTATCATTTAAAGCTTGTGTTTCCTTATTTATTTTCATTTTGGATGATCTGTCCATTGGTGAAAGTGGGGTGTTAAAGTCCCCTACTATGAATGTGTTACTGTCCATTTCCCCTTTTATGGCTGTTAGTATTTGCCTTATATATTGAGGTGCTCCTATGTTGGGTGTATAAATACTTACAATTGTTATATCTTCTTCTTGGATCGATCCCTTGATCATTATGTAGTGTCCTTCTTTGTCTCTTCTAATAGTCCTTATTTTAAAGTCTGTTTTATTTGATATGAGAATTGCTACTCCAGCTTTCTTTTGGTTTCCATTTGCATGGAATATCTTTTTCCATCCCCTTACTTTCAGTCTGTATGTGTCTCTAGGTCTGAAGTGGGTCTCTTGTAGACAGCATATATAAGGGTCTTGTTTTTGTATCCATTCAGCCAATCTGTGTCTTTTGGTGGGAGCATTTCGTCCATTTACATTTAAGGTAATTATCGATATGTATGTTCCTATTCCCATTTTCTAAATTGTTTTGGGTTTGTTATTATAGGTCTTTTCCTTCTCTTGTGTTTCTTGTCTAGAGAAGTTCCTTTAGCATTTGTTGTAAAGCTGGTTTGGTGGTGCTGAACTCTCTCAGCTTTTGCTTGTCTGTAAAGGTTTTAATTTCTCCATCAAATCTGAATGAGATCCTTGCTGGGTAGAGTAGTCTTGGTTGCAGGTTTTTCTCCTTCATCACTTTCAGTATGTCCTGCCACTCCCTTCTGGCTTGTAGGGTTTCTGCTGAGAGATCAGCTGTTAACTTTATGAGGGTTCCCTTGTGTGTAATGTGTTGTTTTTCCCTTGCTGCTTTTAATATGCTTTCTTTGTACTTAATTTTTGACAGTTTGATTAATATGTGTCTTGGCGTATTTCTCCTTGTATTTATCCTGTATGGGACTCTCTGTGCTTCCTGGACTGGATTAACTATTTCCTTTCCCATATTAGTGTGGTTTTCAACTATAATCACTTCAAATATTTTCTCAGTCCCTTTCTTTTTCTCTTCTTCTTCTGGAACCCCTATAATTCGAATGTTGTTGTGTTTAATGTTGTCCCAGAGGTCTCTGAGACTGTCCTCAGTTCTTTTCATTCTTTTTTCCTTTATTCTGCTCTGCAGTAGTTATTTCCACTATTTTATCCTCCAGGTCACTTATCCGTTCTTCTGCCTCTGTTATTCTGCTATTGATCCCATCTAGAGTACTTTTAATTTCATTTATTGTGTTGTTCATCGTTGCTTGTTTCATCTTTATTTCTTCTAGGTCCTTGTTAAATGTTTCTTGCATTTTGTCTATTCTATTTCCAAGATTTCGGATCATCCTTACTATCATTATTCTGAATTCTTTTTCAGGTAGACTGCCTATTTCCTCTTCATTTGTTAGGTCTGGTGCATTTTTATCTTGCTCCTTTACCTGCTGTGTGTTTTTCTGTCTTCTCATTTTGCTTATCTTACTGTGTTTGGGGTCTCCTTTGTGCAGGCTGCAGGTTCGTAGTTCCCATTGTTTTTGGTGTCTGTCCCCAGTGGCTAAGGTTGGTTCAGTGGGTTGTGTAGGCTTCCTGGTGGAGGGGACTAGTGCCTGTGTTGTGGTGGATGAGGCTGGATCTTGTCTTTCTAGTGGGCAGGTTCACGTCTGGTGATGTGTTTTGGGGTGTCTGTGGCCTTATTATGATGTTAGGCAGCTTCTCTGCTAATGGGTGGGGTCGTGTTCCTGTTTTGCTAGTTGTTTGGCATATGTTGTCCAGCACTGTAGCTTGCTGGTCGTTGAGTGAAGCTGGGTGCTGGTGTTAAGATGGAGGTCTCTGGGAGATTTTCGCCGTTTGATATTATGTGTAGCTGGGAGGTCTCTTGTTGACCAGTGTCCTGAAGTTAGCTCTCCTACCTCAGAGGCAGAGCCCTGACTCCTGGCTGGAGCACCAAGAGCCTTTCATCCACACGGCTCAGAATAAAAGGGAGAAAAGGTAGAGAGAATTAGTAGAAGTATGAAGAATGAAAAAAAGGAGGGAAGAAAGGAAGGAAGGAAGAGGCAAAGAAGGCAAGAAGGAAAGAAAGGAGGGAGGGAGGGAGGAACGAAGGAAGGAGGGAAGGAAGGAAAAAAGACAGAAAGAAAGAAGATACAGTAAAATAATTTAAAGTATAATAAAGTTATTGAATTAAAACATAATTATTTAGGAAGAAAAAGGGACAGATAGAACCTTAGGACAAATGTTGGAAGCAAAGCTATACAGACAAAATCATACACAGAAGCATACACATACACCCTCACAAAAAGAGGTAAAGGGGAAAAAATCATAAATCTTGCTCTCAGAGACAACCTCCTCAATTTGGGATGATTCGTTGTCTAAAGGAGGGAAGGAAGGAAGGAAGGAAAGAAAGAAAGAAAGAAGGAAAGAAAGAAAGAAGGTAAAGTATAATAAAGTTATTATAATTAATTATTAAGAAAAAAAAAAAACATGGACGGATAGAACCCTAGGACAAATGGTGGAAGCAAAACTATGCAGACAAAATCTCACACAGAAGCATACACATACACACTCACAAAAAGAGGAAAAGGGGAAGAAATCATAGATCTTGCCCTCGAAGCCCACCTCCTCAATTTGGGATGACTCGTCTATTCATATATTCCACAGATGCAGGTACATCAAGTTGATTGTGGAGCTTTAATCCGCTGCTTCTGAGGCTGCTGGGAGAGATTTCCCTTTCTCTTCTTTGTTCTCACAGCTCCCAGGGGCTCAGCTTTGGATTTGGCCCCGCCTCTGCGTGTAGGTCGCTGGAGGGCGTCTGCTCTTCGCTCAGACAGGACGGGGTTAAAGGAGCCGCTGATTCGGGGGCTCTGGCTCACTCAGGCCGGGGGAGGGGGGAGGGAGGGGCACTGCGTGTGGGGCGGGCCTGTGGGGCAGAGGCCGGCGAGACGTTGCCCCAGTGTGAGGCCCGCCGTGCGTTCTCCCGGGGAAGTTGTCCCTGTATCCCGGGAACCTGGCAGTGGCGGGCTGCACAGGCTCCGCGGAAGAGGGGTGTGGAGAGTGACCTATGCTCGCACACAGGCCCCTTGGTGGCGGCAGCAGCAGCCTTAGCGCCTCCCGCCCGTCTCTGGGGTCCGCGGTTTTAGCCGCGGCTCGCGCCCGTCTCTGGAGCTCCTTTAAGCAGCGCTCTGAAACCCCTCCCCTCGCGCACCAGGAAAGAAAGAGGGAAGAAAAAGTCTCTTGCCTCTTCGGCAGGTGCAGACTTTTCCCAGGACTCCCTCCCGGCTAGCCTAGCCGTGGTGCACTAACCCCTTCAGGCTGTGTTCAAGCCGCCAACCCCAGTCCTCTCCCTGCGCTCCGACGAAACCGAGCCTCGGCTCGCAGCCCCGCCCGCCCCGGCGGGTGAGCAGACAAGCCTCTCGGGCTGGTGAGTGCCGTTTGGCACCGATCCTCTGTGCAGGAATCTCCCCGCTTTGCCCTCCGCACCCCTGTTGCTTTGCACTCCTCCACGACTCCAAAGCTACCCGCTTCGCCTCCCGCAGTCTCCGCCCGCGAAGGGGCTTCCTAGTGTGTGGAAACTTTTCCGCCTTCACAGCTCCCTCCCACCGGTGCAGGTGCCGTCCCTATTCTTTTGTCTCCGTTTTTTCTTTTGCCCTACCCAGGTACGTGGGGAGTTTCTTGCCTTTTGGGAGGTCTGAGGTCTTCTGCCAGCCTTCAGTAGGTGTTCTGTAGGAGTTGTTCCACGTGTAGATGTATTTCTGGTGTATCTGTGGGGAGAAAGGTGATCTCCGCGTCTTATTCTTCCGCCATCTTCAGGGTTCCCCTTTGTATTTCTGAAGTGTCAGTTGTTACTTCTCCTCTTTCATATCTAATTCTATTGACTTGACTTTTCTCCCTTTTTTTCTTGATGAGTCTGGCTAATGGTTTATCAGTTTTGTTTATCTTCTCAAAGAACCAGCTTTTAGTTTTACTGATCTTTGCTATTGTTTCCTCCATTTCTTTTTCATTTATTTCTGATCTGATCTTTATGATTTCTTTCCTTCTGCTAACTTTGGGGTGCTTTTGTTCTTCTTTCCCTAATTGCTTGAGGTGCAAGGTTAGGTTGTTTATTCGAGATGTTTCCTGCTTCTTAAGGTGGGCTTGTATTGCTATAAACTTCCCCCTTAGAACTGCTTTTGCTGCATCCCATAGGTTTTGGGTCGTTGTGTCTCCATTGTCATTTGTTTCTAGGTATTTTTTGATTTCCTCTTTGATTTCTTCAGTGATCTCTTGGTTATTAAGTAGTGTATTATTTAGCCTCCCTGTGTTTGTATTTTTTACAGATTTTTTCCTGTAATTGATATCTAGTCTCATAGATATCAATCTCATATCAGAAAAGATACTTGATACGATTTAAATTTTGTTAAATTTACCAAGGCTTGATTTGTGACCCTAGATATGATCTATCCTGGAGAATGTTGCATGAGCACTTGAGAAGAAAGTGTATCCTGTTGTTTTTGGATGTAATGTCCTATCAATATCAATTAGGTCCTTCTTGTTTAATGTATCATTTAAAGCTTGTTTTTCCTTATTTATTTTCATTTTGGATGATCTGTCCATTGGTGAAAGTGGGGTGTTAAAGTCCCCTACTATGATTGTGTTACCGTAGATTTCCCCTTTTATGGCTGTTAGTATTTGCCTTATGTATCGAGGTGCTCCTATGTTGGTTGAATAAATATTTACAATTGTTATATCTTCTTGGATTGATCCCTTGATCATTATGTACTGTCCTTCTTTGTCTCTTGTAATAGTCTTTATTTTAAAGTCTATTTTGTCTGATATGGGAATTGCTACTCTAGCTTTCTTTTGATTTCCATTTGCATGGAATGTCTTTTTCCATTCCCTCACTTTCAGTCTGTATGTGTCCCTAGGTGTGAAGTGGGTCTCTTGTAGACAGCATACGTATGGCTCTGGTTTTTGTATCCATTCAGCCAGTCTATGTCTTTTGGCTGGAGCATTTGATCCATTTACATTTAAGGTAGTTATCGAAATGTATGTTCCTGTTACCATTTTCTTTTTTTTTTTTTTTTTTTTTTAAACATCTTTATTGGGGTATAATTGCTTTACAATGGTGTGTTAGTTTCTGCTTTACAACAAAGTGAATCAGCTATACATATACATATGTTCCCATATGTCTTCACTCTTGCGTCTCCCTCCCTCCCACTCTCCCCATCCCACCCTTCCAGGCTGTCACAAAGCACCGAGCTAATATCCCTGTGCCTTGCGGCTGCTTCCCCCCAGCTATCTACCTTACTACGTTTGTTAGTGTGTATATGTCCATGACTCTCTCTCGCCCTGTCAAAACTCACCCTTCCCCCTCCCCATATCCTTAAGTCCGTTCTCCAGTAGGTCTGCGTCTTTATTCCTATCTTACCCCTAGGTTCTTCATGACATTTTTTCCCCTTAAATTCCATATATATGTGTTAGCATACGGTATTTGTCTTTTTCTTTCTGACTTACTTCACTCTGTATGACAGATTCTAGGTCTATCCATCTCATTACAAATAGCTCAATTTCATTTCTTTTTAAGGCTGAGTAATATTCCATTGTGTATATGTGCCACATCTTCTTTATCCATTCATCCGATGATGGGCGCTTAGGTTGTTTCCATGTCCTGGCTATTGTAAATAGAGCTGCAATGAACATTTTGGTACATGACTCTCTTTGAATTTTGGTTTTCTCAGGGTATATGCCCAGTAGTGGGATTGCTGGGTCATATGGTAATTCTATTTGTAGTTTTTTAAGGAACCTCCATACTGTTCTCCACAGTGGCTGAACCAATTCACATTCCCACCAGCAGTGCAAGAGTGTCCCCTTTTCTCCACACCCTCTCCAGCATTTATTGTTTCTAGATTTTTTGATGATGGCCATTCTGACTGGTGTGAGATGATATCTCATTGTAGTTTTGATTTGCATTTCTCTAATGATTAATGATGTTGAGCATCCTTTCATGTGTTTGTTGGCATTCTGTATATCTTCTTTGGAGAAATGTCTATTTAGGTCTTCTGCCCATTTTTGGATGGGGTTGTTTGTTTTTTTGTTATTGAGCTGCATGAGCTGCTTGTAAATTTTGGAGATTAATCCTTTGTCAGTTGCTTCATTTGCAAATGTTTTCTCCCATTCTGAGGGTTGTCTTTTGGTCTTGGTTATGGTTTCCTTTGCTGTGCAAAAGCTTTGAAGTTTCATTAGGTCCCATTTGTTTATTTTTGTTTTTATTTCCATTACTCTAGGAGGTGGGTCAGAAAGGATCTTGCTGTGATTTATGTCATAGAGTGTTCTTCCTATGTTTTCTTCTAAGAGTTTGATAGTTTCTGGCCTTACATTTAGGTCTTTAATCCATTTTGAGCTTATTTTTGTGTATGGTGTTAGGGAGTGATCTAATCTCATACTTTTACATGTACCTGTCCAGTTTTCCCAGCACCATTTATTGAAGAGGCTGTCCTTTCTCCACTGTACATTCCTGCCTCCTTTATCAAAGATAAGGTGTCCATATGTGCGTGGGTTTATCTCTGGGCTTTCTATCCTGTTCCACTGATCTATCTTTCTGTTTTTGTGCCAGTACCATACTGTCTTGATTACTGTTGCTTTGTAATATAGTCTGAAGTCAGGGAGCCTGATTCCTCCAGCTCCTTTTTTCGTTCTCAAGATTGCTTTGGCTATTCGGGGTCTTTTGTGTTTCCATACAAATTGCGAAATTTTTTGTTCTAGTTCTGTGAAAAATGCCACTGGTAGTTTGATAGGGATTGCATTGAATCTGTAGATTGCTTTGGGTAGTAGAGTCATTTTCACAATGTTGATTCTTCCCATCCAAGAACATGGTATATCTCTCCATCTATTTGTATCATCTTTAATTTCTTTCATCAGTGTCTTATAATTTTCTGCATACAGGTCTTTCGTATCCTTAGGTAGGTTTACTCCTAGATATTTTATTCTTTTTGTTGCAATGGTAAATGGGAGTGTTTTCTTGATTTCACTTTCAGATTTTTCATCATTAGTATATAGGAATGCCAGAGATTTCTGTGCATTAATTTTGTATCCTGCTACTTTACCAAATTCATTGATTAGCTCTAGTAGTTTTCTGGTAGCATCTTTAGGATTCTCTATGTATAGTATCATGTCATCTGCAAACAGTGACAGCTTTACTTCTTCTTTTCCGATTTGGATTCCTTTTATTTCCTTTTCTTCTCTGATTGCTGTGGCTAAAACTTCCAAAACTATGTTGAATAAGAGTGGTGAGAGTGGGCAACCTTGTCTTGTTCCTGATCTTAGTGGAAATGCTTTCAGTTTTTCACCATTGAGGATGATGTTTGCTGTGGGCTTGTCATATATGGCTTTTATTATGTTTAGGAAAGTTCCCTCTATACCTACTTTCTGGAGGGTTTTTATCATAAATGGGTGTTGAATTTTGTCGAAAGCTTTCTCTGCATCTATTGAGATGATCATATGGTTTTTCTCCTTCAATTTGTTAATATGGTTTATCACATTGATAGATTTGCGTATATTGAAGAATCCTTGCATTCCTGGAATAAACCCCACTTGATCATGGTGTATGATCCTTTTAATGTGCTGTTGGATTCTGTTTGCTAGTATTTTGTTGAGGATTTTTGCATCTATGTTCATCAGTGATATTGGCCTGTAGTTTTCTTTCTTTGTGACATCCTTGTCTGGTTTTGGTATCAAGGTGATGGTGGCTTCGTAGAAGGAATTTGGGAGTGTTCCTCCCTCTGCTATATTTTGGAAGAGTTTGAGAAGGATAGGTGTTAGCTCTTCTCTAAACGTTTGATAGAATTCACCTGTGAAGCCATCTGGTCCTGGGCTTTTGTTTGTTGGAAGGTTTTTAATCACAGTTTCAATTTCAGTGCTTGTGATTGGTCTGTTCATATTTTCTATTTCTTCCTGATTCAGTCTTGGCAGGTTGTGCATTTCTAAGAATTTGTCCATTTCTTCCAGATTGTCCATTTTATTGGCATAGAGTTGCTTGTAGTAATCTCTCATGATTTTTTTTATTTCTGCAGTGTCAGTTGTTACTTCTCCTTTTTCATTTCTAGTTCTATTGATTTGAGTCTTCTCCCTTTTTTTCTTGATGAGTCTGGCTAGTGGTTTATCTATTTTGTTTATCTTCTCAAAGAACCAGCTTTTAGTTTTATTGATCTTTGCTATTGTTTCCTTCATTTCTTTTTCATTTATTTCTGATCTGATTTTTATGATTTCTTTCCTTCTGCTAGCTTTGGGGTTTTTTTGTTCTTCTTTCTCTAATTGCTTGAGGTGCAAGGTTAGGTTGTTTATTCGAGATGTTTCCTGCTTCTTAAGGTGGGCTTGTATTGCTATAAACTTCCCCCTTAGAACTGCTTTTGCTGCATCCCATAGGTTTTGGGTCGTTGTGTCTCCATTGTCATTTGTTTCTAGGTATTTTTTTATTTCCTCTTTGATTTCTTCAGTGATCACTTCATTATTAAGTAGTGTATTGTTTAGCCTCCATGTGTTTGTATTTTTTACAGATCTTTTCCTGTAATTGATATCTAGTCTCATGGCGTTGTGGTCGGAAAAGATACTTGATACAATTTCAGTTTTCTTAAATTTACCAAGGCTTGATTTGTGACCCAAGATATGATCTATCCTGGAGAATGTTCCATGAGCACTTGAGAAAAATGTGTATTCTGTTGTTTTTGGATGGAGTGTCCTATAAATATCAATTAAGTCCATCTTGTTTAATGTATCATTTAAAGCTTGTGTTTCCTTATTTATTTTCATTTTGGATGATCTGTCCATTGGTGAAAGTGGGGTGTTAAAGTCCCCTACTATGAATGTGTTACTGTTGATCTCCCCTTTTATGGTTGTTAGTATTTGCCTTATGTATTGAGGTGCTCCTATGTTGGGTGCATAAATATTTACAATTGTTATATCTTCTTCTTGGATCGATCCCTTGATCATTATGTAGTGTCCTTCTTTGTCCCTTTTAATAGTCCTTATTTTAAAGTCTATTTTGTCTGATATGAGAATTGCTACTCCAGCTTTCTTTTGGTTTCCATTTGCATGGAATATCTTTTTCCATCCCCTTACTTTCAGTCTGTATGTGTCTCTAGGTCTGAAGTGGGTCTCTTGTAGACAGCATATATAAGGGTCTTGTTTTTGTATCCATTCAGCCAATCTGTGTCTTTTGGTGGGAGCATTTAGTCCATTTACATTTAAGGTAATTATTGATATGTATGTTCCTGTTACCATTTTCTTAATTGTTTTGGGTTTGTTATTGTAAGTCTTTTCCTTCTCTTGTGTTTCTTGCCTAGAGAAGTTCGTTTAGCAGTTGTTGTAGAGCTGGTTTGGTGGTGCTGAATTCTCTTAGCTTTTGCTTATCTGTAACGGTTTTAATTTCTCCGTCAAATCTGAATGAGATCTTGCTGGGTAGAGTGATCTTGGTTGTAGGTGTTTTCCTTTCATCACTTTAAATATGTCATGCCTCTCCCTTCTGGCTTGCAGAGTTTCTGCTGAAAGATCAGCTGTTAACCTTATGGGGATTCCCTTGTACTTTAATTGTTCATTTTCCCTTTCTGCTTTTAATATTTTTTCTTTGTAATTAATTTTTGATAGTTTGATTAATATGTGTCTTGGCATGTTTCTCCTTGGATTTATCCTGTATGGGACTCTCTCTGCTTCCTGGACTTGATTCTTTCCTTCCCCATATTAGGGAAGTTTTCAACTGTAATCTCTTCAAATATTTTCTCAGACCCTTTGTTTTTCTCTTCTTCTTCTGGGACCCCTATAATTCAAATGGTGGTGCATTTAATGGTGTTCCAGAGGTCTCTGAGACTGTCTTCAATTCTTTTCATTCTTTTTTCTTTATTCTGCTCTGCAGTAGTTATTTCCCCTATTTTATCTTCCAGGTCACTTATCCATTCTTTTGCCTCAGTTTCTCTGCTATTGATTCCTTCTAGAGGATTTTTAATTTCATTTAACGTGTTTTTCATCATTGTTTGTTTGCTGTTTAGTTCTTCTAGGTCCTTGTTAAGCGTTTCTTGTATTTTCTCCATTCTCTTTCCAAAATTTTGGATCAGCTTTACTAGCATTACTCTGAATTCTTTTTCAGGTAGATTGCCTATTTCCTCATCGTTTGTTTGGTCTGGTGGGTTCTTACCTTGCTCCTTCATCTGCTGTGTATTTCTCTGTCTTCTCATTCTGCTTAAGTTACTGTGTTTGGGGTCTTTGTTTCACAGGCTGCAGGTTCGGAATTCCCATTGTTCTTGGTGTCTGCTGCCAGTGGGTAAGTTGGTTCAGTGGGTTGTGTAGGCTTCCTGGTGGAGGGGACTAGTGCCTGTGTTCTGGCAGATAAGGCTGGATCTTGTCTTTCTGGTGGGGAGGACCATGTCCGGTGGTGTTTTTTGGGTGTCTGTGAACTTATGATTTTTGGCAGACTCTCTGCTAATGGATAGGGCTGTGTTCCTGTCTTGCTAGTTGTTTGGCATAGGGTGTCCAGCACTGTAGCTTCCTGGTCGTTGAGTGGAGCTGGGTCTTAGCTTTGAGATGGACATCTCTGGGAGAGCTTTTGCCAGTTGATATTATGTGGGGCTGGGAGGTCTCTGTTGGACCAGTGTCCTGAACTCAGCTCTCCCACCTCAGAGGCTCAGGCCTGACACCTGGCCAGAGCACAAAGACCATGTCATCCACATGGCTCAGAAGAAAAGGGAGAAAAAAGAAAAAAGAAAAATAAAATAAAATAAAGGTATTAAAATAGAAAAAATTATTAAAGCTAAAATAAATAAAAAAGTAATAAAAGAAAAAAGAAAGAAAGAAAGAAGAGAGCAACCAAACCAAAAAAATTATCCACCCATGATAACAAGCACTAAAACCTATACTAAAATAAAAAAACAGAAAAAAAAAACCCAAAAAACGGCCAGTCAGAACCCTAGGACAAATGGTGAAAGCAAAGCTATACAGACAAAATCACACAAAGAAGCATACACATACACACTCACAAAAAGAGAAAAAGGGAAAAAAAATATATAAAACAAAAAAGGGAAGAGAACAACCAAATCAATAAACAAATCTACCAATTTTAATAAGCTCTAAATACTAAACTAAGATAAACATAAAACCAGAAACAAATTAGATGCAGAAAGCAAACCCCAAGTCTACAGTTGCTCCCGAAGTCCACTGCCTCAATTTTGGGATGTTGTTGTCTATTCCGGTATTCCATAGATGCAGGGTACGTCCGTTTGATTGTGGGGATTTAATCCGGTGCTCCTGAGGCTGCTAGGAGAGATTTCCCTTTCTCTTCTTTGTTTGCACAGGTCCTGGGGTTCAGCTTTGGATTTGGCCACACCTCGGCGTGTAGGTCGCCTGAGGGCGTCTGTTCCCCACCCAGACAGGAGGGGTTAAAGTAGCAGCTGATTAGGGGGCTCTGGCTCACTCAGGCCTGGGGGAAGGAGAGGTATGAAATGCGGGACAAGCCTGCGGTGGCAGAGGCTGGCGTGATGTTGCGACAGCCTGAGGCACATTGTGTGTTTTCCCCAGGGAAGTTGTCCCTGGATCCCGGGACCCTGGCAGTGGCGGGCTGCACAGGCTTCCAGGAGGGGAGGTGTGGCTAGTGACCTGTGCTAGCACACAGGCTTCTCGGTGGCTGTAGCAGCAGCCTTAGCGTTTCATGCCCGTTTCTGGTGTCCACGCTGATAGCCATGGCTCGCGCCTGTCTCTGGAGCTTGTTTAAGCGGTGCTCTGAACCCCGTCTCCTCCTGCACCCCAAAACAATGGTCTCTTGCCTCTTAGGCAGGTCCAGACTTTTTCCCGGACTCCCTCCCGGCTAGCTGTGGTGCACTAGCCCCCTTTAAGACGTGTTCACACGGCCAACACCAGTCCTCTCCCTGGGATCTGACCTCTGAAGCCTGAGACTCAGCTCCCAGCCCCCGCCCGACCCGGCAGGTGAGCAGACAAGCCTCTCGGGCTGGTGAGTGCTGGTCGGCACCGATCCTCTGTGCAGGAATCTCTCCACTTTTCCCTCTGCACTCCTGTTGCTGCGCTCTCCTCTGTGGCTCTGAAGCTTCCCTCCCACCACTCCCCAGACTCCGCCTGCGAAGGGCCTTCCTAGTGTGTGGAAAGTTTTCCGCCTTCACAGCTACCTCCCACTGGTGTAGGTCCCGTCCCTATTCTTTTGTCTCTGTTTATTCTTTTTTCTTTTTCCCTACCCAGGTATATGTGGGGTTTCTTGCCTTTTGGGAAGTCTGAGGTCTTCTGCCAATGTTCAGTAGGTGTTCTGTAGGAGTTGTTCCACATGTAGATGTAGTTTTGATGTATTTATGGGGAGGAAGGTGATCTCCACGTCTTACTCCTCCGCCATCTTGAAGGCGCCTGACAAACTAGCCCCAACCTGCAGGCCCCAGCCCGTTCTAGGCTGATGGCCGCTGTCGGCACACCACAGCCTCGCAGCCTCTCACCAGGCCAGCCCCTGCGGCTGCTCCTAAAAGTCATATATATTTATTTAAAACATAAACACAAAGAAAATAACTATGATCTATAAAAAGGCCATTTTTGTGCATATCTTTTCATAACACATTTATCCAATGGGTTCATATGTTTTGCTTACTATGAATATTTTTGTATGAAACTTACATATGTTTCACTTACTGTGAATATTTTCCCATGTTAAGTAATCTTCTGCAAGATCATTTTTAATGCCCCCATTATATGGGCATACTATAATTTAATCCCCTATTGTTGGGCATTTGGGTTGGTTTCTAATTTTTCCTTCCTGTGAACTGTGTTGCTAGGTTCTTATACTCATCTACGATAAATTCCTAGAAACAGAATTGCTTAGGCTAATGGGTAGGCAAAACTTTTGATATTTGTTGCCAAATTACACTTCAGGAAGATTGTGCCATTTTAAACATACTGTTTTATATCTCAAAAAGCAGGAGCAGAACTAAATAAATGCCCAACTTAAAATTCTTTTTTTAAGTATGTGTTTCTTTTTTTTTAAACTTTAATTCTTATAGAATATCCTTATTATTTTAGACTTCCCTGTTAAGAAAGTTTATTTCTTTAGAATTAAAAAAAAAAAAGATTGTGGGCCCTTCAGAAGGTGAACTTGGTATCTTTTCTCATTCAGACCATGTGACGTAATTGGCAATGATACAATGAGTGTTTCAAACTTCAGACCCCAGATCCTAGGGGCTTTGAGGAAGTAACCTGGAAGATTCACCTTGTCTAAAACACACCAAAATATCTGATAAATCTTACTCAAAACAGGCACTAATTTCTAGTTGTATTGTAGTGGAATCAGCTTAGATTATATAAATTGTAGAAACTGTAGTAGAATTCGTTTCTGGATTTTTGAGATGTAGCATAGTTAAGTGGATCCTTTAAACTGGAAGCTGATTTTTTTATTGTTATTTTCAAGAGATATGGAATACACTGATTCCAACTAAATATAGTAGGTCCAGTCTCTCCAGGAATGAATGAATATAAGGCAATCAGACAGCTGCTGACTGTCAAAGGAACTGATTCTTCTAAGGTTCCAAAATGGGTTGTTAAAATGTAAATCACTTCCTTACACATTTACAAAACTATAGAATCCCACAGGGAAGCAAATTTTTATTTTAGCCATAAAACTCAGAAGATGTTTCTAATCTGTTGTCCATCAGAGCACAGAGGGGTTGTAGAGCAGCTGGGATTGCAGTCGGTTGCATCTAACAGAAACCTGACTATGGTGCTTTAACCAAGGTGGGATTCATTTCTTTCATACAACAAGAAGTCCAGAGCTGGTACAGCTGCCTGAAGACATTGCCAAGAATCTAAACACCATCTAACTGCTTGGTCTACCACTTTTGTTACGAGACTTTTACCCTCTGGGTGGTAAGATGCCCAGAAGATGGGGAAAAGCTAAAGCTGTGTGCAAGCCACTCATATCCTTTTTATTAGAAGAATACTAATCTGTTTCTGTCTCATTGCCTCATAGTCTACATGGCCACCCCCCTAGCTGCAAGGGAGTCTGGAATTGTGAAATGTGTGTCTTTTCAAATGAGGGTTATTAATAAAAATGAAGGGGGAGAATGGAACTTCCCTGGTGGTCCAGTGATAAAGAATATGCCTTCCGATGTAGGGGACACGGGTTCAATCCCTGGTCAGGGAACTACGATCCCACATGCCACGGGACAACTAAGCCCACACACCATAACTACTGAGCCCGTGTGCCACAAACTACAGAGCCCACATGCTCTGGAGCCCATGTACCACAACTAGAGAGAAGCCCGCGTGCTGCAACAAAAGATCCTGCATACTGCAACTAAGACCTGATGCAGCGAAGAATAAAATAAATAAATAAATAGATAGATAGTTAGCTAGATAGATAAATAAATGAAGGGGGAAATCATTAGCCCAAAGACTTGAAGTTTTAATTTCTCAGGTTTTAATTTCAGCTGTACCACTTGTAGACTCTGCAAATGTGGACAAGTTACATTTATCCTTTGGCTTTAGTTGCATCATCTGTGAAGTGATTATGTTGGAGAAAATGAAGTCTGAGTGCATCAGTGTCCTGAGGCTTGTTCATACTGACCCATGAGAGCTGAGTGTGTCTTCTCAACTTTGTGTTCAGTGATGTTTTGTTGGCGGTCTGAAACTGGCTCTGGGGGTGGTGGTGGTGGTAGTATTTACACCATGGAAATTGGCAAATGCTATGAATCAGGGTTTCCCATCCACCTCCTCCCAAGCAGGCTGTTAAACATTTACACTCTCTAAGAGACTTTCCAGTGTTAACAGCCTCCAAATCTATCATTTTATTTCTATAACTCAGTTTCACAGGGCAGTGAGGGCTCACCACAGAGACCCTCTAAGCCTCTCTTTGCTCATTTTTCTATCCCATTTTTATGGATCTCTCTTATGTCACTTCCTTCTATACTTAGTCTTTTTTTTTCTCTTTTCTGATTTTCCTCCTTATCAGCTTTTTCTTTAAGTGACCAAGTTATAAAATTTAGAAACAAATGCATTTGCTATGATTATATACCAGACTTTTGTGTTTCTGATTGTAAAATAAGATTGGCGTGTTTTTTATTTAAAAAACAAATCCATTCCTTTCTTTCTGCTGTTACATCTAAAGTTGATTTCTATTTAAATACAACTCTAATCCCTCTTTTCTTCCTCGTGCTTTTTTTTTTAATCATCAAAAACTACTTGTAATGATCTGTTAACCAACAACTCGACTTAGTCCTTTCTCAATTTTGTTGAAAGCACAGAATTGGAAACTGTGACTTACCAAACTATTGGCTACCATTTCATTCATTCACATATTTTTATTGTGGATTTTAAAAATTAAACCTTTTATTTTGAGACATACATTCACATTCACATATAAGAAATAATACAGAGAGATACAGAGTTGAAAGAATAATACAGCAGTAACATCTTGCAAAACTCTAGTACAATATCAAAACAAAGATATTGATGTTGATATATCCTAGTGCATTAACATTTTTCAATCAGATATTTAAGATTCCGTGGCATGGTTTTGGGTATGAAGGGGAGGGGTACGCCTTCCACTATTATTGGGCCCAGAGCAGATACCAGAACTCCAGCCAACTTCTTGCTTCTCTTTAAATCTGTTTCTGTCTTTTCTCTTCCTAGCACTTCCACAGCTGGGTCTTTTTTGTTTGAGTAGAATAAAAAAAACAAGGAGGGTTTAATATCTTGCTCCTCAAAAATGTGGTTTTTGAACTAGCAATGTGGGTATCACCAGAAAGCTTGTTTAAAAAACAGAATCTTGAGCTCCACCCAGACCTACTGAATCAGGATTTGCACTGTAACAAGCTCCCTGGGTGATTTGTATGCCCTTTAAAGTTTGAGAAATTCTAGTGTAACAGATTACTAGACAATCTCTAAACCAGACACATCTGTCCCTTGGGCCTCACTAAAGAGGTCTACCTGCAGTTGTAAACACCTCCTTGCTGCAAGGAGCTATGACCAGTCCTATGTAGTGGGTCATGGGGTCAGTAGACCTAGATTACCAACTGACCTCTCTCCCCTCATGGAGCCCAGGGCATGTAAAGATAAAGGACTCCCTCCTTAGGACCCATCCTTATGCCACTGAGCCCGGAGTTCAGTCTCTGAAGGGGTAATGAAGGCAGAAATCCCAACAGCTTGTGACAGTTTTTCATAGTGACCTTAAATTCTGCAGAAATTGTCCTCATTCTTGCTTTTTCATTCATGACCTGATCAAGTTGTCCCTTTTTCTAGCCTTCCCTTTTATAAGTCTTATGAAAGGAAAGTGAATGAGACTAAAGCTTGGATGGTTACCTGTTCTGTGTCAAGTACCAGATGCTTAATTTATGTGATCTCATTTAAGCCTTACCTCCCACTATGTAAAGTAAACTTTATCACACCCCTTTTACAGACTTGAAACAAAACAAAACAAAACCCAAGGCTCAAAAATTAAGTAACTAGCCAAAGATCATTCTTAAATGAGAAGATAATAATTGTTTGAGTGGTAGACCTTGAAAAATTCTCCTCCACTGGATAGAAATAAGTGACTCAAATAGCATCTCTTTCCTCTGGTCTTGTTTGTTTTCAACTTCCCACCTGATTATAGCTACTGGAATTTCATTAATGATCTCATCCATGCCCACAATGCTTGGGCATGTTTATAAATACTTTCCATGTTTTATTTCATTTAATCTCTGTAGGAACCCTGTGACATTGCTTTTATGACTCCATTTTATAGATGGGGAGACTGAGAGCTGTCAGAAATGGAAAGTAGCCTGGCAGTTTCTCAAATGGTTACACATAGAGTTACCATATAACCCAGCAATTCCAGTCCTAGGTATATACCCAAGGAAGTGAAAACATACGTCCACACAAAAACTTGTACACCATTGCTCATAGCAGGGTTATTCATAATAGCCAAAAAATGGAAACAATCAAAACATCCATCATCTGATGAATGGCTAAACAAACTGTGGTATATCCATATAATGGAATATTATTCAGCCACAAAGGGAATAAACTACCGACTCATGCTCCCACATACACGAACCTTGCAAACATCATGTGAGAGAAATGAAAGAACCAGCCACCAAGGACCACGTATTGTATGATTCCATTTATAGGAAATGCCCAGAATAGACAAATGCATAGACACAGAAAGTAAATTAGTAGTTGCCTAGGGCTTGAGGAGTGATGGGGAGAGTAAGGAGGGTGAAAGCTAATGGAATGGAGGGTTTTTTTTTTTTTGATTCTGAAATGTTCTAAAATTGATTGTGGTGATGGTTGCATAACTCCATGAATATAGTAAAAGCCATTGAATTGTATACTTTAAATGAGTGAATTATATGGCAAGTGAGTATCTCAAAAAAGAAAAACTGTACAAAAACCAGAGAAACTAAAATCAAAACAACTGTGTGGCAGAGTCAACAGTTCAAACCAGAAATTCTCTGTCCTGCACCCCCTTCTACTTACTATACGCCATCCCACCGTTCAGTCATGGCTCCCACCCCAGGCTCTGCACTGACATCCTGATGCTGAGCATCCCTGCTCTGTTAGGTTAGAAGATCTGGAGTGGGACCTGGGAAACAACAGGTATTAAAGTTCCCCAGTAGTTCCCAATGTGCATCGTGTTCTGGATGGAGAAATTTTCTCAAGCCTGGCTCCGGGGGCTCTGGTACCATGCATCTGTGTTCAGAGGCTGTGATCTACGTGGTCTCTAAAAGATTTGGCATGAAATTTTGATCAAAGCAACTACTTCTGTGCTTTTTCAGTGGAGGTTGTTTGTGGCATAGCAGTCAGAGAAATTGAACTGTCAGAAACTAATGTAAGAATAATAAGGGAATATTTCTTCATTGAACACCCAAGATGAATAATAGCAGGAAAAATAAAATTTAAATTAAATTGAATATGTATATAACGTTATTTTTTTGTTAAAAGACTATATTAAAAGGAGACCACCAGACCCTCAATTTTTTTTTCAATAATGTTAGTGTTGTATATCCTGGCTTGAATAAAACACATTTCATAAAACACCTACACAGTTCTGCAATGCATTGTGAATGGCCTCTCTGGAGAAATCTTACATGCCTTTCAACTTTAGTAAGACATAGTAAGATGGTAATAATAGAAGTTTTTGGCATATAATTCTGCAGACATTTTAATCATTTTTAGCTTTACTGATGAAAACCAGGGCTCACCTCACCTGCTACTGCCCTGTAGTAGTTTGGGAGAGATGAATAGGGCAGAAAGGACCTCTTTGTTCCCCACATAGTTGGGGCCATGGAGTCAAAAGCCAATGGGAATGTATTTGAAATTATATTAGTTGCAATAGAGTTTAGCTGCTCTTGGAGAAACTCAAAATGAGTGTGGCTTAATAAATGAGAAGTTTATTTCTCTCTCACATAAAAGTCCAAGATGGTGTGGCTGCTTTGTCCTTCGCTAGCGCTCGGGGATCGGGATGCTTCTATACATGCCGCTCTTCTACTCCTAGGCTATTGCCTTTCTCCGTATGGTCAGGTATGGCCCACCATGACCACCTCCACCACATCTGCATTGGAAAGAGAGGGAGAAAAAGAGCAGAGCCTGCCTCTTCCTTCTACGGACAGGAACTGGGAGTTGTATACATCACTTCAGCTTACATCCTACTGGCCAGAACTTAACTGTCTTAACCATAGGACCACATCTAGCTACAAGGGAGGTTAGGAATTGTAATATTATTTTGGTTGGCTAAATGCCCAACTGAGAGTCCAGATTTCCTATTACTATAGAACAATGAGAAAATGGATATTGGGGCATAACAGTTTCTGATAAAGGGATACCAAAGGGCTTGAAATCATGGATATCATAAAGATAAAATGAGTTTTCTCCTTGGAGTTGTCTAGTATTACCTCTCCATCATGTAATGCGGAAGCAGATCCAGTTAGCTCCTTCCTTTCTCCAATCCTGCTTGTCTCAGGGTCCTCCTGAAACTCGGGTTCAGGGAAAACTTAGTGAGGGTCCACTCTGTGTTGAGTGCATAATGAGCCTTCAGTTACTCACAAAAATCCCATGAAATAGGTCCTACATCTGTTTGCCAGTGGAAGACAAGTGGATCAGAGAGGCTAAGTGACTGTCCCAAAGCCACACAGCTGACTTTCTACTGATTGGTGTGTCTAGATGCTAATGAGTTAGATCTTTAAGGAGACCACACCTGGGACAAGGTGGGAGGGTAATGGGGCTTAGGAAGATGGAAGAGTAGGTACTAAGGGCAGTGCAGCTACAAGAACTTCCATCGGGTGGAAATTTAGGGTTCGTGTGGGAGTGGTGGGAGATGCAGTGGAAGGAACAGGCAGAGGCCAGTTAAGTGGGACATCTATTAATAAATGGGCTTTTGTAGGCAAGGGGGAGCCCTGATGGGTTTAAGCGGGAGAGTGACACGGTCAGGTTTGCCTTTTAGAAATCTTCTCTGGGGGCAGATCAGCTGGGACCTGGAGAAAAGATCTAAGCGAGAGATGAACTAACACCTTCGTGGTGCCAGTGGCAGCACAGGGACAGAGTCAATAGATGTCAAGGAGGTAAACCTATAGTTCTGATTGAATGTGGGGGTTAGGAAGAGAGAGAATTACAGGACAATTCCTAGGAGGACCTAGCTCGATGGTGTGGATGATGGTTCCATTTATGAAGAAAGGTTTAACTAGTTTCTCTCCAACTGCAAAAATAATAGTTCCAAACACCCTCATGGTAGGAGACTCTACAATTGAGAAATCTGTGGGAATCAGGTGACCAGGGCAATTATCGATACAAACTTATGAAAGCCCTTATTAATACAACTTTACCCCTACAACATTAAGGCAATGATAGGGTCCTGAATAAAGATGGTGTCAATGACTTTTTTCACATCTTGAATTAGTAAAATAGCAAAAATAGGTACTGTACCATTAACTCCCACTGACTGTATCTCTCTTGAAGTTTTCGGTATCATCTTTCTCCATAGTTTCAGTGGACTACATGTACATATGTTTTGCTCTGTTGAAGATAATAAGCATATTCAGAGGCATTTTCTTTTAGTGTCCAATGCTCCACCCCAATGCTTAATGCTTTTCTGATTTTACGATCTGGATTGTCAAAGTCACCATATCTAGGTCATGATTCAAAGTAACTGTCACTGATTCATGTGTAAACTTGATGCCAAGTTCTCATATCTGCAGTAGACGCATAGGGAGTTTTGAGTAAGGGGAGATTGCTGCAGGGGAGGGATTGCCTCATTTTAAAGCTGGTTAGGAGTTCCCTGGACCATAAACGTGGGAGTCAACCTTCAGCTCCCCTGCAGTGTCTGGTACTTCATGCACGTGCTTCTGTTCACTTGACTCCAGCTGCAGGTCCCCCTGAGACCCAGGGGGATGCGAAAGGGGAAAGGCAGCTTGAGTCCCCCTCACAGGTGTTAGCTCCAAATCCTCTCATGGCTGAGCTAGCTTTGACCTTAGGTTCGTGCTCAGATAATGGCTCATCTGCTTTGTTCCTGAGAAGCTGAACTACACAAAGGAAAGAGAGGAACTCAGGCTCTGGCATTTGCTGACTGTGTGACCCTGGGCAAGTTCAACTGCACAGTCTCCATTTTCAGGGGCTAATAGGGGAGCCATAGCTGCAGAATTCCTATGTAAGTCAAGGATGAAATCTGTTGGGAATTAGCGCAAGGGGGTGTTGGCTAATGGACTTGCAGCTGCATTTACATGGCAAACTGTCCATTTTTAGTCTCCTTATACTATATAAAGTGCAAATAAAAACACCAAAGTTTTCAAAAGGTGAAATTATTCATAATTCATGTGAAATTAAGGAAAATTCACTTGTCTGTCCCAAAGAAGAAGAAAAATAATGGTATGAAGTTATATCAATAGATAATCCATCAGAATAGGGAAAGATTGATTTTATAATGGAATGTTGATAATACAGTACATCCATCCTACCTTCAAAAGGGCCACAGAGGCTGAGGACTTACAGCAGTGTGATTCTTTACTCACGGTGGGAAGCAAATGCTTCAATGATCCCAGTGTAAGTGCTTCTCTCTTTTTGAATTTATAACCAAATCAGTTTGCTCTGACACCATTATTGCTACTCTTCAAGAAAGGTTTTGATAGTCACAGGCAGGAAAAAAAATTGTTTCACATACTGTAGAAATAATTGGCAAAAGCCATCAGAAAGGAGTTGAGGTGGGACAAGTGGGAGAATGAATGCTCCCTAACCCACAGGGCTGTTGGGAGAATTAAATGAGATGAGGCATGTGAATCTCTAATGGCACACAGCGTTGGCTCAGTACATGTTACCTAGAACTAGAATTAATTTTTCAAGATGCATTCCTCACTCATTCCCCAATTCAATACTTAGTCTTGTCTCTTACTGATAGAAATAGATATAGGCAGGATCCCAAACCCCACATTCTTGGGCAACTTTCTAAGAAAGCATACGTTAGTCCAACTTTTGAAAATTATCAATGCCTTCTGAATAATAAAGGCTCTGAGAAGTTCTGCAGGAAAGAAACTCACTGACTTTTGTTTAACCCAGTGTTTTCCAACCTTTTTGGACAACAACCCATCTATTATGTTGTATTATTTTGTTTGTGGACCACCTGTTGGCATTTTTTGGGGGACAAGAGTTCTTTGGAACAACCTATGGCAAAATGAAAATTTCACCATCAGCAGTTTGTCAGGCTAGGGACTTCTAAGGAATGAGTGACTGCAAACTTTTTAGGAGAAAAATTAAGTTCTCTTCTCCCCATCAATCAAATGAAGATCGCTTGACTTTGTGAGTAGAATTTTATGACAGATGAAGTGGCACAGTATGACTTGACTGATGTCACTGGTTTCCAGCCCTGGAGGTCAAGGGGATGGTGAGGTGGTGAAACACCAGGTTACACATTGGTCTTGGCATTGCTTGGCAATTATCCTTAAATCATCCTTCACACCTGAACAGAGGTCCAAGGTTCATAGTCCCATTTACTCCAGCTCATCTTCTTTGGCCCTAATAACAGCTTTAGGAAGTAGGCAGGTGTTAAAGGCTGAATGTTTGTGTGCTCTCAAAATTCATATGTTGAAGCCCTCGTAAGTGTAATGGTATTTGGGAGTGGGGCCTTTGGGAGGTAATTAGGTTTAGATGGGGTCATCACGGTGGGGCCCTCATGATGGGATTGGTGCCCTTATCAGAAGAGGAAGACAGATCTTGCTTTCTCCATGTGCATACACTGAGGAAAGGCCATGTGAGCACCAATGAGAAGATGGCCATCTACAAGATAGGAGGAGAGCCCTCACCAGAAACTGAATCAGCAGGCACCTGATCTTGTACTTCCCCAGCATCTAGAACTGTGAGAAACAAATGTCTAAGTCACCCAATCTATGGTATTTTGTTATAGCAGCCTGAGCTGACGTAGACAGTAGAGTAGGAAATGGTTGATCTCATCTTATATCCAAGGAAACTGAGGTGTCAAGAGATGAAGCTATTTAAGAATAAAGAGCTAGAACTAGAACTTATGCCCCCTGAACCCCCAATTCAATTTAATTCAACAAGCATTTATTTAGCACCTACTATGTACTGTGCTAGGTTCTGGGAGTGTAGGGTGACAAAATCAGAGATTCTGCAGAGTTTAGAAGAGACAGATGTGAATAAAAGTCACGACAGTACGAAAAGTACAACAGTAGACTCAGAGGGGATCAGGATGGGGGTATATGAGTGGGGTTTTGAAGGATAAATAATAGTTCTTCCAAGGGAAACAAGCAGGGAAAGACAGGATATTTCTATGATTTTGTTATAGTCCCCCTCTACTCACCCCTCATAGGAGGAGGCTGGCCTTAGAGGATATTAGTTGTGTGTGGTGTGTCTAGTTTCCAAGATAACAAAATTCTGAGGATGTCACCTTCATTCCTTTCCACTTATTTTTGAACAAAGTTGGAGGCATAAGTGCTTTGCAAGAGCCACGTCACATTACAACATGACGATGGATGGGAGAAATTCATCAATGTTGGCTGAGAAATTCATCTATTTATTCATCTATTTATTAAAGTTTTAAAACTTTAATAAATCAAATGTTTTAAACCTGGGATTGAAATAACAGCCAAAGACACAGCATTCTGGTGTTGGTTTACACACGGTTCTAACTCATTTGCTGGGAGTTGGGGAGGCCTTTTCCCTGGGGCCCGCTTTGCAGTGACTCCTGCCATGTTTCAATCCAAAGTTCCCTTCCCTTGATTAATGTGATTTTTCTGTATTTTCTTGGTAACTCTGAACCAATGAGAAACAAAGACCTTGGAAATCACTTCCTCCAGTTCCTTTTGATAGGGTCCTCAGTAGAACAGAGCAATTAATTATGGGTGGCACCTGGGGAGGTTGCTTTTAAACAGCCACAGTGGTAACAGTCACAGCAGCCCAATATCACCTCCACCACCACCTTTCTTTTTTCTTTTTAAATTTATTATTATTTTTTATTGGAGTATAGTTGATTTACAATGTTGTATTAGTTTCTGCTGTACAGCAAAGTGAGTCAGTTATACATACACACATATCTACTCTTTTTTAGATTCTATTCCCATATAGTTCATTACAGAGTATTGAATAGAGTTCCCTGTGCCATCCAGTAGGTTCTTATTAGTTACCTATTCTATATCTAGTAGTATGTATATGTCAATCCCAATCTCCTGATTTATCCCTCCCCCCTCTTTTCCCCCCTGGTAACCACAAGTTAGTTGTTTTTTTTTTTTTTTTTTTTTTTTTTTGTGGTACGCGGGCCTCTCACTGTTGTGGCCTCTCCCGTTGCAGAGCACAGGCTCCGGATGCACAGGCTCAGGGGCCATGGCTCACGGGCCCAGCCGCTCCGCGGCATGTGGGATCTTCCCGGACCGGGGCACGAACCTGCGTCCCCTGCATCGGCAGGCGGACTCTCAACCACTGTGCCACCAGGGAAGCCCCAGAAGTTAGTTTTCTACATCTGTGACTCAACTTCTGTTTTGTAAATAGATAAGTTTGTACCATTTCTTTAGATTCCACATATAAGTGGTATCATATGATATTTGTCTTTCTCTGTCTGACTTCATTCAGTATGACAATCTCTAGGTCCATCATGTCACTGAAAATGGCATTATTTCATTCTTTTTTATGGCTGAGTAATATTCTATTGTATATATGTACCACATCTTCTTTATCCATTCCTCCATTGATAGACATTTAGGTTGCTTCCATGTCCTGACCATTGTAAATAGTGCTGCAATGAACATTGGGGTGCATGTATCCTTTCAAATTGTGTTTTTTTTTCCGGTTATATGCCCAGGAGCGGGATTGGTGGATCATATGGTAGCTCTATTTTTAGTTGAGGAACCTCCATACTGTTCTCCACAGTGGCTGTACCAATTTACATTCCCACCAATATTGTTGGAGGGTTCCCTTTTCTCCACAGTCTCTCCAGCATTTATTGTTTGTAGATTTTTTTGATGATGACCATTCTAACCAGTGTGAGGTGACACCTCATTGTAGTTTTGATTTGCATTTCTCTAATAATTAGTGATGTTGAGCATCTTTTCATGTACCTTTTGGCCATCTGTTCCACTGGCACCTTTCTACGACTGGGGAGGCTGTGTGCTGTGAGGGTTGTGGACCAGATAGACCGAGATTTTTCTGGGCCAAACTGGTGCTGCTTTTGTGAGCATGTGTGGAAAGGGTTCAATTTTAATGATGCCTCGGGTGAAATCAGAAGGTCAGGGCAGTGAGAAAATGATCAATGCATCTGGGGATTCTTAAAGGCTGATGTGTACAACCTCGAGTTGCTCATGGATATTTCTTTTCCTCCCCCCGCAAAAAGGAACAGGAGGGTGGGTAACAAGAGGCCTCTAGGTACCAAGAAGCAGCAGCTGTGCTTTGTTCCTCTGTGGGTGGAAAGTATTCTGGGACTCAAGGAGGCAGCTGGGGACCAAAGGACTGCTTGAAGCCGGGCAGCAGCACGGGAAGGACGGCTTTTAATTAAAGCTCTCTCTGCTTCGTTGCAGTGGCTAAGAGGTCAGCTTCCAAGAATTCTGTCCTCTAGCTTGATAGGACCCTCAGTCTTAGCTGGGTTTGAGAAAAGTATCCTTAGCACATCTTCCTTTACAAACTTTAAAAGGGGTATCTATTGGCGTTTGAAGGAAACTGGCTAAATTTTGGTTAGACTGTCCCAGCCCTATCAGCCGGCCTGGATGTGCTGATCATTCCATGTTTGAGTCACCATACACCCTCCCCACCAGTTCAATTTGTACCTTTCCTTTTTGCTCTGTGCCATGTGAGGTTATGTAATTTGTAAATTGCACTACCTGGGCTCCCTTACCTTCTGCCTTATGCTTGGGTTTGGCCAATGAGAGGAGATCAGAGTGTGGGAAGGGAGAGACTAGGGTCTTTAGTCCCTCCCACTCTGTGGCGGTACCATGTCTCTGACACTTCCATGTCTCCTCATTGGGTGATCCCTCTTCGATGGTTCCATTTCTTACTGGGCTTTACTAAACTACTTGCTCTGGAATCCTTCTCCTTCTGTGGGTCAGCTTCTGGCGGACCCAACCAAGACACCACCTAATTGGCTATCTTGAAAGAATGGTCAGCATGAACACGGGTAAGAGATGTTAGGATTCAAACAACACTTGTGCTGTTACAGCCCTGAACCAGCCAGAGAGGAAAATTGTCTTTGGAGTCAAGTGGGTTAACAATGGGATTTAATCCTGTTAGATAACTGCTTCCAGCTACTTGGGGAAGGAAAGCAAGCACATGGCCCTTTTTGGGATTCACCTTGGATGTGTGTCTAACTTTGCTTGTTCTGGGTTGCTACCATAGTAACAAGAGTAATTAATTTTAGTTACTACATCTCTCTTTTCTCACCACCTCCCTCCACTCCAGTTCATTCTGAACTTGCGTTGAATTATTTTAGTGAAGCAGTCAGAACTCCTATCTACCTTCATCTGAACATTGATAATGTCCTCTTTCTGATTTTATCAGGCTCCATGTTCCTGTCGTATGTATCGCCATTTCTTTGGTCATAAAGCACATGCATATTATAGCTCAGGCCCTTAAACGGGGTTCAGTAATTAAAAAACACAGATGCATCTGGGACAGTGGTTGGGCCCTTGTCAACTCAGAACATCTGCTTGGCAGATGGGGGCACCTTGGTTTATTGCTGTCATTAGGAGCTGTCAGTCAGAGGAACTGAGACCTGCATTGCCCTCCAAGGTGTTAAATATTAAAAGCTTGCATTTCCAACCAAGAGCTCAGTTCTACTTCACATTTTATTTTTAATTCTCAGTTTTTGTTCACCAGTGTGTATTCATTTCTAGGAGTTGTTCAAAAGGCAAATGATGGTCTTTTTTTGATTGACACCTCTCACCCAAAAGTAATAGACATGATAAATGTAGCAGCTTCTTGTGATTCTCTGGGCTGCTCCCCCTCAGCCTATCTGATTTCAGAACCCCTGGGGTAGACGGTTCCATGTTGTTATATCAGAACCATGGGATACTATGCAACTTAAAAAGTCATGGGTAAGTTACTCATCCACTCAGTAGCACCTGGCCCTGGGATGGGTTCTTGGAAATAAAAATGTCAGACCTGATCCCTGAAACGGTATAGTTCACAAGACCACCTCCATGAGACCATGGGGGTTGATGAACATGGAACAAGATAATTAAAATATACCCTGACAAGTTAATGGAAATACAGGAATTAAGGAAGTTTGGGGTGATGAGCATATTTTGGGCGGAGACCCCAGATCCCAGTATGTAAGTTGTGGCAAGTATCGTCAGTGACCAGACCTAAAGACTTAGCCTCAGAGGAGACAAGTGGACTGCCCATTGTTCGTAGGCCTTTCGCACTGTAAGACCTCGGATGTCAGCTGGCCTAGTCCTCACTTGTCTCCTCTCCACAAATCCCTGCAAGGTAATCATCCAGCCTCTGCTCGGCACCGCCTGGTACTACCCCTGTTGATGATCTACAGCCTGACTGGACAGTACAGACAGGAGGAAGCCATTCCTTGGGACTTTGCCCATCGACTCTGGTTTTACCCAAGTATTTCTGCTTCTTTCACACAGCAACCCTTCCTATTTGGGCCGGCACTTTGCATATTCTGCTATCTGTACTGCCCACTTTGGACATTTGCCCATTAAGACGCTGCTTAAAATACTATCTGTAGACAATTGCATTATTGTTAACAATTATTTAATTCTACCTTCTCTTTTGTCAAGTTTGATCTTGAACCTGTGTGTGGAAGTGACTCTCTGTCAGTCCCAAGCGTAAAGCAAGAGATTTTAAGAGACGTTACAATTATTTACTAGCTCTCTGACTCTTTTCCTCTGACCCCCAAATGAGCATGTTCCACATAGGGAATGCTCCTTTAGCCTGGGCCCCTGAATGCAAAGACACATGGAACAGAGTTGCAGCTGGGGCCAGGGCCTCAGCTGACCTGCAGTACACGTGTAATATGAATGAGGAATAATCTTTGTTTATGTAAGCCATGGAGATTTTTGGGTTGTCTCTGCAGTAAAGCTGACTAATTAATTATCCATATCTGGTTTTCGAATCAAGGTTAATCTAGTCTCATAAGATGGTCTGGAACCTTTCTTTTCTCTTCTCTGAAAGAATTTATACAATATAGAAATAGTCTGTTCCTTGAACATTTGGTAAAATTTGATTACAAAACTGTGGGCATAGTATGTTTTTGGGGGGTGTAGAAGAATTTTGACAAATGATTCTTAAAAAAATAGTTATTGACATATTCAGATTTTCTATTTTTTTTCTGTCAATTTTGGCTTTCTATACTTTTATAGAAAGATTCTCCTTATATCTATGTCTTATGTCAACCTAAAGTGATTTGTAAGAATCTCTTATCATTAAAAAACAAACTTTTCTTGTATATTAATTATGATCTAATGAGAATATTATTTGTGCCTTCTTTTTTTCTTGATCACTTTTGTAAAAAAGTTTATCTGCATAATTATTATTTTCAGAGAACTTGCTTGTTCTTTGTCAAAACTTCTCGTCAAAACTACTTTTTCCTATTTCATTAATTCTGACCTGATTTTTACTTGCTTATTTCTACTTTTTTGAGTTTTCTTTCTAGGTTTAAAAGTGAATGCATAATTCATTTATTCTCCATATTTCTTACATTAGTTAGCATTAGAGAGTTGGCTGCATATAGCAGAGACCCAAAATAACTACAGCTTAAACAAGACAGAAGTTTATTTTTCGCACGCATGAAAATGTAGGAGGTAGGAAATCCAGGGCTGGCATAGCAACTGTGCTTCACAAAAGCCTAAGGATTCAGGATCCTTCTATCTTGTTGTTTATACAGTTTTCCTCTTGTCCACTTGTTGCAAGATAATTTATCTCTATGACTCTGTTCCAGCCAACATGAAGGAGGAGGAGAAGAAAGTATTCCCTCCCTTGAAGATATGACCTGGAAATTACATGCATCATGTCTGCTCATATCCCGTTGGCAAGAACTCTTCTGATGACCACACAAGAGATGCTGGTAAATTTGGTTTTTATTCTGAGAAGCCCTAAAAATTAAGGGATCTGTTACTGTGGGAGGAAAGGATAACGGATACTGGGAACAACTAGTAGCTTTGACCACAGTCCATCCCTTTGCTACCCAAACATCCATGTGTTCCCATCTTCCCAACCATCCCTACACCAAAGGAGACAATTCCAAGGTCGCTCGTAGTTATTGAACCCAACTCAGAGTCTAGGATCTCTGGGTAATGCACGGTCCTCTCCATTAGGTCTATGTGTGGCTCTTCATGGTGCAATGATTTAAAAAAATACAAGATAAATTATCTGCCTCTCATATAGCCAATATACAATGATGAAGTAGGGTTAGGAAAACAATCATAAAAAAATCTCATTTGGACAGCAGGGAAGGTGAAACACAGAACAGCAAATGCCCCCTAATGACTGATCAAACACCATTGCCCATCCAGTATGATTCCCTCTCTTGGACGAACTCTTTAGTTCATCATCTTTTGATGTCGTCTGGCATTACCATTTTGGATGTTCTTTCTTATCCATGATCCTCCCTTGACACATTTGAGGTGGGCCATTCAGAGCATGTTCTCCTTGTGGACTAGAAAGATTTTCAAACCCACTTCTTGATGGCACATGTCAAGTCAATTCTTTGTCAAACACCCACAGCCAGCTCTCTTTCTCTTAGAAATAAAAATTTAAACCTGAAAGTTCTGTTTTGAATTTACTTCGGTGCTTTGCTCATTACTCTCTCTTTCAACTTAGTGGCAGCTAACTAGTTGCACCTAACACAAAGACTTCATTCATCTAATCATTTCGTAGAGGCTGGCTCCAATGTTCTGGCAAAAACATCTCTTAAAAGAAGGTGTTGAATACATTTGGGGGCCATGGTTTTATCTCCTGCTAAGTCTGGCACTGCAGGGCTATCACTCCTAATAGCTGTATTTTGGGGGTAGAGAAGCAATTTTCAACCCTGAAAAAACCCAAGCAAATAAACTCCTGGTTAACTTAGACTGTAAACCACAGGCAGAGTGTGCTTCAGTGCTAGCTGTCTAGCTTTATTTTGGATTTATATCTCTTCTCTAGGATTTATATCTCTTCTCTGAAAACCACGAGCAGTGCTAACTCAGACCAACATACTCTATATATTATATATGTATTCCTCTAGCACTATAGCCTCATTGAATCTGTGTTCTATCTTCCAAAGCAGTGCAATACTATTCTGCCAAATATTTAGTCCCTGTGTAACAAGGATTACTAATTTTCAACCTGCAATATCTGAGTCAACATGGCCATCACCCAGTTAGTATTCTAAAGCCACATGGATATTTGTCTCTGTTATGTTCAGCGCTCCACTTTAAGGTAACCAAATTAGGTGAGTCTGTGTTTAACAGAAATAGTGGCTTTAACAGGACAAATATTTTTTTCTCATGTTAAAATGCTAGAAGTAGCCAGTCCAGGTCCATAAGGAGGAAGTTCTGCTCCATGAAATCCTTAGGAACTCACGATCTTTCTGTCTTTTTGCTTCACCAGTCTTCAAGGTGTTGCCCTTGTCCTTATACCTTTAGAAGCACCACAACACACAGTGATTTGTCCTGGTTTGCCTGGGACTTTCTTGGTTTTAGCACTGAAAGTCCCATGCCCAGGGAAACCCCTCAGTACTGGGAAAACTGGTATAGTTGTTTGCTACTCTGTATCCACCCCAGTTGGATGTACTGCAATACAGTCCCACAAGTTAAGGGCTCATCCTTTCACAAGACTGCCCCCACTTTAGACAGCAGCTGCAAGGGGGTCCCCAGGCCACCTGAACTTCTGACCAATTGGCTACCAGTCTAGGAGGTTCCCACAGCTCCACACAGGGGTGATAATTTACTAGAATGATCCACAGAACTCACTGAAAGTATGATATTTATGATTATAATTTCAAAAGGATACACATAGGAAGAGGTCTAGAAGGGTCCTGATGCAGAGCTGTCATGGCCAATGCCACGGATTCAAGGGTGCGTCACTCTCCCAGCACATCAGTGTGTGCACCAATCAGGAAGCTCCTCTGAGCTTTGGTGTTCAGAGTTTTTATTACATGGGCAAGATTGATTAAATCATTGGCCACGTGATTGAACTCAATATCCTGCCCACTGCCCTCTCCCCAGAAGTTGGGTGCTTAAAAGTCTTAGCTTGTGCTTGGTCTTTCTAGTGACCAGCCCCTATCCTGAAGCTCTCTCGGGTTCCACCATGTGTCATTTCATTAGCATAATAGAGATGCTCTTATCACTCAGGAAATCCCTAGGATTTTTGAAGCTCTATGCCAGGAACCTGGGACAAAGACCAGACAAATTATTTACTATACCACAGCCAACCTACTGTCACCATGTCTATATTTCCATCAGCAGGAAGGTGAAAAGTGTCAAGAAGTCACTTTGAGGATATGATCAGAAAACTGTACATATTACTTTTGTTTCCAGTCCACTGGGCAGAACTTCAACACTGGCCATTCTAACTATGAGAGAGGTTGGGAAGGGTGGTCTTCATTCTGAGCAGCCATGTGCCTACCTAGAAACCAGAGGTTTTATTATTACAGGAAAGAGGGGGCATAGATATTAAGGTACAGGTCCCAGTCTAAGCCATATTTCTTTCTTTGATAATTTATTAAGCCTACACATTTTCTTTGATGTCCTGTTTTAGCTTGTAGGATGCTGCAAGATTGGTATGCAACATTTTCATTGCTTCTCAGTTCCCAGTATTTTGTAATTTCCCCTGTGATTTCCTCTATATCCCATGGGTCACTTAAAGATTGTTTCTTAATTCACAAAACGATATTTTCCTTTTTAGTAAGCATTTTGTTGATTTAAAATTGAATTCTAAGCAGGACGGGAATAAAGACACAGACGTAGAGAATGGACTTGAGGACACAGGGAGGGGGAAGGGTAAGCTGGGATGAAGTAAGAGAGTGGCATGGACATATATACACTACCAAATGTAAAACAGATAGCTAGTGGGAAGCAGCAGCATAGCACAGGGAGATCAGCTCGGTGCTCTGTGACTACCTAGAAGGGTGGGATAGGGAGGGTGGGAGGGAGATGCAAGAGGGAGGAGATATGGGGATATATGTATATGTATAGCTGACTCACTTTGTTATAAAGCAGAAACTAACACACCATTGTAAAGCAATTATACTTCAATAAAGATGTTTAAAAAATTGAATTCTGTTGCTATCATAGAATATGAACTTATGATATCAATTCTTTGAAATTTATTGACTTTTTTTTTTTTTTTTTTTTTTTTTTTTGTGGTACGCGGGCCTCTCACTGTTGTGGCCTCTCCCGTTGCGGAGCACAGGCTCCGGATGCGCAGGCTCAGCGGCCATGGCTCACGGGCGCAGCCACTCTCCGGCATGTGGGATCTTCCCGGACCGGGGCACGAACCCTTGTCCCCTGCATCGGCAGACGGACTCTCAACCACTGCGCCACCAGGGGAGCCCGAGAGTTCATATTTTAATCTTGCAGACAACAGAGATTTTTTTTAGCTTACATCAAAAATTTAAAAAAATTGATCATGTAGTAAGTCTCAAAGACAGTCAAGAGGCCCGCGTACCGCAAAAAAAAAAAAGAACTGTCATCACTGTGTTGATCAAATGTCTATATCTATATCCTTTTCCAAAAACATAGGATCATATTGTATATATTATCTTGCAAAATTCTTTAAAAAATGTAATATTATAGAAATATTTCCATGTAAATACCTACAACTTGGTACACATCCTTAATTATTTCATCAGGATAAATTCCATGTGTGGAATTGCTCCTTCAAAGGGTAATTTAAAAAAAAATTACTTCACTTTAATTTCACCTTTATATTACAATTAGGTTATTATATTGATTTCTTTCTCTTTTTTGGCCATGGCATGCGGAATGTGGGATCCTAGTTCCCCAACCAGGGATTGAACCCGCGCCCCCTGCATTTGAAGTGTGGAGTCTTAACCACTGGACCACCAGGGAAGTCCCTAAAGGATATGCTTTTTAAAAAGGCTTCTTCTGGGGCAGTGGTTGAGAGTCCGCCTGCCGATGCAGGGGACACGGGTTCGTGCTCCCGTCCGGGAAGATCCCACATGCCGCGGAGCGGCTGGGCCCATGAGCCATGGCCGCTGAGCCTGTGCGTCCAGAGCCTGTGCTCCGCAACGGGAGAGGCCACAGCAGTGAGAGCCCCGCATACCACAAAAAAAAAAAAAAAAAAAAGGCTTCTTCTAATTATTTCCACGATTGTCAGTTTGCCTCCAAGACTGGTCAATCCAGTTTTTACTTCCTTCAGTCCTATAGAACATTGTCCATTTCTTACACCATCTTGAGCATTGTGTATCATCATAATTTTATCTTCGCTGATGGTCAGAATACCTCCTTTTGCTAACGAGGAGATAGAAGCTTGAACATGTACAGCCGTTGGCAAAATAAAGCAGAGGGAGCTCCGGGAATGGATCCTGACTCTAATTTCCTGCCCAGGACAGGGGGTAGAAAAAAGACAAAATCCAGCTGTGCCTGTCTTTTATATCCAGAATTGTGAATTCTAGAATTTGTTTATTCTATCCAGCACTGACTGAGCTGAAATTTCGTGAAAGAGATGTCCTTCTCCAGAGGGATGAATCAAACCTGCCAGTATCTAAGCCTCATGCAGGACACAGGAGCTTGACAAATATTTTTTAGCCAAATGTGTTTTCTTAGCTGGAAGCCAGAGAACAATCAAGTTTCTCTTTTGCTGGCTGTGTAGCTCAGCTGGGTCCTAGGAGCTCTGGTCTCTGCCCAAATGTTTCTAGGATTTTCCTTCAGAAGCTGGCAGCAAAGGGACCACCCACCTATCCCAGTTAAGGTTATTGGTCTTTTGGAAGCAGAAATGTAACCACTTAAGTGCAGAAAGTAAAATAACAATTGAATATTCATACTTCTGGTCCCATTTGAGCCTCACAACACCCTGTGAGCTAACAATGATTATTGTTTCCCTTTCATAAATGAGTACACGGAGGGCTAAAAAAGGCTAGGGAAATTTTGTTGTTTTACACAGCTAGAAAGAGGCCTTCCCTGACCACCTTCACCGTGTAACCTGCTGTCCCTGGCCGGTCACCATCAACATCCCTCTATTTTCTTAATATCACTGATCACAATGTGCAATTATTGCCAACTTTCTTTGTTTACTTACTGTGATAGACAGTCTCCAGTATGGCACCCAGTGATCCTCACCTTCCAGTATTCATGCCACTGTGCCGTCTCTTCCTACTTTGAATCATGCTGGTCTGTGTGACAGGATGTAGAAGAAATGGTGTGTGACTTTCAGGCTTACATCAGAAAGGGCATAACTCTGCCCTGCTTTGGGAATCCAGCAGCCTTGCCATGGGGACACTCAAGCATCTCAGGGAGAGACCCACGTGAAGAGTAACTGGGGGCTCCTGCCAACAACCAGGATCATCTTGCCAGCCATGTGAATGGCCCACCTTGGGCACGGATCCAACAGTCCAAGTGAAGGACTTACCAGGGAAGCCTTCAGATGACTGCTGCCCAGATGACTTTAACTGCAATCTCACAAGAGACCTTCAGCGAGAACCACCCAGTCAAGCTGCTCCTGAGCGCCTGACCCATATGTGATCCCATTTGAGATACTGGAATTGAAAATGTAATACATAATAAATGTTTATTGTTGTTTGAAGCAATTTGTTATACAGCAATAGATAACCTAAGACAATCTATTCCCCCTGGCAGACTGTAAACTCTGTGAGGTCAGGGCCCACACTCTGATTCACCACTCTCACACCTGGAATGATGACAAGCACACAGCAGCAACTTAATACATATTTAGTAGCTAATGAATCACTGAAAATGGTAGAGAGAGGATGAAAATCTTCATGCTGTCTCCTCACTTCTGGCTCCTTCCCACAGCACTTTATTGCTTCTCTTTCCTCACAGAGTTGAGTCACACAGCCACCTGGGGGGTGGGCTTTTTCCTGTTGCCTACCCAGCAATTCATAGTTCATTAAGCCTTTACATAAACAGAACAAGGGAGGATGTAAGAGTAACGAGCTGACAGCCCAGTGTGTATTATGTGGGGCTGAGGAGAGAATTTAATTTAGAGAAGAATTATGTAGAGGCAGAAAAGCAGTCCATTAAAACAAACCAACTGTCTGGAAAGAGAGAAAACAAAAATGGATTCTGCATCCTGTGAAATAAATAGCGAAGCTACACATTCAGGGCGCTTTGGGATCTTCAGAAATGAGACTTAGGATGAGTGGGAAAGGGACACGCTGGGTTGGGGGAGCAGAAGGGGGTCCCTTCAGTTCTCCCGTGTGAGTCGCAAGATGTGTCTTGCTGGAGCTTAGTTCTCCTACTAGGATTGCTTTACTCCCAACCTATCGGTCTTACTGTGGGTTTCCCACAGAGTAGACTGTGAGCTGTGGACTCACGTGCAAGCATTTTATTGGGAGTTGTAAAGAATACAAGTAGATGGGGAGTTAATCTAAAAAGGAAAGGTAGTAAATAGGGAATGAGTTATTAATCCAGCTACCATACTAGGTAACTGGAGATTAATTCCATGGGGGAAATTTTGAGAGACCTCGAAAAACACACACATCAGATTTATCTCAAAGGGTGAGGGAGCTGAGACAGTTATACCTCTATACTCCTCAGGGGATGTTAACTCTCAGGTGCTTGGTGGATTCTCACAGTGACAAAAAACCTGAAGGCAGGCCACTGGCAGAGACGTAGTTGTCAGCACTGGAAGTGAGGCTGATGTGCACAGAAATGGTATGGGGTCTTGGGGATTATGGCCAGGGCACTGAAGAGAATCGGCTACATCATTCCTGACTTCTGAAGAACTTTGCAAATTTGGCTTGTGGGCCCCCAGATTCCAAAGAACCAGAGGTGCTCACTGACTTCATTGGCCACCTCGATATCCTTAATCGAATCAGCTCCCAAGTTCTGCCACTACTCTTTTGTCATTTTTAATATTCTCTTCATTCTCATTGTCTTACTTCATTTTAACTGGATCATTCGTTCACTCCACAAAGACTTATTTCTTGCCCCCTGAGCGATGTGCTGGGGACACAGAGTGAACAAACACAGATGTGGAAGTGACAGTCTAGCCTTTATTTTTATTTTTTAAATTTTATTTATTTTAAAAAATATTTATTTATTTTTGGCCACGTTGGGTCTTTGTTGCTGTGCGCGGGCTTTCTCTAGTTGCGGCAAGAGGGGCTACACTTTGTTGCAGTGTGCGGGCTTCTTACTGCGGTGGCTTCTCTTGTTGTGGAGCGTGGGCTTTAGGTGTGCGGGCTTCAGTAGTTGTGGCACGTGGGCTCAGTAGTTGTGGCTTGCGGGCTCTAGATTGCAGGCTCAGTAGTTGTGGTGCATGGGCTTAGTTGCTCCGCGGAATGTGGGATCTTCCTGGACCAGGGCTCGAACCCACGTCCCCTGCATTGGCAGGTGGGTTCTTAACCACTACACCACCAGGGAAGTCCCCCAGCCTGGGCTTTAGAATCCATAGTAACTCTTTAACATGCTCCCAGAAGAAACAAGTTGGAGTACAGGATTTACCAAAACCATTCAACTGTGCAAGGCTCCCAAAATTTAGAATACAGGCCCAGAACATCCCAGGAGATAACAAGCTCATAACTCAGCCATTCTGTCAGAGGTATTGCAGTAACCATGGTTTGGGGAAACCTAATCCTTTTTCTGATTTGTCTACAGGCTGAGTCCTCTTCCTTCTCTAATCCTAAAGTATTTACTGCAAGGAGGCACCAGCATGCTATCACCTTTGCAGAAACTTTATGGGGTAGATATCAAATTAGTACCTTAAAATAAAGCCCAATTCATAATGATATCTATGATATACACTGAGACTAAAAAGAAGTGAAGAAAACAGCCATGTTGAATTTTTTAGAGACAAGTTAATGCCCAATTAATCAGCACATGCCAAGGGAAGAACACAATGTTCATTCGTTCATTCATTCATTCAGTGAAGAAACATTTACTGAGCACTTATTATGTGCCAGGCTCTATGCTAAACACTGAAATTAGCAATCAATAAAGCAAGATGACATTTGAGGTCAGGAGGGCCTGATCATGTAGGCTTTGGTGAGGCACTTGGATTTTGTTCTATGTGAGATGCTATGACCCCAGTTCTTCACTCCTCCTTATATGCACGACTGTTGTCATGTAACTTAGTGAAGTAGGAGATAGATGGGCCCCTGGGCCAGACAGCTTGTGTTTGTCAAATGGAGCAAAACTGAAGTTTTGTCCTTAGCTAGACAAGAACAATGCCCATTTGCCTTCCTCCACTGATATGGAGGGAATGAACTAGCAGTGGGGAATCTGTTGCAGCGAAAATAGAAATGAGACTTTTCTGATAAACAAGAAAAATAAGGAAACAATGAACAGGCTGGGGAAACAACATAAACAGGCCTGAAAGAGTTAAGCAATCTTGATTATTCTTAGGCTGTTACTACTAACAAACACTTGTAGCTAGACTTGTCCTTCACAAAGCTGATTACTCTCTGACTCCATGTGAATTACCCTTTGCACCTGGCATTTCTTCTCCCCCTATACTCCCTTGTAGCACTCTTCATCTCAGAAAGAAGGTCATGGCCAATAACTTCAGGGAAATCAGACCCAGTTGCTGAGCCACCTGATGACAGCTTTGGCCATGAATTTGCAGAAGAAATGCAAGACCTTCATTAATTTGAGCCTTATACCTACCCCAGACCACAAGCCCCAGGCTATATAACCTTTCCCTATTCCCCAGGGAAGGGGGGGGGGCACAGTTCTTGAGGTGCTAGCTTGCTGTGTTACTCCCTTTGCCAGGCAAAGATTAAAGCCGTTTTCCTCGTTCCTCCAAAACTCTGTCTCCATATTTCTTTTCAGCACCGGTGCACAGAGAGCCAAGATGTTGGCATCATTAGCACTGCCTTTCCATATGATTCTGGGCTTGGCCGTGCCACTTGCTTTCAACAGAGTTCAAGTGCAGGCTTGAGAAACACTTGCCTGGTTAGGCTTACTCCCTCTTGCTCCTCTGCCTTGGCCAGCCTGCTGGAGGATGGAACTATGGAGCAGTGGCTGGGGCAATCCAATATCCCAGCTGAGGGATCTAACAACCTGCAGCTGACCCCTTGGGTATAGTGCCTGAACCCAATCAAGATCAGCTGAGCCCAACCCAATCAGCAGAACCTCTCATATTCGTGGTTATATCCCACTGGGGTTTTGTGGTTGTTTGCTATCTAGTATTATTGAGGCAATAGATAACAGATACAGACGGAAAATCATTGGAGGGTTTGAAGCTTAGAGACATATTGTCTTATCAATGTTTTCAAAAGAATTCTCTGGTTGCAGTATAAATAATACATTATAATGTGGCGAGGATAGAATCAGGGAATTTAAAATTATTCCAATATCAAGGACAATCTTTGGGTGGACTCAGAGTAAGCACTGACATTTTCTTAACATTTTCACGAGAAAATAATAGTTTCATTTGGGAAGGTCCAGGACCTTGCAAATATCATGATAGGATATTGAACACTTAAGCACTCCTATTTCAACTGCAATGTCTTACCTGGGATAACTTCCTTTAATTGTTAAACACCATTTCTTTGGAGAAAACTTCCCTGACACTCCCAGATGAGATTAGATCACCCTGTTGTAAAGCCTTCTCCCAACACTTACCATAACTGCAATACAAATTATACAATTTGTTTAATATCTACCTTATCTCACTGGAAGCTCCAGGAGGGCAGGGACCATGCCTGTCTTCTTTAGTTCTATATCCCTTGCACAGTGCCTAGCACACAGAGGGCTCTCAATAAATATTTATTATGTTAGTGATATACTGTAACTCCTATTAGAAAAGTTACACACTATATTAGCTAGTGTAGGCTAGGCTGCAGTAATGAACACAATAAACTGTCTTTACAAATTTTTAATATATAATTTAAAATTTATAGAAAAGTTGCAAGAATTGAACAAAGGATTTCTGTATACTCTTAATCTGATTCTCCGGTTGTTACTATTTTATCATATTTGCCTTATTCTTTTTCTCTGTGTCTCTCTGTATACTTTTCTGAACCATTTGAGAGTAAGTGCAGATAGCATGGCTAATTACTTCTAAATATTGCAACACTTCAGTGTGTATTTTCCCCAAAGACTATTTTACCTGACCCCAGTAGAAATATAAAAACAATGACATTAACATTGATACAGTAATACTATACAATCCACAGATTCATTCAAATCTTGCCAATTACCTCAATAAACATCCTTTATAAGCACCCTTGTGTTTCTGGTCCAGGATCCTGCATTGCATTTAGTTGTCACATCTCTTTAGTCCACTTCAGTCTGGAATAGTCCCTCAGTTTTTTGTCTTTCATATCTTTGTCTTTCATACCTTTGACATTTGTAAGGAGCACAGGCCAGATACTTTCTAGCATGTTTCTCAGATTATACTTTCTAGAATGTTTCTCAGATTATTCCGTTTGTTGTTTCTTCACGATTAAACTCTGGTCATACATTCATTTGTAGACATTAAGCATTTTGAGTTCATGGTGACATCTCCAGTTCCAATCTAGTTCCTAGCCTCCCTCCTTTCCATATTTGTATGTTCCTTCTCTGACAGCGAGAAACCTGGCTTGCCTTATGCCCAATTTGGTCAGTTCTTTTCCCATCTCCCCTGTGTGCAACCAGTCTCCTGATTATACAGACCAGCTCCTCTGCCTTGATTCCTACACATGTCACCTTTATGGGCTGTGTCCTCCCCCCATTTCACTGTGGCCTTGCTGGACAACCCCTCTCCAGCACTGCCCCCCGCCGCCCCAGTCCCAACAGGCATGGCGTGACCCCAGACCCCAATTTCTCAGTGGTCATGCAGGCTAAGTTAGCACCCTGACTCCAGACCCCCTCGCTGGTACCCCCAGGTGTTTACTTTTCACTCACATAACAGTCGTGGGCAGATGGAGAGTTCCATGGTGTTGGAGGAGGTCAGGAAGAGGACACGACCGCAGGTTGACTTGTGAGCTGGACCAGGGCAATCAGAGGCTCCTCCCCCCTCCCCCCTCCGTCCTTGGAATGTAAGTTCCGCCAGCCATTCCCACTGTGGGAGCCATTTTCAAGGATGCAACCCTGAGAGAGTAAGGTGTTGAGACCGTCTGGACGGTGTACGTGGCTGAACCCCATTAAGGCCTCTATTTAAACATTTAAGATTCTGATGGGCGGGTTCAGAGATCTTGCCGCGCTGGAGACAAGCCTCCTAAGTAAGTTTCCTTGCTTATTAAATCTGCTTCCTGCCAATCTGAAGTGGCCACCTCCTTCTGCCGGCTGCCCTTGAATGCGGACGGGTTTCAGATTTCACCTGCGAAACTCCCGAGGCTCTGGACCAACAAAAATTAATTACACCGATAGCTTGAATTCGACAGGTGAAATCACAGCCTACTACTCTCACTCCTCATCCTGGACTTTTCCTGTCCGCACCCTTATTCTGATTAGAGAAATCCCATCTTAGTGACACTGAGGATTTCAGGTGGCTCTGGTTAACTTTTTTTTTTTTTTTTTTGCGGTACGTGGGCCTCTCGCGTTGCGGAGCACAGGCTCCAGACGCGCAGGCTCAGCGGCCATGGCTCACGGGCCCAGCCGCTCCGCAGCACGTGGGATCTCCCGGACTGGGGCACGAACCCGTGTCCCCTGCATTGGCAGGCAGACTCTCAACCACTGCGCCACCAGGGAAGCCCTCTGGTTCACTTTTTACTGCAAACTTCCCATCTTTCCCTGTCCCCATCTCCTTTAATGCGAGAGACTCTTTAATCTGACCAATCCCCCGTGCAGGGTGGTTGCGTGTGGACTGCTGCTTTTAAAATTGCCTTTTAACTTTCTCTTCCAGGTTTAGGCAGCATGGAACAGTATTACCGAGATGGGATTTGGAGTCGCAGAGTTCTGGGTTCAAATTCCAGCAGCACTGCTTCCTGGCTGTGTGACCCTGGGTGAGTCACTTCCCTCTTCTGAACCTTATTTCCTTACCTGTAAAAAAATAGTCTACTTCATAGGGTGGTGGTTGGGATTAGATAATATGTAGAAAGTGCTCAGTTCAATTCAATGCTGGCAGTTGCTCTCTTGCTCCTTTGTTGGTCCGCTTGTTCTAATAAGGATGTTGGAATGTGCCATCCACATAGTAAACGTTTTAATATGTTGTCCAAATGCAATGGATTAAAAATTATGCTGAAAGCCCTCCCCTAACCTTGGCTGCCAGTAACTGACCCGTCCACCCGTGAGCATGCACTCACCTGGACATGGGCAGGAATCTGCACCAGCCACCCTCCTTCAGAGCCTCACACTGGCAGGCATCCCAGACTTTAGCTGTGGAGCAGTAGAGCAGCCAGTGTTTCCGGAGCCCCCAAGCAGGGCCAGCATCACAGATGAGGGGTCTTTTAATTGAGACTCTGGCAGTGAAGAAGATCTCATTATAAGGCAGACCTTGGAGCAAGTGTTTGAAGGCTTGGGGAGGGCAGGGTACTCCTGTTGGGAAGACCACTCTTGCCTCTCAGGACGCGGCTCTGATAGGTACCAAGGAGGCTGTCAAAACTCCCTCTGAACTGGAAGTTGGAAACAAGGACCAGTGTTCGCTGATAACCAACCACCCATGCAGGTCTAACTGCCTGGCTCCCTCCTTGGAGCTGGTGCCTGTGTCTCCCCTTCCTTCCCACCCCCCTTTAACCTGGGGGCAGGGTGGAGAGAGAGGACTTGGGGAGCCCCAGCCCTTACTGGAGTATCAGCACATGCTGGCTAAGGCTGGAAGTTACATGCGCCCTCCGACGCTGCCCATGAGATACGCAGAGATCGTGGATTGATTTTTAGATGATGGACCATTTAATGGGCCTCCTCAGGTGTGAGTGGGAAAACTCAGGACCACTGGGTTTGAACCTGGCTTAATGGGGTGGTTTGGGCTGATGACTCACCTTTCTTCCATGCTGGGGGCTTCTGTGCAGAGAAAGCAGCAGGCAAATTAACCTCATAGGCTGACTTGAAATTACCGTGGCCACCGACAGTTACACTGAGCTGAGTGAAAAGGCAGGCCCTCGTTGCCTTGTGAACCTGGCGGTGTTGACATGGAAACCAGAATTCTGCTATCCCTCTGGTTCCCTGGGGGCAGGAGGTGAGGTTAGGAGATGAGCTGGGAAAATCCCTCTTCCTGAGGTGGAGACTGAGTCTCCATTCTCAGCTGGGCTCAGACTTGAGCCGCCAGGAACCCTTCCTTCTGGAGATGTGCCCCTCCCTGGGGTTCAGGGCTGGCTGGGGCCAGGGTGGTGTCTTATGTATTCCCTCAGCAGAAATCAACAGTTTAGCTTAGCCAAGAAGACTCCTAGCAGCATGGGGTCCTGGCTGACTTCAACCCTTAGATAAGTCTACGGCAACACAGAGCAGCAGCAGGACTTGTGAGCTAGTTGTGCTCTGACTTGTACACGTTTGGACCTCTCATGTTTCCCTGACATGAAAAATGGCATGAACGACGATAATACTATTCCCATTTACCAGTAAGGCTCTTGTATTTATTTATTTGCGGTCTGCGGGCCTCTCACTGTTGTGGCCTCTCCCGTTGCGGAGCACAGGCTCCAGACGCGTAGGCTCAGCGGCCATGGCTCACGGGCCCAGCCGCTCCACAGCATGTGGGATCTTCCCGGAGCGGGGCACGAACCTGTGTCCGCTACATCGGTAGGCGGACTCCCAGCCACTGCGCCACCAGGGAAGCCCCTATAAGGCTCTTTTGAAGGTGAAACATAATAATGACCTGTGGAAACATTTTATAAACTTTGCTGCCTTCAGACCCAGGAGGCTTGGAGGACCTCCACTTCAGGGAGCAGTGGCTGGTGGTGCCCCCTGCTCCTAGTGTAAAATGCAAGGGTCTAATCTGGAGACCTAAGGCTGGCTTGATGCGTCTTCTGTTTCCTGCTTTCTCTATTTCTCTGTGTTATCGTAGGTCAGCTCCCCTGGCCCCAATTAAATTGTCCACTCTGTGTGAGGTGGGGGCCAGATCTCACTCATTTCTGCAGCTTGGTTCCTCATCCTGCCCCTCACTCTTTCCTACCCTGTGCCTTTTCTGGGGCAAACACAGAATGTGATCCCTGGTGGGAATGCGATGATTATTACTTGCATCTATGGCATTTTAAAATCTAACCAATATTCATAATTATCTCATTGTCTCTGGCTCTTGTCTCTTTTGAGGGGGCCTCCCAGGAGCAGAGCCTGAGAGGATTCGAGGCCAAGGACTGTGTTTAGGAAGTGATCCCAGAAGCACCAGTAGGGGAGGGAAAGCAAGATGGGGGTGGGGGAAAAGATGGCAGTAAAGGGTGCAGGGTTGAGAAAATTACCACTGCGGGCAGCTGGGGCTCGGCCCTGCTGGGGATCTCTGGGAGCCCGTGCAGAACAAACCTCATTGTTGCTCTCCCTCCCCCAAGGAACAAGGGAGCTGGGGTAGTTATCTCTTAATGCCCATCAGTATTGGAGGAGGTCATTGAGAGGACGTGACTACAGGTTGACCCTTGAGCTGGACCCGGGCAATTAGAGGCTCCTCACCCCTCCCCTGTCCTTGGAATGTGCGTTCTGCCCACTGTTCCCACAATGGGAGCTGTTCCAAGGACACAGCCTTGAGACAGTAGTGTGTGTTTAGATCATCTGGATGGTGGTGTGTGATTGAGCCCCGCTAAGGCCTCGACATAAGCTTTAAGATTCTGGTGGGTGGGGAAGGAGATCCACCATCTTGCAGCGCCCAAGACAAGCCTCATATATAAGTTGCCTTGCCTCCTGCCAGTCTGGGGCGGTCTCTCCTTACCCTCTGTGTACAAGGACTAGTTGCAGATTTCACCCTGGAAACTCCCAAGTTTGCAAACCTACAGTCAGGTCAAGGGCTGTTGGGGACATTAAGTCCCTGGGCTGGGCTGTAGTTCCTGAACTTCAGGGGCTGTCAGAAGCACTTGTTGTCGGTGGTGGTGGTGTGGGGGAGGGGAGTGTGTGTTAAAAGTGCAGATTCAGGCTTCCAACCTGGAGGTGTCTAACTTGGGAGGCATAAGGGGGCCTGGAAATCTGCATTTCTAAGAACACCCGGCCCCCCCGCAGGTGATTCTGATGACTCTTCTTTAAGACAGAAGTGTCATTTGTCTAGAGCGCTTTGCTTCAAGCAATCGTCAGCAAATCTGTAAAGGAATGTATAGTGAAGATACTAGGTCACGTGGTCTCTGTGGCCGCTCAACTCTGCTATTGCCGTGTCCAAGCAGCCACAGACAATATGTAAACGAGTGGGTGTGGCTGTGCTACAATCAGGCTTTATTTACGAAAACAGGGGGCAGGCTGGGTTGGGTCTATGGGTCCTGGCTTGCCAATCCTAGGTTAGAGGAAAGAACATGGACTTCAGAATTAGACTCAGGTTTGCCTCCTGGCTTTGCTGCCAATCAGCTGTGCAATTTCTAGGGGAGTCACGGTTTCTCTGACGCTCACGTTACTCATCTGGATAATGCAGATGATAATTGCCAACTCTCCGAGTTGTTTTGAGGATAAATAGCACATACATAATTCCTGCTATATTGAGGGACTTAACCATGGCAGATTTCCCTATCTCCCCCTCCACTTCCTCCATGCCTGAAAGCCCATGGCTGATTTGCTTGGTGGGTAACTCACCAGGTGAACCAGGCTGAATTTGTAAGCTTAGACCCATGTGATTCCTCATAACTCTGCCAGACTCCAGGGCCACTCCAGGCCATCAGTTCAGATCTGAGGTGAATGGCAGGCAGAGAAGCTACAGGTGAGAAGGTAGTCTGATGATGCCTGGATCTGAGCCACACACTGTTTTACAAGAATCTCAACCACTCAGTCTGGCTCTCAGCTGCCCAGACAAGTGGGAAGGCATGTCAGTGACAGGAACCACAGGAACCATGGAGGAAACACAAACCAGCCCCTCAGGAGAGTTACACTGCCCGTCCTAATAATGAAGGCATGCTGGATAAGGCCCCTAGCCCTAGCATCAGATCAAAGACAATACTGGATTTCATGGGCTTTTTCTTAAGTCCCATAGGATAGGAAAGTGGGCTGGATGCCAAAGTGAAGTTCAATAAAAGCAATTCTTTGAGGGCCGAATCAGCATGGTCCTTTCATTCTCTGATGATGTGGCCTAACTCAGGGATGGCACTTAGAATACCAGGAGGATAGAATGGGTGCTGTAGCCTTCAGACGCTCTTCCACAAATACTGCGCTCTTGATAATGACTGAGTGGCAGTGAGTTGGAAGTCAATTATTTGGGAAGTGACGATTTTATGAAGCTCATTAAGGACAGAGCTGTGTGCTTTCGACTGTCCACTGGGCTGGAGCAGCCTGATGAACTCTAATGAAGGTGCAGGATCTTTTCAAGGATCCAGGCCTAAATAAAAGGCAGCCCCCCTCCCTAGTGAGGTAAGCCTAGGACATTCCTATTGGCAGGGTCAAGGGTCTTAGACCACCCTTATAATTTTACGCGATTTTAAACATGGGGCTTATGAAATGTCCGATTCAGACATAAGAGATTTCAAAACATCTAACTTTAAACAAAATAACTTTCTAGGGAATCTTCCAAGATAAACTGGTGTTGAAATATGTAAATGCATTCACTTGTATGAGTTGCATTGACTTGTATGAGTTAACTTTTATTATGTCACAAAGTACCCAATACTTTAGTGTCTAAAATTGACAAGCATTTACTTAGCTCACAGTTTACAGGTATGCAGGGCCCAGTGAGCCTTTTCTCTGGTCTCTGCTGGGCTCAGTCATGTGTCTACAGTGGACTGCTGGGCTGGCTGGGAGCCGACGGGTCTGGGATGCTTTCTTTGGTTTCACGTGGTCTCTCATCCTCCAGCGGACTGAGTGTTGTTCACACGGGGTCTGGTTAGGGCTCCAATAAGAAACTATGAAGTCTTGAGACCTTGTCTTGGAATTGGCACAGCATCACTTCTGCCATGTTCTTTTATTTCATTTTTTAAATTGAAATGATTATTTTGAGATAATTGTAGATTTATATGCAGTTGCAAGAAATAATACAGAGAGATCCGTGAACACTTTATCCAGTTTCCCATGGTAATGGCTTACAAAACTATAGTATAATGCTACAACCAGGATACTGACCTTGATACCTGTCCAACACCACAAAGATCCATCCATTTTTTTCTCTTTTTTAAATTGAAGTATAGTTGATGTACAGTATTATATGTTACAGGTGTACAATATAGTGATTCACAGTTTTAAAGGTTATACTCCATTTATAGTTATTATAAAATATCAGCTATACTCCCCATGTTGTACAATATATCCTTGTAGTTTATTAATCCCCTCCCCCATTCTGCCCCTCCCCCCTTCCTTCTCCCCACTGGTAAGAACTAGTTTGTTTTCTGTATCTGTGAGTCTGTTTCTTTTTTGTTATATTCACTAGTTTGTTGTATTTTTAGATTACACATATGAGTGATATTATATGATATTTGTCTTTCTCGATCTGACTTATTTCACTTAGCATAATGTCCTCCAAGTCCATCTATGTTGCTTCGAATGGCAAAATTTCATTCTTTTTTATGGCTGAGTAATATTCCATTGTCTATATAACCACATTTTCTTTATGCATTCATCTGTTGACGGGCACTTACGTTGCTTCCATATCTTGGCAATTTTCAATAATGTTGCTATGAACATTGGGGTGTATCTTTTTGAGTATTGGGGTATCTTTTTGAGTTAGTATTTTTGTTTCTTTCAAAAATCCATTTATTTTATAACCCTGTCCACTTCCCTCCTTCCCTCATCCCTTCCTTTATCCCTGGCAACAACTAATCTGTTCTCAATTTCTATAATTTTGTCATTTTAAGATTGTTATATAAATGGAACCATAAATTATGTAATACTTTGGGATTGACTTTATGCACTGAGTATAATTCACTGGAGAGTCATTAAGGTTGTTGCATGAATTAATAGTTTATTCGTTGTTATTTTTTACTATTATTTATTTATTTATTAATATCTTTATTGGAGTATCATTGCTTTACAACAGTGTGTTAGTTTCTGCTTTATAACAAAGCGAATCAGCTATACATATACATATGTCCCCATATCTCCTCCCTCTTGCATCTCCCTCCCACCCTCCCTATCCCACCCCTCTAGGTGGTCACACAACACTGAGTTGATCTCCCTGTGCTATGCAGCGCTTCCCACTAGCTAGTTTTTTACATTTGGTAGTATATATAAGTCCATGTCACTGCCACTCTCTCACTTCGTCCCAGCTTACCCTTCCCCCTCCCCGTGTCCTCAAATTGATTCTCTACGTCTGTGTCTTTATTCCTGTCCTGCCCGTAGGTTCTTCATAACCATTTTTTTTTTTAGATTACATATATATGTGTTAGCATACGGTATTTGTTTTTCTCTTTCTGACTTACTTCACTCTGTATGACACACTCTAGGTCCATCCACCTCATTACAAATAACTCAATTTTGTTTCTTTTTATGGCTGAGTAATATTACATTGTATGTATGTGCCACATCTTCTTTATCCATTCATCTGTCGATGGACACTAAGGTTGCTTCCGTGTCCTGGCTATTGTAAATAGAGCTGCAATTAACATTGTGGTACATGACTTTTTTGAATTATTGTTTTCTCAGGGTATATGCCCAGTACTGGGATTGCTGCATCATAGGGATTTCTATTTTCAGTTTTTTAAGGAACCTCCATACTGTTCTCCATAGTGGCTGTATCAACTTACATTCCCACCAACAGTGCAAGAGGGTTCCCTTTTCTCTACACCCTCTCCAGCATTTATTGTTTATAGATTTTTTGATGATGGCCATTCTGACTGGTGTGAGGTGATATCTCATTGTAGCTTTGATTTGCATTTCTCTAATGATTAATGATGTTGAGCATTCTTTCATGTGTCTGTTGGCAATCTGTATATCTTTGGAGAAATGTCTATTTGGATCATCTGTCCATTTTTGGATTGGGTTGTTTGTTTTTTGATATTGAGCTGCATGAGCTGCCTGTAAATTTTGGAGATTAATCCTTTGTCAGTTGCTTCATTTGAAAATATTTTCTTCCATTCTGAGAGTTGTCTTTTCATCTTGTTTATGGTTTCCTTTGCTGTGCAAAAGCTTTTAAGTTTCATTAGGTCCCATTTGTTTTTTTTTGTTTTCATTTCCATTTCTCTAGGAGGTGGGTCAAAAAGGATCTTGCTGTGATTTATGTCATAGAGTGTTCTGCCTATGTTTTCCTCTAAGAGTTTGATAGTTTCTGGCCTTACATTTAGGTCTTTAATCCATTCTGAGTTTATTGTTGTGTTAGGGAGTGTTCTAATTTCACTCTTTTATGTATAGCTGTCCAGTTTTCCCAGCACCACTTATTGAAGAGGCTGTCTTTTCTCCATTGTCTATTCTTGCCTCCTTTATCAAAAATAAGGTGACCATATGTGTGTTGGTTTATCTCTGGGCTTTGTATGCTGTTCCATTGATCTATATTTCTGTTTTTGCAACAGTACCATACTGTCTTGATTACTGTAGCTTTGTAGTATAGTCTGAAGTCAGGGAGCCTGATTCCTCCTACTCCGTTTTGCTTTCTCAAGATTGCTTTGGTATTTGGGGTCTTTTGTGTTTCCGTACAAACTGTGAAATTTTTTGTTCTAGTTCTGTGAAAAATGCCATTGGTACTTTGATAGGGATTGCATTGAATCTGTAGATTGCTTTGGGTAATATAGTCATTTTCACAATATTGATTCTTCCAATCCAAGAACATGGTATATCTCTCCATCTGTTTGTATCATCTTTAATTTCTTTCATCAGTGTCTTATAGTTTTCTGCATGCTGGTCTTTTGTCTCTTTAGGTAGGTTTATTCCTAGGTATTTTATTATTTTGGTCGTAATAGTAAATGGGAGTGTTTCCCATTTACTATTATTAATTTCTCGTTCACATTTTTCATCATTAGTGTATAGGAATACAAGAGATTTCTGTGCATTAATTCTGTATCCTGCTACACTACCAAATTCACTGATTAGCTCTAGTAGTTTTCTGGTAGCATCTTTAGGAATCTCCATGTATAGTATCATGTCATCTGCAAACACTGACAGTTTTACCTGTTCTTTTCTGATATGGATTCCTTTTATTTCTTTTTCTTCTCTGATTTCTGTGGCTAAAACTTCCAAAACTATGTTGAATAGTAGTGGTGAGAGTGGGCAACCTTGTCTTGTTCCTGATCTTAGAGGAAATGGCTTCAGTTTTTCACCATTGAGAACGATGTTGGCTGTGGGTTTGTCATATATGGCCTTTATTATGTTGAGGTAGGTTCCCTCTATGCCTACTTTCTGGAGAGTTTTTAATCATAAATGGATGTTGAATTTTGTCGAAAGCCTTTTCTACAGCTATGAGTTGATCATACGATTTTTATCCTTCAATTTGTTAATATGGTGTATCACATTGTTTGATTTGTGTATATTGAAGAATCCTTGCATTCCTGGAATAAACCCCACTTGATCATGGTGTATGATCCTTTTAATGTGCTGTTAGATTCTGTTTGCTAGTATTTTGTTGAGGATTTTTATATCTATGTTCATCAGTGACATTGGCTTGTAGTTTTCTTTCTTTGTGACACCTTTGTCTGGTTTTGGTATCAGGGTGTTGGTGGCCTCGTCGAATGAGTTTGGGAGTGTTCCTCCCTCTGCTATATTTTGGAAGAGTTTGAGAAGGATAGGTGTTAGCTCTTCTCTAAATGTTTGATACAATTTGCCTGTGAAGCCATCTGGTCTTGGGCTTTTGTTTGTTGGAAGATTTATAATCACAGTCTCAATTTCAGTGCTTTTGATTGGTCTGTTTATGTCTTCTATTTCTTCCTGGTTCAATCTTGGAAGGTTGTGCTTTTTGCGAATTTTTCCATTTCTTCCAGGTTGTGCATTTTATTGGCATAGTGTTGCTTTTAGTAATCTCTCATGATCTTTTGTATTTCTGTAGTGTCAGTTGTTACTTCTCCTTTTTCATTTCTAATTCTATTGATTTGAGTCTTCTCCCTGTTTTTCTTGATGAGTCTGGCTTATGGTTTATCAATTTTGTTTATCTTCTCAAAGAACCAGCTTTCAGTTTTATTGATCTTTGCTATTGTTTCCTCTTTTTTTTCCATTTATTTCTTATCTGATCTTTATGATTTCTTTCCTTCTGCTAACTTTGGCGTTTTTTGTTCTTCTTTCTCTAATTGCTAAGGTGTAAGGTTAGGTTGTTTATTCGAGATGTTTCCTGTTTCTTAAGGTAAGATTGTATTGCTATAAACTTCCCTCTTAGAACTGCTTTCACTGCATCCCATAGGTTTTGGGTTGTCGTGTTTTCACTGTTATTTGTTTCTAGGTATTTTTTGATTTCCTCTTTGATTTCTTCAGTGATCACTTCGTTATTAAGTGTGTGTTATTTAGCCTCCATGTGTTTGTATTTTTTACAGATCTTTTCCAATAATTCATATCTAGTCTCATAGCTTTGTGGTCGGAAAAGATACTTGATATGATTTCAATTTTGTTAAATTTACCAAGACTTGGTTTGTGACCCAAGACATGATCTATCCTGGAGAATGTTCCATGAGTACTTGAGAAGAATGTGTATTCTGTTGTTTTTGGATGGAATGTCCTATAAATATCAATTAAGTCCATCTTGTTTAATGTATCATTTAAAGCTTGTTTTTCCTTATTTATTTTCATTTTGGATGATCTGTCCATTGGTGAAAGTGGGGTGTTAAAATCCCCTACTGTGATTGTGTTTCTGTTGATTTCCCCTTTTATGGCTGTTAGCATTTACCTTATGTATTGAGGTTCTCCTATGCTGGGTGCATAAATATTTACAATTGTTATATCTTCTTCTTGGATTGATCCCTTGATCATTATTTAATGTCCTTCTTTGTCTCTTGTAATAGTCTTTATTTTAAAGTCTATTTTGTCTGATATGAGAATTGCTACTCCATCTTTCTTTTTATTTCCACTTGCATGGAGTATCTTTTTCCATCCCCTCACTTTCAGTCTGTATGTGTCCCTAGGTCGGAAGCGTGTCTCTTGTAGACAGCATATATATGGGTCATATTTTTGTATCCATTCAGCCAGTCTGTGTCTTTTGGTTGGAGTATTTAATCCATTTACATGTAAGGTAGTTATCGATATGTATGTTCCTATTACCATTTTTTAAATTGTTTTGGGTTTGTTATTATAGGTCTTTTCCTTCTCTTGTGTTTCTTGCCTAGAGAGGTTCCTTTAACATTTGTTATAAAGCTGGTTTGGTGGTGCTGAATTCTCTTAGCTTTTGCTTGTCTCTAAAGGTTTTAGTTTCTCCATAGAATCTGAATGAGATCCTTGCCTGGTAGAGTGATCTTGGTTGTAAGTTTTTCCCTTTCATCACTTTAAATATGTCCTGCCACTGTCTTGTGGCTTGCAGAGTTTCTGCTGAAAGATCAGTTGTTAACCTTACGGGGATTCCCTTATATGTTATTTGGTGTTTTTCCCTTGCTGCTTTTAATATTTTTTCTTTGTATTTAATTTTTGATAGTTTGATCGATATGTGTCTTGGTGTGTTATTCTTTGTTATTGTTGAGTAGTATTCCATGGTATTAATGTGTCACAGTTTGTATAGCTGTTGACCCATTGAAGGACCTCTGGGTTGTTTCCAGTTTTTGTCTATCATAAATAAAACCTCCATAAACTTTTGCATGTATATTTTTATGTGAATGTAAATTTTTACTTCTCTTGGATTAATGCCCAGGTGTATAATTGCTAGGTTGTATGGCAGTTATATTTTCGGTGTTGTTTTTTCAAAGAGACTGCCAAAGACATATAGGATTCCAATGTAGAATCTATTGACACCCAAGTTCCCATCCCACATTCCTTTGATAAATGCAAGGTGCCAGGCCAACCTAGATTCAAAGAGTGAAAGAACGGACTCTGTCTCTTGATGATAGAGCTTCAAAGTGACACTGAAAATTGATGTGGATACAGGGAGGAAATAATTGTGATCCCTTGCTTTAATGATTCTGGTTATGTGTGGGAATAACTACCAAAAGCTATTGGTAGTTACCAAAAGAATGGCTTTGATTTGGAACAGTTGATATTAAGTTATTTTTGCTGTCAGTGATTTCATAGCAGGGACAGTTGTACAATAAGAGCTCTTAGTATGGTGACATCAAAACCATATTATCAATTTACAAAAGAATGTCTGTCTTTTTGCCCTCGGTACCTAGTAGATATATGTCTATTTCACCCAAAGGCAGATTTAAATTACTGAAATACAAGTCAAAAAGAAAGATGGCTAGACCGTATCCTGTTTTGTTCCCCAGTGAAAATTATACTCGTTCTATTGACCCGACCCTCATATTGATAGTATTAGGGACTGATTCTACATGAGCATAAATAACTAGAGATATATACTAATCTTATGTAGTCTATGGCCAGTTCCTATATACAGAGGAAAGGGCAACAAAAACTGCAAACAGTCATATATTATATTGCCAGATTTCCCAAAGGGTGGTCTTACCAGATTTCTGTACTAGGTGTTAAAGAGTGTAGTCAATGTAGAATAAATGGACTCAGTGATTATGCCTCATAAGAATATTGGCCTGCAAAGATGATAGGGGCCCATATTTTCAAGGGTAAGAAAAGTAAAGTAGGTTGGTAAGAGTGAGTTTTCTAATCAGAGCAGCCTCAAACGGTCCTGGAAGCAAGAGAGATTCCATAAGTATTTTTTAGAGTTTTAGCTTTTCAATGAATTTTATTTTGTGAAGGAGTATAGTGAGGAAACAGGCAGAAAGAACACCTGGGTCAGAAGTTCAAGGCACTTGACTTTGTTTTTAAAGGAAAGCATCACCCACTGTTTTGGCTTCCATGTCTCTTGTATTGAAAACCCATCTTGGGTTATCGTGACACAGGTTTCCCATTGTGCCTATTTTAGGACCCCATGTTCTGCTTTTTCCTGCTCTCCAGATGTAGCTCTCATCTCTTCCCAAGATGCATGCACTTCCATGAGTGTGTGCTTTCTTTTTCTTCTTATAAAACAATTTGATTTAAGTTCAAAAGAGCACAATTCAGTTTCAGTCGTTATGACCAGAAAAATAATTTTGAATCTTATGGCATAAATATCCATATATTAGTTATACACAGGAAACATAACCTTACAAAATGTATCTGCCAAGTAAAAAGTATCAATTGTTGTAGCTGTTATCATTAACATATACCACTTGTTGTGAATCTATTCTATGCTCATTACTATTTTCTTAAAATTTTTTATTGACATATAACTGAATTATAATATTATAGTAGTGTCAAGTATAAACATAATAATTGCATATTTTTATAGATTACACTCCATACAAAGTTATTATAAAATGTTGACTATGTACCCTGTGCTCTACATTATATCCTTGTAATTTATTTATTTTATACCTAGTAGTTTGTACCTCTTAATACCCTTGACCTGTTTCCCGCCCCCCCCCCCCCACTCCCCTGAGGTAACTGGTAGTTTGGTCTCTGTATGTGTGAATCTGTTTCTGTTTGTTATGTTTGTTTATTTGTTTTATTTTTTAGTTTCCACATATAAGTGAAAACATGCAGTATCTGTCTTTCTCTGTCTGACTTATTTCACTTAGACATAATACCCTCTAGGTCAATGCACATTGTCGCAAATGGCAAATTTTCATTTTTTATGGTTGAGTAGTATTCCATTGCATGTATATGTATATGTATATATACACCACATCTTCTTAATCCATTCATCTGTTGATGGACACTTGCTTCCATATCTTGGCTATCGTTAATAATGCTGCTATGAACATTGTGGTGTATATATCTTCTTGAATTAGTGTTTTTGTTTTCTTTGGATAAATACCCAGGGGTGGAATTGCTGGATTGTATGGTAGTTATATTTTTTGAGGAACTTCCATACTGTTTTACATAGTGGCTGTACCAATTTACGTTCCCACCAACAGTGCACAAGGGTTCCCTTTTCTCCATATCTTCACGAACACTTCTTATTTGTAGTCTTTTCGACAGTAGCCATTCTGCAAGGTGTGAGCTGTTATCTCATTATGGTTTTGATTTGCATTTCCCTGATGATTAGTGATGTTGAACATCTTTTCATGTGCCTGTTGGCCATCTGCATGTCTTTGGAAAAGTGCTTATTCAGGTCATCTGCCTATTTTTTAAATTGCGTTTTTTTTTGACATTGAGTTTTATGAGTTCTTTATGTATTTTGGATATTAACCCTTTATCAGCTATATCACTTATAAATATCTTTTCCCATTCAGTAGCTTACCTGTCTGTTTTGTTTATGGTTTCCTTCACTGTGCAAAAGCTTTTATATTTGATTAGGTCCCATTGTTTATTTTTGCTGTTGTTGCCCTTGCCTGAGGAGGCAGATCCAATAAATACTACTAAGACCAACGTTTAAGATCGTACTGCTTATGTTTTCTTCTAGGAGTTTTATGGTTTCAAGCCTTACATTTAAGTCTTTAATTTGTTTTAAGCTAATTTTTGTATATGGTATGGGAAAACTTCCAGTTTCATTCTTTTACATGTAGCTGTCCAGTTTTCCCAGCACCACTTATTGAAGAGACTCTCTTTTCCCTATTGTGTATTTTTGCCTCCGTTGTTGTAGATTAATTGACCATATGTTCATAGGTTATTTCTGGACTCTCTATTGTGTTCCATTGATCTGTGTATCTGTTTTTGTGTCAGTGCCATACTGTTTTGATCACTGTAGCTTTGTAGTATAGTCTGAAGTTAGGGAGGGTGATACCTCCAGCTTTGTTCTTTTTACTCAAGATTGCTTTGGCTGTTTATTATGGTTCTATACAAATTTTAGGATTATTTGTTCTAATTCTGTGAGAAATGCCATTGGTATTTTAATAGGGATTGCAGTGAAACTTTATATTGATTTGGGTAGTATGGACATTTTAACACTATTAATCCTTCTAATCCATGAACACAAAATATATTTCCATTTATCTGTAATGTTTTACTCCTTTCACATTTTATATTTTGGTATCATATTTTACATCTTTATGTGTATCCTTTAACTGTGTATTGTAGTTATAGTTGACCTTACAATTATTGTCCTTTAATTTTTGTACTAGTTTAAGTGGTTGATTCACTGCCTTTGTTGTATATTTACCTTTACCAGTGAGATTTTTTTTCCTTCATGTATTTTCTTATTTCTTGTTATGGCCTTTTCTTTTTTGCTTAAAGAAGACCTTTTAATATTTCCTGTAGGGCTGATTTAGTGGTGATGATTTAGTTTTTGCTTGTCTGGGAAACTCTTTATCTTTCCTTCAGTTCTGAATGATAAGCTTGCTGGGTATAGTATCCTTGGTTGTAGGTTTTTCCCTCCACAGCACTTTAAATATATCATGCCACTCCCTTCTGGCTTGCAAAGTTTGTGCTGAATAGTCAGGTGATAGCCTTATAGGAGTTCTGTTGTATGAAACACTGTTTTTCTCTTCCTGCCTTTAAACTTCTCTCTTTATGTTTAACTTTTGCAGTTTAAAATATCATATGTCTTGGTGTGGGTCTCTTTGGATTCATCTTGTTTGGGACTCTCTGTACTTCTTGGACCTGGATGTCTGTTTCTTTCTTCAGGTTAGGGAAGTTTTCAACCATTATTTCATCAAAATAAGTTTTCTGCCCCTTTCTCTCTCTTTTCCTTATGTGACCCCTATAATGTGAATAGTGTGCTTGATGTTGTGTCCTAAAGGTCCCTTAAACAATCCTTATTAAAAAAAGTAAATATAAAAGTATATATATAACTATAAATATATATTAAAATATATAAATATATATATAAATGTGTATATATATATGTATATATATATATATATATATATTTGCTCTTCTGATTGGTTGATTTCCATTTTCCTATCTTCCTGATTGCTTATGCTTTCTTCTGTATCACCTAATCTGCTGTTAATTCCTTCTAGTGTATTTTTCATTTCAGTTATTGTATTCTTCAGCTCTGATTGGTTCTTTTTTATACTTTCTAGTTCTTGGTTGAAGTTCTCACTGTGTTCCTCTATTCTTTTCCTGAATGCAGTGAGCATTTTTATGACCATTGCTTTGAATTCTTTATCAGATAAAGTACTTATTTCTGTTTATTAGGCTTTTTTTTTTTTTGCGGTACGCGGGCCTCTCACTGTTGTGGCCTCTCCCGTTGCGGAGCACAGGATCCGGACGCGCAGGCTCAGCGGCCATGGCTCACGGGTCCAGCCGCTCTGCGGCACGTGGGATCTTCCCGGACCGGGGCACGAACCCATGTCCCCTGCATCGGCAGGCAGACTCTCAACCACTGCGCCACCAGGGAAGCCCAGGCATTTTTTCTAAGGTTTTATTTTGTTCCTTCCTTTGGAACATATTCCTCTGCCTTCTCATTTTGTTTGACTTTCTCCATCTCTATGAAACTAGGCAAAACAGTTACCTGTACTGGTCTTAAAGGCGTGCCCTTGTGTGGGATTGTCTCTGTGCAGTCTGTGTGTGCCCAGTGGCTTTGGTGGGACAGCTGTATCTGAAGTGAGATGGGCTGTGCCTTCTCCTGGGGTACACTGGCTGCCGTTGACTTGGTGGGGGTTAGGACTGGAGGCTGTGGGGATAGAGCTGGGGCCTGGTGTGAACCAGAACTTCTCCCCTGGCATGATGGAGGTTGCCACCTTGGTAGGGGGTGGGGTCCTTGGTAGGAGCTGGAGGGGCTGGAGCTGAAGCCCAGTATCAGCTGTGGCTTGTCCTCAGCTGGATGATGGTTGTTGCCTTTTCCCTGGGGCAGGTCCAGGGCTTGGGGGGCTGGAGTAGTAGTCCAGAGTGACCCACACCTTCTCCCTGGGAAGATCATGGTCACTGCATCACTGCTTTAGCTGAGGTTAGGGCCGAGAGGCTGGAGCCAGAGCCCAGTGCGGGCTGGGGGTCCTGCTGGTCCTGGCTGGCCGACCAGAGCACCAGGTAGTTTTCAGTTTGCTACCCCTGCTCTGGGACTGGGAGCAAGCACATCTGTGTGTGGGCTCTTCAAGAGTGGAGTCTTAGTTTCCCACAGCCCTCCAGTAAGCCCCACAGGTTTTCAAACCAGCCCAGGGAGCTTGTCTCACTGGTATTGGACCCCAGGGCTGGGGTGTTCAATGTGGGACTCGAACCCCTCACTTCTTACAGATGATTCTTGAGCCTGTGATATCCCCCTCCTCTTCTGGGTCACCCACCAGGGATGTGGGTCCCAACTAGATCACTTCTCCTCCCCTCCTACTGGACTCTCTGTGGTTCTTTAGATTGTTGGTTGTAGAAGATCCGTTTTGCTAGTGTTAGGTTGTTCTCAGAGTGAGTTGCTCTATATGCAGTTGTAGTTTTGATGTGTTTGTTGGGGGTGGCAAGCTCAGGGTCTTCCTACTCTGCCATCGGTTCCACCTCCTCCCATGAATGTTTTCTTACACCTTAGAATGTTCTTTCCCCATTTGTCTTCTTTGCTAAATCCTACTCATTTTCCAGACTCAGTTCACGAGTCATATCCTGAAGGAGCTTTACTGACCCACCATGTGGTGTTAACCCCCTTGTCTTTGTGTCCACCCATCTTGGTTTTCCATGGTTGCTTCTACAGCAGGTTGCAGTTATCCATTTTTTTAAGCCTGTGTCCCCTTTAATAAAGTGTCCCTTGGGCAAGGATGGGGTCTTCTCCACATTCCTAACACCATGATGGCTACATGTTTATTGAGTAGCCAGGGATCTCATGGCCTTGATATGGTTTTCCTCTGTGGTGGATCTGGACCCTCATCCTGCATCTGGATCCAGCATCCTGGAGCTGGTCATTGTAATGCCCCCCACCAGGCTGGGCTTCACAACCAGCCTTCCTTCTGCCCTGACTCTGTACCCCAGAAAGGGCATGTTCCTTTTAACTTGTACCAAGAGCTTTACACACATTCTTAATTACATTTTCAGGTCAGTTCCTAGAAGTGGAATTATTGGTTCAAAGTATGTGATTAATTTTACAGCTTTTGAAATGTACTATCAAATTGTCCTCCAGAAAAGTTATTCACTCCTTCCCTTTCTTTGGACACTTGCTCTCACTCCATATTATTTTGAAAAAGCCTTTTGCAATTTGTTAAGCAAAACAGTGTTCTTTTATTGTTTCCTTACTGTATCCATATAGGTTTTAATCCAGGCTATTGTTTTTATGTGCTAAGTTTCTTTCACAGAGGATTAATAGACATTGATGTAAAAGCTTTGTCTCCTCTTCCTAATTTTTTTCTGCGCATCTCAGAGTTCCATGACGGAGGTATCAAGACTGGGCTTCACACCAGGGTCAGTCAGTTCTGTTTGAATCCTCCACTCAATCCTGAGTTGTCCCGCAGCATTGGGAGTGGGGTGGGGATCTCTGTTCCCTGTGTTCATGGCTTTCCGGACACAGGTTCTGGGAATTCCCTTATGTCCTGCAATCGTCATGCACCGAGTCTGTTCTGGGCTGAGCTTTCTTGTCTCGTTTGGTGTTAGGAGGAGATTGGAAGTGTCCTCTGCAGGTGGCAAGCAGAACAATAATTGGAAAAACAAGTGGGATCAATACCCAATATGCAGCCAGCCAGCCTTTTTCAAAGCCTCATCTGTATTGATTTCTGTGGGTGACACTTACCTTTCTTGGATAATCAGTCCCTTTGTTCATCAGGTGAACAAGTGAGCAGTCTTACTCCTGCTTTGTAGGAGCAGGGATGGCTGTTTAACTCTGAGCTGCTGAAAGGAGAGGGAGGGAGGCCCAGAGTGGCCCCTTTGGGCTACATTCTCTGTGCAGTGGCCTGGGTGATCTGGGTATTTCTTTTGGCCTCATTCTTTTTCTAGATTGAAACCTCACACGTCCAGGTGGTGGCATGGAGCAGAGTGATGTGGCTTAGTGGCAATGTGGAGGAGAAAAGGTCAGTAAGTTCAAAGGAAGAGAATGACTTCTATTAAATGCCCACTGTAGCTTCCAGTGAGATAAGCATGATGACTTTCGTTCTACAGATAGGCAGTGTGTTTAGGGAAGATAAGTTACCCCAGGTCACACAACCGGTAGTGTTAAAATTTGAACTCAGATCTGAAGGATGCCAAAGTTCCTACACAACACTATATCCTACACCCTTGATCCGAGGACCCCAAATCGAATGTCATGTGTTCAACTACTACCTGGATGAAACTCTTCAGTCTGGGGCATTGACAAGAAACCAGGGATGCATAGGTTTGGGAAAAGGGGACATGTCATCAAGTATTTGAAAGACTGCGATATGAAAGAGAAGTTAGAATTCTTTTTGTTCATTCAAAGGGCAAAATTAGGATGAGAGAGTGGAAGTTACAGGAAGGCAGATTATATCTCCCTAGAATGAAACATAATCTCAGCAGCTGTATATTTTATTTTATTATTTTATTTGTTTTTAACTTTGAATTTTATATTGGAGTATAGTTGATTAACAATGTTGTGTTAGTTTCAGGTATACAGCAAAGTGATTCGGTTATACATATACATGTATCTATTCTTTTTCAAATTCTTTCCCCATTTAGGTTGTTACGTAATATTGAGCAGAGTTCCCTGTGCTATACAGCAGGTCCTTGTTGGTTATCCATTTTATATATATATGGAATCTAATAAAAAAAAGGTCTAAAGAACCTAGGGGCAGGACAGGAATAAAGACGCAGACGTAGAGAATGGACCTGAGGACACGGGGAGGGGGAAGGGTAAGCTGGGATGAAGTGAGAGAGTGGCATTGACTTATATACACTACCAAATGTAAAATAGATAGCTAGTGGGAAGCAGCCGCATAGCACAGGGAGACCGGCTTGGTGCTGTGTGACCACCTAGAGGGGTGGGATAGGGAGGGTGGGAGAGACATGAAAGAGGGAGAGGATATGGGGATATATGTATACGTATAGCTGATTCACTTTGTTATACAGCAGCAACTAATGCAACAATGTAAAGCAATTATACTCCAATAAAGATGTTAAAAAAAAAGAACTGGAAGTGATTTTGCAGACTTATAAATGCATGTCTGTGATTAGAGGGAGCATGTGTTTATTTTCTGTTTTCCTGTTTATATTTTATTTGGCTAAAGTATTAATAGGGATTTAGCATTCATTCAATAAATGTTCATAAAGCGCCTAAAAAAAATATAGCAGAGTGTACATGTCAATCCCAAACTCCCTAACTGTCCCTCCCCTCGCCCCCACCCTTTCCCCCTGGCAACCATAAGTTCGTTCTCTAGTCTGTGAGTTTGTTCCTGTTTTGTAAATAACTTCATTTGTATTGGTTTTTTTTAAAGGATTCCACATATAAGTGATATCATACAATATTTCTCTTTCTCTGACTTACTTCACTCAGTATGACAATCTCTAGGTCCATCCACCCATGTTGCTGCAAATGGCATTATTTCATTCTTTTTTAATGGCTGAGTAACATTCCTTTATATATATATAAAATCTTTATCCATTCAACTGTCAGTGGACATTTAGGTTGCTTCCATGTCCTGGCTATTGTAAATAGTGTTGCTATGAACACTGGGGTGCATGTATCTCTTTGAATTATGGTTTTCTCCAAATATATGCCCAGGAGTGGGATTGCTGGATCATACAGCAACTCTATTTTTAGTTTTTTGATAGACCTCCATACTGTTCTCAATAATGGCTGCATCAATTTACACTCCCAGCAACAGTGTGGGAGGGTTCGCTTTTCTCCACACCCTCTCCAGCATTTGTTATTTAACACATGCTTCATTGGCTTTTTTTCCCTTCTCTGTCTCACTTTCTCCCTTTCCTCACCTGCCACAGCAAATCACCTGTGTCTAAGTCCTTATCGAAAGGTCCAACTTTGAGGAACCCAAGCAAAGATAACCACCATTTTACAGTCAAGAAAATTGATCTTCAGAGAAGTCAAGTGACTTGATCGTGGTTGTTTAATTAGCAAGTGGTGGGTCCAAGATTTGAACTCATCTATTTTTCTGAATATGAGCACTCAGTTCTACGTGCTGTCCTAAAATAAAGAAGAAAATCATGTTCAACCACGAAAGTAGGTCCCTCATTCGTTCACAAACACCTACTATTGTCCAGGATCTGCGTTGGGGACCAGAAATAAAAAGTGAATAATGGCAGTGCCCAATTGGGCAGTGCCCAATCCAAGCGTTTTAGATTCCAGTAGGGGAGTGTCTTGGTCACTTAGGTTGCTAAAATGAAATACCATAGGTGGCTTAAACAACAGATATTTATTTCTCCCAGTTCTGGAAGCTGGGAAGTCCAAGATCAAGGTGCTGGCAGCTTTGGTTCCTGCAGAGGGCTGTCTTCCTGGTTTGTAGATGGCTGCCTTCTCACTGTGTGCTCCTGTGGCCTTTCCTTGGTGCATGCATGTAGAGAGGTTACATGTCTCTTCCTCTTCTTAGAAGTGCAGAAATATTCCAGCTTAATAACTCAAGAGCAGAGTGGAAAAGTCAGTGATATGATTATGAATCACTTCTACAAGAGCAATAACTTGGTAATTATATTTCCATACATTCATTAAGCATATAAACTTAATTTTTATACACAATGGGGTTATAACAAGGCAGCATTAGTTGGTCCATTTTGTATTCAGTTTCCAAAGATGTTAACTGACATTTAATAGTTTGGTAATTGATCTATGTCTTCTTGAGTTATTGTTACAAACTTCAGTGGAGAAAGGGAAAGGATTTCTGGAAACCCAGTGTACCTTCAATGTTTAATTTCTGTCACTCATGGCTAAAAGTTGGGTCACTCTAAACTGTCACAAATAGGGAAATATATGCACCCTCACTTTTTCGTGAGACAGTATCAAAAGTCTGCTGCGGGGGCTTCCCTGGTGGCGCAGTGGTTCAGAGTCCGCCTGCCAGTGCAGGGGACACGGGTTCAAGCTCTGGCCTGGGAAGATCCCTCATGCCTCGGAGCAACTAAGCCCATGTGCCACAACTGTCGAGCCTGTGCTCTAGAGCCTGTGCACCACAACTACTGAAGCCTGTGCACCACAACTACTGAAGCCTGCGCGCCTAGAGCCCGTGCTCTGCAACAAGAGAAGCCACTGCGATGAGAAGCCTGTGCACCACAACGAAGAGTAGCCCCCCGCTCGCCGCAACTAGAGAAAGCCCGCATGCAGCAACAAAGACCCCAGGCAGCCAAAAATAAATAAATTAAAAAAAAAAGTCTTTGTGGGGTGGTAGCTCACTTCACTAGTCCTTCATGATGACCTTTCTGGTTGTCATGTGGTATTTGTCATTTTTCTTCTTTCCTAACTCAGCTCACTGTGCTGTATCCCATCTCTGATGAGGCGAAAGAGCATAGACATCACTGCATCGAAGTCCTATATGCTGATGCCCACTGATGCGTTGCTGATGCTTAACCTGGGGACAAATAGATAGACGCCCAGTGCATCCTCCCATGGCTGACAGTGTGCCCTCCATGTCCCCGTCTCTTGAAGGAGTCTCGTCTACCTGCTCCTGACTGGCATGCTTCCAAGGGGGAAATACTGCTGGAAGAGTGAATTCTATATCTGCTCATTGGTAAAGAGGGGATAGTAGTAGGGTCTCCCTTAAGGGCTGTAGCAGACACTCTTTGGGTTCCACTCATATCTCTTTGGCTCTTACAATTTCTGTGCCTGTTGTCCTAACTTTTCATGGCCAACACCTGCTATTTCTTCTTCTGGGGGCTCTCTCATGCTGCCAAAGACTGCTCTACTCACAGGTATGGCAGCTGGAAGCTTCCTGAGAAGCTTTGCAGCCAATGATTAAAGGGAGCTGTTCTGTGAATTTCCTACGAATTTCTCGGCTCCTTTGCTCCTTGAATGGGTAACTGAAGTGTGTTAATCTACACAGTATCCCAGAGCTCCTGGTGGTATTGAGATCCAAGTGCCCATGGTGGTAACCGCTTCTGATAGCACACCCTTTTCTGGCTTCCTTCCTTTCTCTGTTTCATCTCTCCACTCCCCTACCAATGTTTCTTGCAATCACCTCGGTATCCTGTAAAAGAGGATTACATTAAACATACTAACACTTTAGCACCCAAAGAATGGAATATAATTATGCTCTTCACAACCGAATTACAGGATTAATTCATGGAGATTAAAGATGAAACTTGTATGATAAACATTAGTCATTTTGTTCTACAACTGGATATATAACCAGTCAATGCAGGATAAAGCAAAAGTCTGTTTGAGGCCTTTTGGAAACGGGGGTGCTGGGAAAAATGACTCCCAAGTCCTGCCCAATAATAGTCCTTGTTTTAAACACATCAACTGATTTAATATCATTATCCTGGCTTTTAATCTGGGATATCTGCCGCCCTCCTTGGTCCCTTGGATAAGTCCAGTATAAAAATCTCTTGGATAGACTTATTGTTAACACAGTATAAAAGGGAGTGGGTCTCTGAGTGTATCTGATAGAAGATCACATGTTCCTGCTCTTTGGGTGGAAAGATGGTGTATGTGTTTTTCCCTCCGAGCAGCTGCATCCTGAATAATGCACAAAGGTTTGGTCTAGTCAGGAATGTTGAATACTTGTTTATCTGTCTCTCTATTCCCCACATCCACGGGGGATCAACAAAAGAACAAATACTCTGCTTTTGGTAAATCAAATCCACTCAGATGAGTGTCAAATTCTTTAATGTCAGGTGGTCTCAATAAAACTGTTCTCCCAATTTATCCATATTCTTGGCAAACTAAAAATGATTCTAAAATATACAGTACTGAGGATTTTAAGACATAGTCATCCTCAGCAAATGCCAGTGTGTTCTGGCTGAAACTGATCAGATCCCGCACATGGATCAGGTATGCCATGCCTCTCTCTCTTAAGTTAACATTCTGTGGTGATCTGGCTCCCAAATCATAAGCACACTGTCAGATTTAGAGACCTCATCTTTCATCCGCGACAGCCTTAATGACACTCAAATATATCACTCACTTTTCCCGCCTTCCAAAATATACCAACATTGTATACCATCATTTACCCAACTTGACTTATAGGCTATTTTTTAAAATTGTTCTCATTCTGTCCAGACAGGGTTGATAGTTCAACTGGAACTTATATCTACAGGAATTCAATAATGATCAAATTTGGAGGAAAAATGAATTACCAGGTTGGTCTTTTCCTATTTGAATACTGGCCAGTTTTTCTGAAATTTGTGACTTTTTAAAAAAATAGAACAGATTTTAGACCCTATTTAACTTTCAATTTAGCATACTGTTCAAAGGAAATGAATATAATTTCCAAGTTTGAATTAATTCCTAATACTCAAGAGGGCAGGTATAAACAGTAGGCAAATACAGCACTAATAAAAATAACAGTTTTCCTTCAGCTCTATGCCAGCTCTTTAGCTCTGTGAAGGGACCACAGATGTCACCATTCTCTGCCTCATGTCTGGATTAGCTTTTTCAAGAAGAAAGGCATGGGGTGAGGTCCTGCAGCTCTGAGCACATCTCCCAGGAAACTTCATTTCTTCCTTTGCTCTCTCTAGTCACTTTTTGAGCCAAACTCCTGCATCTTTATTCTTTTTCCTTTATGGGGAACTTTTCAGTCCCTTCATACTCCTTGTGAAAGCACTAAGCAATACATGAAAATATACACAAGGTAAAAAAAATCAAATTCTTTTCCAACACTAGCCCTCCCACTCCCACTTTTCTCCCTAGAGGAAACCATGGTTAACAATTTTAAATTTCTGATGAAAGGACAAATTCCCCATTCTTCTTTACCATGTTGCATTTAGATGCTGCTAATTCTTAGCAAGTTGGAATGTGATGCAAATATAAAAGTCAAAGGATCAGTTATTTGGTGTATGTGTAACCAGTCCACTGCTGACTTGTTTTGGCTTGATATAGACCTGGCTTAAGTATATCGTGAATAATAAATATACCTGCAAATCCAATCCATGGTACTATGACAGCACATAGAATACCTAACCCAGAGATGTCCTAGAAAGATGCCCTAGATATGGGGAAAGAGGGGAAGCTCCCCAGAGAAGGGACAGGTGAGAGCTAGGTTTCCTTTGGTGCAAAACACGAGAGTTTGAGAATGTGGAAACATTTTTCGTGGTTCAGAGGGCTCTGATTTATTGGGTGGAAAGATTTGGGTAAAAGGAAAGCAAAGTGCAATTAGGGCAGGGGAGAGGAAGCACAGAGCAGCAGGGGAATACATATGGGAGAAGACAGCTAAAAGGGGAGATCACCAGACGTGAGCTATGGGGAGGGTTAACTAGCCATGAGGTTTTAAAAATATTTAGTTTGTGGGAAGGGAGTGGTGGTTGGCCCAGTCTGTAACATTGAGGTACCTATGTTTATCTTGGGACAGTTAAGTGCTTATGTCTAAAGTGGTAATCTGTTGATCCATTGAGGCCTGTCCATTGATCCATCGATCCATCTATTTATCCATCCATCCATCCATCTTCCCAACCATTCATCCAGCCAGCCATCATCTATCCATCCATCCTCCCATCCATCCACCCAACACTTATCCACTCATCCTTATTTATTGAGCTCCTGTCATGTGCCATAGCCTGCGTTACTTGCCAAGGAGAAGGATGAAAAGACATGATTCTCACCTTTGGGGTACTTCGATATAGGGTTGGAAAAAGATATAGAAACAGATCATTGCAACACAGTTTGCTAAGTGCAATAATAATGGCTTTTGCAAAACGGCACATTGGTTGTGAAGATTAAATGAGGTATGAAATCTGTGAGCTTTTCAAACATCAGTGATTATTACAATCTTCTTAAAAATTCTGGGAGAAAGGCTCGAATTATTATACCTTTAAACCTTTTTTTTGTGGTTGTTATTTAAAAAGGAATCGAAGTACTCTAGTACAAGTCACAAAATAGAGAAAACAAGACCTCACCCATGAGTCACTTGCTTTAACACTGACATTGTTTTACATTTACTGAATTTCCTTAGGGTCCACATAGCAACCATGCTACATATATCATGATACTGATTTTTTTTCTCTTTTAGTTAAATTATATACATTTTCCCATGTAAACTTTTTCTTGGGTCACATCCATGAAGAGGTGGGGTTGACATATTAAGAGTTGAATGGTCTCTGGCTCATTCCTGGCCCAAATCCCACCCTCCTCGTTCTGTATGAAATACTGGGACCCTTCCTAAGAATGGTCACATAGGTTTCCTGTCTCTGCCGTGGTCATCTCTGCCACTGCAGGCATAGAGCTGTGCCTGGTACCCATGTCATTTTCCTCTTTGGTTTCTTGCTGACTCTGAAAATCCTCTCTCTGTCTGCTAATGAGAAGCTACCCCGCTGTCCTAAGATCTGCCACCACAGCAAAGGGATAAGTGACCTCTGTGCCCACCTGAGTCTCATTGGTGGACCTGTTTGTGCCTGTAGGAGATGCCTGAGATTGAGGGATATCCGTGTGCCACCAACTTTGTCTCCTTTTATGCTCTCTTGATCTTATCACACTTTCATTTGCATCACTCCACCAATACAACTCTTGAGAAGGTCACCTATGACCTCCATATGTCCACATCCAGTGGCCAGCCATTATCTTACTTATCAGCAACATTTGATCACTTTTTCCTTTTCCAAGTCCTTCTTCACTTAACGTGCAGGACACCGCACTCCTGGTAGCGCCTTCTCAGTCCCCTTTGCTGCTGCTCCTTCATCTCCTTGACCTGTAAAGATTAGACTGCCCTGGGACTGCGCCTGTAGACATGTTCTTCATCTACACTCACGACTTAGGTGATCTCACTCAGTCTAATGGCTTTAAGTACCACCTATAGGCTGATGACTCTCAAATTTATCAATCCAACTTGGATCCCATCTCTGAACTCCAGATTCAAATTTCCAATCAACTCTTCAGCATTTTTACATGGATGCTTAATAAGCATCTCAGACGTTCCTGCCCCCAAATCCAAGTCATGGTTTCCTCCTCTCCCAACCTATTCTTCTCATAGTTTTCCCCATTTCGGTAAGTGACATGTTTAGTTGCTTTGGAGTTATCTTGGCTGTCTTTCTTCTTTACCCTGGCTCCGATCCATCAACAAATCCTGTTGTCTCTCCTTCAAAATATATCAAAATATATCCTGAATCCAACCACTGCTTACTGCTTCTACTGCTACCATCCAAATCTAAACCCCTAGTAATCTGTTACTGGATTACTGAAATAGCCTCTGAACTGGTCTCCCCACTTCAGCCCTTGTCTCTCTGCAGTCTATTCTCAATGTGGCAGCCAGAGTGATTTTTTTCTTTTTACAACCCAAGTCACAATGTGTCACTTCTCTGCCCCAAACCTTCCACTGGCTCCCATGTCATTCATAGCAAAAGTTGAAATCTTGCTATGGGCTACAGGAACCTTTGGGCCACTCACCTCATCAGCCATTGTTCTCCCTCTTGGTCACTTCATTTTAGTACCACTAGCATCCTTGTTGTACTCAAATACAGCGGCACACCCCTCTCTCTGGGCTTCAGCATTCGCTGTTTCTCTCTGCCTGGGATACTCTTTCCCAGTTTGTGAGGCTCACTCCCTCACTTCCTTTGGGCCTCTGCTCAGATGTCACATGAAAAAAGAAGCCGTCTCTGGTCACCCTGTGTACCAAAACAACTCTGTCTCATGCCTGGCATGTTTTAGTCTTTCTGTGTATTTTTCTTTTATTGCCCTGATCACCAGCTGACTACATATACATTTATTTGTACATATACACGTATACATAGGTATTTTTGAATTTAATTTTTATTGAAGTATAGTTAATTTACAATGTTGTGTCTGTTTCAAGTATACAGCAGAGTGATTCGGTCAGATTCTTTTCCATTATAGGTTATTACAAGATATTGAGTATAGTTCTCTGTGCTATACAGTGGGTCCTTGTTGTCTGCCTACTTTATATGTAGTAGTATGTGTACATACATACGCATTTTGTGTGAGTATATGATATATGTTTGTTAATTATCCACCCTCCTGCTAGACTCTGAATTCTGTGCTACAAGATCCAGAATTTTGTCTCTGTGCCTGGCTGTTAGTTTGTGGTCAAAAAATATATGCTTATTCTAGTTGCCAATCTTTTCTTACGCTGTCCCCCTATGACACAGGTGTACATTCTACTCAAATCTTTCCTCCAATGAGGTAAAATTATACGTATAATGGCCAGCTTATTTACTCTTTGAACCTCAGTTTTCCTCATCCATAAAAGGAATCTGATAATTGTACATACCTTTTAGGGTTGTAAGAGATAAATAAAGTATTACAGCTAAAGGCTGTGGTAGAGTGCCTGGCCCACACAGTTATTTTTAATGAAATTTTGAGAACTGCGGAGTCACACAAATCAGGATTTAAATGACTTATTATATGCAAAACACTTAGAACAATGCCTAGCCCATAATAAATGCTATATAAGTATGAGGTCTAATAATAATTATTATTATTTGATTCACCATCTGGAGTTATTCAATCTAGGGCAAATGACTTACCTTCTCTTAGTCCCAATTCCTCATGTCTACTATGGGGATAAAGTAGATAGTGTGGCAGTTAAATACACTAAGTTCCCTACATGCGAACCTTCAAGTTGCGAACTTTCAAAGATGTGGACCTGAGTTCACATGTCCAGTCCCATAAGTTAGTTCACGTGTCTGGGGTACATTGTCATGTGCGTGCATCCTCTACAAGTGTTTGTGCTTTTGTGTTCTTTACTGTACAGTACTGTATAGAGTGCAGTAGTACAGTATCTTTATTTCAAGCCCAGGATATCCGGAAGCAAGTGTAAAAGCAGCGGTGATACAGCTGGTACTGCTAAGAAGCGCGAAGAGAGACAAGAGGAAGAAGGAGTAACTGAAGAACCCAAGAGATTCATGATGCAGGAAATGGCAAGGCGATTTTCTTTATCTGAGGAGGCACTGTTAGTTTTTGAGGCACAGGATCTGAACGTAGAACAGTACACGAAGGTCACAGCAGCCATTCAGAACGCAATCCAGTGCTACCATGTCATCTATGACGAGAGAAAAAGAGCTACTACCCAGACATCACTGGATCGTTTATTCAAGAGGGTAGATAGAATTGAACCGGAACCTGTGCCATCAACTCACGTCAGATGTGAGTGAAATTGCAGCTTGCCCTCCGTCTCCTATGGCTGACGATCCTTCAGCTCTACCATCTCCCACCTCCTCTCCCTCCCCCAGTCAGTAACTTTTCTTGCCTGTTCGCTCGGTGCCAGCCCAGCCCCTGTATGCCAGCTGTTGTACCGTACTACCGTACTTTTCAAGGTACTGTGCTGTAAGATTAAAAATGTTTTCTTTATTTTTGTGTTTGCTTTTTATGTATTACTTGTGTGAAAAGTATTATAAACCTATTACAGTACAGTACTATATAACCGGTTGTGTTAGTTGGGTACCTGGGCTAACTCTGTTGGACTTACAAACAAATTGGACTTATAAGCACGCTCTCAGAATGGAACTCGTTCATATGTAGGGGACTTATTGTAAGACATAATGTGTCTCATGCCTGCAACTCAAGATGCTATTAGCTATGTCTCTGATGTGGGACCATCAGATTATTTCATTTTTAAACCACTAGACCATGCTGAAATGAATATCTTTGTGCATAATGCCTGTCATACATTTCAGATTATTTTCTTACCTTGGAATTCCAGAATTAAAATGTAGAACTATTTTCATGGCTCTTGTTACACATGCCAGATGGATTTCTTATCCATACCATTTTGTGGTTACTTGGCTGGTAAGGGTTAGAATCAAGATTGGTGCTCAGAGTGTACTATATTTTGCTACCTTTCACTCTGTTTCCCTCTCTTGTTGGCTGGGCCAGTAAATGATTCATGAGGCCATCTACTGAATAATAAATGACCTCATTCATAGTTTCTGTGCATCAGGCATCTGGGAGTGGCTTACCTGGGTGGTTCTGGCTCAGAATCTCTCAAGAGGTTGCAATCACCTTGATTGAGGCTGGACTTGAGGCTGGAGAACTATCTTCCAAACTCACTCATGTGGTTGTTGACAGGGGGCTTCAGTCCCTCACCATGCAGACCTGTCCATAGGCTACCTGCATGTCTCACGTATGGCAGCTGGCTTCCCCCAGAGCAAGTGATCAAAGGGAGAGAGCCTGAGACCCAAGACACAGCTTTTTGTAACCTAACCTTGGAAGTAACACACCATCATTTCTGCTGTATTCTGTGGGTCACAGCTTGACCTTGGGCATCTTGGAGGCTGGCTACCACAAGAATGGACTGTGGGCTCACACCTGTATCTTCTTTATGTCTCTCTCTGCTCTTATTCCTTAGTCACATTCTGCCTGGCTTTGTAACTGCACTCTGACATCATCAGACATTTAAGTACCCACTATGTGTAAGGCACTGTGCTAGTTGCTTTCACAGATACATTTAACCCTCACAGCAATCAGTGTGATCTGAATATTCCTACTCCATCTTGCAGAGAGGAAAACAGATGCACAGAGAGGTAAAGTAATTTGCCAAAGAAAGATCATTTGGTGAGTTAGAATCAGAGTTGAGATTCGTACTCAGGACTGTGGCTGCAGAATTCAGTTCTTTCTACCACACATGGGGTCTTTGGGGCATGTACTTAGTTTCTCTTAGTACAATTTTAGCTCTTAGAAGCACTAAGAGGTAACATTCAGGGAACAATTGCCAAGCTTCTCCTCCTTTGACTGGACACCACTAAAGCCTGGTCAGTGAGAACAGAGTGAGGAGAACAGACAGTACCCCAATCTGTTCATGGCTGAAGGAGTCATCTCCAGCAAGATGTCCAACGCCAACACCAAAGTGTCATTGGGAGAAAATTCCGGCTTTTCATGTGTGCTTTATTGATCTGTGAAATCTCTTAGTTCCTGTATTTTCTTTTGTGTGTGGGGGGAATGGTTTTAATTACCTGTGATTACCTGTGTTAAAGGTTGTCTTGTACCAGCTGCTCAGATTTAGAGAGGCATCTCAGTCATTTCAGAGTCGGGTAGGGTTTCCAGGGCTTCTCTGCCTGTCATTTTTGATGGGATTTTCTCATTCCCTTCTACCAGATTTCTAAGAATTTTCTTTTAAATTTTTGTAATCTTTCTGAGAGAGCTACAAAGGAAAGGGTTATTGTTATTATTATTATTTTGCTAATTTAAAAAAAGTAGAGGAGTGTGGTGGCCACGAGAATGAACCTTTTAGAGCTCTAACTTCAGGGAGTGCAACTCACCGAAAACTCCACCTGCTCCATCTGTGTCCACCACTGTGTATGTGTCAAGGCTGTCCTCGACGTGGGCTGCTCCCAGCCAATAGCTGGTCACAGCAGGGGTCTAAAGCAGTCCCATTCCTGCAAGAAGTGGGACTCCTCTAATGAGCAATTTTGGCTCAAGGACTCCTGTGGTAGGCAGAATAATGACCACCCAAAGATTTCCACATCCTAATCTCAGGAACCTGTGAATACATCACCTCACATGGAAAAAGGGGATTAAGATTGCAGATGACATTAAGGTTGCTAATCAGCTGATCTTGAAATGGGGAGCATAGTGGGGATTATCCAGACAAGCCCAGTTGAGTTACGTGTCTTGTTAAAAGTGGAGAAATTTCCCAGTTGTGGTCAAAGAGAGATGCAAAGATGGAGGAAGGGTCAGAGAAATAGGCCATGAAAAAGACTTGACCTTCTGTTGCTGGCTTTGAAGATGGAGGAAGGGACCATGAGTCAAGGAATGCAGGTGGTCTCTAGTATTTGGAAAAGGAAAAGAAATAGCTTCTCCTCTGCCGAAAGGAACGCAGCACTGTCAACACCTTGATTTTATCCTGATGAGAACTGTGTCAGCTTTATGACCTAAAGAATTGTAATAGAATCAATTTGTATTGTTTTAAGGTGTTAAGTTTGAGGTGATTTGTTACAGCAGCAATGGAAAACTAACACAATTCCCTGTCAACTTTGCTGAGACTTTTTTGAGCTGTGCTATAGTCTAAGGCTCTTCTTACCCAGCCCTCTTTCCTTCCCTCTGTTCTGCATGGAAGGTCAGACCAGCTCTCCCAGCCTCCTCCAGCTCCTTCCCCAATTTTCGTTATAGATGTTTTCCCAGTAAATATCTTGCATGTTTAATACCATTTTAGCATCTGCTTCTCTGAAGACCTAAACTAATAGGAGTGATAAAAAAGTAATAATAAAGTCTTAAAGTAAGTTCTAGATCTATGCTGTCCAGTATGATAACCACTAACAACAAGTTGCTATTGAAATGTGGCCAGTGCAAAGTAAGGAAATGAATTTTTAATGCTAGTTAATTTAAAATTTAAGAAGGATAATTCAGTTATTAGAAAACTTTTAACTATGGAAAATTGGGGCATATGAATCTATTTTTTAAAACTCTACATTTTATGAATTCAAAACACAGATCAAGTCTTTTTGATGAAAATTTAGAATCTGAATTGAGATGTGCTTTAAGTGTAACATACACACTGGATTTCAAAGACAGAATGAAAAAGGGATGTGAAGCTATTTTGCTAACACATTTTTATATTTGATTATATGTTGAAATGATAAATTTTTTAGATATGTTGGGTTACATAAAATGTATTATTAATGTCAATTTATTCAGCTTCTTTTACTTTTTAAAGTGCAAATACTAGAAAAAAAATGACACGTTACTTACATAATATGGACAACTCTATTCTAGATACTGTAAGTATGCAAGATACCTAACCTTTATCGAGTGGTTATCCTGTGCCTAGCACATTGCAGAATGCTTTCCATGGATTATTTATTTATACCTCAAAATAACCTTGTTTTATAGAAATGTAAGGAAATTTACAAGAAATGGAAAATTATGTAACTTGCCCACAGTTATTCAATTATAAGTACAGCAGGTGAAAAATAGTTATATCTAAGATGTTCAGAGGCAGGCTGGGCACTGAGAACCAAATTATCTGAGCAAAAGCAGAAGAAAGTTGGCACGCTTAAGCCAGACTCTTGGAGACATAAGAACTCCTTTGAAATATTTCAGCAACTGTCATGGGGGTGAGGAAATAAAGTTATTCCAAATGACTTCAGAGGGAGGAGGTTGATGACTACCAAATTGGTATCTCCTGCCAACATTTTTCTTCTGAGCTCCAACGTTGTAAATCTAACTGCTTTCTGGACGCATCCATCTGCATGTCTCCTAGGCATTTCAAACTTAACATGGCCAAAGCTTGCTCTGGTTTCTTGTCCTCAAAACTTATCCCACCATTTGGCTTTCCGGACTCAGTAAACTGCCTCAACATCAGTGTAATTTCTGATGATGAGACATGAGCTCTTTCTCCTCCCCTTCGCTCTGAGGTCACTCCCAACTTCTTGTGTGTTGAAAAATCGTACCTCGTTCATCTCTGTTCTGTGTTGGTTATCTATGGCTGTGCAACAATTCACTTTGAAACTTAGTAGCTCAAAATAATGAACACCTAGTAGCTCATTTTCGGTGGGAGAGGGATCCAGGAGCAGCTGAGCTGGGTCCTCTGGCTTGGGGTCTCCCACGACACTTCAGTCAGAGAGTCAGCTGGTATTCTTCACTGGAGAAAAATTCACTTCCAAGGTTGGAAGTTCACTTCCAAGTTCACTTCCAAGTTTACTGGTGAGATTCAGTTCCTTGCTGGGTGTTGGCTGGAGGCAGTCCTTGCCCTGTGGGTCTCTCCGTTAGGGCAGCTAATATGGTACCTGCCTTCCATTAGAGTGAGTGAGTGAAGGCAAGGAAGATGGAAGAGGAAGTCTTTATAACCTAACCTTGGAAGTGACATTTCATCACTTTTGCCTTAGTATTTATTTATTTATATTAAAATTTTTTTATAGGAGTATAATTGATTTACAATGTTGTATTAGTTTCAGGTGTACAGTGTATTTTTTAGAAATGAGTCACTGGGTCCAGGACGCATTCAAGTTGGGGGATCACATGAACACCAGGCACCTAGGATCCTTCTGTGCCTCTTAGAAGCTGCTGGCAGCAATGTTCCAACAAGGGCTGTGACCTCCATGCTGTTGGTCACTGCCATTCTCACAGCCATAATATCTTGGCTGTTTCCTCCTCTCCAGCTCTGCTGCCCCTGTCCTGGTTCATTGTGATCTTTCACCTGGACAAGTCACAAGTTTCCCAGCTCGTTTTCCTGCCACTGTCTTTCTTCTCCTACCCGTGCCATATGTCTGGCCTTGCGGATGAGGCAAGAATGGGTGGTGGTGGTGGGGTGAGTAGTAGATTTGCTTTTGGACCCATCCATTAGGGTAAGAGGAGCACCGACCTGTTGTCAGAGTGGTTAAGGTCCAGGTAAATAATGGGCCCAGAGATGGCTTCTGGGATGATCAAGGGGAGGACTGGCCAGAGCAAGGAGAGTCCAACTTTTTGTCTGAGGAACCTAAGGACTCTGGCTCCTGTTTCAAAGAAAGGCCAAAATGCAGGCCTCTAAATATGGCTCCTTAGTAGGTGAGGAGCTCAGGCTGGTGAATGTGTGACCCGGAACTCCATTCAGAATGCCATTCGTGTGACTGTGGCCTGGAACCAGGACTGGGCATCCTGGCAGGCTGCCAGTGACCACTGAGTGACCACTCCATTCACTCCAGCCTCGTGAGCCACTGGTTTCAGTATCACTTCCATGATTTCTAATTGCACAGAGAGAAGCTGTGCACTGGGAGCTGGGTTCCCCAAAAGCCTCCTTAGTGGCTATGAGAAAGGAGCTTCTCTTCGAGATTAGACGATACCTTCACAATTGAAAGGACTTGCCCTGTTTTCTTTTTTCTTTTTAAAGCACAAGATAATGAAGAGAATGCAGGCAGCTCTAAGTCTGGATCTCAGCTCTGCCTGATTAGCTGTGTTGTACCCTTTGGAAGTTACTTAACCTCTCTGAGCCTCGACTTCTCGGTCTGTAAAGTGGGCATAGCAAGGCTTACCTCATGAATAAATAGAAGAAAATAGTCACAGATACAGCACAATGCCTGTCCCACAGTAGGAACTCCAACCAAATTGTTTGGGTCACATCCCCTGGTGGAGGGTCCCACCATTAAGGTGGTTTCTTCACCTACACAAGTGTTGTGGGTCTGATGCAGGTCTTCAGCAATGAGGAGCAGGAATCTGGAAGGAAAAGCCACTGTCTATTCTTCATAGGTGTCTTTGGAGCAGCACATAGTGTGACTAACAGCTGATGTTTATTCCAAGCACATTTCTTAGATTAACTCAATCGTCACAACAACACCAGGAGTTAGAAAATGTTATTCTCCTCCCACTTGACACATAAGGAAACTGAAATGCAGAGGTGCTGAGTGAGTTACTCAATGTCCCTCAGCTATTGTGGCCCTGGAATCCGTGTTGATTGTGACAGACCACTGCTTCTCAGCAGCACTAACTCTGGGTACCCCTTATTCCACCATTGGTTTAGATACTCAACAAATCCCTCTGTTTTCTTTATAAAGTCAAACGGCTCTTCCAGCCCCACCTGGTCGAGGTGGGTTATCCTTTTCTTTTTGGCCATGCCATGTGGCATGTGGGATCTTACTTCCCCGACCAACCAGGGATTGAACACATGCCCCCTGCAGTGGAAGCGTGGAGTCTTAACCACTGGACCACCAGGGAAGTCTCCCTTTCTTTATATAAGGTCAAGAGTCTGTAACTTAGTGTACACACAACCAGGTTAAGCTGATTTCTTGCCAGATTCCATATCAACAGGACTTGCTCCTATCTGAGGGTGCCGCATTTATTCCAGCATAATGCATGGCCCTGCTTAGATCCTCAATAACTGTTGACTTAATTTGTTAATTACTTTAACATTGAACATTTACTATGTGCCAGATAACGTGGTGATATTCAGCTGTGGACAACGAGACCCCTATCCTTTCTAGGTGCTGGGAGATGCTGAAAGTCTAGTTGAAAGACTGATGTTTCAGGAAGGCAGATTTTGATTTGATGCAATGAAAATTTTTCTACCTCTCAGAGCTTTGCTGTGGGGCTGTGACGTTCCTATGGAAGGGGTGAGTTTCCTGTCCTCAGAGGTGTTCAAACAAAGCCAGAATGGCCACTTGGTGGGGATGTTGTAGAGGACATAAAATATCGGAGGGGTACTTGCAAGGGAAGATTTTTAAGGTCCTTTCTAATCGCTGGGAATTAACATTTAAGAGAAATATGAATGCAACAAACATGATATAAACACAAGACAGGACCTTCTTAAAGCCTGTAACTGCAAGTCAGTGTGAGGAAAAGTGGGTGATCCTTGGATTTCCAAAAGCAGGCGTGTGCAGGCACTGCTGACCTAGGATAGAGGTGGAGCTGCAGTTCACATTTGAAGTGACCTCCTGCAGCTGTAGAAATCACTCTTTGGAATACACAAAGGACACGTTGCAGGCGTGCTGTCATTTTGCGGCATCGCTAGGGAAATCAGCGTCCCAGGGATGGCTGTTACCTGCCACTTGGACAGGAAATGTTGCACACCGAGCCTTGTTTTTCTGCTGCAAGAATTACTGTTCAGAGGCAGTGGCAAGGAAATCAATACAGAGGTACTAAACCCTCAATGAATGGCGGCAAAAGGCTGACCATGTTGCCTAAAACAGCTTTTTCTCAAAGCTGATTGTCTGGGGGGAGGGTGTCAACAAGAATTGACAGAGTTCCTAGGAGGTGTGGTGTCCAGGGTGCCACTACCCAGGGTGGAGAGAAGCAGCTGCCATGGGTTCATGTCCTGTTTAGTAGCCGAGTCATTGGGTCTGTTTTTGAGGGGCTTGGGGGTCAGTTGTTAGGGCCGAATGCTACCACTCCTCCATCTTCCCCTGCTCCCGGGTCCTCTGGCAAAGGATCAATAGCTGGATGAGAAACAAAGTCCCGGTTTTAAAGATGATTGAGTGGGTGCCCGGCATCCCAAGTCAAAGTCCTCTGGGAGGAGTGGAGTTGGAAAAGGTTGGCCTGGCCACTAGGCTTAACTAGGTTTCCTGTTTCCTGGTCAATTTGCTTAAATCTGAGTTTGTTTTTACCAAACAAACCTACAGCTCTGTAGAGAGAATGAACAACTTGGCAGGAGGGAGGGCACATTACCCATCAGTAAGACGCGGCCCAGTAAAAGTCACAGCCCGATCGATCCCATCAGCCATGTGTCTCCCAAGGGATCTGAGAGCCGTAGGTAGCGATTTTCCTTCCTTAAGGCCTGGGGAGAAACTTGAGAAGTTGTGGAAAAAGATGTTTCCCACTGAGCCATGTACTTGTCTGACTTTCCATTTCTCTGTCTATCAAGTGGGCACAAAATTTCTACCCTATCTCCCAGACTGGGTCGTTGTGAGAATCAAATGAAATCACCACCGTGGAAGTGCTTGGTAGCAGAATTGTCTATTTGCAGCCTGAGGGAGGACGCCCAAGTGATAGAAAGAAAACAAAACAGGGAACTGGCACGTTTGGACCACTTACTACGTTTTCAATACTGTAGAAGACTACAGAATCTCCTCAAATCCTCACAGCATCTCTGCAGGCAGGTATTCGCACTCTTATATACAAAAGAGGAAACTGTGGTAGGATGGTCAACCATCCTGGTTTGCCCAGGAAGAGGGATCTCCTGGGACATAGACTTTCAGTGCCAGACCTTGGAAAGTTTCAGCCAAGTGAACATGAGTTGTCACGCCCAACTTAAGTCCAAGGCTGAACAATTTTCCCAGACCTCCACAGCTGTTCGGTAGCAGGGTCTCGAGCAGAATGCAGGTCAGTTACCCTAGTTCTCATGTTCTTTCCTGCACCCCTCTCTTCGTAAACTCTAGCTGTTGACAAAAGGTGGACATATGAGTGGATTGCGTGCCAAGGAGCTGCAATAATCATTGCGATGGGGTTTAACAAGAGACAGAGGCTTTGCGAGAAAGGTGTGTTCTTTGCTGTGGTGCTCGAGATTTCAGTCTTTGATGGTTCTCTCTCTAATGATTTTCTTAAGAGTATATCTACATTGGATATGGGCATAGAGAAAGCTCTGTTATCAGTCAGGTGGTACATTGGCTGGCATCTTTAGAAGGGTTGTTTTCTCTTGTTCAGTGGCAGTGACAGCTTGTTATAAAGGTATGTTTGTGGGCTGTGTCATCAGGTCCCCTGATTCAGTATGTCCTAGGTTAAATAACCCCTTCTCTCAGTTCTCCTGGAACTATTGCAACAGTACATGTAACAGCCGTCTTCCCTGCAAAACATCCCTCAGTGACTTTCCATCATCTCCTGAATCAACTCAGGGTCTTCAGCCTGGCTGACAAGGTCCTCCAGAAGCTGGCCCCAAGGTCCCATATGACCTCATCTCCTGCCGTGCTTGGCCTGGACCCCAGCACCCCCGACTGGTGTGTAATCTGGTTCGCTGTGCCCTCGCTGCCTCCTATTGTCCCCCTTGCTTCCGTGATTCCTCCCCCGACATCTTCATGCAATCACTTCCTCCTGCTCTTATTTCAAGATTCAGTTAAGGCAACCGCTTCTCCAGGAAGCTGCTCCTGGCTCGCCCGCTAACCCCCCCCCACTTTAGGTGACCTCCTTCAGTACTGTTTGAATAACTCATCAGGGTCTGCATTTCCCACTGGACTATGCGTCCCTGGCGGGCAAGGGCTGGATCTCTTCTCCTATCATAATACTCCATAGGTGCTTGTTGAAACAGACCAGACCAGGATGGGGACAGGGGGTGCTGTTTACTTGGCGTGGGCTCTGTGAGCTCCCATAAACGTGACTGATGGTGATTATGCATACTCTGAGGACAATAGATTGTGGGACTAGGAGCTCAGCTATACTGCAAGCATCAGCTTCAATTGCTGTGGTGAAAAGAGATTAGGGAATAGCAAACTGACAACCTGGCTTATTCTAAGGGCTAAATTAGGAACAAGGTCGGTATATGCTGGCGGGAAAAGGAACGCTTCTGAGAAGGGGTGTATTGGAGAGGGAGACGTGGGGATGTGTATATGCTGCAGCTGAAAGTTAAAGTCAGAGGACTTTGGGTTCAGAAATTAACTCATGCCAGAGAGGCCACTTGGCAGGACTAAACTCTCTTTTATAGCACCTTCTTTCAGTTTTTAAGTATAATAATTTCGTCAATTCCATAACAGCAAGAACTTGTTGATTGCCACTGTATCTTTATTGCCTGGCATGTAGTAGCTCAATAAATTTTTGTTTTATAAATGAATGACCACTGTAAAAACTGCTTTCTGCCTCTACTTTTTTTTTTTTTTTTTGCGGTACGCGGGCCTCTCACTGTTGTGGCCTCTCCCGTTGCGGAGCACAGGCTCCGGACGCGCAGGCTCAGCGGCCATGGCTCACGGGCCCAGCCGCTCCACGGCATGTGGGGTCTTCCCGGACCAGGGCACGAACCCGTGTCCCCTGCATCGGCAGGCGGACTCTCAACCACCGCGCCACTAGGGAAGCCCGTGCCTCTACTTTTCACAGCTGCTTTCCCTCTACTCCACCCTTATCCTTTAAGCCGGTCTGCTGTCCTCCATCCGATAGCCTCGCTGTTCCGGGAGAGTGAACCCCAGTTTCTGTCCACCCCATCTTCCCTATCTTTGTTTGCTCTAGAACTGCTTGGGCTGTGGTCCGTCTCTGGGGTGAGGACCTGGATTCTGCCTCTGGCCCCAGAGCCTGGGTTTTATATCTGTGTTGCTTGACATCTAGACCTTGGCTTGCCCATGTCCATGGGCTTGGTCTGCCCCTGTGCTCCTAGAGCACATCATTCTGGCCACAGCACTGCGGAAACTGTCATCTCTGTTGGCTTTTTGGTGGGTCCTTGGGCAGTTCAGCCCCAGCCCTGGTGAGAAGAAGATGATACCTTCTTGTAATGGCTGACCCAGTGCCCCTCCCCAGAATACCTTCCATTTATGGCTGCCGCCTACCACCACATTTAAGATGTTAGAGTGGGCTGGACTCAGACCTGCTGCTTCCCTGGGACCTAATATGGCCCTCCTCTTTATCTGAAGGTTAAAAAGCTCCACATTTATACAAGTGTTGAATTTTTCAGTACAATATTAGCATAAAAAACAGACACATAGATCAAAAGAACAAAGCAGAGAACCCAGAGATATACCCACATATATAGGGTCAGCTAATTTTTGACAAAGGCTCTAAGAACACACAGTGGGGGAAGGGACAGTTTCTTCAGTAAATGCTTCTGGCAAAACTAGATGCACATGCAAAGAATGAAATTGGACCCTTACGTTACACCATAAAAAAAATCAACTCAAAATGGATTAAAGACTTGAACGTAAGTCCTGAAACTGTAAAACTCCTAGAAGAAAACGTATGGGAAAAGCTCTTTGACATTGGTCTTGGCAATGATTTTTTGGGTCTGACACCAAAAGCAAAAGCAACAAAAGCAAAAATAAACAAGTGGGACTACATCAAACTAAAAATATTTCTGAACATACAAAAAAAAAATCAACAAAATGAAAGGGCAACCTACAGAATGGCAATAAATATTTGTAAACCATATATCTGAAAAGGGATTAATATTTGAAATATACAAGGAAGTTTTACAACTCAATAACAAAAATCCAAATAACCCAATTTTGGGCAAAAGACCTAAATATATATTTTTCCAAAGAAGACATACAAATGGCCAACAGAAAAGATGTTCAGCATCACTAATTATCAGGGAAATGCAAATCAAAACCACAGTGAGACATCATCTCACACTTGTTAAGATGCCTATTATCAAAAGGATAAGAAATAACAACTGTTGGTGAGGATGTGAAGAAAAGGGAACCCTTGTGCACTGGTGGTGGGAATGTAAACCGGTGCAGCCACCATGGGAAATAGTATGGAGGTTCTTCAACAGATTGGAAATAGAACTACCATATGATCCAGCAATTCCATTTCTAGGTGTATATCCAGAGGAAATGAGATCACTGTCTTGAAGAGACATCTGCACTCCCATGTTCACTGCAGCATTATTCACAATAGCCAAGATATGGAAACACCCTAATATGTTCGTTGGTAAATGAATGGATAAAGAAAATGTGGTCTCTATACACAATGGAATATTATTCAGCCACAAAAAATAAGGAAATCCTTACATTTGCAGCCACATGGATGACCCTGAAGGTATTATGCTAAGTGAAATAAGCTCGACAGAGAAAGAAAAATACTACATGGTATCAAATACATGTAGAATCTAAAAGAAAAGTCAGTCATGGAAACAGAGAGTGAAATGGTGGTTGCCGGGGTGGGGAATAGAGGAAATCGGGAGATGTTGACCAAAGCGTATAAACTTTCAGTTATGAGTGAATTCTGAGGATCTACAGTACAGCATGGTAACTATAGTTAATAATATTGCATTGTGTACTTGCAGTGTGCTAAAAGAGTAGATCTTAAGTGTTCTCACACCAAAAAAAGCAACTATGTGAGGTGATGGATGTATTAATTAACTTGACTGTGGGTATCATTTCACAATGTATACGCATGTCAGATCTTCACACTGTCCACTTTAGATATATTACAGTTTTATTTGTCAGTTATACCTTAATAAAGCGGGAAAAAGTCTTGGGTTTTGTTTTAAAAGAGCCACAGAAATTAGGCTTCTGGAGGTCTTCCAAGGAAACAATCACCTGTGGTTAGGCTGGATCAGAAGTGCCCATTCTGGAGGAATTATAGTGACAATGAATGCTCTGTGAGTGCATGTGTGTGTGAGTCTGCATGTGTGTGGTGTACATGATATGTAAATCCGTGTGTGGGTGTATATATGATGTGTATACCTGTGTGTAGCATGGATGTGTGGTGTGTACACAGTGCATACACATGTGGTATGTGTGCATGGTGTGTACACACGTGTGGGTTGTGTACATGGTGCATATACATGTGTGTGCGCATGGCATGCATATGCATGTGTATATACATCTGTGGTGTGTATGTGTGGGATATACATGGTATGTATATGTGTGTGGTGTGTGTAAACATTGGTGCATGTGTAGGTATGTGGTATGCATAGTGTGTATATGTGTGTGTACATGTTTATGGGGGGTGTGGGTGCTTATGGTATATATACACTCAAGCGTGCACGTGAGGTATATACATGGTGCATATACACATTTGTGGGTCCTGAGGTCCAGGGAGGGTGGATACAGGTGCTGCTCAGGGCCATTTGAGCAGGAAATGACCTGAGGGGCACCCATGAGCTGAGGTCTGTGGTCAAGGAGCTGCGTGTCACCTCAAAATCCAGAAGCTCGAAGCAGAGCCATAGTGGGAAGTCAGGAGAGAGAGCAGGAGACCTGTTAGACATGGCCCAGTACAAGGTCACGGGCATAGGGGTGCTGGCATCTCCCTTTCCATAGCTAAGCAGTCTGTGTCAGCTGGCTTAAAGGGAAGCCCCTGGGAAGAAAACTTGGGGTGCGTGCCTTTGTTGGTCATTATTTTTATTTATTTATTTTTTACATCTTTATTGGAGTATAATTGCTTTACAATGGTGTGTTAGTTTCTGCTTTATAACAAAGTGAATCAGTTATACATATACATATGTTCCCATATCTCTTCCCTCTTGCGTTTCCCTCCCTCCCATCCTCCCTATCCCACCCCTCTAGGTGGTCACAAAGCACCGAGCTGATCTCTCTGTGCTATGTGGCTGCTTCCCTCTAGCTATCTGTTTTACGTTTGGTAGTGTATGTATGTCTATGCCACTCTCTCACTTTGTCCCAGCTTACCCTTCCCCCTCCCCATATCCTCAAGTCCATTCTCTAGTAGGTCTGTATCTTTATTCCCGTCATACCCCAGGTTCTTCCTGACATTTTTTTTCTTAAATTCCATATATATGTGTTAGCATATGGTATTTGTCTTTCTCTTTCTGCCTTACTTCACTCTGTATGACAGACTCTAGGTCCATCCACCTCATTACAAATAGCTCAATTTCGTTTCTTTTTATGGCTGAGTAATATTCCATTGTATGTATGTGCCACATCTTCTTTATCCATTCATCCAATGATGGACACTTAGGTTGTTTCCATCTCTGGGCTATTGTAAATAGAGCTGCAATGAACATTTTGGTACATGACTCTTTTTGAATTATGGTTTTCTCAGGGTATATGCCCAGTAGTGGGATTGCTGGGTCATATGGTAGTTCTATTTGTAGTTTTTTAAGGAACCTCCATACTGTTCTCCATAGCGGCTGTACCAATTCACATTCCCAGCAGTGCAAGAGGGTTCCCTTTTCTCCACACACTCTCCAGCATTTATTGTTTGTAGATTTTTTGATGATGGCCATTCTGACTGGTATGAGATGATATCTCATTGTAGTTTTGATTTGCATTTCTCTAATGATTAATGATGTTGAGCATTCTTTCATGTGTTTGTTGGCATTCTGTATATCTTCTTTGGAGAAATGTCTATTTAGGTCTTCTACCCACTTTTGGATTGGGTTGTTTGTTTTTTTGTTATTGAGCTGCATGAGCTACTTGTAAATTTTGGAGATTAATCCTTTGTCAGTTGCTTCATTTGCAAATATTTTCTCCCATTCTCAGGGTTGTCTTTTGGTCTTGTTTATGGTTTCCTTTGCTGTGCAAAAGCTTTGAAGTTTCATTAGGTCCCATTTGTTTATTTTTGTTTTTATTTCCATTTCTCTAGGAGATGGGTCAAAAAGGATCTTGCTGTGATTTATGTCATAGAGTGTTCTGCCTATGTTTTCCTCTAAGAGTTTGATAGTTTCTGGCCTTACATTTAGGTCTTTAATCCATTTTGAGTTTATTTTTCTGTATGGTGTTAGGGAGTGATCTAATCTCATACTTTTACATGTACCTGTCCAGTTTTCCCAGCACCACTTATTGAAGAGGCTGTCCTTTCTCCACTGTACATTCCTGCCTCCTTTATCAAAGATAAGGTGACCATGTCATGGGTTTATCTCTGGGCTTTCTATCCTGTTCCATTGATCTATCTTTCTGTTTTTTATTTTTTTTTTGTGGTACGCGGGCCTCTCACTGTTGTGGCCTCTCCCATTGCGGAGCACAGGCTGTGGACGCACAGGCTCAGTGGCCATGGCCCACGGGCCTAGCCGCTCCGCGGCATGTGGGATCCTCCCGGACCGGGGCATGAACCCGCGTCCCCTGCATCGGCAAGCAGACCCCCAACCACTGCGCCACTGGGGAAGCCCTATCTTTCTGTTTTTGTGCCAGTGCCATGCTGTCTTGATTACTGTAGCTTTGTAGTATAGTCTGAAGTCAGGGAGCCTGATTCCTCCAGTTCTGTTTTTCGTTCTCAAGGATTGCTTTGGCTATTCGGGGTCTTTTGTGTTTCCATACAAATTGTGAAATTTTTTGTTCTAGTTCTGTGAAAAATGCCAGTGGTAGTTTGATAGGGATTGCATTGGATCTGTAGATTGCTTTGGGTAGTAGAGTCATTTTCACAGCGTTGATCTGACAAGCATTTTTAGCATTTGTGCAGCTGGAATACCTTGCATGAGGTGCTGATGATACTGAGACAAATCATATGGGGTTCCTGGCATCACAGAAAAGAAATATGAGGAATGAGGTGTCAGGGGTGCCATGGGGGTGGGGGGAAGAGGAAGGGGATAAGGGAAGGAGTGAGGGGGAGGGCAGGAGGGCGAAGCAGATTTCTAGGGCCAGGAGAGGCACACAGGACAGAGGCTGCCCCCCTGCTTGCAGTGAGAACAGTTCACTGGAACTGAATGCCTGTGTGTGATTGGTTCTGATTGGTTCTAAGTCTCCTCCTTTGAAATATTTACTGTATCTTTGAGTGTTTATTAAAATAAAGTGAAGCTGGAATCCTTCCTGGGTCTGTGGGCTTCCCATCTCCCTTCTTACCCATCTTCCCCCCCTGCACCCCAGAGACCCAGACACCTAAATCTGGCCCCTCCAGCCCCTGCCATCCTGCCATCCAACCTCCCCCCAAATCCCCCCTCTGGGGGAGGTTTAGGAGGTCATTAGGGAGACAACAGCCTCCTCTCCTCTCCCCACAGTGCAGTTTCTGAGTTTTTGCTGTGTTAGCAGATTTGATGGATGGTGGCAAATGCTTAAGGATAAGATATTGTAATCAGGAGAGTGTCTCCTCCCTCCCTCCTTCCTCCTCTGTCCCTGGATCTGGTGCTCACCGTTTTCTGTAGTGTCAGCAGATGGATGGATGGCTTTCGCTAATGCTTTGCTGGAGTTGTAGAACGTGTAGCAGGAGAAACCCTGCAGGCTCACCAGAAAAAGAGGAACAGGAATAGCTCAGGGACGTGGAGAAACTGAGCCGGGAAAGGGGACCAGTGTATATTAGAGTGCACTGGACACTCCTGCTGCAACCCTGCCTGCAGGGCTGACTCAGACACCAAGTTGTTGCTCGTGTGCCTGGTGGTCTGGTCTCTGTTACTCGACCTCCCAAGTTGGACAGTTGCAACAGGCTTTTATGTGGTGTGCTCAGTCCAGTCTAGAACCCCTCTATACTTCCATCCAGCACTATTGGGGCCGTATTGATCAGCCATATTGATCTCCTCATGCACAAGCCCCCTTTAGAGTGCTCCCTCACTCTCATACCTTCCATGGCTCCCCACTGCCCATCAAATCTTGTGCAAACCCCACAGATCCTTGACCAGACTGGAACTTCTTTACCATGTGTTTGTGGTTAAACCCCTTAAACTCTCTGAACTTCATTTTCCTTGGTCACAAAATTACAATTACCTATTGGGAGGATAAACTGTGATCAGGCAGGTTAAAACACCTTGTTAGCTGAAATATAAGGCCTGTGTCAAGAGCCCAAGTTGGGGAAGTAGCTAATGGGAGAAGCTGTCCCCAGTGGTCAGCAAGGCTGGGAAGCTGAGAGAGGACCAAGGATGCAGAAGGCAGGAGCCTTCCTCCTATTCCAGCCGGCTCGCCTGGGGTGTCAATTTCTCCCTCCCCAGCCGGTCGGGGGCTCAGCTCTCCGTTACACATCCTCACATACATTTCTCAGCTCTGCCACGTCGAGGTGCCCACTCCCATCTCAGATCCTGGCTGTCACCCAAACACACAACACCTAGCGAGGATAAGACCTCCCAATGTGGCCGTGAGGATTGTGCACTAGACAGGAATAGCACGATGCCGGGCACACAGTGCAGGCTCAGTACATGTTGACAACACCAAAACACAAAGTCATATGTGTACCAAAGAAACAAGGGCTTATGCACCCATCTGTTTCAGAGGTTTCCTCACTCATCAGAATTTACAGAAAACACCATCCGTTCATCTCTTGCAGGCATTAACCGGGGATGTGGAAAGAGCTTAGGTTAACTTGTTAAATCCATCAAAATGGTATTTGTTAAAATGGGCTTTTATGTGTTGACCACATAAATATTCATCACTTCATGGCCATGCCCAAGCACATACCACTGCTTCTGTTTGCCCCCCGACGTTGTCAGCAGAAAACATCACGTGACAGCAAAATGGAGCATGCGTTATTTACCCAACGCTGTGTTGGGACATGTCAGAGCTGGACTCTGCCAAGAAAGGGCTTTTCTTGCAGACAGCAAGCAGCTGCTGCTGCCTTCCCTGCCATCGGACCACAGAACGACTCACGTCCTATTTTCCCCGCCACTCCCAAGCATGCAGAGTGCTGGCTTCATCCATCAAACTCATGTCCTTTTTTTCAGGAGAAAGAAATCGATAGAAATTGATTTGAAAATGTCAAACTTTATCAACTGCCAACTGTCACTCCAAGACAGATATCTTCTGCATGGTGTAAATGTTTGATTTCACCAAGATTCTTTCCTTGGCTGACAGTCTGGGGTGTCAAGCCACGAATCAACCCTCACATATTCTCTGGGGGCCGATTAGAAAGGGAGGTGGTATAGCGCAGTGGCTAAATGTGGCTAAATCAGGAGCCAGACTGCTTTAATTGCTGTGTGACATTGGGAAGAGTATTTAACTTCCCTGAAACTCAGAAATCTCATCTTATACCTTAGGATCATAGTTGGATACATATCATATGGTTGTGAGAATTAAATGATAACCCGTGTAAACCACTTATAAAATGTGGAGACTATTGTAAGTGCATAATAAATATTAACCACTTTTTATTGTTTGTATGCCACTTTGCTAGGCATTGAGGAGTTTAAATAAGGCTTGTTGGGGGAGGTAAGACATACGCAAGGCAAGCAGGGCAACCAATCCATGGAAGGATGACAGAGCCTGGAGTCTGAAGTCCCGGGTTTGAATTTCAGCCACTCATTAGCTCCATGATTTTGAGCGGTTTCCCTAGAAAACAGTTTAACCTGTAAAATAGGGATGAAAATCACAGTGATTGACAAGCAAGCTTGTTACATATTTCTAGTTACACAAGCACTTTGACACTAGAAATGCACAGTGCATGGGTTAGTGATTTTATGATAGCCCCGAAAAGGTCATTTTGTGATATTGAGTGATAAATGCTAAATGCCAAATATGTAGGACAGAGAAAGGTTCAGTGTCAAGAGAGACATTTGGGGCAGAGATTGTCATAAAGGGTCTTCCAGAATGGGTGGGGTTGAAATGGGTTTTGCCAGGTCAAGTCCAAAGAAGACTGCCTGGAACATACTGGGCTGAGTTATCACGAACACAAGTATAAGCTTAGTAGAGGCCTTGATGCAGTAACGAGGAATTCTGGCATGATTTTCTACACTTTGGGAAGAATCTAGATTATTAATGTTGGGTGTGTCATCTGATCTGGGGGTCAGTAACTACTTGGCTTCTGCAGGGAGCGTGGCTGAAATGTGACAGGAGTCAGGTCAGGGACACAGGCAGGGGCTCATCCAGTTGGCCAGGTGAGAAATGACGATGACCAGGGCGAAGGCGTTAGCAGTGGCAATGGAGAAACACGGACAGATGCGAGGTCTTTTTGGAGGTAGAGCTATCAGGACTTGCTGATTTAGTCATTCAGTTCATTAATTCAAGTGTTCTCGGCTCTGGGGATATAGCAGCATGCAGAAGAAGCAAAAATGTGCTTATGCTGCTTAAGTACAGGTGGGAGGGGAAAAGCAGGGGAAGGAGAAGGCAGGAGGAGGATAATTCCCAGGTTTCCTGCCTGAGGGGATGGTGTGCAGCTATTTGCTTCCTAATGTGAATTTGAGGAACTTAGTCACAAACTGCTGAGATGCACTGGCTTGCCTTGACTACCACTTCCTCCTTTCCTTTAAGAGGCCTCTTCTAGGTGTCTCGTGCTTTCTATGTCGCAGTTTCTATGTCCTAGTGCCGGGGGCTAGTGGGACTAATGGGAGTGACTTCTTGTGGCTGTGTTAATGCGCTCAAAGGTCCTTCTTAACAGAGTCTCTCCGCTCAGCTTGTAGGGCCCCATCAGCTTGTCCAATGCACATCCAGGGGGGTATGGATGGTTCTCCCTCCATTGTTACACTCTGCAAGGTGCCGTTCAAGACCAGTTCGCCTCCTTGCCCTTTTGCAGCCACGGGAGGCCTCATATTGTTACTGAATTGGTGGACCGGACCCACGCTGGTGTCCTAGCCCTGGGTTGAAACCCCTTGTCTCGGCCAGGGAGGTTCTTTTTCCGATCCAATTCACTCAGTCAATAATGAAACCGATGCTGAGGCTGGAACAGCACAAGCTTTATTCAATGGCCAAAGAATGGAGACGTGGGAACCTAGTTCACAAATCAACTTCTCAACACAATTCAGGCAGAGACACCAAATACACAGGAGGGTCGAGGGAAAAGGGAGGGAATTAGAGCGGGAGGAATATTCATGTGTTATCTAAGAACAGGAGTGTGGTTTGGACCTGAAGCAACTCTCCTTTTCAGTCCCTGTATGGGCTTTTCTGGTTGTTGTCATGGCAATCGTCAACTGTCATGGCGCTGGTGGGTGTGTCATTTAACATGCTAATGTATTACAATGAGCATATAATGAGGCTCAAGGTCTACTGGAAGTCAAATCTTCTGCCATCTTGGGCCTAGTTGGTTCTCACCAGTTCCTGTTTTTTTCTCTTTTCAGCTTCCTTCTGATACTCAGATAAGAGTACTTGGTTTTTATTCCAGGGAGGGGCAGGTGCCCTACATTGGGTAGCATGTGGCAGCTTCCAGGTTGAATCTGATTTGAAGAAGGTCCCACCTGGACAGGTGATCCAGTTTCCATGTCCCTTTCCGTAGTCCGTAATGCAAACACTTCCTTCTGCATTTTACTCTATAACCATGTCTTGCTGACCGGACAACTTTGGACACACCAAACTAAGAGGGGATGAAATTCTAGAAGAAAAACCCAGCAGAAACCAAGGTGTGGAGGTAGGAAGTTTCAGGCGGAATGTGGCTGATGATGGCAGTCCATCCAAAGTCGATGCTTGGGATGCCTTTGGGAGATGGCAAGTGCTTTTTTGAGTGTCTGTCGCCAACGGGTGAGCCACCTTCACCTCCCTGATGGGTGAATACGGGGAAGAAGCCTCTTAGAATTTTAAACGATCCCAGTGAACATAATTTCCGCAATTACCGATGTTCAGTAATTATGCTAATGCTGATTCACAAAGAGCTGTTATTTGCTCAGCGTGTTCTGTGCACATTATCTCCTTACCTGACTGTTTTTGCACAGCAGTTATGGTTTGCTTGTCATGTTAAGGGATGTTTGCATCTTTGAGCTTGTCAAGGCACTAGAAGGAGAGCTAAAGTTCTGGTCCACCCCATCAGAAGATTTTCTGGTGGGCTTCTTAATGAGAAGGGAAGGAAAGGGGAACAAGTGAAAAGGCAGCAGGAAAGGGAACCTCCGTTTGACTGAAGGGGAAATTATAGTTCAGAGGTGAAGAAGGGGGCACAGGGACAATCACGGTAGAGATCTATAACCTTATCTTTCTGATTCCAGGTATGGCCTCTGGTAATTAGGAAAGTTGAGAGGCTGCCTGGTCTCCCCGTTCTGTAACAGTGACAGTGCTTTGCTTGGCTTGAACTGGTCAAGTCCCATTTTTAGTCTCTGCTTCGAGTTGTAAGAGCACTTAGAGACCATCTAAGACATTAATTCTGAAAGTGTGGTCTCTTGGCCAGCAGCATCAGCATCACCTGAGAATTTGTTAGAAAATGCAAATTCTGATGAAAAAGTGTATATATATATATATATATATATATATATATATATATATAACTGAATCACTTTGCTGTGATGTACAGAAGAAATTAACACATTGTAAATCAACTGTACTTCAATAAAATAAATTTTAAAAATTATTTATTTATTTTTGGCTGCGTTGGGTCTTTGTTGCTGCGTGCGGGCTTTCTCTAGTTGCGGTGAGCGGGGGCTACTCTTCGTTGCGGTGCGCGGTGGCTTCTCTTGTTGCAGAGCATGGGCTCTAGGTGCATGGGCTTCAGTAGTTGTGGTATGCGGGCTCAGTAGTTGTAGCTCTAGGGCTCTAGAGCACAGGTTTAGTAGTTATGGTGCACGGGCTTAGTTGCCCCGCGGCATGTGGGATCTTCCTGGACCAGGGCTCAAACCTGTGTCCCCTGCATTGGCAGGCGGATTGTTAACCACTGTGCCACCAGGGAAGTCCAATAAAATAAAATTTTAAAAATGCGAATTTTGGTGCTCCACCCAGACGTATTGCATCAGAAACGCTCGGGGTTTCTGTGTTTTAACCAGCAATCCATCTTCGAACAGGCCCTCCAGGTGAGTCTGATGCGTGTTGAAGTTTGAGAATTACATTCTAGGTCCTTGATACTTAAAGTATGGACCACAGATCAGCAAGCAGCATGAACCACATCTGCAAGCTTGTTACTAAGGTGACATCTCAGGCCACACCCAGACCTACCCAGTCAGAGCCTGTATTTGAACAAGATCCCTAGGTGATTTGCATACACACTAAAGCTTGAGTATCACTTATTCGAGTCCAAATGTCCCCATTTCCTGTTGACAAGAGGCAAAATGACTTGGTGGATGTCCCACCAATTACTAACAGAACTAGACTGCTATTATTCTTACTAATTCAGGGTTATTTGGTTTTTTGTTGTTGAGTTGTTTGAGCCGTTTGCACATGTTGGAAATTAAGCCCTTGTCAGTCGCATTGTTTGCAAATATTTTCTCTCAGGCTGAAGGTTGTCTTTTTGTTTTGTTTATGGTTTCCTTCGCTGTGCAAAAGCTTGTAAGTTTGATTAGGTCCCATTTGTTTATTTTTCCTTTTATTTTTATTGCTTTTGGAGACTGACCTAAGAAAACATTGGTATGATTTATGTCAGAGAATGTTTTGCCTGTGTTCTCTTCTAGGAGTTTTATGGTGTCATGTCTTACATTTAAGTCTTTAAGCCATTAAAAAATTATTTGTTTATTTTTGTCTGCATTGGGTCTTCATTGCTGTGGGCGGGCGTCCTCTAGTTGTGGTGATCGGGGCTACTCTTCATTGCGGTGCACGGGCTTCTCATTGTGGTGGCTTCTTGTTGCGGAGCATGGGCTCTAGGCGCGTGGGCTTCAGTAGTTGTGGCACATAGGCTCAGTAGTTGTGCCACATGGGCTCAGTAGTTGTGGCTCACAGGCTCTAGAGCACAGGCTAGTAGTTGTGGCACACGGGCTTAGTTGCTCCGTGGCATGTGGGATCTTCCCGGACCAGGGCTCGAACCTGTGTCCCCTGCATTGGCAGGTGGATTCTTAACCACTGCCCCACCAGGGAAGTCCCATGCCATTTTGAGTTTATTTTTGTGTATAGTGTGAGGGAGTTTTCTAACTTCATTGGTTTACATGCATATTCCTACTCATTTTAATAACTAACATTTATTGTGTGCTAACTGCGGTCATTCTCTTGGAGTGTCTATCGCCTACCTCACTGTTAATATGCTCTAAAGAGGGCTTTCTATGTGCCCAGAGTTGCTCCCTGGATTTTTCCATTTAATTTTCACCATATCCCTTTGAGGTATTAGGTTGGCCAAAAAGTTCGTTTGGGTTTTTGGTAAGACGTTATGGAAAAACCCAAACAAACTTTTCAGCCAACCCAAAAAATACATGAGAAATCCTCTTTTTAGAACGATCCTCTGGCTAGATAATTGAAAATATCAACTAAGGCAGGAAATCATACAAAATATACACCCCCCCTCAACATTTAATTTCAGCCTAAACATGTAAATGTATGTACATTCATCAGTCTATAGATGTGGTGGGTCAATGTCTTTTCCTTGAATCCAGTCTTTTTTTTTTTCTTTCTGACTTTAAGTTTCCATATCTTTTATGATACCTGGTTTGGCTTTCTTTAGAGTGAGAAAGTTTAGGGAGAGAAGAAATCTTAGGACAGAACCCTTCTAGAATTTTATTTTTCTCCAACTCCTAATTCTATAGAACTTTTAAAAAAGTGATTTGCCTTGTGCAAAGTATTCAGACTTCAATTCAGACACATTGAAATATATGATGAAGTCTGTGATTATAGTAACAAGTATAACTGGTATAAGCTGGCTTAGAACCAACGCAAAAGTAAACAACTCAACTATCAGAAGCAGATGCGAATGGGTACATTACAGAGCAGTGCACTACCCCTGAACGGGGACCCGTCTCAAAGTCGCATTGCCAAGAGCTGCAATGCCGACCCAGGCAGCTGGAGTCCAGAGCCCCCATGACACTCCCTTGATTGTGTTTTTTAGGTAAAAAAAAAAAAAAAAAAAAAAAAAAAAAAAAAAAAAAGGGGGCTTCCCTGGTGGCGCAGTGGTTGAGAATCTGCCTGCCAATGCAGGGGACATGGGTTCGAGCCCTAGTCTGGGAGGATCCCACATGCCGTGGAGCAACTAGGCCTGTGAGCCACAACTACTGAGCCTGCGCATCTGGAGCTTGTACTCCGCAAGAAGAGAGGCCGCGACAGTGAGAGGCCCGTGCACTGAGATGAAGAGTGGCCCCCGCTCGCCGCAACTAGAGAAAGCCCTTGCACAGAAACGAAGACCCAACAGAGCCAAAAATAAATAATAAATAAATAAATAAATAAATATTTTAAAAAAAGGTTATGAAGAACCTAAGGGCAGGATGGGAATAAACTCACAGATCTACTAGAGAATGGACTTGAGGACACGGGGAGGGGGAAGGGTCAGCTGGGACGAAGTGAGAGAGTGGCATGGACATATATACACTACCAAAGGTAAAACAGATAGCTGGTGGGAAGCAGCCGCATAGCACAGGGAGATCAGCTGGGTGCTTTGTGACCACCTAGAGGGGTGGGATAGGGAGGGTGGGAGGGAGACGCAAGAGGGAGGAGATATGGGGATATATGTATATGTATAGCTCATTCACTTTGTTATAAAGCAGAAACTAATGTACCGTTCTAAAGCAATTATACTCCAATAAAGATGTTTAAAAAAAATTAGATAATCGGTCACTTTATCTTGGCAAACTATAAATACTTCTCCAAATACGCTCTTCTTCCTGCACTCCCCCTAAATCTGTACTTAACTTTGGCAGTAGAACTTGGTGTTCTTGAGAGACCAGGCTAAATGTCTAAGCATTGTCGGGAGGAAAGAATTTTTCTTTACCTGTCTGGGTTCTTCCAGCTGGTTGAAGAATTAAATTGACACTAGACAGGGTAACAGGAGAAAATCAAGCAAAGTTTGATGACATGTATACATGGGAGAGACCCAGAAAAACTGAGTAACTCACCAAAATGGTCAAAACCCTTGCCTTAAATACCATCTTCAGCTAAAGACAAAAGAGGATGCTGAGAACGCTGGTTTGGGACTTCAGAGAGCAGGAAGGCAATTCACACGAAGATGGAAAAGCAAGTGTTTGTTAAACAGATGTTTGCTGGACCCTGCAGAGAAGGTGGGCTACAGAGAGGAATTTTGACAAACAGACTTTGCTGGGTTCCTCCCTGTCTACACACCTGGTTCATACTATAGTTATCTCTGGTGATAGCGCCCTTCCTGGAATAGGTCCTCTGTCTACATTCTTTTAGGCAGTTAGGGGGAAGGTAAAGTTTCTTCCTGAGTCTTTTGGGCCTTGATTGTTTTCAGATCAAAATAATTTGCATGCCAGGGAGACATTTTGGGGTGACAAATTTTGCTCCCCTGCACCATTAATATTCTCTGGCAAAACACCATCAGTGCACTGTCTCATGGCAGAGGACCAGTTAATGGAGAAAATAACAGCAGAAGGGGGAATTAATTAGACTGAGATTTTAGTTGAACCACTTGAAAAAGTGTCCATGCATGGCATGTATTCCCTCCTCAAGCCATGTCCCCATAAGACCCCATACATACCTTTTATTATGTAAAGTGTTATACAACCGATGAAATTCTTTATCCTATGATCCTGGTTCGGGTATTATTTTTCTGCCTCATCTCTTTCTATTTGACTTGTTGCAAATTACTGAACTTGTATGACCTATCTGTAAAATGAGGATGAGAATGGTACCTCTCTACCTATTAGGGTTGCAGACAGGTGTTAATAGAAAATACTTAGTATAAAACCTGGCACTAGTAAATGCCAATAAGTAGTTGCTATTTTTGTTGTTGTTTTTCCAATCCCTCTTCCCTAGGGACATGGTGAAAGGCTTAATTAGATATAGCTAAGGGCAAACATTCTGTCAGACTTCTCTTGGTCTTGTTTTATAATCCTAGCTCAGTGCCTAGAACACAGTAAATGCTTGATAAATATTTGTGGAAAATTGAATAAATGAATCTTCGGTTAGTGTTCTTCACTGTTCTCTTTCTGCATCCAATTATGGTCTCTATAATAAGCGTTGTTTCCCAATATCGGAACCTTTCGTACTTCTGTTGTTTCAAAGAATTCTCAGTCTCTCCATCCGCAGGTGCCTATAGTCTCCGTATATTCAGTACAGACTTTTTTCTTTTTTCTTTTTTTTTTTAACCAGACATCTTTATTGGACTATAAATGCTTTACAATGTTGTGTTAGTTTCTGCTGTACAACAGAGTGAATCAGCTATATGTATACATATATCCCCATATTCCCTCCCTCTTGAGCCTCCCTCCCACCCTCCTTATCCCATCCCTCTAGGTTGTCACAAAGCACTGACCTGATCTCCCTGTCTATGCAGCAGCTTCCCACTAGCCATCCATTTTGCGTTTGGTAGTGTATATACGTCAGTGCCACTCTCTCACTTCATCTCAGCTTCCCCTCCCCCTGCCACCCCGTGCCCTCAAGTCTGTTCTCTACATCTGCCTCTTTATTCCTATCCTGCCCCTAGGTTCATCAGTACCGCTTTTTAAAATTCCATATATATGTGTTAGCATACGGTATTTGTTTTTCTCTTTCTAACTTACTTCACTCTGTATGACAGATTCTCGGTCCATCCACCTCACTACAAATAACTTAATTTTGTTCCTTTTTATGGCTGAGTAATATTCCATTATATATATGTGCCACATCTTCTTTATCCAGTCATCTGCTGATGGACATTTAGGTTGCTTCCATGTCCTGGCTATTGTAAACAGTGCTGCAATGAATATTGTGGTATATGTCTCTTTTTGAATTATGGTTTTCTCAGAGTATATGCCCAGTAGTGGGATTGCTGGGTCCTATGGTAGTTCTATTTTTAGTTTTATAAGGAACCTCCATACTGTTCTCCATAGTGGCTGTATCAATATACATTCCCACCAACAGTGCAGGAGGGTACCCTTTTCTCCACACCCTCTCCAGCATTTATTGTTTGTAGATATTTTGATGATGGCCATTCTGACTGGTGTGAGGTGATACCTCATTGTGGTTTTGATTTGCATTTCTTTAATGATTAGTGATGTTGAGCATCTTTTCATGCATTTGTTGGCCATCTGTATGTCTTCTTTGGAGAAATGTCTATTTAGGTCTTATGTCCATTTTTGGATTGGATTGTTTGTTTTTTTGATATTGAGCTGCATGAGCTGCCTGTAAATTTTGGAGATTAATCCTTTGTCAGTTGCTTCATTTGCAAATATTTTCTCCCATTCTGAGGGTTGTCTTTTCATCTTGTTTATGGTTTCCCTTGCTGTGCAAAAGCTTTTAAGTTTCATTAGGTCCCATATGTTTATTTTTGTTTTTATTTCCCTTACCCTAGGAAGTGGGTCAAAAAGGATCGTGCTGTGATTTATGTCCTAGAGTGTTCTGCCTATGTTTTCCTCTAAGAGTTTGATGGTGTCTGGCCTTACATTTAGGTCTTTAATCCATTTTGAGTTTATTTTTGTGTATGGTGTTAGGGTGTGTTCTAATTTCGTTCTTTTACATGTACCTGTCTAGTTTTCCCAGCACCACTTATTGAAGATGCTGTCTTTTCTCCATTGTATATTCTTGCCTCCTTTATCAAAGATAAAGTGACCATATGTGCATGGGTTTATCTCTGGGCTTTCTATCTTGTTCCATTGGTCTATATTTCTTTTTTTGTGCCAGTACCATACTGTCTTGATTACTGAAGCTCTGTAGTACAGTCTGAAGTCAGGGCGCCTGAATCCTCCAGTGCCATTTTTCTTTCTCAAGATTGCTTTGGCTATTCCAGGTCTTTTGTGTTTCCATACAAATTGTAAAATTTCTTGTTCTAGTTCTGTGAAAAATGCCATTGGTAATTTGATAGGAATTGCACTGAACCTGTAGATTGCTTTGGATAGTATAGTCATTTTCACAATGTTGATTCTTCCAGTCCAGGAACATGGTATATCTCTTCATCTGTTTATGTTATCTTTGATTTCTTTCATCAGTGTTTTCTGAATACAGGTCTTTTGCTTCCTTAGGTAGGTTTATTCCTAGGTATTTTATTCTTTTTGTTGTTATGCTAAATGGGATTGTTTCCTTAATTTCTCTTTCTGACCTTTTGTTGTTAGTGTATAGGAATGCAAGATATTTCTGTGCATTAATTTTGTATTCTGCAACCTTACAAAATTCACTGATTAGTTCTAGTAGTTTTCTGGTGGCATCCTTAGGATTTTCTAGGTATAGTATCATGTCATTGTCAAACAGTGACACTTTTACTTCTTCTTTTCCAATTTGTATTCCTTTATTTCTTTTTCTTCTCTGATCACTGTGGCTAGGAATTCCAATACTATGTTGAATAATAGTGGCAAGAGTGGACATCCTTGTCTTGTTCCTGATCTTCGAGGAAATGGTTTCAGTTTTTCACCACTGAAAATGATGTTTGCTGGAAATGATATATGGCTTTTATTATGTTGAGTTAGGTTCCCTCTATGCCCACTTTCTAGAGGGTTTTATCATAAATGGGTGTTGAATTTTGTCAAAAGCTTTTTATGTATCTCTTGAGATGATCATATGGATTTTATTCTTTAATTTATTAGTATGGTGTTTCACATTGATTGTTTTGCATATACTGACGAATCCTTGCATCCCTGGGATAAATCCCACTCGATCATAGTGTATGATCCTTTTAATGTGTTGTTGGATTCTGTTTGCTAGTATTTTGTTGAGGATATTTGCGTCTGTTCATCAGTGATATTGGTCTATAATTTTCTTTTTTTGTGATATCTTTTTCTGGTTTTGGTATCAGGGTGATGGTGGCCTTGTAGAATGAGTTTGGGAGTGTTTCTCCCTCTGCAATTCTTTGGAAGATTTTGAGAAAGATAGATGTGAACTCTTCTCTAAATGTTTGATAGAATTCGCCTGTGAAGCCACCTGGTCCTGGATTTTTGTTTGTTGGAAGATTTTAAATTACAGTTTCAATTTCATTACCTGTGATTGGTCTGTTTATGTCTTCTGTTTCTTCCTGGTTCAGTCTTGGAACATTGTGCTTGTCTACGAATTTGTCCATTTCTTCCAGGTTGTCCATTTTATTGGCATATAGTTGCTTGTAGTAATCTCTAATGATCTTTTGTATTTCTGCTGTGTTGGTTGTAATGTCTCCTTTTTCATATCTAATTTTATTGATTTGTGTCGTCTCTGTTTTATTCTTGATGAGTCTGGCTAAAGATTTTATCCATTTTGTTTATCTTCTCAAAGCACCAGCTTTTAGTTTTATTGATCTTTCCTGTTATTTTCTTTGTTTCTATTTCACTTATTTCTGCTCTGATCTTTATGATTTCTTTACTTCTACTAATTTTGGGTTTTCTTTCTTCTACTTTTTCTAGTTGCTTTAGGTGTAAGGTTGCATTGTTTGAGATTTTTCTTGTTTCTTGAGGTGAGGTTAAATTGCTATGAACTTACCTCTTAGAACTGCTTTTGCTGCATCCCATAGGTTTTGGATCATTGTGTTTTCATTGTCATTTGTTCTTAGGTATTTTTTAATTTCCTTTTTGATTTCTTTAGTGATCTCTTGGTTATTTAGCAGTGCACTGTTTAACCTCCATTTATTTGTGTTTTATTACTGTGTTTTTTTCACGTAGTTGATTTCTAATATCATAGCGTTGTGGTTGGAAAAGATACTTCATACGATTTCAATTTTCTTAAATTTTCCAATTTTTGATTTGTGACTGAAAATGTGATCTATTCTGGAGAATGTTATGTGTGCCCTTGAGAGGAAAGTGTATTCTTCTGCTTTCGGGTGGAATGTCCTAAAAATATCAATTAAATCTATTTGGTCTTTTGTGTCATTTAAAGCTTGTGTTTCCTTATTTATTTTCTGTCTGGATGATCTGTCTGTTGGTGTAAGTGGGGTGTTAACGTCCCCCTCTATTATTGTGTTACTGTCAGTTTCTCCCTTTATGGCTGTTAGCATTGGCCTTATGTATTGAGATGCTTCTATGTTGGGTGGATAAATATTTACAATTGTTATATCTTCTTCTTGGATTGATCCCTTGATCTTTATGTAGTGTCCTTCTTTGTCTCTTATAATGGTCTTTATTTTCAAGTCTATTTTGTCTAATATGAGAATTGCTACCCCAGCTTTCTTTTGATTTCCATTTGCATGGAATATCTTTTTCCATCCCCTCACTTTCAGTCTGTATGTGTCCCTAGGTCTGAAGTGGGTCTCTTATAGACAGCGTGTATACGGGTCTTGTTTTTGTATCCATTCAGCCAGTCTATGTCTCTTGGTTGGAGCATTTAATCCATTTACATTTAAGGTAGTTATTGATATGTATGTTACTATTACCATTTTCTTAATTGTTTTGGGTTTATTATTGTAGGTCTTTTCCTTCTCTTGTGTTTCTTGCCTAGAGAAGTTCCTTTGGCATTTGTTGTAAAGCTGGTTTTGTGGTGCTGAATTCTCTTAGCTTTTGCTTGTCTCTAAAGGTTTTAATTTCTCCATCAAATCTGAATGAGATCCTTGCTGGGTAGAGTAATCTTGGTTGTAGTTTTTTTCCCTTTCATCACTTTAAATATGTCCTGCCACTCCCTTCTGGCTTGCCGAGTTTCTGCTGAAAGATCAATGGTTAACCTTATGCAGATTCCCTTGTATGTTATTTGTTGCTTTTCCCTTGCTGCTTGTAATATTTTTTCTTTGTATTTAATTTTTGATAGCTTGATTAATATGTGTTTCAGCGTGTTTCTCTTTGAGTTTATCCTGTATGGGACTCTCTGCACTTCCTGGACTTGGGTGGCTATTTCCTTTCCCATGTTAGGGAAGTTTTCAACTATAATCTCTTCAAATATTTTCTCAGACCCTTTCTTTTTCTCTTCTTGTTCTGGAACCCCTATAATTCAAATGTTGGTGCATTTAATGTTGTCCCAGAGGTCTCTGAGACTGTCCTCAATTCTTTTCATTCTTTTTTCTTCATTCTGCTCTCCAGTAGCGATTTCCACTATTTTATCTTCCAGGTCACTTATCCATTCTTCTGCCTCAGTTATTCTCCTATTGATTCCTTCCAGAGTATTTTTAAATTCAGTTATTTTGTTGTTCATCACTGTTTGTTTGCTCTTTAGCTCTTCTAGATCCTTGTTAAATGCTTCTTGTATTTTCTCCATTCTGTTTCTGACAATCTGGATCATCTTTACTATCATTAATTTGAATTGTTTTTCAGGTAGGTTGCCTATTTCATCTTCATTTATTTGGTCTTGTAGGTTTTTACCTTGCTCCTTTGTCTGTAACATACTTTTTTGTCATTTAATTTTTTTTTTTTTTTTTTATGAGAGGGGCTGTATTCCTGTCTTACTGGTTGTTTGGCCTGAGGTGGTCAGCACCGGAGTTTGCAGGCAGTTGGATAGAGCTGGGTCTTGGTGCTGAGATGAGGACCTCTATGAGGCCTCACTCTGATTAATATTCTTTGGGGTCTGAGGTTGTCTGTTAGTCCAGTGGTTTGGACTCGGAGCTCCCATGACAGGAGCTCAAACCCAACCTCCATCCTGTGAACAAAGATCCCTCAAGCCATGTGGTGTAGCAAAAAAAAATAAAAATAAAAATATAATTGAAACAACTGCAACAAGGTAAAATAAAACCACAACAGAAAAAAAAAAAAAGCTTGGCTATGGTGGGGTGGAGTTTAGGCAGGTGTGGAACTTGGGGGGTGGTTAGGGTGGGGCAGGGCCTAGGCTCAGGACCCACACAGCCGGAAAAGGCCTTGGGGGTGGGGCCTAGGTGGGGTGAAGTTCAAGCCTGGGGTGGGGCCTCTGCTTAGGACCTACGCAGGAGAGGCGGCACCTCCATAGGAGGGCCTCCATAGTGTGGAGTTCTGGAATTTGGAGGTATGGCCCTGGGTGAGGGTGTGTGGGTGGGGTTTATGCCCAGCATGTTTGGAGGGGTCTCAGAGGAGCTCTCCGAGTGTAGAGGTAGGGCCCTGGGTGGGGGTGTAGGGGCAGGGCTTGGGCTCTGCCCAGCAGGAGGGAGGCTCCCCGGGCAGAGGATTAGGCCTGGGAGCCCAGGAGGCTCCCCGGTGCCTAAGTGGACAGGGAAAGTGCTGGCTGGGTTCCCTTCTGTTCCTCCGTGCTCCCACCCGCCACGGTCTCCCCCAGGGTCTCCCCATCCCTGCTGGACCCCTAACTGTGGGTGGGTCCCACTGGGTGTAGGAGCTCCTCCCCTTCCCCAGCCATCCCTCAGGGGTGCCGATCCTGTAGGTCTGGCCTTTACTTTTGCTCCACCTTCCCTCCCCTTCCCACTCCCTCAGGACCTGAGCAGCTGGAGGGGGCCTTGGTTAGCAGAGGATCAGGCCTGGGATTTCAGCAGGCTCCTGGGGGCCCAAGTGGGCAGGGGAAGGCTGGCCACACTCCCTTTTGATCCTCTGTCCTCCCAGTAGTCCCCCAATTTCCCCTTTCGGGAGTGGGATCCCTTCCCTTCCCCCAGCCACCCCTCAGGGGTGCCAGTCCCGTCCTGCCTCCACTTCTCCTCCCCCCTCACTCCCCCCCACACCCCATGTCCTCCTGACACCTTAGGTGTCCATGGTCCCCCGCCAGTGCCTGGTAGGTGTCCTAGTTGTGCGGAGACGCAAATTCTCTGTCCTAGTATGCCATCTCGACTCTGCCCCCAGACTTTTTTCTGAATTATGTTTCAAAGTGATCTTGTGTTGCTCTAATAGTCTCAGGAAATTACCTACAGACAACAGCTTGCAGAAATGGCGAAGAGCTCATACCATTTGCGGCTCTGCTTTGCTTCTTGGCTCTGAGTGTCCTGAGATCTGAAGCTATGTCTCTTGGCTGCCTCTGAGTCCCACTGTGGTTTTACAGTACCCGGCTTTTGGACAGAAATGGTTAACTTCTAGATTTGTCCTTGAATGAGAAAGTCTCAGCTCCCAGTGCAAGAGCCTTCATGATATCATAGAAGTAATGGACATGTGATGGTTGGAGAAGGTAGAAGAAAGCCATGGAGCAGGTCATTTGCAAAGCAGTCCTGGGTCAAATGAAGGAAGCTGAAGCAGAGTGCCGTAATGCCTTGGAAGTATGTTCTTGTGTTTTGATGGACTTTTAACCTGGAACTGCCTGGGAGAGGACTGGATAATGGAACTCAGGTTAGGTAAATTCGTGGGTAAATATGTAAGGTTAGGTAAATATGTAAGGATCGTCTGCAGCACTTCTTATGTTAGGTGTTTGTGCCAAGTGCCTTCCAAGTGCCTCCCCATCCCTCAGATTTCCTCTTCATCCTCCTCCAGAGCTCTTTTTCCAGAACTCTGACCCTTAAGGGTCATGTCAGCAGGTTCCCGTGCCCTCTGGCATCAGGCAGGTCAACCTCATCAATGGGGAGCTCTTGGCAGGAGATTGGAAGTCAGGAGGGAGGAGAGTGTGACCAGGGTATTTATTTCCCCTGTGGAACGGCTACAGGCTGGTTGTACCTCTCCACTGAAGGTCAGTGTTCTCAAGGTGGCCTCATTTATGCCTAACTCTCCCTCAAGTTCTGGTATCTGTTCACTCTCCTTATCATCTTGAGTCTGGAAAGGGTAACACCCAGACTGTTACTCATGCCGGATACAGCAATCTCCTTTGTAGTTTCCCTACAGCCTGCCCACACCTGTGTAATTGGTCCCTTTATTAAACCCTCCTGGAATTCTCCCAGTTTGCCTGTTGACTACTTCCTGCCGGGAGCCTGACTTGCAGTCTCAAGTTGCTCTCCTCCTGCGGGAAGATAGTGGTACCTGGGAGGGAGGAATCAGTAAGAGGTAAAAAGAGTCCAGTTGGGTCGGTAAGGGCGGTGGTTTCGTCGGCAAGCAATAGGAAGCTAATTTAAGCAGAAAAGGAATTATTGGTGGGATAGATGGGATAGAAAGAATTTGGGAGGCTGAGAACCAGGCAGACATCTGGGCAGCAGGGAGCATAGTTACGTTCTGATTAAGACATGGTTAATTGTTCCCGCTGCCCTGGGCTCTTGATGAGGCCCCTGTTGCTATGAATGCTTTCTCAACTGTATCTGCATCTTTGCATCACTCCCTTAGGGTTCAGAACCCCAGGTGAGAGCATCTGCTTAGCTGATACTGGGTCACATACAGCATCCTGCCTAGTTCCGGGAAGTGGGAAGAGAAGTTTAAGCTTCTTTTTTCTCCCAGCTTCTTCCGTTTCAGGCTAGAAACCTGAAACAGACAGAGAGGTGCTCCATGGTTGGCTTCTTGCCTTCCTTCTCCCCAACCCCCTCACCAGTAGCCACCTCTGGCTCCTTCAGGGCTGGGATTGGGGGAGAGTAGAAGATGTTTGGTGCAGGATATGTCTTACTTGACTGGTGTTATCGCGACCTGGTGATACTATGGCCTATTGGGCAGGCTTGGCAGGTGTTCAAAGTTGAATCTTACTCTCCTTGACTGATTCTTTCTTCCTTCTGGCTGGCCATTCCCCTTCCAGCCATTCTTGGGAGAAATCCAAAATGACCACAGTATGGTAGCCATCAAGGGCTGCTTAAAACTTTTTTTTCTCTCAGCCTTTGTAGAAGGCCAGAGAGGGTTAAATTCTAACAACCTCATACAGTTCTGGTTGGTCTTAGTGGAGGCAAGTCAGCTGGTTTGAAGTTGCAGGCTGGCTGCAGAGCTGTTGCTGATAAACACCCAGAGGCTGCCCTCTGGGTACCCCTACACAGTGGCTGGGCTTGGGTTCACAAAGATCACCCCAGAAACCTCTGTCCAAGCTCCTGGATGTAAGCCAAGGCACAGGGAGCCCAGAAGAAGAAAGAAAATGTTGTTTTCAGGATAGGTTTTTTCCCATAAAGGGTTCTCAGAAGATGAGGAGTTCTTGCTAATTCTTACCTTTCCTAGAAGAACAAAGCCTTCTCATGATATGATATTTAACACATAAATTTCCACTGGGTCAAGACCGATTGTGCCTTGGTCTGGCTAAACTGATCATGTTTTATTATATGGTTGGTGAACTCTCATTCTGTTTCAGAAGCTTCATTTGCCATTTTGAATTAGCAAGTTTTCTTTGCTGTGTATCAGCCCATGTACTCAAGGCTGTTAATCTCAAATCTTTTTCTCAGTAAAAAACCTGGGTAAATGTAAACAGGTGAATGCTGCAGCTTACATCAAACCAGAACCAAAAGTTGAGGACTTGGCTCCGGCTTGCCATTAAGATCCTAATCCCACATGATGGTTGTTTGTTGATTGACTATTTATTTATTTATTTCTGAGCTGTAAAAGGGCAAGACACAAGGTTTGGTAGAAGGATGCAGATGAGAAAGCCTTCATAAGGTCATTCCTATCGTCTCTAAGGAACAAATTCAGAGTCTCAATTCTCTGTGATGCTAAATTTTAGGAGCGATTTCCAAGATGTTGAAGGAGGATGAATATGTGAACTATTGATTTTATTATGCAGACAGAGCTTGGAATCATGTTAGCTTTGGACAGTTTGGGGGCCTCTGTTAATTGGGCAGGATTTTTCATTTTCCATCTAGTCATTTGGGGTCACAGATTATGTGGATATAAGAAGTCAAAGAAATTCCTTGCATTTGAAACAAAAGTTGTATCTCCTCTCAAATTCTTATTATCTTCACCATCATCACATCACTGTCATCATCTATAATATCTTCATAAATCTTTATGCACATCCTTTATTGTTTTCTTTGGATTAACTTTTAGGTAAAAATATGTGAACTTTTTTTTTCAGTTGGAGTACATTTATTTATTTTTCACAAAGTACCTTACTTATACTGATTATGTGTGGGGTTGGAAACATGTGCAGGAATGAGTTTTAATAGTTTTTCCTTTTTTTGAAATGGATTCTCTTTAATTAATTAATTGAAATATAGTTGACTTACAACATTATATTCATTTTGGGTGTACAGCATAGTGATTCGATATTTTTATAGATTATGCATTATGGAAAGTTACTACAATTATATTGACTATATTCCCTGTGCTGTACATTACATCCCTGTGACTTATTTATTTTATAACTAGTAATTTTTTGCTTCTTGGTCTCCTTCACATATTTCACCCATTCCTCATCCCCTTCCCTCTGGCAACCACTAGTTCTCTGTATATGTGAGTCTGTTTCTGTTTTGTTATACTTGTTCATTTGTTTTGTTTTTTTAGATTTCACATATAAGTGAAAACATACAGTGTTTTTCTTTCTATGTCTGACATTTCACTTAGCATAGAGTTCACTTAGAACTCCAGGTTCATCCATGTTGTCGAAAATGGCAAGATTTCATTCTTTTTTACTGTTGAGTAATATTCCATTGTATATATATACCACATCTTTTTTCATTCATCTGTCAGTGAACACTTGGGTTACTTCCATATCTTGGCTCCTGTAAATAATGCTGCAATGAACATTGGGGTACATATATCTTTTTGAATTACTGTTTTTGTTTTCTTCACATAAATACCCAGGAGTGGAATTGCTGAAATATATGGTAGTTCTATTTTTAATTTTTTGAGGAATCTCCATACTGTTTTCCATAGTGGCTGTACCAATTTACATTTACGCCAACAGTGCACAAGGGTTACCTTTTCTCTACATCTTCACCGACACTTACTTGTTGTCTTCTTGATAATAGCCATTCTGACAGATGTGAGGCAATACCTCATTGTGGTTTTGATCTGCATTTCCCTGATAATTAACGATGTTGAGCATCTTTTTCAGGTGCCTGTTGGCCACCTATGCATCTTCTTTGGAAAAATGCCTATTCAGTTCCTCTGCCCATTTTTTAATTGGATTGTTTGTTTTTTGATATTGAGTTTTATGAGTTCTTTAAGTATTTTAGATATTAATCCCTTATTAGACATACCAGTTGAAATATCTTCTACCATTCAGTAGGTTGCCTGTTTGTTTTGTTGATGATTTCCTTTGCTGTGCAAAAGCTTTTTAGTTTGCTTAGGTCCCATTTGTTTATTTTTCCTTTGTTGCCCCTGCCTGAGGAGACAGATTCAGCAAAATATTTCTAAGACCAATGTCAAAGAATGTACTGCCCATGTTTTCTTCTAGGAGTTTTGTGGTTTCAGGTCTTAACATTTAAGTCTTTAATCCATTTCATTTATTTCTGTATATGGTGTTTTGATGTTTTCTCCATGAAAGTCTGACTTGTTGCTAATTAAAAATTTTCTTAGATAACTCATATTTTTGTTGTAATTGTTAATGAGGTTACTTCCTCTCTTTTTTCTTAAAGCTTATCTCTTATATGTGGGAAGCTACTTGTGTTTTATATTTATTTGTAACCACCAAATTTAATGGACTGTTTTATTAGTTCTGATAATTTAAAGTTGATTCTCTTGGGTTTTCTAAGTAGTAATTGGCATCAGTTTCAATAACTATAAATTTGTGTGTAATTTTCAATATTCTTCTTTCTTCCTTCTCCCCCCCGTCCCCACTTCTCTCTTTCCCTCTCTCTCTTCTTTCTTTTCTCTCTCTTTTCCTTGCATTATTAACACTTCTAGGGTAATGTTAAATAATAATAAACACTGTATTGTGTTCCTGAATAGAAATAGCTTTCACGTTTTTTCATCTTTTAAATTTAAAATATATTTGATAATATTCATTAGTTATTTTGCAACTATATGAATATGTGAAATTTACCAGAAGTTTTCATTTTTTTCTTCTATTTTTGCCATGCAGCTCTGTTAACTTGTAAAAATCCAGAAGGTAGTCTTTTACTTTATTTTTCTGTACTCTGGAAGAGTTTATGTATTATGATAATTACCTGCTCTTTGAAAATTTAAAAGAACTAGCCTGTAAAACTGCTTGGGTTTTGCTTCTGAAATGGAGATAATGCATTCTAATGGCATAATAGCTTTCCCTTTTCCAGAAAGGACTCCAATGTACATTGGTGGGCTTCCATCGGCTGTGGAAGTTCTATGGGAGTCTGCTCCCCTGGATACAGCTGATTGAGTTTTTTTCTAGGCTTTTTGATTTGGAAGGCGAGGACTAAGAGGAGTCCCCTTTTGATTGTGGGAGCCTTGGAATGAGGAATCAGGAATTACAGCTGAACTGGATTCTTGCCATGAGGGACAGAATGAATCCAACACTTTGAGAAAAACACAATGAGAACAATTGTGAGAATATTGGCAACAAGGGTATCTGGTTCTGGATATTCCTGAGAGCTCTAAGGAGTGTCTCTTATTCCTGTAGTTACATGGGTTGCCCCATTATCCTCCCAATAAATCCCTTTGTACCAAAGTGAATTTGAATTGGATTTCTGATACTTCTAATCATGAATCTAGGTGCTCTCTCTTTTTAAAAAAATTTTTCTTACACGATTTAATGGTTTGCCAGAGTTTTCCAACTTCCCAAAGATTATTAGGAAATATATATTTAGGAAAATATAAATTACCAAAATTTATTTTATTGACGATTTCAAATCTGTTAGCATAGACTTATACATAATGCTTTGTTATAAGTAAAAAGGAGTGTACTCATTATTGTGAGAAATCCCATATCCATTTCCCAATTTCTTTTTACAGTCTTTTCTGGTATAAAATAATCATACTATTAGAAACACTGCATTTCAAAGCTTATATTGTGGAAAAAAAATTGTCTTACTGTGACAAAAGAGGGGTTCAGATCCACAATAAGTAATTTTTCCTGCAGAAATGTCAATAATAAAGGTTTACTTATTTAAAAAATTTTTGCTGGTATATCTTGTATTATGGTATATACAAACTAAAATTTTATACGCAGGTATATGGCAAACTAAAAATGAAATGTTGATTTATCAAAACTGGCAGAAACAGCCCCAAATGTCTTATTTGCCCTCATATTTCACGTGCAGGAGCCTCCCATTTTCCTTGAGTCACCTTTGAACTTGACCTTACACTTTTGTTTGCAGCACAGTTTGCAAGAGTCAACCATAAGAAAAGGAACCATAAGATGTGAGGATAAATAAACATATATTCTTATGATCGTATTCAACCACTCAAGCAAGACCACTGGGCCTTTCTATTTTCAGATGACAGCTTATCTAATTCTGAACTGGTAATGGTACTCATAATGTGCATCAGTTAGGTTTTGTTGCATAACAAACTACCTTAAAATGCCTTGCCTTGGGGTCAACATGATTTTGTGATTTGGCAATTTGGGCTGGGTTCAGCAGGAAGGTTCTTCTGTCTTGGCTGAGCAGCCAGCTGCCAGGCCAGCTGGGGGCTGGTTGGTTAGGAGGTGACCTCAGTTCAGATGGCTTATCTCTCCACCATGTGCCCTCTCGTTTTCTAGAGGGCTGGAGTGGACTTGTTCACATGATGATGGCAGGGCTTGGAGAGAGTAAGATGGAGTATGTAAAGTTTCTTGAGTCATAGGCTTAGAACTACACGAGGTCATATTCTGTTGATCAAAGTAGACTCTATCTCTTGGTGACAGGGAGTAAAAAAGTCACATTGCAGAGGGCATGGCTATACTGTGGGGTAGAGAATTCTGGACATTTTAATAATCTACCACATAATGCAAATTGTGTTATTGTACTTTGTAATACAACCTATAGCCCTAAGTAATTAGCTGGTTACATCCTGTTTATGATGAAAAACTAACCCTGAAAGGAATATATATATATATATATATATATATATAATTCATTTATTATATATTATATATACATATATATAACAATATCTATTCATTCCTTGACTTAATAGTAAGAAGTGCATTTGTTTTCCTTATTATGTTTCACAAAAAAAGTAAAATTTTTGGATTTGTAAATCAATTCTAGTTTTTACTTTCTCAATGATTAATTTTTGTTTGTATTTTTACTGACATATGTGCTGGACATATAGTAGGCATTCAGGAGATTAATGTTGAATACGTTCTTGCCTGGTTAAGGTTTGAATTTTAGTTTTAGTAAATATTTTCTATTCCTTATTGTTTAATAGTAAAACATTGAATAATATGAATTTTCCCTTGAGTACAGCTTTGGCCCATATGAAATTTTTTAAAGTTTATTTTTATTTCCAGTCTTCATTTTTATAGTGTGATGATTCATCATAAGGGAAACATCTAAGAATCTACCACCCAGATCAAGAAATAGATCACTCCTGGCACTCCAGAATTTGCCTTTGTGCCTCTAATCAACAGTTGCTCCTTACCCCCCACGAAAGTAGCCACTACCTGATGTTCGTGTTCATTACCTCCTTGCTTTTCTTTTAATATTACCAACTACACGTGTACGTAAACTGTATAGTTTAGTTTCACCTGCTTCTTGAACTTTATATAAATGGAATAATGCAGTTTATTCTTGTCTGTCTGTCTTATTTGGCTTCATATTATCTTTGTGAGATTCACTTATGATAATGTGCCTTTAGTTTACTCATTTTAATTGTGATTTATTCATTGGATAAATATAATACAAATTGTTTATTATATGAATATACCACCGTTTATTTGTTCATTTGGCTGCAAATTAGTCGTTTTGGTTAATGAATCACTCCAGCTTTGGGGTTGATGATTTGATAATGAATAAATGGTAAAATGGGGTTAGATGGTTTGTTTCCAAGTCTTGCCTTGTATGAATAATGTTGTTACAAACATTCTTCTCTATGTTGCCTCATATGCATATATGAGCATGCATTGCTGGAAGTAAAATTGCTGGGTTGGAGGCTTTGAGTATCTTTAACTTTCATGCCAAGTTGTCTCAAAGTGGCCATACATATATGTACTTTTACCAGCAGTGTAAGAGGGTTTTCAATGCATGCATTCATGCCAACACCTTGGCATGGTCAGACTTTTTATGTTTAGTGCTCCAGGGGGTGTGCAGTGGTATCTCATTGTTATTCTAATTTGTGTCTCTCTGATGACCAATAAGATTGAGAATTCTTTTACTTTTGTAGGACCCATTTGGATTTTCTCACTTATAAAGTACCGATTCAAGTTTCCTGCCCATTTTTCTATGAAGTCAATTGTCTTTTTCTTACTGATTTATAGGAGTTTAAAAAATATTCTGGATATTAGTTCTTTGTTGGTTATAAGTTTTGCTATAACTTCTTTGAATTTCCCTTTCTATGATCTTAATGGTATTTTTTATAAATATAGTTCTTAATTGTAATGTAGTCCAACTTACCATAGTTTTTCCTATTTGGTTCACAGTTTCTACATAAGGTTTAAGAAACATTTCTCTACTTTGAGAGGCTCTCTTGCATTTTACTTTTCAGTCTTACTAATTTTTGCTCTTAACTTTGTTTTCCTCCTTGTACTGTTTTCAAGTTTAATTTGCTCTTCCTTTCTGAGATTAAATTTCTTGCTCATTGATTTTCAGTGTGTAATTTTTCCCCCTAATATACACATGGCTTTAGTTATATCCTTCAATTTTTGGTATATTTTCATTATGAGTTAATTAAAAATATTTTCTCATTTGCTTAGAGATTTCTTCTATGGCCCATGGGATGTTTAGAAGCAGATTTCTATTATTAAATTTACAAACATATGGGCATTTTCTTCCTATTATTTGTTCTTGATTTCAAGCTTAATTTCACTGTAGTCAGAGACCTTAATTTGCATGATTTAAATCCTTTGAAATTTGCTGACTCTTGCTTTAGTCCAGGATATGGTCAATTTTGTTCTACGTGTCCTTGAACTTAAGCCTGTGTCTTATGATCTTCCAGGAGAATACAGGCTAAGACATGCCAGTGGAATCTTCATTATGAAGCCTAGACTTTATCAATATATATAAGCAATCTTTACTGTCTTGTTTAATATGTTTTTGTGCCTTGACTTTATCTAATGTGAATATTGCACTTATACTTTTATTATATTTTTTATTTTTTTTAATTTTTGGCCTGTGGACCGCAGATTGGGGCTTTTTAAAAAAATTTAATTTTATCTATTTTTTTATACAGCATGTTCTTATTAGTTATTCATTTTATACATATTAGTGAATATATGTCAATCCCAATCTCCCAATTCATCCCACCACCACCTCCCTGCCACTTTCCCCCCTTGGTGTCCATACGTTTGTTCTCTACATCTGTGTCTCAATTTCTGCCCTGCAAACTGGTTCATCTGTACCATTTTTCTAGTTTCCACATATATACGTTAATATCCAATATTTGTTTTTCTCTTTCTGACTTAATTCACTCTGTATGACAGTCTCTAGATCCCTCCACGTCTCTACAGATGACCCAATGTCATTCCTTTTTATGGGTGAGTAATATTCCATTGTATGCATGTACTACATCTTCTTTATCCATTCGTCTGTCGATGGGCATTTAGGTTGCTTCCATGTCCTGGCTATTGTAAATAGTGCTGCAGTGAACATTGGGGTGCATGTGTATTTTTGAATTATAGTTTTCTCTGGGTATATGCCCAGTAGTGGGATTGCTGGATCATATGGTAATTCTATTTTTAGTTTTTTAAGGAACCTCCATACTCTTCTCCACAGTGGCTGTATCGATTTACAATCCCACCAACAGAGCAATAGGGTTCCCTTTTCTCCACACCCTCTCCAGCATTTGTTGTAGTAGATTTTCTGTTGATGCCCATTCTAACTGGTGTGAGGTGATACCTCATTGTAGTTTTGATTTGCATTTCTCTGATAATTATGATGTTGAGCAGCTTTTCATGTGCCTCTTGGCCATCTGTATGTCTTCTTTGGAGAAATGTCTGTTTAGGTCTTCTGCCCATTTTGGGATTGGGTTGTTTGGTTTTTTGATATTGAGCTGCATGAACTGTTTATATATTTTGGAGATTAATCCTTTGTCTGTTGATTTGTTTGCAAATATTTTCTCCCATTCTGAGGGTTGTCTTTCATCTTGTTTGTAGTTTCCGTTGCTGTGCAAAAGCTTTTAAGTTTCATTAGGTCCCATTTGTTTATTTTTGTTTTTATTTCCATTACTCTAGGAGGTGGACCAAAAATGATCTTGCTGTGGTTTATGTCAAAGAGTGTTCTTCCTTTGTCTTCCTAAGAGTTTTATAGTCTCTGGTCTTAGATTTAGGTCTCTAATCCATTTTGAGTTTATTTTTGTGTATGGTGTTAGGGAGTGTTCTAATTTCATTCTTTTACATGTAGCTGTCCAGTTTTCCCAGCACCACTTACTGAAGAGACTGTCTTTTCTCCATTGTATATCCTTGCCTCCTTTGTCATAGATTAGTTGACCATAGGTGCGTACTGGATGTACAGCCAGTCTGTGTCTTTTGGTTGGAGCGTTTAATCCATTTACATTTAAGGTAATTATTGATATGTATGTTCCTATGACCATTTTCTTCATTGTTTTGGGGTTTTTTTATAGGTCTTTTTCTTCTCTTGTGTCTCCCACTTAGAGAAGTTCCTTTAGCATTTGTTGTAGAGCTGGTATTGTGGTGCTGAATTCTCTTAGCTTTTGCTTGTCTGTAAAGCATTTGATTTCTCCATCGAATCTGAATGAGATCCTTGCCAGGTAGAGTAATCTTGGTTGTAGTTTTTTCCCTTTCATCACTTTAAATATGTCCTGCCACTCCCTTCTGGCTTGTAGAATTTCTGCTGAGAAATCAGCTGCTAACCTTATGGGAGTTCCCTTGTATGTTATTTGTTGTTTTTCCCTTGCTGCTTTCAGTAATTTTTCTTTGTCTTTAATTTTTGTCAGTTTGATTACTATGTGTCTCAGCGTGTTTCTCCTTAGGTTTATCCTGTATGGGATTCTCTGTGCTTTGTGGACTTGCATGGCTATTTCCTTTCCCATGTCAGGGAAGTTTTCGACTGTAATCTCTTCAGATATTTTCTCGGGTCCATTCTCTCTCTCTTCTCCTTCTGGGACCCCTATAATGTGTGTGAATGTTGTTATGTTTAATGTTGTCCCAGAGGTCTCATAGGCTGTCTTCATTTCTTTTCATTCTTTTTTCTTTAATCTGTTCCACAGCAGTGAATTCCACCATTCTGTCTTCCAGGTCACCTATCCGTTCTTCTGCCTCAGTTATTCTGCTATTGATTCCTTCTAGTGTATTTTTCATTTCAGTTATTGTATTGTTCATCTATGTTTGTTTGTTCTTTAATTCTTCTAAGTCTTTGTTAAACATTTCTTGCATCTTCTCGATCTTTGCCTCCATTCTTTTTCCTGGGTCCTGGATCATCTTCACTCTCATTATTCTGAATTCTTTTTCTGGAAGGATGCCTATCTCCACTTCATTTACTTGTTTTTCTGGGGTTTTGTCTTTTTCCTTTATCTGGTACATAGCCCTCTGCATTTTTTTCTTGTCTGTATTTCTATGAATGTGGTTTTTGTTCCACAGGCTGCAGGATTGTACTTCTTCTTGCTTCTGCTGTCTGCCCTCTGGTGGATGAGGCTATCTCCAGATTGGGGCTTTTTAATGAAGGTTTTCTGATCTGCTAGTGTTGGAGGGTCTCCTGCAGAGGAGGGGGGTGGCTGTGTCTCACCGTGAGGGCAAGGACACTGGCAGCAGAAGTTCTGGGAAGTACTCCTTGGCATGAGCCCTCCCAGAGTCCGCCATTAGCCCCACCAAAGAGCCCGGGTAGCTGCACTTATACTTTTAAAATTAGCATTTGCCTAATATACATTTGCCCTTTTTAATATTAAAAAAAGACACTTCATTTCTGTCTCTTGAAAACTCTTGATTCACTTTGTTATACAGCAGAAACTAACACAACATTGTAAAGCAGTTATACTCCAATAAGATGTTAAATAAAAAAATAAAATAAAAAAGAAAACTCTGTAATAGGATTTTGATTTTGACAATCTGGGAATTTTTATCTTTTAATAGTGGAATTTGACATATTGGTGTTTACTGTTCAAACCATGTGCTTTACTTCTTTAGCTTTGGTTTATGCTTTTAATTTTTATGTCTCATTATTGATTTTCTTTCTACTATTTTTTTTTACTGTAGAACTATATCTACATTTTTAAAATGCTATTTTGGGGCTTCCCTGGTGGCACAGTGGTTGAGAGTCCGCCTGCCAATGCAGGGAACACGGGTTCGTGCCCCAGTCCAAGAAGATCCCACATGCCGTGGAGCGGCTGGGCCTGTGAGCCATGGCTGCTGAGCCTGCGCGTCCAGAGCCTGTGCTCCGCAATGGGAGAGGCCACAACGGTGAGAGGCCCGCGTACCGCAAAAAAAAAAAAAAACGTTATTTGAAAGATGCATTTTAATTAGAGTGGTGGTTTTCATTAAGTTTTCAAAAGCATAAAAATAATTTTATTTATTTATTTTATTTTTGGCTGCATTGGGTCTTCATTGCTGCTCACGGGCTTTCTCTAGTTGTGGTGAGCAGGGGCTACTCTTCGTTGCTATGTGCGGGCTTCTCATTGTGGTGTCTTCTCTTGTTGCGGAGCATGGATTCTAGGCACACGGGCTTCACTAGTTGTTGCGCGCAGGCTCAGTAGCTGTGGTGTGCCGGCTCTAGGGGGCAGGCTCCATAGTTGTGGCACATGGGCTGAGTTGCTCTGCGGCATGTGGGATCTTCCTGTACCAGGGCTCGAACCATGTCCCCTGCATTGGCAGGCGGACTCCTAATCACTGTGCCACCAGGGAAACCCCTCAAAAGCATTTTTTAACTGGTGGTTTTCTAGTTTTGATACCCAAATATGGAATTGTGTTTTTGAGTATTGTCTACTTGATATACAATTTGAGCATATTTTTATTCTCTTATCCGCAGCTTCTTGGATTTTATTAACATAATCTAGTGTCTTACATATACTTTTTCACTTTTAGGAATAATTTTTGACATTTGCATTGTTTATAAACTGATTTGCAAGAACCATTTAGACATTTCTCTTTTATAACTGATTGCAAAACTTACCATTGTCCTTTTTTTTTTACGTCTTTATTGGAGTATAATTACTTTACAATGTTGTGTTAGTTTCTGCTGTACAACAAAGTGAATCAGCTGTGTGTATATACATATCCTCATATCCCTTCCCTCGTGCATCTCCCTCCCACCCTCCCTATCCCACCCCTCTAGGTGGTCACAAAGCACTGAACTGATCTCCTGTGCTACGCAGCTACTTACCACTAGCTAGCTATTTTACATTTGGTAGTGTATATATGTTAATGTTACTCTCTCACTTCGTCTCAGCTTACCCTTCCCCCTCCCCATGTCCTCAGGTCCATTCTTTATGTCTGCCCTTTTATTCCTGTCCTGCCCCTAGGTTCATCAGAACCATTTTTTTTTTTAGATTCCATATATATGATTAGCGTATGGTATTTGTTTTTCTCTTTCTGACTTTACTCTGTATGACAGATTCTAGGTCCATCCACCTTGCTACAAATAACTCAATTTTGTTCTTTTTTTATGGCTGAGTAATATTACATTGTATATATGTACCACATCTTCTTATTCCAGTCATCTGTTGATGGACATTTAGGTTGCTTCCATATCCTGGATATTATAAATAGTGCTGCAATGAGCATTGTGGTACATGACTCTTTTTGAATTATGGTTTTCTCAGGGTATATGCCCAGTAGTGGGATTGCTGGGTCATAAGGTAGTTCTATTTATAGTTTTTTAAGGAACCTCCATGCTGTTCTCCATAGTGGCTGTATCAATTTACATTCCCACCAAGAGTACAAGAGGGTTCCCTTTTCTCCACACCCTCCCCAGCATTTACTGTTTGTAGATTTTTTGATGATGGCCATTCTGAATGGTGTGAGGTGACACCTCATTGTGGTTTTGATTTGCATTTCTCTAATGTTTAGTGATGTTGAGCATCCTTTCATGTGTTTGTTGGCAATCTATATATCTTCCTTGGAGAAATGTCTATTTAGGTCTTCTGTCCATTTTTGGATTGGGTTGTTTGTTTATCTGATATTGAGCTGCATGAGCTGCTTGTATGTTTTGGAGATTAATCCTTTGTCAGTTGCTTCATTTGCAAATATTTTCTCCCATTCTGAGGGTTGTCTTTTTGTCTATTTTATGGTTTCCTTTGCTGTGCAAAGGCTTTTAAGTTTCAGTAGGTCCCATTTGTTCATTTTTGTTTTTATTGCCATTTCTGTAGAAGGTGGGTCAAAAAAAATCTTGCTGTGATTTATGTCCTAGAGTGTTCTGCCTATGTTTTCCTCTAAGAGTTTGATAGTGTCTGGTCTTACATTTAGGTCTTTAATCCATTTTGAGTTTATTTTTGTGTATGGTGTTAGGGAGTGTTCTAATTTTATTCTTTTACATGTAGCTGTCCATTTTTCCCAGCACCACTTATTGAAGAGGCTGTCTCTCCTCCATTGTATATTATTGCCTCCTTTATCAAAGATAAGTTGACCATCTGTGCATGGGTTTATCTCTGGGCTTTTTGTCCTGTTCCATTGATCTATATTTCTGCTTTTGTGCCAGTACCATACTGTCTTGATTACTGTCGCTTTGTAGTATAGTCTGAAGTCAGGGAGCCTGAATCCTCCAGTGCCATTTTTCTTTCTCAAGATTGCTTTGGCTATTCAGGGTCTTTTGTGTTTCCATACAAATTGTGCAATTTTTTGTTCTAGTTCTGTGAAGAATGCCATTGGTAGTTTGATAGGAATTGCACTGAATCTCTAGATTGCCCTGGGTAGTATAGTAATTTTCACAATGTTGATTCTTCCAATCCAAGAGCATGGTTTATCTCTCCATCTGTTTGTATCATCTTTAATTTCTTTTATCAGTGTCTCACAGTTTTCTGCCCACAGGTCATTTGTCTCCTTAGGTAGGTTTATTGCTAGGTATTTTATTCTTTTTATTGCAGTGGTAAATGGGAGTGTCCTTAATTTCTCTTTCAGATATTTCATCATTAGGTTACAGGAATGCAAGAGATTTCTGTGCATTAATTTTGTATCTGGCTACTCTACCAAATTCATTGATTAGTTCTAGTACTTTTCTGGTGGCATCTTGAGGATTCTCTATGTATAGTATGTGATCTGCAAACAGTGACAGTTTTACTTCTTCTTTTCCAATTTGGGTTCCTTTTATTTCTTTTTCTTCTCTGCTGGCTGTGGCTAAAACCTCCAAAAGTATGTTGAATAATAGTGGTGAGAGTGGGCAACCTTGTCTTGTTCCTGACCTTAGTGGAAATGGTTTCAGTTTTTCACCATTGAGAACAATGTTGGCTGTGGATTTGTCATATATGGCCTTTATTATGTTGAGGAAAGTTCCTTCTGTGCCTACTTTCTGGAGGGTTTTTATCATAAATGGATGTTGAATTTTGTCGCAAGCTTTCTCTGCATCTTTTGAGATGATCGTATGGTTTTTCTCCTTCAATTTGTTAATATGGTGTATATATTGATTGATTTACGTTTATTGAAGAATCCTTGCATTCCTTGGATAAACCCCACTTGATCATGGTGTATGATCCTTTTAATCTGCTGTTGGATTGTGTTTGCTAGTATTTTGTTGAGAATTTTTGCATCTATGTTCATCAGTGATACTGCCTGTAGTTTTCTTTATTTTGTGACATCTTTGTCTGGTTTTGGTATCAGGATGATGGTGGCCTCGTAGAATGAGTTTGGGAGTGTTCCTCCCTCTTCTATATTTTGGAAGAGTTTGAGAAGGATAGGTGTTAGGTCTTCTCTAAATGTTTGATAGAATTCACCTGTGAAGCCATCTGGTCCTGGGCTTTTGTTCGTTGGAGGATTTTTAATCACAGTCTCAATTTCAGTGCTTGTGATTGGTCTGTTAATATTTTCTATTTCTTCCTGGTTCAGTCTCAGAAGGTTGTGCATTTCTAAGAATTTGTTCCTTTCTTCCAGGTTGTCCATTTTATTGGCATATAGTTGCTTGTAGTAATCTCTCATGATCTTTTGTATTTCTGCAGTGTCTGTTGTTACTTCTTTTTCATTTCTAATTCTGTTGATTTGATTCTTCTCCCTTTTTTTCTTGATTAGTCCGGCTAATGATTTATCAGTTTTGTTTATCTTCTCAAAGAACCAGGTTATGGTTGTATTGATCTTTGCTATCGTGTCCTTCTTTACTTTTTCATTTATTTCTGATCTGATTATGATTGCCTGCCCTTCTTTCCTTCTGCTGATTTCGGGGTTTTTTTTGATTTCTTTCCTTCTGCTGACTTCTGGGTTTTTTTGTTCTTCTTTCTCTAATTGCTTTTGGTGTAAGGTTAGGTTGTTTATTTGAGATGTTTTTTGTTTCTTAAGGTAGGATTGTATTGCTATAAACTTCCCTCTTAGAACTGCTTTTGCTGCATTCCATAGGTTTTGGGTAATCATGTTTTCATTGTCATTTGTTTCTAGGTATTTTTTGATTTTCTCTTTGATTTCTTCAGTGATCTCTTGGTTATTTTGTAGCATATTGTTTAGCCTCCATGTGTTTGTATTTTTTACAGATTTTTTCCTGTAATTGATATCTAGTCTCATATCATTGTTGTCAGAAAAGATACTTGATACAATTTCAAAATTCTTAAATTTACCAAGGCTTGATTTGTGACCCAAGATATGGTCTATCCTGGAGAATGTTCCATGAGCACCTGTGAATAAAGTGTATTCTGTTGTTTTTGGATGGAATGTTCCATAAATATCAATTAAGTCCATCTTGTTGAATGTGTCATTTAAAGCTTCTTTTTCCATATTTGTTTTCATTTTGGATGATCTGTCCATTGGTGAAAGTGGGGTGTTAAAGTCCCCTACTATTATTGTGTTACTGTCGATTTCCCCTTTTATGGCTGTTAGCATTTGCCTTATGTATTGAGGTGCTCCTATGTTGGGTGCATAAATATTTACAATTGTTATATCTTCGTCTTGGATTGATCCCTTGATCATCATGTAGTGTCCTTCTTTGTCTCTTGTAATAGTCTTTATTTTTAAGTCTATTTGGTCTGACATGAGAATTGCTACTCCAGTCTGATTCAACCTGCAGATAAGGATCAAATTTGGGGCTACCTACTTAACAAGGCTATGATGAATCATTCTTGATACATGCTGAGTTGGATATTGTTAAAGAGTAATTTGAAGGCGAGTCATATAGAGAGTGCTTGCGGGCTCCAGGGAGTCTGGTTTGGAGAGGTGTAAATGCAGGAAGGACGAGCACCTCCATGCCCTTTGGGGAGCTCGACTTCAGGAGATGGCTGTGCTCGATGTCTTCTACGATGCAGGTGAGGCGGGTGCCCCCTTTCGTCCCCACCCCACTCCTCCCAGCTTTCCTTATCTTTGTATACACTGTGGTACCATTGTCCTTCGATACTTTGATTTCCCCAAAGTTCAGCTGTTAATTTTATATCATGTCCTGACGAGTTGATGTTCATTTCAGATATTTTTGTTTTTTGTTTGTTTTAATTTCAGAAGCATATAAGTTGCCACATTTTGTAAGTCCTTGGTTGAGAATGTTGTCCTCTTGCCTCTATATAAAAAAGGACAGCTTTTCAGGGTCTAAAATTCTTGGGTCACAAACTTCTAAACTGTGTCTAGGTATTTGTTTTTTTAATCAACTAACTTTTGAGAGCAGATTGCAGAAATATATATGTCCTTATAGTCTTCTTCAGATTATTTATCTAGTTTGGAAAAGCATTCTGCTCGTTTTTCTTATTATTGCTTCTGTTCTGTTCTGTCTTGAACATGAATAAGTTATGTGGATGTTGCATTTTCATTTTCTGTCCTCCATTTCTCTTATCTTCTTTCTTACAATTTTTGTCACTGTCTTTTTCTCCTAAATCTTGTGAAAGCTTCTATTATATATATGTGTGTGTGTGTGTGTGTGTGTGTGTGTGTGTGTTTAAAATTCTGCAACAGTGAATTTCTCTTCTTCACCAGAAATTTTGTCGTGTTTTCCTCCATGGATTAAAATTTTTGTTACTGAGTTTTTACTTTTACTTTACCCAGCGTTGTAATATTCTATGCTTGCTTGTTCCAGGAAAAAACTACACAGAAAAAACCTGTTTAGAATGAGGCAGAATGAGGCCTTTTCAGAGCTAAAGTCTTTTCGGAGTTTCTTCTGCTATCTCCCAGATGGACCACTCCTTGTTTGGAGAGATAATTTCAAACTCTATGCATTCAGTATGGTTCTATCCTGGTACCTGTGAAAAAAATCCATGGAATTTTCTAGCATTTTTTCACTTAACAAATATTTATGGAATACCTGTTAGTTCTGGGCACTGTTTTAGGCACTTGGGATCCATCCATGAATGAATAGATGGACAGTCCTACTCTCTAAAAAATTTTTTAAAATTTCCTTGTTTGTTTTTAATAGTGGTAAAATATACACAACATTTACCATATTAATCATTTAAAAAACTGAGTGTACCTCCTATGTCTCTGATGGGACTGCACTGCCTTTTGTCTCTGTACCTCTGTGTCCCGTCCTCCTTCGCCTGCATCTCTCACCTTTATGACCTTATCACCTCCCAAAGACCTTACTTCCAAGTACTGTCCCACTGGGAATTAGGCTTTTGACATGAATTTCGGGGGAACACAACATTTAGTCCCTAACAAGAAACAGCTTCAATGCAATGATTGTGTTCGTCTCATTCACAATTGCACCTTTGATGTTTGTCATGGTGCTTGGCTCCAAGTGGACTCTGAGTCACTCAAATGAGTGAGTAGAAGCTGGTAGCTAACGCATACAGTGTTTGTATCATGCTGTTGTTATAATCTCATTAAATGAGAGTGAACGAATGAGTGAATATGCATAGTGTAAACTGTTCTAATTTCAGATGAGGTCAGTATATCAGAAAGCCTTCCCACACTGTAACACACCTACTAGGCACTCAGTAAATAGAACCCTTGCTATGACATCAGCTTATTTTGTTGAGCTTGACAGCACTGTTGAAAAAACCATCTGAGACTCTCTGAGCAGCAGAAGAAATTTCCTATTGCCTGTCATTGGGATTCTGAGTGAAAGAGGGCAGATTTGGTTCAGCCTCTTCTCCATGTCTCATTCCGTGGTTTGCTCCAGTTTTTCTCTGACCTATAACACTATCTGATAGAAGATTCTCAGGGCCTGATCATTTTCCAATGTTTATTTGCCTCTCTGCTCGCTAAGCTGTTCATGCCTATTTATCACCTGAACTAAAGAACAGGTCTGGCTCGCCAGTAAATAGCTGACACGTAAGGTTGGGTAATGAGAAAATTAGAACTTCATGGCTCTGGTGCAAGCTTAGAGCTCCCTGTAATAGCTTGGAGCTCGCAACAGCTTCTGAGAGGAAGGGAGACCTGATTCTAAGAAGAAATATGATAATTGGAGGCCAGGGGAGGCCAGCCGGCTTTGGCCAAATAGAAAATTACCTTCGGTTGCTCTTTTACTATAATTTAGCAACTCCAATTATCACAAGGTGATAAAGTGTCTGACTGTGTTGTATAACACCTTTCCTTGTAAGTGAACAAACCCATTAAAGGAGCTTGAATGAAATCATTATCCTTATAATGCCTAATTAGAGTTGACTCCCGTGATCAGTGTAGGGCTAGTGAAATACAAGGAATCGGAGAATAGACCAATTACTACAATATGTGAAGACTCCTCCAGGCTGCTTCAGGTTTAGGGCAGGGACTGGGTGTTTCCATGGGGCAGAGACACACGTAAATCAGAAAGCAGCTTCTCCGGGAGGGAGGCAGTGCATCTTGACTCTGGAGCCGATTGTTCTTCAAGCAATAAGTCTGATTCTAAGCTTTCTGGTTGCCATGGCAGATGAAGAAACAAAAAAGTGCATAACGCTCACTTCTTGACAATAGGCAGTGCACATATTTAGCCACTGAAATGGCATTTTTTTTTTTTTTGCAACTTAATTCAAATAGAAATGAATCACTTGGATTCTGGTAGCTTCTTTCTTCTTCCTTTCATTTATTCTCTCCCTAATCCTTCTCCTGTCCTCCCTCCTTCTCTTTAACCCATAGAAATAGAGGTTGGTTGAAAATGGCTTTGACATCAGCAAACCTGTTCTTCCACTTTCTCTTTTGAGCCTCAGTTTCCCCATCTATGAAAATGGTGGTAATCTCCCTCTAGTATGGCTGCTTATGTAACAAGTGCTCATTCAACATATTTATACTGGGTGCTTACTCTGTGCAGATCTGTGCTGTGTCCCGGATGTTGAGCATAATATGACATAGGTCTCCTTAAGGATCATTGTAGAAAGACTGTGGAGGTGCTTCATTTGTTCAATAAATAGCTCTTGCTAACAACCATATTGTTTTTCAAAATAGGCCGGCTGATTTAAACAGCTAATTTCGTAGACAAGGCCAGAAATGCTCACCAGAAGGTCTTAGGAGAACTTTGCTGTGAATTGTCACATGGAGGCTCACAAATCTGTGAGACAGGCATTATTTTGTGCATTTTACAGATGAGAAAGCTGAGGACTTGAGGGGTTAATTGGCAATGAATCTGAATTAGCAGCAGCATATGGGAAGTTCAGAATCTTCCTATTTTCTCAAATAGGTGGATGCATATGATTTTCATAATTATTATGCATAGAAGAAATCACTAAGGAAGTTTTATTCACATTTCTTGAACCAGTACGGTGTTGCTGGCAGTGCATGACTAGGTGATCTAAGCTTTCTAAGCTTCATTTCTCTCACGTGTGAACTAAAGATCCTAGCTTGAGCTGACTCAGAAGTGCGCAATCCTTGTGGTTTTGTTTCTAAAGACAGTACCTAAGGTGAAAAGGGAGTGTAGTCAAAATTTCTCCCTTGAAAAATCCCACATCCCTTAAATTACCCACGAAGTCCAACATACATAGTTTTCTTTTTAATTATATAATGTAAAAATTCATAACATAGGGGCTTCCCTGGTGGCGCAGTGGTTGGGGGTCCACCTGCTGATGCAGGGGACACGGGTTTGTGCCCCGGTCTGGGGGGATCCTGCGTGATGCAGATCCTCTGTGGGCCATGGCCGCTGAGCCTGTGCGTCCGGAGCCTGTGCTCCGCAACGGGAGAGGCCACAGCAGTGAGAGGCCCGTGTACCGCAAAAAAAAAAAAAAAAAAAATTCATAACATAGGCAATTCATAGGCAGTCACATGCAGGATATGAGTTAATATGCAGTCTGTAAGTTTGTAGTACTGTGTTCGTAAATGTTCTTTCTTTTTAAAAGGTTAAATTATGTGAAATTGCCAATATTTGAACATTTTAATCTGTAAAAATGGCAATTTCATGTTATTCAACCTAATAAGTTGCTATTTTTCTCTTTTGCTTTTATACGGCATTAATGTTTTTATTTTATTTATTTATTTAACTAATGTTTTTATATATGGAACTTGAACCTCAAAAGATGGCTGTGAAGGTATGTTTTTAGGGGTGATGGAAATATTTTAAAATCGGATTTTGGTGATGGTTGCATAACTCTACAGAAATCATTAAATTGTATGTTTAGAATGAGTGCATTTTGTGGTATGTAAATTATATCTCAGTAGAGGTGTTAAAAGGGATGAAAGCGCTTGCTTAGGAAAGGCACGTGGTGGGGTTTGGTATATGATGTTTCCCACTGTTCCTTCTGATGGGGTGCCTCACAGCATCCCTGTGAGATGAATAAGGACAAGGCTCAGAGAGGTGAGGTGACCGGACCAAGGTCACACAGAGGGTACATAGCAAAGTTTGGATGGAAACACCATCTGGGGCCCCAGGCTGGTTCCATTTCTCTCCCCTTCCACTTGGCGGGGTGGGATTGCCTTCCCACTCTTTCTGGCTCTGAATGTTCTGAACAGACCCAGAGTGGGAAGGCTATGGAAAATGGATTTACGCAACTGCGTCCCTGGGCAGCCCACTTTGGAAATCAGTTGAGACCTGTAATTGACCATGACGACACAAATATTAGAACCTGAAAATCACAAACACGCTGGGTTATTAATGGTGAAATTGTAGTTTCCCGTCAGCCTGCTGCTTTCCGACTTCTCATTTTTGCTTTTCAGGGTTGGAGCTCAGCAAATCTCCCTGATACACGGCCCCCTCCTTTGCCTGGGTGGGCGTGGGCTCCCAGGTTCCACTGCTGGGGGTGGCGGGGAGCGGCAAGAGTTCCGGTCTCCAGCGGGGTGAGCCAGTAAAAGGAGGAGAGACGAGCCCCAATTTACCCCATCTCGTTACTCCTCTTCCCTTTGAAGCTGTGCATCTATCTGATCTGAGCAGCCCCAAGGTTCTGCACTCACTCGGCCTTGCAAGAGGCCTCCAGGAACCCCAGTTTCCTCTCTGAACTCATCACCCTCCCTCTGACCTCGTGCCCTCCTCTCCCTGACTACCCCAGTTTAACTGGAGCTGTTACACCAGCATAGTCCTGCTTCCAGGCCTCTGCGCTGGCTGTGCCCTCTACCTGGGATGCTCTTTCCCTAGACATCCTTGTGGCCAACTCCTTCAAACCTTCACCCAAATGTCGCCTTCTAAATGACGTCCACCTTGACCACCGTATTTAAAACTGTGGCTTTCCCCATCACCCCAGGTGTCTTATCTCCTTACTCTGCTTTGTTTCTTGCACTGATCACCCTGCACAACAAAATACCGTATGATTTGCTTATCACATGGACTATTCATTGTCCTCTCTACTAACTAGGTTGGAAACTCCAAGAGGGCAGTGATTGTCAATTTGTTTATTGATATTAGAATTTTGTGTTTTTTTATTATTATTTTTTTTTTTTTTTGCGGTACGCGGGCCTCTCACTGTGTGGCCTCTCCCGTTGTGGAGCACAGGCTCCGGACGCGCAGGCTCAGCGGCCATGGCTCACGGGCCTAGCCGCTCCGCGGCATGTGAGATCTTCCTGGACCGGGGCATGAACCCATGTCCCCTGCATCGGCAGGCGGACTCTCAACCACTGCGCCACCAGGGAAGCCCTGTGTTATGTTTTTAATAACAGCTTTATTGAGATCTAAATCACATAGCACATAATTCACCTATTGAAAGTGTACAATTCAATGTTTTTCAGTATGGTTTTAAAATTATGGAACCGTTACCACAATCAATCTTAAAATGTTTTCACCACCCCGAAAAGAAACCCTGCAGACTTTATTAGTCCCTCTTCATTCCCTCTACCACTCTCCCCGCCGCCTACCACCAGCCCTGGGCAACCACTGATCTACTTTCTGAGTCTATAAATTTGCCTCTGAACATTTCAGATCAATGGCATCTTACAAAATGTGGTCTTTTGGCTTCTTTTACTGAGTGTAATGTTTTCAAGGCTCACCCATGTTATATAGCATGTATCAGAAGTTTATTCCTTTTTATTGCCAAATAATAATCCGTTGTTTGGATATACCACGTTTTATTTATTTATTTATTCATTAGTTGTTAGACATCTGGGTTATTTCCACTTTTTGGCTATTATGACTAATGCTTCTATGAACACTCATGTATGAGGTTTTGTGTGTGCATGTGTTTTCAGTTCTCTTGGATACACACGCACGCACACACACACACACACACACCTAGGAGTGGAATTGCTGGGTCACGTGGTAACTGTATGCTTAACTTTTTCCACATTGTTGTCCAAATGGCTCTGCTGGTTTATAATCCCGCCAGCAGTCGGTGAGGGTCGTGTTATGTGTTATAAAACTTAAAAGTCTTGCTTAACAAAGGGATCATAATGTTCAAGCATGTGTCACCCATGCCCCTTTAAAAGCCTTTTGAAGGTCCTAGCTCGTGACTACAGTCCTCTTCTCCCTTCTCTGTTTTGGGCCCCATCCCCTTGCTGAACCTCATGTCTTAGAGGGAGTCTTGGGTATTTTCAATTATAAAAGGAAGGTTGTGAGTTGGATGTGTTAAAAACTAGGGTGAGGTGATCCTGGCCTCTGGTGGGTGAGCACTTCTGTCTCCTTCCTTTTATTTGGTCCTTATAAATGACAACACCTGGTTGTAGATTCTGTCTGTGGTTTTCTTCTACAACATGTAGAACAGCACTGTATGTACAAATAGAACTTTGGCACGGAACAGGTGTGCAAGGAATATGTTCTGAGTGACTGGCGGAAGGAATCATGGCAGCTGTGCTCACATTCTTGGAGTGCCCTGAAGTCTACCTTCTTTCCCAAATCTGTGTTGCTCCTTTATAGTAGGGTGGAGCAGACCCTGTTAGTGCCTTGACCAAAGCCCCCCAGCCCACCCCGGAGGACATCTGGTAGAGTTTTGTTGGATGGTGGCAGCTTTGTCTCTTTCTGCCTGATGGGCAATCTCTGGTCACAGAGGGTATTTGGCCAGAATTTCTGAGGAGCCCAGGAGCAACTCAACCAATGTGGGGTGGAGTTGGTGATAAATACCCCAGCTTCCCTGCCCATTGGTAGAAAACACCTCAGGTGTAATCAGAGTCTCCAGAGTCCTCCAGGTGCCCACAGTGGCAACCCACACCCCTTATTGGCCGTCTCCTCGTCCCTGTCTCATTTCCTCAGCTCTTTGGGGGGCATCCTGCTAGCGTGTTGCAAATAAACTACTTGTACCTGAATTCTTAGCGTCCATTCCTGGTGGAGCCCAACCCAAAGCGACTCTTGGGATTTCATGTCTATGGTCAGCAGGTGGCAGCTGCGGGGCGATGGGATTCCTGCCGGGCACCGGGCGACAAGTAGGGGTTTGACTTGAATTGGTCCCTCAGAGATTTGGAGTTGGGACTGATCAGCGATGACTGGTGTTTCCAGGATGCAGAAGCTGGAGGGGAGGATGCGTGGGCATTCGTGAGTACTTGGGAGGGGGTGAAGCATCCTGTGGGAGGGATGATCTGGGACTCTGAGAAAGAGCTGTGAAACTCCTGAGCTTTCTGTAAAGAGCATTTGACACCAGGGATGATGTAGCATGCCCCTGGCCAGGACGGTGGCAGGAAGGTGCAGACACGCATGCTCAGACCCCTGTGAGTCATCCCTGGATGCAGGACCTGCTACGTAATTTGTGGGGCCCAGTGAAAGTAATAATGCAGGGCCCCTGGTTGAAAATTATTAAGCATCTCAGGATGGCGCCAGCAGAGCCTTAAACCAAACGTGGGACCGTTTTGTGCAAGAGGTCCTCTGAGACCTCACAGGTCATAGGCCCATGAAGTTGGCCCTGCCTAGATGCCTGAGCCTCCTTCAGGAGCTACATCTGTGTCCCTGATGGCTGCTTCAGGACAGCCCTAATCCGTGCTTTTCCAGGTCTCTGGTTTCCCTCTTCTCTGCGCTGGGCATTCTGCCTTCCAATCACGCAGTGCCCAGCTCAGAGTGACTGTTGTAAAGCCCCGCTGTGACCACTTCACCCCCATCTCAGAAGTATGTAAGGGCGCCCACCCCACTGACTGGGGCTGTGGTCTTCAAATCATGATCAGCAGGCCCCCTCGGGGGCTCTGGGTGTTCCCCTGTGGGTGAGCGAGGTTGTTTGCTGCATCTCATCCTCATTTCAACCGTAGCAAACTCATTTTTATCTGTTTTGCATATATATTGGACTTCCATATACGCTTCCATTTGAGGATATGTTTCTATTCATTAAAATAAAAATGGTTCTGGGGACTTCCCTGGTGGTCCAGTGGGTAAGACTCTGCGCTCCCAATGCAGGGGGCCTGGGTTCGATCCCTGGTCGGGGAACTAGATCCCACATGCCACATGGCGCAACTAAGAAATCTGCATGACGCAACTAAGAGGTCTGCGTGCCACAACTAAAAGATCCGCATGCCACAAATAAGACCCGGCGCAGCCAAATAAAATAAATAAATAATAAATAAGTAAATATTTTAAAAAGTCATTCTGGAAACTACCGGCCACGAAATTAAATCCAAGCTTCTTTGCTCAGTATTTAATATCAGTGATGCTCCGGCTCAGAGATTGGCGAACATCGGCTCACAGGCCAAATCCAGTTGACCGCTAGGAAGAGTTTTTTACATTTTTAAATGGTCACATTTTAAATGGTTCCATAAATACCAAAATATAGCTTCAGTTTGGCCTCTTGCTCTGCAGAGCTCAAATATTTACTATCTGGCTCTTTAAGAAAAAGTTTACTGATCCCTGATGCAGCACCAACTTTTCTTTCCATGCTTCACTCCCAGGACTTGAGCCCAGTTACCCTACAGAGTCTGACGCAGTACCTTGCTCATAAGGGAAGCTCATCACATATAAAGCTAGGGTGACTGCATGCCCACTTTGTTGTGCTGTTGTAATTTTTCATGTTAATAGAGCCCTTTTCACTCTCCTAAGTGTCTTCTTTGGGCGGTAAATTATAGTTTACTGCCCAAATATAACTGACAGTTGAATGCAATGGAAGATAAAAAAACCACCAGCAAATTTTGTGATGAGTAATATTATCTTTGATACTTAGGGCATCTCCTAAAGAGGTTCCAAATTCTGGGTGTTTGAGTTAATACCCAGAAATGACAAACATTAGAAAAAAGAATGGCCTTAAATATAATTACTATGCTTCTATTATGTGTGTGTTCGGTTTCTAGAACTAATGATTAGGCATCTTTGCTTGCCTAATTTTCTTAAGGGATTTAACCAACTTATCTGATTTTTAAAAGCAGCGTGAGCTGTGTCAACAGAAATCCATGTTGGGACACAAATGCAATTTCATGCTATGTATTGAGTATTTTTTAGAGAAAGGCTATACTTAGGGGATGGAGGATGGAATTGTCCTTTCATCAAATGTTCTAGGAAATGAACCACATTGCTACTATTTGTGCCTGGAGCCCAGCATGGGTGTTTATCTGTAATGGGTCCAACTTTTAGGAGATACTGACTCCAAATGACCTGGATATTATTCAAATAAGTGCTCTTAAATTCCTTTAGTAACTAACCGACCATGAAGAATAACTCAATTTTGGACGAATGTAATTTTATCTATAAACAAGTGTGTACAGAAATCCTGAAGTGTAACATGATTTAAAAAGTTGAGGTGCGGGCTTCCCTGGTGGCACAGTGGTTGAGAGTCCGCCTGCCAATGCAGGGGACGTGGGTTCATGCCCCGGTCCGGGAAGATCCCACATGCCGCGGAGCGGCTGGGCCCGCGAGCCATGGCCGCTGAGCCTGCACGTCCGGAGCCTGTGCTCCGCAACGGGAGAGGCCACAACAGTGAGGGGCCTGCGTACCGCAAAAAAAAAAAAAAAAAGTTGAGGTGCAGAAGCAGGCTTTTTTTTAAAAAAAAGATTATTTATTTATATTTTTGGCTGCATCGTGTCTTAGTTGCAACATGCGGGATATTTCGTTGTGGCACACAGGATCTTTCGTTGCAGCGCGTGGGCTCTTCGTTGTGGTGCGCTGGTTTCTTTCTAGTTGCGGCATGTGGCTTTTCTCTTCTCTAGTTGTGGCATGCAGGCTCCAGGGTGCGTGGGCTCTGTAGTTGTGGTGCGCGGGCTCTGTAGTTTGAGGCACGCGGGCTCTAGTTGAAGTGCGTGAGCTCAGTAGTTGTGGTGCAGGGGCTTAGTTGCCCCACGGCATGTGGGATCTTAGTTCCCTGACCAGGGATAGAACCCACATCCCCTGCATTGTAAGGCGGATTCTTTACCACTGGACCAACAGGGAAAGTCCCAGAAGCATACTTCTTAATGATCTCCCCGACATACTGTTTTGTAAAATTCCTTCAGTCAAGAATCATATTTAGGGAGCATGTATGCTTTTTCAGACACTGAACTAGATGCTGGGGATGGTGCAAAGGATAACCCCACCCTTTCTCTGTCCTCCAGGGACCTAGTACAAAATTTAGTCAGTGCCCTGGCTGATATGGGCTCTGAAATCTTAAACAGGCTTATTGTTTATTGCTGTGATAAATGGCTTGAGGAAAAATAAGGCAGGGTTAAGAAATACAGAATGATGGCGATGGTGTTATTCATGCAGGGTGGTCTAGGAAGGTCTCTCTGGGGGATGACACCTGAGCAGACATGGGCAGGAAGTGAGTGCAGAAGGTCTTACCATCCTCATTCTTCATTCTTGGTTCATTGTGTTAATGTACCTGGTATATAAGGTCCTGAACTCCCTCGAAGAGCCTCAGATCTCCCCATATTAGAAGAGATGAGTTTTCTCTCAAGGCCCAAAAGAAAAGATTTCAAGAACTTCATGAGGTGTTTCAGCCCCGGTTAAATCTTTTGGTTTCCTTATGCTGTATTTACAGACAAGGTCCTCTCCTTCGAGTAAGTGAGAAAGAGGGCTTTGAGGACAGCCTTTGGGGACAGGTGTGGCAAAAAGGTGACAGTAGATTCTGGAATGTAGAGCCACCTGTATGTGATCCTGTTGAAATAAGGTAGCTGCTGTGACCAACAGCTCACATTTTTTGAGTCGTTGTCTTGGTGCCAGGCGTGGCTTATGACCCTTCTGTTGCATTAGTTCCGTGAGTCCTCCCAACACGCCAGAGATGGGGAGAGGCAGGCTGGCAGCTGAGCAGAGCCCAGTAGGGTTTAGAAGGCAGAGGTGATAGAAATGGGCCACTGGGCTGTAAACTTCAGGAGGGCAGAGACTGTCTCGCTCGTTATAGTTTCCTCAGGACTTAGCACTGTGCTTGGATATTCTCGATGCACAATACACGTTTGTTGAATGAATAAATAGCACTAGCAAAAGCACAGAGGCATGTGTGTCATATCCCATCTTTCTGGAGGCTGGAGTCTGGTCTCCCATCCTTGGTGGGGTTATCAGAGTGGAGGAGGCATGGCATCTCAGGTGAATGAGAGAGTGTGTGTGAGACACAGTGGGAAAGGGATGCTAGGATCTGGAGCGGAGACAAAGTGATAAGCACACAGTGTCTTTCTCCTGGGACACAGAAGGCTCTATTTTCCAGGCTCCCTTGGGCTTAAGTTGGTACCCTGTGACAATTCTGACTGATAGAATAGTGGGAGCAACTTCGGGGCTGAGGCAGGTGGGAATGCATATGCCTCCCCGAGTCCTCCCTTCAACTTGAAACAGTAACACTGGAGACCACATATCAAGATGACAGAACTACAGGATGTAGCAGCCTGGATCTCTGAGTCATTGTATGGAAGAGGGCCACCTAGCCAGGACCAGACTTTTTATGATGGACAAATAAATCTTTGTTATATTAAGCCACTGAGATTTGGGGGTTTTATGATACTGTAGCATGTCGTATTCTATCCTGACTAATGCAGGACCAGATGGCCAGAGGCCTTGAATGTCAGGAAAGGGCTTTTTGCTCTTAAAGAGCAGTAAGTTCCATGTCTGTTGCCGCCCACATACTCAGCAGGCCTCCCACATACTTATCTTAGGTCCGTGGGTGTGGGGAAGCAGGAGAGCTCAAGGCTTCAATTGTAGGTGATTCAATGCCAAGAGAGTCTGGCTCTCTACGTCCATTCTAAAGATGAGAACCAGGCAGATTCCTGCTGAGAAGAGCCTTCTTTTCTCTTCTCCTCTGCTGACCCAGTGGTCTTTGTGGCTGTCCAAGAATGTTAGTTGGGCACCAGAAGTGGTCCTAGCAAGAAGGCATGATCAGAGAGACAATAATATCAGGCTGGGCTGGATGTAAAATTTGTTCTGGGATGTAGAAAGCGGCTCAAACTGCAGCGACCTGTGTGATTGCTGATAGAGAGGCATGCCTTACAGATCAACACATGAGGACGGATTAAAAAAATGGTTTTAATTCAATCTCCATTTTTTAAAAAAAACAAGAGCATACTTTACATGAAACTATTCTGCACTTTGTTTTTCTGTTAATAGTCTTTTTTTTTAATTTTATTTTTGGCTGCATTGGGTCTTCGTTGCTGCACGTGGGCTTTCTCTAGTTGAGGCGAGCGGGGGCTACTCTTCATTGCGGCGTGCGGGCTTCTCATGGCAGTGGCTTCTCTTGTTGTGGAGCACGGGCTCTGGGCGCGCGGGCTTCAGTACTTGTGGCACGTGGGCTCAGTAATTGTGGCTCGCAGGCCCTAGAGTGCAGGCTCAGTAGTTGTGGCGCACGGGCTTAGTTGCTCTGTGGCATGTGGGATCTTCACAGACCAGGGCTTGAATCCATGTCTCCTGCATTGGCAGGCGGATTCTTAACCACTGCACCACTTTTATTAATATTCTTAACCTGTAATATATCATGGACCTCCTTCCACCTCATTCTCTCTGTTTGCTTGTTTTTTTTTTTTTTTTTGCGGTACGCGGGCCTCTCACTGCTGTGGCCTCTCCCGCTTCAGAGCACAGGCTCTGGACACGCAGGCGCAGTGGCCATGGCTCACGGGCCCAGCTGCTCTGCGGCATGTGGGACCTTCCCGGACCGGAGCACGAACCCGTGTCCCCTGCATCGGCAGGCAGACTCCCAACCACTGCGCCACCAGGGAAGCCCCACCTCGTTCTCTTTAATGGATGCTTATTCTCTCATGGAATTGTGTACCGTCCTTTCTTAAGGCATTCTGCTATTGATGGACCATTTCTTTGTCTCTGATTTTCAGTGATACAAATAAGGCCACAACAGACATCCTTGTACACATCCCCTAGAACACATCCAAACATTTCTGTAGTGAAATGTCTGGGTCAGAGGGTACAAGCCTTTTTCAATTTGATAGGAACTACCAAATTGCTACCCTAAAGGGTTGTAATAATTTACACGCTGGAGAATGGTGATTTTTTTAATGGACTGATTCCCCCAAGAAACTCCGGTTTGGAGCCTCCAGATCTTTGGAACATGTGTCTGGCTCAAGTTGTTTTATTTAATCTGTGGCTCAGGTCCTTTGCAAGAAGCCAATCCAACCCGAAGGTACTCCCCTCCACAAAGCTCACATTTAAGCCCTGAAAAATGGGAGGACTTAATCCAGTCTCTATCAGATCTAAATCAGAACATTTTTCCCCTTCTGCCATTTTAAATTACCTCTCAGCTCAGCCCCAGACTGAGTAATTCAGAGTTAATGGGATATGAAAGTCATGGTCTGTGGCATTATTGCGGGTACCTAGCCAGAGGCAGGCAAGATTTATTCTCTTGGAACCCAACTAGGTTGAAAAGGGTGATAAATCATCAGGGCTATTGCGAGCTCCCCTTCTGCTGTGAGATTCATTCCAGTTTATCAGAATAATCATCTTCCCCTCTGAGGCCAGAGACAAACAGCCAAATCTGGAGCCCCACTCTGTGGTTAGAGGGAGAGAGATCGTTCTGAAATCTCTTCTCCTAGCTTTGTTTGGACTGGGGTGGGTGGGAGGCTTGTTACTTTCTAAGTGTAGTCCGGTGAAAAAACATCCGTCTGTGTTTACCCGAGATACAGGCTGGGGTTTTGTGCCGGTGAACACCGCTCGCCTGAGGCTTTCTCGTCTACCTGGGGATATCGTGCGAAAGAGGATTTGGCATCAATCACATTCTGATTCATGTTGTCCTATGTACGGAATCCAGGGACACCCTTCTCTTCAGCTGGGTCATCCCACTGTCCACCATCCGGCGTTGGCATCCTCTTGCATCGTCTTCCTGCTGGTGTCTGGCAGCCATCCTTTCTGATTACATCATGCTGGTTTGCCGTCTTTGGCTAGACTTTCCCTTGACTGATCCCACTGCTGATCACAACGTGATACAGAGCAGAAGTCAGAAACAGATCAATGTCAGTGGCATCCTAAAGGAGACACAGTGCTCACACAGACACACAGAATTACCTGAAATAGTCACTTCAAATGTCAAGTGCTAGCATTGACTGAACACTCACTCAGGCTTGCACTAAACTGCCTTACAAGTGTTACCTCGTGTTAACCCTCAAATCATTGTGTGAAGTCAGCTGTAAAGATCGTTTTACAAATGAGGAAACTGAGGCATGGATGGGTCATTGTTGACTTGTCCAAGATCACAGAACTAGTAAGTGGCAGTGGCTGGTAGACTACAGAGCTCGCGTTTGCTGTTTCCACGCCCATGTTTCCACAAACATTCATATACACAAATCCATATGCATACAGACATGCACAGGCATAAACATTCAGATAAACACACACCCAAACTCACATGCAGTAAGGGAGAATGTTTGGCAAAGAATCAGTGACTGAGGCTTACAACTGTTAATGAGAACAAGAGCCCTGATTCCTAGCCACCTTGTCCTTGGTTTTTTTTTTTTTTACATCTTTATTGGAGTATAATTGCATTACAATGGTGTGTTAGTTACTGCTTTATAACAAAGTGAATCAGTTATACATATACATATGTTCCCATATCTCTTCCCTCTTGTGTCTCCCTCCCTCCCACCCTCCCTATCCCACCCCTCTAGGTGGTCACAAAGCACTGAGCTGGTCTCCCTGTGCTATGAGGCTGCTTCCCACTAGCTATCTATTTTACGTTTGGTAGTGTATATATGTCCATGCCACTCTCTCACTTTGTCCCAGCTTACCCTTCCTCCTCCCCATATCCTCAAGTCCATTCTCTACTAGGTCTGTATCTTTACTCCTGTCTTATCCCTAGGTTCTTCATGACATTTTTTTTTCTTAAATTCCATATATATCTGTTAGCATATGGTATTTGTCTTTCTCTTTCTGACTTAACTTCACTCGGTATGACAGACTCTAGGTCCATCCACCTCATTACAGATAGCTCAATTTCGTTTCTTTTTATGGCTGAGTAATATTCCATTGTATATATGTGCCACATCTTCTTTATCCATTCATCCGATGATGGACACTTAGGTTGTTTCCATCTCTGGGCTATTGTAAATAGAGCTGCAATGAACATTTTGGTACATGACTCCTTTTGAATTATGGTTTTCTCAGAGTATATGCCCAGTAGTGGGATTGCTGGGTCATATGGAGTTCTATTTATAGTTTTTTAAGGAACCTCCATACTGTTCTCCATAGGGGCTGTACCAATTCATATTCCCACCAACAGTGGAAGAGGGTTCCCTTTTCTCCACACCCTCTCCAGCATTTATTGTTTCTAGATTTTTTTGATGATGGCCATTCTGACTGGTGTGAGATGATATCTCATTGTAGTTTTGATTTGCATTTCTCTAATGATTAATGATGTTGAGCATTCTTTCACGTGTCTGTTGGCAGTCTGTATATCCTTTTTGGAGAAATGTCTATTTAGGTCTTCTGCCCATTTTTGGATTGGGTTGTTTGTTTTTTTGTTATTGAACTGCATGAGCTGCTTGTAAATTTTGGAGATTAATCCTTTGTCAGTTGCTTCATTTGCAAATATTTTCTCCCATTCGGAGGGTTGTCTTTTTGTCTCGTTTATGGTTTCCTTTGCTGTGCAAAATCTTTGAAGTTTCATTAGGTCCCATTTGTTTATTTTTGTTTTTATTTCCATTTCTCTAGGAGATGGGTCAAAAAGGATCTTGCTGTGATTTATGTCATAGAGTGTTCTGCCTATGTTTTCCTCTAAGAGTTTGATAGTTTCTGGCCTTACATTTAGGTCTTTAATCCATTTTGAGCTTATTTTTGTGTATGGTGTTAGGGAGTGATCTAATCTCATACTTCTACATGTACCTGTCCAGTTTTCCCAGCACCACTTATTGAAGAGGCTGTCTTTTCTCCACTGTACATTCCTGCCTCCTTTATCAAAGATAAGGTGACCATATGTGTGTGGATTTATCTCTGGGCTTTCTATCCTGTTCCATTGATGTATCTTTCTGTTTTTGTGCTAGTACAATACTGTCTTGATTACTGTAGCTTTGTAGTATAGTCTGAAGTCAGGGAGCCTGATTCCTCCAGCTCCATTTTTCGTTTTCAAGATTGCGTTGGCTATTTTGGGTCTTCTGTGTCTTCATACAAATTGTGAACTTTTTTGTTCTAGTTCTGTGAAAAACGCCAGTGGTAGTTTAATAGGGATTGCATTGAATCTGTAGATTGCTTTGGTAGTAGAGTCATTTTCACAATGTTGATTCTTCCAATCCAAGAACATGGTATATCTCTTCATCTGTTTCTATCATCTTTAATTTCTTTCATCAGTGTCTTATAATTTTCTGCATACAGGTCTTTTGTCTCCTGAGGTAGGTTTATTCCTAGATATTTTATTCTTTTTGTTGCAGTGGTAAATGGGAGTGTTTTCTAGATTTCACTTTCTGATTTTTCATCATTAGTGTATAGGAATGCCAGAGATTTCTGTGCATTAATTTTGTATCCTGCTACTTTACCAAATTCATTGATTAGCTCTAGTAGTTTTCTGGTAGCATCTTTAGGATTTTCTATGTATAGTATCATGTCATCTGAAAACAGTGACAGCTTTACTTCTTCTTTTCTGATTTGGATTCCTTTTATTTCCTTTTCTTCTCTGATTGCTGTGGCTAAAACTTCCAAAACTATGTTAAATAAGATTGGTAAGAATGGGCAACCTTGTCTTGTTCCTGGTCTTAGTGGAAATGCTTTCAGTTTTTCACCATTGAGGATGATGTTGGCTGTGGGTTTGTCATATATGGCCTTTATTATGTTGAAGAAAGTTCCCTCTATGCCTACTTTCTGGAGGGTTTTTATCATAAATGGGTGTTGAATTTTGTCGAAAGCTTTCTCTGCATCTATTGAGATGATCATATGGTTTTTCTCCTTCAATTTGTTAATATGGTGTATCACGTTGATTGATTTGCGTATATTGAAGAATCCTTGCATTCCTGGGATAAACCCCACTTGATCATGGTGTATGCTCCTTTTAATGTGCTGTTGGATTCTGTTTGCTAGTATTTTGTTGAGGATTTTTGCATCTATGTTCATCAGTGATATTGGCTTGTAGTTTTCTTTCTTTGTGACATCCTTGTCTGGTTTTGGTATCAGGGTGATGGTGGCCTCGTAGAATGAGTTTGGGAGAGTTCATCCCTCTGCTATATTTTGGAAGAGTTTGAGAAGGATAGGTGTTAGCTCTTCTGTAAATGTTTGATAGAATTCGCCTGTGAAGCCATCTGGTCCTGGGCTTTTGTTTGTTTGAAGATTTTTAATCACAGTTTCAATTTCAGTGCTTGTGATTGGTCTGTTCATATTTTCTATTTCTTCCTGATTCAGTCTTGGCAGGTTGTGCATTTCTAAGAATTTGTCCCTTTCTTCCAGGTTGTCCATTTTATTGGCATACAGTTGCTTGTAGTAATCTCTCATGATCCTTTGTATTTCTGCAGTGTCAGTTGTTACTTCTCGTTTTTCCTTTCTAATTCTATTGATTTGAGTCTTCTCCCTTTTTTTCTTGATGAGTCTGGCTAATGGATTATCAATCTTGTCTATCTTCTCAAAGAACCAGCTTTTAGTTTTATTGATCTTTGCTATCGTTTCCTTCATTTCTTTTTCATTTATTTCTGATGTGATCTTTATGATTTCTTTCCTTGTGCTAACTTTGGGGGTTTTTTTTTGTTCTTCTTTCTGTAATTGCTTTAGGTGTAAGGTTAGGTTGTTTATTCAAGATGTTTCCTGTTTCTTAAGGTAGGATTGTATTCCCATAAACTTCCCCCTTTAGAACTGCTTTTGCTGCATCCCATAGATTTTGGGTCGTCGTGTCTCCATTGTCATTTGTTTCTAGGTATATTTTTATTTCCTCTTTGATTTCTTCAGTGATCACTTCGTTATTAAGTAGTGTATTGTTTAGCCTCCATGTGTTTGTATTTTTTACAGATTTCTTTCCTGTAATTGATATCTAGTCTCACAGAGTAGTGGTCGGAAAAGATACTTGATACGATTTCAATTTTCTTAAATTTACCAAGGCTTGATTTGTGACCCAAGATGTGATATATCCTGGAGAATGTTCAATGAGCACTTGAGAAAAATGTGTATTCTGTTGTTTTTGGATGGAATGTCCTATCAGTATCAATTAAGTCCATCTTGTTTAATGTATCATTTAAAGCTTGTGTTTCCTTTTTTATTTTCATTTTGGATGATCTGTCCATTGGTGAAAGTGGGGTGTTAAAGTCCCCTAATATGATTGTGTTACTGTCGATTTCCCCTTTTATGGCTCTTAGTATTTGCCTTATGTATTGGGTTGCTCCTATGTTGGGTGCATAAGTATTTACAATTGTTATATCTTCTTCTTGGATCGATCCCTTGATCATTATGTAGTGTCCTTCTTTGTCTCTTCTAATAGTCCTTATTTTAAAGCCTGTTTTGTCTGATATGAGAATTGCTACCCCAGCTTTCTTTTGGTTTCCATTTGCATGGAATGTCTTTTTCCATCCCCTCACTTTCAATCTGTATGTGTCTCTAGGTCTGAAGTGGATCTCTTGTAGACAGCATATATATGGGTCTTGTTTTTGTATCCATTCAGCCAGTCTGTGTCTTTTGGTGGCAGTGTTTAATCCATTTACATTTAAGGTAATTATCGATATGTATGTTCCTATTACCATGTTCTTAATTGTTTTGGGTGTGTTATTATAGGTCTTTTCCTTCTCTTGTGTGTCTTGCCTAGAGAAGATCATTTAGCATTTGTTGTAAAGCTGGTTTGGTGGTGCTGAACTCTCTCAGCTTTTGCTTGTCTGTAAAGGTTTTAATTTCTCCATCAAATCTGAATGAGATCCTTGCTGGGTAGAGTAATCTTGGTTGTAGGTTTTTCTCCTTCATGACTTTAAATATGTCCTGCCACTCTGTTCTTGCTTGCAGAGTTTCTGCTGAAAGATCAGCTGTTAACCTTATGGAGATTCCCTTGTGTGTTATTTGTTGTTTTTCCCTTGCTGCTTTTAATATGTTTTCTTTGTATTTAATTTTTGCCAGTTTGTTTAATATGTGTCTTGGTGTGTTTCTCCTTGGATTTATCCTGTATGGGACTCTCTGTGCTTCCTGGACTTGATTAACTATTTCCTTTCCCATATTAGGGAAGTTTTCAACTATAATCTCTTCAAATATTTTCTCAGTCCCTTTCTTTTTCTCTTCTTCTTCTGGAACCCCTATAATTTGAATGTTGGTGCATTTAATGTTGTCCCAGTGGTCTCTGAGACTGTCCTCAGTTCTTTTCATTCTTTTTTCTTTATTCTGCTCTGCAGTAGTTATTTCCACTATTTTATCTTCCAGGTCACTTATCCATTCTTCTGTCTCAGTTATCCTGCTATTGATCCCTTCTAGAGTATTTTTAATTTCATTTATTTTGTTGTTCATCATTGCTTGTTTCATCTTTAGTTCTTCTAAGTCCTTCTTAAATGTTTCTTGCATTTTCTCTATTCTATTTCCAAGATTTTGGATCATCTTTACTATCATTATTCTGAATTCTTTTTCAGGTAGACTGCCTATTTCCTCTTCATTTGTTAGGTCCAGTGGATTCTTATCTTACTCCTTCATTTGCTGTGTGTTTTTCTGTCTTCTCATTTTGCTTATCTTACTGTGTTTGGGGTCTCCTTTTTGCAGGCTGCAGGTTCATAGTTCCCGTTGTTTTTGGTGTCTGTCCCCAGTGGCTAAAGTTGGTTCAGTGCGTTGTGTAGGCTTCCTGGTGGAGGGGACTAGTGCCTGTGTTCTGGTGGGTGAGGCTGGATTTTGTCTTTCTGGTGGGCAGGTCCATGTCTGGTGGTGTGTTTTGGGGTGTCTGTGGACTTATTATGATTTTAGGTAGCCTCTTTGCTAATGGGTGGGGTTGTGTTCCTGTCTTGCTAGTTGTTTGGCATAGGGTGTCCAGCAGTGTAGCTTGCTGGTCGTTGAGTGAAGCTGGGTGTTGGTGTTGAGATGGAGATCGCTGGGAGATTTTTGCTGTTTGATATTACATGGAGCTGGGAGGTCTCTTGTGGACCAGTGTCCTGAAGTTGGCTCTCCCACCTCAGAGGCACAGCACTGACTCCTGGCTGCAGCACCAAGAGCCTTTCATCCACATGGCTCAGAATAAAAGGGAGAAAATGTAGAAAGAAAGAAAGAAGATAAAAGAAAATAAAATAAAGTAAGGTAAAATAAAGTTATTAAAATAAAAGTAAACAACGGACAGATAGAACCCTAGGACAAATGGTGAAAGCAAAGCTATACAGACAAAACCTCATACAGAAGCATACACATACACACTCACAAAAAGAGGAAAAGGGGATAAAATAATAAATCTTGCTCTCAAAGCACAACTCCTCAATTTGGGATGATTCGTTGTCTATTCAGGTATTCCACAGATGCAGGGTACATCAAGTTGATTGTGGAGATTTAATCCGCTGCTCCTGAGGCTGCTGGGAGAGATCTCCCTTTCTCTTCTTTGTTCGAACAGCTCCTGGAGTTCAACTTTGGATTTGGCCCCGCCTCTGCGTGTAGGTCGCTGGAGGGTGTCTGTTCTTCACTCCGACAGGTCGGTGTTAAAGGAGCAGCTCTTGCTCACTCAGGCCGGGGGGGGGGGGTCGGGTGTCGGGGGGGCACGGGGTGCGGGGCGGGCCTGCGGCGGCAGAGGCCAGTGTGACGTTGCAGCAGCCTGAGGTGCGCCGTGTGTCCTCCCGGGGAAGTTGTCCCTGGATCCCGTGACCCTAGCAGTGGCGGGCTGCACAGGCTCCCCGGAAGTGGGGTTCGGATAGTGACCTGTGCTCGCACACAGGCTTCTTGGTGGCGGCAGCAGCAGCCTTAGCATCCATGCACATCTCTGGGGTCCGCGCTTTTAGCCGCAGCTCGCGCCCGTCTCTGCAGCTCTTTTAAGCAGCGCTCTTAATCCCCTCTTCTTGCGCACCTGGAAACAAAGAAGCAAGAAAAAGTCTCTTACTTCTTCGGCAGGTCCAGACTTTTCCAGGACTCCCTCCCGGCTAGCCATGGTGCACTAACCCCTTCAGGCTGTGTTCACGCCGTCAGTCCTTTCCCTGCGCTCCGACCGAAGCCGAGCCTCAGCTCCCAGCCTCGCCCGCCCCGGCGGGTGAGCAGACAAGCCTCTCGGGCTGGTGAGTGCGGGTCGGCCCTGATCCTCTGTGCAGGAATCTCTCCGCTTTGCTCTGCGCACCCCTGTGGCTGCGCTCTCCTCCTCGGCTCCGAAGCTTCCCTCAGTCTCCACCCCCCAGTCTCCACCCTTAAAGGGGCTTCCTAGTGTGTGGAAACCTTTCCTCCTTTACAGCTCCCTCCCACTGGTGCAGGTCCTGTCCCTATTCTTTTGTCTCTGTTAATTCTTTTTTCTTTTTCCCTACCCAGGTACATGGGGGGTTTCTTGCCTTTTGGGAGGTCTGAGGTCTTCTGCCATCATTCAGTAGGTGTTCTGTAGGAGTTGTTCCACGTGTAGATGTATTTCTGATTTATCTGTGACGAGGAAGGTGATCTTCGCGTCTTACTCTTCTGCCATCTTCCCCCTCTCTCCCGACACCTTGTCCTTGAACGAAACCTCCTCACATGGCTTACTGTAAAAAGTTAAATAGAAAAAAAAAAGGCATTGCTAGACTTGTTTGAATTTGGGATGTTACCTGGGGAAGGCTGGTGGTGGTATCTGCTGAGGCCACTCAGAATAAGCTTGACATGGTGTTTGGACGTGGGTCATACAAACTTGGGGCCTGTTTGCTTCAACGTGAGGAGCAGGGCCATCCCTCAGGCAGACTCACAGTAACTGAGGTTAGGATACTGAACTATGACCCTGGTGTTAAAAACCGTTACAGGAGTTTTCTGTCTGGGGCCAGATTTACAGGAGAATGTACTGGAAAAGTCTGCTCTCAGTCTAGGGAAGACAGTCCTTGATGTTTGAGGGCGCCAGGCTGAGATATGTCCATCGTACAGTAGGCTTGGTCTCGCTGGTGGGACTGGAAGTCTTTGCAAGTCTCCCTCTTCCAATCCACACCTGCTTCTTTTGCAACCTTAACATGTCTGATTAGACTATAACTTGGACCCTCAGGTCCCGGAGGCATCTTGTTCTGCTCACGTGTGTTTTCTCAGTTCTTCTGATCCAGTTCCTATTAATTTCCTAGATTCGATTCACACAAGGAGATCTTGAGGGACACTTTGTTCTATAATCCCCAAGTGCTGAACACAGTCACTGTAGGAGATGCTGTTGATGTCCCTCACATGTCCCATCAGCCAGCCCTGGAGGTCACCTGTAGACCGTTTCCATGTAGTCCAAAGGCTGCCAGCAAATTCTCTGCCATGATATTCCTGGCTAAGGGAATATGTCTAGCCCTCAAACAGGGCAGGATGGCAGTGCTGAGGAATTAGTGCTCTGCGAGCAGTGCTGGACCAACGAGAGTGTAAAGATGCCAGCTCCCTTGCTCCTTGGGGAAGCAGCTCTGATGTGCACACCAGAGTCTCCTGGAGGGTCCCCAGTGGGACTGAGCCCCTGTTGCCCACAGAGGTAACCTACACCCTTTATCAGCTGCCTCCCTTTCTCACTCTTCTCCACTCCCTCCTGGCGCTTCCTGAGATCACCTCCCAAATAAACTACTTACACCTAAATCTTTGTCTCGGGCTCTGCTTTTAAGGGAACCCAGGCTACAGAGCCACCTTCAGTCTTTCCTCTGGAACAGTTTCCATTGTTCTCTTGCTTATCATATGACCCAGCCTCACCTTCCTCTTATCTGAGGCCCCTTTTAACGACCTTTCAAAAGCACTCAATCCCAGAGTTAAGAGCACAAGCATTGAAGTCAGACAGATGTGAGGTGGAATCCTGGCTAGGTCACTTATTGATGATGTGACCCTGAGCAAATTACTCTCTGGACCTCGTGAATCTTTTAAACAATGCAGATAAGGATTACCACTTTCAGAGCTGTCAGGAAGAATCAATGGGATAATGTATGCAAAGAGCTTAGTGCAGCACTTGGCAATTAGTAGGTGCTCAATAATGTCTGACAGGCCTTCCTCTCCCTCTGAACAGAGGCTGGTTTCTTTCAGCCATTGGTGCCAGAAGATCTTGCTCGTCCTGACTAAAGGCTGATACTCAAGCCATGGCTGAGCCCTGTGTGGGATTGGAGCAGTCAGGAAGGGCACTGGTGATATGGCAGGCCCGCCAAGCACGTTCACTGACCATGCTTCTCTCTTCCTTTTTAAAAAGAATCAATTAATTTTTGGCTGCTTTGGGTCTTCGTTGCTGCACGCGGGCTTTCTCGAGTTGCGGCGAGCAGGGGCTACTCTTCGTTGCGGCGTGCGGGCTTCTCATTGCGGTGGCCTCTCTTGCTGCGGAGCACGGGCTCTAGCCTCATGGGCTTCGGTAGTTGTGGTGCACGGGCTTAGTTGCTCCGCGGCATGTGGGATCTTCCCAGACCAGGGCGGCTTGATCTTCTGATTGGGGCCACTTACTCTTTCCCGAAGAAGCCCTACCTTTTCTTAGATCTGCACTTTTGCTTGCCCAGTTCCATTTAGCTGGAATGCTTTTTCCTTCTCCATCCTCATCTGTTGAAATTCCACTTAAACTCTCATAGTGTGTATAAATTAAGAAGCACACCAGATTCATGTAGAGAGCTTCTTCAAAGTACACATATCTAAGAATTGCCCCCAGAGACTGATTCAGTACATCTGCCATGGAGTGTGGGCCTGCGTATTTTGAGAAAACTTCTCAGTTTTGATGCTAAACACACCCCTAAGGAAGAACCACTGGTATCATCCATAGAGCCCAAGTGATGGAGTCAAACAGACTCAACTGCCTTGTGACATTGGGCAATCTACTGAGCTTCTCTGAGCCTCAATTCTCTCATCTGTAAAATGGGGACAATAATAATGCTTATCCCAAAGAGTCACTAGGAGGATGAAACGAGAGACTAGAGGTGGTGCTCAAGAAAAATTATATCTATATTCAAACATCCCTGATCCCCCACCCAGAAGCAGTCACTTCCTCCCATTTTCCCATCTTGCTGTCTGTACCTCTATTACAGCACTTAGCGCAGCGGTCCTTCTATTAAAGTCTCGCAGTGTGTGAGTCACTCCCCACTCCCACGCAGAACACGAGCAGCTGAGGGCTGGGGACACAGGGGTTGTGTATTATCTTCCATGTGCTCCTACGGTACCTGGCACGGTGTCTTGCATGGAGCCCATGCTCAATAAATGTTTGTTGATTTGAATATAAAACCATAAGAAACCAATGTATATGGTTATGTTAGGTACCTACATGATGTGTTTTTAAACAGGCTTTTGATTACTCTTAATGTACAGAAAACTGTTTCCTACTGACAGTGCATTTGGAAATTGCCAGGAGGGCAATAAATATGCACATAAAATCCAGCTTTGCTCAGACCTGGACAGAATCTCTTTGGTTCCTGGGACTTCTGTTTGCCAGGCACCCACAGGGGCTGGGGCTGTCCCTGGGCTGCCTCCTTTTTTTAAAAAAATTTTTATTTATTTTTAATTTATCCTTGGCTGTGTTGTGTCTTCGTTGCTGCACGCGGGCTTTCTCCAGTTGCGGCGAGCAGGGGTTACTCTTCTTTACGGTGCGTGGGCTTCTCATTGCAGTGGCTTCTCTTGTTGCGGAGCACGGGCTCTAGGTGTGCAGGCTTCAGTAGTTGTGGCGCGTGGGCTCAGCAGTTGTGGCACGCGGGCTCAGCAGTTGTGGCTCTCAGGCTCTAGAGCAGAGGCTCAGTAGTTGTGGCACATAGGCTTAGTTGCTCCGTGGCGTGTGGGATCTTCCTGGACCAGGGCTCAAACCCGTGTCCCCTGCATTGGCAGGCGGATTCTTAACCACTCTGCCACTGGGGAAGCCCGCCAATTGATTTTTGACAAGGGTAGGGGGTGCATCAATGGAGAAGAAAGTCATCTTTAACAAATGATGCTGAGACAGCTGATGTGCACATGCAAGAGAATGAGGTTGGACCACAAGCTCACACCATAGGAAAAAAATAACTCCAAATGGACCTAAATTTAAGAACTGTGGGGGGAGGAGAATGGAGAAGAAACCGTTTAATGAGTAAGGGCTCTGGGGTGATGGAGGTGTTCTGGGACTATAGGTAGAGGTGGTGGTTGCACAACACTGTGAGTGTTCTAGATGCCCCTGAACTGTCCACTTTCAAAGGGTTAATTTCATGTTATGTGAATTTCACCTCACTAAATTATTATAACAACCAAACAGAAAATGCAGTGTGTGATTTGTGATCAGGTGTAAGAGGGACCCTCATACGTTGGAGCTGATTTCAACCTTGAGCTCCTCACTTCCAGAACTTTGGTCACATGACCCAAGAAAGAACCAGGAAACCAGGCAGCACACCGGGGGTAACTGGCACCAGAAAACTAGGTCGCACAATGGCCTTGACTTTAGCCTGCTGTTTTCTGCTATAAAGTTACTACACATTTACTTTTGGAAAAAAAAATAAAATAAAAAGAATGCTCATGTGTCCTGTGTTTTTGCCCATGCCCTGGCCATCGTGAATCTTTTAAAAGCGTTAAAAAGGAGGTGGGGGGCTTCCCTGGTGGCGCAGTGGTTGGGAGTCCACCTGCCGATGCAGGGGACACGGGTTCGTTTCCCGGTCCGAGAAGATCCCACATGCCGCGGAGCGGCTGGGCCCGTGAGCCATGGCCGCTGAGCCTGCGCGTCCGGAGCCTGTGCCCTGCAATGGGAGAGGCCACAACAGTGAGAGGCCCACTTAAAAAAAAAAAAAAAAAAAAGAAGAAGGTGGGGTAGGAGGGAACCATTAAGCCACCTGGGCAGCAGTATTCTAGGCAAAGGAACCAGAGCATGTGCAAAGGCCCTGAGGCAGGGGTATGTTTGGTGTGTTGGAGGTACCAAAGAGAGGCCATGGTGGTTGCAGCAGAGTGAAAGAGAGGGAGGGATCATGGTGGCCTGATTGAGCAGGGCCTCATGGGCCACAGTGAAGACCAGCATTTTCTTAGTGAAGAGGAAAGCGAGCCAAGGGTTGGAGCTGTAGAGTGACTTGATGTGACTTCATAATCTCATTTCATTTTTAACAGGACCTCTGTGATGGAGAATAGAATGTAGATGATTATACAAGTGACTGATTAATTACAAGTGTGATAAGAGCTAGGAAGGAGAGTCCAGGTGCTTTGGGAATGCAAAACAGAAGACCCTGGGAGTTCGGAGATGACTCTAAGTAGATATGGTGCTGATAATACTCCCTGCCAGGGGATGCTTTGGGAGTCTTCCTCAAGTGGGGCATCTGAAGCATTCCGCTGGCTGTGAGTCTGAAGAGGGCTCACTGTGCTTATCCAGCCTCATGGGAGGAGGAGAGGATGGGAGTCAGGCTGGCGAGCCTCAGGACACTGCAGGATCTGCCTACCTCACCGTCTTTCCTAAGATGTGTCAGGCACTCGAGGCCCCTGATGGCTCTAATTGAAATCCTCTTTGTCACTGAGATGTCAGGTGAGACAGCTCCTGTTCCTAAATGAAGCCCTGGCTGGAAGTTTGACAGCCCCCGCTGGGAGGCGATCCTGCTGCTTAATCCCCCAAGGACAGACAGAACTGGTCACACCCTCCATGGCATCTTGCATCTTCTGGCCTGGCCTGTGCATCCAGGAGACTCAGTGGTCACAGACCTTACAGATGAAACTTGTGTCTGATAACTATCCCCCAAGCACCTCTGTATCAGTCGGGGTCAGTGGGAAGCAGACACATACTCCAACTAGGTTAACTCAAAGTGGGATTAATAAAAGGGCTATTTACAGCTGTGTGGACAAGGTGTAGGGAAATCGTAAGGGGTAGACCATTACCTGGAGCTAGTAACAGTGCTCCTTTCCCCAGGTCCAAAGGGAAGGGGCAGGAGGAAGTACCAGATACTGGAGGTGGGTGGAGGGAGTCATGGAGAGACAGCCGGGGATCAGAAGCTGGGTCCCTTGGCTGAGAGACACAGCCAGACCTAGGCAAGTTTGCAGAGAGGCAGCTGGGGAGAATCAGTACCCTGAATGCACTCTCCTTCCTTCCTCTGATTCCCTGCCAGGACTCCATGCTGGTCAAGCCTGACCAGAGGGCAAGGGAGCCTGTTGATGTGGTCCATACAGGTAGAGGAAGGATGGTGAGTGGAGCTGGAAGAAAAATGAGAGATGGCCATGTTCCTCTGGGGTAGTCCTGCCCTGGGCACAGGGTCCAGAAATAGATCAGACACAGTCCTTGTCTCCAAGGACCTCTCAGTGACATGAGAGTGGGGCCAAAGTGACATCCAGTAGGGTTAGTGCTGGGATAGAGGGATGAACAAATTGCACAGGCTTTCTGGTTGTGTGGACCATTAAACTGGGGAGGGGTGCAGAGGGGAGGGGTAAAGGGAGGGATGCTTGACTGCTCTCCCAAGTACACCCATAGTGGCATGTTTACAACATTTTTTAAGATGATGGGAGGATGTGAGAGTTTTCAGACTACACGGATAACAGCAACAATGCAGCCTCACAAGCTTCTTGCGGAGATTAAATAAGATCCTGCATGGATATAAAGCAGAAACTAACACACCATTGTAAAGCAATTATACCCCAATAAAGTTGTTAAAAAAAAAAAAAAGATCCTGCATGGAAACTGCCTAGCACGGTACTTGGCATGTTGCAGGGGAACTGCAAACGGTAGCCCCATCACCATCTTTGACCTTTCGGCCTCCTCAGGGTGGTCCGGTCAGCTCAACCAAGTTAACAGCAAGGTAGGGGAGCCTCTGAAATCTCGGCCCAGTGACTCTGTGATTTGTGTGGCTACCATTTGTTTTCTAAATGAATTCTTTTTTTATTCTCCTTTATTTATTTTTAAAAATATTTTATTTATTTATTTGGTTGCATCGGGTCTTAGCTGTGGCACGTGTGCTCCTTAGTTGTGGCAGGCGGGCTCCTTAGTTGTGGCATGCGAACTCTTAGTTGTGGCAGTGGGATCTACTTCCCTGACCAGGGATTGATCCTGGGCCCCCTGCATTGGGAGCGTGAGATCTTAACCACTGCACCACCAGGGAAGCCCCTGTGTGACTACCATTTGTTTATTTAGTGCTTGCTCTGTACCACACACTGTGCTAAACGCTTTACAAGTATTATCACAACTTTCATGGGGGGGGAATATGTGGATAATATTATTTATTCATTTTTCTTCCTCTTGTGCCTCTTGTGATGGTTTAAAACCATGCCTGCAAATTCTTTGACACTCTTCCCGTTGAGAGGTGGGGGTCTATGTCCCCTGCCCTTGAATCTGGGCTGTTCTTAGTAACTTATTTGTAACCAGTACAATGCAGTGGAATTGATGCCGCATAACTTTGGAGGATAAGTCAGAGAAAGCCATGCAGCTTCCACCTGGTCTCCTGGGACATGTAGCTGGGGGAAGCCAGGCATCACACGGGGAATCCAGCTACCCTGAGACGTCCATGCTGGGGAGGCCACGTGTGGGCACTTTGGTCCAGCCCAGATGACTACCAGCATTGTGTGCCAGCCATGTGAGGGAGCCATCCTGGATGTCCAGCCTGGCTGAGCCTTCAGATGACTGCAGCCTCAGCTGCCACCTGACTGCAACCCCTGGAGAGAGTCCAGCTAAGCCCTCCCCGAACTCCTGACCAGTAAAGTCACAAGTGAAATAAAATGGCTGGTGTGGGCTGCTAAGTTTTGAAATAAAGTTTTATACACTGCTGGTAACTGGAACACCTCCCCACTCTTTCCGTTCCCCAGACTGACTTTATACCTGGCCATGTGATTGATTTTGGCTATTGGGATGTGAGTGGATCCCAACTAAAAGTTTGAAATGTGCTCAAGTGATTTGGCCAGCCCTCTTCCACTCCTGTGATGAATCACGGAAAGATCACGCCCCAGATACCTGCTTCCTTTCATCCTAAAATGAAAAAGACCTGAACTCAATCTACAGCCTGAAGCAGAGCTGCCCCAGATGACCTACGGTGCTGTGAGAGAAATAAATGCTTGTCGAGGTAAACCGCTGCGATTTGGGTGTTGTTTGTTAGCCCGGATCATCACAGTAATAGCTGACTAAGATAAGACTGGTGATAACGCTGTTATTCCCTTTCCCAGATGGTAAAACAAAGCATAAACAGATTAAATGAACTGCTCAGGGCATAGCTAGAAAGGAAGAGTCTGCAATTGTAACTCTTTTAACCATTGTCTCTGGAAAGTCACATACACGAATATGTAACGAACGGACCCAAATGTGTATCCAGCCTCTCCGCTCAGTCCCTGCCTGGGCATCTGTGGTAACTTCAGTTCCTGGAGCAGCTGAGGACACTATAGGTGAATAAATAGCCACGGAAAACCTGTTTTCCAGCGTCTAAAGCCTCAACCATGAAACCTCAGCTGGATGGTCTGTTATCCTTCCCGGAGCACAGAAGAGGTGGCCAAGTGCTTGGAAATATCTAAAAGCTCTGCTGCAGCCTAAACACATAAGGAAAGCAGGCAGAAATCTCCTTCATTCTTCCTCCTCTGGTCTCAGAGGTAGGGCATTTTTAAAAGCGTTATGAATTTATACACATTTTGATGCATTCAGAGTTGGGGTAAAATCTGTTTGTGTCCGTGGCTGTGTTCGGGTGTGTGTGTGTGTTGCATCACAAAAGAACAATTGGGAGAAAGTGGCTAAAGAGGGGTTGTTAGCAGATACGGTGGCCACAGGGGTGGTGCCAGAGGCCTCTGCCCGGCTCGGCGCCTGGCTCGGCCCTCCCGTCTCGTGGCTGCGGTTCCACCATGGCTCCCAAAGGCGGCTCCAAGCAGCAGTCCGAGGAGGACCTGCTCCTGCAGGATTTCAGCCACAACCTCTTGGCCAAGTCCTTGGTGCACTTCTTCGGGAACGCCTTCATCGTGTCTGCCATCCCCATCTGGCTATATTGGCGAATATGGCATATGGATCTTACGCAGTCTGCTGTTCTGTATAGCGTGATGACCCTAGTAAGCACTTATTTGGTAGCCTTTGTATACAAAAACGTGAAATTTGTTCTCAAGCACAAAGTAGCACAGAAGAGGGAGGATGCTGTTTCCAAAGAAGTGACTCGAAAACTTTCTGAAGCTGGTAATAGAGAGATGTCTTGGAAGGAAAAAGATGAAAGAATCTTGTGGAAGAAGAATTATGAAGCTACAGCATTTTCCATCTTCTATAATAGTAACACCCTATTTCTGGTCTTGGTCATTGTTGTTTCCTTCTTTATATTGAAGAACTTCAACAGCACAGTGAACTACATTTTGTCCATAAGTGCTTCCTCGGGCCTCATCACCCTCCTGTCTTCTGGCTCCAAGTAGACCACGTCAGCTTCCCCCCGGCTGCCCTGGCTTTGTATCTATGGGTGGCCTGTGGTATATGGAAAAGTAGCAGGGTGGTCAGGGTGGAAGACACGCAAGCTGTTTTTATAAGTCAGGAGTTTGAGGGTTTGAAAAACCCAACAAAATGTAATTCAGTATTTGTTTATTGGCTCTTTTTTTTTTTTGACAGATTATTGAAATTAAATGAATTGAAAGGGGGAAAAAAAAAGAAAGTGGCTGAAGAGACTGGGCTTTGGAGTCAGTCAGTCCTGGATTTAAATATGACACCCTCCATTGTGTGATCTTGGACAAGATTTGCAGCCACTGAGTCTTAGTTCCTTTATCTTATAAGTAGGAGGCTGTAATATCTGAGTAAGGGATGGGATTGGCCTCCAATCCAATAATGTCTGTAAAGCACTTACCATCTTGTAGGGGCTCAATGAACACATACACCCTTTTCCCCTCTTGTCATCTCTTACGAATAGTGGCTTACAAATTGTGGATTGTGGGACTTTATGAGGACTTTCTGTGAACTCTGCTGGCATCAGGGGAGCCGCTCCCACTAGGGATGAAGCAGGAGAGAGCTCCTTTGCTGACTGGGACCTGGGTCCTGCAGCTCTGACTCTGACTCTGTAAGTCTACACGTCCTCTGACTAAGCCCCAAAAGTCATTGAGGTACAGAGAAGAAAGGGCTTAAACTAGGAGACATTTGAGCCTGGGTTGAAACCCTGTCTTTATGATTTATTAGCTGTGTAACCTGGATAATTAATTAAACTGTCTATGCCTTGTTTATTTTCCTCTATGTGAAATGAGCGTCATTATCTGTATCCTGCTTCTCAACATATTATCTGTGCTCAGCGTGGTGCCAGCCACCTAGTAAATGTCATGAGGCTCAAACAGAGTAACACATGAGTAATTGCCCAGCACATAGTAGGTACTCACTTAACACTGGCTTCCCTGCTGGTACTGTTGGTATAATGGCAGGACTTTTTTTTTTTTTTTTTTTTTTGGCCACGCCACGCGGCATGCTGGATCTTAGTTCCCTGACCAGGGATCGAACCCGGGCCCCCTGCAATGGAAGCATGGAGTACTAACCACTGGATCGCCAGGAAATTCCCAAGGCAGGACCTTTCAAGGCAGGGAGCTCAAGAAATTTTAACTGAATCTGAGTCATTGCTGTAGTAGCGCTTCTAGAGCACTTTGGTTACATTTTGAGGAAGCTTGGGGTCTAGAGTCTGTAAGTGGGCATTTGCAGAGTCTGGCTCTGTCTGCCTTAAGAGACATGCCTGTCTCCTCTCTTTCGTACCTCCTATCCCCATGCCTCCTTCAGCCTGAGGGTATTTACCTATGTTGTTCCTGTTGCTGTGAGGGCAGAAGTCATCATCATCCTTGTCAACGCCATTAACGTCATTACCACCATCATCATCCTCATAATGGCCATCAACAATATCACGATTATCACCATAGTCACCACCACCGTCACCACGACCATCATCCTAACAGCATCATTTTAGTCATCACCACTACAACCACAGTAACCATTACTGGTGCTCCCACTGTTTATGAAGTCCTTACTCTGTACTGTACTGTCTACTGTAAATGCTTTGTCTTATTGAATCTTTCTAACAAATCTCTAAGGTAATTGCTATCTCCATTTTGCAGTCAAGGCAACCAAGACACGCAAGGGTGAAATAATTTGCCCCCAGTTAACCATCGGTGGGGATATGATTCAAATCCAGATACTATTACTCCTAGGCTAACTTTCTTAGCTTGTAAGTAGAACTACTCCTTCTCTCCATCTTTTACCGAGTTAACCCACCCTTCAAATCTTGGCTCATATGTCCTATCCTCGGAAGTCTTCCTTGACTGCCTTCACCACCATTGTAAGCACACAGCGCTCCTTCGAAATATTCTTCACACTGTTTATCATGATTTGTAATTTCGCCTTTATTTGTGTAGTTATTGGATTAATGACTGTCTCCTCCAAGCTCCAGGAGGGCAGGGACAGTGGGCACTGTGTCTTCTTTTTGTGCTGTCTTATGACCCGCATCCAGAGAGGTGCGGCTCAGACTCAGAAGTCGACCGTATTGTTGGGTGAATGAACCCTGCCTCTATCATTAGCCTCTCTGCGGTCCTGCTCCCTGGTTCTCTGGTCTTTCTAAGTCAGCTTCCTTTCTAACTCGTCTTCTGCTGGGCAATCTGGGCTCTAGCTGAAGCAAGTGACATCCTCCTCCTTGGATGGATTATCACCATTATCTAGGTAGACTCCAAAACTTCTCCAAAATTGGCTCAGAAACAGGGGGTCATTGAGAGTGGACAAGTTGGGGGTGAGGAGAATCAGGAAGCAGGGAGACCAGGCTGTTGTCATAAGAAAGACCTACCAAAGAGGCCATGGGTGGATGACCCTCAGTGCCAGTGGTGGCATTGGGGACCAGAGTCAGCAACAAAGCTAAAAACTGTCCTAAGGCAGAAATGGCTAGTCCTAGTGTCTGGATGGGTGTGGGATACCACCAGTTGCTCTAAGATGTCAACTTTGGAGGAAGAATACAGCATGGTGATATCTACAGCCTTGATGGGCATCCCAGTCTTATCTCCCTGTGGACGATGGGCTCTCTTCTGTGTCTTGCTTGTGCATATTTCTTTCCTCTGCGTGCAGTGCCCTTTCCTGCCTGTTTCTACCTGGAAAACTCCTACTCACCTTCCAAGGCTCAGATTAAAGGACATTTTTGCAGACGTTGTTGCTGGCTCAGGGCTGCCACCACATCTTGGTCAGATCTATTCTAAACCACGTGCCACACTGAGTTGTCAGCACGTGTTTATGTGCTCATTTGCACCATCACTATGAGTTCTTTGGGAGCAAGCTTGGTTACGTCCGTTTTCTTCCCCTGCATCTCGGATGTGTCCTCCCCTCCCCTCTCTTCCTTTTCCTCCCCCAATATCTATCCAACTCCTACAATGCTGTAATGTGACATGTTCTCTATTAATTATCAGAACAACAACAAAGGGAGACAGAGGGGTCAGGGGAGCAGGGGAGGGGGGCTCTGACTTGGCTAATGACAGCTTTAGCCGAGGTCAGGTCTTGCAGAAAGAGGAGCATGACGTCTTTAAGAGAGCCAACACCCCTTCCTTTCCACCTGGATCTCTTGACACCGACTATTTGGTTTCCTGACACACTTCGGTTCACCACGCCTGACTTTGAATTCAGATGCCACATCACTTGTATGGAGTGAGCAGACCAGAAAGTGGTGTAACGATAAAAGTGCCCCTGCATGTGGGTTTCTTTTTCTTAACTGTGTTATTTATAGTGGAAACGAGAGGAGCAGTGGGCGGTGTGCAGCTGGCCTCCCACTCAGCCCTCTGCTGCAAACGCTTCCCGAGTGGGGGAATCTGGGTGCTGTACCCGCTCCTCTGATGACATGATCACTTTAGTGCTGCAGCTCCGTTAGACTCTTGGCATTGAGCTTGGTGTTAGAAGTCGGGGTACCACACGTAGTCTGGAAAAGGCCGCCAAATACCCCTGGGTTCTTTGACCATCTCGCCTCTTCAGACTCAGTGCTGGGACTGTAGGGACCTCACCACTGACCACCCAGCAATTTTCTCTTCTTCTGGTTCTTATCTCTTCTTGGTTAAGTCACTTAACCTCTCTTTGCCTCATTTTTTCTCACTGTCAAATGAGGATTGTGATAATACCTACCTCACAGCATTGTGGTGAGTATGACATGATGTAACATATGGAAATTACTTAGAGCAGTGCCTATCACATAATAAGTGCTACATAAGGGTTAGCAACGCTGACTACCATTCCACTATTATTATTGCTGCTGTCATTTAAACTTTTTTGCATTGATTGGGTCCTGATCTTGTTCTTCCAATCAAGAAGATCTTGGCCAGCCTGGTACCTTTTCTTTGTTCAAGTTTTACCCCAGTGTCACCTTCTTGGAGAGGCCTTCCCTGACTCCCAAATCTAAAGTAGTAACCCCACCCTGCCACTCTCAAAACTCTTCATCTCATCATGACGTGCCATCTTTACAGCACCTGTCCTACTTCACGTTCTTTGCAGGGCTTGTGGGATCTTAGTTCCCTGACCAGGGATTGAACCTGCGCCCCCTGCATTGGAAGCACGGAGTCTTAACCACTGGACCGCCAGGGAAGTCCTATCACATTCTTATTCATGTACTTACTTATTGCGTCTCCCCATCCTGGAATGTAAGCACGCTTGCCTTCTTTACTACAGCCTCCCAGGTGCTCAGCACGGGACCCTGAACCTGGAGGATCTCAATAATTATTATTACTTGACTGTCTTCATCAGACACCTTCTGCCTTGTCCTGAACTTCTGTAAGCTTGGTTCCAACAGTTGAGCCTCCCAGGAGGGAAAAATTGAGACTGGGTGACATTGTTTTTTGATATTCACTGCACTCCTTCCCTTCCACCCCTTGGTGGAGCCTTTGTTGCAACTTTTCAGTGAGTGTGTCCTATTGTTGTTTTACTCTCCGGACCAGACTGGAAATACATCATACTGAAGTGTGAATGATTGATACAAAGTACCACCCTTCTCTCAAGAGCTCAAACTTGACTTCATTCCATGCTCGCCCTCCTTACAAGGAAAGACGTGAGGATGGTGCAGGGCTAAGAGGTGATGGTGCTGACTCCACTTCCTCTAATTAGCTGTGATCCTGGACATGACACTTGACCTCTCTGAGCCCCGGTATCCTTATTTTTAAAATGTGCTGTTTCCCATGTGAGATGGTTGTGAGTGTCAAATGTAATCTCTGTGTCTGAAAATGCTTGTCTTTTAGAAAATGCTCCCTGAGTAAGCTGTTATTGTTGTTTATCATAACAGAAAATAAGAGGAGTGACTGAAGTGACAAGTTGAATAGAAACTGGCAATGTGCCAGTGCCGTCTTGGGGAATCCTTGTCCCCCGTTTCTTTTGTTTTTTTTTTTTTGCGGTACGCGGGCCTCTCACTGTTGTGGCCTGTCCCATTGTGGAGCACAGGCTCCGGATGCGCAGGCTCAGCGGCCATGGCTCACGGGCCCAGCCACTCCGCGGCATGTGGGATCTTCCCAGACGGGGGCACGAACCCGTGTCCCCTGCATCGGCAGGCAGACTCTCAACCACTGCGCCACCAGGGAAGCCCTCCCCCGCCTCTTTATCACCACTGAAATCCTGGGCTGCCTGAGATACGATCCTAGAGCCTCTGCTCTCCCCCAGCTCCGATCCTGCCTGTCTGCCCTCACTCTTAGTGTGGCTTTGACAAGGAGCCCCAGGTCTGACCAGTTTAGGGAGACAAGACATGCAGAGATGAGTTCTGTGTAAAGTCTCAAAATCAAGTCTCCCTTCAGTCTCTTGCTAGGCACTGGACCCCACCCGGCCTTTCTCTTGCCCTCATCATCCCTTCCTGAATCCCTGAGAAGCCTGAATTCCTTTTCTACTCCTTCCCCTTGCTACCTTGGTCCAGGCTTAGCTGCTTTGGTCTGAGCTCCTGTCTCCACCCCACCCTCCAACAACCAACAGCTTCTCTAATCAAGCTGTGCCCCACCCCTAAGCTTCCACCTCCCCTCCCCACATCCAAAGCTGCTTCCTTTCTTGAGCAGCCACTGAGACTGTGGATGGGCGCAGGACAGACTAGGGGCATGGGTGTTCAAGCCATGCTCTCTGTGGCGAAGATAGTATTACCTGAGCTTGGGAGGGTGTGCACCAGAGCCTGGTCGCCTGGGTCCAGATCTGGCTCTGGTGCTGACTAGTTCTGTGACCTTGAACAAGTTTCATCTCCTCCTTGTGCCTCGGCTGATTCATCTGCAAAATGAAGATAATCATTGAACCCACCTCAGAAGGGTTTTATGAGGATTAAAATGGATTTATTCATGTAAAGCATCTAGAATGATACCTAGCAGAGAGTAAGTGCCTAGTGAATGTTGGCTTTTTTTTTTCTTTTTTATCATTAATAAGGAGTCAGCTGCTTCCTTATTGGCAAATTCCAGTCAAAGGTGACCTCAAATTTGAGATGGTTCCCCAGGTCAGGTCCCTTTCTCCCTAGACCATGCCTCTACCCTTAGAAGAACGTTCCCATGCAAAGTGTGTGTATGATGAGTTTCTGGCCCTAATTCTTTTCCCCTTCCTATAACCATGTTCTTTGCCAGGTAGTTTTGCAGTTGCTCCCTAAAAGCAGATGCAGGTCCCCGCCCTTCGGGTTGACTTGCTCAGCTACATGACTTGTTTTAGCTCAAGGCAGTATGGGCAGAAGTGGACCGCTTCATATTGTGTTGTCAGTGTTACTGAAAAAGGGCTCACTGCCCAACATGCATAGAAGCCAATACTATGGTACCAACTTTTGAGAAAAGAAAAAGCTTTATTGTGAGGTCAACTGGCAAGGAGACAGGAGGCACAGCTCAAACCTGTCTACCCAGCCTGTGATTCGGTCAAGTTTTTATGAGTTAGGGGAGGAGGGTTAGTGTGTGGAAGTGCTGGTGGGGCAGGTTTGTCTTGGAGGGCTTTGGAACTCAGCCGTATATGGTAAGGTGTGGTAAAGGAGCTTCAGCACCGGACCTTCCTGGACAGCGCTTCTGAATGAGTTCTGGTATTCAGGTTCCGATCATGTCCTGGTTGTTTGGTTCCATAGAGGTGAGGGATCTTGGTTCTGGGTATTATTTGACGTCATGACTTGTGGTTTTGTTCTGTTGTCTCTGAAGAACAACTCAGTATCTTGTTAGAAACAGGATAGGGCCAGCTTAGGCTAGTTCTGCAGTTACATGAGGACCCTTGGGTGTTTGTGCTTGCTCTCTCATGCCTCTGCCATCATCATGGAAAGACCCTGGCTCACCAGCTGGTCTGAGGAAGATGAGAGACACCGGAGACCATGTGGAACAGACCTGAATCTGACCTTCAGCCTACGGCTGCCTATTTATGCGAGTCCTAGCCCAGCCCAGCCAGGTCAAGATCACCCGAACCCCCAGCCAACCCAGAGATGCAGGAGCAAAATAAATGCTTATTGTTGTACATGACTGAGATCTGTGGTTGTTGGTTAGACAGCAACAGCTGACAGATATTCCTGGTGAGTGGTGGGAAGTTGCCCTGTTATTGTTGCCGAGGCTTGGGCCCCCAAACCCAGAACAGGGAATGGCAGATGAGCTGGGCTGGACCATGTGGAACACCCGTTTGCCTTAAACTAGTTAAGTCGGATTGAAATAGGCTGTCACGGCTGCCAGTCCCTCCTTAGTCCTCACCTTGTTCCATCCAAATCTGAGCCTTTGGTCTCTGCACCAGGGTTGCCTGTAGGAAGTAAGCAGAAGAGACCAGGTGATGATCAGATAGGTTCTGCTGGAGCAAGTTCTGCCCAGCAGAGCACCTGCTCTACAAGAATGGGCTCTGGTTTGCTTTTGCTGCCCTGGCTACTCAGGTAGAAGAGAGAAAGGAGAGAAAAGACAACACACATCTTAGAGTGAGGTGACTCCTGCACTAGAATGTGTGACCCGGTCAGTGCCTTAGAATGCAGCCCATGCGTTGAGATACCACCTTTCCCTGCAGGTGAGGTGGAGTCAGGGAGGAGAAGGGAGAGGTGGGATTCTGTATACTTACTGCCCTTCCTCATCACTCTTTCCCCATAACACACTTTATTTATCTATCTATTTTGCATAGTACTTGTCTTTACCTGAAATTATATATTTATGAGTTTATTTGCTTGTATCTATCTTCCATCACTAGGATGTGAGCAGTAGGAGGGATTTGTTTTCTCAGGGCTGTATACCCATTGCCTGGAATAATAGCTGGCACAGGGTAGATGATCAGTAAGTGTTTGTTGAATGAATGAACGAATTTATGCATCGGGCCCTGCTGTAGCATGTCAGCCTAGTCACTGTTTACTCCTTGCCCCTTTACCTTCTCCTAGCACGTCCTTGCCCGTACTTGCAGGAACTAGAAGATATTAACCAGGAGGCCCATTCTTTGACTCAGAAATTGCCCCAGTCCGAGATATATCTGGGGTCTGGAACCTGCTCTCCATCTGCACCCCTGGACTCTATCTTGTTCAGTTTCAGGCCTAGAGCACTTAGTACTGCTGATCTGATTTGGACCCAGCCCTCTTCTGGACCTACTCCACTTTTGGTTTGGCTGTCTAGAGAGCTAACCCAGAGCACAGCATCTCTGCTCCCAGCCAGGTCCAGGACAAGGGCCCCGAGGCAGAGAAATGTCCTCTGCCTGTCTTGCTCATCTGGTGGGGATATTGACAATCTCCTTCCTTATAGCAGGACCATGGATAGACCAATTGCAGAGGTCCGTCAGCCTGTGTGATGATAATCCTTACAGTTTAGTCTCTCCAAAGTCTTTGCCAACTTACTTTTATTGGATTTAGCTCATTCTGTTCCCATTTGCTCCTGTAGTGACCATGCAAATGCAGCAACTTCTGTGCAAATGGACTCTGTTCGCAAAGGTGTCTGTCAAATGCCTGGAATGCTCTGTCTCACTGCTCCAGGAAGGACTGCTTGACTCCAGGGTTCAAAACAAAACCGAAAAATTTCCAGCTGGAGTGTTGGCCGAACTCCATGATTGCTAGCTGGGTGCTTTGTGACCACCTAGAGGGGTGGGATAGGGAGGGTGGGAGGGAGACGCAAGAGGGAGGGGATATGGGGACACACACACACACACACACACACACACACACACACACACAGCTGATTCACTGTTATAAAGCAGAAACTAACACACCATTGTAAAGCAATTATACTCCAATAAATATGTTTAAAAAAAAGTTATAAGGAAAAAAAAGAGAAACGGGGGTCACAGAAAGGATTTGTACCTGGGAGCCCCACAGGATCCTGCTTGGTTTCACCCATTTTACTGATGAGGAAACAGAGGCAAGAAGAGGTTCAGTCACGTGTTCTGGATCTCACAAGAGGTGAGAGGTGGAGCCAGGGTTTGAATCTGGGTCAAAACCTTTTGTTGCAACCACTACATTCTCTGAAGGCAGCAGCAATGCAGGAGGTGCAGGTATCAGGTGCTGTCGATAACTGAATCTTTAAGACAGTTGAAACCATAACCAGAGAGTGAGTTCTGAGCCCTGGCAAGGGGCACCTTGGCAGGCAGCTCTCATCTCAGGGGCTCTCCGTGACTGGGGATAGCATTACTTCACAGGTTTATCATGAAAATCAAGTGGCACAATGCATTTAAAGCCTTTAGCCCATAAACATTGGCACATAAACATTGGTTTTCCTGGTTTTGCCCTTTTTCTCTTGAGGTCTCTCTGAATGACACATCCTTTGTGTTGGGTTCAGCCTCTTGTCCTTTTCTGGGACAGTGACTTTGGTCCTGCCCCACACGTGGCAGACAGACTAGAGAGAGGAAGGGAATAGCTCCTGACTCCCCATGGCAGGAAAGGTGGTGAGGAATTCACAGGAGGGCAAAAAGAGACCATCTGAGGGGTTGAAACAATAGCCATGGAGAAGGGTGAATAATGGCAGAAAGGAAATGAGAGGAGGGTGACAGTGCTGTCTTTATTTACAGCTCTGTTTTATCAGTCAGAAATGCTACAGACTGATATTCCCAGCTAGAGCAAGTTCCAGTGTAATGTCTTGGTCCAATGGCCAGATGTCCATGACTTCCACTAAAATGAATAAAGGAAGCTCCCCCCGGCCCCCCGCCACACCCCTCTCAGCTTTTCACTGTTTCCAGCGGAGCTCTGTCCCCACAGCCCAAAGACATCTCTCCCCACCTGGAGTTAGGAGTGGACTGGATTGAAATTTGGCTTCATCGACTCCCAGCTCATGGGATCTTGGGAGGGTCTTGACCACTCTGAACATCATTTCCCTCATTCTCAAAATGAGGATAATTATAGCTACTAATGAATGTGGTTGTGTGATGGTGGAATCAGGAGCAGGTGATGAATGTGAAAGATAACAAGCATAAAACAGAGCCTGAAAAGCATCCAACCTTCAACCTCTGGTTATTTCTCACCATGGCAGAACAGGTGTCCCTTTTCATTTCAGGGGAAATCTAAACATTTTCTACCTTGTATTTCTTAAAACACATGAAAAACCCCTTGATTGTTTTTTTTTTATTATTATTATTTTTATCCTCCTTCAGTTTTAGGATGAGACGTCTCTACCCTGTCTCTTCTCTCATCAGCACTGCATTTTCTGTTGAACTGTCCCTTTCAAGGATGCTCTCTGGTTCCTTGCCTCCTTCTCTCCACCCAGCCAAGCACCCAGAGTAAACGTCTGAATGAGGGGGATGAGGTTCAGGGTATGTTTATTCCGAGGACAGAATAAAAACTCTGTTTATTATAAGGACGCCTGTTTTATTTTATGCCTTTCTTTGTGCCCTTCTACTTTCTGTAGGAAACTTGTCCTTCACAAGGACTCTGACTTGGGACTTAGCCTTCATACTTGATATGAGAACAGATCAGATTTTAGGAGGGACTAGTGGTAACAAAAGGAAAGACCACATGGGAGGACTAAGATGAATTTTTATCTATGACTTTCATTATTGACAACTTACTTTCCTTAATGTGCAATATGAAAAGGAAAGGGTCTTTACACACCTGAGCACTCAGAGTTTTCAATAGCGACACATATCACTGCTTCATGGGTATGTGGTCTGATGTGTTCTTTTTTGCAAACGGGGATGAGTGGAGATGTTTCAACCTTGCCCTCCAGTTTGGGTGGGACTCAGAAAGCTCTCTGGTCAGCAATCTGTCACGTTCTGTCAGCTTCATGTTTTAATTTTATTCAAATTAAGCCTTTAAAGCTCAAAAACATGATTAGTTCCATTCTATTTCAATCACAATGATTCAAACCTGCCGATGGGATTCTTGGCCATCAGGTGGACGAGTCTTGCCCACCCCTGGCTGCCCGTTAAAATCACCTGTACAGCTTTGGAAAAACACAGAGGTCAGGGCCCCGCTCCCTAGGACTTTTATCCATTCCCTCTATGGTGGGGCTTGGGAATCTGAATCCACAGAAGATTCTTATGTGCAGCCAAGATTTAGGACCATGGGGGCGGACATTGGAGGTATGAGTTGCTACTGCCTTACAATTTTATTGCTATTCCCCATGGAATAATTTCTATTTAACAAGACAATAAGGCAAGCTACACTTAAGGCAGCATTTAGCCAGTGGCTGATGTTGGTATCTAGAATATAGGAGACAAGAGACAGCTGGTCCAGGCACCTGTTTTTATCATCTCAAAGCAGTGTGACCTTGGGCAAGTCACTTCCCTTCTCTGGGCCTCAGCTTCCCAATCCTTAAAGTGGGAGGGTGGAATGATATCTTTTCCAAGTCTTCCAGGGTTGACACTGAGCACTGCTGAGTCTCTACTGGAGAGACATTTTGCTGTTTGGTGGGGGAGTCCCGTCCTCTCCTGCCAGTCTTCTTTTTTTCTAAAAGGAAAACGTTATCAGTAGGAGGAGGGAGAGGAAGTATCTGGTGACATGGAGGAGTCTGGGCTGCAGAGTTAGCCCTGGGGTGACTCCAGAATTGACGACAGGCTCTCAAATAGGTGCTTGTTGTCTTTTGATGAATCTCAGACGTCACCAAGAATCATCCTGGTTCTTACTGGATGCGAGCACTTGGAATTCCAGATGTGGGTAGAGTGGACAGCTGGCTTTGGGAAAAGAGGCTCCTCTCTCCTTAGATGAGATGATCAAGTTCATGAGCCACTAGAGGACAGAGGATCCAGAGACCTGAGAACTAAAGTTCATGCTTTGTAAACTTTAATGCTGTGATGAATATGAATTATGACTACTTCTATTATTAAACTCCGGCACTGTTAACTGGTTCAAGTTTCAACCCCGTTAGGCCACTAATGGGCTGTGTGATCTCAGAGGAGAGAAGCACCCTCTCTGAGAGATGGTTGTTTCCTTTGTAAAGTAAGAGGGTGGAACTGCCTGATCATCTAAAGCCTCTTCCTGCCTCCATCCGATAAGTGGGATCAAAACATTGAAATTACTGGCTGAACAATCAGAAATCTGAGGCTCACCTTTCAAAAAGAAAAAGGCCAGCTGGAAAATGGCATAATTAAAAGAGAGGAAGAAAACTCTCTCTCAAGAGGCTGCTATTTCACAAAAAGTCAGCCTGTCTGTGGTATTCCGAGCAGCATATTACGATGACACGGAGGCACGCTGGATGCGTTGGAAGCCGAGCAGCAAGTGGTAAGTGGAGGTGTTTGAAACAGAAAAGTCTATTTTAAAAGACGGCTAATAAAGCTGGAGGAGGTGGCCTGCAGAGAGACAGAGCCAGCCTCCCGCTGCCAAGACTCCAGCCCTGCGCTGAGCCCAGGGCCCTGGGCAGGAAGGAGAGGAGCAGAGGCTGGAAGCTGGGACCGGTTTCTGTCTGAGGAGAGCGGCACCCGGGCAGCAGAGAACTGCGCCCCTCCTGTGAACCCAGCTGGCTCTAGGGATGGGGTCGTCGGAGGCATTTTCTAGGCCTGAACAGGAGCTGCACTGGTGCTGAGAAGCAGCAAAGGTGTAGCAGTTAAGAGCAGGGACCCTGGAGTCAGACTGCCTGCATTTGAATCCAGCTCTGTCACTTAGTAGCTGTGAGACCTTAAGAAACAACCTCTCTGTGTCTCATTTTCCTTATCTGCAAAATGGAATAACATTAACTGATCATAGGGTTGCAGTGAGGATATGAATTCAGATTTGTAAAGCACTTGGAACAGAGCCTAGGGGGGAGATAGAGAGAGGAGAAAGGGAGAGAGAAAGGGAGAGAGAAAAAGTGTCAATGTATGTCAAGCAGTTAGAACAGTTCCTGGAGCATAGTGCATACTTTTTTTTTTAAAATAAATTTATTTATTTATTCTTGGCTGCGTTGGGTCTTCGTTGCTGCGCCCAGGCTTTCTCTAGTTGCGGTGAGCGGGGGCTACTCTTCGTTGCGGTGCGCGGGCTTCTCATTGCGGTGACTTCTCTTGCTGTGGAGCACGGGCTCTAGGGGCGCAGGCTTCAGTAGTTGTGGCTCGCGGGCTCTAGAGCACAGGCTCAGTAGTTGTAGTTGCTCCCCAGCATGTGGGATCTTCCCAGGCCAGGGATCGAACCCATGTCCTCTGCATTGGCAGGTGGATTCTTAACCACTGCGCCACCAGGGAAGTCCCATATTACATACTTAAATAATGTTTTGGTTGTTATTATACCCAGGCACAGGACTTATTTATTTATTCCTTCATCTATTCAGTCTTCTAGCAAACATTGGTCAAGGGTCAGTGACATCCCAGACTGCTGTGATATCTATATCTATCTATCTATCTATCTATCTATCTATCTATCTATCTATCGTGTATTTATTTATATATAAATAAAATGTGGCCTATCAGATGGCTCCTGCTTCTTGGGCTGAGGCCCAAGGCTAGTCACTGCCATTAGTTTTCAATTAAATAAGACACTGAAAACTAGCCTGTGCTAACACCCCCAGGACTCCACCACCCTCTCTCTGTTCTCTGAGAATCAGGCCAAATCTGTGGGCAGAGACCATCAGGCAATCCCACACTATAGCCTGGCCCGGACCCCACTCTCCAGGCTTCTCTCCAAACCTCAGGCTCATATCCCAACTACCTGATGTGTGTCCTTACTGGGAGATCCACAGGTAACCTTACTCACCATGCTGCCAACCCAGCCACGATCCTTCCCTCTCAAGGCATGACCATCCCTCACTTAGTTTCCTGTCTTGGTGAATGGCCACACCATCCTCCTAAGAATGCAAGCCGGCAACACTTCACCCTTCTCTCGCCCCTGCATCTCTTTCCTTGACAAGCCACGTCCATCTTCACCTTGTTCCTCTCTGTATCTCCAGCCGTTTGGGACATCATTGCTCCTCAGCCAATGTTTGATGGAGGGCTGAATGGATGAACAAGTAAATAAATGAAGGCCAATGTCTGGGTATCATAATAAGCGTAGCAACCAAGCATTGATTCGGTATATATTATGTTCCAGGCATGTTTATAACTACTTGATGTATATTAACTCCTCCAATCCCCGTAGTGGGCATGGACTGCTTATTTGTTGAATGAACTCAGAACATGCATGAGGAAATCAGGTCCTGGTAGAACAGCTGGATGTGCCTCAGTCCACAGAGTAACTGAAACTTTCTAGTACATTCCAGACTTCTGGATAGAGCTTCCACATCCCCTGCAAACTTGCTGATGCTTCCTAAGCTTACAGAGCCATCTCAGAGCCAGGTCCTGTGGCGCTGCCTCTGATCTGGCGCCCTGTGGTTTCTGGGCTGTTCCTTGCCCCCTGCCAGGAGGCTGGAGAAGCTGCTGCTCCACTGAACCCCCTAAGAGCCAGACATTATTTTTCCTGCCACCCCAGGGGCTCTTGCTACTCACGAGCTTACTCCTGTGAGCTCTACACAACACGCTGTAAAAGGGAAATGGTGATTAGAAGGAACACTTGAGCAGGGAAACTTGGGTGGAAAAATACTTTAGTTAAATGAAGCAGTGAAGATTGCTTCCAAGTATTAGACTCCCATGCCCATCTAGCTGTCCTCCTTCTCAAAGGAGGAGACAAGAAGATACACAGGGTGTGTTGTGCATCTGTGGGAATTGCCTCCCTAAGGTCTGGGGGGTCAGGCTGTCCACTGGGGGCCATGCCTGAGTGGCCGATGACACTGACAGCACTGGATCTGTCCCCCTTCACGTCTCAACAGCCTGGGGCCAAAGGCCCAGCCCCACTGGTTGGAATTCAGTGCCTCCAGGGCCTCCCTTTGTACCCAAAGCAACTGCACAGGAGAAGATTGGGGAATACAGGATGGCAGTCTGTGCAAGGAGATCCCAGCTCCTGCTTACTTTATGCCTACTCAGAGCTTTTATTATCATCCGAAGCTCTGTTTTTGTTTGTTTATTATCTTGTCCTCAGCTGGACTGGGAAGTCCATGGGGCTCAGGATTTCGTCAGTCTGGTCACCTCTGTACCAGCACCATACACAGAGCTTGGCATATAATAGGCCCTCTAGAATGTTCCATTAAGAAAGAATCCTTTTTAAAAAAATTGCCCTAGCTTTTGTTTTTTATTGACGTATAGTTGATTTACAACACTGTGTTAGGCTCTGTTGTACAGCAAAGTGATTCAGTTATATATATATATTTTTTCTGATTTTTTTCATTATAGGTTATTACAATATACTGAATATAGTTCCCTGTGCTATACAGTAAATCCTTGTTGTTTATTTTATATCTGTATATCTGTTAATCCCATAGTCTTAATTTATCCCCTCCCCATGCTTTCCCCTTTCGTAACCATAAGTTTATTTTCTATGTCTGTGGGTCTGTTGCTGTTTTGTAAATAAGTTCATTTGTACTATTTTTTAGATTCCACATATAAGTGATATCATATATTTCTTTGTCTGTCTAACTTACAGTATGATAATCTCTAGGTCCATCCATGTTGCTGCAAATGGCATTATTTCATTCTTTTTAAGGCTGAGTAGTATTCCACTGTATATATGTACCACATCTTCTTTATCCATTCATCTGTTGATGGACACTTAGGTTGCTTCCACATCTTGGCTGTTGTACATAGTGCTGCTATGAACGTTGGGGTGCATGTATCTCTTTGAATTAGAGTAGAAAGAATCTTTGACTGCTCATTGCAGAATCCCAAACATTGCCTGATACATAGCTGGGCTTCTAGAACATAAGCTCAGAGAGCAGGGAGGGACCTTGTCTCTTCACTGCTGTATCTTCAGTATCTGGCATTCTAGTGGACGCTCTAGAATAGGGGTCAGGAAACGTTTTCTGTAAAGGGACAGGTGGTAGACAATTCCAGCACTGTGGGCCGTGCAGTCTCAGTCATAACTACTCAGCTTTGCTGTTCTGGTGTGAAGACAGACGGACCATTTGTAAACAGACAAATGGGCATGACTCTGTTCCCATAAAACTTTATTTAAAAGAACAAGCAGCAGACCTGATTTGGAGTAGTTTGCTGACTCCTGCTCTAGAATATAAGCTCCATAATGGCAGGGATTAAAACAAAAATCTATGGATCTATAACCAGTTTCTAGAACAGTGCCTAGCATATATAAGTGTGCACTAAATATATATTGAATGAATGGAATGAATGAGGGACTGGAAGTTGTTTTAGTCAACGGTTTCCTATGGGTCAGGGAGGGAGCAGATACTGGATGCCTCCTTTTCTCTGGGCTGGTTGGATCACAACTGGAATATCATTCCCAAAGGTGGGAGTCCAGAGTACATGGAGGGGACAGGGCCTGGGATGGAACAGGGAAAAGTGACTTTGTCACATGGAAAATGGTGGAAGGAACTGGATTGAGCCTGGAGAGGAGAAGAGGAAGGTTAGAGACTAGTCGGCATGTTGAAGGACTTTCATACGGGAGAACAATTAGGTCTTTCTAACAAACAAGGGGGACATTTCTAGAACTTTCTAGAAGTTAGTTGATAGCAGTCAGACCTAGCTGATATGAGCAGTCTGGCGAGAGTGAGCTCTCAATCTACTGGAATCATTTGAGTAGATGTGGGGATGCCGTGGAAGGGATTCAAATATTGGATGAGGGCGGGACTCCATGGTGTTGGGTCCCTTCCTGCCTCAAGAGCCATCCTCACGTCAATGGCTGCCACACTGTTCTCCAGGAACAGGTGGTGATTGTCCCTCAGGTGAAACCAGACTCCTCAGCCTGGTACTGAAGGCTTGCTCCAGCCAACCTCTCCTGCCCCAGTGCCCCCGTTTACACCTGTATTCTGTTCCACCTCCACAAATCACCACTTGGTATTCCCCCAGTTCACCATCTGCCTTTACACGTACGTCCTCTATTAGTTTAGGTTCCCCTAGAAGGAGAGCCTGAGGCAAAGATTCAGGTGCCAGTAGTTTATTTGAGAATTGACCCCATGAAGCCAATTGGAGGTGTGTTATCAAACCTGCGGTGACTGGAGTTTAGTCCATTGGGGAGTACCTTGGAGCCAGTGTTGAACACACCTCAGCATTATCCTACCTGAAGGGCGAGAGAACTGGGGCATTTACACACCAGCCCCCATCAGTCATTGGTTGAAGGTTACTTTGGGGACGCAGTGGGGGAGTAGGGTGAGGAGGTAGTAATTTCATAGCACCTCCTGGCCTCCCACTTAGATGGGCAAAAGTGGGCTTTGGTAGAGGGAGAAAAGCCCCCAGGAAAAGAACCTTAGGTGCTGGCGGTTGGAAGTCCACCCTGATGTGGTTGAGGGTGAAGGGCACCCAGCCACATGGGCCAAAGCTTCCTTCTGCTTAGACCTCCCAATGCCCTCTCCGATTTTGATCTGACTTCATGGTCACACAGGCTGCTCTCTGGAAATAGAAAGCCCCTGGTACTAAAGGGGATGATGATAGGCTCCAGCTCAGGGTCAGATGAGACTTTGGTTGGGTTCACATGGGTGTAGCCCTACTTGCTGGTCCTGGGAAATGGATGGGTTCACTCATTCAGGCAAAGACAGGTTGTATGTTTGGCGATAGACGTTGATAACCCAAGATAGCCTGAGTGTGCACACGGCCTTCCTCTCTGACCATTGAACTACTCCATCCGGTCCATTATTACTGTGAAATAAATCGAGCTGCTCTGGGACCATCAGCGGAGACCCCTAGGGAGAGATGGTTTGCAGCTCCCTTCAGACACTATGATTCTAGCTGCTGACCCTCTGAGCCGGATCATTATGGCAGATTGAAATCCTGAGATTCCATCTTCCAGCTGCCTCCGCATTGGCTCCCAGCATGCCTTGTGGCAGAGTGATAGAATAAAGAGGTTAAAAAGAAGTTCCACCCTTTCTGTGTGCATCTTTCGTTCATTTATTCACACTCCAAATATTGAGGGCCCCCTGTGAAACAAATGTGAACAAAACAGGCACCGGCCCTGTCCTCATGCAGTTCACCACCTAGTGGGGAAGACAGACTTTACTCAAATAACCATACATATATGTAATTACAAACTCTGTACTAAGTTGTGGGGATCTGTGTAGACTGCTTGCTTCTTACTATTTTGGAAAGACTGCCTAGGCCTTTGCAAATTCTTCTGTGTAAATTTCAGGGTGAAAAGCAGTGTATGGTAGAGAACACAGGAGCTGGGCCAGCGTGCTGGTCTTGTGGTGGCCTGGCATTTCTAGCTGGTGCATTACTAATAAGCAAACACGCCATCCCTCCCTCCCAATTATGAACTGCAGCTTGGGCTGAATGCTGTTAAGCTTGAACCCTGAGCCCTGAATGGGATGCTTCGTCTTCTTGTTTAATGAAAGGTTTTAGGAAATAGAGACCTGTTACCAAGGGCATGCAGTTATTTCTGAAATCAAGAGAGCCCAACAGATCTTAGGAAGATGCCGGCTGGTGATAATGGAATCTGATGGGTACATGGAGACCCAGGTCAGCTCCAGAGTAGGTGGGGAGAAGGACCATGCTGTTTACCCCCTCCTGGGAAGCCCAATTGAAAACATGAGGGATGGAGCTGCTCTATTTGTTTCCCATCAACTGTTTTCTTTTTGTTGTCACTGTGAATTGCTTTCTAGTTCTCCAGAGCATAATGCAGTGTCAACCCCTTTGACTAGAGCATTCTCCTTGGGAGGTAGTAAGCGCATTAAGAAGAGGCAGTGTAAAGCCAGGAACAACAGCATTGACCCCCGAAGTCCATTATGCCCCAGGAAAATGTCCCTACAGCAACATTACTGGGAGCAGCATTACACACCATGACCCCTGGGCAGAGCTCTCCTCTTCGGACAAATAGAGAATGACCTTGGCAAATGCAGAAGCCATTCAGCTCCATTTGCAGACCCAAAACTTTGGCTGGAGAGAAGCAGAATTAAAAATAAATCTAAGTCTTACTGAAGTGAAAACAAGTTCAGATATCATTGAAATGTGAAAATTGCATGGATTTTACACTCAACTGTGTGAGTGGATTTAAGGCAGCGGCGTGATCTTGGGAAGGTTTAGTGACATCTCTGAGCCTGTATTTCTCATAAGTAAATGGGTTCGTTCAACAAATATTTAAGATGGGCTATAGCCTTTGAGGATACAGGCAGCTGTAGTTTTAAGGATAAGGCATGGAGATGGGGTTGTGCCGGAAGAGAAGTGCATGGGACTCTGCCCCTTGGTGAGACATAGAAAGATGGTGATAGAAACCTTGGCTTCAGGTAGGTCCAGCATCCTGGGTCTCATGGAGTAGAGGTTGGAAGAGGCAGATTTGAAAGTGGCCACTATCCAAGAGTGTCATCACCAAGAATCATTTCATTCTTGGCCGTGTGGCAAAAATGGGGAGGGAAGGGAGAAGAGAACTCATGTTTCCTGAACACCTACTGGGTGCCAGGAAGCACATCATAGACATACACTCATTGTACTGAGTCCCCAACTATCCTGCTTGGGTAGATATTGTGAATGAAAAATACTGCCTGCCTTTTCAGGAAACAAAGGATGTTGCAGCCATCAAGCCATCACATCACAGCCTCCCTGAGGGAACTCGGGGTGGAAACAGGATGCACACCTTCTAGCAGCAGCAGCTGTAGCCACCCACCATGGTGCACCCTGAGGAAACTCAGGACGCTGGCCCCAGATAGCTGAGGTGCATATCAAAGGGATGATTTCAGTGAGTCCAGACTCTTGCATCTTCCCATGCATAGAAAGGCACTAAATTCCTTAACTTGAGATGTCTGGTTTTCTTTAATTAACAGTAATCTTTTGATGTTCTGACTACCTGGTCTTTGTTGCAAAAACTCCTGTATATCCTGGTTCCCCCCACTTGCCTCTTTGGAGCCGTCTCTCAGCTACCTGAGATGCTGTGTCCTGGGCTTAAGGCCTCAGTTTTGTCCACCAAATAAAACATAATTCTTAACTTTTAGGTTGTGCTTTTTTTTTTTTTCAGTCAACAATATGATTGCTTGGTTTTAGATAACAAAATGGAGACTCTGAGAGTTGGGTCAACATGCTTGAAGTCTCACAGCTAGTAGGTGGCAGAGCTGAGGCTTCAACCCAGACTTAACTGTTTCTAATTGTTACTGAATTAAGTCGTGTGGACCCTGCTCGGGCTGTAGCCTGGCCGAGGCTCTCTGCCTTGGCGGGAGAGGGTTCGTTTTCCACTCAAGTTTGAGTAGGGGAATAAGGAAACTGAAGCTGAGATTGACACAGCACAGCTTTATGCAGTGACCAAAGAATGTAGAAGTGGGAACTAAGTTCACAAATCAACTTCTCCCCGACCTGGCGAGAGGGATTTAATTTTAGAGAGTAAAGACAGGGACTTCCCTGGTGGCGCAGTGGTTAAGACTCTGACCTCCCAATGCAGGGGGCCGGGGTTCGATCCCTGGTCAGAGAACCAGATCCCACAGACACTAAGAGTTCGCATACTGCAGCTGAGGATCCTGCCTGCCACAACTAAGGAGCCCACCTGCCGCAACTAAGATCCAGCACAACCAAATAAATAAAATAAATATTAAAAAATGTAAAAAAAAAAAAAAGAGTAAAGACAAAGGGAGGAGAAATGAGGCTAATGATGGGGAAGCATATACATTAGTCTACCAGGGAAGGGCAGGGCTTTTTTGAGGGAGAGGGGTGCCACCCCCTTTTCAATCCTTTTTTGTTCCTTAATGTCTGGTCCTGGCTGCCAGTAGGTATGTCATTTAATATGCCAATGTAATAAAATCAGCGTATAATGAGACTCAGGGTCTGTTGGAGGTCAGAGTCGTTGCCATCTTGGTCCCAGCTGGTTCCATCTGTTTGTTTTCTTTTTCGTGTGTAGTTTCCTTTCTTACCTCTGGACCCTTTAACTTAAAGATTTATGTGCGCTCCTGCTAACGGTGGGGTTGATAGGTTCTGAGCAGACACCTGGGGCAGCTTTGGCAACACAATGTCCTCACGTGTTTTTTTCTCCAAGGGATTATCTAAGCCCCTTTCTAGATCTCCAGCCCCTCCAAGCCCCTGGGTTAAGGATATATGGGCATAAAGAGCAGTCTATTATGGGGGTTGTGAGATAGGACAGGCATGGATGGGTGGGTGCATGCACCCTACTGCCCGCATAGCTCTGGTGCCTTCTCTTAGATGATCTACAGGTACCCCAAATCCCGTGTGTCCATGCCCAAGTTGATGACATGCTTCCCTCCCTACTCACCTGCTCCTCCTCCTTTATTCTCTGACTCAACGAGTATCACCTGCCCAGGCTGGTTCTCTGTAAGAATTCTCTACAACTCTTTGACAATAAGCCCAAGACCTTTGCTCTCAGTTCTCAGTCATGTCCTCCCCCAACTGCTTCCTCCTGCCATCTTCCCTAGATGGAGCACTGACCACCTCATGCAAGAAACATTGACTTTTCCTCTCCCCCAAGGGCTCTTTCTGCTCTCAGCCTCTCTGCTCTCCAACCCATACGTTAATCTGTTCTCAGCGTCTTGGTGGAAGTTGTAGCATTAGAGCTGGGCAGTGGAAGGTGAGTAGAACTCTATTCAGGTGGATATTGGGAGCCAGCTGTGTTGTCTAGACCCTTACTACTCAAAGTGTGGTCCACGGACTGGAAGCACTGGCAACACTTGGGAGCTTGTTAGAAAGGCAGACTCTCGGGTCCCACCTCAGACCTAAGGAAACAGACTCTGCATGTTAATATGATATCCAGGAAATTCATACGCCATATTAAAATCAGGGAACGCCAACAGAGACTGAACAGTATGGGCAAACTTCAAAGATGAGAAAGAATTAGGTATTTTCAGGGAAACAGGAAGAGAATTTGTTGGCCAGAGGGAAAAGGAAAGTAACAATTGGAGAGCTGGAACACTGTATACGGTCCAGGTTTTTACTTTGCACATGTTCACTCCTCACAGCCACCCTAGGAGGTACTGTAATCCCTCAGGAACTACAGGTATCTGGAAAGACATTCATTATGATGTCTGTTTGAAGACGGGACCGAGGCTTACAAAGGTTTGCTCAAAGACCCATGAATAGTGAGTAGTAGGGTCACAGGATCTGAATCCAGACTTCTAAACCCCCTTTTCCAGCTGCCTCAGTTCCACGGATAGAGCACTTCTCCGCATTACCAAGCTTTGGAGAACTGTGGTTTCCAAACTAGAGAGTGCATCAGAATTACACATAGGGCTGGTTAAAACACAGATTGCTAGGCTCCACCTCCAGTGTTTCTGATTCAGAGGATCTCAGGTGAAGTCTGAGAATTTGCATCTCTAAATTCTCAGGTGATGCTGATGCTTTGAGAACTACTGGTCCAGAGCACTTCCCTTCCTGCTGCATGGACTCATCCAAGACCTCCCTTGCAGAGGATTCCAGTCCGGGGGCTGGGCCAGCAGGTTTCCTCTCAGGAGGCAGTGATTAAGAGTGATATCTGCAACTGATAATCAGAATGGGCACCATTAACGGGATGCTTATTTCCAGTCTACTTGTAGCCTCAGTATGTTAGAGTTCTCCAGAGAAGTAGAACCAATGGGATATATAGACTTATTAGAAGGAATTGGGTCACATGATTTTGGAGGCTGAAAAGTCCCAAGATCTGCAGTTGACACAAGATGGAGACGCAGGAGAGCTGATGATGTAATTCTAGTTCAAAGGCCAGAGGGCTTGAGACCCAGGAAGAGCCAGAGTGAGCTGCCTAAAGTTACACAGTGGGGTGGAGGTCCAGGCAGGTGGAGAACCCCTTCTCCAGACCAGTCATTACTACATGAACTACTGTAGAAGGACCTCCCTGGACCTTGGGCTCCCAAATAGTCATAAAGGAGCCTTTCTTATGAGTTTAGAAAAATTTCAAGGCCACACATACTAACTTAATACACCACAGCATTAAGATCCAGCAATGATTGTGTACTTACTACATGCAGGGAACTCTTCAATCCTGGGACTTGGATTGACCCATCTAACCCTTGCAGCAATTCTATGAGGGTTGTCCGACACCGGACTGCCAGACGGATACAGAGATCCACTGTGGTCCCTGTGATGCTGAATCCGGCCTCTGTACCCCAACACTGAATTAAATCTTGGAGACAGAGTTCTGGGTGAAATAGAAAAGAATAGCTTCATTGCTTTGCCAGGCAAAAGGCTAATGCCCTCAAAACAGTATGTCCCAACCTAGAGGGGGTAGTGAGGAATTTTATAGTAATGGTTCAAAGAAGGTCTGATCCGTTCGTGGACATTCTTCTGATTGGTTGGTGGTGAGGTAAGTGGGAGTCAGCATCATTGACCTTCTGGTTCCAGCTGGTCTGGGGTCCACGTGCTTGTGGGCAACCAGTTAACTGCTTCCACCTGGTGGGGGTTTCAGTATCTTCAAAACAGCTCAAAGATATTGTTATGTATATCCCTTGAAGGGGAGCCAGGACCCTGCCCCAAGGCTGCATTATTGTTTCTGCACTGTTCCTCCCTTGTCTCTGAATCCCTCCCTTCCCTAATTAGCAACTGTTTGAACCTGCCCATTCGAACTCAGGGAAGGTCATGGCCTATTTCCTGTAATCAAGAAATGGGGGACACAGAAAGGCTTTTGTGCCCAGGAGCCCCACAGGGTCCTGCTCACTTTCAAGATCCTCTTTGGTCCCTGCATTTCAGGGACCTCAAAGTCTAGTGGAGGAGACAAGCAAGCATTATTATTTAAAGAGTGATAACAGTAAAACTTTGGTGAGGGTGTGCTACATATCAGATCATCATTTGGATGATATGACTTGATTTTTCACTGCCACATTATGAAATAAGAAGTATTGTTATCATTTTTGACAGATGAGGAAACTCAAGCTTAGAGAGCTGATGTAACTTGCAAATGGGAGGGATTTCAAAGGAACAGAGCACAAGTCATTGTGATTCCAGAGCTGGTACTTTTACCCTCCTCGTTACATGGTACCACATATGTGTGAGTGTGGGTGTCCATGTTGCACAAGCAGGAACATCGCTTTTGGTTTATGGAGCAAACCAAGGCCACAGGCAAGAATGATCCTTATTCAGCCAGTGAATGTGTAGTTTTTCACGCGCGTTGCTGCAGAAGAAGTCAAGTCTAGTTTTTGATGGGCCACACTCTGTTGTGTTAATTATTAGTTAACTCTTTACCTGCTCGTTAAAGCCAGACCTGTTCTAGGCAGCTCCTTGTTAAATCCATTCCTGTTCCTTTATTCGCTTGCAAGCAGCGTTGACAGCATTTCTTTTGAAAAATATCCTGTAATTCAGAGCCTTAAATCACTAAACTGATTTACTCATTTCATCTCCTCATTAAATCTCAGGCACCCCTTGGTCTTCTCATCTTCCCCTGTGGTCCCTGAGTGGGGGTAGCCTTCTCCTCAATCAATGAACTCCTTTAACTTGTCCCTGCATCCCACAGATAAAGGCGATTAAATGAGATAATGCCTATGGCATTGCTTTAAAACCATAAAGAGCTGCACAGATGCAAGGGGTTATTATTATGAGCCTTTCTTATTAATGAGTATTAATGAGCTAAGGCTGCAGATTCCTGAGGCTACAGAGACCTCATATTAACCATATGGAAGCCTGATTTTCAAAGATAATTAGAACGAACTGGGAGAAGAGGCAGAAAGAAATTTTTGGATTGATTCCCTACCCTAGTTCTCAGTATCTTGACCACAGTCTGCATGAAACTAAATGGTTGTGTGTTTCCATAATGGTTTGTCTTTGTACTTAGCTAATTGCTTCAGGCCACTTGCCCCCACATTATTCTGCATTTTCATGGTCCTCTTGAAAGGGACCTGGATTTTTCTCTTTCAATTAAATAACATTTCATATTTGAGTTTCAGGATGCATGAACTATGGAATCGAGAATTCACATCAGAATTCAAAATATTGCAAGGTTTTAGAAGTCAAGGAGTGGTTGGAGACATCTGCAACCAGGATGACTTCACAGAGCTAAGACTTGAGATATTCCATGTAATGCCCTTATACAGAGCATGGCACAAAATCCATCAGTTGGAGGTAGTATTGCCATCATTGATTTTGAGTCTCTGACAGTTACACAGGCAGGGTTTTTTACTGAACTGAACTTGGGTTTGCTTGCCCGCCACACAACAAAGCCAATCCACTGATACCAGGTTGTGGTGAAGGAAAGTACAGTGTTTATTTGCAGGGCACTAAGCAAGGAGAGTGGGCAGCTCGTGCTCTAAAGACTCCCAGCTCCAAGATGGCTTTCAGGGAAGGGTTTAAAGGCAACATTTGGGGTTGCAGCTCCTGGACTTTCTTCTAACTGGTTGGTGGTGAGGTAACAGGGTGGTGTTTTAGGAATATTAATCATCAACCTTTTGGTTCCATCCAGTCTGGGGTCTATGTGCTGGTGGTCAGCATGTAGTCACCATCCTCCACCTGGGTGGGGGTCTTAGTTTCTGCAGAACAACTCAAAGATGTGCACCAGGTTCACACCTATATCCCTTGAGGAGGAACTAGGACTCTTATTGCTGAACTATTGTTTAGGCTACCACTACTTTTCTCACTTAACTGCTTTTCCTTTGTTTCTGCATTCCCTCCCTAACCTAATTAGTAACTGCAGGAGTCTGCTCTTTGGAACTCAGGGAAGTTCTAGGAGACTGATGACTTTGTCTACAAACAAGAAACAGGGGACTTGGAGGGGCTTTTGTACCAGGAGGGCCCTGCTTGGTTTCAATTCCCCTTTTTCTTTGATACTTCTCAATCCTCTGGGGGAATAGGGGCAGGACAAAAAAGGGGAGAAAGTTTTGGATAGAGAAGTTAATCATAAACTCAGCAGGGGAACTTGGTTTTAGGGGAACTCAGTTTCATGGTCACAAAGAGCTTCAGAGGGCATGTTCCAAGTTTGGGTTTTATTTTCTAGACACTGGGGAGTCACTGAAGGTTCTTGAGTAGCGGGGTGGTGGGGTCTTGAGCATACGTTTTGTATTTTGGGGATTTTAACTGTGGCAGCTGGTATTGGAGGGTGTGTGTAACAACCAGAGTCAGGAAATCAGATAGGAGGTAGTTCCAATAATCTAAGAGAGCAATGATAGGGGCCTGAAGTGGGCAGGGGTAATGGCTAGACAAGGTTGAGACAGGAGAGATTTTGTATAGTTAGACTGAACAGGACTTGGTGGATCATCAGCTTTGGGGGCTGGGGGAAAGCGAGGACTCTAAGAGTCTAGGTGATCCCCAGGTCTCTGGTTTAGGTTTGCTGGGGAGGGAGAAATGTCCCCTTCTATCCATTTTTGAGTTCTTGTGACTGGACTAATGATAAAATTGATGCAAGACAGATTCACAGGAGAAAAAGAAACAAATTTAATTCCTGTTCACGGAGCTTGATAGAAATGGGACCTAAGAAGTGGCCAAAGCAGGCAGCTTTTATACTTCTTAGACAAAGAAACAAGGAATTTAAGAGGAATTGACAGGACAAGAAACTTAGGTTTGGGTGCCTAATTAGTAAGGAATTTGAACAAAGTCTGGGCATGAGTAATAAATTAATAATGAAGTAGCAAAGTTTGTTTATACAGGTTTCTTGGCCCTGAATTCCCTATCTCTGGTGCCAAGGATGTCTTTCTACCTCCTGGTACATGGAGGGCTCCTTTCACATGGGAGATTTATTTCCTGCTCTCAGGGAGACAGAGAGGAGGGTCAAAATGTTCCTCTTGCATCCATTGTTTCGTAAGTAATTTTAACTCAAAATAATACGCCACTGAGGCATATTTTGGGGTGGCCCACCCTGAGCCCCAGTAGGTTATGGGTGGATGGGGTCAATCAACATGGATACAGGAAGAAAGAGATTTCTTTTTGGAAACAATGATGATATATATCTATATATGGAGTCAGAGCCTTCATTACAGTGGTTGTAGGACTGTTGGGTTCCAGGATTATTTTAGGATAATTTCCTATCATAGATAATTAGAATTAATTTTCTGCTCCAGAGACCCAAACAGAACATGGCAAAGCAAAATGGAATTATAAAATTGGAAGGACCTTGAGCAATCTCTTAATCCAACACTTTGATTCTGCAGTTGAGGAAACCGAGGCTCAGAGGAGGGAAGTGACTTAGGGAAGGCCACACAGATACTTCATCAAGGAACTAGGATTGCATCTGAGAACCACCCTCCCCCGCTACCCCTAGATGGAGCTTCATCCCACCCCACACAGACACCAAGGACACAACCTGCTTCAGGCCAAACAGTTTTTCAGAAAGAAGTTAGACTTTGCTAATTCCTCCAACTGGGGGAATTTTTCAAGCTTTGAATACAACTTGTTTCCTTTTTAATAAGCCTCAGTTTGTAGACATATTGGTGCATGAACATAGGCACCTGGAGAAGCAGCTTTGAGAATGGGGAAGGGAGGGAGTTGTTGAACAGAGACCATGAGTGTCTTGAAGGAGGAGAATGGGAGGAGGGTGAGAAGAAGGCAGCACTAAGGGATGGGGATCAAGGCAGGTTAGAAGTGCTGTGCTGGGGTCCGGAGGAAAGGGGACCATCGGAGGGGTCATTGAAGAGAGTTCAATGAAGGGGTAGGCCAAGTTAGAGGAAACTAACAAGAGACGGCGAGATGCCAAAGGTCTTGAGCAACATTGGAAAGCTGTTATCGTTCCTAGATCTGAAGGGTAAGGGGTGGGAGCAGGTACCGGTACCCAAGAGAGAGCTGTAACTTTAGGAGAGGGCTCTCTGCCAGGAGCTATGGCCTGGGGTGGGGAAATGCCCACTCTGGTCCAGCAGGGAGGGAGCTGGAAAATAAAACCTTGACTTTTCTCTGCTTCCACCCTTCAGTCTCCTGCCTGTGTCTCCCATTGGTCAAGCCCAGCCAAAAACCAGAGAGCAAGAGAGGCCCCTAGAGGTCATTCTAGGGGATTCATAGCAGAGTAGAGAAGTTGGGGTGGGGGTGGGGCAGGGGTGGGTAAACGGAGATTATCCGGGACAAGGTCCAAGCTTAGACCTCCTCCCTTGCTTATCTTGCTGCTCTTCTTTTTTTTTTTTGCGGCACGCGGGCCTTTCACTGCCGCTGCGGAGCACAGGCTCCAGACGCGCAGGCCCAGCGGCCATGGCTCACGGGCCCAGCCGCTCGGCGGCACGTGGGATCTTCCCGGAGCGGGGCACGAACCCGTGTCCCCTGCATCGGCAGGCGGACTCTCAACCACCGCGCCACCAGGGAAGCCCGCTCTTCTAAACTGAACTATGAATGCCTATCTTGTTTTGAACAATTTTTGCAGCCCCAGCTCTTTGGGGCTTTAGCTTCCTCAACCATTTTAACCAGTCAGTGCCATCCTCATACCAAGCATCCCTCGGTGCTATGCCAAGTTTCCATCTTTGCTTGTCCTTCAAAAACCCAAGCCCCCTCGAGAGATCCTTATGCATATGCTCCACTCTCTCTCTGGGGTCAAAAATGGACAGAATTGGGGCTTTGAGAGCTGCCCGTCTTCTCTGTCACAGCCTATGCCGATCTTTATCTGGATGTTCTGAAGCCGTCTTTAAGTTTCAGGGTGTGTGTCTGACCTTTTCTTGGCCATTAGGAACTCTGCGTAGATATGGGCACTTTCCCTCAAGGCTCCTGTCACTTACACTTTGCCAGCCAGTTCTCTTTTATGGTCATAATTAGGGCCAGAGAAGCAGGTCCCACTGGGAGGTGAGGGAGAGAAGCCAGAACTTTTCAATTCTCTGTCCTTAGTCAATTGAGACTTGGAGCAGGCATGTTAAATCTCCCATCACTTCTAGAGTGAGTCCCTACCAGACTCAGCTCTCTTGCAGTCTCTGAAGTGCTGCTGTAACTTCAGCCCAGGACCCCAGTACCTCTTCTCAGACTCCCTGACGGCTATCACAGCCTGCCCATCTGTGTACCCAAATAATAGGAACTTCAAATATTGCCTCTTTGCAGGCCCTAGTCATTGTGTCAACCCAATCCAGCTCCACATACTAATCATCTGTCTACCTGGGTCACAACCCATATCCTTTGCCACCTCCTTCAGCTTCTTTAATCCCTTGTGTGGTGGACAGAATAATGATTTTGGGATGAGAAAATTATCCTGGATTATCCATGAGGGGCCAATGTAATCACAAGGGCCTTTATAAGAGGGAAGCAAGAGGATCAGATTCAGAGAAGGCAATGTGACATTGGAAGCAGAGGTTGGAGTGCTGCCGCTGTGGGGAAGGGGCTGTGAGTCAAGGATATGGGCAGCCTCTAGAAGCTGGAAAAGTCAAGGAAGGGATTGTCTCCTGTAACCTCCAGAAGGAGCAGAGCCTGGCCAGCACCTTGATTTTAGCCCTGTCAGACCCATTTTCAGACTTCTGACCTTCATAACTGTAGGAGAATAAATGTGTGTTGTTGTAAGCCAGTAAACTGGTGGCAACTTGTTACAGCAACAGTGGGAAACTAATACACTTTGCCCCTCAAAATATGGTCTTACAGCATTGCCATCACCTGGGAGCTCTTTAGAGACGAGGAACCTCAGACCCCACCCCAGGGCTACTGAATCAAGATTTTCAGCGTAACACAAAATCCAGGTGATTTTAATGCATATTAATGTGTACGCTTTCATATTCCCCTGGGGCCCCTACCTGTGGATTAGCTGCAATTTGAATCAATCCAGATTAGGAAGGACCCAGCCCAAGGGAAGAAAATAGTTTCACTGTGAGACAGAAGGAAAAATGAACCCTCCCCCACATCTCTCTTATTGTCCAGCTCACTTTTATTTAACTCTGGCCAATAGAGGACCTGGTTTTTAAAAATTATTTTAAAAATTTTATTTACCTTTTCAGTGTCTTATTATTTTTCCATGGTGCTGAGGTTAGGGTAGAAGTAAATCCTTGATTCTGAAATAGTTTCCATCAGTCAGTCATTGATCTCTCCTCATCATATTTATCACGGGAGCAACTGCATTACCAGCTCTGACTAACCAATGATCAATAGGTGGGGGCATTTTACAGGAATGATAAAGTAGGACTTGTCACAGCTGTGGAAATCAGCTCTACAGGCTGTCCAACCAGTACCAATGTGAGCTCTGATCCCTGCTCTGGCCATGGCCTGGATAAGTGGATGGATCCAGATCCATCATTGGCTATAAAACAAGGGGAAGAGACCCACACATTATGGGTTGTCAGTACCAGATGAGCATTTGTGTTAGGAGATGAATCCATAATACTTACGCTCTCATAGTACATCCTTCTGTGTGAAATGTAACAAATCTCTTTCAAGACAAGAAGGTTGTTACATTCAGTTTTTGGCAAGTACGAGAAGCAATCATCCCACATAGTCTAGGAGGGGAGATATATCTTTTGGATAGAGTCCTTCCAATGGGTAGTGGTTTGGGGTACACTTCCTGCTGCCTCATTTAATGGGGGCATCTGGATACAGACCTAGCCTATCCTAATTTTATTTTTATTTGCCTGTTGAACTTGGAACTCTTGGTCTGGTATTGCCAGAATAGCTCAGATTCTCCACAAAAGTCCTCTTGAGAGGGAAGCATTAATAAAACTCCTGGAGAGCCATGAGCTCTCTTCTCAGGATCTTGACATAACAGGAGAGCCCTGTTGATTGGCAGCCAGCATCACACTGGTTACCTCCTGGGGCCTGTGGGAAGAAGTGTCTCAGTTCTTTGAGCATGTCATTGGGTTGAAACAGGTTTCCATGATAATTAACACCAAATGAGTACACAAGCAGAGTTTCTTGTCTTCCAAATTTGAAACCCTCATTAGCTAATTAATTCTAATTAGAGGCTGACAGTTCCATGTGGCACAGTGAGCATGTAATAGGCGGGATTTTCCTTTTGTGTCTTGACAAGTTAATTAATGAAAATGGGGATAGGGACTCCTTCCCAGGCCTACGAGCCAGTTAGGCACTAGAATTTACCTCTTTCTTGGAAAAAGATTTTGGCATTTTGGGAAGCTTGCATGGTGGCCCCATAGGAAGTGCATCCATTGCCAATGCCTTTATGTATTCCACGAATATGTAGTGAGTACCTCCATTGGCTAAGAACTGGTCTAGGTGCTGAAGGAGACACCATCCCCACTCTTTAGAATCTGAAAGTCTAGTTGGCAGGTGCAAACAAACCAACAGAATCCAATGGCATCCTAGCCAAAGCAGTAAGACAAGAAAAAGAGAGAGAGAGAGAGAGAGAGAGAGAGACAAATATTAGAAAGGAAGATACAAAATGTCATGATTTATATGAATCAATATATAGGACATTTTGAAAAAGGCAAAATTATAGTGATGGAGAATAGATGAGGGTTTGCCAGGGGTTGGGGATGGAAGGAGGCGTTGACTAGAAAAGGACAGCACAGAAGAATTGTTTGGAATTTTTCTGTATTCTGGTTTTGGTGGTGGTTATGCAAATCTATATATGTGTTTAAACTCTAAACTGTACACCAAAAAAAGATCCACTTTTCCTCTATGTTATTTTTAAAAACAAAAGAAAAAAATAGACTACAGCTACATGTATCAACATCTATCCCTCTCACAGTGTTGAGTGAAAAAAACATTCATTTTATATGGTTTGGATTTTCAGACTTTTGAAAAACATGTCTTTAAATTAAAAAACAATCCTCAGTTAAGTATGTATGTATATGTGTGTTTTTATAACATGAAGATCTTTTGAATTAATGTATAAACAAACTAAAGTAAACAAACAAGGAAAGAATTGTACACTTTAATGCATACAAAAACAAATTGACATAAAAGGGCTGAATTTAGGTTCATAGGGACAGATGGAGAGAGAGAATTCTCATGGCATTTGACAATCTGATTCTACCTGTTCCTGAGCCCCGGGGTTTTGTGAGTTACCTCAATATCCTTATAAATTCTATCACTCTGTTTTAAAAAGTCATAATTTATAGATGACTTGGTTGTTTTATTTTAGAAAATTCAAGAGATTCAGCTAAAAGGGGTTGATGCTAATAAGAGAGTTCAATAAGGTAACTGGATACAAGATGAACGTGAAGAAAAAATAGCATTCCTATTGATCAGAAACATGTAATTAGAAAATGTAATGTAAAAAGAGACCCCATTCATAATAGCAACAGTGACAAAAAAGAAAAATCTTTGGGATTAACTAAAAATATGACAAATTTATAAGAAGGCAGTTATAAAACTTTGCAGAAGGCCACAAAGAATGCCCAAAATCAATGGAGATGTATTATGGTCCTGGATGGGAAGAGTCAATCAGTAGCTTATAGAGGCCAGTTCTTCCCAAATTAATATGCACACTCGATGCATTGTCAATAAAAATCTGCACGCACAAAAACATGGAGGATGTGAAGGTTGATTGCTTGGAATGTAAGCAGTCCAGGTGCATTATGGAATTGGCGGTGAGCTGTGGTTAGATGTCCACCGGGGACCATAGCATGAAGACCCTTGGCTGCCAGACCAAGGACAATGACCTTCATATGGCAGCTCATAACAAGCTCTTGAAGATTTTCATTCAGGCCCCAATAAGATCAGAATTGTGTTTGAGGAATGTATATTGGCTCATGTGGAGGACGAAAGGGTGACACCGAAGGTAGGGGACCTACTAGAAGACTACTAACCAGAATGGTCTAAAACGATTGCCATCTTGCCGATCCAAAGGAGTTTCTTAGTGCCCAGCCCTTGCCTCCCATATCCTCCTCCTTCCCTGAAGCAAAATTCTAAAGAAATGAACTAGCACAGTTGATCTGAGAGGGAAGCGATATTCTCTGCAAATCCGACATCTGGAGCCTTCATGTGGTCAGTGGGGAAAGGTTTTTTAAGGAAGATGCCAAGGTTTGGAGTCTGGAAACGTGCGTGGACAAGCTTGATGATTAATGCTACTTTTCACTGAGCATTTACTATCTGTGAGACAGGAGCTAGCATTATCCCCATTTTATTCTGAGGAGGTACCTGGGGCTCAGAGAGGTTGCATCCCCAAGAAGCTGAGACAAGACCTTACCTATGTGTCCCCCATATCACTGATGTCCCAGCACCTGTCAGAGAGAGTCCAGCAAATGTTTGCTATATGAAGTCAACTTACCAGATGTTGCCTCTCTGGGAATTTACTTGCTGTGGGTTTGGCCGATGCCTCATCTTTATCAGTAAATCCTCTTTCCGTCCATAAATGTCACCATTTGGCAAGGAGGAGCAGAGAAGGGTCTGGTAGGAGGGGCAGGGAGATGGGAGCAGGAAGGACGGAGCTGAGTAATGGAACTAGATGTGTTTCTATAAATTAGGAACCCCCCCGCCCCCCGCTTGCCACTGACCCAGGTGTCTTTATCAATTTGCTCCTCCATATGCCCTGCCAGCTTGGCGCAATAAGGCTTCCTGTCCATTTCAGGCCTAATCACACAGAATGTAAATCCTTCAGTAGAGAGGCAGCTGTGAGGACTGGGGTGCAATCCGCAGGGCTGTTCATTTTCATCCTCTGGCACATAATGAAATCAAGAACGCACGTCTGCTCACCAGAACTGCTCTGCTCCAAATTGTTAAGTAAGCATCCCTTCTTCACCCTCATTAGGCTCATGAGGCCTCCAGATGAAGGATGAAAAGGAACATTTATTGAATGATTCTGGTGTGCTTAGCTACTTTATATGTGATTCAGTCCTCTACAAAGCCCTGTGACATAAGGATTATTCTTCTCATGCTGCAGCTAAGGAAACTGAACTCAGAGAGGGGAGTGGTCCAGTGTCAGAAGCAAGTGAGGGCTGGATCTTGAAGTGACATATCTGTGCAATTTCACATCTTCCACACCAAGTTGGTTGGTTTGAGGTTATTCGGTATAGGATAACTTCTAAAACTTTACTGAAGTATAGTTGATTTACAATGTGTTAATTTCTGCTGTGTAGCGAAATGTCTCAGTTATACATACATATATATATATATATATACACATCCTTTTTCATATTCTTTTCCATTATGGTTTATCACAGGATATTGAATATAGTTCCCTGTGCTATACAGTAGGACCTTGTTGTCTATCCGTCCTATATATAGTAGTTTGCATCTGCTAATCCCAAACCCCCAATCCTTCCCACCCCCGACCCTTGGCAACCACAAGTCTGTTCCCTATGTCTGAGTCTGTTTCTGTTTCGTAGATATGTTCATATGTGTCTTATTTTAGATTCCACGTATAAGTGATATCATATGGTATTTGTCTTTGTCTGACTTACTTCACTTAGCATGATAATCTCTAGATCCACCCATGTTGCTGCACACAGCATTATTTCATCCTTTTTTATGGCTAACGTTCCATTGTATGTATATATATACATATATATATATATATATATACACCACATCTTTATAGGATAACTTTTACATAATTTTTTTAGGGGCGGGATTTCTGGCAGAGGGATGAGAGAATTGAAGGTTGTATCACTTTCCAGAATTTATCTTGATTGTGTACATTTAATAAACACTCACCAAGGGTCTATTTCACAGCCACACTGGCGATTTTTTACATATAGCTTATCTGTCCACATTACGTGTTAAAAAGGAGCAGTCCTATCTTCCAGTTCCTGTTCCTCCTTCTTAGTTCTTAGATATTCTGGTTTATATTCTAACCCATTATATTTGTCCTAAGATCCTCATTCTTGCTTTGGAAACTACACTTAGCCTCCCTTCTCCCATTACCCCTTGTCCTGCCTCCCCCAGTTCTTATTTTGGTTCTCTCCCCTCTACTATTTAGGGACACCTGCATTGCCAGGTTAGAGACACACCTGCTACTCTCGACTCTACGCATATAATTAGTTTAGCTCCTAGCTCCTTCCTTCAGGGGGGAATTGAACACTTGATACTGTGGATACAGAGATGAGAAAGACACCATTCTTGTCCTGAATGAACAGGGGACCTCACTGGGAGATACACACATACACCCAAGTAACTAAAACACAAGTCATAATTACATAAGTGCTAGAGCAAAGTATGTACAGCAATTTTAGGAGGCTGTGGGTGAGGGAGTAACAAAATAGCGTGCTCGTCCTTAGGTCATAATAAATTGCAAAATTTCTGCTCACATCCACTTCCTCTGTTCCTATTAGCGTGTGAGTTCTTAGTTCCTGACAAATGAGTTTGTTAAAATGGGAACATTAAAAAAAAATAATTAATTTATTTTTGGCTGCATTGGGTCTTCGTTGCTGCGCGCGGGCTTTCTCTAGTTGTGGCGAGCGGGGGCTACTCTTCGTTGCTGTGCGCAGGCTTCTCATTGCGATGGCTTCTCTTGTTGCAGAGCACGGGCTCTAGATGCGCAGGCTCTAGAGCACAGGCTCAGTAGTTGTGGCGCACGGGCTTAGTTGCTCTGCGGCATGTGAGATCTTCCTGGACCAGGGATCGAACCCATGTCCCCTGCATTGGCAGACAGATTCTTAACCACCGAGCCACCAGGGAAGTCCCTTAACATTTTTGTTTGCTGTTTATCCAAATCTGGGTCAACATCACGGAATGCTGAATTTATGTGGTAGCTTCACAGTAATCTTCTTGAGTACAAATGATGTGTTGTGGGAACAGCAGGATATCAGTACGGGGAGTGGGTTTGGGCATCCCCCATACTCCTAAGTGAATAAAGCACTGGACTGGAAGATTGGGGCGTGGGGAAGGCATGGCATAAAGCCTCCAGACCTGGGGCGGCTCAATAGTGACCTCTTAAGAGGCAATAGTATAGACAACATCTTGACATCCCTTTGGACAGGGGCATTATGGGTCAGGCAGGGAATACTGGAGGGGGAGAAGGAAATGGTTTTTCAAGCAACATGGGTGGGACTTCCAGATTAAGATGGCATATAGTGATGACACTGGTTTGGCTTCTCCCCTCCGGCACCTTCCTATGAAAATACTCATGAAATCAAAGAAAATACTGCTACTTTTCAATAACGTGGATTCTAGACTTTGGGAAATATTTCTGTGTAACAAAAGCAAGGATGACACACTTGAGTAAAGGGCAAGAGACATGAGAGGACTTTTTTGATTATTGTTTCTACTTCCTGCCTTAAAAACACGGGGTCTTCTCTGAGCCAAAGGAAGGAAAGCTCCACTTATTACACAGAAGTTAATTCGGAGGCTGTTGACTTTCCAACACTCCCTATGTATTTAACCATAGTGGGACTACAGTTTCCCAGAAATCTACAAAAAGGAAGGGATCATGGCAGACGAGAATAGGTATGGGTCTTTGTATGCCAGACTGTGAAGTCAAGAGGATGAAGGAATAGAGGCGGATTTGGGAGACAGTTGCACACTGGTTAGTGTTGATGTCCATGCATTGCTTTTCACAAAGAGAAGCCTGCATAGTTATCTCAGAATAAATTCCCTTCCACATGTTCAGGAGGCCAAGCTGTAAAGTCAGAGAACCCGTCTGGTTCAGCACAGGCATGAGACCACTAGGAATTTCACGTCTGTGCTTATTAATCAGCTCAAAGTCTGGATATGGATTCTAATAGTCATCATATAGTTACTAATAATGACAAAGAAGGTCATCCAGACCATTTGCTGGCAACACACCTGAACCGACCTGTCTTTTATAAAGCATAAAAAAAACAAAACAAGAGAACATAAAAGGGGGGAATATTGTTTTGAACAGGAAAGCAAACCTTTTGAAAAAATATAGAAAAGTAAAAAGAGCCTTGACTCTGTGCTCTCAGTATGAACTCTGAGATACAGGAAACAACAGATGAAATGGTCAGATTAAAAATGTTGCCGACATATACTCTACCAAACATAAGGTAGATAGCTAGTGGGAAGCAGCCGCATAGCACCGGGAGATGAGCTCGGTGCTTTGTGTCCACCTAGAGGGGTGGGATAGGGAGGGTGGGAGGGAGGGAGACGCAAGAGGGAAGAGATATGGGAACATATGTATATGTATAACTGATTCACTTTGTTGTAAAGCAGAAAGTAACACAGCATTGTAAAGCAATTATACTCCAATAAAGATGTAAAAAAAAAATGTTGCCGAGATGCAAACAGAGAAAATCTGAAATAAAGACTGTAAAGACGTAGAAAATGCAATGGTATATATAATACAACACGCATTTGCATTAGAAGCAGTAAAGAAAAGAAGCAACACTGCAGACAATGGGATTAGTGTTGAGGAGGACAGAATTACGATGCTGTCTCTGGATGCAGAGAAAAAGCCCAGAGAAAGAGGACGATTATAAAAAGGGAGGGTATATGGAGGACAGAGAATGGGACTCTTGGGCCGGAGGGATGGAGGAGGGCAGGGGTGTAGCTGAGCCCAGGGGTAGGTAGTACTCGCCGAGTGGAAAATGGAACCACAGGGGACCTGTCCAGCAGGAGTTGGAATTACAGAAGGGATGCAGCCAAGGCAGCGAGGGGAGGGAGAAATACCTTGACTCCTCTCTGCTTCTTTTGCCAATGTCTCCTACTGGCCAAACCTAGCCTGAAGCCAGCTGATCAGAGAACCCAGGCCATGCAGCCTGTAGGGGTCAGCCTCTCTGTGACACAAAGCCAAGCAGGGAAGGATAAGGGGTGCATATGAGGGCAAAGAGGTGCAGGATAGACCCATACAACGTAAAGGAGGCATTTTGTAACCAAAAGCTGATGTGACTGATGTAAGTCAAATATATCAGTTACATATGTGAAAGCCAAACATCAGTTATGACAATGAATGGAACCAGATTATGTTCCCCTATTCAAAGACAGTTTGTCTCAGATTTGGTTCAAAATGCAGCAGAAGCCAATTACAGCTGTTTGTCAAAGCTTCACATAAAAGAGAGAGGAAAAAATGTTAAACAGAAAACTGAGAATAGGAGTGACAATATTAATATCAGGAAAAAAATATAGGGTGCAAGGCAGATGTAGTTATTGAGATACAGGGAGTTATTTTACATGGATAAAAGGTAAAATTCACAAGAATGCTATGATGCTAATTTATTTAACTCAGTGATTCTCAACAAGATGGTATCAAACGTCCAAAAGATCATATCTGAGTTTCTGAGAAGGCTTTTTAAAACTCACAACAACCCTGATATTCAGAGAGTGCTGGGTAATCCCATTTCTACATGATCCAGAATCACTGTTGATAGGTATATATTGTATCCTTCAGATATTGGGGCCATAAACAAACAGACCAAAACCCCCAAAGCAAACCAAAAACTAAAACCCAAACAAAAATAAGAAAACCAACACATGGTCTTTGGCAAAAAAATAGAAAAGAATATGGACGGTTAATAATGTTGATTTCGATTTCATTGATTTGGATTAAATTTTGTGTTCTGAAAATGTATAGAAAAAATATCCTTCATTGTTCATAGCAGTTACCATCATTAACTTATATTAGTTTACAAAGAAAACTGACAATCTGAATATTAGAAATGGTTCTTGTTAAATTGTAGTAAGATTAAAATTAGTATAAGATTAGTCCTTGAAAAAAATTTTCCTTATCTTTTAAGTCCAAGAAAACATCAAAACTACAATTATGCATTATTTGAACATGAGAAATATGAGAATCCTGCATTTGAAAACATAGAAAATGGCCAAAGTTGTATTCAAAGGGAAGTCATGTCTTAATATTTTCACTTTAAACAAGTGAGAAATAAAAGGAATGAAGCATTAAAATAAAGACATTCAAAACTAATTCAAATAAGTCAGGGGGGAAGGAAATAAAGGTAAAATCAGAAATTAATTAGAAAACAGGAAAAAATAAAATCGATAAATAAACCCAGGAGTTGACTTTTCAAAATGACAATAGAATAAATTAACTTGTGTCAATTATAAATTAGAAGAAGAGAAAGCTAGCACAAATGCATACAATCAGGATTGAACTAACAAAGGAATTAAGTAGATAGTGGGGAGATTATATAGTCTAAGGAAATATTACTTACAGACAACTTTATTCCCATACACTTGAGATGATGTAAGAAGTGCATGATTTGGGGAGTAAATATGAATTACCAAAAATGAACAAAGAATTAGATAAATGGAGATTTCTTAATTTCAACGGAGTCACCATTGCTTAACGCATAGGAGGATTTATTTTAGATCCAGCCTTATCTTGTTTTATCAGTTACTGTGTAAGCTTGGGCGCACTACTCACCTCTTTCAGCCTCATTTTTCTCATTTATAAAATGAGGGCAGTAATATTCCTCTCACGGTGTTTTTGTGACCATCCTGTTAAATGAGACACGTGAAATGCTTATCACGGTGCTGGCCCATTGTTAGTGTCTAATGCACGAGGGCCATTGACACTGAGCAGAAATTGAAAAGAAATCAGCAGGCACTCCTGGATCCAACTGGATTTATGAATGCATTCCTTCATGCAATTTTCTGCATGTATGTTACATATCAGTAGAAAAGAATTTAAGTGTATCCTTTCCAACTTTTAAGGCATTGTTATCTTCTAAGTGATACAAACACAGAGGAAATATAATGCTTCCATTTGGCACACAGTGACAGAGACGGAAGCAGCAACTCTAAATAAGCTGATGGCAAATTAAATCCATTCGTGTATTAAATGAATGCTATGCCAGGACCAAGGAAGATTTACTTTGGAAATTCTGAGTAATTGAACATCTATCATGGGATCATCAGTGTGTTAGACGCTTCATACAAACTAGATTGATTAGTGATCACAGAACCTTATGAGTTATATTATCATCATTTAATAATTAAAGAAATCGAAGCAAGGAGAGGTTAGATTGGTCAAGGCCAAAGTAAGCACTAGGGCTAACATTCAACACCAGGTCCAGCTTACTCCAGAGTGTAAAAATATTCCACACGTCATCTCGAGCCTGATTTAATAAATGCTTAAAGTTGTATTTTATAATGCTTAAACCCATTATTGATGAAAATCCTTCAATTACTTAGGGTAGACACGTTTGCTGTAATATACTGAGAAATATATTAAGCACTCAATTTCATGCTTAGTGGTGAAATACCAGAGTCATCGCCAATGATTTCTTTGATCTCTATTTAAAATTTTTATAGAAGTTCTAGTCAGTGTAATAAGACATGGATGAGAAATAAGATGCATTAACAATGGAAAAGAAGACATTATCTTTATTTGCAAGTGGTACAATTATCTGTACAGCTTACCCCAGATGATCAACGGAAACACTAATAGTAGCAGTAAGATAGATATACAAGGTACTTGAATGTTTAAGAAATATTAAAAATAACATTTATGTATAATAACATTACCAGTTAGAAAATATAATGGAAAATGACTCAGATTCATTAGCAATGCAAATCCAAAATACTAACTTTAATAAAGTTTGTATAGGATACACATGGAGAAAATGACAGCGATCAACTGGGAGAAATAAATAAAACCTTGAATAAATAGGGAGGCCTATCGTAAACTGGTTGAGAACACTCAGTGTTATAAAGATGTCATTTTAAAAATAAATTTATTTATTTATTATTTATTTTTGGCTGCATTTGGTCTTTGTTGCTGCACGCAGCTTTCTCTAGGTGCAGCGAGCGGGGGCTCTTCATTGCGGTGCGCGGGCTTCTCATCGCGGTGGCTTCTCTAGTTGCGGAGCACGGGCTCTAGGCCGGTGGGCTTCAGTAGTTGTGGCTCACGGGCTCCAGAGTGCAGGCTCAGTAGTTGTGGCGCACGGGCTTAGTTGCCCCGCGGCATGTGGGATCTTCCCAGACCAGGGCTTGAACCCGTGTCCCCTGCATTGGCAGGTGGATTCTTAACCACTGCGCCACCAGGGGAGCCCTAAAGATATTCTTTTTTTCCAAAGTTAACTTATAGGTTTGAGTTAATTTTATTATAAATTTTATTCTGGGAAGCGGACAGTGAGCGATGTGTTGGAATCCAATGAGGTGATTCTGGAATTCATGTGGATGAATAAAAAGAAAATATTAATAAGTTTTCAGGGGAGTGGGATGGGAGAGAAAACATTCACTAAATGTATTCATTGATTCTAAGACTTTCAAAAACATTAAATTGTATATCTTAGAATGGAGGCAATATGATAATCAATAAGTTCAAAATCTTCATGAATCTTTAAATTAAGACTTCTACTACAGCATATATTTTCCTCCCATAAAATGCAATAAAATTTAACTGAATAATGCATGTTGTTCTTCAGAGGCTTAATGATTCTATAAATACACGGCTATAGAAATGTATAAAGTAATTGCCTTTTTAAACCAGGAGACACAGCTCTTGGCACTTCATATGAGTTATTGCAAGGGTGAAAAGAACAGAAAACCGCAAAACCAGGTGGAAATGTGAATGCTGGTCGTTGACTGGGCTTGGCCAGCAGTTAAATGACCACTCCACCTTCAGAGAGTGGGTGACTAGAACCCAGGCCTTAGCACAATTAAAAATTTCTCAATCCTTACCTTTGGTTGGGCTCCTTACAATCAAAGCCTGAGATGAGAATTCCTGCGCAAGCAATAAGTTGAAGGACACGTCGAAGGAGGTGAAAAAAGCAGGACAAGGGAGGAAAAGAAGTCAAAGATGCCCTCTCAGGCTGAAATCTAGCTTCATCTTGATACCACAGGAAGCTTGAATATAAATGGGACCCTAGAGTTCTTCTGTCTTGAGGGTGGGGAGCTGAGCTTTGATAACTCAATTGGGGCCCTAAAGGGGGCAAAACCTCCCAAGCATCTCAGATGGGAGCAGCTGTGAACTGTTAGCAGCCAACGTCACAGCAGCTGGGGGATGAGCTGTTTGGTCTGTAAAGAGGACCTGGGCAGATCTTACTACAGCCATTGCCCTTGGGTTTACTTTGAGGATTAGTGAAGACCATGAATGATAAAATGCCAAAGATCTACCATAGATCCGTAGAAAAAGAGCCTAGAACAAAGCACACCAAAATTTTGACAGCGATTATTTCTTCATGATGGTGATTTTTATTTTGTTCTCATTTTCTAAAATGCTATCCACTTTCTAAACAATATGTGCATGCATTACTTTTTAAATCAGAAGAGAGAAGCTGCAGCTCTGGGCAGTAGGTTTGACCAGATTTAGGTGAGGATTTGGCTACTTTCTAAAATATGACCTTGGGCAGTTTACTTAGTTTGAGCCTCAGCTTTCTCATCTGCAAAATGGGGTTCCCAGATGTGAAGCACTCTATTAGATACTACTATTTGCCCAGAATCTGTTTCCCCTTTTTCCTGATGTGGCATCTCCTGTTTGCTTTGGAGAACTGCTCGTCTTGCTTCCATGTGGTTCTGATGGGAATCGCTAGCATGAGTCCAGGCTCACGCAGCTTCTTGCCCACGTCAGAGACATAAATAAGACGCCAAGCTCTTCATTTCTCGCCCAACGTTCTTGACTCTTTGCAATTCCTGGACACAAAATGCCGAGACAAAATGAAAAAACATACCAAGAGGAGGATTATTTATGTCTCAGTTGAGTTTTTGAGCTGCTTTACAAGATAAAAAGTGCAGGAGGATTTTTTTGTTGCTGCTGTCGAATGGTTATTGTTCTAATTTAAGTCCTGATTTTCTTCCTAATGGTACAATCAGCTCAAATGGAACTGAAGCTCAAATGGAGCCCATCTCGTTAGACAAGACTAAAAATCCAGGAGAGGCTGTCAGGAGGAAGAGATTTTCCTCTACCGTCGTAGAGGCTGGTTGATTGAAGAATTAAATGGACATGAGACAGATTAACAGGAGGAGATCAAAGAAAAGTTTGATAACATTTGTACATGGGAGAGACCCAGGAAAACTGAGTAACTCACCAAAATGGCTGAAAGCCTCACCTGTACCATCCACAGCCAAAGACAAAAGAGGATGGTGTGGGCAGTGGTTTGGGACTTCAAAGGGGAGGAAGGCAATTCACATGGAGATGAAAAAGCAGATATTTGGTAAACAAATGTTTGCTGGGCTTTGCAGAGACAGTGTGACACAGAGGGGACTCTGATCTCTAGGCTCTGCTATGTGTCCCTCCACCACTTAGCCAATATTCTTTGCAGAGGTCTCTGGTGACAGGTTTATTCCAGGCCCTCCACGTTCTTTAGGCAGTTAGGGGGAGGGTCAAAAGTTTCTTCCCGAGTGTTTTCGGTCTTGATTGTTTTCAGTTTGACATAATCCGCATGCCATAGAGACATTTTGGGGTGGCAAATTTTGCTCCTGTACGAGGCAAAGGAGAGGACTGGCTGATCTGCAGCTCTAATTGTTGGAGTAGAGCAGCTTCTACTTTTGAATCAAACTATCAGTGATGCCCTGAGCAGGTAGCAGGGACTCAGCTTGCCTTCCTCAGCAGGCAGAGAGCATCAGCTTCAAAAAGGGCTCTTACCATGGAGAGAATTCAGTGCTTGAGACTTCTTGCCAGTTGGGAAGCAGGCGGTCCTCATCTGGGGACCAAGAGGACATCTGTCCCTGCCAGACTAGGTTGCTCCCTGAGGTCAGCTGAAACCAATTACTATCAAGCCTTGAAGACTCCATGGTTACTTTCCTAAGAGATCTGCTAAGCAAACCCAGATCTAAGCTTGTTGACTCCATACCTTGGGTGTTAACAATGTATTATGCTTTCTAAATAATGCTTTATTCTGACCATAGGGAGAAAAATAAAAAACAAAAAGATATCCTCAGCCATGTTGAAATTGCTTGGGATCTGTTGCAGCAAGTAGGCAACTTGCAGAAGGCTTATTTGAACCCCAAGACGAAGCATGTAGTGTAGGGGAAAGGAAGGCTTTGGAATCAGAGTGGGGCTGCCAGGGGTCCCTCCTGTGCGACCTCAAGCAAATCGTTTAACCTCTCTGAGCCTGCTGTTACTTTACTGTTGTTATTCCATTGGAAAGGATAATAATGTTTCAGGCATAGTCTGTAACTTGCCAATTCTGAAGTGCCGAACTTGACTGCGTTTAGATCCTGGCCGGCACACTTCAGTGGGAGTGAAGACCTCCATAAAAACAATGGCGTTCATACATATCATAGCAACCTAAGAGAGGCATACAGATAACCAGACCCTATCTCTCCCCAGGCAGCCCCCCTTCACCTTTTCTTCTGAAGCCACTCAACCCTCTCCTATCCTTTCACACCCCCTTGTTCTCCTTTAATGGAAACCATAGCTTGCATTACTGTCATCTACTTAACCCCTTTCCTCGTTTGCCCTGTGACCTCTTTATCAGGATCTGGCTACCAGAGAGCCCCTTGTAGACCATCCTTAAGGGATCATCAATTTCTTTACCCTTCCCTCCCCCTTCTTATCTTGATGCCTCTCTGAGGTTCAAATGCATCCCTTTTAACTTATAAGAAATATTTCAAAAACACGCATGTGCACATACAAATAAAGAAAACATACATCCAGGTATAAGAGTCTTACATATTCTTCCATATTTGCTTCAGAATTTTAAAGAAAGAAATAGAACATTGCAGAAATAGCTACCCTCCTCATCTCTTCCCCAACCCTCCCCTCTCAGAGACAATCAGAACTCTGAGCTTCCTCTGTATCATTTCCTCTCCTGTGTTTAGACTTCTGTTCATATCTATGAACCTATTAACAATATAAACTAATGTTATTTGTACTTTCAAGATTTACACATTCGGTATCCTACTGTACATATCAATTGCAAACTGCTATTTTTCCCCATTCAACTTTATGTTCTTCAGATTTATCCATTTTTCATAAAAGCTACCCTTTTCACTTGATAGATTGTGTGAATAACCACAGTTTATTTTTCTACTGAGAAATATTTAGGTTGTTTCTACTTTTCTCTATTATATAAATTGCAGCAATGAACGTTGAATGCATCTCCCTGGGCACAGCTGTGAGCATAGTTCCAGGTGAGACACCTAGGAGTAGAATTGCTTGATTGCGTGGCCTATATACCTTCAAGTGAACTAAGTGTTGCTAGACTACTCTAAAGGGGTGATACCAGTTTCTACTCCCATCAGTAATGTAAACATCACATTTGATACATCCTCAACAATTACTGATATCACAAAACTTTGAAAATTTACAAATCTAATCAGTATTCAGTTCTACCCTTATTCTTTTCAAAATTGTTTTGCCTTCCTCTGTTTACTAACAAGGTTGACTTTCTATATTTATCGACTATTTGGGTTTTTGCTTCTGTAACTCGATTATTCATATTCTTTGTCTGGTTTTATGTTTTTCATTTGTCTTTTTCTTACTGATTCTGGATTCTAGTTATCAGTTATATGGGTTGCTTAGTTTACTGGTAAGAGAAGAGCTCTGGATGTGGAGTTAGAAGATCTGGGGTCCAGCCCCAGTTTGTCACTTACTTGTTTTGTGACCTTGAACAAACGTTTTCCTCTCTGAATCTCTGTGTTCTCATCTCCATGTAAACACGGAGATTATGGTCTGTGTTTCCCACAGTGATTGTTAGGATTAAAAGATAAAATGTTCTCGCAAAATATTTTTTTGTAAGTTATAAGTTTCTGCAGAACCGTTGAGAATGAGGTCTCTCTTGGGTCTAAGATTATTTTTGGTTGTCTAAATAAGTCATTGCCCTTTTCCATCACATGGGCCTGTGGAAAAAATCCAGTGGAAAAAATATTAAGTATTCTGAGTGTTTTGATTTTCTGAAATGCCTCCTTCAAAAGCTCTTGAAGCCCAGTAATTTAGGCCAGATTTACCAGAATGACTTAAATAATGAAGGTAATTTTCCAGGTCGTTCTGGTCCCTGGATTATTTTCCCCTCAGAAATATCTAAATAATTTAATTCAAGAGCAGTTTTGAATTAAAATTATCTGTATTATTGATGCAGGCCCCTCTCTTTTTTTCTAACATAAATGAGGAGTTTCTAAAAGAGAAGTCAGACCTTCGGATGTGGGTCTGTATGAAGCGCTATAAATGCTGTGGGTAAGCTTACCTTTTAAAATAGTTTAGTCTCATAGTCAAACTATTTAACTATTGTGAAAGGGAGTAAAAAACCCATTAAATTTAACTATCGTCGAGAGAATGCTGTATTTTGACATACCATATAATTGTAACACACCAAATATTTTTTAGAGTAACAATTATATTCTTCACTCAGGTATAAGATCACCTGAGTTCACATGCTATTTCTCAAGAGATTGTTGCCATGGCATTTGGACTATGATTAGGGCCATTTCAAAGCTGGACATTGTCCAGCATTATCAGCAACGTCTCAATTGGAAGGAAATTACCAAAAATGAAGTCTGGTCCTGTCTGTGTTCTCATAAAAAGGATTTCACCTTTGGCCCTCATTAGCTATGGAAATGTCTCCCACTATTCCCTTAAAAAAAAATAAAAATAGCAAATAAATAGCATGTTTCCCTTCAGTTACAAATTGAGTCATAATTGTAAATTGTCCTTAGGATAGATGGAGAAAGCTGTCGTTTTGTCCTTGTTTGAGGAGATGGTCAGGTTTACAGCATAAAGGAATCGGTGTCCTACCCTCTCCCCTCGTCAACGCGATGTCTCAAATGCTAACTCACGAAGAAGTGAGCTCTGGAGGAGACAATGTCGGCTGGTGAGTTTGCACGTGGCCCTGTTCTTTCCTTAGATGAACTGAAAGGACATGAAAGACCCATAGCTCCTTCCTCTTTGTATCATCCAGAAAAAGTTTTCTTTGTTTAATCTCTATTTGTGTCTGTGCCATCAGGCAGGAAGGAGACAAGCATTCTTAGAGCTACTATGATGTGCCCCTTGTTGGTATTGGGCCAGTAGTTTACAATTATCTCTATTAATCTTCACAACAGTTTTTCTGTGCAGTAGATGTGGTTGTGCCCATTTTACTGATGAGGAAACTGAGGTTTAGATATGTTACGTAACTTGACCAAAGCCTCTTGGCCACTAACCAGAGTGAATATATACAATTCTAAGGTCTGTGTTCTGCCTATTTATTTATTTATTTAGGCTGCACTGGGTCTTAGTTGCAGCACTCAGGATCTTCGTTGTGGCACTCAGACTCTTAGTTGCGGCATGCCTGTGGAATCTAGTTCCCCGATCAGGGGTTGAACACGGGCCCCCTGAATTGGGAACGTGGAGTCTTACCCACTGGACCATCAGGCAAGTACCCGAGTTTTGCCTCTTACATGAAGCAAGGGGAGTATATTTTGTGAATCAAAAATACAGATGCTAGATTTTCATTTGGCCAAGAGGGCATTTGTACCCTTTTTGATATTTGTAATTGGGGCTTTTCCAGCAATCCAGGAACTAGATAAGGTTTGTTTCAGCTCTGGCTTCCCTTCCCAATCTTTATCTTTCTTAGCTGCTGAGGAGCTAAGAGAGGTCCCACCTGTCAGCACAGGGCTAATTTGTTTGAAAAGGTACATGTTAGTGGGAACACCTGAGTAGCAATGAGGCAATGTTATGATCTGCTTAATCTGGAGGACGTGATTGTTATCAACTCAAATTTGATGTATATGATTGATTATTTCACTTATTCATTCGATAAACATTTACTAAACGTCTGCCATCAATCATATAATCTTGGAAGTGCTGGAAAGAGAGTGATGAACAAGACAGAAATCTTTACATTTATTTATTTATTTTTATATAAATGTGTTTATTATTTATTTATTTATTTAAGGCTGTGTTGTATCTTCGTTGCTGCACGCGGGCTCTGTCTAGTTGCGGTGAGCAGGGGCTACTCTTCGTTGCGGTGCGCGGGCTTCTCATTGTGGTGGCTTCTCTTGTTGCGGAGCACGGGCTCTAGGTGCACGGACTTAAGTAGTTGTGGCACATGGGCTCAGTAGTTGTGACTCCCGGGCTCTAGAGCACAGGCTCAGTAGTTGTGGCACATGGGCTTAGTTGCTCTGTGGCATGTGGGGTCTTCCCGGACCAGGGCTCGAACCTGTGTCCCTGCATTGGCAGGTGGATTCTTAACCACTGCACCACGAGGGAAGTCCTCTTTACATTTATTGAGTATAAGACAGATGCTTATAAAACCCATCCTCAAAGATTTTACAATCAAGTTGAAAAATCAAACACATTATCAGTTAACTTGACTCAGGTGATAAAACTAGGTGCTAGAGGCACAGGCAAATAGCCAAGGGAGCACAAAATAGAATGGTGAACAGTGGTGGTTAATTTTCACAGCAGACGTTCAAGAAGTTTGTTGGGGCTAGGATATTTTAAGAATACGTTTTTTAAAAATTAATTAATTTAATTTTTTTGGCTGTGTTGGGTCTTCATTGTTGCACGCGGGCTTTATGTTATCTAGCTGCAGTGAGCAGGGGCTCCTCTTTGTTGCGGTGCGTGGGCTTCTCATTACGGTGGCTTCCCTTATTGTGGAGTATGGGCTCTAGGCACGTGGGCTTCAGTAGTTGCAGCGCGTGGGCTCAGTAGTTGTGGCACACAGGCTTAGTTGCTCCACGGCATGTGGGATCTTCCTGGAACAGGGCTCGAACCTGTGTCGCTTGCATTGGCAGGCAGGTTCCTAACCACTGCACCACCAGGGAAGTCCGGGGCTAGGATATTTTAAATTTGTCTTCAATCAAGGGAATGGAGAGAAGAAAGGTTCTGGACTCCTCTACAAAATACTGGAGACCCCTGAAAGTAGAAGTGTGATCCTAACATATCCCAGGGTTCCAAATGGACCAGTCTCTCATGATGTTTCCTTCCCAGGAACAATCCAGGAACCAAATATTAATCATGAGTGTTTCAAGTCTATACTTGGTCTCGTAAGGAAACACCAATAATGGAGGACATCTTTATTGCAGAGAAAACATCACAAAAATTCCTCTCTCCAGATCACTGCTGTTATTGTCACCTTCCACTGAGATGGCAGCTGGTCCTGTTAAACTTTCTTTCTTATCCTTATATCTAACTCTGAACTCTTAAACCCTCTCTAATACCCAGCTCACGTGGCTTCTCTGTTTCTCTTTCTGACCGTCCAGTGATACTGTCCTAGTTCTTTTTTATGTTTGTTGTTTTAGCCTCTCTGACTTCTATTAATATTTTCATTCGCTTGCCTATTATCCAGAGTGTCCTCAACAAAGGTGATCTTAGGGATCTTCTCTGACAGCAAGAATCATTTTTCCTTAGAATCCACAGGGAGAATGGACAACTGTGAACACTTACGTATTAATAATAATTTTTGCTCTCATTATGAATACACGGGCACGGTGCAAATTGCTTTGTGAAGGGCCACCTTTCATCAGAACCCTAGGTGCTTGGGAGTTTATGCAGAGCTGGCTTCTGGGAGTTCTGGTTCTGATGGAAGAGGCCTTAAATCCTGTCGTTTTGCAACAGGTGTCCCAGCTCACAGGCCCGGCTTGTTCACACTCCCTGGGGCCCTACCTGGGGGGTATAAATGGTTTCCTAAACAGCCTTTCATCCACTCTAGACTTCACTGAGGGCTCAAGTAAAGTCCCTTTCTATTTTAGTGTGGGTGACTCGAGCTGCCATAACACGTAAATACAAATATTTTAGTGGCACAGCACAGGAGAAGTTCCCGTCTCACCTCCCAGCCCAGCATCACGTTCTTGGTTGGCACAAATCTTTCTTCCCTGCAGTAACTCAGGGTCCAGGCTGTTGGAGGTTCTGCCATCATCAATAATTGTCTTCCAAGGTGACCCTCTGAGTTATTTCTATTCCCATCAGCCTGAAGGGAAAAGCCCACAGGTGGGCTTCTTTGTAAGGCCAGGAAGTAGCAGTCCTGCGCCTAAGTCCCTGGTGGCTTAGGCTGGGGTCCCCAGAAGCAGGCCCTCAGCGAGGACTCACGTGCAGGTGATTTCTTTAGGAGGTATTCCCAGGAGAAACCAGTAAAGAAGCAGGCAGGACTGGAAAGGGAAAAAGGATGAGCATGGATGTAATTTCGGACCAAGTCCCCAAAGTTGGCGTAATCCTTTGGGGAGCTCTGGATTGTGAATTACACCTGAGAGTAGGTCTCACCTCAAGGCAAGGTGTCCAGGCTTTCATACACCAGCTAAGGGCTATTCCAGGAACATGGGAACGCCCAGGCATTTCTGGCTCTCTGCCAGTATAGGGCTCCATTAGCCAAGGACCAGCCTCAAGAGAAAGTTGCAGGGGCAAATCCATGGAATCAGAGCACTACAAAGCAGGAGGATAGACATGCAGGAAAAGTGAATGGAATCCAAGAAAATGGGGTGAATGAAGCATGGATAGTGTCTGCTACGTGTAGCTATACTTAACTGGAAGGGAAGCTGAGAAATGCCATCTGTTTGTATCCTGAGGAAGAAGACAAAAACATGGGTCTTGGTGAATTACGGCGGTGTCTTCCTCACATTTGTTTTTACATGATACTCAACCGAAGTCCCTTTTGTCTCCAAATACAGTAAACACAGCATAAGTGACTGTTTCATATTCTATGACTGTGTATGGTGGTAGGGAGGATGGATGCCCCCATGTGTTCTGGGTAAAATACAAATTGTACAACTCAGATCCTGTTGCTAGTGACAGAAACTTCCAAAAGGAATACTACGACTATTTAATGCCTTTCTTTTGGTCTGCCATGGAAATCCCCCTACTTGCTAACATGGTGAGTGTGGAGGACTTTCTGGGCCTGGGAACGTGGGACCTGGGGAAGGCTCTGGATCCCACAGCCAAGGATGTAAAGCCAGAGCCCCTGGTTCTGGTTCCTGCTGACCTCCTTGGCTTCATCTCCCATCAGCGTCCCTGGAGCACACCTGACCACTCCTGTTTCAAGGACCTCCTCCCTTCTACTTGGAAAGCTGATTCCTTTCCTTTTGGACCTGGTGATCTCTTCATTCTTCAAAGCCCCTAAATACACTTTCCCAGCCTGCACGGATAACTACTCTTTATGAGCATATTGTAAATAGGAATAGTAATAATAGCAGCTATTTAAAGAACATGTACTCTGTGCTTTATATATATTGTCTTACTCAGTGTCCACACTCACCTGGAAAAGGAAGGGTTCTTGTCCCTATTTCACAGGCTGAAGGAGGGTGGGTGCGGGGGGGGAAGGCTGGATAGTTAAATTGGATGGCAAGTACTCTGCTCCCGAGTTGTAGGTGGAATAATCCAGAATATGATCACATTTATTTTTTTTAAGGTATCATCAAAATGAGAACACATAAATATATGTGTCTAGGTGTTTGCTTATATATACGAACATACATATAACATATACACGCATGCATATCTCCCCCCATCTCTCTATCCCCAAAGGGGTTCAGTTTGAGAAGCACTTTCCTGGCACACTGCCTTTCTCACTCTTCTACCAAGCTCATCATCTTTCCACATTTCTGATTTTCCTTGTCTTTGTCTCTCTCTCCCTCTGCTACTTCTCTCCCTCCTCCTCTCTCCTCGTCTTCTGTCCTTGGGTCTGACTTGCCTATTCAAACTCTCCGCAAGCCGGACTATGTCACTGGCCCTCGTTTCTGCAGAGAAACAGCTTGTTTAAATCTCCAGCCAGACTCTGTGTCCCCTTCCATGGACCAAGGTGATGGATGGAGGCAATTACCGACAGCTCGCTTCCATTAGGACCCCGCCAGCCCCAGGTACTGGCAGCCTCTGCGGGGCTGGTTGATTACGGCACAGGACAGCCATGGGGACAGTCCCGTGTGGCAGGTGGCTGCAGAACCTCTGAGGCTGAGCATGTTGCAGCTGACCCCTCCTCTGGGGCCTTGTACCTCCAGAGCCATGTTCTGCCCTGTCCGGGGGACTCCGTGCCCATGTTGGGGCACCCACGAGCTTTGAGCCCCTTTCTTAGGGCTGGGAGTTTGAGCTCTGGAGCCAGGTGGCCTGGCTTCAGCTCCTGGGCCTGGCATTTGCTACCTGGGTGACCTTGGGCAAGGATTTACTCTGTGTTTCGGTTTCCTTATCTGTAAAATGGGAACAAAAATGATACTGACCTCATAGAATTGTGAGGATCAAAGAACGTCATTTAGGAAAAGTACTTAGCAGAGTCCTTGGCACGCAGTTGAGCTCGGGCAATGTAAACTCTTATCACGGTGTCAGTAGATCACTTTGTTCAGCTCTCACAGTAAACCTGGAAGATAGAGATTTTGTTCATTTATGTTAGAAGAACCAGAGGCTCAGTCATGTGAAATGCCTCAGGTGGAGGGTGGGGGGAGCAGGGGGGAGCCAGGGTGGGAGTTGGAGGATTTAAATTCTAAACTCAATGCTCCTTCGCTGTCCTCTGCTGGGAACCTTCCGACCACCCCATCTTTTTCCTCCTGAGGCTAGAATTGTCTCACTCTGAGCTTTTGTTCCTGTCTGAAATCCCACAGCCCTTGGGAGTCGATCAGGCATGTCCAAGTTCACAGTCCCAGTGAGGATGGTGTCATGGGGGAGGCTGGCCCGGCACCCAGACCCCTTCACATCTCATCCCAGTTCTGCCCCTAACATGTTATGTAACCTCGAGAAACTCTCCCTTTTTGGACCTCAGTTTCCCTAAGTGGAAAATTGCTTCAGCCGTTCCCCTTCAAGATATCTGTTGATCCTGCAGAAATCCTGAAGCTCTTGTGCAGAGATCTAAGTACTGGGAGTGTTTATTGCAACCATGCTTGTAATAGTGAAAAATTGGCAACGATCTAATTATCTGTCAAACTACTGTAGCGTATAAAGATAATGAAGGGGAACTTTATGTGCTGACATGGAAGTATGAGAAAACAAGGAGAGATACATTGTTGAATATCAAAGCCAGTGACAGAATTGTATACATAGCACAATCTATTTGCCGAAACAAAATTATCCGTAAACTTACACAGGTATTGGCACATATAGGCAAATGCGTAAAAATGATCTAGAAGGCCACATACCAGAGTCTGATGAAGAGTTTCTTGTGGGGAGAAGGAAGGGGTGGGAGTGGTGGATGATGGGGGGACTTTCACTTTTTATTTTATATATTTTGGCATAGCTTTAATTTTTATGATATTGCATTAATATATTACTCGTTCAGTTTTTTTCTTTCTTTGTTTTGTGTGGGTAACAAAATGAAAGACCGTGATCTAAAGATTCTCTTAGCTTTGACCACCTCCTAGATGGTAGTGGTTCCTGGGGTCCATGGTGGGAACTGAGTACACATACATCTTAGGTTCTTCATCCTCACCCAGGTCAGGGAGGGTCTCGGGGCCGTAGGGAAGATTCCAGGCCTTTGCCACTCCTGACTCTCTCATCTCAGGGACCCAGGCTGGCCTTGACTGACTGCATGAGGGCTTGGGGGAGGAGTCCAAGGGACTTGGAAGGACAAGGGGACTCTCTCAAGCTTTTCCACACCCTGACCCTTTAAGTCTGGTGGATCAGAACTGGTTCCGGCCACTTGAGCCCTCGTGACCATGTAGACCACAATATCAGGTATCAGACCAAATTCCTTTATCTTCCCTGGTCTCCAGCAGGTCCTTCTGCTTACATTTCTCAGAAGGCTGCAAGAGCCTGAGGTCCAGGAGGAAGAAAACATCTAAAGACTTAGAGGAGGGCTCAGTCATCAGCCAGCATGGCCAGTTATCTCAGTTCATAAGGAAAACCTGAAGGATTCCAGAAAAATCCATTGATTTCTGCTCTGTGTCACTTTAGTCTCTTCTTGACCTAAGAACTGATTTTGTCGAAGTCGTTTTCAATGTCATAGAGATTAAAGGGGCCTCCAGGGGAAGTAGTTCATTGCCTTGGTCTTCCGGGAAGTGTCTTGAATATGCAGTGAAATGATTTTCTACCAACACCCCAAATTAATAGACAGGGAAAACTCTGGCCCTATATTTTATTTCACCCATTTCTCAGGGTGTGTTTACATTTGTCCCGAGAATAATTTTCTTCCCTGTAGGATGCACTGCTGTGTGAAGGTCCTTTAGAGGGGAAACAGGTGAGCGCATTGGGAAAGTCACGGCCAAGTGCAGTGGTCGTGCTTGAAATTGTTTCACAATGTTCTCAGCCTCTCTCTCTGAATCTGGTGTCTTCTGTTTCCCTCTTTCTTTCCCACCACCTTCCCTCTCTTCTGTAACTGTCCTACATTTTTTCCCTTGCATTTGTCTCTCCCCTTTCTTTCTGGGTCTCTTCTTTTCCAGCCACGCTCAGCCTGTCTGCTGTGTCTGTTTCTTCTCTCGGCCTCCTCACTCTTTTTCGCTCTGCATGATTTCCTTCCCCTTTCACGCCTTTTCTTTTCCTTCCCTCTACCATAATTTGCCATAGTTTGAAAGTTAAATATATTTACATCCTTGTTATGTGTTTAGTATTTTGTGTTTTCTGTTCTGAATTTAAAGGCAGAGGAAATGGATAGTTCATATTTCATTCTCTCAGAGCAACAAAGAAAGTTACCACCCCAATAATAACAGCCCTAAACCAAGATGCTTTCCTAATGGGATTCCTGACTTCTTTTTCCCCAAGGGGGTGAGGGAATGAGGAACCCTTGCTAAACCTCTGGGAATGTTAAAGTTTTAATTCTGACTCATTTTAGATTTTGATTAATTAATTAATTAATTTTATTTATTTTTGGCTGTGTTGGGTCTTCATTGCTGCGTACGGGCTTTCTCTAGTTGCGGCGAGCGGGGGCTGCTCTTTGTTGCGGTGCACGGGCTTCTCATTGCGGTGGCTTCTCCTGTTGCAGAGCACGAGCCCCAGGCACACGGGCTTCAGCAGTTGTGGCTCGTGGGCTCTAGAGCGCACTCTAAGTAGTTGTGGTGCATGGGCTTAGTTGCTCCGTGGCATGTGGGATCTTCCTGGACCAGGGCTCGAACCCGTGTCCCCTGCATTGGCAAGCGGATTCTCAACCACTGCGCCGCCAGGGAAGCCCCATAGATTTTGATTAATTTGATGATGGTATATTAACTGCATTGCAGACATATAGTTAAGAGGAAATACATGGGCAGATCTGGCTCTTCCGTCTCAAGCAAACCAATAACTGGTTCTCTTTTCCTTTCAGAATGGTCTAGGCAGCACCAAAAAGACAGAAATGTGCCTGGAGTTGGGAAATCTGGGCTTAACTCCTTGATCTGTTTTTTATTAGTTGTGTGACTCTGGGCAAGTCAACCTCCCTGAGTCTCAGTTTCCTCACATGTAGAAGGAAACCAGCAAAGAGCTACATTGCAGGCTTGTGAGGATCAAGTTAGAATACGTATGACTCATCCTAGGGGCTTAAGTATGAATCAGTTGTCTTTCCTTCTAGACCTTCTGTGCCTCTCCCATTCCATCTGGTACATGTGGAGCTAAATGGGTCTCTAGGGACTGTGGGATCCTGGGCAGGGATCTACTTCCCAAGCTAGGTTGGGTGGGCTTTCTTTGCCCCCAAAGCTCTCTGTCCTTAGCCTGACTCACTCTTCTGTTCCTGCCACAAGACTGTACCTTCCCCTTGGCATGGGAGATGTCTTGTTCATTCCTGTATCCTCTGGGCAGAGCAGAGTTCACAGGAAACACGGAGTAAGCCCTTATTAAGCCTGGCTCTGTGTTGAACACTTTATGTCTTTACATGCCCTGTCTCATTTTAACCTCATATCTGTATGAGGTGACCGTTACTATTCTTCTCATTTTACAGACAAGGAAACTGAGTCTCACAGGGATTAAGTAATTTACCCAATATCACACATGTGCCAATTGGCAGAGACAGTTTTTGAACCCAGGCAATGGACCCCCAGATCTCATGTGTGTCACCACTGTCTCATACAGCAGAGAAAATGGAAGATGAATACATAAAAGAATAAACTCACGAGTCACCTGGCCTCGTTGGGCCACTCAGGGCTTAGTGATATAATTAGCTTCAGTTGGAACTTGGTCATAGGGAAGTTATAGCAGCCTGAGAAACCACATCCTTGAGACTTCCCTTCTCTCTAATAAGAGATTTGAATAGCCTGATATCTCTTACCTGTCTTGATAAATACAAGGAAATAAATAATGCAATGCTTTCTTTCCCTTGCAGTTGAGACTGAGCAGTCATAATTCTGTCCCATAGGCAGTAAATTCGAGGAGGTAGAGAGTGAAATGTCTTCTTAAACAGTCCAAAATAAATTTCCCGGGGTAATTACCAACCAGAACAAATTCCATAAATTTGATTTAATTGGCACCAGGCAAATGAAACAGGAAGGAAAATAATCTCCTTAACGTCATTGGGGGCGTCTCAGAAGCAGAAGCTGGGAACTTCAGGATAAGCAGCAACCATCAGACAAACTTCACTTTCAGAGTAGGGAAAGAAAGGGCCTCCATCTACTGGGCTTCTCATACGTGTCAGACACCATACTGGAAGCTTACATATTGTCTAGAGGTGGGTAATATTAGCTATTGTATCTGTTAGCTATTGCTGTGTAACAAACCACCCCACAACTCAGTGTCTTAAAAGAATAGTTTATTATCATTTACATGTCTGTAAATGATATGTGGATTTCATATCATTTGAAATCCATCACATGGATTGGCTGGAGCTTGACTTACTCAAGCAGAACTTTGCTGGGACAGCTTTGCTTCTCACTGCAAGTGAGAAGGTTGGCTGGTGTGGCTCTGGTCCACACATCTCTCTCTTAATCCTATTGTCAGTTAGCTAGCCAGAATATGTTCATCTCATGTGGATGACACTTCCATTCATATACCATTGACCAAAAAGTCACATGACCAATATAAAAGCAAAGGGCAGGGGAGTATGCTGTATCCATGATGAGGCCATGGCCAGGTGTGGATGTAGAAAAGGGTGTTGAATTGAGGACAGTGATTCCATAACACAACTATTATTACCTCAGTGTGTAGATGGGGAATATGAATTCAGAGAGGTTCAACAAATTGCACCAATCACACAGCAAGTAAGGTATGGAGATTAGATTCAGATCCAGGATTATTGGGCACCAAGGGCCATGCTTTCCCTCTTGATTTGATCCTTAGAGAGAATTCTATGAATTCTAACTTCAGGAGGCTGTTGAAATCTTCCCTGACATCAATCTATGTGCTCCTGTGTCCAAGAATTCATGTCTCAGATGAGTGAGAAGTTGACAAAGTTTAAGATTCTTTTGCCTATTTAGATCTCCCACTTTCCCCCCTTCCCTCAAACTGTGGCCTTCCCTGGATTCACAGCATGCAAAACCAAGGTCAACTGCCCTATCTGCTCTCCTTGATCTCTCTACTGACCTTTCACTGACAGATTCCATCAAGTCAGGCTCCCCCTGGATCATATCCTATACCAGATTGTAATGCATCCCTGGGGCCCCTTTGGGGCTTGCTGTGGGTCCTGCAGCTGTCCAGAGTACTGAAAGAACCCACCAGGAGTCTGGCTTAGTGAATCCAGCTGGAGTCAATTAAGGACTCATACTCAACTAAGCCTCATTTGGTTCAGGAAGCTTCTGTTCTGGCTTTCTGCCTCAAGTGCACTTGGGAACATGAAATACAGGGGGAACGGCTAATAACTGTAAGTGAACTCTTAAGGCTTAGAGCATTTTGCTATTTGCCATGTTGAAAGCAAGGGATTGGTGTGGCAATTTACAAAACCTCACAAGGGAATTCAGTACGAGTTTCGTGTGGTGCCTTGCAGTTTGCAAGCCCCTTTCACACACACCATCTGCTCCATGGTACTGAGGCAGGTTTATTGTGCTCATTGTACAGGTGATGAAACTGAGACTTGGAAGACATTTCCTATTCTGTGGTCGTAGAATAGCACTAAAGGAAGATATAGGGATCTGAACTTCTGAATTATTCATCTTTCTACTTCCATTTGTCATCTCAGCAAATATATTTTGATGAACTGATTTAAAGTTCTTTGGGAGCACAGAGAGGAAAAAACACGGTAATACATCTAAGAAGATTGCAATCGTGCATGTGAGTGTTTGGTGAGAGCAAGGTAGATGAGTCCACACATAGGGATACGGGAAGACAAAATGTATCCGATCTCCATTATTCATTGATCCAATAAATACATATCAAGTGCTTATTACTATGTGCTTGGTACTCTGATCGGCACTAATGATATGAGTAAATAAGGCAGATTTCATCCCTGCCCAGTCTAGAAAGGAAGATAGTTATTAGAGAAGCAAACAAGCAATGAAGCTCATAACTACAAATTTTGATGAATGCTGTAAAATCAGCAAATAAATAAAATATTGAGATGGAATAAGGGGGGCAAAGGGAGGATTCTACTTAGGTAAGGTGATTAGAAAAGACTTCTCTGGCGATGTGACATTTAAGCTAACACCCCAAGGCTGTAAATCTGGGCAATGGGATGGGTAGGGTGTTCCAAGCAGAGAAAATAGCATGTGCAAAGGGCCTGTGGCCAGAAAGAGCTTGGCCTGTTGGAGGAACTACAGAGGCGCTCATGTAACTGAAAGAAGTGAGTGAGTGGGGGAGTGATTAAAGGTCAGATCATAAAGGTAGCCCATGCTGGTCACTATAAGGAGTTTATATGATTATTTGCTTGACGGAGAGTCTGGCACAAAGTAGGTGGTAATAACTGGAAGTCCTAGATTGGCTACCTTAGAAGCAGACCTTGAGATAAGAAAGTGAGTGCTAGCAGTTTCTTTGGGTGGGGGTCTCGGGGAGCACAAGTATATAAGTGAGGGAAAAGACAGGGGAAAACAGGAGCCAATAAAGGTAAGACATGTTGCACGTTACTGCTGTGGGCACCTGGGGCTCAAACCTTCAGGAAACCTCTGGAAGGGAGTGTCCAGCATTCCTCCGTTGTACTACTAACCGAGGGACAAGGAGCAGAGGTGTTTTTCTACCACTGCCATCAGTCACTGGTTGAAGGCTGCTGCTGAGAATGGGAGGCATGAACGCTCCCTTGCAGCCTGCTCAGAGGGCCAGGCAGGCGGTGTCTCACATGTGTTTTCAGTTGGAAGTCTCCCAGTTTGTGTACATGGGAACAAGCAGTGCCCAGGCACTATTGGTGGGGCATTTAGGGTATCCACTACAGTGGGCATCCGATATCCTAACTACAGGCCACGCATGCCTGCGGGGGATGAGGGGAGCAAGGACAAAGGAAGGAGGGGATGCCAAAGATATTGGAAGAAAAAAAAGAAGGAAAATGGCATCCTATGGGGGCCACCATCCCCAGGGATGACGCTGGGAGCAGCTGGCCCTGGGACTGGCTTGAAGCTGGAGGAGCAGACCATATCCCTGAGGGTCACAGTATAACCTGTGTGAGTGTGGACCTTGCTTCGCAGCTCTGCTGGGAACATTCACCAGATGCCTCTTCCCTGCAAGGCTGAGGAGAGAGCCCCCAGCCCCGTTTCCTTTTAGCAATGAGGCCTCCCTTCTCAGGCTCAGCCTCTAATACACCGTCGGGCCGAAGACATCTTGTTCCCCGAGTTTCCCACCTCTGGCACTTGACCTTCATCCTCCACACCCCGTCTCCAGGCATAACCTTCACCTCTTAGCTCTGAAGAGCTCACATTCGAAGGGAGTAAGTGGGATTTAGGAGCCAGACCAGGGAGGTTGGAAATGGCTTCAGAAGCACATTCAAAATAAGAATTTGTGTTCTCCACACAGAGTCCTAGGTGATTAACGAGGAAAATTATGTATACCTCCCTCGGCTATGTAGGTGATAAAAACCAACATTACTGAACTTGTTTTTGTAGCTTGGGAAAGGCTAGCTGATAAATGATCTTATTTGCTCCCCACAGAAACCCAGGGAGGCAAATAATACTGTTAGTCCCACTTATCAGATGAGGGAGCTGAGGTTCAGGAAGCGTTAAGTGCTTTGCTTCAAATCCCACAGACAGTGAACAGCAGAGACTCTGTGAGTGCTTTTCTTCCAGTGACAGAGTGAGCGCTTTACCTTGGGGATATCTCGACATTTTTCCAATGAAATGATAACAGATTCACTACGATGCCAAAAGCTCAGCTTCTCTGGACACCAGTGCTGAATTGAATCTCGAAGACAGAGTTTGGGGTGAAGTAGGAAAGGATAGCTTTACTACTTTGTCAGGCAAAGGGAGACACAGTGGGCTCCTGCCTCGAAAAACTGTGTGTCCCAACTTGGAGAGGATAGTGAGAAGTTTTATAGTAATGGTTCAAAGAGGGAGTGATCAGCTCATGGACACTCTTCTGATGGGTTGGTGGTGAGATAAGGAGTCAGCATCATCAATCTCCAGGTTCCACCTAATTTGGGGTCTGCATGCTTGTGGGCAGCATACCATCATTACGTTAACTTCTCCTACCTGGAGGGGTTTCAGTATCTGCAAAACAGCTCAAAGATACTGTTGCGTGTATCCCTTGATGGGGAACCAGGACCTTGCCTCAAGGCTGCACTATTGTTTTTCTTGACTATTTGTTTCTCTCTGGTCTCACATCCCCTCACTTCCCTAATTAACAACTGCTTGAATCTGCCCGTTGAAACTCAGGGAAGGTCATAGAGGCTGAATGAAGGCTATTTCCTGTAATCAAAGAAATGGGGGACACAGAAAGGCTTTGTGCCCAGGAGCCCCACAGGGCCCTGCTCAGTATCAACTATAGGACTGTTTATAATACGGATATTGGAAATGTCTACAACATTAGGATATCAAATGCCATGCAGCCAATAAATCTGAGGATTGAGGTCTATGAACATAGGTGGGTAAAAGTAAAGAAATCAGCGTACACAATTGTACTATAGGTTGGGGTCTGCAAACGTTTTCTGTAAAAGGCCAGGTAGTAAATATTTTGGACTTTGTGGGCCATATGAACTCTGTTACAGCTAGTCAATTCTGCCATTGTTGTGTGAAAACAGACATAGCCAATTTGTAAATGAATGGATGTGGCCGTGTGCCAATAAAACTTTATTTACAAAATAAGAGGGTTAGATTCTGCCTCCAGGTGGTAGTTTGTACTGATCCCTCTTCTAGTGAAGACATTTCAGAGAGCGTATTACTCTTTCTGTCACTAGAGGGCGCCCCTCCATTAGTGAGGAGGCACGGGGGCTGGGCTGCTTTATCATGGGTGGAGACTTAAAGGAATGAATTACGGCTGGAATTACTGTAAAAGGACAGAAAACACACACACACACACACACACACAGAATATCTACTGTGTTCCAGGTACAGGTCAAGGGTGTGCTGGTAAATGTTTAAAAATAGATTCTCAAAAAAAAAAAAAAGAAAGAAAAGGAAAAGAAAAAAGCAAAAACCAAACCACCCCTGATTTGTAGTACTTGTTGATTTTTATAGTGAACGCCTCCCATCACAGCTGCTCTCAAGCTACTAACTTGCCATGGATCTGTCTGCAAAGTTCCTATCATTAAATTACGGGGTCTCGTAAACTGCTACAAGTCAGCATCAGCTGACTCATTTTATTTTAATTGTCTTTTATTTGAATTGCTTTCACACTCACTTGACGAGGTAGGTGATAAATAATAATAATAACAGCGACAACTAACATTTGTTGAGCAATTACAGCATGCAGATATTGTGCTGAGTGTTTTACATGTATTATCTCACTTTGCAGTCCTCACAACTCTTTGCAGAAGAGCAAATTGAGGCTTAGAGAAACTCAGTAATTGGCTCAAGGCACTATCACCAGGATTCAGACTCTTGAAGTTTGACTCCCAAAGTCAGCCACTCAGATGCAGCCGATACTGCATCTGCTGTGGTTGGGCAAAGGTGCAGGTGTTTAAATCTGTTTTACAGCTAAGGAAACAGGTTTAAAAAAAGTGACTCGCCTTTCAGACAGCTCGTTGCTGGTCACCTTAGGTCTAGAACCCAGTTCTTTCTGACTTGAGTGTCCATGTTTTTTCCAAGTGCTAAGGAACTAGAAGAGTTAGCTGAGTTTAACCAGTTATTCCCAGAGATGAGTTTGAGGAGGGATTTGAAGGAGGAGAAGAGTCCAGGTGGACGGAGGAGAGGGAGATGTATTTTTATTGAGACAGATGCATACCCAACAAGAGGGTGTAGAAAGAAGTGGAAGCACAAACCATCTGAAGGGTTGGGAGCAGGTTTTCTTGGTTGGGTCAAAAAGGGTGAGCTGTAAATAATGGGGGGAAATGAGAAAGGCAGAGAGGGGTCTGGTTTTGAAGTTGCTAAATTATAGGAGGCATGTAATGCTTTTCCAAGCCAAGCAAGTGTGGACTGTTGGAGCCCGGGAGGCCAATGGGGAACAGGACTCCGAGCTGACTGCTGGGGATGCACCAAGGGATGGGGTCAAATGTCTGGTTTGGATGGAAGTGACAGTGGAGTTGCTAATACCGTCCTTTAACCCAATCTGCTTCCACATGGGGTGGGATTTCCAGGCTTCTCAAGATATTTTATGTAAAGGAAAGGGCGTTGACGCTTCTAGCTTCAGCTCTGTCCTTTACCGGCTGCATGACCTTGGGCAACTCCACTGATTTCTCTGAGCTTCTGTTTCCTTATCTTTAAAATGAAATAATGTATGTGAAAACATCTAACTCAGTGCCTGACACACAGTTGAAACTCCAGCAGTCTTTGCTCATTCATTCATTCCCAAACGCTGATGTACTTGGGGGTGGGGGCAGGGCAGCCGCGTTTCTCTGGTCTTTGTAATAAGCCCACGTATCAGCATTGCTAGTCCCCGCCATGGCTGTTCCCGCTCCACTGAAGTCTTTTCAGCAAGGGCACAAACTGTGAGCAGAGGCGAAGCCAGGTTTTACCTTTCAAGCTTTGAGCATGGTTTGAAGAGGCATATGAAATAATGTTAGTCCTAGTTTCCCTTAACTGTCTATCATGAGATCACCTAGGATCTCCTTATCTAGAATACAGTTTAGAACCAATACAGAAACAATACCCCTCCGTCTACCACCAACGCATGTGTACAAACTCATGTTTGTGGCAAAAATAGATGCCAGGGACTCCCCGTGGATCAATCAACCTGTAGAAGAGAACCTCAGTTCTTCAGAACATACTTAGTCTCATCTTAAATATGATTTCGATGAGAACGGTTATCATGTTTTCTACCCCAAAGGAAATGAGAAGCAAGGAATTAGAAGGGATAGTGTGTCTAAGTTTCCTATAAGCAAATTCCTTGAAAGAAGGGGGAAGGCTACGCCAGTTGCTTGATAGTGGATGAAGACGGTGACAAGGCAACTTCAGGAGTGCAGTACTCGGAGCCGTTTGGTGTAGGAACTTCTCTACTTCCACGCTTCATTGGATGTGAGGATATCACCAAGTCTGAGCACAGTCACTCATGCTCATAGCAATCTTGTCTGAGTCACCTGGAAACTTTTACTTATTTATTTATTTTTAAGTCTTTACTGAATATGTTGCAATATTGCTTCTGTTTTACGTTTTTGGTTTTTTGGCTGCGAAGCATGTGGGATCTTAGCTCCCTGACCAGGGATCGAACCCGCACCCCCTGTATTGGAAGGCAAAGTCTTAACCACTGGACTGCCAGGGAAGTCCCACCCTGGAAACTTCTAAATGTTGCTTAAGAAGGCAGGGCATTGGTCAACTTATTCTGGAAAGCTTTCTCTCCAACATGATTATGTTTTAGTTTTCCCTAAAAGAATCACATCCTGCCATATGGACATTTTATATGCATGGAAAAATTCCTCTCCAGGGAGGGTCAGATGACTGGGGCATTACTATATAGCATCTTCATTTCCTTCTGATTATCTGTAAAAGGTGACAACCTTCAGTGTAAAGCAGGCCTTTCTTCATCTGCTCTGAAACACTCTCTCCTTATTCCTTGGTTTCTCGGATTTGATGAGCAAATTCATTTCCACTTTCTGTCCTCTCTTTATAAATTTGTGCACTTTGATTAGGACCCCTTTCAGGCTGCCTCTTCACAGATTGAGGCAGTTTGATTCTTAAAATCTGTTCTTGCCCATAGGGCAGACCATCTGGTCATCTACTTTCTGCCACCCCTCTCCAGCTATGACGCCTCAACTCTTTGACCGGTGGTCACGTCCTCTCTGAAGACTTCTCCAAGGCACCATCTTTGCCGAAGTAAGTTAATGACTCATTCTTCTCTGCCACATGAGTCCTTTCTCATATTTTTTTCATTGTTCATGATCTTCTTCCTTTAAAAGAAAGTTCTTCAAAGGAAAATACTGGATCCTAGGCAGGTCTTTACCTCTGAAACAGAGGAGGGTCTGTGGCCACCACGTCCATGTCCTACTCCCTTCAAGAGCACGGGCTGCAGGGTACCTGGCAGCCTCCTTGCTATGTCTTTGGATTCTCCCTGCACTCAAGTTCAGGCCAAGCTTCCCTAGGACCACTTCGCCCAAGACTAAACACTTCAGGAGTACCAGAGCCATACCATTCTTGCCTGACATGGAGCTCCTCCATGCCTAGGCTGACTCTAACTCAGAAGCGCATGTGATCTGAACTTTTCTTTCTTGATCCTGCCTTCCCTCTCCCGTGGGTGTCAGACTCGCATCTCTGTCTGAGGGCTCTCCCCACCTGCCGTTGCTCCCTTTACCTTTCATAGGCATTTCCCCCAAGAATGTCCTGCACCTAATCCCATCTGGGTGTCTACTTCTCAGAGAACCAAAACTCTCAAAGTATCTGATGCGTAGTGGATACCAAAAACATGTCAGCTGAGCTGAATTTATTGTGGTTTTATTGGTCACCAGATACGGGCTTTGATGGATCATCTCTTCAGTGCAGGTGTTCTATAGTTAACATGGTTAATCATACAACACCAGCCAGTGCCTCCTTAAACAAGACTGAACTATCTGTGTGACTTGGGATCATCACTATGGATATTTGTTGAGCAAGTAGTGAACCCACTGGTACCCTCAGAATCTGCTGAGATGTTTGAGCCTATTTTCCTGTGTATGAGTGACCCCAGAGAGCTGTCTGTACTCGTTGAGTTGTTGTGTCTGTTTTCAATAGTTTTTTCTGTCTCTATCTTTGCTCTCAGTGTTTTTAAATGCTAGAGTAAGATTCCTGTGATTAACCAACATACTGAAAGAGATGTTACCATGAGCTGACTCCATCAACAGGAAACCCATGCTGCTCATTTAAGTGTTGACTTATCCTTATGAGAGAATAAAAAACTGCAGTGAGTTGAGAATGACTCAAGCATCAACTTGGAGAGTATCGCTTTCCTGATTGATGCAGAGAAATTGGGGTCTGGAGACCCGGGTCTCCTTCCAGCTCTGTCACTAACTCTCGGTGTGGCCTTGGACAGGACATCTAACCTCTTAGATGTAATTATTAATTTTATTCTGGCACATTATTTGGCAGGATCATTCATTCGTCCAGCAAGCATCTTTATAACACTGTGTGTCAAGCGCTGTTCTTCGTATTTCATAATCTTTCCAACAACACTACGAGATATGTCTACTATGGGTATCACAGTTTTACAGATAAAGAAAGTGAGGAACAGAGAAACTAAATAACTTGCCTAAGGTCACACTTCTAGTATAAATAGCAGACCTGGGATGCTAAGCTATGCAGTCTGACTCCATACACCTTGTACACACCACTACACTGAGGGACAAAAGGTTCTGGCTTTCCTTCAAACTGGAATTTGACTCAGTGAAGTAGGCCAGTGGAAAGAGAGAAAGAAAGGAAGAAATGAAAGAAAAAGAGACAGACTCAACAGGAAAGAGAAAAGCACAAGGAGGGATGGGGTCTTCATGGGAGGTGTCATGAAGTGGGGGGAGAGCAATCTGGCCAGGAAAGTAATGGTTACCCTAAAACACACCTGGGCAGGGAGCTGCCTTCAAGAAGATTATCTCTCCATTCAGTGACCCAGAAGAAAGCAGGCAGAGGAGGGAGCTCTTGGGCAAATGGGCTTATTCCAGGAACAGGCACATCATCAGAGAGACTGTTATTCTCTGTGATGGTTAACAGGACATAGATCCCCATACTGATCCAGGTTCTGAGAGAGCAGCTCAATGGGCAGGAAAGTGTCAAGGCCACTCACTCCTTATTGCCTGGCATGTGTCAGAAATGGGAAACTATATAAAAAGACATAGTCCTGACTTGGGTACTCACAGTCTGGTCCCTGAGGGGAAGAAGACAAATAAATAAAAAAGTATAATGTCTTGATCATGAGAAGTGATTATGTACACTAAGATTGCTTCCAGGGATTCTCTGTCTCTTGGTATTCACGTCCTCACCTGATCCCCTCTTTTGAGTGTGGGCTGGATTTTTACACTTGCTTCTAATGAATGAATACAGCAATAGTGATGTATGTCATGTCAAGTTAGGTTATAAAAAGACTGTGACAAGTGACACACCTCCCTCTGTCTCTGTCTCTCTCTGTATCACATATGTTAAGGGAAGCAAGCTTCCACAATGTGAGCAGACCTATGCCCCCAGGGAGTGGTGAAGAACTGAGGGCCTCTGTACAACAGCCTGTGAGGAAATGAAACCTGCCAACACAAACCACAGGGGTGGGCTCGGAAGTGGATCTGTCAGCCCCAGTTGAGCCTTGAGATGTCAGCAGACTAGGTTGACACCTCAGCTCTAACCTCAAGAAAGACCTTGAGCCAGAAGCACCCAGCTAAGCTGCTCCCAGAAAACCTGAGATAATAAATACTTGTCATTTTAAGCTGCTACATTTGGGGTCACTTGTTACACAGCAATAGGTAACTAATACATGACAGCACAAAAGGTTTTTCCAGAGTGGCTTTATAGAAGTTATAGTCAAATTGAGGTGTAAAACAACAGATGTTTGCCAAGTGACAAAGGGTATTCTAAACAGTGGAACAGTCATAGAAACCAGAGGAAATAGTCAAAATTTGAACTGGATGAAACATAGAGTGTGTCTTAGATGTGGTTGGGGCAGACATGGGAGATGAGGTCAGAAAAGTGAATAAGTGTATAAGATGGGCTAAGTAAGGAGTTTTAAATGCAAAATCAGATTCCCCTTAAAGAATTACTATCCAGGGACTTCCCTGGTGGTCCAGTGGTTAAGACTCTGTGCTCCCAACACAGGGGGTCCGGGTTCAATCCCTGGTCAGGGAACTAACATCCCACATGCTGCAACTAAGACCCAGTGCAGCCAAATTAAAAAAAAAAAGAATTACTGTACAGAGGGTTATCTGAATGAGAAAGTATAGGAAGGCCAAGAATCTGAAAAATCCTTGGGATACTGGACCCTTTAAGTCTGTAAATTCAGCAACCTTCACTGCAATTGATTTCAAAGCTACAGTTCTCTCTGCCTCAGGAGTTTTATTTTTTTCTTCTCCTAATCATTCTTTATTGTCATTAATGTTATAATAAACTGCGATGCATATATCTTTTTTTTTTTTTTTTTTTTTGCGGTACATGGACCTATCACTGCTGTGGCCTCTCCCGTTGCGGAGCACAGGCTCCGGACGCGCAGGCTCAGCGGCCACGGCCCACGGGCCCAGCCGCTCTGCGGCATGTGGGATCCCCCCAGACCGGGGCACGAACCCGTGCCCCCTGCATCGGCAGGCGGACTCCCAACCACTGCACCACCAGGGAAGCCCATGCGATGCATATATCTTATTGCATGATTATAGGGCTCAACCAAAGAGTTACTGACACTGTACCCCACCCCCAGTCTCAGACATAGATCTTAGGGGTCCCTTAGAACTTCTGTACTTCACATAATAGATGCAGAAACTAGAGTCAGGGATGGACCCTTGCCCTCCTTCTCATAGACTGTAAAGGGCTCCTACCCTATTTGTAGCCTAGTCGGGGTTATAATGCAGTGCTTAGCGGGAAGGTTCTGAAGTTAGAGGCTTGGGTTAAAATCCTGGTTTTCAGCGCTGTCTTTGGGAGCTTGGATAACTTACTTAAACTCTCTGAATCTCAATTTCTTCATCTATAAAACAGGGATTGGAGTAGTGCCAACATTACAGGTTGTGGTGTGGATTGAATGAGATGACATTCAATCTCACTGGGGGGTGTGCGTGCACAGGATTTCCTTGCCGGGAACATTGCTTACTATTATTCGTGATGTGACACAAGGTTGTCTCCCAGACTAATTGTCTTGCCTTCTCCCTGTTGCTGACTGTAGAATGACTATGTGTATGAATCATGACTCTGAGTTCTATTACATGTTATCAGAATCAGTAGACTAGGTGTACTATTATCTATTGCTGCATATCAATTTACCCCCAAATCAAGTAGCTTAAAACAACACACATTTATTATCACACAGTTTCTGTGGGTCAGGAACCTGGGAACAGCCTAACCTTTGCTTTAGGGTCTTTCGGAGGCTGCAGTAAAGGTGTTGGCTGAGGCTCGTCTGAGGGGTTGACTGGGGAAGGATGGCTTCCCAGCTCACTTGTTGTTGGCAGGATTCATTTCTTTTTTTTTTTTTTTTGCGGTACGCGGGCCTCTCACTGTTGTGGCCTCTCCCGTTGCGGAGCACAGGCTCCGGATGCGCAGGCTCAGCGGCCATGGCTCACGGGCCCAGCCACTCCGCGGCACGTGGGATCTTCCCGGACCGGGGCACGAACCCGTGTCCCCTGCATCAGCAGGCGGACTCTCAACCACTGCGCCACCAGGGAAGCCCCCAGGATTCATTTCTTTGAAGGCTGTTGGACTTATGGCCTCAGTTCCTTGGTGGCTGTTGCCTGGAGGCCACCCTCAGTTACTTGCCACGCGGTCATTTCCAGCTCGTTTCATCAGAACAAGCACACAAGAGCCAGAGTGAGAGCGCCAGCAAGAGGGAGAGTTGTGATCTTTCATAACCTCATCTCAGGGGTGACATCCCACCACTGTTGCCATATTCTAGACATTAAAAGCAAATGACTAGATCCAGCCCACAGTCAAGAGGTGGGGTTACATGAGGAAGTGAATACGGAAGAGCAAATACCAGAAACAATTGGGACCTAATTTGCACATATGTAAAACCTATAGCCAGATGGTAGGAGTGCAGTTGGCATTTACACCGATAGCAACTTGGTAGGATTTACTGAGGATAAAAGCTCACAGCTCAATGACCCTTGCTCCCGTGGCAGGAGTCCGTGCTCTCTCTTGCTCTCCCAATACATGTAGTTTGAGTCTCTGGTCAGAGGCTCTGGACATCATTGTGATAAGAGTCCTCATGTAGGGTCCTCTCCAGAGTGATGGCTTAAAGAGCTGCCAGGGAGAGAGGCTATCTCTGCACGGACCTCGGGGTCAAGCATCGTGAACTTCTACCCTAACCTCCACCCTCTCCCCTGCCCAATTGTGTGTGGGGGGTGTGTATTAATAAGAGGATTACTTTTTTTAAAAAAATTTATTTATTTATTTGGCTGCACTGAGTCTTAGTTGTGGCATGCAGGATCTTTTAGTTGTGGCATGCATGCGGGATCTAGTTCCTTGACCAGGGATTGAATCCCAGGCCCCCTGCATTGGGAGCGCAGAGTCCTAACCACTGGACCACCAAGTAAGTCCCAAGAAGGATTACTTTAGATTGATGAGATTGTTTTGTACTGGGTGATCTTTTGTTATGTTGAAAAATTCTATGAGAAGTTTAAATTATTTGATAAGGCTGCTTCTGGTTGATTTCCACTTTTTATATCAAAACAACTGGAGTGGATATAATGAAGTTCATTGTAGATCTTAGACCCTTCTGAAGCTTTAACACTGATCATTCTCTCCATTCAGAATCTGTGGTCACATGCCCACTTTGCCCATCACTGGGTCCTTGAATCCCAGCCCCATCAGAGCTTTAGGACCCTGAAGGGCGTTTCTCTGAAGCTGGCTCAGGGGTGAGGGTTCACTGAGGGGAAGTGACCTTGGAATCCAAAACAGGGTTAGGAGAGCAAGTGGAGTCACCAGCACCCAGATGCCACGTCAAGCATCCACTCGAAACGCATCTCTCGAGAAGCCCACATTATGTCTGGGACGTGTGAGGTCAGCTAAGTCCACATTCAAGTTTTCATTCAGCATCTACCCCCAGTGCCCATGCTCTCTCAGGTATGTCCTCCAACTCACTCCTGGCTCCCAGTCACTGTGTTGATAGAATTTAGTTCATCTCATCTGTACAACAGTCAGGAGCCATACGTATTGTTGACTCCAAGTTATGAAGTGTGAACTGAGATCCAGAGAGATGAAGTGACTTAGGAAACAAGAGGCTGAGCCAGGGCTGGAATTCCGGACACACCAAATTCTAGGCTGTTTCCAAAATATAGGTCAGTACCAGCTCCCAAGAGCCAGAACTTCTAATGAGTCCTAATTACGGGGGGATAGTGTCAACATCTGTCATTCCTGGCGATGGGTCTAACAGATGAGAACACAGAGACCCTTCCAGCCTAGCCTAGTGCCTTCCCGTCACACAGCCCAGCCAATGCTTATCCATCCCCCAGGCTTCAGCTGACATGGCCCCCATGCCCCAGTCCCTGAGCAGGCTCCTGCTGCAGCACAGGTACATGGAATTATAAGCGTTTGCCACACTGTGGGGGCTGTGAGTTCTGGAGGGTAGGAGTTGGGTACTATTGTCAGCACCTGGCAGAGTGCCTGCTACCAAATAGGCACTCAGTAAAAATGGATGGTGCTTGGGGTATGACTGTAGCCATTTCCCAGTGGGACCTCCCAGAACAGGTTGCTTTATGCAGCCCTTAGACTGAAATGATACCCTTATTTCCGTGTTCTCTCCGTTATAGCACTGACCTCACTGGATGGCCATGGAATGTTCACTCATTTGCCTCCCGCCTTTTTTTTTTTTTTTTTTGCGCTACGTGGGCCTCTCACTGCTGTGGCCTCTCCGTTGCGGAGCACAGGCTCCGGACACGCAGGCTCAGTGGCCATGGCTCACGGGCCCAGCCGCTCCGCGGCATGTGGGATCTTCCCGGACCGGGGCATGAACCCGTGTCCCCTGCATCAGCAGGCGGACTCTCAACCACTGTGCCACCAGGGAAGCCCCTGCCTTAGTTTGTGTTCTCCCCAAAGTAGACCTTGAGATAAAGGTTTGGGGGCAAGCAGTTTATGGGGGAGGGGACAGCAGGATGAACTGTGACCGAGGGGGGAAGTCAGGGGGAGCAGGTTCTGGCTGTAACTGCGGCTCAATCCCACTGGAGCTTTCTGAGAGGTGGCATGGAACACAGCTCAGGATTGATGCACTGGGGTGAGGAAGCTTGGAAATTTATCGACCAACTCCCATTCTTCAGTGATTTCGGCCTGTTCCTGGGGTGTTAATTCCCCAGCACTGTCCTGTAGACATTTGTGCACACAGGAACTGTCTGCCGATGACGTCTGGGGTAGGATGACGGGATGAGTGAGCAGGGTACTAAGACCATCTGTTTACTCCTCATTGGGGCAGCAAGCTCTTTAATAAGACTCACAGCTGAGGTTTATTGAGAGCTTGCTATGTGCCAGGCACATGTATGATCTTAGGCAGTTTTCACAACCATGGGATTGCTATCATCACTCCCATTTAAGGATGGGGAAACTGAGGCTCAGAGAAGCTCCCTAACTTGTCCGGGCTGGTGAGTGGCAGAGCCTGGCGTCCTTCCTGGGTGTGTCTGATTCCTCAGCTGGGGCTCATTCCACGCCATTGCACCTCTAACAGTGCTTTACAAATAAGATGATGATTGGGTTTAAAAGTCGATAACAGCAGGAATCCTGGAGACCACTTAAAAGTACAGCATGAGGAGGTCCAGGCCTGGGATGGCCACGGGCTGGGTGAGAATGAAACGGCAAGGAAGCGGGACAGAGGAGGGCAGAGAACACCGCCAGGTGCCCCTGAAGGCAACTTGCAAATCAGCAGAAAGAGGGTTGGTTTTTTTTAAATGCACCTTGTGGAAGAAGCAATAAAGAATCAGTGGGACCCCAAGACCTCTGGCTGGAATGACTCATTTGGGGGTGGCTGTGGGTTGCCAAATATATGGGGTCACCCTTTTGGTGATAATGTCAGAGATGAAAGGACACTCTCTTGGAGATTCTTTAACCAAGTCTTTGTTGTTCAGGTGGGAAACTAAGTGTGGCTGGAGGAAATGGCTCCCCCAGGGCAACACAGCGGAGCCAACGGGCATTCCCGGTTCTCACTATGGACCAGTCTTTCCACTTATAAACGGATCCTTGGAACCTCCAAGTGAACTGTGAAAATGGATCAAGTCAGTTCCTCCTCAGCCCCGTGACCTCATCACCTTCATCTGTAGAACGAAGTGAGATGCTGCCTTGCTGGGCGGCTGTGAGGGTAAAAGGATGTGAAAGATGTGAACCTGCCGCTCACCGCCCATCCAGGAATTGGTGCAGAGTTCACATCGTGGTGCCCCCAGCCTGTGGCCAGCCCAATCTGCAGGGGATGCTGGGCCCAGAGCTGGAGCCAATAAGGTGATAATGTGGGGAGGGGCACAGAGGCCCTTCCGCCAGAAGGAGGGGCCTATCATATAAGTCCTCTGCTTCTCCTGTGCCGACCGTGGCCTGCCGGCAACTGGAGTTTGGCGTGAAGTATCACCCCTGGTTTGTGAGCAATGCCCAGCAAAGCCCCGGGGGCTGGGACTGGAGCAGGAAGGGAAGAAACTGACAAGGGCAGCCATTCCTGCCGGGAAAGTCAGGCTGAGAGAAAATGTAATTACTGTGTGACTCCAGGGGAGTTTCTTGGCCTCTGTGCTCTTCTCTCCCCATCTGTGAAATGCACAACTGAGTGAGATGGCTCAGTGTTCTGATTTTGCCATCTTGGGACGTGAAGATAGGTGATGGAAGGACACTGAAGACGTGGGTGTTATCTGACTGCGTCTGGCAAAATCTTCCCTGCTGGCTGGAGGTGCATGGTTTGGAGGAGGATTGAGGTAGGTGATTGCGGTTTGACTCAGTTCCTCTGTGGCGACCAGGTGGGATGCTGGATGAGGTGTGGATTGCTAAGGCGTTGGGGGCGTGGCCCTGCCTTCCCGGAGGGGAGTATGGGGCTGCCAGCAACAAGAGCTAACGCTTATGCACCCTTCTAAACCCTCCATCGGATTGAACTCACTGCATCACCAGCATGCCTCAGAAGTTAGGTTCTATTCTTCTCATTTTAAGAGCAGGAGACTCAGGCACAGAAAGGATGAGTAGCTTGTAGCTTGTCTAAGGTCACAGAACTCGAAAGTTATAAAACCAGGGACTCAATCCAGATAGCCCAGCTCCAGAGCCCGTCCACTCAAACCCTACAGGATCGCGCTTCACTGACATTCATGGGGCAATGTTTGCACGCCAGGCGCTGTGATAGGTGAACTATCCATGTGATTTGCTTTCGTCTTCCCAGCACTTTGGAAGGTAGACTTTACAGTCTTCATTTTACAAATCGGGAGTCAGGATCAGAGAGGTAAAGCAGCTTTCCCCAGGTCACACAGCTTACGTGTCAGGGGAACCTGGACTGGAATACAGGTTGTTCTTACAAGCACATGAAAAGGAAATAAGCCCAAGTTATACCCCAGGTAATGAAGAATCCCAGCAGGAGTACCAGGTGTGATGCAGAAACACAAGAGTGAGCCCAGCTTGGGGGACGCGTGAGGGAACTGTGGAGAAGGTGGGGTTTGAGTGGGGCCTGGAAGGATGGGTAAAGTAGAATCCGGGTGGAAGGGCACCTGTGTGGCGGCAAATGCATGGAAGCAGGCGAATTAGAAAAGTGGGAACAGGAAGAGAATGAAGCCAAGGCAAACATGGAGAGCCCCAGGCTCCGGGGGGAGAATCTGGCCCTGCTACTCAGTAGAAAGTGGTGGCGAGCTTGGGTGGAGAGGAGTGTGGGATTCACACGTGGGCGCTAGGAAGGCGCTTCCACGGCTCCCTGAGTGCATGAAAACTCTTCCAGTGCAGACTCTTTTGTGATGCTCCCACCCCTTTCCCTCCCCCAGGTGTTGAGTCCTGCTGTGTTTCGGGGTGCAGGGGGATGATCTGAGGAGCTGTCTAACTGCAGAGACTGGGTTTGTCTGGGATCATTCTGTCTAGTGCTTTGCTTCTCAGAGCGCAGTCTCAAGAGAAGATTTCTTGCTATTCTAGTCAAGGTCAAAGTGCTTCATTCTTAAAGGGGAGGACACCACAAGAGCCACCTTCAAACTTGTCATGGACAGGAGGGATGGGCTGTGTGAGCAGGTCCAGTCTTGGGAGATCGCACAGGACATCTTTGTCCTGGGTCTCACGTGCATGGAATATGGGAGGGTGGTAGACTGTTGGGGTCTTTTGCAGTCGGGATGGGTTGGCCTGGGGTCTGCTTATCTGGATTTGTTTAAAGTTGAACGAAGGCCCCTCTTGGCTTTCTCTGTGGTTCCTAGCATTTATGGAACATGAGGATGACTGCAGAGATCTAAGTATCTCTAAAAGAGCTCTTAAGGGTGGAGGCCTGCTTGCTTCCCTCGTGGTCCAGATCGCAGTACCGTCAGGGTTGGCTTTGTGATTCACACTGAGATGGCACCAAGATGTTTTAAGAAATGAGTGCAAAACAGTGTAAATTGAGAACTCAGTTTCTTAGCGGTAACACGTATTTAGTGTGTTTGGAAGGAAAACAGCCTAAATTGTAGGCAAGTGTGATGATCAAGACCTGATATAAATATATCAACAAAGATGAAATGCAGACACAGAGATCAGGAAACCTTTCACATGATGCAAGGACATTCCCGTGCTATCTCCTTCCCCTGCCAGAGCTGGAGGGACACATCACGAGCCTCCAGGGGGCCTGATCTTGGCTACGGTGCAGGCAAAGCGTGAATTGTTCTGGTCTTTGGGCCTAGGGTCACCAGGAGGAGGCGTTTCACTGCCGTGTTTTTCAGATGCTGGGCAGAGCCTTTGCACCTGGGACTAGGGGCTTTCCAGTGGATGGGGCTCAGCAGATTTGGTCAGACTGCCTGCAGCTGACGCTGTTATTCCTGGCTGTGCTCACACAGGACCCTCAGCTTCTGTCACTCAACTCTTACTCTTTTTGGCATCTCCTTTCTGGCATCTCCTGGTGACCTCTGTATTAGTCTGTGCTCACTTTCCCCCTTTAACCAGGACTGTCTCTGTTTACTGACTCTCCGTGCTGAAAAAGCCCAGAACTGACCCTCTAGGCTTCTTATTTTGTCTTCTTTGCCCAGTTCTGTGACTTCCTGGGTATAAACAATGCTTGATCTGGTTCATAGCAATTCCTAAGGATTGACTGATTTTTTTTTTTTTTTTTTTGATCTGCCAAAGAGAAGTGCCTGGAACGGCAATTGTTATTGTGAAACAGGGCAACTATGCTGGGCATGGTGAACAATTTTGCCCACCTGGGGAAGGCTGCAGGTTAGGTGGGAGTATCTTTTTTTTTTTTTTTTTTGCGGTATGCGGGCCTCTCACTGTTGTGGCCTCTCCCGTCGCGGAGTACAGGCTCCGGACGCACAGGCTCAGCGGCCATGGCTCACGGGCCCAGCCGCTCTGCGGCATGTGGGATCCTCCCGGACCGGGGCACGAACCCGTGTCCCCTGCACCGGCAGGCGGACTCCCAACCACTGCGCCACCAGGGAAGCCCTAGGTGGGAGTATCTTTAAGTCACAATTTTCTCTACCTCTCTGAAAGTCCTTCAGAGCTATGGGTCGGTTTTTGCTTTCTTATGTTTTAATATCTCTTGTCTAGATATTCAGGAGCCAGTGATACGTAACATTGCTCGGCACTTTACAATTAATTTAATAAAGCACTTTTACATATATCAGAGGGCAATGCTGCTTACATTCAAATGATGGCTCTGCTATTGTGGGCTGTGTACCCTTAAGCAACTCACTCTCCCTGGGCTCAGTTTTTTCATACAATGGTGACAATAATATACTTAAATCATAATTTGTTGTGGGGATGGATAAGTTAGTAAACAACCCGCACCTAGTAGGTTTACATAAGCATTAGCTACTGTTGTTAATCATTATTACTCTTACTACATTTACTCTCATGGCCGATTGTTTAGGATAGTGGCATGATCCAAATTACCCCGGCTCCCAGCTCCTCCCTGCATGTGCACTAGCTCCAAGCCTTATATGTTCACCCTGCCCCAAACATTTAAAGAGCTTCCAGGGGCTGCCTCGCCTGCATGTAGCATCAAGCCCACTTCCTGGGTTGCACGCCTCTCATTGGTTAATCACAGCCTAATCGGTTAGGCACAGTCTTCAGTTAACCATCACTGTCCCTCTCAGTCCTGCCAGGCACTGGGGCTGCTTCGTGATTTCTCCAGGTGTGATTGCTTCTTCCTCTGCTCAGAGGCCCAGGAGTTCTTCCAAGACCATTTGGAGGGGCCAGAGCCTCTAGACTGCAGAGTGGCCCAGAGTGGAACAGGGAGGATGGCTCTCCGCCCGTTGATTTGCCCTCTTGACAAAAGGCTCAGCCCTCCTGAGGTGGCAGGCTTCCACCTCCCCCCCCCCAAAGAAAACCCACTCTTCCCAATGTGAGTGAGCGATGGAGATTTCACTGGAGATGACACCATGCAGCAAACTACCTGATAGACACTTTTTTAGCTTACTCGGATTCCTTCCCATTCATCCTTCTGCCAGGAGGCCTCCCTCGGCCTTTTGTCTTCCTCTTCCTTTTTTTTTTTTGGTGTGTGTGTGTGTGTTCTTTGGAATCTTTTCCATGTTTTGCCTGACCCCTGGTATATTGCTCGCTTCAACCCCCAAGGTGCCCATCGGGGCTGCTTTTCAGGACAGAAGTCCCCTCCTATGAATGACTTCTCATACCAGCTGCTGAGAGATTAAATGTTTCTTCCTAAGTTGCACAAAATAGGGTTCCCATGCCTTGGGGGGGTCATTGCCCCACCTCGCTGACCAGCTTTCTTGTCAGTGTTTTCAGCTCTACTCAATGCTGGATTCGTTTCCAACTCACAGAGGCTCGTGCTGCAGAATTTGCTCTGTCCAGTGCCACAGCCCTCCTAGCTTACAGAAATGTCTGTGGTATGGTGTCCGGCTCCCTGGGGATGGGTAGCCCCCTCCCCCCTTGGCTACAGTTGTCTTTATAACAGGCGTTCCATGCCTTGGGCTATAGCTACCCACTGAGAATCCCCAGTGATGGCAGGCTCTCCCCACTTAAGACGAGCCCATCCAAGTCTGTGCCTCTTCGGGAAGATTACCCAAACTTCCAGCCTTTTGCCAGATCCGTGAGTGCTCTGGGGTCAGACTGTATGTGGCACTGGCAGGGCCCAGCTGTTAGTTGGAAATGGTTTGCCTGGCTGGATCCAGTCCACAGAGCACCTGCATCTAAATTACCTGGGGAATGTGCAAAAAAATATAAACGCCTGGGCTTTCCCAAGACCTACCGAATCCGAACCTTGGGAGGTAGGGATGAAGAACCTGAATTTTAAACAAAGGTCTTAGCTAATGCTTCTGCATCCCAAAGTTTGAGAGTCACTGCCCTGGACCACTCAGAGCTCCCTCGCTGAGCCACTGTGGACATGGAATGTGAGTGGGAAATCAACTGCTCTGTTAAGCCACTAAAAATTCAGGATTAATTTGTTAGCATAGCATATCCTTACCAATCTAAATTCTTCATCTTTCAGTGATGTTGGACAATTGACTTATTTATCATTAAGAAGTTTAATGAGATTTGCCTCAAGCTCCAGTAACAGTGGCTGGTGACACAGTATCTGACTGCAGTGGGCGGGGCTGGGACATCTAAGGTGTCAGATGTACAGAGCCCTCACTCTTGGGTTTGTCCCAGTACAGGTTAGCCCCGGAGAGGGAGTACCTTTTTAAAGTTCACACCCTGGGTTCTTCTCTTGCCTCACCCTTGTCCTGGTCCTGGCCCTGGCCCTGGCAAGGACCTTGGAGAAGCCCAAGTTGTTAATCTAAGCATTGCTGTGGAGAGCTCCTGCTTTTTTTCAAGGAACAAATAAAAATGATCTATACCTTCCCCCTCCTTCATGCAGCGAAGACTTGCTGACACACTTGTGCCAGGGCTAGGCACTGGCTGGGACCTCGAGTTGGTCACAGTCAAATGAGGAGGCAGATGAATAAGGAAATCATGGGACCATTGGTCCTGAAAGGAGGGGATGAGTCAAGAGCTCTGGAGCCGGGAAGAGGCAGGGACCTGCTCAGCTTGGGCTCCGAGGGCAGCTCAGCTCCCCTGACAGGTGATGATGTGAGAACACCTAACAGAGCAGTGCCTCATACTTGTGTTTGGAGAAGGGTTGGATGAGTGTAATTGATGATGCTTATTTAGATGCCCCAGACGGCCGATGATTTGTAACTGGGCTCTTACCATTATTGGGGCCCAGATTTGCTTGGTTTTCTAGAGAAGGTGATTCCAGAACACTCACCCACTGAGAGGGCAGGTGCCCGGCACTGTGCCTGGTCACAGGAAGTGCTCAGGAAAGGTCAGTTCTTCTTCCTTCACCTCTGTTGGCAGGAGCTGAGCTGTGGGAATGGTCAAAGGGAGGGAGGAGGTGAGAAGCTCTATAATGAAGAAATTGACGGCATTATTAAAAATCATAGTAATATTAATTGAACACTTAGGATTTGCCAGGCATGGTCTCAGCACTTTACCTGTAAGAGCTCACCAAAAACCTCATGAGGGGCATACCTGTATTCATCTCTTACACCTGCTGTGATAAACCACCACAAACATAATGGCTTTAAAACAACACAAACTTATTATCCTGCAGTTCTGGAGCTCAGGAGTCTGGCTCTCACTAGGCAAAAATCAAGGTGTTGGTAGGGCTGTCATCCTTTCTGGAAGCTCTAGGGGAGATTAATTTCCTTGCCCTTTCTAGCTTCTGGAGGGCACCCGCATTTCTTGGTTCATGGCCCCTTCCATCTTCAAAGCCAGCAACATCAGTTGAGTCCGTCTCAGCTACCAATGCTTTGGTTCTCTCCTGCCTCCCTCTTCCACCTTTAAAGATGCTTGATTACATTGGGTCCACCAGGATCATCCAGGCTAATCTATTTATCCTAAGATTAGCAGATCAGCGAGCTTAATTCCACCTGCCAATCTTAATTATCCTTTGTCAGGTGACTTGCCATATTCCCAGATCCCGAGGAGCAGGACATGGACGTCTTTGGGGAGCCTTATTTTGCCTACATGAGAAAGTACTCTTATTGAGGGAGGTGCTGTTAAAGGAAAAACAAAGGCTATCTCAGTGATTAGAAGGTTGAGTACCGAGTTTACTTATTAGTCAATGGAAGACACGCAGTGGAGGAAATTCATCGAGTGGCTTCTGGAAGGGAAAATGTCAGGGAATTTTATGCGCTAGGGAAGGGAGGTTCGTTGTGACTGTGTTAATTAAGAGTTGCCATTTGCACCCAGATTGGATGGAATGAGTCCATTGGCTTTTGTACATGGTCAGTTAATGTAAGTCTCACTGTGTATTGGTTAAGAAAGAGCCTTCAGTTAGGTCTGTGGATGGTCTTTTGATCTGGGGTCTCTCCAAGTCCATAGATGGTTATTAGCCTCAGCTGGTTAGAGCCAGTGTGGTGAAGCACGGCACACCGTGCTGCTGCACCAAATGGAAGGGCCTTCTTTTATCTCTTATTGCTCCCAATTTACAGATGAGGAAACTGAGGGAGGTCATGTAGTTTGTGAATAGAAGAGCCAGGATCCAAACCTGCATAGTCAGATGCCAAGGCTCCCCTTTTTTTTTTAAATTAATTAATTTATTTTTGGCTGCGTTGGGTCTTCGTTTCTGTGCAAGGGCTTTCTCTAGTTGGGGCAAGTGGGGGCCACTCTTCATCGCGGTGCGCGGGCCTCTCACTGTCGCGGCCTCTCTTGTTGCGGAGCACAGGCTCCAGACACGCAGGCTCAGTAGTTGTGGCTCACGGGCCTAGCCGCTCCGCGGCATGTGGCATCCTCCCAGACCAGGGCCTGAACCCGCATCTCCTGCACTGGCAGGCAGACTCTCAACCACTGTGCCACCAGGGAAGCCCTAAGGCTCCCTTTTTAACCACCTCACTCCAGGACCCAAACTCCAGGCTTAACGGACTCTTCTCCTGAACCCACCCAAGCCAAGGAAAGAGGCTGTAAATGGAGAATTCAGCAATGGCACTTCCTGGAGGTTGAGAGGCCCCAGAGGGAAATTCAGTGTGTATACCTGCCAAAAATTTTGGGAAAATACATTTCCTGAGAGAATGGGGACATTTGTAGATGAAATTCACCACCAGGCAGTGCCTCTTGCAACAGAAAACATGATCAGCTTCTGACATTAACCCCGGGGCAGGAAGAAGCAGCTCATTAAGCTCTGTCAGGGATGCTGACAGCCGCAGATGGGAGACCATGTTTATAAATGACTTACTGTGGGGACCAGTGACACCTCATTACAGGCACCCATCGAGGGCCTGCGCTTCCCTCTTCATCTTCCACCATCAGTCTTCCAGTGCAGAGCCTGTAATTAAGACCTGTATTGACTCTTGACCAGTTTGTTTTGTTAAGCTGAGGAAGAACACTGCTGGTTATGTGTACACATTGAAAAGGTTGTCACATGAAAGTGTGTGTGTCCGGGGGCAGGTAGAGGGATGGGGTGGGGTGCACCCAAGGCGCCTGGCTTTGCCTGCAGCCACAGAAATATGCATAAGGGACTCAGTTCCTCTGGGGCCATCACAGCAGCTAGGGGCCAGCCTTCCCCGAGATGAGCTGGGATATCTGACACCGTCATTCATGTATCACATAGAATTACCAGCTGCCATTTACTGAGTGCCTCCTGTGAGCCAGGCTCTGCGCTGTGCCCTGTGAGCTAATTCTTACATCACCCTACCTAGTTTCTCCAGTGGAAAAATGGAAGCTTAGTGTGAAAAAATAACTTGCTGAGGTCAAGAGACACCGGTTTGGGAAGTTGCCCTAAATACATAATGTCATTTAGACCAGGAGTGGGAAAAGATCTTTGGTACAGCCCAACGGGTGACACTGCCATGTCTAAAGAAAGCTTATTAATTTGGTGGGGTAAGGTGGGGGTGGGGGGCTAGAATCAGCCCCAATCTAGCAAACAGGGAGCCCTGGAGGCTGTTGGGTGAGGATATGTGATCCCCAGTGGGGGACTGCTGTCTGGGCTGTCAGAGAGTTTGCTACTGAGATAAGTACCTCTTTGGGAGACAGACCATCAGGCTCTATCTAGCTTGTCACCTATCCTGGTCACATAGCCAGCTCCACTTGCACTGAGCCCAAATCACATGACAACTGTCTGGTGATGAATTGGCCTCCCTTACAGATTCTCTATGGATAGACGATGGATGATTTAGCCATTGCACTTCTCATGGTGAATTTAAATGTTAGCATTTGGGTATATGCATCAGCTTATTGTAAGCTTGGTGAATGTGAGTCTAGCCTTAAGGGATGGCCACACCATTTAGTTGTGGCCAAGGACAAGATCCTGAAAATTGGGGCTACAATTAAACAGCTACGCTTGGTGAGTTATCCTGGGAAATTTGTCAGTCATCTTTTCTGGGTGACGGTGGGTCCTTGTGGCCCGTCTAAAAACCCATGGCCATTACCTTTCAGTATCAACGGAGGCAGGGCTTGATATTTTATCTGCTGACTCTGTATTCAGCACTTTTCCTGATGCCCAATATCACCTTCCTAGTCCTTTTTTTAAAAAAAAATATTTTATTTATTTATCTTGGCTGTATTTGGTCTTCATTGCTGCACGCAGGCTTTGTCTAGTTGCAGCGAGCGGGGGCTACTCTTTTTGTTGCGGTGCACGGGCTTCTCATTGTGGTGACTTCTCTTGCTGCAGAGCAGGGGCTCTAGGCGTGCAGGCTTCAGTAGTTATGGCACGCGGGCTCAGTAGTTGTGGCTTGGTGGCTCTAGAGCACGGGCTCAGTAGCTGTGGCACACAGGCTCCACGGCATGGGGGATCTTCCCAGACCAGGACTTGAACCCGTGTCCCCTGCATTGGCAGGTGGATTCTTAACCACTGCGCCACCCGGGGAAGTCCCCTCGTCCTTTTTAAAAAGAAAAAATTATTTATTTATTTGGCTGTGCCAGGTCTTAGTTGTGGCATGTGGGCTCTTAGTTGCGACATGTGGGCTCTAGTTCCCTGACCAGGGATCAAACCTGGGCCTCCTGCATTGGGAGTGTGGAGTCTTAACCACTGGACCACCAGGGAAGTCCCCCTAGTCTTTTGTTAACAAATCTATTTTACTGAAGTACAGCTGATTTACAGTGTTGTGTTAGTATCTAGTGTACAGCAAAGTGATTTAGTTATACATATATATAATAATTTGCATCTGCTAATCCCAAACTCCCTATCCATCCCTTTTCCATCTCACCTTCCTAGTCTTGATCTCTCAGCGCAGACTTTCAGGAGATAAGGCTCTGCCCTGGAGAAGATGGGATGGAGATAGGGGTGGGGATGAGGGCATCAAGACTCTCCCGGCTTGACACAGGAGAGGAAGACAGCAGGAGTCAGGCTTTCTGGTTTGCTTGCTGGGTGTTACAGGTTGGGACTCAGAGTTCTGACTGATTCCTAGCTCCTCTCTCTAAGGAGCAACTCGGAGGCTGGGCAGGGCCAGAAGTCCCTTTATTCTAGTCCCTGAGGGAGGTAAGAAAGTGATGAACCCCTGACTAGGACAGTTCATAATAAAATTCAAGACATGATGTTTTTCTTATGGAAAAGTCACTTCTTCCTGAATCTGGCAAGGAGCCCAGATACCGGCTCAGAATCTGCCTGCAAATTCTCTGATGGTCCTCTTATTGAATTGGGGTCTGTGTCCCCTTTCGTTGAATCTGGATTTATCTTGCGACTGGATGACTGATAGAATACGACGGAAATGATGCTATGTGACTTCCAAGGGTAGGTCATAAGAGGAGATATAGCTTCCTCCTGGTTCTCTTGGGATTCTCACATTTTGTTCCCTCAACCATCACCTAAGAATACTGAAGCTGCCATATTGTGAGGAAGCTCAGGACACATGGACATGAAGGAGTACAGGCAAGCCTCCTTCCCTCTGCCCTGCCTAATGCCTGATCCACAGGGTACATGAGCATAATAAAAGAGTTGTCTTATGCCACTAAGCTTTAGGGTAGTTTTTAATGCAGCAAAATATAAGTGACATGGTCACTGATTTTTGTGGCTCAGAATTAGACCCTTAAATTATTTGAACCAAACAGAGCGTGACAATATCCACCTCACAGGGTATGAATATGGTGATGTATACTGAAGCTGCTAGCATGCAGTAGGTTCTCAGCAAATCATGGTCTCCTACCTTTCCAGAAGGGCCTTCCCATGTCTTTTGGCCTCTCCTTTAGGGAACAGGGGCCTTTACTGCCAAGGCAATAGGGAAGTTTTACATGGGCTCCACTGCCTGTTTCTAATTAAAATCATAAAAACTCTGTTAGCCCCTTAATAACTTCTGCCAGGCTGGAGGCAAGTTTCATAAATAGATTCTTAAAGGGACCTGAAGCTACTTCTGTAAAACAAACAAACAAATCAGCCCCCAGGGCCTAACTGCAGTCACAGAAGAAGAAAAAAAGAAGTTCCCCCATTCCTAGGGCATTGGTTCTCAAAGTGTATTGGAATCTTGTGGGGAGCTTGCTGAAAATGGAGACTTACTGGGCCCCAACATGAAGTAAGCATTTTTGTGTGGCCCAGAAATCCTAATTTTTAAACAAGCACACCCATTCCATTGAATTTTTTAAACAACACTTTTATTGAGATATAATCCATATATCATACACTTCAGCCATTTAAAGTATACAGTTCAGTGGTTTTTTAGTATATCCATAGAGTTGGGCAATCATCACCATAATTAATTTTAGGACATTTTCATCACTCCAAAAAGAAATCCTATACACATCAGCAGTTACCTCCCCATTCCTCCCTACTCGTACCCTTGCCCTAGGCAACCACTAATTTGCTTTTATCTCTGTGGATTTGCCTATTCCAGACATTTCATATAAATAGAATCATATAAAAGATGGCCTTTTGAATGGCTTCTTTCACTGAGCATAATGGGTTTTTTTTGATGAAAGTTCATAATAATGCAATTGACAAGGAAATTTAGTTATTTCTGAGATACACATTTTCAAGTAGAGCATAATGTTTTCAAGGTTCACCAATATCATAGCATTATCAGTACTTCGTTCCTCTTTATTGAATAATGTTCTCTTTTATGAATATACCACATTTTATTCATTTATCAGTTGACGACCATTTGGATTGTTTCCACTTCTTGGTTATTGTGAATAATGTTTCTTTGAACATTTGTGTACAAATTTTTATGAGGATATGTGTTTTCATTTCTCTTGAGTATATATTTCCAGGACTGGAGTTGCTGAGTTATACTATAACTCTATGGTCAGTCCTTTGACTAACTGCAAGACTGTTTTACAGGGTGGCTGCACCACTTCATATTTGTATCCACAACGTATGAGGGTTCTAGTTTCCCCACACCTTTGCCAGTGCATGGTGTTATATGCCTTTTTGATTATAGCCATTCTAGTGGGTGTGAAGTGGTAGCTCATTGTGGTTTTGATTTGTATTTCCTTGATGGCTAGTGATATTGAGCATCTTTTCATGGGCTTATTGGCCATTTTCCTATCTTTTTGGGAGAAATATCTATTTAGATATTTTGCCCCCCCTTTTAAAATTGTGGTAAGAACACTTCACATGAGATCTACCCTCTTAACAAAATTTTAGGTGTACAATACAGTACTGTCAACTGCGTGCACATTGTTGTACAGCAGATCTGTAGAAGGCGTTTATTTTGCATGTGACCCACTGAATAGCAACTCCCACTTTCTCCCTTCCCCCAGCCCCCGGCAACCGCCACTCTACTCTCTGCTTCTGTTTGTCTATTTTAGATACTACACATAAGTAGCTACTACACATAAGTTGTCTATTTTAGATACTACACTACACATAAGTACACATAAGTAGTATCTATTTTAGACACGACACATGAGTAGAATCTTACAGTATTTGTCCTCTGTGATTAGCTTATTTCACTGAGCATAGTGTCTTCCAGGTTCATCCATGCTGTTGCATATAGCAGGATTTCCTTTTTAAAAAGGTTGAGTAATATTCCATTGTATTTATGTGCCACATTTTCTTTATTCAGTTGTCATCCATCGATGGACATTTAGTTGCTTCCACATCTTCACTATTGTAAATGATGCTGCAATGTACATGGGAGTACAAATAAAGACACAAATAAATGGAATGATATCCCATGTTCATGGATCAGAAGACTTAATATTGTTAAAATGTCCACACTGTTCAAGGGATCTACAGATTCAATGCAATCCCTATCAAAATCCCACTGGAATTTTTTTTTTACAGAGGTAGAAAAAATACTCCTAAAATTCATATGGAGCCATAAGGGATCCTGAATAGCCAAAACAATCTTAAGAAAGAAGTACAAAGCTGGAGGCATCACACTTCCTGATTTTAAATTATATTACAAAGCAACAGCAATTAAACCAATATGGTACAGGCATAAAAACAGACATATGGAGCAATGGAAGAGAATAGAGATCCCAGAAATAAACCCATGCATATACAGTCAGCTGATCTTTGATAAGAGTGCCAAAAATTCACAATGGGGAAAGGACAGTCTCTTCAAACGATATTGGGAAAACTGGATATCCACGTGCACAAGAATGAAATTGGACACTTATACCATACACAAAAATCAACTCAAAATGGATTAAGGACTTAAATATGAGACTTGAAACCATAAAACTCCTAGAAGAAAACATAGGGAAAAATCTTCATGACATTGGTCTTGACAATGATTTCTTGGATATGAAACCAAAAGCACAGGTAACAAGAGCAAAAATAGACAAATGTGATTTCATAAAATTAAAGAGCTACACAGTAACAGAAACAATCAATAGAGTGAAAAGGCAAAATATTTGCACACTGTATCAGATAAGGCATTAATATACGAAGTACATAAGGAGCTCCTACAACTCAAAAGCAAAAAACCCCAAATAACTCAATTAAAAAATGGACAAAGGACTTGAATAGACATCTAAAGAAGAGATACCAATGGCCAACAGGTACATAAAAAGATGCTCAACATGGCTAATCATCAGGGAAATGCAAATCAAAAGCATAATTAGACATCATATCACACCTGTTAGTATGCTTATTATCAAAAAAGCAAAGACAACAAGTCATACAGTGTTGGTGGGAATGTAATTGGTGCAGCCACTATGGAAAACAGTATGGAGGTTCCTGAAAAAAATAAAAAATGGACCTACCATATAATCCAGCAATCCCACTCCTGGATAGATATCCAAAAGAATTAAAAGCAGAATCTCAAAAAAATATTGACACCCCATCACTTTGAGACTCTCCATCCTAGGTTTCAGAGCTCAAGGGACCCTTTAGGAAGGGGAAGTCTAGCTCTGAGAGGGAAGGAGATCACCATCCCTCTGAGAGTTGACGGGGGAGCAGTAGCAGTGGTCTGGCTGGTGTTCCCAGTGCGGTGCTCCCTCTAGCTCACCATCGTAACTCAGATACCTCCATGTCCCTCCACCAACCCGTAGATGGGCGGCTCATTACAGCTTCTGCTCACAGAACAGCTCTTAGCCCCCGTCTGCACATGGAGCAGGCATTCTAGATATTCCTAGGGCCCCTCCTCAAGTATTTTTGAGAACTCCAGGGGTGCTTGCCTGCACAGCCTGAATATTTCCACTACCAATCTGTAGGTCTCAGTCATATCTCTTTGTCGTCGTTGAATTTAGCAACTGCTCTCTGAGTGGGAGGGTGTCTTCCCTTTCCTGGCCTCTTGAGGACGTGGTTTCTTGCATACAAGCAGAGCTGCTGTCTGGGATCATTCTGCTTGTCTTGGGCGCTTGACCTCTTCCAAAGGGTGGGTACATTTACCAATGATTCCTATTTTAAGTCTGGGCACTGTTCTCCACACTTGACATGAATACCTCTATTTTTGTATTCAAGGAAGGGCTGAGGCTCAGAAAGGTTAAGGGTCACAAAGCTTGTAAGGGGCAGAGACTGGCTTTGAACTCAGGAAGTCCAGCTCTGAGTCGGCTCTCAACCACCCTCTGCCTCTGAGTGCTGAGCCCAGCCCACTGTGAGCTGGAATGCCTCCCCTATTGGACCACGTGATCCCAGGGGCATTTGCCTCACCAGCCTCTTTTCTGCATCCCCAACACTTACCACAGTGCCTGACACACTGCAGCCCAGCACATGTACCTAATGAAGGAAGATGTCTGTCTCAAGGTGTGAGTCATAGCAAAGCTTTCATTCCACGTGGAAATTTCCGGTGCAACCATAGAAGCATTGACTGGACCAGGGGGAGCCACTCCTGTTCTGAGTCACAGAGGAGAGGGAGGGCGGAGAAGTTCCCTGCACACTCGGCCTGTTGAGGGGAGGAGCAACAGGGGCTGCTGTGCCCCCGAGAGGGACCCACTGGCTGTTACAAGTCAAAAGCAGGGCCCGGAACCATGGGCTATCCAAAACCGCAAATTTATGAAAGTAGCAATCCCTGTGGAGAAACACTGACTCAACTAAGAAGAGAAAAGCAGCATTGATGCTACCTGCTGAGAACTAAATGGGAGAAAGAGAACTCTCATGGTTGCTGTAAATGCCTTACACGGGAGCGGCTTGGAGATTATCTCCAGGATGCTGGGAGGGGCACTGGTCCCATCTGAGCTCCATCAACGAGACCAGTGGACAGGCTTGGGCCCATAGTCTGAGGGTCCTGGCTCATCACTCACTCTGAGCACAGCCCGGATCCTCCCCCCAAGCCCTACAGACAGCAGAGGGTGTCAGCTGATTCATTCTGGTGGTCTGTACTCAGGGGTAGGCGTGGGAGGAGGACACGGTCCTGTTACTGAACAAAACTTGAGTCTGCTTGCCCGAGTGCAATAAAGCCAATCCACCGATACCGGGTTCTGGTGAAGGAAAGTACAGCGTGAATTGCAGGGCACCAAGCAAAGAGTCCAGGCAGCTAGTACTCAGAAGGCCTGACCTCCCTAACAGCTTTCAGGGACAGGTTTTTAAAGACAGGGTGAGGGAAGGGGTTGTGGGATGTGTGATCAGCTCGTGGACATTCTTCTGATTGGTTGGTGGTGAGGTAATCGGGAGTCAACATCATCAACCTTCTGGTTCTAAGCAGTTTGTGGTCTGTGTGCTCGTGGGCGGCATACCGTTAACCTCTTCCACCTGGAGGTTTCAGTAGCTGCAAAACAGCTCAAAGGACACAGCTCAGAATGTTACCTACAGCCCTTGAGGAGGAACTGAAGGTCCTTGACTTTGTTTAATGGCTAAACTAGTATTATTTTGTCCTGCTTGACTGTCTTCCTTTGTTTTTGCATTTTCTCACTTCTCTGATTAAATTTATTCTTTGCAACTGGGAAGGCCTAAGAGGCTAAGGTTTTTCTATAAACAAGAGGCAGGTGGAAGACGTGGGGTGGGGGGAGGGGTGTGGCTCCGGGAAGACTCCATAGGATCCTGCTCAGTTACAGTCCTGCTGTCTTAGTTGAGTTTCTGCAGAAGTAGACTCTCAGACAAGAAAAGCGTGCAGTCGTTTCTTTGGGTGGTGGCCCCAGAAAGCACTACGGGGAAATGGGGAAGGGAGACAAGGAAGGAAAAGAATGAGGAGAATCTAGTCTTCAGCCACCATTGCCTGAGCCTCCTTCAGGGGATTATTATGACAATAGGCGGGCTCCCCCAGTGAAGGTGGCTTGAGGAGCAAGGGGTGGGCTAAGACCAGCAGTCAGTGGGTGTCAGACCTCATGGGGACTAGCTGGGAAACTACTTCTGATTTTGGGGAGAGGAAAGCAAGACATGAAGCTCACTAAGTGCTGAGATCACATTCTGGATTTCCAGCTTGGCCCGTCATTGATGCATACGTACAAATAAAATTAAAATATGGCTTGACACTCACATCAAAATTAAGTCACAGTTTCTTCCTGGGATGAGTGCAGAATTGCAGAGTTGTTCTCAAGTTGAAATGACCTGGTGTCTTCTGCTTGTGGGAGGCTGCATTTTCCAAATGTTTTCGCACAAGCAGCTATTTCCAGACACAACTCCCTGATTGTTTAGCTCCTGGTGGATCTGTTCAGTCTGGAATTTCCCCAAGGCCTCATTCCATTTGCCAGCTGAACAGATTACATTGATTGATGTGTGTGTGTGTGTGTGCATTTCAAGTCATTTTTAAGTAACACAAGTCTGCCTTAACCCCCAGTACTGACTGTAGTTTGTTTCCTGACATCTGGGATGGTGCGTCTGAGTGGGCCAGGAAGGACAGGAAGAAGCCAGACCTGGCTCAGACAATTTCATCAGGGAGGCCTGGCAACTGGAACAGTCCTGGGCTTACGTGTGCCCAGAGGGCCCTCTGGGACCCACCAGGCCTGGGGACCCCAGTGCTCTGAGTGGACTCTGCAGGGTCTACCTCTGAGTGCAGGGCAGATGGCAGACTTAACTTAGACCTGCTTTCCCAGGGCCCAGAGCAAGACTGACCAGGCAGATGACTGGGGCCACAGTTGACCTAAGTGGCCTCTTTTTCCCTCAGAAATCCTGTTGCTCTCAGTGATGTCCCAAGTTCGGTTACTTGTGTTTTTGAGAATTTGGAGCTCCTTTTTTTTTTTTTTAAACTGAAGTATAGCTGATTTACAATGTTGTGTTTTAGGTGTATAGCAAAATGATTCAGTGATATATATATATATATTTTCAGATTATTTTCCATTATAGGTTATTACAATATACCAAATATAGTTCCCTGTGCTATACAGTAAATCCTTGTTTTTTATCTGTTTTATATAAAGTAGTGTATATATGGTAATCTCATACCCCTAATTTATCTCTCCCACTCCCCTCCCCTTTGGTAACCACAAGTTTGTTTCCTATGTCTGTGAGTCTGTTTTGTAATTAAGTTCATTTGCACTATTTTTTAGAGTCCACATATAAATGATATCATATGATATTTGTCTTTCTTTGTCTGACTTCAGTTAGTATTGGCATTTTCTAGGTCCATCCATGTTGCTGCAAATGGCAAGATTTCACTCTTTTTTATGGCTGAGTAATATTTCATTGTGTGTGTGTGTGTGTGTGTGTGTATATATATATATCTCATATCTTCTTTATCCATTCATCTGTTGATGGACACTTAGGTAGCTTCCATGTCTTGGCTATTATAAATAGTGCTGCTATGAACATTGGGGTGCATGTATCTTTTTGAATTAGAGTTTTTGTCTTTTCTGGATATATGCCTAGGAGTGGGATTGCTAGATCACATGGTAACTATTTTTAGTTTTTTAAGGAAGCTCCACACTGTTTTCCATAGCGGCTGCACCAATTTACATTCCCAACAGTGTAGGAGGGTTCCCTTGAGAATTTGGAGCTTTGAAGGGCTACCCCTAGGCTGCGTCCCTCTCTCCTCTCTCCCCTCCCACACCTTCTTTAGCCCATCAGGCAAGCCTTTGACACAGGGGCAGGGGTGTGGGAATTTAAAACTGAGGAGCTAAACCCATCTCTGGGTCCATCCTCTGCACTCACCTCACCAGGACTTGGGTTGATGAGACCGGAGCTTGGTTCTCAGATGGGCCTCGGGCTCACCTTGGCATCCGGTTCTCATCTTGCAGGTGTTTTCCCCCTGACCTGGCAGTGCCACATTATAGAACAAGGCCATCCCCGTACAGGTCAGCCTTGGGGCTCCCGCAGCCCAGAGCACTCTTCCTTTCTTCTTACACGGTGATCAGAGATAACCCACTCATCTCTACTGAAAAACCTGGGCCAGGGTCAGACACCTTATCCTCCTTACCTGCTGGAAGCACCTGTAAATTGCAGCAGGAGTTGAACATTTCTGTTAAGGGCCAGATAGTAACTATTTTAAGCTTTGTGGGTCATATGGTCCCCATTGCAACTGTGCGAAAGCAGCCCTAGACAATATGTAAATGACTAGGGATAGCTGTGTTCCAATAACACGGTATTTACAAAAATAAGCAGTGGGCTGGTTGCAGCTTGCTGGCCATATTTTCTAACCCCTGAATTAAAGTTTCGACTCTGAGTGTAATTACATTGGTTGCAATCATTTATTGAGTGCATGCGAGAAGTCCAGATTCTAGGTCCCATATCCAGAGGGTCTGCATCAGTGGCTGTTGGGTGGGACCCATGAATCTGTAGTTTTGAAATTTTCATGGATAATTATGAAGTATAGCTAGAAGTGCAGTACAGCTCACCTGCTTTTACTACTGGACTTAGAGCAGGCACACTGTGGGATTAGTGGCAGAGAGGGGAGCAGAGCTCTGGTCTTCCTCCACGACCAGGATTCCTTCTGTTTCCACCTGCCCATTTGGGGAATTCTAGGAGCACTCCCAGGAAAACAAGGGGTGTAATGAGCTCAGCCGTGGGCATCGATGGGCTTGGACAATGGCATTAGTTCAATTGCCTGCCATTTAGCTCAGGAGGGACTGCCCACTGCACAGCTAAGCCCCATGACAAGAATATTAATAAGTCACATGGAGGAGAGCATAAAGCTCCCTGGAGTGGACCTGAGATATGGATACCTTGAAAGCAGGCCATCTCTTTGGCCCCAGGTCTTTGAAAAAATCAACCTTTTTGTAGAAGACTAGACTGAGCCATTTTCAGCTTGGACCCACTTATTCATTCACTTGTACATTCATTTCATTTTTCCTTCCTGTGTTCAATTAGCATTTATTTAGCACCTGTTCGGAGCCAGCTCCTGTTCTGGCATCCAGGAAATACAGCTGAGTCAGATATTATCTTTGCCTTTACTGTGATTCATGTGGCCAAGGGAATATGTCTATGAGTGATGGGGGAGGGGGAGGGGTCAGTCTTTTGTCAGAGTTAGGGATTAGTTGGGGGCAGGATTCTGGGCTGCATCAGGAGTCAGTCTGGGGTCCAGGTTCAGAGGTCAGCCTCTGGTCAAGAAACGGGGTGAAAGTCACTAGACCACACCAGTCCGTTTCCTTGAACGTCGTTGCCACAGAGTGGCCTTGAATATGAGTGGACGTCCTTGCTTGTCTTTCTCAGGACCAGCAACATTCATCATGATAGATCCATTCCCAGGCAACAGGGCTGTGTGTGTGACCTTGAACAAGGTGGGGAAGGGGCTTAGTCCAGAGTATCTTCTTCTCATTACAGTATTCTCTGATCATTGGGGCGAGTGTTGGAGAGAAGTAATCTGGTCAGCAAGGCCCGTTTTTGTAGAATGGGTTTTGGGACGAGAGCCATTGTAAGATTTGAAGATCACCTCATCTTAAGAGTGAATTGGAGTTCCAACACAGAAAGATATTTTGCACTTTAGAGAGACAGTAATTTCATGAAAAGGAATTGCTAAGACACCACCTAACCATGCCAGCGATTTTAGCTGAATATTTTTCCTTGTTAAACTCTCAGAATGTCAGAGCTGGAGGGGGGCCATCCAGGGATGGTTCTGTTTAGTTGTCTTTAAACTGTGTTCTCTGGAATCCTCCATTTTTCTGGTGGTGCCTGTGGGGTTGCTGGGCTTGGGGTGTGTGCTGGGGCGTCCCTTTTATGGTCTAAGACAGCAAGGTAGTTAGAAGAAAAGTGCCCTACACCCTCTCTCCTGCCCCACCTTCCACCCCAGACCCCTTCCTCCACATTCCGTCTCTCCCTTGGGAATGAGCATTTCTGCCCATTCAGGGAAGACCTACTTGACTCTTCATCTGTGTCCAGGTGTTGAAACCAAATCCAGCCTCTTTACCTCAACCCTGAATTAATTCTCAGAGACAGAGTTTTGGGTAAAGTAGAAAAGAACAGTTACATTGCTTTGCCAGGCAGAGGGGGCCACAGCGGGCTAAGGCTCTCAAAACTGTGTGTCCCGACCTAGAGAGGGTAGTGAGGAGTTTTATAGTAATGGTTCAAAGAGGGCGTGATCAGCTCACGGATATTCTTCTCATGGGTTGATGGTGAGGTGAGTGGGAGACAGCATCATCAACCTTCTGGTTCCAACTGGTCTGGGGTCTACGTGCTTGTGGGCACCTTACCGTTAATTTCTCCCACCTGGTGGGGGTTTCAGTATTTGCAAAACAGATCAAAGATTTTTTAAAAATTTTTACTTATTTATTTTTATTTTTGGCTGAGTTGGGTCTTCGTTGCTGTGCGTGGGCTTTCTCTAGTTATGGCGAGCAGGGGCTACTCTTCGTTGCAGTGCGTGGGCTCCTCATTGTGGTGGCTTCTCTTGTTGCAGAGCACAGGCTCTAGGCATGTGAGCTTCAGTAGTTGTGGCACATGGGCTCAGTAGTTGTGGCTTGTGGGCTCTAGAACTCAGGCTCTGTAGTTGTGGCGCACGGGCTTAGTTGCTCCGCAGCATGTGGGATCTTCCCAGGCCAGGGCTCGAACCTGTGTCCCTTGCATTGGCAGGCAGATTCTTAACCACTGTGCCACCAGGGAAGCCCTCAAAGATATTTTTATGCGTATCCTTGATGGGGAACCAGAACCCTGCCCCAAGGCTGCACTACTGTTTCTCTTGACTGTTCCTCCCTTGTCTCTGCATCCCCTCCCTTCCTTAATTAGCATCTGTTTGAACCTGCCTGTTGGAACCTGAGGAAGCTCATGGAGGCTGAATGAAGCCTATTTCCTGTAATCAAGAAATGGGGGACACAGAAAGGCTTTTGTGCCCAGGAGACCCACAGGGTCCTGCTCCATGTCAGTGTCAGCATCACCCGTGGAGAAGTGTGTAAGAGGCTATGCAGAATAGGTGGCCTTCAAGCCAGTGGCTGTAGCATCCTTCTTGTGGACACATGAGCATCAGCGGGCATAGGCTGGCAGAGGCCTGGCACCTGGAGAGATGGTATTGGTCTGTCTCTCCATCTTCCAAGAGACATCCACCGTGGAAGAGGAATTGTTTTAAAGAAGGTTCTCTCTACATAAGTTACATTGCTTTTCCTTTTCCAGTGAGAAGGTGGGCTTAAGGTGGATGTACAGGTGAGACCCCAGCATTACACCTTCCACTCAACGTTTTATTTTTCCATGAAACAAATAAAAGAACATTTCCAAATGGCACCTATAACTTTGGAATGTTTTCTCCCAATTTTTGTGATATCTCCTTCAGGTAGGATCAATAACTTAGTTTTATCAGCTCTTCCCATTCTTGTTTTAAATTTATTCCTCTGGATGATTTCATCTTTTGTTAACCAGGCTAACGGCTTGGAGCATGGCTCTTAGGGAGGCCGGATTCCTAGCTTGCCTTTACGACTCTCAGAGTCGAGGGGAAGAGGCAAGAGAAAGAGGGGACAGAGCTGGGAGTCTTAGGCAGCCAGGTCAGCAGAGTACTGGTTTTTTGAAGAGCAAAAATGTGAATGTCTATGCTCTGGGGGCTCTATTTACCTAGACCATGTTGTAAGTGGCGCCCCCTGGAGGCGGGCAGTGCAGCCTGACCCGGTGAGCACTGTCTCTCCCCCTTGTCTCTCCCGGCCACGTTCATGTTCCTTGCGTGAGTCCTGGAGATGGTACCTGGGCTTAGAGAAAGGGGTGACCACTGGGGACTGGGGGAAATGGGAAGGCATCCTAGCGGAATAGGAGAGGAGGGGGTGCAGAAAGAAGAACAGAACATTTGGAGCAGGGGGAACTGCATTTAGGAAGGCCTGGAAGCTCAAACTGGGCCAGAGCACGTGTTCTTGGTCCTCCATGGAACCAAGGGCAGAAAGGGCAGAAAATGGGACAGTAAATCTTGAGGAGGCCAGTGATCCATGTTCATCCACGTCTACTCTCCTGTATGGGAGGCTGGCTGATCATGCTTGGTCAAAGCGTGGGTGGGTTTGTGCTCCACATGCCTTATGCTGCCTTCCAGAATATTCTACCCTCCCCCTGTTCCCCCCTACTTGGTCCTCCAACAGTGCTGTTTATCATCCCTTTGAGGTCCTGGTGTCCTTGGAGGCTTGTTGTTTCTCTCAGTCTTATTGAAATTCTAATTGTATTGAGAGGACTTCAGGTTGCTTTGACCGGAGATGGGCTTTTAGAAGCCAGAGAGGGTGCTTCTCTTCAGATATGTAGCAGTAATTGTCTTATGAAGTGCTCTCAAGTTCACACTCAGAGAACAAGCCTATAATTTCTATTCAAATAGCTTCTAATGAGATGATGCTTTTGTCAACTTCTGGGGCCAAGTCAGGCTGTGGAAAAAATACATTTCAGATTCCTTGACCCTTGGACAAACTCAAAATATGCACCAAGCATGCTTTGGAGCATCCCGGAGGCATGAAAGATAGACAACTGTGGTGCGATGGAGGACATGAGAGGTCTGAGAATCTTTATCCCTGCATCATTCACTTATTCAAAAATCGTTTGCCGAACACCTACTACGTGCGTATGCCAGTCTGTGCTATGTGCGGGGCATCAAAGGATGAGTTAGAACTGGATTCTGGGCCACATGAGTGATGTACAGCCCTGTGTGTGTGTGTGTGTGTGTGTGTGTGTGTGTGTGTGTGTGCGCGCGCGCACCTTTTTGTGGCAGGGAGACCATGACATCAAAGTGTGATAAGAGCATCACTCATAGGTGACCATACAATTTATCATTTAAATTGGGGGCACCTTTGGGACAAATGCTAACCCCTGGACAAGAAGCATAAAGTGGGACAGTCCTAGGCAAACCAAGACATATGGTCACCCTGCATAATTCCCCGGCACAGGGAAGATCGGAAGACAAACGGCCTCTCCCCATCCATTCCCGAATCCCTCCGGTTACTGAAGTCCCAGCTTCATCATCCCTTCTCCGGGAAGCTTTCCCAGACCTGTCGCCACCAGACCTAATCCTCTTCACACACTCTCATAGCCCCACAGATCTTTCCTTCCTAGCACTTATCCCTGAGATGATTTTACATGCATTTGTGTGATTATTTCACTGTATATCTGCCTTTTACACCTTGAAGATGGGACCATTCACGACAGTTTTGTTTACCATATATGGATATTCAGTAAATACTGGAAGAGTGAGTGGGCTGAGCCTTGAAATACAATAGTCCCTTTTACCTGTGGTTTCATTTTCTGCAGTTTCAGATACCCGTGGTCAATTGCTGTCTAAAAAAACATTAAGTGGAAAATTCTAGAAATAAACAATCCATAAGTTTTAAATTGTGTGCTGTTATGAGTAGCTGATGAAATCTGGTGCTGTGCCACTCTGTCCTGCCCGGGTTGTGAATCGTCCCTTTGTCCAGCTGATCTCGCCCATCAGTCACTTATAGCCATCTTGGCTATCAGACCCACTTCATGGTATCGCAGTGCTTGTGTTCAAGTGACCCTCATTTTACTTAATAATGGCCCCGAAGTACAAGAGTAGTGACACTGGCAATTTGGAAATGCAAAGAGAAGCCAAAAAGTGCTTCTTTTAAAAAGGTGAAAATTCTTGGCTTACTATGGAAAGAAAAAAAAATTGTATGCTGAGGTTGCTAAGATCCATGGTAAAATGAGTCTTCTATCTGTGAAATTCTGAAGAAGGAAAAAGAAATTGTGCTTCTTTTGCTGTTGCACCTCAAACTGCAAAAGTTATGGCCACAGTGTGTGATAAATGCTTAGTTAAGATGGAAAAGGCATTGAATTTGTATAATAAGATATTTTGAGAGAGAGACTACATTTACCTGACTTTTATTACACTATAATTGCTCCATTTCATCATTAGTTATTGTTGTTAATCTCATACTGTGCCTAAGTTATAAATTAAACTTTATCATAGGTATGTATGTATAGGAACAAACATAGTATATGTAGGATTTGGTACTATGCGTGGTTTCAGGCATCCAGTGGAGGTCTTGGAACATTTCCCCGTGGATAAGGGCGGGGGGGGAACCACTGTACTATCCTGCTTAGCCAGGTGGCCGGGCACCTGAAGAAAGAAGGAGTGGTGGGAAGGATCTGGAATCAGAGAGTATTCTGGCAGAGGGTCTTGGGGGGTGTGGGGTCTGGCGTCAGGATGGTGTACATGGGAGGTAGAAACAGCTCAGTGTGGCCGGATCACAGGGTGGCGGGACCATGGTGGCGACTGTGGAGAGGGGAGGCCACATCCTGCTGGGTTTGGGGACCACCCCGTGGTCTCTGGGCTACAGCTGTCTCCCCTACCTTTTCCAGCGTGGGGTCTGAGTAAGTGAACTCTAAGGCATTCTCAAGTCATCATTCCTTTTGGTCCTTTCACTGATCTGGCTAATTGCTTAAGGACATGTCTTCTAATTACCCCTCTTTTTTTTTTTTTTTTTTTTGCGTTATGCGGGCCTCTCACTGCTGTGGCCTCTCCCCGTTGCGGAGCACAGGCTCCGGACGCGCAGGCTCGATGGCCATGGCTCACGGGCCCAGCTGCTCCGCGGCATGTGGGATCCTCCCGGACCGGGGCACGAACCCGCGTCCTCTGCATTGGCAGGCGGACTCCCAACCACTGTGCCACCAGGGAAGCCCAACCCCTCTCTTTTTATGCTCCTCATCTGGATCAAGATTTCCCTCAGTTGTGGAAAAATTGAGCAGCTAGGGAAACTCATATATGAGATGCAAGGGTTAGTTCTAGAAAACGTGCTGCTTCCACCAGATGTCCAAACGAGATAGAACTTTGGAGACAGTCACATGGACAGTTTCTCCCTCCTGCTGGACACCCAGGATAGAGTCTCCCTGTGATCTACAGTAGCTTGGGAAGGCTGCCTCTCTGCCATCCATCGGGTGCTGACAGGATGACCAGTGAGTGCTATTTCTAGCACTGAGAGTTCACAGGCTTATAAAATATGCACCACACAAAAGCCATCTTCATTTCTCTTCATCTACAGGTATTTTGTTGAAAGTGCTTTTTTTTGCCCCCCCCCCCCTCGTAAGGCTCTCATGGTTCAAGATGTGACCTATCTGTCTGCGGGGCCCCTGGAACCTGGGTGGGCCTGATAACACTTCATCTTCCCCACAGCATGGCTGTGGGCAGTCCCACAAAGAGGCTGGAACCTGAGTCACCGTGTCCTGGATCCGCAAAGCCATTTCCTTAAGTGTACAGTTTGGTTCCTTGCCATCGCAGCCACTCTAATATCTTCCCAGTCCCCCAACAGCCCAGAAACTGTATCAGATAACAGCTCCCGAGTCACCTCCCCACACACTCCCTCACCATCTCAGCTGACAGTCTGTAAAGGAAATGAGAACAGAGGCTCATTTCTAGCGGCTGCAACAAGACTTTGCAAATTAAAATGAAAAGCTTCAGTTCCCTGGATCAGCGAAGGAGGCTTAGAGGCACCTTGAAATCTTTCTCCAAATGAGCTGGCCTTCCAGCTGGGCCCCAATAGAGCTCAGGCATCCTTCTCATGGCGGGGGGTGCGAAACTGGGGCTTGGCAACCCTGCTCCCAAAGTCCAATGAGACCTCGGACCCATTCCTAGGAACTCCCGTCCCTTGGTCTTCCTCAGTCCTGGAGGCTCAAGTGGGTTCACAGGCTTCCTCGGAGATTCAGTCAGTGTGACAGTCAGGGGGCCTTTGGATCATCCAGCCAAGTGGCTGTCAGCCCGGCTTCCCACGATGATCACCTGGTGAGGATTTAAAAGGTACAGATGCCCAGACCTCTTAAAAATTAATCCCTGGAAGAGGCCCGGGTGTCTGCATTTTGTAAAACTTCCCAGGTGATTTAATTGCACGGGGAGGAGTAGGAACTGTTGATCTCATCCAAAAGCCTCATTTCTGGGTGAGGACTCTGAGGACGAGAAAAGGAGGTGAAGTTGCCCCAGGCCACACAGCAAGCCAATGGCTTCCTGACTTGCTGGCCCTTTCCACTACACAGGGCTGCCCTTTGCTCTGCCTTCCTTCCAGGGCTGTGTATGGATGAAGGAAAGGTAGAAAGATGCTCACCCTGAGGGTCTGGGGTCTGATAGCGTTGGTGTTTCTAAGCAGGTTTGGAGAATTGCCAGCAGGAGTCTCTTTACATAAAGATTGAGGAGCCTCCTGGGAACTGTTTCACCCTACGGGAAAAGGTGCATCAGATATATGAAGGCGGTCCAAGTGTCACAGTCGGCTCCATGGATGGGGGAGAGCACTGGCGGCACGTGACTTGCAGCACTGTGTTTATTAGTTTGAATCATGTGAACTTGTGATACCTGGTTCCGTCTAATGAAAGTAATTTACATCTGCAGAGCATTTCACAGCTTCCCAAAGCATCCCAAGGTATGTTGCTTGGTTTCAACTTTCCACAACCTGAAGAGATGGAAATAATTATTCCCAAATTTCAGATGCAGCAACTGAGGCCCAAGGAGACCCGAGGCAACTGTTCAAGCCATACGACATTGTACTGGTAGACTTGGAACTAGAATTCAGGTTTCCTGCCTCCCGAGTGTGGGAGTCTTGCTATTAGATTGGGCTGGAAATTTAAAAAGAGTAGTCTCAATCTGAAAGACTGTGGTTGAGGATCGATCTCCATGGATCCACGCTCCCTTGATCTTATCACATGAATGTGGATGGGCTTATCCCCAAGGGATGGGAAGAAGGGATTAACACTTAGTTTACCTTTCTGGGGCTGCCCTTCCTCCTTACACCCCTATTCTACCCTGTTTCAACACCCAGAAATCTTCTGTAGAAGAAGGTGCATGGCCATGAAGTTCCTTGCATTTTACTTTAAGGTGCCTCTATTTGTGAGAGCCAGCCTGGCATAGTGGTTAAAAACACAGACTGCCTAGATTTGAACTATCAGTCTGTCACTCACCAAAGATGAGGCCTGAAAACAAAAGTTACTGTATTTTTCTCTGCCTGTCTCCCCTCAGTGGAGATAATAATGGTTCCTATGCTATAAGATTATAAGGAGGATTAAATAAGTTAATTATAAGCACTTCTGTTAGCTAAATGCTATAGAAACCAATAAACCCCCAAATCTCAGTGGCTTAACACAACAAAGGTTTGTTTTTCACTCATGCTGAGTGTGATGGGGTCGGGTAACCCTCCAGAGGCCTCCATGTTGGACTCAATTGATCCAGAGTCCCTTCATCTTATGAAGCATCTCAACACATGGTTTCCACAGTTTTTTAAATAGCTCATAACTGAAGGTGATACATATCCTCTCCTCTCAGAGTCTATTGGCCACAATCAGCCACATGGGCCCCATAGAATTACAAAGGAGTCTGGGAAATGCAGGAACTATTTGGTGAACACCATTTGTCTCTGCCAGTATATGTAAGTTTTGTTAAATATAAAATTAATATGATTTTTAAAGAAGATTCACTTTTGTGTTGATAGTTTAATCTTCTTATTGCCATTTTGTATATTTTTTGATGAAATTTCTAACATAATTTTTATTTTATTTTATTTTATTTTTTAAACATCTTTATTGGGGTATAATTGCTCCACAATGGTGTGTTAGCCTCTGCTTTATAACAAAGTGAATCAGTTATACATATACATATGTTCCCATATGTCTTCCCTCTTGCGTCTCCCTCCCTCCCACTCTCCCCATCCCACCCCTCCAGGCTGTCACAAAGCACCGAGCTGATCTCCCTGTGCTATGCGGCTGCTTCCCACTAGCTATCTACCTTACTACGTTTGTTAGTGTGTATATGTCCATGACTCTCTCTCGTCCTGTCAAAGCACACCCCTCCCCCTCCCCATATCCTCAAGTCCGTTCTCCAGTAGGTCTGCGTCTTTATTCCTGTCTTACCCCTAGGTTCTTCATGAGATTTTTTTCCCTTAAATTCCATATATATGTGTTAGCATACAGTATTTGTCTTTTTCTTTCTGACTTACTTCACTCTGTATGACAGACTCTAGGTCTATCCATCTCATTACAAATAGCTCAATTTCATTTCTTTTTAAGGCTGAGTAATATTCCATTGTATACATGTGCCACATCTTCTTTATCCATTCATCCGATGATGGGCGCTTAGGTTGTTTCCATCTCTGGGCTATTGTAAATAGAGCTGCAATGAACATTTTGGTACATGACTCCTTTTGAATTATGGTTTTCTCAGAATATATGCCCAGTAGTGGGATTGCTGGGTCATATGGAGTTCTATTTATAGTTTTTTAAGGAACCTCCATACTGTTCTCCATAGGGGCTGTACCAATTCATATTCCCACCAACAGTGGAAGAGGGTTCCCTTTTCTCCACACCCTCTCCAGCATTTATTGTTTCTAGATTTTTTTGATGATGGCCATTCTGACTGGTGTGAGATGATATCTCATTGTAGTTTTGATTTGCATTTCTCTAATGATTAATGATGTTGAGCATTCTTTCATGTGTTTGTTGGCATTCTGTATATCTTCTTTGGAGAAATGTCTATTTAGGTCTTCTTCCCATTTTTGGATTGGGTTCTTTGCTTTTTGTTATTGAGCTGCATGAGCTGCTTGTCAGTTTTGGAGATTAATCCTTTGTCAGTTGCTTCATTTGCAAATATTTTCTCCCATTCTGAGGGTTGTCTTTTGGTCTTGATTATGGTTTCCTTTGCTGTGCAAAAGCTTTGAAGTTTAATTAGGTCCCATTTGTTTATTTTTGTTTTTATTTCCATTACTCTAGGAGGTGGGTCAGAAAGGATCTTGCTGTGATTTATGTCATAGAGTGTTCTTCCTATGTTTTCCTCTAAGAGTTTGATAGTTTCTGGCCTTACATTTAGGTCTTTAATCCATTTTGAGCTTATTTGTGTGTATGGTGTTAGGGAGTGATCTAATCTCATACTTTTACATGTACCTGTCCAGTTTTCCCAGCACCATTTATTGAAGAGGCTGTCCTTTCTCCACTGTACATTCCTGCCTCCTTTATCAAAGATAAGGTGTCCATATGTGCATGGGTTGATCTCTGGGCTTTCTATCCTGTTCCATTGATCTATCTTTCTGTTTCTGTACCAGTACCATACTGTCTTGATTACTGTAGCTTTGTAGTATAGTCAAAAGTCATGGAGCCTGATTCCTCCAGCTCCTTTTTTCGTTCTCAAGATTGCTTTGGCTATTCGGGGTCTTTTGTGTTTCCATACAAATTGTGAAATTTTTTGTTCTAGTTCTGTGAAAAATGCCAGTGGTAGTTTGATAGGGATTGCATTGAATCTATAGATTGCTTTGGGTAGTAGATTCATTTTCACAATGTTGATTCTCCCCATCCAAGAACATGGTATATCTCTCCATCTATTTGTATCATCTTTAATTTCTTTCATCAGTGTCTTATAATTTTCTGCATACAGGTCTTTCATCTCCTTAGGTAGGTTTATTCCTAGATATTTTATTCTTTTTGTTGCAATGGTAAATGGGAGTGTTTTCTTGATTTCACTTTCAGATTTTTCATCATTAGTATATAGGAATGCCAGAGATTTCTGTGCATTAATTTTGTATCCTGTTACTTTACCAAATTCATTGATTAGCTCTAGTAGTTTTCTGGTAGCATCTTTAGGATTCTCTATGTATAGTATCATGTCATCTGCAAACAGTGACAGCTTTACTTCTTCTTTTCCGATTTGGATTCCTTTTATTTCCTTTTCTTCTCTGATTGCTGTGGCTAAAACTTCCAAAACTATGTTGAATAAGAGTGGTGAGAGTGGGCAACCTTGTCTTGTTCCTGATCTTAGTGGAAATGCTTTCAGTTTTTCACCATTGAGGATGATGTTTGCTGTGGGCTTGTCATATATGGCCTTTATTATGTTGAGGAAAGTTCCCTCTATGCCTACTTTCTGGAGGGTTTTTATCATAAATGGGTGTTAAATTTTGTCGAAAGCTTTCTCTGCATCTATTGAGATGATCATATGGTTTTTCTCCTTCAATTTGTTAATATGGTTTATCACATTGATAGATTTGCATATATTGAAGAATCCTTGCATTCCTGGAATAAACCCCACTTGATCATGGTGTATGATCCTTTTAATGTGCTGTTGGATTGTTTGCTAGTATTTTGTTGAGGTTTTTTGCATCTATGTTCATCAGTGATATTGGCCTGTAGTTTTCTTTCTTTGTGACATCCTTGTCTGGTTTTGGTATCAAGGTGATGGTGGCCTCGTAGAAGGAATTTGGGAGTGTTCCTCCCTCTGCTATATTTTGGAAGAGTTCGAGAAGGATAGGTGTTAGCTCTTCTCTAAACGTTTGATAGAATTCACCTGTGAAGCCATCTGGTCCTGGGCTTTTGTTTGTTGGAAGATTTTTAATCACAGTTTCAATTTCAGTGCTTGTGATTGGTCTGTTCATATTTTCTGTTTCTTCCTGATTCAGTCTTGGCAGGTTGTGCATTTCTAAGAATTTGTCCATTTCTTCCAGATTGTCCATTTTATTGGCATAGAGTTGCTTGTAGTAATCTCTCGTGATTTTTTTTATTTCTGCAGTGTCAGTTGTTACTTCTCCTTTTTCATTTCTAATTCTATTGATTTGAGTCTTCTCCCTTTTTTTCTTGATGAGTCTGGCTAGTGGTTTATCTATTTTGTTTATCTTCTCAAAGAACCAGCTTTTAGTTTTATTGATCTTTGCTATCGTTTCCTTTATTTCTTTTTCATTTATTTCTGATCTGATTTTTATGATTTCTTTCCTTCTGCTAGCTTTGGGGTTTTTTTGTTCTTCTTTCTCTAATTGCTTGAGGTGCAAGGTTAGGTTGTTTATTAGAGATGTTTCCTGCTTCTTAAGGTGGGCTTGTATTGCTATAAACTTCCCCCTTAGAACTGCTTTTGCTACATCCCATAGGTTTTGGGTTGTTGTGTCTCCATTGTCATTTGTTTCTAGGTATTTTTTTATTTCCTCTTTGATTTCTTCAGTGATCACTTCATTATTAAGTAGTGTATTGTTTAGCCTCCATGTGTGTGTATTTTTTAAAGATCTTTTCCTGTAATTGATATCTAGTCTCATGGCGTTGTGGTCAGAAAAGATACTTGATACAATTTCAGTTTTCTTAAATTTACCAAGGCTTGATTTGTGACCCAAGATATGATCTATCCTGGAGAATGTTCCATGAGCACTTGAGAAAAATGTGTATTCTGTTGTTTTTGGATGGAGTGTCCTATAAATATCAATTAAGTCCATCTTGTTTAATGTATCATTTAAAGCTTGTGTTTCCTTATTTATTTTCATTTTGGATGATCTGTCCATGGGTGAAAGTGGGGTGTTAAAGTCCCCTACTATGAATGTGTTACTGTCAATCTCCCCTTTTATGGCTGTTAGTATTTGCCTTATGTATTGAGGTGCTCCTATGTTGGGTGCATAAATATTTACAATTGTTATATCTTCTTCTTGGATCGATCCCTTGATCATTATGTAGTGTCCTTCTTTGTCTCTTTGAATAGTCCTTATTTTAAAGTCTATTTTGTCTGATATGAGAATTGCTACTCCAGCTTTCTTTTGGTTCCCATTTGCATGGAATATCTTTTTCCATCCCCTTACTTTCAGTCTGTATGTGTCTCTAGGTCTGAAGTGGGTCTCTTGTAGACAGCATATATAAGGGTCTTGTTTTTGTATCCATTCAGCCAATCTGTGTCTTTTGGTGGGAGCATTTCGTCCATTTACATTTAAGGTAATTATCGATATGTATGTTCCTATTCCCATTTTCTATATTGTTTTGGGTTCATTATTATAGGTCTTTTCCTTCTCTTGTGTTTCTTGTCTAGAGAAGTTCCTTAGCATTTGTTGTAAAGCTGGTTTGGTGGTGCTGAACTCTCTCAGCTTTTGCTTGTCTGTAAAGGTTTTAATTTCTCCATCAAATCTGAATGAGATCCTTGCTGGGTAGAGTAGTCTTGGTTGCAGGTTTTTCTCCTTCATCACTTTCAGTATGTCCTGCCACTCCCTTCTGGCTTGTAGGGTTTCTGCTGAGAGATCAGCTGTTAACCTTATGGGAATCCCTTGTGTGTTATTTGTTGTTTTTCCCTTGCTGCTTTTAATATGCTTTCTTTGTATTTAATTTTTGACAGTTTGATTAATATGTGTCTTGGCGTATTTCTCCTTGTATTTATCCTGTATGGGACTCTCTGTGCTTCCTGGACTTGATTGATTATTTCCTTTCCCATATTAGGGAAGTTTTCAACTATAATCTCTTCAAATATTTTCTCAGTCCCTTTCTTTTTCTCTCCTTCTTCTGGAACCCCTATAATTCGAATGTTGGTGCGTTTCATGTTGTCCCAGAGGTCTCTGAGACTGTCCTCAGTTCTTTTCATTCTTTTTTCTTTATTCTGCTCTGCAGTAGTTATTTCCACTACTTTATCTTCCAGGTCACTTATCCGTTCTTCTGCCTCAGTTATTCTGCTATTGATCCTATCTAGAGTGATTTTAATTTCATTTATTGCATTGTTCATCGTTGCTTGTTTCATCTTTAGTTCTTGTAGGTCCTTGTTAACTGTTTCTTGCATTTTGTCCATTCTACTTCCAAGATTTCGGATCATCCTTACTATCATTATTCTGAATTCTTTTTCAGGTAGATTGCCTATTTCCTCTTCATTTGTTAGGTCTGGTGGGTTTTTATCTTGCTCCTTCATCTGCTGTGTGTTCTGTCTTCTCATTTTGCTTATCTTACGGTGTTTGGGGTCTCCTTTTTGCAGGCTGCACTTTCGTAGTTCCCGTTGTTTTTGATGTCTGTCTCCAGTGGCTAAGGTTGTTTCAGTGGGTTGTGTAGGCTTCCTGGTGGAGGGGACTAGTGCCTGTGTTGTGCTGGATGAGGCTGGATCTTGTCTCTCTAGTGGGCAGGTTCACGTCTGGTGGTGTGTTTTGGGGTGTCTGTGGCCTTATTATGATTTTAGGCAGCCTCTCTGCTAATGGGTGGGGTTGTGTTCCTGTTTTGCTAGTTGTTTGGCATAGGTTGTCCAGCACTGTGGCTTGCTGGTCGTTGAGTGAAGCTGGGTGCTGGTGTTAAGATGGAGGTCTCTGGGATATTTCCACCGTTTAATATTATGTGGAGCTGGGAGGTCTCTTGTTGACCAGTGTCCTGAAGTTGGCTCTCCTACCTCAGAGGCAGAGCCCTGACTCCTGGCTGGAGCACCAAGAGCCTTTCATCCACACAGCTCAGAATAAAAGGGAGAAAAAGTAGGGAGAATTAGTAGAAGTATGAGTAAAGAAAGAAGGAAAGGAGGAAAGGAAGGAAGGAAGAAAGAAGCAAAGAAGGAAAGAAAGGAGGGAGGGAGGGAGGGAGGGAGGAAGGAAGGAAGGAGGGAAAGAAGGAAAAAAGACAGAAAGAAAGATGATACTGTAAAAATAAAATAAAGTATAATATAGTTATTGAATTAAAAAATATTTAGAAAAAAAAAAGGGACGGATAGAACCGTAGGACAAATGTTGGAAGCAAAGCTATACAGAGAAAATCTTACACAGAAGCATACACATACACCTTCACAAAAAGAGGTAAAGGGGGAAAAATCATAAATCCTGCTCCCTGAGACCACCTCCTCAATTTGGGGTGATTCGTTGTCTAAAGGAGGGAAGGAAGGAAGGAAAGAAAGAAAGAACGAAGGTAAAGTATAATAAAGTTATTACAATTAAACTTAATTATTAAGAAAAAGAATTTTTTAAAAAAAAGTCATGGACGGATAGAGCCCTAGGACAAATGGTGGAAGCAAGAGTATACAGACAGGATCTCACACAGAAGCATACACGTACACATTCACAAAAAGAGGAAAAGGGAAAAAAATCATAGATCTCGCTCCTAAATTCCACCTCTTCAATTTGGGATCATTCCTTGTCTATTCAGGTATTCCACAGATGCAGGGTATATCAAGTTGATTGTGGAGCTTTAATCCGCTGCTTCTGTGGCTGCTGGGAGAGATTTCCCTTTCTCTTCTTTGTTCTCACAGCTCACAGGAGCTCAGCTTTGGATTTGGCCCTGCCTCTGCGTGTAGGTCGCTGGAGGGCGTCTGTTTTTTCGCTCAGACAGGACGGGGTTAAAGGAGCCGCTGATTCGGGGCCTCCGGCTCACTCAGGCCGGGGGTTGGGGGATGGGGGTAGGAGGGGCACTACGTGCGGGGCGGGCCTGCGGCTGCAGAGGCAGCGTGACGTTGCGGCAGAGGCCGACGTGATGTTGCACCAGCCTGAGACCCGCCGTGCGCTGTCCCGGGGAAGTTGTCCCTGGATCCCGGGAACCTGGCAGTGGCAGGCTGCACAGGCTCCGCGGAAGAGGGGTGTGGAGAGTGACCTGTGCTCGTACACAGGCCCCTTGGTGGCGGCAGCAGCAGCCTTAGCGTCTCCCGCCCGTCTCTGGGGTCCGCGGTTTTAGCCGCGGCTCGCGCCCGTCTCTGGGGTTCGCGCTTTTAGCCGCGGCTCACGCCCGTCTCTGGAGTTCCTTTAAGCAGCGCTCTTAAACCCCTCTCCTCGCGCACCAGGAGACAAAGAGGGAAGAAAAAGTCTCTTGCCTCTTCGGCCGGTGCAGGCTTTTCCCCGAACTCCCTCCCGGCTAGTCGTGGTGCACTAACCCCTTCAGGCTATGTTCCAGCTGCCAACCCCAGTCCTCTCCCTGCGCTCCGTCCAAAACCAAAACCCAAACCCGAGCCTCAGCTCGCAGCCCCGCCCGCCCCGGCGGGTGAGCAGACAAGCCACTCGGGCTGGTGAGTGCCGGTCGGCACCGATCGTCTGTGCAGGAATCTCCCCGCTTTGCCCTCCGCACCCGTCGCTGTGCACTACTCCGCGGTCCCGAAACTCCCCCCTCTGCCTCCCGCAGTCTCCGCCCGCGGAGGGGCTTCCTAGTGTGTGGAAACTTCTCCTCCTTCACAGCTCCCTCCCACTGGTGCAGGTGCCGTCCTTATTCTTTTGTCTCTGTTTTTTCTTTTGCCCTACCCAGTTACGTGGGGAGTTTCTTGCCTTTTGGGAGGTCTGAGGTCTTCTGCCAGCCTTCAGTAGGAGTTCTGTAGGAGTTGTTCCACGTGTGGATGTATTTCTGGTGTATCCGTGGGGAGGAAGGCGATCTCCGCGTCTTACTCTTCCGCCATCTTCAAGGTCCCCCCCGTTTGTTGTTTTTTTGATGATAGCCACTCTGTATGAAGTGGTATCTCATTGTGGTTTTGATTTGCATATCCGTGATGGCTAGTGATGTTGAGCATCTTTTTATGTGTCTGTTGTTCATCTGTATGTCTTCTTTTTAAAAATGCCTATTTAGGTCCTCTGCCCATTTTTTAATCGAGTTGTATTTTTTTGATGTTGAATTGTGTGAGTTCTCTGTGCATTTTGGATATTAACACCTTATCAGATATATCATTTGCAAATATCTTCTCCCATTCAGTAGGTTGCCTTTTCATTTTGTTGATAGTTTCCTTCACCGTGTAAAACTTTTTAGTTTCATTTGGTCTCATTTGTCTTTTTGTTGTTGTTGTTGTTGTTGCTGCTGCTTGAGGAGACATTTCCAAAACGATATTACTAAAACTGATGTCAAAGAGTGTACTGCATGTTTTCTTCCAGGAATTTTATGGTTTCAGTTCTTACATTTAAGTCTCTAATCCATTTTGAGTTTATTTTTATATATGGTGTGAGAAGTAGTCCAGTTTCATTCCTTTGCATGTTGTTATCTAATTTTCCTGACACCAATTATTGAAAAGGCTGTTTTCACATTGTATATTTTTGCTTCCTTTCTCATAGATTAATTTAATGTATAAGCATGGGTTTATTTCTGTTCCATTGATCTATGTGTCTGTTTATGTGTCATTACCATACTGTTTCAATTATTGTAGTTTTGTAGTATAGTTTGAAATCAGGGAGTGTGATGTTCCAGCTTTATTCTTCTTTCTCAGTGTCGCTTTTGCTATTGGAGGGTCTTTTGTGTTTTCCATACAAAATTTTAGGATTGTTTGTTCCTAATGCAATTGATATTTTGATAGAGGTTGCATAGAGGTAGTATGGTTATTTAACAATATTAATTCTTCCAATCCATAGCTTTCCATTTGTTTAGTTGTCTTCAATTTTTTTCATCAATGTCTTATACTTTTCAGAATAAAGATCTTTTACCTCCTTGATTAGATTTATCCCTAGGTATTTTATTCTTTTTGATGTTATTGTAAATGGGATTGTTTTCTTAATTTCTCTTTGATAGTTTGATATTAGTATACAGAAGTACAACAGATTTCTGTATATTGATATTGTATCCTGTGACTTCACTGAATTCATTAATTCTAATAATTTTTGGTGGTGTCTTTAGGATTTTCTCTATGTAGTATCATGTCTGCAAATGATGACAGTTTTACTTGTTCCTTTTCAACTTGAATGCCTTTTATTTCTTTTTCTACTCTGATTGCTGTGGCTAGATCTTCCAATACTATGTTGAATAAAAGTGGCAAGAGTGGGCGTGCTTGTCTTGTTCCTGATCTTAGAGGAAATGCTTTCAGCTTTTCACTATTGGGAATGATGTTGGTTGTGGGTTTGTCATAAATGGCCTTTATTATTTTGAGATATGTTCCTTCTATACTCACTTTATTAAGAGTTTTTATCATAAATGGATGTTGAATTTTGTCAAGAGATTTTCCTGCATCTATTGAGATGATCATCTGATTTTTATTCTTCAGTTTTTTAATGTGGTGTATAATATCTATTTGTGAATATTGAACCATCCTTGAATCTCTGGGATAAATCCTGCTTGATCATGGTGTATGATTCTTTTAATGTATTGTTGAATTTGGTTTGCTACTGTTTGGTTGAGGATTTTTGCATCTGTGTTCATTCATCAGTGATACTGGCCTGTAATTTTCTTTTTTTGTGGCGTCTTTATTTTGTTTTGGTATTGGGGTGATGCTGGTCTCATAGATGAGTTCTGAAGCATTCCTTCCTCTTCAGTTTTTTGGAGTAGTTTGAGAAGGGTAGATGCTAACTCTTCTTTAAATGTTTGGTAGAATTAACCTGTGAAGCTGTGTCCTGGACTTCTGTTTGTTGGGAGTTTTTTGTTTGCTTGTTTTTTAACTGATACAATTTCATTACTGGTATTTTCTATTTTTTCCTGATTTATTCCTGGGGTATTGTACATATCTAGGAATTTATCCATTTCTTCTAGGTTGTTTATTTTATAGGCGTATAATTGTTGTAGTAGTCTCTTGTGCTTCTTTGTATTTCTGTGGTATTGGTTGTAACGTCTCTTTCAGTTCTGATTTTATTTATTTGGGCCCTCTCTTTTTCTTGATGAGTCTGGCTAAAGCTTTATCAATTTTGTTTATCTTTTCAAAGAACCAGCTTTTAGTTTCATTGATCTTTTCTATTGCTTTCTAGTCTCTATTTCATTTATTTCTGTTCTAATCTTTATGTTTTCTTTCCTTCTACTAACTTTAGGTTTTGTTTGTTTTTCTAGTTCCTTTAGGTGTAATATTAGATTGTTTATTTGTAATTTTTATTGTATCCTAAGGTAGGCTTGTATTGCTATAAACTTCCCTCTTAGAATTGCTTTTGCTGTTTCCCATAAATTTTGGATTGATGTGTTTACATTTTTATTTGTCTCCAGATATTTTTTCATTTTCTTTTTGATTTCATCACTGACCCATTGGTTGTTTGGAATCATATTATTTAGACTCCACATTTGTGTATACACATTTGTGTATTTTTGCAGTTCATTTCTAGTCTCATAGTGTTGCGGTCGGAAAAGATACTTGATATGATTTCAATATTAAACTTATGAAGACTTGTTTTGTAGCATAGTATGTGATCTATCCTGGAGAATATTACCAATATCCTTGAAAAGAATGTGTATTCTTCTGTTGTGGGGTGGGCTGTTCTATATCTATAAATTTCATCTGGTCTAAGGTGTTATTTAAGGCCATGTTTCCTTAATTGTCTGTCTGGATGATCTGCCTATTGATGTAAATGGGGTGTTAAAGTCTTCTACTATTACATTATTACTGTTGAGTTTTCCCTTTATGTCTGTTAGTATTTTCTTTATTTAGTTGCTCCTATGTTGGGTATATATATATTCACAACTGTTGTACCTCCTTGATGAATTGATATATATTATCATATATATGATATATATAATCATTTTAAGTTGATGGTTTCTTAAATTTAAGCACTTTTATCAAAGCTGCATTTTTAACAACCTCCCTCATGTTGAATGTTTTTGACATCATATTTTATATTTTTGTTTTGTGTATCCCTTAACTACTTATTGTGGATATAGATGATTTTACTACTTTTGTCTTTTAACCTTCCTACCAGCTGTAAAAGTGGTTGATCTACTTTTACTGTATGTTTGCCTTTGCCAGTGAGATTTTCCTCTTCATAATTTTCAGTTTTTGTATTTTTAGTTGTGGCCTTTTGTTTTCTGCTTAGAGAAGTCTGTTTAACATTTTTTGTAAAGTCACTTTAGTGGTGCTTAACTCTTAGTTTTTGCTTTTCTGTAAAATGCTTTCTCTCTCCTTCAAATCTAAATGATAACCTTGCCAGGTAGAGTATTCTTGGTTGTAGGCTTTATTCTTTCATCACTTTGAATATATCCTGCCACTCCCTTCTGGCCTGCAAATTTTCTGCTGAAAAGCCAGCTGATAGCCTTATGGGAATTCTCTTGTATGCAACTAGTTGTTTTTCTCTTGCTGCTTTTAAGATTTTCTCTTTCTCTTTATTTTTTTTTTTTTCCATTTTAATCATAATGTGTCTTAGTGTGGACCTTTTGGGTTCATCTTATTTGGAACTCTTTGGGCTTCCTGGAAGTGGATGTCTATGTCCTTCCCCAGGTTAGGGAATTTTTCAGCTATTATTTTTTCAGATAAGTTCTCTGCCCCTTTCGCTCTTCTTCTGGGACCCCTATAATGTGAATGTTAGTATGCTTGATGTTATCTTAGAGATCTCTTAGCTATCTTCATTTCTTTTTCTTTTTCTCTATTCAGCTAGGGTAATTTCTACTACTTTGCCTTCCAGATTGTTGATCCATTCCTCTGTATCATTGAATCTACTGTTGATTTCTTCTAGTACATTTTTTTATTTCAGCTATTGTGTCCTTTATCCCTGTCTTGTTCTTCCTTTTTTTTTTTTTTTTTGGCTGTGCCATGTGGCTTGTGAGATCTTAGTTTCCCGACCAGGGATCAAACCCGGGCCCTGGCAGTGAAAGTGCCTAGTTCTAACCACTGGACCACCAGGGAATTCCCTGTCTTGTTCTTCTTTATATTTTCTAACCCTTTGTGCAAATTTTCTCTGTGTTCATCCATTGTTTCCTGAGCTCAGTGAGCTTCTTTATAGTCATTATCTTGAAACTTTATTGGGCTGATTGCTTATCTCCTCTTCATCTAGTCCTTTTTATGAGGTTTTTGTCTTGTTTGTTCATTTGGAACATAGTCCTCTGTCTCCTCATTTTGCCTAAGTCTCTGTATTTATTTCTATGTATTTGGTTGGTCACTTAATGTTTCCTGATCTTGCAGAAGTGGCTTTATGTAAGAGATGTCCTATGGGGTCCAGTAGCATACTCCCCTCTGGTCACCAGAGCTGTATGCTCTAGGGATGCCTCCTGTGTGGGCTGCATGGTCCTTCTGTTGTGGTGGGCCTGACGACTGTAGGTTGCTGGTAGATGGGGCTGGCCCCCAGCCCAGGTGACTGAGAGGTCCTGCCTTGTGTGGCAGCTCTAGGCCTGCTGCTGGGCGGGTAAGTCCCTGGTGATAATAGGCTAGAAGGAGAATTCCAAAATGGCGTGCTTGCCAATGTCCCTGTCCCCAGGGTGAGTCCAAGCTGCCTCCTACCTCTCTGACAGCCTCTCTTAGATCAGTAAGTGGGTCTGACCCAGACTCCTTTCAAACTACTGTCTCTGCACTGGGACTTGGAGTGGTGAGATTTTGTGCATGCCCTTTAAGAGTGGAGTCTCTGTTTCCTATAGACCTCCAGCTCTCCCAAATGTAAGCCCTGCTGGATTTCAAAGCCAGGTATTCTGGGAGCTCATCTTCCTGGTGCAGGTCCCCTGGGCTGGGAAGTCTGATGTGGGACTCAGACCCTTCACTCCTTGGGGAGGAGTTCTGCAACTGTGATATGCCTTCTGCTTGTGGGTCACCAACCTGGAGGATGTAGGTCATGACTGTATTGCCCCTCTGCCCCTCCTACACATTTCCTTCTTTAAATCTTTAGTTATGGAAAATCTTTTCTGCTAGTCTTCCGGTTGTTCTCATAGATAGTTGCTTTGTAAGTAGTTGTGATTTGGTGTGCCCATGGGAGGAGGTGAGTTCAGGGTTTTCCTACTTTGCCGTCTTTGCTATACCCCTATCCTTATTGCTCTTAATAAGCTTGGGGTTACTAAGCATATATAATTGATTGTGATCATTTTGAATCATCATTCAATTGAAAAACACATATGCACATTCTTTGACACTACTTTTATAGAGAATGAGTGTGTGTCCTGTTCCTTTGAATCAGGGCTGACCCCAGTGAATCGGTTACAACCAGTAGCATCCAATAAAAATGAGGCTTTGTAACTTAGAAAGCCAGGTCAGAAAAGGTCACTCAGCTTCCACCAGAATCTAGTGGAACTCTCACTCTGGGGTTGGCAGGGGCCAGGTAATGAGTGTGATTACCCTGAGACCACCATGTTGGAGAGGTCACATGTAGACACTGTAGTTGATAGCCCAACTGACCTTCCAGACAACATACAGCATCAACAGCAGTCATGTTCATGAGACATCCAGGACATCCAGCCCTGTCAAGGCTTAAAGATGACTCCAGCCCTAGTCGACATCTGACAAAAATCACCCTAAGCAAGAATGGCCAGATGACCCCTCCCTGAATTTCTGAACCACAAAATCATGAACAAAAGAAAAATGGTTGTTTTGGGTTAATTTGTTACACAGCAATAGTAACCATAACAGCAATCTCTCCCTTTTTCTTGACTAACTGCATTAGCTGCATTGGCATTAGCCAAACATATTAAATAATAGCAATGATATAGGCATTCATGACCTTAATGGAAACACACTTAATTTTTCACTATTATTTAATACATTGGCTATTTATATTAGGCATTCTGTAGTAACATAGAACTCCAAACACTTAGTAGCTAAGTACCACAAAGTTCTGTAGCTCCAGGTAACTCCCAGGAGCAACTGTCCTCCATGTGGTGATTCAGTGATCCAGGCTGGTGGTGGCTCCCCCATCCTGTGGCTGCACCATCTGGAATACAAGGTCTCCTTGATTGATGAGGCAGGGAAAGAAAATTCTGTAGAGTCTCTCACCAGCAATTAAATACTTCGGTTTAGAATTAATATACATCATTTTTGCTCAAGCTTGTTTGTCAGGACTTGTCAAACAACCCACTAATTTCAAGGAGGGCAGGAAGCTGTAACTCTTCCTTTATGCCTGGATAGAATGGAGAAGTAGATATGGGTGAATTCTGGTAATGCCTGCTATTCATGATTTTATCTTTTTATGCTAACAAAGTATCCTACAATTACTAGCTCAAATTTTGTCAATGCTTTTTCAGTCTTTACTGAGGTGACTATATGTCTTTCTCCTTTTATCTATAGCCTTCCTAATATTGAACAATTCTTAAATTCCTGGCATATATGCCACTGAGACATGGTATATAATTTTTGAAATTTAGTAAAAATATTTGCATTTATAAATGTGACCGGTCTAGAGGTTTTAGGAATGTGTGTGTGCACTCTTTCAGACTTGGTATCTGTGCTGTTTATTCCCTTTTTTGTCTTGTTCTGAAATAGTACATATGGCATAAGAATTATTTTTTTGTTTGAAAGTTTAATCAAGTTCACTCATCAAAGTATCTGTTCTTGTATCTTTTAGGAGAGAAATAACAACTTCTATATTTTTTTCTCTGATAATTGGTCTACTCAGGTATCCTATTTCTTTACCAATTTTGGTAATGTTCATACATTTCTAAAATCACCCACTTGACCAATTTTTAAAAATTTACTAGCCAGAGTTATTCATAATATCCTTTCATAATGCTGTATAATTTCCTCATTCACTGTTTTGTCCCTTTCCTATTTCCTAATTTTGAGTATTTGCATTTTACCTTGATTAAAGTTATTAGCAGTTTGTTTTGCTAACAATACAAAAACATACAGCAACAAAAAAAAGTTCTTAGTATCAGTTATCCAATCTCGTGTTTTTCTGCATTTGTATTTGTTGTAACATGTCTTCCTTTTCCTGGCAGGGACTTGATTTCATAGGCAGGCACTTTCTCTCATTCCTTAAAGTAAACACGTCTGCTTGAACTCCTGCATCTTTTCACGTGTCTGGTGTTCTCCTGTTTGCTCATCCTTACAAGGGGAGTTCCGAACTCGCACAGAGTTGGGAGCTTCTGGAGAGCACGGTGGAGGTTGCAAGAGGGAAGGAAAGGAAGTTAAGATTTGCTGTTACTTTTTCTGCCAGTTCAGAAATCCGACTGCCTGGGAGGGCGGGGGCTTAGCCAAAGCTGGGGCTCTCAGCACAGGGAGCTTCGGCAGCCGTGAAGAAGTTCCTATCTGCATTTAGTGTTGGTTGGAACCCCCCCTCTCCCCCATCTTTCCCTGGCACGTTTTCCCCCATTAGGAGGCCGCTGCCTCTGCAGGCTGTGCTACCACAAGCTGACAGTCAGTATAGCTGCGGGCTCCTGACTTTGTGGGCACGGATCCCCAGTCCAGATACCCCCCCCCCTTCCCCCGGGCCAACTACCTACCACTGTGCTAGCGCTCACAGTAGGGCCCCTGTGGGGCCACTTATGGTCCTTCTTACTGTCTACTGGGCAAGATGACTGTTTTCAACAAAAATATGAGATGGCAGAACTTCTGTTCCTAAATCTGAGTAGAAAATTAACATCATGTCACATAGGGTGATCCTAGGGCATGAGTATAGCGTCTCCCATATGAATCACTTTACACCAAGTCCGTTTTTGTCCTTGGATCAAGAGCTTAACTGGACAGCTCGCAGCCCTCTCTGTGTGTTGGCAGGGTCCCATCTCAGCCTAACAGCTAGAGGATGGAGTACTGTGTGCACAGCTTAAGCCCAGTTTCTCAGTGTTCCCAGAAATGCATAAGCCTGATACAAAGTTTGATATGGAGGTATGCTTCCAGGGAACCATGAGGTTACGGGGTGTACATCAGAGGAGGGAGGGAGAGGCAGTACAAGGCTGTGTTACAGAGTTCGCTATTCCTCCAAGGGTCTGTTTGCTTGTTCGGGGACCATTTGACAAGTGACCTAAAATATAGCTCAGAACTGCCTTCAGAAGAAAGAAAGGAGGAAACATCTGCCTACAGGCTCCAGTCTCCTATTGGTCAATGGTGGCTCCCCGACATTTCTGGGTGGCACACAGATGAGTGCTAAGGGGGTTCCTGTGGGCATCTCAGAGGACAGCATCAGAAACTATGGGGCAAGAAACGAGAGGTGCAGAGCCTGTCTGAGGGGTGTTCTCACCCTGGGCTGCCCCCGCGTGAAACCTGCAGACCTGCTTGGAAATGGTCACCACAGCCACACGTAGGGGGTGAGAGGTGAGGTTGAGAATATTCAAAGCGATACAGTAGGCATCTGATTTACCTGGTCGTGTAGCATCTGCTTTACCCGATCTTGTACATACTCAACTGACAAGGTGCTCCCTCCTCCCCCTGCCTCGCTCTGGAGTGCTCTGAATGGAGGGAAGCATGGAAGCTTAAATCCTCGGCATGCTTTTCTGCAAGTTGCTCCAGGCCATTCACCCTCCCACAGAGGTTTCTTATAATGTCATTTTATCTCCCAGGAGATAGACATGGATGATTGACCAGTTTTCTGAGTGAGTGCAGACCATCTGGAGGGATGAACCGCTTCATCCTCTCTGAGGCGTCTTTACATCTTCTAGGTGGCAAAACATGATTCATCATCAGCCACTGATGATAATTCTCATTTTAGCTCCTTGCGTCTTGTAATCAGAGTTAACTCCTTCCAGACTCGCTCAGTGGCTTGGTGGCCAAGGCTCTAGCATTTACTATGTATTTGTAGGTATTTTAGAGGAGAGCAAGGTGAGATGGAGTAAGCTGTGATCATAACCTGGAATGATGGCGGCTTCTTCCCCCTGCCCTGCCCACCCCATAGGGGGATGAATTCACCTTCTACTGAGGCACATAGAGCTGTTAGGGTCCTCATCATTCAAAAGGAGATGTGAGTCCTCTTCCTGGCTCGGCCGGCTCTTAAACCCTGGTTCCAAATTCAACCAGCAAGTGAGACAGCTGCTTTGCTCGTTGTTGTCTGGGATAGAAGTCCCCAGCTCGCAGACACTCGGAGAGGACAGCAGTGTGATGCTCGAGCCGTGTAATACCTAAGATTCTGCAAACCTGCACCTTGCAGAGAACCGTGTGTGGGCCCCTTCACTGTGGTCCTCCAATAAAGAGATTTCACCGAGTTGTTCTATGGCCCGACGCCATCCGCCTCAGGGAGGGAAATGTGTTGCATTCTGCTAAGGATGTTGTTGGAAGCCGTTCGTTATTAAGGGGGTCCATGGAAAAAATAATTTCCAGCCCCTGTAGCAGAAATACTTTGATTTATGCTGAGCAACTGGTTCATTTTTCCCTTTTGGACACTGAGTTGACTGCCTGTGTCCTCCTTCTTGGGTAGACGGGCAGTGCCAAGTTTTTTTTGTTTGTTTGTTTGTTTTTGTTTTTTTGCGGTACACGGGCCTCTCACTGTTGTGGCCTCTCCCGTTGCGGAGCACAGGCTCCAGACGCGCAGGCTCAGCGGCCATGGCTCACGGGCCCAGCCGCTCCGCGGCATGTGGGATCTTCCCGGACCGGGGCACGAACCCGCGTCCCCTGCGTCGGCAGGTGGACTCTCAACCACTGCGCCACCAGGGAAGCCCAGTGCCAAGTTTTTGAAGCTGTTGATCCAGGTGTGTGGCAAATCTTTTGGGTATGATTTCAATCTTGGCATCATCTTATCTATCGTGCTTTCACTTTTCTATGTTCTGCTGTCCCCACCTTTTCATAGAATTTGTTTTTCTATGTATGAAAGTAATGTAAATTTTAGAAAATACAGAAAATCATCGAGAACAAAAATTACCCATGTTCCCTAGGATGAGAGATAATCATTGTTAATAACTGATGTAGTCTTTCATTCATTTATATACTCATTTTCTCTATCTATGCCTCTGTATCTCTCTGTATGTCTCTCTATCCAGCCATATACTCCAGATGTCCTTGAATAACTAGTTAAACTTCCTTCCAAGGCCTAATCCATGGATTGTGAAAACTGAAATCCACCTCAGATTCTGATTTGTCAGTTACATTCCTCTGCTCCTCTCTGTCTCCAGATTTTCAGTTTATGGGTGTCATCTCTCTGTGGGTGCCGTATCCCACCTACATGTCATTGGAGATTTCAGGTTCAGTCCCTTTGCTAGAATTCAGGACAAAGCTACTTAGGTCAAATCCTTGTGGAGTCTAGTTGCGTTTCCTAAAGATTAAGTGGTCAGAATTTTTCTAAAATTAACCAAGAGTGGTTTCCTTAACTCTGTCTTGCCAGCCTCTTTTGCGTTTCTCCTGGTTCCTTTCTCCTTACCCACCCCTGCCCCAAGCCCTGCCAAAGAAAATCAAATCCCCCTTCTTGCCTATTGCATGGCATGTTGTGACCTCATGCCATGTCCTCAAGGGTCTGAGGGCTTCTATGTCCCGGAGTTCTGACCGGAGGCTTGAATCCTTGGAATTAGAGGAAGATCTTAAGCCAAACTGGAGGTCCCCATCAGAGTCCAAGCAAGGTGCTCTGAGATTTGATATGGACCCACACTCCAGGTCTAGCCAGACAGGAGGGCCTGGCCAGGTCTCCAACAGATATGTAAAGAGAATTGTGTCACTCTGGCCCATCTCCAGGGTTGGCACACATGGGGTGGGTGTCCCTCACTGTTAATGGGGGCCCAAAAGCATACTGCCATGGAAATATGACCATGGCATGCATGGTGTTAAGTGAAAAGAAACCTGTCTCAGAACTTATATATATACATATATACACACACATACACATATACATACATATACACACACACATATATATGCCATTTATATAGAAAATTTATGTATATTTATATATGTATAGAAAGGTCTGCAATAGCAAAAAATATTAACAAGTACCTTTGAAAGTGGTGACTTTACTTCATGCTTCAAAAAACTTTACTTTGAATTCTTTCAAGTGAGTATATGCTCCTTTTATAATAACTCTTTAAAAGGTATTTCCATTTTGGGAGGGAAATGATACACCCCAAAGTATTTTTTATTAAGAGATACATGAGATTTTTCTTCTTCTTTCTGATTTTCTCAATATCAACTATCACATTTGTGGCAAAAGAATAAATATAGCAGGCAGAATAAATGAGATTACCATGACCAAGGACAAAGCGACAAGGATTACTAGCTGGCTGGCCACCGGATTCCCCTCTTAGGACCTGAGTTGGGAAGCGTGCGTTCTCCAGGCTCTTGGCTTGCCAGGGGTGGATACTACATCTAGGTCTCTTACGTTGGAGAGCACTGCCAGGGTTCCTAAGGCTGAACGAGAACAAAGTGAACCAGGGCTCTGGCCCTATGGCTCATGCTTCCAGCTTGTACTTATACCTGGATACGTACAAAGAACTGGGAAGCCAGTCAATTCCAAGGAGTTGGTTCCAGCTGTTTCTTCTGCTTACCTGGAAAGCAGAGAGCATTGCGTCATGTGCATCAGAGATTGGCAGCCTCATACCCTAGTTTGGGAACTGGTTTGTCTCCTTGTCCCCTATCTGTCCCCTTCTAAGAGCATTTGGAAGAGTGCTTGCGTAACTTCAGCATGCATTACAATCACCTGGGGCACTTGTTAAGCATGCAGGTTCCTGGGACCCATCCTGGACCTACTCAATCAGATTCTGCATGTTTAGAAGCTTCTCAGGTGAACTGATGTGGGTGGTCTGTGGACCACACTCTTGAGATGACAGGTTTAAAGTCTGCGTCTGGCACTAGTGGTTTGGTACCTAATCTCAGCATTTATTGCAACATTGAGAAGTGAGGTCTTTGTCAAGAGATGGAGTATCTTCCCCTGACTCTTGATTCTGAGTATGCTGTGCAACCAGCTTTGTCCAATGGGATGTTGCAGACATGACTCAGAACAACTTATGTGATCAGACTTTCTCATGTTCCTGCTATCACCAGGAGAAGCACATGCCTAGGCTAGCTTGCTGGTCCCAGGAGGAGGGTAAGAGACACATGGAACATGGCTGCACCAGCCAAGATGTCCTAGGCAAGCCTGGCCTGGAGCAGAGTCCTTAGCCAACACATGAGTGGACCAGCTGAGATTAGCTGAGCTCGGCCTAGCTCAAGCCCCAGCTGACCACCATGCAAGACTGTTGTTTAAAGTTACTGAATTTTAGGTGGTATGTTACACAGCAATAGCTAGCTGATACATCCAGGCAGTTTGTTAATATGCAGATCCTGAAACTGTGATTCTGTAGGGTCTTAAAAATTTGTCTGTTTAACAAACTTCTGGTGTGATTCTGATGCCAGCACTCTGTGGACCCCACCTGAGAAAAACTTTTGAGACCCAACCCTTTTACAGGTGCAATATGAAATCATGAAATATCCCTGAATATCTATGAACCTCAACTATTCTCATCTGCAAAGAGGGGATAATTCATATTTCCTGCATCAAAGATGTGAGGATTAAATGAACATGAAGAAATCTAGTCAGTAACAGGCTTTTCTTCTCCTCCTCCTTCAACTTGTCTCCACCTCACCCTACCCAACCTCAGGAAGACACCAGTGAGAATATCTTAGGAAAACATGAATCTCAGGGTCACAGCTTTATTGTATAGATTTTTAACACAGCCATATTACAAACATTGTCAGGGAACATTTACAAGAATAAATAAGATGGACTTGCAGGTGTAAAAAGATTACACTTCACTGTAATGTACAGTCAAAAAATATATCTGATATTCATTGACCTGACATTATTTACCTTCTGCTTTTTGAAGCCAGAATTGGAAAGGAAAAAAAAAAAAAAACATTGACAGCACAGTGCTGGCATTTTTAAAAAGTTGATTTGTTTTCTCTTCTCATACGTGCTTTATCTATCAAACACCCAAACTGTACAAGTGCAGGCCATTGGGACTCGTGGAGGAGGCTGCTAACAGTGTGGAGACTTTGGTCTCATGCAGTATCATATGCCCAGTGGACGTGAAAATGTCAGTCTCCCTGGAGTTGATGGGAACCCCGTGATGGCCCTTATGCGGCTATGATGGTGTCCAGTGGCCAAGGCAATGGTAGAAACCCCAACTCTTTGCCTTTCATTGGCTGGTAAGATGTAGGGTGGAAAGGGAAGGTAGAAAAGTGCTTTTGAGTCTGATTGCCAATATGGGTTAGCCTGGATTAGCCTGGGCTAGTTCGGGATCCACCTGGCAATGAAATGGATGTACCGGGGATGATTATGATCACATGTCAACTGAGTCACTGTGCTTTTGCTTTTGCAATTTGCTCTAACAGGCCTCGACTGCGGAGGGGAGGGGTAGAATTCACCTCTGGAGTTAATGTGTATGGTAAGCAAAACCCCACTCTGGGTCCTACTTGGACCTTTACTGATTCCGGCTGTCACTGATGGCCCCGTTGGCCAGCGGATCGAAATTATGACTGGTCTCATCACAGATCTTGGTGGGCCTGGGTTCTATGGCAAAGCAGCTGCTCTCTCTGGGCTGTTTGGTGATAACCAGCCTGGATGAGCCTTTGATGCGTGGCTAGAGCAGCATCTTGGCCTGCGTGGTGCTGGGGCAGCAGGAGAGTAGGGGCTTCAACCAGCACAAACCAAGCCCAACCTGCTTGGCTCTGTGCTCTGCAGGAAGGAAGGCGTTCAGACAAGGTCCCAGCTCCGTAATACATTCATCTAGGGTGGAAGAAACTTAAAGGCCATCTCAGCAAAGCTCCTTCTTCCCTTTAAAGAGATGCTTGGCTTTTGCTGAACAGTTGCTGAGACAGAATGCTCATCTCTGGCAGATAGCAAGTTCTCTCTTACAGCTATGAAGTTTCACCCATTGGTCCTCGTTCCGCTCATAGGAGTGATCCGGGACTAGCAAACTGTGCTTGAATTTGTCTAACGATGTGCAGGCCTAGGGAGGGTGTGGGCACTGGTATTCTGCCTAACTCTTCAGAAGTCTGATCTGACCTGGGATGTCACCCCTTGGCCCTCTGAGCCTCCAGACTGCCCTGGAAGCTTTGGTCCAAAGAACAGCCTACATCATTAATCTTCCATGGGAGAGACAGGTGCACGGTGGGTGCTGAGAGTTTGTTGGACCATCACGAAGGGGGCCCACTGCTTTGTATTCATAAGCCCAAAGGCACAGAGGTATGTGTACAGGAACTCAACTTTGCGGTTTTGGCAGGTTGCTTCGTAATCCCTTTCCTTCCCCAAATCTAAGCATCCCACTCACCAAGGAACCATAAGGTATAGTAATTACCCTGAGCTCCAGGCTTTCATACCAATACCTTCCTGACCAACACTCTAAGGACCGCAGACCCTCATTCTCTGAACATTTCAACCAGGGATCAGGGTCCAAATCCCACTGCTCAGAGCAGCTCTCAGACACCTACGGAAGCTCCATGGTAACCCTGCCCCAGCAGCTTTACAGTATGCCCATGCTGAGTCCTACATCTTTATGTCAACAGCAGTGACTAGCCCAACCTCTTAGATAAACTAGGATGCTAAGCCTGGGGTCTACCATTATGGGTGCTGACCCCACCTCTTGGGGACCTAACATTCTTGGGTGGATTTGAGGGGGTGAATGTGGCCTCTTTGATGACCTTTTTCCACCTCTTCTGGAGGCAGGCAGGAGGGATGCAAGAGATGGTCTTGGTACCTACAAGAGTGTTGTACAGCCAGCCAGTGTGACGCAAAAGTCTATGTCTGGTTACCAGTAAACCAGAAGAGTCTGTTCCTAAGTATGGCTTAGACATCTCTCTGTGCTTCTGAGGATCATACCCATGGCTCTGAAAAACTGGACCCTCCTCCACTCTCTGCCACTGACTTCTCTCCTTGCTGTTCAGACAATGTATGACCTCAGAGGCAGATCCTGGATAGATGGAAGCCAAGGCCTTGCATTTTATCACTGCTAGGCACGTCTCTGTTGAAAACCTCCAACACAGAACCCTTGCATGGGGATATAGGAACAAGGCTGAGCCTCAGCTAGTTCCCTCTATGCTGGATTCATATTACTTATGTCCCTGTTTTATTTGGCTGTGATTTGGAGCTGGCATCGTGGGCTGAGAAGGAGCTCAGACTAGTTAGATGACGGGGAAGGCAAGTCAGGGCTTGGAGATGCACGGCCACCATGTGACTCATGTCTCACCTTCTGCCCTGCAGCTTGGGTTGACCAGCTGTCCCCCGGGATCCCGGCCCAGCACAATGTGTTGGTCTTATGGTTTAGAATTAGCATCGTGGTCATCTTACCGACAGGCTCACCCGTGTTTTCCACGGCATTACTCCTGACTCAGCTTGGTGCTGATGGCCTCTCTGTCCAGCCCAGGAGAGGCCAGACGCAGGCTAAGTGAAGGGGGTTTTCTTCATCCCCTGTGAGGTACAGGGGAGCTGTCCTCTCCTTCAGTGTCCCTGGATCTGGGCTGGGCAGTTACTCCTGCAAAGATGACATGATGAGCATCTTTTTGCTCCTCCCTGGGCCTCACTTCTGTCTGCAGCATCCTTGCTAGACTGAACACCTCTGTGCACACAACAGGGGTTCACGCCACAACTGTGTGGATCGCAGTGAGGACACACACCAGGGATTCACACCAGAACTGAGGAAATGTGGATAGCTTACCAACGGGGAACCAATGATGGATAAACATGATTGGTCAGAGGGAAAGATTATCATCTTTTCTCCAAGATACTGAGACACATTCTAAAGCAACACCTTTGTCCCAAGTGGTTCTGGCCAGTGCCTCTCCATCCCCCATCCTACTGTGTCACAGAAGTGACCACTTTGCCCAGTAGACCATATGCAACCTTGGTTCTGAGGAGTCCTGTCGGGTCCTAACTTCTTGGCTTTGCCTTCCTGTTTTCATACCCAAAGCTCTCCCAATCTACTTACCCCTTCTACCTGGCCGAGGTTCCTCTTTCTACATCTTTTCCCACTAATTGGTTGGTTGGCCCAACATTCTACAGCCAAGAAATGGCTGGGTTGGATTAGAACCAGAGACTGAGTCCTTCCTATCACAACCCCATGTCTCACCAAGGGATGGACTGTGCCATAGTAAACTGAGCTTCCTGATGGCAGCCCCTCCAGGGCCCTGCATGTTGTAAGAAACCACTGAGTATGTGGGGTTGAAGTTAAGTGACGAGGCTTCCAGCCCCCAGCCCCTCATGTGAAGTGTGCCCTCAGATTGGCCCACATTAGCAACCATATGACTCTACCTAGGCTAAGGGCACCGCCTTTTAGAGGCCCCAGCATTCAGGAATCTGCTGAGTAAGGCTGTGTCCATCACCTCCTTTCCCTTTAGGGTTTTATGCGCTCAGCCGTCGCCAGTCCAGATGGGCATGTCCTTGTAATTCTAGTAGATTTCAATGGCTTTTTTCCAGTATCCAACTTAAGAAGACTTGAGTTGAGATCAACCCATGAACAGTGAGGTCAGGGTACCCCCATACCATAGGATCTGCTAAGGGGAAGGTGAGCTGCATTTGAGTCTAGAATTGGCCTCAGGAGGAAGCAGCATGGCCAGGCATTGTGCCTCTTAGACTGGGCTGGAATTCCCTAGGGTCCATCATAGTGAGTTGAAGGGATCAAAGCCACATGAGGGACCAGGGCACACGTGGTTAAAAAAATATTTATGCACTTCTATGAAAACAAATCAGGCTAAATTAGAGAAGAATGCAAATATTATGTGAATTGCTAGACATGAAACTGAAGGAATTTTAAGCTGACCATTGTCTGCTTTGGGCTTTAGAAGATCCACTGGGCCTGTTTCACCCTAGTCTTTGCTGTTACGGGTAGCCCCCTCCCCCCCCCATGGGAAAATCTGAGACATGGGAAAATATTGTCTTTGAAGTCGAACCAGTTTAAATCCTGGCTCCCTCCTTTACTAGCTGCGGTGGAACTGTGGGCAAACGATTTCACCCCTCTGAACCTCAGTCTCCTCGTCTATAAAATGGTGACAATTAGAAGCACTTCTTAGGAATGCTGGAAGAATTCGGTGAGCTCACATTTAGAGTCTCCAGCACAGGGTCTGCTGGTTGCACGGGAAGGCTGACATCTGGCAGGCAGGCCACTGCCCGGGCTACATCCAAAGAGACAGTGTAAAAGCAAGCTGATCCCTTCTGCTCCCACAAAGGGAGGCGTGCTGTAGCCATCTAGAGGCTCAGAGCCCCCCGGCCCCAGGACCTTCGTACCAGAAAGCAGGAGAGGACAACGTGTTAGGATGCAGCTAGGACACATCCCGAAGATGTCTAGGCCAGACATGCAGTCAGGTGGGGACAGTACCTGGCTTTTCGTTAATTCCTTGCATCTTCTCCAAACAGGGTCCACATCTAGGAGGTGAGAGCCATGAGGCTTTGTGCTAAGTGAGGGGACTCTCTTGGGCAGCCCAGAGACAGGAGGCTGGCCCCTGTCATGGAGACCCAGAGACCATGAGTTCCACTTCCCTCTGCGTCATGAACGGTGAGCCTGCCCTGGGTGTAGAGTATCCCGGGGGAGGTGCTATTTGCCCATGAGCTTTCCTGGGATCAAGTCCAAATTCCCGGGCACCAGCGCCCCGTCTCATCCACGTCCTGCCACATTCTTGCCACGTGGGATCTTGGGGAAAGCATCCCCATCCGCGAGCCTCAGGGTCTTCCAGTGTAAACTGGCCGAAGACTGTTCACTGCCCTGCATCCTCTGGAGGGCGGTTGGGTTGTGAGGAAATGACGGGGGCCGGGGGTGCTGAGCTGGGGGAACTTCCCATCACTGGCCCTTGTTGGGTTACCCAGCACGGCCCGAGTTTTCATTCTAAATTCCTCCTCCCCAAAGTCACATTCTAAATTCCTACCATCTGAAATGATAGAAGCCACTGTCGTTTTCATCTGCCAGCTATTTTGCCCCCTCCTGAGCAGAGTAAATCCTAGGGTTTCTTTGCGTTTGTTAGAGAGCACAACCCTCTCCCAGCCCCCATTCTGTACGGATGAGCCCAGATCTGAGAGAGGAGCATATAGCTGGCTGACCTGCTATGTCACAGGCTCCTTGAAGGCCGAGACTAGAGCCAGGGGAGGCCAGCAGGGGGCCAGGGCCTGGGGACCAGGAAAAGGGACCATGAAAGGGGAAGAGCGAGTCCGTGGTGGGGCTCCTCCGCCTTCCTTTGCTTTGAGATGCTTCCTCTTGAACCTCCAAAGTGACAGCCCTTCCTTGATCGAGTCTGGTGTCCTTGGACTTCCAGACAGTTCCAGAGCCCATGCTGACGGGAACAGCTTCTGTGGGCTCCTTCCATGTCCCGTCCTCATGGGCCCAGGGGTCTGGCTTGGTCACCCTGCTTCGTGGCAGAGCAGAGACCCTGAGTTTCTCACAGAAGCTGCGTCTCCTGATCCAGCAACAAAATAATGAGCAGACAGACAAATAGATGTGATATTAAAAAGTATACGCTTAAGGGACCATTTTCACAGTGTCTGATGAAAGGAAAGAGGCAGCCCCACTGGCCCCAGAGGGAGCCTCCTCCAGCACTGAGCTGAGTGCATCACTCAAAGCTCCACTGCGTCCTTCTTGCCCACAGGGGCCAAGTCTGCCCTGCTGGTGGAGCATTCGCCCCCGACCCTGGCTTACCTCCTGCCGTGTTCTGCTCCAGTTGAGCTATCTCCTGCCATCTCACCGCCCCCACCCGCCCCCACCCCCGCCAAGGATTCTGCACACCTCTTTGTCTTTGCTGATCCCTTGGCCTGAGTTTCCTTTTCTTCCTTTTTCTAGCCAGTGGAATGGATGTCACCTCCTCTAGAAAGCTCTACACTGAATCTCTCTTGCTGTGAGGCTCGTGTAACACTTGTAAGCTGCGCTGTGGTTCAGTTTTCCCAGGATACAGTAAGTTCTTTAGGGAGAACACTGTGCCTTACTGAGTTCTGTGCTTCTCATGGCCGCTCTGGAGCTAGACCAGCCTTCAAGATGAAGCTTCCTGGATCCCAGGCCACCCGGGGGCTGCCAGGTACTGTACCAAAGCACCAGCTAGAGACCAAGGTAGAGTGTCCCTGGCTGGCAGACCTCACCGCCTGAGGGCACAGGGAATTGTTTTCACTGGCTAAGAAAGGAGATGGGACTAGCTTTCCTGGGGAGCTGGGAATGAGTTGCTAAAATATATCTGAAATTCTGAGCTTCCCAGAAAAATTGGCATAGGAAAGAAAGAATTCAATTCCCATTTGTGGAGTTCTCTGCTCAGAAATTTCTGGCCTTATTTTCCGTCCATATAATAATTGCTTGGCTGAGAAAGGATGAAGAAAACATTACAAATAAGTCTCATCACTATTATCTGCCTTTTGGAAACCAGAGTATCATGACTGAGGAAGACGCCTCAGTGTCTTCGGTTGTAAAATAAGGATGATAACAGGTGAATAGCTCTCTCAGGGAGGGCGGGAGTGGGTTCTAAGAACTTGCCAAGCCTGGCATGTAAGAGATACTTAGCCAATGCTGGCGCCTCTGTCACTGACTGACCCATACTTTGGGCAAGAGTCTAGATTCCCCAGGTCTGATCCCCTTCTCCTATTTTAAACCAAAGTATAGCTGGGTCCATTTTCTGAGATGGCAGCTGAGTTCCTCTAGGAAGGTGTTCAAATTTGGAGATCCGAGGTTAGGCTGGTACTCTGTCTATCTGCCCCAAAGGCCAGAAGGGACTGTCTTCAGACTATCTCTCCCTTGCTCAGTGGCTGTGCTGTCCCTGGCTGGGACCTTTGGAGGACATTTCCAGGAGAGATGAAAACAGGCCCCAGAGATCTGTCTTATAGCTACACAACCAAACGTCCCTCCCACCTTTTTTTGATATGAGACTAAGAAAGATCTTACACCCTCCAAAAGAAAGTTTCTTTACACGTACACTTTGGAAAATCATCAAATCTTAACTTGTTCATCCCTCCCAAAGGAGCCACCACCCACGACATACAGGGTCAGCCAGAGCCGTGCCCCAGGGAGGCAGTCCTTCTTCACAGACACAAGGAGCAGCAGCAAAGTCCCCTGCAGTTCTGCCCCACCCCACTGACCACAAAAACGCAAAGCAGACCTTTGTCCAGGACTGCCGCGGACACAGCGGACTGGCCAGTGAATGATAGAAGGTCAGGGCCTGGGCTGGGGGACGAGTACACAATGGTGGTGGGCCAAGCCCCATGCAGGTTAGTTGGGAGGATGGGGGCCTCTGCTGTGGTCTCGGGAGCATCCTCAAGTCCCAGTGATCCAGAGGTCCCTGGAGGAGACGGCAGCAGAGCCCGGTCATATTCACGACCCCGTGGAGGAGGAACGCACACATCCCCCCACTGCCCAGGGGACGCAGGGCAGAGGACGTGCTGCCAGGCCTGTCACTCCCCTGTACGCACACAGTCAGCTTGCCTCGAGATTCACAAACCTGAAAAGAGCAAAAGGAAGAGGTCTGGGCACTGAAAAATCCGGGCCTTGCTATACAGGTGCACTTCTGTATGGGCCCGTGCCTGAGGCTGGAAAAGAAGCCTGGGCCTTTCAGGGCGGCGTCCTCCACAGCAACTGGAGACTCCTCCAAAGGTACAGGGCCCACCGTGGAGCACAGGACCACCAGTCTTCTCCTTGGAGTTGGGTAGGGTGCCACCGCTTAGCCCCTGAGCCCAGTCGCTGCCATTCACAGAAAAGGGGGCGTGGCTGCAGCAGCCTCTGGACTCTGGCAGGTGCTCCGTGCCACTGGGCTAAAAGGAGCTTAAATATTCCAGCGCCACCTCGTATACGAATTTATACTGTTCCTGAGAGGAGGAGAGGCAGAGAGGGAGAAGAGAAGATGGAAAGGAAAGGGAAAATGCATTTAGTTTAGAGATACAGATTATGGAGGAAACATTATCTATGTCTATACTAACAGTCAATTCAAAATTGTCCACGCAGATTCAGATTCAACAGATCTGGAGTGGGGCTCAAGAGTCTGCGTTTCGGGCTTCCCTGGTGGCGCAGTGGTTGAGAGTCCGCCTGCCGATGCAGGGGACGCGGGTTCGTGCCCCGGTCCGGGAGGATCCCACATGCCGTGGAGCGGCTGGGCCCGTGAGCCATGGCCGCTGAGCCTGCGCGTCCGGAGCCTGTGCTCAGCAACAGGAGAGGCCACAGCAGTGAGAGGCCCACGCACCGCAAGAAAAAAAAGAGTCTGCATTTCTACCAGGCTCCCGTGTGACACTACTGCTGCTGCTGGTCTGTGGACCAGACTTGGAGGAGGCCTTCACTTTGGGTAAGACCACACTTAGCACAGACTTGAAGACTCATTAAAGTTCCCTGTGTATAGTATGTCTCCATCTCTGCAGCAGGTCTTTCTTAACATCTGGAGCTCTGCCCCCAGTCTCTTCCTATCCCTTGCTTCACAGTGTCCTAGCCCAATGCTTTATATGATAAAAATGAGCATAAGTTAATTAGAACGGGACTGGACTGAGTCAGAAACCTAATTCACATGCTACTAATCCAGACTCCCTTCCCCTAAGCCAGAATCAGTGATACTTTCCCATGGAGTGGAAAGAGTAAAACAGCGCAGCGTGTGCCAAGACGAATGTCTGGACTCTCTGCAGGAGAGAAGCTGGTGAGGCCGGAGGGAGGAAGCAGGTAACTGTGCGAAGGGCAGTGACTGCAGGTGCTCAGGAAGCATCCGGCTGTTGAGTGTTTTTACTCTGATGCTATTTTCTTCAGGTCAAGGGAGCTACGGCCAGCCCCTGGCTACTGGAGAACGGTTCTCGGGACACTCACCAGGGTCTCCACCATGTTGGACTTGTTGTTACGTAATGTTTTCACGATGTGGAACACGTCGATGATGTTTTGCTGCTGGATCATGTCACACACGCTGCAGACAGCACAGAAGGTTCCGCTGCGGCCTCCCCCGTTTCTAAACACACAGCAAAAAGGTGAGCGACACTCCTGGGTACCCCTCAGGCACCTGCCGAGCCTAAGGCCGTGTCGGCAGTAGTGGAGGGTGACTGCCCTGGCAAATGCAAGGTGAGGCGGTGGTGAGAGTCTTAGCCTGAGCCATGAGTTATGGTTGGAGTCCCATCTGTGCCGTGAACCTGCTTTGACCTTGGGCAAGTCACTTCCTGTGTCTGAGCCTCAGGCTCTTCATCTGATAACCTTTGAAAGCTCACTTAGCTTGATGTTTCCTTGGTTCTAGCAGCATGTGACTGTCACCCACGGCACACTGACCCAAACCCCAAGGACAGACAGAGTGTCTTTGTCCGTGTGGTGCCTGTATCCTTGTCCAAAAGGATGCTCTGGGTCCACCTACACATCCAGTGAAGACAGTGGAAGGTTGCGTGTGTTTTTATTCCTAGTTCCTTCCATCCGCTGAGGACAGCAGTACCAGAGACACCTCTGTTAGCTGGGGTCAGCCAGCCTAGGTTTTGGGTGGGGCTGGGATGGGTCTCAGATGCTGAATCCCGAAAAGACGCATCTCTATTTATACACCCTAGTTTAAGCAAGACCCTACTGACCTGGAATATAGGGAAAGGGGGCTCTTGGCAGGGTCATCCCTCTGTCACACTTGCTTTCTGATGCGCCATAAGTCATCTTCATAGAAACACCCCTCCAACTCTTTACAGAAAATCTCTTTAGGAATCTGCCAGATTTGGAACTCCTGGGCGTACTGCCAAGAACAACTAATGATGTCATGTAATGGTCTGTGTCTAGAGAACATCTGGATGGAAAACTAAGTCACTGAGTCTACCTCCCAGATGTTTTATCCACAGGACACCCAACGACCAGATGTTTCAAGTACAGACAGTTGCCTTCCATTCACTGGCCAGTGCCTGCATTTCAGTGTCTGTTTTGGTGTCTCTGCCCTCCAAGGATGCCAAAGTCTCTGTTGACAGAAGGACACCCCTGTGCTTTCCTACAGCTCAAACTGCTGGTCACCTCGGCGAGGGAAGACACGAATAAAAGGTACTCCTGCAAAAAAACAGGCTAAAAAACAATCGCATGGGAAAGGGTAGGAAGGGCCCCCTGTCCACCCCTCCCTTAAGCTCTCCGATTTTCCTGACATCTGTGCACCACATGAAAGAGGGGGCACGATAAGCCAGTTTTGAAATGACTGAACTCAATTCCAGGGTAAGATGTTATTAATGTCTCCACCTGCTCCAGAAATATTACTCGAGTGAGGCCCTCTCCATCACTTCTCCCCAAATCATTTTAAGTTCTAAGAAGCAAGTGAATGATTGTGAATCAGCTGTTCCACACATAGCTTTATGGCTGCAATCCCAGTCCATTAAAAGGACTGTAATGCCTTGATTACACTCCTATTGGCCTGTAAGGATGTGGTATGGCCAGGCATGCCTAGGACTGGTATTTGTGGCCAGCGGCATCCTCAAGGCTGTCCCATGACCCACCACTCAGTTGCCCTGGAGACCCCTCCATCATACTCACAGGCAGTGGACCACAGTGCGTCCCTCCCTCCCATCGTACTGCTCCTGCCACTTCTCCAGCCGTCGGACCACTTTGAGCAGAGAGCGCTTGGAGGGGGGTGTGTCCCGGTAGGCAGGCCAGCCAATGTACTGGAGGTGCTGGACTATACGATAGCCATCCTGTGGCTGAGAAGAGAGAGGCTATTAGGGCTGTTCTGCTGGGGATGCTTAGGGATACAGGCCCTCCAGATACCCTGGAGGCTGCAGCATTGCAGTGGAAGATGGAATAAGTGGGGTCTACGCTATAATGTCCTCATGGGGAGAGTCACACACTATCCCCATACCCACCTCTACACCTCTGTGCACATTGATTCTCCTGCCATGACTGCTCTGCATCCCTCCTCTACCTGAAAAACTTCTACTCAGTCCTCAAAACCCAATTCAAATGCCCCTTTCTCTAGGAAAGCCTTCCCTGAATACTGGGCAGGATTCTTCTTCCTTTCTGCAGTTCATGAGCCAAAACACATCTCGCTTTCCCATTAGATAGCGAATTCTGAGGGCAGGGACTCAATCCTGTTCACTACGAGCCCCCAGTAAAGACCAAGGTCACTTCACTTTAGTTAGCCACCATTTCATAGATCACTCATCTGTTCCCTCCCACCCAATACTACTCCACCCAGCAGTGAAATTCCTCATGGAAGCAACTTACTATTTTCCATCTTGGTGTTCCCACCATCTAGCCCAAAGCTTACGGGATCCAATCAAAGGCTGCATCAACTCATGCCGAAACAGCGTGACACAGGGAAGCGCTACATTCTGAGATTTTGTGTCTGCATGGCAGCAAGTGTGTCAGGAAACAGGCAGGTGGCAGGCTGGATGTCCCCCCCTATGTGTCTCTGTGTGCGGGAGCCATTGCTGGGTCTGGAGCCGGAATTGGCAAAGGCATTATCACTTCCCCAAGGACGAGATGAACAGGAGAGGACAGCACAGACTCCTGGCTGGCCTGCAGAGTCCTCTCCCGGCAGCTTCCATCTGTTTTGGGAAGGAGGAGTCTGGGAAGCAGCGGCAGCTGTACACTTACCCGAGCCATGTTACAGATTCGGAATATTCTGTGGATGATGTCCTCATCGATGTCTGCGGAGACGAATTCCACCTGGATGGGCCCGTAGCACCCCGAGGTCTTCTCAGGCCAGTACTGCATACAGAGCTGAGGTAAGGAAAGGGGTCACAGAAAAAGGCTAAGGTCAGGGGCCGGGGGCATTGGTTTCATTTATCATGAAACCTTTCTTACTGCCTGCAGGACACATTGGCTAGAAAGGTAGAGTATTATGTAGGAAATTAGGCTCAGCTTTCCTGTTGGGGAACAGCTACCCATTTTCCTGGTTGTTGAAAAGTCAGAGCTCTGAGCACAGAAACACTGGGCTTAAACATCTTTGCTGTGCTGATTTCAAACCATTCGTTAGGCTTGCTGGGCCTCAGTTTCCCCATCTGTAAAATGGGGGAAATACTGTCTACCTTGTGCTGCTGTAAGGGTTAGATAGAACACTCTGAGGAAGGGCAACTACAATCTTTAGTTCAACACAAATCATAGCAACTTTCCCCCATTCTAGGAAAACCTTCACAGTGTTTATTTCATCATCAGATCATGAGTAGTTTTAAAAAATACATAGGTTTTGGCATCAGACAGGCTTGGGTTCAAATCCAGTCTCTGCTGCTTACTAGCTGTGCCATCCAGGCCTCAGTTTCTCCTGTGTAAAATGGGGCTAATTATGCTTACCTTGCACCAAAAGATAATATTGAGAGGTCTTGCCTATTACCTTTTCTATTTTTTTGGAATTAGAAATTAGAACCTACAGCTGAGAGCAAAAGGCAGTGGTTGCTTTTCAACCTAAGACAATGCTTCTCAGCAGAGGTTGCAGACATTTTTGATGATCACAGGTGGGGGCGCTGCTATGCGCATCTAGTGCGTAGAGGCAAGGATGCTGCTAAATATCCTACAATGCACGTGACGGCCCCCCTGAGAGGAATCTGGCCCCAGTTCTCAATGGTGCAGAGACTAAGAAAGCCTGGTCTAAGATCCTAAATTGTCCCTTAAGTTTATAGTGTCGTCAAGAGTGAGAGACAGATACTTTATGCCCCATATCTGTTGAGTCACCAGATGACTATAGTTGGGGAAAGAAATATTAAGGTAGGTGGCACAGACTGTGGCTCAGAGTAAGGCAAAGCATGCTTCCTCAACTCCTGGTTCCCAAGGGGTGTGGAGATGGACACTGTCCAGGGGCAAGGAGGAGAGCTAAGGTTGAGGCTGCAGGCTCGCTGGGACCACCCCAGCATGGATCAAGAGGCCACGTGTTAGAAAGCCGTTTCACCTGGGGGTTTCCCGGAAGATGTAGCTGAGACTCAAAGACCCACCAAAGCTTCTGCGATCCTGGCATCTCAGCGGGGTCTGCCACAGCCTATGCTCAGCTTGTAGACAAGGAACTAGATGGACAGAGGCTACCCACGGCAATCCGGTGGCCTCCTCATAACCACCACGGATGCAGGATTTTCATGAACATGATCGCTTTCCCTTGCATTGAGAGAACAGCCAACTCACCTTGGGTAGTCACATGCAAAGACTCTTGATTCTATCCTTCCTCCAGAACCAGAGGCAGAATGGACGAGCAGGGAGGAGGGAGACCGTAGGAGAGAAAAGCACACATCTCCCACCTTCCTAGCTGTGGAACCTAAACTCCAGCTTAGGGATAACATCTGTTCACATTTATGGCCCACTGGCCAAACCTGGCCAGCCGTCTGATTCTGTAAATAAAGCTTTATTGAAATCTAGCTATATTAGCCATTTACATACTTTCTGTGGTTGCCTTCAAGCTATAACGGCAGGTTTGAGTAGCTGTGACAGAGACCACACAGCCTGCAAAACCTAAAGTATTTCCGATCTGGTTCTTTCTGCAGAGAAGGTTGGCCAACTCTTGTCCTCTAGGGCTGTTCTAAGGATAAAAAGAGAACGCACGGGAAGAAAGCCCTTAGCACAGTGCCAGCATCCACTATAGTCCAGTGCTTCGTATCGTTCTTGAACCCTCTAGGTGCTGAACAAAGATAACAATAATGATAATGGCTAACGTATAAATTTGAAGAATGCTTCCTGTTACCACCCGTCTTAAATAGCCAAGGTAAGCAAGATTAAGTTTCACGATGCAATGGTGCCTTGCTTTCCTTGTGTGTGTGTGTGTGTGTGTGTGTGTAGGTGGGGAGTGCTGGTCACAGCGGTCTCTGTGGCTGGACAGTCATCTGCTGAGCTGTGCAGTAATGACAAATCCACAACTTGAACTTCATTTCTCTTTGCCATTGGCTCTTCTGACCTGCAACCTTCACAGTAATGAGGGACCGGTATAGGTAAGTCTGTGGCTGGCTAGAGAAATCAGAATTAATCAGAACTGCCAATTAAAAAAAAAATAATTGCCTTCATTACCTGCATTGAATCATGCCTTGCCAGAGGTTGGCTCTGATCCTGAGGTACATGGGTCCAAGGCATCAAGGAAAGTCTATTATCCCCAATATTTTCAGTCTGGAGAGAATGTGGAACGATTCGTCTCTTTTAATAAGATTTCCAGACCAATTTCTCAAGCTAATAGGTTCTACTCCGCCTCAAACAAGACTCCTTTATTTTGGGACACTTCTCTGCATTTGATTTTCCAGGTCACTCTCCATCATGTCCAGAGGGCTGGGAAAGGTTGCCAGGGGTCCTTCTAATCCTACATCAGAGCCAGCCTTTCACTTGAGTTCCCTAATCCGTGAGACGACATCAGCAATGGTCTGGGTGACATTCAGCCGGGTAACGTGTGGGCAGATGTGGTATTTCAGCTGCCATGGATCATCAGGGTCTGCCCCCAGGCCAGGACGCTGCACATAATCTAGCCATGGGAAATGGGAGAGAGAATGGGGGAAGCCCATGCTCTGTTCCTGGTGACCCTCTGGGGCTCGGAAATGATTCTCATCCATAAGAAATGTCCTCTAAGGTTTAGCTCAAGACTGTCCTGGTGTCCAAGTGCTGGGGTTGTGCCTCAGTGCGTACCACCACTTTGGCCCATGTATGCAGCTTTGCACAAGATAATGGGGCTCCTGCCTGAAGCGCCCTGGGCTCAAATCCCAGCCCTGTCACTCCCTAGCTGAGTGACTTGGTCAAATCTCTTAGCTTCTCTGGGTTAAGTGATGAGTGGCTGTGAATCTGAATGTGTCTACTTAGCATAGGAGTCTGTAGCTAGTAAGTAAGTACTCCATAAATGTAAGCTATAATTATTTGGCAGTGTGGGAGAGGGTCACTCACAACAAGGTAGATAAAGTGAAGGGTCTTTTTCCCTCTACTCAGCAGCCCATATGAAAATTTCCCTTTAGGATAATAATACCCAAAGGACTGCCCTTGTGAAAATTCCTGGTCAGCCAGCCTGACAGAGCAGTGGGGACAGGTGCCACCTGTGATGTGGGGACACTGTTCTGCATGTCAGAGGAGAGAGGCCTGTGGGTTGTTCTTGAAAGGGACCTAGGAGATGGAAGAGGGAAAGTAGGAGCATAAGGGAATCAGTGAAAGGGCTGAGGGTGAATCAGTGTGTCATGTGAGCCCCCCTCTCCCAAACTCCTAAATATTAAGCAAATTTATAATAACAAACACGGACAATGCTCTGTGTGCATGGGGGTTTCTTGTGGAAGCTGGTGAGGAACTGAGCTTTGCTCCCTTGGTGACTTACGTGGTCTCAGCTCCACTTCTATGTGAACTGAAGGGCCAGACCATGAGCACATAAGCATCGACAGTTTATACGAGAGCCGCCAAGATGGTGGAGTAGAAAGACCCAGAGCTCACCTCCTCCTCCTATGAGCACACCAAAATCACAACTATCTACAACAACCATCGGTGAAAAAGACCGGAATCTACCACCAGAAGACCTGCAATTAAAGACACAAAGCAGGAACCACAAAGAGACAGGTAGGAGGGCAAACTCACAACATAGTCAAATCCCATCCCCCTGGGTGGGCGACCCACAAACTAGAGGATATTTACATTACAGAGGTTCTCTCACAGGAGTGAGAGTTCTGAGCCCCACCTTGGGCTCCCCAGCCTGGGGGGTCTGGTACTGGGAAAATGATCCCCCGGAGCATTGGGCTTTGAAGGCCAGTGGGACTTGATTTCGGGAGTCCCACAGGACTGGAGGAAATAGAGACTTCACTCTTAAAGGATACACACAAAATCTCACACTCACTGGGACCCAGGGCAAAAGCAGTAATTTGATAGCCTGGGCCAGACCTACCTGCTGGTCTTGGAGAGCCTCCCGGAGAGATGGGGATGGCTGTGGCTCACCCTGGGGCCATAGACACTGGTGGCAGCCATATTTGGGAACATTCTACCATGTGAACACTGCTGGTGGTGGCTGCCATCCTGGCTCATCAACCCCACCCAAAAGCCTATAGGCACAAGTGCTGGGATGCCTCAGGCTAAGTAACTAACTGGGCAAGGACACAGCCCCACCCATCAGCAGACAGGCTGCCTAAAGACTTCATGAACCCACAGTCACCTCTAGAAAATCCCCCAGACATGGCCTGCCCACCAGAGGGCCAAGACCCAACTCCACCTCCCAGTGCGGAGGCACAGGCCCTTCCCTTCAGGAAGCCCACATTAGCCTCTAGACCAGCCTAACCCACCAGGGGGCAAACACCAGATGCAAGAAAACTATGATCCCGCAGCCTGCAGACCCAGCCCACCCACAGTAGGCAAGAGCCTAACCCTGGGACCGGCTGGGCCCTGGCCACTAGCAGGCCAACGCAAGCTCTGAGATACCCTAGACCCCATACCCAACTGTGTCAGGAATTGCCCCCCTCCAACCTGAAATGAGCTCAGGGATCCCTGGGCCCTGCAGCTAGACTCCAGGAACTGGCTCTGCTTGCCTGGCACTAACCCCTAAACCTGGCTTTACCTGCCAGGGGATCGGCAACAGCCCAAGAGTCTGCAGGACCCTGACTCCGGCCACCAGTGAGCCAGCACTAGCCCTGGGACACCCCTAGGGTTCTGCAGCCAGTGCCTTGTGACCAGGCCACACTAGCTAGCAGCCAGCAGCATCTGTACAAGGCAGAGCTTGGCAACCAACTGGGCCAGGGGCCAACCAAACCTACCAGACTGCCCACATACGCCGCCACAACAGAAGGACCCATGCAGCCGTCTTAGGTGGCACGCCAAGAGCATATACCTTGGGTGATGAGAGGGGAGTGCACTGCTGGGATGCACAGGACATCTTCTACAGAAGGCCACTTATGCAAGGTTGAGAAACGTAACCTACCACATATATAAAAATACAAATAGCAACTTAGACAAAATGGGGTGGCAGAGGAACATGTTCCAGATGAAGAAACAAGATAAAAGCCCAGAAGAAGAATTAAGTGAAGTGGAGATAGATAGGCAATATACCCGAGAAAAAGTTCAGAGTAATGATCATAAAGATGATCAAAGAACTCAGAAGAAGAATGGACGTACAGAGGGAGAAATCCGAAGTTTTAAACAGAGATGAGATAAAGAACTGAACAGGGATGAAAAATACAAAAAATGAAATGAAAAATACACTAGAAGGAATCAATAGACTAAATGATATGGAGGAATGGATCAGTGAGCTGGAAGACAGAGTGATGGAAATCACTGCCACTGAACAGAAGAAATAATGAAAAGAAATGAGGACAGTTTAAGAGACCTCTGGGACAATACCTAGAGCACCAATATTCACACAGAAGAGAAAGGACCTGAGAAAATATTTGAAGATGTAATAGCTAAAAACTTCCCTAACCACGGAAAGGAAACAATCACCCAAGTCTAGGAAGCGCAGAAAGTCCCATACAGGATTAACCCAAAGAGGAACACACCAAGACACACTGTAATTAAAATGACAAAAAGATAAATAGAGAATATTAAAAGCAGCAAGGGAAAAGTAACAACATACAAGGGCACTCCCATAAGGCTATCAGCTGATTTTTCAGCAGAAACTCTGCAGGCCAGGAGGGAGTGGCACAATACATTTAAAATGATGAAAGGGGAAAATCTACAACCAAGGATACTTTACCCAGCAAGGCTCTCGTTCAGATTTGATAGAGAAATCCAAAGCTTTACAGATAAGCAAAAACTAAAAGAGTTCAGCACCATCAAACCAGCTTTGCAACACATGTTAAATGATCTCTAGGCAAAAAAGAAAAGGCCACAACTAGAAACAAGAAAATTACAAAATGACACAGCTCACCAGTGAAGGCAAACATACAGTACCAGTAGGAAATCACCCCCACACAAAGCTAATAGGGAGGTTAAAAGATATAGGTAGTAAAATCATCTCTATCCACAATAAGCAGTTAAGGGATACACAAAACAATTAGATAAAATATATCAAAAACAGTAATCATGAGGGTTTTAAAAATGCATTTGAAATTAAGAGGTCATCAACTCAAAATAATCACATCTATATATAAAGACTGCTATACAAAAACATCATGGTAACTGTAAACCAAAAATCTATAATAGATATACACACGAAAAAGAAATCCAAACGTAACACTGAAGATAGTCATCAAATCATGAGAGAAGAGAACAAAAGAAGCAGAAAAAACCAAATCCAAAACAATTAACAAAACAGCAATAAGAACATACATATCAACAATTACCTTAAATGTAAATGGACTAAATGCTCCAACCAAAAGACACGGAGTGACTGAATGGATACAAAAGCAAGACCCGTACATATGCTTCCAACAAGAGACTCACTTCAGCTCTAGAGACACATACAGAACTAAAAGTGAGGAGATGGAAAAAGGTATTCCATGCAAATGGAAATCAAAAGAAAGAGTAGCAATACTTACATCAGACAAAATAGACTTTAAAGACTATTACAAGATACAAAGAAGGGCACTACATAGTGATCAAGGGATCAATCCAAGAAGAAGATACAATTGTAAATATATATGCATCCAACATAGGGGCACCTAAATATATTAACAGACGTGAAAGGAGAACTCGATAGTAACACAATAATTTTAGGGGACTTCAACATCCCACTTACATCAATGGACAGATGATCCAGACAGAAAATCAATAAGGAAACACAGGCCTTAAATGACACATTAGACCAAATGAACTTAACTGATATATAAAGAGCATTCCATCCAAAAGCAGCAGAATACACATCCTTTTCAAATGCACATGGAACATTCTTCTGGATAGATCACATGCTAGGCCACAAAACAAACCTTGGTAAATTTCAGAAAGTTGAAATCATATCAAGCATCTTTTCCGACCACAACACTATGAAACTAGAAATCAACTACAAGAAAAAACCTGCAAAAAAACACATGGAGGCTAACCAATATGTTACTAAACAACCAATGGATCACTGCAGAAATCAAAGAGGAAATCAAAAACATGGCGATCCAAAACCTATGGGATGTAGCAAAAGCAATGCTAAGAGGGAGGTTTATAGTGATACAAACTTACCACAGGAAACAAGAAACATCTCAAACAACCTAACCTTACATCTAAAGCAACTAGGGAAAGAAGAACAAGAAAACCCCCAAAGTTAGTAGAAGGAAAGAAAGATCAGAGCAGAAATAGAGACTAAAAAAAAAATTAAAAAAGATCAATGAAATTAAAAGCTGGTTCTTTGAAAAGAAACAAAATTGACAAACCTTTAGCCAGACTCATCAAGTAGAAAAGGGAGAGGGCCCAAATCAATAAAATCAGAAATGAAAAAAAAGTTACAACTGACACCACAGAAATACAAATGATTATAAAAGACTACTATGAACTACATGCTGATAAAATGGACAACGTAGAAGAAATGGCCAAATTATTAGAAAGATATAATCTCCCAAGATCGAACTAAGAACAAGAAAATATGAACAGACCAATTACCAGTAATGAAATTGAATCAGTAATTTAAAAACTCTCAACAAACAGAAGTCTAGGACCAGATGGCTTCACAGGTGAATTTTTTACCAAACGTTTAGCAAAGAGTTAACACCTACCCTTCTGAAACTATTCCAAAAAATTGCAGAGGAAGGAACATTCCTGAACTCATTCTATGAGGCCAGCACCCTCCTGATACCAAAACCAGACAAAGATATCTCACACACACACACACACACACACACACACATTCTACAGGCCAATTATCACTGATGAACCTAGATGCAAAAATCCTCAACAAAATACTGGCAAACCGAATCCAATAATACATTAAAAGGATCATACACCATGATCAAGTGGGATTTATCCCAGGAATGGGAGGATTTTTAATATCCGCAAATCAATGTGATACACCACATCAACAAATTGAAGAAGGAAAAACTGTATGATGACCTCAATAGATGCCGAAAAGCTTCTGATAAAATTCAACATCCATTTACGATAAAAACTCTTTAGAAAGTGGGCAGAGAGGGAACATGCCTCAACATAATAAAGGCCATATGTGGCAAACCCACAGCTAACATCACACTCAATGGTGAAAAGCTGAAAGCATTTCCTTTAAGATCAGGAATAAAACAAGGATGTCCACTCTTGCCACTCTTATTCAACATAGTTTTGGAAGTCCTAGCCACAGCAATCAGAGAAGAAAAGGAAATAAAAGGAATCAAAATTGGAAAGGAAGAAGTAAAACTGTCACTGTTTGCAGACAGCATGATACTATACATAGAAAATCCTAAAGATGCCACCAGAAAACAACTAGAGCTCATCAACGAATTCAGTAAAGTTGCAGGATACAAGATGAATATACAGAAATCTGTTGCATTTCTATACACTAACAAAAAAGTATCAGAAAGAGAAATTAAGAAAACAATCCCATGTACCATTGCATCAAAAAGAATAAAATAACTAGGAATAAACCTACCTAAGGAGGCAAAAGACCTGTACTCCAAAAACTATAAGACACTGATGAAACAAACTGAAGATGACACAAAGAGATAGAAAGATATACTGTGTTCTTGGAGGAATAAATATTGTTAAAATGACCATAATATCCAAGGCAATCTACAGACTCAATGCACTCTCTATAAAAATACCAATGGCATTTTTCACAGAGCTAGAACAAATAATTAAAAAATTTGTATGGAAACATAAAAGACCCTGAAGAGCCAAAACAATCTTGAGAAAGACGAATGGAGCTGGAGGAATTGTGCTCCCTGACTTCAGACTCTACTACAGTGCTACAGTAATCAGAACAGTATGGTACTGGCACAAAAACAGAACCATAGATCAATGGAACAGGATAGAAAGCCCAGAAATAAACCCATGCACTTATGGTCAATTAATCTACAACAAAGGAGGCAAGAATATACAATGCAGAAAAGACAGTCTCTTCAATAAGTAGTGCTGGGAAAACTGGACAGCACATGGAAAAGTATAAAATTAGAGCATTCTCTAACACCATACACAAAAATAAACTCAAAATGGATTGAAGATCTAAATGTAAGACCAGATACTATAAAACTCCTGGAGGAAAACATAGGCAGAACACTCTGACATAAGTCACAGAAATATTTTTTTGGATCCATCTCCTAAAGTAAAGGAAATAAAAGCAAAAGTAAATAAATGGGACCTAATTAAAAGCTTTTGCACAACAAAGGAAACCACCGACAAAATGAAAAGACAACCTACTGAATGGGAGAATATCATTGCAAATGATATGACTAATAAGGGATTAATATCCAACATATATAAACAGCTCATACAACTCACATTTTTTAATTCTGCTGATTGAAAAATTCTGCTGAATAGACATTTTTCCAAAGAGGAAATGCAGATGCCCAATAAGCATATGAAAAGATTCTCAACATAGCTAATCATCAGGGAAATGCAAATCAAAACCACAAGGAGGTATCACCTCATACCTGTCAGAATGGCCATCATCAAAAAGAACACACATAATAAATATTGGCAAGGATGTGGAGAAAAGGGAACCCTTATACACTGTTGGTGGGACTGTAAATTGGTGCTGCCACTGTGGAAAACAGTATGGAGGTTTCTCAAAAAATTAAAAATAGAACTACCACATGACCCAGCAATTCTACTCCTGAGTATATATCCAAAAAAACCCAAAAGCACTAAATCAAAAAGATACTTGCACCCCAATGTTCATAGCAGCATTATTTACAATTGTCAAGATATGAAAGCAACCTAAGTGACCACCAACAGATGAAAAGATAAAGAAAATGTCGGATATATACACAATGGAATACTACTCAGTTATAAAAACAAATGAAACTTTGCCTTTGGAGCAACATGGCTGGACTTGGAGGGCATTGTGCTAAGTGAAATAAGTCAGACAAATGTATGATATCACTTACATATGGAATCTAAAAAACACAATAAACTAGTGAATCTAACAAAAAAGAAGCAGACATATATAGAGAACAAACTAGTGTTTACCAGTGGAGGGGGAGGGGTAATCAAGGGGTGGGGGAGTGGCAGGTACAAACTATTGGGTGTAAGATAGGCTCCAGGATGTATTGTACAACACAGGGAATCTAGCCAATATTTTGTAATAACTGTAAATGGAAAGTAACCTTTAAAAATATTAAAAATTTAAAATAAAGAGAAACAAAAGGTTATAGAAATCTTGGGGAGAGGAGTTTATGGTTTCTTAAGGACCTGGAAATAGGGGGTTCAAGGAAGTCCACTTGGCGGTCTGAAACCACAAGGACCCAGCTGACCTGGGGCCACACATACACTCAATGTAACATTGTTACTTTCTTCCTTAGATGGGAAACTTTTGCAGTAGTTGTCTCCATGATAAGATTCCAATCCTTTAGCCTATAGCCCAGCCTCTTCCTACCTTATATCCTAGTGCTCTGCTTCTCCTCCCTTTCTTACCCATCCGTCTAGGAGGGGTGGTGTTTCCTGCCCATAGGGAGGGCCTCGCCACTGCAGATACACACGGCTGGGCTGATGACCACGCCCGGAGGGCCAGGGAGGGAAGCCACTGCAGCTGCTGCTGCTGATTTAGAAATGGCCATGCTTCTCCTGGAAAAGCCGAGGGGTGTTTGCTATTTATTGTCAGAACAAGTTAAACCAAGCGCAAGTCATGAAGCCTGTGTGGACAGCCCTGGAAGAGCTGCCATGCATTATTCCACCCAGTGATCTCCACTGCTGCTTGGGACACAGAAAGATGTCCTTCAGGGGTGCACGTTCACACACGAAATCTAACACCAAGGTTGCCTCCCTGTTAGACATCATTTTCTTGCTGATGGAATCAGAAAGCTTGTTAGTCACTGAAATGAACACACTCTGATGAGTTAAATGAAAACTAGCATATGGGCTATTTTTGGAATAAACAATTCTAAAGCATATTTCAGTGCACCTGAGTTATGCCTTCTGTTAATTAAAAAAAGACTTTGATAAAATGGAAAAGCCAAGTAATATAGCTTCTAGAGATGAAGGACTCTACTTATCAAGGTCCCTGTGATCCGTAGGAGGGAGTCAATCCCAGGCCACTTAAAGGTAAAATGAATTAGTATTTTTAAGAGAAAAACGTAAGAGTTACTTGAATTGGTTTTAAAATTCAGATCAGTGATGACAAAATTCATTTAAATAGACTCCCATAAAGAGCCCAAAACATATCACTGGCTTTAACACTGTGGCCAGGTAAGGAAGACAGACTATAGGGGAAGAGGAGGGCGTGAAGCCAGGGAGAGAGAGAGAAAGGCACATGGACCATAATCAAAGCACATTTGCCCATCCATTCTCCATTCACCTATCCATCGTCCCATGAGGTGATGCTGCAATTCCATGTAGTGGGTGGAAACTCACTCTTAGGTACATCAGAGTTTGTTTCCGGGAAGGAAGGGTGGGAGTTTAGGAAAATACCTACAGAGGAAGTAGGGTGGGTGGAAGACAAAGGCTCAGGGCAGGTTTTGGAAGGAGTTAATAAAGAGAAAGATGAATTATGCAGCTTAAGAATGGAACAGCTTTGGGGGGAGGGGTGGAATGGGGAGGGAGGAAGGAAGAAAGTGGTTTGGGCAACAGGGTGGGGGAGAAGATGTGCTGCCAGCCACCAGGTGTGAGGAGGCAGGTGGGGTTTAAGAACCAGGATGTGCGATATTCCACCTTCAGCCACGGGCATTGCTGGGATATGAACCCCTCTACTGCCTCCAGTAAAGCCTGAGCTGGAACTTGGAAGTGGACATGAATACAGGACCCCCTTGGAATTCCCAGAAATCTTGGGGGTGGACAGTGGAATTTCCCACAGGAAGGGGAAGAGGAAACAGAGCCTATTTTGTTTAAATCTTCAAAGATAGAGTGAACTTGGCTGGCATCTGAGTTATACGAACTTCATAGATGATAACACTGAGGCTTTGACAAGGTAGGAAACTGGCTTAAGGCAACGCAGCAAGTAAGTGGCAAGGCTAGAACTTGAACTCAGGTCTCTTGACCCCAAACTCCTTATTCTACTGTTCCAGTGGGGGCTGAGACAGAAACACCACCCCCTGCAATGCAGAGACACAGACTTGGGCATCCCGTGTATTCTGCTAGCACGTTAGGCTGTGTTTTCACAAGCCAAGTTAAAAATGGGGATATCAGTGCTTGCTATTTGCCTTCCAGGCACAATGACAGGAAAAGACATCTCTGAAACATCGCCCCCGCTTTCTTCCTGGGAGGATGACAAGCTTGCCTCTCTCACTTCCAGAAGCTCCGTGGGAAGGCATGTTCTTGGCCCTCACCTCCCTCACCTTTTCACTTGGCTTTTCATCGCCCGAACTCTCAGACTTTCCATGGCGGGAGTTCAGAACTGGGGCCCTTGTTTGTTTTAAAGTAAGCAGCATTCCTTCCTGCTCCATATACCCAGGTACCAGCAAACCACTGCTTATCAGGCATGGGGGCCCTGGAAATCCTGCTGTTTAAACGGCTGCAAAAGTCTTCACCATCCCTGGCAGGGGGCCCTGGGCCTGGGTCAGGGGTGGCTGTGGGACTTTGGACAAAGCCTGCCTGGGCCTCAGCTTCCTGACCTGCAAAATGAGAGGAAGTGGACCTGGGTCAGACCAGTGGTTTCCACAGTGGCGTCCATATAGTTGGTAGGAGAAGCCAACGAGCTATCTCCAAGGTCTTCAAAAGCCAAAGGGGATCACACTGTTGTCCTGAGTGGAGGACACCGAGTCTCTGGCTTTAGAGCACCTCATTGTTTTAGCTTTGTCTGTGGCCTGCAGATCAGAAATGCATTGAGACAGTTATACATTATGAATTAGTCAATACAGTTTGGGAAATAAAGGCTTTCAAAGTGGCAAGTCTTTGGAGGGAAGACATGGGAAATACTGAATGGTGTTTGGAGAACACTTAGTTTATAAAATCTCTAAGATGTAAGCAAGGTAAAGCGTACTGCCTAGAATTAGAGACAAGTAAAATACTGAGCAGCTCAGGGGATCCTCCAAGCAGAGCCAATATCATAAATGAGTAGAATATTCAAGGAATGCTCAAGCCCCAGCACTTATTCTATGGAAACAACAGAAATGAGGCCAGGTCTCGCTGACCCCCAAACCTGACTCCAGGCTGGGTGGGGTCATGGTGGTCATCCCCTGCTGGTTCCTCCGGTGCTGCCTGCCCACAGTGATTGGGGCAACACGACATGCTGCCTGGACCCGGTTCTCCTATCCCTTCTGCTCCCTGCTCAGCTTCTCCCCGTAGCTTGAGGGTCCTGGCGCAATGGTTCCAGCTAAAGATGTTTCCAGCCTGTCTGATGCCAAAGAGAGTCTAGGAGGTGGATAGTACTTCCCTAGAACACCTGCTCCATGGGGATCGGGGATTTTTTTTTTTTTTTTTTTGCTGTACGCGGGCCTCTCACTGTTGTGGCCTCTCCTGTTGCGGAGCACAGGCTCCGGACGCGCAGGCTCAGCGGCCATGGCTCATGGGCCCAGCCGCTCCGCGGCATGTGGGATCCTCCCGGACCGGGGCACGAACCCGTGTCCCTTGCAGCGGCAGGCGGACTCTCAACCACTGCGCCACCAGGGAAGCTCCTGGGATTGGGGACTTTTTTGTGCCTCTTTTGTGCTTTGCTGTGTCTAGGTTTGTGCCTAGCACACGGTAGGTTCCCAGTAAATGTATGTTGATGAATGTCTGATTGAATGTGGCCCAGAAAGCATGCTCCTTGACCTTTAAGACCTCCCTCTGGCTCAGCACGCCTCTTGCCACTGGTGAGAGGTTCTCCTTGCCTCTCCCCAGCCTACTCCCTCACGGCTCCTGAGGGACACTGATTCAGACACGGATTTCTCCAGCTCAAGCCACTTTCCAGCCCGGTACCCCAGGCTGATTCTGGCTTTCCCCAGGATTTCAGTCTCACACTCTGCACAGGCTGTAACTCCTACGCTTCTAGGTCTGAATTTCTGGTTTCATTTTTGCTGCCTGTCTTAGCTTCTTGGAACTGCTGTAGCAAATTGCCACAAACGCAGTGGCTTAAAACCACACAAATTTCTCACTTGGAGGTTAGAAATCTGAAATGAGGCTTCAGGGGTTAAAATCGAAGTGTCAGCTGAGGTGTCTGTGTTCCTTTCTGGAGTCTCTAGGGGGAGAAGCCGTTCCTCATCTTTTCCAGTTTTAGAAGCTGCCAGCATTCCTTGACTTGTGGCCCGATCACTCCAATTTCTGCTTCCACTGTCACATGATCTGTTCCTGACTCTCATCCTCCTGCCTCCCTCTTATAAAGACTCTAACAGCAGGGCCACCTGGATAACCCAGGACAACCTACATATCTCAAGATCCTGAACTTCACCACATCTGCAAATTCCCATTTACCACTCATACCTTCATAGATGTAGGGATTAGGAATGTAGACATCTTTGGGGGGCCAAGATTCTGTCTACCACCCAGACCCACCCCATGGTGGGCACAGAGGAGTCTAAACGATAGTGGGTGTGGCCTGACCAAGAAGAGGACTCCTCTCTGGTGTCTGGTCCCCATGGACTCTGGTCTCATCATAGAGCCCACAAAGATGGAAGAGATCTTGTCAATGCTCTTGGGTGTAGTTGAAGAGGTTCTTCCTGATGTGCCCCTCAGAAACCACAGTGTCATTCGCTGGAGGTTGTGGTTAGGATTTTGCCCCGCTAATCTGACCACAGCCATTTGAAGTCCCAAAGAGCTTAAAAAAATCTCTAAGGTCAATGAAGTTGCTTTGGGAGTCTTTATCTTGAGCCCCCCACTGCTCATAACTGTCTTTGAACAGCAGCCACTGCGGAGAATGGAAAAATATCTGTGGCTGGGGATGGCTGGTTGAATGACGTGGTACAGGATTCTGAACAGAAGCAGACGGATTTGGCCAGCAGTGCAAGAAAATAAAGCACCTGGAGATCTTTCATCCTCTGCACAACCTTAGTTTGCTACAAATGATAGGTAGCCACCAACACAAGCCCTTACCGGATGGTCCCCAGTCAAACCACAGGACGTGGCACTGGTCCTCTTGGGAGCAGTCTAGCAATACTCAGGACCTATGGCAGACCTGTCTGTGCTGCTGGACTGGCCGGAGCCGTGGGCTGCCTCAGCCTGGGCAGGCTGGCAGAGAAGTGCTGATGCCACTTCAGAGCGCCACCCCTCCAGGTGCCGAGGGCGGCCTTTCTGATGCTCACGCCGTGTCATTGTTTATTTTCGCAAGGCGCCCAGCTGTTGTGGTGATGATATTTATATCAGTGAGTGCTCTATTCATCTGCTGATTTCAGGGGATGCTTGCCAGCTGCATACGGCAGCCAACCTCAGGGCACTTCTGAGCCTGGTGTTTTCGCGTTTAGAGAATCAGCTCTCAAAGGCTGCGCCAACATCTGGAGCTGAAAGATCTTCATTCACCCAAGAGCCACCCTTGAAGGGGGAGCTATAGCCAATGACCTTGACCCTTGCTACTTTACGCGTCCCAAAGTGAGGTTCTTTGAAACTCCTCCTCTGTGCCTGAGCTCCAGTTTTGCAATAAGGAATGTTGGGAAAAGGGCTCTGCTTCACTCATGGACCAGAGTTCACTGTTTTACTTTTTCAGGCAAAGGGATGGGGTGGTGATGCCTTCTGACTTTGGCACTCTGCAGGGGTCTCTGTTTTATGGGAATCTGTCACATTTCATGCTTATCTCAGATCCTAACCATCCATCGTTTGGGCCCTAAACCTGGAGTCATCCTTGCTTCCCCTTTTTCTCTCACATTTCCTATTCAGTCTGGCAGGATATTTTGTTGGGTCTACCTTCAGGATATACCCAGAAGCCACTCCACTGCTACCACCTAGGCTCAAGCCACCATCACCTGTCACCTGGATTACTGCAGGGGCCTCCTCTCTGTCCTCTCTGCTTCTGCTCTTAGCAACAACCCTGCCCCTGCCCCTTCCCGCACCAACAGTCTGTTCTCCACACAGTAGCCAGAGGGATGCTTTAAAGAAACAAGTCCAATTACTTTTTCAACTCGCTCCTCTGCTCAAGACCTGTCAATGGCTCCTCATTTCTCTCAGAGTAAAATCACAAGTTCCTCCTATGATCCCCAAGGCCCGTATGACCTGGCCCTGCTGTGTCTCTGTGTCACACCTTCTGCTGCTGTCCACACTGGCTTTGCCCCAGTGGCAATGGCCTCCGTCTGTTCCACCACCATAAATCCTTGGTGCGGGTCATGCCCCTGCCTGGGATGCTCTTCCCTGACATGGTCACTTGGTGCATTCTTTTTTTTTTTTTTGCGGTATGCGGGCCTCTCACTGTTGTGGCCTCTCCTGTTGCGGAGCACAGGCTCCGGATGCACAAGCTCAGCGGCCATGGCTCACGGGCCCAGCCGCTCCGCAGCATGTGGGATCTTCCCGGATTGGGGCACGAACCCGTGTCCCCTGCATCGGCAGGTGGGCTCTCAACCACTGCGCCACCAGGGAAGCCCACGTGGTGCATTCTTGCACCTCCTCCAAATCTGCATTCAGATATGACCTTCTCAATGAAGCCCACCTTCATCACTCGATTACAGGCGCAGCCCGTGCCCCAAACCAGCCTTCCTGTCCTGCCCTCTTATTTTTCTTTTTCCATACGCTTGTCACCTTTAACGTATAATTAAGTCCGTTACAAAGTGTTTGCTGTTTATTTCTCTCCTGCTTGAGAATAGAAGTTGCATAAAAGATGGGAATTTGCTGTTTTGCTTTCTCTGTCATGTTAACTGATGCATTTCCAAACACCCTAGAACAGCTTCTGGCAAATAGCAGCTACTCAACAAATGTGGACTGAATGAATGAACAGACGCTCTCCTGAACGACTCCTACATGCACATCCCAAGTTGCGCTCAATTTTGTCCCCTAGTACAGTGGTCTCCAACCTTTTCGGCACCAGGGGCCGGTTTTGTGGAAGACAGTTTTTCCAGGGACCCGGGAGGGGGGGAACGGTTCAGGCAGTGATGCGAGCGATGGGGGGTGGCAGATGAAGCTTTGCTCGCTGACCCGGCCGCCACTCACCTCCTGCTGTGCGGCCTGGTCCCTAGCAGGGGTCCGTGGCCAGAGGGTTGGGGACCCCTGCCCTACTACCTGTTGACCCTTGAACAACATGGGTCTCAACTGTGCGGGTCCATTTATATGCAGATTTTTTTCGATAGTAAATAATATAGTACTACAGGATCTGCGATTGGTTGAATCCGTGGGACACAGAATTGCGGATACGGGGGAACCGCGGATACGGAGTAACGGCGAATACGGAATAGCCTTGTACACAGAGGCGCCCCGTACGTGGAGGGCCGACTACAGATTATAAGCGAACGTCTGACTGCATGGATGCCTGGCGCCCCTGACTCGCGCTTTGTTCAGGGGTCAGCTGTGACCTGCTCCTCTCCTTGCCTTCCCAAACCTCCTGCTGCCTCTCACACTCCTCGCCTGCCTTCCCCACCTTGGCCAGTCGCATCCCAGATGCCTGACTATCCACACGAGAACCCCTGTCACCATCCGTGACTTCTCATCCACCTCCCACATCCAACTGCTCCCTAAACCTGTGGACCTCCACTCTCTCCTGTCTCTAGATTCTTCACCAGACCGTTTCCTATCAGGAATTCGGACTCTGCCACACCCCCACTTCAGCTCCGCGTGTCTCTCCTCCCTGCACAGCAAGGGCTTTCTACCTGCGCTCCTAGAACACCAGGGGTTCCGCCAAAGTGTCCAGAGCGGCTGACTCTCCCAGGAAGGGGCACCAGGAGGAGCCCAAAGACTAGCGCGGGTGGAGCTCCCGACCCCACCTCCTGCTTCACTGTTTCAAAGGCTGGGCTTGCACGAAAGCTTTCATTCCCAGAAAGGATTCTGTTGCTTCCAAGAGTAAAAGCCTGATATTTACCGTACTGCGGACCAAGACCCAAACCCCTTAGCCCGGCACGGGCGGCCCTCTGCAAGCTGGCCCGGCTGTATCGTCCAGCATCACCACCCTCTTCTCCTCCTGACATCCCCCCAGCCCCACTGCCACCGAAGCTGTCCTGCAGATGAGCTGACACAGGGACCCCCGCGGGCCTTTGCCCCTGCTGTTCCCTCTGCCTGGAGAGACTTACCCAGCAACTTCATCCCCCAGACGCCAGATCTCTGCTGCCTTCTTCCGGGCCAAAGTCACCTTTCTGAAGTCTTCCCTCACCCTCTGGGCGGAAGTAATTGCTCTCCGTTCCCGGCCGGCACAGCACTTCGCGGCTGACCTCTATTATAGTGCTGCCACACGAGGTGGGGACAATTTGCTCATCTGTCTCTGTAGCAGGAGTGTGAGCTCCCGGAGGGCTGAGGCTACAGCTCAGACCCATTTTTCTTCTTCCCACACAAGGCCTGCCCAAGGCCAGTGCTCACAAGGGAATCCTCTGAGTTACTCTGGGTTTCCTTCGAGGCAGTGATGGGATGGCTTTCCAAAACCCTACAAGGCCATCATCACCGCCTCCACCCAGGAACAGCTGCCCTGCCACAGGGGTGTGAGCCCCAGAAGCTGCCCCATGACACGTGTCCTGTGGCCTGACCAATGTGCTGTAGGCACCTGATGCTTGGAAATGTCACATGCAGAGGAGCTAAGGCACGGCCTGCTGGGACACAGGGGTCACCTGTGGTAAAGCCAGGCCTCGGCGGGGTGATCAGTGGGCAAAGGGTCAGTGGTTCAAGCCCCAGGCTCTGTCAGTCTGGCTGCATCACGGAGGGGGGAGGGTGGCTGCGCGTGGCCGGGTATCAGGCTGTGAGGTTGTGCTGTACAGCTGGAGATGCTGAGCTGGGGGACGGGCCTCCTCCGTGAGCTCTGCATGGTTAGGAGCAATACCCTCACCAGTGGCTGGGGGGTGGAGCAACAGACTCTGGTCCTGGGCAGTGAGGGAGCTGGATGAGGCTCAGACAGGGGGAGTCACTGCTGGAACTGGCAGGGCCTGGCAGGGGCCTCCCTGGCCTCAGCTGGAAGCTGAATGGGCTCGGCTTGGTGCTCACTTGCAGACACTGCCCACCAGAGGGCAGCTGGGTTGGGCAGAGGCAGCAGAGGGCTGTCCCTCCAGCTCTTGGGCACGGCTGCTCGAACACACCTGAGCACCTAGGGCTGGGCCAGGCCTCCTCCTACCTGGGCAGCGTCCAGCTCATTCAGCATCACCACAGAGGAGCAGTTATAATCGAACACCAGCCTCCAGAAGTCCGCCACGGTGTTGGGTAGAGGATGTTGTGTGACCACGAACGCGGCAGGCTGCTTGTGGCTCTGACAAAAGAACGACACAGGCTTCATGAAATATACACCCATCAGCGATGTTCTGATAATGATGAGTTGGCTGCCAGAGGCCCCCTGGGTCTGCCAAATAGATTACACAAAGCAACTGCCCGTTCTTATCTCAGGGTGCCCTGGTGGCAAAGGGGACCTTCTCATAATGAACTCATTCTCCTCCAGACTAAGACGTTTCATTAGGAAGGTGTCACTCGGATGGGGATTATCCAATAAATTATTTATGACTTGGAGCTCAGCAAACAATCCTCATTACAATATGAAATGGAAGATTCTGGATGCAGATTTGCTGCTCTGCCGGCCAAGGCACCTCTTGGGATAAAAGGGATATTTATTTTGTGTCCCTGTGCCCACAATGATGGAGGAGGGGTTGGCTCAGCCCAAGGCAGAGAGCCTCCTGAAGGGGCTCATAGTTCAAGAGGTTCACTCCTGCCCCAAGGCTGGAATGTGGGCTGAACTGGTCTGGCAGAAGGTGGGCACTGTGTCCTGTGAGCCAATGGGGCAGTGAAGGTGCTCAGGTTTTAGAGTCAGGCAGACCTGGGTTCAAACCCAGCTTTGGCAGTTGTACGTTGTAAGTCATTCATTCATCCATCCATCCATCCATCTATCCACTCAATCATTCATTCATTCATTCAAGCTCATTTATAGAGTGAATTTTTTTAAATCAGTGCTGAGCACTGGAAAGTTATTAGATCTCTCCAAATCTCAGGTTCTTCAGCTGGAAGATGGGATTCATAACTCCAAAGGGATGGCTGTGGTACAGATTGAAAAGACATGCACGTGGAAAGTGCAGCAAGCAGGAACTCAGCTGTGAGCCCGCTGGCAGGGCAGGACCATCCCTGACTCGGTTCTTCATCCTTGGCACTAGCATCATGGCCGGCACACTAGACGCCCAGTACAGGTCCAGCAAACAACCGAATACACTCAGTCCCACGTTACAGGTGGGGAACTGAGGCCCAGAGAAAATGGGCTGTGTGAGTCTGGACTACATCTGAAGCTTCAACTGGGTGCTACTTATTACAGTACCTGTGAGAAGGTATTTGGAAAGATTGGGGAGCATCTCCGCTTCATCAGTGGTTTGTAAAACCTGAGAAATGACTCATATTCTCAACAAGTTTTCTTGAGTGACTGTTCATGCCTGTTTCCGGTGGAGTCACAGGGCAGCAGAAGGATGGGGAGGGAAAAAGAGTTTGCCCATTCAAACCAGGAAACGTCTCTGGCAAAAGACTCTGCCAAATAGAATACCTAAAGCACCTGCCATTGCTCTTTTATTTCTTGGTGTCCTGATGGCAAAGAAAATGCCTTGCAACCATGGATGCTACAGATGCACTAGGGGGTCTTGTCTTCGAAGGGTCTTCTCCTGCCAGTGGAATGGTCAGAGGAAGAACCTAGGAGAACAGAATGTTGAGTTCCCCCAAAAGCCAAACTCTAGTGGCAGAAGCTGGTCTGCAGACATTTCCAGACATGGAAAAAAATCTAGGCTTTAAGAGTCAAAAGACTTGGGGTTCAGACCCTGGCTCCACCCTTTCTGAGAGCGTTGACCTGGAGACAGTCATGGAAATTCTCTGACCCTCAGTACCTCATCCAGAAAAAGGGAATAATCATATCCAAATGCAGAATGAGACAGTCTATGTTCAGGATCTGACATACTGCCCAACACTCAGTGAATGTTAGTTTTCTTTCCATTTTCCCTGTCTCTGTGATAAATGCTCTATTAGGCCAGCATACCTGACAAAGCCTTATCTGAAAATATGTTCGAGATCTGTGCTCCTGCCGGGTTTCAGGGATCAGCTGGCAATCCATTTCATGGATAACATCGTCCTTTACCAAGGGAAACATTAAAAATTAACCCAGAGGACTTCATATTTTTCTGCTAGCAGCAAAGCTGCCATGGTTACCAGATAATGCCCAAACCGAGCTGGAATACAGATAAGGACCTTTTTTTTTTTTAAAATAAGAAAGGCAAAGACCCCAGTGATGGCTCACACGAGAAATGCCCTGTGGACAAAGAGAATACAGTCAGGGAAAAAAAAAAAAAAAAAAGAATACAGTCAGCATCAGAGTTTGGCAGAAGGCATTTGACTCTAGGCAGCATCTAATATACTAAGCGGAGGCCAGGAGCGTATTTGATCCTTGGATGAGGAAGGAAAGGAGGGGGAGTTGGGACAAGGGGGAGACAACGCTGGAAGGAACTTGGAAGTGTGGGTGCAACCCCAGGCCCCACCTCTCACCACACACGTGTGTGTGCACACACGCACGCATACACACACACATGCATACGTGCACACATTGACATTGGAAGACTCCAAGCTAAAGCCTGCAGTCTTCCCTCCACATCCAGCTATTTGATCTGACCAGGACAAGACTCCCTGCTTCCGGACCCAGAGCCAGGGTTTCCATGCAGGACTTGGGCACCCTATGGGCAGAGGCCAGGGCAGGCGCCCACAAAGCTGAGATAGGCACTGACTTCCTGTCAGCACTGACTTCCTGTCACCCCTCTGCCTCTAACAAACACTTAGGATGCTTGGGGATAAATTTCAAGAGGATTAGTGGTCAGAGAGGTAGTTGGCCTTGACCCCAGTGGACAGTACCCCATGTTCCTTCCTGTTCCAGGTAAGATGGGAGGTTCATGTGGGCTGGATGGACTCGACCTTCAGGTATAGGTGGGGAGAGGGACCTGGAAGGGCTCTTCCCCAGTCAAGCAATGGTGTTCTTGGTCCCGAGTCTTGGGAGGAAAGATGTCTGCATCTTACTGAATCAAGTAAACTGAGGGGAGACTCAAGGAATATATTCTAGAGTAAGCCAGGCGTCCAAGGGTCCAGCTTGCCACTAGCTCTCTGGGTATCTTTGAGTGAGTCTCTTTCTCTGGCCTCAGTTTCCTTTGCTGGGAAGTGCATGGATGAGACTGGATGATGCACAGTTCCTTCCAGCTGCAAACATCTCACATCCTGGAAGTGGAGGGATGATACCTGGCAGTAGCTGGAGGACCCAGGGCAGAAGCATACAAGTCAGGAGCATGGACCCCCTGGGGTAGGAACATGACCCCCTAATCCCAAACCAGGTCAAGGGAGGTGTGCGCTTCTTGGACTTGATGCTGAGAAAGCAGGAGACGGTGCCCCTAAGAGAACAGTAGGAATATGGCTGGCATGTAGAATGTTTCCTGAACTGAACTTAAGGCTGAGAGTCAGCTCTGTACATAGCAGGAAGGGGGACTGGTCAGGCCTGTAGCCTCACTGTGGTGTCAGGGGACCCACTTTAAGCTTTTGGTTTATTCTTTCAGACCTTTATGGGAGCAAAAGAGCTAAAGGTACAGCTTGTATATAGGTCTGGATCAGAGCCTTCAGGGGGAGAAAGGTCTTGTGGGCCAAAAAGATCAGAAGGAGAGGCTGTCTTGGGCAGGGGGATGTCAAGGCCCTGGGCTCCAGCCACCTCCCCCTTGGGAAGAAGCTTTTCCCTGGAATGCCAGCCAGGAGCTTTTCTTGGCAGGGCTCCGCTTACATCCATCAGTGCCGCATTGATGTAGTTGCTGGATTCTCCATCCACCGAGATGAGGAAGGGCAGGCAGCGGTCCAGAGGCAGGACATCCATGCTCCGATTCTTATCATGGTTCCGGGGCAGGAGACCGATGCTGCAGTCCTCGGGCCGGACGCGAGGAGTCACGATGTTGAGGGTCTATGGGGTCAAGGGCAGATAGGCAGGTACTGCTTAGATGGTTGCCCTGAACAGAGGAGGCAGCAATGTTCAAACTCCCTTCATCCTCCAAGCCTGTCCCTCCAGTCCTTTTCCCAGGACTGTTCTCTTCCGTGGTGACGTTCTATCATCTCCTGCTGGCTGCTCCAGGCCCTGGGGGCTGAGAGCCTCTGCCAGGGGCTGTGGGACACCACCACAGGGCCAAGGCTGCAGGGACGGCACACACTCATGCGGGCTCAGACACAGGCTCTGAACACCTGCCAATCATCTGAGCTGAGTTACTCCTCTCAGCCATCCTGCATGAAGTGGTGGGCCAGCCAGGAGGTCATAAGGTGGGGAGTGGGGGCAGGGAATCCCTAATGACTTTTAAATATCACTTGAAGTGCCACGGAATGAAAGAAATGATTTTACCAGCGTGCCTCTCAGAGAGAAAGCTGTTTGAGAATGGAAGGAAGGATGCTTGGATGAGACGCCCAGGATGAGTGAGAGACCCCCAGAGAGCAAGCTCTAGTTTGTCTGAAAAATTCAGGGCTTGTATTCTGCAGAGTAAGTCTTGCAAGTGTGGGGCTAGAGCTGAACCGCCCCAGCTAACAGACTAGATGCTACGTGCAACCACCAGGGGTCCGTGTCCTCCATCTTTCCCCCATTCAGCCCTTGCTCTCTACTCAGAATCAGTAAAGTCTATTTGTCTGAAGGAGGACTAAGCCATTGACCTGGCTGGGGTATCTGCCCGTGGAACCATGGACCTACATTGGCCCTTCTGGTCCTGAAGCTTCTTTGCTTCCTCCTGCCTGTTCACAGCTCCTGTTGCCCAAAATATGACCCCGGCACTGACCTCAGGACAGTGGGCTGGACTCTGGTTTTGCCTTACTCAGTGATTCAAGTCCAGGCCTCCAGATCAAAGCTGCCACCATTCTGGCTACATGGGCTCCAAGGGGGCAGACCTGTTCTGCCTGAGCTGTGCCCTCAGGTGATGCTTCTCGGAGTTTAATGTGCGTTTAAATCACCCGGAGATATTGTGAAATCACAGGCTCTCATTCAGTAGGTCCGGTGGGACCCAAGATTCTGCACATCTAAGCTCCCAGGTGAAGCCAACGCTGCTGGTCCCGAGACCCCACCTTGAATTGTGAGGATCTAGGACACACTCCTATTGTACAGAAATATTGAGAAGACCTGAGTCCCTGCAGGGATCGAGGAGCTTGAAATTCACACCTGTGTCTATAAACTTGTCTCCACATACAACCTGGACTAGAATTAAATAAGACCTCAGTTCCAAAACATATTCATAGTTAAAAAAAAACAAGTGTCAGCAATCACTGATTCTGTTCTGGAATTCCTTCTCAGCTGTCTGGAGCTGCAGACACTGGAAGGATATATACATAGCCATTCTTGCAAGGAAAGCCCCAGGGCTGTGCTCAGTGGCACTGAAGTTGGCTGGGTCATGAAGCCTGGGATGTGCTCGTACCTGAAATTCGTCTTTGATTTGGCTGGAGTTGGTCTGGGGGTCCAGCCTGCTGATATTGTAGTAGAGAGAGCGGAACTCGCATACCGGGATGGCCGTGTTGCCGCAGAGACACGCTTCCAAGATGGCGTCGTGCACAAACACATACTGCTCCTGCAAGGCCGAGGCGAGAGGGAACAGGGTGCTGGGTCAGAAGGGTGGCCCGGGAGTTTCCTGTCCACATTTCAGCCTGTGCCTATGAAGGATGGGCATGATTCATGTTGCAGAATCACTGCTTTCTATCCTATAACCCGAAGGGCCGAGTGGCCGTGTTTCTTGGTGACTGTCTGAGCTGTGCTGAATTTTGCTCCCTGTGTAAGACTGAACAGCAGAGTCACTGATAAAAATTAGAAACTCCTGGACATGTGGCAGCAGGTGCCCGTGATGTCCTGCCCATGGCCCGTCAGCTTTCGCCTTTCACTGCTGAAGGCTGCTTAATGCAAATCCCCGAGATTCAGGCTGAGGGCCTTTATCCCCAGCAGGGCCAAAGAGTTAATGCCGTGGGAAGGAGGCCTCAAGCAATGCCAGATGGAGACCTGGGGATAAATACCTACGTTCCCTCTCTTGGGTGGGAAATTTGGAAGAGACGCTCCACACCATCTCAGAGCTCACCCGGCAGGACTGGGCTCCAGCCGTCCACTGTGTCAAACAGCCTATAAAATACTTTCACAGTGTCGACAGGCTTGACTTCCTTCTGTCCCCTCTCTCATTTCCCCACTTGCCAACCAGTGTGTCTTGGGACACAGCCATTTGTTCCAACCAAGGAAACCACTTGCCCTCAACTCCTTGTCTCAGGCTGTTCCTGAAGCGTGCATCACCCCCTCCACCATCCCAGCTCTTTGCCACTCTCATCCTGGACACCATCCCCCCCGCCTTCTCTACGCCTTCAGTGTCTCATTCCCTTGGGAGAGTCTTCTCCAAATCCACCAGGCAGGAGTTGTTGCTGTTCTAGTCGCTCATTAACAAACGTTTGTTGAGCGACCATTCTCCTGCAGAACTTGGCCCATCTCTATATAAAATGTTTACCTAGAGGCATTGTAGTGATCTATTTGAACGCCTATCTCCCCCACCAGAGAGCAAGGACCACGATGTGCATAACACCAGGCAGTGAGCCTGCCTTCCACATGCATGAACCCAGGAACAGACAAGGCAGCCTCTCAGCTTTAGCAGCCTCACCAAGAAGCCTGCAGACCGGCCTGTGGGAGTTGGCTTGGAGCCTGGAGCAGGGTCTAGGTGTGTGAGCCTGTAAGTGAGGGAACTGCCTGCAGAGCCCGCAGTGACTGGCCAGGCCCAAAGCCTTGGGTGATATCTCTTTGCAGGGTTGATGATGGATGCAGCTCTTTATCTGCCCCAGCTCTGGTGCCAGGGCACCTACAGCCTCACTAGAACCAAAAGATGGGCTCGTTATAGGAGTAGCAAACCATGGCTTCCAGGCGTAGGAGAGGCAGAAAAGGCTTCCTCGTGAGACAGTGTGGTTCAGGGGAAAGCACGTGGGACATGGGGTCACCTGGACCCAAGTTCTACCACTGTTTGGCTATATGAGGCTTTGGGGACACCATTTCTCAGTTTCCTCATCTATAAAATGGGGGCACCAGCAGGAGCTGCCCCATAGGGTTGTTGTAAGGAGTAGAAACAATACCCTGAATACAAAAGGCCTGGAGTGACGCCTGGCACATAGTAGGTACTCAATAAAGATGAACCCCTCCCATGTCCCTCGGATCTTGGGCTCTCCAAGTGGACAGAGCAGTGCCTGGAGGTCTGCTTCTCACTTGAGGCCAGGAGTTATGAGTTATCTCTCTTGGAATCCCCTGCGCCTAGCTCAGGAACTCAGTAACTTCACTGAGTAAGCCATTCCTGCAGTGCCTAAAGCGATGCTTGGCACACAGTAGGCATTCCATCAATGCCAATCCTTCCCTATCTCTCTCTTCTCCTTCACCCAAGGCAAGGACACCATTCAAAGAATACCTGAAAGTTGCTGTTCAGTTGGTACTTAGATGCCTTCAGAGGTGGGACACACAGCACCATTCCTCCCTGGTAGGAGTCCTCGCACTGGGGGACCTCAGGGTTGGCAGGGGCATCCTAGCTTCTACGATGATCTCACCATAGCAAGCCATGTATCCATTCCCTCCCATTTCTCCCATGCCCAGGTCTCTTTCTGTAGGATGCCTCCACCCGTGGGCCTTTCTGTTCCACCATGCTCCTCCTTGGCCAGGGCTGCAGGTGGCTGGCCAAATGACACCCCAGGACTCACCTCCGTCTGTACCAGGTTGACCCTCTGGGCCCGGAGCTCACGCACGCAGTTGAAGATGTCCACCACCCCTTCGTTCTCGGCCATGTCAAGCATGGTGTCGATGGCGATGAAGCAGCCAGTCCTCCCGGCACCAGCACTGGAAGAGAGGACGGTGGTCCATGTTAGGGACCTTGGGGTGGGAGCAGCCCTGGGGAGGCCCCTCCCGTTCAGCCCTGTCCCCGAGGACCCTGCAGAGAGGCAATACACTGCAGAGGTCTGAACGCCAGTCCTGCCAGGAGATCCTAAGCTAGTGACTAAACTTAAAGCCTCAGTCCTCTCTTTTGTAAAACGGGAGAGAAATGCTTGCCTTTGGGGGCTATTTTATCAGGACTGGCTTATTTTTGTTGTACTCATTTAACGAACACTTACTTAGCAGTGACAACGGTCCAGACATTGTTCTAACTGCTTCTGCAGTGCTACCTATGCATTCTCTTATGAGGCTGCTAGGAAGTTTCTCACCCTGTTACACAGTGAGAAAACCGAGGCACAGGGTGCTGACCTTGCCCAAGGTCACACAGCCGGCGAGTGGTGGAGCTGGGACTTTTCCCCAGGCAGTCTGGCTCCACAGCTTGTGCTCCTACACTTCCTCTCTTAATAAGATAATGTACGCTTAGACAACATGGACGCATGCAGTTTGCTCATCTGATGGGTAAAGATAATCCATGTACATATGCTGGGCACACTGGAAATGCCTAGAAACATGTCTTCCCCACCCCACTTCCCTCCCTCCATCTCTCCCTTCCTTCTGTCTTCTTCAGTGAACGGGTTAATGGATGGAAGCAAGGAGGGAGAGACAAGAGAGATCAGAGGAGGTAACTGAGACGGCAGAAACCAGGTCCTCTGAGCTGTCCCAACGGACTCACAGAGAGTGAGTCCTGAGCACCATGTCCAAAGCCTTGGGTTTGTCTCCACGTGCACCTGCTTTTCCAGGATCGTGAGGCAGCAGCATCAGTAAACCAGAGCAGCCGACAGTCCCGAGACCCGACTCCAGAATCAAGGCCCCCTGATACATACTCGATTCTGGCCACTGGTGGCTTCCTTTCAGAAAATCTCAGGCCAAGTACAAAACAGCAAAAGAACTCAATGAGACCCCATGGGCCATGGCCAGACCTTCCCAGATCAGTGGGTTCCAAAATCATAGCACTGAACGAGAGACAAATAGGGCATTTGCTTTAAATGCACATAGCTTTGGAAGTGAAGGCCAGACTGCCAGGAGGCCCATCTCCACTGCGTTTTCACATTTCATTTCCCTCATGGAAACAAGTGTCTTTGCTTGACAACGTGAAAATAAAAGGAAACGAAAAGAGGAAGGGCGATGGGCCAGGAAAGAAAGCAATATTGAATGACCATAAATCCAAGGAGTAGAGGCCAGTGGATCAACTGACACCCATGATGGTCTGGAGAGTAAACCCTTGGAAATCCATGCTCCATAATCTGGAAAGTCTTTGATCTTGGTAAAAGTTCATGGTTTGAATTGAGTAAAATCTGCCTCGTACTTGCCCCAGAATGCCTCCCCCCAAATCAAAACCCCCCAGAAGGGACCCCCAAGCAGGCTGGGCCTCGGGGTCTAGGAGGGAACCCAAAGAGCCACTCATCCACGTCTTCTCCCAAGTCTCATCCTCGACCTGTTTTCGGAGAAAGAAGCAGCCCGACTTGATTCTGAATCTTGGATCCACCACTAGTGGACAAGCTGCCTGGTGTCTGTGAGCCTCAGTTTTCTCACACATGACACTCTTCCCTACAGGGTTCTTGGGAGGATTGATCCGTTTATTTCCGCCTCACAGAGCAATGAAGCACATGCTATTTGGGGTCAGAGCCCTGGGATCAAACCTTGGCTCGACCACTGACTAGCTGTGTGACCTTGGGTGCATGACTCAACCTCTCTGGGTTTCAATACCCTCTTGCATAAAATGAGGCTGATGACAACAGCATTAATAGCACAGTGCACGTGAACTGCACGAAATTACGCTGAAAAGGCACAACGCGCGTCAGTTGCTTAGTAAAAACAAGTAAGTGTTTGCTACCTGTAGTCACCACATGTTTACTGAGCACTAGATGCTGGGCTCGGGAGTGGGGATGTGAAGGTAAGTCAGACATGGCTCCTGTCCTGAAGGATTAACAGTCTGGGGAGGGGGGACAGCATCGAGAGGCAGAGAATAGTATATAATATTTTTTAAGTGCTTACTATATGTCTGGAATTCTCTTAGGTACCTACTGTATGTTGGCCAACCCATTTAATCTCCAGGACAGCCTCAGGAGGGGGTACCACTCTGCTTAGGTGTGTCAGGGTGACTTGGTATGGAGACACAGACACACGGGCGTCATGCAAGGAGGGCCTGATAAATGCTTGCCATTATCTCCCTTTCTTCCTTACCCCTGCTCTGGCTGCTCTTTGGGATATGGGACTTGGGGTGAACATTTTGTTGTCCTCGAATTGTCGTGAGATGTAAAGCAGAGACTATATGCGGAATGCTTAGAGAGCCTATGGGGTGATCAGTATGGCCTCCTAATCGTCAATGGACTCATCTGTGAAATGGGATTTCTAATTCACACCTCGCTGTTGTGGCGAAGGCAAATGGGTGCTGTGTGAGAAAGGGGTGGCTCTGAGACACCCACAGCTTATGGTGTCTCTCCTTGACTTGGCTCAAGACCTTGCCTGATGTGGACACTGCCAGGGCAGAGATAACCTGCATGCAGTTAAGAGCATGCGGGGTCTGAAAAGATGGACCGGGCCCAAGGTCACATTGGAAAAGAGAGGCGCTGGCTGGGGAGGAAGCGAGCATGCTAGTTGGCCTTCAGGTCTGGACATCCGCCCTCCTCCAGTTCCTAAGGCCCTTGACATGATACTTCATCTCCGTTTAGGAGGATTCCAAGATGTGCTCATCACTCCCAATGTGACTTTCTGGGTCAGAGCTGAAAATATCCCTTCTCCATAATAAGCTAAAACCTGACACTGTCCATTTATTCTCTACAAAGGACCCCGCAGGCCAGCAACTGATTTTTAAAATAAGAGAAATGAAGAGAAGCACACTCCCACGGGGGCACCCTGCCGCCATGCCAAGGGCGAGCGTCTGGAGAAAATCATGTTAAATATCCTGGCTCTGCCATTTCACACCTGTGTGACCTGAGCACAGTATCTACCTTCTTAGCGCCTCGGTTTTCTCATCTGTAAAATGGGAATGACAATAATGGCCACCTCTCAAGGTTGGGTGAGAAGTAAATGAAGTAATGCGGGTGAAGTGCATGTGTAGCAGACGCTGTCAGTGCCAAGCCCACGTCCTCAGGGTCTTTACTGTTTCAGGGCAGCAGCAATAATAACAACCGCTACTGCTACTATTAGTATTATTGTTGTTGGACTTAGGACCCTGGTCTCATCAGAAAGGGCTGGGAAGAGGGGACACAGGCAAAGAATAAAGGCCACTGGACAAGAGAGTTACCCCCTCACCGAGAGAGCAGAGCTGCAAAGGCCTCCTTGTTTAGGGTGGGGCCTTTCACTTACCTGCAGTGGACCACTATGGGCCCAGCTTCCGGGGGATTGAGGAACTTGACCTGGCGGACAAAGCCGAGGAGGCCGGTGGCATAGCAGGGGACGCCGTGGTCGGGCCAGCTGGTGAAGTGGAAGAGGCGGAGCTCCCGGATCTCATGGTAGCCTTTCTGAGGAGAGAAGGGCCCTCTGTTCCTCCAGCTGCTGCCCCCAGCCACCCTGCCCAGCACCCATGGGGAGCCATGAGGCCGTGAGCACTGAGGGTCCAGCTTCCCTGCTGTCAGGGAGGGCAAGGCCCTCAAAGGGTTAGTAGGTACTACTGCGCAGAGTGATTCTGCATCTCTTACACCTGGGAACTTCGGAAGTAAATAAAGTGAAACTGATGGCTCTACTGCAGGACTTCTCAGAGCCTTTACTGTGCTAACATACACGCTGAATTCCCAAGGGGGCTTATAACATTCACACTGTTTGGCCCAGGGGACCCTCTTTTGATAAATGTTTTATAGGACTTATATTCAGCAGAACAGATTCAGAAAAATGTTAGACTTCAACTCCAAGTTCGAGTTGTTTCCAGGGGAATACAAGGCCTTTCACTGATTGAGGACTGCTGTCCTTCAGTTCTCCAGTCTGGTCTATGATACTCTCCAGGACTTTCAAAATTAAAAAGGCAGACTTCTTTACTAATTAGATTCTTATTTAGAATGATAAAACATGAAACAAACAAAAGCAGAGCTTCTCTGACTGACGCGGGTGGTGGGGCCTGGAGCTCCCATCGTTCCCCTTCCCCTCCCCGCACCCTCCACATAGACATGCTCCAGGCCAAATGGCAGTTCTTGACTAGTCTATGGTCAGGTTATGCCTCTGAGCCTTTGCTTAAGCACTGCCCCTACCCACCTTTCTCTACCTAGCAATCTCCTGCAGATATTAGAGGCGCTGAATAGGAAGAGTGTTCGATGGTTCATTTTTTCAGTTAAAAGATATTCACCGAGGGTTACCTGTGCCTAGCCTTGTGCTAGGCACTAGGAAGGTGGAAATAAAGGCCAAGTCCCTGTCCCTGGAACAGCTCATGGTCCAGTGGGGGAGGCAGGCCCCTAAGTGGACCTTTAATTCCATTAAAGTGCATAAAGGAGTGTCAGCTAATCCCATTAGGGAGAGGAGAAATCAGAGAAGGCTTCCTGAAGGAGGGGATGCCTGACCTGAGTCTTGAAACATATTAATAATGAAAATCATAGCTAACGTTTCTTAAGCATCGACTATGTGCCTGTCACTCTTCTGACTTCTTCAATGTATTAATTAATTTAATCCCATATCAATCCTCATACTATCATCTCCATTTTAGGGATGAGGAAAGTGAGGCTAAGCAAGGCTAAGGAACATGCCCAAGGTCACACAACTAGTAAGTTGTAAAGTTACAGTCTAAAGCCTAGCTGTGTGGCTCCACAGTCTGTCCTCCTAATCGTATGATACACTGAGGCTAAGTATTACCCAGTGGAAGGATGGAGGGATTCCTAGGCAGAGAGGCAGCTGGGGCAAAGGCCTGGGGACAGGACTTAGCATAGTACGTGAAAAGAATCACAAACAGCCCAGGGCAATTCCAGAGAAGAGTGGAAGACAGGCAATGACGGACAGCGGGATGGGCGGTGGGGGCGGGGAGGCTGGGCGGGTACTGAATGCTGCAAGGCTTTGTATCCCACTTTAAGGCCTTTGGGTTTTATCCCAGAGTCATCGGGGAGCTATAGGGAGGCTGCCCAGATAGTTGCACAAAAGAGGAAACGCATCACCAGATGGGCATCTTGGAAGGATCACACTAGCCGCTACGTGGAGGAAGGATTTGGCGGGTGTGTGTGTGTGTGTGTGTGTGTGTGTGTTGGTGGGCTGTGTAGAGGGCACCAGGTCCCCTTTCCTGGGGCAGTGCACCCATCCCCAGCTACCCTGACCTTGGCTGTGGGCAGCTAAAAATTACCCCTTCTTCAGAGAGTTGCTCTCAGCTGAACAGGAACCACCTCCTTTGGGAGCGGGGGATGGGCAGCTGGCATTCAGTGACCAACCGATTTTGTCAGTTTGCCCAGGGCTGAGGGGTTTCCCAGGACATGGGATTTTCAGTGCTAAAGCCAGGGTGGTCCTGGGCAAACCAGAATAATGGGTTACTCTCATGGATGTGCCAAAGAACCCTTTGCCTCAAGATGGGCCCAACTCTGTGGTGTAACTCATGCCCCAGATCTCCCTGTGGGACCAGGCCACATCCTTGCTCAGCTCCTTCCCCGCCCTGTACTGCCTCCCTCACCCCCCTTCTCCCCTGGGTTCTTCCTCAACACATCATCAAGGGCACCCAAATCCATGCCTCAGGCTCTGCTTCCTAGAAACCTAAACTAAGACTGGGGGCAAGACTAGAGGCAGAAGCCCCGTCAGAAGGCAGCTGGAGGGTCTGGGCAGGAGTGAACAAAGGCTGGGGTTAAAGCGCTGACAGAAGAACTGAAGTAGAAGATAAAACAGCTTCGAGAATACTCAGAGTTTTTCACCCCACCCTCCAAATCAGCTCAGCCCCTGGAAGCCCTCGTTCAAGCCCACACCACCTGCACTGCAACTGTTTATCAAGGGTCCTCTCTTCCTGGTGGGACTGTGTTCTCTTCAAGGGACAGACAACGCTTCCTGTTTATTATTTCTGGGTCCCCAGGAACTGATTCTGAGCTGATAACCCAGGCAGTGTTTGCTGAGCACCTGTGGAGAGGCTGGCTAAGTTGAGTTAATCCTCCGAGGCCTGTGGAGACCTTGAAGGGTGTCTTCCTATGGGTAATAGCTTCCCTGGTGATTGAAAGAAAGACAAAAAGACAGCCTAAGAAATGACTACAACTCCTCAACACACTGGGTGGGCTGCAGTTCCCCAAGGCCTCCCCTTGGCTCAGAGTCTGGGTGCCCAGTCACCCAGCTCATGCCCAGCACCAACCGCCAAGTATGGTAGTTGAGACTGGTGTTCGTGGTGCTATGTTCCAGGCCTCAACTGCAGGAGCGCTGGCTGCTAGTGACTCACACATGTGCCCTTTTCTGGAGAAGTGCCCTCAGACGACAGGAGCTGGCCCACCCTGGAGGTTACCCCGCAGTGGCTGGTCCACAGTCAGGCAGTGGACTGAGTAAAGCAAGCGGGCACCTCTGTGGTGTGTTTACGCTCCAGAGGCCCCCATGGGTCAGACCTAGGCTAGACTTTGCCAGAGACTTTGAACTTGCCCTGCCCCTTCCTCTTTCCTCTCCAGCTTCTCTTGCTGTCTTACAAGTTTCTCTGGGAGCGCTCCCTTGATACACCACGTATAAGGGAAACCTTGTCTCAGGCTCTGCTAAGGAACCCAGCCTAAGATCACAGCAATGTACCTTGTAGCTGAGGGGCGCCCTTCCCTCCTGGCTCTTCATCTGAGTCTGCAGATATAGGCCTTTAGGAGCCCAGGGGTTGGAGGGGGCAGTGTTGGGAGCAAACAGTGTGTCCTGCCAGCACCGTGCATGCAGGAAGGGCACCATGCATGTGCCTGCTTTGGCACTCACAAGGACCTGTCAATCCCCAAGGGCACAGTGCTCAGAGCACTGAAGTTCCTGGTGTTTTTGCATCCTCAGGCCTGTGGCCACTTGGTTCATTAATGATGTTACTTTTAGAAAATGGCAGCTATGGTTTTGACAACTGTCTCCAGACACTGGTAAATGTCCCTGTGGGACCGTCACCCCCAGCTGAGAACCACAGGCCTAGACATGTCAAAGATCTTCTTTCCCCTACAGACTCTGCATGGTTCTTTCCCTCTTCCTGGGATAATATTCCTCCTGCTCTTCCCTTGGCTGGCTCTTTCTCATCCCTCACTGTCTGCTTAAATGCCTCCTCCTCCTGGAGGTCCTCTCTGATCACCCCATCCTCCCGTGGATTTCTGTCTCCCCCGCTTGGCATGTTTCCTCTGTGGCTTTTATTACCATATGTCATTATGCTATTTGTCTGGCGAATTCTATTTGTCCCTCCTGCTAGACGCGGGGTCCTTTGGAGCAGGGTCCAGGTCCAAGCTGATTGCCGATCTCTCATTGGTGCAGGGTGGGTACAGAGCAGCCCCTTGGTCGCTGCCATGTCCTGGATGAACAAACAAGCCGGCTTGCCTGGAGGGCAGGCTGCACACAGCTGCAGGGAAGCTTACCTTCTGGACCGTGAAGGTGCGGATGATATACTCTGCCAGGGGCTCTGTTTCGATCAGGGTGACTTTAATGTCTCCGTAGACCTCCATGTCATCCGGCCAGTATCGCACACACTTCACCTGCGGGCAAGGACAGGGACAGTACGAGTGAGTGGGCGGCTGAGCGTGTGTGGTCATCTCATCTGGCTTCCCGTCCGAATAAACTCAAGGGTGACCTTGGTGGACTTTCAGTCAAGGCATTCTCAGCTGGCCGGGGAGGGCAAAATACACAGGGACCAGCTCACTCCTAGAGGAACTGGAGCCGCGGGGGATAACGGTGGTACCTTCTTTGGCAGAGCTCCTGGTACTTTTCAAATCTATTACCACACTAAGAGATCAACTAGATCTGGGTGAGACAGGCAGGTGGTGATCTCCCCACTGTACAGATGAACATCATACTCAAGTCGGGAGGTTTGGTGACTTGTCCAAGGTCACGTGGCCAGTTCTCTACCTTTGGCTGAGTCCTCTTTTTCTGTGATAGGCTGGGGCAGCTGAGTAGTATCAGCAGAGCAGAGATGAGAATAAAAGGTGGGAATAGCGAGGAGGTGGAAGCAGACATGGCGGCGAGAGGGTCATTAATATTCCGAGGGGGCTGGAAGGAGAAAGGCTCGTTGCTGGGAAAAGGAAGGAAGGTGCTGGGCTCAAAAGGAAGACGTTTGCAACTGCTCTCTGCCCCAGGGGTGGGTGCAGAGGCCATGAACAAGCCACTCCCACACCTGGTTCTGAGTCACATGCCGCAGGAGGAAAAAGAGATCATCGTTTTCCCCGTAAAAGAACAAAAGTATTACCATTCCGGGGGACGCCGAGCGGCTTAGAGTGGCATTTCCCACAGTGTGTCCCGCTGGGTGCTGATAGGTGTTAGGTAAAAAACAAGAAACAAAAACAAACAAAAAAAGGTTTTGTGGTCAAATGAGTTTGGGAAATGCTGGATTAAACAAAGTTAAATAGGCCACTTTGCTACAGGACTGCTCGGCTCGTTCACGTGCTAACGCTGATGTGCTTTTCGACTCTCCGAAAGGGGCAAAGAGTACACAGCATTTCCCAAACGTATTTAACCATGGAACCCCCTGTTCGCTAAGCATCATGCAGACTAGCATCCCGTGGAACCCACTTAGGGAAATGCTGATTTAGTGCAACAGGGTTTGGAGGCAAACGGATGCATTGCTTCGTTCTAACACTGTAGCTGAGTAGCTTCCAGAAAGTACTGAAACCTCTCTGAGCCTCAGCTTCCTATGAATAATGATCGCTAACACTTACTAACTGCTTTCAGTGTCTAGCTCTCCTTGCTAAGTGTTCTACAAATACTTTACACGGATTACTTGAATTATTACTTATCACCACACCCTGATGAAGTAGATATTATTATTAGCCCCATTTTACAGATGAGGAATCAGGAGCACAGGGAGGCTAAGAAAATTGCCCAAGGTCAACTGTCAGTACGGGATGGAGCCAGGATGCAAAGCCAGGCCATCTGAATAATTACCAGGAACATCGCCTTGTACAATTGCTGTGAGATAAAGTGAAGTAATGCATAATGCACAACAGTGTCTGGCACAGAGCTTCGCTCCTAGCAGGAGTTTCATGAAGAAATTGCTCTCCTGTCCCCCGTCCCAATTCAAATTAGATTCACCATCAAGGGAATCTGTCTCCAGTGGTGGGGACATGTTATAGAACAGGCTGGAATGTGCCTCTGAATTCTTAAATCCTGGGCTGGACATTTTGTCCACAGTAGCTGCTCCCTGGGCCTGAGTCCCTGGGGCGCAGTCTTGAGTAGGGGGACCGTGACCACGAGAACGAGAGCCAGGAGTCAGAGATCGTGGCCGGGTGACTTCAGGGCATTCACTCCACTCCTTTGGGTCTGTTTCCTCATCTGTAAAATCGGGCAATGGACTAAATAAGAGTGGGCTCAAGGACAAAGTCTCTTCTGGCCCTCAATTCCTGTTAGGCCACGAGATGCCCAAAGCCCTTTGCTGAATCATGACTGACAGCCCAGATTCTCCCCCTTCCCATTATCTGGGAGGCCAGGACTCTTCATTTTAATGGATTATCTGCTTCTCGCCAGAAGAAAAACTTACCTGCCCTGTCGTCAGTTAGCTCATGTGATAAGTAGAGAGGCCCTCTTGATTCTAGTGTCTGTGCACCCAGCACCCACCCACCCACATGCCACGGTTTACCAAGTAGGTGAAAGCAAACGCTGGGAAGAGCAGTCCCATTTCTAAGCCCCAGGAGTAGCTAAGGAGCACACAACAGAGAGTCGAGACAGAGCAGAGTGAGAGACCAAGGTCTAAACCCCGAAGAATGTCAAGGTTTCGAGGAACAAAGGGTCAGATGCTGCTGAGAGGTTGAGTACAACGAGAAGAGAGAAATGGCTATTGGATTTGTCAACATGAAGGATGCTGGGGATACTGACGAATCACTGTGGGTGGGATGGAGGGAGCAGCTACACTGCAGTGGGTGGAAGAGAACGGGAGTGAAGCAGCAGAGCCTGTGTGTGAGATTTCAGGCTCTGGCAGCAAAGCGGGGACAGGATCAGCAGTTTCGTTTTGCCTGCTTTATACTTTTAAGGGGGAAGGTACTCAGGATGTCTGTATGCTGAGGGAAATAATCTAGCAATGGGAAAGAGAATTACTTTCCAAGCGAGAGGGGGAAGAGTGAGACATTCTTGAGCGGAATCTGTGATTCGAGGCACTAGGAATTGCCTTTGAAAGGGCAAGAGTCACTTCTCCTATCACGTTAGCCTGCGCCATAAGAAACAGATGATATTCTACCATTTGGGGTCAACAAAAACAGCCATGTCTTATGGTTCAGCCTGATAATAGAGGAGAAGAATGAGAAGATGGTTGCAGACGCAAGTAGGATGCAGCTTTGCGGTGTGAAGATGAACATTCACGTCTGATGGCTGTAATTCCCTCAAAGTCTATGAGATGACGTCATCAGCGGACAGTGAGGGTGGAGAAAGGGGCGAGAGGGTTTTGAAGGGAAAAGATGTTCCTCGACTATGAACAGGAGGGAGGACTTCTCCCGCGTAGGGTGCCGTGAGGGTGAAATGTGGAACGGGAGGCACTTGGCACAGAGAGATGCTGGGCAGCGGAATGCCAGCCAGCAAACTCCATCCAGGTACCCACGGGAGGGGCTTACCCTGCCCACTTCCACGAGGTTTGTGACCATGACGATGCTGGCCGAGTTCTCCTGCCAGATCATTCTCCAGAAGTCCTTTACGGTCTCCTGCATGGGACCTGCCAACAGAGAAGGTGTCAGGGTCAGACTGCAATGGCAAGGAAGCAGACAAGAGGCTTGTCCCTCCCGGCTGGTCAGTCAAGGCTCCGGATGGGTGAGTAAGAGGGAGGTCAGCGATTCCTACTGGGACACAAGTAGCGGAGACTGGGGACTGAAGCGTGTGAGGTCAGAGTGTGCACGAGAAAAGCCACACTCCAGCTAGCAGGGTCTGCAGCGTCCCCTGGAAATGCCCGCAGATTCTCCTCTTCGTCGCCCTCCTGCTCAGACCCTTTCCACCAGCCCCACTTTCCCGCCAACCCATCACCTTATATTAGGGGTTAATGACATAGCTTAAGGGAGTTTTCAAAAATTGGGCTCCAGAGCCTCAGTGAGAGACGGGAAGGAAATTGGGGTGGGGGTGGGGTGGGAGGGCAGAGGAGCTGCCAGGAGTCAGATGCTGAGAGCACAGACAGAAGATGCCCGATTCTGAGCTTGACAAATGCATTTGTCTGGAGCCTGGACAGAAAGAAGGGAAGAAAAATAGACAAGAAATGGGAGACAGAATCTGAGAGTCCACAGAAATTTCCTTGGAAATTTCTCTTTCAATGTCCTGGGCCTCCATCATTTTTAAAATTACAAGAGTAATAAGTGTTATCTGATACAAAATTTTGAATGCCATTTTTCTGTACAAATATATATATATATGTGTATATATATTGTATTTGCTATAATAAGCATTATATCTATTATACGTATTTTCCCATGCCCTTAAAAACTCTTACCTGCCGTGACATTTTTCATAGCTGCATAATTTTCCATAACATGGAAGTGTCACACTTCAACCAATCTACCAATTGATGGGCATTTAAGATTTTTCACTTTTTTTCCTATTAGGTAACACTGTGAAGGGTATCTTATTATATGTGTCACTGTCCACATATATATAATCATCCACAGGATTTCCTCACAGTTTGAGAGGTATAGTCATTTTTAAGTCTTCTGATAACATCCTGGTAAGCTGCTTTCTAGGAGCGTCGGCACCGAGAGCTCCAGTTCCGAATGGTGGATATTGATGGCACGTGCCTGAGGCTGATGCTTTTGGTCCAGGGCCCATCTCTCTTGACCATTTCCTAGTGACACCTCCTTCCTCTCTCCCTTACGTCCCTCCCCCCATAGCTGAACTTGTCACCTCCTTCCTTCCCAAACAAATGAACAATCTCGAGACCTCGGGAGGCTCTCCAGCCCTGCTCCTATATGACTTCTTGGCTGGTAGAAGCTCATTCCTCTCCTCCAGTGTAAGGCAAGGGCCCTTTAGAGGAAAAGGAGGGCACTTACCTTGAGTAGCAATGTAGTGCCGTGGTCGATGGTACCCCTGGATGACAAAACAAAAGAACAGTGAAGCTTACAAACAGCATAATACTAATAATTATCCTTTCCGAGGCTCGGTCTCTTCATAAGCAAAATGAAACTAGCATTAGACATTTCCCAGGGCAGTGGCAAAGATTAAATAAGACAATGCACGTAAAATGCTTAGTCCATCACTAAATGTTAGCTATCATTATAGTTCCTTGTGAGGGGCCCGTACAGGCTTGCCTTGGAGCCACGGACTAGGAGCAAAAGTCAGATGGCCATCAGTTATGGCTATGCACCCCGAAAAAGGTGGAGAAGGAATTTTCAGGTTTCTGTGGGATATCAACCACCACCAAGTCTTTCCTGAGCCGTGATTACATGCAGAACACTGTGCAAGGCCCCGTAGGGCACCTGAAAGAAGAAAACAATCACCTTGCTGGCTCCTTGCATCAGTAACAATTAGGAAAAGATGTCACACTGCCCCTCTGTGCTACATGGCTGGGCTTGGAACTGAAGTTCCTTTCATTTGGGGGGGGGGGGGGGAAACCCCAGGTAGGTGTGCCCTAGAGACTGATAAAGCCACTTTCAGATTCAGAGATCAGTTTCTGATTTCCCTATACGTTTCAGAGTCTTCAGTAGGCCCTGCTGGGCTCTGATGTGTGGTTACTCTGGTGCCCCATAATCCTAATCATTGGGGAACGGTTGAGGACAACCTTCTCTTTTGTCTGGGCATGTCCTACATGGAGGGTCCCCTTTTTTGCTACAGAGAGGAAGCATATCATATTGGGTAGAAGTTCAAGTTTTGGAGACAGATCTGCACTTAGTACATAACACTGAACGTAATTAGTATTTATTGAACGAGTAAATACATGAATGAAAGGATAAATCAAAAATATATATATATGCCAATTATGGAGCCTGTTGGTGGAGAGGGTGTTGGAAAGTCCTGACACTCCGCTTTCTTCTACAGTTAACAACCTCAGGAGAAGACAAACCCGAAAGTCTGATGAACATTTGTCTTTAACGTTGCTGGTGAGTCTTTGTGTTCTGCTAAGGAGGATAAGCTACCTCAAGACCCTCTTCTTTAGGAAATCAAATAGAAAAGTCATCTGCATGGTTCGTGGAGAACAGACATGATGGTGTCTCAGAAGTTCTGGATCTACTTTCTGATCCAAAGATTCATTTCTAAGTTCCCTGTACATCTCGTACAGACTTCCACTTGCTCCATAACTATTTAGTAGGTACTTTGTAAGAATTACCTGGCATACTCTAGTAACACCTGGGTTGACTGTCAATAACAACCCCAGGCCAGTGTCATGGCCACAACTGTTGGATTAACCACCAGGAATCAACAGCCCCACCTAAACTCTTTGAGTGGTCCTGTCTTCTTAGTGGGGTTGTCAGCTTCTTGAGGACACACACTGCCTCCTAAGTTTTAAAAAATTTTCTGTGGAGCCTAGCACCGTGTGAATCTCAGAGCAAACGCCCAATAAACAAGCTGTTGAGAGACCAACCAGAAAAGCAGCATATATTAGAGAAATGCACATCAAAACCACAGTGGGGTACCACCTCACGCTGGTCAGAATGGCCATCATTCAAAAGTCTCCAAATAACATGCTGGCGAGGGTGTGGACAAGAGGGAACCCTCCTACACTGTTAGTGGGAATGTAAATTGGTGCAGCCACTGTGGAAAACAGTATGGAGGTTCCTCAAAAAAACCAGAGTTGCCATATGATCCAGCAATCCCACTCTTGGGCATATATCTGGACAAAATTATAATTCCAAGAGATACATGCACCCCTATGTTCATAGCAGCACTATTCACAATAGCCAAGACATGGAAACAACCTAAATGTCCACTGACAGATGAATGGATAAAGAAGATGTGGCACATATATACAATGGAATACTACTCGGCCATAAAAAGAATGAAATAATGCCATTTGCAGTGACATGGATGGACCTAGAGATTATCATACTAAGTGAAGTGAGTCAGACAGAGAAAGACAAATATCATATGATATCACTTATATGTGGAATCTAAAATATGGCACAAATGAGCTTATTTATGAAACAGAAACAGACTCACAGACACAGAGGACAGACTTGTGGTTGCCAAGGGGGAGAGGGGGTGGGGAGGGATGGATTGGGAGTTTGGGATTACCAGATGCAAACTAGTATATATAGAAACAACAAGGTCCTAGTGTATAGCACAGGGAACTATATTCAATATCCTGTGATAAACTATAATGGAAAAGAATATGACAAAGAATATAGATATATAACTGAATCACTGTGCTGTTCAGCAGAAATGAACACAACATTGGAAACCAACGACGTTTCAACAAAATAAATTAAAAAAAATAAGAAAGGCAACATAGCATGGTAGCTTTATGCACGGACTCTGAATTTAAACTGCCTGGGTGTGAATCCTGGCTCTGTCCCTTTTAGGCTGTGTGGTCTGGGGCAGGTTACTTAACCTCCTTGTGCCTCAATTAATTTCTGTTGTTAAATGGGGGTAACAGCATTTATATTACAGCCTTGCTGTTAGGGTTGTGAGTTAATATATGACAATTATTATGTATCAGGCACTAGTCTAGGATTTAACATGTATGTCTTTGCTATTATTATTATTTTGTTGTGTATCTGGAAAGCATTCATTGAGTGCCTATCACGATTAAAAAGTCTGTTTTGGCCATCACAGAGATCCTGAGATGGGAAGCCCTTCCCTCCCCTCTGCTTTCCTGCTCTGCCTATAAATGTAGTAACTGAGCCCTTCTCTGAGCCGTGAGAGGTAGGAAGGAAGATGAGAGGCACAAAGAGCTCTCTGTTCCTTTGAGTTAAGATGGACAGTGATTCCCAGGCTCACAGGAAGAATTAGACTATGGGAGTCTTCTTGAGTAGGCTTGGGAATAGAAAATAGTACCCTACAGTGTGGAAAGATGCGGTTTCTCAAGTCCATCCTCTTCTGTCATCCTCACGTCATTCCTTCTTACAGCCTTCGTCCTCCCTGATCTGGGCCAAGACAATAGGCTCATGCTGGCCTCCCTGCCTCCAGTCCAGTCCCAGAGTCCATCTGCTTCCTGCCAGAATGAACTCCCCAGCGTACATCTGATTATGTTGTTTCCCCACTTAAAAGCCTACAGTGGCTCCCCGTTGCCTGTACAATCATGTCCAAATGCCTTAGCTTGGGACTAATCTCTTGTCTCCATCCTCATCTCCAGCCTCATTTCCAGTTGTCCCTCTCCGGACCCTTCCATGTACCCTTTGCCCCAGCTTCCCACACTGCACTTCAAATGAGCCCTCCTTCCTCCTAAGCCCTGCAGGGCTTGGTAGATGCCCAGTTAACACCCTTACAATGTATGTTGCAACAAGTTTTTTTTTTTTTTTTTAATATTTTCTCCTTCTGGGCCATGGGACAGGCCACCCAGAGCTGGGTATAGTTTTCAGCAGAGACTGGTCGGTGGCATACATGCATGAATATGTCTCTGAGGTGAGGTTGGGGCATTCCCTTAAGGCCTTAATTGGCAGACAAAAGGCAAAAGACAAAATGCATGGGATTTGGAAGATTCTAACACACTTCAACGTCAATGGGATGAAATTCTGAGCAAGAAATTCACATTTCAACTGTGGGAGTCAGATGACTTGGTTTCACTATTTTGTTCATTCGTTTGCTTACTCAGTCCTTCAATATTCAATTGACAGGTATTAACTGAGCATCTACTACTCTGTACAAGGCACTGGAAGTACAAAAGTGGACCTGATGGATGTGGGCTCAGATTCTGAGCAGCTTGTAGACATCAACAAACTGGGATAAGGGCCACCAAGAGGAAGATGTGCCAGGAGGCCAGAGAAGTGTTCTCTGAGGTCATGGCAGTTGAACTGGCCCCTTAAGCCTAGTTTGGGCATCTCAACATCCCTGTTATTCCCATTTCATCCCTTCAGCAATATTCTCAGTTTTCCTACCACCCTCCCCACGGCTCACTGGCTGTCTTGCTCTTCTTCAGAAGCAGCCATCATGTTTCCACCTATAAGCCTTAGCACTGGCCCCTACCCACGCCTGCTGCGCCTGCCCCACATAACCGAGTGGTTTGCTCTCCCCTTCCATCCAGGCTTCTGCTGGGACGGCAGTCACCTCCACAGACAGCCCTTAGCTGCCCACCCTGACATCCTTGGTTCTTTTGGCTTTCTCTGGTTTACTTCTCTTCAGGGCACTCACCACCGAAGTCTCTGTTTATTTACATGCTTATCATCTGTTTTCCCAGTCGAATGAGAGCTCCAGCAGGGCAGGGCTGTAATGGGCTTGCTCATGGCTGTGTCCCCAGCATGGAGAAGTCTGCCTGGGCAGTCAGCCCTGATAAATGCATACAGAATGAACGCATGCACGCTGCGTTCCTGTCCACATGTGGCATCCGAGTCAAGAGACCCTCTCTGGCCTCCAGGAACCCACACAGTCCCCAAGAGAAAGCATTCAAACCACCTCACTCTTCAGCGATGGAGATGAGAGGAAACGTACTGCTCACTTGGGGCTGCTCTGGGGATTTCCCAAGAGCTGGTACAGAAAACTTCCTAACCTTAAAAGAACTTTGAGTTCACTTAAGTCCCACCTACACAGCACGCACATGGACTGCAAACCGGTACTGGGCCTGCCTCCAGCTGCCTGTGAGCAATGGGAAAGAGGTTTGCATCCAACATGCGTTTATCTCACTCCGCGACCATGCATCTGTTACTTACTGGGGACCCAGAGACGATATTTATTTCCAGACTGGTAATTTATAACAGATTCAAGTGGCCAATACATTCTTGGGTGTGCAAACCAATGTGCCGGAGGTATGGTTCAGACAGGAGAACCACGGCCTCTGGAGGCCTACAGGGCTGGCCCCATCTAGTTCATTATCCAAATGGAGTTGTTTTAATGAATTGTCAAGATTGAATTGGGGATAAATGATTCTAGCGTGGGCAGTTAGCCCTCTGGAGTGCAGGGAGGATTTTGGCTGGGTGGAAACCAGGGCCAAGGGGTGAGCCCTAGACAGCTACCTAGGGTGTGTCTGCCAGGAATCCCCACAGAGACCCTGGGGATTTTGACTTTGCTGGAGTGTACAGGGGGTCACAACTGATGTGATTCCCCCTCCCCTCCACCCCGTACTGCTCACGCTGTGCTAAAAGGAGCTCATGCCTGGTGTCTCCTCTGTCCCTCCATTGACTCTCTATTCCCTTCCCTGCTCTGCTCGTGCCCTGGGAGGCTGACCTGTATGGAGGACACCACAGGCTTCCATGCCCTCCAGCTGCTAGTTGGGTTTGGTCAATGCGGAGCAGAAGCAGGAGCTCAGAGGCCATTGGGAGGTTGGGGTGTAGGTTCTTTTGGGTCTCTCCCTATCAGGTCACCATGGCTTGGCCTTGACTTTCCATCAAAGGCTACAGCTCCAATCAGGCAGCCCCCTGCTTACAGCTACTCTCCCTGCTCTCAGCAGCTTGAGAGCTTCCTGTTGGTTCTAGCCTGGGGATACTGAACTCCTGCCACTTTGCCTCCCCCCTTAGTTTCCTTTAATCCTGTTCCTACTGTTATTAAATTCCCTTTGAGTGACCCTCTGTCTCCCAATGGGACCCTGACAGATAGACACTTTGCATCAGCTGTCACATTCTTACAGGTTGGCATCATCCCATTTTACAGACATCCAAATGGGTAAATAATTTGCCTAATATCATAAAGCTAGTGAGCAGAAAGGCCTGGATTCAATGTGGCCTCTGTAAGGACTGAATTCATGTCACGACTCTGGTCTTGTGAGCCCTTGACTCTAATCACAGCACAGAGTCCAGTATCACTTAGTAAGACAGCTCTAGCAGAGACTTTGGCCTGTCTGCACAATCTACTTCCTAGAGAGAGGGAGAAGGTGGGCAGAGAACTGGATTCTAGCTGTGTGACCTTGAGCAAGCCTCTTAACCTCCACCCCTGGCCTCTTATCCTTAAAGGCTCTCAGAATGCACTGTGATGATAAGAACCTGGTAGAAATGGGTGCTGTTATTAGTACTGATGTTGCAGAGATTCACTTGCATTTAAAACAATTTCCTTTGTTGCCTATAAAATACCAAAGTGCATCTTGGCTCTGACCGCAGTCACATCCTCCCTCAACTTTGGATTGTCTATCCAGGAAAATGCCTTTTGCCGGAGGTTAGCACTCAGGCAATGAATGCCAGATATGGCAACTTGGGCCAGCAGACCCCTCGTGGGCATGGCTGTCAGGGCTGCCCCATCCACTCAGCCAGAGTCAAAGTCGAGGAGAAATGGAAGGAACCAACTCAGTTTGGTTCCGCATGCGTTGCCCGAGTCCCCACTGTGTGCTGCGTGCAAGGTGGTGTCTTCCGAGTGGGTGAGGAGGGACAGGACCAACAGCCCTGCCCTGGGAGTCATTCGGGTCTGGTTTCCAGTCTGTTTCTGCCACAGAGCAGATGCCCACACCCAAGCTGTGCAATCTCTTTAAACCTCAGCTTCCCTATCTGGAAAATGGGGGTGGTCACCTATCCTAGAGGGCTAGTGGGAGGTCTCAATAAACAGATTCATTTAAAACCACCCCTCACAGGGCCCAAGAGTGACTCATTTAGAGCCCTGGGATGTTGTCATTGCATTACTGTCGTTATTAAAGCCAGCAGGGCACGGTTGGGGAGGCACCGCCAATGCAGACTCCTGCTGTCCCCTCCCTCACATCCTGGAGAAGTTTCATAACCTTGAGAGCCCCAGTTCACTCATCTGGAAATGGGTAGTAATGGCATTTACTTTGTGAGTTGTGATACTAGTTAAGGCAATGTTGGTACACTAGAGGTGATCAATAATTCTTAAGCCACCATCGGTCCTTCCTGCCTGACTACCATCGGCTGACTCTCACTCATTGGCTAAAGCAGCACTGTGTCACCTCCTCCAGGAAGGCTTCACTGATCACGCCACTCCCACCTTGAGGCTTTGATTTTCCTTTACGTTCCATGGCCCCTGCTCTTCGAGGGTCTCTTTTCTTATCTGACTCCCTCACCAGACTTGAGTCCCTTTTAAGGTCTGTGTTTCTGGCACACAGTGGAGGATCTGCTGTGTGTTTGAAATGAATACTAGATGCATGAGGGAAAGGCTGAAGGCATGATGGGTGAATGCTGAGTGCTTTCTCCATGTTGGAGACAGGCTGCTCAGAACAGGCCATCTCCTTGTGAATTTTCTTGTTAACCAGAGTCCAGGCGGAGAACCATTCCAGGTGTTTCAGACAGAGGGAATTCAGTACAGGGAGCTGGTTATACAGGTGATGGAGGAGCTAAGTTGCAAAACGGAACAGTGAGGCCACCCAGAGATCAGCAATGGCAAGAGGATGTGGTCACCCCTAGAACCAGCACATAACGGGAGACAGAGAAGTCACCAGCCCAGGAGCTGGGGCCACCTTGTCAAGGCTGGATCACTCTGGTGGTCCTGCCTGATGGAGCCACAGACGGGATGCAGCCACTGCTGGAGCTGTCATCCCAGGAAACAAGAGAGGCAGATAAATACGATGGCTTCTCCCATCCCATCACCTGCCAATCTCCCATCGCACCTTCCTTAAAGGGTCAGCTCGCTCTCCTCCCTGCACACACACACACACACACACACGCACACACACAGACGCACATATGCACACACACGAACATACACACACGAACATGCACATAAAAACACGCAATGCACACACACGCACAAACATGCAATCACACAAACGTGCACACACACATGCATATACACACCTGCACACACCTGCACATATGCACAGGCACACAATGCACAACGCGCACGCACACAGACACACACGCATACCAGCAACACAAAGCAGAACAGGGAAGGACAAGAAATAGATCTGAGGGCAAACAGGCAAATGCCTAACACAAGGCTCAATACACAATGGGGAATTCAAAAGCATGCCACAGTGCCTTATAGCTTGTCTACAAAAACACTTGGGAGTCAGAGGCACCAAGGTGGATCTCTGAGCCTTTCGTCAAGGTTCTTGGACTCCTAGCTGAGGTCCTCAGAAGCCTGGCTTGCATCGGTCATTCTGGGATGTCTCTCTGGTCCCAGGGACCATGCTTCCCTTTTACAAACTCTCTTACTTCCGTGTATGCCCGTCTTGGCTCCTGCTGTATTTAGTTCCTTCCTCCATATTCTCTGGAACACTGAAGCAGCCCCCTTTCCTAATCGGGGGTCTTATTCCCAGACCCTCTTCCCTCTCATCGATCTTACCCTGGGTAATAGATAAATCATCCCAAAGCTCAGCTCTGAACCGGTCACCTCCTTGATCAAAAACTTTCCATAGCTTTCTCTTGCCTACAAAATAAAGTCTGACTTCCTACGTTTGATCACAAAGCATCAGTGATCTAGCTCCAACCTTATTTTCCACTATTCCCATTATAGAGTCTCTGCTCCCCTCGAACTGAGCTGCTACTTACCCTCTGCTACATCCCAGCTTGTGCTTTTCTTTGGCAGAGGCCCATCTTCCCCCTCTTTGATTTTAAATTCTACCTGTGCTTGAAGTTTTGGTTCACATCACACTTCGCATTCCTGATAGAAGAGTGACTTTTTCCCTCCCACCTCTGAATCCCTGTAGCATTTTATCTGAACTCATGACACTCACCACTTTCTAGTTTGCCCTGGAATTATTGATGTGCACAGCTTATCTTCCTGCTAAGGTTTTAGAGGGTAGAGACCACGGCATTTTTAGCTTTATGGTTCCTATAGCATCCAACATACAGTAGGTATTCTGAAATTTTTGTTGCATAAATGGCTGTACCTTCAAATAAATGAATGAATGGGTAAACGGACATACATACAAAAGAATTAATGGGTGAATGAACAAGACGGGCAATCCTGGGTTCCCACAGAGCAGGCTACTCCAGCCAGCCTGAAAGTGGATGCAGCTTTACATGGCTAATCAGCTAGTTACAGGGAGGAGCCAGACCCTCTGGACCTGTTCTAGGAGGGCCACTGTCTGGGGGAGCGGCTGCGGGCACAGCCACAGATCTTCAGCCTACTGTAGCCAACCCCAGAACCCAGCTGCCCAGCCCCATGGAGAGCCTCACATCAATGTAGTTGGCGTTGATGTAGTCGGAGTGTGGGTCTCCATCCAGCACCAGCAGCCTCACTCGAGAATGGTCATCTGCAGAGAGAGAGCAGAAAACAAGGGGATGGGGGATGAGAAGGCTTCGGGTGAGTCTGCCCTGCTTCAGAGCCACCATTTATCAATCAGCATGTGCCAGGCACCATGCTACTGACAGACACGCTCTCATTTAACCCCTAGCATCACCCTCAGTTATTATCCCCATTTACGGATGAGGAAATTGAGGCTTAGGGAGATGACTGTGCCTTAGAAAAGGGCCTGTATATGCTTCTCTTTTTTTCCACCTGCCCTTCTGATTCTGATTTTGTCATTACCTACCGGGGAGAGTGCCCTGCTTCTTTAAATCTCAGTGATTTTGTCATTAAAATGGGGACGGAAATGCCTTCTCCAGAGGACAACACAGGAAAGACCATATGAAGACACTCAGGAAGCGAGAAATGTTAGATCCAAATTAATATGCCCCATTTTCATGCTTGCTTAAAACTGGCACATTTACCTATTTTCCACAAGTGCACAAACGCTTGCCTTTTGCCTCTTGGAATATTGCTGCAAACAGACCGTCGGCCACATATTGTTATCAATGTTATCATTCAAGTGAAGCCGACTAAATCATTAGATTAAAAGAGGTCATCAATAACTAAAAATTGTGTTACAGAGAATACCATTTCAAAAACGATCTAGGCACAAACAAGATTTGCAGGCTTTAGTCAATGGCACGCTTACTTCAAATAACACCAAATTGAAATGATTAAAAGAAAAACCCATTACAGCAGAAGAATCAGGCTAATCCTTTACAGTCAATTAAAGTGAGCTCCCATACGCTAGAGGACACGCAAACAGAACACCTGGGTTGGGTCTGGTGGGGGGAGGGGCTCAGCTTTCTGTCCCCGTCACTATGCACGTATCACCGCGTGTTGCTGCATCCACTGGCCAGGCCACCTTACTCTAGGTCAGGGCTAGGGCTCCCCATAAGTGGAATGGAGAACTCTGGGCACCCCCAAGGGTTTCTGGGGATCAAGGAAGTCGGGTCACCAAATCCCATTAGCTTTTTCCAGAACTTGGCAGTTTACAAGGCCACCTGTTACTACTAACTGGAACCCCCATGAACAGGGACATTAGGTGTTTTGCTCCTTGTTCCATCCTCCGCATGCACCTGTGACAGGTACTCAGTAAGTACTTGGTGAGTATATGAATGGATTATCTCATTGGACTCGCAAAGTGACCCTGGGAGAGAAGTAAGATGGATGCTGTTAACCTTTGTTACAAATGAGGAAACTGAGGCTCCCAAGGATTGACTGGCCACATGGCCAGTGGATGGTGGAGCTTGGAAGAGTGGGGTTCTCTTAACTCTGAGCTCAGACACTCCTGATTCCCCAGAGGGGCCTAAGCAGGATAGTAGAAAGTACTTCGAGGGTACACAGCAGAGGGAATTAATGACAGAGAAGTGGTTACCTGGGTGATGGAAGGGTTGAGAGGCTAAAGGGAGGAGGGAGAAGTAACTCAGAGATAAACATCAACAAGAAGACACTGCCTCCCCAGGATCGGTGGGACAGAGGGAGGAAGCCAGGGCACCAGAGCCCAGGGGTGGGGGCCACCTGTGGAAGCTGGAGCTGCAGTGGGCCTCTCTGGTGGGAGCTGGAGAAAAGGAGGAGACTCCCTCACTGTTCAAGAAGGTGCCTCTGATTGGGACAGAGAGGGAGAAATACCCCGGCTTCTTCCTTTCTCCCACCTTCCAATCTCCCACCAGTGCACGTCATTGGCCAAACAGCAGCCAGCTGACGAGAGGCTGAGAAACGCAACCTGCAAGGGTCAGATCCCTACGATGGAAAGTTGAGCAGGAAAAGGCAAGGAATGGGACCAAGCATGGACAAGCAGGCCGGGGCTGGACAGGACACCACCCCACATCCATTCATTCATTAACTAATTAATCAATTCAAAAATAGTTAAGTGAGCATCTGCCATACGGCAGGCACTGTGCTAGATACTGAGCTACACCGGATGCCATGTTTCTTACTCATCATGGGGAAGAGTTTCCGTGGAATCAACCAGAGGGAGTGCGGGGGAGGTCTAAGTGATCCCTTTCGGTGGGTGGCGGAGTGGGGTGTGAAGTGGGGAAGGAGTTTGAAGCTAATCTTTATGGAGTTGATGGTAGATACCAGAGGCTTCACATACATTATCTCACTCAATCATTTATTCCTCCAAATTGCTCCACAGGTTATTATACTAATGATGTAGTATTTTTATTCTTCCCATTTCACAGATGAAGAAACTGGGGCTCAGAGAGATTACGCAAGTTTCCAACATTACACAGCCTACAAGTGGCTGGGATTCTATCTTAGGACTGTCTGACCCTGAATCCCTGCTCTGTTCACACGATGTGCTGTCCCTGGACTTCTAGCATCTCAACAGGTACTGCAGTCTGTGCAAGTGTCTGGTCCCCAGCTCCTGCAGTGGGACGTCCTGGGGCACATCCACCCAGCAGGGGTTCAGACAAGACCCAGCAGCTGACTCTGAGCTCAGACTGTTAAGCCTTGTTACCAGCGGTTACCAAAACTGTAAGGCTCAAAAAAGTGAAAAATGTGTAATGTGTTTTCACTCATTGGTCTCACTAATGACTCATCGATTCAAAAAATCTCCTTTATTTATTGAATTATGCCTGCCCTTGAAGTCTAAAGCACTGGAAACAGATCTTCTGGTGTAAAACGTTGAAAGGGAATTTTCATTAATATAAAACAAAATTGAAAGTCTGAAAGCAAATATGATTAACAAGAAAAAGAAAAGAAAGAAACTTATTTCTTTTAGTTAAATATTCTTAAAGATGAGAGGTGCCTCTAACCACTAGATGATGGCATTTGTCAATATCACCTTTATTCATTTATTAAGAACAAATTCACTGAGCACCTACTACACACAGGCTTGTTGAAGGGACTTGGAAAGTGTTTTCCAAGTGCTCAGGGAGTTTGTCAATGTAGTGGGGTAGATAGACTGTACAGAGAAGTGAAATTTCAAGGTCTAGAAAGTGGGGACTAGAGGGCTTTGTGAAGTGATATGTGAATGAGGAACTGAAAGTAAGGCTTGACCAATGGACAATGAGGAAGGGTCTTTCCGTCAGAGAGAACAGCAAGAGAGCAGAGGTCCTGGAAAAGCAAGCATACTGGCGACCTGCAAACAGTTTCTTGTCTTGTGAACATGGAATGGGAGGCAATTAGCAGTGGGAGAAGAGGCAGGTGGGGGTTAGATTGAAGAGGGCTTTCTATGTCCTATTCAGGTACTTAGATGCAAGTCACCATGCCGGGCTCTGAAGAGCATCCAAATAGAGACTATCTTCTGAGACTGTGAAAGGGTACTTTAGTACAAAATGATCAAGATTTATTCCCACATGGGCTAACCTGTGGCAAGTAGGACAGCAGACGCGGTGATGGGAGGTCTGAAGCTCTGGGTCAGATCTGGGTTCAGATCTTAGCTCCATCACTTAGCAAGTCAGTTGATCTCTCTAAGCCTTGGTTTTCTTAGGAAAATGCTATATGGCTCAATACTATATAGCTCACAGAATGTTGGGAGGATTAAATGAGAAAATGCAGGCATGAAAAGTGTGAGGACTTTAAGAGAATGAAAAGATGAGCCACAGATTGGGAGAAAACGTTTGAAAAAGACTACCCGATAAAGGAGTTGGATCCACAGCATACAAAGACCTCTTAAAACTCAACAATAAGTAAACAACCCAATTAAAAAATGGGCAAATGATCTGAATGGACACCTCACGAAAAAAGATATATGGATGGCAAATAAGCATATGAAAAGATGTTCAGTATCATATGTCATTAGGAACTGCAAATTAAACCAACAAAAAGATACCTCTACTCACCTACCAGAATGGCCAAAATCCAGAACCCTGACAACACCAAATGCTGGCGAGGATGCAGAGCAACAGGAATTCTCACTTATTGCTGATGGGAAAGCAAAATGGTAGAGCCACTTTGGAAGACAGTTTGGAAATTTCTTCCAAAACTAAACACACTCTTATCATATGATCCAGCAATTACTGTCTGGTATTTACCCAAGTGAGCTGAAACTTACATCCACACAAAAACCTGCACATGAATGTTTATAGCAGGTTTACTCATAATTGCCAAAACTTAAGAAAAACCAAGATGTCCTTCAATAGGTGAATGGACAAACAAGTCATGGTACATCCATGTCTTTGGTAATATACAGAAATGAGTTCTCAAACCAGGAAAGGACATGGAGGAAACATAAACACATACTGCTAAGTGAAAAAACCCAGCCTGAAAGGCTTCATAGTGTATGATTCCAACTCTATGACATTTTGGAGAAGGCAAAACTATGGAGGCAGTAAGAAGATCCATGATTGCCAGGGACTTGGGGGGAGGGATGACTAGGTAGAGCACAGGGAACTTTTAGGGCAGTGAAACTTCTGTATAATACTGTAATTGTGGATATGTGTCACTGTACATTTTTTAAATCCTACAGAACTGCACAACACAGAGTGGACTCGAAGGTAAACTATGGACTTTAGCTAGTAATAACGGATCGCAAAGCACAGGAAGATCAGCTTGGTGCTTTGTGACCAGCTAGAAGGGTGGGATAGGGAGGGTGGGAGGAAGGGAGATGCAAGAGGGAAGAGATATGGGGATATATGTATATGTATAACTGATTCACTTTGTTATAAAGCAGAAACTAACACACCATTGTAAAGCAATTATACTCCAATAAAGATGTTGAGGAAAAAAAAAAAAAAAAAAAAAAAGAAGATGATGTGGTGTATATATATGTGATGGAATATTACTCAGCCATAAAAAAGAATGAAATTTTGCCATTTGCAACAACATAGATGGACTTGGAAGGTATTATGCTAAGTGAAATAAGTCAGACAGAGAAAGACAAATACTGTATGATATCACTTATATGTGGAATCTAAAAAATACAACAAACTAGTGATTATAACAAAAAGGAAGCAGACTCACAGATACAGAGAACAAACTAGTGGTTATCAGTGGGGAAAGGGAAAGGGGAGGGTCATTATAGGGGTAAGGGATTAAGCGGTACAAACTGTCATGTATAAAATAAGCTACAAGGATATAATGTACAACACGGAAAATAACCAATATTTTATAATAACCATAAATGGAGTATAACCTTTAAAAACTGTGAATCATTATATTGTACACTTGTAACATATAATACTGTACATCAACTAAACTTCAATAAAAAAATGAGATACTATCTTATAAAAAAAAGGATCAATATTGGTTCACCAATTGAAACAAACGTATCACACTGATGCGACATGTTAATAACAGGGGAAACTGAAGGGGGATGGGAGGTAGGAGTAAACAGGAACTCTCTGGACATTCCGCTCAATTTTTCTGAAACTAAAACTGCTCTTAAAAAAAGTGTGAGCACAGTGCCTGGTATGCAGCAGGTGCTTAATAAATGGTGATTCTGGGCTGGATGTGAGGCAGGCAGTGAGCTGATGGCGGAGACGGTTAGAAACTTAGTGCTTCCCATTTGCCCTTCTGTACAAAATGTAAATCCAACTTTCTACAGAGGCAAAGAGTTACTGTGTATATTCATGAAAGGGCAGAATTCAGCTACAGGTCCATCAGAAAGGCATTGCAAGGAGTAGCACTGCCTTCATGGTTTATTTATTCCTTCTGGGAGACGCTAATATTATTCTGTGTCCCCTTCTCCTTCTAACTTTATATAATTAGAAGGATAAAAAAAATTGTGTTTATCCACATGCACATGGAGAAAGATGGGGCAGTGGGCGATGTAAAGGAGTTTATACAAAGTAATCTACAAACAGCCCAGAAAGTTCATTATGCTCTATCTACATTTTGCAAGCTTGAGAAACAGCTAATCTGATATTCCTTGTTTGATATTCAAGACGAGTGAAGAAGTCACATAGAGGAGAAACAAACTCCTCAACGGTGAGGTAAGAGGAGGTGCAGGAGCCTGGCTTTACCCGGCTGTCAGCTGAGGTAGGAGGTGGGCCAGCACTGGCTTGCACGGAGGAGGAGAGAACCAGTGGCCACTGGTAGAGAGAAGGCATAACTGCAAAGACACGGAGATCCAAAGAGCTCCCTGGAACACAACTCAAGGGGAACAGAAACATTGCCCCTCTAGAATCAATCTGTTCCTTGTAGTTTTCGAACAAAGCCCAGTGGTAGGTTGTAAAAGTTTAACAAAGAGCTCTCTGGAGGAAGAAATGGCCCTGATCTGTAACATCTGATTTCTGTGATATAAATACTCCCACCATGACTGATTTCAAGCTACCAACGTGGTATCAACTGGCTCACAAAATTCCTGAAAAATTTAACCATCATCTCTTGCAAGCTGGTATGAATCAGTTGCAAGACGTCACTGACAGAGAACAAAGCCTGACTAGACCCCACAATGCCTTGCATGATCTGGTTTGGGACCTATTTCCCAAGTCCAGCCTCATGCCCCCCTCCCCACATATGACTGAAAACCGTGCCCTTCTTTCTGTTGCTCAAATGCATCATGTCTGCTCTGACCACAGGGGCTTTTGCACATGAAAGGAATGCCCTCAACCCCATAAGGCTGGCAACATCTCATTCTTCAGCTCAATCTTCCTCCCTCAGGAAGCCTTCTATGATCTCTCCACCCCAGGCGCTAACAGCTCCCTGTACTTGTCTTCAGAGCTCTTAGAGCAGTATTATTTCTGCGACGATCTGACTAACCATGGCTCTCCTTCGCGCCCTATTTAAGAACGGGCACCCTATTTACTGAACTCCTCTATAGTGTATGGCACATAGTAAGTGCTCAATAATTATCCGTTCAATATGTGAATTCGTATTTGTGTCTGAAAGGCTGAGAACCAGAAAGGAGCCGGTCCCTTGCTTTTAGCCATACAATTGATTTTCGGTAACCTGGCTTGGGACCCAGGCTCTTTCCTCTACACAAGGCTGGCATAGTGTGCCTGGATCCTGGGCTCAAATTCTTCCTCGCCTCATAGCTGACCCCTCACCCCACCTGCAGACCCAAGACTGGCAGCCAATCATTGCCTTCGGCACGAGAGAGGGAGGGCTTGGGAAGGCTCTGAAAGCAGACCTGAGGTCTGTCACTAACTCTATCACCCGGAGCAGATGATGTACCTTCCCGAGCCTCAGTTTACCCAATGACAACATCAAAATCCTCTCCACCTTTGCAGACTTGTTGCAAGGATGAAAAGCAGTTAGATATGAAGGCACCTGGTGTATTGTAAGAAATCAATACAAATGTGTAAATTCAGTTTTATTGTAATTCTAGACCAGTGGTTTTCAAAATATAGTTCCTTGGCCAATAGCATCAATGACATCTGGGAACTTGTTAGAAATGCAGATACTGGAGTCCCAGCCCAGACTCACTGAATCCGAAACTCTGGGGTGGAGCCCAGCAATCTGTATTTTAACAAGCCCTCCAGGAGATTCTGATGCACACTCAGGTTTCAATGTACAGACCATTTGATGTTCAGTTATTTAGCACAGGGGATGCCTTGGCTATTCAATGTCTTGGGAAAGACCAAAAGTTTTTACTGGAATTAGGCCGTGAGACTAGAGACTCACCTGTGCTGGGTGTAAGGAACAGAAATTTATCTTTGTGGAGTGCATAAGATGCTCCAGGCACCATTCTAGAAGCCTATGGATGCTACGCTATTTGATTCTCATCATAACCCATTTTGTGGCTGAGAGAATCAAGGCTCCAAGCAGTTTAACAACTTAGAAGGTGTAAGGCTGACACCTTCCTTGTAGAGTAGTGGGGTCCCTACCTCTCTGGGAACCCCAAGACGCACTGCCGCTACACCCCTCCATGCCGGTTCTGACTCTGACACTGTGTCCCATCCCACTGTGTGTCCCACCCCCCATCCCTGGCCAGGGGAGAGGATTCAGTGTCCTCCCATACGCAGGTCTAACTCTCAAAGCAAACCACAGTTCCTCCTCCTCCTCCATCATCAGAGGTAACCCATTAAGTCAGTCTTCTCAAGTCACATCCACTTAGAGAATCACTTCAGAGAGGTGGGGCGGGGAAGACAATATCATTTGGATACAGGATGTACTTTCCTCCTGTCTTCTGGGCACTGAGGAAGGTAAAGAAAAGGTGCAGTTTTTCAGAGAAGAGAGATCTGACTCATTACGATGAATTGTGGAGCTGAAAAGTCATTTCCTAGGAGTACTGGAAATGTTAAGGCCATCACGTTGCACGAGTGGAGACCGAGGATGCAGGTAATCCTGCCGAGACTGCCCAGGTACCCCACTGAAGCTAAAGGTCTCCTCATTCAATCTTGATTGAATTACCATTACCAAGGTAGCAGGTGGCCTGGGTATGACAGAGAAACAGCCCGACATTCTGTGCGTCTCCTTGTGCTGCCAGTTCCCTGCTGGCTGAGGATGGGCTGCTTCATTCTGCAGGGCCCCGTGAGGAGCTGCTCCAACAGATGAAAGTTTTGGGGCCATAGAGGGGACTTAAGTGTAGAGGCGCAGAGCACTGAGAGAAGTTAGGGGGACAGTGGCCCAGCTGATGAATTTGTGGATTCATCCTAAGCAGGATGTCCAGCCCACACCCCACTAAGGGGACTTTCTGAAGAAAGAGAGGAAGGTTTCTGATCCGGATTCCTTCCGAAGCAGAAACTGAGACAAGGACTGAAGTGCAAGGACTGGCTTTGGGAGATGATCCCGGGAAACACCAGAAGGGGAATGGGAAGTAAGAGGCAGAAAGGAAGGAAACCAGTGAGGGTTGTGTCATCAAGCTGGAGCTTACTTTCTTACTTTCTCCTGCTACTCCAGGAGAGAGTGTGAATACAAACCTCCAAGTTATTTCGCCTCAGCGGGGAGGGACCTGGGGTACTTACACCCGCACCCCCATCCGTCACAGATTGAGAGCTGCTCCTGGGGACATTTAATTTCTCAGCAGTCCCGGCAAGCAGGCAGAGAGGGCTCCAGTGACCGGAACAAGTCCTCTGACAAACAAGGGCACTGAAGGTTTCTGCGCCAGGATCGCTCTGGAAGGCCCAGGCAGGAGCCACCCTCAGAGACGGCCAAGGAGAAGGGGGAGCTGGGAACACTGAACAAAGCACCCGTTTTGACATCCAGTACGGTCTCCCCAGAAATCAGCAGAGAAACAGCTCTGAGAAGAAGCCCCTGAGCTTGATCTGAATCTGAGTTCCTCCCTGGAAGTGAAAACAGCCTCCCTGAAGAGTTCATCCTGATCTCCTGCTCTGAGGTCAGAGTCCTCAGCGCACGCTCCCCCAAGAGCACAGATATGTCTAGATGCAGAGGGACTCCTTGGCAGGGAGCTCGTGGCATCTGGGCAGCAAGAGCCCGGAGCTCTGGTCCTGGCTGTCCTACAGACTCTGCGTGACCATGGGCAGGGTTCTACATCTCTGGACCATTGCTCCTTGCCTGTGAACTCAAAGAGGCTAGACTTAGTGTCACCTAGGTTTAAAAGGTTATACAACCAGGTTCAGAGTCAATATTTATGCATCTTAATTTGCACTCTTTGCACTGAAAGGTGTGAACCTGAGTGTCAGAGAGATGAAGTGACCTTGTTGAAGGTCATGCATGAGGTAAAGGGCAGAACTGAGACTAGCACCTGGGTCTGCTGGACCCCATGCCCAGTTCTCCAATGCACCTGAGCCCAGTGGCTTGTCTTAAATCAGGGGGTTAGAAGTCTCAGAAAATGAAAATGTCCTGGGTCTCTTGTTTGCCCTTCAGCCTTCCACACCTGCCTCTCTAAACTGGAAGCTGATCCCTGTGGATAAGATCAGAGGTTTGTACGCTCAACCTTGCTAATCATCAGGGAAATGCCAATCAAAACCACAGTGTAATATCACCTCACACCTGTAAGAATGGCTATCATCAAAAAGACCACAAACAACGAATATTGGCAAAGATGTGGAGAAAAGGGAACCCTTGTACCCTGTTGGTGGGAATATAAATTGGTGCAGCCACTGTGGAAAAACAGTACGGAAGTTCCCCCAAAAAACTAAAAATAGAACTACCAGATGATCCAGCAATTCCACTCCTGGGTATTTATCCAAAGAAAATGAAAACAGTAATTTGAAAAGATATACACACCCCAATGTTCATAGCAGCATTATTTACAATAGCCAAGATATGAAAGCAACCCAAGTGTCTATCAAGAGATGAATGGATAAAGAAGATGTGGTATATATACAAAAGGGAATATTATTCAGCTGTAAAAAAGGATGAAATTTTGCCATTTTCAACAGCATGGATGGACCTGGAGGGTATCATGCTTAGTGAAATAAGTCAGAGAGAGAAAGACAAACACTATATATTATCACTGAGGAATCTAAAAAATAAGACAAATGATTATAACAAAATAGAAACAGACTCGCATAGAGAACAAACTAGTGGTTACCAGTGGGGAGAGGGAAGGGGGAGAGACAAGATAGGGGTAGGGGATTAAGAGGTACAAACTACTATGTATAAAATAAGTAAGATACAAGGACATATTGTACAGCACAGAGAATATAGCCAATATTTTATAATAACTTTAAATGGAGTATAATCCAAAAAAATTATTGAATCACTACGCTGTACACCTGAAACTTATGTAACATTGTAAATCAACTTTTCTTTAATAAAAAGAAAAAAAAGATGAGAGGTTCGTAAACCTGAGAGTGCATCAGTGTCACTGGTGGGCTTTTTAGAACAGAGATTGCTGGGTGCCACCCCCAGAATGTCTGCTTTGACAGGTCTAGATGGGACCCCAAAATGAGCATTTCTAGCAAGTTCTCAGGTGTTCCTGCTCCAGGGACCACACTTTGAGAACCACTGGACTCTGTCTACAGATTCCCTTGTCCTCTGGCTCTGGCTGGGTTCAGCCACTGGAAAGCACTGGCAGAAGACTGGATTAAGTGGGGAGTGCCATCGAGGTACTTATTCCTTCAGCTCCCTTTTTTGGGGTCACCATGGGCTGGCTGCAAGGCCACTAAAGGTCTCACCTCTGACCAGGTCCTCTTTCTCTGGGTCCTGGGAACCTCTTCTTACTGAACCCTCTGCGGCCTAGGCATGGCATTTAGCCCCAGGGTGCCATACTACTCCCTGTAGTCTCCCACAGCTAGCTCACATTTTCATTAAAGAAAAAAGTCACTTGATTAAATTATCCTCAAATCACGCTATCTGAAGGTCCCATCTATTTCCTGCTGGGACCCCGACAGATGCCAGAAGGGAAGCCTCATTTGATAAAATCTGCACCCCTGAGGTCACTTCCTCTCCTCTGTGTAATTTCCTTCCAGTCAAGGAAGCCCCCTCTGCAACTTCCACATGGGCAACGCTTGGCATTCTTGAAATTTCCCCTTGTCCACCATACATACCCCAAGGCTACTTAAGAGTAAAGAACTATTTGTTCTGTTCTCCCCATTCATTTCCTTTCACTTCCTTTCTTTTCTACTCCCTGGAAACCCCACTGTCTCTACCCCTAAATTCTAAACAGAACCCTTTGGAAGAAAGGGCTTATTTAGCCAAGGTTTCTCTTTCATTGTTTCATTGGCAGACTGTGCCCTCCCTCCTTCTCCTCCCCTTTCATCTTCTCTGTTCTCCCTGGCCTGGGCCTTTGTCCTCCACTCCAGCCTCCTAGTGCCCTGGGTTCCTTAAGATGCTAATCACACCCGCTTTTATTTTTGCACCAAGAATATTTCTATTTATCAAGCCAGTGCCCACGACTTTGCCTCCGGGAGGGAAACGTACAAGGGCAGGAACACTTTCCAATCCTCGGGGCTGTTTCCCTGTTCCCTTCTTCATTTCAATTCCAGGACCGTTTTTTTTTTCTTTCTTGGTTCCCCTTTATGCCTTGCACTGCTCTTGGATGCACTGGTTACCCAGTCCAGCCACAATTCGCTACAGAATTACTGACCCGTACATTAGAAAGGAGATCCAGGTTTCTTTAAACCCACCAAGACGGTATCATCAGGTGTCTGAATTTCCTCTGCCTCTGTTTGGGTTTCCCCGGAAGTAGATACAAGATGAGGATTCCAGGGCAAGCAGTTCACATAGGAAGAGAAGAGGACACCAAGAGGAAAGGGGGAGGGGAGTGAGACAGCCAAGAGAAGGCAGCCCAGGAAGGGTGGGCAACTGCAGCCCACTCCCCATGGAAGCTCTGGAGAAAGGTGTAGAACACACAACCCAGTGAAGGCGAGGAAGAGCAGCTGGGCTATTTCATGGTCTAGGGAGAGACAGCTTTGTGCCTGGGCAGAGCATCCTGCCCCAGCTTTGGAGAAGGTCCTCAGGCAAAAAGATGCAGATAGGGCAGGACTGGGGGGAACCAGTGAGGCCCCAGGGCACACACTTTAAGGAGGGGCTTGCTCTCAGGGTCAGGCAGGTGCAGGGTCAACAGCTGAGCCTGAGCAGACCCTGGAATGCTGGGTGCGTCGCCTGCCTCACCCTAGTCCCGGGCCTGGGTGCCAGCAGGAGTTACTGCACAAGGAGGCGGCGGAGCCGTGGGGCGTGGATGGGACACGGACAGCACCTTCTGCTCCCTATGATGCAATCTAATCCCTTTCATTGTTCTCCTTGCTGCCTGGAATCCTGCCTTCTCAGATGTGGCTCCTGAGGGGGATACGACTGTCCTCCTCTCTCCCTCCTGTGTCCCATCTCTCCACCCTCTTCCTTCAGGCTCAGAATGTCTTCCTTGATCGACTATCACTGTTCCTAGAGTCATCCTGATTCAGACTTCCTCCATCCATCCTTTCTGGGTGCTCTCTATTTTTGGGGGGAAGCCAGAAGGGAGAGACCCATGGCTCAAGCCCTTTGGGGCCTTGCAGGGAGTCCGTGCATTCCAACACTCAGTCCTGTCTACTGAACAGCAGCCATAAGCCAGGTCTGGGGACACAGAAGTGCAAGAGAGCCCTAGCTCTGTTGTTGCAGGACACCTATTCTGGTGAGGAGATCAGGCAGCCAGCAGACAGTCATGCAAAGGCTCTCAGATCACGGTAGTGATGAGAACTAAGGAGAAGACATGCCTTGTGCTCTCGGAGTGAATAATGGGGTTCTGACCAAATTATAATGGTCAGAAGAATTCCCTGAGGAAGTGATACCTGAGCTAAGATCTGAAGAATAAGTAGAACTTAGCAGAGCAAAGAGAGGAGGGATGGGCATGTTGATAGAGAAGAGAATGTGCAAAGGCCCTGTGTCACGGATGAGCGTGTAAAGTTCAAGGTACTGAAAGGCCGGTGGGGCTTAACCGAGGAGACCGTGGTGGAGAGGACACAGTGTGAAATGCAACGGAGAGAGGGCTGAGGGCCTTTGGAAAAGAAGGGCTCAACACTGAAGGAAGCCATTTGAAGGGTTTTCTGTAGGACAGTGACATGTTTCAATTCATATTTTGAGGAGGTCCCTCTGGCTTCTGTTAGAGATCAAATAGGATACATTTGGGAGCCAAAGTAGATATGGAACAACCAGGAAGAAGGTGGGCAGAGGCCAGGTGAGATCTGATGATGGCTTGGGCACGGATGCTGAGTGCAAAGGGTGGGCAGTGGGACGTCCAGAAAGATACAAAGGCTTTCATCCTGGGCTCCTCAGGCTTTGGACCAGATACCTGGCCCGGCCTGGATGCCCTTGTCTCTCGAGGGACAGGGTCTCTTTACTGTGCTCTAATTGTTTATTTTTTCTATTAGTATTTTCTCTTATACTATTGCATCATTGCACAGAGAGAAGACTAAGGCTTACAGTGAGTACACAAGGTCTTACAGCCTATAATTCAGTGGATCCCATCTGAACTCACCATCTGATATGGGGACAGACAAGTGACCAGGTATCTGAGGGCACTAGTACACGACAGTGCTCAAGCAGAGGATGGTCAGAGCAACCAGAACCTGTACCTGGAATGCGAGTTCCCTGGCAGCAGACTGAGTGTCCCAGTGCCCAGCACGGGGCCTGGCTCAGAGGCGGCCCACACATCATAGGTCTTCGTACACATTTCCTGACTGTTTGAACGTCTCTTTCCAACACTACATTTGCAAGAAATCTTTTCTTTTCTTTTTTTTTTTTTTTTTTAAGAAATCTTGCTGTCTGCATTACTCTCTTCCAAGAGACAAATTATAAACGTTTTTCTGATTAGTTCTCCTATTCATAGCCGATTTCTAAATCAGCACAGGAAACAGCTAAGCTAAAACTTCTGCCTCTTTTTTCCTTTACAAGCCGCCTGTATCTTACGCTTTCTTCCTCTAAGCTTTTTCTTAGGCAATGTCTAGACAGTTAAAGAAAACAAAACAAAACACTGAACTGTGCTAGAAATAACTCGTTATTCAGGATTTTTTTTGTTTTTTGGCTGAACTGGGTTATTCTGAGAACTGAGACCAAGGGATACCTCGTACCCAACTGGTGAGATGTCAAATGGTCCAGGTTGGCTGTGCCATGGCAGACAGGGGCTGTTGTTGACACCTGTTCTAATCAGAGTATGTGCTTGCCATTTTGTATGAGCTAAGTTTGTCCTCTGTATTTATGTTGTGTAGAAGGCTGTGCACACCAGCATTTGGCAATGATCATACTTGTGTGTGAACTGTGTGTGGTGTGTAGTTCTATGGCAGTCTCTCTCTGCCTCTCCTCCCACCACTGAATATCATGCAGGGTCCCACACAAGTACTGTCACTGCCCTTGTTCAGGCCCCCTCGTCCCTTGCTAGGACTCTTACAGTAGCCTAAGTGGTCCCTCTGCCTCCAGCCTCTCTCAATCAAATCCACCTTCCCAATAAGCTGCCCTGGTGATCCTTCCAAAATAGACATCTGATTATGCTTCCCTGCCCCAACCTGGCTTATTCCACATCCCCACATGGGTATTCAGTGAATTTTTGCTTAAAATAAGGAGGATGGTGTATCCACACTGCTCATCAGTGACCCTGAGAAAGTAACTCTATGGCTATGAGTAATGGTGCCAGGTACTGTGCCAAGGGTTTTACGAACCTTTTTTCAACCATCCTATCTTCATTCATTTCCTCACTTTAAAGGCGAGAAAACTGAAGCTCAGAGAGGTCAGGTCACCTGCCCAGGGCCCCACAGCTGGGATAGGAGCCCAGGCAGTCTGACTCCAGAGCGCTCGAGCTACTCTGTGCCACTTGCTTTCATCAAATCACACACCAGGGGGCGCTTCCAGGAACGCTAGAGCACACTGCTGAGCAAAAGGCAATGTTCTTCCACGCCCCACCCCAGGTCCACACAAAGCAAGCTTTCTGCTGCAGGCTCAGGGCCCCCAAACACCCGTGCCGACATAGGCCCTGAGTGGCAGGCACTCACCGCAGGGCCCTGCCCCAGCCAGCAGTGGGGTGTGGCAGGAGTCGCAATGCCCTACACTCTACCTCTTGTGTGAAGAGGGTAACCTTGGGCTCCCCTGAGCCCTGAGCTGGCCCAAACCCTCAGCTGCAGGCCAGAGTTCCTGGCTCCTTCTGAGCGCCCATCCTTGCTTGGGACTCGACCTCCTTGGAATAGCATCATCTCTCACCTAGGTGTTCTCAGCCCCTCCTTCACGGGCTGGACCTTGCTCTCCACCCCCAAGATGCTGCCATGATGGGTTTTTGCAGAGGGGGCCTGCTGGGAACACCCTTGTGGCTGGGCTTCCTCCCCGACCTGAAGAGTTCTTGAGCGGGCAAGATCCAAGCTTCAGAGGTTTCCTGCCATCTACCGTGCCAGCTCACTTTGCCCGTGTATGCCCGCCCAATGCCCGCCCAGCTCCCTGCCTGCCACCTCTGGCTGAGATCAGCCATGCTCTGTCATCCAGGCCAGGGATGACAGGGAGGCTGAGACAGAGCTCCATGCTTAGCATGTGGACCCAAATCTGGAAACATCAAGGATTATTTGGTAACAAATTCCAGATAAATAATAGTGATAGCTTATTTTTGTCTGTGTTCCCAAAGCCTGGAGCCCTCCCAGAAGGTCACCTACAGGATATGATGTTGCCGTATCGATTCTTGTTGCGGTTTTCATCCTCTTTGGCTGTATCCCACGAGGCTGTCTGCCCCTCCGGTAAGGCCTAGAAAGAAAGGACAGAGTGATTAGAATGGCTTGAGATAGGAGCTTTATCTGGGTGTCCACGGGGAAAACGAGACCCACTGTGATGGGTCACATAGTGCAAAAGACTGTGTGTTCTTGGATGGAGCCTGGGGAGAACACAGACTTGTCCCCTCCCTGGCTTATTCACCTGTTCAGGGACTCAAATGTTACTGATGTCTTTCGTGTGTCATGAGCTCAAATCTGTTGCAGTATGGGAGTCATTTGTTCATTCGTTCACTTGACGGATATTTGAATCCCTAATATGTGTTTGGTGCTATTCTAGGTACTTGGGATACAGCGAAATAGACAAAGCCCCCTTGAGCTTTCAGTCAACTGGGAGACGCAGCAAACGAACAAGCAAACATATATAATTTTAAATAGTGTAAAATTCTGTGAAGAGAATAAAGCAGGGTAGAGGTATAGTGATCGTGCATGAGAATTATTTTGGATTGCACAGTCTGGGAGGGCTTCTCTGAGGAGGTAACATTTAAGCTAATTCCTTCATGATGTGAAAAAGCCAGTCATGCCAAGAAAAGTGGGAAGTGTTTTCCAGGCAGAGAGGACAGTGGAGGCAAAGGTGGTAACCGAGACCATGTTCAAGGATGAGGTGGGGAAGGCAGTGACAAAAGCATCTGGAGAGGCAGGGAGAGTTCAGGCTTTATAAGGCATTGTGGTCATTGGTAACGAGTTGGGTATTATTCCAGGTGTGATAGGAAACCATTTGAGGGTTTTGAGCAGGGCAGTTAGCTAATTTGATTTACATTTTACAAAGCACATTCTGGCTCATGTATGGAATAGAGACTCCAGGAGGCCCAGGGAGGAAGCAGGGAGATCAGTTAGGAAGTTGTTACAATAGTCCTGCCAAGAGATGATGGTACCTTGGACCAAGATGGTGCAGTAGATGTGGTGGGAAGTGATTACTTTTAGGATGTTCAGTTGAATACTGCAGATTTTGGTTCTCCCCCAGAAGCAGCCTCAGCAACAAGGATTCTAGTATGAGATTTGTTTTGGAGGCAATCCTAAGGAGCTCATGGGTGGGAGAGTGGGAAAAGTCAGACAATCGAGGGAAGAATGCCAATAAATACAGGGAACATCAACGAACAAATAACCACTGCGCCTGAGGCTTAATCCCATGGGCCCATCTCATGGCTCAGAGTTGTTCTCCCAGAGGAAGAAGGGAGTTGGGGTATTTATCTCCCAGTTCCCATCCATCACTGATTGAGGACAACTCTTAGGAAATCCCTTGGCACTTCTGTCATGCTCTGTAGACAAGGTGTGCATACTCTTTTGTCTTAAGGACGCACTCAGGCAAAAAGTCTCAAGTGCTTGCAGGAGGCGGGCACTGGGTGGGCACACACGGGCAAAGTGAGTGTGGAGGGGATGTGGGCAGGGCACCAACACATCTACTACAGACGAGGACTATGAAGGAAAGAGAAGGACGGAGGCTGACTGGTTAAAGAACGGAGTGGAGAGTCGCATCTTTTATTGAGATGGAGAAGAAACAGATGGGGGAGAAACAGGTTTGGGGAAGCACGAATTAAATGTTGTGTTCTGGGTACATAAAGTATTGAATACTTAGAACCATGTATAGCACTTGCTTCTAAACATGTTCAAAACAGTAAAAGAACAGGAGCAGCAGCCATGTTTGAGATACTAGTCAACTTTCAAGCTGAGATACTGAGCCGGAAGTTGGACACAGAGGTTCAGAGCCAGAGTTAGAAGGAAGGAAGAGATGGGACTCATCAGTTTAAGAGAAGACAGACGAGTGAACAACCATGTGACGTGAGCTAACAGTTATGAGCCAAGTGTTATGGAAACACTGGGGAGGGTGCAGCCACCTATCTCACAGAGAAGGAAGAGGGGCATTTCAGGGAGTGGGAACAGCTTTAGAAAAGCTGCAGGAGCATGAATGTCAGACCACACCTTGACTACTGCCCCTACCCTGTCTCTGGTAGAACAGGCTGGATGCCCTGCTCACGGCCCCTGCACTACTTCTGAGACTGAATTTGCTACCTCTTCAGTAGCAAATAGCTACTCCTGCCAGCAGTGCAGGGGAGAGGAGCTTCCAGTCATCTTAATACACCAGCCTTGACTTTGCCCACCTATTTCTTAGCAGGTCTACATCCTAAGCAAGGAGAAGTCTGAAACCTGATGGGTCAGAAATTCAGCCATTCAGTGGGCAATGTTTTATGGGCAGGCAGGACCACTGTCTATTCAAAGCCCAGACCATGCGTGATTCCCCCTTTCTTGCTTCCAGTCTCCCACGTCTCTTCCAAGCCAGCCTGGGTGGGTCTTCTTCTAGAGCAGGAGTTGGCAACCTTTTTCTGTAGTGGGTCAGATAACAGGCAGCATGGGCTTGGTAAGCCACGCAGTCTCTGTTCCAAGTACTTATACTCAACTCCACCCTTGTAGAGAGAACACAATCCTAGACACAACGCAAACACATGGGCATGTCTGTGTTCCACTAAAAATTGATTTACAAAAAACAAGTGTTGGGCTGGATTTAGGCTGTGGCTGTAGTTTGCTGGCCTTTTCTCTAGAAGCATGACCATGATCCTCCTCTGTGCAGTGGTTGGGTAGATAGAATGGGTGCCCATCCTGCTACCTAGCCATACGAGATTGAATGAAGATGGGGTGAGAGGTCCTTGCCTAGGCTAAGCCATGTTCTCTAACTTAGTTTTGCCCAGGGTTTTACACTGGGGTAACAGAGTGCCTTCCCAGCAATCACTTGCTCAGAATGTGGTTCTTTTTGTGTCAGAAACCCTTAGACTGGTACCCCGGAGGAAAGGCAAAACAGGTTCTAGGCTCTGCCCTAAATCTGAGCGTGGAAAAGTGCTATGGAGATGGGAGTGTGCTCGTTCTGCAAATGGAGAGCTTGTCTCTCCTCTTTCCCCCCCCCCCGCATCCTGTATTCACTCATTATAATTGCCCGTCACCCTGCATCCCTCTTGCCACCAGTGCAGACCATCTGCAGACCCCAAATGGTTCGTGCTTTGGCGTGGAACTCTTAGAACCCAGATTCCAGCCCTTGGCCTCATCGTCTCAACCGAGCCAGGTAGCTCCAGCTCTTTCAGGCAACTTGCCAGGCCTATATACTCTGGGTTCTCTGCAGGGGTGGGGAGTGCTTGTCTCAGCGGTAGCATTAGACTTCTTGATGTTTAAGCTGACAGTCTGGGGATGGATTTCTACCTGAAACCCTCTGTAATAAAAGCCACTATTCATCTAATATCCACCTAAAGTGCTATGAAACTGAGAATAGCACCCTCTGAATGTTTTCATACTCATTTTTTTGGGCAAAAAAAATCTGCTGGCTACTCATTATGTGCCAGGATTCAGGTTACACACACAGTTAGATTAAGGTTTTGTAATGGCTGAACACTCGAATTGTCTGGGGAAGCTTTAAAACTCCCAGGCCCTACCCCAGACCATTAAATCAGAGTCTAATCAGGCATCAGTAGTATTTAAAGCTCCCCAGGTGATTCTAATGTGCAGCCATGATTCTTGCAAATAGTGAATTTACCTGGAGAAATACTTTCCCACAGGTCTCCTCTTGCTTTGGATTTGTCCCCTCCAGTCCATTCTCCTGTATAATCAGAGAGATCTTTCTAATATGTGAATAGGACCCAGTTACTCCCCTTGCCACTGTCACTTCAGTATAAATTCCAAACTCTTTAGTACAAGGTCCTTAATGATTTCACCCCATATGCCCCTCCAGCCTCATTTCTTACCCTTAAAACAATATTTCAGTGATTAGCAACTAAACACAATGCCAGAGACAATTTCAGGTGTTACAGACTTCTGAGACTGACTATATACACAGTGTTCCCTCTGCCTGAAATTCTCTTCCACCTGAGTCTCGCTGGTAAACTCCTACATATCCTTCAAAACCCAGTTCAAGCATCTTCTCTTTTGTGAAACCTTCCTTGCTTACTTTCCCACCATTCCACTGCATCCCCAGCTAGTCAGTCACTTCTTTTATTAGCTGGACTCCTTTACATCTGATAATTTGAATGTCTTGTTTTCCAACCTGGTGATGGGCTACTCCAGGTAAAGGGTAGCATCTTATTTATGTCTGTATCTTCATAACCCAATACTGGCTTTGTATTTCATATGTGCTTGAATCACCCCTTTTGAATAAACGAACGGATGGATAGATGGAAAAAAAAATAGTGTGTGAGATGGCTTCTGTGCACACAGAGGCAAAGATCCTGGAATCTCAGAGGTGTAAGTGGCCTTGAAAATAATTTGTTTGTGCTCCCTTCCACAATGGCCTTCCAGGCAGCTGATAAGCTGATCCCTAACATCTGTTAATTGGATACCATCAAACTTGGATGCCCTTGGTGATGGAGAGCTCACTACACCAAAAAGCTTCCTGCCTCACTTTTGGACAGACCCTCTGGGCATTTCTTTGTTTACTCTGCCTCCACATACTTCGCCTTTGCCCTGATCCACGGGGCCCCACAGAGCATGTATGCACCCTCTGCACCACGATACTGCAGAAGTTTAATGAACGTTCCTGCCCACCCTCAGAGTCCTGAAATGGCACAGTTTGGGAGTCCTTTCAACATCCATGCTCTTCAGGATAAACCCAGTGCGAAGATATCCTTTGAAAAATCCTAGATAGTTGTGATGAGTGGCACGTCTCCGTGGGAGATCGTGCAGGCTCCTGGCACAGTCTTGGGAGCCTCTGTGTCCGCCTGGTGGGGGATGAAGGAGAATGTGTTGGCCCCGGGGGCCGTGATGATGTTGACAAAGGCTGAGAGGCAACACCTCAAGCAGCCGCCCAGGAGTGAGTGGTAATGACCCCTTAGTTTGCAGACTTTGATCACATATCCATTTCCATTTTTAGGGAGCTGCAACCTAATAGGGGATAACCTCAGGAAAGAAAAAAATATGAGGGGGTACAAGTATGAAAGGGAGTCTCACCTCCGTCTTCAGAGTGAGCCAGCCGAAGGGGATTAATTTTGCATGAGCGGCTAGTTGCAGTAGATTGACCAGGGAATGGTGGCAGCCATTAGGAGCTAATCACATTCTCCGGAAACCAGCACTGCCCTCTCACTACATTCATCCATTATCAGTCTCCGCTTTGCTTTGCCCATTCTCTTCTCCTCGGAGTGCTGAGCTCTATTTTTACACTCTTCTCTTAGTGTGGAAATGTTTCCAACTCTTCCACAGTGTTGCTTTTCTGAGGCAGTCATTTTTCTTTTTTTTTTTTTTTTAAGTCCTAAAAGGTGTATTGGGGGATGTCTGCATCTCTGGAGGTCTGAGCTGTGGTATTCACAGAATCCTCAAAAGGCAGATCTGAAAGGATCTTTTGAGGATGTTATTGCTTCACTTTACAGATCAGCAAAGTGAGGTCTGAAAACATGAACTGACTCACCCAAGAATGCATTGTGAGCCCTTCTTCCCTGTGTCCCTTCTCCCTTCTCTCTTTCCTTCTTTTTCCAATGACCATCTGGGCGCTAGGACTACGCTAGGTCCTAGAAATAATAGCAGTGAACACGGCAGACAAGATCTCATGGACTTTCTGTCCTAGTTGTGGGAAGGTGCAAACAATAAACAAGATAATTATTGTTTAAAACAAGTGCTACAAAGGCAACAAACAAAGTCCTGGGAGAGACAGTGACTCTGGAAAAGGCACCGCTTTAGGGAGGGTGGCTTGGGCAGAACTCTTGGAAAAGGTGGCATTTGAGGAGGAAAAGAGCAGCTCCTGACTTCCAGGAGCTGGCCTGGCACTGCCAGCTGCCCCTTGGTGTTTTCCTGTTGAACTTAAACAATTTCACAGAATGCCAACACCAGACAAAGCTCCTCTGAGACCAGGATGCAACAAGGCTAAAACTAGACCACTCTGTAGTCATATCCAAACACAAACAGGAATGTTGCCCAAGCCAAAAAAACCAACAACAACCCACCCTCTGTCCTGGCTCATGTGTGACGCTGCTCCTTTGCCAATTTCAGCTGGAGCCTCAAGCCTGTTCTCCCTTCTAACAGTTAAGATTTATTAAGGTACCCAACCCTACCACTTCCTATTGGTGTCTAATCCAGAACAAAGCCTCAAATCACCTAACACAGCTCACATCCTATGAGCCCTTTCTGACACCCTCTTCCTGAGATTTCCCACAGTTCCTAAATCCAGCTTATTCAACTCCAGGTGTATTTCTACTGGGCTCCTGTTGACACATCTGAGCTGAAAAATAGATGATGAGCAGAAGCCAGCTATATGGCAAGAGCTGGGGGAAGAATGTTCCAGGATGACAATGGGTGTGGAGGCCCTGAGATGGAATGAGCTTGGTGTGTTCTAGAACTTGAAGGGAGGCTCTACAGAGCTGAGAGAATATAAGTGATACATCATGTGGATGGGGAAGGTGTGGTGCTCAGGTGAGGTCTTGTGGACCACGGCCAAGAATGAGAGTTTTATTTTAAGTCAATGGGGATGCTTTGGACATTTTTAAAAATGAGGAGGCGAAGCCAGTACCAGCATCGTGACAAGTGGCTGAGAGCACTTGTCTCTTAAACCCTCCTTCTTGACAGGCTTCATAGACTTTAGGATAAGATTATCATCTGGTACCTGTCCCAGACCAACTCTTCTTATGGTCGGTAGGCGTTCCACCTACCCACCCACCCACCCACCGTCCCTCCCAGTCACGGAGCTGAGGTCCTGGAGCCAGGGGGAGCTCAGATCACCTGACCACAAGTCACAGGCTTCTTCTGACCTGTTATGCTGGGTCACAGGACTCCTCAACCTAGCCCGGTTTCCCCCCTTAATACTTCAATCTCTTGTTAGAACTGAGAATTGGCCCTGATGTCTGCTTGGCTGACTCCTCTTCCTACCTGTTGGTTTGGCCCTACTGAGATAAGAAAGTCCTTTCGGAAGCTTGCCACCCTTCTTTGGACACTTTCTCTGTACCTAAGCCTCTTTGAGTTAGGCCCCAGGTAGCGAGACATCAGAACACAAAGTCTCCAAGAGTAGCTCGCCTCCAATCCATGGCTGGGAGTATCCTGCTCCATTTCCTTTACCTGTTCACCCACTAACCTCAGCACATCCTGTCAGCTATGAGGCCCTCCTCACTCCCTTTGGCCTGACTGTATCCCTGGAGATGATTAATTGGATATGATATGCCCTGGGGTGTAGCAAAACCAGGCCCAGGGAATGCTGACCAGGCAGTTCCTGGCTGACGCTTCAGGGCACAGCCGAGGGCCTGCTTCCTCCATGATCAGTCTGGGCTGCTAGGGTTTCTCCGTGACCCCACCCACCACTGCACTCTCCTGATGCAGGGAAGATCCCAGAGAGTCTTCACAAAGGAGGAGCCATTTTACCTGGGTCTTTCACGCATCTATCTCGTCAAGAAACATCTCTTGCCGTGCATTTGAGAGGGAAAAGGCAGGGCTTTGCAAAAGGGAGACAGACTAGAGTGTTTGGATATTTTTACTGCAACTCATTTTACCACTCCAAGTCTCAACGAACTTTTTTGAAAATTAAGTCAATAATACACCCTTCAGGCTAGGTGTGGGGGAAGGACGTGACTACACAGGGGCAGCATGGGGAATTCTTTTGCCAATGGAACTCTTATGTACCCTGATTGTTTTGGTGTTTATGTGACTCCATGCATGTTAAAACTCATAGAATTGTATACCCTGCGACCCCCAAATAAATTTTGCAGCATATAAATTTAAAAATGAAAAAAATACACCCCAGGTAGTTTTGTGATGATTAGTGATTACCTGAGATAATGCCTGTAGGCACCTAACCCAATGCCTGGCACATGGCAAGTGTTCAGACTCTTCCATCCCAAGGATATGCTATCCAGCCCTCTTGTTTCACCCCCAGAATTCATTCTCTGCCTCCTATCGAGCAGAAACATCCAGATCATTGTCACAAGACAAAAGAGGGGGGGCTCCTTGCACCATCCTTCCTGGTTTGCCTCAGACCAAAGGGGTTCCCGGGATGTAGAACTTTCATTTAAAACTGGGACCATCCTGGGAAAACTGGGACAACCTGGTCACAGGTAAGACACAGTATTAAGGGAGTGAGAAGGAGTTTTATGGGCGGTTGGAAGCCTAAGGTCTGGTCTCAACTGAGGTCCATGAGCTCAGTAAGTACCCATGTTTACTGAAGGCCATGGCTAGTTGGTGGATGGCAAGGGCTACCATGGATGGCTGTACAGGCTGTGCACAACACAAGAGCACCAAATCGAAGGGAGCACCATTCATCTGGTAGGCATGACAGATTTCTGTATATATTATGAACATCTTCTGCAAGGTGATAAAGTCAAGTATCTCGAGACAGGTGTACCTTTTGCTGTTTCTCTCTAAGGTGCTGTATGAGTTAGCGGTGGCCCTGGCAGAGACCACGCTTTCAACAAATGCCTGATTCTCTGCTGAAAAGCACATGCCTTAGGGATTATAAATGTGGACAGAGAAGGCAGGAGAGGATGACTAATGACATCTCCTCAGAGTGGCATCAGGAGAGCAAATATTATTGTGTGCCATGCCACTAAGTAGACGGTAATTTATGAGTTCTGGGGATGTTGAGTCAAACATCGGAGGGCGGCAAGATGGGGGTATTTGTCTGTGGCAGGAGTTTGGAACGAGCAGAATAGGTGAGTGTCTATCTGCATCTAGAGTCACAAAGCACCCTTTAAAAGGCCCCACTGAAAGCTACGTGACCTCTTTTAAATGACAAAGTTTAGGTCAGCTGTTCTCAAACTTTGGTAGGGTTCTAGATTTTCTAGAGAATTTGGTAGAATGCAGAGGCCTGGGCCCTGTCCTGCATCCATGAGCCTGTGTCTCGATGTTCTTTACTAACTCCAGGTGGTCCTGACACATAACACAGTTTAAGAACTGACACATAACACTGTTTTAGGCAGGAAGGTGATTGGAAACAGCAAATTCCTGGGGAAGACTCACTCTGAAGACACTCTATGCACCTACAGAGACAGCCCACGATGTGAGGGTCTTTCTGTGTCAGTGTCTTTCTTTAAGAAATACTGCCTTTTAAATTTCTGGATGGCACTATTTTCAGTTTTTTAAACTGAAGTACAGTTGATTTACAAATTGCGCCAATCTCTGTGGTACAGCAAAGTGACTCTGAGTCTAAAATACGGCACAAATGAACCTATCTACAAAACAGAAACAGACTCACAGACCTACAGAACACACTTGTGGTTGCCAAGGGGGAGGGCGGAGGGAGAGGGATGGACTTGGAGGTTAGGGTTGGTAGATGCAAACTATTACATTTAGAATGGATGGGACTATTCTTTTTATTTTATTATTATTTTTTTTTACCATCTTTGTTGGAGTATAATTGCTTTACAGTGCTGTGTTAGTTTCTGCTGTATCACAAAGTGAATCAGCTCTACGTATACATATATCCCCACATCCCCTCCCTCTTGCATCTCCCTCCCACCCTCTCTATCCCACCCCTCTAGGTGGTCACAAAGCACAGAGCTGACCTCCCTGTGCTATGTGGCTGCTTCCCACTACCTATCTATTTTACATTTGTTAGTGTATATATGTCCATGCCACTCTCTCACTTCGTTGATGGGACTATTCTTAACCAAAAAGTTTTTCACCAGTACTCTGCAAATCAATTAATATTTAGTATACTATGTTCCACATGCTTCAGAGAAGAGAGATGAGTAAGACGCTGGCCCTACTTCCAAGAGGCCTATAGTTTGATGGGAAAGCTCAGACTAGGGTACATCTATTCCTCCCATCTCTGAGCCTATGACCTGGGGGACCCCTGCCTCCCATTCCAGGCTACAGACTTCTGATCCTGTCCACACATTTTCTCCATCTGCATGCATGAGTTTCTGGGAGGGTGCCTCTGGGTCAACAGCTCTCCCCTAAACTTGAAGTCAGCTAGAGTTAAGGGGCAGACTGTCAAAGGCCATGATTTACCTTGTTCATTCTGTTCAGGAAAACTGTGAGAACTTCCTATTTGTCTCCCCAACTAGTTTCATTTTGATTTTTCTTTTTTATAGACAGGCATCTTTGTTTCCTGGCTAAGAGCTGGCTTGCAACATTTCAACTCTTTTATGTTTCTGAGCCCCTACACTTCTGTTTCACTCTGTCACACATGCTCTTCCTCTACCCAGCCTTCTACTTTTCTTCAGCTCAGTGCCTCATCTTTTAGAAAGCTTCTGATTGATGCTGGCAGTAATAACTGACAAAAAGCAAAAATAAACGACAAAACCCTGCATTCACCCTGGACCGCCCTTTCTCATGGGTCCACAAAGCATGTTAACTAGAGTTCCGTTGTGTGATTACGTGGTATGGTAAGACCCTGAGCTTCCTTCAAAGTAGGGTCTTTATTTTCTTTCTGTATCTTTCTAACTATCTCCAGTAAACTACACAGTGTAAGGTACTCAGTAAGTGTTTCTGGCCAAATCAAGTAGCAGCATATATTATCAGCCTTCAGGAGTCCATGCTATGTAGTCAAACATGTCACAGAAGATGAAACATGGACCCAGAGATGGAAGAGTCTTGTCCAAGTCCACCCAGCGTATCAGTAGCAGATTGAGAACCACGTCTTAACTCTCACTTGAGACACTTTTCTATGGTACCACCTGAAAACTGCTCACTTGGTTGGGGAGGATTCCAATTAAACAGAAAATATTGTTTGCTGGGTTACAAACAGAATACTAAGTGGAAAAATAAAAATAAACGCAAAGGAAAGGACTCAGTTAATAGTCTCTTGTACATGAGCTCTTTCTTGCTAGGAAAACTTCCAAGTCTGAAACCACACGGTTCCTGATGTCTTTTGGCCACCTCTGGAAAAGGCCCAGCTTCTCCTTATTTTAATCCACGGTGAGTGGAATGAAATGAGCAGGTGGAGTCAAGTCTTTCTATTTCGGTCATTATGAGTTTCCAGAGGTGGCGAACAACCATGGTTTTCCCTTTCACGATCTGGGCTTCTGCCACTAATTCCCCATGCCCCTACCCAAGAATCACTCATTTGCAAATTGGGCAGCTGGGCCAGAATCTCTCAGAGATCACCTGCAGTGCCATGTTCTGGGACTCTTTTACCAACTGAGGAGAGAAAAAAATTGTGGGAGAAGCAGGAGGTCCACTCTGTCTCTGCTCAGGTGGCTCTGAGCAGAGAAGAGGGCACCTGGGGAGATCCGAAGCATCCATCTCCTTGGTTACACTCCATCGGGAGGCTGCCTGCCCACCATCACTTAGATGACTGAGAGAAAGATGGCAACACTGGCCTCACCCCACACAAGCCCTGCACATGGCGTGTCTGCCCAGAGCTGGAAAATGAACAACTGTTTGCTCTTCATTAGGTGGCATCATATTCCTCACAGCTGGTCCTTGTTGCCTTAAATAATCTTAATGGAGCTGTAGTAGCCAATACCTTCTGGTTTCCCTACTGGGCTTGTTCTATTCATTATGATGACAGGCTGCCTGGACTGGACTGGATTAACATGCTTCTCTTCCTTCTCTCCATCACAAAGTCATCTCACCCTATCGCCCCACATCCTTCCCAAACTTGATACGCATCTGACCATGACAGTGTCTGGCGTTCTAGGACTCACAGACAATCCCGCTCTCCAGCCAATCTGCTAGCATTTGATGGCATGCTTAGGATTTTTGGTTTGTAACTGGGGAAGGTGCCCCCACCTTTGGGCTGGGGGAGGTAGGAGGGGGAGGAGGGAAGACTCTGCAGTCCAGGATCACGTGAAGAAGCCCCTTGACTCTAATGTGACTGTGGTCCAATAGCAGGGCAGATGTGTGGGGTCCTCACATGCCTCCATGGGCATCGGATGTGACCGGGAGCAAGTACAGCAGGTGAGGGGAAGGGTCTGTGGGCACAAGCAGGGCACGTGCAGGGGACTCCACGGGCCTCCTCAGACCAGCGTCTCAACCCTGAAAGTACATTAGAGTCCTCTGGAGAGCTTAAGAGATACTGATCCCTGGATCCCACTTCCAGAGATTCTGATTTGATTGGTCTGAAGGATGGCCCGGGTGTTGGTGTTTTTAAAACTTCACTGGGTTATTCTAATGTGCAGTCATGATTGAAAGCCTCTAAGACTCAGATCTGTATGGGAAGTGCAGTTAATTTGCCTTAGGCCTCCTTGAGTTCTTAGGAACCCAAGGTCCCTGGTCAATCACGGTGGCTAGGACTTGAGACATAACTACGGGGGTGGTAGCCCCAGAGAGTGGGGTCCAGTGGAGCTACAGGTGGGATGGGAGATCCAGCTGGCCTGGACAATTGGTTCCCACTGAGACTCCCAACGTATCATGGACAGAAGCACTCTTTGGATCACTCTGACCAATGTCTTCACGCCCATTGCATAAATATGAAAATGGAGGCCCAGACAGGGGGAGTAACTGGCTCAAGGTCACCCAGATAGTTAATGAAAGAGACAGGGCTTAAATCTAGGCATTCTGACTCTCAATTCAGGACCATTCATGCATTATTTCAAGTCACCGAACTTAAAATATATGCATTGAGAGGTTCAAGTTTACATGCTAAAGAGAGCAAGCTGATTTTATGGCTCGACATGAAAAAACGTGTGTGGGCTTGTCTAGGTTCGGGGCACAGTCTCCAGGTTCAGGCAAACCCATATTTTCCTTGAATTACTGTCCCAGCCCCCTACCTGCCTCTGATCTCCCTGTTCTGATCTCCGACAAACAGTTGCATCTAAAAGGCGAATCCAAAGTGGCTGTATCAATTTACATTCCCACCAACAGTGCAAGAGGGTTCCCTTTTCTCCACACCCTCTCCAGCATTTATTGTTTCTAGATTTTTTGATGATGGCCATTCTGACTGGTGTGAGATGATATCTCATTGTAGTTCTGATTTGCATTTCTCTAATGATTAATGATGTTGAGCATTCTTTCATGTGTCTGTTGGCAATCTGTATATCTTCTTTGGAGAAATGTCTATTTAGGTCTTCTGCCCATTTTTGGATTGGGTTGTTTTTTTGTTATTGAGCTGCATGAGCTGCTCGTAATTTTGAAGATTAATCCTTTGTTAGTTGCTTCATTTGCAAATATTTTCTCCCATTCTGAGGGTTGTCTTTTGTTCTTGTTTATGGTTTCCTTTGTTGTGCAAAAGCTTTTAAGTTTCATTAGGTCCCATTTGTTTATTTTTGTTTTTATTTCCATTTCTCTAGGAGGTGGGTCAAAAAGGATCTTGCTGTGATTTATGTCATAGAGTGTTCTGCCTATGTTTTCCTCTGAGAGTTTGATAAGTGTCTGACCTTACATTTAGGTCTTTAATCCATTTTGAGTCTTAGGGAGTGTTCTAATTTCATTCTTTTACATGTAGCTGTCCAGTTTTCCCAGCACCACTTATTGAAGAGGCTGTCCTTTCTCCACTGTATATTCTTGCCTCCCTTACCAAAGATAAGGTGACCATATGTGTGTGGGTTTATCTCTGGGCTTTCTATCCTGTTCCATTGATCAATATTTCTGTTTTTGTGCCAGTACCATACTGTCTTGATTATCCTACTGGGCATATACCCTGAGAAAACCATAATTCAAAAAGAGTCATGTACCAAAATGTTCACTGCAGCTCTATTTACAATAGCCAGGACATGGAAGCAACCTAAGTGTCCAACAACAGATGAATGGATAAAGAAGATGTGGCACATATATACAATGGAATATTACTCAGCCATAAAAAGAAATGAAATCGAGTTATTTGTAGTGAGGTGGATAGACCTAGCGTCTGTCATATAGAGTGAAGTAAGTCAGAAAGAGAAAAACAAATACTGTATGCTAACACATATATATGGAATCTAAAAAAAAAAAAAGGTCATAAAGAACCTAGGGGCAAGATGGGAATAAAGACGCAGACCTACTAGAGAATGGACCTGAGGATATGGGGAGGGGGAAGGGTAAGCTGGGACAAAGTGAGAGAGTGGCATGGACATATATACACTACCAAACGTAAAACAGATAGCTAGTGGGAAGCAGCCGCATAGCACAGGGAGACTAGCTCGGTGCTTTGTGACCACCTAGAGGGGTGGGATAGGGAGGGTGGGAGGGAGGGAGACGCAAGAGGGAGGAGATACGGGAACATATGTATATGTATACCTGATTCACTTTGTTATAAAGTAGAAACTAACACACCATTGTAAAGCAATTATACTCCAATAAAGATGTTAAAGAATAAAATAAAATAAAATAAAAGCAAATCCAGCTTAAAAAAATCCTGCTCCCTTCAATGGCTCCCCATTGCTCCTGGAATAAAATCCAAATCCCCTTGCCCACACCCCATGCCTGCCCCTACTAACAATTTCAGCCCCATCTCCTTCTTTGCTCCCTCCTATTTCTCAAGCTTTGGCTTAGGCTTTATGTCTTCCAGAAAGCCACTGGCTATCCATCCTCAGGCTAGGCTTAATGCATCCCACCTCCAAGGGCTCTGATAGCACTCTGGGGATACCTCTACTGTGACGTTTTGCCAAACAGTGAAATAGTTTATATGCGCATCTCGAAGAATAAGCTCTAAGCTCCCCAGAAGACAAGGACTCTATCTTGTCTCCTCAGTTTCTAGAGTCCAGTACAATGCCTGGTCTATGAAAAGTGCTCTGACATCTCACAGTTGAAATTCTGTGTTTTTAATATCATCTATGTGTCAATGGCTCCCAAAGTTTTCTCCCCAGTCCAGGCTTCTTTCCCAAATTCCAGACTCATATATCCAGCTACCTACTTTCCATCTCCACTGAGATATCTAATAGACGTCTTAGTTCAAAATCAAACTCCCCATTCCTTCCTTATCCCCAAGTCTGTTTCACCTGCAGCCTTCCCATCTCCACTGGTGGCAACTCCATCCTTCCAGTGGCTTGGGTAATACCCTTGAAGTCACCCTTGATTCCTCTCTTTCTCTCCCAGGCCACATGTAATGTGTGAGAAAATCCTGTTGGCTCTATCTTTAAAATACATTCAGAATCCAGCCACCTCTCTCCACCGTCGCTGCCACATCCCGGGTGAGTCAGCACTGTCTCTCTGCTGGGTCACTGCAGTGGGCTCGCAACTGGTTTCCCTGCTTTTACCCTTTTCCTCCCTCTGTCTATTCTCCACAGAGCAGCAAGAATCAATCTTTCAAAATAATGTCAGAAAATTATCACTTGTCTTCTCAAAACGCTGCAGTGGCTTTTCATTTCATTCAGAGTAAAAGCCAAAGTCCCTATAATGACTTATAAGGCACTATACGATCAGGCCCCCTTTATTTCCCCAATTGCACCTTCTATTACTTTTCTTTCTTGTTCACTGGACTCACACCACACTTGACCTCCTTGTACATGCCAGATATATTACTCCCTTGATCTTGACTCTTTTCCTCCAGATACTTTCCAGCATGTCTCTGCTCAAATCTCATATTCTAATTAAAGACTGCCCTTTCAGCCTGTTTAATACTGGAACTCCTTCACCTCATGTCCCTGGAATATACCATCTCCCTTCCTTGCGCTTCTCTTTCATTTCCCATGGTACTTACTTGTGGAAGACTGTATTACCCACAGATTATATTTTCCACTACTCCTGTTCTGTATTCTCTCTTAGAATCTTGCAGCTACACCTCCCTTCATCAAGAGATGGAGTCTAATTCCCCTCCCCCAGAATGTAGGCAGGTATTGTTTGCGTATAACCAATATAAGGTGGTTGGAGTGATGCTGTGTGGCGTCCAACTGTAGGTAACAAGGGGTGACGCACTTTCCACCTCGTCAGCTAGCGGGCTCACTGGCAGAGCTCTGCGCCACCATGTAAGAAGTTCAGCGATCCCGAGGCAACCATGCTGTGAGAAAGCCCAGGCCAACGGAAGAGGCTGAGTGTAGGTGTTCCAGCTGGCAATCCCAGCTGAGATCCCAGCTGTTAGCTATCTGAGTGAAGACACTTTCAGATCTTCAGTCCCAAGCCTTAGAGCATTCCCAGTCAAGGCTTTAGACATCATGGAAGAGAGACAGACTATCCCTGTTGTACCCTGTCCAAATGCCTGACCCACATAATCAGTGAGCACAATAAACTGGCTGTTCTACGTCACTAAGATCTGGGGTAGCTTGTAACACAGCAAACAGTGTTTTTCACTGTCTAACATACTATATTATTTACTAACATATTACATTAGGTAAGTTATTGTAAAATAACTTCCTTACCTTTAAGTCTATTGTTTATCTTGGGTTTCCTCTGCTAGAACACAAGCTTCACAAGGGCATGTATCTTTGTCCATTTTTGCTCTCTGTTGTATCCCAAATACCTCGAACAGTTCTTAGAAATAGTAACTACTCAGTAAATATTTAATGAACAAATTTGTAAGTGATTGTACAACTTAAGTGAATTTTATAAGACACAGCTTGTTACAGCTGAGAGGTCCCTTATATGTCAACTTGTCAAACCCACTAATTTGTATGAAAAAAATGATCAGGGTAGGCGAGTGACAGGCAACGGAGCACATGGCGTGTGGGTTTGATAGTAGGATCGAAGACCCAGGAATCATGTATCTACAATAGGAAACAGTCTTTAAGTAGATTCGTGATTCTTTGTTCAGTATGTAGATTCCAGACATCACAGGAGGCTTGATGATCAAAGCAATATCCAGCTATAGTCTAAGGAAGTGGAAAGACAGTGTGGAAAGACACCTATGAAGTAATGTTTTCCAATTAACCTCTAGTTAATCAGGAAATGCTGTTAACTAGAAGCTGAGCGTTCAAGATAACTGATTAATATAACTTGAACTAACTGAGGGCAAGTCTAGTCTACTTAATGGTATTTATGGTTGAAGTTCAAATGACAGAACAACATTTACTGCTTTCTCTCTCAGAAATAAAAGCAGTTCATTTCCATGCTAGAAAACCTGGAAAATGTAAAAAGGCACAAAAAGAATAAATGAAAAAAAAATCAATCCAAATCCCACCACGTAAGTATGGATACCTTTAAAAGATATCATTCTGGAAGGAAATGCACCAAAGCCGTCAAATGTATTTGTATTTCTGTTTTCAAATCTTAGACCGCAAGTCCTTAGAACAGTGTCTCTCAGGCTTTGACTACTTGGCCCCCTTTCTGATAAGCCACACATGTCCCTTAATGCTATTTGAAACTTTAAAACAAATTAAATATTATGACTAATAATTTATTAAACCTTCATGATATTGAATACGACTTTACAAACAACACACCTTCTCCTGACACTCACTTACCACACAGGTCTACACAAGTGAGTGTGAGCACACACACATGCCCCCCACCCTCCGCCATACTTTAAGGCGTTGGGATTGAGGCTGGAGAGAGATGGGCCCCAGGCTGAGCAGCTGCAAACAGTCTCCTGTAGACACTTCGAAATAAAGATAATGACAGGAGCAGAGCCCTGCTTGAGTAAAAGATAAGGCGAGCACATTTTTCTCATTCCTATGGTCAAGGAGACATCCTAGACCACACATGTGCAGAAAAGATACTCAGGGGTCAAAGGTGAGAGGGGGCGCCAGCCCATAATATGTCCCAACCTCCCAGAAACCCTCACGCTAGAATTCATCTTGGCTGAAAGATGTGCGTGCACATTGGGCAGGGCCCTGAGTCAGGCCAAATATGGGCACAAGCAAGATGACTGGCCAGAGGGAACGTGGAAAACTGCCCTCACATAAGCAACTTTAGCCTACACCCCCTACTGGGCACGACTCACTGAGTCTGCCTGTGTGTACTTCCACACATACTTTGCTTCTAATAAACATTTTATCTGCTTCATAATCTCTGTCTCTTTGCTGAATTCTTTTTTCAAAGAAGACAAGGACCGAGGTCCAGCCGCTGGACCCCACGGCCCGCTGAGATCAGGATCATTTAACCAACCTCCTAGGAAATAAGGCCCAGGGATGTGAGGTGATGAGACCGTCACCTGCAATTCTTATCCCAGTATCCTCCCAAAATTTATAGATTGAGTATATGAAAAATACTATTTTTTTTTCTTTCTTTTTTTTGTGGTACGTGGGCCTCTCACTGTTGTGGCCTCTCCCGTTGTGGAGCACAGGCTCCGGACGCACAGGCTCAGCGGCCATGGCTCACGGGCCCAGCCGCTCCGCGGCACGTGGGATCTTCCCGGACCGGGGCACGAACCCGTGTCCCCTGCATCGGCAGGCAGACTCTCAACCACTGCGCCACCAGGGAAGCCCGAAAAATACTATTTTACTTAGACCGTATTTGAAATTAACTGCTGGGGACAGGAATAAAGACACAGATGTAGAGAATGGACTTGAGGACATGGGGAGGGGGAAGGGTAAGCTGGGATGAAGTGAGAGAGTGGCATGGACATATATACACTACCAAATGTAAAATAGGTAGCTAGTGGGAAGCAGCTTCATAGCACAGGGAGATCAGCTCTGTGCTTTGTGACCACCTAGAGGGGTGGGATAGGGTGGGTGGGAGGGAGATGCAAGAGGGAGGGGATATGGGGATATATGTATACATATAGCTGATTCACTTTGTAATACAGCAGAAACTAACACACCATTGTAAAGCAATGACACTCCAATAAAGATGTTAAAACAAAAAACCAAACCAAAACAAAAGAAGTTAACTGCTGGTTCTCCTGAGCTGGTAATTACTCATGTCCATTGACATAAACGTTTTTGTTTGCATAAGTGTGTCAAACGTTCTCCTTGCTACCACGTTTTATACTCTCAAAGTTTTAGGACCAGACAGGCCCTTAGTAATCACCTATCCAAACTCTTCATTCAACTGATAAAGAACTTTAAAACTCAGGTAGCAAAACGACAGGCCACACAGCTTGTTGTACTGGAATCTGGATGTCTGGACACCCCCTACCGCCAAATTTAGCACAGTTTCATGACCTCACACAACGTCTGAAATATTGCTTTGTAAGCTCTTTCTGAGAATACAGTCTGAGAGATAAACTTAGTCTGCAGTATCAAGAATTCCAAATGTGTAGCATCTGAGTCAATGCATTTTCACTGCACACGGTGAAACTGAACCTAGCATATCTGGGCCACAGGATGGATGTGAGAAAAAAAAAAAAACAAACACCACCACCACCACCACAACAACAAAACCTAGTGCAACTAACTCAGAGCCTGGCACACAGCAAATGCTCAAAAGATATTTTGGGAAGGATGGAGGAGAGGTAGAGAGAGGAAAGGAAAAGAGAAGAAAGAGATGCTTGGCTCCAAAGCCGCCTGCAGCTGGATTCAGACAGGCTCAGGAGGGATGCAAAATTCCTCTTGGGGGCCAGGTACTCTTTAGTGCAGGAAAACATCTTAATGAGTTTTTCCTTCTACCTTTTGTTTGTAAAAGGTGAGGCCTAAAGGGCAAGGAGTGAAACAAAAGGAGTGAGATAAAGATAGCTATAACTGTTCTGCATAATAAAGTAGAGGGAGTGGAGTTCTTTTCCTGGCTGCTATAAAAAGGAGGAGAAAAAAAAAGGGAAAATTTTAGGACACTAAAAGGAACTTTTGGGAAGGAAGTGGATAGAGACCTGTCTGGTGACCAGAACCTCACCTCAGGAGGACTTGTATTCAGGTACTTCCTGTACTCGGCTGCAATCCTTCTGTGATTCCCTAAACCTTCGTAACAACTACTACTCACGAATCCTTGGCATTACAGACTCGCTGGGGAGGAAGGTAAGGGATGTCCAAGGCTGGGGTTGCGGAGCAGGTACCGAGAGAGGGAGGACAGCAGTCGCCAGATGCGATATTGACTTGGGGGTGTTGAAAACACAACAGAAGCATGACCATGAGGCAAGAGGTGACCAGGAGCAAGCAGGCCTGCTGAAAATCACTGGCAGGGGTGACCTGCTGGCTTTTCTACAACATGTGGGATGGGGGCTGGAGCCATTCTATTGATATCTTCCCATTGCAGGCAGGTGTGACTCTAAACGGATGCAGTAGGTCTGGGTGGGCCTGAGATGGTGCATTTCCAGCAGGATCCCAGGTGGTGTTGACACTGCTGAACCCGGGACCATACTTTGAGTATCTTTAGTACCCACGAAGCCTCTGTGCCCATCAGGCAGTTTCCCGCAGGCTGGTCTCTTACCTCATATTCCTCCTTGAACCCGTAGCCCTGGCCTCTCTTCATCTGAGTGATGTGCTGGAGCAGGTCAGCCACCCGGATGGCGGGCTGGAACTGGTCCCGGGGATAGCTCATCTCCACGGGGTCGCAGGCCCGGTAGGGGTGAGTCTGGATCGTGAGGGTGGGCTGGGACAGCTCCCCACGGCTGCCATCTGCTTCAAAAAGAAGGAGGGAGAACAGACCATCACCTATAAGAGTTACGTCCTCTGTCCTCTGTACCTCCCCTAGGTTGCCCTCAGGAGGGCAGAGGGAACTAACTCAGGACTCAGCTGATCAGGGAACTGCAGAAAGAATAAAGAAACACGGTTTCCCTGGCGTGGCTGCAGATTTAAACATGAAAACAACAAACAAACCAGTGACACAATAACCCTTGGCTCGTTTCTACTTCAAGGGTGCATCTTGATGGAGTAAAGACAGGGTTCCAGGCTGGCTGTCATCTCCTGCCTGTTTCTGTCCTTCCTTCAGACTTGTCAGGGTGGTCTCAGCCAATCCAGGCCAATCCCAGAACCAGTGAGAAGCCAGGCAGGATGGATACTAGGAGCACCCTCCTGTTGAGGAAGCAGACTACCTGGAATCGTCTCTGGTGCCTGCCTGCAGGTGAGGAGAGCCTCAGGTCCCTGGAGATCAGAGCCACGCGTCTGCTTCCGGTCCATTTGCCTGCATCCCCGTGTGACCTGGTTTCTCTACTAGTTTGTTTCCTTTGGGTCATACACTGGGAGGAATTGGAGCCAGTCTTGGATCCGCAGTAGATAGCAGGGACCCTGACCCTCTCAGCTGCTCTCCAGCTATGGGCTCTGCAACAATGATCACCTTCTGCCTACTGTCTAGTTTCCCCAGAATTTAACACTCTTAATCCAGGAGTGATGCTGAACCTACCTTGCAGGTGGGGAAGCCTGAGCCTCCTCCTTCAGTCCTGACAGCTACTTCTCCCAGGCCTGGGTCCTACGCCTCATGTCCTTCATACATCTATCCTTGGTATAAGATCTATAATCTTGCCTGATAATAATCTTTAGACACACTGAATTGTGTTAACTGCTCCCTACTAGTTGGGCCACTCTCAAAACTGATGCCTGCTTAGGTTGGAATTTGAATTCCTCTGCTCCCCTTAGACCAGTAAAACCACTTTCTTACCCTATGAACTCCCTGCCAGCCATACACTGTCAAACTTTCAGGGCCAGTTCGTCTTACCCAGAACCATTCAGGCTCGGTCTCCCCAACCTCCTCCCAAAGACATGGACAGTCTATGCTCTAGATCCTCCTGTTTATGGCATGCAGAAGATGAGCACTGCCAGATCTGATGTGTCTCACCCAGATGTTTTCAGGCACCGCAAGGGACCAAGGCAGACCCCACGGGGCCTATGCCACACTCTTTCCCTGGGAGTTCTAGCATACATTCCTCATTTTCTGCAACCTGTCTTCTCAAAATCCACGTATCTTTCAGCTTGTTTCTCTCTGTCACAATAATCCATCAAACACTGATTCTGTATGTAAAAGTGAACTTTCCTCCTATGTGATAGCATGAGCAAAACTCTTCCTAGTAAGGAAGGATTGCCAACAGAAGGATCTAGAATATATAGGTTTATGCACCAGGAAGAAGGGCCTAGGTGAGATGTAAGCACAAGTTTTCTGACAAGCATGAGAAAGATACGGCTTACTTTTCTCCTGGGATTTGAGGTAACAGGTAACACGTCTTCACTGGCGTTGCTTAAACACAGAGCTGGCAAATGTAGGCACAGCTTCCCTTCTCCATCACACCCTTGTGATCAGGAGTTAGATTTACTGAGACCCCACTCTGTTCCAGGGACTCTGGTAGACACTGGAACTGCACAGAATACAGGTTTCACCCTCAAGGCTGGGTGGTCTCGTAGGGTAGACAGACAAGAAGAACCACTGGAAGCATGAGTGGAGAAGCTGGAAAAGCCAAGCACATCTAGGTAAAGGGCAAGGAAGATATGACGGAGTGGAGGTAGAGGGTGGAAATATGACGGGGGTAAAGCCGTGAGACACGGTGTGAGGTCAGCCTAGAAAGGTGTGAATGTCTAAGAATCTTCAAGCCAGTGGGAAACCACTGAAGGATTTTCATAAGACTCCTCGTTGAAGACTCATGCTATTTCTTGTAGGCGTCCCAGCTGCCATGGATCTGAGGCCTCCTTCCAGTGAATATCACTCATGGGGATGGAGAAAAAAGGAGCACTTGAGTTTGCTTCTCTAGATGCTGCACTTCACGATTCCCAGGACAGGATGAACCGGAGTCAATGCCTGGAGCTCTGTGAGTGTCTCCCACCTAAGCCACTATCATATATGGTGACAGGTATCTTCAGAGACCCACGGGCCTGGGACCTGGGCTGCCTGGGAGACCAGCTGCCTGGCAGAGATAGGCTCCTTAGGAAAGAGCATCTGACAACTTCTGTGAGATGCCAAGTGTTCCCAAAACCAAATAGCTACCAATATGGATATTTTCCTCTAAACACATTGCTAGACAGACTGTAAACTTGGTGTCAGCAAAACCAACACTGGGATGGAAAACAAACGTGTCTGAAATTTAGCAACTTGTATTGCTGTAACATTGTAATAATGTCAGTGCTGGTGCTAATGATGCTATGAAGACTCGGAACCAAGGGAGTTTCAAGGTTTATTAATTCAACTAGTTGGACTCCCTTTTCCAATGTATCTTACTTCACCTATTCCCTATTAACCCCTGATAATGCAGAAGTGATGCCTTTTATCACACCCCATTTCACCAGACTCACTATACTTAATTTTCCATCATTAGGTTTAATGAAAACCCAATTTCACAACTCACTTCTCTCAGGAACCTACAAGTAATGCTACATTTTTATCAGCCCCAATTAAAAATCGTTACGATGTTCCTTTTCAAGAGGGAGCCTTAAAACTAATGTGTGATTCTGCTGCTAATTCAACAAGGGTGCTGGAATCCACATGCTACACATGTTACATACAATGTAACATACACATGTTACATAAAATGTAACTCAAACCAGCTGGCCCAGGGAGAGAACATTTTTCATTTTTCTCCTCACCAGACGCTTAATTTTCATGCCATTTCAACTGCTCATTTATAGGCCTTACATGTTTATTTATCACATAATAATATTTTGGATTTCTTTTGCACCTTTTCTATAGCTGTTGTCTAAGGCTGTGAATTCCCCCGCAATGTGTCTTGTTGCTGCCCGTGAAGGGCTGCTAGCGCGAGCAGAGGGATTATGGTGACGCGTATGAGATGCCAGGTCACCACCGTCCCTCTGATTTCCTCTTTTCTGTCTCTCTGTCAGTCGCTCTTCCTTCTTCCTTGGGAACCCGGCTTTGACCTTCTCTTTCTTTTTTATCCCCCTGCTACCAAGCCATTAGAGATCTCCCACTAGCAACAGCCACATATGTCCAATCGCTTGCTAGGAACTGCCACTCCAGCCGGTTAACAAATATTTACTGAGTAGCTATAGTGTACAAAGCACGGTGCTAGATATAAGTACAGACAGGAGGGTGGAGGAAAGTGTGTTCAGAGGGTGATACGCTGCCACAGCCCTTGCAGGAGAGAAGAGGAGATAAGATGTGCATAAACATGTCCGACAAAGGTGGAACAGATGGGCTCCAGGAGGTGGGAGGATAACGTGCTGCAGCGTTACGCACCGTGGAAACATCGCCCAAGCTTTAGGCATCCACGCCCCACTTCTGTCGTTTTTGCCATCACTGTGTACAACCTGTACCAGCTCTGTCCAACAGAACTCTCCACAATGACGGAAATGGTCTGCATCTGTGCTGTGCAATATGGTAGCCACTGAACACACGTGACTACTGAGTGTGTGAAATGCGGCTAATGTGATGGGCAAACTGCATTTTACACTTTGCTTAATTTTAATTCACTTAAATTTAAATGTACACATGTGGCTTATGGTTACTGCACTAGGAAGCACAGATCTAGAGAAAGAGACAGCGAAAGGGAGAGCATTCTGGAGTTCCACAGGGGGTAAAGAGGTCCAGTGGAAATATAACATGGACCACGTATGTCAATTAAAATTTTCTTATAGCAACGTTCAATAAGGTCAAAAAGGAACAAGTGAAATTAACTGCAATAAGAAATTTTGTTTAACCCAATACATCGAAATGATATTTCAACATAGAGTTGGTATAAAATTATTAATGATATATTTGACGTTCTGTATTCATACTCAGGCTTTGAAATCCAATGTGTATCTTATAAAGCATTTCAACTCAGACCAGCCATATTTCCAGTGTTTAACACCACATATGGTTAAGTGGCTATAGTATTAGACAGGGCGGGTGTACATCCAGTGCCAAATCAAGTTCTAAAGAGAGCTGACTTCGAGCTAGAGTGAACTCGAAAGGACACTGATCTAGTGTAAGACGGCTCCAGCACAGCTCCGCCCAACAGAACTTCATATGACGATGGAAGTGCTCCGTATCTGCACATTCAATATGGTAGCCACTGGTCACCTATGACTGTCAAGCACTTGAAATGTGGCTAGTGGGACTGAGGAACTAGATTTTTACTTTAACCCAATTTCAATTAATTTAAACATAGATAGCCACCCGTGACCAGTGGCTACTGCACTGAAGAGTGCATATCTATATAGTCATGTCTTCAAAGTTTTTCTTTAAATCTATTTTCAACCATTGCTTTACTTTATCTCATTAAAAATGACGGTGAAATAGAAAATCAGGGGTGTGATATGCTAGCTCTGACTTAAACTAAGATTAGGTGTATACAGACTTGTGACCTTCGAGAAAGAGTAGATTCACATACCCCCATCTCATATCCCCTCAGGAATGTTGAATAGTGCATATCTATATAGGAATTACCTTTTCTCCCTGTCTTAAGCCTGACCAACTCCATAGGGTTGAACTTGTAAAACTAATAGTTAAGTAGAATGCCATCCCACTGTGCCACATTCTACGGAACTGAAATGGACATTATACAATTGACATTATACAACTGACAATCGACACAGTTATACTTCGTTACTTAAGGCAACACTGGCTCGAAAGACAAAAAAGAAATGCTTCATCTTTTCCCATTTTCTTTCCTGGGCTCAGAGAATCAAAGGCTCTAGCCAGCAAATATGGGCATCGGGCATCTCCAAGCCCTTTCTCTTCCTCGGTCCCTTTCATTGGCTAAGACAAAAGGGGGTGGATAAACACCTTTGTACCCCAGCACTCAGATTCAGTATTAGAAAAAATCTGAGATGGGAACAGTCATAGGAAAGTGCTTCTGGATTCATTTGCTCCTTCTGATAAAGAAATCAATCTTTCTCTTTGTGGAGAGAGTGTGAATTCCTTCTTCCACAGCTCTCACATGACTTGGAAGGATGGAGGAAGATACATCACATAGGGATGGGGACTGTGAACCTCCGTTACTTCTCCTGTTTAAGTCACAAGAAAAGGATTCCAATCAGTTTAACAGCAAAAGCAACGATAAGAATCTGCCTTCTCTGTTTATTGGCAAACACCAGTCCCTAGAGACCTCTCCTTCTTCGAAGTTAAGGAAAACAGAAACAAAACAATACGGAGTCTCAGAAAAATCTGTGATGTGAAAAATAAGAAAAATGACACTCTGGATGCTGATAAAAATAAAATTTTCAAAAGAAAAGTAGTCAGTGTTGACTGTTTACCCAACAGCCATCTTTCACCTTCTTCCTTTCTGGCAGAACCCCCAAACGAGTCTGCGTGCCCACACATTCCCCATGTGACTCAGAGGAGGATGACCCTATTCCAAGACGTAGGGGAAAATCCTGATTTTTTAAAGCCAATCAGATGTTCCTATCATCTTTGCCAATTTTCAAAAATTTTCAATGAGCTAGGGGGGAAGGTCTACTAGGGGAGTTCTATTTTCTTCTAGGAAAGATTTCCTTACTTCTAAGAAGCATATTCCAGGGGCTTCTGTCTCCTACTGGACATTACCATGTGCGGGTTTGATGCTTGGAACTGCTAAAGCAATCTCGCATCCAAGAAAGGATCCAGGCTAAGGGCAATGCCAACATGAGATGGCAAAGTGGAGAGCTTGAAAGGACGGGGGGCTTTAATGACATTCTTGGGCATCTCATTTAACCAATCAATGGAACCTCCTCTAACTCCTGACTTCCTGTTCTGTAAGATAACACATTAACTTATTGTTTAAGCCCATTTGATTTTTTTCTATAACCTACACAGTGGAAAACAGAAATGCATTTTAGATGGCATGAAATTCAAGAAAACATGGAAGAATAAAGAAAGTGAAAGATTAAACAATAAGAGGACAGCTTTTCCAAAATATGGATCAAGTGAAGAAGCAACTAGAGGAAAATTTGCTGAGTGAGGCAAGGAACGATGGTAAGGAAACCAAAATGGAGGAGCAGAATTTGAATGGACAATGGAATCTGTAATGAGAATAAGCAACAGGCAGAAACTTGTGGAGAATTAATTTGAGACGCTTGTAGTGAACATATATGGGAATGAGAACAATGAGACTTCTTTTTCCTTGGAATCTATCATCTGCTCATGTGTGTTCACGTGTGAAGGCACCAAAAAGACATTTTCAGAGAAAAAACAGACATATAAAAGATAATTGCTGCTACTAAAGAAGAGAATAGAATAAACCAAATAGATGCAATAATAAAGGATACAATGTAAAGACAGCTTTCTGGCAGAATAAAACCCCAAAATGAACAAAATGTAAAGAGCTCTCCATGTACAATTTAAAATTAGAACAAATCTCCTGCAAATCTCCTGATAATGTTATTAAATATTATTGATGTAGAAATACTGAGATAAACATCTAGGCTGGAAAAAAAGGCTATCTATAAAGAAAAAGAAACAATGCTAACCATATTTTCTGTTGCCCAAATTTAAATGCCAAAAATCATTGGAACAATTTTTTTTTTTTTTTTTTTTCTTGCGGTACGCGGGCGTCTCACTGTTGTGGCCTCTCCCGTTGCGGAGCACAGGCTCCGGATGCGCAGGCTCAGCGGCCATGGCCCAGCCGCTCTGCGGCATGTGGGATCTTCCCGGACCGGGGCACGAACCCGTGTCCCCTGCATCGGCAGGCGGACTCTGAACTACTGCGCCACCAGGGAAGCCCCGGAACAAAATGTTTGAGGGAAATATGCTGTGACTCCAAAATCATACCCTGATGTAAGTTGTTTTTCATTTGTGAGGCTACAGAAAGATGTTCCCTGATGCACAAAGATTCAGAAATTATACTGGCTCTGATTCTTTTCTAGAGGCTTGGGGAGGTGGGGAAATAAGGAAACAATTTTTTAGTTAAAAAAAGTTAAAAACTCCCACAAGATCGGAGGAAATTGTATTTTAGAAGAACTGATTTGTTATACACCAAAATCAGTTAAACATAGATATGAGTATTAAAATCAAAATAAATGTGAGTTGAAACACAATGAACTAAAAAAAAAGAATTGTTAATGAGAAACTATGTAAAAACATCTAATATAAAAATACTTGATTAAATTCTGAAATGTTACTAACAAAAACGAGGAAATGGGTGACTGATGGATCACGGGAAAAAAATCAACTTCTTCACCTGTTATAATAGACAGTCAATACATACTATTTTAATCTTGCTCTTAAGTAAAGGATCTAATTTCAAGCGTGTGTGTGCATATCTGTGTGTGTGTGCACATGTGTGTATGTGCACACTTAAGTTAAAGGTATCAATTAGTAGAATAAAAAGAAGGGTTTATAGTTTTCAAATAGCTAGAGGCAATAAACAAAGGGAACTCTGGACCCCCACCACATTTTGGTCTGGGGTCTGCATTTGTGCTCTGCATGTGACAGAGCAACTGCAAACCTAGCAATCAACATACAAAATCCATGTAATACCACAGAAAATCTTCCGGTCCTGACAAGCAAATGAGAACCACTCTATAGAGCTATTTTCATAATCTAAGACATGTTAATTCCCGCGGCACAAAACCGCCTCCACTAAAGATGAATTCACAGCGGAAAAATAAAATGTAAAGAATGACAAGCCACGTGAGCAAGCTTATCCCCACAAGGGAGCGTCAGCAGACATGACACCCAGAGAGATATGTCTGCCAAGGATTGAAAAATAATAAAACTGTCTAAGAGACAATAAAATAAATACACTTAGATTGATTAAAGAGAATGTGGAAGGACTGTGAACCACAGCAATAAGGCAACACATCATGGAGAAAGGATGAGTGACTTTGCAAAATACAAATTTAACTTCTAGAGATGAAAAATATAGTCACTGAAAGTAAGTAGATAAATATAAGAACAAATGATAATAGGACATAATGGAAGTTAAGGACACAGCAGAGAAGCTGAAGAAAAACAAAAGCTGGTTCTTTCCTTCGAAAACACTGATAAATGAGACAAATGTCTACCAAAAATGATTAAGAAAAAAGACACGTAAAAACCACTTCACAGTTTCTAGAAACGGGTAGAACACTTTTATCACACGCTTGGATCGGCGAGTGAGTAACTGGGAAAAACATGAAACACATCTGAAGACTCTGATGGATGTGGCCAGGGTCAGAAGTTACCTTCCAGCCCTTTACCAGAGCACCAGCTTTTTCTTAAAGTTTTATTTTGAGATAATTGTAGATTCACATGCAGTCGTAAGAAATAACTTAGAGAGGCCCCATATACCCTTCAGTCAGTTTTCCCCAAGTTATACCATCTTACATAACTATACACAGCATCACAATCAGGAAACTGACACGAACACACTCCACTGAACTTACTTGGATTTCACCAGTTTTACGTGCACCTGTGCGCGTGTGTTCACAGCTGTATGTAATTTAATCACAGGTGTAGATTCCTGTGACCACCACAGCCAAGATGCAGAAGTACTTCCAGCCCAAGGATCCCTCACGTAACAAAACACTGGCCTTTGAGTTTCTCTGGGCTGCTTCCTGGACTCTGGGTGACTGTAGCAATAATGAGAAAAGTGTCTCTCAGTGAAACCCCGTGGTCTACTAGAGCCCCATAAACTGGGCCCCATCTTTCCTGAGGCTCCTCTAATCCAGGGGTCCACAGGGTGGCCATGTGTGACCATGCATGCTGTGCACTGCTTGATCTTAGAGGGTGTCATTCATGTTATGGCCTTGCTTTTGTGACTCATGCCCTTTTAGTTAGGAGCCATCAGTCTGTACTTGTTTAAGTGAGCAGCTGTAGAGATCGTTATTTTTATTTTAGGTAAATCATAATGTGGAGAGTTTCATGCATGTGGTATCCACGGGAAGGAATAAGTGAATTATATTAGTCTGTGCACTTAGTGACCTAAGAGCTGAGCCAGAGTTTGGAAGGGAGACCTCTGTTCAGAGTGTCTTCTGTGGGTCAGGAGTGAATTGGACCCTCATGGGGGGTTTTGTGTGTGTGTGTGCATGTGTGTGTGTGTGTGCACACGCGTGTGCAATGCTCAGCAAGCACTTGAGTTTTCCCTCACCTCTGCTGCAGCCAGAGGTAGATGGTTTTTATCTGTTTGATAAAATAGACGTCTACATGACAGACTCTAGGCCCATCCACCTCACCACAAATAACTCAATTTCGTTTCTTTTTATGGCTGAGTAATATTCCATTGTATATATGCGCCACATCTTCTGTCATACAGAGCGAAGTGAGTCAGAAAGAAAAACAAATACCATATGCTAACACATATATATGGAATCTAAGAAAAAAAATAGGTCGTGAAGAACCTAGGGGTAAGACGGGAATAAAGACACAGACCTACTAGAGCATGGACTTGAGGACATGCGGAGGGAGAGGGGTAGGCTGTGACGAGGTGAGAGAGTGGCATGGACATATATACACTACCAAACGCAAAATAGATAGCTAGTGGGAAGAAGCCGCGTAGCATGGGGAGATCAGCTCAGTGCTCTGTGACCGCCTAGAGGGGTGGGAGGGAGGGAGACGCCGGAGGGAAGAGATACGGGGACATGTGTATATGTATAACTGATTCACTTTGTTATAAAGCAGAAACTAACACACCATTGCAAGGCAATTATACTCCAATAAAGATGTTAAAAAAAATAGACTTCTAGGTATGACTGTGCTTGAAGAAAGGATTTCACTGTTAAAAAAAAAAAAGACTTTGAAAGTCTTTTTTTTTTTTTTCATTTTGTCACAATTTCATGAAAATCAGCGGGAAAACAAGACAGCAAAAGCGCTGATACCAGGGTTCACAGCATAGGTTTTATAAACTTAATTCAAACAAAAATGAAGATCACTTGGCGAGCCAGAAGCAACAGACCTGTAGCAACAAGAGGATGCTTTTGGTCTTAACTGCTCAGTGATCAAACTAGGAAAGGAGAGAACAAAGCTGAGGGATACGTATGGGATCTTGGAAATATACTGCTGAACTACAAAGGAGAAGGGGTATAATGCTGAAATTTTAAAACGTTTCAGCTCACCAGGAACACAAACTCTTTTCTGTAACGTCTAAGTCCAGTGTTTAATTATTGCCTAAGTCACCATCCACTTGCACTTCTGTTTGAAGTAACGGACTATCTGAACTTCGATGAGTAGAAAAATACCCCACCAGCAGGCAGTGATACATGTGCCTAAAGGATTTTGTAAACAGATGCTAAAGTGTGGTACAAATTTTGGCTGGTAAGGAATGGCTTCCTGGGGATTCTACTGCTTATCAGATGAGAATGAAGTATATTAAGAAGAAAATGTGAGTTTACACAATGTTATCATTGTGAAGTCATTTAATACTATTAGTAGAAAAGTCTGTGCATGGCTGTTCGTGTTAGTATAGATAGGATATTCCAAAGAACGTAGAGGAACATGTCCTGCTTAGTAAGTTACTTGAAGCAGAAATAATAAAGAAAAGTAAATTGTATGGCTTTGATATTCTTGCAAGCAGGAAACAGAGGGATTCTAGGGTGGCTTTTGAGACAGGTTTGTACAGGGGGGATGACAGATTGTGTGGGGAAGGGTGCGTTTCTGTCAGACTGAAGGTTACAGCTTTGTTGTGACTCCAGCTTGGGCAGGGCATGATTTGGAATTTCTCCCTCGCTCCAGAGTTGTGCTCACACTAAAAACAACCAGCCCAGCATTTTGTGTTGTGTACGTATCACCGCACTCTGAGACCCACGTCCTCATAGGAAGGTACGTGATGGAAGGGAAAAAAAAGTAAATAATGCCTCACATCGAAAACATTTCCTCTCTCTCATCTGTCAAAATCATAGTAAGACAAAGGTATGCAAAACAGTTGCAGAGTGATACTTAGCTAAACTAGAAAAACTCAATTTTGTCAGGTTTTACAGTCTTCAGCCTGACAGGTGACTTTGTCTTTTGTTCATGTATACGAAAGAGAAAATGAAATGCTAAACTTGTCTGGGAAAGGGAGAGGAAATTGAAATGTGCAACAGCTGTTTGAAACGCGTTTGCCATTATCCTGGATGGAGAGAAGCCTGCTTTCTTCACTTTAAACTATGCCCTGGATACTTAAGCAGAGTGTGTGGATATAATAAGCTACAAAGACAACAGAACATTAATAGAGTGGAAACAACACAGTCTTGGAGTTATAAGACTTGAGTTTTCGTCCTGGTTTTGCCACTAAATTGTCTTGCACAATTACTTTCACCTTCTGGATCTTAACTTTAGAATTATGAAGTTGAATTAGACCACTCCTTCTCAACTTTCAATATACACGCTGGAGATAGTTTAAAATGCATATTCTAATTCAGTGAGTCTGGAATGTGATCCGAGAGTCTGCATTTGTAACAAGCTCCCAGGTGACGGAGATGCTGCTGGTCCGTGGACCTGCGCTTTGAGTGGTAAGAGATTAGATGGTCTTTAAGGGAGCTTCCAGTTAAGAAATACAATTTGTTTGTTAATGGTCCTGGAGTTACTCAATAAAGCAAGCACTGTCCTTTCTGCTTCTAGTGAATGAATGAGGTGGTACACCTTAGTACTGTTCGAAGCCAACCAAACAAAAACATTCAAGCAATCAATGCTGCTGGCCTTTACTCTGGGAAGGAAAGATACCTAACACTCTCATAAGAACTGATAAAGCTGTGTGTGCACATCAAGGGTTAGCCTAGCAGACCCTCAGCTGTTGAATTATAGAAGTTGACTGAAATGGCAACCTACTTTGTTTTATGTAGTGGATCCCAAACCATTGGGCCATACAAGAGTCACTCAGGGAACATGTTAAATATAGATTTCTTCCCTAGACCTAAGGACTTAGTAGCTTTAGTTTGGGGCCAGTCATGTTTGGGAACTACTGTTACAACCATTTAATGGGGGTCAGGGCAGTGACTGGGGGCCAGAAAGGGGAATTTTGACTCAATTCCTGATTGAAACATAGTAAAGAAGATCAATCCTACAAGCCTGCTGCTCACCAACTTCTCCAGAATTCCAGTGGCTTCTTCTCATGGTAATAAAGGTGTGCAGGTCATAAGGGAATCATGGTTATAGAGAAACTGCCTCTGAATAGTAGCACTTGTGGGGTGTCAATGCTTTAAGGACCCCTGAAAGTTTCAGTGAGAGATCTTAACTACAGTTCCTATTCTCTTTTGGTTATAGAAATGCAACAGAAGAACCAAGGTTAAATCCTGGCTCTACTACTTATTAACCAAAAAGCTTTTGGTAAATTCTTATACCATATCACATATTAAGCCATGCATTAATTATCTATCACTACTTAACAAACCACCCCCCAAATTAGCAACTTAAAATAACAAACATTTACTAGCTCACAGTTTCTGTAGGTTGGAAATCTGAGTGCCGCTTCCACGGGTACCTCTAGCTCTAGGTCTTTCATGAATGTGCACTCACGCTGTCAGACGTGACTATGGTTGCATGCGAAGACTCACCCGGGGGGAAGAATCTGATTCCAAGTTCACTCATGCGGTCACTAGCAAACTTATTTTCTCATGGGTTACTGGAGTAACCACGGCCAGTGGGTCTCCCCATAGGGCAACTCATAACATGGCAGCTGGCTTCCCATGGAGCGAGCAAATGAGAAAGAGAGAGAAAGCGAGCAGCCCGGATGGAAGCCCCAGACTTTTTATAACCTAATCTTGAAAGTGACACCTCAATACTTTGTTACATTCTATTCATTAGATGCCAGTCAGTAGATCCAGCCTGCATTCAGAGGAAGAGATAATACAAGGATGTGTGAAAGGAGGCAGGAGTCATCGGGGCCGTCTCAGAGGCTGCCAATTACAAACCCCAATGTCACCCCACAATGCCTTTGTGAGAGCCCAAAGAAATAATGTCAATAAAAGAGCATTTATATATGTTACAGCAACATACACATATGGGTATACATATTATAATAACTTATCCCAAGGGGTCCAATCAAAACCCTCCAGCTACTTTTATTTAGCTTTCATTAGCACTCAGTTAATGAAAGTTCTTTAATTCATGAAAGGTTCTAAACTACCCTCTCTACACTTTTCCAAAGATTTTTCCAATACCTGATACTTCACGGGAAATAAATGATTTAATTTTCCTTACAACATGAATTGCCACTGACAAGCGTCTTTAATCGCTGAAGAGTTAACAGTGCACTTTGAATTGCCTTACGCAGATAAAACATTCATTCCCTAAGTAAATGAATTAGCCACATAATTGACAGTCGATTCCAGTAATAAAACACTAATTAAGTGATTCTGCTAAGTAAAAAGTGCAATGTGATGAATTTGCTAAACAATGGCCTAACTAATAAATTTTCATGTTAAATAAATGACTTAGAATGGTGACTAAATGCTCACCATGTTTAGGGGCAGTTGAAAATGCAATGGTGCTTTTAGAAAACAATGACAGAAGTGATCCTGCCAGCTAACACCCTTAGCAACATTACACTGGGTTCCTTGCCAAGCAGGGACCTAGTGAATACGTCTGAATGGGGCAGATGTACTAGATTCGGGGAGTGGGGGAGGGCAGGGAAATCACCATGGTCATAGCCTGAGTGACTAGCTTAAAAGAGAACTTGGAGGGATTTCCCTGGTGGCACAGTGGTTAAGAATCCGCCTGCCACTGCAGGGGACACGGGTTCGAGCTCTGGTCTGGGAAGATCCCAAGTGCTTTGGAGCAACTAAACCCGTGCGCCACAACTACTGAGCCTGCGCTCTAGAGCCCGCGAGCCACAACTACTGAGCCCGCGTGCCACAACTACTGAAGCCCGTGTGCCTAGAGCCCGTGCTCTGCAACAAGAGAAACCGCCGCAATGAGAAGCCCGGGCACTGCAACAAAGAGTAGCCCCCGCTTGCCGCAACAAGAGAAAGCCCGTGCACAGCAACAAAGACCCAATGCGGCCATAAATAAATTTATTTAAAAAAAAAAAAAAAAGAGAGAGAGAGAGAACTTGGGAAGTCCAGTATAGCCAGACTGGAGTCACAGCAGAGCTGAGTAATGGGCAAGTGGAGAAAGGCTTCAATGCCAGACCTTACTGGGCTAAGAAAGGTCAGAATCAGCACCAAAGAGAAACATGGAAAGCAGTGGCTTCATAGGTACAAAGGTCTTTGTTGTCCTTTGGAAGCACCTTGGGTTAACCTATTTACTATGGTGCCTTCTGAAAGGATGTGCATTGAGAGAAGTCCATGCTTCTTGTGGGCTCTACTGGTTTGGACTTCCAAGTTCTGTCCAACAAAGAACAGCGTAGACTGCTCATCATGAAAACCTTGCTCTCTGGACCCCTGCAGCTAGAATAGAGTCTTGCTTTTCCTTGAAAACATCAGGCACACTCTTGCCCTGGGTGCCTCGAACAGGGACACTCTTGACATTTTATCTTTTTCAAGTCTTCGGTCAAATTTCATCTTCTGTAAAACTGCAATGTTCCCCCACGTATAACTCCAAATACCACTTATCTTCTTCCATTTTTTTCATAGCACTTGTCATTTTCTATAATGCCATATAATTTACTTATCTTTTTATTGTCCACTGTTTATTTTCTGTCTCTCTCTTTCCACTCCCTACCACCACTACCACGTAAGCTTTATGAGGACATAAAGGGAGGGAATTTTCCCTGCTTTATTCACTTGATGTAGCATGAGAGCTAACACGTGTTTAGCACATAGCAGGTGCTCAACAAACACTGTTGAGTGAATGAATGGCAGGAGGGTTCTCATTATGTTCTAATCACTGAAGAGAGTAGCGCAATCTGGGATTTGAAGACATCAGCATCAAAGTATGCCATCTCCCCAACGGCCTCACAAGTGTCTGCATAGCTCACGTTACTTGGGAGGGAGTACATTATAGTAGGCAGATCATATGCAAGATAAATATTAGGTTTAAATCCCTGATATAACTCATACTAGCTATGTGACCTTGAACAAGTTACTTAATATCTCTGAACCTCAGTCTCTACACTTGTGAAAGAAGCCCGATTCCAATAATAACTGTCACTTCACAAGTTGTAAGGATTAAAGGATATAGCATATCACAACATCCTGCATAGCCCCTGGTACATAGTTAGGGCTAAATAAAAGTTAGTTTCTTCTATTTTCCCCTTTAAAGACAATGAGGTATATTCCTTAAACATAAAAGTTGACTTTTAAGATTTTCCCAAATATTGGGAATACCCACAAGTGAATAAAGCTGGAGAAGGCTAAGCAGTGACTGGGGAGAAGCAGCGAGGGGGAGAAGGAAAAAATTGTTAGAAGCATACAGCCCTCTGGAGGAGACAAGGGAGGTCACAAGGGTAGGGGCAGCTGTAGCCACAAAGTAGTTCTGAAGAGTGTTCCTTCTGTGTTCCAGTCCTGCACTGAATGATGGAGTCCAAGGATGCCATCATTGGCCATGAGGTCTTTAGAATTAATGATGAGGACAAAGATATTAGGATTAGGACTTCCCAAGAAAAGGAATTGCAAAGAGCACCCCATCTACGTCTCCCAGACTAGTGCAATGGTCTCCTCCTGGTCTCCCCACCTCCACCATGGGATCAAAACCTAAGAGTAACCTTAGTCATCTTCAAGACTGCAGGACCACGTTTTTCACGCAGTCCATAAGAATAGTCGGCTGAATACAGAATAGTGAATCATTGTGATCCATCTTGATCACAAAATGAACATAATGGTTCATTCAACAAATACTCATCAAGCATCTGTCATATACCAAGCACCTAACGCTAGTCTCTAGGGACACAGTGATGGTTAAAACAGAAGTGGCCTCTGCACTTTGGAGCTTACAGTTTGTGAAGAAGGCAGACAGTAACCAAAAAACTGTTAGATAAATATCTGAATACATAATACTTGTGAAAGAAGGGACCAGAAAAAAATGGTCACTGTTTATATTAGAGATTAGGAAGTCCTCAAAAGATGACAGAGAATCATAGATCTGAAGGATTAATACGGGTAAACAATGAATGACAGAAAGGGAGAAGGTTCCAGGAAGACGGAAGGGAATTGTGGAAGCCATGATGTTGGAAAATACTTAGTGTTTTCCAAGAATAGAAGGAAAGTCAATATGACTGAACTATACTGAGAAATCCAGAGTGGTTAGAGATGAGACCAAAGACGTAGACAGGAATCAGATCATTCTGAGTCTTACAGGCCATGAGATGCATTTTAACTTTACTCTGAGGGCAACGGGGAGCTGGCGACAGGTTTTCAGATGGATGGTGGCGTGGTAGGACTTGCATTTTTAAATTGCAGGACAGGCTTGGCAAATAGCTATTTTATAAGTAAAGCATAATAATGACACTGAATTATTAGGTAAACCTCTGCTGATGGATCAATTTGCAAGGAGAGTGATGGGACAGTAAAAGAAGGGTTATTAATAAGAATGGGGACCAGATTTACAAGTGCATGTATTTGCTAGGGCCCAGCTGGCTGACGACTCAGTGGAGGACCACATGAGTCTTCACTGTAGCAGAAACAGAAGTGACTCTGCTACTTTGGAGTGACTCTCTTACTTTCTGAGCCTCTCTCACATCTGTAGATCAGAGGGAATTTCATCCAACCTATATCAAAGACCCTGAAGATGAAAGGGGTTTTCACCTTGGAAAAACTGAATTGGCCCAATGAGACATTAACTGAATAAGGATACTAATTTCAAAAATCGAATATGTCCAAATACTTTCAGGCATCAAACCATCAAAATACTGGCTGATCAAGAAAATATAGAGCAAGCATGGATATCTAATCAATACTTCTGGACTTAACAGTCCCGAGAATGGAATGTTGTAGAACATCCTCTCCCTATCACCTGCTTCATTACAAACAGCTGGCCACACCAATTTGTTTGTAGTCACTATTAATTCTGTAAGCAGGTGTGTGTGTGCGCGTGTGTGTGTGTGTGTGTGTGTGTGTGTGGATGCATGTGTAAAATAAATGTCCACTGCAGCCGTGTGTTGTGCTAAGTCACTTTCCTTGGATCTGATACATGCAGAAACAATACTTACTTTTTATTAGTCTTATCAACTCACACTCCAATACATTCTCCTCACTGTCAGTGGGATGATCTTTCTGGAACTGGACTCAATCCTGCTTCTCCACTTCTTAAAATCTGTGCTAGCTCCTTACAGAAAACATTATAAATTCCAAACTCTCTAGTTTTGACAATCTTTAAGACACAGCCCTTGATCACTTTTCTAGGTTCATCTCCCACCACCTAATCCCATGGAGTTAAAAATCCAAATACTACAGGGATGTCAAACTACTCATAATTACAAGTCCAAGGGTAAGGACTTCCTGAGAAAGAGGTCAGGGTCAGGGTGTCTCAAGGAGGATCAGGCCCTCGGGCAGAGACACCAACATCTGTCTCCTGCCCTTCATATTCTCTCTCAAGCTCTAGGGAAAAGATCATTTTATTGACGTCTTTTGGACTCCTCTGTATTTTAGCGAAGACATTCACACTCACAAGGAATTGTACATGAGAGCAAAAGCTCTTTCCAGATTCTGAAGATCTTCAGAGACCTTGCCAAACCATGTGCTAGTAATGCAAGAGTTATCACTGTAACCTAAGTGGAAACTGGAGATTTAGAAAGTATTCCTATTTATTGCTGACTCTAATCAGCCAAGTAGACCTCACACCGTGGTGCCCATGTACATGTATTCTCTTCTTTTAGAACAGTGTGGTAGTTTAATCTCCAAGATGACCACCATTAATTCTTTCCCTTCCTGTAGGCATGTGCCATTTCCCCTGTTGAGACGTGGAGCCTGCTTCTCCACTCTTTTAGGCTTACCTGTGACTGCTTTTAATAATGATATGCAGAAGTAATGCTGGCCAGTTCTCAACCTAGTTTTAAGAGGACTGGCATTCCTCCTGGCTTTCTCAGAACACTCTCTCTGGGGGAAGCCAGCCATCATGTAATAAGTCTGACTACCGCAAGTCTGCCATGCTACAAAGAAGACCAAGTTAGACGCATAGGGAGAGAGACCAGCCATCCCCAGATGTTCTAGTCATTGCGACCAAGGGGTCAGACACACAAACAAATGAGCCATTTGGGCATTCCATCCCTAGCAGATGCCACTTGAGGAAGAAATGAGGACCCAGACATATGGCTCTCGGAGAGCCATCCCAATTATTTCCGGCCATTCAAGTCATTCCATCTGAGTCTCCTCATTTTCACGCAGACACAACCACTATCCCTGCTCACCCCTGCCCCAACTCTGGCCTACAGAATTGTGAGCACAATATAATGGTAGTTGTTTTATGCCATTAAGTATTGACGTGCTGTGTCATAACAAAACAAAGACAGCAATAACATGTTTCTCCTTTTCTGCCTTGACAATCTCTGATCACTCATTGTTTAAGATTCAGCTCCGCCCTGACACTTTCCTTGATCATGCTGAAGCAGCCCAAGAAGCCAAATTCCATTTCCTACTGACATTCTATCAACTCATTTTGGCTTCTTCTCATCTAAAAAACGAACACAGTTCAAACCCCTTCCTTTCTACTTAGTGAGTTTCAATAACCAAAAAACATCTCAGCTCCCAAGACAAATCATGTGGGGAAGCCAGCTCTCCGTGACCATATAGATTGGATCCATGTAATTGATGCCCATTGTCTCTCAGAACATTCCCAGATAACTGATGTTCTCATGGCTACTTGTGAGGCCAACCAACCAGTGGAGACTCACAGTCTGTTATATCTGCCTCCTGACTTCACTCTTTTTCTTGTTTCGTCCACTGGCAGAGCCAGATAGCAGCCTATCTGAGTCTTTGCCTATATTTGTGTCTGGTCTGAAGACCACCAGCTGTTATCCTTCCCTTTTCTTATGAATAGAGGAATGATTGTAGCACATTACCAGAGCAGCCAACAGTTAACTACTTGAGGATATTTTCAGTAGCAGCTCCCAATTTTGCAGGAACAATGAAAAGGGACTTGTAAAATTCCCCCCAGTATTGGCGGACTAGAGGTTGGTGACAGGGGTGGAGACATGCTAAGATCTGGATATCAGCTGACTGGCAAAGAAACATTCTTTGATTCCTTTCTCTGCTGCAGTCAATTCTGAATGCAGAAAGTGGGCCAACAGTGTATCGTTTCAGCTGTACCAGGCTTTCTAAATATTCCTTTTTATTCTGACTTAGTATTGCTATGCTTGAGTCGCATCTATCTACACATCCATCCATTTATCCATCTAGTCAACTAAATAAGAATTTCTGTCTGTCTATTCTGTGCCACACACCATGCTACATGCTGGGGACACAGTAGTAAGCAAACAGAAATGGTCCTCACCTCTTGAATCTTGCCAACTGTCAGAAGAGTTGGACCTTAAATACATTTGAAAGATGAGGTCAGTGCTGAGAAAACAGAATTCTATGATAGCACCTAACAAAGGAATCCAATCTGGCCTGGGGAGAAAGGGGTCAGAAAAGGAAAAAAAATCCATGAATTGAGATCTAAAGGAGCCAATTAGAGGAACAGTGTGGGTATAGCCAGTGTTCTAGATGAGGAGTTATAAAACATTTCTGTTAAGGGCCAGAGAGTAAATATTCAGGTTTTGTGGGCTAGATGGTCTCAATAGCAATTACTCAACTCTACCGACAGGAGCACAAAAACAGCTATGTATAGACAAGATGTAAACAAATAAGCATAGCTCTTTTCCAGTAAAGCTTTATTTACAAAAACAAAGAGTGTGCTGGATTTGGCCTGTGGGCTGTAGTTTGTCCACCCTGCTGTAGACAGAGCAATGGCATGGGCAAAGGCCCCGTGGTAGAAGGAGTGGGAAAAAGGTGGAGCACTTAGAGAAGAAGGTAGTGTGGCTGCAGGTCACAGAGAAAGGAACAGTGAAATGTGAGAACTTGGAAAAAATGAGCAGGGCAAGATCTGTATGTAAGATCTGGATGGGGACTTCAGTTTTTAGCTTAAGAAAAATCAGAAGCCATAGAATTGTTTTAAGCCAGGGAGATATGAGGCAACGAATTTACATTTGCCTTGAATAGATCTCCCTAGCTGCTAAGAAGAAAATGAACTAGAGAATGACAAGGATGGATATGAGGACTATTTAGGGGCTATGGACCTTACTGAAGTAGGAGATGATGGTAACTCGGACGAGGATGGAGGTATTGAATGTGGATGGGCTCTACACATATTGAAGAAGCAAAATAATCAAAACTTGGTATTGAATTAAATGTGGAGGGTAAGGGAAAGGAACATGTCAAGATTACTCTACATTGTACCTCTGCTAAATGTATCTCTGGTAATCATGTTTAACACATTTCTTCTTGTTTACTGCCAAGGCATTGAAATTTTACTTTCATTTCCAGCCTTCACATAGTTAGGGAGTCAACTCACATGGCTGGTGAAGTGAAAAGTAAATCACCCAAAGACAGATGAATTACATGGTTAATGGGCCAGAATAGCCTCCCTTCACCAGACACCATTCTCCGTGCAGCTTCTACACGTACCTCTACTAGATGTATCATGCCGTATCACTGTGTCTGTGCTCCCTAAAATATCATGGGATTTCTGGAAGCAGAACTGCCTTTTTCATGTTTGTGTTACCAACACTTAGTATTGTGGTTGGGGGATCTCCTCACTCGACATCTGTCCACTCTAGAGGCAGGTGCACGTTAGAGATCTAACAGATGTCTGGTGGTGTAGGCAGTTCCTCTCAATACAGTCGAGAGCATCCTACTCTAACTAAACATCATGACATACTCCAGAAGCATGTAGGGGACCACCTAGAGGATGCTGGAGATGGTAACGCAGGGGACAGAGGGATTTTGCCTGTCCTTGGCACTCTGATCTTTTTCTTCCACTTCCTTGAATTCTGCTTTGCAAAGACGTTCCCTCTCCAAACCTCTACCTCCTGTATCATACCTGCTGTCCACCTCTGTGGGCAGTGGGACAACCTACGACCTGGGCAAGAACTTTACGTGCGCTCCTCAACCTCTGTGATGATGTCAACACTACAGCTCCTTCACTGAATTTCTAAGGTATATAGATCTGCTCCCAACCACTAATATATAAATCAGACTTCAGACTTTTAAAATTTTCTATTTTGATTCAGAAAGTTATGCTTTGCCTACTGAGATCTTATCATAATCCTGGCTGAGTAGACAACCATGAGGCTACCTAATCCATTAACTCATTCACACATTCCAAGGTCCATCTCAGGGTCTGGGTGGAGGGCCAGAAAGTCTGCACTTGGACTAGTCACGTAGCCCCTTTCATAGACCCCTGTTTTGCCGTCAGCTTTAACTGACTGCTTTTCTGTAGGCACTTCTAATAGGTAAGTCCCAGTTCGATGCTCTGGATCTTCCATTAACTTGCTAAGTGATGCCAGGCAACATGTCCCATCTTAATGTGCCTCAATTTCCTTATTCATGGCAAAGTCTTCAATCACTGTGTATATACAATGTAGCAAACATTTAGATCTCCAGGCCAGACTCCTCTGCTGAGCTCCAGGCCCACAAATCCAACAGCCTGCTTGACATGTCTTCAGTGACTCAACAGCACTTCAAACCGTATCTGTCTAGATCTGAACTCCCCCCCTCCTGCTTCAAATCTGGCCTCTTCTTGTGCTCATTATCTCATTTAATGTCATCATCACCGCCCACTTACACTGAGCATAAGCAGAAAAGAGAAGATTCTGGACTAAGTTCTGGGATGTTGGAATGGTTAGAAGAAGAACCAAGAAAGAAGCATGAGAAGAAGTGGCTGGGGAGGAAGGAGAAAAACCAGGACAGTAGAAGTTAAGCAAAGAAAGTATTTCAAGGACAGGCTGCTGACAGGGCAATCATATAAACCCAGGTTCAAACCTCAGTCTGGTTTCTTGGTAGCTGTGTGCCCTTGAGAAAGTTACTTAAAATCTCTGAACCTCAGTTTCCCTGACCTGCCTCATAGAACTGTTGAGATTATGAAATGAAATGATGCATGTAAAGTGCTTTGTCCAGGAATTACTCACAAAACGTTAGCTGGCAGAATTATTATCTGTGTTTTCAACTTACCAAGGCTGTGGCTTTGAGCTGAGGAAAAAAAACCTAGTCTCTAAGCTCAGCTTATTCTGCTACCTAGCAACTATATATTTACATTTTCAACATCACTTCTTTATCCTTGATGACTTTAACAAGCACTTCCTAAGCGCCCTGTTACAACTCAGGACCACCTGTGAGGTGTATACAACAATTCTATTTTCTTCTCAAGATGTAGTGGCCTAGCATAAATTGTCAAAAACAGGTTCAGCTCTGTAGCTTTACTGAGGTCTCTTTGAAAGGGTATTGAGAAAGAATGTCTGGGCCAGCTCACAATGAAAGTAAAGGTCTGTAGCTGATAAAATGCTGTCCCTACTTATTTATAATGGAAAGCTGAATCTATACAAATCAAAGAGAATATGAGGCCAGGTTCCAACAACATGCAAGGGCACCTAACACTGGGATCACTCTAATTTCCAAATAGGTTGCCCCTCCTGGAAAGTGAATTTAAGTAGGCTACAAATGTAAGTTCCTTCTCGGGCAGGTTCTAGCTACTGTTCCAGACATATCTCTGACCATATGCTTTCAGAACAAAGCACCCTGTATTTTAAGGCCCCTTCCTCAAGCTCACCATACCCCTTACACCTCCGAGCCTTTGTCCCTTCTATCTGGGATAATCTTTTCCTTGCACTCTCTTCAAATCAAAATCCATTTCCTCACATAGATAGTACTGTCTAACTCACTTAGGCAGAATTAATCACCTGCTGAGCCTCTGATCAGTGTTCCTGGGGCACCACACATGCCTTTTCTCTATCACTTATCGCATTTATTGAAACTAATCCACTTACGGATCTCCTCTTGGAGGACAGTAATATCCTTGAAGGAAGAGACTATGTCTTATTTATCTTTACAATCCCTACCCTGTTTAGCATATAGTTGGCAGTCAATGAATATTTAAAGGAACACCTCAGTTATTCCCATAACCAGGAGATGAAAAGTATAATTCAATTTGAGATGGTCAGATTTGTGCAGAAATCGGATTGGGGGTCTACAGAAAATATTAGATAGAAGACAAGCCATTATTGACCATACTTCACTCCTCTGAAGGAGACCAGGGGGCAAGGACTAGAGAGGTCACAGCTCCCAACTCTAGCCCAGGTTTTGCTAGTGACTCGATGAGTGACCTTGAGAAAACTCTCTGGGACTCAGTTTTTCGTCTTTAAGATGAGGAAGTTGGATCAGATGGTGTCGGTAATTCTTAGTTTTGATGGTCTACTATGTCTCCTTTTGGAGTCTAATATCCTTCTCTGACACTTACCTTAGTTTAACTCTTTAATGCTTGGGATGGACAATTTGTTTACTTTCTCAAGGCCACTTAAATTTCCATTTTGCATTTCCAAGGAATAAACAATTCCATTCCACTTTGGGTTGCCAGGAACTTAATAAGTGTGTCCTTTAATCTGTCAGCCAAAAGGATGATTACAAAATATTCAATAATCTCTATAAAATATTCAGTAAAACTGGAGGCGGCAAGCTTGTAACATTCCATTTTTCTCCTAGATTCAGTTTAATCCTGGAGCCTCCAGAAAATATAATTGTCCCTTCAAACAGAACTTTGTGCATTTAAAAAAACTCCTCTTCATGATGTTCTGTTGAGTTCACGGTTTCACTGTGTGACTCATGACTGCTCTTCCTTGTAAATTTCCACTCCTTCCATTCTGACTCTCGGGCTGTTTGCCGTTCAGACAAAAGGACAGAAAGTTCCAGAGACGGTTGTGAAAGGAGCCCTGGGTTTAGGGACCCTCAGCTATATACGAGCTTTAGCAGCCCTCAGGTCCAGCATCTCCAGGCAGCCCCTCTTCTTGGTGCATCCACCCTGAGAAAGGGAAAATCAGCCTTTCTCTCTCAGTGTGCCTAACTGTGCTATCAGAGACAACTGTGCACATAGAAGAACTAGGGCTTTGGAGTCTGACAGTCCTGGGCTTTACTACTAGCCAGTGAGTCTCAGACTTGAATGTGCATCAGCATTACCTGGAAGGCTCGTTAAAAACAGTGACTGCTGAGCCCCACCGGCGGAGTCTGGGGTTCAGTAGGTCTGGGGTAGGGCCCAAGAATCTGCTTCCAAAAAGTTCCCAGGTGACGCTAATGCTGCTGATCTGGGGACCACACTTTGAGCACCACTGCTTTGAGCAAATGATTCAATGTTTGCTGAAACTGAGCACTTTACTCTCCTCCTCTATAAAATGGGAATAATAACATCTATCTTACAGAAGGCAGTATGGTGGAATGATCTTGGCCGTAGGCTTAGGGGTGTCACACAGACTCAGGTTTAAGTTCCAGCTTAAAAATCTGCCATTTAAAACTATGAAGGCTTAGGCAAGTTCCTTATTATTTAAACCTCAGTTTCCTCACTTGTAAACCATCAGGGATAATCATAACACACTTATTTAATCCTCCCAACACACCGATGATATAAGATAACGCATATAGAACACTCAGCTGGAAATGGGCTCATAATTAATGCTCAATAGATAATAGCCGGTATGATGAATATTAATAATCTAATAATTATTGTAATTTGAGGCCCCAAACTGGGAGGATTAAGTGAGCTCCTTGGCTAACCCAGCTAGAAATCAAAAATATCTCAGTACACTGGGATAACAGGGTCAAATCTAACCAGAAGACACAGCACAGATGAAATACAAAGTCTTTACTTGAGACCCTCAAATCCCAAGCTGGAAGCCATGAACTCTGTGTGAGGCAGATACGCGATGGACATTTGGAGGTTAATTCAAACGTGAGCAGTGTGTTCTGAACCCAGGTTTGGAAAAGTGAGTGAGGGTGGTGGCAGCCCCCTGAACTTCCAGTAGTTCGGCCCAGGGTAGACTTGGAAACCAAACACTTCACAGACAGGGACTAAACGGAGACAGATGCGCCAATCAAGATTTTGAACATGTTGGAAAACAGAAATGTGTACTGAAGAAGGTTGATAGCTGATGTGAGGGCCGCTGAGCCTGAGGGCAGGACCTGCAGGGCACACAGCTGGCTGCAGTCCAATAGCTGGGGGTGAGGCTCAGAGCTGAAGGAAGAGAAAGACTGATTTCATTACCCTCTGGAACACCAGAGGGCAGACAAGGGCCAGCGTCTGGTTGCTGACCAACCCATACTTTGTGTGCAAAATCAGGAATGAATGGATGGAAGTTACAGAGAGCAGATTTCACCTTAAAAGAAGACAGAATCCAGTACCAGAAGAGCTGGAACCAGATATGGCCTTGGAGCTAGAAGATCTTAGATGAATTCCAGGTCCATCATCATATATACATACATACATACATACATATTTGGGTTGTGCAAAGATGCTCATTGTGGGACCATGAGTCTCCCACACCAGGCTGCAATCTCTCTCTCTTGCTCATCTCTCTCTGTATCTGTACAGGGCTTGGACCAGCTCAGGAATGCCCGAGGATGGGATGGGACCATCTGGTCTACAGTCCCACTTCCGAAGAAGCTCCTGGTGGGACAATTCTCACAGGTCCTTTCTGGATTACTGGGCAGCTACCTTCCTGCGACAGGCATTTTGGGCTCTGAAGTGGATAGAGGAGCCCAGAGGAGGCTCTGTCCTGTCAGCTAGCAAGGCTATTCACGCTGATCTCCTTTCTTTCCTTCACCCTGCTTTGTGATGGAGAGAAAGCGTAAAGTTGGAGGAAAGACAAGACGCTTGGTTTAGAAAGTAGAACATGGGTCCAAACCTCACTATGGATTCATTACGGGACCTGAGGAAGAGCTTTTAATATCTCAGAGCACCAGTTTCGTCTACTGTAAAATGGGTTTGCTAACAAACATACCAACTAGAGAGGGTTACTGTGAGGACAGAGTAAGATGCCAGATTTGAACATGCTTATCTCAGAGCCTGGCACTGGGCGGGAATTTGATTGGCTCCATGCCAGTATCCAGCCACAGGCTCCTTGCAGGACACTGCGGGGGGCAGCAGCTTCTGCCCACGTGGTAGAAAAGGGGAGGAGCCATCAGCAGCCTCATATAGTGAGACCAGTGAGTGGTGAGAGCTGCATTCCTGGTGCAGGAGAAGGAACATGGATTCTGGAGTCACATAACCCTATTTTGGCTTCCCATCCCATCACCAGTCCATGTGTGTGGGACTTCAGGCTTATTTACTCCAGTTCTCTGAAACTCAGTTTCTTCACTTATGAAACGGGAATAATACCTAATTTATAGGGTTCCTAGGAGGCTTAAGAATGGGATTTATATAATGCATACAGTCTAGCATACTGTAGGTGCCAATAAAAGTGATCTTCCTATTTGAGCTTTTGTTACTAGAAAGCGCAGAGCCAAACTAGAATTTGAAAGTTGCCAGCCTGCATATTTAGATTACGTTTTCATATAATGGAGTTATATTTTAAAATAACCTGGTCTTGACCCTCTTGTCTTCATTTATGTTTTCCTGATCCTGATTATTTAATTCTCATACAGCTGTTTTATTGTAGGTACTTTTATGGATGTTTTTCTAAATTCTTTGAAGAACTAAGTGGATAAAACCTAACTGATGTCAGGAGAGACAGATCCTTATTATGACTCTGCAAATGCCTGTGTGATTTGCAGCGTGGAGTCTCTCTGAACCGCAGTTTCCTCATCTGTAGAATGGGGGTAGTAAGAAACCTACCAGCTCTTTCGTGGTGCAGGAATAAGGATCTATGGCTCCAGGTTTTTGCAAAAGGACTTTTGTAAACTATGAAAAACTTAAAAGTAGGAACATTTATTATTTTTGAGACAATGCCCTGTTTTATTCATTTTTGTAATTACACCCCTCCCCAAACTGTGCTCAGGACTCAGGACAGGGACAGGCACGTACTAAGCACTGAGAAAATGGCCACTAAATCTCACCTCCAAGCCCTCAACAGTGCCTGCTTCTTTATTTAGCAGAGAGCTTGATGGCCCGGCATGGGATGCTCCTTCACCCACCAGACATGAAACCACTGAATAGAATGGAAGCAAAAAAGTGAAGATGGAGTTTACTAACAGTACCCAATGGGCAAGTGAGTCTGCCAAATGCTATTACATGAAGGGTAGACAGCCAAGCCCCGTATCATAGAATTCAACAGCAATTTGTTTTGAAGCATTCTGATTTGGACTAAAACAAGGAGAGGATGAGACTATGAACAAAAGACATAAAGAAGATTTAAGCAGGAATGTAAAAAGAAAGCAGCAGAAGAAAGACCCAGAAAATGATCCCAGGGAGCAAAAGATCTCAGAAAAAAATAACAAGCAGGTACACAAGGCAGTAAGATCAAAATCAGATTACTTAATAAAAGCCAGCATTTCTTTAAACTGAAAACAATGCACACTGCTGACAGGCACTCCTTTTTCAACAATGCCACAGCACTCCAGAGCAACAGTCCATACCTCTCAAAGCCCCCTCACCCCTGCATCCCAGAGGTCAGTGGTCCTATACAAAATTGGGAGGTTTGATGGGATGGATGTTGCAGAACTTAGCAGTCACTTGGAATCGAAAACCCAGGAAAACAAACCCACACAGTTGGATGCAAAGGATGAATTAGGCCAGGGCCCACCTGTTCAATAATGAAATAATTGCTCAGGGCAGGTTTTTCTGTAATCTTTTCCAACGTGACATCTATTCTTGTGCTCTGCCTCTAGCAATGCTTCTTCAACATTTGCAAATAAGCTCAGGCCCTCCTAAAGACCCGATGGAGAAACCAGACAGTCACTTCCCTAATGCCACGAAAATAGATTCAATTTTACATACATCAGGGTGATTGCAGAAGCAATTTCTACATCTCCAGTGTAAGCATTACTTACATTTTTTTCCCCTCAAATCACACCCCAGTGAAAAGGTACCTGATGCATTCCAGGGCATTCAAAAGAACCCCCAGAGCATGTCTGTGGCTCTAGCCTGAGGACACCAGATGCATAGACAGAATCCTAAAATATTTACTGATTCAAACAAATGCAAAATTTCTTAATAATTGAGTATAACGTCAGTTGAATTTTTTCCATCTTTTTAAAAGCAATATCATTAAAATGAATGTACATACAACATACATATACACGTCTGGGTACGCGTGTTATGTCTGTGTGCATGTATATGTGTGTATGTAAATGTAAAACACACATATATCAATCTTGGAAAGATTGTGTCTGGACTTTAAAACATCTGATTAGATTTTACTGGATATGCTGCTTCTTCCTCTCTGGCTGGCCAATCTACCTCAGTCTTGGGTGCTTTTATCTTAAGAGCCTAAGTTTTAGCCCACGGGGAAAATGGAGGTGATGTTTCCCCTTGAAATCCAAGAAATTGGTGTTACCCAGGTTTTCATTTGAAATCAGAAAGCTTAAGATCAAATACCTACAATTTTGGGGTCATGATGTTTGTCATGTGTCTTTGACCATATCTCTTTGGCATTCAGAGTCCTCCCAGGACATTTTTACAAAAATGGAAATGGAAAAAAAGGTGCACAAGAGCCTGGCCTGGACAGGCAAGGTTTTGGGTGAATAGGTACCACTTGGCCAGCAGTGCCATCAGCTAGACTTGCTAATGAACTTCCTTGCCTCTGGACAAAAGCAGGAGAGTCAGTGACAAGTTAACACGGCCAAAGGCTTGGGGTGGGGCGGTGCTCAGGATGCGCCTTTATGGACAAACCAAGCCCAGTTCCTTGCTACCCTCTTTTCCACCTCTCCTTCCCTCTGTCGGCATCCTCTTTTCCTGGACCCAAGGGAATGTGAGAATCCCAGAAATTCACCCGGGTGGAGAATGGATTAAGAACTGACTTTGTGTTTAGGCAGACTGCAAACTTGCTCTGCTCTCTGAGGAAAACAGAAGTTAAATATTGACTCATGAAGTAATCAGCATGTGCTGTTAGGCTTCATCTTTAAAAGCCATTTCTCAACCTTAAGAAGTATTCAAACTTAGCATCACCAAGAGTGGGCAAAGTGATAGCACGCGTCTATTGAAATGATGCAAAGGGAAGTACATACACAATGTGACCTGTGTAGCATTTTTGCCAAAATGTTTAACCTGAGTGTGATCATGATGAAAAAAATCAGACGAATCTGGACTGTGGAACATACTGTGGACAACTGGCCTAGACTTTTAAAAGATGTCAGCATCCCGAAAGGAAAATGAAAGGTGGGAGGACTGTTGTAGATAGAAAGGTGATGGGAGATGTGGTGGCCAAATACAAAGTGAGCATCTTGACTGGATCCTGGATCAAAAGATAGTAACAATTAGAGAAAATATTTTAGGGCCATGGGGGAAATTCAGCTCTGGACTCTGGTCTATCAGAGATTGAAACAAGGTTATATTTCTTGGGTAAAATAATTTCATTGTGTTTATGCTGAGGAGCTGTCCTAGTTCTCAGGAAACACATGCTGAATTCTCTGGAGGGGGAGTGTCATGATGCCTAAAACTTACTTCTAAATGGTTCATAAAATTATATATATATATATATATATATATACACACACACATATATATATATAAAATGTATGTATACATATAGTGTGTGTGTGTGTGTGTGTATATGAGAGAGAGAGAGAGAGCAAATATTGCAAAATGCGAACTGGTGAATCTAGATAAAGACTACATGCGTATTCATTTTACCATATTTTTCAGTCTTTATAGGGTTAAAACAAAATCTCTCTTTCCCAAGGTAGCACGTCAATATTTGAAAATAGCTGCTGCCTCTTTCAAAGTTCAGCCTTCTTAACAGGGTGCCTGTAAGGACCCCCTGCGTGGCTTTTACAAAATCCACCTCCTGAGTCCCCATCCCACTCCCCGTGCCCCGGGAGATTTTGATTCAGCAGGTAATGTGTGGGGCTCAGGTATGCGGATTTTGAAAACTGCCTCAGGTAGGTGCTGTGGTACACTTGAGGTTAGGAAGCATGGGTCTGAGGTACCCTTGGATCCTGGACCCATCAGGAAGCAGCTGTGTAACTGTGGGAAGGTCAGCCGAACACTGAGCTCTGCATACATCATCTATAAAATGGGAACAATCATACTAAACATCCCACAAGGCTGTGGTACAGACGAAGGTGGTCTGTAAATACTTCTTTCCTTTCTTTCTTCATCCTCATAGATCCCCGTCATCCCAAATTGACCTCATCTAAGTGATTTTCACAAAGTATGATTTCTTCCCTTTGCCACTGGCACAGTGCAGGGGGAACATTTGTCTCTGCTCATATTCCTTTAGATTTCCTGCTTTCCCCACTTTGGAGCAGAGGCTGGGGAATCTAGCATTTTTATGCAATTCAGAAAAAGAACTGGTTTTCAGAAAGTTAAGAGCAAAAGTCAGCACTCTGGAGTCTTATCCCCAAGATCAGACTAAACTAAACTAGCTTTAGTTTACTAGTCTTGATGTTCTCCTCTGGATGGCGTAAACCCCGAAATTGTAGCCACTACTATTAGCTTGGGATCCTGTATTAACTCTGCATGAGGACACCGTCGCTCTTGACTAAATGCCACTTGGATCACTAGCTGTGTCTTGAAACTGACCAAGGCTTGGAAGGCATGCCCTCCAGTTCTGGATAAGTTACTCATCAGCCATGGGACTTTGGAGAAGTCTGAGCCTCAGTTTCACATGCTGAGAAATGGAGACAGTGATAACGCATAACTCATCTACTTTATGTGGTTTACGTGCAGCACCGTTTTGATAACTGTAAGACACTCAATTCAGCTTGGCCTATTTTTCTCCTTAAGGGCACAACCATGTCTTCCTTCTTCTTCTTTTTTAACCTGCCTCTGTGTACACAAGCAGCAGTTAAGATGGCTTGCCCTCATTGCCATCTGCTTTGAGGTTCTGAAATTCTCCTTTTCGGATGGGTGGCCCCATGTCTTTGCCAGGGAGCACCTTCATCCTGGACCACCCCAGGGAAGCATCCAGACTCCATATCCTATAGCACCTGACACTGTGAGGGGTCAACAGCAGAGGTACCAGGGTCAAGCTGGTACAGATGTCCCCTTCCCCTTAGTTGGCTCAACTTACTGAATCCATTAACGTCCTGTGAGCTAGAGGAGAAGCCTTCGTCGTTGCGGCTGGTGCTGAGCTTGGTGGTGGGTTTGTCGGCCGAGGCCACGGGCCCCATCTCCCTCTGCGCTCCACTCTGTGTCTCCTTCTGCTTCTTGGCCAGCTTCCTTTGGGACATGTGCAAGGGGAATAAAATCACAGTCAGATGGTGACAGTTGCATCCAAGCACTGGAAGATCAGACTGTTCTTTTTCCCCATCCATCATCCTCAACCCCCAAACCTGGTCCATTTTCCAGAAACAGAGTCAAGGCAGGTCTTCCAAGGTCAAGGTGGAATAAACCTAAGTCTTCCTGAAACTGCTAAAGGCCTCCATTTGCTCAGAAATATGACACTTATCCTGCCTCATTCTCAGCAATGGGTGTGTTCTTTACTTGAGCTTAAAATGGGAAATGAGATTTGCACAACACTTTCCTTACTCTCCCTTGAAAGGGAAGAAGAGGCAGGGGGACCTTTCTGTTCCCATGGCTCTGAATGAGATTCACAATGGAGTCTGGCCTTTCTCAGGGATTGAGCTCATGAAATAGCCCACCAAACAAAGGTAGATTGAAGTAGGGGCTGGTGTGGGCAGTGGGTAAGGGTGAAGGTGAGTTAGTCTTATATCTCAAAAGGATAAAGGTTAAAGCAGAACTTGATGCACAGTTATTCCCATAGTGACCCTCAGAACCAGATGGGCATTTGGAATGATGATGATGACGACGATGATGACGACAAAGTATAGCAGTGATGCTCAAACTCATGTAAATTAGAATCACTTTGAGAGCTGAAAAAGCATACAGATCCTAGATTCATACAAGTAGGACAGGCACTAGACCTCTGGCCACCAAGTTCCCCAGGTGATTCTGACACCAACCACTGGAGGCTGAAACCATCAGCTTTGCCATCAGACAGACCTGGGTCCATGTCCTACCTCCATAGCCTGTGGTTGCACGATACACGGCAAGTTCCTTAACCTCAGTAAATTCTGAACTTAACCTCATAGGGATTAAATGAGGATTAAGTGAGATCAAGTGTTCGGAGCACAGTGCCTGGCACACAGTGAATGTTTAACACGTGGCAGCTGCTATTCTTGCTTTTGTATCATCACCACTGGTCCAACTGCATTCCACTGCTGGAATCCTCTCTCCAACAGTCCCGCTGTGGAATCCCATCCCCCCTGGATTATATCAAGTGATGGAGACTTTGGCACCTCACTGGGAGGCTGAGGGTTAAAAAGTTCTTTGTATGGATTTGAAATCTACTCCCTTTAAATGTCAACTACTGGGTCTCAGATTTATTGCCAGAGACACAAAAATATGACTAACCCCACTTGCATATGACAGTTTTTCAGCTATTTCTAAATAAACAACCTGGTCCCTCTGAGTTTCCCCAACATTTATGTACCTAAATATAGTAATTTTGTTCCTATCATGTGCAAGGCTATGGGTTGCACATTAAATATCTGGAGGGTAAATTCTTCCAGGTCTCTTGCTCCATTTTTCACAGGACTTGGCTTCCAATCCAATCTTGGTCACTCCTATTTCAACACGGAAAGGACATGTTTCCGTGATGTCCCAGAGAGGTCAAATTCAGCACCACCTAGGAAATATCCAAAGGTGAGCCCATCTGATAATGAAACAGGCAGTTTCAAGAGGTAATGATCCCCCTGTCAGAAGAGGGTAAATCTAGACTCAGAAGTATTCTAGAGGCTTTCATCTAGGATCACTTCTAGTTTGATGGTATTTTCCTTCACATGGAGTTAATCTAGCTGTAGACCGCACAGAAGAATGGCAGATGGCACACTCAAGTGAGGAGAGAAAATGTATAAAAGGACTATTGACCAAGTGAGAAGGGTATAAGGGGAATCCAAGGTATAATACAGTGATAGGAGAGCTGTTCATCACCTGTGGGTCCAGGGGGACAAGCAGAGGAAGCAGCAACCAGAACCCAAAAGGCGTTGTGAAGAGTAGGACACCTGTATAGAAGCAGTGAACTTCTCCCAAGGGATCCAGCCAGTCCTGAATGGCCCCCACAGGGAGGGAACCAGAGGCACAGATTCCCTGACTACATCCTCCCTCCCCCACCTGACCTCCTAGAGTGGCTCACATTAGCTGAACCCAACTGGAAGCCCAAGGCATGGCATCCATTTAGATCTTGCTCTGTAAGCAGATAGCAGAGTAGAGAAGCGTGGAGAGTGAATCTGGATCCAGGAAGAGAAGAGCTTTTGCCTGTTTGATGACAAATGCAGCCTAAAATGCAATTCCTCTTCTTTTTTTTTTTTTTTTAATTTGCCTGGGGAAAGAAGGGCGCTCAGGAATAGAAATGCATCTTTTGGTTAAAATGCTGTGGCCACAGACATGCTGCTCCACTAGTGAAACTATTCCAGGCAGACAGAAAAACAACAAGAAATGAAGCATTCGGTCACTTGGGCCTTTTCTCACCATTGGCAGGCAATCGGCCAGCAGGCAGGGGGAACGCAAATGAAAGAAAAACGAGTATTTCTGCTACTGATGACATTTCAAAGTTTTATTCTTCATTTATTATCAAAAAGGAGTGTGTTTCAAAATGTATAGGTGGAGTTTCCCTGGTGGTGCAGTGGTTAAGAAACCGCATGCCAATGCAGGGGACACGGGTTCGCGCCCTGGTCCGCGTGGATCCCACGTGCCACGGAACAACTAAGCCCGTGCGCCACAACTACTGGGCCTGCGCTCTAGAGCCCGTGCTCCGCAACAAGAGAAGCCACCGCAATGAGAAGCCCGTGCACCACAACGAAGAGCAGCCACGGCTCGCCACAACTAGAGAAAGCCCGTGCACAGCAACGAAGACCCAAAACAGCCAAAAATAAATAAATAAATTTATTTTAAAAAAATGTATATGTGACCTTCTTAATCATAAATTTGTAAAGATATACAGCAGACCCTCTGCCTCTATCTGAGTTCTGCTCACACCGCCCCAGCAGGAAATAAAAGGAAATCCGATAAGAAAATTAACTTTCAAACTATAAATGAGCATGTACTGGAGGCTTTGATATTTCCTTAGGGCAGAACTCCCAACCAATCTCATTCTATTCAGGGTAAGATAATATGGAAAGAGTTGTCTTAGGCACAAATCACTGGTTTCCAAAAAAAAAAAAAAGTCTTGCTGCATCTATGAAAAACGGCATTTTACAGAAATGTTTGGGTAGCTCTGAACCCCTGGATAAAAAATTCTTTTAATGGGGCCTCTCTAAAACATAGATATTTAAAAACTGGACAACGGAGTGGTAAAAATCTCAGGTTTTTACATCCTTACTTTTTCACCCATGGTTGACACTATGTTTTCGTGGTGATGATGATGCTATATAAAATTGAAAAATATGTAGACAGGTGTTTCAGCTACAAAATGGAAATGGAAGGGATGTAGAAGGAAATAAAACACAAAACCATACTTTTGGGATCTTATTCAAAATTTAATCACTAAAAACCCTCTTAGTAATTTAGGAAAAATCGTATTTTATTCCTATAGTCATAGAGTTTAGTTGATCCCCTTCCCTCTTTTTCCTGAAGAGAGGGGGACATCCCAAACTTGGGAGTGGGGCATACAAGACCTATGGCTCCAGGCTTCAACTCAGCCTTATTTTCCACACGTGTCTCCTTTTAGGAAACACCAACTACCTCATCTTCCTGTCCTAACCATTCCTCAGTACTCCCTACTCCTCAGTGTACCCCCATTCTTCTCCCTGGGCCACCTCTTCTTCATCCTTTGAGGCTCAGTGGCATTCAAATGTCACATCTTGGGCTTCCCTGGTGGCGCAATGGTTGAGAGTCCGCCTGCCGATGCAGGGGACGCGGGTTCGTGCCCCGGTCCGGGAAGATCCCACATGCCGTGGAGCAGCTGGGCCCGTGAGCCATGGCCGCTGAGCCTGCACATCCGGAGCCTGTGCTCCACAACGGGAGAGGCCACAGCAGTGAGAGGCCCGCGTACCGCAAAAAATAAATAAATAAATAAAAAATGTCACATCTTCTCTGAGGTTTCCTCTTGCTCCCTAAACAGATGTGTGGTTTTCTCTTCCAGGCTGACTCTCCCATTGAACACAAATTAATTAGCACCTACACATGCCAGTCTCTGCTGGATGTAAGAAGTTCATAGCGTCAAACACTGAACATGATCTTGACCTTCACAGAACACAGACACTAGAGGCAAAAGACAGGCACTAAGCAGGTAAATACACGAATCGATACAAAATCACAAAGGTGATTTTCCTTCTTTTCCAAGAAGGAAAAAATACATATAGCTAGGGGAGAGCAGCAAATCGCTGGTTTGAACCCTGTCAGGAGATCAAGGAGAGCCTCGTTGCCATGTCCGCTAAACACTTGACTAATCCAATTGCGGTGATTCAACCTTCCTACCCAGGAAGGCAAGAACCTCTTGGGTGAACCTCTTTCGACTTCCTGTACCTACTCCAATTTCTTGCTGAGTGTCTGGCACACAGCCAGAGCTCAATAACTCTGTTGTGCAAATTTATGTTTAAAAGTCTACAATCTGAAGTGTAGAAAAGTCTGTCATTCTACTCTGAGTACAAATTATAACCACTTAAAAAAAAGATATATGCAAGGAAAGAGGAAGAAAAAGCTGCATGAAATTAGTTTGTGGCCTGAAATACTTCTAGTTAATGAATTATTTTTGTCTAACAACTTAGCATTTCCTTCCTGGGGTGCTTGAAGAATTGATGGAATGTTCACAGAAGTCAGAGACTTGTTTTTCCCTCAGAGCCCACAGAATAGCCATAGCTATAGAATGTTTTTTTTAAAAACCTCATATAAGATAGTCACATGATATATGGGATGGTCGCATAACTCATGCTGTCCTCAGATCCCTCAAGACTCAAGCACTTGTGACTTCCCGAACCTGGCATTTTTTCCTGCAGTTGTCCTGAGATTCCTGCCAATTGGGTCACACAATTTCACCAGCAGGGGGTACCAAGAGCTGTTAAAAAGAGAGCATTGTACAAGCCTATCTATTCCTCTGCTGGGTCTTCTCTAGAGCTGAAGAATGTTTTAAGACATAGCAATCCGAAGTTCCCTGCTTCTGACAGGTTGGGACAATGTGATGTGGCTGGTGGTATTCTTCCTTCTAACAGATCACTCGGAGGTTCCACCGACTTTTGCTGGTTAGCTGAGCGAGGGTAGGTGGCCAGGGACGTGCCCACGATGGACCATGACTTCTGTGGTTTATCCTGAGCACCACTCTTGATAAGGGAGGGTGGCAGGTGGAATGGCTCCACGGAGAGGACTGTAAGGGCTGTGAAACGTTCTGGAATCATGCTACGAGAGGAGAAGGAAGAGTGTCTGAAACAGGGATGTTTCTCATGGAGATGGAACATTCTGGAATGCTCTCTTCACACACGTGACATCTGGCTCTGTGTGGTCCCAGAGGTCAGAATTAGAACCACCACATTGGCTTGACACAAGGAAGAAATTTCTAGCAAAGTGGAACTGCTTGGGTCTCTTGTGGAAGTGCCTAGTGCCGAACTGCCCTTCCCACGTTTTCTTCTTTGGCAACCTTCTCTTCACCTTTAAGGGGCCAACTCTAAGGCCCCCTACTCTTAGAAGTCTTTGTCTCCTCCCTAAAGTTAGTAGTTTATTTCTCTTTGCACATTAATTGGTTGGAAAAATATTTAATGAGCACCTACTTTGTAGGTGGTTAGACAGAAGTGGCTGTTAGACAGCAGGAGACCATGATGTGAAAAGCCAGACATGACCCCTGCTCTGTTTAGGCTTTTGGAAGTAATGAGCCCTCCATTATTGGAGGAGTTCACGGAGAGACTCAGAAACTACCTAGAGGAAAGAGGTGGTGGGGATTCCAGCATCTGGACCCTGCAAAACCCTTGAATATGTGGGTGGAGAACAGGAGACCCGGACAATTGAGGGAGAGTGTTGGTTCCATAGGGCTCTTCCCTGGATGTGAAGAGCCATATGCCCACTTTCCAGGGGAGACACTGACCAGGCACTCTTTCCTTTCTCCATAGGGTTCTCATTGACCCATCCTCCACTGGCATCTCTGGACAGACTTTCCTGGGAAAACACAAAGGTTGGAACCCTGGAGCCAGAGAGATATCTCAGTCCACAGGAGGTAGACAAAGAAAACACAGCTGAAACTCTACTCCTATTAAAAGCCGGCATTGCGCTCTTTGAAGCCCGGACAGACACTTCTATGCTGACATGATTGAATCTCTAATTAAATTTATACATCAGAAACCGGAAGGGAACTGCACCATTCTCTTATTTTGTAAAAGAAACTGAGGCCAGACAGAGGAGGAGCTTAGACAAGTCATGCAGCATTTCAGTGGAAGCCACAGGACCCTAACCTTGCTTTCTGCCTGCTAGCTCAGGATACCTGTTCCAGCTTTCCTCTACCTCTCCTTCTGGGATAAAACCAGAAGTGCAAGTTCAGTCCATGGTAACAATTCTAGCCCCTTATGAACGCAGCAAAACCTCATTAATCCAAACTCCACTAACTCAGAATAACTGTAGTTGAGGCAGAGGCTGGGCTACCGCACAGCAGAGTTGATAGTGTAAACGAGGATACGGAAAAGTGCAGGATTAAAAGGAGAACACACCACTTTCTCTTCTTTCAGGAGGCAGCATGGCACAGCAGTTAACATCAACTTTGGTGCCAGACAGCCTGGCATCAAAACCTGGCTCCATCTCAGACTAGCTGTGTGAGTTCTTGCAAGTTACACATGCCTTTGCATGTCAGTTTCCTCCTGTCTATAGAACTGCAGGTAGCAGCAGTGCTTCCAGGGAAAGGAAAGTGTTTGTGAAGATTAAATGGTGTGTAGTTACCAAAGCATTTTCCCCAGTGCGTGGTACACAGTAAGCACTCAATAAATGCTCTCCGGTTATCTTTTTTTTTTTTTTTTTTTGCGGTACGCGGGTCTCTCACTGTTGTGGCCTCTCCCATTGCGGAGCACAGGCTCTGGACGCGCAGGCTCAGCGGCCATGGCTCACGGGCCCAGTCACTCCGCGGCACGTGGGATCTTCCCGGACCGGGGCACGAACCCGTGTCCCCTGCATCTGCAGGCGGACTCTTAACCACTGCGCCACCAGGGAAGCCCTCTCTGGTTACCTTTTAAATATAGGAAACAGCCATGTTGATTTAAATGGCCTCATTATTTATTAAATATGAATCCTCTAAAATAGATACCCTGAAGAATGGCTTTTCTCTAAAAACATTCTTTGATGTATTCTACAGCCGGCCTTCTCAACCTTGGCTGCACAAATCATTTGGGGAGCTTTAAAAATTACTGATGAAGGCTTCCCTGGTGGCGCAGTGGTTGAGAGTCCGCCTGCCGATGCAGGGGACACGGGTTCGTGCCCCGGTCCGGGAAGATGCCACATGCCGCGGAGCGGCTGGGCCCGTGAGCCATGGCCTCTGAGCCTGCGCGTCCGGAGCCTGCGCTCCGCAACGGGAGAGGCCACAACAGTGAGAGGCCTGCGTACCGCAAAAAAAAAAAAAAATGTCTCCAGACACTGCCCAGTGTCCCAGGGGCGGTGGGGTGGGCAGAACTGCCCTGTGCCTGATTGAGAACCACTGCTATATACACAGGACCGTAATAGTTTATCAGTTAGTAAATACTACCATGTATTAGGTACCTCCAAAGATTACCTTCTGTGATCCTCACAGCAACACTATAAAGTGGTGATTATTTCTTTTCTTTTATAAATGAGGAATCCGAGGCCCCGAGGGTTAATCCTAAACTCGTGAAATGGGTAAAGGGACCAGGTGGTATTTGAGGCCCCCATTCCTCAGCCTGCAGAGCCCTGCGCGCTCCCACAGCCTGCTCTGTTTCTTCTCTTGGACAGCAAACGATCAGCTACAGCCTCATGACTGTCTAACTACGGGGGCCCAGTTCGGTAAATTATGGTGTGTCCTCTGGATGGAATATTATACAGCTATTAAAATGATGGACTGTCATTTAAAATGATTACTATATAACAACATAGAAAAGTGCTAACTGGATCACATTAAGTTAAAAAAAAACCTGGAAATTAAAACTGTGTCTACATTGTGATTATCACTAGGAGAAAGTATATCTAAGCTGATGTGTTAGATTGAAGGTATTAAGGATAATTTTCCTTTCTTCTTTGATATTCATTATTGTTATCAGAATGTCTTTACGATCATTATTTTTAAGTAGCAGCAGGGTAATGAAATTCAAGATGTCAGCTTTGTCATAGTTCCATCTTCCACCTGAATTAGTGGAATTCAGGCTACTCTAAATCCTGGAGTGAGGCAGGGGTTTGGTACACCCTTACTCTCCCAACTGCCCATAGCACTGCTGCGTGTATGTTTCTGAACTACAACATCTCTCCTTGAACTGTACAGTTTCCTCCGAGCTCAGCCAGCTGCAAGCATAGAAGAAAATGGCTCTGAAGGTAGCGGTGTGGAACCCTCGGGGAGCCAGGGCTGTTAGGAACACACAGTTTTCGAATAGCAGATGTGTCCGTCAGACGGTACTGAGCGGTGCGCTGGTCTCATGCATTATGCATCGAGAGTGGCCTGGAACACTGGCCTGGCCGTGTGGGAGAAGTCTTGCATAAGGAACATCTGATGAATTGACTGGAATGTCAAAATGTCATCAAGGATAAATGAATGGATGTGTTACTCTGGCTGTAAGAGGCAGTGCCAGCAAGACGACAGCCAGCCAGTGGGCTGCCCAAGACAGACGGCGTTTGTGATGGAGATTCATGGTCTTTAGGCAATGTGAGGTGCTTTGCGGGGAGAAGAATAGACAGAAATGCTCCAGCACTTAAGCACTGTAAAATCACAAGCATGGGATAAATTAATTAGTGAACACTAGGAAGGCGCCTGGTCTGTCTGTACTCCTGGGCAAAGCCAGGATGGATGGCACTGGGCTGGAGATGATGGGTCTCAACACCAGCCTCCTAAAGAAAGCAATTGAATTTAGTGTGCGGTCATAAACCGCAGCTGATGGAAAGGTATGTCTGGTCTGCATTTGTTTTTTTCACGGGTACTGTTTCTGTCTCCTGCTCCAAACTCTTTGTGTCTGTGCATCAAGTGTCTTAGGTGACTCTGGGGAGACCCAGAATGGCTACCACTTGCTTCTAATGCCACCATGGGCGAAGGTGGGGGTGACGACGGTTATTGTAATCCCTCAACCCAGGGGAAAACTCTCGCGAAGCCTGACTTCCCCTGTGGCATCCTATACAGGGGGTGCTCCATCCTCCGGTGATGGGAGGCTCACTATGTCACATTCAACCTGTTCTACTGTTGGACAGGCATCGTTAGAAAGTTCTTCTTCATGCTTCTCCAGCATCTCCCTCCTTGTAAACTTAACAACTAAAACAACGAGAATAGCTAATGCTCCCTGAGCATTTGCTAGGTGCCAGGCACTGTGAGCCCTGGCACAGTCGGGCTACCGCCCTATCGTGTGGCATCCTCATACTGAAGTGTAGGAAACAGGAGACCAGAGAAGGGGAGAAACATGCTCAGGACTACATAGCTAGTACATGGCAGAGCCGGACCCAAACCCACGTCTGCTTAAAACTAAGTCTTAACATCTTAACTATCACACAGATGTAAGTCCCATAACCTCCTCTTTACAGAGTCTGGCTTTTAGAGCAATACAGAACATGAGAAGGCAAGAACTAATACTTTGAACATGTGTTGGGTATTTTGCTAAGTACCTGGCCTGGGTTAGCTTACTCCATCTTTCATACAACAGCCTTGTGTTCGTGAAGTAAGTTACTGTTTCTCCACCCGAGACCTCTCTTTTCTTGTCTTTTTTGGTTTGTTTCTATGTCCATTTATTTTTTATATACAAAAGTCAGTCGCATTCCTATATATTAACAACGAGCAATTCGAATATGAAATAAAAAGAACACTACCATTTACAATAGCACACACACAGAAGAAACATTCAGGTATAAATCCACCAAAATATGCATGGGACCTGCATGCCAAAAACTACAAGAGGGTGATGAAAGAAACCAAAGTAGACCCACACAAATGAAGAGACATATACCACGTTCCTGGGCCAGATGGTTCAATACTGTTAAGATGGCAGATCTCACCAAACTGATTTACAGATTCAACGCAAGCCCAATCAAGACCCAGTAGGATTTCTTGCAGACATCCACAAGCTGATTCTAAAATACTACTGCACATTTATTTTTAAAGAAAGAAGGGGGAAAAAAGCCTTCAAACCTTCACTGTTCAGAAAATGAAACCCGACACCTGTTGTCATATTAAACACCGTAATCGTTGGGTACATTTTTAAATAAAATTATTTCTCTATGTCTGGCATAGCTGAATTTGAATAAAATCCTCTCCATGGCATAACCCTATTTATAAGACATTTTAAACAAAAACGTGTTAAGAGACAAAAGGTTGCTCTGTAAAATTAAAAGTGAGACTCGAGAGGTCTATTTAAAAAAAAAAAGTCACAAAAACAGCCCTAACCCCATCCTCTCTTTAATCTTGGTCCTTATTTCTCCAGTGCAGAATATAAAAGTCATACAATTGTAAAACGATGAACAATCCTGTTCCTGTTTGACGCTTGTCCCTTTTACACAGTGAGTGTATTAAAAGTGTATATATTTATGTATATGTATAACTGAATCACTTTTCTATACACCTGAAACTAACAGAACATTGTAAATCAACTATATTTCAATAAAAATTTAGACAAAAAATTGCCCCAGCAAGAAGCTCATCCAATGTTCTTTAATTCTGATAAAAAGATTTCATAAGAAGTTTTGAGCTTCTTGAGGTTTCATTAATGAAGAGAAGGCTAACGAACAAGTATTTCTCAGGAGACTGATTGTGGCTGAGGGGTCTTTACTCCACCATACACCAGTATGAGGAGTAATTGTTATGAGATATTAAATGCTGTTTTTAAGTGTGCCTGGGGCATTTTCGCCATTTATTAAATGGCTTCTACACACTTATGAACAGCATAAGGACTGTCTACCTTGATATCTATAGGGAGGAAGTGGTGCCATCAAACAGCGTGTTATCTTCTACAGATTCTGCCCTCCACACTCAGGTGCCAACATTTTAACCAGAGGTGTGTCTATTTGATGATCCCGTGGGGTCAAACTCTCATCTGAGGTTCTGGGGTAGGTGGCCAAGCCCTCATGCTAATCTTCCAAATGCCTATCTTCCAGGACCCTGGATTCTCAAACTCTCCCATATGAGTGGTTCTCGACAATAGTTTCATATTAGAATAATCTGGGGAACTTTAAAATGTCTAGGTACCCCTTGAGACCAGTGAAATCAGTTCTCTAATCTTTCTTTAAAGGTTCTGGCCTGTGCTCCCCTCCCTCTTCGACTGCTCTCCTTAAACATACTCCAGTTCCTCTGAGCTCTGCTCCCAGGAAGGAGGCAACATTCCCGAAGAGACTGTCCAGAGTAGAGTAGCCTCTTCCCCATCTGGAGAACCACGCCTCTTTTTAAGGCAGGTTTTGGCAGCCACACCATAAAGGACAAGCCTGTCCCCCAGCCCCTATATATTTAGAAATATCGTGACAGCCCTTCCAGTTTCAACTCCAGCCTTTTCTCTTCTCACTGGCCTATAACGTCTTCTTGTGTTAAAATGGCATTGTCTACCCGTGTGGTTTTTTTGCCAGAATCATTAGCTGACTCTGATCCCTCACTGAAATCAGCAGGGATGGAAACCAGGAGAAGGGGTGTCCTACCCAATTGCTCAGAGGAGAATTTTTGTAAGTTTAAGAACCACCATCTACCACTGCCCTACTTCATTGTATTTGGCAAATTCTTCTTTCATGAACTTACGTTTGGAAGTTAAAAAACTCTATCTTCCCCCACCCCCGACACACCCAACCACTGCTAGGTTCTAGCTTAGCTCTACCATTTGATAGATGACAATCTAACGAAATGCAAGTGAAATGAAAACAAAATGGCATGTACATTATATTTTTTAATTTCTTAAGATAATTCCATGAACTGAGCGCTATCATTCCCATTTTACAGATGGGAAACTGAGGCTCGGAGTGCTTAGGACTCACAGCTGCTAAGCGGTGGAACTGGGATTCAAACCTTCCCTTTCCTACTCCAGTCCTTTCTTCCTCTTTTTGTTTTTACTTTCCAAGTTTTTCCTAGCATGTCACCTACCTAGTTATAAAATGTATGTGTATGTGTGTGTGTGTGTGTGTGTGTGTGTGCGCGCGCGCATGTGTATTTCAAGATAATGAGGCCAAGGAGAAAAGGGGGTGAATGTGTTACTTCTTCAGTAAAACATCTTGCCTCTGCCCTATACCAGGCATCCTTTTTGGCCCTTTAGCCCGTGGTATCTTTCCTCCAAGCTGAATCAGTGACTTCCTTTTCTTTGTCATGTCTTCACTGCTCCTCTTTCATGTATTTACAACATTATTTTATAACTGTTCGTTAACATGTCCAAGTCACCTTTTAAGCTCCTTGAGAAAAAGGTATTTCTTTTTAAATACTTAACATCTAGCTCAGTGCTCAGCACAAAGGAATTGCTCAATAGGTGCTCGTGAATGAAAGAATATGTCATTTAAACATCACGGCTGTTCTGAAATGCAGCCGTTATTACCCCCATTTTACAGATGAGAAACTGAGGTTGAGATGGAGTTCAGTAACTTAACTGTGGAGCCCGAATGCCCAGGTCTCTTTCCTACATGGCACAGAAACCTGTCTGCTATCTTCCTAAGTTCCTCCAAGCCCAACCAGACAACTAGGTAATAAGTGGGAAAGCACTTTGGAAGAGATAAAGCTGTATATACAAACAAGATGTAATCATTATCATCATCATCAACATTGCAAAGCTGTTACTAAAGCACTTCCTCCCATTAAAAGCACTCTGCCAAAACACTTAGAAAGGCATGTTCCACTTCGTGCATCTCAGCATCCCATCTTCGCTACAGCCCTAGCTGCGAGAGTCATTCTCAAGTCTGGGGACGTTTGCTGAAGGCAAGTGCTTTCAGAACTAAATCCGTTCCTGCCCTGGTGACACATTTTTAAGGGGGCACTGTGGCTGGGCACTTCTGACCTTAGTTCTCTCCTCTGGCTGGTTCAGCAACAGGTTCTTACTACACTCTTCTGGGATACACCGTGAGCTCCCCCAGGCAGGAGCTATGTATTTAGACGCTCACAGCCCTCCTGCCCAGCAAAGGCACAGGTGAGAAGCAAATGCCTGTGAATGAATGATTGCCTAAGGAAGGACTTTTTAGAGTTTACTTATCATCAGTGGTTAACAAAGCGGTGACCCAGTTAGTTTGTATACAAAGTATCCGTAGGCAATGAAGTAGGCATGTTCAAGGGCAGGCGGGGGGCATATACATACTCAGATTAACTTGTCTCCAGTGACCAAATTGAATGGGGGTGTCACAGGTTGGGTTCCTGGAAATTCGACTCTGAGACAGAGATTGACATGTAGGGGATATGTTAGGAGGAGCTTCTGGAGACAACATCTGTGGAAGGGAAGGGGAGGGAAGGGCAGGAAAGGGGAGGGAGGGGAGGGGAAAGGGAGAGAAAGGGAGGGAAAGGAGGAAAAGTGGGCAGAAGGGGAAGCTGAATGGAGACGTAGCTGCAGTGATGGTTTAAGCCAGCCCCATGGGAAGCTCTGACACTGGACTGATTTTTACACCCTTGTAGAAGTCAGCTATTGACCAGCTATTGGATGACCTTGGGTGAGGCAGCTCTGAAGATCAAGAAGTCCCAAAGGAGGCTGTTATCTAAGAGTTGTCTGCCAGCAGCAGTTCTAGCAACTGGGGTGGGGGCGGGTAAGTCCATTCTTGAAGGGGGATCTGAGTAGCACATCACAACACTGCCCATAGAAACTTCTCTTTCCAACCCTATTTCACTAGGTCATGCCTCTCTGTCAGCAGAGAATCCCCCCTCTCTTTTAACTTCTTTATAAAGCTCAGATGTATTTACAGAATAGAAGCATTTAGAATCACACACCTTTCAGGACTTCCCTGGTGGCACAGTGGTTGAGAATCTGCCTGCCAATGCAGGGGACACAGGTTCCATCCCTAGTCCGGGAAGATCCCACATGCTGCGGAGCAACTAAGCCCGTGCGCCACAACTACTAAGCCTGTGCTCTAGAACCCACACGCCGCAACTACTGAGCCCACACACTGCAACTACTGAAGCCCACATGCCTAGAGCCCGTGCTCCGCAACAAGAGAAGCCACCGCAATGAGAACCCGCACACGGCAACGAAGAGTAGCCCCACTTGCTGCAACTAGAGAAAGCCCGTGCATGGCGACAAAGACCCAATGCAGCCAAAAAAAAAAAAAAATGGTTCTGAAGAACCTAGGGGCAGGACAGGAATAAAGACAAGATGTAGAGAATGGACTTGAGGACAGGGGGAGGAAGGGTAAGCTGAGACGAAGTGAGAGAGTGGCATGGACATATATACACTACCAAACGTAAAATAGATAGCTAGTGGGAAGCAGCTGCATAGCACAGGGAGATCAGCTCGGTGCTTTGTGTCCACCTAGAGGGGTGGGATGGGGAGGGTGGGAGGGAGATGCAAGAGGGAGGGGATATGGGGATATATGTATACGTATAGCTGATTCACTTTGTTATACAGCAGAAACTAACACATCATTGTAAAGCAATTATACTCCAATAAAGACGTTAAAAAAAATTAAAAACAATAAAGATACTAGTGCAGCCATTATGGAAAACAGTATGGAGGTTCCTCAAAAAACTAAAAATAGAATTACCACATGATCCAGCAATCCCACTCCTGGGCACATACCTAGACAAACTATGATTCGAAAAGGTACATGCACCCCTATGTCCATAGCAGCACTATTCACAATAGCCAAGACATGGAAACAACCTAAATGTCCATCGACAGATGAATGGATAAAGAAGATGTGGTACATGTATACAATGGAATACTACTCAGCCATCAAAAAGAATGAAATCATGCCATTTGCAGCAACATGGATAGACCTAGAGATTATCATACAGAGCAAAGTAAGTCAGACAAAGACAAATACCACATGATATCGCTTACATGTGGAATCTAAAATACAATACAAATCAACATATCTACAAAACAAAAACAGACTCACAGACATAGAGAACAGCCTTGTGGCTGCCAAGGGGGAGAGGGGCTGGGGAGCGATAGACTGGGAGTTTGGGATTCACAGAGGCAAACTATTAATATAGGATGGATAAACAACAAGGTCCTACTATATAGCACAGGGAACTATATTCAGTATTCTGTGACAAACTACAATGGAAAAGAATATATATATATATGTACAACTGAGACATTTGCTATACAGAAGAAATCAACACAACATTGTAAATCAACTATACTTCAATAAAATTAAAAACAAATAAAGATACTAGAATTTTCCAGGCATGGACGGTGAGTAGGCATTCCAGGAAAAGGGCACTGCAGGTACAAAGGTGGGACACTGAGAAAGGGACAGTTATATCAGGCTGATGTGAGGATCAGGAGAGGAGCTGTTCTCGAAGTCAGCATCCAAAATATTAAACTGAGTTGTGTGTGAAATTCAGATCCCCAGGCCACACTTTCAAAGGAACTGAGCTGATCTGGGGGTGGGGCCCAGGAATCAGAATTCTCACAAGGTCTTCCCCTTGGCTGAAGAGCAGCCGCAGGGCAGCCGTCTCTGACTTGCCTTTATGGTAATGCGTTCTATTTTCACCTGTCAACATATTTGCTGTCAGCTTTTGGTAACTGATACTTATCATCTTTAAACGGCTTCCTTCTATTCCTATTTTTCTTCATTTTTATTTGAAGTGACTGACAAATTACGTAAAATGCTTTTCGAGTCGCTCTTGATATCATCGTTTCAAATTCCTCTTTAAATGTACTGAGGCAATGATATTTGATTTCCAACAGCCTCTGACGAGAAAAGGTGTGTGCATTTCAGGAAACAAGGCAGTTTCCTACTTTGGGTGAAAACCTACTAAGTGCTCGGCATTTTCCAAACTTTGCCTCATTGCATCCTTGCAAAGTCTCTGTGAGGAATGCATTTTTAATCTCTACTTTACAAGTTAGGAAGCTGAGACTTAGAAAAAGTGAAGTGGCTTGTTCAGGTCACAGATGCAGAACAGAAGCAAAGGTTGCCTTAAAGCCACAGAAGCAAGGAAGGTACAGGGTCTGGAGTTACCTAAAAATTGTTACTTTTTTTTGTTTAAGAACAGATCATCTGTTGACTTTAGCTGTTATGTCTTTTAATTTCATCTTGTTCTTTCACTCATTCCACATACATTTACTGGGGGTTCACTGTGTGTGCTAGGGCACCACGGGGAACACTGCAATGAAAAGGAAACATCCTTAAGACACATTTGCTCCTGCCCATGGTAACAAAGTGACTGCGGTGAGAATTGGAGAAAGGGACATTCCTGCAGGTGGAAAGAATCAGAGAAGTCTTTCAGTGGGAGCTAATGTTTGACACGGACCTTGAAGAAGAGGTGTAGGATTTAAATATGCTGGAATGGAGAGAAATAGGATGGACGTGAAAAGCTCAAGTGTTCTGGAGTGTTTGCACACAGGGACCAGCCCAGGAGGAACCCGCCTCTGTGACACTCACACAGGTGAAGTGAAAAAGTTAAGTACTCTCTCTCTGCCAGAATGGTTGGTAAACATCTTAGTGCCTTTTCAAGAACTACTACACTAAAATGTCTCTGTTCAAAACAATTACTGTGCCCGTCACCTGCCTTGAGGTAAATTAACCTATGAACATACACCAACTCTTAATATCCTTTCAAAAAGCAGACACTGAAGTTGTTGGGTGCTGCTTTACTACAGAAAGGTAAAAAGGAATTCTAGAAAAGCATTTTTGTCAGCTCAGGAGGTGAGGAATAATAGCTGCTATTTATAAAATACCTACTTTGTGTCAGCCACTCTACAGATACACTCGCTCATTACCCCTCATGAAAATGCTGGGAAGTTACAGTTGTTATCACCATCTGCAGATGAAGAAACTGAGGCTCAGAGTGGTTCCACGATTGCTGAAGGTCTGAACAGTCTGGAAGAAGAGGCAGACCTAGAATTGTGATCTAAGTCTGACACCAAAACCCACATTATTTTAATTTTTAAAATGTGTACTGGACCGTGAAGGACCCCATTCTAGACTCCTCTGTCCCTGGGTCCCAAAGTGCCTTCTACCTATAGCTCTACTTATCCATGTCATTAGCATTCTTTTGGTCACCCCTTACTCTATTCCCATGGCTACCACCGATCTGGCTGCCCTGTGCTCTCAGCTCTGACCACATGGCAAGTCCCCAGGACAGCAAAGACAAGATTACCTCAAGGGCCTCCTTGCCAGCCAGGAATAGCTACCACTTCTTGTCCCAAGCAAGGCACAGATGTCCCTGCACAGAACTGAGGCTGTAGAGGCAGACACACTTGCACTCAAATCCTGGCTCTCCCACAGCCTGGCTAAGGGCTCTCCAAGCACATGGTCCAGGCAGGAGCCCTGAAGGTCTAGTGAGAAGGATGGGCGGGGCTTGAGGGTATGTGGTCCTGGATTCAAACCCTGGCCCTGCCACCTCCTGGCTGTGGGATGTACACAAGTCCTCAAATCTCAGTCTCAACGTCTAAACAGACTCAACACGATAGCATGTATCTCGCAGGGCTTGCTGTGAGCATTAGATAAACCCTGTACATCATAGCTACCAGCTAGTAATTGTTTTCAACTTCTGCCTCCTTCTAGGCTGGTTCAGCTGCCCTGCATTCACCTTTGTGTCTGCAGTGCCTAATGCACGGTACAGCACATTGTAGGAGCTCATAAAGCAGGATGAATCTTCAACCCCATCCTCTCCCCCTCTCAGAAGTCTAGAGCAGGGATAGGAAGACTATGGCCCTCAGGACAAATGTGGCCCACTGTCTCACTGTTTTAAATAAAGTTTCATTGGAACACACCCATGCTCAAACGTTTACATACTGTCTATGGCTATTTTCATGTTACAACATCAGAGTTGAATAGATGCAACAGAGAACCCATAAAGCCAAAAATATGTACTACTGGATCCTTACAGAAAATGTTTGTGGACGCTTGGTCTCGTGTATAGGACCTTTCAATGGGGGAGAGCCATTGAGGGCCTCTTGGTTTTGAAAAAAAAATTCCTCTGTTCCTCCCCCACCTACACTTTACATCCTCTTTCCCCGGTTTATCTATTTTTATTCCTTATCTCTCTTGGCCATTACATAATACCTCTACTACTTTTCTCATGTATGTCGTTTATTTTCTATCTCCCCCACTAAACATCTTCATGCGGGCAGGGATTTTTGTTTGTTGAGCTAACTCTTATATCCCAGAATCTTGACGAGTGCCTGGCACATAAGTAGGAACCCCACAAATACTTGTTGAATGAATAAATATGGATTTCATGGAAAAGACTGTTCAGCCCAAGTGTGTTGGAGGCTTTCTCTTTCATGGAAGATTTTGAGGCTTTTAGAGGGACGAGGTGACGCCTTACTCCCTGCGAGGATGGTATTATGTTTCCTATTTTACAGATGAAACAACTGAGATTGGGTAAGTCTGTGCGTCTCAGACTTTAATGTGCCCATGAAGGAACCAGGAATCTTGTTACAATGCAGGCTCAGGAGGCCTGAGCTGGGCCACCAGGTGCTGCAGTTCTACAAGCTCCTGTGTGATGCCAGTGCTAGTCTATGGACCACACTTTTGAGTAGAAAGGGTTTAAAGCACCCACTCAGGGTCTCTACCTAAGATGTGACGGAGTGGAGTTTTGAATCTGCAGACCGTGGGGGTCCTCATTTCCTTTCTGTTCCCCCTTCTCTACCTACATGCATCGCTCCCTCCTATGGTTTCACAAGACCTGTCACACATCCCCTCCTCAGCTCCCTGTCCCCAAACACTCTGCCTCCAGACCTTCCCTTCTCGAGACACCCCACCTCCAGCATATGCAGCTCTCCCTTCTGCACAGGCTCCTCTACGTATACACGTGCCCAGGACTTTCTGGCCCTTCAAGTGGCCAGTCTCACATTCTCCTCTGTTTTAGGGCCTAGTGGTTAAGAAGAAGTTATCTATCTCATGGGTCCTAGGCAGGCTGGCTTCCTCCCTCAAGGCTACCCCGTGACCTGCACCAGTGACTTCTGATGGTCAAGGGCCGTGCCCAAGCCCTCCACTTCCTTCTCTCTGCAGCACCTGCTACTGTCAAGTCCTCCTTCTGCAATGGGCATCGCTTGGTTTTAATGGTGCTCCTCCTACCCTGCTGTCTGCTTCGCCAGTTCTTCTCCCCCTCTGAACCTTTAACCATGGCCAGCTCCTGAGCTGGCCTGAGTGTCACAATCTAGGATCTGTCACTTAGAACTCCAAGTCTGCACCCATTGGAAGACCCTTGTTTATCACTGCAACTTGAACTATAAGGACTTGCATATCTATATCTCCACATCGTTCATCTTTGATTTCACCACAGGGTCCAGCACAGAGAATGGTACAAGGTGGGCATCCAGACAGTGCTATGTACACTGGCTAACAGACTGAGGGGGTGAGTTGCCCAGAAGGCATTGCATGCCCACACCTACTGCGGAACATTGATGCCATGAGGACCTCTAGAAGACCAGAAGAGCCCCCAGGGGCCACCACTACTGCCCTGACTCCTTATGGTTTCTGAAAGGGGAAAGACAGAAACTAACATTTCATGAGTGCCAATTTTTTGCAAGGCACCTCACAAAATCCCTCATTCCCTACGAGTTAGGCACTTTCACCCCTATTTTAGGGTTGAGAGGAATGAGGCTGAAAAAGTTCAGAAATCTTGCTCAAGGCCACGTAACTGGTGAGTGACAGAGATGTGACTTGAACCCAGAGCTGCATGACTCTTTCCACCACAGCAACAGCAGTCCGCACTGTCTCACACCTCTCTGCCTTTTGCATACGCTGTTTTCCCTGCTCAGAATTCTTATTTCCTCAGTACTGGATAAATCCATCTCTAAAAGCACTGATAACTGTCCCCTGTTCCACTAAAAAAACGGTCACCCGACTAAGTGCCCCTATTCCATGGTACACGTTGGTACATCTCCGCCGAGATTTCAAGTAGCGATACTTGATGTTAGGCTAGTCTCTCTGATAGGCTTGTGTACTGTGAGGGTGAGGCTCAAAGTCCTGGCCATCTCTCCATCCACAGTGTCTGGAACATAATGTGCACGTTCAATGCCTATTTGTCAAATGAATGAATGAACAAACGAAGCAAGGTTTCTGGCATTTTCAGTGTCGGTGGCCGGCGTTCATCGGTTCCTATATAACATGAGGGTGGTGATACCAGAATCTCATCTGCTCACTGCGTGGACCTATTGACCAGGGACCCAAACAGTGAGCAGAGGGATGGGGAGGCTTTTGCTGGCTCCATCCTCATCTGTGAAGGCTTCAGCAGATGATCACTAACAGATATGGTCTCTCTCACAAAGCTGGGTTTGCCAGCGGTGGAGGAAGACGTGGAATGATGGATAATGGACTTTACAAGGAGTGAGGCATTCTGAGTTTTAATCCCACTCTTTTGCTAACTGGAGCGTGATTTCACACACTTCTCTGGACCTCAGTTTTCAAATATGGAAAATGCCTATTAGAAATGTGAAACTAATTCAGTGGTTTTCTAACTCTTCATTACCAAGGATCTATTTATGGAGATTTTCTCCATTACCCTCATGTTGTGAAAACGTCTGGTTTTGTAATAAGAAAAATCATCATCTTTATTTAGAAAGAACTGTTAGGCAATCAGCCATCTATAACTACCAACAAAATGCATTGATAGCATGACATAACTAATGATAAACATCAGACCGAGATAATTCCAGTCCCAAAGACCACATATATTTCTGTCACCCGTGAAGCTGATTCTAGACAAAGCCACGATTCCCTGTAGACTTCCTGAAATAGTGGAAACAGCCAATGAATTTCCTTCTAATCTTTGAGTCCCTAGGGCTACACGTTCCCCAAGTACGTACAAATGGGCTTTGAAGTTGCCGAGATCAGTGATTTTGCTTTATGTGTGCAAATCCTGCAGGAGGATTAGGTTTTCCTCTTGCTGGAATTTGAGGATTTCTAACTAGAGAATTACACTGACAAAGGAGAAACAGCCCTTCACATCTTCAAAAACAGGGGAAAAGATCCAAGATGGCAGAAACATAACAGACATGAACATTTTCAACATGGACAGTGCATTTTCAAACGGAAAACATCTAGGCAAAATAAAAACTTTGAGGCTACAGATGGCTTAGACGGAAGTGAGTATGAGAAACCAACAGACGGCTGGTGCAGGAAATGCATGCTACAGGTTGCCTTACAGGGCACAAAGCAACGTCACCCCGGATCGATACTTACAAGTAATAGGAGTAGGAATAAGCATTTCTTCTATATATTGATGGGCAGTCAGATGATGGAAATGTCCAAAAAGGGGGGGAAAAGAAAAGACAAACAAACAAGAATTAGATTTATAGGAAATCTTGGTTCTTAGAAATGCACATAGTATTTCAGCATCCCTAAGCTCAAGGAGATGCAAGTTTCGCAACTAGTCATCGTCCCCGAGAATCAGATACTTTCAGCGGTAGAAGAAAGACCTCTCCTATGATGGAGAAACTCACTACTCATGCAGAGGAAGCCACATCGCATTTGGTTGTTTTAGTCGTTTGAAAATTCTTTCTCACGGTTCGGTAAAACTAGCTTCCTTATAATTATAATTTTTTGGTCTTGGGTCAGACTTCTGTGGCATTCTAGAACTAGTTTACCACTCCTCCACATGACAGTGTTCCTAAGATCTAAGGAAAACCATAATGACTTTTATCTTCTCTGTTTTAGGTCAAATCACATCAGAATCTATTTAGTAACGTCACACCAAAAGAAAGGAAATTGTGTAGCCAGCATCCAAGATGGCTCCCCAATGATCCATACTTCCCAGCACTCATGCCCATGTTAGTGCTTGCCCATACAGAATCAGGGTTGGCCCTGGGTGACCAACAGAATGTGGGTGGAGTTACATTCTGGGACTTTCTAGGATAGGACAGATAGAAGCCTTGCAGCTCCTTCTGGGTCTTTGGAACTCTCACTTGGAACCCTGAGCCTCCATGTAAGAAGTCTAAGTATCCCGAGCTTGCTGTGGTTTTAAGGGACCATGTGAAGAAACCATACAGAGAGGCCCTCAGCCTGTATGAACAGAAAGAGACATCCAGCCAACCTCGGGCTGTCCCCGCCCCAGCCAACTGGATTACGCCAACTGAGACCCTTGATATCATAGACCAGAAATAAGTCATTCCCTTCAAACCCTGGCCAAAGTACGGATTCATGGGAAAAACAAACCACTAACTTTCATGGCTTATTTTTAAGTCACTAAATTTTGGGAAGTAGTTTGTTACATTATCAGGAGAAAACCAGAACAACATTCAAACTTCATCATGAAAAACCACTGCACTAAAAGAAAGGAATTCCAAACTTCAGTTTGAACAGACTACAACTTGAATAAACTCTCCGTGCCTGCATTTTCTTATATGAACCTTAGGTGAGTTGAACTAAATCACTAATATTCAAACCGTGTTCCCAGGATTCTGCAGAGCAGCACCACTGTAATGGGGAGGGGGGTACTGAGGGGGGTACTTCTCTGCCATCCACCACATTCGGAGCTTCTCCATTTTAATCTGTTTCATAAATTGGCATTTCATTTGAGATTTCACACGACTAAGAATTCCACTCTCCAAAAGAATGGCTGAAAAATCACTGCCTGCAATATGTCTCTTCTAGCTCTTGGCTTCTGAACAATAAAAGAAAAACAAATAAGTCCGTGATATTCCCTTTGTTATAACTTTTCGTATTTTGTAGAAAAATAAATGGGAACATTTTTATTTTACAGACTTAGCTCCACTGACAATAACTGATACATTTGTGGATTGAGAAAAATTGCTGAATAATTCAGGTCCCCAAATATCCATCTGAGTAGGCAAGAATAATTTGCTTCCTTCTTCAGTTATCTGGTTAATTGCAACTGTTATCCAGTTTGGTTACAACAGGAAGATGCGGTCTTTATATCCACAGGGTGGGAACATGTCCTCAGAGCTCCAAATTTCCCCCTCTTAAGTAGGAACTGGCCAAAGTCCCCAAAGCAGGGCCATCTCTAGGCTTTCTTTCAATTATCAGGAGAGACAAATTCCATAGCTCCAGAAGGAAAGTGACATCTGAGAGCTAAGACACCATGGCAGAAGGGAAGCCCCGTACCTCCTTGGGAGGCTGAGCTGGGGAAAATGAACCATAGTGCAGCAAGATCTGGTTACTTGTAAAACTGTGCAGTATCTTTGGCCAAATGAACAGTGGCCCCAGATGATGAAAGGGGTGGAGAACTTCTAACTGATGGGTGGGATCTGGAACAGCCCATATAAGTCATCCAAGCCCCTCCACCAACCGTAACAGGTTGGCACTGTAAGGTGACCATTCCTCTTCTTCATTTCTGGCTCTGTGGTCCAGAGCCTGGGAGTGTGATTCCTCAGGGGCAGAAAGCTCAGGATCCATGTGATGAAGACTCACAGACATCTCTGTTTTCCATATCGGCAAGAACACTGGACAGAGAATGCACAGGCCAGCGTTCTGATCTCAGCTCTCTCACTTGCTCTCTGTGACACCTTGGGCACGTCAATGCCTCTGCCTGGATCTCTGTTTCCTGATCCGTGTACCGAGGTGAATGGCATGGATAACTGCCAGCTTAAACAGCTTTGAGGAGTGGAAATATGATAAGTCTCAGCATCCCAGAACCACCACTCGCTGACTGCATGGCTTCGAGCAAGTCGCTGTATCTCTGAGCCTCAGTTTCTCCATCTCAACGCTAGGGGCAATAATGATCTATTCCCAAGAGTCATGGTGGGCATTAACATTATATTAGTCTAAATTACTTTCCAATTATATACGGTATGTAATACACAAAGTATTTTAAGTAAAATACATTAATCTAGTTTAATATTAGAATATATTAAACATCTGAAATATACTAGGCTTCGACAAAGGGGAGTTTGGGCTTCCCTGGTGGCGCAGTGGTTGACAGTCCGCCTGCCAGTGCAGGGGACACGGGTTTGTGCCCCGGTCCGGGAAGATCCCACATGCCGCGGAGCGGCTGGGCCCGTGAGCCATGGCCGCTGAGCCTGCGCGTCCGGAGCCTGTGCTCCGCAACGGGAGAGGCCACAACAGTGAGAGGCCCGCGTACCGCAAAAAAACCCAAAAAAACAAAAACAAAAACAACAAAGGGGAATTTATGTTCCCCCGTTACCCACAGATAAAAGGTTTGCTGCTTCTCACTCTGGTGACCAGGAACAAAGTGTTCACCTACTTAGGAATAGTAAAAATAGTAATAAAATTTTTAAAAATTAGTAATAAAATAAGAACAAATACTTATGTAGCACTTACTATGTGCCACACACTGCTGTAGGCTCTTACCATACGTGCACTTGTGTACTCCTCACAACCATCCTGAGAGATAGGTATTATTATCACCCCCACTTCACAGATGAGGAAACTGAGGCAAAGAAGGTTAAGTAACTTGCCTAAGATCACACAGTTAGTAACTGGATTTGGTAGCAACATGCCTCTAAAGCTCATGTGCTAGACCACTAGCCTGTGCTGGCTTCGAGGAAGAAAGAATATAGATATATGTTGGGCAACACAGCGGGTCAGGCACTGAGATGCCACAAGCCTTATCTCTTTTAATCCTCCCCCTGGCCCTATGGAGCAGGTACTACTATTCTCATTTTTAGTTGAGGAATCTGAGGCTCTAAGAGGTCACCCCTCACTAGGTCTAATACTTTGTGTATTTGGGGACCAGTTGCAAGGCCTCCATCATGCGCCAGGATTTTCTCACAGTCAGCAGCCCCAGGCTACACTCTTGGGTCTCGACATTCTGGGCCCTCTGGTTTTCTGCTCTCAATCTTCAGGACTCACCTCTGCCTGGGCCACCTCCTCATTCCAACATGCTTCCTTAACCTTCAACTCACCTCTGTCAAGTAGCTGAGTTATCCTGGACGTCACCAAAAGCCAGTGCTATCCCTGACTCAGCTTCAAGGCAACCCCAGCATGATGGCACCTGACAAGCTTCTATTAATTGAACATGTTTTCCAAATTAAACTGCAAAGTCTTCCAGGGAAAGGACTGCAGTTTTTTACGCTGTGATCAAAACAGAGTATACACGTGTTCTTTCTCTCAGGCTTGAAGATTTACTGAAGGTCTAACTTTACAAGGACACAGTGATATTGCAAGTAACCGACTGCCTGAGACCAAAGATCCTGAGCAGGAAGACAGCTGTGCTTAGGGAAAAAAAGAGAAAAACCCAAACCTAATAAATCACATACTGTGGAATCTTTTCAGCTGGCTGACAAGAAAGACTTGAGGTATAGCTTCCCTTTGTTCCATACTACTTAAACAAGACTAAGTTGTCTATTTAACCATCCATTTGACCATCTCCCTGTCCATCTAGTTCATAAACCCACCCGTGCACTCTTCCATCCATCCATCCCTCCATCCACTTAACAATCTATACATCTACTTATCCGTCTAGCCCATAACCCCACACACTCATCAAATCATCCATGTGCTCATCTACTCATTCAGCCAACAATCAATCTGTCATCCACTCATCCATCTTTCCATCACAGTCAAAACTTTTTAAGGACCTATTATATGATTGTCTCTGCCAACTACCAGAGATTGAAAGAGAAATGCCATCGTGATCCAGCCAATATGTCTCATGGGAGAACCAAACAAAAAACTTATAAGATAGATGATAATAATAACTACCATTTAGATAGTAGGAGGTCACTTATGTGTCAGGTGCTATTCTCAGTACATTATGTGGACTACTGTATTTAATCCTCACTACAAGCATTATTATCTATGTTTTACAGGTGAGGAAAGTGAAGCTCAGAGAAGTTAAGTAACTTGCCCAAGTTTATATAGTTGGTAAGCAGCATGGCAAGTATTAGAATCCAGAGCCTGCATTAATAACTACTTTGTTATTATCTTCTGGAGTGATAAGTGGTATGAGGTGGCAGCTCAGGGAGCTGTGGGACCGTATTTGAGGGTAAGGGGTGCGGATGGGGGAGAGGTAATTTGGTTTAGAGTCTATGATGCCGGAGTTGTAAAGTCCAGGAACACCCAGATGGAGTAGGAGGGAGGGTATTTCCAGGCTGATGGATATCTGTTTACAGAATGGGTGGGGGGTTATCAAGGTGGGAATGTCAAGATGCTGGTAGGGTCTAGTTCCCAAAGAGTCTGAGGAGCTTGCTGTCACAGGGAGAACTCAGGTCACAGGGACAACTCAAAGAGCCAAGTGGTCAAATATTTTTCTAGATGGATGATTCTGGCAGGAGCGTGAGCAAAAGGTGGAAGGGGATAGGGACCGGGGTCATGAAAGCTACCATAAGGGTCAAAGCAAGAGATGTCAGGGGCCGATCCTGCAATGGCTATGAGGAAGGAGAAGAGGTGATGTGAAAGGTGGCTAGAACACAAAAGCAACAGGTGATTAAATGTGAGCATTTTGAAGACGACTGCCAAGGTTCTAGCCTGAGAGGCTCCCCTAGTGAGTGCAAGCAGAAGGAGGATTCACTTTCCAGGGTGTGGAGTAAGGAGCATTTAGAATGGGGTGGACAAACCAAGATAATGTCAATATGTGTATTTGGGGCTGCTTTCCCACCTCAACGAACCATTCAAAATTATGTCACTCAATTCAGCATATCAGCAAATCCTGTTTTACATTTCATCCAGGTGAGATGGTGTTAAGAGTGTAGACTCTGTTATCAGATTGGCCAGGTTTCAGACCCAGCTCTTCCACTTACTAGCTACGTGATTTGGGGCAATTTCTTTAAGTTCTACATGTGTCAGTTTTGTGACCTGTAGCACAATCTAATAGTTGCCCTGCCTCTTCAGCTTACCCAGTAGTTAGCTTTTCCTACTGCCTCATTATTTTTTTTCCTGGAGAGATAGTGTGTTCTCTGAGTCTCAGACCATGGGACATCTTTCACATACTGCCCTTCCGGCCTGACCCTCCCCCGCACCCCTCAGGGCTGGGTTCACCCCTGATGCTTAACATTGACATCTGGATCTGCGTTCTGAGTGAAGCTTTCTTGCCCAAGAGATGCAGTGCAATCCTGGGCCCCATCTGTTCTAATTTTACTGGGATTCAACACATTTTTAGGGAATCCCAAGTATCTGCAAGGCACATGTGCGATGAGGATGAATCAGAACAGACAGCTGATGGTCCAGCGGAGAAGATAAGATGTGAATACAAATAACAAACGTAAGACAGAACATAACGTGGATCCTCATGGAGGGGATCCAGACGGTGAAGAGATTGAGTCTACACTGAAGGTCAGAAGGGATTATTGGAGAAGGTGTCTTTTAAATTAGACCTTAAACATGGGTAGGTCACATGGAAATGAGGAACACAGGCATTGAAAGAGGAGGAAACTTCACAAGCAAAGGTATAAGTGTGGGGTGAGACTTCAGGAAATCTGCCAGAATCACTGTGAGCAAGGGGACAGCGTAGCTTCACAAGGCTCTCCAGGTGACTTAAGTATGTGCTTCTTGCCTTATTTCCACCCTACGAACCGCTGTTATAGGGAAGGAAAAGCCGTTGAAGGATTTTAGAATGCAGGTTTGGGAGTACAAGTTTCATCTTTCAAACATCACTTTGGCTACAGTGTGGAAGATGGGTTGGAGAGGTGGGGCCAGAGTCAGGGAGGCTGGAGAAGAGACTCATAGAACAAAGCTATAGAGGCTTGCACCAGGGAAGAGGCAGTGGAGACGGGGAGGGGAGAGGATGCAACAAAGAGAATGTAAAGATTCAAGTTCAAAAGTACTGGGGTGATGGAATCCCAGTAGTCTGGCTGATGGAATGAGAGGTAGTACCTCTCACTAAGATGGGGACACATGACTGGAAATACGTTGCTGGGTAGGTGATGATTTTGTCTTTGACCGTAAAAACTTTGAGGGTAGATGTCCAGGAGCAGATGATACAGGGCAGTAGAGCTCTGGCAAGAAAGGGCCAAAGCAGAGGACCTACCCTCCCAGGCCATTTGTTTTCAGTCCAGCAAAACTACAACCACCACGTTGTGTGATAAATACACAGCTGAAGGTCTATGCATGTGGCACAACGGCTGCATGCGGGGGAGGATCATTGAATCTTCCTAGGATGGAGGGCTTGTGGCAAGACTTCAAGGAAGAGGTAATACTTGGAGGAATCCTACTTGGAAGAACTTGGGGCTGAGAGTTAGAGAGTAGTAGGAGACTCGCAGGTGAAGAGAAATGTCTGGACATTTGATTCAGGGAAACAGCATGTACCAAGGCAGAGAACCGGAGAAAATGATACCTGAACCTGGGTCACTTGTGTCCTATTCCAGGATTCACTTATTTTCTACTGGTCTCCATGGACTGATAGAACAGAAGTTAACAGCAAGGGGTCTGGAGTCACAGACCCTGGGTTTGCATTTCAACTCTGCCCAAGACCTTGGATAACTCATAAAAACCTTTTTTGAACCTCAGTTTCCTCTTCTCAAGAAACAGGAGTATCAACAGTCCTACCCTCTATGATTATTTGTAGGATTAAAATCCGAGTATGGCAGCAGTTCAAATGGAAAATGAACAAATTAGGTCAGAGTGTGTGTACTGATTGCAGCACTGCCTTTTAACATATTAGTGATGGGTTTGGAGCTGGCTTGGTACCCTTGATGGTCATGTGTGAGATGAATGTCCCTGTTGATATTATGTAATATATGTATTACCTGTACGTAAGCAGGTACAGGAAGTAAAGCCTGTCCCAGCCATTCGTTCATTTGATCCTCAGAACAGCTACATGAGACTGGCTGCATCTCACAGCTGAGAAAGCAAAGGCTGAGCTTTGTTAAGTTGCTTCTCCAAGGTTAGCAGCAGATAAATGGGGCTGTAGAGATCTGGATCCAGTTTTTCTGCTTCCCAGTACACAGCTAACAAGAATGTCTACACCCATTAGACTGGGAGCTACTGGAGTGCAGACACAAATCACAGAGAAGCAAGGTATACCAAGAGATGCACATTTCTCTCAAAGCAGACTCTCAAACCCAAGACACTCCAAATATATTCTTGGAAGAGTTACTGTTTGGACGGGCAGAGCGTGGTTGGCTGGAAGTCCAGGCTGTACCAGGAAGAGCTGGGCAGGGAGAGGAGAAGAGGAGATGGGGGCGGATGGAACTATGTGCGGCGAAGGACTTTGAAACTGTCTCCCTAAAAGTTGCCTAGTTTACATTTGAAAAGTAAGAAGGGATGGTGAGGTTAATGCAGGATACAGACGAGTCTTGGGGTAGAGATATACTGCTACCAAAGAATTCTGCTTAAGCTGGCTCCAGTGTTTCCCCATTCAAAAGTGCATTGCTACGCCTTAAGCCTTGGAGGGCCATGCTCAGATTTCAGGAAGCGTGTCCCAGGGAATAAACTGGATGACAGGAAGCTTGTAGGCACATGCACATATGTCCATATCCCACAAACAAACATTAAAATGTCAAACTTCCCACATGTGAGCGGCCAAGAAACACCTTCAAACATCAAGATACACTAGTGAAGGCACTAAGGCTTGAGCTTTCCACCTTAATTTGCATTGAAGGCACCCAGGGCCCTATGGTATTAAGCCAAGGGACCAGAGAGTTGGCCTTACAATGCCTTGGCTGCCCATTCCTTTGGGAGAGGATGTTCGATAATTCTAAAGGGAGGAGGTCAGGGAAGAAGATGAACGCGACTGCAGTGATGAGAGCTTTTCTCTATTTTCAGGATTCAACAGGGTGTTCATGAAAAGGAGGTACGTTCCATTACATAATGGCATGCAGGAACCCATTTTAGAATGTTCTGAGGTCTAGATGTGATCAACAGAGCCAGGAGAAAAAGATGAAGCCATTATCCAGTGACAGCATAAGAATGACTATTTTGCAATGAGCTTGGCTATAACCACACTGGCTGTTAACTCTGTCGGAAGGGGCTCCAGATTCCCTTCTTATCATGCTCATGCAATCCTCCATACCTCCATGTAGCCCTGATTCTGTATGGTCCTGCATTCAAAGAAGCCCAGTCCAAACAGCCAAAGGTACTATTAAAAGAAGTCTAAAGTTTAATTTGCATCTTTTTCAACGAGTAAGGGAACCAGCATCTCATATCCCCTTCTGCAACCTTGCATTTTTCAAGATCCCCACCATCCGTTATAAAACAGCCAAACACCAACAACAACACTTTCCTTAGGCTACGCTGATATTTTTTTCTCTCTCTCTCTCTTCCGTTCTCTTATATTCCTTTCTGAATGTAAATTGATTTAGTTTCTTTCACTAAGCCCTTCCCTTGGTCCTCTGTATCTTTAGCCCTTTCTGGGCCAGCTTTCTAGTTCAGTACAACACACACACACACACACACACACACACACACACACACACACACACACACACACACACACACACACACACACACACCACCTAATAGTAGGAGAAAGACTCTCTTTGGAGAGTGACAGGGACGCTTCAAGGCCTGTATGGAGAAACTAGGGGCATACTGGAAACGTGCCTGCAGCTCTGGGGAAGACATTGAGACAGCTGAATCCACTGGGAGCAGAGGAAACAGGGAGCCGCCCTGGCCATGTCTGTGGAGGTTAGGGAGAAGACCCAGCGCAAGCCAGTGCAGGGAGTGTGGCAGGCATTCGACTTCTGAGAGCTGCTAGATGCAGGAACTAACTCTAGGTCACAAAGGGACACTGAAGAGATGCTGACACTAGGATCCTGAGTTGTGATGATTCGCCTATTATTTGGGGGCTTCTTTTCCTTTCGTATCTATTCCTCTTAGGTGACTGTGGACATCATTCTGGTGAGCAGTAAGTAAGTTAGTGACAGACTCAACTGACCAGTGAAGTTTTCCCCATATTTATATATGGGGTTGGGATCAGAAGAGGGAAAGGAGCCCATTAAGCTCTTCACTGTCCTTTGGTGGGGGCACCTCTAGACATCAGAAGACACTGTGGGGTAATGGAAAGAGTGCAGGCTGATGTTTAATTTCTCTTTTTCTCCCTCTGACCCATCCCCTACTCCTCTCTCCTCTTCCCTCCCCTCCTCTCTGCTCCTTCCCTTTCCTTCCCCTATACCTAGTTGTAAAATATTACCATCAACTAGGCCAGAAAAATGTCTTATTTTCTCCCAAAGATACTGTATATGCAAACGCTGATCAGCACCCCCTACCCCCTGCCCACTGCCACTACATCTGAGTTTTGCCTCTTGGAACGAAATGGTGATCACCTGATGTCTGTTGGTCGGGTGTGACGGATGGTTTTGATAGATGAAGATACTCAGAAGAGGATAAAACCACACAAAGGGTTCACTTTATCCTTGCTGCCAGCCTGAAAACAGAAAGCCCTTTCCTCCCTCCCAGAAAGTCACACATTTCAGAAATAGCTGTTGAGAGGGAAGTGAAATTTCTTCACAAGCTCGCAGACAATGGTGACGTGGGTTAAGTCAGGCTTTAGAAAGAGCAAAATTGGAAGAGCATATCTGACTTACAAATCAGTGGCGAAGAATGAGAACATTCAGGGTCTATCAAAGAGGAATGCAATTCTCTTAAATTGGTTACTTTTTTCAGGGAGACTGGCCCAAACTCACCTCTGTCTCTAAGGCGTCTGCGACTCCGAGAACGTATCAATGATCTTACATGTGCAATGTGCTCACTCACCCCCAGAGAAATCAAACCTCATGTTTGGCCTCATCCAACAGCAGCTAGCTTGTCACAGACATAAAATGTGGCTTCGCTTTATGGATGATGATGATGACTCTGAGGGCTCTTGACCCCCAATATTATCATGGACCTTCCCTCCTCCCTAGCCGCTCCAACCAGAAAATCAGTAGCTGGATGAGAACCGAAACTCTCCCATCATTCTGCTGGGAGCCTGAGTAAAGGAATTATCCTACAGAACAAAGATGTCAAGAAAGAACAGGCCCTACCAATAAGATGTCCTGGTCAAACGGGGTCCTGGCTGATTCTGAACAGAACCATGAGACACACAGAGATATTCTGGTGCCAGAATGGCTAAAAGAAGGCCGACTACTTGTAGAGAGAAACTGATGGCTGGAAATACGGACACTGTCTTCATTTGTTTACTTCATGCATTTATATTCATGGGACTCCTTAGAGTAGAAACTGGAATTTGTTTTGGGGGCATTCCGTCCCTTTGTTCTGGTGGGAACAAGTTTCACAAAAGCTGTTTTTGTCTCAGGGATGAAAGCAGGTGCGGGTCCTCATTACTGGGCTTGTCCTGAACTCTGTGAGTAACCACACCCAGAGCTTCAGACTGAGGAGTTAGTAGTTTGTCGAAGAATGGACTAAACGGTCTCTTTAAATTGGGGGCAGGGCAGGCTGCAGCACAGTTCATTATAATGTAGATAAGTGTTTTGCTTGCTTTGGCAGTCTGGGGGAGTGGGAGGGTGGAGACCAAGGCCGGAATCCTGGCTGAAACTGAGATGGGCAGTAGGCACGGGGACATGGTGTCTAAGGTACAGTAGGTAGGAGGACCCCCTGTTTGGAGGAATAAGCGTGCACCCCAGGGATAGCGAGAGCTGATATTCTTCAACGTTCCCTAATGACTATTTCCTCTCCCTCTCTGCAACTCCTCTGTGTCGTCTTCAAGCCTCCTGTAAGTCTGATAAACAGAAGATGTCGATGTAATGAATTTGGGGGATCAGGAAAGAAACTGTACCCTGGCTTTCATGAGCAATGCACGCAACAGGAGATAACTGTGTGCGATGACCAGAGGTGCCGGGAGGACATCCCGCTGAGAGGTGACAAGCAGCAACAATCCAGCTGGGAAGGTTCTGTGGGATGTGGAGTAAGAAGGAGCCTTCCCTCAGGGCTGTCACACCATCAGAGGTGGCTCTATCCCTTTGACACCGAGGATGCATCTATCCCTTGGGATGCTGCTGCTTGACCAAAGAAAAGTCAAGGATGAATGAAGGTGAAAGGAACGAAGCATTGCTTTCCTGCATCTGTATTTATGGGCTCACCAGCGTTCCCGGCGCTCCCCTGGAATCTTGATGACGTGACCAATCACAACAGAGCAGCTATCTCTGAGAAGCATCACACGTGGAATCCCATGGTACTCCAAGGAACCCCTGCCCCGCAAGAAACCTGCCGTCTTGGGGCTGCTCGCCAAGCAGATACACATGCCCTTCAGACACCAACACAATGAGCCACCACTGGCCCCAAATTTCAGGACCTCAACAGTTATATCAGAGGGTCCCTGCTCATAAGCGACCAGCAGAGAACGCACTTGGCCATACGGCAGTGTTGGGGCCCCCTGGGGTTGGCAGGGTCTGCAGGGCAGCAACCAAAACTCACCGTCTTTTGATGGTGAGCATCACGCCCAGGAGAATGATGATGAACATGAGGAGGCCGGCGACCACGCCGGCCATCTTCACAGTATTGTCCACCTGCTTCTCCGGCTCCACGGTGTTGGAATTCTGAGTGGAGGCACCTTGGGGGGAAAGGGGAAGAAGAAAGATAATTGAAAAGCCTCACATACGTGACTAGACACAATCATAATAACAACAGGTTCCATTCACTGAGTACTAACTATAGGCCAGGCACCGTGCTGAGGACATTATACACGTTGACCCATTTAACCCTTTGGAGGATTAATTCCTTGAGATGTTGAATTATTATTGCCTTTTTTGTAGAGTAAGAAATTGAGATGCAGAGAAACTGAGTTGCGCAAGGTTACACAACCACGATGCTGGATAAGGGTAACCCTTATCCTCCCATGAGATTAAGCAGACAATTTTATCCCTCATACTGGTTTGTCCCTAGGATCAGACAATGGAACTACGGCGTGAATCTTAGGTTCATGGAATTATTCCAAATCCTAATTAATTCTTTCAGGTAAATGGCGAAAACAACAGCTTTGTGTAAGGGTAACACAATTAAAAGCACTGGATTTTTATAGATAAAAACCTAACTTTTAACTTTTGTGCCTTATAGGAAACAAATGGTGGGGATTAAAGGGAATTGCCTTGGGTTCAGAAAATGCTTATATCTGCTAACTCCATTTTTGGATTTCATGCTGATGCTACGTGCTCTGCCAGCTACTAACACACTGACTCGATTCCACATCAAGGAAGACTGAGAACTGGGCACTTACTATACCCTCTGCCCTGTGCTGGGCCGTTTTGTGGATCCGGCTTGGCCAATCCTTGCAAATATTCCCTAAAGTATATATTGATTTTCCCATTTTATAGATGAGAAAACGAAGGGAGCTTGCTAAAAGTCACATGGCTGATAAAGTTCAGGGCCAGGATTACACAGGTTTTCTGTAAGTCTAGGTCTCAAAAGTCAGAAGCCTTGAATTCAACTTTCATGTCCTCTAGTCCCTGAATCCTTTCTCCTCCCAGACAACCACTTGGCTAATGCCAGAGCAAAAGTAAGGAGCCAAAGAATGCCTAAGCCCGGCCTCTTCATGCAGCGTACCAGGAACCTGTGTGAACCTTCTAGAGTGTGGTCCTGGACCAGCACCTCCGTGAATTCTTCCCAATGATCCCGTGTTTATGTGAGGCAGCTTAAATCCAAAGCATCCTTTCCCTGACCCATCCCTACTTTTCTACCACATCAGAAGCAGCTCATCCATGACCAGTGACACCACCTTCCCTGATTGCCCCAGGAGCATTCTCCAAATTCTGATAACACTCTGTACCACTTGGAACAGATCTCAATGTGCTGATGTTATTAGTGATTTGTTTCCCCATCTGTCTCCGCCAGTGGTCTGCAAGCTCCTCGGGGGCAAGAGGAAGCGTCCTTTATCTTTGTTTCCTCATGTTAGCACAGGATCTGGCTCATAACTGGTGTTCCCTTAACGTTTGTGGTGGTTTAATGTTTAGCTGAAGGGATGACATCTCTGCCCACACACACTTGTTCTCATGAAACCAGACTGAGTTTCTCCTTTTCTTCAGCCATGTGTTCACAGAATCCAGCTGAGCTAAAGGGATGCGAATGCCCATAAGCTATGATTTTGATTCTCCAAACTCAGGGATGTTTCAGACCAGTCCTCCGGCACATCCCCTCTTCCTGATTAAGAGCGTCAAGTGTTTCCTTTACCACAGCACTTTCCCCAGACTCTCTTGTAACTTAGAAAAACTGGGTTCGCTTAGTCAAGTCTCCCTAGTGGGAATGGCAAGTCTTCAATAGCAGAGAGCGCGTCCTAGTCGACTCTCTAAAGCCAGTGTCTAGCACAGGCCTCCCTCCTCCCCATTGTTGGTTTACAGATGATGGTTGAACGGCAGAAAGGCTAGTGGACCACAGTCGTTTGCTTCATTTATTCATTCAAGCACTCATTAATTTGCTACTAAGCATCCATGTTCTGTGTGCCCAGCTATGCTATCAACAGGGTCAGAGACCCTTCTCCTGGAAGGACTTACAAATAAGGGATTTTATTCAGGTCCCCTCACCAGCTAGAGACAAACCCAGCTCATCAAATCGCAGGATGGTTTGAGCAGGCTCTGCCTATTTACAGCCAAAGAATTCCTGGCGGAGTTGGCCAACCTCACAGGAAGGCGGGTCTCACATTCCAGAATGCAGGCAAGTCCCGAGTAGCCCCCATTTTCACGTCTGGAGACAAGATTTCTGAGATATGTCTAGTCCCCCAGACACAGAACATGACTAAGCATAAAGGAGGCTGAGCACCTCAGACCATCATTTCCTCAACAGTGTCAGAGCCTTTTTACTTGGCTTTGGAGGAAGTGCTGGCTCTGGAGCATTCACTCACTGATGTAGTAATGGCTAAACTTTACTTAATGCCTGCTAGGAGATCCTATTCTAGAGACTGGGGCACAAAGGCAAAGCCATGGAGAGGATCCTATTACCCTGGGAACGCTGTTATTAGCTTGTTCTAATGAGATTCACACTGCGTTCCTTCAACGAAGAACCACAAGTACCCACTGTATGCTGGGCTTTTAGTAATACAACGGTGAGCAAGACAGGCACAGTCCCTGCCCTCAAAGAGCCTACAATGAGTTGTGAGTGGGTTTGAGGGAACAGAATTAATAAAGAATCAATAAGAGGAAGCTTTCAACTCTGTCAATAGAGAGGCACATGACACATAATTGGGAAATGAATCACTTCTGGGAGGAAGTGGCCCATGGGGTGGGCTCCAAGGAAGGACAGGTTATAACTAGGCAAATAGAGCACCACGAGAAAAGCACACAGTGGTGGCATGGGAAACAGCACTGGCTAAAGCCGTCTGATGGAGGCAAGGAGCCTGGTGCATTCAAGATATGAAAGAACTGTGGCGTAATGAGGGCGAGAAGGCAGGGAGAGCACGGTGAGAGCAGCTGGCGAGGGCAGCAGGGGCCAGTCCACGCAGGACATTATAGGTCACAGTGTGAGCTTTTGTTTTATACCCCAAGAAACACAGGGAGTCATTTAAGTGCTGTTCATAGAGGTACGATATGGTCAGATTTGTATTTCCAACGGACTGTTCCAGTTTCTTTGAGAAGCCAAAGTGGATTGGAGAGATGCATTTTGAAACTATTACAGTCATCCAGATTGGAGATAATAGTTGATTGAACTCAGGTGATGGCCGTGAAGATGGAAAGATGCAATAAAAGAGATAATTACCTGAAATAGATATAAATAAAACTGGTTGATGGACGGGATACAGGGCATAAGGGAAAGAGAACTGAATTCTTGAGGATGACCGTAACAAGGTGGATAATGGTGACGCTTAAAGGTTCAAGAAACAAAAAGGAATAGAGTTAGAAGGAAAATATGTGTGTTAGGGGCAATTTGAGCTTGTAAGATACTCTAGAAAAGCAGGCAGTTAAAAATGCAGGTCTGAAGCTCTTAAAGGCGGCCTAAGCTGGAAGTAAAACTGTGAGTCATAGGCACATAGATGGTATCTGAAGCATGGGGGCTGATGAAGTCATCCAGAGAAAGAACGAAGAGTGGATGAGGACCTTCAAGATGGCGGAAGAGTAAGACGCAGAGATCACCTTCCTCCCCACAGATACACCAGAAATACATCTACACGTGGAACTACTCCTACAGAACACCTACTGAACGCTGGCAGAAGACCTCAGACATCCCAAAAGGCAAAAAATCCCCCACGTACCTGGGTAGGGCCAAAGAAAAAAGAATACACAGAGACAAAAGAATAGGGACGGGACCGGCACCAGTGGGAGGGAGCTGTGAAGGAGGAAAGGTTTCCACACACTAGAAGCCCCTTCGTGGGCGGAGACTGCGGGTGGCGGAGGGGGAAAGCTTCGGAGCCGCGGAGGAGAAGAGCGCAGCCACAGGGGTGCAGAGGGCAAAGTGGAGAGATTCCCGCACAGAGGATCAGGGCCGACCGGCACTCACCAGCCCGAGAGGCTTCTCTGCTCCCCCGCCGGGGCGGGCGGGGCTGGGAGCTGAGGCTCGGGCTTCGGAGAGGACTGGGGTTGGCGGTGTGAACACAGCCTGCAGGGGGTTAGTGCACTACGGCTAGCCGGGAGGGAGTCTGGGGAAAAGTCTGGAGCTGCCGAAGAGGCAAGAGACTTTTTCTTACCTCTTTGTTTCCTGGTGCGCGAGGAGAGGGGATTAAGCGCGCTACTTAAAGGAGCTCCAGAGACGGGCGCGAGCCGCGGCTAAAAGCGCGGGGCCCAGAGACGGGCAGGAGACGCTAAGGCTGCTGCTGCCGCCACCAAGAAGCCCATGTGCAAGCACAGGTCACTATCCACACCCCGCTTCCAGGGAGCCTGTGCAGCCCGCCACTGCCAGGGTCCCGGGATCCACGGACAACCTACCCGGGAGAACTCACGGTGCGCCTCAGGCTGGTGCAACGTCACGCCGGCCTCTGCCGCCGCAGGCCCGCCCCACACTCCGTGCCCCCCCCACCCCCGGCCTGAGTGAGCCAGAGCCCCGGAATCAGCTGCTCCTTTAACCCCGTCCTGTCTGAGCGAAGAACAGACGCCCTCCGGCGACCTAGGCGCAGAGGCGGGGCCAAATCCAAAGCTGAGCCCCGGCAGCTGTGAGAACAAATAAGAGAAAGGGAAATCCCTCCCAGCTGCCTCAGGGGCAGCGGATTAAAGCTCCACAATCAACTTGATATATCCTGCATCTGTGGAATACATGAATAGACAAGGAATCATCCCAAATTGAGGAGGTGGACTTTGGGAGCAACGATATATAAATTTCTTTCCCCTTTTCTGTTTTTTGTGAGTGTGTATGTGTATGCTCCTGTGTGTGATTTTGTCTGTATAGCTTTGCTTTTACCATTTGTCCTAGGGTTCTGTCTGTCCGTTTTTTTTTAATTACTTAAAATTTTTTTCTTATTATTTTTTATTTTAATAACTATTTTATTTTACTTTATTTTAATTTAATTTTATCTTCTTTCTTTCTTTCTTTTCCTCCCTTTTATTCTGAGCTGTGTGGAGGACAGGCTCTTGGTGCTTCAGCCAGGCATCAGGGCTGGGCTACTGAGGTGGGAAAGCCAAGTTCAGGACACTGGTCCGTAAGAGACCTCCCAGAGCCACGTAATATCAAATGGTGAAAATCTCCCAGAGATCTCCATCTCAACACCAACACCCAGCTTCACTCAATGACCAGCAACCTACAGTGCTGGACACCCTATGCCAAACAACTAGCAAGACAGGAACACAGCCCCACCCATTAGCAGAGAGGCTGCCTAAAATCATAAGTCCACATACATCCAAAAAACACCACCAGACGTGGACCTTCCCACCAGAAAGAAAAGATCCAGCCTCATCCACCAGAACACAGGCACTAGTCCACTCCACCAAGAAGCCTACACAACCCACTGAACCAAACTTAGCCACTGGGGACACACAACAAAAACAACAGGAACAACGAACGTGCAGGCTGCGAAAAGGAGACCCCAAACACAGTTAAGTTAATCAAAATGAGAAGACAGAAAAAAACACAGCAGATGAAGGAGCGAGGCAAAAACCCACCAGACCAAACAAATGAAGAGGAAATAGGCAGTCTACCTAAAAAAGAATTCAGAGTAATGATAGTAAAGATGATCCGAAATCTTGGAAATAGAATAAATACAAGAAATGTATAACAAGGACCTAGAAGAACTAAAGAGCAAACAGTGATGAACAACAAAATAAATGAAATGAAAAATTCTCTAGAAGGGATCAATAGCAGAATAACTGAGGCAGAAGAACGGATAAGTGACCTGGAAGATAAAATAGTGGAAATAACTACTGCAGAGCAGAATAAAGAAAAGAGAATGAAAAGGATTGAGGACAGTCTAAGAGACCTCTGGGACAACATTAAATGCACCAACATTCAAATTATAGGGGTCCCAGAAGAAGAAGAGAAAAAGAAAGGGACTGAGAAAATATTTGAAGAGATTATTGTTGAAAACTTCCCTAATACAGGAAAGGAAATAGTTAATCAAGTCCAGGAAGCACAGGGAGTCCCATACAGGATAAATCCAAGGAGAAATATGCCAAGACACATACTAATCAAACTGTCAACAATTAAATACAAAGAAAACATATTAAAAGCAGCAAGGGAAAAACAACAAATAACACAACGGAATCCCCATAAGGTTAACAGCTGATCTTTCAGCCAGAAGGGAGTGGCAGGACATATTTAAAGTGATGAAGGAGAAAAACCTACAACCAAGATTACTCTACCCAGCAAGGATCTCACTTAGACTTGATGGAGAAATTAAAACCTTTACAGACAAGCAAAAGCTAAGAGAATTCAGCACCACCAAACCAGCTTTACAACAAATGCTCAAGGAACTTCTCTAGGCAGGAAACACAAGAGAAGGAAAACACCTACAATAATAAACCCAAAACAATTAAGAAAATGGTAATAGGAACATACATATCGATAATTACCTTAAATGGATTAAATGCTCCAACCCAAAGACACATTGGCTGAATGGATACAAAAAGAAGACCCATATATATGCTGTCTACAAGAGACCCACTTCAGACCTAGGGACACATACAGACTGAAAGTGAAGGGATGGAAAAAGATATTCCATGCAAATGGAAATCAAAACAAAGCTGGAGTAGCAATTCTCATATCAGACAAAATAGACTTTAAAACAAAGAGTATTACAAGAGATAAAGAAGGACACTACATAAGGATCAAGGGATCAATCCAAGAAGATGTAACAATTGTAAATATTTATGCACCCAACATAGGAGCACCTCAATACATAAGGCAAATACTAACAGCCATAAAAGGGGAAATTGACAGTAACACAATCATAGTAGGGGACTTAAACACCCCACTGTCACCCATGGACAGATCATCCAAAATGAAAATAAATAAGGAGACACAAGCTTTAAATGATACATTAAACAAGATGGACTTCATTGATATTTATAGGACGTTCCATCCAAAAACAACGGAATACACATCCTTCTCAAGTGCTCATGGGACATTTTCCAGGGTAGATCATATCTTGGGTCACAAATAAAGCCTTGGTAAATTAAAAAAAATTGAAATTGTATCAAGTATCATTTCCGACCACAGTGCTATGAGACTAGATATCAATTACAGGAAAAAACCTGTAAGAAATACAAACACATGGAGGCTAAACAACACACTACTTAACCAAGAGATCACTGAAGAAATCAAAGAGGAAATCAAAAAATACCTAGAAACAAATGACAATGAAAACACGACGACCCAAAACCTATGGGATGCAGCAAAAGCAGTTCTAAGAGGGAAGTTTATAGCAATACAATCCTACCTTAAGAAACAGGAAACATCTCAAATAAAGAACCTAACCTTACGCCTAAAGCAATTAGAGAAAGAAGGACAAAGAAACACCAAAGTTAGCAGAAGGAAAGAAATCATAAAGATCAGATCAGAAATAAATGAAAAAGAAATGAAGGAAACGATAGCAAAGATCAATAAAACTAAAAGCTGGTTCTTTGAGAAGATAAACAAAATTGATAAGCCATTAGCCACACTTATCAAGAAAAAAAGGGAGAAGACTCAAATCAATAGAAATAGAAATGAAAAAGGAGAAGTAACAACTGACACTGCAGAACTACAAAGGATCATGAGAGATTACTACAAGCAACTCTATGCCAATAAAATGGACAACCTTGAAGAAATGGACAAATTCTTAGAAATGCACAACCTTCCGAGACAGAGCTAGGAAGAAATAGAAAATATGAACAGAGCAATCACAAGCACTGAAATTGAAACTGTGATTAAAAATCTTCCAACAAACAAAAGCCCAGGACCAGATGGCTTCACAGGTGAATTCTATCAAACATTTAGAGAAGAGCTTACACCTATCCTTCTCAAACTCTTCCAAAATATAGCAGAGGGAGGAACACTCCCAAACTCATTCTACGAGGCCACCATCACTCTGATACAAAAACCAGACAAAGATGTCACAAGGAAAGAAAACTACAGGCCAACATCACTGATGAACATAGATGCAAAAATCCTCAACAAAATACTAGCAAACAATCTAACAGCACATTAAAAGGATCATACACTATGATCAAGTGGGGTTCATCTCAGGAATGCAAGGCTTCTTCAATATACACAAATCAATCAACATGATACACCATATTAACAAACTGAAGGAGAAAAACCATATGATCATCTCAATAGATTCAAAGAAAGCTTCCAACAAAATTCAACACCCATTTATGATAAAAATCCTCTAGAAAGTAGGCATAGAGGGAACTTTCCTCAACATAATAAAGGCCATATTGGACAAACCCACAGCCAACATTGTCCTCAATGGTGAAAAACTGAAACCATTTCCACTAAGATCAGGAACAAGACAAGGTTGCCCACTCTCACCACTATTATTGAACATACTTTTGGAGGTTTTAGCCACAGCAATCAGAGAAGAAAAAGAAATAAAAGGAATTCAAATTGGAAAAAAAGAAGTAAAGTTATCACTGTTTGCAGATGACATGATACTATACATAGAGAATCCTAAAGATGCTACCAGAAAACTACTAGAGCTAATCAATGACTTTGGTAAAGTAGCAGGATACAAAATTAACGCACAGAAATCTCTTGCATTCCTATACACTAATGATGAAAAATCTGAAAGTGAAATTAAGAAAACACTCCCATTTACCATTGCAACAAAAAGAATAAAATAACTAGGAATAAACCTACCTAAGGAGACAAAAGACCTGTATGCAGAAAATTATAAGACACTGATGAAAGAAATTAAAAATGATACAAATAGATGGAGAGATACACCATGTTCTTGGATTGGAAGAATCAACATTGTGAAAATGACTCTACTGCCCAAGGCAATCTACAGATTCAATGCAATCCCTATTAAACTACCACTGGCATTTTCACAGAACTAGAACAAAAAATTTCACAATCTGTATGGAAAGACAAAAGACCCTGAATAGCCAAAGAAATCCTGAGAAAGAAAAATGGAGCTGGAGGAATCAGGCCCCCTGACTTCAGACTATACTACAAAGCTACAGTAATCAAGACAGTATGGTACTGGCACTGAAACAGAAATATAGATCAATGGAACAGGATAGAAAGCCCAGAGATAAACCCACGCACATATGATCACCTTATCTTTGATAAAGGAGGCAAGACCATACAGTGGAGAAAAGACAGCCTCTTCAATAAGTGGTGCTGGGAAAACTAGACAGCTACATGTAAAAGAATGAAATTACAACACTCCCTGACACCATACACAAAAATAAGCACAAAATGGAGTAGAGACCTAAATGTAAGGCCAGACACCATCAAACTCTTAGAAGAAAACATAGGCAGAACACTCTATGACATAAATCACAGCAAGATCCTTTTTGACCCACCTCCTAGAGAAATGGAAATAAAAAAAAAATAACCAAATGGGACCTAATGAAACTTAAAAGCTATTGCACAGCAAAGGAAACCATAAAAACGACGAAAAGACAACCCTCAGAATGGTAGAAAATATTTGTAAATGAAGCAACTTACAAAGGATTAATCTCCAAAATTTTCAAGCAGCTCATGCAGCTCAATATTAAAAAAACAAACAACCCAATCCAAAAATGTGCAGAAGACCTAAACAGACATTTCTCCAAAGAAGATATACAGATTGCCAACAGACACATGAAAGAATGCTCAACATCATTAATCATTAGAGAAAGGCAAATCAAAACTACAATGAGATATCATCTCACACCAGTCAGAATGGCCATCATCAAAAAATCTAGAAACAGGGCTTCCCTGGTGGCACAGTGGTTGACAGTCCGCCTGCCGATGCGGGGGACGTGGGCTCGTGCCCCGGTCTGGGAGGGTCCCGCATGCCGCGGAGCGGCTTGGCCCATGAGCCATGGCCGCTGAGCCTGCGCGTCTGGAGCCTGTGCTCCACAATCGGAGGGGCCACAGCAGTGAGAGGCCCGCGTACCGCAAAAAAAAAAAAAAAAAATCTATAAACAATAAATGCTGGAGAGGGTGTGGAGAAAACGGAACCCTCTTGCACTGTTGGTGGGAATGTAAATTGATACAGCCACTAAGGAGAACAGTATGGACATTCCTTAAAAAACTAAAAGTAGAACTACCGTACGACCCAGCAATCCCACTACTGGGCATTTACCCTCAGAAAACCATAATTCAAAAAGAGTCATGTACCAAAATGTTCATTGTAGCTCTATTTACAATAGCCAGGACATGGAAGCAACCGAAGTGTCCATCAACAGATGAATCGATAAAGAAGATGTGGGACATATATACAATGGAATATTACTCAGCGATAAAAAGGAATGAAACTGAGTTATTTGTATTGAGGTGGATGGACCTAGAGACTGTCATACAGAGTGAAGTAAGTCAGAAAGAGAAAAACAAATACCGTATGCTAACACATATATATGGAATGTAAAAAAAAAAATTGTTCTCATGAACCTAGGGGCAGGACAGGAATAAAGACGCAGATGTAGAGAATGGACTTGAGGACACGGGGAGGGGGAAGGGTAAACTGGGATGAAGTGAGAGAGTAGCACTGACATATATACACTACCAAATGTAAAATAGATAGCTAGTGGGAAGTAGCCGCACAGCACAGGGAGATAAGTTCGGTGCTTTGTGACCACCTAGAGGGGTGGGATAGGGAGTGTGGGAGGGAGGGAGACGCAAGAGGGAAGACATATGGGGACATATGTATAACTGATTCACTTTGTTATAGAGCAGAAACTAACAGACCATTGTAAAGCAATTATACTGTAATAAAGATGTTTTAAAAAATTAAAAAAAAAATGAGTGGATGAAAAAGCAGGCCTAGAGAGCGACTTGAGGGTCTGTAGTATTTAGTGAGTGTGAAGAGGAAGATAAGCCTGCACAGGAGACAGAGAAGGAGCGGCCAGACACGGAAGAAAATACCCGGGAGAGTGTAGTGTCCCAGAGCCAGGGGAAGACAGTGTTTCAAGGGAAGGAGTAATCAGCTGTGTCAAATGCTACTCCTAGGATAGAATCAAGCTCCCTACCCAAAGGAAAGTGAAGATCTTGGATGAGTATTAGAACACCTTTCCCAGGTAAATTGCAAGATGTTCCTAAACAGAAGACCCTTCAGTGATCACCATAAATCAACGGTGGAACACACCGGAGGGTCACAGAGGAACATCCTAGACATTCAGAGAGGCCATCTGAAAGGCCACAGTCCAGCAGTTCAGACAAATTCCATGAGTTCAGCAAACAGGCATCCCAGCTGAAATCCCAGACCCTGTACAGTGAGGTTACAGGGTCTGGGAGGAGCCATGCTTGGTTGGTCCAACTAGATTCCAGATATAGGGATTGCCCTGGGACGTGGTAAATTCTACTTGTACTTCAGCATCCTTTTAAGGGCACTGGCTCTAGCCACGAGAGATGTGTGCCTCTGTTCCTAACGTAAGTGTGCTGACAGTGTTCAAAGGTGACACAGGTGTTGAACTGGCTCTGGGACCAAAGGCCAGATAGCACTGACGTGTGGCTCCTACGTCGGAGAGGAAGAAGAGAGGGGCAGAGACAGATGGGCTAGTCCTTCTGCTGCAGTCAGGAGCTTGTCCACGGGGCTCATGTCGTAAGTGCAGATGAGAACCTGCAACAGGACTTACAGGGAAGCACATCAGGGTTCGCTAATGATGGGGCCTCCTAGCAGTACAACCAGCTCTTTCAGGCAGGTACTGAGCACCTCATCAAACAGAAGCTCAATTACTACTACTTTTAAAAATTTAGCCTAAACGTATCAATGCATTACTGAGCACCAAAAAATGTGCTAATAAGCCCTTTTCATATATGAAGTCATTTAATCCTCACAAAACTTGACACAGAAGATGCTAGTTTTATTTTCCCTTTTATTTAGATTAGGAAACTTCACAAATGGGTGAAGTGACTTGTCCAAAGCCATATAACTGGTGAGCTGGGATTCTGTGTGCAAGGCTCACCCCCTTATCATTACAATGAACTGTCCTTGATGGAGCTACTGTTAAGGAAATGCCAGCCCTGGGTCCACCTAGAGAGTTGGCCATCTGACTGGAAATCCAAGGGGTCTGGAAGCCCATTAGTAATACGGTAACTGCATTACTTTTGCCCTAAACCCACCCTTTTCATGAGAGTTTTAAACATAGTATCAGTCCCCGGTCCCTAAAAAGCTCTGTCTCTGGCCCTGGGCGACGTCTGTCTACCAAGCAGGAACTAGAAGTCTGAGAATGGAGAGAAAGGGGGGGATTTGCATGCATCCTCTTCACCTCTGCCCTCCACTGGGAGCCAACCTAAGAACAGTCCAAGTAAATCAGAATTAGCGAGTAGGCACCAGGTGGTACATTTATCCATTTGGAGTAGCTTCAAGGCTCTACCTGAGTCCCCTGTGTGGTGCAGTCATCAAAAATAATCTTGTGAACTCAGTCTGCAATGACAGGAGACTGCTGTTTCCAATACGAGGTTGCATGCCCAGCCTTATACCCCAGCCAGCTGCGCCTTCCATGCTCTGAGTACTCCCAAAGGTTGGGACAGTTCTCTCAAAGCAGCTGCTGCTGCCCCCTGCCCTTGACTCTTTGCACGAAAGCTATGGTGGCTTAGAATCTAGTCCCCTCCTAGCTCCAGCCCAGAGTGCACATCTGGCTCTCAATGTGCTACCTATCGACTGTTGCATATGGAAACCTGGCATCCAAGGCAGGGCTCTTAGTCTTTTGAAGCCTGCCTCTCTTCCTCAATATATGGGGCCCGGGTACTATGTTCCCCCCTCAACCCCCAGTCTCCTCCTATGGTACCAAACAACCATCCCAGTTTATACTCCCCAGGGACTCCTGAGACCCAATAAGGACAATGCTTCTCTGTTCTTCTCTGCACTAGTCAGACCACTCTGGTGAGGCTTGTTCACGTGTGGACTCCAACCCCTGAGAGGACCTTCAGGGTGAAGACAGGCCAAGAGGCTTGCCACTCAAAGTGTGGTCCAATGACCAGAAGCATCAACATCATCTGGGAACTTATTACAAACGCAGACTCTCGGTCTCCACACCAGATCTGCTGAATCAGCTCCTGCATTTTACAAGGTCTCTAGGCGATTCTGGTGCACATGAAAATCCAGACATCATTGACTTTGGAGGAGTGACAGTCAGAATCGGGATTTTTTTGGCCTAGAGAAGGGGAAGATTCATATGAGACTGAATTCTTGCCTTAAAAATGTTGAAAGGCCATTGTGGAAGACGGAATAGATTTGGTCCCTTTAATTTTAAAGAGCAGAGCGAATACAAACCGGTAGGAGTGACAAGAGTAGATTAGGGGCCAACACAAGGAAAGGTTTTAATGTGGAAATGCCACCCAGATGAGGCTAAAGCCCAGCCCTTTGGACACAGTGTTATGATGTCACGAGGGGCACGAAAGCACTCGTGGTTCCCAAGTCCTATTTCAGACTGCTCACTCTGTCTCCACCGGTTCTTACCTCCTGGGCTTCCTGGATGCTTAACCAAGCCCTCAATGCCTCACTTTCATGAGATGCTGACCTTTCTTCTCGGCTTACTGACCCTACCTTCCACCTCAACCCAGCATCCCTTTATTACAGTGATACCCATGCTCTGAGTAAGAGAAATTTTCCCTGTCATCCTTAGATCCATGGGACTCCAGTGGGGCTCTACCCCCCAAACCCCAAGTTACTCAAAAAGGCAGGAATGTGTCGACAACGATGAAATGCACTGTCTGGGCACTCACTGTGCTCCCCAGCAAGCAGAAGGGGCTACGTGACCTCTTACATCCCTTTTGATGATGAGATGCTGTGGTTTTATGAGATTGGTCAAAAGCAATGGGTTTCAAACTAGAAATATATGAGCTTGTACCCAGACTCCACCCGTAACTAGTTGTGTGACCTTGATCAAAGCTGTTAGCCACAATGTGACTCGATATCCTCATTTGTAAAATAGGGAGTAAATGACAAGTTCACAGGGCTTTCCTAGGGATCAAATGTAAAAACGGAGGTAAAAACGCTTAATAAGCTCTGAGAATCTGCTCACGTATGTGGCATCATGATGGCACGACCTTGGAACTGGTTCCAGGTGGTAGCAGGGTTTCATGTGTCTGTCAAATGCGGGTGCACCGTGGGTGCTGCCTCCTGGCAACCTGCTGCCCAGGTTCATCCAAACCTTAGGACGAAGGCAGGCAGAGACCCCCGAGTGATGCACTTGTCTTTCCTCCTATAGGCAAGGCCGGTATCAGGCTTCTGTCTGGATGACTTAATGGCAGCAATAACATAATTTGGCAACAAGGCATTAATAATTCTTTCTCAAAGTACTCTCACTGGCTACAACCCTAATTCTATAGCTTTACTTCAGAAAATTTCCCCTGTAAAGATAATGGAGCAAAAATAGAAGTTGCAGATAAAGAACATCTAATTGGAACTGTTAAAACCAAGCAAACCCCCGCGGCCACATAACCCATGCTGGTGATCATTGCTGATGACAAAGAAAGGAAGCTGGCTCTCGGGGACACAATTCCTAAAAGCTATAGTCTTTCAAACACACAGTTGCCTCTTAGCTATCCAAGGGCATTTATCCCCGCATCTACCATGCTGGTCGTTTATGCCCATCTATTTAATGACTTCTTTTGTTGAAGAGTTTTTTCCGTCTTTACTCTGGCTTTACATGCATCTGGCACCCAGTAGAGAAAACCTCCGAAATCCTGACTCTGAGCTGCTACCTCTATGCCAGTGAAGGTTTTGAACATTGCAGGTATCTCTGAGTATTGGGGAGTTTTGCCATGAGGAGGCACCAGGGAGAAGATGAGGAAGCTGGGCAAGTCTCTGGCTCCTCTAAAGTCAGGTATGTACCATATCCCTTCTTGCTTTCCCTGGAAGTGAATTCTCAGAGTGATAGGCTATTTTTAAGATGGAATTGAAGTCCAAGATAGGAAAGAAGTTGGTAGGAAAGCATCTGGATACTTCATTAGATTCAAGCCTCCAGACTTTACAAATTGCATCCCAAGGCATTGAGAGCATTTGTAATTGTGATCATGAACTACTTTGGCAGTCTTTGAAGACTGAAACTGTAGCGAACAGGAGGGGTGCGAGAAGCCTGGGGAGAAACAAATGCTGTTGTTGACCTTTTTTTTTTCTTAATGGAAAATGTAGATTCCATATATTTCACACAAGGAAGTGTGATGTTGATACAGGAAAAAATATAGACTGGATGATTAAATCAGATTTTTTTCCTCACCATTTACTAAAGGAGGAACTCATTACTAGCAGCCCAGGCTCCACGTCAGTCAGCATCCAACCAGAAAAAGGGAAACTGTTCCAAACATTTAAAATGGAGCAAATTTACTAGAGAATTGGTACCCAGGGGTCAGGAGAGGATGGTGAGGCAACCCAGTGGGTAGCAACCTCAGGAGCCGTTACCCAGCCCAGACTAGAGAGACAAAGGTTCAACAGAGCCTGGAGGTCGGGGCCACCCAACAGAAGCTGGAACTCCAGTAGACCTATGGGAGAACTGGAGCCACAGAGGGGACACGGTCACTGCCAAAGAAGGGGCCTGAGGCCAAGAGAGAGAAGGCTTCTCCTTCCTCTCATGCTACAATTCCTGTCTCCTATTGGCCATACCCAGACACCAGCTGACATGGGGCCCAGGAAACACAGCCTACGGGGGTTACCTGCACAGCAGAGGGAAAGCAAGGGATAGATGTGAGGCCAAATGGGCCAAGGGCCAGCATGAGCTTCCTATGAACAAATGATGCGAGGTGCACCTCATTGCCACTTTTGAGAGGTGTCTGGACTTGTAAATCAGGAGGAATGTCCAGTACTGTGTCTTCACTGCAACAAAGTCAAGCCCAAGCTGCAGAAATTGTGACTGGCTTTCAGGACAGCCAGGTGTTAAATTGTATCCAGAAGATGGCAACAGCAGAGTCAGGATACCTGACCACATGTGAAACAGCCGTATTATTAATAATAGACTTTAAACACATTTGGAGATTTTACTACAAGCCAGGCTGCCATGTTAAGCCCTTCCCATATGCTATCCCTTTTAATCATCACGACAACCCTACAAAGCAGGTTCTATAATTATGCCCATTTCAGAGATGGGGAGACTGAGGCTCAGAGAGACTAAATAACAGTAGCAAGCGGCAGAGATGGGGTTTGAACGCTGGCAGTCTGGTACAGACTTTATTCTCTTTAAACCACTATACTATTCTGCCACTTCTTCAATAAATAGGGGAAGGGATTGTTCAACAAAGAAATCTGGCTGTCTTTCCTAAAAAATCTGGAAGAAAGAATCAGACTGGTTCTTTAGGGCATCCTTAGGGGATCTAGAATCTTATCTTGATCAGCCAGACTAAGGCGTCTTTGTATTTACTGCTGTCCCTGCTGAGTTTGCCACCTGCTGTCATCATGCAGTTCTATTTCATACCTGCTTTTCTTGAAGATTATCACCCCTCATGCCCTCCCACCAATATATCACATTCTAATACCTAAGGGATTGATGAACATGTCATGTGAATCTTGTTATATGGGCCAAATTATACAGACTTTGCTCAAATGATATTTAAACTTGACCTTTTTAACTTAAGTTCTCTCATCCTTTTCACTTTCCTTGTACATCAACCACCACCTCCAAACCCTTCACACATTGAGTTTAGTTTTATTATTAATCTCTGGGCTTTCTCTGTAATATCTTTCTTGATATTTAGCAATCAAAGCATCCCATATAATCCCACAGGGAGACAAACAAGCTCAAGGTTAGGGGACTGTTTTCTGCTTTATTTCCAATACTCTTTCTTTGATCTCACGATGACTAATTTTTAAAAATTGTTGACTACCTCCCCGACACCTCAGAACAGTGCCTCCCTCACTAGATCTGGTTGATAATGGATTACTTGAGAAGGATAATTCCATCATTCTTCCAAGTGACATCACCTAGGATGTTTCTCAAGTAATAAATAAATTGCCTCAATTCATCATATGACAGTAATTGCTTTTAGCCAAGATTTAACTTAAAATCAATGTCAAGTAGCTAGAAAACACTACGGAGACTCAGGTTCTTCAAAGATAGCTCTACCCTTGCTGGGGAAGACCATTTAACAAGTACTGAGTTAAGTATAAAGTAGATACAGATTTCTAATACCCCAGACTCCCGCAACATTACCTAGCCAGTCCTAAGAGGTTGGAATTGACTTAATCACGACCTATACAACTAAAACTGCTAAATACTGCTGACAGAGTTGCCCCTTTTTTTCAGTCTTCGATGGAGGTTAGCACCCTGTGGACGGGAATAGCTTTAATTGATTGTTTGAAAGCACTCCGGCCACTCAAATAAATTGTTCCTCAAATTCTGATTCTGCTTGGTTCCACGTGTCTCCCGGATCTGTGTTTCCAGGTGGACCTTCCTTTACACAGCAAATGCTCTGTGTAGGTCAAATTCTAATTCAGTCATGTTACAGACGGTAGGAAAGTGGCCATATAAGATCCTAGCGATGCATTTCTTCTGGGTGCAAGTAAACTCCTTTGTTCTAAGAATTTTTCATGCATTTGGAATTTCGCATAATAGACTTAAGAGCAGTCATGCCCGGTTGATGCCAGCTGTTGTCATTACTGACACATCCCTTGGAAGGCATGCCCTTTCAAGGCCTTCACTATCGGTGGGCTGAGAAGTCCTTTCTACTTGGTCTCAGCTGCTCCCCCTTGTGCCCAGGGGAGGCCTGGGGCATGAGTGTTGGACCCTAGCTTGTGGCCAGACTAGGACCGTAAGCTCTGCCTAGTGTTGGGGGTGACACTTCTAAGAAGCCAGAGGTGGGTGCACTTCGTAAACTGCCTTAGGTGTCAGGCCATAATTAGGGTTAAAGACTGGGATGTGGGAGGCTTCCGGGAAGATGGCAGAAGAGTAAGACGTGGAGATCACCTTCCTCCCCACAGATACACCAGAAATACATCTACACGTGGAACAACTCCTACAGAACACCTACTGAACGCTGGCAGAAGACCTCAGACCTCCCAAAAGACAAGAAACCCCCCACGTACCTGGGTAGGGCAAAACAAAAAAGAATACACAGAGACAAAAGAATAGGGACGGGACCTGCACCAGTGGGAGGGAGCTGTGAAGGAGGAACGGTTTCCACACACTAGACGCCCCTTCGCGGGCGGAGACCGCGGGTGGCGGAGGGGGAAAGCTTCGGAGCCGCGGAGGAGAGCACAGCCACAGGGGTGCGGAGGGCAAAGCGGAGAGATTCCCGCACAGAGGATCAGGGCCGACCGGCACTCACCAGCCCGAGAGGCTTGTCTGCTCCCCCGCCGGGGCGGGCGGGACTGCGAGCTGAGGCTCGGGCTTTGGTCGGAGCACAGGGAGAGGACTGGGGTTGGCGGCGTGAACACAGCCTGCAGGGGTTAGTTCGCCACAACTAGCTGGGAGGGAGTCCAGGGAAAAGTCTGCACCTGCCGAAGAGGCAAGAGACTTTTTCTTACCTCTTTGTTTCCTGGTGCGCGAGGAGAGGGGATTAAGCGCGCTGCTTGAAGGAGCTCCAGAGACGGGCGCGAGCCGCGGCTAAAAGCGCGGAGCCCAGAGACGGGCAGGAGACGCTAAGGCTGCTGCTGCCGCCACCAAGAAGCCCATGTGCAAGCACAGGTCACTATCCACACCCCGCTTCCAGGGAGCCTGTGCCACCCGCCACTGCCAGGGTGCCGGGATCCAGGGACAACCTACCCGGGAGAACTCACGGCGCGCCTCAGGTTGGTACAACGTCACGCCGGCCTCTGCCGCCGCAGGCCCGCCCCGCACTCCGTGCCCCTCCCTCTCCCCCCCCGACCCCCGCCTGAGTGAGCCAGAGCCCGCGAATCAGCTGCCCCTTTAACCCCGTCCTGTCTGAGCGAAGAACAGACGCCCTCCCGCAACCTACACGCAGACGCGGGGCCCCATCCAAAGCAGAGCCCCTGGGAGCTGTGAGAACAAAGAAGAGAAGGGGAAACACCTCCCAGCAGCCTCAGAAGCAGCGGATTAAAGCTCCACAATCAACTTGATGTACCTGCATCTGTGGAATACCTGAATAGACAACGAATCATCCCCAATTAAGGACGTGGACTTTGAGAACAAGATTTATGATTTTTTTCCCCTTTTCCTCTTTTTGTGAGTGTGTATGTGTATGCTTCTGTTTGAGATTTTGTCTGTATAGCTTTGCTTCCACCATTTGTCCGAAGGTTCTATCCGTCCATTAAAAAAATTTTTTTTTCCTTAATAATTATTTTTTATTTGAATAACTTTATTTTACTTTTTCTTTCTTTCCTTCCTTCCTTCCCTTCTTTAGACAAGGAATCATCTCAAATTGAGGAGGTGGACTTTGAGAGCAAGATTTATGATTTTTTTCCCTTTTCCTCTTTTTGTGAGTGTGTATGTGTATGCGTCTGTGTGAGATTTTGTCTGTATAGCTTTGCTTTCACCATTTGTCCTAGGGTTCTATCCGTGCGGTTTTTTTTTTTTTGTTTGTTTCTTTAAAAATTTTTTTTCTTTCTTTTTCTCTTAATAATTATTTTTTTATTTTAATAACTTTATTGCATTTTACCTTACTTTATTTTATTTTACTTTATCTCCTTTCTTTTTTTCCTTCCTTCCCTCCTTCCTTCCTCCCTCCCTCCCTCCTTTCTTTCATTCATTCTTTCTTTCTTTCTCTCTTTCTACATCTACTAATTCTTTCTTTCTACTTTTTCCTCCCTTTTATTCTGAGCTGTGTGGATGAAAGGCTCTTGGTGCAGCAGCCAGGAGTCAGTGCTGTGCCTCTGAGGTGGGAGAGCCAGCTTCAGGACACTGGTCCACAAGAGACCTCCCAGCTCCACATAATATCAAATGGTGAAAATCTCCCAGAGATCTCCATCTCAACACCAGCACCCAGCTTCACTCAACGACCAGCAAGCTACAGTGCTGGACATCCTATGCCAAGCAACTAGCAAGACAGGAACACAACCCCACCCATTAGCAGAGAGGCTGCCTAAAATCATAATAAGTCCACAGACACTCCAAAACACACCACCAGACGTGGACCTGCCCACCAGAAAGACAAGATCCAGCCGCATCTACCAGAACACAGGCACTAGTCCCCTCCACCAGGAAGCCTACACAATCCACTGAACCAATGTTAGCCACTGGGGACAGACACCAAAAACAACGGGAATTACGAACCTGCAGCCTGCAAAAAGGAGACCCCAAACACAGTAAGATAAGCAAAATGAGAAGACAGAAAAACACACAGCAGATGAAGGAGCAAGATAAAAACCCACCAGACCTAACAAATGAAGAGGAAATAGGCAGTCTACCTGAAAAACAATTCAGAATAATGATAGTAAAGATGATCCAAAATCCTGGAAATAGAATAGAGAAAATGCAAGAAACATTTAAGAAGGACTTAGAAGAACTAAAGATGAAACAAGCAACGATGAACAACAAAATAAATGAAATGAAAAATACTCTAGAAGGGATCAATAGCAGAATAACTGAGGCAGAAGAACAGATAAGTGACCTGGAAGATAAAGTAGTGGAAATAACTACTGCAGAGCAGAATAAAGAAAAAAGAATGAAAAGAACTGAGAACAGTCTCAGAGACCTCTGGGACAACATTAAACGCACCAACATTCAAATTATAGAGGTCCCAGAAGAAGAAGAGAAAAAGAAAGGGACTGAGAAAATATTTGAAGAGATTATAGTTGAAAACTTCCCTAATATGGGAAAGGAAATAGCTAATCAAGTCCAGGAAGCACAGAGAGTCCCATACAGGAAAAATCCAAGGAGAAATATGCCAAGATACATATTAATCAAACTGTCAAAAATTAAATACAAAGAAAACATATTAAAAGCAGCAAGGGAAAAACAACAAATAACACACAAGGGAATCCCCATAAGGTTAACAGCTGATCTCTCAGCAGAAACTCTGCAAGCCAGAAGGGACTGGCAGGACATATTTAAAGTGATGAAAGAGAAAGACCTGCAACCAAGATTACTCTAGTCATCAAGGATCTCATTCAGATTTGATGGAGAAATTAAAACCTTTACAGACAAGCAAAAGCTGAGCGAGTTCAGCACCACCAAACCAGCTTTACAACAAATGCTAAAGGAACTTCTCTAGGCAGGAAACACAAGAGAAGGAAAACACCTACAATAACGAACCAAGAACAATTAAGAAAATGGGAATAGGAACATACATGTCGATAATTACCTTAAATGTAAATGGACTAAATGCTCCCACCAAAGGACACAGACTGGCTGAATGGATACAAAAACAAGACCTATATATTTGCTGCCTACAAGAGACCCACTTCAGACCTAGAGACACATACAGACTGAAAGTGAGGGGATGGAAAAAGATATTCCATGCAAATGGAAACCAAAAGCTGCAGTAGCAATTCTCGTATCAGACAAAATAGACTTAAAAATAAAGACTATTAGAAGAGACAAAGGACACTACATAATGATCAAGGGATTGATCCAAGAAGAAGATGTAACAATTGTAAATATTTATGCACTCAACATAGGAGCACCTCAATACATAAGGCAAATACTAACAGCCATGAAAGTGGAAATCGACAGTAACACATTCATAGTAGGGGACTTTAACACCCCACTTTCACCAATGGACAGATCATTCAAAATGAAAATAAATAAGGAGATACAAGCTTTAAATGATACATTAAACAAGATGGACTTCATTGATATTTATAGGACATTCCATGCAAAAACAACAGAATACACATTTTTCTCGAGTGCTCATGGAACATTCTCCAGGATAGATCATATCTTGGGTCACAAATCAAGCCTTGGTAAATTTAAGAAAATTGAAATTGTATCAAGTATCTTTTCTGGCCACAATGCTATGAGACTGGATATCAATTACAGGAAAAGATCTTTAAAAAATACAAACACATGGAGGCTAAACAATACACTACTTAATAATGAAGTGATCACTGAAGAAATCAAAGAGGAAATAAAAAAATACCTAGAAACAAATGACAATGGAGACACAACGACCCAAAACCTATGGGATGCAGCAAAAGCAGTTCTAAGGGGGAAGTTTATAGCAATACAAGCCCACCTTAAGAAGCAGGAAACATCTCGAATAAACAACCTAACCTTGCACCTCAAGCAATTAGAGAAAGAAGAACAAAAAAACCCCAAAGCTAGCAGAAGGAAAGAAATCATAAAAATCAGATCAGAAATAAATGAAAAAGAAATGAAGGAAACAATAGCAAAGATCAATAAAACTAAAAGCTGGTTCTTTGAGAAGATAAACAAAATAGATAAACCACTAGCCAGACTCATCAAGAAAAAAAGGGAGAAGACTCAAATCAATAGAATTAGAAATGAAAAAGGAGAAGTAACAACTGACACTGCAGAAATAAAAAAAATCATGAGAGATTACTACAAGCAACTCTATGCCAATAAAATGGACAATCTGGAAGAAATGGACAAATTCTTAGAAATGCACAACCTGCCAAGACTGAATCAGGAAGAAATAGAAAATATGAACAGACCAATCACAAGCACTGAAATTGAAACTGTGATTAAAAACCTTCCAACAAACAAAAGCCCAGGACCAGATGGCTTCACAGGTGAATTCTATCAAACGTTTAGAGAAGAGCTAACACCTATCCTTCTCAAACTCTTCCAAAATATAGCAGAGGGAGGAACACTCCCAAACTCATTCTACGAGGCCACCATCACCCTGTTACCAAAACCAGACAAGGATGTCACACAGAAAGAAAACTACAGGCCAATATCACTGATGAACATAGATACAAAAATCCTCAACAAAATACTAGCAAACAGAATCCAACAGCACATTAAACGGATCATACACCATGATCAAGGGGGGTTTATTCCGGGAATGCAAGGATTTTTCAATATAGGCAAATCAATCAACGTGATACACCATATTAACAAATTGAAGGAGAAAAACCATATGATCATCTCAATAGATACAGAACAACCTTTGACAAAATTCAACACCCGTTTATGATAAAAACCCTGCAGAATGTAGGCATAGAGGGAACTTTCCTCAACATAATAAAGGCCATATATGACAAACCCACAGCCAACATTGTCCTTAATGGTGAAAAACTGAAAGCATTTCCACTAAGATCAGGAACAAGACAAGGTTGTCCACTCTCACCACTCTTATTCAACATAATTTTGGAAGTTTTAGCCACAGCAATCAGAGAAGAAAAGGAAATAAAAGGAATCCAAATCGGAAAAGAAGAAGTAAAGCTGTCACTGTTTGCAGATGACATGATACTATACATAGAGAATCCTAAAGATGCTACCAGAAAACTACTAGAGCTAATCAATGACTTTGGTAAAGCAGCAGGATACAAAATTAATGCACAGAAATCTCTGGCATTCCTATACACTAAATATGAAAAATCTGAAAGTGGAATCAAGAAAACACTCCCATTTACCACTGTAACAAAAAGAAGAAAATATCTAGGAGTAAACCTACCTAAGGAGACAAAAGACCTGTATGCAGAAAATTATAAGACACTGATGAAAGAAATTAAAGATGATACAAACAGATGGAGAGATATACCATGTTCTTGGATTGGAAGAATCAACATTGTGAAAATGACTCTACTACTCAAAGCAATCTACAGTTTCAATGCAATCCCTATCAAACTACCACTGGCATTTTTCAAAAAACTAGAACAAAAACTTTCACAATTTGTATGGAAACACAAAAGACCCTGAATAGCCAAAGCAATCTTGAGAACAAAAAATGGAGCTGGAGGAATCAGGCTCCCTGACTTCAGACTATACTGCAAAGCTACAGTAATCAAGACAGTATGGTACTGGCACAAAAACAGAAAGATAGATCAATGGAACAGGATAGAAAGCCCAGAGATAAACCCACGCACATATGGTCATCTTATCTTTGATAAAGGAGGCAGGAATGTACAGTGGAGAAAAGACAGCCTCTTCAATAAGTGGTGCTGGGAAAACTGGACAGGTACATGTAAAAGTATGAGATCAGATCACTCCCTAACACCATACACACTAATAAGCTCAAAATGGATTAAAGACCTAAATGTAAGGCCAGAAAGTATCAAACTCTTAGAGGAAAACATAGGCAGAACACTCTGTGACATAAATCACAGCAAGATCCTTTTTGACTCACCTCCTAGAGAAATGGAAATAAAAACAAAAATGAACAAATGGAACCTAATGAAACTTCGAAGCTTTTGCACAGCAAAGGAAACCATAAACAAGAGCAAAAGACAACCCTCATAATGGGAGAAAATATTTGCAAATGAAGCAACTGACAAAGGATTAATCTCCAAAATTTACAAGCAGCTCATGCAGCTCAATAACAAAAAACCAAATAACCCAATCCAAAAATGGGCAGAAGACCTAAATAGACATTTCTCCAAAGAAGATATACAGACTGCCAACAAACACATGAAAGAATGCTCAACATCATTAATCATTAGAGAAATGCAAATCAAAACTACAATGAGATATCATCTCACACCAGTCAGAATGGCCATCAGCAAAAAATCTAGAAACAATAAATGCTGGAGAGGGTGTGGAGAAAAGGAAACCCTCTTGCACTGCTGGTGGGAATGTAAATTGATACAGCCACTGTGGAGAACAGTATGGAGGTTCCTTAAAAAACTACAAATAGAACTACCATATGACCCAGCAATCCCACTACTGGGCATATACCCTGAGAAAACCATAATTCAAAAAGAGTCATGTACCAAAATGTTCATTGCAGCTCTATTTACATAGCCCGGAGATGGAAACAACTTAAGTGTCCATCATCGGATGAATGGATAAAGAAGATGTGGCACATATATACAATGGAATATTACTCAGCCATAAAAAGAAATGAAATTGAGCTATTTGTAATGAGGTGGATAGACCTAGAGTCTGTCATACCGAGTGAAGTTAAGTCAGAAAGAGAAAGACAAATACCGTATGCTAACACATATATATGGAATGTAAGGGAAAAAAATGTCATGAAGAACCTAGGGGTAAGACAGGAATAAATACACAGACCTACTAGAGAATGGAGTTGAGGATATGGGGAGGGGGAACGGTAAGCTGTGACAAAGCGAGAGAGAGGCATGGACACATATACACTACCAAACTTAAGGTAGATAGCTAGTGGGAAGCAGCCGCATAGCACAGGGAGATCAGCTCGGTGCTTTGTGACCGCCTGGAGGGGTGGGATAGGGAGGGTGGGAGGGAGGGAGACGCAAGAGGGAAGAGATATGGGAACATATGTATATGTATAACTGATTCACTTTGTTATAAAGCAGAAACTAACACACCATTGTAAAGCAATTATACTCCAATAAAGATGTACAAAAAAAAAAAAAGCCTGGGATGTGGCTGAGGTTGGAGTGAAATCTGAAGGGGTGATCAGGAGCCAGCCTGTGGCTGAGGTTTAAGCGCATCTGTTGGTCAGTCCGCACCCAAGGTGAGGGGTCAACGTATGCTTAGAGCTATGCTTGGACTTGGCCAGAAATTAAACTTCGCCCACAGCCATGGACGTGGGCAAAGCTACGTGACCTCCAAATGGACTACACGCATTCCCGTGGCCTCATTAGCACCCATTCAACCCTTGGCCACAGGGAAAAAGTCCTAGCTATTGCCTGATGTGAGTGGTGCTGGGATTATAATGATGATGTGGGTACAGCCAGGTACTGGGCATGCAAGGTGATTAGGGGACCACCCCGCTGTCTGAGAACTCACTATATAGTTGCGGAGACAAGTGTGCAAGCTGAACATCGAAGCTCCGTGTGAGGTCTGTACAGCGAAGGGAGTGTATGACTCTGCTTAGGCAAAACTAGACTACAAGCTTGATTTCCGTATGGCATCAGTGGTGTGGGACACGCTGTGGAGCACCCAGTGGTCTCCTCCCTCCCTTCCCCACCCCGGCTCCCTGTGGTCCAGAAGAAGCCTGCCCCATGGATGAGGATGGAGAGGCCGAGTCAGCTCAGAACCGACAGTGCCAGCTCCCTGCTTGCAGAACTTGTGTGTTGAGCCTGGAGCCCAGGGGGCTCAAAGTTGCTTAGCTGTGGGAGTGAGGGGCACCCAAGGCCTGCGCTGGGGATTAAGGATTTAGTCTGAAGAGCAGATGTGAGAGAGAACACACACTCTTTCGGAGGCCCAGCAGCGAAAAGATAGTCCCTTTAGACTTTCTCTGGCAGCCGCTGTGAGAGAGCAAATGGTCACACTGAATGGATTGTTAATTCTTCCTGTGGAGTTCAGAGCAGTCCTGGGCAGCTGTAGAACAAGGGAAGCCTTCACAGGAGCAGTCAGCGTAGAGGCAGCACAAAAGCCTACCAGGGATGGCCTACAGGTCAAATGATGCCAGGACAATGGGAAACAGCCTGGTTGGTGAGGCAGAGGCCAAGGGCGGGGTGTGACCAGCAGCAGATGCTAAAGCTATTGAAATGCAGGAGGCAGATCACAGAGGGGAGGGTCAGGGCCACACAGGGGAGCCCCGCTGAGAGACAACTGCAGAGTCCAGCCAACTCAGAGACCCCACAGCGGGGGCAGGGGGGCCAGAGGGATTCTCTGGGATGTTGGCCCTTGGTCTTGGCCGCCTTGAGGTCTGTTTGCTGTAAAGGCACGGCTCTGGAAGGTGGACCCCCGCCTGCTGCCTGATGCTCAGGATTTCCAAGCGCGTTTCCAAGTGTATTAGTTTCCTAGGGTTGTAATAAATGACCACAACCTGGGTGGCTTAAACAACAGAAATTTAGAGGCTGGAAGTTTGAAATCAATGTGTCAGCAGGGCCATGCTCCCTCTGAGGCTGGGTAGAATCTTTCCTCGCCTCTCCTAGCTGCTGGCATCTGCTGGCAACCCTTGGCACTCCTTGGCCTGTAGATGCATCACTCCAGTCTCCACCTCTGTCATCACATAGGTTCTCCTTGTGTGTCTCTGTCTTCACCTGATGTTTTCCTTTTCTTGTAAGGACACCAGTCATATTGGATTAGGGGCCACCTTCATGACTTCATCTTAACTAATTATATCTGCAAAGACCTTCTTTCTAAATAAAATCACCCTCACAGGAACTGGGGGTTAGTTCTCCTTCAACACATCTTTTGTGAGGGACACAATTCAACCCATAACCCCAGATTACGCTGAGTCATGATTCAAACAGCCTGGGAAGGGGCTGCAAATGGGAGGGAGGTCTTAGCATTTCACTAAGTAAATTCAAACACGAATGGGGTCAAACGGAGAGCACACAGTAAGAGGGATGGGAAACTCCTGCTTGGTCATGGGCTGAGTGGAACAGGAGGCTTCTGGAAGGACAGTAGGTCCTGGCTTTATTTGTCTGAACAACACAGCGGGATGTACCAGGGGCCAAGGTGTCCCCAAGGCTCTTACTCAGAAACATAATCCAATTCATTCCAACTGATTTCGGCCAAATTGATCCCCTAAGGGGTGCCACAAAGGGGCAGGAATGGGGAGGGGAAGAGAAGATTTGACCAGCCGGGGCAGCTCTGCCCAGATCATACCTCTGGAATATGCAGCTCATAGCAAGTATCAAGGTGCCTGGAAAGGAGAGAAGGCTTGTGGGAGGCAGAGAGAGAAATCTATAGCAGGGATTAGTGAAAGCATGGGCAGGATCAGAGAGAACACGCAGCACAGAATTCAGATTAGTGCAATGCAGCTGAGTGAGGGTAATAAAACCAGCAGTGGGAGCCGCATTGATTGTTGAGATTCCAGCCAAATCCACCATGAACGTGTTTTCTTTCTTCCAGCCTTTGCCCCTTGGCTTTTGAAAGCAGAAACACTGAATCACCGTGTTCTGTACTAAAAGCTGATCTACCCCCCTCCCCAAAGGATGGATAGAAAAGCAGCTCTGCTATTAGCAGATGATAGAGGGGAAAAGCTGAGGTCCGGAATGTTTGCCCGGTCGGTTCTCACTCACACGGACACAGAGTCTGGGGACAGGTCTCTCTGGGATACGCATGATTCCTGTCCCCAGCCTGACCTCTCCTGGGTCAGCACCATGCGGGTCCAGGCTGGGTACTGGGCTCAGCAGGGCTGGACCAGTGGATTTGGAGGAATCCTATTCAAAGGCTCCAGAGAATCAGTCTCTAGGAAGCTGGGCAGATGGGGCTGCATGGAGTCCAAATACTGGACTGAAAACCAGTGCTCAGTGACTCAATAAACCTAACAAAATGGTAGATGGGGGGCTTGAAGCTTCACAGGGTGGAGGCCGAAGGTAGGGTGGGGCGGTGCGCCATGCCTGGCACATACTCTACCTGCCCATTTATTAGTCCACTCGTGCATGGGGCCAGGTAAATGGCCACTATATATGTGCTGGGAAGAGGGAAAGAGGTGACAGAAACCAGACAGTTCCAAGACAAGCGCTTGTAATGAGAATGTGTGCCCTGTTGGAGAGGAACCCCACTCAGGGCTGAGGGGGTGTCCTCGGTGCCCACTGGCCTGGCCAGTTGACCATCTTCTTTAGGTGCAGCCTGAGACAGTGGGGATCTGGGAAGGCTTTGCAGAGATCACGCTGTCTGAATTTGATTCCAGGGGGTGAGTAAGGCAGACCATGCAGGGAGATCATCCAGCAAAGGGAGCAGAGTGTGATAAGGCAGGTCCTATGTACATAACCAGTGTGAGTGTGGCACTGGGCACCAAGGAGGAAATAGAGGTGGGGAGATGGGGAAGGGTCAGCGACTAGAGAGCGAAGGGCTTTCAATTCAGGCTAACTGTCCCTGAGCACAAAGGGAATCTTGGGAGCATCTTAATCAGGATCAGACTCTTATTTCGGGGTGGTCGCTTGTCTTCTGTGGAGCGTACGTCGGAAAGGACCAGCGTGATGATAGGGAGACCACTTTGGAAGCTGTTACACTAATCTGATGAAGACTTTATGAATCTCAAACATGAGTCGCAGCAGTGAGCAAGAAGGGAAAGATGCAGAAGACATTTCGGAGGCAAATATCGGACAGACCTGATGACTAACTGAATATTAAAGACGGGGAGAGAGAGGTCAAGGATGACGCTGGGTTTCTGAATCTGAATTTTTTTTCGGTACGTGGGCCTCTCACTGTTGTGGCCTCTCCCGTTGCGGAGCACAGGCTCCGGACGCGCAGGCTCAGTGGCCATGGCTCACGGGCCCAGCCGCTCCGCGGCACGCGGGATCCCCCCGGACCGGGGTACAAACCCATGTCCCCTGCATCGGCAGGTGGACTCTCAACCACTGCGCCACCAGGGAAGCCCCTGAATCTGAATTTAATGGCAGTTTGGATAGCAGACTGGAGACGGATTTCTCCTTGGTCTAAGGGGAATATCCCAAGAGAGAAAAAGGTGTAGCGAGGGCCTCAGTCTCTTATACGCACCTTGCTTGGATGCTTGCTTTATAGGAAACACAGACATTCACACGCTACAGGAGAACACTCCACAGGGGATAGGGCACCCCAGCAAGATGCCTTCCTCTTCTGCATTGTCTTTTGAGTCCAACTGGGAGAGTGGCAGCAGAAGCTGGCAGTCAGAATGGTGCTCCAGGACCCCGGTGTCTGTCAGGCTGTGAACATCTGCTGTAAGACTACCGACAAAGGTGACACTCTGGTGCACTTGACTGAGTACTCGACTCCTTCCCTGCTTCATAGCGTCTGCCTGCAGCCACTTGAGCAGCCAAACGGAAAAGCTGAGGAGGTTCTGCGGTGACCACCTGGCTCCTGACCACCACCTGCCTCCCTGACCCCCAGCTGTTCTTCAGGTATTCCGCCCCCATTCTGCAGGTGCAGCCCCGGACTGTGCTCTGGGACCAACTGAAGCCTCCGTCAAGGGGAACTGGAGGATGCCCAGGTCTAAGGACTTCAGCATCGTGCTGCCTCACTCTTCATCCTGCTCTTGCTTTGGGCCATCTCTGCAGCTGGGGTTGCTGCGCTGCTGTGTCCAGCCTCCCACCTTGTATGTCCCAATTCCCTAATGAGCCCTGGTTTGTGAATCCTGCTTGGCACTTTAGGTGCCTCAGACCTGGGGCTCTGGTGGGTTCTTACCTCTCACCCCCATCCTCTGTGTTTCTCAGGCTGGGCCACAGTTCTGGCCCAGCCACCTGCCTGAATGTCACCAATGTCGCCAGATTCTCTGCTTCCCTCCTCTCTGGACCTCAGTTTCCTCACCTGTAAAATGGGTTTAGGATAATAATGACAGCACAAGTCTAAGCACTTAAAGTTTATTTCTCATGTATTCCTCTCAACAACTAGCAATCATTAGTGTCCCCATTTTGCAGACAAGGAAATGGGGCAAACTGTGTCATCTCTCTGAGGCTCCAAGTCCCACAGCTAGTATGTGATATAGTTTTTGAGGCACAGTCCTGGATCATGGTAGTTCTCGGTCCCAGGCATGTAAGGGGTGCTCACTAACACTGGCCATGGGTGCAGAGCATAGCGGGTAAGATTACAGACTTTCCAGAGACCTAGGTTCAAAGCCCGTTTCATCATTTCCGAGTTGTGTGGTTTCCAGTCACCAGAGCCTCAGACTTCTTATCTATAAAATACAGTTTCCTTATCTATAAAATGAGAACGCTAATGGTACCCTACACGGTAGAGTTGTTGAGAAGTTGCAGTACATTAATAATATGAAACCCTCAGCGCATTCCACGGGACGTAAGAAGGATGTAACACATATTTACTATTTCATTGTTCTTTTCATCATGTTCAACACTCCTGGTGCCACTGTCCCCCAGAGCGGCCACCTCTCTCCAGCCAGCAGGCTGCACTCCCACTGCCTGTCTTCCACCTCTCTCCGCCAAGCACAGCCCCATCATGGTGGATGTCCAGGTTTAAGTCTTTTCCAGAGAGCTTCATCTGGTCCTCCTGCCTCTAGCTCCTCTTCTCACACCATCCATCAACCCCTGCCAGAGGGCAGAACCTCCCTGGGAGGGTCGCTCACTCCCCAGGATGTCCAAGCCTGCCAGGGGCACCAGGCAACCTGCTGGGCCTTCCCTAAGGCTGCCGTGCTGCTTCCCCATCTGCTCTCAGCCACACAGCCTTGCCCCAAAGGCTCAAACTCTTTCTACCTGGATCCAAGATTTACAAGACATCCCTGGAAAAGTTGCTTTAGAGGCAGTTAGCTGCAGAGCAGTCCCAGAGAGCATATTATGGCCTGAATCCTGTCACTGTGGCAAGGCCCTGATTTAAAGAATTGCCAGGAAAATAACAACAGAGAGTTTTCACATGAAGTGCAAAGGAGGGAATGATAGAGTGGAGTTGTACCTGGCACCCTCTCAAACCAGGAGCCCTGCTGGAAATGCATCCACTTTGTCTGCTGACCCTGGTCATGACTGAGCCAGGCAGGGCAGGGACTCATCCTTACTACATCATAGATAAGGAAACCAAGGCTCAGAAAGGCTCAGTGATTTGCCAAAGTTCCCCAGTTTTAAGGAACAGAGTTTGGGCTTGTCCCAAGGCCCTCCTCCCCAGGGAGAATGGACAACGGGCACTCAGCATGGGCAAGGCAGTGACTATGGGCCAGCCTGCGGGTTCAGATCGGAGCAGGGCTACCTGGCTGACTTTCGGTGCATCCATTCTAGCCTCCAGATTGGGTGCTGCCAGTCTCCTACTGGGCTCAGTCTCCCAGAGCGCCCCCTGGAGGCCTGGCCAAGCTACTGCAGGGGCTAGGAAAGCACTGTTTCAGTGATGGTGGGTCTGGGGTCCACCTGGTCCTTCAGCTGAAATGTTAAATAACTAGTCATCTGTTCACTGCAGCCTCAAGTCATCCCACTACAGAAAAACACCCAACCCTGACCATAAGAGGTTTTACCTTATTTTTTTCGATGGAAGCACCCCTGGCCTCTGCCCACTACATGCCAGTAACGCCTCATACCCAGCTGTGACAACCAAATACATTTCCAGATATTGCTGAATGTCGCCTGGGGGTGTGTCTACATGGAATAAAAAGAACTGAACATTTATTGACCCTCTGTACTCTGTGCATCTACGCTTCTGTCTACCAACTAGGCTCACAGATGGTCAAGCCATTTTGTTGGGTATTTTTTAATTTTTAAAAATTGAAGTATAGCTGATTTACAATGTTGTTTTAGTTTCTGGTGTAGAGCAAAGTGATTCAGTTTTATATCAATATATATATATTCTTTTTTCAGATCCTTTTCCATTATAGGTCCTTACAAGATACTGAATATAGTTCCCTATGCTATATAGTAGGACTTTGTTGTTTATCTGTTTTATATACAGTAGTTTGTATCTGCTAATCCTAAATTCCTAATTATCTCTACATCTGCGCTAAGATGATAGCCACTAAGCCACACGTGGTTACTGAGCACTTGAAGTGCGTCTAGTGTGAAGGAGGAACTGACTTTTAAAATTTATCTCCAATAATTTAAATTTTAACATGGGAACACTGCAAAGTATATTTTGTTAAGCACAGTGTTTATCTTTTTAGGATAATACTTCATTATTAACTGTTCAAAATGTAGCATCTGAATTGCAAAGTGCTGTAAGTATAAAACTGACACCAGATTTCAAAGACTTAGTGCTAAAAAAAAATGCAACGTATCTTTCATTAGTAATTTTAAAATACTGCTTACATGTTAAAATGATAATATTCTGTGGACATTGGGTTAAATAAAATTTATTAAAATGAATTTCACCTGTTACTTGTTACGTTCATGTGACTCTAAAAAATTTCAAAATACATACATGTCCGAGATGCTATATCTACTGAACACAGTGCAACTCTGGAGGTTTTCAGCAGGGGGTGCTTTTGCCCCTCAGGGGATATCTGGCTGTGTCAGGACATGTACTTGCTGTCCTAGTTGGGGAATCAAGTGCTCCTGGCATCTAATGGGTTTAGGGATTTGCTAAACATCCTACAGTGCACAGGACAGCCTCCCACCACTAAGACTTATCTGTCCCCAAATGTCACTAGTGCTGAGGTTGAGAAACCCTACCCTAGAGCATGAATTCCTTGAAGGAAAAGCCAGTAAGTCAGGAAGACCTGAAGAACTAGTCGGAGTTATCACACACAGTTCTCACCATTAATGATGGCCAGGGGTGTTGGTAAACTTGCTTCTCCTGATGAAGAGAATGAAGCCCACACTAGATCAATGACTCACAATAAGTGGCTGAGCTGAGACTTGCACTCAGCCTGCACTCACTCTAAAAGCCAGCCTGCCCCCTTGCTCCACAGCCGGCTTCCACCGTCCTCGGAGTTGGTGCTGATGTGAAGAGGCTGCTCGTATTCACAGTCTAATGTCTCCATTACTCAGAGCCGGGTGGTTATTATTCACATCAGCCGTTATTGCTACCAGGGGATGAGCATTAACAAAAACGCCCTTGGAAAGGGACAGCCTGCTCGAAATACTCGCGGGCACCTCACCCATCAAATGAGGCTGAGAAAGGCGTGGAAATAAATGCCACACAATGAAATAAACCTGTCAGAGAGGGAGCGTTCAGATGCCTCAGAAGGCAAGAGGTAAAACAAATGTGCCTGATATGGGATTGACTCCAGGACTGCGGACTTGAAGAGAGCCCGGAAAACAATGGCCCAGCAGGAAGGGAGCTGCTTGCACCCTCTAGAGAAGCACTGTTTCCGTGGTACACTGGGTGTGGGCATGTGGTAGGAACAACTCTCTTCTCACTGTCACCATGCATCCGTCCGCAACTGCCACCTCCTTTGGGGTGAGACTGAGGCTGGGGGCCTTTGATGGGATGGGGTAGGAGCCTGACATTTGATGAAGGCCTGGAGAGCAGGGTACTCTCTAGGGTCACCTAATGTAATCTTGAGTATGACTCTGCAGTAGGTGTGACGATTCATTTTGCAGGTGAAACAAAGGCTGTGCAACTTACTTGAGGTCATATAACTAGGGAGTGGCTGTGATGACATTCCTAGGGTGTTGATGGTGACATGCTGGGCTATGGGGCTTGATGGCAGGCACAGAGGCGGGGACAGGACTTGGCTGTCGTGAATGCTGTGAAGGCCCTGCTCAGATCTCCTTTCCTGGGCTGGTGCGCTAATCTCCAGCTGGTGTGGGGGGAGCGGTGCTGGCTGCTAAGAGCTCACAGCCACCTCCTTCCCTGCAGAACTGCCATAAGGCAAAGTGAGGTTGCCTCGCCAGGACACGGGCAACGGCTAAACTGACACAGCGGCACAAATGCTGGACCCCCTGCCTCAAAGTGGGGACACCCCAGTGATAAGAGTCCACACTCCAGAGCCCCCGTGGGCTCAGCTGACACAGTCTCCACATCCTCCCTTGGCTTCTTCCCTAGCCCTATCCCATCTCCCTCACTTTCTTTCTTCTGAGAATAATTTGCACAAGAATCCCCATCTCAGGCTCTGTGTCTGGGAAACCCAGGCTAAGACAGTGAAGCAGTGCTTCACTGAGCAGTGAAGTTTCTGAGTTTGGGAAAGGGGGTGAACAGAAGTGGACCATGAGGTCCTGGACGGCTGGACTCATGTCATCCTTGCATGATGTATCCCCTTTCCCACCACGACACACTGACCAGTCAGGGACTAGCAGAGGGGAGACCGCTGTCTGAGCAAGAACTTTTGAGAGAGGTGCCAGTTAAAGATTTGAAATCTCTAAGAAACCTCCACTGACCAGGAAGGACCCCCGCAGTAGAGATCTCTATGTCAGCAGGGTCTCATCTGTCTCTGGGGCTCCATGATGGGCATCAGCCTCTGATGGGTTCTGCATCCCAATCTTTGAAGAGCAGCGGAAGTTTATATGAAATGAGATTGAAATACAGTGTGCTACAGGGAAGGGGCTGCTATTTGCTTCAAATAAATACCTACACTATTTATTTGGACTGGGTGTTCCCATGGCACCCTTTTTCATATTCATTATCTTGTTTCATCTCAGGATACGGCTGCAGAAGACTCTGCAGGTGCAAAGTCTGTAAGAAAACGGTGCTCCCTAAGAGGGAAGCATTATTGCCCTTACTTAGCAGCTAGGAGAGGTGGGAATCATCACACTGAAGTGACCTGTCCAAGACAAATGGCAGACGCTGTGGGGGTCACAGCCAGATCTAAGCACAGATAAGGCAAGTCAATTTTCCCCCAACCTCAGACCACAGCTCAGCTGTCACTTCCCCTGGGAATCATTCCCTGAGCTCCAGGTATGTTTGTTGGTTTATCTTGAACACCACACATCTCTTCTTTGTAGCGTGACTCAGAGTTGCAGTTGTCCATTTATTTGTGTAGTTTTTTTTTTTTTTTTGGATGAATGGCTCTTTCCCCTCCTCCAAAGGTACAGGAATAGGTTTTCTTTTGCTCATCACTATATACCTCAACGCTTAGAGCAGTGCCTGGCACATAGTAGGTACTTTGTATGCATTAGTAGAATGGGTGAATGGATGAATAGATGGATGGATGGATGGATAGAGGGAGGGAGGGAGGGAGGGAGGGAGGGAGGGAGGGAGGGATGGATCGGGGGGTGGAGGGATGGCTGGGTGGGTGGATATGTGGGTGGGATGGAGAGACTGCCAGTTCCTCTCGGGTGCACCTGGCCTGCAGGGACCACTGAGCACAGGCTGCTCTCACTCCCCTCCCCCCCCGCCCAGGGCTCTGGTGATCACCTGTGGTGAGAAGGCAGAGTGGAGTCCCCGGGGTCACCTGGGCGCTGCCCATTGGTGCTGACCACAAGGAAGCCAGTCCCCAGGCAGCATGCAGAAGAGAAGGAGAGAAAGAAACAGACATGAACACGTGCAGTACGGTGAACAAAACTGCAATTCTCGTGGCTCTGAAGAGCTCACACTAAATAGCAAAAGAACATCATGATCTAACAAAACAGGGCCTGAAATAGATTTTTTTAATGAAATAATAAGAGTCACCATTTATCAAGTACCCACCGCATGCCAGGGACTCTGCCAGGTACTTCACACACAATGTTTCCAAGACTTAGAACAACCCAGAAAGGTCAGTATTACTATAAACGAACCCATAGCCTTTCCACCCAGACATCTTCTCCCCGTCTTCCCTTTCTTAGTGAATGGTGCCATCATCCATGTAGCCACGCCATCTACAAGCCTGGGAGTCGTCCTTTACCCCTCCTTTTTACCGATCTCCCACTTCTGATCACTTGGCATGCCTTCTTAATTCTACTCTAGAAAAGGTACTGAAGCTGCCCCCTTCTCTCCAATTTCATCTCCACTCCGTTCAAGACATCCTCCTGTTTCGCTTGGGTTATTGAAGCAGCCCCTGCTGGTCCTCCCGCCTCCAGTCCTGTCCCCTTCAGTCCGTTCTCCATCCTTCAGTCGAAACGCATCAGTGGCCCTGTTGTGCTCCAGGTCAACTTCAACCTCCTTAACCCAGTTCACAGACCGTCAGTGATGAGTTCCCTGCCCGCCCCTCCAGCCTCTCTCCACTCCCACCACCGCACTCTGTGCTCTGTCCCGAGTACAATAAACTCCTTTCCCTCATCAGCAGCACCCCCCGGCCCACCTTCTTGTCGGCAGGCCTTACCTAGGCTGGTCATTTGGTGCGGAAATACCCACTTCCTCCTCTTCACCTGGATGACGACTGTTCATCCTCCAGGTGTCGGTTCAGAAGTCCTTCGCTCTGGGAGACCCACCATATATGGGTCAGATGCCCTTCTTCTGTCTCCCCGGAACACCCTGGTCTTCCCTTCCCCAAGCAATAACCTCACTGTATTTTAAGTGGCTGCCACCCCCGCAATTCTGAGTCTCCTTGAAATCAGTCACTGTCATTTACTCATCATTTACAAATGTCCTGCTGTGGCATTGTGTGGAGCTGTACAGTAGGTACTCAGGGTATATCTGTTGAATAAATGAATGAAGGAAGGATGAATCAGAAAATTGATATAACTTGCTCAAGGCCACAGAACTATGAACTGGCAGAGGCAGTATTCAGATCCTGGTTTGTATGACTTCAATGTTCTGTCCTTTTGAACCCACTACTTGCCTCTCGAAACTGAATCAAAAAGCAGGAAGGTGTCCTAGGCCCCGTCAAAGGCTGCATGTTTCTCTAGTGATTCATCAACAAAATTGTACAAGGTCCTTATACAAAATGGAGAGAGGGGTAGGACATCCCAGACCAACTGATAAACAGGAAATACATAATTTCAAAACTTCGCACAAATGGCAAGCTTTACCAACAGCTGTGAAATACGTCAAACTGTAACCACCAGTCAACGGTAATCATAATACTCCTCCCTCAAAGGTATGGGGAACTTCTTCACCATTTTCAAACCACGTTCTAGTTTTATAGGAAACTACTGTAGCTGGTAGGCCAAATCTGGCCACCCACTGTTTTCTGTGTGCCCACTGGTGAAGATGGTTTTTACACTTTTTAATGGCTGGGAAAAAAAATAAAAAGAAGAGTAATATTTTGTGACACATGAAAATTATATAAAATTCAAATCTCGGTGTCCATAAATAAATTTTTATTGGAACACAGCCATACTCGTTTTACATGCATTATCTATGGCTGCTTTTGTGCTACAATGACAAAGCGGAGAAGCAGTGACAGAGACCACATGGCCTGAGAAACTGAAAGTCACTATCTGGCCCTTCACAGAAAAGCTTGCCGACCCCTGTTCTAAGCGCATGTTTTTATTAAATGTGCCCCCAACCTTTTGAGGTAGGCAAGATGAAGACTGCTGGCCTGGCATGTCAGAAAAAGAAAGAGAAGGCTGAGAGGAGAGGTGACTCAAATTCCCATCTGGCCTCTTTCAGCAGCCTCCTACCTGTTCTTCCCTGCTCCAGCCTTATCCTTGCCTCAGTCTCCGTTCTCTGGTCCAGTTTCTAAGCTGTAATTACGGTAGCCTTCGCGACAAAGGCAGCCTGCTAAGCACCTCCGAGGGTTCGCACTGTCTCAGGACAATCATTGCTCCTCTATACGCCATGGGGCTAATGCAGTGTCCTCAGTGTCCTGGCCTTGCTTACCACTCCAGCCTCACCTCTGATCCCTCCCAGCCTCCTGTGGTCACACTGGCATTCTAGCCATGGTTCAAAGGAACCCCGTCCCATTCAAGTTCAGTGGCCACATCTCTTGCCTCCAGTGATCTGCACGTGTAAATTCCTCAGCTCAGAAGACCTCCCTGTCTTACTCTCCAGCCTGGTTCAATATGCTAATTGTCACTCTTCTTTCAAAACTTTGTCTCAGTGACCACATACCTGAGAAGGTACACCGTATATTGACTTATGTGTCTCTTCTCTGCGCTTCCACAGCATCCTGAATTTACCTTCACCATAGCCCTTATCATTGTGTATTGATATAATTACTCTTGGTTGGCTCCCTCACTACTTGCTATCTGTTGAGTGCTTACTATTAGCCAGGCATAGCACTAAGCACTTGATGTGCACTAGCTCATTAACTTCTTAATTAGCCCCGTGAAGTAAGTGGCGCTATTGTCATTGTTTCATAGGTGGGGAAACTGAGACACAGAGCAGTTAAGTACATTTTCTAGCCTGGAGTCAAAGACTGTCCAAATCCAAAGACAAACTTCTTAACCTCTAGGAGACGAGGGACCACATATCAATATTAAGTTGCACTCAAAACTAAATGGATAAATGAAATTCTAGTTTAGTATTTTTCACTTACTAGCTGTGTCGCTTGGAAAATTACACACATTTTGGAGTTTCGATTTCTCTACTTATAAAATGGGGATAACAGTAAGTATCTCGTGAAGTTCTTTCGAGGATTAAATGAAAAAGAGTTAAAGCCTTAGTTTGGTTGGGAGGCCCAGAGGAGCCTCCCCACCCTACAATTTATGGCTACCACTGCTTAGCAGGAATGCTTAGCTATGAGGGGTAGGAACAGAGGTGTATCTGGACAGGCGCTGGGATGGGGAGAAGTCTTCCCAGTGGGTGGAGTAGCAGAAGTTAAGTGATGGATCATGGGTCTCAGCAGGACACAAAGGAAGTAGAAATAGGAAAAGGACTCATATATTTAGTGCTAGAGACAACTGGTGTTTACTGGTGCCTGGCCCATCTCTCCTTAAGGCATATGGAAGAATTCTAGTCTCATCAAGGTCGTGTAAGTGGAAGTCACATGAGTTGTTTCCAAGTGAAGTATTTAGGATCCAGGTTACTACTTCCATGCTTACTTCTCCCCTGCTATGGGGTCCTTTGAGGCCATTTATATTCTAGATGGCATAACAACAAAGAAGCCTTTGTGGCACTGAACTACTGAGATTTAGGTATTAATTTGTTGTTGCAGCAAAGCCTAGCTTATCCTGACTAATCCAGCAGAACAAAAGATGAAGTCCCTTGCTTTCTCCTCTGTCATCCGGTCTGCCTACAATGTGGCTTTTTTACTGGAGGATTCATGATCCTTCTCTCTTCACAGCTTCCAGAGCTTGCTCATATGTATATATGACAGCCATTAACAAAAACATTGGGACCATGCAAAGAAGAAGGAGGTCTGAATACTGAGTGCCTCAGACTTGCTTTCTGGTTTTTTTCCCTTCTAAAGCAATGAAGGTTGAATGCAAAGAGATGCTGATAGGCTAAAGATGGCCCTAGATCAGATAACCTTGAAGACAAATTAATTTCTTGATTTATGAGCTTCAGTACATTGCGGAAGTAAAGCTGAGGGCTCCTTGAGGTACCCCACCTTCTGCTCCAGATCCCAGGACTTAGCTTGAATACTGCTGAAGACAGGCCAAAGACCCATCATCACACCCTAAAGGTTCTATTATCAGCTGTTACTGGAAAAGAGGGATGGGAAGGGGTTAACAAATAGGAGACAGAGGAGTGAGGGTAATAATGATTACCACTGCTTATTTAGTGCATAATAAATGCCAGGCTTTACTGTTATCATTGCACTGTAGACTCATGTGAACACACAGCCCTATGACCTGCACACAACAGGTGGTTAATTTTTGCTAACACTCCCGACACTACATTGAAACCCCATCAGAGAAAGCTCCAGTGGAGCCTCATGCTTTTTATTTCTATCCCTTGGCTCCAGCCTACCCACGTTTTCTCCCTTTCCTTGACCCCTGATTTTAAAAGGCCTACTATTCCCTTCATAAGATGCAACAACTTTGGGATATCAGATCTGAGCTAAAGTCAACTTGGGTGTCTCAGGTCTTAAGTAGATAATCCTCATTTCTAGTTTAGAGGGATGAAATAGGACTCCCCAGGGATATGCTTGAAAGTCAAGTATTGGTCTTGGCTTTTGTTTTCTGGACTCTGTTGTACCAGCTTTGTCTTCCTGAGTGGGGTGTGGAGAAGGTGTGCGTGTGTGTGTGTTACGGGGTGGTGGCCGGGGCAAATCTAGAGAGTAGGGAGTAGGGCGAGGACAGAGAAGACTAGAGAGATGTTCCAGCTGCTGTAGCAAGAAAAATGTTAAAGGGTTGGGATATTTAAAGGTCTTCTTTAGGTTCTTTTACAGTATACTCATGGTATAATCCTCTTATTCCATCTTGTCACATAACCTTCAAGGAAATCCACATTATTCCATTGGCATTTTAGGGTCTAGAAGATGCTGGGTGAGAGCAAAGAGGCCCAAGGGACAAAGAGACCTTGTTACACTCAAGTACTTCTGAGAAACCGAAGCATGGAAAATTCATCTCATGGGGCTTGGCTAGAGAGGAGTATCACTCCCCTGCCCTAACCCCAAAACACACACCTGGGCTTTCTCCTCTGAAAGTCTGGTAGGACTTCTAAGGACTGAACAATAACCAAGGGTTTTCCAACAGACTCGCTCACTATAGCCGAGCCCCTCACAAGTGATCCTTCATCATAGCCCCTACTTCCAGCTGCCACAGCTAGATTTGAGCACCCTGTGATTCTGGATCCCTCCTGAAATTGCCGGGCAGATGACGAGAAGGGGAAAAGTGCCACAGTCAAAGGTTAGCAAGTGCATGAGCAAAATCTTACACTCAGGCAAACGCAAATGTATTACTGCTGTGTGGGAGCTCATCGAAACACAACGGCCCGTAGACGAAGAGGATAAATGCTGAGCGCCAAGGCCAGTGTCATTCCTGTCCCCTCTCAGTCTCCGCACTTTGAATCTACCCTGAGTCCATCTGATAAATGCCTGGTTTGTACAACTGTATGAGAAGCGACTACGGCCCAGGCTTTGGCTTTCTTCCTTGGGGAAGAGCCGAGAGAAGATGTGTGCTTAGTAGACCTGGGTCTCCAGGTCTCACATAAGACAAGACCCAGAAGAAGGAAGAAAGGCCGTGCAAGCTGTATCATCTATGATGTTCTTCACCTTTTATGGGCATTATCCTAAATTAACAGGGGAAAGAACTAATGATCTTAGGCCTAAAAGGGATGGGATGGACTCCTTGAGGTTGTGACTTGTTCAAGGTTAAACGGCTAAATTTTGGATGTGGGATTTGAAACCAGGTGTCTCTGATTTCCCATTATTCCAGGTAATCTCTCGAGGAAGCTTTATACAAGACAGAACCTTCCATATAGAAGTGGATCAATGGAAGCAGGGAGGGCGGGCAGCGGGCATTTCCTATCTGATAGCAGACAACTCCTACATCTTGCTTGGCTTCTCACATAACCTGCGGCAGGTTATTCTTGTAACTAAAAAAGCCAGGGACACATAGGGGCACATCACTCCCCTTCTGGGCCCCAGTCTTAGCATCTGTGAAATGAGGGCATCTCACTGGAGAATGGCTATTTATTGTCCCTGCAGGGGTGAGAATCCATCAGGAAGAGAGGAGAGAAAATGCTGGATGAAATCTACCTCAGGCTTAGCCGTTATAAAAAGAAGCCACAGGGCTTCCCTGGCGGTGCAGTGGTTGGGAGTCCACCTGCCGATGCAGGGGACACGGGTTCGAGCCCTGGTCTGGGAGGATCCCACATGCTGCGGAGCGGCTGGGCCCGTGAGCCACAACTACTGAGCCTTTGCAGCTGGAGCCTGTGCTCCGCAACAAGAGAGGCCACGATAGTGAGAGGCCCGTGCACCGCGATGAAGAGTGGTCCTTGCTTGCCGCAACTAGAGAAAGCCCTCGCGCAGAAACGAGACCCAACACAGCCAAAAATAAACATACAAATAAATAAACTATTTTTTAAAAAAAAAGAAGAAAAAAGAGGCCACATTTACAAAAGACTATTACCCACCCTCTTGTTACCCAAGACAGTGGTTTTGGTCCATCAATACCACCAGGCAGCACGGGACTATGGGTGACACTGGCCCCTTATCTCATGCTTCATTATTCTGGAGTTCAGCTTTCAGCACCTACTCTGAGGGGGTTGTTTTAATGGGATCCTTAGAGAGTGTTTACTAGATTAAAACTGTGACTTTCTTCTGCAAAGCAATTCTGCAAATGGCTTTATGGGTTTCCGGATTTATTTTGTCTCAATGACTGGGCTCAGTTTGCAAATCAAATCAAAGCTGATTTTTCCAACTGCCACTTGGGCACACCCAGCGGGAGTCTGCAGAGCCAGCTGTGTTCCCTTGCCGGCTGGCACCAAAGATGGGAGTGAGGCTGCCTGCGGGCGGCCAGAGAGGTTCCAATGGGAAGACAGTGGACAAGCAAGGACCTGATTGCCCCCAACTGGGGTGGGGGAACAAGTCCGAGGAGGCAAATTTTATTTTCTGGAAGGAGAAAAGGCAGATTTATGTAGCCCCAAAGACTGAATGGCAGAAATAATAGGGAGCCAATTTGGACCCCTGATGTTGAGGTTCCCTTCAACTGAAGTGTCCAATGGTGGGATGACCTCCCTGGGGGAGTAGTGAGGTCCCTGTCACAACAGGCAATTAAGCGGAGCCTGGCTGGTCTTTTTGTTAGTGGGGATTGTAGATCACGTAGCTAATCCCTGCCTCTACCACTTTTATTCCTACCTTCCAAGAGGACATTTAAAAAATTTTTTTTAATTTAATTTATTTTTTTTGGCCGCGTTGGGTCTTTGTTGCGGTGCGCAGGCTTCTCACTGCAGTGGCTTCTCTTGTTGCAGAGCACAGGCACATGGGCTTCAGTAGTTGCAACACGTGGGCTCAGTAGTTGCCACACGTGGGACCTAGAGCACAGGCTTCAGTAGTTGTGGTGCACGGGCTTAGTTGCTCCGTAGCACGTGGGATCTTCCCGGACCAGGGCTCGAACCCGTGTCCCCTGCATTGGCAGACGGATTCTTAACCACTGCACCATAAGGGAAGTCCTCAAGAGAACATTTTGACAAGTAGCTTGTATTTGAAAAAATGAGGTCATGGAAGACCTCATCCATCCATCCATCCATCCGGCCATCTAGCCATTGATCCATACATTAATTGATTGATTAATTGAGTGATCAGTCCATTCATTTATCTATTTGTTCATTCAACACATATTACTGAGCACTAATGTTCGTTAGGATCTGGGGACACAACATGGCTCAAAATAGGCACAATCCTTTCACTTACTTCGCTTAGAATCTCGCTGGGAGACAGACAATCAATATGTAAGCCAACAAAAATATATATATTTGTAAGTCACGATGAATGCCATGAAAAAAAGTACAGGGTATAATGAGAGTGGAAAACGTTGGGGATACACATTAGACTGGAGGTTAGGATGGTCTTTCTGAGGAGGAGGGATTGAAGCTGCAATCTGAAAGATGTACATCTGTTAAGCTAGATAATTTCAGGCAGAGGGGGCAGGACGAGGAAAGGTCTTACTGCAGCAAAAACAGAAATAAAGTTTTCCCTCTCCTGAGAATAAGGAAAGTAAAGGGAACAGTGAACAGGCTAGAGAAGAAACATAACATGGCCTGAAAGAGTTAATCACTCCTAGTTTTTAACTGTTACTAATCTGCAGTGTCCGTAACTAGATTTGTACATCACAAAGCTAACCTATTACTCTTTAACACTATGTGAACTACATCCTGCACTCCCTTCTAGCGAATCACCCTTTGTAGCATTTGCATTTCAGAAAAAAGGTTGCAAGCCGATAACCCAGAGACAAACTGACTCAATTACCTGGCTGCCTGATGCCAGCTGTGACTGTTTTGAAATAATGCAGGAAGAAGAATGCAAGACCTTCACTACTTTGATCCTTATCATATACCCTGGACTGCGAGTCCCACATATAAAATCTTCTCCGTTTGGGGGTGGGAGGACACACACAGTTCTTGAGGCACTAGCCTGCTGTGTCTTCCCTTCTGCCTGGCAGAACAATAAAGCCATCTCCCTGTTCCTCCAAAATCTCTGTCTCCGCCTTTCTGTTTGGCATCGGTGCACAGGGAAGCCAATATTTCGGCAACAGTCCTGAGGCTGGAAGGAGCTTGAAAGAGCAGTGTGCTGGAGTGCAGTGAATAAGAGGATAGAAGCCTGGATGAAGCTGGAGGGTAGGAAAGGGCCAGATCACGCAGCCAAGTCTGGTGGAGGCAGGGCCTGTGGGCAGGAGAAAGTAGCAAAGTGAACGAGTACATGGAAGGAGGTGGGGAAGAATTAGGTAGGAGAATGTGTAGGCAGGAGGGCTTGGATGGAACTGCACACAGCTTCTGGAAGGGGAACAGACCAATCTGGTTCCAGAACTGAGCCTCTGTGTTCAGTTCCATTTCCCCCATGGCCTGCTCTGGCCCAGCCAGAAGGGCATGAATTGAGATTCTGGGTACCTCTTTCAGCCACTGCAACCCTGGGCATCCTCCACAGGCAGGATGATCAGCTCGCCTGGGAAGAGTTGTCTCTCACTTAAATTTCAGCACCTTGGAAGTTTAGGTCTCTCACCCCAAGTTTTCACAAGCTCCGTTTTCCCAGGCATGTTCTGCTTATCTCTTCAACTTGGTTCCTACAAAGAGCCCGTCCCCCGTCTTCCAAATAGAGAGTGAACAGTATTGAATGCGTCTAAGTCCACCTCCCTCTTACTTGCCCTTTCTCACAGTTGCTGTTTTAACTACAAGAACAAAACCTAACTTTTGAATGGATCTTTTTTTCTCCCTGACTGCCCTCCCTTCAAAGTCTGAATCAGAGTTCTCTGTTTCCAAACCAAAACTTAATGTCTATTTACCCATTGGCTGTAGTTTTCTCTATATAGCTCTGAGTAGACTCCCGGAGCTAGAGTCTGCCAAGCAAAGGGCTTCTGAAATGTTCTTTTAGATCTTGAACTTGAGGCAATTCCACTAGCTTTTTGCCATCCTCAACCTGAAGATGTAACATGCTCCATATAATAAGAGCCCTGTGGTCCACGCTGTTGGTGCCATACCCAGATCCCCTTTACAGATTGGTGTGACATCCTCCAGCTCCTACGTGTGTGTGGGGCTAAGGACTCACCCCTGTGACTCTGTCCGGAGACTTGTGCAAGGCTCAGAGGTGCCACTTCCTCTGGAGCTACCTGAGACATCTCCTGAGGGGAAGGAGAAGGGGAAGGGAAGGGAAAATTCCAAGGGCTGATTGGTATGGGGGAGGAGTCCTGGTTTCTTGCCTCAAAGCTGAACAACTTTGGAGAACTTTACACTCTACCCCGGGATCTTGCCTAGACTTAACTTTATCTGAGAAGAGATTCTTACTCAGCCTTTTCCCTCTTGCACTTACAGATTTCTTCCAAGAGCTCTCCCTCAGTACATCCCATGCACCCAAATCCCTGCCTCAGGCTCTGCTTCTAGGGAATCTGTCTTAAAATGCTACCATTCTTCTTTATCTGCTCACTGACAAATTTCTCTTCCCCACTACAGCTGAACTCATGTTCTGATTCCTCTGAATCTCCAGTCAGCGTTAACAGCCAACCCCTGGCTGGGGAACAAGGTACAGAAGATGTGAACCTGGGATGGTGCACCATGCCCCCTCCCCCTCCATATCATATGGAAAAGACTGCCTTCCAGCATTCTGAGAGGAGCCTGTCCTAATCCCAGAACTAACCCTTCCACTAGCTAATACCAAACTTCCAGCCCACGGTCCCTTAGCAGCGCCTTCAGCAGGAGGTTCTGCCCCGGCTCTATAAATAAATACTGCCCCCTGGTGGTGTGTGAATCCACCGGCCAGATGCTCTCTAAACACAGGGGACTTGGCTCTTCCCGTGGAGTCTGGGCCAAGGGTGTAGCTCCTCTCACAGGGTGAGGTCCTGAGTCCGCTGGCTTCTCAAATGCCACCCTTCGACTCAATTCCCAGTGTTAGTTGAGAAGGGGTGGTGATGGGACGAGGGGGCACAAAGTCTCTCATGCTGCACCCATCCCAGGGGAGGGAGCCCCAGGGGGTGTCCCAGGATCACACACTCATTAGTGCCTAGGGCTTTAGCTCTGCTGCCATCAGACCTCACTCAGTACCTCTCACTTCTCTTTAGAGGCACTGATCACAAGCATAACTCCACCACTGTCTATTGCAATCCTTCACTTAATGTCTGTTTCTGCCCTAGACTGTGAGCTTCCTGAGGACCAGAAGCACGCCTGCTGGTTCATCACAAAATCCCTAGCTCCTTACAAGGTACCTGGCTCACAGGTGCTCAGTGAGTGAGCTGACCACACGAGAGAAATAATGGTCATCGATCATGATTTTTTTAAATTTCTAGAACAATTTGCAGTAAATAACACCACGTTTATGTTTATGATATCATTTGATCCTCATAACAAACTAGTGGGTCGAGGTCTCGGTGTGCTGGAGCTGGCTTGCATCTGCTCGCTACAGAAGAAATGTCGCTAAACATTCAGGACTTTCTTGTAAGCCGGTTGTTAAACCACTGGTAACTTGATATTGGATTTGTGGGTATCTTTACACCCTGGAAATGGACAAAGACAACAAATAAGGGCTTTTCTTTTACAAAGAGCAGGTTTATCAGCAAACCACTGGCAGGAGGTACGTTCACAAATCGTTGTGTGAATGGGTAGATGGGGATCCCTTTAAATACGGTACTGCTGAGGTCTGAGAAGAGGGACTGAGACCCCCAGAGTCTCTGAGCCTTGCTGCAGTGAAATGACGACTCCAAATGCATTTCCTACTTCAGCAGGCGTTTTTCGAGGGTCAACTGTGTTCCAGGACCTTCCTGCCATGGCACGATGTGACTGGGAAATTAGTGGCTAGGCCTGAGCAGTTGCTCATCAGAACTCCTCTCAAACAGCGGTGCTGGTGCCCGTCCCAGCAGGCCTGGCCCTGCCCAGCACCTGATGCTCCACCATCATGTGGGGTCTGGGAAGGGTCCTGCTGCCACGGACCCAGCATCTGGTGTGTACGGGTGGCCCACTGTGTGTACCCCCTGCCCTGGGCTCCTTCCACAGAACACGCAGCTCCTCTGCATGAGGCGGCCTCGCTCAGCTTCCGAAAGGAACAGGAACCACATCTGGACCGCAGCCCACCTCCGGGGCCCCCTCTGGCAGGGCCCGTTCTGGCTCCTTGCACATCCCTGACAGCTATTGGGATCACGCTGTGAATGGTAAAGAGTCAGAGGTTTCAATGGGAACCACTGGACACTGCCCCTAACTGCATGGGGCCGGTTATGGATTGAACTGTGTTCCCCCCAAATTCTTATGTTAATGTCCTAACCTTAGACTGTGACCTTATTTGCTAATAGGGTCCTTGTAGAGGTAATTAGTTAAGTTAGGATGAGGTCATACTGGAGTAAGGTGGGCCCCCAATCCAATAGGATCAGTGTCCTTATAAAAAGGGAGAATTTGGACGGATACACACAGAGGAAGATGTGAAGAAGGCAGAGATCGGGGTGATAGTTCTACAAGCCAGGGAAATGCCAAAGATGGCCAGAAAAGCACCAGAAGCTGGAGGAAAGGAGTGTAACAGACTCTCCCTCACAGCCCTCAAAGGAGCCAACCCTGCTGACACCTTGATCTTGGACTTCTAGCCTCCAGAAATGTAAGACAATACATTTTGTTGTTTAAGCCACTTAGTCTGTGGGACTCTGCAGTCGCCGAAAACTAACCCAGGTCCCTTGCTTTGCAAACCTCAAAACTGGGCAGCACTTCATTAGAGCTTGGGTGACTAACAGCGACCTTACAGACAGACAAGGGTTAGAGCCTCATGCCAGAGCCAAGGACTGTATTTAATAGAAGATGCCCTGGGCATCCGGTCAGGTCAGAACGACCCTGAACAGCTCCAGGCTGTTCCATTCTGAGTGGCAGCCCTCCAGTTCCCCGGGACCCACACAGCTGACCACAGATGCTGTCTGGAGTCACCAGGGTCAGGGACAGGACATCAGCAAGTTGCTTCATCGCCACAGCACTGGCCTCAAGCCTGCCCGTGTGACCATACTCCAGAGGCTGGCCGGCCGCTGGCAGACCCGTGCAGAAGGTGCCACGATGACGGAGAGGTAGAGGAGCCCAGAGGGAGACAGATGGCCCGTGGAATCTGCCGCTGGGACTTCACATACCCCACTGCCTGCAGGATTCCCACCATCGTATTTTCTCTATTAATAAAAACAGTATTTTCAGCAAACCCATAGAAAGGGAAATTTGATTCACACCATCAGGAAAGGGATGGGTCAAATATTCCTGGACTTAGATCCTTGATACAAAGTCCTCATGGGCAGTGCGTGAATTAGTTGACCCTGGATGCTCCAAGGGTACAGAGTAGACATAGGCAAACACAGCTTTCCCTGACCTGTGGCTGACGGGCATTCTGCATTATCCAGCCCTCTGCCCCACTGCCAAGTGCTGCTAGAGCCTGCTTCTCCTGGCTGGAGTGACGGCCCTCACTGGAAAACAAGGGTGTGGAAGCCTGGAATCCACCACTTACTCCCGACTCCTCTGAGCCCTGTCTGGGCATGGCCAGCTGGGCATTCATACTCATTAATGCATTCCTATCCTTTCCCACGCCACACCTGGCGTGTGTACACAACACACTCCACTAAAGGAAGACTGTAACCTAAACATCAGACAAGAAGAGAAATCCTTATGCTAAGAAGAGGTAGAGAGCTCTTCTGTTCCATTTCTTTAAAGGCCACTGTAATTCTGCAGATCAGCAATGCAACTTTGGAGAAGTGTGGCATGGTGGGCTCTATATCTATCAGGACAGTAAGTCCTGACATTGCCAGCAACATTTACTTTAAAATATTCTCTCTCGAAGTCCCCACGTATACCTTTGCCTGTCCGATCATATGTTCCGAATTCCCAGTTCAGAAAATACGATCCAACAAACTCCCCTTTAGGAGGGCTTATGTCCCAGAGGGTGTCCTTAGAATCCCACACATCCTGCAGGGGAGATCAATGGCATCAACTCCTCCCTCGTCTAGGGGTCAAGAGCTAGTGGGAGCCATGGAGCACCGTCACGGGGAAGGTTTTTCTGTGTGTTTCCTGCCCCCTCCTGGGGGATGCTGCAGACATCCAGCTGTCCAGCTTGAGACCAGAGCTTTAGTGCTAGCCATCTGATGAGGTTCTTCTTTCTAGATTATCTGTTTTCTTCAGTGGAGAAGTCTGCCAAGGCCCATAATTTGTGTCACTTTTGTTTGCAGGCCATCAATTTTCCTTGCCTCACCAAGAGTATTTTATCTCTTTCTGTCTGGTAGCCTGAGTTCTCGAGAGAGAACACGTTAGGGACATGTTGACCTCTCATGACGGATGTGAAACCAGAGTGGGTTCTCATCACAGGGAGCCCTTAGTGCTCCTGTCTTCTTCCTCCTGCATCTTCCCTTTTCTGCCTACAAATTGATGTGATTTTCTTCAAAGTTATAAGAGTGATAGGTCTCGCTGCGTATTTTGCCAAATGACCATAAAATATTCTTCTCTCTCCCCCCCCGCCCCGTCCCTTGCCTCCTCCCCTCCCTGACATGTGTGCATTTTCCTCTGTATGTGTTTGCCTGCGTGTATATCCTCACATATGTGTATACGTACTTGAGTCACTGTCTTTGTCTACAGTTTATATCTATGACTATATGTTTACTTATATTTACACTTATCATCGCTGTGGAAGCAATTTAGGAAACTATATATGCTGTCCATAAATGCAGGGAGGACAGCCGTTTAAAGGATCAATTCTATAACAGAAAGATAAACCTGATTTCTAACCGTTCAACCTTGTCATAGGTTAAATGATAACAAACCATTCATTGACTTTGTTTTTAAAGAGTAATAAACAGAAACATGTACCAACTGAAAGAGTCAGGCAATTCAATTATAATTAGGGAAACAAAAAGTGATGAGCCCTGAACAATGCTGCCTTCGTTTTGGGGATTAGTGTTGAAAATGCCAACTTCATAACGACGCAGTGTTTGTTTTCTCATTACCGAAGGCACTAACACTAATCGCCTCATTTTTGAAAGTCATGCGCCAGTTGAATAAAGCACAAAACCAGAAGATAGGTCTAATTGACATGCAAAAAAAGTACCCAAACACAGACCCCAATACAATGAAAATCTATAGCAGAAGACTATTTGAGTAAATTTATATTTACCACTCCACTGATTAATGTACCAGTTCGTCCATCCATGCAGCCATCCACTGACTAAACAAATATGTTTTGAGCTCTTCCTATGCTTTAGGCACGGTGTTATTAATATATACCGTAAGTATATATTAATAGCTAGATGCAACTGACTCCAATGAAAATAACAATTCTTTCTTGTTATTTTTAGCCACTGTTGCCTAAAATTTCCCTGTGTGGCTACAGGGAGAAGTACTTAAATGGCTGAAGACAGACAGGGCATGCCAACATACCTTTCGTAGCCAGACGAACACAGTTGATTTTGGTCTCCTGTGAACAACAAAAGTGAGACTTCAGTTAATTTGTCGTGGGTTTGGTTTTTTAATACATATAACATATACATATACAAATTTGCATATATAGGCATGCATATGTATTTTTAATGATAATTTAAAATTTGTCCCTTCCATTTTTTCCACCATTGGAATCACCTTTTAATTCTATGTCATTTCTTTTTTTTTTTTTAAAGAAGATGTTGGGGGTAGGAGTTTATTAATTAATTAATTTATTTTTGCTGTGTTGGGTCTTTGTTTCTGTGCGAGGGCTTTCTCTAGTTGTGGCAAGCGGGGGCTACTCTTCATCGCGGTGTGCGGGCCTCTCACTGCTGTGGCCTCTCCCGTTGCGGAGCACAGGCTCCAGATGCGCAGGCTCAGTAGTTGTGGCTCACAGGCCTAGTCGCTCCACGGGCTGTGGGATCCTCCCAGACCAGGGCTCGAACCCGTGTCCCCTGCATTAGCAGGCAGACTCTCAACCACTGCGCCACCAGGGAAGCCCTATGTCATTTCTTTTCATGCTAGGTACGTACTTTGTTACTTTCACTTCCTGGCTCCCATCACCTTATAAGCTTCTTCCCCAGACAGAACCAATACATAAATACTGCCCAACACAGAACAACTTTAACCATAACACTAAGTGGGTACACTGGGGCATGCGTGTGCTTCACTCAGTTGCATGGGTTAGTAGATGGTATCAAGGGCATCCTTGCGAAGCTCAGTTAAAAGTATATAATGCACCTACGTGCATACACTGAAACAGACGCTTAGGAATAGCTCAGTCAACATGAACGTATAAGAAACAACCGCAAAATTCATGTTCAAAAAGTTACTTTGGGGCTTCCCTGGTGGCGCAATGGTTGAGACTCCGCCTGCCGATGCAGGGGACACGGGTTCGTGCCCCGGTCCGGGAAGATCCCACATGCCATGGAGCGGCTGGGCCCGTGAGCCATGGCCGCTGAGCCTGCGCGTCTGGAGCCTGTGCTCCTCAACAGGAGAGGCCACAACAGTGAGAGGCCCGCATACCGCAAAAAAAAAAAAAAAAATTACTTTGGCCGAGAGATCTCTGGTAGACATCTTACAGTTTTCATAGATAATGTTGTGTGGGTGTGTTTGCGTGGCAGTAGAATCTTCGCTTGGTGAGCTGTCTTGTTGCTGTTGGCTACTCCCCAAGTGAACAGGATCCATAAATTTATGATGTTGCTGGGCATGCAGTTGACATACAGAAGAGTGCGCTTAGCAAGAGAATCACTTTAGCCTGCGATATTGGGATCATATCCTAGGAGGTCGTGGAACCAGTTGAACATTCCAGTTGACTAAGTTATACCCCCAGTAAGAGTCTGAATATTGTGTAGCAAAGGAAAATAAAAAGCAAAGAATGCTCTTCTCTTTCTGACTTACTTCACTCTGTATGACAGACTCTAGGTCCATCCACCTCACTACAAATTACTCAATTTCGTTCCTTTTTATGGCTGAGTAATATTCCATTGCATATATGTGCCACATCTTCTTTATCCATTCATCTGTTGATGGACACTTAGGTTGCTTCCATGTCCTGGCTATTGTAAATAGAACTGCAAAACAAATATGGTATGCTAACACATATATACGGAATCTAAGAAAAAAAAAAAGAAAAAGGTCATGAAGAACCCAGGGGCAAGACGGGAATAAAGACACAGACCTACTAGAGAATGGACTGGAGGATATGGGTAGGGGGAAGGGTAAGCTGTGACAAAGTGAGAGAGTGGCATGGACATATATACACTACGAAACGTAAAATAGATAGCTAGTGGGAAGCAGCCACATAGCACAGGGAGATCAGCTCGGTGCTCTGAGACCACGTAGAGGGGTGGGATAGGGAGGGTGGGAGGGAGGGAGACGCAAGGGGGAGGAGATATGGGACGACATGTGTATGTATAGCTGATTCACTTTGTTATAAAGCAGAAACTAACACACCATTGTAAAGCAATTACACTCCAATAAAGATGTTAAAAAAAAAAAAAAGCAAAGAATGCAAGTGTGTGAGGCTCAAGAATCCAATGCCTATCTTGCTAATGCTCACACGTAAGGAACCACTGCATCCTGAAGACACTGAGCTAGTCAGGATTATGCAGAAGTAGTAAAACCCATGAAATTCAGGGGCTAAAAACAGCAAAGGTTTATTTTCCAATCAAGCTACGTGTCCAATGTAGGCGTATGGCTGGGTCTGCGGGTGAGGTAATGGTGGTGGTTAGGGGATACTCTAATCATTGTAGTCACTCCAAGACCAAGGCTTGGAGTGCTTCAGTGTTCGCTGAGGCAGGAGAAAAGCATGGTGAAGAGTTAAGCACTGGCAACTATCAGAAATAACACTTTTACTTTGACTCAGGTTTCATCAGCTAGAGCCACTCACAGGGCCATGCCTGACGTTAGTGAGGTAGGAAATGGAGTCGTCCAAGGCACCAAGAAGAGAAGCAATGATAATGTCTACAGCAGGGTCTATTTTATCCACGCACACCTCCAAATGCTAGGAATTGTCGCTCCTATTAAACCCAAGTATGACTCCCCAATGGTCTTGATTCTGCTCTGCAGACGACAGAAAGTCTGCCTTTGCTTGTGTAGGAAAGACGTCTTGATATTGAAAGACAGTTCTCAGGTTCATTAACCTTCTTCTTCTTCAGCAGTTCCTCATACGATAAGAATTCGAGTGCTTTGAACTAATGCCCATCATGCTCCTTCTGGGTCACTTTCTCTCCACAAAGGTGAAGGCTACTGTGTCTTGTGAGGGAAAGTTCGCTTTAAAATGTGTCACATTAAAGGGAATATTGGGTAGCCACAGTGGTTTATTCTACTGCCCTTCTTCCTCATTGAGTTGTTCGCAGAACTTTCTAATTCTCCTTAGAATCATCTTCCCTTCCACAGTTGTGTGCCAGAAAGTGAGCCATTTCCCAATACCACTTCCTCCACCCGAATCTACTAAACTATTTTCTGTCATCTAGAGCACACATCTGATTATGTTTAACTATCCTTGGCTCTCACCAACATGACTCTGACATAATCTGCTTTCTCCCAAATTCCTGACATCTTTAATTCCATAACCAATTTCTCTTTGTTGGTTAGAATCAAGTACAGAGTAACAAAGTCCTGAGTCACTCTCTTGGCCTTCTGGGTGACTGAATTGTTAGCAAGCAAGTCAGGAACATGCTTGAAATTCTGCATTTGATCATTTGGGAAGTCTGGCCGGTGGGCATTAACTCAAAGTTCCCAACTGGTTCCATACAAAGGAAATGAGTACTTTCCTCGTGCCAAGATTATGTAAGCCTTTGGGAAAAGGAAAAGCATTTGGTATATTTTCTGTTCCATCTCCACAGTACAATACAATTTCATATCCCCATTATTTTAACCTCACTCACATTCCGTTTCCCACTCTAGACTTGCAAATCTGCACACAAGAATATATCACTTTGGGATAGAATATAACGCCCTAACTGTTGTGCTTCTGTTGAGACCTGCTTCTACTCAAGGATCTGCCAGTGCTGTGCGATACTGAGCAACTCACTGCCCCTCTCTGTGGCTCAATTTTCCCACCAATCAAATGACAGAGGAAGGGGTGGAGAAGGCCACTTTGGTAGAGTAGGGGGGATATTCTAAGGTTGCTTCCAGTTATGAGTAGGAAGAATAAAATTTTCAGACTTTCATTTTCCAAAATGTAGAGGCTGTGGTATAGAGAATAGACTTCCGGTACAAGAGAAACTAGTTGGTGGGGAGAGTGTGGTGGTAGAGATGATGGTAGTGGCTTGGACCAGGAGGGAGAGCCTGGCTACAGAGATCCTGTTCCCCCCAAACCTTTGCAAAGCGTATCTTGGCTCTGCTTGATCCCAGAGTCCTCCCACCACCTCACCCTGCCCCATGCTTCTGGTATTGATGATAACCCACTGGGCCCTCAGTCTAGTCTCTTTGCAGCCCAATTTCCTGTGTTGCTCTTCCACTGCCCTGATCCCTAAGCTGTTGTTTGGCCTCGGTGTGGTTCATCCACTTAGCATGTCAGTCCCTGAAAGCATCACTAAGAAAAAAAAAGAAAAAAAGAGGAAGTTTCTCTTTTCTTAAGGTACCTATTTTGAACATTTGATTTTTCATTCTTGTAGCAAGGCTATGCGATGAATATCAGTGTTCCCTTTTTCTCTCTAATGAAACAAGATTACATAAAATTTCCCAAGGTTACACAGATAATAAGCCAAACAAAGTAACCTTGAAGTAAATGGCCTCCTTTTCTGAGGTGCCTGTTGGCAAATATCTTTTTGCCACTGAGGTAAGATGCCCTCCTTTCCTGGCTTGTTTACAGGCACAGTGATGTGGAGCACAGCCATATTTTGAAAAACAGGCCAAGCAATTTGTAGGAAGGAATTCTATTTTGACTTGAAACAGGACCCTGAGCAATCGGAAAGCCAGGGATGGAAAAGGGAAGCAGAGAGGCTCTGGAAACTGAGCAGCCCAGAACCATTACAACTAGGTCACCTGGCAGGCTCATCCTCGGGAAAAAAAATGAGTGAGGAATGCCTTTTAAGGCACGAAAGGGCCAGAGTACCCTCTGAGATATAACTCCCTAATAAGCATGCATGCTGTAGTCTGCAGATCTTCAGTCACCAACAAAAGGCAAAGAGTAAAGCTGCAGGACGCAGGAGAGCTGGCTCTTGGTGGCATACTCTTCTAACTGGACACATGTTCATCACCAACCCTATCAGATCTTCCTGGAAGGCACTAGGCTCTGCTTCAGGCAATAGCCAGGGCCCTGAGCCCGACTCTAAGGGACGAAACTCCCAATAACATGCAAGCCCATTCAGAAAACTCCCCATTAAACTCAAGCTCTGAAAATATTTTGTGTTCTTCCTCTAGATGCAGACCTGATTGTCTTACCTCACCAGCTCTCTGGAACTCACCTCAATCTGATTGCTCTCATCAGGTCGACAAAGACTTTCAGATGGTCAACTCTAAAGGTCACTGCTCCAACCCTATCTTCCTTAATTTCTCATCCATATTAGTTGCAACTGACACTTTCTCTTTGACTCTTTTTCTCCTCTTGCCTTTTAGGTCACTCTACTCTCTAGGTTTTTCTCCTACCTCACTGTCTGTTCCTAATCCTCTTTTTTAAATTTAAATTTTATTTTATTTGGCTAGACATTTATCATCTGCTTGACCTCCAAACACTGGAGTGGTCTCATTTTATATCCTCTTTCATCTGTATCCCAATTTTCTCACTAAGACATTACATTTAGTTACAAGGCTTTAAGTACTGAACCCTTGTACTGCTCAAATTTCTACTTCTAACAATGGTATTCCAGAGATCCAGGTTCATATATCCATATACTCATAACAAATCTACAAACCTCCAGAAGATAATTCTGTTACTCTCTTCACTTGTACTCCAGGCCTTATACACACACCAGTTTTCCTCATTTCAGGAAGTGTTACCATTATCTACTCGGTTGACTAAGTAAAAAACCTAGGAGTCATCCTTGAATTCTTCTAGTTCCATAATTTCCCACAACCAATCCACAGTCAATTTCTGCTGGCTCTTAGTAGTTGAAGAAAATGATAACCATCTAAAATCAAATCTCCCCACATATCCTTCAAAAAAACAATACAGGAAAACAAGAAAAAAATAAAGCTATACAAAACTCACAACCTCAACATCATTAAAATACATAGAGGGGCTTCCCTGGTGGCGCAGTGGTTAAGAAGCCACCTGCCAATGCAGGGGACACGGGTTCCAGCCCAGGTCTGGGAAGATCCCACATGCCGTGGAGCAACTAAGCCCGTGCACCACAACTACTGAGACTGTGCTCTAGAGCTTGCGAGCCACAACTACTGAGCCCGCATGCCACAACTACTGAAGCCTGCACGCCTAGAGCCTGTGCTCCACAACAAGAGAAGCCACCGCAGTGAGAAGCCCGCGCACTGCAACGAAGAGTAGCCCCCGCTCACCCCAACTAGAGAAAGCCCGCATGCTGCAACGAAGACCCAATGCAGACCAAAAAGAAAAAAGAATAAATAAAATAAATAAATTTAAAAAAATATATAGAACCCTCAAAACTTCATAGTCCCTGTTAGTAGAAGAACAAGCACTGCAGTTGAATGAACTATCTCTAAGGATCTCAACACAAGCCTTTGTGGAGAGCCAGGGCTGTACGGAAAAACAACATGAAAGAGAAAAAAGGTAAGGTAGTAGAGGCTGTAAGATTTTATAAAACGATCTTCAGAAAGACCAAGTTCCTATTTGTGAAAATTCTGAAAGAGGATCCTGCTAGAATAAAGAAATGACTATGTGAAAACCTGAAAGCACACATAATTCAAGGTGGTAATCTTCCATAGGTATCACTTATGGGGGAAAATAGGGTAAAAAGAAGGGAGAAGTGTCCTTGGGAGACTGGATGATGAAAGGGAAAGAGGCAAAAGGGGGAATTTTAAGATTATGTACATTAAAAGAGAAGAGCAACAGTGACAAGTCAGAGAGCACATAAGCACCCATCCCCCATGATACAAAAAATTCAGTCATACATTAAAACAAACATACTTCACTACCTTATCAGAATAGTGTGTTTCTGAACCTCAAATCTACAAAATGAATAAATGGAAGAAGCCAAATAAAGCTGCTATACGAAGAGAACAGAAAATAAAAATCAAAACATCCCAACTGATAGAAATATAAACCCCCTCCAAAAAAATTACAAACCAGAAAAGAATCTGTAACACAGTAATACTCCAAACTGAATTAAATTTCCTCAAACAACTTTGAATTAGAAATGCAAAGATTAATAACTGAAACATAAAAGAACTAGGAAAAAAGAGTTGATTGAACTCAGAGGCAAAAACAAAGAACAAACAAACAAAAAAGAAAACAAAACCAAAAGTGATCAGAAATGAAGATTAAATTATTAAATTACAAGGTGTCCAAAGGAAATGTTTTTTTAATTAAAAAACATTTTTTAGGCTTTGTTGGGTCTTCGTTGCTGCGTGTGGGCTTTCTCTAGTTGTGGTGAGCAGGGGCTACTCTTCATTGAGGTGTGTGGGCTTCTCATTGCAGTGGCTTCTTTTATTGCGGAGCACAGGATCTAGGCGCGTGGGCTTCAGTAGTTGTGGCACACAGGCTCAGTAGTTGTGGCTCACGGGCTCTAGAGTGCAGGCTCAGCAGTTGTGGCACATGGGCTTCGTTGCTCCGTGGCATGTGGGATCTTCCTGGACCAGGGCTTGAACCCGCGTCCCCTGAATTGGCAGGTGGATTCTTAACCACTGCGCCACCAGGAAAGTCCCCAAAGGAAATTTTTAATAAGGGGCATTGAAGAAAGAGAAAGACAGCCAAGGGAATGAAAATGAGATAGAGAAAAATGTAACAAGAGTCAGTGAAAAACTGGCTTAAAGAGAAGACAAAGAAGATCCAATATATGTCTACTCGAAATCCCTGAGAAGACAGATTAAGTAATTAAATAAGCGAAGATTTATAACAATAATCTGAGGAAAATGTCTGGTATTAAGAGATGACCTGAGCCTACATATTGAAAGGACTCAAAGACCTGAAAGATCAATTTCAAGATCCTAGCAAAGCTGTTTAACTTAAAAAAAAAAAAAAAAAAAAAAAAAGAAGTCTCAAGGACTCCAGGGAAAAAGAATCAAACAATTTACAAGGGCAAGAGAATTAGGCTGCCATGAGATGTCTCCAAAGCAACATACAAGGCTGAGAAATATGGAGCAGCATTTTCAAGAACTCAAAGAAAGAAATTATGAACCAAGGATTTTATAGCTAGCCAAGTATCTTTCAATTATCAAAGCTATAGAAAAATAACTTGCAACATTCAATCACTCAGAGATTCCTGTACTTATGAGTCTTTCTTGAGAAATATGCCAGAGGATAAACTTCATTCAACAAAGAGATGACTGAAGAAATTTTGGCAAAAGGATTGATGGGAAGCGTTTAATATATTTAATTGTAAATCTAAAACTAAAACAAGGTAGGGACATGGTTGAAAGCAGAATATATGACTGTTGCATTTTCTTGTAAAAATAATGCAAGTAAAAATGAGAAAGAGAAGAAATAGGGAAAGAGGAGAGCAGAGTAAGTTCGCTCTGATTGTTGTACAGGTAACAGATGAAAGTCAGTGGATACCGTCAAAAACTGACAAAGCAATGATGTCTGCAAGATGGCAGAATAAATTTTCACACCCATCATCCCCCAGAAACATAATTTTGACACCCATGGATGAGAGTGCCTTTGTGGGAACTTGAAAGTCCAGAAGAGAGGTCCCAGCACCCCACTGGAGCAAAAACTCTGAAAATAGAAGCACTGAGGAGGGTAAAAAGAACAGTTTCACTTTACATGTGTCATCTGTCCCCCAAAGTGGCACAGCTCAGTGCCAAGAGAGACCCCATGGGGGAAAGGAGAACATCATGAGTGACCCACCTCCCCAGCTATGTAAGATGCTGCTCAAGAGGCCCATTTCTTTTTTGTCCCAACCAGAAAACAGAGGGGATCAGCATGGCTGAATGGTCTGGAGGCAGCTAGGACCAGGGAGAAGAAAATGTGGTAGATATAGACGATGGACTATTATTCTAAACAGAAGGAGAACCTGTCATTTGCAACAACATGGATGAACCTGGAGGACATTAGGCTAAGTGAAATAAGCCAGACACAGAAGGACAAGTAATGCATGATTTCACTTACATGTGGAATCTGATAAAGTCGAACTTATAAAATCAGAGAGTAGTGGATGCAGCAGCTAAAGTGTAGAGGAAATGGGGAGATGTTGATCCAAGAGTTACATAGGATGAATAAGTTCTGGAGATTTGTATATTACTGTTTTTCAAACTTGAAATTTGCTAAAAGAGTAGATCTTAAGTGTTCTTACCACACACAATGGTAACTGTGAGAGGTGATGAATGTGTTAATTAGCTTCATTATGGTGACCATTTCACAGTGGAAGGAAGGGGGAAGGTGCAAATTAGGGGTATGGGATTACCAGATACAAACTACTATGTATAAAGTAGATAAGCAACAAGGGTATATTGTACAGTAGAGGGAATTACAGCCATTATCTTGTAATAAGTTATAACGGTGTATAATCTTCAAAAATAATCACTGTGCTGTACATCTGAAACTAATATAATATTATAAATCAACTGTACTTCACAAAGGACCCAAAACAAACAAATCAACCAAAAACCCCATCACGTGGTACACCTTAAATATATACAATTTGTATTTGTTAATTACACCTCAAAAATGCTGGAAAACATGCTGACAGGAAGAGGTTAAATAAGAAAAGTGAGGATAAAACATATTGAAAAGTATAAGAACAAAGATAACTACTAGAACAAAAATACAAACCTTTCTAAATATCAAAAGAAATTTTAAAATAAAAGGGTAAGGAAAACATATTGGTTAAGTATTACAAAACTAATACAGTAAATTATGATATAAAGAACATATGACAGAGTTGAGACCAAACATATCAGTCACATCAACACACGTGAATGGGTTTAAACTCATAATTACATGAAAAATATTTCAAAATGTCTCATAAAGTGAGACCCAACTATCTGCTATATATAAAGGTCAAACCTAAAACAAAGTAATTCTGAAAGGCAACAGTAAAGGAATGGGAGCAAAAAAAAAAAAAAAAAAGAAAGAAAGCCGTATGAGTGATCCTGATATCAGACAGAGTAAAATGCAATTTAAAAAGCATAAAATATAACAAAGAACACTTTTTAATGCTAAACCCACGATTAACAAGAAATATAACAGGCATGAATATCTATGCACCAAAAGCCACAATGATCACCTTTATGAAGTAGAAACTATAGGAGATACAAGAATAATAGAAGACTACTGTCAGTATAAGACAGATCAAGTGGCAAAAAAATAGGCAAGGACACAGAAGAGCTAAAATAATTAGGCAGGTCTTGTGGATCTGTGTCAAACCCTACAGCCTGATTATAGAGAAAAACCTTCTTCTTATGAAGCATTCAGAAAAACTTACCATATGTTAGCTAATTAAGAAAGCACTGCTATATTGAATAGATTAGAAATATTATAAGAAACATTCTATGGTTACAATATAAGATGAGAAAGTTTTAAGAATATAAAAAAACCAAGTAGGTCCTTCCACCTAGAAATTTACGAAATAATTTCTTTTGGGCAACTTCTAGGTGAAAGGGAAGTTGTAAACAAAATTTTAAATATTTTTAAGCAAAACAGTGAAAATCTACATATTGGAATCTACAAAAATCATGTAAAGCAGTGACTAGATTAAAGTACATCGGTAAAACGAAAGAATGAAAAAAATTAACTAAATTTCCAGCACAGACATCTAGAAATGAAACAAAAAAATGAGCAAAAATAGGACCATAATAGGGAATAATAAAGGCAAAAGCAGAAATTATTGAAATAGAGAAGAGAAAACTACTAGAAAAAAGAAAAAAGAGAGGAAGCACCAATGTACAAAAGAAGAAATGACAACAGGGAAATAACTATTGAAAAAGAAGAAACTTCTTAAAATTAGACTACTACTACTCTGAAAATAATTTTGAAAAGCTAAATGGAAATGATTATTTCCTAGGAAAATATAGCTTATAAAATAGATTTTATTATAAAAACAAAACCAACAGATCTAATTTCACAGAATAAATAGAGGAAGATATTAAAGAACTACCCCATAAGAAAAACACCATGCTGAAATGTTTCCATAGGGAATTTCAATCAGACTTTTAAAGACAAGATAGTACTGACATAAACTGTTCTACAGCATGGAAAGTAAAGAAAAACATTCTCATTTTAAAATGAAACCAGCAAAACATTGACACCTAAACTTGGGGAAGAGAATACCAAAAAAAGAAAAGGAGGGGAGAAGGGGAGAAATTATAGACCAATTTTGCTTTTTTTTTTTTGCGGTACGCGGGCCTCTCACTGTTGTGGCCTCTCCGGACGCGCAGGCTCCGGATGCGCAGGCTCAGCGGCCATGGCTCACGGGCCTAGCCGCTCTGTGGCATGTGGGATCTTCCTGGACCAGGGCACGAACCCGTGTCCCCTGAATCGGCAGGCGGACTCTCAACCACTGCGCCACCAGGGAAGCCCCGAATTTTACTTTTGAATGTGTAAAACTATTACATAACATGTTGATGAACAGAAGCCAACACTGCATTGAGAAAAATAAAATGCCATGATCAAGTGGAATGTATTCTAGAAATGCAAGGTTGGTTGGATGTTAAGAAGTCCGTTCATATAGTATACCATATTAATGGATCAAAGGAAAAGGCATACTATCTCTATTCATGCAGAAAAAGCATTTGACAAAATTTAATACCCATTCCTGATTAAAAGAAAAAACCCCCAAGAAACTAGGAATTGATTAATATTTTCATGATAAAAATATATATCCAAGTTCTAACACCATCATCTTACTTAATGGGACTCTAGTAAAGGCATTCTCACTAATACCAAGAACAAGAGTAGAATGTCCCCTATTTCCACTACTCCTTCATATCATACTGGAAGTTTTAGCCAGTGCAACTGGATAAAAGAAATCAATTAGAGGCATACAAATTGGAAAATAAACTTTAGAGTATCTGTTTGGAGATGATATAACAGTATATCTGAAAATCCTTAGAGACTCAATGATAAAAGGTAGCAGGATATAAAATTAACATACAAAGTGAATAGTAACCACAAACACAACCAACCTCAGTCAGCAGATATGGCAGCAAATCCCATTCACAGTGGCAACAAAGATTAAATACTTGGTATTAAACTTAGCAAGAACTGCAAAATCTATATGAAGAAAACTTTACAACACTCCTGAAAGGCACAAAAGCAGACCTGAACAAACAGAAATACATCTTCTGTTCTCAGCTAAGATAATTCAACGTCTTAAAGATGTCAGTTCACCCTAATTAATGTATAAATTGAATGCAATCCCAGTAAAATTACCAACAGGCTTTTTATGGAGCTGGACAAGTTAACACTACAGCTTATACGAAAACATTAACACACAAGAAGAACTAGAAGTCACTGCAAGAGAAAATCCAGGTGGGGGTCTTGCCCTATCAGATATCAAGGCATAGAGCCTTTATAATTAAAACTGTGAGGTACTAGCACATAAATAGTCAAACAAGTGAGGGGAAGAGAATTTCTGGATTTTCCAGAAAAAAGACACAAGAACATATGAAAATTTAAAATATGAGAAATGTGGCATCTTAAATTATTGGGGCAAAGATGGACTTTTTAAATGTTGCTAGGACAACTAAGTAGACATTTGGGAAAAAAGATAAAATTAGATACATACTTTACACCATGCCCAAAACAAACACCAAACATCAGAAATTTAAATGTAAAAAATATTTACACTATACAAGTTCTAGAAGCAAACATGGGTGAATTCCTTTATAACCTCGGTTAAGAAAAGGCTTTTTCACTATGACTCAAAGTCTGGATGTAATTTTTAAAAAATTGATGCATTTGACTACATTCTTTTTTTGGTGTGGCAAAAAAATTATAAGCAAAGACTAGAAAATTGCAACATATATCACAGAGAGTTAATATCCCTGATATATAAATAGTTCTTAAAAACTGAGGGGAAAAAGGTTAAAATCCTGATAGAAAAATGGGCAAAAGACATACACATGTAGTTCCAAAATTATATAAAAATGTCTCCTAAATATATGAAATGATGTCAACTTCATTTTTTATAAGAGAAAGGGAATTAAAACTATATTGAGATACAATTTCATGTGTATAACTTTGACAAAAATTAAAGTTAGACTATACAAACTATTGGTGAGGCTGTGGAGAAACAGATAATTTGAAACATTGCTGGAGGGAATGAAAACTGATTTAACCTTTAAGGAAGGAAACTTAGAAACAGCTACCAAAACTACATATTTGTCCACCTTTTGATCCAACAATCCCTCTTCTAGGAATGTACCCTGAAGACACACCTCCAACAATATGAAAAAATATATATGTATACAATACTTTATTGCAGCAATGTTTGCAGTTCAAAAATATTGGAAACAATCTATCTGTCCACACATAACAGTGACTGAATAAATTAAAAGACATCTACAGAGTGAAATACTATGCAGCTGTAAAAAAGATTGAGGAAGACCTTTATGAACTAATATAAAGTGATTTCCAGGTATCAATAGTGTACTATCTTTTCTATAAGTAGAAGGGGAAATAAAATATACATGAACCTTTGAATTTTGCAAAAAAAATTATAAGAAACTAATGACAGTAATTTCCCATAGGGGATGGTGGAAATGGGGTCCAAAAAATGGTGTGTATATTTTTGTATGCACTTTTTTGTACAGGTTAGGCTTTTGGAACTATGTTATAATATTTTATATATACAAAAACATCAATAATGATGGGGCAAGTGAACCTAAAATTAGAAACAAGGAGAAACAAATAAACCTAACTGTATTTCCAATAAATATATAACCATTCCTTAGGGAAATAAAAAAGAATTCAATCAAAAAGAACTATTTTGAACAAAGTATTTTATACAGCCTCAGATTAAAGACAGAAAGAACTATAAGCATATGTTGAACCTTAGTTAATGGATTTGTTTTACAAAGTGGTATAGGTTAATAATTCTGAAAATACTCTCTGGGTAGTCTAGGGTTGAACAAATAAGTACATGTATTGAGAATAATAAAAGGCAAGTTTCTCATTGTCAGAGAAACAATTGTCAGAGAAAGAAAAATATGAGGGGGAGGATAAAGACTAGAATGAGTCTTCTGATGTTGAACTGGAATTGGGGTATCATTATGAATTTTTGGTTTTTAATACAGAGACAGATGGATGAAAATATACAGATATATGCATATCTTGTGTTTATGTCCACTCATAGAGCCTAAAAGCAATGATATCCATTATCAAGGACAGCCGCTAGTTCCCAGATGTTGGTTTCTAAGTACCATTCCCCGTAACAGGGTTGGGGCAGAGAAAGCACAATATATTGTGCCAGAAAGAAAATAAGTTTTCATGAACTGATGGAGACATGTCGGAAGGACACAGACATACTTCCCTGAAGGCACACTCCTTATGCTTGCAGGGCTTAGGCAGAGGGAAACATGGAAGCCACATACCATTTATTTAAATGTTTGAATTGATAGATCAAGCTAAACCTGCTAAATAAAGTATATTCCATCCTTCTACTTTGAAAAATTTATACATATAAAAGCAATAATCAAAAGATATCTGTATGGTTTTTGCATAATTAAAAGTCGGCAAAATTTTTCTTAAAGAGAATAAAAAATGAAGGACATTGGAACCAATTTGCATGGGGCTCCCACTAGCTAAGACTGGGATAATTTGAGCATTAAAAATAATGATGGCAATCGCTTATAACCTACTGAATAAAATACGAATCTATGAGTCTATAAATTAATTAATTAAGAATGAGACAAAGGAGAGCTCATCCTTACAAAAGATGTCAACTAATGCATGTAGAAAGAATGATGGAATTAGATAATCATCATTTAGTGAACATCTTACCAATAACTGAGGTAGACAAGAGTCATCAAATGCTGAAACTAAGGGATGAAATTTTGATGGCTAACAGATGTTTACGTAGCCTTGAATTATATCCTCATAAGATATATATACATTAAAGAGAAACAGTAACGTTATGATGGAGAAAACCTAGATGAACAACACTTTAAGTGACTCAAGTTAACATCCCAGTAATGGAATACATGGATATTACGCGTCTCCTGATATGATGCACCGAAAACTCAACGTCATTTCTGTGGTATTCCTGCCAAAGAAGCATCAGATTCATCATGAATCTAATCGTGAGCAAACCTCAGGCAAACCCAATGTTAGGGACCTTCTACAAAATAACTGGCCTGTAATCTTCAAGAGTCTAGGCCAGGAAAGCCAATGAAAGACTGAGATACAAGGAATCTAAAGATATGACAACTAAATGCAACATGTGCTTGTGAATCAGATTAAAAAGAATTTTTATGTAAAGGACATAATGGGAGAAAATTGGGAAAATTGGGGCTAACAGTATCACATCAACATTAATTTCCCAGTAATTGTATTGTATTGTATTGTATTGGAAATGTACATTGAAGCATTTAGGTATAGAGATATGATAGATCAATTGATAGATGGACCAACAGACAAACAGACAGATGGGGCAGAGGGGAAGGGGAGACAGAGAGAGAGAGAATGGAATGGTAAAGCAACGCTGTGAGTAGGGAATTGGGGTGGAGAGTTTGTGAAAGCTCTTCATACTATTCTTGACGCTTTTCTGTAAGATCGAAATTACACTGAAATAAGAAGTTTAAAATATTTGGAGGAGCAGAGAGAGTTAGTTGGGATAGAGAGGGAAAAAAAGATTGGCCATGGGTTGATCATTGTTGAAGCTGAGTGAGGGGCATATAAAATGAGTCTATTATCCTGTTTATTTTTGTATATGTTTGAAATTTTCCATATTAACATGATTTTAAAGGGAGAGAATAAATATTTTTCCATATTCTGAATTCATCATGTTATCTTGGCCTCAGCTCTCACCACCTTGGTCTAAACTGCCACCATCCCTTGCCTGGATGGCTGCTGTAGCTTCTTGTCCATTTTATCCACAGCCTTTCTTGACTCTGATAATTAATGCCTCCCCTTGTGACCCAGATCACCTTGTAATTACCTAAGTCAAATCCCACTACTCCCTGTTTAAAACTCTCCTATGGTTTCCTAGTGGATTAAGGGTAAAATCCCCTTATCTTCATCACCCTGCATAAACCAACACTGGTGTCTCTTCTGACTAGCTTCTTACCACCTTCCCCCTTCCTGTTGATCCTGTTTACAATTCCTGAATCTGCTGAATTTATTTCATCCTCAGGACCTTTGCATTTGCTGTTCCCTCTCCCTGGAATGCCTTGAGACCTTCACATCTTCATCATTCGAGTTCTATTATCTGTCACTTCCTCAAAGTTGCCTTCCCTGATGGTTCCACTCAGTTGCCACACTCCCCAGTTGCCCTCTATCATATCACTCTTTTCTCACCCATCACAAGATGAAATTATTTATTTGTATGTTTACTAATTGTCACTTTCCATGCTCCCCACCAGATGTAAAGAGTATACATGCATGGCTTTATTATTGTAATAAACAGATGTTGGGATTATTGACAAGATCATTTTCCCTGTCTTCAACAGAAGAAATCCCAAGATTTTTAGCATGGCATGTGAGGCCAGCCATTATCTGCTCTCTGTCTCTCTCAGGCCTTCTCTCTATAAGCCCAGAACCAATCACACCAAATCTCCCCAAACGTATCACAGAATTCCCAACCTTTGGGCTTCTGCCCAGGTGCTCCCTTTGCAGGACACACCCTGTCTGCTGCCCTACTGTCTGTGTGGGAAATGCCTACTTACCTTTCAATATTCAGCTCAAATGTTACTTTTTATATGAGATGCTTCCTGATCCTTTCCACCTCCAGGCTTCCAGCTGTAGACTGGGTATTCTGCCAATGTGACTACTGATATAGTTTACTGTACACATTTGTGTTCATGACTGTCTTTTCCATTGCATTGTGGGTTTCCTGAGGGCAGGAACTGTATCTTATTTATCTGTGTATCCCCTCACTGACTCAGAGCAAGCCCTTAATAAATGACTGTTGGATTTTTATCACCATCATCACCATCATCAATCAATCAATCAATCAATCAATCAGTATCTCCTTACAGAGGAGAGCATGGTCATAATTTTGCAGAGTAAACAAATACGGACAAGGTACAGGAGACTAGATTCAAGACATGGCTTTGACCATGGGCAAATCACTTTTCTACTCCGGACTTCAGTTTCTTATTCTGCACAAAGAAAGGAACTGCACAATCTATAAGCTCCCTTCCAAAACTACATTTCATGCTTCCCATTCCTCAGCACCGGGACTTTGATGGAGCAGCTGTACAAACTGTCCCCTAATTGGGATGTCAGAGCTGTGGTTCCTCTGAGCCTCATGGAGAGAGGCTTAGACCTGCCCCCAGGGACTGGTGACTCTCAGGTCTAAACCAACCTAAGCCAGAGCTGTCCTTCATGCCGCCCTGCACAGCTCTTATCTGAGGTGAGTGATCCTTTTAGCTATAATTACTAATTGATGTTTGTAAAGTCTTTGAAATTCTCAGGTGACAGATGTAATCAAAGGCCAATTTATTATGATAATTGCTATTATACAGCTCCTCATTATTTGTTGATGTTAACGACAGGGCCAGCAGGTGTTTCAAGATTGAGCAGGGGATTGAAGCTGGCCACGTTTGGTGGGAGAAAGAGAAAAATGTGGATGTGGGGGGATTGGGGGGTCTTTTAGGGCTTCTGCTGGTCTCAGTCTAGCCAGATTCCACTTTGTGGGGTTATGACTCGGCACGAAGCATGACAGTAATTGCACAGGACCAACTAACAGCATTTTTACACGTACAGGTTCAAACCCAGGTCAGTCTCTTGCTTCTGGAATGTGCTTCAGGAGCCTCTCTGAGTTTTGGCTTACTCATCTGTTAAATGAAGGTACATAGAGTATCATGCTCGCTGTGGGTGGAGAATGGGTTTGAGGCAAGTAAGAGTGGATGTGAGAAGACCAGCTTGGTGCAGGGGGCGGCTGTTGAGGTTTCTTAGGCAAGAGATGATGGTATTCAGAATGAAGATAGTGGCGCTGGAGATAAGAAAAGCACATGGATTGGAGAGAATTTCAGAGTGTAGAATCAGTAGGACTTGGTGGCAACTGGATATAGAAGGTGAGGTATCTTGGGCAACCCAGACTTCTGAGATAGGAAACACATAGGGATGTTTTTGGAGGGAAGGAATTATTTTAAAAAAGAATTGCCTACTATTTCCACCATTCTCTTGTAGGTTTGTTTTATTTGAATCTCCTCTCAACTCTATATCCTGGTAAATTGAGTTTATGAGTTTGCAAAGCTGGAGTCCATGATGTAAAAGATGGAAGTTGACCAAAATTCAGCCTCCAGGAAGGGCCTGCGGAAGAACTGCCTCACTTCTGAACTTGTCTCTCTATAAGCACAACATTCCTGACCTTGCCTTGGAGTCTCACTCCCTCTCTCTCCTCGATGCATCCCGCAGGTCAGCTGATATCTTTGCACACCCTGGATTTCACTGATTTTGCTTCTCCTTCCTGAATTTCCTCTTCCTGTACCCTATCCACAGTCTATTCAAATTTGATCGATGGGTTAAAAATGTTTGTGCACCCATAGATTTTGCTTTTTCTTTCCTCAGTGAACTCCCACATTCTGCTCCCTACTTATCACCTATGATATTCTAACAATGACAGCTGACACTGAGTGTTTACTTGACCACCAACCACCGTGATAAGCATTTTTAAATGCATCTTCTCATTAAACAATTAACAAACATTTTTATAAAGTTGATACTATGGGCATTGAAATTTTCCAAATGAGAATGGGACTCAGAGAGTCTAAATCACTTGCCTAAGATCACAGATAGTTAGTGCCAATCTATGCAATAGGAAAGACCCCATATGAAACATAGTCATAAAAAATGCTGAGGGGAAAGAAACTTTGAGATCCATTCATCTTATTTAATGGCATTAATTTATAGCATTAATGTTATTGCACAGCCCAAGAAACAGAATCCTTGCATGTAAATGGCTCCATTAAATTCCAGTTTACTACTGTAGGACAACATTGGTGGAAAAGGAAATAACGGAGTGTTTGAGCAAAAATGATATCATGATATTGATTGGTATCTCCTCAAGGCCCCTTATGTGAGGATATATATGATACATACCTCTTCTAGTGTCTTTGATGAAAAATAGGTATACTTCTTTCTCTCAAGCAAGAGAACCTGCCACATGCCCCTTTTTGCCTTGGCTTCCAGGAAGCCCAAGAGGTGTAGGTAATGTTCTATTTCATTAACCACCAATACTATTGGGTTGGCCAAAAAGTTCGTTTGGGTTTTTCCGTAACACCTTGCGGAAAAGTCCGAACGAACTTTTTGGCCAAGCCAATATAATTCTGGCACAGTGATAACCTTTCTACCACTAAGATTCTTGAGCTAAATAAACTTTTTATTTTAACTGAATATGTATATGTGCATATGTACATGTACACACATACACACACACGCTAAAAGGTTCATGTGTATGGATGTATACATGTATATACACACCTACGCTGAATTTGTACTCAAACATGTATTCACGTTAGCCACACCTTCCTTTGAAAGGTGCTTAGGAACGTGCAGAGTTATCACACCTATTGTTTACTCCTCACAAAGACCCCAGTGAGTCTGGGAGGGCATGTCTCATTCCCATTTGACAGATGGGGAAACTGAAGTTTAGGGTCAATATTCAGTTCATGTAGCTATAAAATGGCTTAAGCTCATGGATCCAGTTTCCAAATTCAGAGTTCTTCCCACTTTTTCACCATTGGGGAGCCAACTGGGCTCAACTTCATGGAGACCCTCAGTTTGGAAGGGGCCTGATGAAGGCAGAAGCCCTGCTATATGGAAACTGAACTTTTTAGGGATGGGGGTCTGCAGCATTGATGCCTCAAGGCCCAGGCTGACAAGATTATCAGCTGTCAACATCTGGGTAACCTTCATTTCCTTCTCCAAATGAGTTTAAAGTATATTTTCATTGAAAGGGAAATGTTCTTGGTCCCTCAGCTCTCATACCATTGATAATAAAATCTTTAGGAACTGTAAGTGTGTGAAAAAGCAACCTGGGAGAGCTCATCTTGGTATTTGTACAAGGTGACACTCAGAGAATTTCTCTCTACCTGGAAAGAGAATTTTGAGACCTAACAGGGATTCAGCAGAAATTCAGAGCTTTCAAGAGCAACTGATAAGGCTCAAAGGGTAGAATGTAGCCCTGGAGGTAGACATACCCAAGGGGCTGGGTGATCCCCAGGAGACAAAATCCACTGAGGACTGGGAAGGAGGCCTGGGCAGGTAGATGGGGCACGGCACCCAGGATCTGGGGACAGACAAGAACTGGGAGGGGACACTTAGCAGGCCAGAGATTTCCAAAGTAGTTACAGAAAGGTGTGATGATAACCCTGGGTTCTAAATGTCCATTTCTCAGTTTTCCTTTCCATTTTCGCAGAGCTAATAAAACCCAGAAATATGTTCCTAACATAGGACTATGGCAACAAGTCAGAAAAAGGATGTATGGAGGCCTTTGATTCACAGTTTTCTGCTACCTTGGCTCAGCTACTGATGGGTAGGAGAGATCTAAGGTTTTCCAATGCCTCTCAACCACACTGCATGGTAGACTTTGAAGAACTACAGTCTTTTAAAGTAGAACAGTGACATAGGGAATGTTAGACATTTCTTGACCACATCTCCACGGAGGTAAAGAGAAAGCTGTTACTAAAATCCTTCCATCAGTATGAAGTAACTGAGATGCTATGAGATTTCGTGGTGCTTCTGGCGGTCCATGCATGCACTGATTTAAAAGGAGTCACTTTGTGAGACCAATCATAAGGTAGTATACATGAAAACACCTTGCTTGGTGTGCGGGATGCAGCAGGTGCTCAATAAAAGAAAGTTCTCAGGATCTGTGATAGAAACTGCACTGGTGCTTCAAGAGTGAGTCTGGGTATTATGAGAATTTGAAGGAAAAGCTTAGAGTATAATGGGGAAGTGTGGTGGTCCTTAGGGATGTTCTCAAATATCCCAGTTCTCCCTCTGGGCACACAGTTGGAAGGCACTGCCTCATTCCTTTTTGAAGTTAAGCATGGCTGCATGACTAGTCTTGGCCAATGGAAAGTGCTGTGTATCATTCTGTGTGGAAACTTTCTAGAACCATTGCCTTGTTTGCCACATTTCTTTCCCTGCCTTGGTGATCATGGAAGCAATGTCAAGATGGACTTTCCAACTTAAGTCCCTGAGTAACCAGGATAAGCAGAGCCCTTCTGCTGGCCCATTTTGCACATGTAGAGAGAGTGGAAAATATTTTTTCTGGAATACACTGAGATTTCATGGTTGCTTGTCACTACAGCATAAATTAGTTTATCCTAACCAATATAGGAGTTTTCTTATAAACTCCCTCCAGAATATCTCAGATCCAAGCCATGTGATCTCCTGTGTGGCCTTAACTCTAACTCATTTGAGCTTGGGATTCCCGCATCTTCTCATTCCATGGTCCATCTGAGCTTTTTTTCATGTGAACAGTCACTAAAGTAAAAACAGAATCAGGAAATGAGGTTGGGAGGGGCAAGCTCATTCTCCAAAGCCAAAATCAATTATATCAAAAGATTCAACAGGAACAGATGTCAGGCTTGGAACCACATATGAAAAGTTAAACTAAGAAAAATAAAGCTTGGGGTGGGGTTACAAAGCAACTGAGTCATGGGTGAATTAAGGCAGTCAACAGGTGCCACACAGACATGGTTCCTGAGGTCCTCCTAGGAAGTGATGTGCTTCTACGTGGAGTCTACAGGACAAATTGGAATGTATCAGGAAAGGGTGCTTCAACCCTCCCCTCCTTCAAGGGAGGAGCTTCAGGGAAGCAGCAAAAAGGAAAAGAGAACTAGAACTACAACAACTGTGACGGATGCCTTATGCGCATTGTCTCATTTGCTTTCCCCAAGTCTGGGGGAGGTACATCATTAATCTCATTATGTATCCTGAGATGTGAAGAAATCAGCTCAAGTTCACATACATGGGAACAGCCATAATTCAAAGCCAAGTCTGTCTGACTTTCAGTTCTGTCTACCCAACCATGCCTCAGTAAACCCATCCACGTGCAGATATTATTTTCACAGGGCTTGGACACAACTAAATATGGTTTCTTCCAATTCATTCAGAGACACAGCTCTACCTAGATCGTCCCAACTATTATAATGTGATTAACGCGACGAACATGAGGACTCATTCAAAAGAGCATCTGTCTTCCAACTGTTCTTAAGAGGCAAGTGAATTCAGGAGCTGGAAGAGGAAATGAAACATAGAGAGTGGTCACCCTTCTACTTCCCACTTCTCTTATTTAGCTCACCATCTGGAGGAGGCATCATGCAGGTTAAATGTGCCCCCATGTGATGAAAAGGATATAGGAAGGAGTCTTCCCTCTGCATAAATAGAACAGGCACAACAGCGCTGCCCAACAAAGGGTGGCTTCTGATGGATATTTGCATGAACTCGCCACACTTGTTTTGCATACCACCGTTAATTATGGTCCTTTCATCTTCATAATCATGGCTAATGGTGGTGGGGATGCAGAGAACAGTAGATTCAGCAGACCTCATTCTGGGAAGAGTGGGAAAGAAACAATGCAAAACTGCACCCACCCGCTGTTTACAACCGAGACAGCTACTCTGGGTACCATGTGGAAGATCTGGAGGAAATCAAGGCTTCCCAGGAGCCTGGAGCTTGTGAAATGAGACAGCTGTGGCAAGTATTACTGCTATGATGGAAGGAAAGTCCTATATGGCTTATCTTTCTATGAGGAAAATAGCTCAGAGCCAGATCTCTCACACTACACTGAATGGAAATTCAGACTTTACTCACACTTATTTTGTGCCTTTCAGTATTCAAGATTGTTTCTCATTTAATCCTCCTCAAAATGACTGTGCGAAGTGTGTATTACTATTTCAATTTTATAAGTGAGGGAACTGAGACTCACAGACAACAAGAAACAGTCTGTACTCTCATTCATTTATTCATCAAATGATGACTGAGTTTCTACTGTGTGTTAAATATTGTACTCAGTAGGGAGAATACAGCAGCAGACAAGAGATCCTGCCTCCTGGAGCTCTCAGTCTAATGAGAGAGGCATGCACTGCAAAAAACAAGTGCAATTAAAAATATGCACAACGGATGAGGGGCAGAGCCTCAGGCGCTACAGGATCGTGATGAATTGCAGCGGGGATAAAGGAAGATAGGGGCATCAGCTGCTTCTTCTAGATGCTAGGGGATGCAGCTGGACCTGGATCCAAAGCAGGCTCTCCATGTCAACCAGGCCGGACGGACAAGGCCCAGCTGGAGGACCGAGTGGAGCATGGAAGGCCAGCCATCCTGTGCCTTTGGATTGGAGAATTTAACCAATTTACATGTAAGGGTCTTGGTGCTCTGGCCAGGTGTCAGGCCTGAGCCTCTGAGGTGGGAGACCTGAGCTCAGGACACTGGACCACCAGAGACCTCCCAGCCCCACATAATATCAATCAGCGAGAGCTCTCCCAGAGATCTCCATCTCAACACTAAGACCAAACTCCACTAAACAACCGGCAAGCTACAGTTCTGGACACCCCATGCCAAACAACCAGCAAGACAGGAACACAACCCCACCCATTAGCAGAGAGGCTGCCTAAAATCATAATAAGTTCACAGATACCCCAAAACCCACCACCGGATGTGGCTTGCCCACCAGAAGGACAAGATCCAGCTTCCTCCACCAGAACAAAGGCACCAGTCCCCTCCACCAGGAATCCTACAACAACCTTACCCACTGGGGGCAGAAACCAAAAACAATGGGAACTACAAACCAGCAGCCTGCGAAAAGGACACCACAAACACAGTAAGTTAAGCAAAATGAGAAGACAGAAATACGCAGCAGATAAAGGAGCAAGGTAAAAACCCACCAGACCAAACAAATGAAGATGAAACAGGCAGTCTACCTGCCTGTTTACCTGCCTGAAAAAGAATTTACCTGCCAGTCTACCTGCCTGAAAAAGAATTCAGAGTAATGATAGTAAAGAGGACCCAAAGTCTTGGAAATAGAATGGAGAAAATACAAGAAACATTTAACAAGGACCTAGAAGAACTAAAGAGCAAATGAACAATGATGAACAACACAGTAAATGAAATTAAAAATTCTCTAGAAGGGATCAATAGCAGAATAACTGACGCAGAAGAACGGATAAGTGACCTGGAAGATAAAATAGTGGAAATAACTACTGCAGAGCAGAATAAAGAAAAGAGAATGAAAAGGATTGAGGACAGTCTAAGAGACCTCTGGGACAACATTAAATGCACCAGCATTCGAATTATAGGGGTTCCAGAAGAAGAAGAGAAAAAGAAAGGGACTGAGAAAATATTGGAAGAGATTATAGTTGAAAACTTCCCTAATAGGGGAAAGGAAAGAGTCAATCAAGTCCAGGAGGCCCAGAGAGTCCCATACAGGATAAATCCAAGGAGAAACACATCAAGACACATTATTACTCAAACTATCAAAAATTAAATACAAAGAAAAAATATTAAAAGCAGCAGGAAAAGCAACAAACAACATACAGGGGAATCCCCATAAGGTCAACAGCTGATCTTTCAGCAGAAACTCTGCAAGCCAGAAGGGAGTGGCAGGACATGTTTAAAGTGATGAAAGGGAAAAACCTAAAACCAAGATTACTCTACCCAGCAAGGATCTCATTCAGATTTGATGGAGAAATTAAAACCTTTACAGGCAAGCAAAAGCTAAGAGAATTCAGCACCACCAAACCAGCTTTGCAACAAATGTTAAAGGAACTTCTCTAGGCAGGTAATACAAGAGAATGAAAAGACCCACAAAAACAAACCCAAAACAATTAAGAAAATGGTCACAGGAACATACATATCGATAACTACCTTAAATATAAGTGGATTAAATGCTCCAACCAAAAGACACAGACTGGCTGAATGGATACAAAAACAAGGCCCGTATATATGCCGTCTAAAAGAGACCCATTTCAGACCTAGGGACATATACAGACTGAAAGTGAGGGGATGGAAAAAGATATTCCATACAAACGGAAAACAAAAGAAAGCTAGAGTAGCAATTCTCATATCAGACAAAATAGACTTTAAAATAAAGACTATTACAAGAGACAAAGAAGGACACTACATAATGATCAAGGGATCGATCCAAGAAAAAGAAATAGTAATTGTAAATATTTATGCACCCAACATAGGAGCACCTCAATACATAAGGCAAATACTAACAGCCATAAAAGGAGAAATTGACAGTAACAGAATCATAGGAGGGGACTTTAATACCCCACCTTCACCAATGGACAGATCATCCAAGATGAAAATAAATAAGGAAACACAGGCTTTAAATGACACATTAAACAAGATGGACTTAATTGATACTTATAGGACATTCCACCCAAAAACAACAGAATACACTTACTTCTCAAGGACTCATGGAACATTCTCCAGGACAGATCATATCTTGGGTCACAAATCAAGCCTTGGTAAATTTAAGAAAACTGAAATTGTATCAAGTATCTTTTCTGACCACAACACTATGAGACTATATATCAATTACAGGAAAAAAATCTGTAAAAAATACAAACACATGGCGGCTAAACAATACACTACTAAATAACCAAGAGATCACTGAAGAAATCAAAGAGGAAATCAAAAAATACCTAGAAACAAAAGACAATGAGAAAATGACAACGCAAAACCTATGGGACGCAGCAAAAGCAGTTCTAAGAGGGAAGCTTACAGCAATACAATCCTACCTCAAGAAAGAAGAAACATCTCAAATAAAGAATATAACATTACACCTAAAGCAATTAGAGAAAGAAGAACAAAAAACTCCCTAAGTTAGCAGAAGGAAAGAAAGCATAAAGATCAGATCAGAAATAAATGAAAAAGAAATGAAGGAAACAATAGCAAAGATCAATAAAACTAAAAGCTGGTTCTTTGAGAAGATAAACAAAATTGATAAACCATCACCCAGACTCATCAAGAAAAAAAGGGAGAAGACTCAAATCAATAGAATTAGAAACAAAAAGGAGAAGTAACAACTGACACTGCAGAAATACAAAGGATTATGAGAGATTACTACAGGCAACTGTATGGCAATAAAATGGACAACCTGGAAGAAATGGACAAATGCTTAGAAAAGCACAACCTTCCAAGACTGAACCAGGAAGAAATAGAAAATATAAACAGAGCAATCACAAGCACTGAAATTGAAACTGTGATTAAAAATCTTCCAACAACAAAAGCCCAGGACTGGATGGCTTCACAGGTGAATTCTATCAAATATTTAGAGAAGAGCTAACACCTTTTCTTCTCAAACTCTTCCAAAATATAGCAGAGGGAGGGGCACTCACAAACTCATTTGAAGAGGCCACCATCACCCTGTTACCAAAACGAGACAAAGATGTCACAAAATAAAGAAAACTACAGGCCAATATCACTGATGAACATAGATGCAAAAATCCTCAACAAAATACTAACAAACAGAATCCAACAGCACATTAAAAGGATCAATCACCATGATCAAATGGGGTTTATCCCAGGAATGCATGGATTCTTCAATCAATGTGATAAACCATATTAACAAACTGAAGGAGAAAAAACATATGATCATCTCAAAAGATGCAGAAAAAGCTTTTGACAAAATTCAACACCCATTTATGATAAAAACCCTCCAGAAAGTAGGCATAGAGGGAACTTACCTCAACATAATAAAGGCCATATATGACAAACCCACAACCAACATCACTCTCAATGGTGAAAAACTGAAACCATTTCCACTAAGATCAGGAACAAGACAAGGTTGCCCACTCACCACTATCATTCAAGATAATTTTGGAAGTTTTAGCCACAGCAATCAGAGAAGAAAAAGAACTAAAAGAAATCCAAATCAGAAAAGAAGTAATAAAACTGTCACTGTTTGCAGATGACATGATATTATACATAGAGAATCCTAAAGATGCTACCAGAAAACTACTAGAGCTAATCAATGAATTTGGTAAAATAGCAGGATACAAAATTAATGCACAGAAATCTCTTGCATTCCTATACACTAATGATAAAAAATCTGAAAGAGAAATTAAGGAAACACTCCCATTTACCACTGCAACAAAAAGAATAAAATACCTAGGAATAAACCTACCTAAGGAGACAAAAGACCTGTATGCAGAAAACTATCAGATACTGATGAAAGAAATTAAAGGTGATACAAACTGATGGAGAGATATACCATGTTCTTGGATTGGAAGAATCAATACTGTGAAAATGACTATACTACCCAAAGCAATCTACAGATTCAGCGCAATCCCTATCAAACTACCAAGGGCATTTTTCACAGAACTAGAACAAAAAATTTCACAATTTGTATGGAAACACAAAAGACCCTGAATAGTCAATGCAACCTTGAGAACAAAAAACGGAGCTGGAGGAATCAGGCTCCCTGACTTCAGACTATACTACAAAGCTACAGTAATCCAGAGAGTATAGTACTGGCACAAAAACAGATCAATGGAACAGGATAGAAAGCTCAGAGCTAAACCCACGCACATATGGTCACCTTATCTTTGATAAAGGAGGCAGGAATGTACAGTGGAGAAAGGACAGCCTCTTCAATAAGTGGTGCTGGGAAAACTGGACAGGTACATGTAAAAGTATGAGATTAGATCACTCCCTAACACCATACACAAAAATAAGCTCAAAATGGATTAAAGACCTAAATGTAAGGCCAGAAACTATCTAACTCTTAAGAGGAAAACATAGGCAGAACACTCTAAGACATAAATCACAGCAAGATCCTTTTTGACCCACCTCCTAGAGAAATGGAAATAAAAACAAAAATAAAGAAATGGGACCTAATGAAACGTCAAAGCTTTTGCACAGCAAAGGAAACCATAAACAAGATGAAAAGACAACCCACAGAATGGGAGAAAATATTTGCAAATGAAGCAACTGACAAAGGATTAATCTCCAAAATATACAAGCAGCTCCTGAAGATCAGTATGAAAAGAACAAACAACCGAGTCCAAAAATGTGCAGAAGACCTAAATAGACATTTCTCCAAAGAACATATACACATTGCCAACAAAGGCATGAAAGGATGCTCAACATCACTAACCATTAGAGAAATGCAAATCAAAACCACAATGAGGTATCACCTCACACCGGTCAGAATGGCCATCATCAAAATATCTACAAACAATAAATGCTGGAGGGGGTGTGGAGAAAAGGGAACCCTCCTGCACTGTTGGTGGGAATGTAAATTGATGCAGCCACTATGGAGAACAGTATGGAGGTTCCTTTAAAAACTAAAAATAGAACTACCACATGACCCAGCAATCCCACTACTGTGCATATACCCTGAGAAAACCGTAATTCAAAAAGAGTCATGTACCAAAATGTTCACTGCAGCACTATTTACAATAGCCAGGACATGGAAGCAACCTAAGTGTCCATCATCAGATGAATGGATAAAGAAGATGTGGCACATATATACCATGGAATATTACTCAGCCATAAAAAGAAATGAAATTGAGTTATTTGTAGTGAGGTGGATGGACCAAAGTCTGTCATACAGGGTGATGTAACTCAGCAAGAGAAAAACAAATACCATGTGCTAACACATATATATGGAATCTAAAAAAAAAGAAAAAAATGGTTCTGAAGAACCTAGGGGCAGGACAGGAGTAAAGATGCAGATGTAGAGAATGGACCTTAGGACACGGGGAGAGCGAAGAGTAAGCTGCGATGAAGTGAGAGAGTGGCAGTGACATATATACACTACCAAATGTAAAACAGATAGCTAATGGGAAGCAGCCGCATAGCCCAGGGCAATCAGCTCCATGCCTTGTGACCACCTAGAGGGGTGGGATAGGGAGGCTGGGAGGGAGACACCAGAGGGAGGGGATATGGGGAGATATATATATATATACGTATGGCTGATTCACTTTGTTATACAGCAGGAACTAACACACCATCGTTAAGCAGTTATACTGTAATAAAGATGTTTAAAAAGTATGCACAACGTTTTAAATAAAAACAACAGGTTAACATGTAGTGAGTATTGGTGTGGATGGCTCTTAGATAATATGATTGGAAAGTTCCCAAAGGATATGACATTGAAGATGAGGCCTGAAAACTGAGAGGGTACTAGTTCTTCAAAGAATGAAGAAGACAGACGTGGATAATACAGCAGCCTGCAAGAGGTCCCCGAAGTGAGAATAATATCTCGGAATGTATGAGAAATAATGTCTTAGAAAATAGTCAAGAGAGGAGGGGTAGGTGAAATGTAGCAGGAATGGTCTAACTATATCTGCAGTACAATGCTAGATTCTGGTTACCCCTTGTTAAGGAAGGCATTGGAAAAAAGGAGTCTCTATGAGAGAACAGAATAAACAGGATGAAAGAGATACAGAAATCGTGCCATGTGAGAAACAGAAGTAACTGCATATTAAATATCAATGAGAGATGGCCTAGGTAGCCAGGGATGGTAGTTGATACTGTCGTATTTTCTCCCAAAGGCTGACATGGTAAAGAATGATTTGATTTGTTCAAATCAATACAAGTGTCCAAGAGTAGAGAGTTAAGGGGACAGAATTTGGCTTTATAGAAAGGAGAAAGTTCTAACAATTTTTCTTGTTCAGCAAAGGAATCAACTCTTTCCCTCCAAAGAATTGCAGTGGTCAAGCTGAGGCTATATAATGCCTTGCCAAGAACACTTTATTAGAGATTTCTATGTTGGCTTCTGGTGTAGATTAGATGACACCTCAAAATCATCCAGTTCTTAACCGCTATAGATCTGTAATATTGTTGTATCCAAAACAAATAGTTACAGTATGGCCTGATTCGCAAGAAAGACAGATGCTGAGAATTCAGCACCAAAGACAGTGCTTCAACAGGTGGGACTGACCTTGTTATCTGTAAGAAAGCATAGATGCGTAAATGGGATATTGGGTTGGCCCAAAATCTCGTTCGGGTTTTTCCATAAGATGCTATGGAAAAACCCAAACGAACTTTTGGGCCAACCCAATACTAATCTGATCAAAATTCCAAACGCAAGTGCCTGTGAACAACTCACACTTCATGAAGGTGCCTGTGAGGACTCTGAGGACCATGCTTCATAACGGACATCATACTCGGACTCTCCATGGTTTTTACAGGGCTGGATTAAATTACTCCACATTTATATAGTTCACTGTAGAGTTTATAAAATGTCTTTACCCCCATCCTAATAACAGTCAAGATTTAATGAGTGACCTCCACATTTCTAAACCTAATGACTAATTATGTGACACATGATTTCACTTATTTATTTTTGGTCTCTCCCTTACTAGAATGTAAATGCTATGAGGGCAGGGATTTTTTGTCTGTTTGGCTTACTGCTTTATTCCCAGCACTCAAAAAAGGTGCCTTTTGGGGGGGGAGGCGGGGACACAGAGTGTGTGCTTGCTAGATGTTTCCTTAATTAATTAATCAGTCACATCTAACCCTTTTAATAGGTTACTTAAAGTCACACAGTTACTAGGGTTTTGTGTATAGGCAGTCTGATTGTAAAGGCTGAATAATTTAGCCACTCTGCTAAGCTGAAAAAACATCTTTACTATTCACAGAATAAATATATCTGAACCCTAAAATTCTCCTCTTACTCTGTTTTGACTGAAACTTGTAGATGGGATCGGAAGCAATGAAATGGACTGACAGTAAATCACTCAACCTTGCCCACAACCATCCTGCAACAAATGCCCATTTCTGCTTTCCTTGAATTTTTTAAATGTAATATAACTTTGCCCTAACCTTTGTTTTTAATCTTCTAGTGATACAGATTTGCTGAATTCTGGTTTTTACTTGACTCAAGACATTTTACCCCTTTCTGAAGGGAGTAAAGCATCACTTTAAAAAAAATACAGCGCTTCTGTTTCTGGCCTGCTTTACAGTTGCTGATTTTCATGTTTACTTATAGTTTCCTTTATTTCTCGCCCTTTTCTTTGCAGATTGTTGTCTTCTGGCTTTTCTATGATAGATTGGAAGGCTGCCTTTATGTTCCAAAAAAGTATACCTAAAAAAAATCTTAGTATCAAAAATAAAATAGTCATTAGCTATTCTATCCTGTCTAAAGTGGGATAATTAGCAGATTTTTATTTACATTCATCAATCCTCCAACTCTTTCTTAGTTTTTGTTGACATAAGAGTGAATTACAGACCCAGATCACAACTGTTAACTTTTTACACTAGACATCTTTTCTTTAAGTAATTGCTTTTAATATTAACCTCTTTGTAACATGTTTAGAGCAATTATTTAGCTTTAATTGAAATTTAATTAGTTTCCATGCTCACTGTGGGTCTTTTTATTTCATATATCTCTATTCTTGATTTCTTTATTTTGATTCATTGCTTGGTCAGTTGCTCTTTGAATGATTTATTAGAAGCAGGACCTGTGGGACCCTCAGGATGGTGAGAATGTCTTTCTGATGCATTTACACAAGAACAACAACTTGGCTGGTAAGAAATTTGTGGGTTATAACATCTCCTCAAAACTCCTCCAGGCTTAACTGCATTGTCTTCCGTCCTTTATGATATGGTGAAATCTGAGGGGGCCAAGCAGAGATGTGTTAGGCCGAGAATGACTTTCCTGCTCCTGTGTCCCTTTCACCCAACTCCTTTCGGTAAAACTTAATACTACACAGTAATTTGAAATGGTGTGTGGTTTTTCTCTTGCTAGAAAAATACAATACTCTGAGTGCCAGCTCCCACAGCTTTTTCCTCTCTGTTCCTGTGAGGCCGACTATACCCTCAAGACACCTGGCATAAGCACCCATCCAGTTCCATTCCTGCCTGTGTTTCATTACAGCAAACCTTAGCTCCCAAATGGGTGTACACACGGGGTGGCATCAGAGGCATGAGTAACTAAATGGCTTTGTTTATCTCGGAAGCAGTAGTAGAAACGGCTTCTTAGATGAGGTAGCCTCACAGTGGGGTGACTTTTGCCCAATGGCAAAACCGCATGTCTTGAAAAAGGTTTCTATTATACGATGTCTGGGGGGGCAAGACCTCCAGCAATCTTCCTGCCTCATCTGCTGTTCTTCTAGGACCTACCATGCTCAGGTTGGGGAAATCTCTCCTGGGGTCCATCTTCTAGTTCCCTGGGTTCTACAAACTTGGTCTGTCGCTGGGTTTTCAGGAGAATCTTGGTAGGAATGCGATAGCAGGTGAATCGAATGAAGCTACGACTCTGCTCCACAGCATGGAAACCCAACAGCACCTCTTGATACGTTGCCAAGAGCAGGGAAAGCCATCCCTTCTCAGGGTTGTGCTGAACCAAGAAACTGGCTCATATGGGATGCAGAGAACCAAGAAGAAGATGAGCTCCCAGATGCTTCTGGCCATCTTTATATGTCTTCCTCCACAATACATCAGACTGTTGCATGCAGAGGTAAGACCAGATGGACAGGTGGAAGGCAGTCTGGCTTCTTTTTGTAGTTTTATACTCTCTGTGAGGAATGTTGCTTGAACCAGTAATGAATGCAGAACTGAAATACCAATGTGGAATCTAAATGGGTATGTGGACATTTTAAATGTTAATTAGTTTCTCAATCCAGGTTTCTCATAAGGTAATGACTGCCACTGACAGACTAGACTATCTTGGCCACAGGCTGTTCTGTAAGAACTTTAGCAAATCTTGCTTCTGTCTCAGCTTTCCCTTCTCCAGTGAGCCTCTCACTTCTCCAGAAACACTGTGGAACATGGCACATAAGATTCCCTTACATTTATAGAAGCTCTTTGAGGGTACATACTACATAATCTTAATATGAACTATCGGGTCTAGCAAACGTCACTGTTCATTATCTATTTGTTGAATGAAATATGGCAACCTGAAACAAAACATGTCCACAAAAGCATCCTAGATGGAAAATACTTGAGTATAAGAGGAACTTAAAGATAGTTAGCTTGCGAATATAAGACCAGATGGGTCTGTGTGTATAGAGGAGAAGTTCTTATGTAACTGAAAAAAAATGCCACCTGAGAAGGTGATTGCACTGGTTCTACTGGGACCTAAAAGTATGGATCAAGAGCAATGGGTAGAAGCTACAATAAACGATATATTTAAGTCAGTTTAAAAAAAAAGCTTTCTTAGAGCCACAGCCTCCACAAAGATCAGCAAAGTTACCACATAAAGAAGTGAGTTCTCTGTCATTGGAGGTATTCAAGAATAAGCACTAACATCATCAAATAAATGCTGGAGAGCATGTAGAGAAAAGGGAACCCTCCTACCCTGTTTGTGGGAATGTAAATTGGTGCAGCCACTATGGAGAACAATATGGAGGTTCCTTAAAAAACTAAACATAGAGTTGCCATATGATCCAGCAATCCCACTCCTGGGCATATATCCAGAGAAAACCTTAATTCAGAAAGATACCTGCATCCTAATGTTGATAGCAGCATTACTTACAATAGCCAAGACATGGAAGCAACCTAAATGTTCATCATTTGAATGGATAAAGAAGATGTGATATATATGTATATGTGTGTATATATATATATATATATATATATACACACACACACACACAATGAAATACTACTCAGCCATAAAAAAGAATGAAATAATGCCATTTGCAGCAACATGGATGGACCTAGACATTGTCATACTAAGTGAAGTAAGTCAGAAAGAGAAAGACAAATATCGTATGGTATTACTTATATGTGGAATCTAAAAAAATGATACAAATCAACTTATTTACAAAACAGAAATAGACCCATAGACATAGACAACACACTTATGGTTACAAAAGAGGAAAGGGGTTGGAGGACTTTGGGATTAACAGATACATTACTATACATAAGACAGATAAACAACAAGGTACTAGTGTATAGTGTAGGGAACTAGTTACAATATCCTGTAATAAACCATAATGAAAAAGAGTATGTATATATAACCGAATCACTTTGCTGTACACTAGAAAGTAACACAACATTGTAAATCAACTATACTTCAATTTAAAAAAAAGAATAATTATTAACATCAGTTAACTGTGATATTGTAATATTGACTGAAGCACTGTTTTGTATGTAGGGAGAGGGAGGGAGACATTGGATGACCTTTCAGATCCTTTACAGCCCTGTGATTTTGTAATGTTATGACTGGCACTCCTCAGTAACCAAAAAAATATTTGACACAAAAAGGTTACCTTGTCTTTGGGAGAAAAATACTTCCTAATGTGACTAACGGTAATGATAAAGGGGTTAGCAGTCACTGATTAACTAAAACATGTTTAGTGCATTAATTGATATCAAATTTATAGGTATTCTTTTATAGATGAGGAAATTAAGTCTTAGATCTGCATATGATTTGCCCAAGTGAAACACCTTTCTATCCTCTAATACAGGGGTCTCAGAATTTTTTTCTGTAAAGGGCCATATAGTAAATATTTTAGGCTTTATGCAGCACACAGTCTGTCTCAACTACTCAAGTGTACTGCTGTAGCATCAAAGCAGTTACAGACCATGGAAATGAATAGGCGTCACTGTATGAAAAACCAAAAACCAAAACCCAACAACCCTTTACTCACAAAAAAAGGCATGGGTCAGGATGATTTGGTCCACGGGCCTTAGTTTGTCAACCTCTGCTCTAAAGCCATGCTGCCTTCTTATTTAAGAATGGAAAAACAAGGCAAGACATGGCCTCCATATGGCCATACTTACTCCATTTGCTTTGCTGAGTGCCTGGAAGTAGATGCTGTAGCTTTTCAGAGGGGAAAGAGGTGGGTTCCAGTAGCCATTGTATGTCTTGTTGTCACCCACTGTAAATGGCTGGGTGACAGGCAGGTTGGCAGGCTTCAATTCAGCAGCAAAGTAGTGCAGAGAATCGAGGCTGGAGGCATTCCTATAGCTCACCGGCACCGAAAAGCACTCAATGATGTCAGCTGCCCTCCGTGACTTCTGAAGCCGCTCCTCCTTGACAACCAGCTGATAAACACTGGACAGGAAAGAGGAGAGGCAGATGAGCAACCCCCTGGAGGGATGAACTTTTATCATCGTCACTTCTGTCTGCAACTTAAACCTCCCTCCTGAGCTTCAGACTTATAAACCCGCTGCTTTGCAGAAACAGATTTCCATTTAGATGCTCCAAAGCCAGCTCACACTGCATATGTCCAAAAATGCAACTCAGTTTCAACCCCTACAAACCTGTATGTTCCTCTTCTCCATTTCTTTCCTTAGTGAGGGTAGCACTGCTCATCAAGTGGCCAGATCTTGAAGACGGGGCTCATTCTCATTTCCTGTATCCTTGGTTTGCACTCTGCTTTGATCAACAAGCTCTGTTGACTCGATATCAGCAATCTGAACCTGCCCCTCCCTTTTTCTCTCCTCCCATCAAACTGTTGGGGTTGGGCACTTCCCCACCTCTTAGCTGAACTCAGCTAGTCTCTTTGCCTCTAATTGATTGGGTCAACTCACCAGTCAATCCACTGACCTTCCTGAACATAAACACTGTCCCTCTTCAAGCACGTTCATAGGCTCTCCGTTCTTCAAACGAGACAATCTAGACTCCTCATCCTGACCTTTGGGGCGCTTTGTCTGGCTTCTAGTCTACCCCTCAGACAGTCTTATGGTAAACCCCTCATTGCAGCTGCTGCAGACCCCACGCTATCGCACAAACCTCCTTTGGATCCCAGCCTATGCCATCACCAGTTCGTGCTTCCTCCATCTGCAATGCCCTCTCATTCAACTTCTGCCTGTGGAAGCCTTTCTCTAAAGGCTAAGCCTATCTTTCACCTCCTCTATGAAGCCGGTATAGATCCTCCAAATCTGAATGACTTTCCCCCTACTTCGCTCCTCCACTGTTCGTTAATGGCTATCTGCTCGGGACGGCAATAACATAAGCATGGAACTGCCGTTTCTAGGTCTAGACTGTGACCTTTCAGGCAGTGGAAGTTATGGCTTTGTTATCTCTGTATCACTCTCCTCCATCCACATACTGCTCAGCTGGTTGCCTGATACCTACATAGTGATCAGTGAATGCCTGTTCAAATGGACCAAATTGAACTAAAATTGAAAATAAGCATGAAACCCAACCTGACAGGATGCAGAAACCCTAATCAAGATAAACAGCGATTCTTCTGAGCTCCTGTCTAGTGATCTCACACATTCCCTTCAACTTAGAAGGACTGTAAGAAGGTGTCAATGTGTGAAGAGAGATGACCGAGCCTTTGTAAAACACCAACTGCGTGCCAACTGTGTAGGCTCCTTTCATAAAAGTTATCCTAAACTTTGTGAATTTTGATAACATTTTACTATCTCTTCAAATGCCCACAGTTTGTAGTTCTCTTGAATAAATGCTCTTTTTTTTTTTCCTTTTTTAAGATCTTTATCGCACATATCTCTGGGACTCATGATTTAAGCCAATTATCCAAAGAGTACCTCCAGGAACTTTTGCAAATTAATGAAGTGATTGCAGCAATGGCCTCAAACCAGTCATTTAAAGATGACACAGTGAACGAACACATGGTTTATAAAAATGGAACGTGGTGAGTGCTACCATTCTTCAATCAGGCTACCCATCCAAAGACACCTGGTTAAGAAGCACAACTTGGTGGAGACAGAGGTACAGGATTATTTAATTAAGGAAAAAAGGCTACAGAGGGACTGATCCAAGGAAACATGACACAATCAATGTGTCAAGTCTTCCCCTGGATCTCCTTGAGCATGGGGACGGTCAGCAATGTGGATGGGAAACAAATGGGCATGTGAGTGCTGCCCCTGGATGAGTGATATGGGAGTGGAGGTGAGCAACAGCTCAATGAGATGCCTGCTATCTGCTGTGCACATCTGGACAAGAACTCAACAGCCCAGACTGCATGAGTGACATGTGAGTGAATGTGGCCAACCTCTCTGGGAGTACAAACTACATCTGAGTGTGAACGATGTCCAAATGAGGATCTGTAGGACCTGGGTGTCTGAAAGCTGAGTGAACATGTATACTCTCAGAATGAGCGGGGGTAACATCCAGACAAGTGTGAACCTGAGTGTTCGGACACCTAAATAAGTGTGTGTGAAATCTGAGTGAGTGTCTCCAACAGCCCAAAGTGTGTGTATGTATTTGTGTGTGTGTGAGACATCCAAATGTGTATATAAAACTGAAGTCAACAGGGCTTCCCTGGTGGCGCAGTGGTTGAGAGTCCGCCTGCTGATGCAGGGGACACGGGTTCGTGCCCTGGTCTGGGAAGATCCCACATGCTGCGGAGCGGCTGGGCCCGTGAGCCATGGCCGCTGAGCCTGCGTGTCCGGAGCCTGTGCTCCGCAACGGGAGAGGCCACAACAGTGAGAGGCCCGCGTACCGCAAAAAACAAAAAAACTGAAGTCAACAAATAATTAAATTAAATTATGAGTTTACTATTCATCCTATCCTCAACTCTGAGGTCTTTTTCAATGGTACCATCACTACGTTTATCAGGACAAGCTCAAAACAGTCCCTGAAAAACAGCACAAAGACCCAAGTCCCAAACTGAGGTCATGGGGTGAGAGTGGAGGAGCACCTATGCCAGTTTTCAGGACCTGTATTACTTTACATATAACAAGACTCTCGAGTAAAACTGAAGCTGGCTAGTGCGCTAAGGTACTTGTTGAGGGTCCATTACTCATGTGACTCTCATCTATGAGGGAAAGGGCAAAAAGGAATTAAGAGAAAAGGAGCAACAGCCTCTTGGGTTCACCTGTCCATGCTTGCAATAGCACCTACAATACTCTACACTGGGCTTGGGGGGCACTCAACCGATCCAGCCCTCATGCCCTCTTGACCAGGTTGGGAGGGACCAACAGCCTCATCCCTAGAAGCAGGACACTGAAAAGAGCTATGGGTCCCTGTTTTCCCCTGAGGCCCAGCCTATCCCTAATCACCACTTGGGTTAATCCCACCCACACGAGAAGACCTCTGTCTCTGTTTCTCAGCCCAGAACTCTCATGCCACCCTTGAATCCTTCTGTCATCCTTACCCCAAAACCTTGGGAGCTTCACTGGGGCTGGATTCCACTCCCTAGAATCATTCTGTTGTCCCTGTCCCTCCGATAACGGGATGGATCAAGAAGTGTCACAAGGCTGGCCCGAGGGCTGCCCATGAGTGGCATGAGATTCTGCAGTCATGGACAGCCAAGCAGTGGGGTCTTCATTGAGCTCTGACACGTGAATGCTGCCAAGGGCTACAGAGAGAGGCAAATCATCTCTCCAGGGGTCAGTCTGAGACCCCACTGCCCCCTCCTCCCCACCAATCTGATTATTGAGGACTCACTTGTCAATTCAACCAAACTCAGCAGCCCGATTACAGGTGAGGAAACTGAGGCTGAGAGGCTGAGTGCCACATGGGTGTCAAACTGCAGCAAAAGTAGAAATCCAGACCCACAGTCAGTTCAGTATCCTTTCTTTTTCTCTACCTTCCTTCTTCCATAAGCCAACAAAATGTGCAGAGGGCCTTCCAAGCATTTTTTTTGTTTTTTTTGCTTGGCAGCTGAAATTGCATAGCTCTATTCCACCCAGCCTCGTCTGAAATCACAAAGACTAGCAAAGGACATTTTTGGGGTTAAACTGTGTTGTCAACATATGGCTCACATACAATTGGGATCAATGTGCCAGAGCACACCCAGCAGCTTCCTGAGGCCCACTGTGTCTGTAGTCTGTCCATTCAGAGGCAAATCTACAATTGCAGCCAGAAAGCTGTAAACCATTTCGTCATATAAATCCTTTTTTGCCAGGGAATGCAGCCTCTCTCAAAGATCTGGGAGTTCTGACTAAGGGGAAGGAGGTAAGAAGTGGCCGAGCAAGTTATGCGGCTTTCCTGTCCCTGAACTACATACTGTAGGAAGCGGTGGGAGAAAGACGAGAGAGGGGGGCATTGTTTTTGTTTCTGAGGTAACTTCATTCTCATCAGCATTCTCTTGAAAATATATTTATCGAAGCTCTTTTCAGCTCACTGGTGATGATTAAATCATACCTAAATGGGACTACCCACTCCCCCCAGCCCAAGTCATTATCTCTAGTGCAAAATAAGTGGTTAGAATAAACTATTCAGGATCATTTGTAAAGAGACAGGATTTTTTTTAAGTAGAAAAGTCCTGATAGTACGAGAATAACTTATTCTTTTCTACGCTTACCTCACAACATACAATGTTTACTCATACATTTCCCCCTCCTGTGATACCTTCTCTATTTCTCCCAATGAGAAGGTGGACATTTATGACCACGTTTTCTGCATAATTTATTATAAGGGTCTCTTCTTTCGGGACCCTGAAAGCTAGGCGGCAACCTCACCTCAATGCATAAGGCCAAGGGGTATTTGTACCTCTTTCACCTCCTTAGCTTTGGTTTCCTCACCGTCAATGTCCATTGTTCATCCTCTTTCTACGGTGACTGATACGCTCCTTCCCCTCTCCTCCCTGACTCTTCAGACCCAGGCTTGCCAGCAACTTCTATATTTTAGTTTCAGTGTCTCCTGAGACAAGAATACTCTACTCTGGTCCGAAGTCCAAGACCCCAGCTCGTAGAGGTCAATAGCCTTAGATGCCTTTAAGAGCAAAACCTGCAGGAACCTCTGCAGGCTTTGGAAGAACCCTGCCGCTGGACTCTCATGCCTCCTCTGCTTTCCGAATTAATAGTTTAGAGGAGGACTCACGCTCCTCTGACCAGGTACCACTGAGGGGCACCAGGGACCTATGAGACCCATGCCTCCAACATAGACACGTCCTGTGGTGCCCTTTCTATATCCAGGGAAGATGTTTCCAGCCAGAGGCTGTATCCATTCAGAATGTTGAAGTCAGAAGACAGATAGAGGGGATGCTGCCCAACTTCAGAAAGTGGCATATTTGAGCCAATGTGCTCCCAGAAATAGGTTTGTTTTAGTTCACGTTCTTCTAGAAACAGACCCTCAGCTAAAGTTTCAATGCAAATAATCTGTTAAAGAAGTGGTCCCAGGAGAAACCAGTAAGGGAGTGAGGGAAGAGGAGAGAACAGGGCAGAAGCTAAGTAAGAATATGATTTCAAGGCAAGGTCCCAGACTCAATCTGATCCCATAGGGAGCTCTGGAGCATAAATTGTACCCCCCAGTTTGTCTTATCTCAAGCCAAGGGTATTTGAGCCTCTGATACCAATCAGTTATTGGTTACGGACCCTCCTGCAGAGACAAACTCCCAGGTACTCCCAACTTTGTGGGTCAAACAAGGTGGCTCTGGTAGCGTAACGGCAACCCTTAAAAGATGGTCACGGTCAAGGGCCATTTGCATCAAAGCGCATAGAATATGGAGGATGGGCACATTGCAGGAAAGGGGAGATGAGGGGATCTCTATGAGCACCAACAGTTCCCCTACAGGGCACCTATGACCAATGACCACATGGGACTTGCATAAGAGCAGAGATCCAGTTAGGCAAAGTATTTTTCAACCTCTGTTTTCAGCCCAACTCTGCTGAGGCATGTGGTAACATTCCATCAATCACAGTGGCTTCTCCACCAAGATTTCTTTTTTTTCTTTTATAATATTATTTATTTATTTGTAACTTTGATTTACTTTTATAGTTGAAGTAAGTATAGTATTATACTTTTATAGTTATATAAGAGCCACAGGTACAAGGAGTTGATAAATATGTACAAGTATAAAATATCTAAGTAAGTGTAAAATAAAAATAGTTTTAAGTCCAGTGGAAGCCCCTTCAGGCAGCTCCCACATCCTTTGGTGGCCCCACTGATCACTGAGCACACCCTTGCTTGTAGGCACCACAAGATGTTCAAGGTTCACCTGTGCCCTCCTTCCCTGGAACCATAATCAGGCACTTCTGGGCACCAAGTAAGCTCATTGTACTGTTATACAATTGCCTCTATGCCCTTCAACTGGACAGAATTAAGGAATACAGTTTTTAATTGAAGTATAGTTGATTTACAATTTTGTGTTAGTTTCAGGAGTACAGCAAAGTGATTCACTCATACATATATGTGTGTGAATTCTTTTTCAGATTCTTTCCCATTATAGGTTATTACAAGATATTGAATATAGTTCCCTGTGCTATACAGTAGGACCTCGTTGTGAAATACCTTTTTAAACATCATAAGTTCATACTGATTAGTTCATACTGGTATTGCCAGTTCAAATCCAGTAATATAAGATTCTTCGTTACCTTTCCCATATTTGTTTTTCCAAATTCCTACACCAAGAACCCTCATTTTCAATATCAATATTTTACTCATATACATTGTCACATGACACACACAAAATAGTTTCACAATTAACTCATCAACACTACAACGAACCTCAAAACGTATAAGTACAGTTCAAGATTTCTGAACTGCCCTGCTCTAGTTCCCTCCCAGATGGTTCAGTCCTAAAGCCATTAGACAGGGCAGAGCAAGCAGGCATCTGTACATGATGGGGGAAGCCATGGTGGTCCAGAGTAGGGAGTGGAAGCCCACCCAGCATCTCTGAGTCTGTTTCTGGAAGAACCCAACCTAAAATGACCTCTATATGCCTCAACTTCCTCATATTTAAAAATCAGGGTGTGGGCCTTCTTGAGTGGTGGAGCGAGGAGCTCAGCACATTCTCTCTCCAAAGAGCAATGGTTAAACTGAACGGTATTAGCAACGATAACAATTTTAGTGGTGACTGGAGGAAAATTTATAGCCTGAAATAACTATGTTAGAAAAGAAGAGAGATCTCAAATCATTAATCTAAGTATCTACCTTAAGACAGTAGAAAAATAAGAGCAAACTAAACTCTAAATAGGCAGAAAGAAAACAAGAATAAAAATCAGAGTGAAAATCAATGAAACAAAAGTTGGTTTTTGAAAAGATCAACAGAATTGGCAACTCTTTCTCTACACTGATCCGAAGACAAAGAGCTATGACATAAACTAACAACATCAAGGATGAAAGAGGAGGCATCACTACTGAGCCTATAGAAATTTTAAAAATTACAAGGGAATGCTAGGAAAAACTTTATGCCAAATAATAGACAACATAGATGAAATAGATAAATTCGTAGAAACACAACTTGCCAAAACTGACTCATGAAAAAATAGAAAATTTCAATATACTCGTAACAGTAAAATAACTGAATTAGTAATTAAATTCTTCCCTCAAAAAGCCCCGCCCATATGGCAAATATTAAAACAATAAATAGTTCTGATATCCAGAAAATAGGAAATGTATCCTGACTCATTCTGTGAGGCCCTGATATCAAAACCAGAGTAATACATTACAGTGAAAGTAAACTACAGCATTATCCTTCATGAATATAGATCTAAAAAATATTTAACCAAATATTAGCAAACTAAATCTAGCAACATATGAAAAAGATTGTACATCATGACTAAGTGAGATTTATTACAGGAATGCAAGGTTGATTTAATATCCAAAATCAATTAATGCAATACACCATATTTTTCAAATAAAGGGAAGAAACATCGTGATAATTTCAACAAGTTCAGAAAAAATATTTGAAAAAAATCCAATGCATATTTATGATAAAAAAGTACTAACAAACTGGGAATAGAAAAAAAAAAAAACCTTTCTAAATTTGGTAAGTCCATCTACAAAATACATAAAACTAACATCATACTCAAGGGTAAAAGATTGAATGCTTTCCCTTTAAAATCAGGAATAAGACAAGGACATCTGTTTAACATTGTACTAGAGATTCAAGCCAATGAAATAAGGCATTGTACTAGAGATTCTAGTCAGTGAAGCTAGTCAATTCATTAATTAAAGGTACCCAGATTTGAAAGGAAGAAGTAAAACTTTTTACTTGCTGGTGACATTATTCTGTATGTAGAAAATTCTGAAGAATATACACACACACACAACTTGAAATAAAACAATTTCAATAAGGTCACAAGATATAAGACCAATATACAAAAATGAATTATCTTTATCACTAGGAAAGGACAATCTGAAAATGAAATTAAGTAAACAATTCTATTCACAATAGTATCAGAAAGAATACCTAAAAATAAATCTAAACAAAAGATGTAAAATACTTAGACACTGAAAAGTATAAAAAACTGCTGAAAAAAATGAAGAAGATCTAAATAAATGAAGAGACAGTCCCTGTTTATGGATTGAAATAGTCAATATTGTTAAGATGGCAATTCTCATCAAATTTATCTATAGATTTAAAGCAATCTCTATCAGAATGCCAGAAGACTTTTCAAAAAAACAAGCATCTGATAAATTGGATGTTATCAGATTAAAAAAAAATTGACTTCAAAAGACACTATTAAACCAATGAAAAGACAAGCTACATATTGAGAGAAACCATTTGAAAGGTATGCAAGGTATGCAAGGTATGATGACATATCTAACATACATAATGACACAATACAACTCAATAATAAAAACACTAACAACCCAATTTAAAAATTGGCAAAAGATTTGACTAGACATTTCACTAACAATAAAATACAAGTGGTTTATAAACTCATGAAAAGATGGTCAACCTTAAGAGGTGTGGCCAAGATGGTGGTGTCGGAAGACACTGAGCTCAGCTCCTTCCATGGGCACACCAAAATTACAACTATTTACAGAGTAGCTATCTATGAGAATGACCTGAACACTAGCAGAAAAGATTTTCCACAACTAAAGATATAAAGAAGGAATCAAACTTATATGTGGAATCTAAAAAATAATACAAATGAATATATATGCAAAACAGAAACAGACTCACAGATACAGAAAACAAACTAGTGGTTACCAAAGGGAAGAGGCAAGGGGGGAGGGGCAAAGTAGGGGTATGGGGTTAAGACATACAAATTACTATGTATAAAATAGATAAGCAACAAGGATATATTGTACAGCACAAGGAATCACAGCCATTATCTTATAATGACTTTTAATGGAGTACAATCTGTAAAAATACTGAATCACTATGCTGTATACCTGAAACTAATATAATATTGTAAAACAACTATACTTCAATAAAAAAAATTTAAAAAATAAAAAAAAGAAGAAAAGAAAATAAGACAACAACAATTAAAAAGAAACCACCCCCCTCCCCACTTAGAACAGCTATCGGTAAAAAGACAGACAATTGCAAGTGTTGACAAGGGTTGCAAGTGTTGACATTGCTGTGAGAAAGTCAAATGGTGCAGTCACTTTGGAAAATAGTCTGGAAGTTCCTTAAAAAGGTCAACATAAAGCTACCATTCATCCAGCTATTCCATTCATAAATACTTATCTATGTATGTCTATACATAAACTTGTATACAAATGTTAATAACAGTATTATTCATAATAGCCAAAACACTAAAACAATCTAAATGTCTATCAAGTGGTGAACAGATAAACAATATGTGGTATATCCATATAATGAAATATTATTCAGTAATAAAAGAAACAATTTACTAATATACTCTACAGTACGGATGAGGGTCAAAAATATTATGCTAAATGACAGAAGCCAGATGAAAAACACTTTATATACTGTATGATTCCATTCACATGAAATGTCAAGGAAATGCAAATTTATAGAGACAGTGATCAGATTAGTGTTTGCCTGGGACTGCAGGTGTGAACAGGAATCGACTGCACTCAGGCACACGGTATTTTATGGTGTGATGAAAATTTTCTAAAATGGGACCGTGGTGATGGTTGCACAACCCTACAGATTTACTGAAAATCATTGAATTGTACACTTAAAACGGACTGAATTTTATGGTATGCAAATTATACCTCAATAAAGCTCTTAACGAAATGAGGGAAATGGACTGAGTAATCCTGAATGTTCTTTCTCCCTTCCAAAGAGTCTGTGCTTTAGTATTCAATGATGCACACATTTCAATACGGAAATGCTATGATAAACTTTCGGCATTATTGTACAAGATGGGCTAAGAAACAAGTGTGAGCTTTGTAATCCCCAACAGAATCTAGCTTTGCAATTACATTCGGCACATTAAAGGTCACTTGGAACTGTGAAACTGAAATTTACAATGATATGTCTTAGTTAGCCAACCTTCACTCCAAGGCTCCGGGAATTCCTGTTTTTGTTCACGATTTGCTTAGTCATTTACTCATCAGGTTATTTATTGTATGACTACAATGTAGCAGGTTAAAATTTGAATGTAATATGGCCCCTGGGCACTGGGAGCTCAGAACTGAGATGGGGGGGGGAACAGATATTAACTGTTCAGTACAGTTCAATATGGGGAGGGCAGAAGGAGGAACTTGGCCAGGGAAGGATTCTGAGAAGAGGGATGCTTACAGGATAGTGTGAGGGTTAAATGAGATAGTGTGTCTAGAACATTCTTTCTACAGAGCAGAGTGCCTTTTCTAAAAGTTGGCTGGAGCCAAAACAACTGCTGCATGCATTATTATTACAGTGTTATCAAATCAGAGCACAGAGATTTGCCTTGTTTTCCATTTGGACTCTTCTCCTGTGATTGAACTGCGCTTCATAAATTTAACGGAAGTGGATTTTGAGTAGAAATTTAAAGGAAGAAACATATGCTGTGTAAAGGGGCCATAACAATTCAAAGGAAGAGTTCAAATTAAGTTTTAATTATTATCAGATAAAATCAAAAGAAACCTTAAAAGGAGAAACCAGACAACCATCTCATGATGGCTAGAGTGCCATATCTTCTTCTCAAATATTTAAAAGAAGTATAACTAGCTTTAATTGAGCATGTACTTACTGGTGTGGAGATATATTTTAAACCATAATGCAGAAGACTCAGCCCTCATGTATTTTCTCTTAATCACTGGTCCTCTCTCTCATTCACAATACCGTACGTAAGCAACTCCCGTGGTTCTAATTTCAATACATATCCAGAATCTGACCACTTCCATCACCTCCACAGCTACTACCCTATCAAGCCCCCATGATCTCTTGATTGGATTACTGCCATAGCCTACCAACTGGTCTTCCTGCTTCCAATCTTGCCCCCAACAATCTCAAAACAGTGGCTGGAGTGACCCTTTAAAAACATGACTCACGTCACGACACTCCTGTGCTCAGAGCCCCGCTATGCCTCCCACCTTGTGTAGAGTAAAAGGCAGCATCTTTACAGCGTCTCCAAGGCCCTCTGTTAAGAGGCCTCTTTGCTGTCCTTTGAATACCCTACAGGCATGTTCCCATCTTAAGGCCATCACATTTACTATCCTTGATGCCTGGAATGCTCTTCCCTCAGATATACATAACCCTTGGAAGACTTGCCTCTTCACCTCTGCTGGAGAAGTCTTACATGATCGCTGTATTTAAAATATCAACCTTGGGACATCCCTGGTGGTCCGGTGGGTAAGCCTCTGTGCTCCCAACGCAGGGGGCCCAGGTTCGATCTCAGGTCGGGGAACTAGATCCCGCATGCATGCCGCAGCTAACAGCCCGCATGCCGCAACTAAAAGATCCCACATGCTGCAACTAAAGATCCCACGTGCTGCAACAAAGATCCTGTGTGTTGCAACTAAGACCCAGTGCAGCCAAAATAAATAAATAATTTTAAAATTATATATTAAAAAAGTAAAATAAAACAGCAACTCCAACCACATTATACCCTGTTACACTTCACTGCTTAATATTTTTGTGTGTGTGGTACGCGGGCCTCTCACTGTTGTGGCCTCTCCCATTACGAGCACAGGCTCTGGACGCGCAGGCTCAGCAGCCATGGCTCATGGGCCCAGCCGCTCCGCGGCACGTGGGATCTTCCTGGACCGGGGCACGAACCCGTGTCCCCTGCATCAGCAGGCGGACTCTCAACCACTGCGCCACCAGGAAAGCCCTCACTGCTTAATTTTTCTCCATATCATTTATCATCATCATGCCGGCTCTGCGTGTGTGTGTGTGTGTGTGTGTGTGTGCGTGTGTGTGCACCTAAGAGGTTAAGTCATTTAAAGAGACAACTGTAAGCACTGCAAATGTCAACCTTCTTTTTAGGAAAAAGCAACTGGATAGATATGGGGCCAGTTATATTTAGACGGATGGCCTTATTTTAGTGACCTTTACTGCACCAAAAAAGCAAGGTTGAGGTTTTAGTTCTGGCTTTACCACTCACTAGCTCTGTCTGACATGCTGAGCAAGTCATTTCACCTCTAGAACTTGTATCTAAAGTGGGATAATTCTGGCCAATGCAATAAGACACAAAACAGAAGAGATATACATTTTAGAGAGGAAAGCAATTTATCATCATTTGTAGATAATATGACTGTGACCTAATATGTTGAAGAGAATCAAGTGAAAGACTTTTAAAATTAATAAAAGAATTCAGTAAAGTGGTTTGATAGAATATAGAGATAAATAAACTGTACAACATGAAAAAACAAGCTAGAAGAGGTAAGGGAAAAACCCTTTTAGAATAGGATCCTTTAAAAAATAGCTAAGGATAACACAAATAAGACATGTACAGGCCTGACTTGGGAAAGGAAAAGAAAAAAAAAAAACTCTACTGAGTGATATAATATCTCCAGTCCCTAGCACAGGGCTTGGCACAGCGGGTGTTAAATAATTGTGCTGACCTAAAGATGAATAAATGGACAGAAATGCTAAAGCCCTGGATGAAAGCATCACATATTGTAAAGATGTCAATTCTTGCCAAATCGATGTTTTTTTCTTTGGGAAAAAGCAAACAGTATAAAATAGGAGGTCAGTTAGGTGACAGTTTGAAGCCCCGAAGATGTAGATGACCTCAATTTTGAAATTCTAACAATGTCAATGGGATTATTTTGGTTTGTTTGTTTAAAATAGGAAATATAGTCCAGCACTTATTTTTAAACAGAGGAATGTGAGTGAAAAACCACTACTAGATGTTAGAGGATATTATGAAGTTAAAATAATTAAACCATGGGTATTGGAGTACGATTAAAAGAAAACGAAAGAGGGATGTGTGTGTGTGTGTGGGGTGTGTGCGTGTATGTGTATGTGTGTGTGTGAATTTTATATATAGAAATAGAAGCAATGCAAGGCAATGGAAAAGAGAAAATTTTATCAATAAATAGTGTTGGGAAAATTCCATAATTATGAGAAAAAAAAAGCACCAAATTTAAGACTTCACCATATATGACAAACCACATTATATTCAAACGGTTCAAAATTTAATTTGTTCCCTGAAAAATTTCAAGATGACTACGGCAGTCAAATGCAATGTATGATTCTTGATTGGATACTGCACTCAATTTCCTGAGTGTGATGACTGCACTGTGGATATGTAGAAGGCTGACCTTTTTCTGAGGATATACAAACTGGAGGCTTTAAAGAGTCATGATTACTACAACTAACCTAGCCAGCATTTCAGAGATCAGGAGAAGAGACATAAAGTAAATTGACAAAATATTTACAACTGGTGAATCTGGGAGAAGGATATAGGGATGCTTATTGTGCCATTCTTGTAACAGCCTGTAGATTTGAAATTCGAAAAAAAATAATCTGGAGCAGCAAAAATCTTTTTCAGCTTAACAATAGAACAATTCACAAAAGAGAAAAGAAAAAGGCTGTGTATGTATACATTTGAAATGTCTGAATTTATGAATAAAAATAAAACAAAATTATGAAAGCTACTCCCAGAAAATATGATAGAGAAGGAAATAATATTTTAATACTTAAGTGATCATCTTTGGGATGGAGGATCAAAATGTCAAGGGGCATTCACAAAAATCAATAAATTCTCTGTATATGGAAAGGTATACATTATATTACCTCTGTATAATGAGATGGAACCAGATGTTATTAAACCAAAATTCTAAACAAATAAAAACTTCCAGTTGGGGAAAATAAGAACTTTCCTAAGTAACTCTCATATCAAATAGGAAATCAAAACCACAATTTCATATACTTTAGAACTATTACAATGAGAACAATGACGTTTAATGTCTATGGGATAGGACAAAACCTGCTTTCAGAATCTGAAAAGCCATTATTAAACAAAAAAGAAAGAATAAATTAATTAAGCATTCCATAAAAAAGAAAATTAGAATGAACAACACTGGAGCCAGATGGCTTTTCCCATGATTTCTTTCAATCTTTCAACAACTGATAATTTCCATGTTATGTAAGCAAATACATAAGACAGAAAAAGAGGGAAAGAGTCTCAAATTGTTACAAATTATTCTTTTAATATGCTATTAAATTGGTTCCCCATAAACAGGTCATTTACCTCAGGTACACAGACAGATTTAGTAATACAAAAAAGTCTAGGAAAATAACACATAAATAAGTCCAAGTAGAAAACCAATATGATCATATGAATAGATGCTAAAAAGGCATTTGATAAAATTTAATATCCATTTCTGATTTTAAAAGGCACAAAGATAAAGGATGCAATAGAGATATTTTTTATTATGATGTTTAAAAATAGCTATTTCAAACCTACCACTAACATCACACATAAGAAAAATTTACTGGAGGATAAGTCTTGGAGGTTGCAGTAACACAAAGCTCTACCCAAACATTGCCCAAAAAGCTCTACCCAATGCCACAAAACATAAAACCAAAATAAGAGATATTACAACTGTAAAGAAGGACACAAAATTTTCATTATTCACAGATGATGTGAGTATTAGACTGGTAAACTAGATACTAAAATTTAATTAAAGAAACTCACAAGAGGTTTCAGCAAATGAGATGGATAACACACACACACTCTCACACAAGGTTTCCCTAAATACCAGCAAATCCCAGTTAGCAGACATAATGGTGGAAAGATAACAGAAAATACCACAGTTTTAACAAAGGAGCTCTTGATGTCATCTACGTGGAGGAATCGAGGCAGATTTCCTGAGAAATAGTGAAGACTTGGGTGGATAGACTTGCCCTCTTTCAGTGTGGAAAAGTTCATGCTCATGTAACCACTTCGGATTAAGTAAGAGTTTTAAATCAGTTAAAACTAAATTCCATTGGGGATTATTTAGGGAACATGACAAAGTGATTTTAAAATTCACAGGAAAACAGAAGTGGGTGAAAATAGCTAAGAACAGTTGGAACAGTAAGAATCATTAGGAGGACCAGATATTAAAATGTTTTGTAAAGCTGTAATTAAAATGGGTGGTGCAGACACAGTGATCCATTAAGAGAAAGACCTAATGGAACAGTGTAGGCAAACCAAGAATATAGTGGGATACCCACAAACACACACACACAAACACACAGAGGCAGCGTCACAAGTCAGCAGTACTGCAAGAAGTATTCAATAAATGTGGAGAGGACCTGTTGACAATTTGGAGAAATAAGATGTGCCCAATAAACATCATTAAAATGTTGAAATGATAATATAATAGCTACTATGATACGTGGCAAAAGTAGTATGCAACATTGTAAGGGAGGATCAAAATTATGTTCAACTTAATTTTTTAATTTGGTAAAGAAAAATGAGAAAAACCCATCCCAAATGTTAATATTTTATGATGGATCATAATGACTTTTTCCTTTTTAAAATTTTTTCTATAATTTCTGTAAGCCTGTATTATTTTGTCAGGAATCTAAATTAAACTATTTTAAATGAAATGATAAAATAACGTCATACTTATATTCACTACCGCGGTATTATGAATGAGGATCAAAGATAATGAGGAATATGAAAGAACTCTGAAAATGATCATTTAATATAATATACTACAACTAGCTGTAGTATATCTTTAATTGACAAATGGATTTCTGCACATGGGTGACATGGCATGATCCATGCCGAATACACTTCTACCTGAGTAGTGTGACTTTGGAATTTTTAATAAATATACTCCACCCCTACCTAACTTCAGAGTGTTATTTTTCAGGTTCATGTTGCAAAGTATCATGTCAATCAATCAAGGATACAGTTAACGTATAAAGAAGAATTTATAATCACCACTGCCCAATAGCTCCATTAGCTAATGTTAATGGCTCATTTGAACAAAAACTTTAAAATCAGCTTACGTAGACTTAAGTAATAAACAATGTTTAGGGCAAACAGTGCCTATCAATAACTGCTAGGAGAAGCAGAATGCTGTAAGACCTTGTTACTCATTGGTCCATGAACCAACAGCATCCTCATCACCTAGGAATGTGTTGGAAACACAGAACCTCAGGGCCAGATCTACTGAATCAGAATCTTCATTTTAAAAGATTTCAGGTTAATACATTTACATATTAAATTTTGAAAAGCCATAAAGTGAAAATTAAAAAAAAAAACCCTCTTTGGGTAACTGAAAATCTTCCTTTCTTATTTTGTTTCATTTTTTAATAAACATTCTGAAGCTTTTTATGTCCGCCAGTGGAAATCCAGGCTGTTTCCCTCACCCTAGGTCTCCCAATACTGCCTTCTTCCTCAGATGTCCTGGGAAGCAACCCCTTTACCCTCCTGCCAAGTTCTCAGTTGAAATGTCATTGTTGTTCTCTAAAGTCATTTTATGTTGTGAAAGGAGCAAATAATAAAAAAAAAAAAGTTGAACAAGCCTAGCTCTGATAGGGAGTCAGTCTCCAAACTTCACGATTAAAATCCATAGTGACGCTTTTACAGAGGAAGCTGCTACAGCGGCTGTTTTTAAAACAGTAATCAGTAGGGTGCCTTGGATTCTCTACTTGCAACAAATACATTTGCTTAAGGAAAGGAAAGTGGCGAAAATCCTCTGAGCACTTTTTTTTTTCCTATTTTATTTATTTATTTATTTTAACATCTTTATTGGGGTATAATTGCTTTACAATGGTGTGTTAATTTCTGCTTTATAACAAAGTGAATCAGTTATACATATATATATATATATATATATATATATATCCCCATATCTCTTCCCTCTGAGCACTTTTTTATAAGACCATCTGAAATGAATTGTCCTCAAAAAGACCTTCTAAGCTCTAAAAAGCTAAATGGATTGATTATTAATTAACCATTAAACTAATCATAATAACTGGCATATTAGTGCCAGATAGGGCAAATAAATGCTATAGAAGAACAGTAACACCAATTAGAGGATTTTTCCTATGGGAAAATGTAACCCACTGATGAGGTTATTTGCAGGAATACAAATCACCTATGTGTGGAGAACTGTTAGGTGCCAGGTCTCCAGCTAACAACAGAATCGCCTGTGAATTCCAGAGCCCTACTAAGAATTTCTCGATGTAGGGCTTGGAAATATGAACTCTGAATAAGCTCAATGGATATTCTTATATACAACACGTTTCAGGGACCCTCCTGTGGAAGCCTTGCCCTGAATTTGTGATGTGAGGCAAAGAGACCCTTGGATACAATATAATCAATCTAATTTAGCAGTTCTCAAAGTGTGGTCTGTGAATGCCTTTACTATTATTTTTTTAAATTATCGTATGTTTAAAATGTAGCTTTAATTTCTAATAGAGCATATTGATATTGATAGACAAAACCCAAATGAACAAAAGCTTAAGTCCTATGACCCTTTCAGTGGTTCTGCAATGTCAAAATGATTTTAATAGTATACTACAACTTTATTTGCCTCTTCCACTCTGTTGATATTTGCACTGAATGCAAAGGCAATAGTGAGTAAAACTGCTGGTTTTACCAGCAGTGGTATGGTACCCAACTGTACGTGTCATTGTATTTGTCACCACCACATAAAAATTTGCTATATAAAAACAAAAATGCCAGTTTTGCTTAAGAATGTCCTGGATGAAGCAGTAAAAAGTGTTCATTTCAACCCTTGAGTATATGAGTATACAGCTTTTTAATATTCATGTGACACAATAGGAAGTAAGCCTAAATCATGTCTTCTGCTTACTGAGGTACTATGGTTTCTTAGGGAAAAACATTTCTGTGATTGTTTGAGTTACATGCTAAACTAGTCACATTTTAATGAAGCACCATTTTTTTTTTTCTTGAAAGAATAACTAACAAATTGTGGTTATTCACATTTGGATACTTGATAAACACCTCCAAAATAAATGAATTTTACCTGTCACTTTAAGGGACACTGATGGTATTCGTTCATAACTGAGCTTCAGGTGAGAATTATAATTTGGAAAACTTGTTGTCTGTCACTGTGAACTTAGGTTCCCAGTACTTGAAAACTTTACTGATGAGATTTGGTGGTGATATTAGCAAATACAATGCTTTGATGTTGTATAATGAAATGTGTCGACATTTGGATGATTTTTATGGTTCAGTGCATTTTTTCAAATGACCAATGTATAATGTTACAAAATAAGGACAAAATATCAAGGATAAAAGATCCATTCAGTGGGCAACATAAATTGATACATAACTGATATGAGAATCCAGTTATCTTCTATAAGCCAGTCTTAAAAATATTAAATCCAGTTACCTTTTACAAGTCGCCTTAAAAATATTTGCAAAAATGTGAACAGTGCACCTCTTCTCCCTAATTTGATTGTTTTAAAAAATATACATTGTTTATATTAATATGTAATGAGTTTACTATTATTTTTTAAAAATATGTTTAAAATGTAGCTTTAATTTCTAATAGAGCATATTGATATTGTTAGACAAAAGCCACGTGAACAAAAGCTCTTTGGGACTTCATTATTTTTTAACAATGTAAAGGGGTCTTGGGGCCAAAAAGATTGAGAATCTCTGATCTAATAATACACTGAAAAAAGAAAAAAGCAAAAAAACAGAAGCGCTATCAAGATCCTCAAGGGTTTCTCACTCTTGGCACTATTAGAATTTTAGCCGGATGGTCTTTGTTGTAGGGGGCTATCCTGTACACTGAAGGATGTTTAGCAGGACCCCTGGTCTCTATTCACTAACTAGATGCCAGTAGCAGCCCCTAGTCCCAAGTTGTAACAACCAAAGTTCTCTCCAGACATTGCCTCTGGGGGCAAATTAACTCTGGTCAAGAACCACTGTCACTGCTATAGGTAAATGGTTAAAGAATGTTAAAAATATAACTCACAAAAAAGAAACGTCAACAGTATAAAACACAGGGAAAAAATTCTGCTTTGCCAGTACACCGAGAAATTCGGATCAAAATATGTTCCCATTTAAAACCCATTCAATTATCAAAGTAAATGTAAAGTACAAGGTGCCATCTCAGTGAAGTTATGGTAGAACAGGTAGGATTATACAATTCCAACAGCACTGTAAATTGATTCATCAAATTGGGGAAATAATTTGGCAAAAAGGCTCTCAAGACTCATAAACACCTTTATGACCTGGAAGCAGAAAGAGCATAGATTCTAAAAATATGCATCAAATTTGAATTTTAGCTCTGAATCTTACTAGTTGTATGACCTTCCTTTAAATATTTAAATGATATTGGAAATCTAAAGACAATAATAATATCCCATAAATGATTATTGTGAGCACTGGATTAGATAATAATGTAAGTAAACTTCTAGTTGAAAGTGGAAAATTTAATGCACTCTATTTACCTCCTCTCTCTCCTGAGACCCCACTAACATGATGGTAAAAGATGAAAAAGCATATAAATCTGCAAGGAAAAAAAAGAACAAGAGAGGGGCCATTAGTGGATGAGAGGATTCAACAAAATTCTGGAAGACTGAAAATGGTCAGAAGAGTGCTATCTGTTGCGGCAGGATATAGAAAGTCAAATCATAAAGAGATGTTAATAAAAATGGAGTTGATTTGCCCAATGGATCTCAAGTGAGACTTTGGTCTTGTGGCAATAAAATGTGGAGGATGTGAAAGTGACATGTGGGGCTGAAAATAGGGGTGTTGATCAAAAGTCTACACCTGCAAGTATCAAATGCTGGAACATGGGCCTCTACGTATCTACCCCCTACCCCTCAGGCAGGAAATAGGAGGCTTCATCTCTGGAGAGTTTGAATCCCTTCACCCCCACAAAACAGCACTTCTGGTCAACTTTTACAACACCTTACTTTTAAACACTGACTACCAAAGCTCACCAGTTAGGTGAGCAACGCCCCAACATGAAAGAGAGTAGTCAATTCAAATGGGGAAAAAATGACTCCAGAGGAAACAGAGATAATATAGGAGTCAGCAAAACCTTTATCACTCTCCAAATCAAAACATTATCCTCAGAAAATAAATAACTGCTTCCAAAAACAAGAAGTGAGAAAAATATGAGAAAAATAAAATCAGACAACAGTAAATAGCTCTTAGAAGGAAAAGCCATGATTGCTGAAGTTTTAAACAAATGCTAGACAAGGTTGGTTATTTTTCCAGAAAATAGAACAAAATGACCAAAAAAACACCAAGAAAATCAAAGAAAAAAAGAGTATTTAATAGTAAATCTGAAATGGTAGAGCTCTGTTGGAAGAAAAATCTGTTAATAGTATAACGAAGATATAGCCTGCATAAAATAGAATACTTGTACATTCTATGATGAATTTTAAAAAACACACTGCACAAAACAGGAAGAATAATGAGAGGAAGTATAGCATAGTGGTTAAGAGTCAGGCTTTAGAGCCAGACTGCCATGTTCAAAGCCCAGATTAGCAACTTACTAGCTGCATGATCTCGGGAAGTTACTTAACCTTGCAGTGCTTCAGTTTCCCATCTTAAAACAGGGATACAATTTGTTGTTACCTCATAGAGTTTTGATGAGAATTAACCGAGTTAATATAGACAAAGGACTTAAAAGTGCCTAGTACGTAGTGAGCTTTAAGTTAAACATACAATACTACAATAAAAATAGTATATCACTTGGCACTGAAGTAGCCTGCTTTTGTCAAATTATAAAATTAGCTATTATATATTTATTTAACTAAAACGAGTAGTATAACTACATTCGGAAGCTGGATGATTCAAGACAGACAAATTCTCATTTATAACAGCGGGAAGTAAATAGATAATGTCTGTAATCAGTAACTTTAAAATAGCACATTATGTAGTGACATCGCCAATTCCCAGAAGAAATGGCAAAGAATTAAAATGCAGTTGCCTCTGGGGCACAGGACTAGGGGGCTGAAAAATGTGGAGCAGAGAATGGTTTGACTATTTGATTTCCCAATTATGTGCGCTTGTTACTCTGAGGTTTTTTAATTAAAGAATGAAAAAGGTTAATACATATGAATTGGCTGTCAGTGCCTGACATATAAGTGTAGGCACTCAATATATTTTAGTTCCATTTTACTCATTTCAGTAATTCCACTCGTGGGGATTTTTTTCCTATCTAAAGATACAATACCAAAAGAAAAGCATGAATAAATATATTTATTGCTGGGTTATTTATAACAACAAATAACTGGAAATGACCCAAATTTTCAAGCATATGGGAATGGCTAAGAACTGCACAAAAACCTGATGGAGTGATATAAACCTCAAATATTAAGTTTATTGTTTCATATGGCTACGGATTGGCTAAAACCTACCACAAGCAAATACACAAACACACACACACACACACACACACACACACACACACACAGTCCCTGATGTGTTTAGACTAGAAAACAGGAACCTGAGAAAACCAAGATGTCTGTACAGAGGAGATGGAGTGGAGATAGAGTATGTCTTACTTCGTCTGGTCCCCAAAGTCCCTAACAGGGGGCTCACAGCTGCTTGGGTCACTATGCAAGGGGCGTTCCTTCCAAACATCAAGGAGCATCTTTTTGAGCTGTGGCCTTTTATACTTAGAATTCACATCACTATTCAGAAAGAATGCATACTAACACTCTACGCCATTAATAGCAATTATTTCAAATATAGGAGCCCCCTTCCTCATCCTACAATCAGACTCAACGTTAGCAAAGTCATGGCTCACCTGGAAGTCATTCTCAGCAGAGGTTCAGCCTCCAGCTCTACACTGCTTCGAAAACCCACTCATCAGTAAAGATATTGATGAAAACTATGTAACAACAATGAAAGAAAGGGACAATGCAATGCATCTGAGTCCCCATAAAAGCTTACAGACAAGGCCTACAGCTCTCAAAGATATGAGCTGTGCAAGCCAACTTCTCTGCATTTCAGTTTTCTTACCTGAGAAAGGGGGAGCATTTTTGTCTACTTCAGTGTGATGTTGGGAGTATAAAATGAAATGATGCTTGGGAAGTCACCAATCACAGGTTCTGATCCAGAGAAGGAGTTCAAGAAAGCCCAGCTGGACGTGACTTTGGCTATCTGGGACCCAACTCCTCAGAACTGTGCCTCTCAAACTCTGGCATGTATCAGAATCTTCTGGAGGCCTTGTTAAAACAGCCAGATGGGCTCCATCCCCAGAGTTCGTGATTCAGCAGGTCAGGGGGAGGGGCCTGAGTATTTGCATTTCTAACAAATTCTCAGATAATAACATTGGTCCAGGACCAAATTTTGAGAACCACTGTCTTACAGGCACAAAAAACTAACTGGGTTAAGTGTTGAGACTTTGGAGAAGGAAGAGAAAAGCAGGTGGAAAACGTTTTCCAAGGGCTCCTCATCTTCCCTTGGTCCAGATGCCCACTAGGTAGACCTTGGTTTGTCAACTTCACCAGTTCTACCACCTCCCCAAGCTCCCTTTCAATGCTCTCCCCCCTGAACTAAGCCTCCCTTGTCAACTTGCTGAACTGAAAGATTACAACCCTAGCCCATCTGCCTGCAGCCTACGTGCTGACACAAGAGGCTACCTGTTTAGGTTCCAAGAAATTACGCATTCGTTATGGAGGAAATTAACACCTCAAAGCAAACTATAATTAGGAATTCTTCAATTTAGTTTATGCTTTTTCAATTAGGCACTCTATAATTTTAATCATGGGAGCATTAACATGTTTCTGTAATTTATATACCTGTGGTATAATTAAGCCTGGGAAACACATTGCTCTAAACCTGAATGGAAGTGATTGTTTCCCTTCACACTGGCGGTATTACAGGTCCTCGAATGGAGAGACGGTGACAGTTTCAAAGGAGCCATTTGTGAGCCACAGAGGCCAATGAGAGAACTCCTGGCTTTGGAAATGTGAAGGCTGTTGCAGACCACGTGACGCCTTTTGAACATCTGGCTCATGTGTAGACATTTGCAACCAAAAACTTCAACTCCTATTGTGACTTTCAGAACATTCCCACCATTGGGAACTGCTTTGGACAACTATTCTTGGAGACTAACTTCAATTAAGCAGGAAGAGGGTGTCCTGGCAGGGAAGACGTTACCTGAGAGCCGTGGGGAGCAGATGTCTTTGAATTGAAGAAACTGAACAAGAGGCTGAAACAGCCAGGATGGGGACCAAACTCCTTATTTTTTCCCCACTGATTCCTATTCCCACTTTCCCTAATTCTGATCCTCTCTCTTAACTTCAGCTCTGCCTTTTAGCTCAAAGCGGGGCCTGAATCCTCTGTGGAAGGTAGTTCTCTTGGGATTCTGAGCAGTTCTGCAAATTCAAGGAATTCAGAGGCACACGGAAAAGTTTTTGTGCTTATTCAGACTGAACCTCTGAGCTTTCTGAAGGTTAAAAACCTTCCTTTTTTTTTTTCCTCTTCTTCCTGCTCTCCCCACAATAGCAAATTCAGATTTGCTGACTGCAATAAAAGGAAAAAAGAACATAATCAAAACTGGCCCAGGGGGACAATGCATACAGATTCCCAAGCCAGCTGAGTGACGCGCCCATATCGCAGTAGCATTCTGGCACTCAATATATTTTGTCTGATCTAAGAAAATATGGAACTTTTTATAGAGTGAAAGTTGGAAATGGATTTGTTTCTCCCAGGCTGCTCTAGCCTTCCATGAAAGAATACAGATTTGTTCAGAGACTGATTCTCAGTCTCACCCAGCATCTATCTTCTACCTAAGCCCCAGTATCTGCACAAAAGTGATATATTCAGATATGTTATCAGCATGCAACAACACAATATGTATTTCAGACACCAGTCACTGTCGTCACCATAAGAAAAAAGGGGTATGTTTTTAGCCCCCATGTGGACAGGGATAGAGAAATAAGCCGGCAGGAATCCTAGCTCAGACCTTACAAGCTAAAACTGTTGATCTGCATGTTGAAACATCCATCAAAAAAGACATCAGAGTTCCAAAAGCTGTAAAACCCACAGGGGCAACTCTACAATCAAATGTAAAAGAATTGCTTCCCCACATCATGAGAATGAACAAACAACTGGCACCACAGAGGAAAATACTTGGTTTCCTGTTACAGTCTCTTTTCTCCAAACCTGAGTCTACCTATAGGCTAGACTGGTGGTACTCAAGTTGTGGTTCAAGACCAACAGGATCGGGCTTCCCTGGTGGCGCAGTGGTTAAGAATCTGCCTGCCAATGCAGGGGACACGGGTTTGAGCCCTGGTCTGGGAAGATCCCACATGCCGCGGAGCAACTAAGCCCGTGTGCCATAACTACTGAGCGTGCGCGTGTGGAGCCTGTGCTCCACAATGGGAGAGGCTGTGACAGTGAGCGGCCCGCCCACCACAATGAAGAGTGGCCCCCACTCGCCGCAACTGGAGAAAGCCCTCGCACAGAAAGGAAGACCCAACACAGCCAAAAATAAATAAATAAATTAAAAAAAAAAAAAAAAGACCAGCAGGATCAACATCATCATCTGGGAGCCTGTTCAAAATGCAGATTCTCAGGACCAATTTCATCACCCCTAGGGATGGGCAGGGGTCTCCGTATTTACTAGGTCTCTTGGTGATTCTGATAGCTGATAAAGTTTGAAAACTCTGGGGTTAAACCATTTCCCAGACTTTATCCCAGGCAAGGGTGATGCAATGGAATTTGGGAAATCCAATTCAGTAAGTCAGGGTCTCAGCAGCAAGTCAGCCCAGTCAAAGGTCTCCTCTGGCTTTTGGTGAGACTTATATTTTCTGCCTTTGAAGCCTCCCTTATATTTCTTATTTCTCATGACAGGATTCCTGACCTTTACCTATGGCTTCAAGTGCCTACACTGACATAATAGCCTGTTGGAAACCAAATACGGGCCCTAACCTCTTTCTACCAGCCCTCCCAGAGTCTAGAGCAATGCAGTCAGATAGAATTTTCTGTGGTGATGGAAGTGCTGTTCAAGATGGCAACCACTAGCCACATCTGCCTGCTGAGGACGTGAAACGTGGATAGTGCAACTAATGGACTGAAGTTTTAATTTTGTTTAATTCTAATTAATTTAAATTTAAATAGCCTCACATAGCGGTGGCTACAGGATCGGACTGTGTAGGTCTGAAGTTTTGCCCTTGACCCCTCCTTGTGCTACTGGGGCTGCTACCCCTTGCCCTGGCCGTGAATATTTACTTAATACATTTATAACCTTTGTAAGTTGCTTGGTGAGCCTACACCCAAGTAGAAATGCACTAGTTAAACAGCAAACCCCAAGCAGCTGTGGCCAGGCACGAAAAGGATGGGTTGTACTGTGAAAGGGGGTAAGTGCAAATTTCTTCTGCCTAATGGTTGGAGACTCTAACCTTTAAGGAGTTCTATTCCTACTAAAAAGCCAGGGCTTTCAGGATCACCTCTCTCACTGCTGCTGAAAGGAGGCAAGTCTGAGCACCCGCAGGCAGCAGGATGGATGAGAGGAAACCCCCTTGGATTCTAACGTGGCACAGATCCACGCACTAGCTCAGAAGAACATCAAGAGATTGGGCTAGGGAAATGCACTCGACGGAGGCCAACTTGAAAGTCTGACCTCTGGGTGACGGCAGATAGAGAAACTGAGAGCCATCCATTATCAGCTGTGTAAGATCTGAGGCAAAGCAGTGATGCAAACGGTCACAGGGCCCAGAAGAGTGTGAGAAGTGAAGGTCAGCAGAAAACAAGTGGGAGAAAAAGCGAGACTGGGGAGAAGCATCACGCAGAGTCACTGGTGCTCTTGTGAAAGGTCTCACCAGTTCCTCAGGGTGGGAAGTTTAGCATTATAAGAACTACATCTACTTAGACAGCCCTACCATCCATAGCCTGGCCTCTTTGTTCTTTAAAATACTTGGCTTCGCCTTGAATCCATTACCATCCATCTACCATCACTGCCAACACAGTCACACCCAGAGCCATATTACCCCATAGCAGGGTTCCATTACTGAAGCTTCGACCATCTTATTATCTAAATATCAGTATCTTGCCTTTCCAGCCTCTCCCAGCTTTGGACCCTCAGCACAGATTCTTCAACAGCATTAAGGTTGCCTGGCCCTTAGTATCTCCATTATTTGCACATCTACCTTCAGAGGCGTTTTTAATCAAGCCTGGACCATATGGTCCACTTTTAAGCACTTTGGTTGATATCATCATCTTCCTTTTCCCATGTCCTGGGTCAAGTTATGTGTCTTCCTTCTGTTCTACTGTAAGAGCTGCTTGGAGCTCTTAGAGAAAATCAGATCACAACATGTCAACCATCTCCTTTTCTTTAAATTATTCTTCCTTTGGCTTTCATGTTTTAACTCTGCCCTGGTTTTTCTTCTACCTCTTTGGCCACTCCTTCTCCATCTCCTGTGTGGTTCCTTGATAGAGTTTCACAGAGCTCTGTCTTGTTAGTCTACACTCTTCCTGGATAAGCTCACCCACTCCTCCCATGCTTCAAACACCACCTGGATGTTAATGATTCCCAAATCTAAACCCCCTGCTCTGATGCCTCGCCAGCACTCCAGGTTTTGGGAACTTAAATAGTCCTATGGTAGGAGGTGAACATGGCGACCACACTCTCCTTTCCCTCACACCAGTAAGAGTCTCTGTCTCCATCTGTCCAGATGGCAGACGGTCCAAAATAGAACACTCCTTCGTTCTTCATGTTCCAGCAACTGAGCCTGCTCCATTTAAAGTATTCCTCCTGAAATACCTGTTTTTTCCTCCTTGGTTTGAGCCTAAGGAACATGATCCAGCATCATTTAATACCAGAGCCAATTCTTGGGAAGCTGGGTTGTTTGAGGGGCTGATCAAAGAAGACCCGCAATGCAGTTAGGATGTGCTGAAGTGAATGCAAACCCACCTAAATTTTTTGGGTTTCACCCTTCTTCCCTTTTGTTTTCCTGGATGATCTTTCTGAGTGCAGCTCTGGGCCACACTTGGGAGTCCCCTTGGTAGTTTCACTGGTAGTAGTTACAAGTCTCTTTAATCACAGTGACACGTCCCATTAGCTGCCATATTTAGAGTGTGGGACAGCCCCAGTGGGTATAGCTCTGCAGTAGCATTTATCCCATTTTTCCTTATTTCGGGTTGCTTCCTCTCCTGTGTGGCTCCTCCCCTTTCCTAATCTGGTGTGATGAAATCCCAGCAGGCTGTGCGACTTGGCAACAAGTGCTATTATCTGCAGAGCTAAATCTCACAGTTTATAGGGGAGTGCCTCTTTCCCATCTCCCCACACCATAGTACTCCTAATCTCCAGACCCCGGCAGAGGCAGCCCAGAGATCTGGGGAACTAAGTGAATCAAGTGGTGTTTCAAGAAAGGACATCTACATGTAGTTGCAGTTTCTCATCTCTACCAGCGTGGACAGGGACTCATGAACTCCTCAGGCTGCCCCACGTCAACAAGTCCTCTGAATTTTCACCTCCCCTACCTTAACAGGACACCATCACATGCTGATATCTGAGAATCAGATGGTAACGATGCCAGTTTTGCTCACTGCAGCTCCATGGACCGGCAAAACCCTACTGTGGTTGCTTCACGTGATCCCACTCTGGGCTTCACAGTCATTAAAGGAATCCTGGAGGAAATCTGTCAATTGTTTCCTTTACTTCCCAACAAACTTTCTTCTTTCTTTAGAAGCTGGCTGGATCTCCAGTTCGTACTGGAGCTCATCACTCTGTATTTCAGAATTTCTAGTCTTAACAAGCTGTACCTGTCAAATGCAGCTGGATCATGGATTCTCATCAGGCAGTGAAAAGGACTTGCACTGACCTTAGAAGCCATTTGCCATGTCACACTGTCTCCTGGTATTCAGTGTAACATATCCCTGGCCCTCCAAGCTAGAGCTGCACCCTCTGGGCACTATGCCTCAAGCGGCCCAGGAAAGCGAGCTGCAAGTCCTAACTGACCTTGGAGAAGGTCCCCCAGAGGTCCCCAGGGCTCGCCAAACCATGCATCTGGTCCCAGCCTGTCCGTGCCCAGTTGGTTCGTAACTCTCCCTTTCAGTTCCCAGACCACCTTTACCACCGTTGGCCCCTCCTGGATAAAGTATCCTCATAGACCTTTCCCTCCCTCTGTGTCCCTTTGCTCAGAGAACGGCACCATCATCCGTCCCATTAACCAATCTAGAAACCTGGGAGCCACCCTGGACAATGTCTTTGTCCTTTATACCCACCCCCCGCCCCACAGAGGAGTCATCGCCAAGGCTCGCCCCTGTTACCTCCTCAACTACTGGACGTCCATCACCTTCATTTCTCATTGGGACAACTATAACTGATCCCAACTCTTCCTCTGGACCGCTCTTGTCCTCTCTGATCTGTTCTCCACACCGATGCCAGAAAGACCTTTCAAAAAAGATGGATCATACCGTTCACTTGCTTAAAATCCTTTCTCTGATGCCTCACTGCTCTTAGTATAAAAGTCCTTCCTACAGTAATAACACAGCCCTGGGTTACCTGGCCCTTTCACATCCAATCACGTGCCGTCCTCTCTTGCATTTTCTCCCCACTGCAGTCCTACCAGCCTCCTTTCAGCTTCTCTCACATTATCTCTTGACCACCCCATCTGGGGCTGATCCACCTCTTATAGGAAAAAGTGAGACACAGAAGGAAGAAAAACCAACAAAGTGTGCGCTGTCGAGCAGGCTCCCATTGTGGGAACCCGGGGCTCAGTCCTACTCGGGGGTGTGTGAGGAACCGTGTGGCATGCACCCCAGAATGGTCCTTTCAAAGGATGGGAGGCAAGGCTCTGATGCCTGGATTCTCATCCCACACTGGCTGAGAGTTCCCCTGTAGCACTGAATTATTTGCATTCCTGAGCTGTACCTGCTTGCTCAGACTAAGCCAGATCCATGGGGCTTTGGAGAAAGAATTAGAGCCAAAAGGCAGGAAAAAAAAAGGGTGGGTGCTGGTGCTGGAGGTGGGATCCTATAACTTTGCATGGAACTATCCAGCTTAGCCACCGCTGAAATCAGAGGTGGGATGGGGAGGTGACATGGACCCCATGAGAATGGGCTACAGCTGATAACAGTCTGTCATGAGTGTCTGTGGCACTGTTAGTTCAGAGCTGTATCTGCCATTAGGATGGCAACAGCGTATGGGCCTGTTTAGCTCATTTCTGGGTCTCCAGTGCTCAGCACGGTGTCTGGTTGTTTGCTGAAATTCAAAGTATTTATTGACGGAATTAGTTAATGAATTGATAAACAAATGAACGAGTGAACAGATAAACAGGATTCAACTCCTAGGATCTGGTCTCACCTCTCCTGCTTGGTTCTGACTCCATGGACCCACTCTGGTCCCAGTATTTATAAGGTCTCAGTTCAGGGAGCTCATGGGAGTCTCCACACCCCTTCCTGAGGGGCTTTGGATCTGTTCACTTTGATTTCACAACGCCAAGTGGCATCTCCTTCAAGTAGAGGGCACTGCTCTTACTCCTCGTTTTGCTGGCCCTTCAGTGGTTGAGACCTCCTAGCCCCGTCTGCTTGATTTGGTGTTTCTGAAAGGTGCTCAAATCTGAGAATCCGTTTTTGAGAATCGTTGTGAGGATTTTGTGACACCCCCGGAGACAACTGCACATTCCCTGACACGTCACATGCACGCCAGCACAATCTTGCAGTGAATCTTACACAGTGGTAAAGGACACCTAGCAAACAGGCAACCGCTGCAGCAGGACTCAGAGAATAATCCTGCCAGGACTGCCCAGGGCAGGCAGCCACCCCTTGTCTCAACAGCTTGGCCATCCCCAGGGGCAAACTGAACAACTACCAACGACACTTTACACAGTTTAGCTTATTTGACCTTTAAAACAATGTGTGACGTGGGTATTCCCATTTTACCAACAAGCAGCTTGAGGTTCAGAGAAATTAAGAATCTGACCCTGAGCCATCAGATAAGTCAGTTGCATAAGGGGATCTCATTCTAGGAGCTCCTGCTGTTCCAGTGTATCCAGCTGGGAAGTCAGCTATGGCAGGAAGAACATGAGAGATCTCAGGTGTGAGCCTGTGGGACCCCAGTTCCTGCCCCCAAGGAGGTCACAGGCTGGTAGACACTGAAACTGCAAGTACCCCGCAGGGGAGGGGACAGGGCAGCGCGGGAGCCCAAGGCAGAGCTGATGCATGCTGCTGCAGGATGGGAGATGGTCCTGGATGCGGCAGATTTGACCTGGATGCTGGGGAGGTGGAGGATGCCGTGCTTGGCAGAGAGAATGGCACAGACAAGGGCTTGACTGCTTAGAGAAGAACAAAAAGTTGGGCATCTGCCTGCCAACGTTCCCCGTACCCTTCAGGACAAAGTCCAGATCCCAAGTGAAGATCTTTACCTATAGCTCTTGCCCACTTCTTGGCCTCTCTCCTCATCTCTGTGCCCCGAACACAACATGCACCTCCTCTACCTCAGCTCCTGCACATGTCGCTTCCTCCTGGGCCACGCTCCCCCTCCTCTGGCAGGTCTCAGGCAATACTGCCTCCAGGAAGGCCTCCTGGCCCCTGAGCTCACCAGGCTAATGATGGCTGCCTCCGCACTGAACTCTCATACACACCTCCAACCAAGAACATCCGCATCGTTTCTCTTACTCTTTATCGTACCTATAGACCTGCACGTCCAAACGGCAGCCACGAGCACGTGTGACTCTTTATATTTGAATGAATGAAAATAAAAATGTTAAAGCTCAGTTCCTCCGTCGCACTAGTCCTATTTCAAGTGCTTAATGGCCACGTGTGGTTAGTGATGACTCTACCAGACAGCAGATATAGGACACTTCCATCAACGCAGGCGTTTCTACTGGACTGAGCTCTCACAGAAAAGGAGGCAGGCAAAGACAGTGCGGCTCTACTGTCCCAGTACCCTGTAACTACCAGGTACCACCAGATTTGCTGAATTCCTTACTTACTTAGCTGTTGTTTTTTTTCTGTTTTTTGTTTGTTTTTTGGACTACCTACGAAAGCCAGACCCTGTCCCAGGGAAAGGAATCCATTAGTGTCCGACTTCCAGGTTGCCTGGAGCTCACAGTCTAGTGAGGGGCATGCAAGAAACGAAACCAAAGAAAACATACAAACAAATGTATAACACAATTAAAAGCTCATGAAAGAAAGATGAAGGAAGCGTACGTGGCGCTGTTGAGGAAAACCTGCTAAAGGGACAGAGTAAAAGGAAATGGAATCAGAAACGAAGGTCAGAACCAGATTCAGATGGGCCTTGAATTCCATGCTAAGGAGCTTCAACATAATGCGGTAGGAAGCCAGTGACCCATTTAAGAATTTTAAGCAGGAAAGTTAACTTGATCCAATCCGTGCTTCCAAAACACCAGTCCAGCAGCTTGGTGGGGGAGGGATTGAAGGAAGAGGAACTTACGACAGGCAGACCAGAAAGCCGTCCTGGCAGGTCAGGAGAGTGGGGTGGAGAGCAGCAGAGGGAGAAGAAAGAGCTAATCCCAAAGCTCCCAGGGACTGACGGGATGGGAAGGAGAGAGCAGGGGCTGGGGTGGGGAAGGCATCTTCAAGGAAGCCCGCTGGGGATCCAGAGGAGGGTCTGCTACAGAATCTGGGGCTCTGCCCCGGACTTCCCTTCAGGGACTGCATTATGGGTGATTAATTCACGGCCGAGTTACTTTCTTATGAAGGTTACTACAGTTACATCAGCACGACAGGTGGGGTGTGCGGGAAGAAGCCTTGGCGTGTGCCGAGCTGAATATTAGATTCTAGTCACTATTTGATTGATCTTTTAAGCAATTCTGGGATTCTGTCACTTAAAAACCAATAAATCTTTGAAGGCCTGGGGAAAGCAATGCAAAAGCAATAAATCTCCATTGTGGAGTATTAGAAAAAGAGGCCACACTGCCAAGGTGGTTTGGCTGGAGCGACGAGGGTGCAGGAGCCCCGCACGGCCATCTTCCCTCCCCGCCTCCTTGCCTCCCTGTATGCTCAGTCCTACCAGTCAGCGTCAGAGCCACAGGGCTTCAGAGGGGCAGCAAGCAGTACAGCAGGGCTGGAGTTCGGCTCAACCAGGGTCAGAGCATTACTGGCAGAAGGAGGAAGAACAGCCTGTGTGGGTGTTGCCTGGAGGCCGAGGCTCAGGTGTGAGTCTGCTGGAGAACAGGAAGACTCTCCGCTCAGAGTTATGCTGGGCTTCACAAGTTACTGGCTGCGCCCACACGACCAGAATTGTCTTGTCTACCCCTCGTTCCCTAGGCGGAAGAGATTCACTCCACAGCATCCCACCGGAAGGTCACCCGGGCATCATGTGACATCCCAGGCACGAGGAACTCAGAACGATGAACTCAGAGGCAGGAAGCTAGGTCCGTGGGCTGGCTCTGCGTGTAGTGAGCTCTGTGACCTTGGGCCAATCACTTAACATCTTAGGTTTCAGCTTCTCCTCTAAAGTGGAGATGGAGTTTCCTGTGCAGTTGACCTACTGGGTGAGTGACGGTCAGATGCTACGATGGAATGAAAGGAGCTATCAACTATAAAACACGATTCCGGGCATCCCTGACCCAGTGCATCTAGGGAGCTCTCGGTGTCCTGTGGTCACAGAGTGAGTTTGCTGTTTTCTCAAGGCTCCTGCTTCCCCTGCCTGCAGGGCTCCACACTGGTCCACTTGCCTGGGTTGTGCCCATCTCTCCAGCCCATCTACTCTTCCTCTCAGTCAATACAGTCACTGTCTCTACTGGCTTCATGTTATCTTGTTTTGCCGGTTTCATTATTCTGTTTCCTTAATGGCTTAATGGTCCCCTCCCTGCCCCGTTCACATGTACACTTACTGGATGATAAGCCTCAGCAGGACAGGTGTGTGTCTCTCTTGCTTCCTGCTGTATCCTCATTGCTTACCTCAGTTCCTTCTCAATACATATTTGTTGAATGACTTAATGGTCAGCTGCCTCCCATGGGGCACTCCAGTGCCCAGAGTTCAAGGTGACAAAGGGTTAAAGTAACTGAAGTCTACTGTGATATTCCACTGCTGTCACTGAGGTTGTCCCGGAAGCCTTGCTGGCTGGCACTGACTAGTCTCTTCCCTTCTTGGCAAATGCCCAAGCAACTGTCTGAAAATAACTCTAGAAACTCAGTGTCTACCCACCCTCAGTGATCTAGAGCCTTGAGAAGAAAAGCAGCCAGACTCTTCCAGACACCAGGCGTTGCCCCTTTGAGCAGTGACATTTATTTTAAATTTGTTTCCGGTGGAAATGTCACCAAAATACATCACATATGACTTTCTCCTAGGGAGGTGGCGTGGCTAGAGAGATGTGAGTGTTGGCTTAGGGGCGACTGAACGGGGTTTAAATTCTGCCTGCACCACTTGCCCTTTTCATGGCTTGGGTCAATGCACTTAGCTTCCACGTATCTCAGTTTCCACATCTGCACAATGGGGAGGCTATTACGGCAATGCTGTGAGGATGCAAACAGTTTCCCTATAGTGACAGGCACTCGGCCGGTGCGTGCCCATCAAATGGAAGCTAGCTGGCTCTTTTAACTTGAAGACGTGGGACCTAATGGTACATTTTTTAGGGTGAACCAGGAACAACAAATGAATACCCGTGGCTGTGAGGGGCAGCAGGGGCTACGGCACGTGGACCTCCTTGTTTCTTGAGTCCCTGTGTCGGTTTTGTAGAGTTGTCCTGTTTCTTCGCTCCCTGCCAACTGTCATTTCTCACCGCTACTGGGGCATTTCCATTCCCACCTACTAATTTACTGTGGTCTTAGGATGCACGAGCTCATTAAACAGATGTGCAAACTAAGTCTGTAGGCTCAGAAGGAAAGTGTAAGGGGCTTCTCTCTGGGGAGGCTAGAAAAGCTTTCCCAAGAACGTTGGTTTGGGATGTTTGCTGGTCTCTGGAGTCAGGCAGGCCTGGGTACGAGTTCTGGCTTCAACACTTACAGGCTCTGTGACCTTGAACTTTAGTTTCCTCATTTCCGACAGGGAGATAATAGTACTACTCATAGGTTAGTAGAGATTAAATTCTTGGATCATAGGAGATGCCGAGTAAAGCATGGTGACAGTTACTCCCGTCTGTGTTCAGCTGGCTTTGAGGAGTTTTCAGAGGTTCACAGACATAATCTGATTCATCCTGAGGATGGGTCCCTGATCCTCTGTACAAAAGTGAACTTTATTCCTATCACTAGGAAGGACACAGATTACTTCTTTCTCAGGACGACTAGAAAAGACATTTTTCTGAATCTGTGCCAGAAAGAAGTTAGGGGCTCTTAAGGAAAAAGCAGAGCACCTCCTTCCCCACCCTGAAATCAGGGTCTTTGGAAATTTGAACAGGAAGGAAGTGGGCAACACTGTGACCCTATAGAGGGGTGGATTTGCAAAAACCATTTTGCACAGAGCTTCCTAAGTTCCACAGAGAAGAAGCCAAGCTAACAAAGGAACTAACTCTCTGACAGCCTGCGCTGCTTTGGCTCACATGTACATCCCATTAAGCTTTGGTGAAATATCGCCAGTGTCTTCTTTCCAGATAAGGAAAACTGAGGTTCAGAGAGATTAAGTATCTTGCCCAAGGTCACACAGCAGCATGAGGTCAGCATTTGAACCCAGGTTCACTGCCACCGAACTCACATCCTTTTCATTGCCCCACACAGCAGCCAGAAGACTGTGGGAAGCTGGGCTGAATCCACAGCCACCAGGCAGCCACACAGTGGGGTGCCAGCTGACCAGGTTCTTTTGCTGACAGTTTTGTAGGCTTGTAGCAATGAAAGGCGACACTTGGGTCTCTACCACAGAAAGGTCCGGGGTTTTAGGGCAGATCTAGCCTCTGACCCTGGGTCAGCTGCTAACTTGTACAATACTGGGCTTCTCTTTTCTGGGCCAGACTCTTGCCATCTGGGAAGCTTTCTGAGACTCTGAAACATGCCCAATGCTGCTGTATGACAGACGTAAGAGCTGTGAAGGGGAGGTGCGACACGGGTGGCCAAGATGGAATGTGTGATTGGGCACCTGGAGGACGTGCGTCCAAGCTCAGCCTTCCTACTCCCTGTCTGTGTGCCCTGGCGCATTTCTGAGCCTCAGTCTCTTCATCTGAAAAGGAGGATAACGTATCTCAGTGTATAGAGGGAAGTAAATGACAATGCGGCGTAAGAGTAACAGGAAGAAACACAGTAACTCAACAACTCCTGGTTTGATGTCAGAGCCACCATCCGCTCTGGCCCATCACAGGTAGGACAGTCCTGGAACAACCTATGTGTGGAATATAAGGCAAACGTTCTTAGTTCAGGTGCCCACAACCTCTATCCACACCTGTCTGAAGGCCTGAAGACCCACCTTACTTAGGATAGAACACTTTCCGAAGTCTACAGAATAGATGGGAACTTCCAAACCGGCAGGTGATTCTACGTGCTCCAGTGCCTGTAATTCCTGGGTAGAGTTGGACCCAGGCTGGCAAACAGAGCATGTCGATAGCTTCCTTCCCGGCTGGTCTCCCAGCCTACAGTATCATAAAAGAGACACCGCATGTGGCTATTCAGTGGCTCCCCAGGGCCCCTCAAACAAGGCTGAGCTTCTCAAACATGGCCCTTGTTCCCACCCCACCACTCCTGCCTTCACCTTTATGCTAAGGCAGATTTAACGATTCCTGGTTGCTCCCCACGATGGCAAGCTTCCTCTTTCCTCCATGCCTTTGTTCACGCTGGACCCTGTTACCACTCTGGTGAAATCTTAGACAACATTTAAGATATAGCTCAGTGTCACCTCCTCTGGGACTTCTCTCCTGTAAGCTCGTGTAACGGCCTATGTGCATCTCTACAAGCATGCCCTGTAGCGCAGTTATGTTTTCACAGTTCTGTCTCCCTAACTAGAGTTTGACTTTCTTTAGAGCGTGAGTTATACACAGCTAGTTCACTAGCCGGTCCCAAGCACTTAAAACAGTACCTGACACGGAGTGAGTGCTCAAGAAATGTTTGTCGAATGAATGAGTAAGTGAATCTTTTTCATCCCCCGTACGCCGCTCCATTCCTGGCATATAAAATACTCCATGTGTGCTCGTTCAACTGAACTGAGCTAATTTGAAAGCTGTTCTACCCAACACCCTTGCTTGGCTTTCAGGGTCTGTAGTCCCTTGAGCTCTGAGCAAAAGCCAACAGTCAACATCAGAGCTGCTGCCCTTGTACATAGTGTAGCTTATTTAAAAGAGATGACCACCTTCCTGACAGCCGTGAGCCCATGGACTTCCATGGGATCAGCTTAGCTACTGCGATGCTTTCACTGCCTGGGCTGTAGGCACACTCCTGGACTCCAGCAGCCTCTTGTTAAAATCAGCAGTATGACTCTGAATTCAAGTCCCCTGTGGAACACCAAGGCCATAAACTGGACCAGCCCTGAGGTCATGTCCCATTCATAACCTCTGAGCAGGTTGTTTTTAGCATTCAGTGGATCTGTCTACTTGTCTGTTAATGGCAGTGGGACACGTAAAGGTGATCTTGCCAGGATACTGTGTTTCTGGGCCTCCAACCGGACTAAATACATTTACCATAGGTGTGTTCCAGAAAGTTCTCTCCCAGCCCTCCTCAGGTCCCCATCAGGACGTTCCCACTAAACCAGTCCCAGTGGCCCACAGTAGGGAGACAGGGCTCCTGGCTCAGTAGCCCCTCTGGACGGGGCTTGGGGCTGCGGACCCTTTTCCTCCAGGAAGCCTTGCTCCTGGCCAGCCTATGGGCATTGCCAGTGACATCATTCAGCTGGAGGCGTGCACGGTGCAGAGAAGGAAAATGGCAAACGCCAGGTTAAGCACCCTCCTCACCTGACAGGGGCTCCCCGAGACTGAGCGGGCTTCAGCATCACTGTGATGGTCGTGTCTGTTTCATTCAGTGGGGTGTCTGTGTCATATTCAGGCATCGATGGAGCTGGACAGAGAACAGAGAGAAGGGAGCTTAGCAAAGGTCCCAAACCCCTCTCATCACCTCCCTCAAGACACTCAGGATGCCTAGAAGGGAGGTGTTTGGGGAAGGGTAGGATGAGAGTCACATGGCATCCCAGGCTTTCAGCAAAGGAGGCCCTGACTTCCAACCTGCCCGTAGGTTCCTTCAAGGTACAGAAGAGTCTGGAGAAGGGTAGCAATGATGTGGCTGGTAACCCTCATGAATCAAGAAGTTCCATACCAAATAAACAGATAAATGCAGGAAATATAAGTACTTAAAGATGTGAATGCAAATGTGAATGCCAACCCTAAACGTATTTAAAATGCAAATGCAAATTACAGCAGTGATGAACTAGTTCCTCTTATCTTTTTTTTCTTCCTGAGATCCTCCCTTCTGATGGAAGTGTAACTAAATCTAATCCCTTGGGAAGGTAATTTAGCCATTTGTATTAAGAGCTATTAAACCCACATCGGTTTTAATTCAGTATCTCAATTTCTGGAATTTAATCCTAAAGTCATAATCCGAGCCAAGGAATTAAACTTTATTCTGTAACATGTTTATTGAAGCGTTATTTTATAAAAACATGGAAACACCAAATATATACAACCACAGGGGAATGTTTAATTAAATTACGTCCATCCACTTGACAGAACATTATAATGAAAGCAACGTGGAAGATGCTTATGGTTTAAGGATAAGTGGAAACATTAAGCTACAAAAAACACGGTGGGTCTGTATCTATGCAAAATGTGGATGCAGACCAGAACTGCACGCGTATTCTGAAAAAATGTAAATTGTAAAAACGGGGTCTGAGATAATTCTGCTTTGATGCTGTCTGGTGGGGGAGGGCACCCTACTGGTGATGGCAGGTGACATCCTGGACTGCTATGGCTCTGTAACACTCATTCACTCATTTGTTTGTTCATTCATTCATCAGACGTTTCATGAGAACCTGTGCTGTGCCCTGCACTGTCAAAAGGAATACTCTTGAAAATCAATCACATTTTTACAAACCAATCTGTATGGGCAAAATGTACTATTTAAGGCAACTGTGTTCTAGATAAATTATTTGGTGAATCACTCAGCATTCCGTCTGCTCTAGCCTAATTGATATCTTTTTTATACTTTAGGAAGTTCATGGATTAGGATTTCTTCATGAGATTACAGCACTGACACACAAGGGACTGCATCGTCCTTGCTTCTCCCAAGTCACATGGTGATGGTTGGCTCTGCCCTTTTTCACTCCCAGGAATATTAGGAATGGAAAAAACCACCACCACCACCTTTCTTCCTTTCCCCTTCCTAGGACAGATACCTGAAATTTTGGTGGCGATCCTGGTGGTAACAGGGGGCCCAAAGCCCTTTGCTGTGCTGGCCTTGATGGTGAAGGAGTAGGTGGTCCCGGGGTACAGACCCACAAAGAGGTGGTGGGTTTCATTCCGAAGCTTGAACACTTTGCCCCTCTGGCTGGAGAGGTCGGCACTCGGGTCCAATGAGCCCACGGCCTTGTAGTTGATCTGTACAAGGAGCCGGCAAACAAACATATCAGTGCCTCACCCAGGAAGCTGGGTGGAGTCCATATGGAGGAACATCAGGGGAGGAAAGCAGAAGGTGTGTGAGCCTGGTCAGCACTTCTGCTGTTAGCATCCACCTTACAGATGATCCCAGCCTCCCAATACTCCATGGCTAATACTCTGGAGCATCGCTATCCAATAGAAATAAAATTTAAGCCACATACATAATTTTCAATTTTCTAATAGTCACATTAAAGGAAAAAAAGTAAGAACATAAAGTAAAATTAATTTTAGTAATACATTTTGTTAAACCCAGTAGATGTAAAATGTTATCATTTCAACCTGCAATCAACATAAAAAATTAATGAAATATTTTATATTCTTTTATTCATATTAGGTCTTAGAAATCAAGTATATATTTTACCATATGGTGCACCTGCATTTGGACTAGCCACATTTCAAAAGCGCAGGGACCCCGTGTGGCTACTGGCCATCACATTGGACAATGTGGCCATAGAGCAGTGTCCAAGTGTAGCATCCTGATAAGAATTACCTGAAAGCCTAATTAAAAATGCAGCTCATGGGCTTCCCTGGTGGCGCAGTGGTTGAGAGTCCGCCTGCCGATGCAGGGGACACTGGTTCGTGTCCCGGTCCGGGAAGATCCCACATGCCGCGGAGCGGCTGGGCCCGGGAGCCATGGCCGCTGAGCCTGCGCGTCCGGAGCCTGTGCTCCGCAACGGGAGAGGCCACAACAGTGAGAGGCCCGCGCACCGCAAAAAAAAAACAAACAAAAAAAACCTGCAGCTCATGCACCCCCTACTGCACATGGCGCTCTCTGGCGCTTTCTTGTGCATTATCTAGTTTTTCTTCCCTAAAACCTTGCGGACGTCAGAGTATTTATTCTCATTTTAATGTTGGAGAAACTGAGGCTCAACTGGCAACAATTTGTATTAAACCAGCGCTTTTCGAAATATCTGTGGTGAAGACCCAGTTGTTTCCCAGTCCACTGCAGACCCATAATGATCCAAAGACCACATCACACGTGACTCATCATGTGAGTTTGGCAATAACCAAACTGTTCTACATTATGTGCAAGGAGACGTGTCCACTGACCACACATACGGGTGTCACAGCAATGTCAAGGCCCTCCAAAGTCTCTAGACGCTCACTTTCAACTTCTGCACTTATCCTGCTGTGAATGTAACAAAACAGCTGGCATCCCTGGCACCGGCCCCCAAGGATCACCCTCTGAGAAGCACATTTCTAAATTACACAGTTGTTAAAGAGGCAAACTCAGGGTTTTTTTGTTTATCTAGTTTGTTCTATTAAAAGTGTTTTATTAGAGTATAATATATATACAGAAAATTATACAGCTCAATGAATTTTTACTAACTGGACAGGACCATCTAACCACACCCAATCAAGAGACACAACATTACCAGACCCGAGATTTTCCCCTCATGCCCCCTTCCAATCCTTTCCCTCCTCCCCCCAGCACGGATACCCTCTACCCTGATTTCTAACAGCACAGACTAGTTCTGCCTGGCTCTGAACTTTATCTAAATGGAATCATACGGAGTGTACTCTTTAGCGTCAGCTTCTTTCTCTCAACGTCCTGTGTGAGATTCATGCGGCTGTCACATGCAGCCACAGATCAGGCATTGTCACGGTTATTCGGTGTCCTATCACTGACCCAAGACCAAACCCAGACCTGTTGGGTTTCATTCATTCACTCATTTGCTCCTCCACAACCATTCCCCGCATACTCCTGTACTATTCCAGGACCTGCGCTGTGTGCTCCCATGCCCTAGCAAATGAATGCACTGGACACAAGCTAGGCCCTGTCCTCAAGGTCTTCTGTTCCAGAACGAGGTGAGTCAACTACACAGACACCTCACATCACTTTGTCTTTTGTCAGGAATGTCCCATGCTTGTCAGGAAGGCCAAACCCAGGCAGAAAAGGTAATATACCAACTTTACGTCAAAAATAAGCAGTTGGCTGTTTCTGGCTAGGGCACCGAATGTTCTGGAGAAAGCAGTAACCTCTCTCCCCTATGAAGCAGGAGCAGTGCAGTGTAGCAACTGATGTCACATGTCGAGGACAGAGGCCAGACTTTGTCTGAAGCGCAGTGAGCCCAGGATGAGAAATGTACAGAACTGAAGGAATTGGCCATTGTGCTAGCAGAGCTGGCAGGGGCGCCCATCTAGCAGATCCCTGGGGGGGCCTGGTCACCCTGCCTACTCCAGCCCTTCTCAAAGGCAAGCACTGCAAACACCTGCCTCTCTTTGTCTGAGGGCTTTTCCCCTGGGTACGCACAGGAAGTGCTGGTTAATTCACACCCCCGGAGACCGGACTAATGGGAGGTGATAAATACACTCCACGTTTCCTCTTGAGATACCCCCGCAGCATCCCTGGGATTTCCCCGAGGGATGCCACTCCACTTGCCTCCATAGGTAGTTGACTGGAAAACACACCCATCGTTGGCTACTTTTTTTCCCTTCCCCACTCCCTAGTATTTCCCACACTTCATAATCTGCTTGTGCTCAAATCCTTGTCTCAGGCTCTGCTTCTGAGAAATGCCAAACTAAGGCGAAGTGTTCAGGGAGGTATCTCAGGGGAGAACTGAACTAATACCTGGGGGTGATACAGAGTCTAGGAACACTCTAGATTCTAGGCAGAGGGAGCTAACCAGGCAAAGACCTGGGGTGGGGAAAGGCTTGGGAGAACCAAGAAGAGTCCCGTGTTGACTGGATGGTGGTGAGCAAACAGGAGAGCTGTGTGCAGCTGGATTCCAGTTTTCCCCAGCGGCAGATGTTTGGAGAGCTCTGCCTGTGTCTGCTAACCCAGGCCACCAGGGGAGAAGACGTGCTGGAGCACCCTTTGCAAATTCTGCCCCCGTCCCCTGCCTGGGCTGATGGCAACTACACTGATATACAGACAATGGGTGGTAAAATTCATGCCTTATTTACTAGCCAATTCCTTTTCTGTGCTCCAAATTCAATCCAGAAGCGACTCAATTTCCACCTAGCTGTCAATATAATATACTGTGCTCCCCTGCTCTCCTAACCTTTCCTGCTATTACAGGATCCTCACTTACTTGTAATGAAACACTATGAATAAATCAATGTATGTTAATATAGCGTGTCTTCAATTTTTTATGAAGGGCTTCACCAGATCTAATTCCCACTGCTTTGTCAGAAACAGTCTTTGAAAAATTTAACTTTCAAGTTTTACGAAGTTAGTGCGGGATCGGGCTGGGGGGCGGGGGGAAAGAAGGAAGGTGAGAAAAATTGAATGGGATGGAGCTGGGACCGTAAAATGCATCCTGCAATGTGACTCTTCATTTGGAAGTGGAGAGAGAGGAAGATTTGTTAGAATAGCAAACATAAAGTAAGGAGGTAGCAGGGGAAAGAGTGCTGAGCTACACAACAGCCCTGGGCTCCAGGGATGGGGCTCTGGCTGCAATGAAGTGTTCAGGGCCACCCCAGTCTCTCCTGGTCGCTCTCAGTGGGATCCCCAGCCACATGCCAGAGTGAGCCCTTCATCACCAGAATCCAGTCACCCCTTGGAATCAAAAGAGCAACGGTTTCCCACAGCTTTCGGAATTAGGACCACATTCTTACCCTGTGGTTCTCCATCACCTCACCGCATGAGCTGGCCTCGCCTGCCCTTCTATCTTTTTTTTAAAAATTTATTCATTATTTATTTATTTTGGCTGCGCCAGGTCTTAGTTGTGGCATGCGGACTCTTAGTTGCAGTGTGCATGTGGGATCTAGTTCCCTGACCAGGGATGGAACCCAGGCCCCCTGCACTGGGAGCGTGGAGGCTTATCCACTGGAACACCAGGGAAGTCCCCTCCCGCCCTTCTACCTTGCATTCCAGGGCTTATTTCAGTGTCTGAAAAGAGCCATGGTCCCTTTTGCCACACTTTTTTCCTTCCCTTCACCTTGTTAATGACTCCCCACTACTTTTATACTGAACCATGAAATTATTTCATTGATGAGTCCCTTTTCCATCAGCCCAGAAGTCGAAAAAGTAAAGCCTGAAAGCCAGATTTGGCTCATCGTCTGTTTTCGTAAATAAAATCTGACCAGAACACAGCCCCACCATTATTTCTGTACTGTCTGTGATAGCTGCTGACACGCTACAAAGGCAGAATTAGGTAGTTGTAACTCCACAGAGTCTAACATATTTACTCTCTGACCCTGTATGGAAAGAGTCTGATGAGCCCTGGACTAGACTTTAAGCTCTAAGAGAGCAAAGATCTTATGTGGTTTTTGCGCCGCATTTTTCCCCTTGGATAAATGACTGAATGATCAAACCAGGTTATGCGGCTTGGGCAATTTGCTTAACCTCCTAAAGTCTTGGGCTCTCGAAGGGTAAAATACTCCTTTTAATTCCAGTTTCTGTTTTGATTTATATTACAGAATGACCTGCAGCTTCTTTACTCCTGGAAGGCAGCCCCTTTGTTCAGAAGTAAGGCCCCGGGGGGGAGTCCATGAGTGACTTTAGCCTGTGCATCAAGGCGCCAGCTGCCATGGACCAGGGAATATCTTGGGAAGAACAGGCACGTTCAAAATGAGCACGTTCAAAATGTGCAAGTTTCTGGGCCTGAGGATGACATGGTGGATGGTGGTTAAGGGAAGATATGAGATAAAGTAGGGCTGAGGGAAGTGGCCAGGACTCAGAAGCAGGTTGTCAGAAGATGCAGTCATGAAAAAAACACCATTTTGGAGCACTTACTCTGTGCCAGGCACCGTGAAGAGAGACTCACATAAAAATCATCTCATTTAATCCTTAAAAAAAAAATGGTGTGGATTCTTTATGGTTATTCCCATTCCTCAGCTGAGGAAACTGAGGCCAAGAGAGGTGACATGGTCAAAGTGCGAGCCAGGGTGAGGACAGCTCTGCGTGCAATCAGGCAGCTCGCTGGAAGGACAGACGGTGACATTCATGAAGTGTTCTCTGATGCCTCGGTTTCACCGCAGTGGGTACCACAATGCAGCAAGAACCTGGATAAGTCTATTTGGAAACACAGGGATGCCCTGGAAGGACCTGATTGCTATTCAAAGAGCTCTTGCCCTAACAGATGACCCCCTGTTGAGGAAACCCACAATGGCATCGACTGTCAGTGTTGATAGCATAAACTGGGTCAAGACCTGCCCACCTACAGCCTGAAGCTCCCAAAGCACCCTCTATAGCTTAGCATCCTCTCCTCTTGCTACTATACATGTGGTGTCTTCATCCTAAACCTTTTGGGGAAGGGAGGGTTCAGTACCCTATGTTATCCATTCCATCTGCTCCTGACTTTCTCCAAATGGTTTCCAGTCCATTTTCTGGAAGTCTCAAGATAGCAGAGTTTTAACAAGGCTACAGGTAAAATAGATTGACTTGGTCAGTTCAATGGATAAAGGTTAATTTTTTTAAAACTCAGAACAACTGGTTAAAATCTTTTGTCCCTCTTTTTTTACCTATTGTAAAAGTGTTTACAGGCATGGTCTCTTCCACCTTCTTGACTTCCAAGGCAAATGTATAAAAAGAGACCAGTTCAAGGTAATCTCCTCTTGTTAGAAGTGTAGTATTGATGCTTTGGTTTGCTGACAATTTAAAGATAAAATGTGAACATGTTTCCTTCTGAAGAACAGTGTGAACGCACAGATGGCCGCAATACACATGCCAGTGACTTCTTGGCCATGGGGCCCTTATATTTCCTAGAGAGCTGAGGACTAGAATAACAGCAGAAAAATGATTATGACCAACACACATATTGCTGTTCCTGGGTTTCTAACACTGCTGAGCCAGTGAGGGAGTGCAGGGACTTGCCACTTCTGTACACAGACAACTACTGCTTTTGCTTCCATTGTGACTGAATCATTCTCTCCATCAACAGATGTTCACCAAGAACCAATTCTGTGCTGGACTCTGTTCTGAGCTCTTGAGAAACACTGGTGAAGAAGACCCAGTTCCTGACTTTGGGGACCAACAGAGGCATTGGTAGATCTTGCAGGTAACCAAAGCCTTTGGGAACAGATCTGGGAGTAACTGCTTCTGCCAGAGAGAGTGAGGGCAGCATCCCAGAGAAGCTGCAAGAGCATTGGGCTAGGCTAGTGGTCCTCAGCCTGGATTCCAAAGCACATGCCCTGAAGACCTTTCAAAAAGTACCAATGCCTGCACCCACTCCACACTAATTGAATCGAACGTTTTGGCTACAAAGACCTGGACATCAGTACATTTTTAAAGTTCTCCAGGAGATTTGATTGGGAAGCCAGGGCTGAGAATGCTGGATCTGAGCCCTAAAGCATGAAGGCGATTGAGCAGAAGAACTATGAAATATGGCACATGCCAAGGAAAAGTATCCTAGAACAGCATGCTGGAAGGAACTGGAAACTCACCATTGGCATATCACAGTGATAGTTGCTGAAGGTAGGATTCACTACTGAATGCTAAAGTGGGTGGGTGAAATGAAGGAGAAATGGAATATTTGCATAACCTTATCTCTCCCCAAATGTAATAAGACCACAAGTTCTTTGATAACCCTCCACCTAGAAGGTGGAGCCTAATTTCTCTCTCCTTGAGTGTGGGCTGGAGCTAGTGACTTATGATGGAAAAGGGAAAAATGTAGCTTTAACACGAAGAGATCTGGCAGACAAGGGCTTAACCAAGGGATCAAGGTCAACGTTGCCAACGACAAGTCAGTCACATTGAGATCAAGGGCTCCCTGGTATGTGATGAGAAGCATACATACCATCTGTGGTCTTCTTCCCCAGAACCTCCGTCCACCCATGAGATAATATCAGACTAGCCCAGACTGAGAAATGGTCATCACTCTTAAAAAATGTCAGAGTCATAAAGACAAGAAAAGCCCGAGACTTCCCTGGTGGCGCAGTGGTTGAGAGTCCGCCTGCCAATGCAGGGGACGCGGGTTCGTGCCCCGGTCCGGAAGGATCCCACATGCCGCGGAGCGGCTGGGCCCATGAGCCATGGCCGCTGAGCCTGTGCGTCCAGAGCCTATGCTCCGTAACGAGAGAGGCCACAACAGTGAGAGGCCCGTGTACTGCAAAAAAAAAAAAAAAAAAAAAAAAGAAAAGAAAAGCCGTCATAGATTCGAGGAAAATAAGGAGACACAACACCTCAATGGTATGTGGGAACCTAGAAGGAGAAAAAAACACCTAGAGAAAAGCTTGGGAAATCTGGGGGAAAAAAAAAGTCTGGAGTTCAGTCAATAGTAATGAACAGATGTGAAGTCTCAGTTTTTGTTTTCAATTAATTAATTAATTTATTTTTGGCTGCATTGGGTCTTCGTTGCTGAGCGAGGGCTTTCTCTAGTTGCGGTGAGGGGGGGCTACTCTTCATTGCAGTGCATGGGCTTCTCATTGCGGTGGCTTCTCTTGTTGCGGAGCATGGGCTCTAGGCGCACGGGCTTCAGTAGTTGTGGTGCGCAGGCTCAGTAGTTGTGGCTTGTGGGCTCTAGAGTGCAGGCTCAGTAGTTGTGGCGCACGGGCTTAGTTGCTTTGCAGCACGTGGGATCCTCCCGGACCAGGGCTTGAACCCGTGTCCCTTGCATTGGCAGGCGGATTCCTAACCACTGTGCCACCAGGGACACCCCTGTGAAGTCTCAGTTTTGATAAACATACCATGGCTAGGGAAGATGTTAACGTTCGAGGAAGTTGTGTGAAGGGTACGGAACTCCCTGTACTATTTTTGCAACTTTTTTGGGGGTAAATTTAGAATTATTTCAAAATAAAATGTTTAAGAAACCACAACAAAATGTGGCATGCTGGGTTTGGTACCTGGGTTTGGTACCTTTGGCTGTAGAATAGAATCTACAACAAATATTCAGTGAGCTCTGGACTTGGCCCTGTGCTAAGAACTGGAGAGCCTTCAGAAACTTACAGTCCAGTGCCGGAGATGGGCATGACCACAGGAATGAGTCTTAAAGGCACGTGTAGATTACTGCTTTGAAGGAAGGGAAAATGGTTCTTGGGAGCATCTAATAGAGAAGGCTTCTGGGGTCCAGCAGTCTTCACCATAGAGTGTGAAGGTGTTAGCCAGATGAAGGGGGTGGGAGAGGGGATGGGGGGAAGTGATGGGAGTCAGAGAGCGAAGGAAGAGGAGGTCAGAGAGATGCCCTTGGGCAGGATGGCTACTGACCTATGAGTGCTTTTGTGCAAATAAGAAAAAGGCATTTCTCTAGGCAGATGCTGACCCTCCAATCCCAGCCCCCTGTATTTCAGTGAGCTGAAAGTACCATTGTGAGAAGGAAAAAATATGGCTTTCTTTTCTTTTTTTTTTTTTTTTTTTTTTTGCGGTACACGGGCCTCTCGCTGTTGTAGCCTCTCCCGTTGCAGAGCACAGGCTCCGGACGCGCAGGCTCAGCGGCCATGGCTCAGAGGCCCAGCTGCTCCGCGGCATGTGGGATCTTCCCAGACGGGGGCACGAACCTGTGTCCCCTGCATCGACAGGCAGACTCTCAACCACTGTGCCACCAGGGAAACCCAATATGCCTTTCTTAATGCCTAGTCATAGCCCTCCTGACAGATACAGGAGGTAGCTTAGTGGGTTTCATCCCCTTGGTGGTATAGTGTACAACCCATGCAACGGTTTGTGACAGTCCTGCATTGAGGTCAGGTCATGGAAGTCTTTACGTGAATGTTCAAATGCTTGGATTTTATCTTGAGGGCAGTATAGAGTCATTAAATGGGAGGGATACAGCATCATACCTGTATTTAAGAATAGTGCTACTAAAATTGTGGTCTATAGACAAAATACCATCAGCATCGCCCAGGAGCTTGTTAGAGATGCAGATCGGGGGCCCATCTCAGACCTACTGATCAAAATGTCTGGGGTTGGGTCCAGGAACCTGCATTTTAACAAGTTCTCCAGGTGATGCTCATGTGTGTTGAATTTGCAGAGGCACCTTCGCTGGCGAGGGTACGGGGTTCTGAACTGACTGGAGGAACAGTCAGAGCCTGACTGTCATCCAGATGACAGGTGACAAAGAAGGCCTGGTTCGGACTGGAAGCTGAGGGGATGGAGAGAAGGGGGTGAATCTGAGAGCTGCTGAGTTCTGGCTGGTGAAGGGTAAGGTCCCTAGAGATGTAGGAATGAGGTAGAGCCCACACGTGGCACCGGGCCCAATGGGGGATGAGTCTTTTCAGGGAACTACTGGGGAAGATCTGTGAATGTCCAACAGCCTGATCCTTCTGATGCTGTTGACATTCAAGAATAAGAAGAGTCGGGGAGGGGAGACCATTGGATTTTAGCCTTGCAGAACCTTATTGAAACCTAGATCCACCACATACCAAGAATTGCGTTACTAGGATGTATCTTGTAACCTCACCAGCCAAAGTGCTCTACTAACTATTGGATGGGGCACAAGTCCCTGGGTAGGCCCTGCCAGGCTTCTCTGGTTCCTAAGGCTGAGCTCCGAAGTCAGGGGCCCAGACTGTGGGCTGGGCTGGCTAGGCCAGGGTCTGCCTGGGCTATGCTCCTTTCCAGGCGCTGCCAGCACAGGGAATGATGCCTGCAATTTGCTGGGCACAAAAGTCCTGCTGTCACCCTACAGGGAGCTTGTTCTAGTCTTGTGTGGACTCCCTTGGTCGCCAGGATTGAAAGATGTTTGCCCAACTTGGCTTTTGCTGATTTCCAATCAATATCCTGTTTTCCGCTTTCAGATGGTTTCCTGGTGGCTCTGGGATCAAACACTAGGAGAAAGCAAGCTCCAAATACAACTGGTCCAGGGTCATTAGTATTCACCACCCAGCAACCAAAACTGAAAAGTTGGTGATAGTAGGTGATAATAACAAGAATTAACATGTATTGAGTACTTACCATGCACGCCCCACTCTCTTCCCTAAATCACCACCCTGCCCCTCAGACCCCAGGCAGACTTCAGGTGGTGTCTTTCTGTCAATACATGATCCCCCTACTAGCATCTCAGCCCCTCCAAGCCTCACCACTGGACTACTTTTCCGTTTCCTCCTCTCCCCTCCTCTCCCCAACAGGGGAGGGATATTCTGACAGTTCACTCTTTCAACCTGCTCTGAATTTCAAAGATGCTGTCAGATTCCCATAACGGGGCCACCTTCAACTCTGATGGCTCTAAGCTTTTTCTTCCTAAACTGTCATAATGCAGCTTAATAATATGAAGCTTAAACCTCCTTTCAGCTTTTAATCTCGTGCTGCGGTGTCCTGGGTGCTATGATTTTATTATTTTCATAGAAGTCTTTTTGCTTAATGAGTCTGTCTAGTGATATTCCCAATTGCTTGTACTCTGCATTGCAATATTTCTCAGGTTTCTACGTATAAGCTGCTTGCCTTCCAACTTCACACTCAGCTGACTGCTGTTCTGCTGAGTTTAACCTGGTTAAGTTGCTAAGTTGCAATGACCAATTCCTCTCCGGTTGGCTCTGGGCATGAAGATGAGAGAGAAGTTGAATTATCCCTTGACCCTGCTCCCTGGAACCCTGCAGCCCCACCCATGGCCTTTCTGGCAGAGACAGCCGGGGGAAATCCTTCAATGAGGGCAAGGCCTGGATGCTGTTTATTCGTTGCTATAACTGCCAACACCCAGCTTGGCACAGAGTAGAAGTCAATGAGGTTCGCAAATAAATGAGGATTAATAACGAAAATGTAATAAACTCAGAATGTGGTACAGCTGGGTTTGAAATGAAGTCATTCTGATGCCAAAGTCCAGCATTTTCCACCCAGAGCTGCCACTTTGCCCTTAGCCCTCTGGGCATGTATGTGACCAGTTGCCAGGGGGACCACTGGCTGTGGGTATCGGCAACCATCAGGCTATAAGGCTCTGGAGTGGGTCTGTCTGGGCCTGCCTCCCCACAGAGGGACTGACTCAATTCAATTATGTATTTAATCATTAACGAGGCCTAAGTTGCTGAAGCTCTTGTCCTCTGGGGTCTGAGTTTCCACCTCTGTATAAGTAGAAAGGCCCTTCAGTGCTTTCCCATTTTTGGTGCTTTATAAAAATGGCCACACATCCTGGACAGCCCTCCCACCAAGGGATAGAACTTACGTCTCCCTCTTGAGTCTAAGAGAACTTGTGACTGCTCTGACCAACAGAGCGTGGAGGAGATGGTGCTGTGTGGCTTCTGAGACTGGATCATAAAAGGCAATGCAGGGCTTCCCTGGTGGCGCAGTGGTTAAGAATCCACCTGCCAATGCAGGGGACACAGGTTCGAGCCCTGGTCCAGGAAGATCCCACATGACGCGGAGCAACTAAGCCCGTGAGCCACAACTACTGAGCCTGTGAGCCACAACTACTGAGCCTGTGTGCCACAACTACTGAAGCCCTCGCACATAGAGTCCATGCTCTGCAACAAGAGAAGCCACCGCAACAAAAAGCCCGCGCACTGCAGCCAAGAGTTGCCCCTGCTCGTTGCAACTAGAGAAAGCCCCCGGGCAGCAATGAAGACCCAACGCAGACAAAAATAAATAAAGAAAATAAAGAAATTTATTAGAAAAAAAAAAAGGCTATGCAGCTTCTGACCTGTTCACAGGGGTTGCTCAAGTCTACAGCGTCTAAACTGTTGTGTAAGTTTAAGCCTGTGGGATGGCCATGCTGTGAGGAAGCACAGGGCACATGAAGAGGCCCAGCTGAATCAAGTCTTTGAGTCCTACTGTCCAGGCACCAGACTGCTAAGTGAGCAAGCCTCCAGATGCTTCCAGTTCTCAGCTGACTAGTCACTCCCGGCCATTTGAGTCTCCTTGGCTGAGCCCCTAGATGTCATGGGGCTGAAACAGGCCAGGCTTTTTCAAATTCCTGACCCACAGAACCTGTGAGCATTATAAGGTTGTTGTCTGATGCCACTAAATTTGGGGGTGGTTTGTTACACAACAATAGTAAGTAGAACATCATTTGTCCATTAGACTTGAGAGTTTCTTGAGAGCATGGATACCATTTTATTCACTTTTGTAGCCCCAAAAGGAAACATAGTATATGCTCAGTAAATACATGCTACCTTCTTAACCAAGTGATCAAAGTTAACAACTCTAGTAATGAGAAATATGGACATCAGGTGCCTCCTGATAAGAGGCTCTGGAGGAAGGAATATCCTTTATGTGGTAGTTTTGCCAAAAACGCATAACCTGAATTAAAGAACGGTCTACACAATGACTGACCAGTACTCTTCAAAAGTGCCAAGGTCACAAAAGGCAAAGACTGAGGTGCTGTCCCAGACTAGGGGGAAACGAAGGCATAATAATAATAATTGCAATCAATGTAGGATCCTGGCTTGGAAATAGGACATCAGTGGGAAAACAAAGTAAACCTTAAATAAGGTCTGTAGATTACAGTATTCACATACTGTAGTTTAAAATATTCATCAATGTTAATTTCCTGGTTTCATACATTTCACTGTGGCCATGTGTGATGCTAACACTAAGGGGTGATGCATATGTGGGAACTGCACTAATTTTGCAATTTTTCTGTAAGTCTGAAAGCATTTTAAAATTAAATATTTGAGAAAAGAAAGAACAAAAGTAAACATTTGCTAAGTCACATTGATTGGCTAGTCTGGAATCATGGAACCACAGGTCAGAAGTCAAAAGCTCAACCCTCTGCTTCTCGCTTCCTTGTAGAAATTCATTGCAATAACGATATGAGTTAATACTTATTGCCATTCAACTCTGCCAGGAGCCATGCCAAGCGCTGTCCACGAATGACCCATTTAATCACCACAAGTTTCTGAGTCTGGTACCATTATTCTCCCCATTTTACAGATGAGGAAACGGAGGCATGGGGAGACTAAGTAATTTTGCAGGGTTCTCACAGGTAGTAAGTGGCAGAGCCAGACCTGGAACTCAGGCAGTGGGAATCTAGAGTCCACCTGCTTAACTAACCTCAGTGCTCTGACGAGTGCCTCAGTGCCATGATGAGTGGCCAGTCTTGCTTTCAGGGTCTGGGAGACCAGAAACTGCCTGTTTGGCAAAAGGTCAGCTGGAGTGAGAGGACACACCTGGAGTTTGGAAGGACAGGGAGAGCTCCTGGTTAGAGAGCTGGGGACAGGGATGCCAAAGTTAAGGAGAGCTGGGGTGGAAGTAAATTTGGAGATTGCAGGGAGACCAGTGGGCTGCTACCTGACTGAATTTTCCACGCCCCCCAGAGCCTTCCTCCTTCCAGCTTGGAACTTCTGGCCTCCGTCAGAAGGTGAAGGCAGGGGCAGATTTGCGCAGCCTTTCCTTAGAGAAATCCATTGATCACATAATCACACATTCTGGGTCAGCAGAGGGCTGAGGGCTGAAGTTTCACTCCATCACATTTTTCCTTCATTCAGGATTTTTCTCATGAAATTAAAATAGAATTGACTTTTCTCTCCCACCTCCCCTAAATTAGGCGTTAGGAAAGGGGGAAAAAAGGGTGGACATACTGGAGATCTGAGCATCAGTTCTATCTAGCAGAACAGCATTTGTAAGATGTATTATTAGCCCCTATTATTATGGGAAGGCTTTGTGAAAGTCTATTCTTTTTTTTTTTTTTTTTTTTTTGGTTGTATCTCCTCCTCCCCACAAGAGATGAAAGCTTTTGTTTTTCTTTCTTTTTCATTAAAATGATCTTTTATTCTAACACTCTTTTCTGTTGGTCTCAGGTGAGAAGCTCCTCTTCTAATCTTGCAAATGTGGTATTTCCCCAGAAGCAGACACACAGCAGGTGACATTGCTACTTATGGAACTGTCATTTCTGGTGAGATAGGTCATTAGGAACCTCCTATTCTGTGGTGACCCCAGGCTCTCAGCTGGGTCTAGAATAGAACCTTACAGCCAGAGGGAGCTTTTCCATTTACAAACAGTCAGGAGAAACCAAGGCTCAGAGAGGTTAAGAGGCACATCTAGGGTCACAGAGCAGGTAGATCTTCTCTGAGAAGGCAGCTGTGGGATTACGAAACAGCTTGGGAGGGAACCAGAAAACCTAGGTGCAAATCCTGATGCTTCCTCTTAACAGACGGTTGTCTGGAGCAGTACTGCCCACTAGAAATAGAATGTGAGCCACATCTGTAATTTTATATTTCCTAAGAAATAATTTATATTTCTTTAAAATTAAAAAAGAAACAGGTGATATTTATTTTAATATTATATTTCACTTAAACTAAGATATCCACAATGTTATTATTTCAACATATAATCAACACACCGTTATTAATGAGATATTTTACATTCTGTTTTCCTACTGGTTGAAATCGGTGTGTAGTTTACACTTCCTGCACATCTTGATTTGGATTAGCCACAGATCAAGGGCTTACTAGTCAAGACTCACTAGCAAAATTTTCCCCATGAAATTTTAATTCTACAGGTATGTTATCTAGCTGTATATGGACTCTACACATACCTGCATAACTGTTTTGGTACTTTACATATAGCGTGAAATGCATATGAAGAGGAAGGTTTTCTTCACCACCCCTACCCCAAGAACAAATTTTCACCTCTTGGGGGCAATAGCACCCTTGTTAAGAATGCATGGTCTAGAACAAGTAGTAACAGCACTGAACTTTGGGTTCCTATCTGTAAAATGAGGACTGGTGAGTGGACAAAACGAGGCAGGTTTTGTGGGGACGCATCTGGTAGCGCTGAGTGTGGCACGGATGCTAAGAACTAAGTTGAACTGGTGCTTCCAACACATTGTTCCCTCCCATGTGGGGGGTGGGGCGCAGGAGTTAGGCTCCTCCCCAGCCTGCAGGCAGCTCCAGGCTGCTTGCTATCTGCCCAGGTCCTCTCTCCTGCCTCAGGGGATTCTACCAAGTTGCCACATAAGAGACTGGGATGCTGTCCTTCAGCCTGGCCACAGCCCAGCCAATGGCAGCAGGAACTTGTGGACCCCAGCTTCAACGCCTCCCCTCCCCTACTGGACACAGAATTGATGCCGAAGGGCCAGACGACACCCGTGAGGGGCAGCCCAGGTCTCCTGATGCCTCGACCAGGCTTCTCTTCCCTCCTTTGGATGCTCACTGGCAGGGGGTGGTACCCAGGCTTACAATCTCTGCAGAGACACACGTCACATGTCCCAACTCCACCCACCCCACCCCTGCAGTCTACCCCAGAACTGAGAGGTTGCCAAGTGTGGGCTAAGGTGGCTTCTCCCCTTTTAAAAAGCCCATGCCCTCTGCAGGTGAAGATACAGATCCAATGTCCCAGCTCCCCAGAGACTCTGGCACCTTCTTCCCTTCCCAGCCTGATCCTTTGTAGTGGCCAGTAGGATCCATCTCTGCACCTGTGGCTCCCAAGGAGTTCTAACTTGTCAATGATAACCATCTCTACCCAGTTCTTCCTTGTGTCCCACCTGAGTGACACATGCCCCAGAGGCAATGCTAGGGGTCACTGGGGAATCATCTAGAATGCCTTTGGAGACAGGGACCTCAGTCCCTCCTAGTCACTCTGCTCTCCCTCTGATTCCATCGACTCTACATGGCACACGTGAGCGGGGCTTACTGCAAAGACAATGACTTGGTGTCCTCAGCTGGGGATGGAGAGTATAACCTACGTGGTGGACATCTGACTGCCTGGCCTTCCAGAGCTGTGCCTCATTAGCCATCCACTGTAGGGAGATGCCAAGCTGCAGGCTGGAAGGGAAATTGGCTTTGGGATTCTGCCTTTCTTTTCTTGCCTCACAGTAAAGTGTATTCTCGAATTCTTGTGTTTCTTTATAGATATAACCCCTCCCCTACCTTTCACTTGGGAGGAGGTTAGGGATGGAAAGAAATTGTTTTGAATCTTATCAGTAAAGTCTCAAGGAGAACAAAAAGAAAAACTCTGAATTCTGGAAGACTTAACAGTGTGGACATGATCTTGGGTGCATAGGGCTGGTTTACAGCTGTGATGTTTAGCAGCTGGGTGACTTCTAACAAGGCTCAGTTACATCATCAAGAGGAAAGGCTCATTGTGAATCTGAAATGTGTCCATGTATATAAGACCCCTTGGAAATGCCTAGAACTTTGTAGGATATCATCAAATTCAGGTCCAGTTAGACCTGAATTTACAACATTAGAGAGGGTCTTTGAGGGTATTATAGTTAAACCAAAGATTCATTCAACTTGAGTTAACAATTATGTATTGAGCTCATCCACCAGACGACAGACAGCAGAAGCAAGAAGGACTACAATCCTGAAGCCTGTGGAACAAAAACCACATTCACAGAAAGATAGACAAGATGAAAAGGCAGAGGGCTATGTACCACATGAAGGAACGAGATAAAACCCCAGAAAACAACTAAATGAAGTGGAGATAGGCAACCTTCCAGAAAAAGAATTCAGAATAATGATAGTGAAGATGATCCAGAACCTCAGAAAAACAATGGAGGCAAAGATCAAGAAGATGCAAGAAATGTTTAACAAAGACCTAGAAGAGTTAAAGAACAAACAAACAGAAATGAACAATACAATAACTGAAATGAAAACTACACTAGAAGGAAGCAATAGCAGAATAACTGAGGCAGAAGAACGGATAAGGGACCTAGAAGACAGAATGGCGGAATTCACTGCTGCAGAACAAAATAAAGAAAAAACAACGAAAAGAAATGAAGACAGCCTAAGAGACCTCTGGGACAACATTAAACGCAACAACATTCACATTATAGGGGTCCCAAAAGGAGAAGAGAGAGAGAAAGGACCAGAGAAAATATTTGAAGAGATTATAGTTGAAAACTTCCCTAACATGGGAAAGGAAAATTGCCACCTAAGTCCAGGAATCACAGCGAGTCCCATACAGGATAAACCCAAGGAGAAACACGCCAAGACACATAGTAATCAAATTGGCAAAAATTAAAGACAAAGAAAAATTACTGAGAGCAGCAAGAGAGAAACGACAAATAACATACAGGGGAACTCCCATAAGGTTAACAGCTGATTTCTCAGCAGAAACTCTACAAGCCAAAAGGGAGTGACATGATATACTTAAAGTGATGAAAGGGAAGAAACTACAACCAAGATTACTCTACCCGGCAAGGATCTCATTCAGATTCGATGGAGAAATCAAAAGCTTTACAGACAAGCAAAACCTAAGAGAATTCAGCACCACCAAACCAGCTCTACAACAAATGCTAAAGGAACTTCTCTAAGTGGGAAACACAAGAGAAGAAAAGGACCTACAAAAACAAACCCAAAACAATTAAGAAAATGGTCACAGGAACATACATATCGATAATTACCTTAAATGTGAGTGGATTAAATGCTCCAACCAAAAGACAAAGGCTTGCTCAATGGATACAGAAACAAGACCCATATATATGCTGTCTACAAGAGACCAACTTCAGACCTAGGGACACATACAGACTGAAAGTGAGGGATGGAAAAAGATATTCCATGCAAATGGAAATCAAAAGAAAGCTGGAGTAGCAATACTCATATCAGATAAAATAGACTTTAAAATAAAGAATGTTACAAGAGACAAGGAAGGACACTACATATCGATCAAGGGATTAATCCAAGAAGAAGATATAACAATTATAAATATATATGCACCCAACATAGGAGCACCTCAATACATAAGGCAACTGCTAACAGCTAAAAAAGAGGAAATTGACAGTAACACAATAATAGTGGGGGACTTTAACACCTCACTTACACCAATGGACAGATCATCCAAAATGAAAATAAGGAAACAGAAGCTTTGAATGATACAATAGACCAGATAGATTTAATTGATATTTACAGGACATTCCATCCCAAAACAGCAGATTACACTTGCTTCTCAAGTGCGCACAGAACATTCTGCAGGATAGATCACATTTTGGGCCACAAATCAAGCCTCAGTAAATTTAAGAAAACTGAAAGCATATCAAGCATCTTTTCTGACCACAACGCGATGAGATTAGAAATGAACTACAGGGAAAAAAATGTAAAAAACACAAACACATGGAGGCTAAACAATATGTTACTAAATAACTAAGAGATCACTGAAGAAATCAAAGAGGAAATCAAAAAATACCTAGAGACAAATGACAATGAAAACACGACAATCCAAAACCTATGGGATGCAGCAAAAGCAGTTCTAAGAGGGAAGTTGATAGCTATACAAGCCTACCTCAATAAACAAGAAAAATCTCAAATAAACAATCTAACCTTACACCTAAAGGAACTAAAGAAACAAGAACAAACAAAACCCAAAGTTAGCAGGAGGAAAGAAATCATGAAGATCAGAGCAGAAATAAATGAAATAGAAACAAAGAAAACAATAGCAAAGATCAATAAAACTAAAAGCTGGTTCTTCAAGAAGATAAACAAAATTGATAACACATTATCCAGACTCATCAAGAAAAGGACTCAAATCAATAAAATTAGAAATGAAAGAGGAGAAGTTACAACAGACACCGCAGAAATACAATGCATCCTAAGAGACTACTACAAGCAACCCTATGCCAATAAATTGGACAACCTGGAAGAAATGGACAAATTCTTAGAAACGTATAACCTTCCAAGATTGAACCATGAAGAAACAGAAAATATGAACAGACCCATCACAAGTAATGAATTGAAACTGTGATTAAAAATCTTCCAACAAACAAAAGTCCAGGACCAGAGAGCTTCACAGGTGAATTCTACCAAACATTTACAGAAGAGCTAACACCCATCCTTCCCAAACTCTTCCAAAAAATTGCAGAGGAAGGAACACTCCCAAACTCATTCTATGAGGCCACCATCACCCGGACACCAAAACTAGACAAAGATACTACAAAAAAAGAAAATTACAGACCAATATCACTCATGAATATAGATGCAAAAATCCTCAACAAAATACCAGCAAACAGAATCCAACAAGACATTAAAAGGTTGATGCACCATGATCAAGTGGGATTTATCCCAGGAATGCAAGGATTCTTCAATATACGTAAATCAATCAATGTGATACACCATATTAACAAACTGAAGAATAAAAACCATATGATCATCTCAATAGATGTAGAAAAAGCTTTTGACAAAATTCAACACGCATTTATGATAAAAAGTCTCCAGAAAGTGGGCATAGAGGGAACCTATCTCAACATAATAAAGGCCATATATGACAAATCCACAGCAAACATTATTCTCAATGGTGGAAAACTGAAAGCATTTACTCTAAGATCAGGAACAAGACAAGGATGTCCACTCTCACCACTATTATTCAACAGAGTTTTGGAAGTCCTAGCCATGGCAATCAGAGGAGAAAAAGAAATAAAAGGAATACAAATTGGAAAAGAAGAAGTAAAACTGTCTCTGTTTGCAGACGACATGATACTATACATAGAGAATCCTAAAAATGCTACCAGAAAACTACTAGAGCTAATCAGTGAATTTGGTAAAGTTGCAGGATGCAAAATTAATGCACAGAAATCTGTTGCATTCCTATACCCTAATGATGAAAAACGTGAAAGAGAAATTAGGAAACACTCCCATTTATCACTGCAACAAAAAGAATAAAATACCTAGGTATAAACCTACCTAGGAAGACAAAAGACCTGTATGCAGAAAACTATAAGACACTGATGAAAGAAATTAAAGATGATACCAACAGATGGAGAGATATACCATGTTCTTGGATTGGAAGAATCAATATTGTGAAAATGACTCCACTACCCAAAGCAATCTACAGATTCAATGCAATCCCTAACAAATTACCAATGGCATTTTTTATGGAACTAGAACAAAAAAACTTAAAATTTGTATGGAGACACAAAAGACCCCGAATAGCCAAAGCAGTCTTGAGAAAGAAAAACGGAGCTGGAGGAATCAGACTCCCTGACTTCAGACTATACTACAAAGCTACAGTAATCAAGACAATATGGTACTGGCAGAAAAACAGAAACATAGATCAATGGAACAAGATAGAAAGCCCAGAGATAAACCCACACACCTACGGTCAACTAATCTATGACAAAGGAGGCAAGGATATACAATGGAGAAAAGACAGCCTCTTCAATAAGTGGTGCTGGGAAAACAGGACAACTACACGCAAAAGAATGAAATTAGAACACTCCCTAATACCATACACAAAAATAAACTCCAAATTGGTTCGAGACCTAAATGTAAGACTGGACACTATAAAACTCTTAGAGGAAAACGTAGGAAGAACACTCTTTGACATAAATCACAGTAAGGTCTGTTTTGATCCACCTCCTAGAGTAACGGAAATAAAAACAAAAATAAACAAATGGGACCTAATGAAACTTCAAAGCTTTTGCACAGCAAAGGAAACCATAAACAAGACGAAAAGGCAACCCTCAGAATGGGAGAAAATATTTGCAAACGAATCAATGGAGAAAGGATTAATCTCCAAAATATATAAACAGCTCATGCAGCTCAATATTAAAGAAACAAACAACCCAATCCAAAAATGGGCAGAAGACCTTAATAGACATTTCTCCAAAGAAGACATACAGATGGCCAAGAAGCACATGAAAAGCTGCTCAACGTCACTAATTATTAGAGAAATGCAAATCTACAATGAGGTATCACTTCACACCAGTTAGAATGGGCCTCCTCCCAAAATCTACAAACTACAAACGCTGGAGAGGGTGTGGAGAAAAGGGAACCCTCTTGCACTCTTGGTGGGAATGTAGATTGATACAGCCACTATGGAGAACAGTATGGAGGGTCCTTAAAAAACTAAAAATAGAATTACCATATGACCCAGCAATCCCACTACTGGGCATATACCCAGAGAAAACCATAATTCAAAAAGACACATGCACCCCAATGTTCATTGCAGCACTATTTACAATAGCCAGGTCATGGAAGCAGCCTAAATGCCCATAGACAGACGAATGGATAAAGAAGATGTGGCACATATATACAATGCAATATTACTCAGCCATAAAAAGGAACAAAATTGAGTCATTTGTTGAGATGTGGATGGATCTAGAGACTGTCATACAGAGTGAAGTAAATCAGAAAGAGAAAAACAAATATCTTATATTAACGCATGTATGTGGAACCTAGAAAAATGGTACAGATGAACTGGTTTACAGGGCAGAAGTTGAGACACAGATGTAGAGAACAAATGTTTGGATACCAAGGGGGGAAAACCGGCGGGGGGTGGTGGTGGTGGTGTGCTGAATTGGGCGATTGGGATTGACATGTATACAGTGATGTGTATAAAATTGATGACTAATAAGAACTGCTGTACAAAAAAATAAATTAAATAAAATTCAAAAATAAAAAAAACCCTTAGATTTGTATGTATATAATTTTAAATATATAAAATTTAGAAAATTCGATTTGTAAATATGTACTTTTAGAGTTTTCTGATATATAAGAAGTGTGTATATATTTGTCTGTGTGTATCTCAATTTGCCCTAAAATTTTTTTTTCCAACACTTAAAAACACACACACACACACACACACACACACACACACACAAAACAATTATGCATTGAGCGGTCATATAAACTAGCCATTATCTTAGGCATTTGGGATATGTCAGTAAACAAACAAACACAAATCCCTGCCCTCCTTGAGTTTACCTTCTAGTTGGCAGGGCAGTGAGAGGAGGGGAGAAAATCACAAACCACATAATACATATGTCAATTATTTAATATGTTAGCAGATGATAAGTGCCATGGAAAAGGAACAAAAAGAAAACAAACAACAGCAGAGTAAGGGGTGCGGGAGTGCTAGGGGAGAGTGATACAGGTTGTGATATTAACCTTTGGGCAGGTCCCATTGAGAAAGTAAGATTTGAGCAAGGACTCTGCAGAGGTAAGACAGTTTGCTAAGTGGGTACCTAAGAGAAGAGCTTTCCAGGCAGGCAGAACAGCTTGAGGACAGGCCCCAAAGAGGGATCATGTCTGGTTGATTTGAGGAACAGCAAGAAGGCCAGTGTGGCTGGAGGCCAGTGTGCAAAGGAGGGAAGGATGGGAGATAGGGCGAGAGTGGTGAGTGGGGCTGTGTAGACCCGCTGTGAGTCCCTGCAAGGCTGAGACTTTTGGTCCAGGTGGAGTGGAGGCCACTGTAAGTCGTGAGTAGTATCAGGCTGGGACTCAGCTGCTGAGACAGACCTGGTGGTAAGGACTGGCTGGACTGACTGAATTCTTTGTCTGTAATGGTGATCAATGACTTTTTTAACTCAGGCCAGAGACACAGGGGCCCATGACTCCCTGGGACTCCTCGGCCAACACTCTGGGCCCTGGGCACCTGGGAGGACAGGCTGGTGCCTTGGTCCTACCGCCACGCCCTCTGGGTCCACAGGGTACTGCAGAGCCCAGCCCTTGGACCCTGCCTCCTTGTCAGCTGTTTAGTGCAATAACCCCCAAGCAGGCTTCCTTCGAGCGCCGCTGCTGGGTGAGTCGGGAGAACAGGGAACGTGCCCTAGGCCCTGGGCAGGAAAAATGAACAGAAATTCGGGATGTTGAAGGGGTGTTTAGGAAGATGACCACTGCCCACCGGGCATGGCCATCCCCAAGCTGGATCCCAGAAATGCGGAGCTGATTTAAAGATGTCAAAGGTTATTATAAGCAGTGCTCTCTGAAGGCAGTGACCCCAAAGCTTTGACAAGTATAGTCCTTAGTTTTAGCTTCCCGTGAAGCCTGAGATCTTGAAACCCATTGGTCTTCCAGTAGAGGGATCAGGGCCGGGAGCCCAGCACAGCTTCTGAGACAAGGTATCCTGCTAATATTTAAAGTAACACAAACTCTTTACGAGGTCCACTCCTGGCATTCCAGCCTCCCTTCAAGATGCAGAACTCACACATCCTTCAAGTGTGAAGAAGGCGACTTAAAGCCTCTCTCTGCAGCATGTACAAGGTATGCGCCTAAAAGGCACTGGGTGTTTCATGGGGGAGGTGGAAAGAATCATTCCATTGATTCGGATGAAGCCTTCTTCATCGAAAGATATCAAAATTTGCATGAAAGACATCTGCTACAGTAATAGCAATTGAAATACTCTTTGAAGTACTCTGAATACAAACATAGAAACACTCCCATGGAGACCTGTTCTGTCTAGCTTCTTGTCTTATCACTGTAGTGCCAGGTTCATTGCCAGCCTCGGATGGGCTGATGGAGCTACTCAGCCATACTGCCTTGGGCTGCCTAACCTGGGTGAGGGGCGGGGGAGTCTTCCATCAGTTACTGCCTCTACATCTGGCTCTTTCCTTCAATGGCAAACAATCCAGGGGCTCAGATTTTGCCTCCAAAGAAAGAATCAGGAAATATAAGAATGCTCCAACAATACACGGGACCCTTAGAAGGGGGTTACCCTACCTGTCTCTCAGTCTGGGTGCCCCTGAAGAATTTTAATAATGTCCCATGCCCTCTCTATCCTGAACCTGTGTGTTAAAAGCTACTCCCCCAGTTCCCTGAACCATAGCTGCCATTTCCGAGTCAATGGAGTCCATTCGCCATGGACACATCTGCCAACCTGCCTTCAACTGCTCGGAGGACAGAGACTGTGCTGAGCCCAAAGGGTGGGTTGGAGCTCGAAGGCCCAGAGTTGGTGGCAGCCAGAGTTAGTCCCATTGCAGGCTGCAGAAATACACTCTTCCAAGCACGTGGCAGGGAAGTCAACAACCAAGCCAAGAGGGAAGTCAGTGTGCGGAAAGGAGGATGGGGGCAGACAGACCAAAGGAAGCAGGAGGCAAAGACAATGGAGAAGAGAAGGAAAGAGAGAAATCTGGGTGCCTGACTCTCCAGTTCCATGTCCATGACACCAAATCATTTCTCAGGCACTGTCCAGGATTGTCTGTAAAGCCAATCTGAACTATTGTGATGGACTTTGGTTCCTTAAAAGTATATTTCCCTGATGAGAAGATCTCATCGAAATAATCAGCTCATTTGGATTTTCCATCCTTACCTTCTGCTCTTCCCTCAGCAAACAGCCCAAAGAATGTGGCTCCCTTAGCTGAGCAGCTGCCTCTGTGTCCCCTTCTCAATCTGTATCTATAGTCCATTCCACCCTGTCCCAAGTCCCGCACCCCACCCGCTATGAGCCGTGGATTCATCCAAAGTGCACACTCCAAACCATATTAATTCAAGGGGGCACCTGGTGTTCCCCAATGCAGAACAGCCTGTGCAGGAAGCAGAACTGAATGTCGGTGCCGTTTAAACTGAATGTTTGCTGCCATGTAATCCCCCATGGAAAACTGCCCAAGAGGCAGCTATGTGGGCCGATAAGGGCTTCCCTGCCTTGTCAGAGTTCTCGGGCACCAGCTCCAGATAAGGGCCAGTGACAGGGCTGACACCTGTGCCAGGTGTCAAGTCTTCCCCTTGAGCCACACGTACACACAGGCACACCACATGTCCCTGCCTGGCCACCTCCGTGGCAGAGGACTGGGCATTCCCCCAGGAGGCTGGGTTTATCCTGCTATTCCCCAAAAGAATACTGGCTCCTACTCACCTCTTCTCAAAGCAGGAGACAGCTTTCTGCAGTGGTTAAGAAGGTGGACTTTGCCACTTACCAGCTGTGAGACTTTGGACAAGTTGCTTAGCTTCCTGGTACCTAGATTTCCTCAGCTGTTAAATGGGGATAATGAAGTCCCTGTCTCATAGGTCTGATTGAGGAAATCTTTGAGATAATACCATAAAGCCCTTAGAACAGTGTCTGGGACATAGTAAGCACTCAATAAAGGCATCCCCTATTATTACCGTGAAAATGTTAAAGTCCGTCAGTGGTTTTCCACTGCTTGTAGGATAAAACAAGTATCTATACCATGGCCCACAGATCCGGCATGGTCTGGTGCTACTGTTGCTCCCTTGCCATCTCAATGAGCACATGCTCCCTTGACCTCGCATTCGGATACACTAGCCTTCTCCCTACAGGTGCTGGTCCTGCATCTCCCACCTTAGGGCTTGTGCCCATGCTGTTCTCTCTGCACAGCACTGCACCATTGGACAGTGAAGGAATAAGGACATTAAAAAGACACCACCACTGGCCAATATTTTGTTTGTGACTCAGGGCCTAAGCACTGATGACCCAGTCTTATGTCTCCCATGGCTTCTTCTACCACCTTTCCACTACAGTCTAAACATCTACAGCCAAGGTACCACTTACAGAGAGTATACTAAGAAAAAGCAGTTGACACTCTACTTCAAATCCTCTCCTAAAACCACCTTGGAAGCAAATCTTCATAGGCCATCTTACATATACAACTTCACATTTACTTGTTTGCTTCTCTGATTAATACCTGCCACTCCAACCAGACTCCAAGCAATACGCAAACAGGGATCATATCTGCTATGTCCACGGCGGTGGCCCTAGCACAAGGGCACAGAATAGACCCTCAATAAATATTGGGTTGGCCAAAAAGTTCGTTCGAGTTTTTCTGTAAGATGTAACTGGAAAAACCTGAACGAATTTTTTGGCCAGCCCGATATACAGTGAATGAATGAAGAAGCCTCAGTTTCAGTGCCCAGGTCTCTCTTCCAGCCCCCAAATGCCAAGCCCAGCTCCTGAAATTCTAGCCTAGTCCCTGGTCTGAGGGAAAGAAAGTCAGGAGCCTCAATCGCACTGGCTCATAAGTTCCAGAATCAGTCCTTTCCTCGAGGAAGGCATTGACAGTTGCGTGAAGGTGAGCTGCTCGGCTTGAGTCATCCTACCCCTGCCTAGGTGGACCAGAAAGCAAGGCGAGGATCACCCTGGGAGAATCGGATAAGGCTGGTCAAAGCTGAGGTTCCAAGTAAGTTTGTCTAGAACGTGGCCAGGGTACCAGCATTTTCGGCAAGCCTGCCCTGCTGCTGGGATTTTGGTGCAGTTTGTCTTCAGGCTTTTGGAGAAGGAGGACAGTTGACAGACCTGGCACCAGGAGGCTCCAAAGGTCCTTTACTTCCCTACGAATCCAAGATACAGTGAAGGAATAGTGAGTCCAACCTTCAACGATGAGAAGCTCCCTCAGATCTTGGCTATGTTCCCAACTGAAGAAAGATAATTACAGACAGATCAGCAAGAGAGCTGCTCAGGAAACAGAAATTCTGGACTGGAGAGTAAAAGCAAGTCGGGAAGTTTGGTAAAAAGAAGAGAGGGTCTGCTCTATTTTGATAAAGCATTCTTAATTCGATTTAGAGGACATCTAAATAGAATATAAAAAAACCACTAAGACTTATGTGGAAGCAACATAAGTGCATTGACGAATGAATGGATAAGCAAAATGTGGTCTATACATGCAATGGATCGTTATTCAGCCCTAGAAAGGAAGGAAATTCTGACACATGCTACAACGTGGGTGAACTTTGAGGACATTATGCTAACTTTTCTTAGCCAGTCACAAAAAGGCAAATATTGTGTGGAACCACTTATGTGAGGTCCCTAGAGTAGTCAAATTCATAGACAGAAAGTAGAATGGCAGTGGCCGGGGTGGGGGGCGGAATGGAGAATTATCATGTAACAGGTACAGAGTTTCAGTTTTACAAGATGAAAAGCAATTCTGGAAACAGACGGTAGTGAGGTTGCACAATGCAGTGAATGTATTTCACCAAAGAACTGTACGTTAACAAATGGTTAAGATGGTAAATTCTGTTATGTGTATTTTACCATGATAAAAAAAAACAACTGGAAAAAACACTGAGTCTTCAGACAAATTCTGGTAAGGGAAAAATGGCAGTGCTCCCAGCCAAGGCAGAACGCATAGAGGATGCTCACATTTTTTGAACACCTACTATGTGCCTGACACTATGCTAGGCTCCCGGTATATGTTGTATTATTTAATTTGCACTGTAATTATTACTCTTTTAATTTACTGCTGAGGAGACAGGCTCAGAGAGGGTGAGTGATTTCATCTAGGTCACAGAGCTAGTGATACACTCCCTGGCAGGGCTCTGGCTCCTGCCCAAAGAGCAGGCGACAATAGGCTTGTATGTGTCACAGAAGGAAACATTCAAAGACAGAATTACAGAACTATTAGCTCATAAACATTCATTTTTAATCTTTATTTTCAGGCGAGGCTTAGGCTTTCTAAATATTTAGATTTTCACTTGTAAACTTGTAGGACTCTGCCACTGACAGGAACTCTTAGAGGGAAAAGAATTCACTGCTTTTTGATTGTCACGTCTCCAAATGACCTCTCTGCTGTGTCAATGCTTCTTACAGCGTTGATGCTAACACTGGCCAGCAGCAGCGGCCTCTGATGTGAAATGAACCCGCTGATGCCAATATTAAGTTGCAGGAGCAACAAAAGAAATTACGGACATATGTACAGAGCTTTGCCATTTGCAAAGTACAGACCCAACTTGACCTTGACCATGGTTCTAGGTGGCAGGCCGGTGACCCCACATGACAGAGTAGGTGGAGGACAAAGCCATGGATGTGCCATCACCAGGAGGCGAGAGGTCAGATGTCATGTGCACACCATTTGATTCCAAGTTTAGGGCTCACGGCGCCACCCTACACCTTTCATGAAACCCATGATGGAAGGAACTGCAGACCAAGGATGACAGTGAGGCTGCATCATAGCATGCGTCATTAAGTACCTAGGGATGATTCCGAGCTGAGGCCAGAGGGGTACCTTAAGGGTGGTGGGGAGGGTCCAGTGCCCCTGTTTGGAGAGCTGCTCTTACCAAGAACATGGTGGGGGTGAGGATATAGCGGTACAAGTAATAGCCCAGGAAGTAGAATTGCAAGCTATTGCAAGTCTGCACCCAAGAGTAAGCACCTCCTTAAATCCTGTGTCCTGGGCACCTCACCCCAGTCCATCACATGTGAACAAGAATGTGATGATCTCACAGGATATTCATTTTCCGTCCAGCCCCAGGAAATCCTGCAGCTTTCCTCAGTACAGAGCATCCCTGTACTACCCTGCTCCATCTGTCTCACTCTCAGCACCTGTTTATTTTCCCTCATAAACCTTACAGAGGCAGGGTCTGCTGTGCTTTGAGGTTCAAGGAGAAGGCTGGGTATGATCTGTGGACAAAGAGAAACCTCGTTCAATTAAGTAGTCAAATTTAAAATAAATGAAGTAATAAAGTAATTAGAAGTAAATAAAGGTGGCTAATTGTTTGATCTTTGGTCTGGACTTTTTAAACATGCAAGTAAGTAAAGAAAAGCTACCTTAAAAATAGAGGGAGAGAGTTTAAAATCAGGTTTTTAAAAATGTTAAAATCTTCAACACCCATTTATGATAAAAACCTTCCAGAAAGTAGGCATAGAGGGAACTTACCTCAACATAATAAAGGCCATATATGAAAAACCCATAGCCAACATCATTCTCAATGGTGAAAAACTCAAACCATTTCCTCTAAGATCAGGAACAAGACAAGGATGTCCACTCTCACCACTCTTATTCAACATAGTTTTGGAAGTTTTAGCCACAGCAATCAGAGAAGAAAAAGAAATAAAAGGAATACAAATTGGAAAAGAAGAAGTAAAACTGTCACTGTTTGCAGATGACATGATACTATACATAGAGAATTCTAAAGATGCTACCAGAAAACTACTAGAGCTAGTCAATGAATTTGGTAAAGTAACAGCATACAAAATTAATGCACAGAAATCTCTTGCATTCCTATACACTAATGATGAAAAATCTGAAAGAGAAATTAAGGAAACACTCCCATTTACCATTGCAACAAAAAGAATAAAATATCTAGGAATAAACCTACCTAAGGAGACAAAAGACCTGTATGCAGAAAACTATAAGACACTGATGAAAGAAATTAAAGATGATATAAAGAGATGGAGAGATATACCATGTTCTTGGATTGGAAGAATCTACATTGTGAAAAATGACTATACTACCCAAAGCATCTACAGATTCAATGCAATCCCTATCAAACTACCAGTGGCATTCTTCACAGAACTAGAACAAAAAATTTCACAATTTGTAAGGAAAAACAAAGGACTCCGAATAGCCAAAGCAATCTTGAGAAAGAAAAACAGAGCTGGAGGAATCAGGCTCCTGGCCTTCAGACCTTACTACAAAGCTACAGTAATCAAGACAGCACAGTACTGGCACAGAAACAGAAATATAGATCAATGGAACATGACAGAAAGCCCAGAGATAAACCCATGCACATATGGCCACTTTACTTTTGATAAAGGAGGCAAGAATATACAGTGGAGAAAAGATAGCATCTTCAATAAGTGGTGCTGGGAAAACTGGAGAGCTACACGTAAAAGAATGAAATTACAACACTCCCTAACACCATACACAAAAATAATCTCAAGATGGATTAAAGACTTAAATGTAAGGTCAGACACTATAAAACTCTTAGAGGAAAACATAGGTAGAACAATCTATGATATAAATCACAGCAAGATCCTTTTAGACCCACCTCCTAGAGAAATGGAAATAAAAACAAAAGTAAACAAATGGGACCTAATGAAACTTAGAAGCTATTGCACAGCAAAGGAAACCATAAACAAGATGAAAAGACAACCCTCAGAATGGGAGAAAATATTTGCAAATGAAGCAACAGACAAAGGATTAATCTCCAAAATTTACAAGCAGCTCATGCAGCTCAATATCAAAAAAACAAACAACCCAATCCAAAAATGTGCAGAAGACCTAAATAGACATTTCTCCAAAGAACATATACAGATTGCCAACAAACACGTGAAAGGATGCTCAACATCACTAATCATTAGAGAAATGAAAATCAAAACTACAGTGACGTATCACCTCACGCCAGTCAGAATGGCCATCATCAAAATATCTACAAACAATAAATGTTGGAGAGGGTGTGGAGAAAAGGGAACCCTCTTACACTGTTGGTGGGAATGTAAATTGATACAGCCACTATGGAGAACAGTATGGAGGTTCCTTAGAAAACTACAAATAGAACTACCATATGACCCAGCAATCCCACTACTGGGCATATACCCTGAGAAAACCATAATTCAAAAAGAGTCATGTACCACAATGTTCACTGCAGCTCTATTTACAATAGCCAGAACATAAAAACAACCTAAGTGTCAACTGACAGATGAATCGATAAATAAGATGTGGCACATATATACAATGGAATATTACTCAGCCATGAAAAGAAATGAAATTGAGTTATTTTAGTGAGGTGGATGGACCTAGAGTCTGTCATACAGAGTGAAGTAAGTCAGAAAGAGAAAAACAAATACCGTATGCTAACACATATATATGGAATCTAAAAGAAAAAAAAAAAGGTCATGAAGAACCTTGGGGCAGGACAGGAGTAGAGACGCAGGCCTACTAGAGAATGGACTTGAGGATGTGGGGAGGGAGAAGGGTAAGCTGGGAAAAAGTGAGAGAGTGGCATGGACATATATACACTACCAAATGTAAAACCGATAGCTAGTGGGAAGCAGCTGCATAGCACAGGGATATCAGCTTGGTGCTCTGTGACCACCTAGAGGGTTGGGATAGAGAGGGTGGGAGGGAGGGAGATGCAAGAGGGAAGAGATATGGGGATATATGTATATGTATAGCTGATTCACTTTGTTATAAAGCAGAAACTAACACACCATTGTAAAGCAATTATGCTCTAATAAAGATGTTTAATAAAAAGAAAGGTTCTAATGAACCTAGGGGCAGGACAGGAATAAAGACACAGATGTAGAGAATGGACTTGAGGACACAGGGAGGGGGAAGGGTAAGCTGCGACAAAGTGGGAGAGTGGCATGGACATACATACACTACCAAATGTAAAACAGATAGCTTGTGGGAAGCAGCCGCATAGCACAGGGAGATCAGCTTGGTGCTTTGTGACCGCCTAGAAGGGTGGGATAGGGAGGGTGGGAGGGAGGGAGATGCAAGAGGGAAGAGATATGGGCATATATATATATGTATAGCTGATTCACTTTTTATAAAGCAGAAACTAACACACCATTGTAAAGCAATTATACTCCAATAAAGATGTTAATCAATCAATCAATGAATCACTAAATATTGGGGGAAAAAATTAAAACATAAAAATGTTAAAATCGGGCTTCCCTGGTGGCGCAGTGGTTGAGAGTCCGCCTGCCCATGCAGGGGACGCGGGTTCGTGCCCCGGTCCGGGAAGATCCCACGTGCCGTGGGGCGGCTGGGCCCGGGAGCCATGGCCGCTGAGCCTGCGCGTCAGGAGCCTGTGCTCCGCAATGGGAAAGGCCACAGCAGTCAGAGGCCCGCCTACCGCAAAAAAAAAAAAAAAAAAAAAAAGTTAAAATCTACCATCAATACTATTAAAAGAGAAACGAGAAAAATGGGAACTATATAAATAGATATGGCAGAGTAAGTCAATGTCCTTAATATTAGAAAAGGTTCTTACAAATCAATAAAAGGATGAACATGCAGACTGGAAACAAATGATAAATGACATGAATAGGAAATTCACAAAGATACATATCAGTGGGAAGACAAGAGATTCAATCTCACTAGAAATCAAGTACGTGCAAATTTACATATCTAGGTTTACTTTCCTAAGTAGTAGGGAGAATTTAAAATGATAATACAGAATCTTGCTAGAGTGAGAGTTAATGGGCAGTTTTGAACATTGCTTGTGGGACTGTTAATCTCTTTCTGGGGTTGAGCTCATGGCTGGCAGCCTCCTTCAAGAAGTTAGTAAGACCAGAGGCTGACAGAGAGCAGAACTATAACAAAATCAAATCAATAACCAAATCAAACCAAACCTACAGGCCAGCATATATGTATGTATGTTTGTATCATATATATATATATATATATATATATATATATATATGAATAATATACTACTACCAAGAAGAACCTATTCCAGAAATTCAAGAATTAATACAATTAAGTTTCTCCTAAAGTCATTAATTTTATCCATAGGTCGAAGTTTATCCCCAAAGACGTCAAAATGTACTTGATAAAATTCAACATCAATTTACATAGAAAAAGCAATGTATTTGTAATCTAGGAAAGAAAGAAGTCTTTCTTAATGGGAGGGGAAAATCATGTATTATATCCATGATCATTTACTGTGTACCCACCGTGTGCCAGGGGATACAACGGGAGCCAGACAAAATGCCTGCCCACATGGAGGTTACATTCAAGTGAGGGATACAGGTGGTAACCAAGGAAACAGTTGAGTGAAAACATTTTTTTTTTAAAGTGAGTGATAGGTGCTATAAAGGAAATCAGGATGAAGGCTTAGAGAGATTAACAGTCAACTTCACACTCAGTGGTGAAGGAATCAGGACAGTCCCATAAAAGACCCAGGGAAAGGGGAGGGCGCTGCTCAGACCACAATTCAACATTGCTCTCGAAGTGCAAGAACAAGCAGACAACAGCAGCAACAAATAAAGCAGCGTGTGAGGGTGTAAAGAGAAGTGTGAAAGCTATAAAAATTAAAATACTTCCAGAACCTAGAGACCGGATTTTGCCAACAGCAAACTATCACAATGGATGGGGAAGACTGCATCCCCCATTCCACTAGAAAACTGTGATGAACGGGGCTGAAAAGATAGGAGACTGCCGGATGGGAGACGGAATACTCCCACCCTGCAGGGAAGAAACAGCAATCCCAAGTTCCAAGAGCAGACGGAGAGACATTTTTAATTTGATTCTGTGCAAAACCATCTCCAAAATGTCACCAGGAATGAATCTTCCTCACACTGACTAACCCTCACCATATTCTTAAGAGCCTCATATCAACGAATACTCTTTCCCCAGGAGAACGTCTCCGAAAAACATATTCTCTCCAGGCCACAGCTGGTTGCGTGTTGTGACAGTGATCAATGGCTCCATTATGTAGATTTGTTTTTTCTTCCATTTCGTCCACCAGACAGTCCAGCTGCCTGTCTGGAACAGATACGCCAAGGTGCTCCTGGGCACAGACCTGGCTACCCCTCTGGGGGGAATTCACACGGAGCCCTAACCCTCACCCCAACCAGAGAACCTCAGTCTGTCACTAGCCCCTGTCAAGTCTCAGGACGTACAAGGGTTAGGAGCCCAGACTTTGGTGTTAGACAGATGCTGGCATTGCTTACGATACAAAATGGGAGTAGAAGCTTCGGAGCAGATTGGGGCAAAGAATTCCAGACAGAAGGAACAGCCCGAGGAAAGACCACGAGTCACAAAAGCCCAGGGAGTTTGAGGAATGCTGAGAAATTCTGTGCAGTGGAGGATATGGCAGGGGCAATGAGACAGAGTGGTGAGTTGGGGTCAGACAGTGAAGGGCCTTAGAAGACAAGATAAGGGGTTCATGCTTTAGGACAAAAGCAGTGGGAAACCAACTCAGGAATTAAACCAGACAGTGACGTTATCGTATTTTCCTTTTTAAAGAAAGAATACAACAGTGATTATTTGAATCCCTATAAAGAGAAGACACAGGGCAAGATAGGAAGCAAGGCTGTGAGCTGCTTGTCTCTGGGTTCGTTATGCAATTACCACCTTCCTTTGATACCGTGGATGAATGCCATTCTTACCACTGGGTTTCCTTCTCAGCAAAGCCCTGAATTTCACTGTGCACAAGGCCATGGAGAGAAAGCTTCCAAGGGCACTAACGGTAAACATCCCTCACCTGTGCTTAACAACCTTCACCGGACACAGTGATGGGTGACAGCAGTTGGGCGCAGGGCGGACTTGCACACGGAGGAGGAGAAAGCCAAGGAGATCTATCTGTGAGCTCAGGGCTCAGAGTATGCACTGAGGCCAGAAATCGTCAGGCATGGAACCCAAGTCTAGCGTTCCCAGGGGGAAGAGATGCCCAAACCATGGTTCCCCGGGGCAGGTGCTGTTCTATTGTCCCCCATTATATGTCCCACTACACACCCATGCACACACGCACACACAGACACATACACACCCCCCCACCAGGTTACTTAAAATACCAACAAATATTCTTCCATAAATTAGTGTACAAAGGCCACAAATCCAGATTCAGTCTGGCCGGCTCCACATGTCTCCCTGCATACCCCTGCCTCTCACATCTTCATCTTGGCCCCCAGAGAAAGGAAGGTGCCATCCTAGCTTGCTGTTCACACTCACGCTTCTGAGTTCACACTCATGGCTCTGAACCACTTGCCTGACCCAAGAGGGAAGAGCACTGTCTGCTCTATTTCCTATGGGGTTGTAAGGATTCAATGTCATCACGGATTTGTGGGCATTTTCAGTGCTTTGCAAGCTCTAACACGCCACCAAACCAACCTCTGCTTCAGCAGGCCTGGGGTGGGGCCTGAGATTCTGCATTTCTAACACATTCCCAGGTGCTCCATAGACCATCCCTGGCACAGAGAGGTTCGAAATACCAACAGGCCCTCAGCTGCAAGTTCCTGGTATCACTGTGAAAGGACACTGGACCTGAAATAAATGACCCAGCCCCACAATCCTGCACCTGACTGCTCCTTGTCAGTCTTGTGACTACACATGAAACATTTCCTACCTCTGTCCCCCAATTCCCCGTCTGTATATAATGCCTGTAGAAGGCGCGGAGAAGGTCTAGGATCAGGGCAATAAATACTGGGGGTTTTGGAGGCAAGGGAGGAAGAAGTGGAGGAGGAGAAAAAGCAGAAGTGGCAGCAGTAATGCTATTATTTTCAGTAATAGTAATACAGGCAGGACCAACAGTGTTAGTATTACAAATCCTGTAGCAGCATCTGTAGAGAAGCAGAAGTTAAAATAGTATGGTCATAACTAACAGTACTGAAGCAGTACCAGGGGCCCTACTAGCAGTAGGATAGTGTCGGCAGCAGGGGTGAGGGCAGAATAGAAGGAGTGGCAGGTACGGTATATCTCACAGCTTAAGAGTCCGGAGTCTGGAGCCAAACCGCCTGGATTTAAATAGCAAGTCTTCTACTGACTAGCTGTGTCACCTTAGGAAAGTTGCTTAATGTTTCTGTGCCTCAGTCTCTTTGTTTGTATACTGGTACCTATCTTGTAGGGTGGTTGTGAAGATTAAATGAGTAATATATACAATAGAGAGGTCAGGGTGTAGGGAAAGGGACCAAGCTCTGAGAGACAGGATATGAATTATTCTATATCCAAAGAGCGCTGCTGAAATAGACTTCCCTTCACCGGATCTGCAGTGCCCTGCTGCACCATGACAGTAGGAATTAGATCTACAGGAATCCCTTATTTTCTGCCTTAGCAGCCTGCCCTATGTGGTCTCAGGGCCGGGGGACCTCAGCAGGGCATCTGGGAAGCTGTAGGCTCAGCCAGGGTCCAGTGCCTTTTGCCTTGGCTGAGCAGAAGAGAAGTTAAGAAAAGTCATTATACACCTGAGGGAAAAGCTTTGAAGTATTAGCCAAAGTCCCTTTGCTCTTCCGGGCCCCTTTCTCTGTTCCCCCATTCAAACAAGACAGTCAACTCTGTACTTGTTGATTGCCTCAAAGGAATGGTGTGGCAGGTAGAAAACATCTTATTTTATATAATTGTTGAGATTTTCCCTCTTTGGGAAGTTGGAGGAAAGCATAGGCCCCTGACCCTTACTTCTCCAAATGTTCTACTCATGGCAGGGGAATCTGGGCTATACAAAAAAGGAAATACTCCTATTCAGATTTTCCTGCCATGAGCTGAGAATAGGAGAAATAAAGTGGAGGACGTTTTTTAGTAGAATCAACAATTGATGAAATAAAGTGTGTATTGCAAAGCTTCAGGTACCTGGGCAGCAGAGCACTGGGAAAGAATGTAAGGTCTGTGAGGGGAGGGACCGTGGCTGTCTTGTTCTGGCGCCTAGAACAGTGGAAGGCATAGAGTAGGCATGAGATTAAGCAGCTACTGAATCTATTAGGGGTCTTGGATTCTTTTCTCAAACCTGACGCCAATTTACTGTATGACTCTGAACAGATCACTCTCCTTTTCTTGGCTTCCATTCCTTTATCTGGCATTGAAGATGCTTTCAAGCTCTGGTACTTCCTCTCCCGATGCCCTATTTTACTTTTTCTTTGCAACCTGATATTCTCTTGATCATTAACTGGTCACCGACTTCCTGTCTCCCCGCTAGGCTGATGCCCCACGCGATGACATAACTTGCCATCTTGCTCAACCCTGTCCTCTCAACACTTAGCACTAAGCCTGTCGTACGTCTTCACTTGGTGAATGAAGGAAGGAAAGGTGGGTTCTGTTTTCTTAAGATCACAGGAGGCATCACAGCATAGTGATTAAGTAATAGGCTCTAGGTTCAGACTGCCTATGTTTGAACCTCAATCCCACCACTTACTGGCTCCGGGACCTTCTGCAAATTGATTAACTCCTTGAGACTTAGTTTTGTCACCTGGACAATGGGGATACTAATGATATTCACCTCACGGGGCTGTGAAAAGATTACATAACTCATGCAAAACTCTTAGAATAGTCCTGATGTATATAATAAGCACTCAGTACCTACCAGCCATTGTAACAGGACTGTCACTGCGTAATAATTAACCAGGTAATTTAGAGGAAGAAGAAATTCCTTGTGAATTCCAGACATGAGTTGACAGATGTGATATTAAGTCAACTTGTCCCAGCAAGTGTCCACGATGACCACTCCACACTTTGTGCTTCTGCTGTGCCATCCACAATTCCACTTTTCCACTTGGAGTCCTGTATTTCATTTTTAACCCTCAAAGCCTTTGCCTCTGCCTTTAGACTCTAGTCTCTTTAGTGTGTCAGACCTCCATAGTCTCATGCCCACCATTCTTTCCCTCACTCTTCTCGTCCTAGTAAAGTGCCTCTGGGCTTTGGCATACGGTGGCCCCTCCATCTCTAACGGACTTTCCACTTTTCTCCAACTGACCAATTCCTGGTCATTGTTCAAGACCCACGTCAGGCCCCTGTATTGCAGGAAGACTTCTCTGAACCCCTAGGCTGGTGAAACACGCACCACCAAGCTCTATTCATTTCCCTGCAGCAATATAAAAATCCCAACTATTTCATCCAGACAGAAAACGAAAGCAAAGGAAAACTATATTCAGTTCAATTGACTCTGACACCCCAATCACACCATCTTGTGGGGAGACCTAGTACTACCGGACCCAAATTTGGGAGACCACAGCCATGCTTCCCAGATCCTCTCACTGTCGCTCCCGGAGCCGCCTGAGCCCACATGGGGCACCCAGAGCTCACACTCCCTCACGCCCCCTCTTCATGTACCTAAAGAGGAGTTAATATGCCAGGTACCTCCTTTCTCGGCCTTGGCCCCGGCTGGGTGATTGGGAAAATGAAACAGACTGGCCAAGGCTTGACAGCTCTAAATTGTAATTTCAAGGTAATTTGAACTCCCTTCCTCTTGGGGATGGGTGGGAAAGCTAAAGTCTCCTCAAATCAGTCTATGGAACTCAGCAAAGAATTAAGGTCCCCTCTGCCTTGCTCTAAGCCTGTGTGAGGCCAGCAGGATAATCAATTTCACAATTCTGTAGAGCTGATTGGAACATGATTACAAAGCCAGCCAGCTCATTCTGTCTGGGCTTTAAAAGGCCTGTTGCAGAGGGACATAAAGTGTATGATGTCTGGCTATCCCTGTACACTCACCAAAGCCAAGGACTCTCTTCCTTCCTAAGGTTTGATCCCTTGCTCCCCTGCGTTCCACTGTCAATCCTGCCCAAGGGTGAGTATGTGTGGTCAGCAGTCCTCTAAGAACTTAAGTCCAACTTCAGCAGAGAGGTTTGGGGCCAAAGTGCTAACTGCAGGCTGATTAAGGAGAAGCTTCGACTTCAGGGTTGCCGTCTGCTGGGTTCCTGCCTCAGTTTCCCCAGCCCACTCTCCAGCTCCCTGAGGGGCCCGGATCCCTGCTCTAAATCACTCTGCCACCTCCTCCAGATGACAGAACCCCATCCTCTGAAATGACTGACTCCCTGGCTCTGTGAGGCAAAATGGTACGGAGCAGCAGGTTATGACGACGCCAACACCCATGATGCTGCCTTGGAACCTGGGCATTCCCTCCTCGGGCGGCTGGCTTTCCTTAGCCCCAGGCCCGCCTGGGCTGGATGGTCTCAGATGGTTCCCCTTCTCCTGAGCCCCTGCATCGAGGGTCTGTAAAGCTGAGGACAGGTACCTGGAGAACAGGATCCGAGCATGGGTTTCCCTCCTGGATATTGGACCCCAGTAAGAAAGAGGAAGGTGGTTACGCAACAAGTTGCAGCAAAGCGCCATGAGAAGGTCAGCAAAGCAGGGAGAGAGTGAGCCTACTTGGTCCTCGGGCTGCTGGTACAGCCTCTCACACCACTTTACCATGCCCTGTCTTGAATGTGTTTGTTTTTCAGTTCTCCTACTGGACTCTGAGCTCTTCTATTTCTCACTCATTTTGATATCACAGGTTATTCCATGAGTTGGCTCACAGGAGAAGCCTTTGGATTCACTGTAGGATAATACTTCCTGGATGCCTTTGAAGTTGGGCATGGCCAAACAGACTCTGCGCAATGAGCAGAAGTCACCTGTTATATCCAGGTAGAGGCTTTAAGAGGCTTTAAGAGCCCACTTTCTCTTTTCCCTCTGGCATGAGGACTGCTGTTCCATCATTCTGGGTCCCTGAGTAACTCTGCTCCCCTGTTGACCCATAATGGACCACGCCATGCAGGTGAGAGTTGAAATGTTGATGTCCTATCATACGGTACGGTTGAAAGACGTCTGATGTTTACACTTTTGAGTGTGGGGTTTGCTTGTTATTGTAGGGTAACCCAGCCTAACCTGACGGATAGAGTGTTTGATAAATAGTTCAGTGAGAGCAAAAGGAAGGGAGGAAGTGGTGGAAGAGAAGGAGGGAGGGAACGAGGAAGGAAGGAAGGGCCAAAGGGGGAGGGAGGGTGAAGGAAGTCAACGGCTGTACCTTAGTCTTCAACTCTCTTTGGGCCTCAGTTTCCAACTGAGAAATCTGGAAACTAGAGTTAATCATGACTGTGCTGCCCTCCATCTGCAGAACTCTGAGAACCTGCCGGAGTCAGACACAAAATCCATGCACACTTCTATTTTCCCCAATCTCATGTGTAGCATAGCAATATTTATAGAGAAAGGCGGCAGACAAATGAGGCCAGAAACAAAGCAACTGTAACTTTTTTGGTAATACATCGAAGCCATAAAGATTTCATTAGATTCCCTAATAGATGGCTAATGAGAAATAAGACCCTTTCTCATTTTACCTGCTTTCTGAACATTAGAATCAACTCAGCTTTTCCAAGCTTTGCACCCCATTTACATTAATTAGAAAGTTCCATATTAAAGGAAAGCTTTTAATGGGCTGTTATTGCAGACGATTTTTACTGGCGAGCTGCCCTGTTCTGTTTAATAGCACGTAAAATGGCCTCTTATATAGGAGATTATGATAAAATTGAAGTCTCGATGGACTCTGGGCCTGAGTTGGCCTTTGCCGGAGGGCTGGTGTTCAGGGATATTTTCTGACTAGGAGAAATGGCTTTTCTGTCTCCCTGGACTGGAGCGTGTTCTAAAGCATCCAAACGTTTCTGATACCAGAGGTCCACGGTGCCTCCTGCATGGGTACACCGTTGGCAGGCTACTTCCGGTTCCTTGGACACTTGGTAATAGCTCTGATGGTCCTTGTGGACAAGATGGAGCAATCATGGAACTGGGATATAAGAAGTGGATTTCAGAAGGATGGACTACCTGGGCCAGGTGGAGAGTGTCATGGGGGGAGGGGTGCCAGGTCTGTCCAGAAAAGAAGGGAGGCAGGATTTAAATCAAATATGTCTAGGGGCAAAGGTGAGAGGAAAAATGCTTGGACAAATGGATGCTTCTAGAGCTTAGGAAAAGGTTGTATACGGGGGATAAGGCAGAACCAACGATGCCACACATGGTGGCAATCAAGTATACAGAAAAACAGCAGGGTGGGGTGAAGGGATAACTGGGGTACCACGGTGGGTATCAGAGGAGCCAGAAGGTGTGGGCATGGCACCCAGATGAAATCCAGTAGGACAGTAACTGCTATTCCAGTTGTCTTGTCCCCATTCCCGCCATGCGGAAATGGTCTCACCCGCAGGTGTCCTTGAAGTTTTTTCTTGACCCAGGCTTCCAGCCGCGTACTGGCTCATGGGATCGCCACCTACCCCTTCGGTATGACAATAAAGTGACTCAGGAGGCACTGTGGTGTGCTGTTTAGGAGTTTGAGCACTGGAGTTGCGTCTAGGTCCAAATCGCAACTCTCTGCTAGGTAAGAGCTCTGTGTACTGGGGGCCAAGTGAGTTAAGCTCCCCGAACTTCAGTTTCCTTGACTGAGAAATGTATCTGCTTGTAGGGTAGTTGGAAGGACTAGGCAAGATCATGCATGTGAAGAGTGAAATGCAATTCCCAGGGTCTAAAAGGCATGCAATACATGTGAGTGATACGTATAATTAAAGTTGAGTGGTTTAAAATACTAGCCATTTGGATGGCGCACAGGACATCTGAAACAAGCCATTCTGAAAACCAGAGGAGCACCAGCGGAGAAATGGAACGTGGGGCCTCCGATCTGAGTGACGCTTGAATGACGCATGCAGCAGTGGTTTCTGAGGGTGCACCTTCTGGCTTCCTCAGTGCCTTGTCTAGGTGCTCAATTAATTAGTGTCTCAAGTGACTGTAAGCACCGTGAGCTCCTGCGGTTCCATTTTGGCCAGACGGGTAGAAGGATGCTCCTAAACTATTAGACAAAAACCAACCCTTTTGTTTGGTTTTTGGCTGGTGACCTTGAAGCAACGACTCACTAGAGAGCTGGAGTATCTGAGAGGACAAGAGTATAGTTAAACAGTTGAGCTCAGGGACTAAAGAGAGGCTAACCCATCTTACACCTTTGGTCCTGCAGTGTTTGGTATGTGGTAAGAACTCAATAATGTTAGCTACTATTACAACTATGATAAGGACTTCCCTGGTGGTCCAGTGGGTAAGACTCCATGCTCCCAATGCAGGGGGCCTGGGCTCGATCCCTGGTCGGGGAACTAGATCCCACATGCCACAACTAAGAGTTCGCATGTCACAACGAAGAAGTCCACATGCCGTAACTAAAAGATCCCACGTGCTGCAAAAAAGATCCCGCGTGCTGCAACCAAGACCCGGAGCAGCCAAAATACATACATACAAGTAAATAAATAAATAAATATTTAAAAATATAAGAATAAATGCAAGCATATTCTATTTCATCCTTTTCTTGCCACAATATCGTATTTAGGACAAAGGCTCTCCGTGCTGTCAGAATCCATCAAGCACCCTGAGTGTAGTCCTAGACATGGTGACCACAACAGATCCCGATCAGGGAGATAAGGTGAGGACCGTGGACATCATATCACACCAGGAATAATGAGAAGAATTCTTTAAGAAGAAGCAATTTTGTTGCTGTTTGACGTTGGCTGCATTCTAATAATCAAATGGCAGCCACCTTAAGGGATTATACGTATTCTTTCTAAGTAGGATCAGTGGATGGAGGCAGGTAGAGAGGTACATATGACAACACAGATGGAAGTCTTATCAATCTGGGTTTGACGTGGGACACAGGATCAAAATCAGGTTGCTGCCTTGAAATGTTGTGAGTTCCCATCACGATGGGGATTACAGCTAAATGTGGATTCATTCATCACGGGCTTACGGAACATGAACCAGTACAGGGTCAGTGAAAATAGCTGGGAACACAAAGGCTAATAAGATATGGCTCTTGCTTTCCAGTAATTCATGCCGCTGTGGAGAAGACAGATGCATAAACAAATACTTAAATCGATGAGGTGTGACACATGTCAGAGTAGAAACGTACACGAGGTTGTGTCAAACCAAAGAGGTGCTGGAGGGGAGACCGGTGGGAGGTCAGAAGACGCTATGGCAGGTAGCTAGTCCTTGAGGATGGATCAGTAAAACTCTAATGTGTGCATAAGGGTGGGAGAGGGATGAATCTCTATCCAAGGAAACAACTTCTAAAATGGCATGAGGTATGAAACAGCACATAGGACTCTTGTCAGAAGATTGGCATTGCTAGACAACAGGATGAAAGGCAGGGCCGAAGAGAGATGACTGGAGAGGTGAGCCAGAATCCCAGTCTGAAGCCTGAATTAATCCCACTTTGGAGGCTGTGGGACCAATAAAAAGTAGCAATCAAGGGATGACATGATTAGACTTTACCTGTGGCTATAGTCATCTAATAAGAAAATCACTGCAAGAGTCCAAACAAATTATGGTGGCCTAACTAAAACATGGAGATAAAATTGGAGGAATGGGATGATTTTATGGATGTGGAAGGTAAGGGAAGAGGTGTGGAAAGCCTAGCTCCCAGATTTCCAGAGGACCATCTCTTGGGGATGCTTGAGAGGATAACCTAAAAGGGCAAGAGGGGCATTTCACGTATTGAACATCTGTTGTATGCCAGACATTGCTTTACTTTTCCATACCTTCATGACAAACTTGCGAGGTAAGAAATTATTATCTTCATTACACATGAGGAAACTGAAGCTATTTTATGTGTTCAAGATCATAAAGCTGAGGCCAAATCTGACCCAGAAGTGCCTGCGTTCCAAAAACCATGCTTTTCTCATAAGATCCTCTAAGTTCCTTTTTCACTCAAGATTTCAGGATTCTAAACACACGGCTAATTCTTGTCTGTTCAGGATTGAAATAAGCCAAGTCTTGGTGAAAAGAATCTGACTTTATACCCGGCCTGGTTATATACTCCTTCCACATGAAACATATTCATATAGAGTATAAGCAGTACCTATAAATAGCTTCCCAATAAAAGTGAGGCCATGTATTTCTGAGTGATAATACCCTGCTTTGGGCAGTGATATAAACCAGCAGGCTGAAGGCCAAACAACTTTAGCTAGCCCAGAGATTCAATAAGTTAAACTACGTTTTGGAAAACAGCTTCAGGCCAGACCCGTTTTTTCCTTGGCAATTATATGGGGACACCTTATTCAGCACAAGCAAGCTGGCTACAGAGTGTGAATTTCTGTTTAAAGGGCACCAACCTGTCCTACAGGAAAGAGTCCGATCTGAATTTAAAATTGAGAATTAGAATTAGGAAACCAGGGTGTTTTGTTTTATTTCCTGTCAATAAAAATTTCACTAACATCCTCATTCTTTCCCCTGAAATGCCCCTCCCCCTAATACTTTTCATTTGGAAACTTCCTATAAATCAGTGGTTCTTAACTGGAGGAGATTTTTGTCCTCAGGGAACCTTTGGAAATAACTGGAGCCATTATGGGTCATCACAACTAGGGGAGCGGCGGAGGACATGTAGTAGATGAAGGTTAGGGACGCTGCTAACATCCTACAATGCACAGGACAGCCCCCAAAGCAAAGAATTATCCAGTCCAAAACATCAATTGTTCTGAGGTCAAGAAACCCTGCTGCAGGCCCTTCCCTGATTTTCAAACTAAATCAGATTCCCATAATTTATATGTTTCCATAGCAACTTATACCCTTGTTTCATAGCACTCATCCCATTTTGCAGTGATCTATGCATCTGTGTGATTATTCATTTAATAGCTTTCTCCCCTGCTTGACTGACAGCTCTAAGGGGGTTGGGAGAGCATTTGTTTACCTAGTTTTTGTATCCAGGCAGCTAGTACAGTGGCACATACAGTGGACCATAGTTGGGGAACAATAAACACTTGATGAATGAACTGCATAATGAAAGATGGAATGCAATTAATTGGTGGGTTGTGCCTCTGAAATTATCCACCTCTCCACCACTTCAGTTGGAAAAATTAATGGAAAAAATATAAGTTAATACATTAGTTAATTAAAAAATATAAACCAGGAATCATTTTTCACCCTGGTGTGGCAAACACATACAGTACTAAAATGAACCAAAGTAAACGTCCTGAGATAGTCAGCTTCCAAGTTGGTCCCCAGTGGTCTCTACCTCTCGGTAATCACACTCATGTGTAATCCCCTCCCATCTCCAAGGATACGTCATAAAACAGATTGTGATTTCTCCCCTTCCTGCATCACTCGCTCTGATGGAATCTACCTGCCATGCTGTGAGAAGAGGTCCATGTGACGATCTTAACTGAGGTCTCCTGCTTACAGCCATGTAGGACACCATCTTGAAAACACATCCTCCAAGACCCAGTCAAGCCTTCAGATGATACAGCCCCCCCCGACATCTGGACTGCAACCTTATGACCCCTGAGTCAGAACCACTCAGCTCTCACATTTCTGACCTTCATAAATTGTGTCAGATAATAGATGTTTGTTGTTTTACATGGGGAAAAAAAAATTAACCAAAGGGACTAGCTCAAGTACTGACCAGGAGGTTGCCATGTAGGGGTAAGAAACTGAGTGGTAGAGTCATGCCTGAGTTTGAAAATGTTTTTTATTTAAAATTACTCCTGCATTGTAATTGACCCTGAACAAACTACTTCGCTTTTTCCATTACTTTTAAGGTACCCACTTTTAAGGGTCACAATTATAAATAAATGGAATAATACATAGTAGGCTGTCTTATCATAAATTAAGAGGTAGTTGGGTTTGGGGCAAGGAAAAGAGAAGGGGGTTACTATGAAATCTTTAAAAGAATTGAAAGCAGTTGCCCTTTTGAGTGTGATTTCAGAGTTCCCTCAATCAGAGAGGAATGCAAAGTTTCTATTTAATACCCCTTAGCTATACTTCACAGAGAGGGAAGAGGATACATTCATGCTGCAGCCAGAAGTGGAAAGGGGTGTGGCTTGACCCTGAACACAAGTGCAGAAGCCTGGAAGGCTGGAGCAGGACTACCTGAGCTGCAAAAATACACATGTGATCCCCTAATGCTAGAATGAAGATATTCTGAGCACCAAGCTCAGCAGACTCAGGAGTATCTCAGCCCTGATCAGTGTCCTGGTTGCCAAACTTGGTGAGCTGGGAGGACATTGCCAGCAAAGGTTCCAGGGCACGTAGGACCCAGGCAACCCAGATCTCAGAGGCAACCCAGAGGGACCAAAGACCAGAGCCCTTCTTGGACCTTGCTGTAGTAAATGGGTCAGCCCGAGGTTCTTTTAAGATCCTAAAGGATGAGAGGAGGGAAATGCAACAAAAATGGACTTGGATGAGCTGCCAGCCACACTGGTGGAAGTTGAGATGTTTTGTTTGATTTCAGTAAACTACAATAAACCTGGTATGTCTTGCCCTTGGGTATCACTGAACAAGTCATACATGTTGAAAACCAATTGAAATGCCCTGTCGCACAACGAAATGTCAGTGGATTTCTTTTAGATGCTGAGGATAATAAGCACGTTAATTATTGATGATACAGTCTAGGCTCTCCTCAACAGAAAAGCTTCTAGTTGTCTGATGTCCTACATTGTGTCAACAAAAGATTGCCCAGGGCTCCACTGGGCTGTGCTCTTCCTGTCCTGATGGGAGATGGCCATAGTGGGGCATCCTGCCCTTGCCACCCTCTCTTGCTTCCCAGTGGCTCTATCCCGCTCTTACATCTGATGCCACCTCTCCACCCTCATGGCTCATTTGTTCCCAACAGGCTCTACATTTTCCCTCTTATCTTGCTTCCATTCCAGCTAATTCCAACCAAGGCTATCTTACTGATACTCATTCAGTTCTAACACAAACAAACGTTTCTTCCCCTACGTCTTCTGAGGCCTTGTGTGAAATGTCTTGGTTCCCTCCCTCTGTTCTAGCTGTGAGTCAGCTAAGGACCTGAAAGGTAAGAGGGCTGTCAGCATATTTCAAGAAAAGGGGAAGAAAGTAAAATAATATGTTTTTGATAAGTAAATAGAGGTTGGCATTTTTTTCTAGTGGATGACGTTTACTAATCTTCCTTCAGATGCTTTTTCAAAAAAAATTCCACTTGATTAAGAATAATCTTAGCTCGCATATTTACCTTTAAAAAATTAACTGCCGCTTTGTGATGACCTACAGTTACTTGGCTTAGAAAGAAGAGAGATGCTACAGAGTCAGACCGGAGTAGGTTTGGGTTCTAGAAAAACTGCAACAGAATCACAGCTGCTTAGTTCTCTTCATAACCTCAGAGATTCTGGGCTTCACAACAGAATGACAGCAAAAAGCCTGCATGGGCCTTGGAAACTTGGAGAGGGTACCATCCACATGTAAGGAACTCTGATGAACTTTCATGAGGTGGGATGCAGAGGCACCTGGCTCGAAAGGAACATGGATGGCAAATTCAGGAGAGTCAGCTCTGCTATCACACTTGTTTTGAAAATGTAAACTTCTGTGTTAGGGAAAATTCTGAATATAACACAAGTGTTTGATTATGTGTCATTATGAGTAAGAGAAACACTAGGTGATGCAGAAAACTGTACCTGGATGAACCGAATCATGTAGGAATACACAAAATGCACACACACATGCCTCAGACATCTGCCTGCATCCTTCGTTCACGGAGGGTTATCAGCCACATCTGCCGTTCCAACTTCCCCTCTGATTTCAGATGACCTTCCTTCCACCACCTCGCAATAACTCACGAGCTTCATATTTCCCAAGGTAAAGTATCACGTGTGGTAGTAGTTGTATTTCATAACCATTTAACACGTGTAAAACTATGCTATATTTTTACTAGGTTCCTATGTTTTTTTGTGGGGTTTTTATTGTTATGGTAAAGTTTTTGACTGTTATGTCCCTAACCCCAACTTTCCATTAATGCTTGTGGTTTTTATTTTGCAACTTTGCGTAGCGCAGTCATATTTAGGGATACGTAAGTCACATTACATCAGAACTGACTACATTCCCAAGTGCCAGGTAAGTAAAGGTGGGAAGATATCAACAGAATCCCACTGGAAGAGTCAGGGAAGACTACAGCTGTGACTACAACCTGCAGGGTGCCCAGTACGGTAGGACTTCTCCCAAACGATAAGCAGGAGGGTAAAAATGCACCAAGGCTGTGACGATGTTACAAGTCAGTTAAAACAATTAAACTACTCAACGTTGGCATGAGGAGGAAAAAATGAGTACAAGACTGATAGGAAATCTGATAATATACCTTCAAAAACCATAAAGATACATATCTTCTAAGCACAAGACACATTTATGTAATGTTCATCTTCCTCTCTGCCCTCTCTTCTTCCATTCTGGCAAAGACTGATCGGGCTGGGTATCTGAACTTTTCTATAAGGCCGTGAACTCAGTAAAGGGGGCACTAGACCCATTTCAGGGATAAACACTGAATAATCTGTTAACTTTAAAAACTCTATTTCCTTCACTAGTAATTGGTTTATATATGGGCATGTAGCCAAGCTCTGGACAATGAGATGAGAGGAGAGGTTTACTTCGAGCCTCTGGGAATATTTGCTCACTTATAAAAAGAACATTTGCTCACAGATATTGTCATGTCCACATGTGATGTGTGAGATCATGACAGCTATTTTCTGACTATGAGGACAGTCTGCCTGAAGGACAGAGCTGGCACACTGGAGTTGACAGAGCAGAAAACTCTGGGTCCATGGTGATGTCTTTAAAATGATGAATAAAGCAATTCCAAAGCTTAGGATATCACAGGATCCCTTGTTATATGATGTAACACATTTCCTTATTGTTTAAGCCATTTTGAGTTGGCTTTTCTGTTACAGCGGAAAGTATCGTTTGTTTAGCAACACTATTTTCAAAAGAAAGAATTGAAAATACAAGCAGAGGTTGATATAAAAGGGAATTCATTGAACCATTCTTTGTGATAATGAGCGACTAGGAAAACTAAATGTCCAAGATGAGGAGATCAGCTAAATTTAGGTTGAGTTCATTTTATGGAATCCTCTGAAACCATTAGATTTATGACGATATAGACAGTTGGTAATGTTCAAAATGTTCTTGTCCCTTCTTCCTTCATTATATCATTTGTCAAAACATTAACTAACATTAACATTAATGAATCCAAATTCCCACCTACTCTGAGTCAGCTGAACAAAAGTGAGAAAAACACTGAACTATGCTAACTGCTGTCAGTATAACCCCTGTCCTCTAACTTCAAGGGATCTCTCAGTATTTCTTGGAGATCCTTTGATATCTCCTATCCCAGTCACTTTCTTGGATTCTCAAACCATTCTCTGCTTTATAGAATCTCATCAAACTTCCAACACCCCCGCTCCCTCCTCTCTCTTAGCTAATAACCGTGCTTCCTATTTCACTGAGAAAATGGAAGTTCCACAGCTCTAACCATGGCGTACGTCGGCTTAACTGCCCACACTCTGGCTCCCCTCCTATTTGGAAGGACAGTCTGTGCCATGTCTAAGGCCAGCTCCACACATGCATGGGCACCCTCTTGCCAAAAGATATTTCACCAGCCAAGTTCACCTCTACAGGATTAATGTTTCCCTTTCCATTGGATCATTTTCATCAGCTCTAATATTTTTCCTGTTATTAAAAATACACAGAACTCTCTCCTTTTGACCAGAGATCACCTCCAGCTATCCTCTCATGCCTCTGTTCCCCTCTTCACTCATTTTACTCTATTCCTCTCCTCCTGTTCTGCCAAGGACCCTTTGCAATCAGGTTTCACTACTCTCCATTCTATCGAAACTTTTCATGTTAAGTCACCAGTGACCCCCACGTGGCTGAATCCAATGGCCAATTCTCAGTCCTTAACTTAGATGAACTACAAACAGCTTTTCACCCAGTTCATCCCTCTCTCCTTGAATAACTTTTTTCACTTGACCTCCTGGACCCTGGGCTCTGTTGAACCTCTCACCTCACTGGCTGATCCTTCTCAGTCTCATTTAATTATTCTGCCTCAAATTCTCCAACTCCAAAATCCAACTGTCCTGAAGCTCAATCCCAAGATCCCTCTACTTAATCGATACTGTGATCTACTCCCGTTTCACAGCTGCAAATTACATCTATAGGCTGACTCCCCAATTAACATTTCCTCTCTGAATTTCTTCCCTGAACTTCAGATGTCAACTGCCTACTTGACATCTCACCCCAAATATCTAACATTAATTTGAAACTTAACATACCCTAAAATCTAAACCTAATCTCTTCCCCGAAACATGTTCCTTCTATTTTCTTTCCCATCTCAGTTAATGGCAACTTCATCCTCCTGTTTACCCAGTCCAAAACACTTGGAGTCATCTTTGATTCCTTTCTTTTTTTCCCCTTACATCCTAAATCTAGCTTGTTTCCAAATTCTACTGGCTTTACCTTCAAAATAGATCTGGAATACCACCACTTCTCATCATTCTGTCCTATCTTCATCTAAGACACCACCTTTCACTTGTATTATTGCAACTGCCTCCTAATCAGTATTCCTACTTCTACTCTTATTCTCCTTCACCCTATTCTCAGCAAAGCACACAAAGTGATCCTTTCAAAAAAAGTCAAATCTTTTCTTCCGCTCTTTACCTCACTCACTTATTCCAACCACGCAGGTCTTATAATTCCTAGAATGCACCAGCCATGCTCCCTCATAAGACCCTTTGCACTTGCTGTTACCTCTGCCTGGAACAGTCTATCCTCCAGATAGACATTTGCCTTCCATCACATCTCTGCTCAGATGCCACCTTTGAAGATTTCTCACATAGACACCTGGCATGCCATATCCTCTTTACCTTTCTTTTTTCTATAGTTTTATCACCATTTAGTATGCTATACATTTAATGGCTTATTGAACAGAAATTCTATTTTTCAACTGCTGTTTTTGTGCCTAGGACAATGCCGGACACACAGTGTGTATTTAAGTAAGTATTCGTTGAATGAATAAAAATAATTATTCATTTAAACACAAGACAGAAAAAAATAAATATATATGGTCCTGATTTTGTAAAACAAGTATATATGGAAGGCAATATTTATTGAACACTTTCTACCAGTTATTTTGTTGAGCATTTTCATTCCTCATCAAAATCACAACAGTCCTAGAAAATAGGTACTAGTATCTCCATCTTATATATGAGGAAACTGAAGCTGGGGAAATGTAGTTAAATTACTCTGTGTTAAATAACTAGAAAATAGCAAAGTAGTAGGAAGTGACCCAATTTTATCTAGTTTGAAGGCCCATGTTCTGTGGTTCACTCCTTCAAGTCGTGTGTATGTACTGTAAAAAAATCTTTTCGCATAGATGAAAGGGCCATTCCTTAATAAAACAACAGATAAATAAAAATAGCCATCAGACACGTATAAATCTAATTAACTTGTGGTTAGCAAAATGAAACAAAATTAAAATGGTGAGATATTCTTCCTTTCATATTCTACTGGCAAAAAGAATTAAGCAATAATCCCCATAATATGCTAACAGAATGATCATTTATGTGTGGGAAGATCTATGTGTAAGGACTTTCATCACAGCACTGATTGTAACTGTGAAAAAATATCCAGTAACAGAAGCTTGTTACATAAATTATGCACATCTTAATGATCGAGTATTATGTAGTCATTAAAATGATATAAAATTGTATTTATGAGATATGAAAATGATGAGTGTATTATGACATGGAAAATGCAGGTTACAAAATAGGATGTACAGTGGAATTCCAATTGTGCATTAATAAGAACAAAAACACTTTGTATATGTCTCTATTTGAATCTCAGAATTCTGGAAGGATGTAAGTTTTAATAATTAGTATCTCTGCACAGAGAGACTATGTGTGACAATGTTCAATTCAACATTTATGGGTTTTTTTTTTTTTTTTGCGGTATGGGGGCCTCTCACTGTTGTGGCCTCTCCCGTTGCAGAGCAACAGGCTCCGGACGCGCAGGGTCAGCGGCCATGGCTCACGGGCCCAGCCGCTCCGCGGCATGTGGGATCTTCCGGGACCGGGGCACGAACCCGTGTCCCCTGCATCGGCAGGCGGACTCTCAACCACTGCGCCACCAGGGAAGCCCCTATTTTAATGATTTTTAAATGGATTCCCGGGATATTGATCATGCTACCCATATTATCATTGGTCTCAGTGTCCAGGTTAACAAGTATCCTTCTTTAGCAGGGATTGAAGAGCCTGGCCCTGTGAGCACCAGCAGTACTGGTCCAGAAGACATGATCAAGTCAGTGTCAATGACTCTTCCAAGAATATCCAAAATCATTCTGTGACAACAGGAGCTATGGTACCCTCAGAGGTCATCGCCCACAGAACTACAGCTTTGCCCTTGAGCTGTGATATGACAAGCTACCCCCAGTACCAAATCAGAGGAGGAAAAATGGCAGTGCTATCCAAGAAGTCTGGTTAGCAGTTCAAAAATAGCATCAGAATCACTGGGGGCAGGGGCGGGGCTTTAAAAATATGTATAGGGCTCCCCTGGTGGCGCAGTGGTTGAGAGTCCGCCTGCCGATGCAGGGGACACGGGTTCGTGTCCCGGTCCGGGAGGATCCCACATGCCGCGGAGCGGCTAGGCCTGTGAGCCATGGCCGCTGAGCCTGCGCGTCCGAAGCCTGTGCTCTGCAGCTGGAGAGGCCACAACAGTGAGAGGCCCACATACCACACACACACACACACACACACACACACACACACACACACACACACTATATATATATATATATATTCCTGGAGCCCACTATGGATTCTGATTTTAATGGGATGCGTCTGAAGGTGAACCAATGACTCTTTTAATGAAATCCTTTCCAGGTAATCCGGAGGCTGAACCAGGTTTTAGAATCTCTGGACTAAACACAGGGTATCCTGAGGGCTCAGACTAGTTGTGGGGAACATAGAAGAGGGGTTGCTGTTCCCCTAGCTCTTGGGTGTGCAGCCAGATCGCTTTAAGACTGTTGCTGTGACCTGCGAGATACGGGATATTTTTACTGACTCATCTTGCACAAGGATTGCGACAATACGGGTTAAATACAATTCAGCAGGTTCTAGCCACCATTTACATCACTTTTCATCATGGAAAACGTCGTGTATTTTTCAAATATCTGACTTACAAAGTGACTTTGGCAATATCACCTTTTGTAAGTTGAAGGTGGCCTGCAACTTGGTTGCCTTAGCAACAAATTGGATTTTGAACATTAACATTTGAATCCAGATGGTCATTCCAGGAAGACAAGAAGTAGCCTCAGTCCACTTTGGAATGCACCCATCAGTACCCTCCACATCAACATCTGACACGGTCCTAAGATACATCGTATTGTCTTTAACCCTAGTCAGAGCCATGCACATTTCCAAGGCTGGATTACACTGTTCTCTTCATTAAAGAGACAGCAACGTGGAGTAAAACTGACCATTGACTTTGAAGGCAAACCTCTTCTAGTGTCTGATTCAGAGCCATCTTTGTTAGAATTAAATGGGCTTTAATACGGTTTCTTTTCCTCTAAGGAGGCTTGATTTTAGATGGGCACAGTTGATGGATTAATTCATTTTTCTTGAGAACTCATCTTTTTCTAGGCCCTGTGCTAGGTCCTATAGATACAAGCACAGCTATTGTAATTTTTGTCTTCAAGGAGCTCAAGTCTGGAGAGGAGATGATATTTAAATCACTGCTATGTGTTGTCAGAAGGGACAGTGTAAAGGTGTTTGCAAAACTAGGGGAGCCCAGAGGAGTCCAGATGGGGATAGGACTACTCCCTCTCTAAGAGGGTCAGAAAAGATGCTCTCAAGAAGTCACACTGGGTAAGGAAGACTATACAGTGAAGAGAGGGGATGAAGGATTTGTCTTTGCAAAGGCCAGAACTGGAAGCTCATGGTACATTCAGGGCATTCCATGCGTTCTGATGCTTGAGAAGAGAAAGTAAGGGCCCTGCAAGTCACACTAAGTGCTTGGGTTTTAGAGGATGGGAGCTACTGGAGGGGTCTGAGCAGGTGGAGCAACGCGATCAAATGCACATCTTAGAAAGCTGGTAGCCATCTAGGAGGATAAATTAAAGTAAGGCAGCCAAACAGTACGGGGCTATTTATACAGTTGGGGCAAGGGATGATTTGGATTTTAGATGGTGGACCTATACTGAGGGAATAGGTGTTTGGTGGCCAGTTGGATGTAAGGTTTGAGGAAGAGGGTGGAGTCCAAGGTGCTTTCAGGATCTGGCTTGTGGATGGTGGATCTACTTTTTACCAGGACAGAAATACCAGGGGAGAAGCAGTTTTGATAATTCAGATTTCAACTCGGAATAACTAAAAATGTTAAGATGATTTTAAAAAGCACCCACTTTTTATTTTAAAAAAACAAACAAACCAAAAACTTCTATCAGCGATGTTAATGCATCGCTGGCCTAATACCTCAGAAGCTTATTTGATTTAGTCTCTTTTCACCCCACTCTGCCCATCACCCCTTCTGAATATCCCCCAATAGACAATATGCAAGGGAAGTTTTGCCAAATAAAGCCATCACTTAATGTAAACCTTGGCAGGGTAGTAGGGAGCTAGGTAAGTAAAGTGATAGTAATATTTAGATCATATTCTGTAGTTTTCAAAATACTTCTACCCAATCCATCTCACGGTAATAACAATCCAGTAAGGAAAATACGAGGATTATTTCTTAACCACTATTTTACAGATGAGAACACGCACACACAATAACAAACAAAGGCAGCCGTGGGGTGTTAGAAGAAGCCTGGACTAAATTACAACTGTATTCAAACATCATCTCTGCAGATGGTGCACATGTGTGAACTTGGACGCGTCATCATTCTTTCCAAGCCCCAAGCCCGTCCTAGAAAATGGGGTTCGTAGTGCTGTTGTGAGGATCGCGCGCTGCAATGGATGTGCCCAGCACAGGCTTAACTAAAGGATGTTCAAATCCCAGGCACCATCGCTATCACAGTCAGCCTGATCAGCAGGCAGAAGTGGAGGCAGACCACTGGAACAAACCCGAAGCCACTGGGACGGACTATCCCAGTGTAACTTTTTAAGATCACGTTTGAAATATTTCATACCTACTGCTCTGGACCGGCTGGGCAGCAGGACTCTTTTGCTGTCCGGAGCCTTCTATCTGTCCCACTGGTCAAAGCTGGTGGACAACTGGCCTATCAATCAGCCTCTTTGTCCTGAGAATTTGGAACTGGGTCCCTATGATTCGAATCAGGCTAAAAACAGTTATAAAGGGCTAGAATGGTACATTTTGCCATGCGAAGGAGTCGGGGGAGCACAGAGAAAAGTGAGCAGTGGTGAGAATGAAGCAGGTTTGCAGACAAAGCAGAGAAGCTGTGAAGGGAGAAGGAGAGAAGGATGGAGAGAGACAGAACCAGCTGCTGCGTCCATTTCTGTTGTAGGTTTTAGTTCCCCAAAGCTTCACTGACTTGAGATTTGTGAGTTATCCTTGTACCTTTCCAGCAAATCTTCCTCTCTTGATTAAACCAGGTGGAGTAGGTTTCTATTATTTGCAGCTAACCAAAATGAGGGTCTATTTTCAGATAATTGGGCCCAAGAGGCTGGAGGCAAGCACACAACCAACGTATTTGTGAAAAATGCAAAGAAATTTACATGCTCCTTCTCAGAAAGCTGGCTTCTTTTCCCATGGAAGATAGAGCAGTAAAAAAGGGAGTTGGCAACAGCATTGTGTCCGCTCTGAATGGAACTGAGTCTGACCCAATGGCCTATATCCATTAATATGCAGCCTTTATGATAGAGAGGGAGGGGGGCAGAGCGAGAGAGAGGGAAAGGGAGAGAGAACAAGAGAGAAGGGGACTCAACAATCTGGTTTCCAACAAAGCAAGAGAGATAACAATGCACAGTGTGGATTATAAGGCATTTAGTCTTCAGGAACTTGCAAGAACATCTGCTATTCATGCTGCCTTGGGTCTTGGCTGTCTCAGAAGGACTGCGGCGTGTGTGTGTGTCTTCACATGCGCTTATGTGTGTTCATGCATGAATATGTGAGTTTTGAAAGAAACGCAACCACATTTGACTTCATGAATGGCGAAAATAAGCAGCTCCAACAATGACACAGTTTTTAAAAAGATGTTTGTTTCATTATGCTAATGCAATACTTAGGGTATTTGGAAAACACATAAAAGAAGAAAGAAAATAAAAAGCCTTGGCCCTCGTATCCGAGCAGCCACTCTAAATATTTTTACGCATCTCTTCTACTTTTTTCCTTTTTCCTATTCATTTTTACATAGTTTCCATCATTCCAGATAAACAATTTTCATTCTGCTTTTGTTATTTTATTATATAAAACCTGCATCCTTGACTCTTCAACTTCCTAATAAACACTTTTGATGACTCTGAAATATTCCATCATGCCAAGTACCATCATTTACCGAGCAAGTTTCTACTTCTTGATTTTTCAGTAGTTTCATTTTTTCACAATTGTAAGTGATACCACAATGCTTAGCTTTGTTAGCACGAGTGTTTGTTTTAAGATTATGCTGGACTTGTATTGATGAATGTACCACAAACAATGACCTTTCTCAAGTGCTGGCTAGATGGCTATATCTACTAACAACATGTGAGTGACTGGTGACATGGTTTGTGGATAACCTTTTACGGACCTGTGGGATTAAAGCATTGTGACCTAGGGTTAAATTTTAATAGTAGAGATATTAATTCCTTTCTGTCCTGAAGACTTTTTTTTTTTTTTTGCAGTACGCGGGCCTCTCACTGTTGTGGCCTCTCCCGTTGCGGAGCACAGGCTCTGGACGCACAGGCTCAGCGGCCATGGCTCACGCGCCCAGTCGTTCCACGGCATGTGGGATCTTCCCAGACCAGGGCACAAACCCATGTCCCCTGCATTGGCAGGCGGACTCTCAACCACTGCGCCACCAGGGAAGCCCGACTTTTTTTTTTTTTTTTTAACATCTTTATTGGAGTATAATTGCTTTACAATGGTGTGTTAATTTCTGCTTTATAACAAAGTGAATCAGCTTTACAAATACATATATCTCCATATCTCCTCCCTCTTGCATCTCCCTCCCACCCTCCCTATCCCACCCGTCTAGGTGGTCACAAAGCACCGAGCTGATCTCCCGATGCTATTCGGCTGCTACCCACTAGCTATATATTATACACTTGGTAGCGTATACATGTCCATGCCACTCTCTCACTTCGTCCCAGATTATCCTTCCCCCTCCCAGAGTCCTCAAGTCCATTCTCTATGTCTGCCTCTTTATTCCTGTCCTGCCCCTAGGTTCTTCAGAACCATATATATTTTTAGATTCCATATATATGTGTTAGCATATGGTATGTGTTTTTCTCATTCTGACTTACTTCACTCAGTATGATAGACTCTAGGTCCATTCACCTCACTACAAATAACTCAATTTCGTTTCTTTTCATGGCTCAGTAATATTCCATTGTATATATGTGCCACATCTTCTTTATCCATTCATCTGTTGAGGGACACATAGGTTGCTTCCATGTCCTGGCTATTGTAAATAGAGCTGCAACGAACATGAACATTGTGGTACATGATTCTTTTTGAATTATTCTTTTCTCAGGGTATATGTCAGTAGTGGGATTGCTGGGTCATATGGTAGTTCTATTTTTAGTTTTTTAAGGAATCTCCATACTGTTCTCCATAGCGGCTGTATCAATTTACATTCCCACCAACAGTGCAAGAGGGTTCCCTTTTCTTCACACCCTCTCCAGCATTTGTTGTTTGTAGATATTTTGATGATGGCCATTCTGACTGGTGTGAGGTGATACCTCATTGTGGCTTTGATTTGCATTTCTCTAACGATTAGTGATGTTGAACATGCTTTCATGTGTTTGTTGGCAATCTATATATCTTCTTGGAGAAATGTCTATTTAGGTCTTCTGTGCATTTTTGGATTGGGTTGTTTGCTTTTTTGATATTGAGCTGCATGAGCTGCTTGTATATTTTGGAGATTAATCCTTTGTCAGTTGCTTCGTTTACAAATATTTTCTCCCATTCTGAGAGTTGTCTTTTCATCTAGTTTATGGTTTCATTTGCTGTGCAAAAGCTTTTAAGCTTCATTAGGTCCCATTTGTTATTTTTGTTTTTATTTCCATTTCTCTAGGAGGTGGGTCAAAAAGGATCTTGCTGTGATTTATGTCATAGAGTGTTTTGCCTATGTTTTCCTTAAGAGTTTTACAGTGTCTGGCCTTACATTTAGGTCTTTAATACATTTTGAGTTTATTTTTGTTTATGGTGTTAGGAAGTGTTCCAATTTCATTCTTTTACATGTAGCTGTCTATCTTTCCCAGCACCATTTACTGAAGATGCTGTCTTTTCTCCATTGTATATTCTTGCCTCATTTATCAAAGATAAGGTGACCATATGTGTGTGGGTTTATCTCTGGGCTTTCTAACCTGTTCCATTGATCTATATTTCTGTTTTTGTTCCAGTACCATACTGGCTCGATTACTGTACCTTTGTAGTATAGTCTGAAGTCAGGGAGCCTGATTCCTCCAGCTCCGTTTTTCTTTCTCAAGATTGCTTTGGCTATTCGGAGTCTTTTGTGTTTCCATACAAATTGTGAATTTTTTTGTTCTAGTTCTGTGAAAAATGTCATTGGTAGTTTGATAGGGAATGCACTGAATCTGTAGATTGCTTTGGGTAGTAAAGTCATTTTCACAATGTTGATTCTTCCAATCCAAGAACGTGGTATATGTCTCCATATGTTTGTATCATCTTTAATTTCTTTCATCAGTGTCTTATAGTTTTCTGCATACAGGTCTTTTGTCTCCTTAGGTAGGTTTATTCCTAGGTATTTTATTCTTTTTGTTGCAGTGGTAAACGGGAGTGTTTCCTTAATTTCTATTTTAGATTTTTCATCATTAGTGTATAGGAATGCCAGAGACTTCTGTGCATTCATTTTGTGCCCTGCTACTCTACCAAATTCATTGATTAGCTCTAGTAGTTTTCTGGTAGCATCTTTATGCTTCTGTATGTATAGTATCATGTCATCTGCAAACAGTGACAGTTTTACTTCTTCTTTTCCAATTTGGATTCCTTTTATTTGTTTTTCTTCTCTGATTGCTGTGGCTGAAACTTCCAAAACTATATTGAATGACAGTGGTGAAAGTGGGCAACCTTGTCTTGTTTCTGATCTTAGTGGAAATAGTTTCAGTTTTTCACTCTTGAGAACGATGTTGGCTGTGGGTTTTTCATATATGGCCTTTATTATGTTGAGGTAAGTTCCCTCTATGCCTACATTCTGGAGGGTTTTTATCATAAATAGATGTTGAATTTTGATGAAAGCTTTTTCTGCATCTGTTGAGAGGATCATATGGTTTTTCTCTTTCAATTTGTTAATATGGTTTATCACATTGATTGATTTACGTATATTGAAGAATTCTTGCATTCCTGGGATAAACCCCACTTGATCATGGTGTATGATCCTTTTAATGTGTTGTTGTATTCTGTTTATTAGTATTTTGTTGAGGATTTTTGCATGTATGTTCATCAGTGATATTGGCCTGTAGTTTTCTTTTTTTGTGACATCTTCATCTGGTTTTGGGTATCAGGGTGATGGTGGCCTTGTAGAATGAGTTTGGGAGCGCTCCTCCCTCTGCTATATTTTGGAAGAGTTTGAGAAGGATAGGTGTTAGCTCTTCTCTAAATGTTTGATAGAATTCGCCTGTGAAGCCATCTGGTCCTGGGCTTTTGTTTGTTGGAAGATCTTTAATCACAGTTTCAACTTCAGTGCTTGTGATTGCTCTGTTTATATTTCCTATTTCTTCCTCGTTCAGTCTCAGAAGGTTGTGCTTTTCTAAGAATTTGTCCATTTCTTCCAGGTTGTCCATTTCTTCCAGGTTGTCCAAGCATATAGTTGCTTGTAGTAATCTCATGATCCTTGGTATTTCTGCAGTGTCAGGTGTTACCTCTCCTCTTTCATTTCTAATTCTATTGATCTGAGTCTTCTCCCTTTTTTTCTTGATGAGTCTGGCTAATGTTTTATCAATTTAGTTTATCTTCTCAACGAACCAGCATTTAGTTCTGTTTATTTTGCTACTGTTTCCTTCATTTCGTTTTCATTTATTTCTGATCAATCTTTATATTTCTTTCCTTCTGCTAACTTTGGAGTTTTTGTTCTTCTCTAATTGCTTTAGGTGTAAGATTAGGTTGTTTATTTGAGATGTTTCTTGTTTCCTGAGGTAGGATTCTATTGCTATAAACTTCCCTCTTAGAACTGCTTTTGCTGCATCCCATAGGCTTTGGGTTGTCATGTTTTCATAGTCATTTGTTCCTACGTATTTTTTGATTTCCTCTTTGATTTCTTAAGTGATCTCTTGGTTATTCAGTAGTGTATTGTTTAGCCTCCATGTGTTTGTAGTTTTTACAGATTTTTTTCCTGTAACTGATATCTAGTCTCATAGCGTTGTGGTCAGAAAAGATACTTAATACAATTTCAATTTTCTTAAATTTACCAAGGCTTGATGTGTGATCCAAGGTACGATCTATCCTGGAGAATGCTCCATGAGAACTTGAGCAGAAAGTGTATTCTGTTGTTTTTGGATGGAGTGTCCTATAAATATCAATTAACTCCATCTTGTTTAATGTATCATTTAAAGCTTGTGTTTCTTTATATATTTTTATTTCGGATGATCTGTCCATTGGTGAAAGTGGGGTGTTAAACCCCCTACTGTTATTGTGTTACTGTCGATTTCCCCTTTTATGGTTGTTAGCATTTGCCTTATGTATTGAGGTGCTCCTATGTTGGGTGCATAAATATTTATAATTGTTATATCTTCTTCTTGGATTGATCCCTTTATCATAATGTAGTGTCCTTCTTTGTCTCTTGTAATAGTCTTTATTTTAAAGTCTATTTTGTCTGATATGAGAATTGCTACTCTAGCTTTCTTTTGATTTCCATTTGTATGGAATATCTTTTTCCATCCCCTCACTTTCAGTCTGTGTGTGTCCCTAGGTCTGATGTGGGTCTCTTGTAGAAAGCATATATACAGGTCTTGTTTTTGTATCCATTCAGCCAGTCTATGTATTTTGGGTGGAGCATTTAATCCATATACATTTAAGGTAATTTTTGATATATGTTCCTATTACCATTTTCTTAATTGTTTTGGGTTTGTTTTTGTGGGTCTTTTCCTTCTGTTGTGTTTCCTGCCTAGAGAAGTTCCTTTAGCACCTGTTGTAAAACTGGTTTGGTGGTGCTGAATTCTCTGAGCTTTTGTTGTCTGTAAAGGTTTTAATTTTTCTATCGAATCTGAATGAGATCCTTGCTGGGTAGAGTAATGCTGCTTGTAGGTTTTTCCCTTTCATCACTTTAAGTACGTCCTGCCACTCCCTTCTGGCTTGCAGTGTTCCTGCTGAAAGATCAGCTGTTAACCTTATGGGGATTCCCCTGTATGTTATTTATTGTTTTTCCCTTGCTGCTTTTAATATTTTTTCTTTGCATTTAATTTTTGACACTTTGATTAACATGTGTCTTGGCGTGCTTCTCCTTGGATTTATCCTGTATGGGACTCTCTGCACTTCCTGGACTTGACTGACTATTTCCTTTCCCATATTAGGGAAGTTTTCAACTATAATCTCTTCAAATATTTTCTCAGGTCCTTTCTTTTTCTCTTCTTTTTCTGGGATCCCTATAATTCGAATGTTGGTGCATTTAATGCTGTCCCAGAGGTCTCCGAGACTGTCCTCTATTCTCTTCATCCTTTTTTCTTTACTGTGCTCTGCGATAGTTATTTCCATTATTTTATTTTTCAGATCTCTAATCCATTTTCTTCCTCAGTTATTCTGCTATTGGTTCCTTCTAGAGAATTTTAAATTTCTTTTATTGTGTTGTTCATCATTGTTTATTTGCTCTTTAGTTCTTCTAGGTCATTGTTAAATGTTTCTTGTATTTTCTCCATTCTATTTCCAAGATTTTGGATCATCTTCACTATCATTACTCTGAATTCTTTTTCAGGTAGACGACCTATTTCCTCTTCATTTATTTGGTCTGGTGGGTTTTTACCTTGCTCCTTCATCTGCTGCATATTTCTCCGTCTTCCCATTTCGCTTAACTTATTGTGTTTGGCATCTCCTTTCTGCTGGCTGCAGGTTTGTAGTTTCCATTGTTTTTGGTCTGCCCCCAGTGGGTAAAGTTGGTTCAGTGAGCTGTGTTGGCTTCCTGGTGGAGGGGACTGCTGCCTGTGTTCTATTGTATGAGGCTGGATCTTTTCTTTCTGGTGGGCAGGACCGCGTCCGGTGGCGTGTTTTGGGGTGTCTGTGAACTTATTACGATTTCAAGCAGCCTCTCTGGTAATGGGTAGGGTTGTGTTACTGTCCTGCTAGTTGTTTGGCATAGAGTGTCCAGCACTGTTATCTTGCTGGTCATTGAGTGGAGCTGGGTCTTAGTGTTGAGATGGAGATCTCTGGGAGAGCTTCCGCTATTTGATATTATGTGGAGCTGGGAGGCCCCTGGTGGACCAATGTCCTGAACTCGGCTCTCCCACCTCAGAGGCTCAGGACTGACACCAAACCAGAGAACCAAGACCCTGTCAGCCACACAACTCAGAAGAAAAGGGAGAAAAAAGAAAGAAAGGGAGGAAGGAAGGAAGGAAATAAAATAAAGTTGTTAAAATAAAACATAAAAAAATTATTCAAAATAAAAAAGTAATTAAAAAAAAGACAGAAAGAAAGAAGAGAGCAGCCAAAGCAAAAAACAAATCCACCAATGATAAGAAGCGCTAAAAACTATACTAAAAAGAAAACAGATAAAACCCTAGGACAAATGTTAAAAGCAAAGCTATACAGACAAAGTCACACAAAGAAGCATACGCATATACACTCACAAATAGAGAAAATGGAAAAAAATATATATATATAAGAAAATGAAGAGAGCAACAAAATCAGTAAACAAATCTACCAGTGATGATAAGCTCTAAAAACTAAACTAAGATAAATATAAAACCAGAAACAAATTAGATGCAGAAAGCAAACCCCAAGTCTATGGTTGCTCCCAAAGTCCACAGCCTCAATTTTGGGATGATTCGTTGTCTATTCAGGTATTCCACAGATGCAGGGTACATCAAGTTGATCGTGGAGATTTAATCTGCTGCTTTTGAGGCTGCATGGAGAAATTTCCCTTTCTCTTCTTTGTTTGCATAGCTCCTGGGGTTCAGCTTTGGATTTGGCCCCGCGTCTGCGTGTAGGTCACTTGAGGGCGTCTGTTCCCCACCCAGACACGACGGGGTTAAAGAAGCAGCTGATTAGGGGGCTCTGGCTCACTCCGGCCTGGGGGAGGGAGGGGTACAGAATATGGGGTGAGCCTGTGGTGGCAGAGGCCGGCGTGACGTTGCACCAGCCTGAGGTGCCGCCATGCATTCTCCCAGGGAAGTTGTCCCTGGATCATGGAACCCTGGCAGTGGCGGACTGCACAGGCTCCCAGGAGCGGAGGTGTGGACAGTGACCTGTGCCAGCACACAGGCTTCTTGGTGGCTCCAATAGCAGCCTTAGCATTTCATGCCCGTTTCTGGTGTCCGCGCTGATAGCCGCAGCTTGCGCCCATCTCTGGAGCTCGTTTAGGTGGCGCTCTGAATCCCCTCTCCTCGTGCACCCTGAAACAATGGTCTCTTGCCTCTTAGGCAGTTCCAGGTTTTTCCCCGGACTCCCTCCCATCTAGCTGTGGCACACTAGCCCCCTTCAGGCTGTGTTCACGCAGCCAACCTAAGTTCTCTGCCTGGGATCTGACCTCCGAAGCCTGAGCCTCAGCTCCCAGCCCCCACCCTACCCGGTGGGTGAGCAGACAAGCCTCTTGGGCTGGAGAGTGCTGGTCGGCACTGATCCTCTGTGCAGGAAGCTCCCTGCTTTGCCCTCTGCACCCCTGCTGCTGTGCTCTCCTCTGTGGCTCTGAAGCTTCCCTCCCGCCACCCCCATCTCTGCCAGTGAAGGGGCTTCCTAGTGTGTGGAAACTTTTCCTCTTTCACAGCTCCCTCCCAGAGGTGCAGGTCCCATCCCTATTCTTTTGTATCTGTTTTTTTTTTTTTTTTTTCTTTTGCCCTACCCAGGTATGTGGGGAGTTTCTTGCCTTTTGGGAAGTCTAAGGTATTCTGCCAGCATTCAGTAGGTGTTCTGTAGGAGTTGTTCCACATGTAGATGTATTTCTGATGTATTTGTGGGGAGGAAGGTGATCTCCATGTCTTACTCCTCCACCATCTTGAAGGTCCCCTCTGTTCTGAAGCCTTTCAACCTTCAATTGCTCCCTTTAATATGTGAACATCTTAAGTGATATCCTGGGACAAGATTACCCTATTCAGTGACTGGAACCATAAAAAAGCCCTACAGAAAAGGGACCTATGTGTCTCAGCCCTCTCACCACCACTCTCCTCCTCACACCAGCTCCCCCCTCATTCACTCCCAGTACTGATGTCTTTAACCTTCTGGCCCAGCCACATTCAAAGCAGCCTGGTTGGGACAGGTGACCTAGTCTTACAATTGATGGTGCAGGGAGTTATCCTGATACCTTTGTACCTAAGGAAACACCAGGCTCTTGCGTCTCCATTGTATGGGACTCCACCCTCTCACCCTTCTGGGTCCTCTAGGCTTTTTCCCCAGTTTTCAACAAAAGCTCAATTTTCCAAACTCAGTTTGGAACCTCATGGTGATCCCCAGATCAATAGGGGCCCTGGGCTCCACTGAGCTTCTTCCCCTACAACCATATTCAGTGCTACTCTCCACCCGAGGACAAGATGTGGTGATGCTAGCTAGATGTCTGCCAAGCTCCATTCTTCTCCTGGCCACACATCTAGAGAAAGCTATGCACTTAGCTGTGGCATATGCCTGAGTTCTGGTGATGGAAAGTGGGTGGAAGTATGCCACTCCTAGGTCCAGCTCATAAAACCTCATGTAGAATCCAACCCTCTCTCTCTTTCCTTGTCTACCAGCCAGATCCTGTGGATGACTTGATGCCCTACAGGATGATAGAGACGACCAAACAGAAAGAACCTGGGTCCCTGAATGACTGAGTGAAGATCTCACACCCACAAAATCTCCAACGTTCATTCACTTATTTCTCTTAGACCAAAAACTATATTTTTTGTCATTATTTCCATTTTTCACCTATATGAGACCATCTATTCATATAGAATTTTTTCAGAATTAGATAAAATATAAAACTATGCTTCACATACAGGATTAATGAATAAAATTACATATATGCATACATATGTACACATATGCAGATATGTAATGTATCATGCAGAACACTTGTGCACTTAAAGAACTTGAAGTTCTATGAATTTACATTCTTTCCTTACATCATATATACATGTATATGATGTAAGGAAAGAATATATATATGATTACTTGGTTGAGAAGAAAGTCATAAAAAATTTTATCAGGAGTAATTTTTTATAGGTCATATATTTCTAGTCATAATCTAATCAAATTAAAATGAAAACCTTAATTTCTTAGAAGTTAAGAAACTTTATCCTAAATACTCAGAGCTTAGATCAAACAGAAGCTCCAAATGCTGTTAAGTTACCAAGAAAATAATGAATTTAAAATAAAAGAGGCTATTTTATGCCAAAACATGTGGCAGCAGGTAAAGCTATACTCAGAGTATAATGATCTAAGAATTTCAAATTTGTGAACTGGAAAAAAGTAACAAAACAAACCAAATGAAATTAGGAGAATATGAGGGGTGAAAATAATATCATAAAAAAGGAAAAACTAGATATATAAATAAAATCCCAAAGTTGGCCCTTCAAAAAACATATGCACATTTGGTGAAGAAAGAAAGATAAAGTATAATACAAAATACTAGAAAAGGCAGTATAACCATAAATAGGAAAGAGATTCAATGCATAACTCTAAAGCAAAAATTTTTTTGATGCTATTTCTAGTAAAAAAGAATTAAATTCAACCAAGGAGTAGAAAACCATGGAAGAGTCTAAGAAAGTTACTTAAATATCTCTTGTAAAAACCGTATCAGTTGTAAAGCAATTACACTCCCATAAAGATGTTAAAAAAATATGCAGGCCTAGATCTTTTTTCCATCTGATTTTTTAAATCTAGCTTTTTAAAAAAAAAAAACATAATTCTAATAATATTTAAATTATTTCAGTCCATATAAAAATGAAGAAGACATTCTCATTTTATATCAAACATAATCTTTTTTTTCAGACATAATCTTAATGCCCAGTCATGGTACATATAATGCAAAAAATAAAACCAGCCATCAATTTTACTTACAAATACAGATGGAAATTTTTAAGCAAATGGAATCAATCAGTGCATCAAAAGGATAAGCCATGACTAAGCAAGGATGATTCCAAGGATGGTTTATCATCATCAAGTGTATCAAGACAATGTATTACAACCAGAAATTAATGGGAAGAGCCATGTGACTGAATCAACAGATGCTGAAGTGAAATCTGGTACTGTGCCTCCCAGTATTTGTTTTCTCTTGTTCTGGTAACTGAAACCAAAGCTTTCCTCTGGGGATGCACCTACTCCTCTCCTTGCAGTGAATGAGCATTGGACGGGACTCTACTCAGTTCAAGAGTGGAGCCTGTGCTCTACACATGAGCCAATCAGCACATCACATGACCCTAGTGATAATGATGCTCAGACTCAGGGGCAAGCGTATGGGCCTCCCAAAGCCAGTGAGAAGAAATAAGATACTTTCTGGAATCCTAGGAATACCTATTACTTCCCCAGCACTGGATTTAAAGCTAAATGCATGAGTTTCAGAGTTGCTACAGCCTATCAAGTGGTCACAGGGGGAGGGTCTGTAAGAGTTACCAGATTTGGTGACACAGTTTGAGCCCTGATATCAGGCTGGCCTCAAGTCAACTTCATCCTGAGCATTTTTAGTTATAAACTATATATAACACAGATAACTAATAAGGACGTACTGTAGGGCATAGGGAGCTCTACTCAGTACTCTGTAATGACCTATATGGGAAAAAGCTCTAAAAAAGAGTGGAGATATAAATATGAATAACTGATTCACTTCACTGTACACCTGAAACTAACACAACACTGTAAATCAACTATACTCTAATAAAAATTTTTTTTAAAAGGGACCAGAAAAAAAAAAGCCAATGCATTCATTTCTTTTAAAAAATATTTATTTATTTGGCTGTGTTGGGTCTTCGTAGCTGTGCATGGGCTTTCTCTAGTTGTGGCGAGCAAGGGCTACTCTTCATTGCAATGCGTGGGCTTCTCATTGCAGTTGCTTCTCTTGTTGTGGAGCACAGGCTCTAGGCACACGGGCTTCAGTAGTTGTGGCTCATGGGCTCTAAAGCACAGGCTCAGTAGTTGTGGTACATGGGCTTAGTTGCTCCACGGCATGTGGGATCTTCCCAGAGCAGGGCTCGAACCCGTATCCCCTACATTGGCAGGCAGATTCTTAACCACTGTGCCACCAGGGAAGTCCCTGCGCTCACGTTTTGCTTAAGCAAATTTGAGTTGAAATTTCTTGGCACTTGTCACAGAGGAAGTCGTCATTGATATGTAAGCCAAGATACATTTGATATAATCTAGTAGACATTCTGACAAAAACTCTAAGATAGGAATTGATGGGCATTTCTTAAATATAATAAAGGCTGTTTTAAAAAAATAAACCACAGTAAACCTCATATTAAAGGGTAAAATACAGAAGTCATTTCTTTTAAAATCAGGAAGAAGATAGGCAGGCACACCATCTTCATTTCTATTTAATGTTGTTTTGGTGGTTTAAGCCAATGCACTTAGTCAAGAAGTGAAATACTCAGGAAGAATACTGAGAAAGAAGGGACAAAATTGTATCTATCTGCAAAGGACGTGACAGTAAACTTAGAAAATATGAGAGACTATTATAAAAACTACTGAAATTTATACAGGAGTTGCTAGTTTGTCTAGAACCGATCTAAATATACAAAAATCAATAGCAATAATAAGAAGCAGAAAGTCCTTTCATAAAAGAGACTAAAATAATATGAGACAAGTAAGAATACATTTGACAGGAATGGTTCTGGATCTATATTGAAAAAAAAAACCCAATAAACTTTATTGAAGACATGAAAACATGACCTGAACAAACTGAAATACCATATGTATGAATGAGAAAACTCAATAAAGTAAATATATCAGTCCTTCCTAAACCAATACATTAATGGACCATAATTTCATACAGAATTTTTATGACTTTAATTCTTAAAATTAATTACCAAATTATTTTAAAGTTTATATGGAAGACTATATGTCTAAGAAACCAAGAAATGGAGACTAGAAAGACAATAGAAAAAAAAAAAATCAATGAAACTAAGAACTAGTTTTTTGAAAAGATGAACAAAATTGATAAACTTTTAACTAGACAAAGTAAGAAAAGAGAAGACTCAAATAAAATTGGAAATGAAAGAGGAGACCTTAAAACTGATAACAAAGAAATACTGAGGGTCAGAAGAAACTACTATGAAAAACTTATGCCAACAAATTAGATAACCTAAAAGAAATGGACAAGTTCCTAGAAACATGCAAGCTAACAAGAGTGAATCATGAAGAAACAGAGAATCTCAACAGACCAATTACTAGTAGAGATTGAATCAGTAATCAAAAACTTCCCAACAAATAAAAGTCCAGGATCAGATGGCTTCAACAGTGAATTCTACTAAACATTTAAAGAAGAATTAATACCAATCCTTCTCAAACTCTTCCAAAAAATTGAAGAAGAGGGAACACTTTCAAACTCATTTTGCTAGAGTAGCATTACCCTGATACCAAAGCCATACAAGGACACTACTGGAAAAGAAAATTACAGGCCAATATACCTGATGAACATAGATGCAAAAATCCTCAACAAAATATTAGCAAACTGAATTCAACAGTACATTAAAAGGGTCAATACACCATGATCAAAGTGAATTTATCCCTTGGATGCAAGGATGGTTCAACATACACGAATCAATAAATGTGGTGTGCCAAATTAACAAAACGAAAGATAAAAATCATATGATTGTCTCAGTAGATACAGAAAAACATTTAACAAAATTCACCATCCTTTCTTGATAAAAACTCTGAAGGAATTAGGTATAGAAAAAATGTACCTCAACATAATAAAGGCCATATATGATAAGCCTCATAGATAACATTATATTCAACAGTGAAAAGCTGAAAGCTCTTCTTCTAAGATCAGGAAAAAGACAAGAATGCTCACTCTCACCACTTTTATTCAACATACTACTGGAAGTCCTAGCCAGAGCAATAAGGCAAGAAAAATAAAAGGCACCCAAATCATAAAGGAAGAAGTAATACGGTCTTTGTTTGCAAATGACACAATCTTATGTATAGAGAACCCTAACGAAAGGTACTCAACATCACTAATTATCAAGGAAATGAAAGTCAAAACCACAATGAGATCTCACCTCATACCTATCAGGATGGCTGTTATCAAAAAGACAAGAGACAGCAAATGCTGGTGAAGATGTGGAGAAAAGGGAACCTTTCTTTGTACGCTGTTGGTGGGAGTGTAAACTGTAGAGCCACTATGGAAAACAGTATGGCAATTCCTCAAGAAATTAAAAATAGAACTATCATATGACCCAGAAATCTCACTACTGTGTATATATCCAAAGGAAATAAAACAATTATCTTGAAGAAATATCTGTACTCCCATGTTCACTGCAGCATTATTCACAATAGCCAAGGTATGGAAACAATGTGTCTGCTGATGGAAAAATGGACAAAGAAAAAAAAATATATATATATCCACACAGACATCATGGAATAGTATTCAACCTTAAAATAAGAAGGAAATCCCACCATTTGCAACATTATGGATGAACCTGGGGGGGAATTATGCTAAGTAAAATAAGCCAGGCAAAAAAACCAGAGAAAGACAAATACTGCATGGTATCACTTATATGTGGAATTAAAAAAAAACATAAAAAAGGTGGAATGACTGTTTTCCTTTATTAAACTTACAATAAAGTCACTATAAATAAAATAGTATGTTATTGGCCCAGATAATAATTCAGTGGAACAGGACAGGTTTTCCAAAGTGGATCCAAACTGTATATGAGCACGTAATAAGTGACAAAGATTGAATTTGAATTCAGTGAAACATTAAATATAAATATATTTTATTTGAAGAAGTCTGGTTATCATGTAAGATGAAGTTTTCTTGATAAACTTAAGGAAGAACTATTCTCTTGGCAAAAGAATTAGGAAATGGAGAATCTGCAAGGCATATCAAGAATGACCCCTCCAAAAGAACCAACTCTCCCTTAGACAGGAAACCAGTCCCTTTGTATTAAATCCAGCCTGAATTTCTTTCCTGTTAAGAGAAAATTATATAGTGCCTAAATGTGGGTGGCCAGAGAGTTAAATCTGATAATAGGTCTATATATCTTACAATACAACAATAATATGACAGGGAAAAAGATGATAACTGATAGATCCATTAAATCTAAGGGTACTAACATTATTGTCCTAAGATGGAGTTATAATGTTGCAATAAAAAATCGGAACCAAATCAGGAATAATGTCAAATTGAATGTAGTGTTCATAAAAATGGATGAATTAACCATTTCATATGTTACAAAAGTACCAATATGTTGTTGGAACGCAAATATTTGAAAGGTGAAGCAGCCTCAAGTCATTTGTGACTGTATTTTGTTTTGTTTTCTGGTTTAGTTTCAGAAGGAAATTTTAAAGGAAATATGAGAACTAATAACGCAAGTTAGTGTTTTATTGGTCCCTTCAGATCAGGGTTTACCACAGCTCATGGGCCAAACACTACCTTCTCTAGTTTTTATAGGTAAAGTTTTATTGGAATATGACCATACATATTTGTTACCTATTGTTTATGACTGCTTTCACAGTCATATTTTTATGTATTTGGGTTAAAAGAAAACTTGTTTAATTTTAAAAACAGAGTTGACTACAGTCTCTGACAACTCAATAAATTTAGAAAGAAATTACAAAAATGGAAACAAAGAAACAAACCCAAACCATTTGGAAATTTTTAAAAATCTAATCAAAATTTAATTCAAAGAAAAAATCAAAACCACAGTTTATACCAGGAATTTTAGAAAAGAGCAATACCTGTTATGCTTCATACAAAAACATGCTACCAAAGCTGCAAATTTCATTGATTCATTACATACAAAAAGAATGAAAATAAATTATTGAAGGCAGTTAATTCAAAATTAAAAAAAAACACAACATGAAAATCTGAGGTAAGGAGAGAAGGAGGAATTAAAAAAGAAAAAGAAAGTAGACTCAAAAGATATATTTAAGACTGAATTTGTTGGAAAGCAAACAGATAATAGGATGGGATGAGCCAACAGCTAGTAAAATCAATTAAAAATAAAAATATAAAAATACTTTAAAATGCACCTAACAGAGCTACATAAAACTAAAGAAAACTACATCCACCAACAAAAATACATAAAACCAAAGCTGACAGAACTGGAAAGAGAAATATACAAAACCACAAGTATAGCTGGACACATCAATACTCCTCTCCTTGTAACAGAACAGTAGAAGAAAATCACTAAAGCTAGAGAACACCTGGGCGAAACTATAAACCAACTTGACCTAATTAGCATTTCTAGCACACTATACCTAACAGTTGCAAAACATATATTCTTTTGACGTGCACCTGGCACATTCACCACAACAGACTGTATACTGGGTTGGCCAAAAGGTTTGTTCAGTTTTTTTTCTGTAAGATGGCTCTAGTAGCATTTAGTTGTCTTTAATTTCATTCCAAACAATTTTGTTAGACTGCATGTGACAGCTGTCATATCAGCGTGCATTTAAAAAAAGACTTATCACACAGACATAGAGAATGGACTTGAGAACATGGGGAGGGGAAAGGGTAGGCTGGGACAAAGTGAGAGAGTGATATGGACACAGATACGCTACCAAATGTAAAATAGATAGCTGGTGAGAAGCAGCCGCATAGCACAGGGAGATCAGCTCGGTGCTTTGTGTCCACCTAGAGTAGTGGGACAGGGAGGGTGGGAGGGAGAGACAAGAGGGAGGAGATATGGGGATGTATGCATATGTATAGCTGATTCACTTTGTTATAAAGCAGAAACTAACACACCATTGTAAAGCAGTTATATTCCAATAAAGACGTTTAAAAAAGTCAACAAATAAAAATTTTTTAAAATAAATTAAAAATAAAAAAAGACTTATCAAAACCGGTGAATTTTTGTGTAGCCATTTTAATACTGAAGATGGAAGAAAAAAGCAACATTTTCAGCATATTATGCTTTATTATTTCAGGAAAGGTAAAAACGCAACCAAAATGCAAAAAAAGAGATCTGTGCAGTGTATAGAGAAGGTGCTGTAACTGACTGAACATGTCAAAAGAGTTTTGCAAAGTTTCGTGCTAGAGATTTCTCACTGGACGATGCTCCACGGTCAGGTAGACCAGTTGAAGTTGATAGCGATCAAATCGAGACATTAACTGAGAACAATCACTGTTATACCACTCAGCAGAGAGCCAACATATTCAAAATATCCAAATCAAGCACTGAAAATCACTGGCACCAGCTTGGTTATGTTCACCGCTTTGATGTTTGGGTTCCACAGAAGTTAAGTGAAAAAAACCTTCTTGACGGTATTTCTGCATGTGATTCTCTACTTAAGCATAATGAAAACGTTCCGTTTTTAAAACAAATTGTGACGAGGCATGAAAAGTGGATACTGCACGATAACTTGGAACAGAAGAGATCGTGGGGCAAGCAAAATGAACCACCACCAACCACACCAAAGGCTGGTCTTCATCCAAAGAAGGTGATGTGTATATGGTGGGATTGAAAGGGAGTCCTCTATTATGAGCTCCTTCCGGAAAACCAAACGATTAATTCCAACAAGTACTGCTCCCAATTAGACCAACTGAAAGCGGCACTCGACGAAAAACGTCCAGAATTAGTCAGCAGAAAACGCATAATTTTCCATCAGGATAACGCAAGACTGCATGTTTCTTTGATGACCAGGCAAAAATTATTACAGCTTGCCTGGGAAGTTCTGATTTATCCACCATATTCACCAGACATTGCACCTTCGGATTTCCATTTATTTAGGTCTTTACAAAATTCTCTTAATGGAAAACATTTCAATTCCCTGAAAGACTGTAAAAGGCACCTGGAACAGTTCTTTGTTCAAAAACATAAAAAGTTTTGGGAAGATGGAATTATGAAGTTGCCTGGACAATGGCAGAAGGAAGTGGAGCAAAAGGGTGAATATGTTGTTCAATAAAGTTCTTGGGGAAAATGAAAAATGTGTCTTTTATTTTTACTTAAAAACCGAAGGCACTTTTAGGCCAAGCCAATACTAGTCTATAAAACAAATCTCAGCAAATATAAAAGAACTGCAACCATAGAAAATGTGTTTTCTGATCAGAGTGGATTTAAACTAAAAATCAGTAACAGAAAGATACCTGAAAGTCCCCCAGTATCTGTAAATCACACAATAAACACTTCCAAATTCTTTCCATGGGTTAAAGAATAAATCACTAGGGAAGCTAAAGTATACTGAATTGATTGAAAATGAAAACATAGTATGTTCAACTATGTGGAATAGGGGGAGACAGTGAAAGCTGTACTTAAACAGAAATGTATAGCATTAAATTGTCTGTATTAGAATATAAGAAAGTTCTCATATCAAAAATTTAAGCTGAACATTAAGAAGCTAGAAGAAGGGCAGATTAAATATAAAGGAAGCAAAAGAAAGGAAATAATAAAGAGAAGTCAATGAGATTGAAAATAGAAAACCAATGGAGACAAGCGATAAAATCAAAAGCTGATTCTTAAAAAAAACAACCAAAAACAATAAAAATGACAAACTTCTAGCCAGACAGACCATGAAAGAAAAGAGGAAAGATACACATCGTTAATATCAAGAATAAGAGAGGACCCATCACTGTACATCTTTGAGATATTAAAAATAAAAAGGGAACATTATGAACAACCTTATGCCAATAAATCTGAGAGCACAAACTAAACAAACGAATTGTTTGAAAGACTCAAAGTACCAAAACTCACTCGAGAAGAATTAGATAATCCCAGTTATCCCCTTATCTATTAAATAAGTTGGATTTGTAATTTAAAGACCTTTCCACAAATAAAAATCCAGACCCAAATGGTTTCATTAGAGAATTCTATCAAAAATTTAAGGAAAAAAAATAATACAAGAGAAATGGAGTATTTTTAATAAGTGATGCTGGAATAGACATCCATATGTAAAAAATGAGCCTTGACCCATACCTCACACCATATACAATAATCAACTCCAAACAAAACATAGGAAAAACATTTCATGACCTTGGGTTAGGTCAGCATTTTTTTGACCATAAAGCACAATAAAGCATGAAACAAAAAAAACCTGTGATTATTTGGAGTTCCTCAAAATTAAAAACTTCTACTCTTCCAAGGATACTGTCAAGGAAATAAAAAGAGATGCCACAGATAGGGACAAAATATTTGCAAAACACCTAACTGAAAAAGGACTAGCATCCAGAATATTCTATAAAGAGCTCTTGAAACTCAGTAACATGAAGATAACCCAATTTGTAAAATGGGCAAGTGATGTGAACAAGCACTTCACCAAAGAACATATGTAGAAAGCATTAACCCAAGAAAAACACTCAACACCATTAATTAGTCAGGGAAACCCAAATTAAAATCATAATGAGATCTTAGCCTTCACCCACTCACCTATTATATGGCCAAACGAGAGGGAAAGACAATGCAAAGTCCTGACAAGGATGTGGAATGACTGGGACTCTTATATGCTGCTGCTGGGAATTCACAGTAGAGCTGATTTGGAAAGCATAATAGTGGTTCCTTATAAAGTTAAACATATACTTTACGTATGACCTGACACACCCAATACTGGATATTTAAATGAGAGAAAGACAAATGTCTTCTACACAAATATTCATAGCAGTTGTGTTTACAGTAAACAACAACTGGAAGCCACCTACACTGCTACCCATGGATAGATAAACCACAGTATTTTCAGACAGTAAAACATTACTCAACAAATAGGAAACAAACGAGATGAATGTTAACTTGTGGTAATCATTTTGCAATATATGCATATATCAAATCATTATGTTGGATACTTTAAACTAATACAATGTTCTATGTTAATTATATCTCTATAAAACTGGAAAGAAAAAGAAATAAACTACTGAGACATACAGTAATGTGGATAAACCCTGAAAACATTATGCCTCGTGAAAGAAATCAGACTCAAAAAGCTACATCCTGTGGGATTCTACTTATATGACATTCTGGAAATAGCAAAACTATAGGGACAAAAATCAGATCAGTGGTTTCCAGGGCCTGGGGAGAAGGAGGAATTGATTACAAAAGGGCATGGGGAAACTTTTGGGGGTTTGGGAAATATTCTATATCCCTATAGCGGTGGTGCTCATAGAACTGCACACATGTAAAAACTCATTAAATTGTCCTGCTAAAAGGGTATCTTTTATCATATGCAAATAATAGTTTAAAAACCTTAATACACACAAACTACTTTATGAGAAAAGGCAAATAATGTGGATAAAGATGGAACTAAAATTACACAGCACAGTACTTTCCCCAACTCTACCACTATGCTATCTGAAAACCTCAATGAAGTTCTAAGTAACCAGAAACTAACAAATTCAACTTAAAAAAGGAAACCCTGAATAAATCAATAACTGTAAACTAAACTAAACCACATATGATTTGTGTTCCCCTCCTATTCCCTCCTCCAAACCAGGACATATACTTTTATGAATGACTATCTTCAGTTCTTTAAGAAACATAATGTCTACATCAATGAAATGGTACTAAGCCATGGAAAAAGGAAAGACAACTTAAGAATTCCTGTTTTTAAGCCAGTCTAACATACAAAGCAAAATTTTACAAAGATAGACTTAAAAACCCCCAGCCCAAACTTATAGATACGGATGCAAAAAATTCTAAATTAAATACTGTCAACCTAACAAGCCATTAAAGTAACTCTACCTTGTGATGAAATGAGGTTTATATGACTGTACAAGATGATTCAATATTAGGAAATGTGCCTTCATTCATTATAACATTAAGAGGTCAGAGAGGTCACCTGATCTTTTTGTTTAATCTATCTATTTATTTATTTAGCTGCATTGGGTCTTCGTTGCTATGCATGGGATTTCTCTAGCTGTGGTGAGCAGGGGCTACTCTTCGTTGAGGTGCACGAGCTTCTCATTGTGGTGGCTTCTCTCATTGTGGAGCACGGGTTCTAGGCACTCGGGTTTCAGCAGTTGTGGCATGCGGGCTCAGTAGTTGTGGCTTGTGGGCTCAGTAGTTGTGGCTCGTGGGCTCTAGAGTGCAGGCTCAGTAGTTGTGGCTTAGCTGCTCCGTGGCATGTGGGATCTTCCCGGACCAGGGCTCGAACCCGTGTCCCCTGCACTGGTAGGCGTATTCTCAACCACTGCGCCACCAGGGAGGTCCCACCTGATCTTCTCTGATTCCAAGGTTTGACATGTTTCCCCAGATCTCACACAGCTCCCTGCACACTGAACTCTGCTTAAATGGTACCCCCTCAGCACAGCCTTCTCAAACTATATTCTTTTTTTTTTTTTTAAATTGAAGCATAGCTGATTTACAATGCTGTTAGTTTCAGGTGTACACCAAAGTTATTCAGTTTATATAGATATATAATTATATGCCTATATTCAGTTTTATATATATATTATTTTTCAGATTCTTTTTCATTATAGGTTATTTACAAAGTATTGCGTATAGTTCTCTGTGCTATACAAGAGGTCCCTGTTGGTTATCTATTTTATATATAGTAGTATGTATATGTTAATCCCAAACTCCTAATTTATCCATTCCTGCCCTCCCTTTCCCCTTTGGGCACCATAAGTTTGTCAAACTATATTTCACCTTTGAAATTTCACCTCCCTTCTAGTCTATCACTGTCACTCACCAGGAGGACAGAGACTTTGTTTACTGCTTACGGGAGTGCCTGGCCCCACTCAATCAATCATTACTTGTTGCATGAATGTCAATAGCTACCTACGAAGTTCTTGAAAAAAATTCAACATCCATTCCTGATAGAAAGCCTGGTAAAATGGACATAAATGGCTGCTTTCTAACATGATAAAAAGGTAACTCAAGTCCAAATCTTGCCTCATGTTAAATGTTAAAATAATCCAAGATTCTCCATTAGATTAGAATAAGATGAGAGTGTCCTCTCTTCTGGGCATAACTGCCAAAGCCATTAAACAGGAGGCTGAAATACAGCGTAAGTCTGTTGCTAACATCGAGGTAAAATGATTATTATTTGCAAGTCAGCCTTAGTGAATCAGCTGAAAAACATATTAGAAAAAAAAAATTGACTAAGGTGGCTGGTTACAAAATTAATATAAAACAACCAACAGCTTCACAATATACAACAAATGGAAAATGTAATGGAAGTAATGATCAGTTTGAAAATGTAATACAAGAAAAATCCTATACCTATAAGTCATGAGAAAAAGAAATCTAGGAACAAGCTTAAATAGAAATGTGAAGTACCTACATGAATAAAGCTATGTAATTCTATGCAGAAATATAAAAAATTTTATGGGGTCATAACTAGATGTTGGATAAGAAACTCGGTATTTTAAGGGTATCAATTCTTCCTAAGTGAATATATAAATTCAATGCAGGTACAATATAAATTCAATAGGGTTTATATTGCAACTTAACAATATTCTCTACCACATATCTGGAAAAATAAACAGGTGAGAATATCCAGGAAGTTTGTGAAAAAGTGAAGGGAGGTAGGTCTATCAGACATTACTCATGCCCTGTAAAAGTTCAACGTTAAAACCATATGGCATGGAACTTCCCTGGTGGTACAGTGGTTAAGAATCTGCCTGCCAATGCAGGAGACATGGGTTCGGGCCCTCGTCCAGAGGATCCCACATGCTGCGAAGCAGCTAAGCCTGCGAGCCACAACAACTGAGCCCACACGCCACAACTACCGAAGCCCGTGAGCCTAGAGCCCATGCTCCGCAACAAGAAAAGCTACTGCAATGAGAAGCCCGTGCACTGCAACAAACAGTAGCCCCAGCTCGCCACAACTAGAGAAAGCCCGTGCGCAGCACTGAAGACCCAATGCAGCCAAAAATAAATAAATAAACAAAAAAACAAAAAACTGTATGGCGATAGTGCAGAATAGACCAACAGACAATACAACGGAATAGATTCCAAAAATAGAACAGAATTATATATGTGTGTGTGTGTGTGTGTGTGTGTGTGTGTGTATAAAATTCAGGGTAAAGGGCAACAGTAGAGGTTAGTGGTTAAATGGTTGGGTGCTAGGTTCAAATCCCAGCCCTGCCTCTTCTAGCAATGGGATCATAGGGAAGTTGCTTAACTTTTCTGTAAAGTATTCTTCTCCTATGTAGTGGATGAAAAATAGAGTAACAATAGTCTTCCTCAAATGTTTTTGATATAATAAAATAATGTATAAAAATGTTACCATAGGGCCTGACATCTGACACTTAGTATTGATAAATGTTCAATAAATGTTATTATACATATACATACATATATATTAATATATATAAGCACACACACACATATATATCTATAAATAAGTTTAAAGAGGAAAGGTATGCTGTTAAGACAACTAGTTATATATCTTGGACAAACTGCACATGTGTTTATGATGCATTCATGAGAACATTCGTCTCTACTCTTATTTATAATGACGAAATATTATTAATTCACAAGATTAAGAAAAATGTGGTAAGTGTATATGTAGTGACCTGCATGCTATGTAGTACTCAGCAGTTAATAAAAGTGAACCCGGGGGATCTCTACACTTTGGTATGGAAGGATATTCCTAACATATCGTTGAATAAAGACAAGCAGACATACAGGCAACACGAACCCACAATGTACAATTGTGTTCACGAATTTAAATGCCTTCTCTTCCTATAGTGGGTTGAATAATGACCCCCAAAAGATACGTCCACGGGGAAGCTGGAACTGTGACCTTATTTGGAAATTGAGTCTTTGCACATGTTTCTAGGTTAACGATTTCAAGATGAGGCTGACCTGGATCACAGTGGGTCCTAAATCCAACGACAAGAATCCTTATGAAAGAAGAGAGCGGTGTAAGACACACGGCGGAGAAGACCACGTGAGGATGAAGGCAGAGACTGGAGTTATATGGATACAAACTGGAGAATGCAAGGATTGTGGGCAGCCACCCGTGAGCCATAGCCGCTGAGCCTGCGCGTCCGGAGCCTGTGCTCCGCAACGGGAGAGGCCGCAGCAGTGAAAGGCCCGCGTACCGCAAAAAAAAAAAAAAAAAAAAAAAACCCAAAACCAACACTGGGTATGACACAATCCGCAGGTAACCCCATGTCCCGGGCCGTCCATAACCTGGCCCTCTGGGATCTAACCCCGACCCCAAACACCTGTGGTCCTCCTCATGAAGATTCCTCCTCAGTTCCCGGACATCCCTTGTTTTTTTCTTCCCTGAAAACACACAAAAAGGGCTGGGCTGTCCCTTCATCCCTTCTCCTGTTTTGGAACAAACAAGCTACCTGGCCATTCTTCAAGGCTCAGCTTGAGTGCAAACCAATCCTTAAGTCCTTGGAGATTGTCAGACTCATTTCTTGGGTGTGCTTCTAGAAGAAATCTCAGCTTTGTGCAGATAAGACACTGAGTTCTAAAGATGCACCGTCCCAATAGGTCACATGGAGCTCAAAATCATGGAGACTGGCCAGCTTCCCCGATCTTGCATCTCTAATATCCTAGACCAGTGGCAAAGGACCTCAGGGCAGCCAGGCTTTCAGGTCATGGCCTATGGTGATATCAAGGGCAGGGTGACCTTGACAGCACTGTATGAATGAGTGATGGAGTCAAAAGTCCAAGCGCGGTGGGTTGAGGAATGAATGGGAGGGAGAGGAAGCGGAAGAAGTTCATTGAGAGTATGTCAGTTTCCTTGGGCTACAGTAACACATAACCATAACCTGGATGACTTCCGCAACAGCTATTTATTTTCTGACAGTTCTGGACTCTAGACCCTGAAATCAAGATGGGCAGGGCCATGCTCTTTCTGAAGTCTCTAGAGGAGGATCCTTCTAATGGTTGCCAACAAACCTTAATATTCCTTGACTTGTAGATACATAAACTCCAATTTCTTCCTTTGTTGTCACGTGGTCTCCCCACGTGTGCCTCTGCGTCCAAACTTCCCTCTTCTCCCCAGGACAACAGTCATAAGGTGAGTATCACCTCACCTTAATTTAATTACATCTGCACAGGCCCTATTTCCAAATAAAGTCACATTCATAGGTACTAAAGGTTAGGACTTTAACATATCTGTTTTGGGGGGATGCAATTCAAACTACCACAGAGAGTGAGCTTCCTAGACTTTTTAGAGATTAAATAAGAAGAAAATAACAGCTGGAGAAAAATAACAAAGTAGCACAAAATAATGGACAAGCGTTATTTTGTCAATAGACAATCTATTGATTAATGGACAACAGATTGTCCAAAATAATGGACAACCTATTATGTTTTAGAAGCTCATTTATATTTTGAGGCAAACATTAGTTCCTGCCCAACACACTCAAAATGGATGAATAATATGGAGGTGAGGAAAGTCTGACATTTATCGATCCCCTACAATGTTCCAGGAATTCTCATATACAAACTCATTTTATCCTCACAGTGATATAGAACAGGCATTCATATTCCCATTGTACGAATGAGGAAACTGAAAATTGGCTATTGGGCACTTGAAGTGTGGACAGTACAGACTGAAATGTGCTATAGGTGGAAAATATATACTGTGCTTCAAACTCTGTGCATAAAAAAGAGTGTAAAATATCTCAATATTTTTATATTGACTACATGTTAAAATGATACTATTTTGGACCTACTGGGTTAGTAAAACATATTACTAAAATTAAAATTTTTTTCCTGTTTCTTTTTTTTTTTTTTTTTAATGCAGCTACTAGAAACAATTACATTATACCCACAGCTCCCGTTGCCTGGAAGGTGTCGTTCTAACACAACAGAGCAGAGAAGATGAGAGTCTAATTTAGACCCAGAATTAGGCCCCCAAAACCGATGGTGTGTTTCCCCCTCAGGTCTCTGCTTGCACAGTGAACACCCCAAGTTAGAAAACAGTGTTTCAGAAATAACGTACAAATGGTTAATACATAGGGAAAAATTAACCTAGCCCGCAATCAATGTGCGCAGTTTGTAGCTGATTAAATGAAAAATAAGAGGAATATGGCTATCAGCTTGCCCTCAGAATCAATGTCCAAATCAGATCAGAATGTAGGGATGCAAGTTACCTGGATGGGGAAGCAGGGCTCCTAGACGGTCAGGAGTGGGCCATGTGGAAAAAAAAGAGCTTGAGGCTCAGACAGGGAGAGGCGTCTGGCAGCCAGGAGCAGCAGACCAAGCGAGGGAAGCTGCTCTCAGGGCACGTACCACAGCCCCATCATGGGAAGGGCTGTGCTGGCTGGGGGACACCGCCATGTGGCCCTGGGGTAGGTGGAGGCAGAGGCCATTAAAAACTCTAATCTGACTATACTCCAATAAAGATGATAAAATTAAAAAAACAAAACTCTAATCTACCTCCTCTTGCCTTTGACAAAGCCTCCCCAGGCCTTCACAAGGGCTGCCTCCTATTATGACTCAGACATCAGGTCCAGGAGGAGACAGATTTGTGTCTGTTTGGTCCAGTGATATAGCCCAATGGCCTACGACAGTGCCCAGCACATAGTAGCTGCTCAATAAATACTAAGTGAGTGAGCAAATGAATGAATGAATATGACATCCCATGGGGTGCTGCCTACAGGGAGAGATTGTGATGGCTGTAGTGAGGCTGGGTTTTGCTGTGACCGTACACGGTGTGACTCTGTGTGTGCTTGTATCACGTGTGGGCCCCAGGCCCCCCTATGTTTCAGCATTACAACTGCTCACGCGGGCCCACCCTCTCCAATGCGTGTCACAGCCAGAGGTCCAGCCCGGCTTGCTGAGGCTGGAATCAAGCCCAAGCCCAGCTGCACGTGCACACGATTTGCCTGAGCACAAGAGCAACTCAGCGTCGAGTGGAGAAGGAAGCAGCTGCCAGGTGCCGGCAAAAGGCAGGGACAGCAGGAAAGGGCCAGATCCGGGGGTGGGTGTGCGGAGGGGCGTATATCTAGGGTTTCTCCTGTTTTAGCATAGCTCTGTTTTAGACCCTCTCCTCCCTCAGAACTTAGCCTCATCCCAAGACACCCCTCCTCCCCGTCTCAGCCCCCGGCATGTGGTTTAGAGGTTGACGCTGTAGACTCTTGAACTGGAAGCTTGACACCCTCTCCCCCCGCCTCTCCTCCAACTTCCTCTCCTCCAGGTCCCCCCTCCCCCAGATGTGGCCACCTCACTCTCTGGTCCCTTTTCTGGAAGTGGAGGGTCAGCTGAGGACCAACAGAGCAGGGATGTATGAGGGGACTTGGGTCTAAGGTGGGGCAGGTGGATGCGCTGGCAAAGAACCATCCCCCTCTCTGCCCTCCTGAGGGGAAGGGGCTGCTTTGCTTGGATTGGAGCTGGATGCTGGCGGCTCTCCTGCCGCCTAATCACAGGCAGTGTATGTGGTTTTGCAGGGTAACTGGCCGTGCAAATCCAAGTGTGTCTGTGTAAAATGTAATCATGACCATGTGGCTGGTGGCGGGGGCTCACCTCAGTCTGTAGCTCAGTGACAGAGAAGCAGCAACCACAGGTGTGCTGACTGCAGGGTGTGTGTGGGAGGACGGGGGCTCTGAGGGAAAGGCGGTTTCCCGAGTAATCATACCCACTGTCTGGTGGGACAGGCCTCAGAGTGAGCCTGGAAGATAGACTGGGTTAGCGGTTTGTTGCAGGTGAATTGTGTCTCTCCAAAAAGATATGTCGAAGTCCTAACCCCTTCTAGCTGTGCATCTGACCTTATTTGCAAATAAGATTTTGGAGATGTAATTAAGTCAAAATGACATCTTTAAGGTGAGACCCGATCCTATATGACGGGTGTCCTTGTAAAAAGAGAAGAGACACAGACACACAGGGAGGAGATCACTGTGGAGACTGGATGATGTGGCTACAAGCCAAGGAATGCCAAGGCCTGCTGGCAACACCAGAAGCTAAGGAAAAGGCACAGGACAGATTCTCTGCCAGAGCCTTAAGAGGGAATATGGTCCTGTCAACACCTTGATTTTGGAATTCCAGCCTCTAGAACTGTGAGAGAATACATTTCTGTTGTTTAAAGCCACCTAGTCTGTGGTACTTTGTTATGGTAGTCCCAAGCAACGAATACAGGGGTGCTGTGTGAGTGTGTATGATTGTGTGTGTGTCTTCAGCTATTACAGGTGGCTTCGTTACTAACGGGCACACTTTTGCTGAGAAAAAGTGAGCTGTGATGTGAATACATTTATCTGAGGGTCTGAATACGACTGTCCAATTCCTATCATATCTGAAATCTGGAGCTCCTGTGACCATGGAAAGCTGAGCTAGCTTCCACTTAAGAGAAATGTCTGAGCTCTTGTGCTCTATTCTGGCATGTTCACACTCCCCCCACTCCATGCAAATGATTATTCTTTGTTCAGATTACGCACAAAATGCACGCTTGTTAGAAACAGCAGAAAACCGAGAGAGCGAGAGAGCAAACAAAGCATCAAGGAGAAACGATTCACCTCCATCTCCTTCTCCCAGGAAGTCACTGTTGATATTCTCTTTCTCTTTGCCCATTAGGCTTAGCTCGCAAAGGTTTCAACTAGCCTTGCAGCTCAGCTTTGCTCATGAACCTGACCCAGTGGGCGTGGTTACTGATGATGCCCGAAGCACCGAGGTATTTTTCCAAGTCCCCACCTTTTGATGGGGGAGGGGCTCTGGTCTGTCATGGCCTGTCCCCATAGTGTGAAGTGCCCCAACAAACTGGCAGGAGTTTGATTCTAGAACCAACCTCTCCCTGGCATGCGTGTAGGACCTCCTACATTTTACGATGTGTGGGGCGTTTGGGGAAATGGTGACTGGCGTGAGGGCTGCTGGCTGCTGAGTCAAAGAGGGGCAGCTGTAGAGGAGGTTCCTGGCAAAGGCTGAAGGGACCCTGAGAGCAGTAATTGACCTTGATTAGAGAAGTGATTCCTCCTCCAGGAGGATTTTGCTGTTGCTTTTTGCTGAGTTTGAACATCCAATCCTGCCCCAGGCCATACCTGGCTCTCCCAGATTTGGGTCAGAATTAGCCCAGGTCTTTGCTCCTGGTAGACCCAGAAATGCCCTTTATTCTGATTCTCCCTGGAGTCAGGTAAACAGACCCCACCCCTGTATGAAACCTCAAAAACTAAGAAGTCTGATTATACACCATTCTCCTGGAAAATGAGCTGCAGACTGCCCTGCTCTTCTAGAGACATCTACATATGGTACTCCAGAAAGCTCTCCCTACTCCATGCTTTCTCAAAGGACCTGCCGTCTGTAGGGGGTTGAGTGGTAGAGTCCTCCCAGAAGAGATGTCTGCCTGGCACCTGTGAATGTGAATTTATTGAAAGAAAGGGTCTTTGCAGATGTAATTAAATCAAGGATCTCGAGATGAGATCATCCTGGATTAGGGTGAGCCCTAAATCCAACAGCAGTTGTCCTTACCAGAGGAAGACAAGGGGAGAATGAGACACAGAGGGGAGAAGGCCATATGATGACAGAGGCAGAGACTGCAGTTATGCAACCCCAGTCCAGCGAATGCCAAGGATTACTGGCCACCACCAGAAGCGAGGAGAGAGGCATGCGACAGGTTCTCCCTCAGACCCTCCAGAAGGAACCAACCCTGCCGTCATCTTGATTTTGGACTTCTAGCCTCTAGAACTGTGAGGGAATAAATCTCTCTTGTTTTAAGCCAACAGTTTGTGGCAATTTGCTACGGCAGCCCTCAGAAATGAATACACCATCACTGAGCCAGTTTTCAGGTCCCTTCATCCTTCACAACCAAAGAAGAACTGACGTTTAATGTCCGGCAGATGTCCTCTGAGTAAGAACTTGATTCAACTGTGTGGGGCGCTAGGTCTCTTCCCCACTGTGTTCACAAAGAAGGGACAAAAGCTCCTGGGTGCTGTCCAGGTTCACCTGGGTTTGGTTGAGCTACTGATGGTGTGTTTCCAATAAGGCTACAAATAAATCATGTGTGTGGGGAGGTGTTGGAGGGCTTTGGGAGTGTGCTGGCTTGCTGATTGCACATCATTTCCTTTGATGGGTTTCAGGCAGGAAAGTAACATGAACCAAGTGGCATTTTAAAACCACCACTCTGGTCGATCTGTGGAGAATGGACTCTTGGGTGTGGGCCAAGCATGGAGGTAAGAAGAACAGCTAGGAAATTATTGTAGTTGAGACAAGAGATGGTGGTGGCTGCAACTAGGGTGGTAATGGGGGCAGATTTCCTGAACACACTGAAGGGACACTTCGAAGACTGCTGATGGATTGCGTTGTGTGTGGAGGAGAAGCCGGGAGTGGAAAGGGAATCTGAGATAGCCTCATTTCGTGCCAGGTACTCTTACGTCAGGTTCTTCCTCTCCCCATCACAGGCAATGACTGGGTTACCAACAGGCGAGAGTCGTAATTCTGCTTCCCACATACAGGCCAGGTCCAGGCCCCGAAGAATGACTTACTCAACATCACCCAGGGGTTGTGGCCAAGTCCGACTGGGTCTCTCCTATTTACATGGTTCGCAGTCCTCTGTCCCTTCTACAGCACCCTCACTCTGTCCTAACCTGCAGAGCTCACCCTGTTCCAGGCACCTCGCTGGCCTCAGTCTCCTTCCAGCTGAGGCCTCCGGGCCGACAGCCCCTTTGACCAGAGTGTGGGCAGATACGATCCACCGCTAAAGGGGGCAGTGTAACCCAGAAAAACATCAAGTGGCTCTGCTCTCCGACATAACCATAATTCTGGAAATGTATCTAAAGGAAATAATGTAAAAGGAAAAAGCAAATACATGAAGCTGTTTATTTTATTTTTTGTTTGTTTTTTAAAATAAATATATTTATTTCTTTATTTTTGGCTGTGCTGGGTCTTCATTGCTGCACGCAGGCTTTCTCTAGTTGCGGTGAGTGGGGGCTACTCTCTGTCATAGTGCGCGGGCTTCTCATTGTCATGGCTTCTCTTGTTGTGGAGCACGGGCTCTAGGCGCATGGGCTTCAGTAGTTGCGGCACGCAGGCTCAGTAGTTGCGGCGCGCGGGCTCAGTAGTTGTGGCTCACAGGCCCTAGAGCGTAGGCTCAGTAGCTGTGGCACACGGGCTTAGCGGCTCCACAGCACGTGGGATCTTCCTGGACCAGGGCTCAAACCTGTGTTCCCTGCATTGGCAGGTGGATTCTTAACCACTGCACCACCAGAGAAGTCCCTGAAGTTGTTTTTTGAACCCTCATTTATACTGGAGAAATACCAGAGACTCTGTGAATGTCACAGACGGTGCGGTTAAATAAATCGTGGTCATGCCACTTGATGGGACATTATGCAGCCATTAAAATGCTAATAATGTTGTAACTATGAGATACTTTTCAGTGAGGGAAAAAGCATTAAAAACTACAGAGATGCAATAATTACAACTACGTAAAAATTTCATATGCACATAGACAGGGACTAGAAGGAACCCTGGAAAAAAGAACAATGTGAGATTCTGAGTAACTGAAAGTGTTTTCTTTCTCTGTTACTATTCTTACATTTTACAAATATAAACCACTAACTTTTGATTACAAATTTAAGTTTTGTGCTAAACTCTGACTTTAACAGCCCTGTATGGATCTCAGTTCATTTGGCATCTGCTGAACTAACCAAATGTTTTGGAGATGTGGGAGGGATCAACCTCAAAGTGGTTTTTTTTTGCCCCAGAAAATATTTTTGTTGCTGCTCTATCAGTGACTTTGGACACCCAGGCTTTTCCAAACCTCAACAAAGAAAACCTTGCTTTCCTCAGCTGGAACCCAAAGTCACAGGTACACTTTCTCTGTGCAAACACTCTCGATTTACTGATGGAGACTTAACAAAGCCAGAATTGCAGCTTTCAAGGTTATACCAAGGGTGCTGCCACCCTAAGACTCCTATAGGTCAGGATATATGTCTCCCACGGGTGGATTCCTGAGACCCTCGTGAAAAACACTAGGGTTAATCATTAACGGCTCACACTTCCATCTCACCCTCTAGCTGAGTACACTGGTCCGATGGAGTTTGCCAAGTTGATAGAGGGGGAATTCTGTGTCTCAAAAGCCTCAAACAGCAAGCAAGTTGACCTACTCAGGGCCTAATCTGGGGATGATTTTCTCATTTACGCGTGTGACTGAAGTTCCGGTATGATTAACTGGTGCCATTGGATTGTGTCTCTGGGAGTGATGTGACAGCCATCAGAGCACACCAAGCGCAGTGCAATTACAGCAAATTGCTCCTGGGCATGGTGAGATAGACTCTGCCACTGCCACCACGGGCATATTGTTTTTTCAGGTGAGGACACATATAAAACAGTCTGTAGCAACACCTTTCTCCCAAGACAAGAATACAGGAGGGAATCGATGATGGCATCAAGATATTACCCAGGGAGATGGTTCTAGCGAGAATCCTAAGTTAAAGAGAGGGGCAGGTCTGTGATAGGTGCGTGAAAGAGGATGGATTTAGGCAAACAGACAAGGACTAGAGGAGAACACAGCAAAAGAAAATGTGAGGCACTCTTCCGTATTTCTTTAAGTAACTTAGTGCTGCAGATAAAATTGAATAGGTTGGTTTTGGTGGGAGAGGGGAGAGAGGGAAAGAAAGGCTCAGTAAAGTCATGCATTTGTCAAACATCCCTTGAGCATACGTTATGTGTTAGGTACTGCTACAGATGTTGGGGAAACACTGGTGAGTAAGACAAAGTCCTTGCCTTGAGGTCCAGTGACAGCCACACATCACTACAATGCAATGACAAATATACTCCATAATACTGTACAGGGAGTGTCTAAACCAGTTGGAGGAGGTGAGAGGAAATCTCAAAAGGAGGTAGTGATCGAGATGACTGGGGAGCAAGCATCACTCCAGCAAACAGGAAGTGGGTAAAGCAGAGGGGCCTTGAAGGTGGAGTATCAAAGTGCACAAAGGAAAAGAAGTAAAGAGCTGCTTCGGTAAAGAGCTGCCAATAAACAGTTTGGAGCTGCTGGAATATGGAGTTAGAAGCAGGAGACGTCCAGAAAGGAGATGAAGGAGGTCATGGGGCACAGGGAGCATTCCAGGTGCCACACTGAGGAGCTCACGCTATGTTCTGCTGGTGGAAGGCTGGCCATGTTTGCTGGCCTGCATGTTTGATTGGTGACTCTGATGGCCGAGGTGGAGGGTGGAGCTTGGAGAAAGATGACCAAGCACAGGAAGATCCAGCAGGTGATGGAGACAGGAGTCTTGGAGAAGCTGAGACCCCAACCAGGGCCATGTAGGGGGCAGGAGAAAGTTCATAGACTGCAGTGGCTCTCAAATCCGGCTGCACAAGGGACTCTTATGGGCTCCAATTATACGTATTGCCTGGCTCTGCCCCTAAAGTTTCTGATTCAATAGCTTTGAGGAGGACCTGGCCCTCCCTGTCTCTGCAAAACTCCAGGGTTTGAAAGCTGGGTCTGAAAGCAGCTGATAGGGACTGTCAGGTCTGATCTTCCTCTTGTTCTCCCTTCTCCCCTTTCTTCCTTTCTAGAACTGTCTATCAAGTACTGCCTACAGAACAAGTATTCATTAAGGCTAAAAAGTACCACAGAAGTAGACGATGAAAGAAAAAGGAAAAGACCTTTCATCCTGTGTTTTCTCAAACTGGAGAACTTGTATACCCTGAAGCATAAACGTGTGGGTACCCCGCGCTGCAGGATTCCAGAGACTCTAGTTGGAGAAGCACTGCCTTGAGCATCACAAAATATCAGGGGCTAGACCTGCTGCACAGTGACTGAAACTTCAAATTCAACATGGCCACTGGATGATTGTAGAAATCAGCATCGTGGGGCCCAGGACAGGTGTCCTTTTATATTGAAAGATAATAATTGATTTGAAAATGTGAAACTTCATAAAATGCCACGGTTGTTTTATAGAGAGCCCTGACTATTTTGACACGGCTAGATGTTTGCAAAGATTTTTTTTTCAAAATTGATTTGGAATGGAAAACTTTTTTCCAGTACTGAAAAATATTATCTTAATTTTCCTTCTACAGTTTTCCTTTGATACTGACATACCAGACAGTGCATATTTATGTCAGAAATTCATGTCAGAACCACACCCCCAAAAGCCACTGGGTCATGCACGCCATTCAGCTGCATAAGATGGGAGGCGCAGGGCTTTGAAAACCTCTGTTCAGCTGCAGAAATGTTCAAGTTGAACGGGATTTGCAAATAAAAAGCATGATGATGAAGCCACCTCTGCTGAGGGCCGTGAAGTCTTCTCCCAATCTGGATGCACCTGCTTTCCCCCACCCGCCTCCCTGTGTCAGCCACTGTCCATCAATACTGACTGAGCACCATGCCTCAAGGCCGTGACAGCTCTGGTTGGAAGACACAACGTGGAGGGTTTCCAGGCCAAGGCTGGTTCCAGACTCCAGTCTCCCTTTTTGTCCCAAGGCTGCCTCTTTACCCCCATCTACCAGCTCATGGTCACCCCAGTCAGGGGGACTGCACATGACTGGTAAATTCAGATCCATTTCACCATCATTTATTGAGTGCCTTTGGAGAAAGCACAGTGGCTAACTAGTTAAGTGGACAGCCTCTGGAATCAAACCTGGCAGGAATTACTAATTACTAGGTGTCACCTAATTACTAGCTAGGTGATCTTAGGCAAGTCATACTGCTTCTTTAAGCCTTGGTGTTAGTCGGGATGAGGATCCTCACTCTGAAGGGCTATAAGCCTTGAGATAAAGTCCACGATGACAAGCACCCTGAGTGGTCCACGGTAATGCTAACAGGGGTCTCACTGGGGTCCTAGCGAAAAAACAGATGGGTAATCCAAGCAGAGTTTAATGAAGGAACTATTTACATTGTAGGAGAGGTGATGGGAGCAAGGCCACAGGCTGTGAGGGGGATTTAGTAAGGGAGAGAGCGGTGGAGGAAGGAGAAGTTCAAGAACCTGAAAGGTCACCTTGAGAAAAGCTGTGACCCTCCCTGAGGTTGCTGGAGCAGTAATGACCCCTCTTTCCCGCCCCCGCCTGCCCTTTCTCTCTGTAGCAGGGCACCCCTTTTGCTGAACAGAAGGCAAGAAGGCAAGGCAGGTCAGGGATGCCTGACAGTCAATCTCCGGAGCCAGAGAGCAGGTAGAGTGGGATGGAGAGACCTGTGGGAAGGAAGGGGAGGGAGCTGCACCACTGGCCACTGCCATTCATGGAAGAGGTCAGCTCCCGGCAACTCAACAGGGAACAAAATACGTTCTTAGAAGTCTATGAATTCTGAGCCTAGTGGTACACATGTGTAGAAATACACAATCACAGTATAGGGCAACAGATGCTATTATAACATAACAAGAAGGAACCTCTAAACCAGGTGTTTCAGAAAAACAGTGCTCCTGAGAGGAGTCTTGAGCCCTCGAGGGTGCTGAAGGATGCACAGCCTCTAAAAGCAAGAAAGGAGGCCCTGGGAAAGAGCATCCCAGACAGAGGAAGACGAGAACAGGGGGAGTGTGAGGTGGCTGTTAGGTAAAGCCTATGGATTTGGGGAGGTGGGTATGAAAAAAAGGGGAAGGATGCTAGGGAGGCCAGCCAGGGCTGGGTCATCCATAGAGGGACCTATTAGTCAAGGTAAAGAAGAGTTCAGATTCTATCTGGAGAGCCACTGGGATCTACAGCTGGATTTTAAACAGTGGAATGACTAGTAAGGTCTGTGTTTCACTGAAAATGGTTTTGGTCACCTCAAGGAAGAAGGTATTGGTTGTTATGACCCTGACCCATAAGAACTGGCATCTAGGTCCACAGATGTAACTAAGCAGGGGAAGAACCTCACTGCAGGTTAGGGAAATCCTGAGATAGTGCAGACATAGGGCAGGGAGAGCAGGGTTCTCAAACTGAGGCTCCCAGCAAATGTTCCCAGCATGATAGCAAATCTTGGGCAGAAGATAATTTAGTGCTGTACTTGTCGTGATTTAATGGGTATGGGATCACCCAGGGATCTTATAACAAGGCAGACTCTGATGCAGCAGATCTGGGGTGTAGCCCAAGATGGCACATTTCTAAAGAGCTCCCAGATGATGCTGATGACAGAACACACTGAGTGGTTCAGCCTTAGAAGCCAACTGCCTCAACTTTCTCTTTTACAGATGAGCTAACAGAGGCCATGAGAGGGCGTGACGGGTAGTGTAGCAGAGTAAAGCAGTGGCGGAGCCTACAGGGACTAGTTTTTTTTTCTTTTTTTTGCGGTATGCTGGCCTCTCACTGTTGTGGCCTCTCCCATCGCGGAGCACAGGCTCCAGACGCGCAGGCTCAGCGGCCATGGCTCCCAGGGCCAGACGCTCTGTGGCATGTGGGATCCTCCCGGACCGGGGCACGAACCCGTGTCCCCCGCATCGGCAGGCGGACTCTCAACCACTGTGCCACCAGGGAAGCCCCAGGGACTAGTTTTGAGTCCCCCAGTTCAGAGCTCTGGCGGAGTCCCCAGGACCTTCTGGGAGACTTTTGGAAACCAGGCACTGTACTTGCTACCTGAAGGCAAAGGGGAGGAGTAGTGAACAATAAATTGATGAGCCCAAAGCGTTTCCAGCACATCCTTGGAGAGTGCAAATGGCTCTGCCAACATGTGTGATGAGCTCTTCACACATCAGCCTGCTCTGAGGGGATTGGGATAGCTGACATAAACCTCTGCTGGGCTGCCAAAGGCCTGCTTCCCAGACACAGTGACTGGCTCAACGCAGGACTCAAAACATACACGCACACTGCTGCAGTCCAGCTGGAGGACAATTTGCCAATACGTATCAAGAGTTACAGAAGTCGGGCTTCCCTAGTGGCGCAGTGGTTGAGAGTCCACCTGCCGACGCAGGGGACGCGGGTTCGTGCCCCGATCCGGGAAGATCCCACATGCCGCGGAGCGGCTGGGCCCGTGAGCCATGGCCACTGAGCCTGCGCGTCCGGAGCCTGTGCTCCGCAACGGGAGAGGCCACAACAGTGAGAGGCCCGCATACCGCAAAAAAAAAAAAAAAAAAAAAAAAAAAAAAAAAAAAAAAAAAAAAGAGTTACAGAAGTCTTCATTCTATTCAACCCTGTAATTTCATGTGGGTGAATGTCTAAAATAGAAACACACCAAAAAGAGGGGGAAAAAAACCAGCCATGACATTGAATGGCTACTGGCAACATATATCTAATTCTTACGATACTCTCGAATTGTAGGCTTGATATTACTTCTCCTACATGCATTTAAAAAAATTTAAGCATACACAGTAACGCGATTTCAGAGTGGTTAATGTGCCCCCGAAGTCTTCCATCCAGGTAACGTTAGAACCAGGATTTTAGATCCAGGTCAATCTGATCTGAAGGCCATGTTCCGTCCATCACGATATACCATCACGATATGCATGAGGTTCATTACAGTGTTGTCAGAAATATGGAAAAATAGAGGGGAATGGATAAGTAAATTAGGGTATATACACTGAATGGGCAATTATACAATCATTAGAAAAGATAAGCTGTTTCCATGGTGCTATAAAAGCATCACGGTTGTGATAAAATGCTTAATAAAAAATTATGATAGCAAATTTTATGTAATTATAGTTAGGTAAGAGATGTATGCATATTAACAAAGATAAAATACAAGGCAAAGGACTTCCCTGGTGGCACAGTGGTTAAGAATCTGCCTGCCGATGCAGGGGACACGGGTTCGAGCCCTGTTCTGGGAAGATCCCACATGCCGCAGACCAACTAAGCCTGTGCCCCACAACTACTGAGCCTGCACTCTAGAGCACTGAGCCACAACTACTGAGCCTGCGTGCCATAACTACTGAAACCTGTGCGCCTAAAGCCCGTGCTCCACAAGAGAAGCCATCGCAATGAGAAGCCCGCGCACCACAACGAAGTGTAGCCCCCGCTCACCGCAACACTAGAGAAAGCCCGTGTACAGAAACAAAGACCCAAGGCAGCCAAAAATAAATTAAAAATATATATACAAGGCAAAATAATTGTTGTCCTACGGGGAGAGATTATAGGTGATTTTTTTTTCTCTGACATCCAAACTTTCTGTAATATTGCTATAAAAAGTGGCTGGGGAAGGCTAAGATTACAGAACGCATGTGTTGGCGGGGAGTGCACAGAGCTGGCTATATATACAAGGTCCTTAGGGAAAGTTCCAGTAAGGTCTTGAAACCTCTACACATGCTCCTGTCTTCCTGTGGCTCTGTGTTTTAGACACAGTCATGAAAACTCTCTAGATAAGTTGTTCTAGTGCAGACTTTCTCATCTCTGGCACCTTCTTCAGGAAGGACTCCATAGCACTGGCCCCTTATTCCAGGCAGTCCCACAGTTATTAAAAAGAACTGCCTTCCAGAACTGCAGAGAGCACATTTACACAGAAGGTGGGAAAGGACAAAGATGGCAGTTAAGCATCACAAGTGACACCATGACCACCTAGAATGCCACATCAAGAGGGATTCTGAGGCAGGTCAGAGTTCAATGGCAGAGTGTACCCTGATCAATTCTGGACGTCTATCAGAGGGATGGTATTCGGGAAGAGTGGGAGCACACACAAACCCCATATTCACCTCCGTTTGTTAAGAAATAAGCAAATGGAGACTTACATTCTAAAATAAGGAGGAAAATATGACCACCACTTCTAACTCTGGGTTTACAGATTTCTATCTGAATTTGTACATATTGTTCTACTCTGCTCCCTTAGATCCATTCCTATTGAACAGAGAGAGCTATTATTTTGAGCACAGTTCTACAATCAACGGAAGGCATGTGATTGGCTCTGATTGCTACTGACAAACCTACTGAGAAGCAAAAGGAAAGCAGAAGTTCGAACACTGCTAACCAGCTCTAAAAAGATCCAGGTCCCTCTCACCCTATGCTAAAAATTGTGTCTTACATTCTGGGAAGATCAAGCAACATATCCCAAAATAGAATGATTAGAAAGTAAAATATGGCCTATATGTTCAGGGGAGCAGAGAGCCATTAAATAGGTTAGTTAAGTAGATTACATTGAAACTGGAAAATGTTTGACAGAGTGAAAACCCAAGTTTTGCAGCGTGGTCATAATCATGCAAAAGATGTCACTGCATGAGGGCTAGAAAAAAAATAAACCCTTGTGAAAATGGTTGGTCTGTGAGGGAGTGGGAATTGGGGGTGACTTTGCACCCCCCACCTTTCTAACACCATGTACTGTTGTTGTAATGTCACTCACATTAACAAAGAATAAATTCCTTTTAAAAATCACGAAATCATAAGGAATTAGATATCTCAATATGTATTGCAGCTGTTGCCTTAACCTTGATTCAAGTTTGGAACAGTTGTATTCATTAAGCAAATACTTACTGAGTACCTACTTTATGCCAGGTACTGTTTACGGTACCTGAGATGCAACTGTAAAAAAATGGATCCCTAACCTTGACGAGTTTACCACGTTCAGCTGAGTTCTATGAGTGTTATGTAAACTCACTGGTCACTGGAACCTCATGCGGCCTATTACAAATTATTATAGGGCTCAGGGCATAATCTGACGATTTTACATGGTCATATCAGATCATATCTGTAGGCTAACTGATGCAAACTGACTAATAACTACCAGTGTACTCCTACCATCAAAGGAAACCTCTCCAATCTTCATTCATTTATACAGATATAGACATAGACAAAGACATGGATCGACATATTCACCTGCTGTTTTCCAGGCAGTGCGTAAGGCACTGGGTTCATCCGGTGGTGAGTAATATATATGTGGGTCCTTACTTACAATATAGGGAGATACATTTATAATTACAATATAGGGAGATACATTTACTTACAATATAGGGAGATACACTTATAATTAAATACACAATAATTATGAATTGTGACACATGTTATTCAGGAAATGGCAGCAGTGATGGAGAATAATGGTGAGCGGGTCGAGTCCTACTTTAACACTGTTAGGCAGGGCCTCTCTGAGGAAGGAGCGTACTCGCCCATCCCTGTAGTATGAGAATGAGTTGGCCATTGCAAGGAGGTGGAAGAGATTTCTGTCAACGAAGAACTCCATGTGCAAAGAGCCTGAGGCAGGAGGGAGCTTGACTTGTTGGAGGATGTTAAAGAAGGCCAGTGAGGGGGCTTCCCTGGTGGCGCAGTGGTTGAGAGTCCGCCTGCCGATGCGGGGGACGCGGGTTCGTGCCCCGGTCCGGGAGGATCCCACATGCCGCGGAGCGGCTGGGCCCGTGAGCCATGGCCGCTGAGCCTGCGCATCCGGAGCCTGTGCTCCGCAACGGGAGAGGCCACAGCAGTGAGAGGCCCGCGTACAGCAAAAAAAAAAAAAAAAGGAGGAAAAGAGAATCCAAGGTGCAAGGTCTTTGAGACCTAAGTTAGCAATTGGGATTTAATGTGAAATGCGTTATTTCTATAGGTAATGTAATAAAATTCTGGGAGACAGTAACAAAAACTTACATAAATACAAAGAGATTTAAGACTGTAAAGATGTAAATTACCCACCATGTTGTTTCATATATTCAATGTAATTCTAATCAAAACCACAACAGGGCTTGTCATTAAATTGGAAAACTAAATTCTAACATGAAAGAGCCAAGGGCAAGAATAGCCAAGATATTTCTAAAGAAGAATGAGGAGGAGGGACGAGCTCTGTTAGAGATCAGGATTCACTGTGAAGCTCTAATAACTCTGAGTGCGGCTGTTATAGATGGTGGCCACCGGAACAGAAAGCTCAGAAACAGATGAATGCGTATAAGGAACTTCGGCCTATGTCAGATAACGGCCTGGGAGAACAAGGAAAAAGCGGGCTATCATTAAAAGGACCCGGGGAAAGTATTTATCCACAGAGGAAAAAATGAATTTTGCACCTCATCTCACACCATACACAAAAATTAACTGTGGATAAACAAAGGACTTATATTTAGAGAACAAAACTATACAGTTTTTAGTAGAAATATAGGGAATCATCTTTCTCACCTTGGTTTGGGGAATAGTTACTTAAGGACACAGAATGTGCTTATTAGATAAGCGAAGACTGATAAAATTGACTACATTTTAATTAAGGGATTCTGTTATCAAAAGATACCTTACAGGAAGTAAAAATGGCAAGTTATACACATAACTGACAAAATAGTATGAAAAGCATATAAAGAAAGACTACATATCAATAAGATTAGGGCAGATAATCCAGTAGAAAATGGGCGAAATACATGAATACACCTCCCACAAAAAGTAAATACAAATGAGTAGCAAATATTTGAAAAGATATTCAACCTTATTAATGACTGAGGGAATACAAAGCAAGACAACAAAAAGATGCCATTTTATACCTATTTAACTGGTCAAAATTAAGACTCTTGACCAGACCAATATTGGAGAGCATTTGGAATCGTAGAAGCTCTCATACTTTGCTGACATGAGGGTAAATCGTTGAGCCTAGTTTGGAAAATAATTCCACTTTTTTTTTTTTTGTAAAGTTGAACAGTACTTTACCATATGACTTAGTCTCTGGATATAAACTCAAAAGAAAATCTTGCACATATGCAACAGGAGATACGTACAAGGATGCTCATATCCTCACAGTTGATAAAGGCAACATCCTAGAAGTAACCCTGATGCCTATCAAGGGCTTATGAATAAATGTGTTGTACTATCTGCACACAGTGGAATATTATACAGCAGTCAAGACGAGCACGCTACAGCTGCACTCATCAGAGGGATGACTACCGGCAACATAATATGGGATAAAAATGCTAAAAGATTATATACAACGGAAAATCCTTTATTGAAGTTAAAGGACTAACAAAACAAAATAATATGACTTTAAGGAATGTATATGAACAGTAAAGCCACATGAAATACAAAGGAATTGTATATAACATTCAGGTTAGCGGGAGGAGTCAGTAGGTTGGGGTGGGAGGAGCTCGTAAGTCTATAAGATACTGTCAAAAGTTCTGGCTGTCTCGGTAGCTGGTGTGTAATTGCAAAATGAAATAATGAATAAATACAAAAAGGGGTCATGCACAGACCAATGAGGAAAGTATTTCATGAAACAAAGAGTAAGATGAATTCAATTTTGGACACCTGAGTGGTAGGTCAAAGTAGGAAGGATCCTTTGAATCTAACTGGTCCAGTTCTCCTAGCTCAGAGCTGTAGAGACCAAGGACCAGGTAGGAAAAGGGACTCACTCAAATATATTACTTGGCTATGGCAAACTAAAAGTCGACCTTTAATTTCCTAATAGCATAATTCACTATTTGACTTGCAATGATACACGTATGCTAAAACAATGCATAAAATAGTAGGGACACCAAGAAAGCAAAGCAATGGTGATTTTTATGATATATATTTTGAAGGGCTCTGCAAAAGACCTGGTATGCATGAATGCATGCTCTGAGTCCACAATGATATAGGCCAACGTCCCATACTTGGGTGTAAAGTTTAAGGAACTACTACTCTTCTCTCGGTGAAGAATGAAGAAAAAGTAGCCAGAGAAAAGGATCAGAGTGAGGGGAAGAAATCCACCTGCCATCTTCTGAGACCCATGAAAGGATAATCTCTGAATCATAAGTTTGAATTCCAGCCTCCAGAGACTTCAGGATGAAGGCTCCAAATGCCTTGAGGATAGATGAACACTCACAACCCCTCTTCATTTTTTAGTCCCAAACAAAGAGCTCTTCTGACCAAAACACAAAGGAAAGAGCCAGCCAGTTACAAGCGCCAAATCCATGCCACACTGCCCTGTCCAGGTGGAAATCCAACAGGAGTAATAAGGTAAAACATCTGAGATGAAAAGAGAACAACTTCTGATGTTTAAAGAGACACCCGGCAGCTTAAACACCGCCTCTGGGCATAGCTTATTGAGAGGACCAGGTAGCCAAAGAGAGGGTTCCATCAGCAGGCACGTGGCTGTGTGTACAGGCCACTCCTCACACAGCCCACCGCATGCACAGTACATCAAAACACAGTTTCCCTCCCATGTAAGGAACGTGAAGGAGAGCCCGGATGGCCAAATGCAGAACGACCCTTTCATTTCCCTCCCTCCACTCTCTTAGGACAACTGTAAATGCACAGGATTAAAATTTAACCTGCAGGGGTTTTTTTTAATTCAAATTTTCCTTTAGCAAAAGCTCTGGAGAGGAATTAAGGCAGAAGTTCATGAGAAACAGCTGGAAGCCCATCGAGATATTCCTATGATACGGATAGGAAATGACCTGGAGTTTCTCCAGGCAAGGAGAAAACAGACATAGAGCCCTGTGCCTCTGAAATCTACTACAGTTAACTCTCCAAAAGAAGGAGAGCAATTCCAAGGATGCAATGGGGACTAAGGGTACAGCCCAAGGGTAGAGGCTTCACACGCACATGTGAACAAATACATATGTGCATACACGTGCCATGTTACAGCTACATACACTCACAAACCTACATGCTTATAAACACATATACCAAGACAAATATACTGGTCCACGTGTGCTCACTGTGGGAATATTTTCCATGCAGTAACTTCTACTGCTTTCTTTACAGCTAAGTTGAATGACTAATGTTTATTGTGAAAACCTTTTTATTGCCAGGAGAACATGATTTGCTGTTCTTTAGGTAACAAGTGCTATGCATCTGTTGATTCCTACTGTCACATTACCTGGCTCCATCACAAATACCTGTGTTGTAATAAAAAAAAAAGAAAGAAAGAAAGAAACACCCCGAGGCAAATATATAGGCATTCTTGGTATGCTAAAAGTGGATGACAGGCAGCTCTAATGGTCCCACTTACATAAATGCAACTTATTCATATCAGAAGGCAACTTCCTTTCCTTCCACACTCAGAGTGCCAGAAATCATTCCTTTCAACCATCCTGTCAGCCCAGCAGACCTGTATATGGCAGAGGAACATCCTATGGAGGACGTGTAATGGGCTGAGGGTTAGGAAAAACGGCTCCTTGACATCCCAGGGCTCTGACTTTTAAGACTTAGGGAAAGCCTGTGGGAAAATCTATGAAGCTTTGGGTGTGCGTATGCCTTTTTTTAAAATCTCACAAATAAACAACAGAACTTCTACCATAAAAGGAGAGGGGAAGGTATTTGTAAGGTAAAGTCCATGGTGGATTCTGCTGTCAGAGCTGCAAGATGCCATTCAGGAAATGCAAAGGGATACTGACGGACCGATCCGGTCTTGTGTGTCTTCAATTATTCCACAAACTGTTTGTTTAGCAAACTTGAGGGAAAAAAAGCCAATGCTTCTTGAATTTGAGCCTTAACATAATTAGTGCCTAGCATCTGCATGGGCATGAGTTTGAGCTGGCTATAGTGTAACATCAGACAATGTTGTATTCCGGAAGAGTGAAAATGAAGGCAGGGGAAAGCCAGAGTCATGACGGTGTTTATTTAGCAGGTATTTAGCTAGGATAACATATCAGAGTGGACTGACTGGATGCATGTTATGGAATGCTTCTTCCCAACCTTGGATGTACACTAAAATTTCCCAAAGCACTTAAAAAAAAAAACAACTCCACATGGATAGAACTTTCCCTCCAGATATTCCGATTTATTTGGAATACAATGATGTCTAAGCATTCAGTCACCCATCCATCCATCTATTTATGTATCCACCTACCAATGTATTTATGATATGTTCTGGAGCTCTCAAGGTACGATTCTCATTTTCAGCCAGGCTTGAGAACCACTGAACTTGTCAGACAAAATTTCACCATTACCTCTTATTAAGATAAAGTACAAATCTACACACTCATATAAGGAATATTTATTGAGCACATATGATGTGCAAACTTTTCTTTTAGGTCCTGAGGACACACTAAAAAGCAAAAACAAATATGACCAGTGTCAGTTCAAGATGAGTTCTCCACCAGGCTGGAGAACCAGGGAAGAGCTAGTTTCACAGTTCAGTTCTGAAGGTCGTCTGTGGGCAGAATTCCATCTTTTGCTCAGGGGAGCTCAGTCTTTTGTTCTATTCTGAGCTTCAACTCAGAGGGCCTCCATAGTGAGGCCCACCCACACTATGGAGGGCAATCTGCTTTACTCAAAGTCCACTGGCTTAAATGTTAATCTCATCCAAAAACACCATCACAAAAACATCCAGAATAATGTTTGACCTCATATCTGGGCACCGTGGCCCAGTCAAGTTGACACATAAAATAACCATCACACGGCCCATACCTTTATGGGGCTAAAAGTCCGGTAGGGGACTAGATGATGCTACAGCACACAAACAAAGTAAGTGCAGATTGTAAAGATGGTATGACAGAAATAAGCAAATTGCTGGAGAAAATGGACAGTACAGGGAAAAAGCCTCTTGGAGGTGAAGAATAGGAAGGAACCAGCCACAAGAAACATAAAGTAAAAAGTGCTACAGGCAGAAGCGACAGCATTCACAAAGTCACATGGGCTGCAAAGAACTGGATGAGCTGGAGGAAGTGTTAGAAAGCCAGAGGGGCTGGTACCCAGAAAACAGTGGGAAGAGAGGCAGGAGATGGAGTTAGAGGGGCCAGATCATCCGGGGTTCTAAAGTTAAGACGAAGCCAAAGCAGGGAAGTAACATGACCGAATTGACTTTTCAGGATGCTCTGCTCTGTCTGGCTGCAATGTGGGGAAGTGGAATAGGGGAAGTGTGGATGGGGGATCGGCAGGGAGGTTCTGAAGTGGTCCAGGTATCAGATTAGTGCTCAGAACACTGTGGTGGTGGAGGCGGTGTCGTATGACCTGGCCAGGATGGAACTTTCTAGAGTATTTGATGTGTGGCAGGTGGGAGGAATGGATGATTCCCATACTTATGGCTTAAACGATTCAAAAGAAATAAGAGCCTTTTTCCTAGTTACCAGCCTGGTTCATGTTACACCCACTAGCCGCCTGCATTATGCAAATTGTACATCGTAATTAATGTAGATCCAGCTTGAATTATGCAAATTCTTGCTTTGGGCTGTGCTAGTCACTTCCTGCCTCTAATATCTCCTGCCCGTCGAAGACCACATGCCATCCTCCCGACTGACCCTCTGTGGACTGGATCCATAAGCCTGTCTTGGGTAAGCGAGCCCTGAGAGGTCATTACAGCCAAGCCAAGAGAAAGCAGGAGGATGAACATCCAAAAGGAGGCAGCACCTCCCCCGAGCCTTTCTCTGAGAGCCTGCTCTGAGCTCATCACGCAGCTGGCCCCTCTCTCCATCAGTGCTTGTCTGCACCGGTCCTGCGCAGAACTCTTCTCCGGCTCAGAACACATGCCTGGCCTTCCTGCAATGCACTCTGATGGAATGCTGATTCCTGGGGCCCATGCTTTTGGTTCAGATCAAATGCAACTGTCTACATGCTGGAAAAATATCGACGACCCTCCAACCTATCCTGACTTTTAAAGGGGCTTCTGCACAGGAATGCCGCCTTGTTTTACTGAGGCGAAGTCTGTGTTTTATTTAACTCTGAACGCCAGGCGCCTAGAATAGCTTGCAGGATAAATGTCAATCAACTCTAGCATAATCAAGACACCCATTCCTGCCTCATTAGGGTCCTCTCATTCCCTTTAAGCTTCTCAGATTTATACACTGTAATTAGAAACTTGGTGATTTTGACTGCTAAACATAAAGGCTTACTGGGAAGCTTCACATGTCTGAATTTTAAAAATTTTCACACGTTAATCCAGTTGCATCTTCTGGCCCAATTCCCTCACACTGTTTTATATCTATTTTTGGACAGAGACGAGAACCATTAATTGAATTGAAACACATATTGATTACTGTTTTTCATGAACTCTGAACAGTTTGTCCTGAATGATCTTACTGAGGAGTTTTTAGGCAACTGTTTGACTGGATTGTTTGCCCTGTGACCGCGTTCTGGCTTGCGTGCCTGTCTGCAGTTGCCTGGTCTGCTTTTAGGGAGTCCTGTTGTTCGCAAGAGCAGAGTCAGAGTGGAAGGGGTCACACCAACCCTCTTCACGTACAGGCCCTGATTGGGGCACCCTGATACCCCATCAAACCCAAGTAGGGCTCCGGAAGAGTCTATGCAAATAGCATGCTTTCCACATCCCTGGTGAAAATCCTCAGCTCTCTGGACCCCATGTGAGCAGAGAGATCCCTCAGTTCACGTAGTCGCCACATTATTCATCCAAGGACTGCAGTGTCTGCATCAAGCAGAGCCTTCCAGAGCCAGATTAGGACATTTTAGGATGTGTCTTACACCACTGCTTCTCCCGTGTTCACGTAGCGCGTGAGTCACCTTGTTAAGACACAGACTCTGATTCAGTGGATGGGCTGGGGCCTGAGATGCTGCATGTCTGACCTGCTCCCAGGTGATGCTGATCTGAGGGTGTGTAGGCACGGGGCCTTTGACGTGACCTCTCTTCATGCGCTGTCTGTCATCCTGCTGGGGAAGTGACCACAGAAGTGCACCCTGCGTCTCCACTAAAATACAAATTCCCGAAGACGTGAGGCCATGGGCTATGCACCCTGATGCGTCCTGGTGCAGCAGACGCGAGGCTGGCTTCAGCGGGCTCTGATGAGCACTCTGAGCTCCCCCTTCGGTGGCACGGACAGAGGTCGTGGCTGCTGGAGAACCAGGCCGTTTCACAGCCCTGGGGTGGCATCAGGGTAGGGGGCTAGACTCCCAGCCCTTAGGGATAGGAGGCCAGAATCTAAGTCCACGGTTCCAGTGAGCTCTTCAAGATGAGAACTCCTGACTGAAAGGAAGATGTCAAAGTCCAGAAAGAGGCAGCAAGGAAAAAGCAGATGTGACGAAGTTTTCACCTCTTCCACCTGGATGCAAGGGCTTCTAACAAATAGTTGAGCTCTCGTTGCAGTATCATAGATGAGTTAAATGTCCTTGCCTCCTGGCACATTTTCCAGGTGTCCCTGAGATGCTTATGTGCTCACAGCCACTAGCCACACAACAGCCAGGTGATTTTTTTTAAGAATGCAAATATGATTCCTTCACTCCTCTGCTTAAAATCCTCCGAGGGTGTTCTGTTCCTCTCAGGAGAAAGCGCAAACTCTAGAAGCCTTGCGTAACCTGACTCTGCCCACCCACTCTCCACATGGCCTCATCACTATCGTCCATGCTCACGAGGCTTCAGTCACTCTGACCTCCTTCCTACTTGTCAAACAGGCCAGAGTCGTTCCTACTGCAGGGCCTTTACACTAGTTGTTTTCCTTCCAGTATCATCACTGCTTTGCCTTTGAAGTCTCTGGCCACAGGCAAGGTTTCAACAGCAGAGCAAATCCAAAATGAGGTGTAAAACTTTGGCTGTGTGGGATTGGCGTGGATTTACTTTTCCTTTGAATTTTACCCAGTAGAAGCCTGGAACAGTTTGACACCTTCATATTACAATGAGGGGACTGAAGCCCGGAGACTGAATGGAACATAATCAAAGCCATTCCGATTTTGGAGGGCAGAACTGTCCAAGGGTGGGCCCACAGGTTATGACTTGGACCCACGGGGAAGGGAATTTAATCTTAACATATGACATAACACTTAGACCTGCTGTATTTAACAATTTTTACAATATTTACAAAGTTATAACTCTTCTTCACTCCCTCCTCTTTTTGGCTTTCGACTTTGCTGAGTCCAAGGTTGTACATAGGAAGGCACAGACAATCCTGGATTTCTCTTCCATTTGTGTTGTCTGATTTTTCCTTGCCACAAAACGTACTTTCTGAGATCAGAACAGGGTGATTTGTGATTTATGGATTTCTCTCTAGAAATTATAACCAGAACCTAATTTAAAAACTCAGATTGGTTTCATCTAATTAAATTTGGAAATTGCCTCATAAACACATGTTCTGTTGTAAATGTCTTTAAAAGCAAGGTCTCCTGCTCACTGTCTGAGGCGGGACTGGTTGAGCCCAGCGTGGGGGAGACTCCCCATCCTGCTGACACTTTCTGAAGAATAGTGCAGTCTACAGCCGTGCTTCTCAAACTTTAACGCCCATGTGAATCACCCAGGGATCTTGGTAAAATGAAGACTCTGATTCAGGAAGTCTGGTGGGGTCTGAGATGCTGTATTTCTAACCAGCTCCCAGGTAAAGCCAATGCTGCTGGTCCATGGACCACATTGGATAAGGGGTGAGACACCTGCACTTGAATTCAGGACCCATGAGTTGCATAACCTTGGTCCTTACATTTCACCTCTCCAAGTCTCAGTGGCCTCATTTTTATGTAATGGCAAGAGCTAATATTTTTCAATGCTATTTCTAAATGCCAAACACAATACTAAACATATATTTATGTTTATTAATAAATATAAATGAGCAGTTTCTTAATGTACCCAAGGTTATACAGCAAGGAAGTGGCAGAGCTGGGATTCACATCTAGGCTGCCTGACCTCAAGAGTCAACATTCTTACCTTCTGAGGCCTCACTGGTTTGTGACACACAGGGTCACAGCCACGTTTATGGTCAAAATATAAGGCCTAAGCCCATGACCTCCTTAGGTCCCTTCACAGCATCAACCCAGAAGTTTGGCATATTCCCAAAAGGTAACCTCAAATGCTCAAACAAATCAGACAGCAGCCGTCTCCTAGCTCTGGTTCTCTGTATTACAGCCTAAGGAGCAGCCAAGAAACTACCTGAAGGTGTCTCACCACAGCTGTTTCCAGTAGAGTCCCTCGTGGGAATGCCAGTATCCCAGCAACTGGTCTTTGAATATCCACAACGCACTGGGTTCACAGAGAAGTGAGAAGAAAGGTGCGTTGTCCTAATCTGTGTGCACCTTTGTGCCTAGAGTTCCAGACAGCGTACCATCTATGAGTCCACCTTTGGAACAGAGCAGGACCCTATGGGGCCTTCTCAGGACAGAACCACCCCGCCACGTCCTCCGCCTGCCTCTTGTCTGTAGAAAAACTTTAGCCAAAGAATAAATTTAGAGTGAGGAAATGCAGAAACAAACGAGAGCAGTCAAATAAAACAAAGTGATAATGGTTTAGCCGTTAAGCAAAGTCAAAGACCTTTAGTTCCTCCTCAAGGGCTCCAGATAGTATTCTGAGCCACATTCTTTGAGCCATCTTGCAGATACTGAAACTCTCACCAGGTGGAAGAAGTTAACTACACGATGACCAGACTGTAGCCATGACATAAGCTGCTCCATCTGACACAATTCCGAGAACGGACTTCAAGGAAGTGGGAACAAACTGACGCGGGAACTGAAGATTAATTGTACTTAAAACAATCAATATGGTGCTGATCAGACCACCCTATGACCGACTCCAGACGACTGGCAGAGCTCACTGCGCTTTGCTACACTTAACCCCCCTCCCTCCACCCATACATCCCTGACACTCCCCCTTTAAAAGCTCTTGCCCTCTGATTGGCGGTGGGGAGTTGGCTTTTGGACATGAGTCTGCCTTCTCCCCAGGCTGCTAGCCTCCTGAATAACGCAAAGTGTCCTTTCCAAGCAACGTCTGTCTCTCAAGTATTGGCTTTCGAGCAGCAAGTAGCCAAACGTGAGTTCAGCAGCCCCTTCAGGGAGCTAGTGCTCAGTGTGTCTAACTCACAGCTACGTCTGCACTCTCGCTCTCTCTCCATCTGTTTCTTTCTTCTTACTGTGGAATCACAATCGAGGGTTTCCTAGCCCAGTGCAGTGCATAATCCTGTTACAGCAAGAGGGGTACTGCTCCTGCAGAAGAAATCTGTGCAGAGATATGACTCTACCTGAAACGTGGCCTAGACCTGTGGTTTCCAAAGGCAGGTAGGTACAAGAACCGGGGTCTTTTCACGCCAGAGCTGTCCTCAATTCAAGGCAAAATGAGGAAAAAATAAGGAGAATGTCATGAGTTACCCATAAAGCTAGATGTATTCGATTTAAAGGACTGCCTTTTATTCTGAGATTATGTCCTTTCTATATTTTTGAAATTGTCTTTTATGAAACAATGTTAATAAAAGATGGTAAAGTACTCTATGTTGGTTCCCCCAAACCATCTGAAATGTTACTGGCCTGTGAATTCCAAAAGTCTTCAACATCTGGCATTGAGAGCCATTTATATAACAACACCAAGCAACTTAACACCTTAAGTCCTGGGTCCTTTCCCTCTGCTTTACAAAGGGCAGGTGGGTAGATGTCTATCTCATCTGTGTGTATGTGAGTGTGTATGTGGCTGTGTATGATCGCAGCCTGTGCTTTACAAAGAACAGTGTGTAGCTTTTAAATGACTGGGTTTTGTTTCAGTTGAGTTTCCAGTCCCTCTCTTCCCTCATAAGGTTTCGAATGTGTCGCAGGCAAGGTCTATCAGTATGAGTACCTCCTCTCCTTTAGCAGCATCCCCGGGAAGGATGCTTCTCCCAAGCCCATGTTCCAAGATGGAGATGTTAGACAGCTCTGCCTCTGAGGAACGCTGGATGGAGTGAGATAAGGTGTTTCCTGAAGGTGTTTTCTCTAGCACCCTGTACATGATAAGACAGTTTTCTCTTCCCTCAGCCCTGAGGTCCGTCCAGGTCTCTCTAGCGAATTTGTGTCCATCAGATTTACCCTGAATATTTCTCCCTCATCAATACTCCTTGACTTTCCTCCCCAGAGCTCATCCTCCCTTATGGCGGCGATATTCTTCCCCAAGCTCTCTCTCAACAGGTGTACCTTTCTGCATAAGCCCTGAGAGTCATTAGTCCCTCCATGAGCCAACAGTGTATTTCAGCCTGGGATGCTTACCACCTTTCCCCTCTCAGACTCCCTAGAGAAACCCTGAAGCAACGATTAACCTCCCCCATCTTAAGGATGAGAAAACTGAGGCTCGAAGAGAGGAAGAACCTGCTAAAGGTCACTTGAGATGGTGGTAGGACTACTAGGATACCAGACTCTCTCCTTCCAGCTTCAGTTTCCATGCCCTTTCTCCGCATTGCTGCGTTTTCTTATTATAATCTGTATCAACAACCTTGTGGTGTCTCAGAATGGGAAGAAAGTCAATCTCGCCCATCTCCCAATATTAGCATTTAGCTATATCAGCCTTATTGAAGTTTTCCTGTTTGCTTTTGCTCTGCAATGAGCTTCTATACCATTTATTCTAATTTTGAAAGTTTTCAGTGAAGCCACATTGTGTTGGCTTGATGGGAGCATTCTTGTCCAAGGACATTCTGCTCCATCTCTGGTATAAGACCCTGCTAATCCTGGGAGAAGGGCTTTCAACACCATCACCTTGGCTCTATGGCCAAGGCATCACCATATGCCTTAGCCACAGAGCAACGTTAAAGCTCAAGAATCATGTACCCCCAGTTAGAGAATGACATTGGGACCATTCTAGAAGCCCAGGGACTGATATGGGTACCATGGGAATCCTGTGAGTGTTGTGATTTTCCAGAGGAACTGCAAGTACTGTTTGCCAGGCCTGGGTCTGCTCAGCTGTGCCAGGACTATCTGACTCCTTGAGTCCTAATGCCTTTGCTGAAGAGATCAATAATCCTTTCGATGCCCAATTTTCTTCGTCACTAGGGCTATCAGGACAGCTCGATTGATGCCCCTGTGTTTTTTTCCCACTGTATTGTCAGAAACCTTCCAGTTAGTTGTCTCACTCACCTTTGTGCCCTTGATGGAGCTCTGCACACAGTAGGTATTTGCCAACGTCAGGCTGAAGTAAACTGAATAAAGCCAAGCCAAGTGATACAGTCACAGGGGCCTCCTTACCTCGTAGAGCGTGATGACCCCGTTGGTCTCATTGGGAGGTTTCCACTGGATGTAGATCTTCTCCTCAAAGGGACCCCCTTGGATGGACTCTAGAGGAACAGCTCCTGGAACTACAGAAGGAAAAAATTAGGAACTTGATGTCACCTTCCATCTCATTTCGCCAGCCTCGTTGACCTAGAACAGGAGTCAGCAAAATTATCCTGTAAACGGTCAGATAATAAATATTTTAGGCTTTGTGGGCCATACAGTCCCTGTTATAACTACTCAACTTTGGCACCTGTAGCATAAAAACATCCATAGACAATCCATAAATAAATGGGCATGTCTGTGTTCCAAAAAAACTTTATTTCTAGAAACAGGCAAGGGCTGGAGTTGACCCATGGACCATAGTTGGCTAACCAATTCTCTGGAAGACCGATGGCTTTTCATCTGCAGGCTCTGAGCAAGTTTCTTCTGGAACTAAAACTGACCAGGGTAAAGAGGACATCTGTAGGTCCCAGCCCTGCCAGCAGTAGGATTCTGGAATTAGACTCCTGCCTTAGGATTGGTATTTGAGGAATGCAACGTGAACGTCACTATCATTTTCCCAAACCTGTCAAGCTTTCTCCAGCTACAGGAAGTGCTTCCATAGTTTCCTAATCCCTGAATCTACCAGGAACTATGTGCCTTGAAACTTCAGTCTAATTAGAGGGCAGCTCATTTGCCTAGCTGCTGAGTCTCCAACGCCTGACACATGGTAGATGCGTGACAACCATTTGCTGGTTGGACAAATAGATGAGTCAATGACCTATGCCAGCATTTTGCCCTAATGAGCAAAACCTTTCCTGGGCTGTTTCTGTACCCAGATAAGTCTTCCTGCCAGCATCCTCTTGCTGAATTCCACCATCATTATGACAGTCTGGAAGATGCTGAACCATAAAATAATGATTCCCCCAACTTCCCGTTATAACCCCCTAGAGGATCATGAATTCATGTAAGTCATTACAGAATCTATTTATATTTTGGCATTATAAACGCAGGTATTTTTACTAAGTGCTTACTCTGTGATCAGAATTCTACATACATTATTTCATTTAAGCTACAAAACAGCTCTGCCCAGTATGTATTATCTCCTTTCTGCTGATAAGGGAACTGAGGCTCAGAGAATTAAATAACTTGCTCAAGGTCATATGGCTCTTAAGTTGCAAAGAGGGGAGTGAACACCTGTCTGTGAGCTTCAAAGCATATACTCTTAATCGTCATGCTGTGCCTCTCTAGATATAGCCACGGCCATATGTTGCAATCAGTTCCCTATTGTTAAATTAAAATATATTTAGTTTTTCTCATTACGGACATGATACACAGAATTTGTTGAATATTAAAAATCTACCAAAAAAGAGTTTTTAAAAAAGAAAAGAACAAAATCACTCATGATCCCTGTAACTGGAGGTACTTTTCCAGTATCCTCACATGACTGGGCGTATACATATTTTATTTTGGAAAATTAAACTCCTACTGTGCGTATTGTGTTGTGACCTTCTCTTATCGCTAAACAGATAACAGTTTTAAAAAAATCCTTAAATGTTCTTTGGGGCCATGCATTTTAATGGCTACTTAGATCAGGATATGCCCCGTTATAGTCACCAATCCTTTATTATTGGGCATTAAAGTTGGTTTGAATTCTTTATGATTACAATAACTCTGAAATGAGCATTCTTACAAATAAGTATTTGAATGCAACTCTGCTGATGTCCCTAAGATAAATTCTTGGAAATTAATTTATTGGGCCAAAGTAAATGAACTATTTTATCTTTAAGGCTTTTGACATATATTACCAGATTGCCTTCCAGAAAGTTCACACAATTCTGGGCTCCCCAAACAGAAGGATATGCCAATTCCCAATCCATGACAACAACGACTATTTAAAAGATTAAGCATATGTAGTTGTATCTTTTTTAGAATACTGGAGAGCACAGATTTGTTTTTCAGTTTAATTGGCCATTTGCATTGATTCTTTTATGAACATGCTCTCTATACCCTGTGCTCATTTTCCTGGATGGCTCTTCATTTCTGTTCATCATTGTCTTATGATTTATAATCTGTTTTCAAGCTTTTTGGCATAGATTACAATAGTTTTGGTCAGTTCTTCATTTGCTTTTTAAATCTTTTAGGTATGTAGAAACTTCTAAGTATTCGGATCTCTTATTGCTTTTCCTTATCCCGTCATCCTTTCCACAAATATTTATTGAATACTTAATATGACCAAGGGACTTGGTGATAGACATTACGGATACACCAGGGACAAAGAAAGATACAGTCAAATCCTTGATAAAGCTTGTATTCTGGAAAGGGAGACTACATTAAATAAATAATTGCACTCATAATTAGTTTTTTAATGTTGTTATCAAGACTTTGAGGTAAACACATAAGGTGTTGGAAGAATTATAACCAGCAGAGAAAATCTAGCCTGGCAAGTCAGGATAATGAGGAGAAAGTAAGTTAGGGTTGATGGATAAGTAGAAGCTACTAGGACAGTCCTGGGGAGGGTGGGTGTTGGAGTGCGGTGGATGGCTTTGTGGAGGAAAGTGTGGAAGGAGAAAAGCCATCCTGGGGAGAGAAGATGGTAGCTTGGACCAGGGTGACGGTAGTGTAGAAGAGAATTAGACTGTGTCAGAGATTTGGGGGAGCTCCTGTGATTTGGTGGTGATGGAGGAAAGAGACGTGTCAAGGTAAAACCCCAGCTCTTCTGTTTCATACCAGTGGGGTGGATCAGAGGTTGTTCATAGAAAGGGAGCCTTAGAGGATGCCTAGTCTTGGAAAGGAAGCTGGCAAGCTCAGTTCTGTCATAATTCATTGGACAAGTATGCAGAACACCCAGGGGGCAATGTTGTAGCAGTGGGGTGGGGGCAGTGGGTAGCAATGTTTAGGCACTGAAACCATGGGCAGGGAGTAGATCTTGTAGCCAGAGCGCAGAGGAGAACAAAAGTAGCAAGTCTAGGACTAAGGCAAGAGGAACTCCAAACTTAACAAGGAAAACAAAGAAACTCGGAAACTGGGAAGCCGTGTTCAGAGAGGCAACAGAAAACCAGGAAGGTGGGCTGTCATTGAAGCATCCAAGGGAGGAACAAAAAGGTATTGGTTAACAGTGACAGGTGTGGATGCCGAGTAAGATGCAACCTTCTGTTTGCTCACTGAATGTAGCGTCTTCAAGGTTACTTGTGAACTGAGCAAGGGTAATTTAGGGAGAACACTGGTGTCGTAAGTCATCTTTTAATGGGTGGAGAAGAGAGTGGAAGGTGAGGCGAGTAAACAAACAACAAAATGTTTACTTGTGTTGAGATGAGTAAACGTTTTGGCTGTGAAGGAGGCGAATGCAAAAAGGAGCAGGAATGAGACATGGAGCTAAAGTACTGTCCCCTCCCAAAGAGGGAGAGGTTATAGCATGATTAAAGGCAACCAGGAAAAAATCCAAAATTGACGTAAGAGGTAGAAGGATAGGAAAGAGAGAGGAAACAACTGACATTAGTAGGGTCCTGAAAATGCCAGGGCAGGGAAAGAGAGCATCCTTCCCTCTGTGAGATAAGAGGAAGAAAATGTGCAAGTGCTCTGGAGAGGGGGGTTGAGGTGTCCTTGAATGGCTCTACTTTCCTGAGAAGAGAGAGTGAAACCATCTACCCAAAGTGTCCTGGAGGAGGAGCTCCGTCAGGAACCTGAAGAAGCTTTAAGAGGTGAAAGGTGAGCTGAACAGAGAGGTGCTGGCGCTGCTCACTAAGAAGGCTGTATCAGATGCAGGCTGGGATGGGACCACCACCTGGGCTCCTCCTTTCGTACTAGCTCAGAGCAAATTCTCTTTTTTACCCAACGTCAGATGAATAGTCATCTGTATTTTCTGCCTTCAACTTTTTCTTTTGAAACCTAACACTTTAATCCATCTGGGATCAATTTTATGTACTGTACAAAATGGAAATCTCACTAGAGTTCTTTACAATATTCTTAGGACAATAAATTGACCAGTCAAAACTTTCCCCAGCGATTTAAAATGCCATTTTATTATCACATTAAATTATTTTATATTCTAGCATATGTTGTTGGCTTTCTGCTGTATTTCACTGAGTCATAGCTTCTATTCTGACAGTATCTCTCTGTTGTGTTGATATAGCATGTTTTAATATTCAGTAGAACAGGTCCTTTCCAAACATCATCATTCTTTTGCAAAGTTTTCTGGACTATCAATACCCATGTATTCTTCCAGAAGAATACTGGAATAATTTTACAAAATTTCCAAAATGTTCCATCAGAATCTTTATTTCCCTTGCATTCTTCACTTCTCTGGAGGACAAATGACACCTTTTTTATAACAAGTCCTCCTGGCAGTAATATTGTATTAATTCTTATTTCTTAATGTTTTCTTTTTAGGTCTCCCAGTTAAAAATGTTTTTTTCATTTCTTACAAACTGTATTCCGAGGATTTTATTACTTTTGTTCATACTATTTTTGCATTACATTAAGGAGTTTCTCTTACGAAACATACGACAAAATTATGTGTAACAAATGTATATTTAAATAATAATTATGAAATGAACATGCATGTACCCACTATCCAATCTAAGAAATAAAACATCACTGTATCATTGGAGCATCCTTTGTGCCTTACACTCTTGACTCCTACTCTCCGCCCCATGAACAAAAAAAATGCATATTATCCTGAATTTTATGTTAATCATTCTCTTTATTTGGAGTTATAAGTATATACATCTATCTTAAGACAAAATATCATTTAGTTTTTCCTGGTTCCCTTTATATACATAAAACTGAGTGTTTGTATTGCATGATTTGCATTTGTCACTCAATGCTGTTTTGAGATTCATCCCCACTAATGCACGTAGTTGTATTCCATTCATCTAAATTTTATGAATAGAGTCTTATTTATTTTCTATATTTCTTATTTATTACTATAGGCAGACATTAAGACTATTTCCCGATGGGGCTATCTTACAGCATTGCTCCTATGAATGTTTTTGTACATTTGGTTGAAAATATATATGATATATATATATATCACATATATATATATATCATATATATATATTATATATATATATATTATATATATATATAAATATATGAAATATATTTCACTAAGGTATACCTAGAAATAGGACAGGTAGACTAAGGGCAATATCTGTCTTCAGCTCTCCTGAGTAATGCCAGATGATTTTCCAAAGTGGTGGCAGCAACGTACACTCCCTCCAACAACGTTCTGAAAGCTCCTACGTCTCTACATCCTTACAAACACTTGGTATTGTAAGGTTTTTATATTCTAGACCATCTGGTAAGTGTGAAATGATAGATCATTGAGATTTTAGTTGTTTTTGTCTGTTTTCTAAAGAGGATGAGCATCTTTTAGTGTTTTTTGGACATTACTGTCTTCTTCTTATTGACTTGTAGAGGTTCTTTGCATATCCTTGCTATGGATCCTTTTATTGGCTATGTGTGTTATAAAAATCTTCTCTTGGTTTTTGTCTTCCCTATCCCTTTATGTTACCTTTGGATAAAGATCAGGTCTTAATTTTGTTGTGGTCAAATTTATCAGTTTTTTTTTCTTTTTTTTTGTGACTTGATGGTGGTAATCATTTCACAATGTATACCTATATCAAATCATCATGTTGTAGATCTTAAATATATACAATTTTATTTACCAAATATACCTCAACAAAGCTGGAAAAAAAATAGGAGATGCTGTTGGTGCTTACTGCCCATATACTGAGGCTCACTGCAAAACACTTGCTACTCTACCTGAAGGCTGTGGAAGCAAACTTGGTCTCCACACAGGGTAAGCAAAGAGTGCCAGAGTTAATGTCCCCAAAACATTCTTCAAGCAACGAAAGGAAGTTAATGTATGAATATTCTGGTCTCTTCACCATTGGTTGGGTTAACTCTGAGATATGTTCTAGTAATATTTCTCAAACTACCTCAAATACCGAAACCCTTGTTACTGTTATCATTATTATTTTCTTAATATTATTTTCAACCCACTGTGGACCGATACTATCATAAAATTTTTTAAAAGAATAGGAAAGTAAAATCAAAAAGTAAAAGTGAAATATAAAAACACAGAAAATGCAAGCTCCTCCTTTAAAATACTTAATCTCTTTTTCTGTAATTATCTTGTCAAGGACCTGAAAGAGTTCGTGAGTCAGTGCTGGTCTCTGGATTACAGGTGGAGTGGCACTGCTCTAAAACCCAGTGATTCCCATGGTAATTTTTGATAATGCACATTTTATTGGCTTCCTTCCCTTCCCTGATTCACTTCTCTCTACTTACCAGTGTGTCCTGGACCATCTCCTAAATAAACTACTTGCATTTGAATCCTTATCGCAGGATCAAGATGAATGCAAACAAAAATAATAAATCCAAATAAAATATTCTTATTTAAGAAATACTTTCTCTACCCTGAAGTCATAAGAATATTCCCTTAAACTTTCTTCAGTTTTAAAGTCATACCTTTTATAAAATGTCTTCAACCCGTCTGTAATTGTGTTTTCACATAAAGCGTGAGGTAGGGATCTAATTTCAATTCTTCCTCTCTATCCCAGCACTACTTAATGAAAACAAATTTTTATTTACTTAACTGATCTGCCATATGCTCCCTCTGCCTTCCATCACATTCCCACGTATGTATGGGTCTATTTCTACGTTCTCTCTATTTTTTTCAATTGTAGTATTAGACTAGTCCTGTGTCAATATCATGCCTTTTTAATTAATTGAATGATTCTTTAAATTCTATAGTGCTTCACAATTTTCAAAAGTTTAACACACATGATTTCATATAATCCCATAATAACCCCTTTCTCCCCTTACCCTGATATTACCCCTCCCCGTTCCCTCTCCCCACTGGTAACCACTAATTTGTTCTCTATATCTGTGAGCCTGCTTCTTTTTTGTTTCACTCACTAGTTTGTTGTATATTTCAGATTCCCTGTATAAGTGATATCATACAGTATTTGTCTTTGTCTGTCTTTCACTTAGCATAATGCCCTCCAAGTCCATCCATGCTGCTGCAAATGGCATTATTTCATTCTTTTTTATGGCTGAATAGTATTCCATTGTGTGTATATACCACATCTTCTTTATGCACTCATCTGTTGGTGGACACTTAGGTTACTTCCATACCTTGGCAATTGTAAATAATGCTGCTATGAACATTGGGGTGCACGTATCTTTTTGAATTAGAAATACCGTGTCTTCTAAATTAACAAAGATTTGTAAGTTTTGTAGCTGGTAGAGCAAAGCCTGCAAATATGCATTTTGTGTTCAGGGCTGTCTTACTATTCCTGTCTTTTCTCCTTGCATATACATTTTAGGACTAGCTTGTAAATTTTCAAAACAAAAGTCTCATTTTTCTTTTGAAGTCGCATGAAAGATAGATCAATTGGGAGACCATAAATGTCTTTATATATTATGGCTTTATAAATCGGGTTTTCCTATCCATAAACATGGTGTATCTCTTACTTAGGTCTTCTTTAATGTCCTTCAGTGCTTTATACATTTACGTATACTATATATCTTGAAATCTTTTTGTTAGGTTTATTCCTAAAAGCCATATATTTTTATTGGTATCATAAATAGTATCTTAAAAAAAACACATACCTTTTAGGTGAATGGAAATGCAATTGATTTTTTAATGTTGAGTTCTTCGCAAACATGCTATATTCTCTTATTAATTCTAATGAACTGTGTGTAAATTTCCTTGGGTTATCTAATAAATAACCATAGCATCTGCAGTTAATGATAATTTTGTTCTTTTCCAATCCTTTAACTATTTATTTAATTTTCTTGTCTTCTACCAAAGCCACCAATACAATATTTAGTGGAGATAATGATAAGCATCTGTGTGCTTTCCAACTTTAAAGGAAATGATTTTATTATTTCATCCTTGGGTGTGGTGTCTGTAAGTTTCTTATAGTTACCCTTTATCAGGGTAAGAAGGTCTTTTTTATTCCTGGTATACAAGGATATTTTCTTTTTAAGTCATGCTGAGCTTTAACTGAAGCTTTTTCTGTACCTCCTGTAGTAATGATATGTTTTTGCCCTCTCTTACTTTGCTAAAGTAGTGAATTGCAGTTATTTGTTAATGTTGAACAAATATTAATTTCCTAAAATAAACCATTTTTTTTCCTAGTTGTATACAGTGCTGGATTGTTTGTTAATATTTTGTTTGGGGGATTTGCATCTAATTGTCCTTTTACTCATAATAAGCTTGTCTGGTTTTGACATTAAGGATAAACTGGTATCCTAAAATGAGGAGAGGAGTGTTCCTTCTTCTTCTCTCTAAAAGTATGGATGCAAGACTGGGATTGCCAGTGCCTTGAGTATTTGTCTGATTGCACCTGTAAGACCATCTAGGACTGGTGTGTTTTTGTTGGAAAAGTTTAAACTACTGATTCTATTTCTCTATTTGATAATTATATAAATTTTCCCCCTTTAGTCAAGTTTTTACATTTATATTTTGCTAGGAATTTTTTCATAGCCCATAAACGTTAAATTTACTGGTCTAAAAGGATATTTAATATCCACATTTTATCTTTTTTACTGTGAAAAGAACCAGTATACAAACATATAAAACTGTGAAAGAACCAGTATACAAGCATATAAAACAAATACACATCACATTAATTTATCAACAACTTCATACCTGCAAAAGGTAAGGGCTCTCTTAACTTCCTAATAATCATGACCTTGGTTTTCATTATAGTTTTTCTTCCTTAAACACACATCCCTAAGCACTATGGAGTTTATTATTAAATAAAAATAATAAATATAATAAACAGTGCTAAACTCTTTTACAAAGCCCAGTCTGGGAGGACTAACCTCTTTCTTTACATCACTAATTTCCATTCCATGAACATGTTCTAACCCAGCATTTATTTATACATTCTGTTAAGAATGTGGATTTTATTGTGTTTTTAAAACTTGTTTCTTGCTGTAATTCTTAAGGGACATTTGCTTTGCATTAAATGACTGTTCCTCTTTAATAAGAATGAAAGTATTTTTCCATCTGTCCAGTAACCTTTCTTTATGCAACCTTACAAGAGCTGGAACAGGCCAGTCTAGTTTGGTGGGCTGAGATACGTTCTGCTAGTGATTATATGAGCCCCTGTTTTAAATATTTTTAACCCAGAGGGAAAGGGAAAATTTAGATATGCCCGTCATTACTTGGCCAGATAAGGGGTCCGCTTGCTTGGAGGTGAGGGTTGGTGGGGGAAGGTTAGGGAAAAGAAATGACCACACAACAGGAAGCTTCTTTTCAAACAGAGGACTTACTTTGGTTTTTGAAGGAGCGGCCTTAAGTTACCTGGAGCACTGCCCCTACCTTTAACTGGAGTGTCTCTTCCCAAAGATACTCTTTCCTCAAATCCCTCTGCTTTTCTGATTTACCACATTGCAGGCTTGGACCAAGGGCTCTCATCCTCTGCTCTGTGGACTGGCATATAAAGATGCCTCAACATTAAGATCTCCTGAACCCCTGAACCCCCCACTCCTATCAGCTCCATAGCCCACCCTCACCTTTAGCCTTGGGCAGAGTTTGAGGGTATTTATGCAATTGGGCTTAGAAGTTCCTTCTTCTTGTGCCCCAAGGGACTGGGTGGCAGTGGAGGGGGTGGTTTCTTTCGGTGAAGTCACAGCTCAGTCATCTTTTCTCCATGTAGGCTCCCCTCCCCCAACATTGCTCTGCATTAATCCCTCTGGCATGGGTATGGCATCCTCTTATAGTTCTCAGGGCAGAATGAAAGGCATTTTTCTATTCCTTTGGGAAGGTAGTTTAAGAAGAATGATGAGATGACCACCTTGAATCAAAACTGTCATTTTCATCATGCAGACCTGTAACGTAGTACTAACATCATGGACTGAGCCAGACTGCCTGGGTTTATGTCCCATTCTCACCACTTATTTGTTGTACAACCTGAGGCAAGTTGCTTAACCTCTCTGTGACTCAGTTTCCTTACTTTAAAATGAGGATTAAAATAGTACCTCCTTCATAGCTATTGTGGTGGTTCACACTCTGTGTGTTTTCTCCTCCCCCTGGTCCCATCACATTCTCTGAGAACTGCTCTAGTGCAGCCTGGAGATCACCAATTTGATTCTTCTGCAGAATCAGAATTGTTACTATTTCCTTTGGTGTCCTTCCATCTATCTATAGTCTCTGAATAGTGTCGTACTGCTAATCATAGAAGCCGTATCTTCTCGTAGCTTTACTGAGCACATTTAACAGCTTTCTAAAATTTTCTTCTGATTTCTATGGTAAATTATTTAAAAATCTATTTTGTCTTTGAGGAGATTCTCATGATTCATTCATTCAATAATATCTTTATCACATGTCTACTATCTACCTGGCACTGTTCTAAGTGGTTGGAAGTACCAGTAAACAAAAATAGACACAAACCATCATTGTCTCCTTGGTATACATGCAAGTGGGAGAAGAGAGATAATTAAATGTAGAGTGAAATAGGCAGCATGTCAAATGATAAATCCTAGGGAGATACACAGAGCAGGGAAGAGGGACAAGGAGTCTGGTGTTAGAAAAGTCCAGTTTATAATAGAAAGGTTGAGGAAGATTCACCTGAAAGGTGACATTTGAGCGAAGGCATGAAGGAGGTGAAGAAACCAGCCCTGTTTTTTTGTGGGAAGATTATTATTCTAGTCAGAAGGAATGGCAAGTGCAAATGTCCTGAGGCAGGGACACACCTGGCACATTTGAGGAGAACAATGACTGGATTTATGTAGTAAGGCAGACATAGAAGAAGATGAGGTCAGAGAGGCAACCAGAAAAGTGGTAGTATTAAAACCAGGCGGGGGCTTCCCTGGTGGCGCAGTGGTTGAGAGTCCACCTGCCGATGCAGGGGACACGGGTTCGTGCCCCGGTCCAGGAGGATCCCACATGCCGCGGAGCAGCTGGGCCCGTGAGCCATGGCCGCTGAGCCTGCGCGTCCGGAGCCTGTGCTCCGCAACGGGAGAGGCCACAACAGTGAGAGGCCCGCGTACCGCAAACAAAACAAAACAAAACAACAAAAAAACAGGCAGGACCCTGTGGGGCTCATGGGCACAGAAGCCTTTCTGTGCCTCCTGTTCCTTGTTTGTAGGGAAAAGAGTCTAGCCTCCCTGACCTGCCCTGAGTTCGAAAGGGCAGCTTCAAACAGGTAATAATCAGGGAAGGGAGGGGATGGAGACAGAGACAAGGGAGGAGCAGCCCAGAAACAACAGTGCAGCCTTGGGGCAGGGTCCTGGTTCTGCCTCAAGGGATGCATGGAACAATATCTTTGAGCTCTTTACAGAACTAAAACCCCCAACGAATGCAAGATGTTAGCATTCTTCATTCCAAAGAAGATCACAGTTTGATAACCTCATCAAGAGACCACCTGAGGCCAAATTAAAGGAACCAGAAAGGCTCATTAGGAAGAGACTACCTGAAATCAGATTAAAGGAGTGCAGGCCCTGCACACACCCTAATGTTATCAGCAACCCCACCCTTGAACTACTGCTGTAAAACTCCTCACCAAATCCTCCTGGATCGGGGGACACAGATTTTGGAGGGCATGAGCCCGCTGTGTTCCCCTTTGCCTGCCAAAGCAGTAAAGCTGGTCTTTTCTACTTCACCCAAAACTTTGAGATTCGATTTGGCACCAGTGCACAGAGGCCAAGTTCTCCACATCAGTGTGGTCACATAGGACCTCGTGAGCCACCCTAAGGACTTGTGCTTTTAATCTCAGTAACACAAGAAACCACTGGAAGGTTATGCACAGAGGGGTGATGTTGTGATTTGCCTCGCGGTTTAATAAGATCCTTCTGGCCACTGTGTTGAGAAAACAGAGCAGGGGCCAGGGCTAAAGCTGAGAGGCCACTGTGGAGGCCACTCTAATAATACAGGTTGGAGGCTGCAGTGGCTTGGACCAAAGAGCTAGCAGTAGAGGCTGTAAAAAATGATCAAGGTCTTGCTATATATTGAAGGACGAGTCAAGAGAATGTGCTTATGGATGGGATGTGGGGAGTGAACAGGGATGCTTTGCACAAAGCAAGGGGGCACCAATCACAGAGAATAGGTGTGCTCCCTGGAGCTTCCCTGGAGTTTGCAATCCAGGGCTTTAAATGTGACAAAAGTGAGGAATCAAGGTTTCTGACTTGAGCCATTGATAAAATGGAGTTGCCATTAACGGAGGTGGAGAAGAGCATGAGGAGAATGAGTATGAGTCTGGTGGTGGCTGAAGGATGATCAGGCCAGCTGTAGACGTGTTTAACTCCAGTGGCTGATTAGCGACGCAGGTGGATAGGTCTAACAGGATAAATGACTGGATAATTTGGATAAATGACTCCGGAGGGCAGGGGAGAGGTCTGGCTTGGAGATGTCAACTGGAGAAATCATTAGCATAGGGATAGATTTTAAAGCCAAAGGACTGGAGGAAATAATTAGAGGAATGAGTGTGGATCAAGGGTCAACAAGCTATGGCCACTGCCAAATGCAACCAGCTAATTGTTCTGTAAATAAAATTCTACTGGAACACTGCCACACCCATTCATTTCTACGGTCAGAGTGAGATGTTTGAAATTGGAATTACAGAGGTATTATAGGTAATTTTAAGATGGTCCCCTGCCCATAACTAACAGAAATCTTGCATAGATCACTGGTTTGGTTTTTCCAAGTCACACACCCTTGGTTAAAAAGCAGTCTGCCGAGTCTGGCCACACACCACTTAATACAGTTCTCGGTAGAGAGGAAATTAAATGCTTTATGTACAGACTTTCACGTAGGACACCATATAGAAACTGGTGGGATGACCATCCCCATTTTACAGATGGGGGCACTAAAATGTACAGAATGCAAGTAATTTAATCAAGGTTACACAACAAATTACTGAATAGAGCCTAGATATAGCCCAGATCCCTCTGACTCCAAAGTGTTTTCTGAATCACCCCTTTCTTCCATCACCTGGTGGACATGTGGGTTCAGAAAAGCTGAAAGACAGTCACACTAAAGTCACCTACTAGTGGAAAAATCAGCACATCTCGGCCCCAGGCTGAGGTTCTTTTTACCACATCACACTACCACTCCACAAGTCAAGAAGTCCTTTTCCACGAAGCCAACTTATAGTCGACCCTCGGTGTCCGCAGGAATTGGATCCAGGATAACAAAATAACAAAATCCACTGAAGCTAAATTCTTTATATAAAACGGCGCACTGCAGTTGACCTTCCACACTGGGGGTTCCTCGTGGGAGGATTTAACCAACCGTGCATTGATTTCGAAATCAATCTGCGGATATGGAACCCACAGACATGGAACCCACGGATACAGAGGGCTAACTGTGCTTTATTTTGATTCAACTAGGTCTTTTTCTTCCCCGTCTTACTCACTGTGAAAAGACTTCTTTAGGAAAGATTCCTGTTTTGTCTAATCTTCTAAGTTGCTTTACCCTTCTTTTTTTTCTTCATAATTCTTTAGTGGATCCATGTATTCCCTCCCCACAATTTCATTTCTTTTTCTATCTAACAGCACGGAACTTTCCATCCCTTTGATAGAGTTCTACAACAAAGGTTAATTACTTTATAATTTCATTCTCTTTAAAAAAAAAAAAGCACACTAAAATTGCTAATTTTAACTGTGCTTCTTGTCAGTAGGTTCATGTAAATTCACTGTAATTAAAACAGATGTTTTCTTGTGCCTAACACTCAGGTGGTAATTTAAGGAAAATTTTCATTTCAACATAAAGGAGGACAGAGTGTTATCAAGGGAAGTTCTCTCCTCTCTTCTCCTGTCTTATCCTTTCCTCTTCTTTCTTCCCCTCCATTTTTGTATCTGAAAAGTGGCACTAATGGTGAACTTTGAGGGTAGTTGTGAGAAGTAACAAGTCAGTTTTTGTAAAAGCACAGAGCCCTGCACGGTCAGCACAAGTTTTCCTTCCTATCATCTTGTCTAGGTTTTTTTTTGTTTTTTTTTTTAATTTATTTATTTTTTGCCTTTCCATTCCAGGTGCCATATTTGTTGGTTAGTTGGTTGTTGTTCATTATAGAGGCTCAGAACTAACTTAAAAGTAGAGATAATTTGAAAATGGTTCAGAGGAGTCTGTCTTACAGAGACAAGATAGATTTAAACAATTTCAATCCACTTTGTAATTTCTAGTCTTGCTGGAGGAAAGATAATTTTTTTCTGGATAAATTTTTATATCTTAAGGTGTCAAACATACCTTTTTAATGGAACTATACAGTGGTGTATTAGCAAATGTTTCACAGCCAGCTCTCCAGGAAAACAAAACAAAATAAAAACTCAATATGTTTCCTGATTTCCATGGTGTAAATATCTCCACCGTGGTTGATCTTAAGCAGTGAATGTGATATCACTGGGTTCAGAGGTTAGAAGAGAGGCTAATGATTAGCTCTATCAAGCCAGTATCAGCTGGTTTTGAGTGTAAATAAAATATATTATACACGTCTTTACCTTCTTAGCATATATAAGCAGGGCCCCGTGATATAATGAAAGAGGCATGGGTTTCGATATTAGCTATTCATTCGTTTAACAAATAGTTAATGAGCATCTACTAGGTGCCAGGCAGACAATAAACACACACACACACACACACACACACACACACACACACACACACACAGTATTTCAGGTAATGATAAGTACTACAGAAAAGGATAAAACAGAGAGAGTGTTTAGGGAGATACTGGCCAGGAATAGGATTGTATCTTAGATAGGGTTGGGAGAAAAGCACAGATAAGATTTTGGGGTCTACTTACTGGCTCTGACATTTGTTACTTAAGTAGCCTTAGACAGGTTCCTTAAACTATCTGAGCCTCAGATTTCTCTTCCACCCAGTATCAGTAGCATCTACCTCACAGTATTTGGCAACTGACTATATGAATGAAGAATATCAGCTCAACACCTAGCTCGTAATGGACATTCAAAAACTGTAACTGCACTTCTCCTTACCCTTTATGATAGCTCAAGGTCATCTCTGCAAAGATTAACAATGTACTGAGCCCCAATTAAATGATGGCTCAGCACTTACTAAGATGTGTATAGCTTTTTATCCTTAACTAAATGACTATGGATTTCACCACTTATTGCCTTGTTGTTATCGCTTTTTATACTTTTCTTCTCACTATCCTCTTTTCCAGATTTTATGTGCTGCATCTTGCTACTGTACAAGTACACATCCCTAGCAACATGCAGCCTCGTTACTGCATCTTGTTACTGTACAAGTACACGTCCCTAGCAACATGAAGCTTCTTGTTACCGTATCTTGTTACTGTACAAGTACATATCCCTAGCAACATGCAGTCTCCTTCTAGCTTCATGTGACCTGAGAAACCAGATAATTAACCTTGTTAGAAACGCACATAAAATACAAGCACTCATTCCTAAAATATCATTCTTCTCTAGGATGAAAGTACATGTCTTATACTAAATGCAATAATATATGTATTATATGTGATTAAGGATATTATGTTAATATATTATATACTATATGATTAATAATCAATTAGATTTTTATACAATTATTATAAATTATATGGGAATCTACATTCCTTATTGCAAAATAAGAAAAATGATAGTTTGCTTTTTCATGTTTGGTGTTAGGATTAAACAAATCTACGTTGCTGATGAAAATGTAGTATAATAAGGACCTCTATGGAGGAGTATCTGTCATCATCTAACAAAAATTCATATGCATTTATGCATTGACCCCAGTAATCCAACTTTCAGGAACTTCTCATGAAAATACATCTCCACAATACCAAACAACATACGCAGAATACTGGATACAGTATTATTTGTCATAGCAAAAAATGGGAACAACCAAGTGTCCACAGGACCCTACCTGAATTAACCATGGTATATCCACAAAATGAAGTCCCACACAGCTATAAAAAAGAATGACACAAATCTGTACAAACCGACATGGACTGATTTCAAGGATATATTAAGTGAACAAAAACACAAGATGCAGAGTATACCTACTATGCTATCTTTTACATAAAAATAAGAGAAATAAAGATAATTTCTACTTTTTTGCAAAATGAACTATAGGAAAGATGTATCTGAAATAAATACAAATGGTTACCTTTCAGGTGCAGGTAAGAACAGTGTGAAAGAGAGATGCTGGCAATTCTTCTCTGAGTGTACCTTTTGATACAGTTTTGACTTTTGAACCAAGAAACTGTTTTGATGTTAGAAACAATGACATTGAACAAAAAAGGATGGGGGGAAGGCAGACCTTAAAATTGAAATAAATGAACCTAATAGGGTATCAAATTGATTATAACCATCCAGAGAAAAGAATGAACTTTTGGATATGGTATCGTGACTACTCAAGGAGAGAAAAACTAAAAAGAAAATCTTTAACCTAATTTAGTAGTTTTCTTGTTTGTTAGGAGGACTGGTATTATAATTCTGAGACTACTTTGTGTGTATTGCAGCATGAACAAATGAAAAAAATACGTGAATGTTGGGGTTTTCACTGTGGGAGGAGGGAGATAGATATATATGGATGGAGGGCAAGTGCAGAAGAATCCTGAGGTGTTGGATTTGAATTAGTGTGAGTTCATGATTTAAAACAGATAAAATTATATTCCCCAGCTCTACCTTCTTGAAGAGCCTAGAGGCAATAACACCCCATTGAGCACAACTAAGATGCATTTCTGAAAACAACCAGAAATCCTCAGCTAAGTGGTTAACTCCAGGTCTGGGGCAGAGACGTTACAAGGAGAGTCTGGAATATTCTGTTGCACCAGAAGCAAGAAAGACTAATGAGAGCATGTCCAAAGGACCTAGGAGTCACTCTGAAGGGACTCCCACTAGCCATATTTGAGACAGTTTGAGCATTGAAAAGAATAATGATAGTAATGGATTTTAACACATTGAGGAAGAAAAAATGACCCAAGAGTCAACAGGGAAAAAAAATGGGGAGGGGGGATGAGGAGAGAGAAGCTCTTTTATAAAGAAGAATGCAAATTAATACATGTAGAGGGAATGCTAGATTTAGAGCACCCTTTTGTAAATATCAGCGTAATAATTGATTCAGGAGAGGATTATCAAGGAGTGTTAAAACCATTGGGTCAAAAGTTCTTGGGGAGACCCAGAATTGCCAAAGCAATCTTGAGGAAAAAGAACAAAGCAGGAGGCATAACCCTCCCAGACTTCAGACAATACTACAAAGCTGCAGTAATCAAAACAGTGTGGTACTGGCACAAAAACAGACATACAGATCAATGGAACAGAATAGAGAGCCCAGAAATAAACCCACGCACTTACGGTCAATTAATCTTCGACAAAGGAGGCAAGAATATTAAATGGGAAAAAGCCTCTTCAGCAAGTAGTGCTGGGAAAGTTGGACAGCTGCACGTAAATCAATGAAGTTAGAACACACCCTCACACCAAAAATTAACTCAAAATGGCTTAAAGACTTAGACATAAGATATGACACCATAAAACTCCTAGAAGAGATCATAGGCAAAACATTCTCTGACATAAATCATACCAATGTTTTCTTAGGTGAGTCTCCCAAGGCAGTAGAAATAAAAACAAAAACAAACAAACAAAAACAAGTGGGGCCTGGGACTTCCCTGGTGGTCCAGTGGTTAAGACTTCACCTTCCAATGCAGGGGGTGCAGTTTTGATCCCTTGTCAGGGAGCTAAGATCCCACATTCCTTGTGGCCAAAACCCCAAAAACCAGAAAAGCAACAAAAGGAATGTTGTAACAAATTCAATAAAGACTTTAAAAATAGTCCACATCAAAAAACTCTTAAAAAAACAAACAAAAAAACAAATGGGACCTAATCAAGCTTACAGGCTTTTGTACAGCAAAGGAAACATAAACAAAATGAAAAGACAATCCACAGAATGGGAGAAAATATTTGCAAATGATTTGACCAACAAGGGCTTAATTTTTAAAATATACAAACAGCTCATACAACTCAACAACAAAAAAAGCAAACAACCCAATCAAAAAATGGGCAGAAGACTTAAATAGACATTTCTCCAAACAAGACATACAGATGGCCAATAGGCACATGAAAAGATGCTCAACATCACTAATTATTGGAGAAATGCAAATCAAAACTACCACGAGGTACCACCTCTCACTAGTCAGAATGGCCGTCATTAAAAAAGTTTACAAATAACAAATGCTGGAGAGGGTGTGGAGAAAAGGGAACCCTCTTACACTGTTGGTGGGAATGTAAATTGGTGCAGCCACTATGGAAAACAGTATGGAGGTTCCTCAAAAAACTAAAAAGAGAGTTGCCATGTGATCCAGCAATCCCACTCCTGGGCATATACCCAGACAAAACTCTAATCTGAAAAGATACATGCACCCCAATGTTCATAGCAGCACTATTTACAATAGTCAAGATATGGAAACAACCTAAGTGTCCATCAACAGACAAATGGATAAAGAAGATGTGATACACACACACACACACACACACACACACACACACACACACGAATGCAATATTACTCAGCTATCAAAAAGCATGAAATAATGCCATCTGCTGCAACATGGATGGACCTAGAGATTATCATACTAAGCAAAGTAAGTCAGAAAGAGAAAGACAAATACCATATGACATCACTAATATGTGGAATCTAAAATATGAGACAAATCAACATATCTATGAAACAAAAACAGACTCACAGATATAGAGAACAGACTTGTGGTTGCCAAGGGGGAAAGGGGGTAGAGGAGAGAAAGACTGGTAGTTTGAGATTAGTGGAGTCAAACTGTTATATATAGGATGGATAAACAACAAGGTCCTACTGTATAGCACAGGGAACTATTGATATATTCAATATCCTGTGATAAACCATAATGGAAACAAATATGAAAAAGAATATATATATATATATGTAAAACTGAGTCACTTTGCTGTACAGAAGAAATGAACACAACATTGTAAATCAACTATACTTCAATAAAATTTAAAAAAAGTTCTTGGGGAATAGGATCCTCAAGGATCTCAAAGCATCACTGCACAGGTGAGCTAATTTACGAAGAGAAAAGGTGCTGCATTTACTGTGGAGGGACTGGATGGTCCCCATCTTATCTAAGGGACCAATGCAGCAACATCAGTAGAGGGGGCTCCCTGACATTATGTACCTCTTGACATGATACAGTGAGAAATATACATCACCAACTCATATAGCATTTTTGCCAAACGTGTCTCATATTCTGGTTTGTCACATAAAATCAGGTTTAATATTATTGGAAATATGAATGTGGATTATCTATTTGATTATTTTAAAATTAATGCTAAATTTCTTAGGTGTTCTATGGTCCTGTGGGTATGGAGGAGAACGGCCTTATCCTTAGGTCATGTCATGTATCCTAAAGAATTTAAGGGTCAGGTATCATGACTTCTGCCACTTACTTTCAAAGAGCTAAAAAAATTCTATGTATGTTTATATATAGTTCCATATCAAATATATCATACCTAGGTATCATATATATATATGAAAACATAGATAGCAAGGTGTTCAGAAATGCTGAATCTAGTGAAGGGTTTACAGATCTCGTTTGTACTATTCTTTCAAATTTTCTATGGTTTTGAAACATTTCAAAGTAAGATCTTGGGTATGAGTCATTATATAAAATATAACATGCCTTTGAGTGTCTAGATTCCATTTCACAGTCTTGGCTGTGGTCTGGTTGAAGGCAGAGAAGTAACCACCTAATAAATGAGTCACGGTTTTGTATGAGACATTTGTGAAGAAAAGGGGAAAAATAAAGAACCTGTTTAGTCTCCTATTAACGATGACCTCCCAGATGAAGCAACAGGGCTCAGTGGCCATGACCTCCTCTCACCAGTGGTGGATTACTTCACACGCTCACGAAAGCACCGGGGTGATGAAATTCCTAATTCCGTATATTCCCCAGAAGACAATTTTGTAGCACAGATGAAAGCAGCGTGAATCCAGTCAGTTCAATCTGCAAGGCTGCTCCTTGGTTCCCCAAAGGGGGTTTCCGTTAATGGACTAGAGCTGAGCTCCATCCCCAGCTCGACCTTGAGGTGAATGAGCTCCCAACAAACAGAGATGGTGCCTCTCCCCTCTTTAGGAGAAATGGAACCTAATCCCGGCATGCAGAGGGCACTGTGCTCTTCTGAGACTTTCCTGCAGCCCGGTGGTTCCTGAGGTGGGGCCTCAGGAGGGCTACAAGATGGAGGCCTGGTGTCTTAATGTTGGTGTGTTTACTGTGATAATGACCACACATCTCGGTAGAGCAGGAATGGATGTGATATTAACGGTGTTTGATTAAAATTTAATTTCAAAGCTTTGCTGCTCTCAATTTGTTTTGATAAAGGCCTTGTGATTTTTTCTTTTCCTGATGACAAGACGAAGACAGGGAGAGGCTGAGGCATGCCTTAAGGATGGGATTTGGGATTTGCTGTTGCACATGTAGGTAACCCTCAAAAAGCAGCCCAAGGTGGGCAGAGCATCTTGGCAAAAAAAATGCCCTGAGCTGTTCCTGGGCCAAACCCTCCTGTTCATCTTCTGCATCCTGAATCTTCATGCTGGTTCTCAACAGTGGCTCCTCCCTGTCTAACAACCAGGTCCCTCATGAACACTTGTCACTAAACCCCCCTAGTTGCCCCAGCTCTGCTTCTGCAACCAGGCACTGACCACATCGCCACTCCTTGAAAGTCGATGTCATCATCTACAACCAGTTACAGTGGATGTCTATAGCTCTGCAGAGATGGGTGGGTGCTTTCTGGGTTGGTTGTGCTAGAGGATTCTTTGTCAAGATTTTTTTTTTTTTTAGTGCAAATGTAATAGCTACATTTAATGAAAACTTACACTCTGATGAGCATGGTTCCAATTTCTATATATATACACCATCCTTTTTAATGAGCACAACAACCTGTAAGGTAGGTACTATTACTATCTCCTTTTTATAGATGAGAAACGGAGGCACCGAGAGTTTAAGCAACTTGCTCCAGGCGTATCTGGCTCCAGAGTCTGCCTTCTCAAAGAGGGCATTATTCTACCCGCTGGAGGAAGGGGCTGTACATTTTTGAAACAATGGAGCCAGATCTTGGGAAAGTTTTGGCAGCTTTATCAGAAGCTAAATCCAGGGCCACATGTCCTGGGCTGCAAAATGAAGCCAAGACGAGATGTCTGACCCTCTCTGTTAGAGGATGGATGGCAACAGGCTCATAGGAAACAGGGCACTCAGAACTTCTGGAGAAGCTGGTTTTGGGGGAGAGCTGTACCCACAGAAGACCGAGGTTCATTACAAGATAGGAAGATGGGGGAACAAGGTGACAGAGGCTGAGTCCCCACTGCTACTGCTACCTAGGAGCACAGTCTACAGGGGCTGCGAACAGAGTGGCTGTGAGGATGAATTTAAAGGGGATCAGGAAGGGTTTGTCATGAAGGCAGGTTTGATAAAACTTCCAGGTCTCGGATGGGACGGGGTGATGTGAGAATCGGGAGACAAGGTGAGAGGCTGGAGCTCCTTCCTCTATCTCCCTGTGGGACTCTGCAGCTGAGGATGTGGGTCTGGATCCCACCAGGGACCATCACTCAGGGGTCCTTCGACTTGCTTATATGAAGTAAGAGTACTAGACAGGACCGCCATGGAAGAGGCTCTGCTTTGAGTCAAGTGTGAGGATTTGCCTCATGTAGTAACAATGACAGAGTTCTGCCCGGATCCCTTCTAGTCAGTTTATGCCATTTTTGGGCCCTTCGGTGTTTTGTCTGCATGTGTAGAAAGCCAAAAGTTCCTGAGAATTTACTTCCCAATCCTCCATCCCCATTCCAGACCCAACCATTGGCTGGCAGCCGTGATCTGGAACGATAGTGATACATAACCTGCCCTATAGAGTTCTCCTGCAGGCCCAGGTCACAGCCCCCTGGATGTGGCCTGAAGCTGTACCTGGGCTTCCTCCCCTTCACTGTCCTGCTTCCCCCACTCCCTCCCCAGTCTCCCCTGGGAAACCTTCCTTAATCATCATTTGCAGATCAATCCACATGAGTCTGATGCCAGGAAACTAACTAAAGACACCCCTCGAGGCCAGAAGCAGTTGGCTGGAAGGAAAACTGAAATACGGTCACAGAGAAGTGTTTCTTAGATAAGTCCTAGAACCAGCAAGTCCTGTCCTACCATAAATAACATAACCACCGTGGCGGAGTTACATGCAAAATACAGCAGGGGTCTGAGAAGAACACCCAAGTTGGCCTGGGGCACTCAGGGAAAGCTTCTGGAGGAAGTAGCACATGAGCAAAGACTTGAAAGATTATAAATAGAATTCGTCCCACAAACGTGGAGGAGAGGTCATTCTGAGCAGGAGAAACAGAGCGGCATGGGCAAGGAGACAAGAGCGGGAAAAAGAGATGTGTTCTAGGAAGTACACGTGGCTCTCTCTTCCTGGAGTCTTAAGAGGCATGCTGGAAGATAAACTGCAGAAGGCAAACTCATCGGAAACTTGTGGGTGTGGAGCTGGGGGATGGGGAGGGAGAGATGGAGGCCCCAGGCTGACTTCAGGTGTTTATCTTGACTTAGTAGATGCAGTTCCTTGACGTGAGGAACACAGGGAGAGAAGTCCATATAGAAGAGGAGACAGTTCGTTTCTGGGTACTTTTTTTTTTTTTTTTGCGGTACGCGGGCCTCTCACTGCTGTGGCCTCTCCCATTGCGGAGCACAGGCTCCGGACGCGCAGGCTCAGCGGCCATGGCTCACGGGCCCAGCCGATCCGCGGCATGTGGGATCTTCCCGGACCGGGGCACGAACCCGTGTCCCCTGCATCGGCAGGCGGACTCTCAACCACTGCGCCACCAGGGAAGCCCTGTTTCTGGGTACTTTTGAAGATGCCTGTAGGACACCCAGGTGAATATGCGGTTCTGGGTGCATTCAATGTGTGTGCCAGGTTCTTTAAGTGTATTTTCTGATCCTTATTCTTACAGAATCCAGAGCCGTCTGATTCCCAAACTCAACATGCTTCGACAATACTATCAATACACAGCTTCTCTTTCGGGAGGCATCAGTGTGGTTAAACGCTGGTGTAGCAGGTGGTATAAAGTGAGAAGAGAGATGGGGACGTAGAAAGGTCAAACTTGAGCGTGTGTCTGCGACAGAGTTGCCATTGTCTAGGGGGACAGCACCCCTTGGAGTTGTGCACTGCACAGCCTGTGTGGTGCTTTACTGAAGAGCTTAGAAAAGGGGCTGATATACCAACAGAGAGATGAAAGACGCAGGAAGCATAAAACCTCCTAAGCGCTAGGCATGGCCCCCCGAGCAGGTCTGGCATTCCCCGTTCCCGAGTGAGCATACGCACCGCCGCACTCACCATCCTCCTCCGTCTGCACCATCAGCTGCTCACTCTCCATCCGGCCCTCGGGGTTGGACAGCAGCAGCCGCAGCCGGATGGTCATGAAGGGGCGCAGGCCCCGCAGGGTGTAGTGGGAGGAGGTCTGAATGAGCTCTTCGGCCTCATACTGCTGCTGGTTGAACACGTACTGGTACTGCACCGTGAGGTTGTAGCTGTGGCAGCGGGTCACCGCGTAGCCGAAGGGCTCCCACTGGAGCGTCAGCTGCCGGGCTCGGATGTCCACGATCTCCACGTTTTGCGGGCCGTGCACCGGGTCTGCAAGACACACACGCAAGACACAGGGCTCTGAGGAGGCTGTCAGGAAGGTGGGGTGGAGACCCCGCTAAAACAGGGGAGAACAGCTCTTCAAACTCAGCCCAGTCACTCAGCCACTGCCTTCCTGATTTCGTCACCTAGAGTATAATTTAATTAACATTTTTCTGTAAATCAAACTCCTTCTTCTTTTTTAAATAAGGCATCTAAAAGAAAACACAGCTATTTAAAGGGAAAACCTGAATCACTTGCCATAAATAAACGTTTACCATTTAAAACAACGCACAGTTGTTTTCATCAGGGTACCACCAAAAACCATGTTGGGTACCACTAACAGCACTTTGGGGAAATACTCATTGAGAAGGATGCTGGAGTTCTGATCCACCTCTTTACATTTCACATGGCCACATCCCCTCTCCTTGAGAAACCAGCCCCATTTCTTTAGCTCACCACACTGAGGTGCACAGTCTAGAAATCAAATTGCATCCTCAACACACAGCATCCTCAACAGGCCACTGTGACCCATTGACAGTGCCTTGGAATTTCCCTTCCTTTCACTGACGACACAACTCATCCTTTCCTAGCCTCCCACAACAGTCCTCAACCCTTCCTTCTTTCCTCTCCACTTTTTTCCAAACAGGCCCCTCCAGGGGCATCATTCTAAAAACAGATCTGATCCAGCAATCCCACTCCTGGGTATATATTCAGACAAACTATAATTCAAAAAGATACCTGCACCCCTATGTTCACAGCAGCAGTATTCACAATAGCCAAGACATGGAAACAACCTAAATGTCCATTGACAGAGGGATGGATAAAGAAGATGTAGCATACATATACAGTGAAATATTCCTCAGCCATAAAAAAGAAAGCAATAATGCCATTTGCAGCTACATGGATGGACCTAGAGATTATCACATTAAGCAAAGTGAGTCAGAAAGAGAAAGACAAATACCATATGACATCACTTATATGTGGGATCTACAATATGCCACAAATGAGCTTACCTACGAAACAGACTCACAGACATAGAGAACAGACTTGTGGTTGCCAAGGAGGAGGGGGTTCCGGGGAGGGAAGGACTGGGAGTTTGGGATTACCAGATGTACAGTATTATACATAGAAACCACCAGGTCCTACTGTGTAGCACAGGGAACTATATTCAGTATCTTATAATAAACCTTAATGGAAAAGAATATGAAAAGGAATATATATATATAACTGAATCACTTTGTTGTACACCGGAAACAAATACAACATTGTAAATCAGCTATACTTCAATTTAAAAAAATAACAACAGAGCTGATCATGCCTTCTCACCTTAGTGCTGTCTCCCATTCCAGCCCTCCCTACTGATCTTGGTCCCAGACCCCCATATATAACATTGGCTATGTTTATTTTATTATGAATATTCTATTTACACTTTACACAAAAATTAAATAGATGTGTTTGTGCACAACAGATAATAAAAAACAAAACTTTTCTTTTTTTAATCCCCATATTGTAAAGCTCATTCTATACGGTTTAGGCACTTGTTACGAGAGAAACGTAACTTCTTTCATGATTGGCATTCCCCATAAGTTCTTCTGTCAGACTCTCTTCGCTGGGAGTAGTGAAGCACAGGCTAGAGATTCAATCCGTGTACTTCCCGCCCACCATGCTACCTCACTAGCTGTGTGACCTTGGGCAAGGGCACTGCATCTCTGAGCCTTCATTTCTTCATCTATAAAGTGGAAATTATTGTGCTAATCTCAGAGGGCCATTAATGTGCATAAAATGAACTGTAAAGAGAGAGAGAAAATTGTCTCTACCTAACAGTGGGCGTTCCTCTTAGAGAGAATGGCCCTTCTTGGAGAAATGCTTTAAGAAGCTTGTTTGGAGTAGATGCTGCAGTCCCAGGGCCTTGGGATCGATCGGCTGTGCTTAGCCTTTAGAGTAAGAGAAAAATGAACTCACTGGCTGCTGGGATTGAATAGGAGAGGATGGGGGTGAACAAGATGGTGTATTTTTGGGTGGAGCTCAATGAGACTGTTCTCATGTGACTCCTAGTCTTCAACAGGGTCCTCAAAATACCACAAGATGATTGGCTGTGATTTGATTTCCTGGGGCTTCTGAGATCTGCATGCCTCACTTGGGCCAAATAAGATGTTGCATGGGTACAAAGGGACCAGAGGCAAAGGGGACTTGCAAAATATGTCCATGTGTGTTACTGAGACCTTGAGAGATGATTTGGGCTTTCTCAGGCTATAGAATTAAGAGGTTCAAGGACATCTCAGTTCAAGTGCAAAAGACAAGACCTCTGGTGGCCCTGTGGATTAGATACATGTGGGTGAAAGTGTTCTGTAAGTTCGAGAACTAGCATTCAAGAAAGGGCAAGACAGTGGCTCTTTATTAAGCAATAACTATGGGCTGGGCAGTTGCGTGCTGTAAACAACTGTCCGACGTAGGGAACTGAGGCCAACGAAGGGACATGACTTGCCCAGGGCCACACAGCTACGTCCCCAGCTCTGGACTCCCACAGCACTTTGCACAGCTATCCAGCCCGCTCAGCATCCGTCACGCTTTCTAGGAACCGCTTGTTCCTTTATACATCATTCCTCCCAGGCTGCAAGGGACCATGTGCTGTTTGTCCAGCAACCCCAGCACATGGTACTGAGTCTGCTGATGGGCCAGTTCATGTTGCTTAAACTGAGATGAACAGATGGTGACCTGTTTTTGAGAACTGAGCTTGGACCCCCTTGACTCCACAGTCCCCTGTTCTGTCCCCTCTAGCACGTCACCGAGTCTTTAAGGTGAACTTATTTATTTTTCAATTCAAGCAAGAGAACGTCTTAAGATCCTACATGATGGAAACTAGTTTTCAAAATGTATGATGGAGGCACTCATGCTTTCACTATAACGCCCCAAACATCAGATGCCAAACCCAGCTTCTGCTCCGGTAATTGCCTACAGCAGGTAGAGTCTCAGGTTTACATTCCGGTTGGTACAAACAAGTCAGAAATTGCTGAGAACGCCTTGTGTGTGCAGTGGAGACTGGTGTGTTGAACTTACATCCCTCGTGTAAATATGCCCAAGCCTAGAGCCTATGGTTTCTGCCTCCAGATAAGACTCCGTGCATATGACCTTCTTGAGTAACAGCCTACAGGCCCCCGAGATGGCATACAGGGGGAAGAGAGTATGGCTTACCTGGGAAGCTGGGAAGTCTTCCTCTGATGGACAAGTAAAGTGGCTTGGCCTCTGGGTTCACTGTCTCTATGCCCTTAGACTTGGCAATGAGGGCCCTGTCCCGAGTCCTGTGGATTGAGGAGCACACTCCGGCCATCTGCAGACTCTGCCCCCCTCCTGAAGCAGGAGTCAATGGGCCAACGTCTCCACCTGGTCCTTGGGCTCCCCATTCTGGACCAGGCTCCAGACGCCTGACAGCCTAGAATTCCCTGTCCCAGTGGCTTCAAACTCATTTCTGGGGCTTGTGTGAACCTCTTCCCTTGGTTTGGCCATCCAAGGTCACACCATACTCCATGTATGTACCCCTAGGCCCAACGGGTGACCAGAGTATGGCTGTTTGGAGGAGGAGACCTTTGTGGGGAGGGATGGAGTCAGGTGAAAGGAGAAGGAAAGAGGCTGCAGGTCTGTGTGTGTATCTTGTCCCAGACCCATTTGCGTTCTTACATATGTGAGGGACAAGTGTATATGTGCGTGTGTGACTGACTCATATTTTCAGAAGCTTCTTTGTTCTGCAGCTGCCTCTGGAAAGGTAGGGTGGGCCTCCTCACTTCTGATCACTGACCACTCCTCTCCTTTCCATGTTAGACCTTACTGAAGTACCATTTTCAACCTAATACCAGAGCCCAACCTGCAACATGTACCTTTCCACCTCCGAATTCCCTCCCTCGTTTTCCACTGCTCACTCTTTGAGCCCTACATTCCTAAAGCAGAGTGAGTGTTGCATCCTGAATCCTTTTACACCTCCATCTTCCCTCTGCTTGGGCTGCCACTGGCAAATCCCTATTCAATATATTCAAGGCCGGGCTCCAATGCCACCCTTTCTTTGTAACTTTCTCCAAAAGCCTTTCTTGCCCAGGCAGAATGAATCATCTGTTTTCTTTAATACTTCTCCCATAGTCCTTATCAAATTGCAGATTAATGTCTGGATGTTCGGTTCATGCTCACCTCCCCTGCTAACCTGTGAGCACCTAGATCTCTTCATTTTTAAAACTGGACGTATAGCTGATTAATAAATGAAGAATGAGTAAAATACAGAAAGCAGGGGATAACTGAAGACCAAACCAGAATCAAGGCCTTAACATCCTGCAGGGGAAATGCAGTAAGTGAAGGGGTGAAATCAGGGCTCTCTCTATACTCCAACTGTTAAGGTAATCGTGTGGTTAAGTTAGAATTCCAGCCTCTTGTTTTATATGGACTCAGCCTCCATTCCTGCTGTCAAAGGCAATAGCTGTAGAATCTCCTAATGACCTTCATCAAGGCAGAACACCTTATTTAAAAAAAGGAGCAGCAAAGCAGATTTCCAATTCATGAATTTTCTATGTATTCATCTTTGCATGTGGAGTCGGCTGTAACATACGTACTATTCAAAGTTGAACCTAAATTGAGATAATTTGGGGCATGGGGCTGAAAATGTGGAGGTGGATAGCTTGTATGTAAAATTAATTTTTTATCCATTTGGAGATACGATTTGAGTTCCTTTCAAATTAAACTGCAATGGAGTCCTAGGCAGCTGGAAACATTATTGCCGACATAATTTGATACTGAAGGAGCAGTAATACATTGACAGTTCGATGTGACCATTAATTTGCAACTTCTGCATGGAAATGCTACATGAAGGGAAAAAAGGTAAAAGGAACAAAAATAAAATCCATCTTCTTTCAACATCATCCAAACCTACTCTCTTGCTTCCTTTCTTCCATCTCCTCTAATTTATTACAGATGTTTGGTGGACAGGAATTTGTTGAATATTATCACAGACATCCTTATGCAGGTAGGCAAGGACAGGAATCCAGAGGCTTCACTTAGGGATACTGGTACCCTCACCATCCAAGGTCACTGGGTCCTACCTACCCCGACCACCAGAATCAGGTGACTCTGTTGTCACCCTCTTGCAGCGATGTCATAGAGCAGGTGTGTCATTCACATGTTCGTTGGCTTACCCAATACTGAAAAAATACTCTTGAGCAGGGAGGCATCATGACATGGTAAAAGAGTGCTGGATCTGTCATCACCTGGACCTAAAGCAAGTCACTTGTCCCATCTGCGTCTTTGCCTCATTTTTCTCATGTGTAACACGGGGATGGTACTTCTGCCTTTTAGGGCTACGAGGTGAATTAAGGAGATAGTGTCCACCAAGCTCCCAGATGGTACTTGACCCAGCTGTATTCCCTTAAATACAGCTCCCACCTCCAGAAGGGAGGCAAGGCAGGGGAGCCACTGAGATAAAATAGAAGTCCTGCAGGTGACCGTGGACCCCTGGCCTGGTTCTCAGTCCAGCTGACTGCTGGGTTCATGCTTTTTAACCAACTGTAGTTTGGAGTCAGCAAGGTCCCATTAATGCATGTTCAGATATAGCTCTATCTATTCTTTCCTTTCTACAAACATGTCTTGGACCTCTGAGATGGGACAGGCATTAGGGATGCAGGGGAATGAGACAGACATGTTCTAGCCTTCACGAGATTCATGCTCTAGAGGGGGATGCAGACACGACAATTGTGAAGGATGGAATGATGAAGCCTGAAGGAGCTTTTGCAGGGAAAGTGCTGGGCTCCCAGGCAGCACATGTCAGAAAGACACAGCCTTACGCTGGAAACTCATCTGAGCCAATTTAATCATGACTCGTGCACAACCTTACATTCTTTTTCATAGAAACCAGAAGCCACCAAAGAAATCTGAGGTGAGTGAGGGTTAATGATTCCTCCATAACTGCATTATTAGGTTATAATAAAAGCAACTCTCAATTCTACTACATAGATGAGCATTTATTACACAATGTTTATTAGCAAGCAGGCAGAAAATAGGTCATACAATCCATCCCATAAAGCTCAATGAAGCTCAGCACCTGTCTTAGTCTTTTTAGGTGACCTGGCTCCTATCTTGCACGTAGGCTCATTGAAGGCAGTTATGACAGTATTCTCAGGTAGGAGTTGACAAACTTTTTGTTGTTGTTGTTAAAAGTCTAGATAGTAAATATTTTAAGCTTTGTGGGTCAGACAGTCTCTGTTTCAGCTATTTGTCTCTGCGGTTGTAATGCAAAGGCAGACACAGAAAATGTGTAGACAAATGGGCACGGCTGTGATTCTATGAGAGCTTATTTACAAAAATAGGGATAAACTGGGAGTTTGGGATTGATATGTACACACTGCTATATTTAAAATAAAATGCCTTTCCATGAAAAAAAAAAAGATAGCCTAGGCTGTGGGCTGTACCTTGCCTACTCCTGGTCTAGGGGCAAATCAAGTACCATTACAGACATATCAGGTAACCAGGAATCCTTCTCAACCAACAGGTGACACAGGACTGTTTAGGAATCAAGGCTTGGATACCATCCCTAAGGCTAAGAGCTAGAGGCCTTACTGGGTTCTCCTACGTTATGTACATTTGGAAAGTGCTTTCACAGTATTTTGGCCAACCCACATATTCTGAATACTTTCAATTTTACCAATTAGAGTCCATTTGCAATACTTATGCTAGTTGACAGGTCCCTGATTTCAACCACCACAATCAATTTCTGGCATTGAGTGTACTGATTAGCAAAATGAAGGTTGTGGATCAAGACATGGTATCAGAAACACCTGGGCTACGTAGCGTTGTCTCTGGAGAAGGGGCTTTCAACTGGAATACCAGGGGACTTCCGCTAACCAGTACGGTCTTGACGGGAAGCCTGGCAGCACTGGGTTACAGCTTAACCCGTAACTCATCCATAACACTCCACTGGTAAATATTTGAGAGCAAATCACCAATAGTGTAACGTGGAGTCTAGAGGCCAAGAAGGCTGTCCTGAAGGAGGGGGCCTTGGGCAAAGGATGGATGGGATTTAACGAGGTAAAGGTACAAGTTTTTGGGGGGCCGGAGAATGGAGAGTAGGGGGTGGGAAGGTTAAGCCCCAGGCAAAGGAGTCAGCACATTTAAAGTCCAAGATACAAGAAAAAAGGAGCAAATGGCCGTCAAGATTTTGCTGCATGAATGGACATGGCATATGAGCAGGAATCCCCTCCCTCCCACTGCAAACGCACACTCCATGCAGTGACGTGTCAAGCCAGTCTGAGTGTTATACACTATAGTAATGGTCCCTCCCACTATTCCTAAGAAGTAAGTGAGAAGAGCAGCTAAAGTAGTTGCAACAGAGTGATGCAAGTATCCTTTGTCAAAAGTCAAGCGCTGGACAGATTCATTCTCTTAATGAATATTTTTCAGTTCCTACCACGTACCAGGCACTACACTAGATGTAGGAGTGAACCAAACAAAAATCCTCTCTGCCCTTAAGGGGCTTACATTCTCGTGGGACATGGGAGATTAAATAATATACGAGATAATCAAAAAATTAGAATGTCAGATGGCAGTAAATGCTCTAGAGAAAAATCAAGCAGGGAAGGGAGATTAGGGGGTTCAGGGAAAGTTGGGTCTAAAATATCACTTCTTTGATTTCAGGTCCTGCTACCAGCTCCTTGATCTTTCTTGATTTTTCCTCTCTCTTTACACTAAAATCCTTACTCTTTCCCTGGACACAGCTTAGCTTGAAATATTTATTGAGCACAGCTTGAAATATTTATTGAGCATCTATGGAACGGTAGGCTAAGTGTTGGGGACAAAGTGTTAACAAGAACAGACATGGTCCCTGCCACCCTGGAGCTTAAAATCTGGTGGGGGACACAGAGTGAAACAATCATAATGACAATCCAACATGTGAGCTGACAAAACTGCATGTTGTCGTAAGGGTTCTGAAGGAAAGCGATGGGGGTTAGCTGGATTAAAATGGCCATTAGGGCCTGTAGGTATGACGGTCAGGAAGATACTTCTGCAGAGCTGACATGTTGACTGAATGTTATCACCCTTCCCTCCTCGCTCTAGTCCCTCCTTTCTCCCAGCTTCCATTCATTGTTTGAACCTCAGTTGTTCTGGGAAAGCCTTCTCTCAAATGCTAAATGCTTATCTTTCCCATCGTTGGGTTAGGTGTCCCTCTCCACATCCCCACACTGAACGGATGAGTGAACTTGGCTGGAACGTAACACAGGGTAAAACCAGGGCTGGTGCACCAGCCCTGTCCTGTGGGCGCCACCGTTCAGCAGCCTGGGGTATGGATGGGGAGCCATGAGTCAGATACGGCCCAGGTTCAAGAGGCAACCTATGCGCTGGGGGCCACGGACCTCAGGCCAAGGGTGAGCATGACAGCTACAATCCAAGGACCTTGGGATAGTTATTAAGCCATTGTCTCTCGGCTCCAACACCCCTTCTACGCCCTGTTTCATGATGCTGGGGCTGGTATTCCATAAATGACATGTCTGCTCCATCACCTGGCTCTATGCTAGTCTCTGCCGGTAGGGGGCGATAGAGGGAGCCTGCAGGGCTCTAGGAGGAAGAAAAGAGTGCTTCCTGTTCCTGTGGGCATCACTCCAATATCACTTCTTCACCCCCCAGGGAAGTTCATTCTGTCACAGCAGTTGGATCTAGTTTGCAGTTTCTCCAGCACTCAAAGAGCAAGCTTCACTGCAGAACCTCAGACACCAGCACCATCCAAAAAGAGCTCCCTCTTCCAATTTTTAAAATGCTTCTAATTCCAGTCTGTTCCCTTGCTCTCCCCAAGCCTAGCAGTACCTGTTCCCACAGTTGCTATATTGGTATAATACTTTCATGTTCTCTTTTTACCTTTGCAGTTTCCCAGCCAATTCTTTATATATAGTTAACCAGAGGTTTCCAAACTTTCATGGTGACCTTGGTGTTTTGGTAATTTTTTCGCAGAGTTCCTAACCAAAGAAATACCTAATAGTTTCACTTACTCGTTAGTCCAAACAACTTAATAAGTATTTATAGCCTAACCACTTAACAGTGGTTTGAGAAAACAATACACACAAATCAAAAGAAAAAATGTTAATTCCATTCTTAAATAACCACGGTTGCTTACTAATGGGATACGTGCATCTGTCAAGCCCTACACAACTTCTCAAACTGTGGATCCAGATCAGAAACCGCCGCTCTTGCTGCCTGCGCCATGTTGATTTTTCTGCAATATTTGCTTTTCACCTCAGTAACAACAGGAAGGCTAGCTTGGCAAAGATATGATGTCACCGAAAGGAATGTAGCCCAATCTAATGCTGAAACTGTGGATCACCTCAACTTAGTAGTCTGTACAATGTCTGACAGATGATACTGTTTTTCGTGATCATTTAAAATTAAAATTCTAAATGCCCTCACACGGTGCCTTGGTGAGTTCATTGCAGTGGCCTGGGCTGCCTCAGAACAGTTTGAGAACCACGATAGTTGACAACTCATACCAGGCAATCCTCTCTGTTAAAGTAAATGGTGTGATGAATCTCCGAACTCTACCTTGACTGATCTAGATGCAGTACCCCAACGCCTGAACTTGATCATTTAGCGTCTCCCGCCTTCCTCTCCCCATGCTCCATTCTGCCTTGGTACCCCCTGCCTACAAATCCGATGTTCTAGCTGGCCGCACTCTGCTTCCCAGCTCTGGCGCAGACGTGGCTCTTCCCTCTCTGCCCCATCCAGATGCATCCACCTGGCGGGTTGCTGAGCAAGGAGCAGGGTGGCCAACCACACCTCCCGTCACATCAACGGCTCATGTGTTCAAATGCCAGGAAGAAATAAATGGACACCGGCACAAGATTGCAGCCTGGAAATAAAAACTGTAGAATGTTTAAAAATTACTTTTGTGGCCGAGGAAAATGGGCTGGAAAGAGAGAAGCAATTTCTAAATTACATGGTTTCGGTTTCCAGAGAAAGAGTTTCAGGGTGGGGCGGGGGGAGAAGGTGAGCCCACAGCATCTTCTGGGCTTCACTTCAATTTACACTTAATTCATGGCAAGTCCCCCTGTCTGTTAAAAAAAAAAGAAAAAGAAAAAAGGAAAAGGGAAAAAAAGCTGGAGAAAGAATAAAACCTGAAACATCTTTGATGGTTCAAAGCTACCTAGCGCTGAGCCCAGGTAACGTATTAGCATTCCGAACACTGCTTCTCCTTGGGACACACAGTCTGGCTGTGAACAACATGGGCCCTGGAATTAGGAAACAGTCCGTAGTGTAGCTAATCCACCATTGCTGTGATGCTGGTGAGAAGCCATTTGTAATGTAAATCAAATTATTTCCAGAATATGTCAAACAAACAAACAAAAGTAATATCTCCTGATTGGACTCTGATGGCCCCTCTCCCAGAACTACTACCTTCCCTTTCAGCTGGAGAGTTCAGCTTTTTATATTCGGATCTGAGGTCTTTCAAAGTGGAGGCTGCTCACAACAGAGAAGCCCCCACCCCAGGACATTCTTGATCTCCCAAGGAATCACATTTATCTGTAGACTCTGCTCAGGACTGCTGGACCTTGGAGAGGCCTGCCGTGTCAGCAGCCCCAGAAGTGCCTACCAAGCTTTCTTATGATGTCCAACACTTTTTTTTTTTTTGGAAATGTACAAGAGTGTCATTACATTGAAGGAAGAATTTCAAACAAAAACCACTGTCAGTGAAAGGTGGCTTATTCTCTGCCGAGTCTCATTTGAGACTCACCTACGTAAGGAGAAAGGGCACGTGACGAAGCAGAAGTTGTCTATCCCAGTCACCTTGTGGCAAAACAGCAAGAAGAGAACCCCAGCAGAAGAGCAGGGGCAGGAGAACAGAAGCTGGAAGACCCATCTACCCCCGATTATCTGCCTCACTCACTTGTGAAACACCCTCTGGCCTCGGTGAGCACCTCTCAGCAAAGGTGAGGGGCTAAAATGTATACACGGTGTTTCCTGGATGATCCTTCTAATAGAAGGTGGCTCCTGGCCATGGCCCTGTGAGACACCATCCTAGCACAGGCTCTTACATAAGCCGCCAAATGATAATCCTTCACCTCAGAATCCTGGAGAGGCCACCATCCTTCCCTCCGGATTTTCAACGTCAATTTACCCTTCTAAAGCTGCCTCTGCACAATGTCAGCTTTTTCTTAGGTGTGACCAGTCAAACGCCCTTCCCACACTTCATCTCCCCTCCGCCGGTAAACACCCCTGCTCAGGTGCCTGACATTTACACACTTTCTCTCTCCTGCCCATTAAAACTTATTTACGCGCTGCGTGACCTTGGATGAATCTTTTTACCCTTTCTGAACCCGTTTTACAATATCTAAAGTGAAGCTAATGATCCGTATCTCCTAGGATTCTTGTGAGATTAAAATGAAATTATATGTGCTCATATACTAGTGGGATGTTGCTGTGTAACAAACAGCCCCCAAAGTCACTGGTTTATAACAACAGACATTTGTCCTTGAGCTCTTGTCTGATCTAGGCTGGGCTCAGGCCTGCTCCATGTGTGTTTATTCCAGGGCCCAGGCTGAAAGGGCAGCGGTTACTCAGGGCATGTTCTTTCTACAACAGATGCACCAGAGCCAAGCCAACCCATGCAAGAGTTCCTAAGACCTCCTTCATGTCATGTTCAGTACTGGACACGTCCACCATATTGGCCAAAGCAAGTGCCTAGGCAAGCCCAACATCAAGGGGGCTGAGCCTCCCACAGTGGGGAAGTGGGGATTGAGGAAGTGAATATTTGCTGAACGATAACCCCAACTATCACAGATCAATATGGGTTCATGTTTTGGTTAACATGACCAGCCAGCACTTCACACAGCACAGACTTGGTCCCCTGAGGGGAGGAAAGCCTGACTTTCAGTCTGGTCTCTAGGGAGCCAGAATATTCTGCTGAAAACACAAGGCACATGTTACCTGCTCTACCCCCATGTGGACTATTCTGTGATGTGTCCCAGGGAGAGAGGGGCGGAAGTCTAACAGACACACCTGGAGGATACACCTGGCATTTTGAAGTCCCTTCTCAATCTCAGTACGAACCTTCTGATCCACCAGCCAAACTGGTCAGGTAATTCATTCCTGTCCTCACCTCCCAAATACTGGCTCAGACCACATCCCTCCAAATCCCCTGCTATCTTTTGCTCCAAATCAAAACTCCTGTGATAGGCAAAATAATGACCTCCCAAAGATGTCCACATCCTGATACCCAGAACTTGTGAATAGGCTCTCTTAGGTGGCAAAAGAAACATTGTGGATGTGATTAAGGATCTTGAAATTAAGTTAAGGAAGATTATCCTGAATTATCTGAGTGGGCTCAGTGTACTTACAAGGGTCCTTATAAGAGAGAAGCAGAGGTCAGAAAGAGGAGAGAATGCTGCTGGCCTTGAGTATGAAGGAAGAAGCCACAAGCCAGAGAATACAGGCAGCCTCTAGAAACTGGAAAAGGCAAATAAACAGATTCTCCCTTAGAGCCTACAGAAGCAGCACAGCCCTGCAGACGTATTTTAGACTTCTGACCTCCAGAATGATAAATGTGTTGTTTTAAGCCAGTAAGTCTGTGTTGATTTGTCACAGCAGCAATAAGAAACTAATACAACCTTCAAATATTATTCTGTGTGTTTCTATATTTTTACACGCTCTTCACTCTCATTGCCTGTCCTTCGTAGACGCACATTATTATATGTTTCACATATGTTCCTTTGCTTGAATGAGTTCTTACAAAATGCATGTAATTGTTTAGTATGCATGCATATTAATTATTTATGTCGGAATATGTTATAGCTCCTTCCCCTTTTCATCGCTCAGCACTCTGATTTTGACATCTGCCTAGGCTGCCATGTGCCCTCAGTCCATTACTCTCCATATTCCACAGCGTTTCACGGTGTACGTCCTCCATAGCTTATCCATCTACTCCCCAATGATGGACGTGCAGTTTGTTTCCAACTCACCACTACCAGAAACCGTGTTTAATTTTATGCAATTTTATCATGTGTGTAGCTCCATGTAAATACTGATACCACCTGATTTCAACTGTCTCCTCACAAGGCTCCCTCATGCTGACCCTTTACAGACACATTACCCTCTCCTCCCCACCATCTGAAACCCTTAGCAACCACCAATTTGTTCTCTACCTCTATAATTTTATGATTCCAAGAATGGTATATAAATGAAATCACATAGTACGTTATATTTTGAGATTTTCTTTTTCACTTAGCGTAATTCCCTTGACAATCATCCAATCTGTTGCCTCTACTAATAGATGGCTCCCTTTTTACGGCTGAGTAGTATTTCATCGTATGGATGTCCCATTGTTTGTTTAACCGATTTCACCCACTGAAGGACATCTGGGTAGTTTCCGGGTTGTGGTTAAAAAGGTTCTGGTACCAATTCCAGCGTGTGGAGGTGGGGGTTTCCCACGTAGTACCGAGTAATTGTCCAGACACCAGCTGGGCGCCCTACAATTCAACTCAATTCTGACACCATCTACCCTGAGATAGCATCAGTTTCCACAGATTAAGGGTTCAGTCGTACAAGAATACCCTTCACCCCCCCACACACGTCAGCTGCCCGTTGTAAGTCCAGGTTGTCACCTGTACTTCTGACCAACTGGCTATAAATCAGAGGTTCCCAGGACCCCCTCCTCCACTTTGATTAATTTGCCAGGGCAGCTCACAGAACTCAGAGAAATATTTTACTTATAGATTACTGGATTATTACAAAAGGGTACAACTCAGAAGCAGCCGGATGGAACTGATACACAAGACAAGGTCTGGGAAAGGGTGTGGAGCTTCCATGCCCTCTCAGCACCCTTCCAGCACCTCCCTGTGTTCACCAACCCGGAAGCTCTCTGAACCCTCCCTTTGGGGTTTTTATGGGTTTAATTCTGTGCTGCAGGCACTTGGCCAAACACATTTACGGAGGCTTCATTCCATAGGCATGATTGATAAAGTCACTGTCCATTGGCAATTGATCTCTATCTCCAGCACCTCTCCCCTCCCCAAAGGCTGCAAAGTTTCAACCCTCTAATCACAAGGTTGGCTCTCCTGGCAACCATCCCCCTGGCAACCATCTGCCATCTTTGGGCGCAGCACAAGGTCACCTCATCCACATAACAAAAGTCACCTCTAGTGCCCTTATCACTTAGGAAATTCCAAAGGTTTTAGGAGCTCTGTGCCAGAAATGGGGACCAAATATATGTTTCTTACTTTAAATTGCAATATCACAGGGATTGTTATGAACAAATCTGCTATGGACATTCATACACAAGTTTCTGTGTGAACAGAAGTTTTCATTTCTCTGGGATAAATGCCTAAATAACTGCTGAATTGTACAGTATATTCATTTTTAGTTTTAAAATAAACTGACAAACTGTTTTCCAGAGCGACTGAACCAGTTTACTACATTCCCTCAAGTGGTATATCAGCCATCCTATTTCTTCACATCCTCACCAGTATTTGGTGCCATCACTATTGTTTTTATTAGCCATTCAGATAGGTGTATAGTGATGCCCCCTGGTTTTAATTTGCATTTCCCTAATGGCTAATGATGTTGAACATCTTTTCATGTGCTTTTTGCTATCTGTACATCCAGCTCATTTGTTTTTAACTTTTGTTTTCTAGTAAATGAATTTAAAGCTCCCGATTTTCCTTTGAGTACTGTTTTAGCTCTGCTCTATTGTACGATATAGAAATGCTCTGCTTTCATTATTATTCACTTCATGATTCTTTATGATTTCCGTTTTAACCCACGTGTTATTTAGTAATATGTTATTTAGTTGTCAAATTCATGGGGTTTTTAAAGCTGTCCTTTAGTTATTAATTTCTAATTTTATTGTAAAATAGTTGAGGAACATGGGCTGTGTGATACAGATTCGTTAGAATTTATTTGGGCTTCTTTTATGGCCTAATACATATTCTATTTTTTGTGATTGTTTTGTGTGTGCTCAAAAAATGTGTTTTCTTGGTTTAGGTATACAGTTCTATATATTAAAATGATTTACTATCCATTTGTCAATATGTTAATGAGCTTGAGTTGATGAATTATATATTTCAGATCTTGAACATCTCTCTATTTTTGCCTATTTGATGTTATTTCATTTAAATAGATTGATCTCCTAGTTTGGGCATTAACTTGCTTCCACCAAGAATGATTGCCATATCAACAACCATAATTTATAAACGCTTACCCATTATTTCATGTACAGTTTCAAATTCTGTGTCCTGGGCACTTGGCTTATATCGCATTTACTTCTCACAGTGATAATTCTCAACGTCTCCATTTTACAGATGAGGAAACTGTGGGTCTAGAAGCAAAGTGACTACATCATGCACCCAGCAAATGGCAGAGCTGACATTTCAATGCAGATTTTCCCAGTAAGTCCGTGCTTTTAATGACTCTCCTCTCAGACTCAGTTTGTTCATTTGCAAAAGGAGGGGGGCCTCCCCATCCTCGGAGGACCTTTAGGATTTGTTTTTACGCTAAGAAATTCTCCATCATTATCACTGTCCGGGTTAATATCTGGCAAGCTCTTGCTAGGTAAGTTCTAGGTTCTGTGCTAAGAACTGCATGTGCATGATCCCTCATGGCCACCCTACAAGCTAGATTTGAAATCCTGATGTTACAGAGGGCTCAGATAGGGCTCCCAGCTAGGATACGAACTCAGTGGCGATGACTCCAGGACCTATACTCCTAATCACAATACTAGACTTAGTGTTACCTGAAAACTGGGTTCACCTCTTGATGGCTGTTGAGTCAATAAACACAACCAAGCCAAAGATTGTTAATTACTGAGATCCGTTCAAGGACAACCATTGAGACCAGGCTTAGATCACAAAATGGCTTAGGCCAAAATGGCTTCTCTTATGTCAAGAAAGCCATTCCTCGTTCTCTTTCTCCAGGGACCTCCTAGCTTATCTGCTTACATTAGGTCTCCCACACTGAACTGGAGGCTTTACAAACAACATTTCACGAAGCCCCACAAGAACCGTGAGAGGGAGGAAGTAGTGTGCTCCCAATGGTTCTCTGGATGACTCTGGGGTCTCCTGAAAGAAGGCCTCTGCCCCTCTTACTTGATGGAATCACTTCTTCCAATTGCTTGTCATCTGAAGCACAGCATCCTTTTTTGATTTTCCATAAGCGGACACACTCCTACATGCAACCCTTAGCCTTTGTCCGCGGTGCTTTCACACTCTTCGCTCATTTCTTCCTCTTCATCACCCCCTCCAACTCAACTCCCCATTTTCTAGGCATGTACACCTGCCCCGCCCCCGCCCCTTAACACTGCTGATCCTTTCCTGTTTTCTCCTGGAAAAGTCCTACCCTAAAAAGGACCGCTAAGCCAGACACAACTTACGGTGTCTTTTAAATGTGGAGACGTGGGCTGCTCTCACTCATCCCGACCCCTTTATCTACTCGCTGTTTTGCCCTCCCCACGGTTCCCTGGAGTAATGAGAGCGAGCAGTGAGTTATTACCATGTTAAGCTGTACTACGTGGCTTTGTGTTATGCTTAGAGAACTCTGGAGAAATAACGATGAGGTCACTACATCTTTTTTTTTTTTTTTTTTTTTACATCTTTACTGGAGTATAATTGCTTTACAATGGTGTGTTAGTTTCTGCCTTATAACAAAGTGAATCAGTTATACATATACATATGTTCCCATATCTCTTCCCTCTTGCGTCTCCCTCCCTCTCGCCCTCCCTATCCCACCCCTCTAGGTGGTCACAAAGCACCGAGCTGATCGCCCTGTGCTATGCGGCTGCTTCCCACTAGCTGTCTATTTTACGTTTGGTAGCCACTCTCTCACTTTGTCCCAGCTTACCCTTCCCCCTCCCCACGTCCTCAAGTCCATTCTCTAGTAGGTCTGTGTCTTTATTCCCATCTTACCCCTAGGTTCTTCATGATATTTTTTTTCTTAGATTCTATATATATGTGTTAGCATCCGATATTTGTCTTTCTCTTTCTGACTTAACTTCACTCTGTATGACACACTCTAGGTCCATCCACCTCACTACAAATAACTCAATTTCGTTTCTTTTTATGGCTGAGTAATATTCCATTGTATATATGTGCCACATCTTCTTTATCCATTCATCTATCGATGGACACTTAGGTTGCATACACAAAAACAAGCTCAGAATGGATTAAACACCTAAATGTAAGGCCAGAAACTATCAAACTCTTCAAGGAAAACATAGGCAGAACACTCTATGACATAAATCACAGCAAGATCCTTTTTAACCCACCTCCTAGAGAAATGGAAATAAAAACAAAAATAAACAAATGGGACCTAATGAAACTTAAAAGCTTTTGCACAGCAAAGGAAACTATAAACAAGATCACTACAGCTTTTGTTCTTGGGAAAACAATGTGGCAAAAAGACACCTCTAATCCTCTATTTTAATTTGTTTTTATTGATCTCTTTCAAAATTAGGGAAACAAGTTTTCTCACTGCAGATGTTATGGCAGTGCATGGGGAGGCCCTAGTTCTAAAGAGTAATGAAGGGGCTATGAAAGAGAGCCTCTTCCTAAGGTGGGAGGGAGGGGGAGGGTGGTGGGTAGGCACGTCCCTAGGAAAGAAAATACACAGAGGAAGGAAACCCAGCAGATATGAATGGTTAACTCTGAGTGGCGAGTTCATGAGTGATGTGTCATCAAAGAGGTCTTTCATGACCTCAATCAAAAATACTACCCTCCCCAACCACCGTGTCACTATCACACCGATCTTTGTTCTTTTCTTGGCATTTGTCACTTGCAAGAAATTACCTCATTCATTTATTTACAGAATCGTTCACTTGCCTGATTCCCCCCACCCCAGGCTGAAAAATGAACTGTACAAGAGAAAGCACTTTGTATATCTGGTCTTCTGTTCTTTCCCTGGCTCCTAGATTCACACTTGGCACATAACAGGTAGTCAAATATTTAAATGGATGGGCACGTGGAATAAATGTTCTTCTCTGTCCCCAATCTTCTGTGATTTCCAAATTTCCTATAATGAGCAAAAATTCCTTCTCTGATTAGGAACAAAAGAAAAACATTAGGTTTAATTTAGCATCATTTATTCCTAGAAGCCTTTCCTGTTTCCTCAGGTACAGGTGAGTCTTCCTCTTCTGATCTCCCGAAAGTATTTATACTTCTCACTGGACACTGGGCTTTGTCATACTAATACTGTAAACTGTGTGCATAACTTGTCTTCCCCTCCCTGGAATCTAAGGTCCTTGAGTGTTAGGCTCATAAACTGTCAGAGTAGGAAGGGACTTGAAGATCATCAGGTATAACTTTCCCTTTTATAGATGAGGACAAAGAGAAGCACAGATGGGATCTATCTCAACTTAACAGCAAACATAATGCAGGAAAATGTTACATTCTCCATGTCATGTTTTCTTTGTTCCAATTGTTTTATGACATTGGATTAGTGCTGTGGCAGGTCCAGCACTTTTCCTGGGAACCCAGACCTTTGGACCCTGTTCTCTAGGTCACAGCACAGTGCCTTCTGCATTTGTACTCACATTCCCTACCTCATGGCATCTACTCATTTTCTGGAAGAAGCAGGAAGGGCAGGCAAGTAGAAGAGCTGCACCTTCTCTCCTTATTTTGCATGTACAAATGTGGCATCCCACTTTTATGGCCAAAGAATTAACAAGGAGAAGGTAAAATAAAATGATTCTCTGGCCACTGTCTAAAGGTACGCGGACCAATCCCAAGTGGGTTTCTGATAAACGTGTGCGAAGCCTCTTTCAGCTTTGTCACCAGGGTCTCAGTGCTCCCTTAAGGAAGAGGGAGCTTAGCTCTAAAAATAATTTTAGTATGAGGTATTTAAGACATATGGAAAAGTACAAGTCGAGATAAACCGAACACCGCCAAACCCAGCACCTTAAACACTGAAATTAAGATTTAGCATTCCCATGCAGTTATTCATGTTTCTTTTCCACATATATGTATCTAAGAATTACAAAGAATTACTATGAAGGTTTGAAAACTATATTATTGCTATTATATATGTACCCTTCTGCAGCTTCTATCATTTTAGTAAATAACTTTTATACTGATCTGAAATCTAACAACATTGATATATTTTGCTACTTAAAATTTGCTATAATTACAAATTTGTTAATTTATATTTTTCTGTCTAGGCAGTTCTGTTACACACAAGTGTTTTTTATATATATATATATATATATATATATTTTTTTTTTTTTTTGCATACTTTCTAGCAATTTTCTAGTAATTATACTTCAAAAAATTCTCTAACCCTACTGGCTGCTTCTTATATCATGTTAAATAGAAACAGTGTTGGTGCATTCCTTCCTCAGTTTTGTTTTTCGGTGTTTTTTTTGGTTTTAAATGTAATGTTCTAAAATTTCCTTATTTATTACGATGCTTATTGTCTGATTTTTGAAGATGCCCGTTATCAGTTTAACAAAGTTATTTTCTCTTCCTAGATTTATGAGTTTTTTTCTTATTATCAATGGGTTTTTAATCTTAGCAAAAGATTTTATGCATCTATTCATCTATTAGTCTTCTATTTGGATTGATTAATATGGTAATTACATTAACATATTTTCTAGTGTTAGATAACCCCTGCATTTTCTCAATGAAACCTAATTTTGCTTTCACCTATTTACTTTTTAATTTTTTTAATTTAAACTTTTAATTGACATATACATGCAGAAAAATGCATAAAAGCAAGCATTTTGGGACATTTCCACCAAAATAATGGACGATGAGAAAAAGAAAGCAAGAAAACAATTCTGTTTAAAATCACATCAAAAAGAATAAAATACCCAGGAATAAACTTAACCAAGGAAGTGAAAGAACTATACTCTGAAAACTGAAAAAACATTAATGAAGGAAACTGAAGATGATACAAAGAAAGGGAAAGATAACCTGTGTATATGGATTAGACGAATATCATACATATTCTTCTTTACCTTATTTTTCACTCAAACATTATGTTTGTGGACTGTCATCCATATTGAGTGGTTCATTTTTGTGTTGGTTCACTCATTTTTACTGTCCTATTAGATGAGACAATATGAGTGTAAATAAACTGTAATTTACTCCTCAATTCTCCTGACATAGACATTTATGTTAGTAGCACATTTTTAGCTATGGTAAACAAAGTTGCTCTGAATGTTCATGTATGTATCTCTTGAGAGTTCATGTGCAAGACCTTCTCTAGTCTAGGCTGTATATCTGTGAGTGAAACTACTGGATATTATGGTATGCACATCTTCCATTTAATAGATAATGGCAACTTGTTTATCAAAGTGGTGGTAGGAAATTGCATTCTCATGAAAAATGTTTAAAAAAAAAGTTGCTGTTGTTCTAAAGAGTGGCCAACATTTGGTAATTCAGGCTGTTTGATTATTGCCAATCTTATAAGTATATTTATTACTTTAGCATCAGCTGTATTTTTAGGTATCCTCTTTCATTCCTAATATTTATTTATGCCAACTTTTTTTCTTGAGAGAAAAAGGACAGAGGTAGTTGCTTTGGCTTAGTTGATACGTTCTGTTTTAGCTTTTCTTTCTTATTTAATTAATTTCTGCTCTAGTATTTATTGATATTATTTCTTTCCTTCTATTACCCTTAGGTTTAATTTGTTGCTATTTTCTTATCTTCTTAAGATGAATGCTTAAATCATCAAATATTTGGATATTCTTTATTACTGTAAACTCTAAAGCTATAACATCCCTCAACATAAAGGGTTTAGCCAAATACCACAAGTTTTATTTGTATTATTTTCACTATCATTCAATTCTAAGTAGTTTACACAATTTCTTTCATTACATGGTCATTGACCTATTTTGTAGGAATGCTTTTAAATTTCCAAATGTATGGGTATTTATAAGGTTAAGTTTTTCTTTTCATTTCTCACTTAATTTCACTGTGGTCAGAGGACCTAATTTGTGTAATACTGACTCAGAGATTTTGAGGCTTGCTTTATTTTTTTTATTTTTTGCGGTACTACGCGGGCCTCTCACTGCTGTGGCCTCTCTCGTTGCGGAGCACAGGCTACGGACGCGCAGGCCCAGCGGCCATGGCTCACGGGCCCAGCCGCTCCGCGGCATGTGGGATCCTCCCGGACCGGGGCACGAACCCGCATCCCCTGCATCGGCAGGCGGACTCTCAACCACTGCGCCACCAGGGAAGCCCGAGACTTGCTTTATTGATTATCAGTTTTCAAAACAGTTTTATGTGTTCTTGAAAAGAATGTACATTCTCTCATCTTTGGATGAAGCATTTTGTATTTTTTCAACTGGTTCCATCTTATTAATCTAATTAATCATGCAAATATCTTATTTCTATTAATAATTTGCCTGCTTGGCCTGTCAATTACAGAGAGATGTGTGTCTGGTATCATTTCTGTGCACTCTTCTCATGCTCTGTTCACAGCCTCCTTGCTGTTCTTAGAACAGGCCAAGAACTCTGCCTCTTCTGGGCCAGTATACTTGTTGATTCTACTACTTGGAATGCTTCTATCCACTTTATGTACTTGTGTTTCTCCCTCCCTTCTTTCAGGTCACTCATGAAGGAGTCATACCTTCGTCACAATATAAACAACAACCCCCTTGCTCCATCACTTTCTGTCCTCTTACCCTCATCTATTTTTTCCTTCTTACACTTATCAACAGCTGACACATTAAATATATTGGTTTCCATTATCTACTCTTCATGAAGAGCAGAAATTTTGATGTATTTGTTACCTCCTCACCACTTAGAAGAAAGCCTTAAATAAAACCGATGTTCAGCAAACATGTGTTTAATGACTGAATGAAGGACTATCAAAAATCTCCAGCTGACATATCTGAAATTTTCTCTTTGCAATTTTGTCAAATTTGACTTGACATATTTTTATGTTATTATGTGCATAGAAGTTTAGAGTCATTGGAACTCAAAGATTAAACAAATCTTTTGTAACTGGGAAGTAGATCAAACCCACTTTTAGTAAAACAAAAATTATCATATTACTTTGTCTATTTTATCTGACATTAATATGGTTTCACCAGCTTTTTTTTTATTATTACTGTTTTCCTGATATATTTTTTCCCACATTGGACTTTCAATCTCTCTGTAGCCTTATGTTTTAGGTGTGTCTCTTTTAAAATTGTATAACTTTTGTTTTCTAATCAAATGTAACAATTTCATGTTTAAACTAGAGAATTTAGCTTATTTGCATGTGCTGAGAATACCATTAAGAATTATCTGATTGGCCAAAAAGTTCGTTTGGGTTTTCTGTAGGATGTTATGGAAAAACCCAAACGAACTTGTTGGCCAACCCAGTATCTTACCATCTTATGTTCTCTTGCTTTTTCTATGCTTTGTTCTTCTTTTTATGTTTTGCTTTAAACTTATTGAGTTTTTAATTCCATTTTATTAGTCTAGCCTCTTTTAAAAAAAATCTTTAAATATTTTGCTAGACTTTGAAAGTCATCAGGGATAAATTATGCAGAAATATCTATGAACTTTATGCATTCATACAGCATCCATTCAACATGTCCTACATTCTGGGAGCTGGGCAGGGAGTCATTACACTATACTAGCTCATGGAATTCAAATACTAACTCCACCCACCAAGAAAATCACTTTTAAGTTTCCACTGAGGGTGATTCCTCCCTTTCTCTCTCCCTATTTTATCTCCAACCAAACAACTCAGTCACCAAGCATCCTGCTCTGTTTATCAAGGGGTTCTTAAGTTTCAGAGATATGTCTGGTAGAGTTCATGACTTCATTATTTTAAATGGCTATGCAACAAATTGGACTCTTTAGTTTTTTGTTGAGATAACAGATTTTTAGGGTCGTAGGTAAGAGTGAGTTTGATATGAGCAACTGGAACTATTGCTTTAAATGAGTAAATTAACACTTCTCTGCATATCAAGATGAGTCTACCCTCTGTCTGGTTTCCAAGGGACACAGATGGCTCACAATCCTCTATGACATTGGAAAGAGAAAAGAAACATGAGTTATATTTGCCCTTTGACTATGTTTTCCCTTGGAATTTGATTAAAGTATATTTACTTTGTTCTTTGTCCTTTTTAAAGCATTCAGCTCAGTGAAAGGTTGAGTCAAAACAGGCAGCTGAAAAGCTTCCCTGTGTTCCTTCCCCATGGGTTCTGTAACTGGTGGTAACAAAGTCACTTCCAGGCAGAAAGATACAAAGCTGTTGACTCAATTAGAGGGTTACATATATCCTATTCCACGCTCAATGAGCCGTCAACGATCCATCGGAGGGTGTGGAAAGAATATATTAGATCATCCACTTCTGTTTATTTATTCATCCTTTTAGCATTTCTCTTTTGGTATATGTTTTACATACACAAAAATGTATATATAATGCACATAATACATTACTCTAGTGATGTATATATACATTTATCAGTAAGTTAATGTATGTATGGAGAAAACAGAAATGTTTACTGATGAGATTTGCAAATAAAAATACAAAACCAACCATGAGTCCACTGGTTTATGGGACAGATCTGGAAGCCTGACTGCCCGTGTACACCATTCTGAGCACAGCCCTATGGACCCTCTCAGTCATACAATCCCATTTCCTATCTTGGCCTTTCTTTATTGACCTAATTCCTTGTGATGACATTGATGCTTTTCAGCTGAATTTATTCTCAGCGTCTTTTCCTCCTATCTTCTCTTCTTTCCTACTCTCTTTGTCCAAAACCCAGATTATTGCCACCCAGTTCCAGATATTTTACCATTCAAAGTAGTGAACAATATTGTACAGTAATCTTGTATAATCCCTGAAAATATCTCTCCTGACTCGAGAGAAAATGAGGATCTCATTTGGTACCAAGGCTCGCTGGAGGCCAGGGACTTTGAATTATTTGATGTTATTCCCAATGTATGTGTGAAAAACTGAGATTAGGTGATTTTGGTGCAAGGTTACAGAATGAATCAATATGTTTTAACTGACCAAAATTCTGAGCCCTATGCTTTTCCCTGCTGGCATCTTTGGTGGGCACACAGAAAGCCTCTGACCAGGGGCTACGTCTGTGCCCTTTCTGTGTCCCTCATATGGTGGGGCTAGCGTAGGAGATTGTCCTCCCAGATCCTAGGGTCTGACTGTGTCTCATTAAGAGTCTGGAGCAGTAGAAAGAGCAAGGTCTTTGCAAACAGAAAGAACTACTTTCAAATTCCAGCTCCCAGATCTACCCAAGGTATAGAAACTTGACCAGGTCTATTAATTAGGGCAGGCCAGGTAATGCTGTAGTGAAAACAAGCTCCAAATCTTAGTGGCTTGAAAACAACAAAAATCTTTATTTCTCAGTTGTGTTATACATCCATGGGCCGTTTAGAAGTGGGCTCTGCTCAGCCTAATTACATGGACTTAAACTGATGAAACAGGTGTGGAGAAAGAACACACAGTGATCCATAATCTCTCTAAGGTTCCACCCGGATGAGACACATGTCACTTATACTCACATGGCTACACCTAAGCCAAGACGGCAGAGAAGGGTCGTCTGATCATTTGCCCAGAAGGAGAACCAAAGATAGCTGAGAAGCCTCACGAATGACTACCACTCCAAGTCATTTAACATCTCTGAGCCCCCATCTTCTTTGTTAAAACAAGATAGTAACGAGGATAAAGATTGGATAAATAAGAACTAATGTTTCAGTACAGGAAGTGCCCAGCACAATGTGTGGCCAGTGGTTGAGCTTGACAAACATTAGTTCCCTCCTCAAACATATGGACACCAAGGGGGGAAAGTGGCGGGGCTAGGGTGTGTGTGTGCGGAGGTTGGGATTGACATATATACACTAATATACATAAAATGGATAACTAATAAGAACCTGTTGTATTAAAAATAATAAAATTCTAAAATTCAAAAAATATGTATGTATGTATGTATGTATATATATATATATATATATATATAGTTTCCTCCTGCCTGTATTTTGTCCCGTTCCCTCTAGATCTGAAAAGAGATTAATTTGTTGAAGAAAGCCAGGGCCCCAATTTCTAATTCCACTGAGAAGAGAATGAAAACGGACTGCAACAGCAGCCAGAGGGCAGGGGGCCAGGGCAGCCAGCCAGGCCCCCAGGATCAGACAGAATTTCATTACCCAGAGGATTTTATTTTTTCTTTAAGCAGGAAATAACTAACCCTCTAGAAAGCCCAGGTGAAGAGAAAGTTCACAAAGGGGTCACAAAGGTAGCCCACCTCTTGGAGTCCAATGCATGGCACGCATCTCAATGCAGTCTGGCGCTGTCATTAACATATTTAATCATGCTTCTATCGTTAATCATCAAATAGCTTAAGAGTGTGCATTGTATTCCCAGGTGTGAAATAACAATGGTTATGTGGTTCTGTGATAGATGTTTTTAATAAAATCAGTAATTACCCTTTGCGTGTGTGTGTGTGTGTGTGTGTTGTATTACTGTCTTTGTTTCCTTTTTAATTTTCGCTTTTAGGTATATGAAATAAACAAGGTAGAACACTCAAAATTCCATTTTTGGCATTTGGTTTTGTTTTAGTAGTGCCTGCCCAGTGGAAAGGAAGGTGTATTCTAGGGTGTGGACTCTAATGCAAATGTCGTGTAGACAAGCTGGGGTTGGGGGTAGAGCCCCCTCTGTGCTGAATTCTAAGTCTGTAAAATGGTAGAGTATTCCTCATAAATTTGCTATGAAGATACAGAAAGATGCTTAAAAAGTAATTCTATTCGACAAGCACTCAAACAGCCTTTACTATGTACCAGGAACTATTCTAAGTGATTTAAAATATTAACTCCTTTAATCCTCAACGCAAGCTTACCAACAGAGGTACCCTGAATACCCGTGCTGTACAGATAAGTAAGTTAAGACACAGGTTAAGCAACCTACTCACAGCTAGTTCAACAGTTAGGAAGTGGCAGAGCTGGGACTAGAGCCCAGACAATATGCCTCCAGGGCCCATGCAGCTGTTACTGCTGCTGTTATTGGTACCATACGCCCATTTTGACTTAACAGACCTGGCTTCCGGACTGGACATGGCTGTTCCATATACAACTTGCTTGACCCTCACGTGGTATCCAAACACTTTTTGCTTTAATATATGTCCCTAGTAGAACTGCCTTCTGGTATAAGGTGCTCTACAGATTCTTTTCTCAGTGCCTGATATAGGACTGACCTCTATTCATACTCACTGTATCTCACTCTGCCAAACAGTTCAGGATATATATTTTAAATAATCTGATTATCTCTAATTATATTGCCGAAAGCAAAGCACTCTGAACTTTAGGTCCTTACTGTGTAAAATGAGGCCGTACCTCCCATTTTATAAACCGAAGGGGTGGAAAAATACCGTCGGCTCTCATTATTCAGCCAATGTGTGCTGAGCACCCACTTAGGGTAGTCTCTCTGAGGATAACCAGTTCTGTCCAGGTTGTGGCTTTTCAGCTACTCCTTCCTGGGGTCAAGGGTCTCGGTAGTGTTCATTAATACTGACACCGCAGCCCCGGGACGCTCTGATCACAGAATTAGAGACATTCCTGAGAAGAAAAAGAAAATGGGCTACGAAGTCAGAAACCTAGCTGCCCCACTTGTAGTGGGACATGTCACCTCATCTTCTGAGCCCCTCTACACAACAGAGTTACCCTAAAACACCAAGAATTTCTTTTACTGAAGTATAATCTATATTATAATATTAGATTAGTTTCAGGTATAAGCATAGTGATTCAGTATGCTTTTTGAAGATTATATTCCATTATAAGTTATTACAAGACAATGTCTGTAGTTCCCTGTGATATACAATATATCCTTGTTGCCTAGCTATTTTCTACATAGTAGTTTGTATGTCTTAATCCCATACCCTTAATTTGTCCCTCCCCACTTCCTTTCCCCCTTTGGTAACCACAAGTTTGTTATCTATGTCTGTGAGTTTCTGTTTTACATATACATTCAATTGTATTATTTTTTAGATTCCACATATAAATGATATCATACAGTATTTGACTTTGTCTGATTTATTTCACTAAGCATAATATTCTCTAGGTCCATCCACATTGTTGCAAATGGCAGAATTTCATTCTTTTTTATGGCTGAGTAATACTCCATTGTGTGTGTGTGTACCATTTCTTCTTCATTCATCTGTCTGTTTATGGGCACTTGGGTTGCTTCCATGTCTTGGCTATTTTAAACAGTTCTGTTATGAACAGTGGGGTGCATGTATCTTTCTGAATTGGTGTTTTCATTTTTTCCAGATATATACCCAGGAGTGAAACTGCTAGATTATATGGTAGCTCTATTTTTAGTTTTTTGAGGAACTTCCATACTGTTTTTTTTGTTGTTGTTGTTGCGGTACACGGGCCTCTCACTGTTGTGGCCTCTCCCGTTGCGGAGCACAGGCTCCGGACGCGCAGGCTCAGCGGCCATGGCTCACGGGCCCAGCCGCTCCACGGCACATGGGATCCTCCTGGACCGGGGCACGAACCCGTGTCCCCTGCATCGGCAGGTGGACTCTCACCACTGCGCCACCAGGGAAGCTCACCTCCATACTGTTTTTCATAGTGGCCGCACCAATCTACATTCCCACCAACAGTGTACAAGGGTTCCCTTTTCTCCACATCCTCTCCTGTAACATTTGTTATTTGTAGACTTTTGGATGATAGTCATTCTGACAGGTGTGAGGTGATATCTCATTGTTGTTAAAAATCAAGAAGCTGACAATGCTGTGACAATACACAGCATAGTGCCAGGCACAGAGCAGGGATGAGGAGGAAGGTTGTTTCTAGTTAGATTTCATCATGTACGAGAGACAAGACCTCAAAACACATGTGTGCTGGGTGCAAAAGCACCATCATTTTGCATCAATCCAGAATCACATTGTTTCTAATACCCACTCCCCTTACATGGCTGTGGGACCACAGCGGTGTCAATAAACCGCAGGACTGTGTATTTCAGGGGCCGTGCCTTTTCTAGGGACAGTAGATTGCAGCCTACATTATTCTTTAATAATCTGGATTGTTTCTTTTGAAATGTAGCCCTGGGACTTTGTTGGATTAAATTTCATCTGCATTTTACTTTCCACATGCATGAATTCATACTCTATAAAGCATTAACAATAAAACAAAACCAAAAACAACAACAAAAAGGGGGCTTCCAGCAGAGACCCATGGTAGGAGGAAGGGTGTTTCCCAGTCATGCAGGAAGTGCCATGTTGAACTCAGGGGAGCTCAGATCCCCAAAAGGCAGCTACTTTTCCAGCTCCAAAGGATGGAGTAAAACCTCTCCCATTATGTCCTTGGGCAAGAAATTAAGACAAAGGGATAGAACCCAGGGGCAGCTGGAGAGAGAATGATGGCAAATCCCTCAGGAGGCAAGTGATAAAGCTGGAGGGTCCTGCAAGCAGGCTGGGGAGCTGCTTTCCTCTATTCATTTTGCAGAATGAATGAGAGGAAAGCCCCCACTCCTCAGGCAGAAACCGAAAATTGTGCAGAATTTAAGATAATTCTCGAGCAAAAGCATTAATAATAACCTTGCTTTTTCTGCAAATAATAATAAAGGTCTTGAACAACAGAATCATCCCAGCAGAGATCGGCATGAGACAAGAACAGTGAGCAGTCTAGGGGAGGCAGGCTTGGATCCTTCAAGAAGAAGAGAAATTTGAATGCTGCCGGGACCGAGACTTTCGTCTTACTAAGAGTTTTCACCGATGGCTTTGTGTAGAGAACTCATTGTAGTTTTGTTGACATAATTGTGGTCAAGAAGTTAAGAGTGGAGTCTACTAGTTCTCAGTCAGTAACGTGACGGAATTATTCCTGGAGTAGCCCTTTAACTGGGGACCACAAAAATGTATTTAGAGACCAGGAATGGATACTCCCTGCTTGATTATTATTGCTATGATTTTGGTGACAAATGGTCCAAAACTGGTACACTTAGAGACCAATGTCTCAGAGAGGCACATTTCTGTCTACCTAGTGCCTTAAAACCTTAAAAGGAAACTTTAAAAGGTTTCCTTTTTTATATATGAGTCCTTAATTCATCAGAAATTAATTCTGTGCATAGTGAGAGGTCACATCCATATCAATTATCCCACTGCTACGTACTGGATTGTTTTACTGCCAATTTACAAACCAGTTTTATACATGTATGGGTCTATTTATGGACTTTATCTGTTTCCATTTGTCCATCCCAGTACCAATAACACATTCTCTTAATGTCTGTTACTTATAGTATGCTTTCACTATGGGGAGGACAAAACCCTCCATGATTTTCTCCTTTTGGCTATCATCTTCTGAATATACTAGAGAATCCACTTGTCAGGTTGCATTGGGAGTTTTAATTCCCATTGCATCAATAGATTAATTTTGAAAGAACTGACATCTTAAACATGTTGAGTCTTGTTATCCAATAATATACTATGTTTAGGTCATGTTTAATGCCTTTCAATAGAATGGTATAATTTTCTTCCTAAGGATCACATACAAATGTTGTTCAGTCCTAGAAAGTTATTTTTCACTGTTTTTAATTATCATTTTCGAATACCTTTTCTGTTTGCAGCTGGGGTATAGAAATTTTGTGTAAGCTTTTTATTGAAGTATAATATACAGAAAAGTACACAAGTCATAGGTGTAGAGCTTTATGAATTTTCAAAGAGCACACACCCATGTAACCAGCACCCAGATGAAAGATCAAAACATCCCATGACATGAGAACTGCTCCCCAAACAGTGACTGACCCATATGAAGATAACCACTATGCTGACTCCTTTTTCCACAGATCGGTTTTGCATCTTTTTTATACCTAGGGGATCATACAGAAAGTATTCTTTCATGTCTAGCTTTTTTTTCCCCCCATAATATTATGTTTCTGTGAGACACGTCCATGTTCAGTGTGGCTACAGTTTGTTCGTTCTCTTTGCTGTACAGATTTACTTTATGTAGAGACTATAATTTACGCATCCTGATGTTGACAGATTTGTAAACAGTTTCTATCAATAGTTTGGGAGATACGGCTGCCAAGAACATTTTTCAGTATGTCTTTTTGTGTACTTATGCTCTCATTTCTTTTAATTTGTTTTTAGGAGCAGAATTGCTGGTTATGCGTATCTTTGGCATTATTAGGTCCCACCATATGATTCTGGTTTTCCAAATTGGCTGCAGCAATTTACGGTTCACTTGCAGTACATAAGAAATCCAGTCAGAATAGAACCTGTTCTTGACATTTTAATATTTCTTATTTATAGAAACACTGATAAATTCTCATATTCATATAATATTTTATCTACATAATAAGGTACCACGCTGAAAATGAACTCACCTCAGTCGTCATGTTATTTTTGTACATGGCTCACTCTAATAATTTTTTGCAAATCAATTTCGGGTTTCTGAATGCTCATGAGAGAATTAAGTTATAATTCCCTTTCTCTTGGTGTCCTTATCCACTTCTGGCATAAAGTTTATATTTGCTCTGTAAAGCCAATCAGGGAAAGTTTCTGCTATTTCTCTTCTCTGTAAGATTTTATGTAAGATTAGAATTTCTTATTCCTTAAATGTTTGGTAAAACTTGCCTATTAAACCATTTGGACCTGATGTTTTCTTTGTGGGGATACTAGCTACTGATTATCAAGTAGATTCTTTAATTTCAGATTTTCGGGACTGTTTGGATTTTCTATTTTTTCTTTGGTCAGTTTTTATATTTTTCTAAAATGTGCTCATTTCACCTATTTTTTCAGATTTACCCTAAGGATTATATTACTTTTTATATCAGTGATGCATTTATAATTGTCTTCTTCTTCATGTGTAATATGGTTTATTTGTAACGACTCTCTTTTTCTTACTTAATCTTGGCAGACGTTTGTCAATTATTTTAGCTTTTATGAAAGAACTAACTTGCCCTTTGTCAATCTTTTCTATTGTACATTTGTATTCCATTTAATTAATTTCTGCTTTTACTTGAATTATTTCCTCCTTTCTACAGTCTTTGTTTGCTCTAACTTTGAAGTGGGATGCTAAGTCCACTAAATTTCAACTGGAAGTCTTTGTTAACATAAACACTGCATTACTTACATTTCTCCCTAAACACTGCTTTAACTCCATTTCATGCATTTTGATATATAATATTTTCATTATTACATAGTTCTAAATATTTTCCAATTTTCTTTGTGACTTGTTCTTTGATCTCTGAGTAATTTAGGAGGGATTTAAGTTCCAAAGAGATTTTTACAAAGTTACCTTTATAGTGATTTTATGTTAATTACTTTATAGTCAAAGAATGCAGTCTTTGTGTTGAAAATTGATTCATGCCTAATAAATGGTCATTTTTTTTTACAAATTCCTATGAATGCTTGAAAAGAAAATTCAGTCTCCAGTTACTAGCACTACTTTGTAATTGTGTTGTTTGAATCTCCATACTAACACTTTTCTTCTGATTCAAATATCACTTACTGAGAGAGGGTATGTTGACTTTGACCAGGGTAATGGTGTATTTGTCATATTTTCCTTGCAGTTCCAACATTTGCTTTGAATTTTTGAAGCCACATGAATAGTGGCATACCCAGTTTACAATGGGTTATATCCTTAAGATGAATTGAACATTTGTCAGTATATATGGTTATATTTATTTCTGGTAACATAAGCTTTCTTTTTTAGTAGTGTTTCCTGATATACCCTTCTCCACTAATCTTCAACCTTTCCATAATCTTATGTTTTAAATTGTGACTCCTCTAAACAACATATAGCTAGATAAAAAAAAAAAAAAATTTGGTTGGAAAAGCTTGGTTTCTCCCCGGAGAATTCTGTCTTTGTTCTGGACATATTTCTACCATTTTGTTTTGTGTTTGATATGTCTACATTTCTTTTTTTTTTTTTTTTTTTCCGGTACGCGGGCCTCTCACTGTTGTGGCCTCTCCCATTGCGGAGCACACGCGCCGGACGCTCAGGCTCAGCGGCCATGGCTCACAGGCCCAGCCGCTCCGCGGCATGTGGGATTTTCCCGGACCAGGGCACGAACCTGTGTCCCCTGCATCGGCAGGCGGACTCTCAACCACTGCGCCACCAGGGAAGCCCTCTACATTTCTTTAATGGTCACAATTAACGTGGTTTAGGTACTTCTTTTTGAGTTAGTCATAGTGTTCTATTTCTCCTGAAAATTGTCCTTTCATCTAAGTTTTCAAATTAATTGGAATAAAGTTATCTATAGTATTCTCATATTTTAAATTGTGCCACATCTGTAGACTAACCATTGTTTCCCTTAACACCCTGTGTATATGCACATGTGTGTCTTCTTTCTCTTCTTTTTGAGTCGGTCCATTTTCTTTATGGCTTTTTTTTTTTCTGTTTCATTAATTTCTATTCTTATGTAAATTATGTCCATTCTTTTCCCGTCTTTTAATAGTTTCTTTTTCTCACGTATTAGTTTGAAACACTAGCTTACAAATTTTCAGCCTTTTTACAAACAAGGTTTAAAGACTATAAATTTTGCTTTCACTGTACCACACATGCCTTAATCTACGGTTTTTAATGTATTTTCTATTAAATTTTAAAAATTTGAGATAACTGCAGATTTACATGCACTTGTAATAAATATAGAAAGGTTCCACGTACCCTTTTCCCTGACCCCTCTCCCCAACAATTTAACATCTTACAATAATATATGACACAATATCACAGCCTGGTTATTGACATGGATACAGTCGAGATGCAGGACACTTCCATCACCACAAAGATTCCTCATGTTGCCTTTTTATAGTCACACCCGCATCCCCTTCTCACCACTGGCAGCCACTAATCTATTCTCCATTGAAAAAAAATTATTGTTTCAAGAATGTTATATAAATGGAATCATACAGTATGTAAACTCTAGGGACTGGATTTTTTCACTCAGCCTCATTCTCTGGAGATTCATTCAGGTGTCTTATGTATCAACAGCTCGTGCTCTTTCACTGCTGAGTGGTGTTCCATGGTGTGTGCGTACCACAGTCTGGGTAACCAGCCACCTATTAAAGGACACCTGGGATGTTTCCTGTTTTTAGTTGTTATAAGTAAAGCTACAATGAACATTCATATTCAACTTTCTGCATGAACCCTATTTACACAAAAAGCTGAACACAAATGTTTACAGCAGTTTTATGTATAGTAGGTAAGTATATTTTAATAGAATTTCATTGTTAATCCATGCGTGGTTATTTGGAATTTAAAAAATACATACGTAACTACATTTATAGTAGAGAGAGAGGTCTAAATATATGTGGGTTCGTAGCCATGTTTTAAAATTTTAGTCATTATTTGATCAATTTTATAGCTTTCCATATGTGTTTGAAAGGATATGTATTCTCTTTTCTAAATGTAAAATTCTTTATATTTCTGCTAGATCTTATAAATTTTGTTATTCAAAGCTTTTAAATCCTCATTAACGGTTTATATGCTTAATTTATCAATTACTGAGACGTGTAAAATCTCCCACTGTGATGGTGCATTTGAACATTTTCCTTCCTAGTAACAGTCAAGTTTTAGTTCATGTTTTAAGCTGCTTTATTTGGTGCATACAAGTTTAGAATTATTATATCTCCTAGTGAATTTATCCTTTCATCATCGTACAGTTTCCTTTTTTCTTTCTTAACAACGTTTTTTTTGCCTTAAGGTCAGTTTTGCCTCTTATTACTATAGCTACAACGGCTCTCTCTTGGCTAGTTTTTGCCCATAATATCTTATTCTATTTCCAAAAACATTCTGTTCATTTTCTCATCTCTTTATTTACAGTCTCTTTGCATCTTCATGTTTGAGATGTGTCTCTTAAAGAGCATGGAACTTAAAAGATAAAATACTTTTATTGTAAAATGTAGTACAAATAAAGAAAACTGAATAAAACAAATGTGGAGCAAAATAAATGTTTTTGAAGCAAATACCCTTGATATCAACACCTGGGTCAAAAAATAAAATTTGCTAGTCACCTTAGAAGCCCTGTCTCAGTCACAAACCCTCTTTCTTTTCCCCAAAAATAATCAGTATCCTGACTTTTATGATAATCACTCCCTGCTTTTATTTATAGCTTTATCTTCCAAATGTTCATCCCCAAATACCACAGTTCTTTTTTTTTCCTGTTTTTGTTGGTTTTTAAATATATGCCTTAAGTCTCTTCTGGCCTATAGGTTTCCTCCTCAATTGCACTTACCCTCCTTTTTTTCCAGTACAATTTATTTGTTAAAATACTAGGTCACTGGATCTACAGTGCTCTGGTTTCGCCTTGTATTTTCTCTGCTGCAGCTGTGAAATCAACTACTTCTTGAAGGAGGCCTAGCTCCCTTTATCTGAGAACGGTACTTAGAAACCAAGATATGGGTGCTAGCTGTGTTCACTGTTGGGTATCATTGCTTCCAGGTCTTCTTAGCAGACAGAGCTTGGAAATATATATGTATATTAACTCTTGCTTATACACACATCTACATTTATTTCTCTGTCACCTCCCCACATCTCTCTCTCTCTCTCTCTCTCTCTCTGTCTGTCTGTCTAATCTATCATTTCATTCTGGTACCTCTGATCCTAATTTAACACTGTTTATTCTTGGCTTACCAATTCCAGCTATTTCACTTGAAGTCAGGATAAAATATCTCTTGAATTCATAATAACATTCTGATTCAAATATTCAGGATTACGAGGTTTTTACTTCACCTCTCCTATCGTACATCTGTATTGTCTTTCTTCACCAAGATCCTAGTTCTCAAGCAGGCAAGGGTAAGAGAGAATTAGAATATCATATAATCATTCATGTGTTTTTCCCCATATTGTGCATTTAGCAGTCTCCAGGTAACAGGAATGATATCAGTCCTCGCTCCCTAATTTGATGGCTGAAACAGCAAAGTTTCTGATAGATCCAAGTCCTATAACTCTGCATTTTATTTCTGAATTATTTAATTACTTATGCATGCTGCTTTGGTTTTTTTTTTTTCCACGGGATCTTCGTTGGGGCATGCGGGATCTTTAGTTGGGCCATGCAGCCTTCTTAGTTGCGGCATGCGGGATCTTTAGTTGGGCCATGCAGGAGGCTTCTTAGTTGCGGCATGCGGGATCTTTAGTTGCAGCATGAGGACTTCTCGGTTGCAGCATGCAGAATCTTAGTTGTGGCATGTGAACTCTTAGTTGCAGCATGCATGAGGGATCCAGCTGCCCGACCAGGGATCAAACCTGGGCCCCGCGCCTTGAGAGCATGGAGTCTTACCCACTGGGCCACCAGGGAAGTCCCTATCCCTGCATTTTAAATAGTTGTACTGAATCTGCATTGCCAGACCAGATAGCCATTTAATACTGTGCTTTTCCTATACAGGTAAATATGTATTTAATATCATGAGCCCTTATGTAGATGGCTCTCTAATCATATTGACTGACTTAAGCTAATTCTTGAGTAAATTCTTCAGGAAGAACCCAGGAAAAACGGTGTTTTCTGCTTTCTTGCACGTTGATAGCCATCTGTCCGCAGTCTTCACGCTTGACAGTCAGTCGCTGTATACAGAGTGCTTGGCTCACATTTTCTTGACTTGAGTATCATGAATATACGGTTCCATTTTCTTCCGGCACAAAGTAGTGCTGTCAAAAAGTCTGATAATAATCTGATTTTCTTTCCTTTATACGTGACCTAGTCATTTTGCCTGGAAGCACAAAAGATTGTTTTCCTTCTGAAGTTAAAAACTCTTATTAAAACATGCTTCAGTGTTGGCCATTCGAAGTCGATCTTCTCCAGTAGGGGTGGTGCCCTTCCAGTATGTCATGTTTGGATCGTACTTTGTGATATTTGTCTCCTTGCTTTGGGTTTCTTCTTGGGGGACTCTGTTACAGCTCTGATGTTCTTAGCCTGTCTTAACTTCTTCATTTTCTCTTTAATCCACTTACTGCTTTCTTTTGTAAAAGTTCCCTACTTTAATCTGTTTCTCTGCAGGCATTACCTGTTGTGTTGGTTACATACTGTTTTCTTAATGTGTTTAGCACTTTTTGCCATAGTATATTATACTTGTCATCTGACTCGTAGCCATATTCTCTGGCCTGCTTTTACTGTCTGCAGGGATGCTATTCCTTTTCTTGATACTAACTTTGTATATATTGTTTTTTTTTCTTTAACGTCTTTACTGGAGTATAGTTGCTTTACAATGTTGTGTTAGTTTCTGCTGTATAACAAAGTGAATCAGCTATACGTATACATATATCCCCATATCCCCTCCCTCTTGCGTCTCCCTCCCACCCTCCCTATCCCACCCCTCTAGGTGTTCTGATTCCGATCGCTTCTGTCCTCTCTTTTATGTGAAATTAGTCTTTCTAAACGTTTAGAAGAGGTTGTAGTAGTTTAAAATTTAATTTCTAACTCCACAGAGCTCTCTCTTTTGCTTTCTTTGTATAATGTTCACAGACAATTTGCCAATATGGTGGCATCCTTTCTGAGATGCCCCAGCTCTGTTTTCCTCACACTCTTTTATCCAGACTTTCAATTTCCTGTCACTACTGTCTCTGCACTGCTCAGCTTAGATTCTGAGTCCCAGTATTTACTCCTGGGAGGGGGCTTTGCCTGGTTCCTTTAGAGAGTTCACACGGTCCAGACTGGTCCAGATTTTACTGCTGACTCCTTGTAATCATCCACTACTGAAGTGTGCAAGATCCCCCCGAGTTTTCGCCGCTGTTCTCAATCCGATTGTCAAGCTTTCCAGTGGTACCTGTTGTGGCTCTTTTTGATCCTGAAGCCCACAGGATGCCTCATTGCTTTCCTTTCCTTCCTCCTGCGTAGTTCTGATACCATGCAGGTCTTGTAGCTGTCAGCCTGACAATAATCTGATCTTCCCTTTATATGTGATTTTGTCTGTTTTGCCTGAGCAAAACGATTTATTTTTCTTTTAAAGTGCAGAGATTTTATTCGAATATATCTCAGTGCTGGCCATCCTGGTCGCCAGTGCTTTGACCTTCCCCACTCACAATTTGTAATTCATGAAGAGAGCCTGTCACCTAGGTATTTTGTAGATACTATCCATGGGTTTTTGTTTTGTTATTTGAGTTTGTCTGTCCGTTCGTATGAGGGGATTGGGGAAAATTCAAAAACGACATCACCAGCATGTAGCTTTTTCTTTCCTCTTTCAAACTACTTAACCTGACAATGCCTCTCTTAATTGGTGAGTTTAGTACAACAACAGAGACATATATTACAGTTACTGATAAATCTGGTATTAGTTCTTCATCTTAGTTTGTACTTTTACCTTGTCCTGCAATTTCTGAACAGTCTTTTATACTCTTTAATTCAATTTTCTCTCTACTGTATCTTTTACTTCAGATTTTATTATGCATATTTCATTTAAAGTCAAATATTATCAGTTCTTCCACTTCCCAAATAATCCACAGATGTCAGAGTACTTCATATCAATCAACTCCTTCCCACTTTACATATTATTATTGTCCAATAGTTTAATTCCATCACATTTTCTATACACACACGCACGAAATTGAGATTATTATTTTTTTTTTTTTTTTTTTTTTGCGGTACGTGGGCCTCTCACTGCTGTGGCCTCTCCCGTTGCGGAGCACAGGCTCCGGACGCGCAGGCTCAGCAGCCCTGGCTCACGGGCCTAGCCGCTCCGCGGTATATGGGATCTTCCCGGACCAGGGCACGAACCCGTGTCCCCTGCATCGGCAGGCGGACTCCCAACCATTGCGCCACCAGTGAAGCCCTATTTTTTCATATAGTCAATGTTTATTTCAAGTTCCCGTTTTGTCTACCAATTTCTTGGCTCACCTTTCTTTCTTGCATTTGGGCCTTTCTTCTAGGGTGGATCGATGTTCTTTTTCTTGAACCAAAACCTTTTGACATTCCTATAGTGCGATTTTATTGGCAGCCAATTCTTGGTCTTTTGTTTATCAGAATACCTTTCTCTCATCCATATTTTCAACTATGTGTTCGATTTACAGTTTACTTTTATCTCTCTCTACACTTTGCAGATTTTTCACTGGTTTCCATTACTGCTGTTGAAAAGCTGTTTTGGGTTGGTCACTGCATGATAAGGTGACCTGTATATTTTCCCCGACTTCCTTGAAGACCTCTTTGGTGCTCTGAAATTTTTTATAGTAAGTCTTTTTTTTTTCTTTTTCTAAGAATTTATTTGATCCATCCATCTTAGGATTAAACTGGGCATCCTGAAACTGAGAGTTGTCTAGCATCAGTTCTAGCCCTTAGCCATATCTCTTTGACTACTGCCTCTTCCCCCAGGCTCCACTTAACAGAACATAACTGTGAGACTCTCTCAGCCTCATTTCATGTCCCTTCTCTCCTCTTCCATGTTTGCCTTTCTTTTTTTTTTTTTGTCTTTCTGAGTACATTTTGAGTACTTTAATAATTTCCATCTTCCACGTCATTAATTCTCTTCTCATGTATGTCTCATTTCCTCCATAACATGTCCATTGTGTTTGTAATTTCATATCTAAATTATATTTGAGGCTTTTTATAATATGCCTCATCAACATTTGGTGCTTTTTTGAGCCATTATGCCATCTTTTATTCCTTTAAATGCTTTAAATATTATTTTTCCTTCTATTCAGCTGTTCACTGAGGGGGTAACCCATGTCTAGTGCGTGAGCTTTACTGAGGGTGGGGCCCTACTTATAACCATCTTTAAGGCTGTTAAAAACTCAGAGTCTAGGTCCGTTTTACTGGGAAGTCCCCCTGCGCAGGCAGCGTTTGACATGTGCTTGCCACTCCTTACTTGGCTCTCTTTTCTCTTTTGTCCCTGAATATTTCCTTTAATTACACAAGCATACTTATTCACTTAAAAAGCACACTTGTGATTTTCCAACAAATAGGTAAGTGCTACGGGAGGAGCTTTTTGGAATACCTTATTTTCAATACTGTCCATAGTGGAAGTCGGTTGGGTAATTTCCACATTTCCGTTTCTGTAATTTTCATTTCAAGAGTTGTGGGTTTTTTGAATGGAGAAATTACAGCAAAAAGGCTAGGCAGAGAACCCTGCATTCACTCATCTGTTGAAGTTCATCTTCTAATAATTTAACAAGAATGTTAATGGGGGCTGTGCTCTGGAATTGCTGTGTGTCAGATCAAAGAGAGCCAAATACAAGTCTCTTGTATTTATATGTGAATGGATGTTTGGCTGGATACAGATTTTGAGGGTCAACCTATTTCTCTGACACATTTAAAGATATTACCCTACTGTCACTTAGCATTTACTGTTTCTATGGAAAAGCCTTTTCTTTTTCCTTTAAGGGCCACTTGACATGTTTGCTTGTACCAACAAATGACTCTTTGTTTAGATTTTAAATCCATCAATTTTACTATGATATATCTTTGTTTTGAATATTCTGGGTGATGTTTACTTAGAACACAGTGTGATCTTTTACTCTCTAGGTTTAAGTTTCCTTTAATTTCTGGAGCATATTCTTGTTTTCTTATCTTTGAATTTTTTTCCATTATATTTCAATTTGTTCCTTTGGTGTCACCAAACATGTGCATATTGGACCTCCTTTGTTTTCCATGATTACTGTTCTCTCCCTAATGCTTTTTAATGCTTTGTTGGTTTCCATTTCATTTTCCCCATTCCTATTCATGCTGTTTAATATTTTTAGGACTGTTCATTCTCCTTTTTAATGCTTCGAATACGGCTCCTTCACTTCTGTGATGGTTTTATTTTGCTATAGAAGCACAATTGTGTTTTATCCCCTGCTTGATCTTCCTCTGTGTTGAGTTTTGGTATAAAGAGGTAGTTGTTTAATTTTCTTTTTAAATTAACGGTGATACATTTGGTCTCAATTTTCATTGTATTTGTGGTAATAGTTTCAGCAGTGTTTGTGTTTGTGTGTGTGTTTACTTGCCTTCTCCCCATTCCTTTCCTCAATTTTATTGTACTATCTTTGTATAGAACCTGTGCCGGTTCCTTTTTAAATAAGTATTACTACCAATCTTTGATTGAGTTGAGTTTTACTTGCATTAGCTATTTGTAGAAGGTTTTATTAGAAGTGGGGCAGGGCCATGTTCTAAGCTGGCAGGAATTCTCCCTATTTCACAGTAAAATCCCTTATGGTGCAGTGGTGGATGTGTACACTAGATATTTTACCCAGCAAAGGTCAGGGTCACAAGGTTCAGTCTCTTCTACCCTGATGCACTAACACAGTGCCACCCTGGCTTTTTATGCAATCATTCCTTCATTGCTTCTCCATGGTGCCAAACTGTATCCAGGGATTATCCCACCCCTTATGTACCCTATTCCTGGCATTGACAGCAAAGAGATGATTGGTTTTGCCCCTTAGTGGACACTACCAATCTCATAAGCTGTCCCGCTGACACTGTTTGAGGTCTGCAGCCGCAGATCTCTTCTCCCAGTATCTGACCACATCCTTGATCATCACACTACAGCCTGTCCGCATAGTTATTATTCAGCATATATATTCTTCTTAGTTTTACCACAGCACTTGCATTTCCCTTCCTTCTGAATTTTTCTTTTTTTTAATGGAGGGGTAATTTCTGAGAGCAGAAGGGAGCAAAAGGATCTTTACTCTGCCATCTCAAAATCAGAAGTCTGTTACTCACCTTTCTTAACAACCTTTGATGTGGAAAATGTTGGAGGCTTTTCACAAGTCTAAGTAGATTATAGGCTGTCCCCCCAAATGTCATTTGTAATAAGGTTGTCTGGAACTTGGAATGTATTTTCTTACAGAAACCAAGTTATAAATGGTAGTTGGCAACCAAGGCCAGCTTTTCAATAGGTTGTTTAGCTGGATACTTTGTGCTAATAGCATTATTCTGACTTCACAGAACTACCATTTATTAAGTTATTTCTATGGAAAATGAATTCCAAGTTCTAGCTAATAGAATATAGCATGTCTAAAAATGCAAAGCTATGTCACTCTCTTGCTTCAAATCCTTCAGTAGTTTACCACCACTCTTAAGCTAGAGACAAAATCCTTAACAAGGTCTAGTAGGCCCATGATCTGGCTCTGCTGGCCCTCTGATTTTGAACCATTACTCAAACTGGCCTTCTTATTGTTACTGAAATGTGTCACGCTTCTTCTAGGCTTCGAGCCTTTGTATATTTAGATCCTTGTACAGAGTATTTCTCTCGCATGTTGCCTTTTAATGCCTACTCACCCTTCAGAGCTCAGCCCAAATTTCATTTATTTGGGTAGCCTTCATAGACCTTAAATAAGCCAACTAACCCTACTGGATACGTTCTAATAGCAACATGTTGTCTTTATTTATGCTCAAGACTCTATGCCTGACACCCCTCACAGTGCCTGCGTATAGTAGATACCCATTATGTGTTAAATGAATGAGCAAATAAACGATGGAACGTTTTGTGTCAAAGACAAGAGCTCTTACACTCAAATTCACTTGCCTGGAGCTGAGGGAATTTTCTGATGCCCTTGGCCTGGACTTCTTAGTTCTGGGTCTCAGATGGATCATATCTATGTTATATATGACTCCAAGTTTCACCCTCATGATGACCAATGCTACAACGGGCCCTTATTACAATTATGTGCACTTCCTGAAAAGTCATTTAAAACGTTTACTGTCTTATTCCTCTAGGAACACAGTTTTAAATGCCTAAAAAATGAACACAAAATCAATTGCATTTTAAGGTTATACAGTCTTAGATGTCTCCACTTCAACATTCCAGAACTGAGGCCATATATCCTAAACTTTTCTGAGACAGTCTTATTTTTTAAATATTTGGGCTCTTGCTCTTAGAAAGTGCATCTCACCTGTCGGCTTTGTGCCCTACTTTTTTTTTTTTTTTTCTCATAAAACCCGGCCACTATCCATTTATGGTCCTGTCACTCATCAGTTTGTCACAACTTTCTTTTTGAATCCTTTTTTTGCTTCCTGCCAGGCCTAGGCCTTGTAGAAAGAAGTTTAGATAAGTTAATAACCCTCTGCGTGAAACAGAACTGACCTTTTTTATTCTAAATTTACTTGCTCCAGTTTCAGTGCATAACCCTGATCCAGTTTCCTCACCTGTAAGATGGAGTTAGACAGTATCTAGCACAGTGTATGGCACTCTGTAGGTCCTCGGTAAAGGCTTGTGGAATATAACTGCTGAATTCAAAAGAAGAGCAGAACCCCCCCAAAAAATGTCAGCCGAAGGATCTGTTTGGCCAAGGTAAGGAAGGGCATCCCAAGGGCGAAAAGCCTCAGTTGGCAGTCTTGGGGCGCCGGTGAGAGTGCCCCAAGACTGCCAACGTCTCAAGAGTTGTCCGATGCCTGTGAGCCAAGAACGGCCACACCACGGAGGGAAGCATGGGAGTAAGAAGGACCTACTGTTAATAACAGTTACCATCAAGTTTGGAAACACCCTCTGGATGCCCAGCTCTAAGTAAATTTTAAAATCTTGAAGAAATTACCTTTACTTCTGAGCAGCTTGTTAGAACCAAAAGATGACTTGATAGGTTTGCCATCTGGGCAAGGAACAGACCTTTTATTGAAATATTAGTACCTGAGCTACCGTGAGATGAGTTTATTTAGCTCCTCTCCCCGACTCCCCAGCTCTGTGCTTTCTCTTCCCTCCATTTCTTTATGAACTGTTGGCTAGAGGATGTTGCCGGAAGCCTTCACTGTCCAGGAGCACAGCAAGCCTGTTTGCCAGATCGAGCTATGTTGATTCTGGATGAGTTTATAAGGCTAGGAACTTGCTCTTTGCTTCTGGCCATTAACTGATTTCATCTATCTTGAAAAAAGAAAGGTCTTGTACATAGGCTAATGAGGCAGTGTCCACAGAGCCAATGAGAAACTGGAAGTGGTTCACTGATAAATAGTTTTGGAGGCAGACCACACCTTCTAGGATGACCTGCTTTTATAGGATGTGGAGACCAACCTGTGAACTCCTATGAACCCTCTTTAACTGACCCAGCCAATCACTCTTCAGTTACTGATACCTGCTGTGAGCCAGGCACTGGGCCACATGGCACCCACTCATAAGGAACGAAGAGCATAGTGGGAGAGCCAGACACAGACAATCACAACATAATACGTTAAGTGCTGCATTTGAGTGAGGTATAAACTGCTGTGTGAGCAGTGAAGAGAGCACAGTTACCTTAGCCTGTAGATCTTAGAGAAGACTTAAGGGGATATGACTTTTGGGATCACACTAGTGGGAAGAAGAGGAATTAACCAGGATAATTTGGGAAAGGAAAACGAAGTCCCTGAGTTCTGTGATACCCATCTGGTATTCCCCTTCATGTTTCTGAGAACGCCTATGCTTTCCCTGTGGAACAAGGCTTCTTTGGACCAAGGCTTTTTTCTGACCCACTGGCTTATCCAGTCATCACCTCAAGCTGTCAGCTGAGGCCAAATGAAAGGGGAATAGAGGGTGGGATCCAGGCATTCAAGTTTGCAGTCACACAAGGCACGCGTCCACAAGCACGGCTTCTGACTTGGTAGAGCTGGGGTAGAGTCCAAGTACTTGCTTTTAAGAACAAAAATAAGAACACACTTTACAAGATAAATTTGATACCAGTGATCCCTGGAACACACTTGGAGAAACATGGCCCTAGGACCTTTCCTATGACACGGTGCCTTGCCCGATGTCCCAACCTTCAAACCCCAAACAAAACCCAAGAAATGCTTACTAGAGCAGCAAACAACTTAAGAGCTAAGACCAAGTATAACTCCTACTGCCCCTTGGCTGGTGGCATATAGATTCCATCCACCTTTGGTTTGAACGTATCTTTTTGGAATCTAGGAAAGTCGGCAACTTAAAATCTGAATGTTAAGGAGACATTAATAGATGCTGAAGGGCCAAAAGTGGTTTCCTTCAAGGATAAAACTTTCTGTTTAAGCTAAGCTGAGACGTTCTGAAATGTTAGCATTTTGCAATGAGTGTATCTTCTTTTATATTCAGAAAAACAGAACAAAGATCATAGAAAATTGAAAATTTACCGAGGGTGGGGTGGTAGACAAAGCGCAGTCTACTTTGTTAAAAAGGATTATGAACAGTCAAGAGAAGAGCTTCACCAGAACGTGAAAAGGAAGCGAGGCGTCTACAAATTGATTACCTTCTTATATTTTTAAACATCTTTGTTGGAGTATAATTGCTTTACAATGTTGTGTTAGTTTCTGCTGTATAACAAAGTGAACCAGCTATACGTATATATATATATCCCCATATCGCTTCCCTCTTGCGTCTCCCTCCCTCCCACCCTCCCTATCCCACCCCTCTAGGTGGTCACAAAGCACCGAGCTGATCTCCCTGTGCTATGCAGCTGCTTCCCACTAGCTATCTATTTTACATTTGGTAGCGTATATATGTCCATGCCACTCTCTCACTTCGTCCCAGCTTACCCTTCCCCCTTCCCCATGTCCTCAAGTCCATTCTCTATGTCTGCGTCTTTACTCCTGTCCTGCCCCTAGATTCTTCAGAACCTTTTGTTTTTTAGATTCCATATATATGTGTTAGCACACGGTATTTGTTTTTCTCTTTCTGACTTATTTCACTCTGTATGACAGTCTCTAGGTCCATCCACCTCACTACAAATAACTAAATTCCGTTCCTTTTTATGGCTGAGTAATATCCCATTGTATATATGTGTCACATCTACTTTATCCATTCATCTGTCGATGGACACTTAGGTTGCTTCCATGTCCTGGCCATTGTGATTACCTTCTTATTGACTATGGTTTTTACTTTGGGACAGCAGATGTGCCCGACTCACCACAGGGAACGTTCGTAAGAAAGTCAACAGCTATTCTCAGGAACTCATTGAGCAAATATGTATTGAACGCTTCCTGGCTACCAGGCCCTCTGGATTCCCACTCCTGGTGCTTTCATTTTGGAATGCAGCCAACCATGAGAGCAAGTGGCCATCAGTGGAATCCAGACTATGGGTAGATTCTCAAGAACAATGCCACCTGTAAGAGACTGAACGCAGAAGCAAGGATTCCCAGTGTCCCCGGCGAGTACACGCTCATTCTGAGAAGACTGTCTTTGGATAGATGTTGCCTGTCCTCCCAACAGCCCTGCAGACACATACCTTCATAGCACGTCAGAGAGAGGGGGGCGCCCCCAGCCCTTGGCATGCAGTACAGCCCTCTGATTTTACTGAAAGGTAAACTGAGACACAGAAAAGGGAAGAGACTCAGACAAGCACCTGTTATCTGAATAGTAGTGCTTTTGTCTGTCTGCCCGATGCTGGAGCTAGAGAGACGATCATGACAGGGCCCTTTTCCTCATGGGAGCCTGGTGAGATAAACAGATGCCTTATCTAACAATTTCACTGCGGTATGGTAAGTGGTGATAGAGTTACAGGGTACATACTTGGTTCGGGAATAGGCAAGGCTGTGGGGGGAAAGAGGAGGCCATGCTCTGTGACCCTTTGTCTGTCTCATGCTTGGGATGGGAACGGAGCCATCGCCCTCAGTTTATAGAAGGGATCAAGGCTGAGGGAGGTCACATGGAGGCAGTCGGGGTATGAGGTTAGCCACCATGGGCTCATGGGTTCAAGTCCCAAGCTCCTTAAGTTCTTTGAGCCTCAGCTTCCATGTATGTAGTTCCTACCTCATAGGATTGTTTTAAGGCTGACAGAATGGGTGCACAAGTGCTCAGCACATAGTAGGCTTTCAGTGAATAGAAGAACTCTAGCCATTCCGACATCCACTTAACATCCTTCTATAAAAGGGATACACAAAGCTGAGGTCAGTTTCATCTTAAATAAAGGAGAAGGTCCTGAGGATGTATATTTGCTGCTTTGGGCCCCAATTATCTCCCCAGACCAGAGACCAGACACCCCCTGCTGCCCCTGCACTTCTGTCCTGAGACCCCAGGAGGTGCTTGAGCTTGGCCAGCCATGGGCACCAGGAGCAAACGCAATCTTTCCAGACAGATGTCTCTTCCTTCCCAAAGCAGACCTATAGCTCTAGGGGGAGAGGCCCCCCAGAACTACACCTCCCCAGATGATGCCCCATTAAGCCCCAGAGCTAGCTCTGCAAGTCATTTAACAGAAGCATCCCAAATCCCCGTCTTAACGCAGGGAGAGGTGCGGGAGCTCCAGTAGTTCCTTTAATGCCACTGGATTAATTGCCTGCTCAGAAACAGCTCGATTCTAAATGATCCTAAATGGCCTCTAATACCTGTAATCTTCCCTCCACCACGTTGCCCGGCTGCATTGCTTAAATGGAGCTGGTTCTGGGAGCTGGTTTGCTCAGTAAACAGCAAGAGGCTTTACGGGAGGCCAAGGAAATCAGGCTCAGTTCCAAGGCAAGGCTGAGAAATTGATGAAAACGTCACTGGCCTATTCACCAGCCTAACTGGATTCCAGAAAATCAAGCAGAGGAATTCAGCCTGGCTTGTTCCACAAACCCAGTGTTCCAGTGCAGGACTGGGCAGTCAAAAGAGGTACTGCCAGCTCTCAGCCCTGGGCCCTTCAGCGGGTGTCCCTCTTGAAGGTCTTGTTCTCCTTTCTGAAGAGGGAGCTGTGATGGCACCGTGATGCCTGTCAGTCAATCTACCTGGAACCAGGAGAGGCTGGGGGTTGGGACATGAAGGGCAGTGAGTTTGGCTTTGGATGTGCACTTGCCTGTATCTATAAGGGAGTGTGATGGTTAAGAGCATGGACTCTGGTTGATACCCTGGCTCTACCATTACTGCTCGGTCACATTGGGCAAGGAACCTCTTAGTGCCTCAGTTTCCTCATCTGTAAAATGGGGGTGATTATAATAGCACCTACCTCAAGAGGTTGCTGTGAGGATTAAATGCCTTACTGCATATATGTCTAAGGCGCCTGAATAGTCTCTGGCTCCTGGAGAATGCTCTATGTGTTTGCTTTCACTGCCCCAGCTTCCCTGCCTACACGTGGCTGGGCGTGTGGCATCTCTTAGCCTCGATCCCTTCTGTAAACTGAGGGTGATGGCTGCTGCGCAGGTGAACTGGGGAAGGTGCGCGGGGCGTGGCACTGAGATGTCCCATGAGCATCAGCTGCCTTCTCCTGCTGAACAAACGCTGGAAGCTGGTCCATCTTCTCATCCATGCTGCCAACCCTGTGAATGCTCTGACTAGCTGGCTGCCCTCTCTGACCATGTCTTCAGTTTCCACAGAGATGCACACAGAGCACTGAGGGAAGGCAGGGTCACCCGAGTGGGGAAACAGGTCAGGAGAGGGCGGGCTACACACACCTGGGAAACAGAAGGTGGAGAGACAGGAGCCTACATTTCCTCCTTGTAGACCAGTAATGGTGAGGATCAGGGAAAAAGTCAGGCATGCTCTATTTGCTTGAATCTTACACTATTTGAGCCTGTCACTGCCTTTATTGCCCTCTCCTCGGGAGCTTTCACCACACCCGTGTCTGGCCCTGAGAGTTCTTCTGAGTCCCTGGCAAACAGATACCAGCAGAGCACGCATGTGGATTTACACAAGGACAGAACCTTGCATGACAAGGACATCAAGGACAAGATGCAGAACTGTGGTGCTGGAGACCACACCCAAACAACACTGGCCACTCGGTCAACATTACCACCAGCGACTTAGATGCCGAGAGCTGTGCCTGTCCTCACTCCGCAGCCGTGTACCCTCTGTACCTGGTGTACATGCCTTTTTCTCTACTTACCGGCTGCCATGTGAGCACTGCCTCGATTGCTTCCTCTGTGAAATGGGGCTAATTACTGTGCCTACAACATAAGGTGATGTGGGCATGGAAGGGGTAATGTCAACCATGGTTAGTGCTTGCTGAGCACTCACGATGCACCTGGTACACCATCTCACTGAGTCTCCCCATTACCCATGTGTGGTGAGCCCTGCTGTCAATCCCCACTGTGCAGATGAGAAAACAGGAAAAAGGACGGTCAATGAACCTGCCCCAAAGTCACACAACAAAGTCCTTGGCACGTCGTAAGCACTCAAAAACATGTAGCTGCTTTGGCAGCTACCATAAGTGCTAAGCTTTGGGGGAGAAGAAGGGCTCACAGCCTGAGGAAGGTACCTGAGAGAGTCAGGGGCTGATGGGACTAGTAACAAGGCCTGGGAAAGGTCCCAGCGGTGATGGTGCCTTGCACGAAGAGACTGAGGGCACCTCTTTGGGGTCCCCATGGCCGGGTAAGTTTTGAAGTGGGCTTAATTCAAAAAGGGCTGGGAGCTGAAGACCCAGTGCCCACTCCAAGGCGACCAGGAGTAGCTGAAGCAGATCAGGGGCCCCACATAGACAGCAGGGACTGTCACAAGTCACGTCATCACCCTGAGTCTTAGCGACCCCGTCTGTAAACTAGGCATACAGATACCTACCTTGTCTATCAATAGGAGGCTATGGGGGCTCACTAAGATGGGCCAGTCTGATTATTCCTCACAAACTCTCTCAGAGGGAAGAACAACTGCCTGGACTGGGCTTAAGGCAAAAACAAATGCCCCGCGAGACAGAAGCCTGAGAGCTCTGGCGGGGGCAGGGACCCAAGCATGTCAACATTCATCTATCTCGCAAGCAACAGCTTCCCGCAGGCCAGGCAGATTTTTCTTTTTCAAGGCAAAAGAGCAGCTAATGCTCCAAAAGCTGCCTATGCCGTAAACGTTATCTTTAATCCTTACGGCGATCCCATGAGATAAATCTTATTCTGATTTCACAGAAGTCAGAACTTGATTTTCCCAAGAGATTAAATGATGCCCAATGGCAGACAGCTGGCAATGTGGGAACTCAAGGTACGAACCTAAGGCTATCCAGCTCCAGTATTCTTACCCATGATTTGCATTCTACTTTCTGCTCCTAACCCTTCTTCACTCTGCCTCCACACACCTGTTAGGAGACACTGCACTCCTGTGCGGGGACATTTTACCGTTATTAACCTCACGGGCTATCAGGACGTTGTGATCCTTATGGGCCTCTGGTGATGCAGCGGCAAAATGAAGACAGTAACAGTTCACTCACTGGGTTGTCTCAAGATGAAATGAGGACAGGCACAGGGCATCTATCAAAACACATGAGGAGGTGCTCAATCTCCCTATTAGTTGGGCAGATGTGACCCCATTTTGGGGTAACAGATTGGCAGAAATGAAAATATTCCTGTAAGTTCAAGTGTTGAGAAAAACGGCAGGAATACTCTTTTACACCACTGATGGATGCACCAACTGGTAGAGCCACCTAGGAGAGCAACTGGGTAAGAACTAACAAAATCTAAATTATTACCTCTATACAGTGGCCCAAGGGAACGCCCTGTGCCCCAAGAAGCAGGTTAGGGGAGGGTCATTAAAGAATTTATTTTGGTAATGGCAAAACTGTATAGCCAGACTTCCCTGGTGGCGCAGTGGTTAAGAATCTGCCTGCCAATGCAGGGGACATGGGTTTGAGCCCTGGTCTGGGAATATCCCACTTGCCGCGGAGCAACTACGCCCGTGCGTCACAACTACTGAGCCTGCGCTCTAGAGCCCGCATGCCTAGAGCCCGTGCTCTGCAACAAAGACAAGCCACCGCAATGAGAAGCCCGCGCACCACAACGAAGAGTAGCCCCTGCCCACCACAACTAGAAAAAGCCTGCGCACAGCAACGAAGACCCAATGCAGCCAAAAATAAAATTAATTAATTAATTTAAAACCAAAAAACTGTATAGCCAACCAGAATGTCTACTGATGGACTAATGACCAAATAACTACGCTATATCCCTTATGTGAAATATTCTCCAAGAAGCAGAGATAGATCGGAAAAAAAGTGAATTCTAGAATATAATCAAATACCTTAAGTTAAAAAAACTCAAACATGACAATAGGTTTTACAGATACATATATAAGTATGGTACCTATGCAGCAGTGGGGGAGGGCCACAGGTCGAAGTAGACTTGGTATTATCTAATCTGTTCTAATTTTTCATAAGGTAAATTTGTATTCACATATGATTTATGTATTTACAAGGGTAAAGTAATAATAATAATTGTAGTAATAATTATAATGTATTAACTGCTAACTCTGAGTATTCAGTTTCATTCGAAATAAAATAAATCAGCTAATAAATAAGCTTATGTGTATCTAATTAGTACACTTTTTTTTTTTTTTTTAAATTTTTGGCTGTGTTGGGTCTTCATTTCTGTACGAGGGCTTTCTCAAGTTGCGGCAAGCGGGGGCCACTCTTCATCGCGGTGCGCGGGCCTCTCACTATCGCGGCCTCTCTTGTTGCGGAGCACAGGCTCCAGACACGCAGGCTCAGTAGTTGTGGCTCATGGGCCTAGTCGCTCCGTGGCATGTGGGATCTTCCCAGACCGGGGCTCGAACCCGTGTCCCCTGCATTAGCAGGCAGACTCTCAACCACTGCGCCACCAGGGAAGCCCTAATTAGTACACTTTTATATGCCACCCTTTTTTTTTTTTAACTGAAATATGAATAATCATCTTCTCTATGCTGATAATGAAAGTAAGGTTCAGCTTAACCAACCTGCCCCGTTCATAAGGAACAAATTCAGGACTGAAAACTGACTGTGTGCTTCCAAGTTCGGTTCTCTGTCCATCTCTTCATTTATCCAACAAGTCTGAGCACTGCCCATAGCCCGGGCACCAAGCTAGGCACTGGGGGCGCATCAGGGGACAAGACAGGTGTGCTTCCTGATTTCACTGCATCCCAGTCCAGTGAGGGAAGCAGACAGATCCACGCACCTTTACTACGCAGGGTACCGTGTCTGGACTTCACAGATAATGGCTTATTCCTTACTGATGACTGAAACAAAGCAGGGAGCACAACTAAACAACTAGATGTGGGTCTAGTTCATCACCTCTAAAGTCCACCGCTAGTGTGGCCCGCTGATTCTGATTCTCCCAATAAATTCCTGAATAATGAAAATGGTGACTGAGCGTTAACTACGTGCCAGGCATCATCCTAACATTTAAATGCTTTGACATTTAATTTTCACAATATCCCTATGAAGTGGGTGCTGTTACAATCCTCATTTTACAGAGGAAGAAAGTGAGGCACAGAGATGAAAAAAAAAAAAAAAAAACAACCAGAAAACAAATAAAAATTTGCTTGAGGTTCTACAGCTAGTAAATTCTAGAGCCAAGGTTCAATGCGGGAACATTTCAAGCTCGATATCTAACGCGAGGTCCCCGTGCTCCACTGCCTTCCCAGTGAGATGCTGCAAAGTGCCAGACAGGACATGTGCGCATCAAGGTTCCTTCTCCTAGTCTTCCGTGAAATCTGAGCAATAGTCATTGAATATCATATTGTCTCTCCTTTTTTATGAGTCCGTGGTGGCTGGAGAGAGGGTGAAAGGGTGGGTTCTTTTGGGCTAAATCTCCTGTCCCCTGTTAGCAGAAAGTAACAGGCTCTGCAGAGAGGGGACTTATTTCGCAGCAAATGCAAGTGTGTAAGAGCCTCTTGACCACAGCCCCCTAATCAGAGGAGCATCTTGCTAATTGGCACCAGTGTGATTAGCAGAATTAATTGGCCACTCAAAAATATTACACATCAAGCCACATGGGGACTAAGCTGTGCCGTCATCGGGAACATGACTGCTCAGTACAGAGAGGGTAAGACAACTGGCCTCCACAGGGACATCTTGATGTGCTCATTTACTCCTCTCATGAATCATGAGGAGTATCTGTGTTAGAGAGAGATGGCTAACTATTCATCTGGGCTACTTCACTGATAGAAATCTGTCACCTCTAGCTCCCATCTCCTGCAGCATAGCACGTCTTCCTGCCCTGCTCCCCACATCCCATCCCCTTCCCCCCAACATTAAACCCTTCCATACTTCCACTCCATTATCCTCCTGGATCTTCACTGCCTTTGGTAAACTATTCACTTTCCAACAAAGATCCAAAAGTCGCCAACCTGTGGAGTTATCTCTAATTCTCCTCCTCTGGTAGTTCACAAACTTCTATTGTACCAACACTATGGGACCAGTCTTCCATTGGCAATAAAAGCTCAGGGTCAGATATTATGCTGTTTTCACTGCTATATCCTCACATCCTAATTACAGTGAGCGGCATTCTGTAAGGCTCAGAATTTACTGACTGATTGCTTCTGCATCTTCGGGCTGGGCACATGTTGACTGCGGTTCTGGACTCAAGAGTATGGATTTAGGGAATGTGCACTTTGCATTGCCAGGGAATCATGTGAAAATACCACAGAGAGGATTGGTTATATTTTTACCAGGTGAAAAAATGCCATATGCCACAGAAAACTCAAACTCAGCATTTCCCACACTAAACAGTTTCCTCCTAAAACTGTTGTTCCCATTGTGTGTTTCTGATCTTGGTGAATCCAAAAACCAGGAATCACCATCCCTTTCTTTATTTTCCCCTGCTTTAATCAGTGATCAACTTCAATATATCTATTTCTTTCACTGCTCTCTAGTCAACCTTCTTCCTACCACACTTGTCTGAGTCTAAGTCTCAACATTTCTCGCCAGATTCAGATATCTGAGGAATGCATCATACACAAGAGATAAGATCAAGAAAAATATCATATGACATTGCTTACATGTGGAATCTTTAAAAAGGGCACAAATGAACTTATTTACAAAACAGAAGCAGACTCGTGGACATAGAAAACAAACTTATGGTTACCAAAGGGGGAGAGGGATAAATTAGGAGTTTAGGATTAAAATATACACACGACTATATATAAACTAGATAACCAACAAGGACCTACTGCATAGCACAGGGAACTATAATGGAAGAGAATGTAAAAAAGAATATATGTATATATGTATCAGTATAGTATATATACATATAGTATACATATATATATAGTATATATATGTATCAGTATATGTATGTATAACCGAATCACTTTACTGTACACCTAAAACTAACACAACATTGTAAATCAACTATATTGCAAAAAAAATTTTAAAAACTAAGAAAACGCCCATAATCTAACTGCTTTGGGGAATCATGATTTATACACAATAAACGCAAAAATATAAAGAAAAGACAAGCAGAACAAAGCAATTTGGAGGAAATGGACTACGCAGGGGTGAAGACAAATTAAAAAACAAAACTATTATTAACATCCCCGGAGAGACAAGAGAACATATTATGAAACTGTGAACAAAATGTTAGGAAAAAAGGAACATTCTAAAAACAAGAAAGAGCCCTTGGAAAATAAAAGTATGGTGGTATGTATTAAAATTCAGTAGAAAGGTTAGAAGAGGAAGCTGGGGAAACCTCTTGAAAAGCAGAACCAAAAAAGCCAAAGAGCTGTAAAACAACAAACATAGGAGTAGCCAGCAATCCAGCAGTTCTAACAAACCAATAATTAAGTTCCAGAAAAGGAAAGTGAGAAAATGAAGGGAAGGAATAATTAGCAAAGATGTTTAAGAAAACTCCCTCGAAGTAAAGGGCAGGTATTGCCAGAACGAGATATCGTACCCTGTGTCCAACCGCAATGGATAAAAAGTGATCCACGTTAAGGTATGCAGTTGTGAATTTTTAGAATTATGAGACTGATAACATCCAACAATTTGGGCAGGGAGCAGGTCATAATGAGGAATCAGAATGGCTTTAGTTTTCTCAAAAGCAATGCTGGGTGCTGGGATACAAAGGAACAATGCCTTCCATTGGAAGAAAATTATTTCCAGTCAAATCACTCATTTAGTTAAGGGTTGACTATGTAAGGGCTTCACATATTGACCTCCTGGACACACTTCCGTAGGAAGCTACTGAAGGAAGTATCCCTCCAAGACAAGGCAATGAAACAAGAAAAAAAGGAGTCAGAGGCCATGGGAGCAGCGACACAGTAGTGAAGCACGGAGAACCCCTGGGTTGATGGTGAAGGAAGATCCCAGGATGACAGCTGTGTACCAAGTGGAAGGAGTAAAACAGCAGAAGAGAACAGGCCAGAGGCTCTGGGAGAGCTTTCTGTAGGAGGATGAAATCAAAAAAAAAAAAAACAAACAAAAAAAGCAAAACAAGCATCTGAATATCTTGAGAAGAGCTTTAGATAACTGGCAGAGAGTTTGGGCTGAATCAGTAACAAAAACATAAAAACGAAGCAAACAAACCATAAACAAGGCAAATGTTGGCTTCAGGGAAAACATTATAGTTGTGAAGGAAGGGAAAATAATCACAATATACTACATGGCTCAGTTCTGAATGGCATGTACATGGTCAAAATATTGTAAACACTGAATGTTGACCTAACCAAAATGAGTATATAATTTGATTGAAAGGATGGGGAAGGTGGGTGGGAAGGCTGTGTGTGTGTGTGTTAGGTGGTGGAGCAGAGAGAGCTAAATCCTCTTCCTCAGTGAGAAGTTAACAGATAACGGTAAAGTGGAAAAATCACACCTACCAATAAAAGTTGCTATTTAGAAATACGGGATTAACACAATCACAAGCAGGTGCAACGTGCTTGCTGCAGCGGGGCGGGGGGAGGCTACCCTCACTCCTAACACACACTGAAGAAAAATTTGACTATGGGCGCCAGCCCCTTGGATAAAAGATTTTAAATATAAAGAAAGTTGCCCAATACAGTGCCAACACTCAAATTTGATTACATCAATTCAAATTTAATGTAATCCCAATAAAAATGCCACGAAGATGATGCTACATTTCATATAAGAAATCAACAACATTGAAAAACTCTGGGGAAAAAAAAGAGCATATGGTGGTGGTGAAGAGGGGCAGGAGAGGTAGCTTAGCTCTCCAAGATAGTAAAGCATATTTTAAGTTTCAGTAAATAAAGTCGTAGGATTCTGCTACACTAGTGGACAAAAGGAATATATAAAAAAATACAGAAAACAGATAAAAATACACCATGGATTTAGAATAAAGGTGAAATAAAAATCAATGCAAACAGAGATAAATTATTTAGTAAATAGTGCTGGGTGGCCACTTGGGGAAGAAAAATGCAACTGGATCCACACTTTACACGAAGGTAAACTTCAGATGGATCAAAGCGTCAAATGTTTAATGCAAAAGATGAAAGTATAAAAGTAATAGAAGAGACTTTTGTTTATATATAAATTTGGAGTGGGGAAGGTGCAAGTGTGACACAAAATCTAGAAGCCATAAGAGGAAAGATTAATAACAATGTACTATATAAAAATAAAAATCTGCATGGCTAAAATCACTATAAAGCAAAGTTAACAGACTTTAAATTGGAATACATTTTAGCTCATAGTTTTCCTAATACAGAAAGAACTACTACAAATTAATAAAATCAGGAACAACTACCCAACAGAAAAAAGGGCATAGGAAATAGCTCCCAGGGAAGAAAACTATAAATGACTCTTAAACACCCGAAAAGATGCTCAAATTAATTTACAATTCCAGTCATATAAAATGATATTTTACGAGATACAACTTTCAAATATGATACTGGAGAAGTTAAAAATGGATATATAATGACTTTGTTGGTGAGAGCGTAGAGAAAACAAGTGCTTTTACATTTTTCTGTAAAAACGGCAACGTTATACAATCTCTATGGAGAAGATAATTTGGCAAATCTACGAAAATTACATCTGCAAACACCTTGGGACCAACAATTCTACTTCTAAGGATTTTTCCGACTACTATACTCACGCATACATGAAATAATGTTTATAAAAACAAATGACTGCAAAACAAACAAACGAATGACTGCAAACTGGTTATACATCTATTAGCATGAATATGTCAATCCGTTAAGTTACACCCGTATCATGATAAATAGCCATAAAAAGTTCTTTATGTAACTGAATAATTTCCAAGCTATAGTGATAAGTGAATTAAGCAAGATGTTAAAAAGTAGGTCTATTAATATCTTTGTTTAAAAAAAAAAAGGTGTTGGGAGGTTATATGTACATATTTGCTTACATATGCATAAATATTTCTCTACTTATCAACTCTATAGTTTGATTAAGGGAAGGGAATTGCTTTGCAGGGAAGGGAATTGCTTTGCAGGGAAGGGAATTGCACAGCTGAGGGACATAGATTGAAGGGAAAGTTACATTTTATTGTACATTCTTTTGTGCCATTTCAGGTATTGTAGAGTAAGCAAGAAGTTCAAAAAAGTGGAAAATACTTGGTAGACATGGAAACCAAGAAACATGAAATTAATTTGGAATGATCCTATGTACCTACATTCACAGAAGTTATTCCCTTCTTTAATTAATGTGAATTAAGCTCTCCATGTATATGTGGAAGAAATACTATAAAATGAAAGAATTAAAAATGTATAGTTAGAGACTACGTTCATAGCAGATAATAGATTATTTTACAAAGAAATAGGTATGTGATTTTTATTAACAGAAAAGTAGGTAGAGTCTTAGAATAAACAAAGAGAAAAATCATAAAATTATCTCATGATAGAAAAAAAACTGATAAAGCTCAACTTCTACTTTTGATTAAAAACTCTAAGCAAACCAAGAATAAAAGATAACATTCTTAACTTGGTATAGGTTATATACCTAAAACCTACAGTAAATAGTATATATTTTTGAGAAACTTTAGAAACATTCTTTTTACAGTGGGGAACAAGACAAAGATACCCACTATCACTGGTTCTGTTTATCAGAGAAAGAGGAAAGCAACAGACTAAGTTGTAAATATTAGAAGGAAAGAGATATAATCTTCATTATTTGCAGATAATACAATCATACATACAGAAAGTGTAATACAATCAACAAATAATAGAATGAATAAAAGTTTTACTAGCTAGCCAGATACAGTATCAACTCAGAAAAATCAAAACCATTTTTCAACACCATCAATAACTAAAAAACATAACAAAAAAAGATATCATACTGTGGCAACAAAGACTATGACGTATCTAAGAATTAACCAAGCATTCACAAGACCTATATGAAGACAGCTTTAAAAAATCTAATGAAGGACATGGAAAAACTGAACCAACCCAGGCATTCCATGTTCTTGGAAAGAATGGAATTATATAACCAATATCCCAGCTTTTTATTAGATTAATCTATAAACTCAAAGCAATCTCATAAAAATTCAAATTGGGTTCTTTTTTGAACTAGATAAACAGTTTAAAATTTATAAGAAAGAATAAAAATCCATGACTAGCTAAGATGGGGCATGGAAACTTGCCCTATCCAATACTGAGACAGATTAAAACAGCATAGTTATAGTGGAATTGAACAGCAAGCTCTGAGATAGACCATTGAAAACATAAAAATCTATTATATGATAACGGTTACATTGCGTATCAATGAATAAGCAATGGACAGATGAGTAAACGTGTTAGAAATACTGTCTCACCCTATGGAGATAAACATAACATACACAGGTGGATTCCAAATGGATAAAATGCCAAAACATGCAAAGTAAAACAATGAAGACAATGCTGATTGGAAAAAAGGGGGAAACAGAATAAGCTACAAATGATTTATTTGTGTAAATGTAAAATACTCAAAATAATAAAATGCATTTTCCCCAGAACACAAACAAAGGAAGATAAATTAAAACACATTAAAAAGGCAGTGCAGGTTGGGGAGGGGGAAATAGGAAAAGGGAGTGACCAAATAAACAAAGTAAGACAGGGTCTTCTACAGGCCCATGTAATTAGAGGGCAAAAACAAAAGGATATCATTAACTCAACTACCTGCGCTAAAGGTCAAAAGGAAAGTCAGTTTCATCTTACTTCTAGGAAATATTGAGCAAACACTGTAAAATGATCCATGTAATGAGGCACCCACTTATTCATCTCACCGACCTAGAACCCTGTGTAGAGGCACTTCCTTTGGTAACAGTCCTTCATCATTGGTACAGAATGGGAGGGAAAGATTTTCCTTTACCTTATGTACAATTTCCAACAGTTGGCTATGACCCACTGCCTTCTCTCCCATTGGTTAGACATACCTAAGGTATCTCAGCACCACTGGGGAAAACTGTGGTCAGGACGTTCTCAAGGGCAAAACTCCACCCTGATTCATTTCTATGTCAAGGACCAACCTCATTAAATCATTGAATGAATAATTTTGAAATTACCCAAAAGTGCTTAAACAAAGACCAGTTTGTTTACTTCAAATTAAAAATGGGTATGGGACGTGAATGGTTTGAGATTTTGTAGCTTTTTTGGGGGGGTGGGGGAGGGGAATGCGGGCTGATCTAAAATTGAAAAATCATGGGAACCATTTATGAAATAACTGCTATGTGCCAATCACTCCCCATTTATGATCCATAACACCTACAACTAATTTCACAAGATAAACCTCAACCTCGTTTTGTAGATGAGAAATGATGGTTCCATAGTGGGCAGCTGTTACTGCTTTGTCTTCCGCACACACCCTGCTTTTGTGAATTGGGAATCACTCTCCTTCCCCACGTTATCCTGGTGGGTTGCCAATCATCTTCCCCACTTTCTTGGCACACGGGGTAGGTATGTGATCTCAGCAAGGGCAACAGAAGTCTGTCTGTCTTTTTGTGACTAAAGGTATCTCTGTCCCTTGGCAAATGAAGATAATAAAGAGAAAAGCAATGATATGACTGAGAAAAGGAAGGAGAGAGAGAGAGGGAGAAGACAAAATAAAAGAGAGACACAAGGTAAATCGTACCCCTGAACTTTTTAATTACATGAGCCCTAAAGTTCTCATGTTGGTTAAAGTTTTTTGAGTTGGGTTTCTACCAACTGATCAAAAGAGCAGATGAGCTGCCCAAGATCACACAGCCAGCAAATGGCCAAGCCAGTTGTCTTCCTGATCAAAAGCCTTGTCACGCCCCACTGAACCCCACTGTCTCTTGCCTGGGAACAAACTCAGATGGGTTCTAAGGGGCCATCCTGGCTCCCAGCATGTTGGACCTTCCACTTCGGAACTGCTTCAATATGGAGCCAAGATCCTCCATTACAGGTAGATCAAATTTTTAAACACTGCCCAAGCTTAGGTCTGTAGGAGAAAAACAGAAGATCCAGAAAATGTTTTTCAAAATTTTAGTGAGACTGGAAGGAAATAAGAATGACACACCAGAGGTCAAACACTTGGTTTTGAAGGCATTTCTCAGTGAGTCCAAGTCTTATTGGAGCAATGGCCTCCTCACTGCAATAAATAAATGACCACACAGGGAGACTGCTTTGAAGAGACAGAGCTCAGAGTGTGAGCTCTGGGATTGGACTTAGTTCCTCCCTTACTGGATGTGTACACTGATAACCCTATTTCACTTCCCTATGCATTCACAAGCCTCACCTGTAAATTGGGGATGACGGTAACCTTCTTCATGGTGGTTTTTATTTTTTTTTAATAGATGAAAGGTAATCACACACATAAAACATCTGGAAGAACTCCTACACATCAACGACCCTCAGTAAATTATACATCTCCCTCTATAAGATGTATGTTATATGTATTTATGCATATTAGACTTTTTAAGGCATTAATCCTGGTTTGTTGATTAAAACATCTGCCTTGTTACTCTATCATCATACCCTGCACAGAGCTGGGCCACTCCCGTTTCATACACTTCCCAGCAGGCTCATTCTTTCAGAAATAGTCATCAGGCACACACAAAAAGCAATTTAAATGGTTCATCTTTCCTCTTTTCATCCATAGACAAATTTCAATAATTATCTTAGTCAACCCATTAATTAGTCTAAATTTGCCCAAGCATAATTGATGCTGCCTCCACAATCTTCTATAAAAATTTGAAATGGATGGCTAAACAGAGATTTTTTTTTGTTGTTTGTTTGACTAAGTACATTTTCCCCTTATGCAAAATGTGTTAGTCAACGCTTATCTAGTGTAATAAGCTAGCTTTTGGCGTTCTTGTCTGCATCTGTGATAGAAAGGAGTTTGAATCTCAGAGTTCAAATCATGCATTGGCAATTTCTAACTTGTTAACCCACAGTCTGCTCCTTGAACTCCCTGAGAAAACCTTCCATTGCCTTACTTGTTGAATGGGGATCTGGTTGCCTAGGTTTGCCTCTGGGAAACCCTCTCTTGTTTTGGCTTTCCTAGATGAACACTGGTCTGATTTCCATACCCATGTTGAGTACTTTTTGTTTTCCTGGGCCTTCCAGATGCTTTACTTGTTGGGTTTCCCAAGGTTCCATTCTTAAATCTCTTCTATTATTTTAGCAGCCCTCCAGGTAATCTGATGGGTCTCAAACCTTCATTAGCACATGTACATGAGAAGGATGCTCCATATATATATATATATATATATATATATATATATATATATATATCAACCTATAACTCCAGCATTGCTGTGCATAATTCTTTTCTAACTTCTAGACCATTCTCTTCAACAGACTCTCTGTTTCTCGTGTAAATGATTAAGCGAATAAATATGGGGAAACCTACAACAGCATACAAACTGGAAGGTTTTTTGCTGGGTTCATCATGAAGATGAGACTGTTAACAAAAAAAGAAAAGAAAAGCATAATTTTCAAACCAGCTTCTTGAGAAATTTCAGATACCCTAGGAACCAGATATGAAAGAACAATGCTTCTTTAATTGGGAGGGATGTTGGCTGTAGTCACAGAAGAAGCGAAGAGAGTAGAACATAATGTCTAGAAGCAAACACAAATATAAATAAAAATTCAGAATCTAAAGGTGTCATTTCAAAGCAGCAAAATGATGTTGGATTATTCAATAGTATGTATGGGCATAATTGGTTAAATATACAAAAATAGCCTACCTTACCCACCCAAAATGCCAGATGGAATAAAACTCTCAGTGTAGTACAAAAGCAAATTTAAAAATGACATGATTTAGGCAAATATTTATGGAATTTGTCTCTCCACTGGGAGCTTGCAAAGACAGAACTATTAAAAATTAGATAAAAAATTAGATAAACTCAATCACATAAAGTTTTCTTGTAATGAGAAAGACTCAACACACGCAAAAGCATATACCTAAGAGGAAAGTATTTCCCATACACAGAACCAACCAAGATTGATGCTGCTAATACATACAGTGTTCTTGCAAATCAATAGGAAAAAAATGAAAGAAAAATGTATGAGGGAGGTAAATTTGTAACTTACGAAAGAAGAAATGCAAGTAGCCAGCTAACATGAAAACCTGTTCCACCTCAAGTACCAAAGAATTGAAAATTAAAATAATACGATTTTTGGCATATGATATTGTCACCGATTAAAATGAAAAATAATGCCAGGTATTGGTGAGGGGGCAGGGCAATAAGGAACTCCCTTGACTAGTGGCACAGTCAATTTTAGAGGTCAGATTGGCCCTCTATATTCTATACCTATAGCTAAAACCTCAATAACAAGAGTAATTTTTCACTCAGCAACTCTATTTCTAGGAATTTATCTGAAAAATCTGCATCTGCATTGATGGATGGGTAACGATGCTCTCTGAAATGGTATAATAATGGAAAATTGGAAAGAGCATACAAATTCAAAGATAGCCTAGCTCAAATAAAATCTCTTTCCAAAAGAGTTCTTTAAACTTATTTCCACTTCCTCACCAAATCCCATTCTGTCCCAAACTCATACCAACCTTTACTCGATCCCTAAATTCTAATGAACTCACAAAGTCGCCAATGGCCTCTGTCACTAAATTCAAGGTATATACGCTCTGGTCCTTGGCTTAGCTGATACTCCAGCAGCATTTTATATACCTGGCCCTTTCTCTCCTGAAATTTTCTACTTCCCAAGCTAATTATCACCAGTGTTCCTTCTTTGCTATTACTTTCCTAATATCTTCTCACTAACCACTGGCTTTAGCAATTTACATTTTACATTCCCACCAACAGTGCAAGAGGGTTCCCTGGCTTTCCGCAGGCCTATTCCTATTCTTTCTCCATACTGGTGCTTCTCAAAGTGCAGTTTCTGGTCTAGCATTATCAGTATCATGAGGGAACTTGTTAGGAATGCGAAGTCTTGGGCCCCACTCCAGACCTACTATATCGAAAACTCTGGGGGTGGGGCCCAGCAATCTGTATTTTAGCAACTGCTCCCAGAGACAACGATGCACATTAATGTTCAAGACCCACTACAGTCCATCATTCTGTGCTAGTGAGAGGAGCCAGAACAGCAAGTGGTCTCACTCAAGGGCATGGGAGACAGACTACCTAGATTTACTCTCTCTGCACGCATTGTGACCTTCAGCTGATGACTTAACCTCTCTGTGCCTCACTGTCTTCTCCCATAAAATGGGGCGATAACTATGCCTACGTCCGAAGCTTGTTGCGGGGATAAAAGGAGCTAGCCCATGTCAAGGTCCTGGGCTAGTCCTGGTGCAGAGAACGTGCCCACTAAATGGAACCATCCTCGCTCATAAGTTGATGTCCTTAGGCCAGACCTCTTCTTTGAACTCCTCACCTATAGCCTCACAGTCTGCTTACCTTCTCTACTTGGGTGTCCCTCAGGCACATGTCTCCAGATGAACTCCCCAGCTTCTCCCCACGCTGTTCACCTCTGGTGCTTCCATCCCAGCCCTGGCCACCACCAATCTGTTTCTCAAGGCAGAAACTCCAGAGTCAGCTTTGATCTCATCCTCCATTGAACCCGCCATAGCCAGCAAAATGCCAAGTCCAAAATCTCTGGAACCCACCAAACACATCTTCATCTGCTCGTCTAACATGCCAGTTAGAATTCACTACCATCTCTGCATAAGGCTCCTCACTGGCTTTCCTGCTTCGACTCTGTTCATGTTCACCAATGCGTTCTCCTCACAGGAACCAGAGGTATTTTTTAAATAAAAAAATCACATCATGTTACATCTCTGCTTAAAATAGTCCAGACACTACCCACTGTATTGGAAGAAAATCTAAATTCATCGCCATGGCCTGGAGTCCTTCCAGGTCCAGGCATCTGTCAGTGTCTCCATCCTCAACTCATGCCCTCTCTCCCTCAGTGATGAGGCACCTGGTTTTCCTTCAGGTCCTCGGATGCACAGAGCTTATCCCCACCTTAGGGTCTTTTCACTGCCCAGGACGCACACCTGTACCTCCCTGATGTGGTCAATGCTTGTTCTTCTGGCTCCAGGTGAAACACCCATCACCTCCTGTGATAGTTAATTTTATGTGTCCACTCGACTGGGCCGTGGGGTGCCCAGATATTTGATCAAGCATCACGCTGGGTGTTTTTGTGAGGATGTTTTTGGATGAGCTTGATATTCTTCTAATCAGTAGACTGAGTAAAGCAGATTGCTCTCCCTAATATGGGTGGGCCTCAGCCAATCAGTTGAAGGTCTGAATAGAACAAAAAGGCTGACCCTGCCCTGAGTAAGAGTATATTCCTCCCGCCTGACTGCTTTCGAGATGGGACATCACTTTTATCCTGCCTTTGGACTGGAACTGAAACATCGGCTCTTCCTAGGCTTTGAACCTGTGGGCCCTCAGACTGAAATGATACCATCAGCTCTCCAGTCTTGAGCCTGTCAGTCTCTATAATCACGTGAATTAATTCCTTATAATATATATCACCCGTTAGTTCTATTTTCCTGGAGAACTCTAACACAGCTCCTTTAGCTTTCCAACACTCCCCAAGGTGATTTTCATTGGTCTTTTATACACACAGACATAGACATACAGGCTGTATGTATCCTTTGTAACACCTATAGCTCTGCTGAAACTCTGTCCAGACCACAGGGAATGTGCTGATTTTCTTCACAGATCTAACTCTCATGCTAGCACAGTGCCTGGCAATTAGTAGACTCTTATGTTTGTGAAATAAAGACTTATATAGAATAACCTATTCAATTATAAAAAAGTAATTGTAACAGAATATTTCCTAACATAATAAATTGTGAAACATATATATATGAAAAAAGCTACAGAAATGTATAAACAGTTTAAAACTATGTTTACATAATATATAAAAAATGCTGAAGATAAAGACAAAATTGCATACCTCTGGTTGGTTTTGCTGCCTTTCTGCATTTCTATTTCTAAGTTCTCTGATTTGAATATGTACTTACTTTTGTTTTGATTGATTGATTGATTTATGGCTGTGTTGGGTCTTCGTTGCTGTGCGTGGGCTTTTACTAGTTGCTGCGAGTGGGGGCTACTCTTCACTGCAGTGCGTGGGCTTCTCACTGTGGTGGCTTCTTTTGTTGTGGAGCACAGGCTCTCGGTGCGCGGGCTTCAATAGTTGTGGCTCGCGGGCTATAGAGCGCAGGCTCAGTAGTTGTGGCACACGGGCTTAGCTGCTCCATGGCATGTGGGCTCTTCCCGGACCAGGGACTGAACCCGTGTCCCCTGCATTGGCAGGCGGATTCTTAACCACTGCACCATCAGGGAAGTCCTTGTACTTACTTTCCTAATTAGCATATTTAGTAATAAACATTATAATTAAATTCTTCTGCATATATGAAACACAATAAAAATAAAAAGTAGGGTGATGTTGGTAACCTATGAAACAACACATTTCTATTTTGTATGTAAAGATCTCTATAAATCAATAAGTAAAAGACAGGGATGTTTTTATAAATGGGCAAAGGACATAAATAGATCTCTGTAAATAGACTATCTACATTCAGAAAAGACATTAAGATGACTGATGGTATATGTGCAGCATCACTATTAACTAAGAAAGACCAACCATAAACAAAGGATCCACTTTGTTTTGGTTATTGGCCAAGATGAACAAAGAAATGATAAAATCCAATGGTGGCCTGATTCAATATAATTTGACTTAGTCATTCAATTTCTTGGCCTTTATTCCAAATACTAAATTAATGGTATAAGATATAGATGTCTCTCATCAAACATTTAACAGTAGTGAAAATTTGGGGAAATCCTAAAAAAAAAAAAAAAGCTATCTGGGAATTAATTAGGCCAATTACAGGCTCTCCATAAAATAGAATGTTATTCCTTCACTAAATATGATGTTTTGGAGCAACAGTCACAATCTGGAGAACAATCTGATCTATTTCAGCTATAAAAATAGCGTACTGAGAACTTCACACACCATGATCTCAAATTTGGAGGGAAATATATACATGGGAGAAAAAAAACGTAGGTAATAGAATGAGTTATTATCAGGATTCAGCCTGAGTGGTGGAATTGCTAATTAGTTTTGCTTCTTTAAACCTGTCTCAGTCATTCTGTAGAAAATATCTTACTCTGCTAAACCAAGAGGAAATTATATTTTGGTTAAAGAACAAAAAAAGATAGCACAGGGAGATCAGCTCAGTGCTGTGTGACCACCTAGAGGGGTGGGATAGGGAGGGTGGGAGGGAGACGCAAGAGGGAGGAGATATGGGGATATATATATACGTATAGCTGATTCACTTTGTTATAAAGCAGAAATTAACACACCATTGTAAAGCAATTATACTCCAATAAAGATGTTTAAAAAAAAAAAAAGATAGGTCAGAAGTGCTGAGAGTGGGGATAGTCAACTCTGTTAGGAGCCTGTGTATGAAGTAAGCGCAAGGGGTGATTGACTTAACAGGTGTGAGGGGAGGATGCCTGTACAGAGGAAGGGAGAAGTCCAAGAGATATTTTAGAAGGAATCAAGAGAAGGTAACGAACAACAGGGCATGTCTATAGAAGGATACCTCTGACTGTCATGTTTTGAATGAACAGGAATTAAGACCTAAACTACAGAATGTAGGGCAATCTTTTGGAGAAAGTCAAGGGATGTGTAAACACTTTGGGAATACTCCAATGACATGCCAGGATCTACCACTAGTGCTTATACACACTAAAGCAGAGGCTATATGTTAATTATTTCTGTTTTCTCTATGCCAAGCCCTCAGCTGGCAAACAGTAGGTCCTTAGAAACTGATCGTCAAAGGAATAAATGAGGCAGTGGTAGAACTCCTGACCCGAAAACAATTTGAAATTGACCATTTAAACATTACTATGCACAAGTCAATGATAATTTTTAAAAAAATCATTCTAGTCTACTTACAGAAACCCCTTTGCATAAAACCACAAACCTTTTAAATTCAATTCAGCTCTTTAAAAAAAAAAATGTAGTCTCAAGGACCGACATAGCCTGAAACACTGAATACTAGTTTTCTTTTTTTAAAAATGATAGTGCATGAGATTTATGTAATGCATTCTATTTGGGCATTCATTAGTAAGTCGAGTTTCACATGGTTTCTTTCTGTGGCATAGTTTAAATATTGCACTTTTTCTTTGACATTTATACTTGCTCCCTTCCTTAAAGAATAATGACTTGCCCTTACATCCCACCTCCACTCTGAAGCCAATCGATAGCAACGGAAGACACACAGAAGGAAGGTAACATGTAGAAAAGCAAGCTGTTCATGTGTAGATTTTTACATCTCTTCTCATGTCAGCGTCCACGTGCACCGATGCCCCTACTTCAACCATTAACTCTGTCTACACATAAAACTTAACTGGGGTAGGGCTTAAACAGAAAACCAACTAGTGTCTCCTTAAGAAATATGGGTTGAAAGACAAACTTGGTTAGGCTGGTGCTATCCTCTTTATTTTCCTCCGCCTCGGTAGCCCTCCAAATACCTGCATTTCCTTACCTAGGAGCTGGGGTCCCCATAGTAGGAAAGGTTCCTTATAGTGGCAAATAGTATCATGAAATGACTCATCTCTAAATAATGCACCGCACCTGCACCCCAAATCATAAACTGTGAAAGCTTTAAATTTGATCTGCCACGATTCCACTTGTAACAGAACCTCCGTAGGACACAACTCCAGGTGCACATGTATCTTGCTTCTGATACTGTGTGAGTCTGGTCCGAGAAAACAGAAGCCTGGAAAGAACCAGACTGAGCTTCAAAGGAGACCTGGTAGCTTGCTGAACACTGTGGAAAGGGGCTCCGCGCACACGTGATCCTGGGATATAACGTCAATCTGTCTGTCTCTCTCATTTTTCCTCTTTTCACTCATTCTCCCTCCTTCCTTTTCTCTCATCCTTGTAGCCACAATTTCCCTCAACTTTTCTGACTTTCTCTCCCTCATTCACTTTTATTTTTTCTCTCACACACTCTTCCTTTGTCTCTCTCCCTCCACACAATGTTCCTTTCTCTCTTCCACTTTTATTTCTTTTTCTCTCACACACTCTTACTTTCTATATCTCCCTCCACTACTTCGTTCTCTCAGCTCATTTTACTTTCTTTCTCTCACACGTTCACTTTCTCACACACTTTTCCTTTCTCTCTCTCCATTCAATTTTCCTTTCTTTCTCTCTCCCATATATACTTTTTCTTTCTCACTCACTTTTATTTTCTTTCTCACACTTTCACTTTCTCTCTCACACACGCTCTTTTCCTTTCTCTCTCTCCCTTCCTACACACTTTCTCTCTGCCACACACTTTTACTCCCTCCCACATTTTTACTTTTCCTTTCCTGCACGCTCTTCAAAGTTCTCTTCTCCATACACTCTCTTGCTTTCCCTCTCTAACCCACAGAATTTTAAGCAGAGTGAAGTGGCCAGATCAGAGTTTTACAGGGTCACCAGGAAGCCAGGACTGGGTTGAGACCTCAGACAGGAAGGCGGCCGTAATGTTCCAGGGTGGAGCTGAGCTCTTTCCATGAAGCAGCAGCAGTGGGCTGGAGAGGGAAGCCAGGTATATATAGAAGACAGTTCAGGTAGAATCGATGGGCCTGGGGAAATGTTTGGATGGAGGATGAATGGAAGGCAGAAGAATCTAGGGTGATGTCAAGGTTTCTGGCTGGGGCAACAGAGTAGAAAATGCCATCAAGAGCCAGGGAAAGTGGAGGAAGGAGCAGCCCTGGGCATTCCTTGGTCTTAGAGCCACTTTATCTAAGATAAGAAAATACTTGTGGCATTTTCAGACAGAGAGAGTTCTTGGAAGAAGAGAAAAGAATTCATAATTACATATAGGCAGTCCTTGAGTTCTGTTTATTCAACTTTGGACAGTTTTCCATCTTGAATACTGTTCAGAAGCAATACTTAAAACACCTTTTCTCTGCAAAATGTATGCTTTTTGTATTAACATATTAAAAAAACAAACAAACCCAGAGCTATCACATGATGGCCACTTTTGTCATCCACCAGTTAAATACTGGCTGCATCACTCCTTTGCACAATACCACTGATGTACTTTACTCCCCAAAGGGTTGGAAAACTCCATGAGGGCAGGGAGGCTGTTCTTCCTACTCACCCCTAGGTACCACCTACCTATTAGAGTAACAGACACTTAATGGGTGCTCAGAAAACAGATCTGGGATAAATGAATATTTGAAATCATTTTTCACGTTGTCACGTTATTATTACGTGAAAACAGAATACTGAAGTGAGGTTATGGAAGCACTCACATTTGTGATGAGAAGTGTGGTTCCATAAACCTCAGGCAATGCTGGGAACCATTAAGCATGGCTGAAAGTGGTAAACGTTTAGCCTCCACTGGACGCTCGCTGGGCTTAAACTGGTCACATTTGCACTCAGTTGTCAAAGACATGAAGACGAAGATATATTTAATGCAGGAAATAGAGCACTGAAGATTTTATGTTAAAGGTGAGGGCAGCTGGGGGATTGTTATTATTTTTAAATGTCTTGAAATAGGCCTCCTTACCCCCTACCAAAAAAAGAAAAAAAAATCTATGTCGACTGATCTAACAGTGGGCTCTCAATTTTCAAAGCACAGTTTTAGGAAAGTCCTGTGTTCTGGAGCGGGGGCTGCCTATGCGAATCACCTATCCTAACATTTCATCTGCATACCTCACAAATGGTACGTCAGCAGACCATTTTTGGGTGCTGACTGACAAACGCGTTCTCAAGAGTGACTTTCAGGAGAACTCAGGAGACTAATACTAGAGCAACTGGGGACAGATGTCAGTCAAATGGGTGCAGAACATGCTGGGCCTGGAAGGGAGGATTTAATGCTCAGGGGTGCACTTGAGGCTCGTTGTTCTGCATTATCTTCACATTACACACTGAGTAATTCATCGATTCAAAGTACTTATGTTCCTGTCCCAGGCTCTGAGGACACATCCGTGGAAACACAGATAAAAACTCCTGCCCTCTTGGAGCTGACATTCTAGGGAAGTCAGATACAGACAAACAATTTTAAAAAAACTAAATAAAACATGAAAAGATGCTCTTCATCACTAATTAACAGAGACATACAAACCAAAACCGCAATGAGGTACCACCTGACACTGGTCACAATGGCCATCATTAAAAAGTCTACAAATAACAAATGCTGGAGAGGGTGTGGAGAAAAGGGAACCCTCCTACACTGTTGGTGGGAATGTAAGTTGGTGCAGCCACTATGGAGAACAGTATGGAGGTTCCTCAGAAAACTAAAAGTAGGGTGGTCATATGATCCAGCAATCCAACTCCTGGGCGTATATCCAGACAAAACTATAATTCAAAAAGATACACGTACCCCTACGTTCACAGCAACACTATTCACAATAGCCAAGACATGGAAATAATCTAAATGTCCATCAACAGATGAATGGATAAAGAAGATGTAGTGTGTGTGTACACACACACACACACACACACACACACACACACACACACACACACACAATGGAATACTACTCAGCCATAAAAAAGAATGAAATAATGCCGTTTGCAGCAAAAGACAAATACCATATGATATCACTTATATGTGGAATCTAAAATTATGAACACAAATGAACTTATCTATGAAAAAGAAACAAACTCATAGACATGGAGAACAGACTTGTGGTTCCCAAGGGGGAGAGGGGTGGGGAAGGGACAGATTAGGAGTTTGGGATAAGCAGATGCAAACTGTTATATACAGAATGTATAAACAAGGTCCTACAGTACAGCACAGGGAAATATATTCAATATCCTGTGATAAACCATAATGAAAAAGAATATGAAAAAGATTGTATATATATATATGTATAACTGAATCACTTTGCTGTACAGCAGAAATTAATACAACATTGTAAGTCAATTATACATCAACAAAATAAACTTTAAAACTAAATAAGTAAAAGACAGAGAATGACGACAGAGCATGGTGACACATAAAAATTAAACGAAGATCACGGTAAGCATGCTGGTATTGGGGGCAACTTTAAATAAGGTCATCAGGGAAGTTGTGATAAGTTGTATTATTGTAAAAAGTCCCATACTTCCTCCGCTCCAAGGCGATTCTCTATCCGGCCCCTGCCATGACTTGTATTCTTTCCCTACCCCAGACAGGAGGCTTGTTATGTGACTTGCTCTGGCTAATGGGAATGTGAGCAGATGTGACCCATACCATGTCCAATAGGAAGCTTTGAATGCACTTGTGTGATTAGCTCAGTGTCTTGTTTCTACCTTCTGCCATGAAAACTGCAAAGTCCCAGGTGAGGGCCAGCCCTTCTGCCTGGGCTCTGGAATGAGACAACACGTGCAGCAGGGTTACAACCTCCCGCAGGCCCGCAGCTATGGGACACGTGATCAAGACAAAAAAATGTCTGTTGTATAAGCCAATGATATTTTTGTTGTTGTTACCACAATAAAACTGATGAATATAAAACGATTTTTCTGAGAGGATGCCATTTAAGCAAAGTCCGGAAGAAGAGCAGATCATAAAACAGAGGCCCAGAGAAGCGATGTTAACTGTCTCAAGTCACACATCTATTAAGTAGTAAGGACTGTGCTGGAAACCCTTCTATCTGGTTTGTTCACACTGTCCTCTCAGGCAGAGACCCGCCTAACTCAGGTCACGGAAGTCACATCATCACAACGTTTCTCCATCCTGGTCGGTTGTAGACCCATCTCTCTAAGGTGCCCTAAAGCAAAAAGCCCCCAAGAGTCAAACCAGCCCCAAGTGACATGAGGCACACTGTCCCCTCCTGCTAGTGCAGGCAAGTGTGACAGAGTCTCAAGCTGAACATTTCCATCTCCCCCTCCTCATTCACAGCTCACCCAAATCTTGCAAGAAGCCTGTGAGACCAGGAAGGACAGCGATTATCATCGCCTCCCATTTACAGATGGGAAGGGCTAAGGCTGGGACCTAAGTCACGTCCTAAAAATCATGCAGGAGGTGAATGTTGGGGAGGCAACCCTGCTGTTTTGAATCCATGAATATCACTAGATTGCTGGAATGCTTATACATTTGATGATTCAAGCTTCATTACGATGCTATGAGTTGGTTTGTTATTCCTGGGGTATAGAGGAGGAGATGAAACCTCAGAGATACAGAGTAACTCTCAGAGGATCTCACAACTTAGAACGGCCAGATTGGAACCAAGGATTTTTCTCACCCCAGAACCTATGTGCAGCATGGGGCCCTGCTCTCCATGCAGTTTTTTTATGAAGATGCAGAACTATGGCTGTTGGCTACCAAACGCATCGCACGTTGTGGTTAGTTTGAAGAAGTTCAATGAGCATCACTGCTTAATCAATTTATCCCTAACTTGATGACAGGAAAGACAGCTGCTGGTACCCAGGAAAAAGCTACTCAGTGTGTATGTGAGGAAACCCCATGTCACGGTCTTCATTCAGGCAGGGCTACCCCTCACCTGGGTCTGAGACCACCATGAGCCCCGTGAGAAGGAATATGTGTCCCTCTCCTCTGCTCTTCTGCTCTGCTGGACACTTCTCCCAACTGAGAGCTACTAGCATCCTGTAAACGTGGAAGGAAACCCAGTGTGACAGAGACAGGGATATCGGGGTTGGAAGCTCAGCTCCTCCATGGAAAAGCCGTATGATCTTGCGCGATGCCTTCAAAGGCTTTGCTTTAAGTGTCTGTTCCGGAACACATTCATGGATTCATTCGTTCCGTCAACTGTGCGCTGAGTGTCCACTGTATATCATTATTGCGCTATGCCCTGGGAACGCAGCAGTGAACAAGCAGACAGTCCCAGTTCTCCAAACATCCATAAATGCTCAGCATTGTTTCATTTGAATGTACAGAATCACTACTCTGCCCTCACCCTTTGCTCTGTTAAAGGGGCCTCTGTACCAGCAAAACAGTCCAACAGGTCATAGGGAGGTCCCATACCTGGTGGCGCTAGGGATACAGTGTTCCCCTAGAGTTTCCATCCCTTTGTCAGTGGTGTAACTGCACCTCTTCTGACACCAACCAGCCTCGGGTAGCCAGTCCCAGCCAACCTTGTTGCCAGAGGTCAAACCGTTGGCCAGTCTGTTTCCTCATTATTGGGAGAGCAAATGGGTCCAGATAATCAATGGCTAGGGTCATTTTAAGTAGCAACTTTTGGTTTAAAACACAAAAGTCATACAAACAAAATGGTTGAATTGCCATAGTGAACACTTAGCAATGTCTGCTTCACCTCGTTTTCTCTACCTGACCAGCTCTGATCCTGCAATGCCTAGGCAAGAGTGCTCAGGAAATCTGGGACAGACATTCATCTGATCCACAAGACCTTGGCCATGGCTAACACATTCAGCAGTTACAAAATATCCTTTCAGTTAAATGAATCATGCATTTAATTGAAAGGTGGTTAAGCATTATCATTACTGGTCTTGACAAACCCATAACGGGGGAAATGGACTCACATGCACCAAGGGGAGGGACTGGGATCCATTCCATAGTTCCTGAAAAGACTGGCAAGAACACCAACTCCAGGCAGAAATGACTAACACACTCAGTGGATTCCCAAATGCAGGTGGGTGTCTGCTAATGTCAAACCCACCTCACCCTCATGGATTTACTGACATCCCTATCATTACTTGACGAGAGTGAATCTCCTTTGAAATTATGACTTGAAGTAACCACCTGTGAGCCAGCCATATTCCTTTATGGCTGTTGTTCAGTGTCAGTTCGTGGCTGATGCCAAGCTAGCTGGCCATAAATAGGATCCTTAAGATTCATGTCAACTTGGGGCTCAGCTTTCCTAAGACTCTGAGCAGAATCCCTGGTGTGAAAGAGTTGGGATCGCTGTGACCAAGAAGGCGGATGTCGAGTGATGACCAGATGGTCCACACCAAGATGGCATGAGTTTGCTGGCTGAACGCTATATGAACACAAACATCTCCAAAATGAGGCAAAGGTCAGGTGTTCACGTGTGGTCCTTCCACTGAACTCTCAGTGTCCTCAGGGCTTATCCTGAACTGTGGGTTGTTATGCTGATGGGACAGAAAGTCAGAGGGATTGGGAAAATTGTTGTAGTACAGAAAGGGATTCAATCTATATAAATCTTTTCAAAATTCTGCCCTTTGAGCTGGGCTTAATTTTAAGGTCACATTGTCTGCTTTGTGATGTGCACAGGGGATTCCAAGCTATATAAGTTCCCTGAGAATCTGAAAGCACCCTGGATTTTGTCCTTACCACCTTTCTTTTTGTTACCCCAGAGGCCAGAGCCTCAGGGCAGTAAGGGTGGCTGGAGGAAGCTCTGTTTTGGGCAAAAGTGATAACTTATGTAAAGCACTTAGCAGAGTGCCTGACACTCGCTAGGTGAACAACAAACCTATATTTCCTCTCCCCTCTCCCAAATGTAAATCAGACAGCTAGTGGGAAGCAGCCACACAGCACAGGGAGATCAGCTCGGTGCTTTGTGTCCACCTAGAGGGGTGGGATAGGGAGGGCGGGAGGGAGGGAGACGCAAGAGGGAGGAGATATGGGGATGTATGTATATGTATAGCTGATTCACTTTGTTGTAAAGCAGAAACTAACACACCATTGTAAAGCAATTATACTCCAATAAAGATGTTAAAAAAAATAAGTTCATTTCATAGATTTCCAATGCATTCTTATTTTATTCTTCATGGCGTCTTATTAAGGGAGGGGTAGTATGTGACCAGGAAGAGGATGGAATGATACCTCGAGGCTGGAGGACTTGGCCGACATTACAGTCCCTTCCACTGATGCTCTTTGAATCCTGACTTGAATAAACTGGGCTCTGAGAAGAGAGAACAACTTGGTCTCCAAACAACCCTGCCGATGCTATTCTAAATGCAAAGAAATGTCAAAGCTGAAATAACCATAGTGCAGTTGTACTTAGCCTGTTTACCGAAATATCAGTCATTGCTCTGCACAGCAATTCCATTTTTAAAGTTCATTGTGCTAGAAAAATGTCACAGCTCCTTAATTCTTTACTTTCTCATCCAAGCCGGGTGGGAGGTGAGAAGTTTTTGAACTGTATGAAAATCCACATGAGACATTTCAGCAGCGTCACGGGGCTCTCTTCCAGCGTCCTGCATGCTCTCTCTTCTCTGAACTCAGAGAAAGCGCCCACCCCCAGGGCCTGCCCTCATTCTGACAGCAAACATTAAAAGAGCATCAGTGAAAGCAAAGACAAAAAACAGGACAGCACAGGGGTGCTGAGCACCTGTGCTGCTGTCTCGGGAGGACCAGGGCTCAGGCAGAGCTAGGGATCCGGTCTGGTCCCCTTGCCTTAAAATCACGGATGTTGGTGTCAACAAGCAGTGTCGAGCAAGTTAATTTCTACAGGTTGCCCCACTGGGCTCTCTTGGTCTCTTGCTTCCGGTTGGGTCCAGCTAATAGGAAGTGTGGGTGTGAGACTGGAGATCAGGTGGATGGAGAAGTTGGGACGATCACTCTCCCCTGCTTCTTCATGGTTTGGGCAGTAGATGCAGCAGGGTTTTTCTCAGCTCCGTTGGCATTTGGGGCTGAATAATTCCTTACTGTGGGCGTTTGTCTTGAGCTTTGTGGGATGTTTCTCAACATGTCTGGCCTCTGTTCACTAGATGACAATAGCACCTTCCTCAAGTTGTGACCAAAATGTGACCAAAAACTGTCTCCAGACATTGCTAATGTTCACTGGGAGACAAAACTGCTGGTTGAGAATCACTGCCTTCATCTTCGTAGACAGCCCTTTCTCTGCCTTCCTTCGCTCACCCATTCACTGTGCCACATGCCTGCCGCTGGGACCCCAAGACGTGTACGTAGCAGCACACAGGCACCTCAATCTGGATTCTCGTTGCGAGCAACTGAGGATCTGTTGTTTCCCTCGGTAGACTGTGAGCTTCTCGGGGGACAGGGACCAGGGCCCATCATTTAGGACATCCCCACCCATGAGTGTTTCTAAGTGTCTAACTGGAATCCCAATGGCTTTAGCGAAAGCTTCTTTCCTGGCTCCCTCCCCTGTGGAAGAAGAACACGGACATGCTGCCCCGGGCACTCTCCAGTCTCTTTTCATAATGACCCTTTCAAGACTGTGGGCAATCTCCTAGGGACCGAAAGGTCTAGGAGGCTTCCAGATTGGCCCCAGCGCCCTGCGGTTAACCTGTGGCTGGCGGTCCCCGGGATGCAGCGATCGCCTCTGAATGAGGTGTGCTTTTGCCTTCATTTAAGGACTGTAACAATTGCTTTTTCTTCCTTGGAAATATAACCTTAGCAATGAACTGCTCTGGAATCAGTAAACATGTGCGCTAGTTTCCTTAGAGAGTTCCATGAGGAGGTACTGGTCTCCTCCCACAAACTCAAGAGGAAAAGCACAGGCCTTCAGTCACTGCCTACGTTCCTAAGTCCCTGCAAAGGGCCGAGGCTGGGCTGGGATTCCAGCCAGCAGCAGGAAGGGGCATTTGGTCTGACTCACTTCTGGACTGCAAGTGTCCTCAGTGAGTATTTAATATCTACGAGGCCGTCCTAGCGTCACCATCAGTGTTCCATGAATGCCATGGGGACATATGAAGACAAAAAACTGGCACGAATGATCCCACAGGTGTGTACCAGTGAAGCCAAGTGTAAAATTCTTTTAGAAAACTTCACAAATCCCAGTGATGCACTTATGTCCATTTCTTTCTCATTGTAATGAAGGTACTTACATATATATTTAGATCCTTGTGCCGCTTCTCTAGTTCTGGAACTCTGTGTACTTTTGCTTGTTTCTTGCCAAGACTTGTTTCTTGTGGACTTGCGGGGGTGGGGTTAGAAAGCTAGTCTCCACACTTCATCACACTGCCTGCCTTTGCCAAGCGAGATGTGCCGTGGGGACAGGGAAATCAGGGGAGCTCTGCTCCTGTACCCCAACATGCACGGACTTCCAGCTCATCAAGACATGCACTCCGTGCCTCAGCTTCCCTACTTAACACAGAGTTCTGTTGGGACTGCAGCCTCATTGACTGTGATGCTAATAACTGGCTGTGGTTCCCCCTGGGGCCCTCTCAGGGGTTTGAATCCTAGGCCTGGATCTCCATCCTATGGTTGATCAAGGAAGTCACAATTCTATCCTCACTTGGCTGCAGCCTTGAAATCAGGCAACCCTGTTCTAAAACATCACCTCAGAGCAAACCACTTCACCTCTATGGACTTCAGTTGCTTCCTCTGTAAAATGAGGTAGAATGTTTTATCCATTCCCAAGATGTGTTTTTCTTTTGAGTTATAATTTGCATTCAGTAAAATCTACAGATCTTAAGTGTATAGCTTGATGAATTTCTATACATGTATACATCTACATAATTGCCACCCAAACCGATACAGAGACCATTTATTCCCATCACTACGGAAGTACCCTTGTTCCCTCCCATAGGTAATACCACACCTTCATAGGTAAGCAATATTCCTTTAAAAAAAAAAAAAAACTAAAAATAATTTATTTGAATTAAAATAAGCATAACCAAATGAATGCTTTTTTCAAGTAACGTATTTTGTGTAAAATGATTTTTAGGTTACTATTTTCCCATAATACTGGAACACTTTCTTTGGAATTGAAATCTTTTTTAAAGGGTGACTTCTTAACATTGCACTCACTCTTGCATAACTCTAAGCCTGTTAAAACACACAAATTAAGCACTATTCTTTTATCATCAGAGGAGGAGTTTTGGGCATCATATAAATAGAATCACAGAGTATGCACCCTTGTGTTTAGCTTGGTTTGTTCAACATGAAGGTTTTGAGATTAATCCACATCACTGAATGTTCCATCTGTTTGTCCCTTTCTATTGCTAAGTAGTATTCCATTATATGGATATAATATCACAATTTGTTGTTCCATTCTCCTGCTGATGACCATCTGGGTTGCTTCCAGTTTGGGGCTATTATGAACATACTGACCTAAGAATGTTTATAGATATACGCACTCATTTCTCAGGAGTCTATTCCAAGGTCCAGTCTCCGAGATTTCAGCATCAGCTTCATCCGAAACCCGAGTTCCCCACCAGCATATGTGGATGCCCTACAGGCACCTGAGATCAGCATGTAGACCCCCGGGTCCACCACCCTCATGAGCTGGCCTGACGATCCCGCCAGCCTCAGTGCTACATGTCCTCCTGCAACACTGCAGACTAGCTACCCCAACCTTCTTCTAAGTGTTTTGAACATGCCTGGTCTGTCTCCCTTCCTGCCAGACCACTACATCACTTTTATATGGAAATACATTCTAGAAAGATTAAAATCTTAGAAAAATCATAAAATGCTATAAAATCTAGAGAATATGTTCATATTCTGGCCTTAGTTTCCAGAAAGTATAATAATGCTAAAAATAAGAAAGACTGAAATAATGATTAAAAACTTCTCTATAAAAAGAATACAAAGAACATATGTTAAAAACTAAATAAATTTGAGAGACATATTAGTAATATGTTATCCTTACTATGCAAATAGCTCCTACAAAATAATAAGAAACGTATAAAGCCCCAAAAGAAAAAAAAATGCATAAAGACGAGACAATTGGTAATAATAAGGTCCAATATACATTAAAAAGTTGATCAACGTGATCAATAAACAAAGAACACATTAAAACAAGCTACTGGTTTTCACTCATCACCTTCATGTTCAGGCAACTGATGATTTGGGGAAATTTCATCTCTCACATACTCCTGATGAAATTGTAAATCAATGTCTTTTTCCAAGAAGATACTCCTATGATGAGCAAAGACCATTTAAATGTAGTCAAGTAATTCAATTTCTGGGAATATGTCCTAAGGAAATGGGTAGATACGTGCACAAAGACATGTACAGCCCGTTAATAACAGAAGCACTCATAAAATTTAGAAGTTAGAAGCAACCTAAAAGTCTAGGGATAGGGAAGTAGTTACATGAATTATGGTACATACATATAATGGAATAACATGTCGATCTTAAAGTAATTGAGTAAATCAATCTTTATCATGGATATTCACACCACTTTTCAGAGATTAAAGCAGGCTGCAAAAAATAATTGAAGATATGACTCCATTATTGTACACATGGGTGTGTTTGTACACACATGCACGGACCCACAGCAAGTGTTTGGCAGGTGTTTTATTCAGGGTAGACTAACATCTGTAACCTCAGAGACTGAACACAGGAAATATTTATTCATTTTTTTCTCCTATCATAGTCAAATATGGGTCTGCAGGGAGGCCCGGCTTCGCTCGGTCACTGAATAGCCCTAGCTCCTTCTATCGGTGGCTCCGCTGTCCCCCAGAGTCTGAAATCCTCCACTGGGTCTTCTGCCTCTGGCCATCAGAAGAAAAGACAGTGGGTGTGGAACACTTTAAGGGCTAGGTCTAGAGATGGCACGACTCATTTCTACCCCATGTACTACTGGCTAAAATGCAACCACGTGGCCACCCTAACACAAGCGAGGGGGGCAGAAAGGTGCAGCCTGGCTGTATGCCCAACAGCCAGCCAGTGTTTTTCACATAAGGAAACAGAAACAGCAAAATTCCAAAGTGGTTAGGTCTGGCGAGAAGCATTTGGGGTCAACTGTGCTTTTTCCTTTCACTTTTCTGCATCGTCTGAATTTCTCCCAATGGACATGTATTACTTTTAAAATATGGGAGGAAAGGCCCAGTCCATCTATTTCCATTTTGATGGTCACACAGAGGAATTAGGCACATTCCTCCAATGTGGATCAAGCTACAACTTGTGCCCTGGGGCCCTCGAGTCGGAACTGAGACAGGGCAGTACCTGGACCGTCCCTAGGCTGCCCCTCCCACCCCAAGAGACACAGACGCTAGCTCCTGAAGCAGCTCAGAGCCCACCCGCCTGGTGCTCTTTCCATGCCTGGGAGGCCTCAAGCTGAGAAGCAACGCCCTCGCAGCTTTCTGACAGTACCTGTTTTTGTCAGTCTAGGTGCTCAAGCCTATCCCATCACTCAGAGGAGTGTACGCCCCACACCACCATTTGTCACTGTCAGCCTGGGAAGCAATTACATTCCGTCCAGCCAGAAATCAACAGACACCAGCATCGCATGTGAGAATGACAGGGAGACACACTGTCTGTAATGCATCGCTATCCCCCTCGTGCCCAGCTGTGACTGAGCCTCTGGGCACAGATGCAGCCTGGAGCCTGGTGGGAGAAGCACATCAATTTGGGGCCCTAAGAGTGCCTCTCTTATCCTCTCTCATCACTCGCTCTTCTCAGGGAGAATGAAGGAATCTGGGGAAAAGCCTTCCTCCGGCATCCAACAGTTGTAAAACTTCAGATAAAATGCCCTTGCAGAAATTTATGAGATGGGAACGCATCCCCGTGGCTCATCTGGCCGATCAGGCTGCTGGTCTGAAGGCCTCTTGAATCAGGGGAACAAGCACAGGTTGGTCTGGGTGCCAAGGCAGACCTGGGGTCGAGATGCTGTAGCCCTGCTTAACAGCTGTGCCATCTCGGGTGACTCCTGTAACTTCCTGCCTATAAAATGGAAATAACAGCACTTGCCCTTTTTCTGCTTTTATTAATGCAATTTCTTCTGCTTCGAATACCCTCCTATATCCTCCTGTGGCATAGACAACTAGCTCTCTACCAAATTCATTCTCCCCTTCCAGACCATATAGCTACAGCTGGGAAGCAGCTATTCAGCTAGAGAATATATTTTCTATCTTCATTTTGGCTATGGGTGGCCTCAAGACTTCTTTTTTTTTTTTAATAGGCTTCATTCTTTAGAGCAGTTTTAGGTTCACAGCAATACTGCACAGCAAGCACAAAATCTCAAGGTGAGTTTTCACCAATCAAATGTGAGCGGAAGTGATGGGCGGGACCTGGCTCTGCCCTCAAGCGCCTCACATGCACCGCCCCCCCCATGATGCTTGCTGGGGGGGAGATGACCAGGACAACCTAAGAAGGCATGGGTTGAGGATGTCAGGGCCTCTGTCCTCTGAGTAGAGGACTGGTCGTCCTGTCTACCTGCCCAGAGAGAGCAAAAAGTGAACTTCACTAAGTGCAATGTGGTATCCCGGATTGGATCCTAGAACAGAAAAAGCACATTCGTGGGAAAAAAACTGGTAAAATCCAAATAAAATCTGGTGTTTTGTTAACAGTAACTTACCAATGTTAATGTCTTAGTTCTGAAAAATGTACCATGGGAATGTGGGATGGTAACATTAGGGGAAACTTGGTGGAGAGTAGATGAGAACTCTCTTTACCCTTTCTGCAACTTTTCTGTAAATCTAAAATATTCCAAAATTGTATTAAAAATATAATTTTAAAAACCTTCAAATGTATGAAGCCATTATATGTTTGGGTCTATTTGTTACTGCAGTCTAGCCTACCGTAACGGATGCAGACCTTTTCATCTACAAAATTCCTAGTCACATCTTCAGACTCGGATGTGACATCTTCTCCACTAAGAAGCTTTTTGTGATCCCTCGGGGGTGAGGTGCCCCTCCACTGTATATTTCCTTCTTCTGTCACACTCAAGAGAGGCAACTAACAGATCTGCCCATTTCTCAAACAAGCGTGAAGTCTTCTTTGAGTCAGGAGCCCCGTCTCCTTCGCAGCTACAATATTCTTCACGGTGCTCTGAGATATCTGTCCAAGGAGTTAATGTCAACCTCTCCTATCTACTGTGAACATTCACCACACCAACCAGAGCGAACCTGCTTCATGAACTCTGAAGTACTGCACGGGTGTAGGGGACGATTAAGCTGTTGCAAAGCATTTATTGAACACCAGGCCCGCTTTACAGTTGCGATATATTTTTCTGGTGGCCTGCAGCGTCTGCGTTGATACATGGTACTTGGGTTCATTACTGTGTCTTAATTAGTATCGATGCGACAAAATGGCTTAAATAGTCAATGCAATGCTCTCCATCAAACACCCAATGACATCAAAGGTAGGAGCTTCCATTTGTTGAGTGCCTACTGGGTGCCAAGCAAGCATGTGCTGGGGGCTTTCACTCCTATTACTTCATTGAATCCCAGCAGAACCCTCCGAGGTCGGTATTATTATCCTCCACTTTACAGGTGAGAAAATTGAGGAGCAGAGAGAAAAAGGGATGTGTTTACTACGGCTCACTTTGTAAGCAGGGCTTGGTTTCCCAAGCGCACCTCTAGTCCGCTTCCTTTCAAAACATCCTCTTGATATATGATTGATCACCGGTCTCCACTAAGAACTGTCATAAAAATTAATCCAATTTTTTCCATGCCCCTCGGGGTTGAACCTCAAATAAAAAGCGGAATGCCAGAACTCAAAGTACTGTAACCTGAGGTCCAGCTGTTGAACTGGGACTTGGGGTCAGAGGTGCCCCCCTAGCCCATAGAGAGCTGTCTGAGCTGCCAAACCCAGGAGGCTTGTGGGAGTAAGAATACGGTTTCAGCTTTTACTGCCGTGCTAAGCACGTTACATGGAGTAGCTCATCGAACCCTCACAACCACCTTAGGAGACTCTATGATTATTGCAACTTCAAAGATGAGGGAACTGAGCCTGAGACATAAGGTAACAATTACTGCGAATAAATGATTTGCCATGAAATCAGGTGCCCCCTTTCCCGATAGTCTGCAAGCCACCTGAGGGCAGGGATAGCCTCTGCCCTGCTCATCCTTGTATCTAAAGTGTGTATCAAAGCCCTGTACCCAACAGGTGTTCAATAAATAGTTGCTGAATAAAATGAAAAGATCAAAGTCACAGGAAATCTAGGAGATGACAGCATCTTTGGAAGGCTCTAAATGAATCACCGAATGATCTATGCGACCACGTGAATATCAGCCAGGTGTCCATGCTTGCGCTCTGTCTACCAACCCACTGCTGCCTGCTCCTCTCCACCGGGCTCCCACAGAGCACCCAGAAAGGTAGGTCTCCATGATGCCAAGTGGTGGCGAGTTCTCTTCAGGCCTCCCATCACTTGGCCCTGAGCTAGCATGACTTGTACGTAAGGTCCCACAAAGTCCCCCTCTGAAGACAGTTACCATGATCCAGAAGCCATTACCCAGAGCCCTCTCCTAATTCCTCATTTTTTTTTTTTTTTTTTTTTGGCATATGTTGGGTTATATCAAGTTTTTTTCATTTTATTTTTTTAATTTTTTAAAAAAAGTTTTATTTTATTTTTGAGTATAGTTGATTTGTACCTCTGGAAAGTAGCACAGAGGTGACCCTTGGGCAGATGCTATGCTGAGTCAGGATATTACATCTGGAAACCCTGCTTGTCCTTGCTGAGTAACTACCCTTGACTCCAGAGCTCTCTCAGCACGGACAGATATTCCTCACTTTAATGTTTAAATGCCATTCCAAATAAGCGACCAAATCCAGCAGGTAGGGGAGCTCCAGGTGATTAATGCATCTCTCGGGCGGCGAAAACCACTTAGTCTTCAGCAGCAAGTTTCTGACCCCACCAAACCCAGCTCTAATGGCCCACAAATGCACTGCCTGATGGGCCTTTATTACTTAATTACCAAGGTGAGAGGCTTGTAATTAATAAGCCATTTACTCCTATATTTCGATGTTTCCAGGAAAGGTCGCCAACGATTTTTCAAGGAAATTCACACTATTTGTCATCTTACTTTGATCTCCTATGACCTGAGTCGGTCCTCTATCTCGGTGGTTCCCAAACTTTTCTGCCCACAGCTAGCTTGAACAGACAAGATAAAAGACCCCTCAGCTCACCTGCTCTTCCCTGTCTTTCTAGCTGACGATGAACTTGGTGATATATTAAAGTCAGACGTGGACAGAATTCTCAAAATTGCAATAATACAGCAACTCCACAAGAACAAAAGTAAAACCTAACAGAAATTCTGTAGATATTTTAATGCAAGAAAAAGAGTTATCGAAAATTACAGCCAATCCAAGACCACATTAGGATGTATAACAAAATGCCCTTTTAGAAAATTGTAGAGATTCCCACTATTTGTAAGTGAGCATATCCACTGATAACCTTTTTAAGGTGTCTGAGTCTTGGCACTGGCAAGGCAGCCAAGACTTTTAGCAGAATAATGAAGCGGATCCTCAGAAAGCTCTACTAACGAGCTAATTTTAGTTCAAGAACACACATTTTCATTTCCCTTACAAACCAGGTGACTTTCAGGGTTACTAGTAAGTAGCTTTAACTGCATGTAAAAATGAACAGCAGTGGAATTGATTTGATGTAAACGCAACCGGTGTGGTTCTAAAGATGTCCATTTGTAGGTACTGTCCTGCCATCCTTGCCTGGAACCACTAAGTGAGGTTTTATGTGCTCAGTGGGTGTGCAGGCTGTCGTCAGGAAGCTCCTACCACAGGATCTCAGACCACACTGCAAGAAACACTATTAGCTTTGGGGAGCAATTTCATCATTTCCAGTTAGGGAAGCAAATCAAATGATGTCCTTCATCTATCACTCACCCCCACCCCTGCACAGCGACAGACACCTAACACCTTGACCTCAACAGATAAATGGGAAGTTAGAACCCACCAGAACATTGGGTCAACCATCTGCTTAGGGTCTAGAGAGTCCTTTGAACCTCTCCTCATTCTTTCCAATCTCTGCTCACTCCAGACTGGCTAGCTAGCTTTCCTGCTTTTTTTTTTTTTCTTTCTTTTTTTGGCAATGCTAATAGATTTTATTAAATAAATGTGTCTATTATAGAAAAATTAGGGAAACACAGAAAGTTACAAAGTAACAAATAAATGCACATGATTCAACTACCAGGTGTAAAAAATGGGAACCACTATTTCCTTGCAACCCTATTTGTTCATAATTGTTCAACTTTTAACATGTTATGCAAACCATAATAGTTTTTCAAATTTGCAATTTTCTACCAAATATTACAGCAACAGCAGGGTCCATGTTATAAGCAGTTTCTCATAAACATTTTAATGGTGGCATATGTGATGAGGAGGAAGAGATTATGTAACCATTTTCTTCTAAGGGACACTTAGGTTGTTTCTAACCTTCCACCATCAGAGCAATGCTGGGATGACTACTGTGGTAAATAGAACAATGCCCCTGCCCCCTACAAGTGTCCATATCCATGTCCTAATCCCCAGCATCTGAGAATATATTCTCTTACCTTGTCAAAGGGATTTTGCAGAAAAAGCTAATTAAGTGATTAAATTAATTAAGTCAAGGCTCTTGAGATGGGGAGATCAGCCTGGATTATCCAGGTGGACCCAGTGTAATCATGTGGATCATCATAAGAGAAAGGACGGACAGAAGGGGAAGGAGAAAGAAGGGGAGAGGGGGAGGCCGAGAGGGGAGGGGAGGGGGGAGGGGGAGGGGAGGAAGGGGGAGGGGAGGGGAGGGAGGGGGAGGGGGAGGGGAGGGGGAGAGGGGGGGAAGGGGAGGGGGAGAGGGGAGAGGGAGAGGGGAGGGGAGAGAGGGGGAGGGGAGAGGAGTGTTGAAGATGCTACCCTGCTGGCTTCGAAGCTGGGGTATGAAGCCACAAGCCAAGGAACACAGGAGACCCCCAGAAGCTGGAAAAGGCAAGGAAATGGATTCTCCCCTAGAACCACCCAAAGGAATACATTCCTACTGGCACTTTGATTTTAGCCGAGTAGGATACATTTCACACTTCTGACCTCCAGAACTGCAAGGTAATAAATCTGTGTTGTTTTAAGCCATGAAATTTGCGGTAGTTTGTTACAGCAGAGATAAAAATCTAATACACACATCCTTGTAAATGAAACTTTATACAGATCAGACTTTTATGAGGAGATATTTCTGGAAGTAGAATTTCTAGGTCAAAGAGTCTGACTGTTTTGAGAGCTCTTGACTGATGTTGCCAAACTGCCTTTTAAGAAGGCTACGGGGCATCTTTGGTAGATGCTCCAGAAAGAGGACACCAAGCCCTGGGAAGGTCTCCCACTTTCCATTTCAGCTGCCAGCACCCTCATCCAGGCCACCCTCCCCTCCCCATAAGAATGCCTGCCCTGGGACTTCCCTGGTGGTGCAGTGGTTAAGAATCTGCCTCCCAGTGCAGGGGACATGGGTTCAAACCCTGGTCTGGGAAGATCTCACATGCCGGGGAGCAACTAAGCCCGTGTACCGCAACTACTGAGCCTATGCTGTAGAGCCCGTGAGCCACGACTACGGAAGCCCGTGCACCTAGAGCCCGTGCTCCGCAACAAGAGAAGCCACCGCAACGAGAAGCCCGCGCACCGCAACGAAGAGTAGCCCCCGCTCACCACAACTAGAGAAAGCCCGCCTGCAGCAATGAAGACCCAACTCAGCCAAAAATAAATAAATAAAATAAATGTATATTTATAAAAAAAAGAATGCCTGCTCCCCGTTCACCAGTCTGCCTGCTTCCCCTCTTGGCAGCCACTGCCCGTCCTCCATGCTGGAGCCTGAGGGATCTCATCAGAACAGCCCTCCTGCCTGCTCCCTTCAGTGACTTCCCATTGCCCCCCAGGCCCTGCCTCTCCTGGCTGCCCTCTGGCCTCCCCTCCCACAGGTGTCCCTCCCCCCTGCTTTCTCTGCTGTGGCTACAAGGGTCTTCCCCCAGGTTCTGTTAACAGGCCACATTCCCGCCTCCCTCGGGGCTTTAGTACATGCTGGCTTCTCCTCTGGACTGTTCTCCCCACTTTCCCCTTTGATCCTAGGTAACTCCTCCTTGCCCTTCAGAGGGCACGTAAAATGCCACTTTCTCAGGAAAGCCCGCCCCCCTTGCCATCCGGGCCAGGTCCTCTTCTCAGACCCTGCTCTCCTCCTTCATAGCACCTGGCATGATTATAATTAATTCACTTTTCAATTCATTATTTAACTTTTAATCAAAGTTTAATTCCATACAGAAGTGTGCCCGTAACCTAATCTCTCAATTTTTACAAGCTAAACACACCTGTATAAACAGCACTTAGGTCCCCCTCTCCCTTGCCCCTTCCAGTCACTAACTGACCCCAAGGTAATACGTTGTCTACCTCAACCGCTAAGAGCAGAGATTTGTTTTTTTATATAAACAATAGCTGTCATTAGTCTTTTTTTTGTCTGTCTCACTCATTGGAATATTTGCTCCATGAGGGCAGGGCCCACACCTGTTTTGCTTGCCAGCATATGCCCAATGCCCAGCACCTTTGCTCAACAAACATTTGTCAAATTAAAGAGTGCATTATGTAATGAACAATTAATTAATGCCGTGGGAGATGGGCGACAAGGTGTCGGAGGTACGCTGAGCAAGGTGCCCACAAGAAATGGACGTAAGAAACACGGTGTGTCTTGAAGGATAAAACCCACCCAGAAGGAGGAGACAGAAGCGGCACTAGAGCGGAATGCAGGATGTTTACACTGGGAACAAGGGAAGCATCTAGCTAAGGAGGGGCTGGCAGGGATGCAGGGCGGGAAGATGACAGGAGTGATCCTGGCAGCACAAGCCCAGCCTGCCCTGGACCAGGCAAGCACCCTGGACACTAGCGGGGGAGACGGGGTCTCCACTGGTGAGTGAGGGCCCCGCCCAAACTGCTCTACCCACAATCGTCTGGATGCAATACCCTTCCCTGGCAGGTAAGAGCTCTCCTGGAAGAAGGACACAAGCTGCTGGACCCCAGAGAGGGGTCTCAATAAAGAGGTAGCATTTGACAGCCTCGTGGTGGGAATGAAGCCAGCATCTGGCAGTCTCAGAGTCTGAAAGAAAGTCTGGCCTGTAGCCCAGGTGTAGAGTTGGGGGCATTTACCAGGTGACTACGCCATGATCCAATGAGTTCACCAGACCTTGCTTCCTTCTTAACTTCCATTCAAACCTCTGTCTATACAGGTATCAGGACAGGCCCTCCTACTTGGGGTGGTGGGTCAAACCACACCCCCAAAAAAATCCATTACCGGCAAGCTGGGCTCAGAGTAGACCAACACAAACTCCTCCATCCCTCTGACTGAGGGCAGTTTGGCTCCAAAACCAGGGAAGCCTTAAGCCTGTAGCTGTGGGCTGGGGGCTGCCGAGCCACCCGGAGCATCACAGTCTAAGCCTTTGAAATTCCCTAGTCAGTCAGAGGACTGTGGCAGCTGGTATTTTATTTAAGACACTCAGGGTTTACAGTTTAAAAAAAAACCTGTAAGTCTGAACAAATTCTTTAACTGGTAATTCCCTGCAAAGGGCTCTGCAGTTTGCACCGTTTCCACGATCTGTTCAATCAAAATGGTACTGAGGACATAACTGTACATTATCACTATTGACATTGTCCAGCCTACTCCACTTTGGTTAAAAAGTGGGTGCCCAAAGATGCCACTTAATAACTTTGAGCATCGTGAAAATGTCACTTTGACAAGTAGAAAAGTGCATTTACACACCCACCAAGGGCGACCTGTTTAGAAAGAGACAGCAGGGATTGCTCCCTGGCCTCTGAGAAAGACTGCTACAGCCCCTGTCCCTGCAGGGTGCCGCTGCTGGAGCGGAGGGAGGGAGGGAGAGAGGAGAGAGGACAGACAGCAGCATCAGACCAGGTGATTCCTGGACCACTGGCACAGGCTCAGGTGGAAGGACAGGCTGCTGGGACCTCAGCAACACAACTGGGGGTGGGCTCGGGGGAGGCAGGGGGATAGAACCTGCCTGGCCCGGGGCTGGGAAAATGACTGGTCCAGCTCTGGTCCTGGATAGAGTTACATGTGCCTGGAAAGACCCAGGAAAGTGGGCACTGGCTCTGTCCTTTGGTAGAGGTGGATGGGGGCAGCAGGTAATACTGTGGTCAGGTGAAACCAAGGTCATGGTTTTGAAGAATGGGGCCAATTCCCAGCAGGTTCCAGCTAAATAGAGAAGGAAGACAGACCCCAGTTTCCCTGGGGAGGCTGGGAAGAGCCTGATGAAGTGTCCGTTAAGAAGCAAGGCTAGCATGGCTGTAAGGACTCAGACGGCTCCTTTCCCTTTCCCTGAGTTTCCATTTCAACCACAGGCACCAACATTAAAAACCTGGCTGTCACCCTCAAATCTTCCCTCTCCCTCCCTCTCCAGCTCTTTGCATCTAACCAGGAGTTAGTTCTCTGTTAAGGACGAGAGAGTAAACCTTCTAGGCTTTGCAGCCCATAATGTCTCCGCAGCAACACTTCAACTCTGCCACTGTAGTGTGGACGTGCTTCATAAAGCTTTACAAATCCAGGCACAAGGCCAGATCCATAGACTATTGTTTTCCAACCGCTGATCTATCAAGTGGCTGAGGCCCGTCAATTTTACCTTCTAAAAATCTCTCGAATCCTCCCCGTTTTCCCCACTGGTCCAGACACAATCCTCTCTTGCCTGGAGAGGGCCACAGCAGCTACCTCCCTGGAGGCTTTGATTCACTTCTGTCCCCTACATCTCTCCACCCAGAAGCCAGAGGGAGCATTGTAAGATGCAGTTCCGATCACCTCACCTTTCTGCTTAAGACTCTTCAGGGGCTCCCACTGCCTTCACAATGAGGTCATTGTGGCCTCTGGACAGGCCAACCAGTCCCTTCAGAAATCAGTGCATATTCACCCCTCTAGCCTTCACACTCTGTAATCCAGCCAGTGTAAGTGCCTTCGGGGCATCAGGTGATCTCTCCAGCCTGGGTCTTTGCCCCTAGATCAGCTGGTGGGGACCCATAGGTCTCTCCATCACACTGTGCCCCCTTTCACTCCTCACTCTGACTCACCCCACTTCACACAGCACCTCCTCTGGGCAGCCTTCCCTACGTCCTGAGTTGGTGTCCGGCGCCTCCTCTGGACCCCCTGTTGGCTTGTCTGCTACTGTGAGGGTCTGGAGGGGAGTTCTAGGCAAGCTCAGCAGTGCGGCCGTGCCTCACAGCAAGGCGCTAACCCGAATCCCGTGTTCAGAAAGTATCTGCTGGCTCACTGGGTGTGTCAGTGAGTCAATCAACTAACTCTCTCAGGATGAGGGGAAGTCAGAGCATATCCAATGAGCCATCCTTCCCCAGGGACCTGAAGATACGATGGCCTGGCGTCCTAGTCAGCATGGCTTTATGCTCTCATGTGTGCTCTGGAACTTGTTTTCTGACCCAAGAGGTATCCTGGTCAGGAAAATAACCTGGCTTCCAGAGCTTTCTCTGCTTTATAAGATGGACCAAGGTTTGCAGAGACACAAAGGCATTAATATGTTTACATATTTTCCTGGGTAGGAGCGTAAGTAAATTCAAAATCATCTTTTTCTCTGTACGGTTAATAATTTATTAATTCCTTCTCTATTCATTCAATCTACAAATGTTTCCTGTGCTCCCATGGGTTTCTGCCCCTGAACTGGCTGCTGTACCCACACAGATGGCCCATACTCGATTCTTCCCTTGCTGTCTGGTGGGGAAGACAGGTCCTTTTGATAGAGTGTGGTAGATGCTATGATAAATGGTCAGTCAGGGACTATACTAGGGATGAAAATGAGGGAGAATAAAACCGATAATAAAGTAGACTAGAATGTTTGGGTCACACGGTTATTTTAGAAACGAGTAGACTTAAGAGTCTGAAGAAAAACAGGCTAGCACCAAGAAAGAGGACCAACACAGAGACACTCAAAAAATAAAGCTAGGCCTTCCGTGGTGGCGCAGTGGGTTGAGAGTCCGCCTGCCGATGCAGGGGACATGGGTTCGTGCCCCGGTCCGGGAAGATCTCACATGCCGCGGAGCGGCTGGGCCCATGGGCCGTGGCCGCTGAGCCTGCACGTCCGGAGCCTGTGCTCCGCAACGGGAGGAGCCACAATAGTGAGAGGTCCACATACTGCATAAATAAATAAATAAATAAAGCTAGATAGGTCAGTGTAACATCAACAGTTGTCACAACAGAAAGAACATAAAGGAAACCTCAAGCTCTTTGCAAAACTGAATCACAGAAGCACGATCTGGTTTGCAAGGAGATCAACTGGCTCTAACGTGATTCTCTCTCCAGAAAGAGCCATGCAGGTGCCCATCGAGGTCACTGCCCAAGAGGAAGTGAATGAACAAGCCTGATGGGATGCAGGGAAGGAGGCAGCTTAGAGGGACCATCCGGGGTGGGGTGGTGCAGGTGGCCCAAGGGAGGGACAGAGGGGGCATGGAGGGAGAGCCGAGCACACACACGCAGGACTGAGGACATCGGAGGTAGTGTAAGCCTGTTGTTTCTTTCCTGACCTGGGCACCACCATGAAATGCTCTTCCAGATCTGTGATGTTTAACCCCCTCTTATCGGAACTGCTGCACAGTGGTGGGGGGCGGGGGCATTCCCCTGGCAGTGATGGTGGTCATACTGGGTGAACAGTGGCTGCCTGGACTGCTCTGTCTGGTGTGGCCACAAGAAGGACCAGAGCTGCCAGACTACAGACCAGAGAGGAAGGAGGGCAGCGGCACAGGACTCCACGAGTCTCAAATGAAAAAGGGTTTGGCCAGACGCAACCACTGACGGGCCCAGGGAGATGAGACCCGACCGAACACGAGAAAACCTGCAGAGCTTCACTGGGCTGTGTGTGTGTGTGTGTGTGTGTGTGTGTACACGTGTGTGGATTCCCAGCATGAGGCAGGACACCAGCAGGCTGGAAGGTAGAGCCCTTCCAACACTGAGGTCCCTGCACTCATGCAACCATCATGCCGAAACAGACCTGGAAGGTTATTCATGTCACGTCTCACTTGAGAGATGAGGAAACTGAAGCCCAGAGTGGAGGAAGTGACTTACTGGAGAGTCTATGAGTTGAGATTGGAATCCATCCCTGGCCTTTCTGGAAACATAATAAGCAGGGACTCAGCTCTGCTTCCTTTGCTTCCAGGACACACCCACTCTGTTATTTCATCTGCACCTCAATCTCCAGTGCAGTACATACGGAGAGAATGAGCTACATGTTAGGAGTATACAATCGTAACTCAGAGCTCAGAGATGTTATTCAGTACTTTTCTGAAGGTCTCAGAGCTAACCAGTGGTGGAGATGTGATTTCAATTAAGCCCTGTTTGACTACAAAGCCGTCTATTCTATTTTCTCATGTCGTCTGATAGATGTCCAGGGGATATTTCAGATTTAACATGCCCCGAACTGAACTGCTCGTCTCTCCCAACAAACCCGTCTACACTCTTCCCCATGTCAGTCGGCAGCAATTCCACCCTCGCAGCAGCCTGGGCGTAAACCTCCTCTCTTTCTCCCACTCCCACCACCAATCCACCAGCTAACCTGTTGGCTGATCTTCCAAATACACCTGAAATCCAATCATTTCCACTGGCTCTCTCCTTGCAGATGTCACATTTTCTCTCTCTTGGATTTGTAATGGACTTCTGCAGTCTATTCTCAACTCCCTAGCCGGAGCGATGGTTTCTACATGCGAGCAAACCATCTTACTCTTCTGTTCAAAACCCTTCAACAGCTTCCCATTTTATATAGGGCAAAAGCCTAAATCCCGGGACTCCCATGGTGGTCCAGTGGTAAAGAATCCGCCTTTCAGTGCAGTGGACTTGGGTTCAATCCCTGGTCAGGGAGCTAAGCTCCCACATGTCACGGGGCAACTACGCCCTCGCGCCGCAACTACCTCAACCACCTCAACCAGAGAGCCCACGTGCTCTGAAGCCTGTGCGCCACAGCTACAGAGCCCACACGCCCTGGAGCCCATGCACCACACTAGAGAGAAACCCGAGCAGACCACGTGCCATAAAGAAAAAAAGATCCCACATGTCTCAACAAAGATCCCATGTGCTGCAACTAAGACCTGACACAGCAAAAAAAAAAAACCAAAAAACTAAATCCCAGGTCTTTGAGGCCTTGTGAGACCCGGTTTCCAGTTCTCTCCTGGCCTCCCCTTTACACACTCAGCTCCAGGCCTCCTTGCTGTTCTTTGAACACTGCAAGCACACTCCTGCCTCAGGGCCTTTGCACTGGCTACCCTAATGCAGTCTTTCCTCCTCCCTTCTCCCCCACCTTTCAAGATCCATTTGGCTAAATCTTTTTCACCTCCTTCAAGTCTGTCAGTATATCACCTCTTCAATGAGGCCAAGATTAGCCACTCTCTTTAAAACTAGAGATCACTTCTACCACAAGCATCCTCAATCTCCCTTACTCTGCTGCCTTTTTCCTTAAAGGACCTACCACCTTCTAGTACAGCATGACATTTACTCATTTATTATGCTCCCTCATATTTCTGTCTCCCTCATGAGACTCTAAGGACCATGAAGGCAGGGACTTGTCTGTTTTGTTTACAGATGTGTCCCAACCACCTAGAACAGTGGCTGACACCTACTAGGTGCTCAATCTGGCAACTGTAGAAGAAAAAGGCATAAAGTTGCAGGAGAGGATATATTCCTAAATCACACAGTCGTATTTTATCACTATCCCTCCCCATAGCACAGGGAGATCAGCTCGGTGCTTTGTGACTACCTAGAAGGGTGGGATAGGGAGGGTGGGAGGAAGACACAAGAGGGAGGAGATACGGGGATGTATGTTTATGTATAGCTGATTCACTCTGTTATACAGCAGAAACTAACACACCACTGTAAAGCAATTATACTCCAATAAAGATGTTAAAAAATTTAATTAAAAAATTTTTTAAAAAATAGGAGGAGCATGTAACCTTTGGAAAGGAGTTTGCACAGAGGAGGAAATAAAACTTGAAATGAGAATAGGAAAGGGGCTCTTGGGAAGGGTAGATTGCATTGCCTTTAAATGGAAAAAGAAGTGACATCTAAAAGCAAAGATGCTTCAGACACCGCCGCTGTAGCTGGAAATAACACAGAGGTTGGGGTGGGGAATGGGTGCTGCTAGGTGTAGTAGAACTCTTACTGCTATCTGAGCTCCTGCCTGGAGTGTTGTTGGGCAATTGACAGCCCAAATCAATAAACAATTTAAATTCTGCTCTAAAGGAATAACTGAAATGAATGCACAAGAGTGCAGCGAAAGAACAAAGGGGCTGGGATCCTGGCTCTGATTCTCCCCAGTGAACCCAGCACTCTGGTTACTTGCTCAGAATGAAGTGGAGATCATAAGAGCAGTGGCTTTGCTGGGAGAGGGTCAGCTCAGTCCTCTCCCCCCAGTCCCCATAGGGCATCCGAATCTGGTCTGTTCTGCAGAGAGAAAAGAGGAGGGGGACCCCTGCCTTGGTCCTGTTTGCAGGCCCCTTTGCTGGGGTGTGGAGAGGTTCTTGCAGGTTTGGTGTGGAAGGCTGGTCCCAAAGGCAGAGCCTAGGGTGGACACTCTTAGGGTAGAAAAAAGAATGAAGACGCAGACACAGAGAATGGACTTGAGGACATGGGAAGGGGAAGGGGAAGGTGGGACGAAGTGAGAGAGTGGCATGGATTTATATATACTACCAAATGTAAAGTGGATAGCTGGTGGGAAGCAGCCGCATAGCACAGGGAGATCAGTTCGGTGCTTTGTGACCACCTAGAGGGGTGGGATAGGGAGGGTGGGAGAGAGATGCAGAGGGAGGGGATATGGGGATATATGTATTGGTATAGCTGATTCACTTTGTTATACAGCAGAAATTAACACACCATTGTAAAGCAATTATACTCCAATAAAGATGTTAAAAAAATAAAAAAGAATGAGCCTTAAACGCAGTGTCAGTCAGACGGAGGGAGCCCTGAGGCTAGAGACGGAATCACAGGCTGGACCACATTGTCCAAAGTTCATATGAGCAGAAATAGGATCAGAGCAGGTCAAAGAAATGACCAAAAGGATCCATCGTAGCTGGGCACAAAGCCACAGGTCAAGAGGGTGAGTGGGGCTGGAACTAAACGAGCTTGGGAGCCATGATCCCCCCATAGATTGGGTTAGTCCAGAGGGAGGGACAACATTTTTCAGTTTGTTCACCAAGAGGGGCTGCCTTTTAAAAATTTTCAGAGACCCGCAAAATGCTGCTAACTGTGGCTGTCTGTGATTGCCCGCGAATTAGTGGTTTGCCAGCAAAGTTAGGAATGATGGCTTGCTCAAAGACCTAGACATATGGACAGATGGTAAGTCTATGGAACATTCCAGACATCATTTTCAGATGACGATTTTCAGATTCCAGAAATCATTTCCTGATTTGAGCTACACATTTGACTCCCTACCTTCCAAAATTCATTCCAAAATGGTTCTCCCAATCATTCATTCATTTCATTCACCCAAGTATTCACAGGGTTACTATGAAGTGCTGGTCCTAGGCCAGGGCAAGAAACAGAGATGATGGACTTGGTTCTGCAGCCAGCTCTTCGTGGACAAAGAACCCATCTCACTCATCTCTATAGCCCCAGGGCTTAGTACCATGCCCGGCGCATCCAGCTGTCCTTTCTTTACCTTGCCCCGGTACCTTTAAACATTTGGCAAGTTGACCACTGGATGAATGAATGATGAGGCTATTTGCAACTTCCCCCAACAGGTCCACACAGATGATTCTGAGCCTGACCTTGACAATGGAAGCATTTTCCTAGAGACCTGGCAGTCTCTACAGATTCAGGAAGCGCTTTTAAAATCAAATACACACTTGGATTAGGGTCATGACAAAGGTCTCCTCAGAGGCATTCGAGCAATGGCCTGCTTACCTCCTAAACTCCACAGTCCCTGATGAACTGTCAGTAGGCAGACTTTAAAGGGGCCACATTCCGGAGAATTCTGTCTAAATGGCCATATGCCAGGTGACCTGTGGGCCCCCGACCACTACTGAAAGAGGCTGGTGACACAACAGGCTGAACACTGACCCTCGCCTGCCTGACAGCTTTTCAAAGAGTGTGTACCTGTGAACACAAACATACGCACACACACCCCTTCATATACACACTGGCACACCCTGCGTATCTTCCCTCATCTGCCAATTTTCTCTGAAAACACAATTTTATTAGTTGACAAATATTCCATTACATGAGTGTAAATATATGTAAGATATAGTTAGCCATTTTTCTCAGTTGGCTATTTTGGTAATTTCCACATTGTCACAATTTTAAATAACACTAAAATGAGCCTGGCCCTTCGACTCCTTTCTCTCTTACTCTATATGGGCGCTGACTCTATTCCTGCCGTTAACAGGTGAGGTCTATTTCTCTTTGGCTGAATACAGACTGGCTTGATGACTACACGATCCTTAGAATGCACTGGAAGTGACCCTGTACCGATTTCTATGAGACTGACAGCTTCCTTTTCCTGCCTTTGGGAACATTCTCCGGGAGCCCTAAGCTGTCATCTAAGAAGTCAGACCACCCAGGGACCACCATGCTGGACAGTTCATATGTAGGCGCTCTAGTTGACCAATCCAGCTGTGACCTCCAATCATCCCTGCCAAGGTGCCAATGCAAGTGAAAGCATCTTGAACCATCTTGGCGCTGCAGACCCACTCATCCTCTAGCTCAACACCTGAGTGGCCTCTGTCTGTCAGTGCTACATGGAGCAGAAGAATACAGCTGCGCTCTGCCTACATGCCTGACCCACAAAATCATGAGATGTCTTTAAAACAGTTACTGTTTTAAGCACCAGTCAGTCTTCCAGACGCTCTCACAATCCTCGCAATGGCCCACAAATCTGTATGTGATCTTGTCCTCTGTTCCTCTCTGATCTAATCTTTGATACTCCTCTGGCCCATGCTCTGCCAGCTACGCTGGCCTCCCTGTTCTTCCTTGGACACACCAAATATGCTCCTTCTACCTCAGGACATTTGCACTCACTATTCCCTCTGTGAGAATCCCCTTCTTTCCCCCAGATGTGAGCATGGTGTGGTCCTTTGCTTCATAAAGGTCTTTGCACAAAGATCAATGAATCAGAGAGGTGTGTTCCAATACCCTATCTGAAATAGGGATTTCCCCCCCCTCCATCTCAGCACCCTTGCGGAACTGGGAGACCCCTCTCCACCCCTTATCCTGCTTTAATGTTCTTCATAGTACTTTCACAATCTGACATAGATAGAGCTATAGCTATATTCAAACTGGCTCTTTACGTGTGTGTGTGTGTGTGTGTGTGTAACATGTTTATTGTCTGCCTGCCCCAAACCTCCCCACAAAAAATGCACATACGACAGTATAAACTCCCTGAGAACAGGAACTTCCTCTGCTTTTCTCATTGCTGTATCTACAAGACTTAGAACAGTGCCCTGCGTGTAGTAGTGATCAATAAATATTCGTAAATGAATGAATCAATCAATGAAATGTGTTCTTGCACAGAACTTTTCCTATGCATTTCTGATTATCCCTCGAAATAAATTCCTATAAGTTAATTGTTGAGTTGCAGGAATGACACATTTAAGAGCCTTTTAGCACGTACTGACAAAATTCCCTACAGACTGAACTGAACTGCGTTTTGTTTTTTGCTCGTATTGGGAAGATGTAAGAATGCTAATTTCCTTGCATCACTACTGATATATGATAAAGTCACTCAAAAATATTTGCTATCTGGATACCTAAAAAGAAAAAGGTTAACTCTTTATTCACCTTTGCGTTTCTTTGACTCTTTGTGAGCTGGGTCCCTTGCTCATATGCTTACTGGCCACTAGAATGTAAGTTCCTTGCGAGCACAGGGCTTCTTTCTGCTCACTGCTGTACCCCAGCATCCTGGAGAATCCAGTGTATAACAGGCACATGGTAAATATGTGTTGAAAGAATGAATTAACATGAACGTCTTCTTTATGACTGGCCTATTGAGTCTTTGTTTTATATTTCCTTTGAGAAGTCTATCTCTTTTCTCTTTCTGACTTGAAATAACTACACATACAGCATATTTATACTTTTTCTATTATTATCTAAGTTGAATTTTAAGCTGTCGTTTGCATTCTATTTTGTGTATGCTATTTCTTGACATTCAGAAATTCTAAAATTTTGTGTACTCACATCTAATGTTTTTAGTTCCTCTATTTGTTATCATGTTTAGAAACAGTCATAATAGTTAACTCTTATTTGGTACTTATCACATGCCATGCCAGGCACTTTTCTAAAGACTTTACATATATTACTCATTTAACCTCCACAGCAATCCTAGGAGACAGACACTACTACTATCTCATTATACAGATGAAGAACCCCAGGCGGGGCACTATGAAATAAATAATTTCCTATATGATTATATATACATTTATCTATACACTGTAAAAATTGCAATTGTAAATTAGAATTTTGCAACTGTAAATTACAACTGCAAATTGTGATTACATTGTAAAAATGATTTGTTTTAATATTTGTGATTACTGTTTAATAATGGTAATCCATGGAGCTTTTCTTTGAGGTAAGGATACAATTATTTTTCCCCAAATAGTTGCCAAGCGCTCCAACATATCAACGGTTTATTGAATAATTTATGCCTCTGCCACTAAATTAAAATTCTACTTTTAATATATCTGTAACGTACTGCAATACACACACACAATACACGTGTACATACACAAACACAGTGTTTGCTGATAGTTCAATGGCACTGTCAATCTTGAAGTTGTTGAATAATTTTGTGGTGTGTGCGGTGAAGCAAATTTATAATATAAAGAAGACACAGAAAAGGATTACCAGAGATTTCTTACAAATCCTGACTAAATACGTTCTTCACGAAATATGTATCTGTCAAATAAAAACATAAGTGCCCCTAAAGTGAATTATAAACGCACAATAATTTTTGGAAACAGTTTGCTTTCAGACCTTTGGCAGCTATAGCAACATGCAGGAATCTCTTCTACCCCAGAGGAAATACCTACAGCGTATGGAGGTTTAGCTTTATCACTTTTTACTGCTTTTGGTTTCTTGCAAAATCGTTCTGAGTTCAGTTCAAGCTAATAAGCAAGCCGTTTATGGTCAGGCTCACGGAGCACGTTTCTATCCTGCTGTGGGGAAGAGACTACAAGGAAATGGCTTCTAGTGGGTCAGGACTCACCTGACTCCAAAGGTGGGGCTCCTCCACTTGACTCTTCCTCCCTGAGTCCCCACCATACTCAGACAAGGATGTGGACCTCAAGATGTGGGTGGCAGGAAGAAGAACCACAGACCCCCAGTCTGAGGAGAAGTACCAGTTCTAGCTTCTTTGGCTAGAAGCTACCCAAGACCCCATAGCCTGGTCCCTGGACTGAGCTCTGCTCCTTGCTAAGATGACCCTCCTTGACAAACTCTAGGTAATGATAACTTCTTTATTTTTAGTATCTCCTACATCCTTTAACATTCATGTTTATATTTTTATTTCCACGTTTGCTTACACAAAAAACAGCATACTATACATCCTGTTCCCAACTTGCTTTTCTCCTAATGATTTATTTGAAAATTGTTCTTCATTTATTCCTACAGCTGAATAACATATCACTGGATGGCTATACCATCATTCGTATAACGTGTGCCAGAGGTGACTCCTTGTGGCCCACTGCCTGGCACCTGACTTGTTCTAACAAACAGAACCTTCCAGGCTCCTGCTGGTGGTGCCCTCACTCCGTTCAGTGCTCAGGAGCGAGTGGCATGCCAAATCCTGGGCCCCCCGAATGCTCTGACCCACCGCACGGTCTAGCCACACTGGCTGAGTCCCTGTAAGCTCTGCTTCCCTTCCTGCCCTCCGCCTCACCGTGACAGCCATGCCACATGGCTGTTAGCATCAATTTCATAGATCCTGGTCCCATCCAGGGTGGGTGTTCTGTTCCTAACATCCCCCAGGGAAGTTACCACTGCTACTAAAACCATCACACTCACTGTAGCTGTGCCTCCAAACAAGCATTTGCAATGTTCCTCAGGTGGCCCTGGTCGCTTGTTCCCACGACGAGGGAGAGGAAGAACACCGTCCTGGCATTTCCAAAGGCACTGGCAAGCATGCAGTTTGGCCGACAGGATCACCCTTCAAGGTGTGAACCCTTGTGAGTTTGCGGCACACACCACCCTGCCCCCTGGACCTAAAGTGAGCTTAGACCTTGACTCACAGCAGATCCCTGACCTCAACCTCAGATCAAACTTTGACCCGACTGCGGACTGAGTTCTGACTCTGGGCACAGACTCAACTCTGACCCCGGCACAGACTGGACCCAGATCCCAGGCTCACACAGAGTCACGACTCAGCCCCAAGCCCTAGATTTATCCTGAACACGGATCCCGGGTCCAGACTCAGCCCTTGGCCTGGTCGTGACCGAGCCCAGCCAGCTCTCTTCAAATAGCGTCACAAAGGAGGCTTGAGACTCATGTGCAGAAGGCTGTGTGTGAGCCCTGCCTCAGCTCTGGACAGCCTTCATGCCCCACGAACATTAAAATCGAGCCTCTAGTTACTGCCTTGCCACGGGGAAGGGGCCTCAGTCTTACAGACTTCATTGCAAATTCTGCCTCTGTCTAGCTGGGGGACTTTGGTTGAATTCGTTCTTTTACTTGGAGGAATCCATCTGTAAAATGGGGACAAAACACCTTCTGGCAAGATGGCTGCAAGGATTAAATTACATGGGCCACGTAGAGTACCTGACACATGGTAGATACTCAATAAAAATTCACCTCTTTGCCCTTGTAGGCATCTCATCAGCTGCAGGAGGGGCTTCTGGTGTAGCCCCTCCAGGCTGTGCTGTGTAATGTGGGCATGGTCACCAGCCACTTGGGGCTATTGAACACTAAGTGTGGCCAGTCCAAATCGAGATGTGCTGTAAGGAACATACCACATGTCAAAGACGAAAGACCTAGTATGAAAAAAAGAATGTAAACTTTATCAATCATTAAAATTATTGATTACACATTGAAGTGATAATAGTTTATATATATTAGGTTAAATAAAATATATTACTAAAACTAGGGACTTCAAAAAAAGAAAAAAAAAACAAAAGAAAAACTAGGGACTTCACTGGTGGCGCAGTGGTTAAGAATCCACCTGCCAACACATGCAACACAGGTTCGAGCCCTGGCCCGGGAAGATCCCACGTGCCGCGGAGCAACTAAGCCCGTGCGCCACAACTACTGAGCCTGCGCTCTAGAGCCCACGAGCCACAACTACTGAGCCTACGAGCCACAACTACTGAAGCCCGCACACTTAGAGCCCATGCTCTGCAACAAGAGAAGCCACTGCAATGAGAAGCCCGCGCACCGCAACGAAGAGGAGCCCCCGCTTGCCTCAACTAGAGAAAGTTCGCGCACAGCAACGAAGACCCAATGCAGCCATAAATAAATAAATAAATTTATTTAAAAAAACAAAACCAAAAAACTACTGTCCCCTAGTTTCCTTTCTCTTAATGTGGCTACTAGAAAATTCTAAATTGCATATATGGTTTACAGGTCTAGAGGTCTAGGGACAGCAGGTTATGAGTGATAATGACAATGAAAACAGCTGTAACAGCAACAGTGAAAATAATAGGTAACATTTACTAAGTGCTTATTATGTGTCAGACACTTACTTAAATCCTCACAACAACATCTAGAAATAGGTACTCCTATTGTCCCTATTACTGAGATGGAACAGCTAAGGCACCACGAAGTGAAGTGACACGCTCCAGGCTGTAGCCCTAGCAAGTGGCAGGACTAGAATTTGAGTCCAGAAGACCTGGATCCAGAACCTACATTCTCAGATAACTGACACTTTCGCTAAACGTGGTCTCAGCCTAATGCAGGCTGTCTTCCTCCAAACGGGTCACCTTCCAGGGCAGAAGCTTGTACTGGACAGTTAAATGCTGTTATTGAAACACAAGCAGCAGCGATACCCACCACCCCCTCCCCGCCATACCAGGCATCTCACATTCCCTCAGACTGGTCAGGACCCAGCAGGCTCCGCATTGCGGGCGGGGAGCTCTCTCATTTAATCACTTGCATCTCGCATGCATTGCCCAGGTCATCTTTACCTGGCAGAATCAAAGGGGACAGTCCTCAAACCCATTCAGCTTCCTCCATGAGTGAAAGGCGCCTCTGAGAGCAAAGATGATACACTCGACTGTTCAAAACGCGAGTTCTTCACTTTGTGTGCCAGTCATAAACACAGCAGCGTCCACGTGAGCAGAAACCCCACATTTCGGCAGAAACACTTAATGTGTCATTTCTCCTACACCCATCTTCTTCAAAGCACTTAGGAAAGTAGAGAAGGGAAAACAAGCCCTAATAACCTGGTCCTCTGAATGAGAGAGAGGAAGTTTATGATCAAGAACCCAAAATGCTTTACCAACATGACCGCACACATCCTCGAGCAGCTCCTACGACTGCTCCCTAGCTGCACAGGGAGCACGTTCACCCCCAGGCACCTTTGCTGTTCAGTCAGAAGTCCTGCTTCAAGTCTGGGCCCAGAATGGAACCATCTCAGTGATCCTGAATGATGCATTTACAAATATTTGACAAGTATCTCTTGAGCACTGAGGCAGATTACATTTTCCAAAGATGGCCATTACCATGCCACTTATCCCACATGTTCTACAAGGTGACCTTGCCACTCCTTATCAGTAGTTCGGGTTTATGTCCCCTTCTCTTGAAACTGGGTGGACTTCAGGGACTGGCTCAATCAATAAAGTATGGCGGATGTGCTTTGATGTGACTTCTGAGACTAAGTCATAGAAGGCTATACAGCTTCCGCCAGGCTCTCTTGCTCTTGGAGTCCGGCCACCATGCTGTGAGGAAGCCCAAGCCATCGTGAAGAGGCTGTAGACAGGTGTTGCAGTCAATAGCCCCAGCGGAGGCCCCCAGGGGGCAGCCAGCATGAACTACCAGACTTGTGAGTGAGGTAGTCTTAGACATGGCTCCAGCTCCAGCCACTGTCTGGAGCAATCACGTGAGGCACCCCAGAAGTGGAAGAAACTCAAAAATGGAGCCACCTAGCTGAGCCCAGTCACAGCTCATCAAAACAATGAGAAATAGTAGAAAATAAAGCACTGTTGTCTTATGCCCTTAAGTTTCAGGTGGTTTATTAGGCAGCAATAGGTAACTGGAGCAAGTACTTACGATGTGCCAGGCACTCTGCTCTCTGCTAAAAAAATTCAGCAGTGAAGTTGACTCTGTGCTGTCCTCAAGGAGGGAACAGCCCAAGGGGGAGAGAGAAAAGTTGCCAATCACAAGCCTATACCGTATGAGAAGGTGAAGAGGATCACGTGGGGGTCTCTGGGAACAAACCAGAGCTGAGGAAGCTAACAAAGCCTGAGGACATCAGGGAAGCCTCCCTGGAGGAGAGGATTTTTAAACTGAGTCTTGAGAATGAATCAGTGTCAATTAGATGAAGGAGACAGAGTTTTAATGCATTCTAAAGAGTTTAAGGGAAACAGACCAGCAAGACTAGATAGGGAAAAAACTATGAGAAAGCCTTCTCACCTTTAAAAATACATTACAGAACCTCAAAATTTATACCTTAATAATTAAAACCTCAATAACTGATTGCCATACCAACAGACTAACTGACCAATGGAAGATCAGAAAGTCCAGAAAGAGACCCAAATGCCACAGGGATTTTGTATTTGTTAAAAAAATGACATTCCAAAGATGAACTTTTCTAGAAATGCATCATATTGCACACTATACACGAGATCGAATCAATCAAAATTGGAATGCAAAAACTCAATCCACTGAAATCCTGGAAGAAAATACACATGCATTCCTTTAAAACCTCGGGGTACCTAAAGAATTTCTATTTTTTTACTCGAAATCCAGAAACACTAAGAGAAAGGTAGATAAATCCAACTACGTAAGAAAAAATTATGTAATTCCAAAAGGGCGAGAGAGAGAAACAAAGACACAGAGAGTGAGCAAGTGTGAATATTAAGCTAAGTCTAAAAGCTTAAGTTTAAAGACTTCCACTAAGCTGGAAGGTAGGTACAATGTCAAGCTGAAAACTGCAGCTTCCCCTGAGCAATCCTAAGATACCTGCAGCTTCCTGTACCCAACTCAGGGCCTGACACAGAGCAGGTGTTTAGTAGGACATATTGGATGCTGCGGTTTATGGAAGTCTAGATAAAGATGTAAGTTCTGGTTCAGTCCTGACTAGTTCTGTGACCTATGACGTAAACTAAGAGGTGTGTGTGTGTGTTCGACGTGCTGGGGAAGCAGGGCGGTCCACTGCTTCCCCACTGCCCTACCACCTCATCCTGGAAAAACCCCGTCACTGTTTTCAAGGTAATGGGTTGATGCTACTGTCATCGAGATTGCTAAGCAAAGCCCGGGAAGCAGCATTCAAGCAAGCCCAAGAATCAGGAAAAACAGCAGAAAGGTCGCATTGTTTCATGGTTTATATCTTGTGCCACTAACCCTAGTCTCACTTCCCTAAAATTTAGAACCTGGCTACAACTGGCTGAACCATGATTTCCTCATCTGTAAAACGGGGACAATGACAACTACTTCAGAGAACATTTGAGAGCTTACATGGGAGAAGTGCATACAGAAAGCCACGCCCAGCAGCACGCAGGACACAACACAAGCTGCGTGTGTGGTCTCGGCAGCCGCCACAATTGTCGTGTGGTTACTTTGCCGGTAACATCATGACAAACGTGCAGGCCAGTAAGCAATCTCCACTTGCACATCTCTGCCCAGAGAAGAGCCCGTTTCTTCCCATTCTTTGTTTCCTGCCTTGAAGCCACGTCGCGTAGGTGAAAAGAACGTGTCACCAGAGACGCGTGGGAACACAGTGCACGTGGACCCTGGGGCGCTCTGGGCTGCTCCGTCACAGCTGGATTTCAGGCTGAAAGACAAGGAGCCCCTGAAGTCCTGGGCTTTCAGGTCTCACTCCTCCCTTAATCCAGCAAAGCTGGGGAGGCATTACGTGGATCAGGCGTTTTTAGAACAAGGTGGAGAAAGAAACACGCGGGGGTGAGTCACGCTCAGAAGACATAACGCTGCCCACTCTGAAGGTGCCGTCCGGCCCCCTGCAGCTTTGCCCTAACAAAGCTCGCATGTGGAGTGCCTGCCAGTCATCTCTGGCTCCTGGTTCCATCATGCGGCCTCCAAGGACTCTGCCTAACCAAGCCTTCAGTCCCCGCCACTTTAAATGAAGGATCTGAAAGGTAGCTTCTGGAAATTTTCTGTGTCTTTGGGAATGAAAATGACACTGAGGAAGACCTCAGATGTTTCTCCCATTTCCAGTGTAAAGAAATGGTTGGTGAATTTCCCGCATGTGAAAAATTCAGCCACTGGAATAGTATGAGGTCAACTAGGCCATTGATGGATCAAAGCAAAGAGCTGGGGAGTCTTCGGTTAAGTAACAGGGCAGTGAATGCATGGAAAGACGGGGGCAAAAACTGAACGGCAGCATATAATTCACGAACCTTTGCGTGACTCGGGTCTCGGCGAAGGCATTGGCGTGATCATGTAATCTCAGAATCACTGGAGGAGGAGATCCTAAAAAGGTTCCTACCCGGTCACTACTGAAGGCTGAAATCCCCTGCATACCTCCCTCACCTAGTGGCCACCAGGCTCTGACAGCCGCCAGGCCTGAAACTCTACTCAAAGTATCAGGAAGGGAGGTTGTGTTCATCATTCAGACACCAACTTCTGTGTCACCTCCCAATCCACCTTCCAGGTCACTGTCTAATACGTTATCCTACTCTGTCTTCTTAATAGTTACATAAGGTGCTGTAATCCACACTGGGGTTACACAAGTGTGATGTCATGTAGCTTGCTTATTGCCACGTAGGCAGAGCTGGAGAGCTTGTTTAATCTGTGAAAACTGGGCTTGGAGGAAGGTGAGAACTTCGCTACTTCCACATTTGTTGACAACCTTAAACTCTCATAGAGGAGTGGAAAGTTGCTGCTTAGAATCCCATGAATTGACAATGACAACAGAGATGCAACTACAAAGATGGCAACTCTACTCCTCATAATGGTAGCACTGATTGCATGAAGGACTCAGTAACCTCCTCAGCAGTAAGAAGAAGGGAGACATTTTAAGCTACCTTAAGGTCGCTTCCTAACCTATGGGGAAAGATAAGCCAATATCGCTTTGACTTTTTCACCGTTTTGGGAGGAGATGAATTGAGTCTTATAAATGTGTTTTCATCTCACTGGCTGGCAGGTCTATGGCTCAGGGAGAGACTGAAGCTGAAGACATGGATTTAGGAGTTATCTGTACAGTCAATCGGTCGAGGTCTTGGAAATTAAGGAAATGGCCATAACAGAGAGACAGGAGGTGAATGGAGCAGGGGAGGAGCCCCAGAGAACAAGCCAAAGTAGAAACAGTCAAAACAGTCAAAGCAGGAAGACTGGGAGACCAATGTTAAGGGAGGGGAGTGAGAGACATGAGGTAGCTCCTGCCAAGGGGGATTAAGAATGAGGAGGGGGCGCAGTGGTTGAGATGCAGGGGACGCGGGTTCGTGCTCCGGTCCGGGAGGATCCCACATGCCGTGGAGCGGCTGGGCCCGTGAGCCATGGCCGCTGAGCCTGCGCGTCCGGAGCCTGTGCTCCGCAACGGGAGAGGCCACAACAGTGAGAGGCCGGCGTACCGCAAAAAAAAAAAATAAATTAAAAAAAGAATGAGGAGGATGAGAACCCTCTTGGGATTCCTGACTGGAGACACCGCCTACCTGTAAATCCCATTTGCCTCTGCCAATTTAGATCCTGTACGACGGAGACCATTTCTGAGAAACAGACTCAAGACACAAAAAAGCATTTCTTTCTGTAAAATTGGTTCGTGGAAACAGAACACGGGCATTGGTTTCTTTTACGGGGGACAATTTAGGGCCAATATTTATTCTTTGTAATGTCTGTTTTCTATTTCTTGGGTCAGGAAAACATGCTGCCAACATCAACAAACATTTAAAAATAATAATAAAAAATAAGGGACTCCCCTGGTGGCACAGTGGTTAAGAATCTGCCTGCCAACGCAGGGGACACAGGTTCGAGCCCTGGTCCGGGAAGATCCCACATGCCGCGGAGCAATTAAACCCGTGCGCCACAACTACTGAGCCTGACTCTAGAGCCCGTAAGCCACAACTGAGCCCACGTGCCACAATTACCGAAGCCCACGCACCTAGAGCCCATGCTCCGCAACAAGAGAAGCCACTGCAACGAGAAGCCCGTGCACCGGAACGAAGAGTAGCCCCCGCTCGACGCAACTAGAGAAAAGCCAGCGTGCAGCAACGAAGACCCAACACAGCCAAAAATAAATACATAAATTTAGTTTAAAAAAAAAAAAAGAAGCCTTATTCTACCTGGAGTCAATCTTTAAAAAAATTCTTAATGTCTATATATAGTATACATATGCCTATATGTACACACAGAGAAATCAGATTACGCTTGAGAGATGTAGACTGCATGTAAAGCTAATTTATTTCAGTTTTACCTTTCTCCAGACTGCTTTAAAAGAGCACTGTCCCAGGAGCTGAGAATTCAAATCATCTGTTCTGACTCTCACGTATAGAATGTCCAGCTCAAGCTAAGATACATCAAACATTTATCCACCTCCAGAATTTCAAAACTCCAGCCTCCTCCCTTCTCCTATTCCTGACATCATCTGGCTGACACTGTGCTCCAATCTGGGCAAAGGGAATGAATCATCAGAATCAAAGCTGATGTCAGTACCTTTGTGTACTGGGACAAGATATGGAAACCTTGCCAAACAGGGGTGAAGGTTGATGAATGTTAGACTTGGAGCTCGAGAGAAAAGAGATTGTGCTGTACTTCACACACGGATCTGCTTTTTAATCTCTCCTGTTCAGATCTGGGATGAGCAGTGTTGCTTGTGGCCAGAACTATGGGGGTGAACTTAGAGGGTTGAGTCCTCACTCCCACCCCCTCCCCAAGCAGTACTTGGAAGAGACCACAGGGAAAGAGGAAAGGTTTCAGGGAGGCAGGCTATTCACAGAGCCGGGTGCAGTGCTCAGGAGATACGGCACACATCTCTAACTTGGACATATCATTAATTCACACCATCCTTCTTTTTCCTACTCGACCTGGGTTTCTGAACCTCAGCCCTATTGACATTTGGGGCCAGATAATTCTTTGTGTAGAGGACTTCCCTAAATGACCTATAGAGGACATGTAGAAGTATCCCTACAATGCCAGCAGCACTCTCCCAGTTGTAACAACCCAAAATGTCTCTAGATATTGTCAAATATCCTCTGGGTAGGGGCAAAATGAGCCCTGGTTGAGAGCCACTGTGCGAAATGAACCAAGGGAGCAAATGAGGCTCCGAATAACTCACACCTGAACTCAGTTAGTGCCAGAAAGCTTTCAGAATCTGTTTTGTTACCCTGGTGTCTCCCCCGACTCCCACCAGTGGAAGAGCCCAAGCATGTTTCAACTCTCTAGCCAAAAGATCTTAATTTCTGCCATTGCAGACTGTGGGCAGCATTTCCTCATTTCAGATGGTCTGAAGGATCTCCTAGAGTCTAGAACTAGAACAGGCTACCTTCTCGGCCCTTGCCAACAATTTTCATGTGATGTCTAACATCTCACTGGATCGCTGCAAGGCTGAACACTTTTCCTCTCACCCACCCCCACCCCTGACTGAAGACAAGGCTGCCCTGCGTGTTTAAGGAGAAATCTATCCAGTGCCAGGCATGCCCACTGGATCCTTGTTTGAGCAAACACCCCTGCCCATCTACTCAGCTTCAAAACCACAGGTCTGTCTGTGCAGAGGGATTCAAGGGAAACACAGCAGAGAGTGTGGCCTCCATGACTTAGTAGGTAGGGAGGAAGAGCCTCCAGGACTGATTTCTTTACCCATCCAGTGGAAATAAAGGCAGAGCTGTGATCACAGGAGGTACACGATGCCTCACCTCAGGGGATCTGCGAGGCTCAAAGCCTCTCATGGTACAGCTCCACGAAGAAGAAGCTTCCTTAGTGAACTCAGCACCTACTGATGCAGGCAGGACTACACACCACTTACTTCACCTCTGAGTCTCTACTTCTCATCCAGTAAAAAGTCAGCTCTACTCTATGACATAAATCACAGCAATTTATGTGATTCATGTCCCACCTCCTAGAGAAATGGAAATAAAAAAAAAATAAACAAATGGGACCTAATGAAACGTAAAAGCTTTTGCACAGCAAAGGAAACCATAAACAAGATGAAAAGACAACCCTCAGAATGGGAGAAAATATTTGCAAGTGAAGCAACTGACAAAGGATTAATCTCCAAAATTTACAAGCAGCTCATGCAACTCAATATCAAAAAAACAAACAACCCAATCCAAAAATGGGCAGAAGACCTAAATAGACATTTCTCCAAAGAAAATATACAGATTGCCAACAAACACATGAAAGGATGCTCAACATCACTAATCATTAGAGAAATGCAAATCAAAACTACAATGAGGTATCACCTCACACCAGTCAGAATGGCCATCATCAAAAAATCTACAAACAGGGCTTCCCTGTGGCGCAGTGGTTGAGAGTCCGCCTGCCGATGCAGGGGACGCGGGTTCGTGCCCTGGTCCTGGAAGACCCCACATGCGGTGGAGTGGCTGGGCCCGTGAGCCAGGGCCACTGAGCCTGCGCGTCTGGAGCCTGTGCTCCGCAACGGGAGAGGCCACAACAGTGAGAGGCCTGCGTACCTCAAAAAAAAAAAAAAAAAAAAAAAAAATCTACAAACAATAAATGCTGGAGAGGGTGTGGAGAAAAGGGGACCCTCTTGCACTGTTGGTGGGAATGTAAATTGATACAGGCACTATGGAGAACAGTATGGAGGTTCCTTAAAATACTAAAAATAGAATTACCATACGATCCAGCAATCCCACTACCGGGCATATACCCTGAGAAAACCATAATTCAAAAAGAGTCATGTACGAAAATGTTCATTGCAGCTCTATTTACAATAGCCAGGACATGGAAGCAACCTAGGTGTCCATCAACAGATGAATGGATAAAGAAGATGTGGCACGTATATACAATGGAATATTACTCACCCATAAAAAGAAATGAAATTGAGTTATTTGTAGTGAGGTGGATGGACCTAGAGTCTGTCATACAGAGTGAAATAAGTCAGAAAGAAAAACAAATACCGTATGCTACCACATATATATAGAATCTAAAAAAAGAAATGGTTCTGAAGAACCTAGGGGCAGGACAGGAATAAAGACTCAGAGGTAGACAATGGACTTGAGGACACGGGGAGGGGTAAGGGTAAGCTGGGACAAAGTGAGAGAGTAGTATGGACATATATACACTACCAAATGTAAAACAGATAGCTAGTGGGAAGCAGGAACACAGCACAGGGAGATCGGCTCAGTGCTTTGTGACCACCTAGAGGAGTGGGATAGGGAGGGTGGGAGGGAGATGCAAGAGGGAGGAGATATGGGGATATATGTATATGTATAGCTGATTCACTTTGTTATAAAGCAGAAACTAACACACCATTGTAAAGCAATTATACTCCAATAAAGATGTTAAAAAAAAGAAGTCAGTTCCGAGAATAACAAACTTTGCTGATTTTACTTCTAAAATGCCTCTGGGCTCAGAACCATCTTTTCCATCCCTACCATACCTGATATAGCTCAAGCTTCAGCTTCATTAGCTCACCTGGACTAATGTAACTGCCTCTTCACTGCTGTCTTAGCATCAATCAACCTTCCATCCAGAGGGGCCTTTCTAAAACCCAACAGAATGAGAAAACATCCACATCCCTCCTCACCAAACACCATAAACAGCGTTTGAAATAAAAGAGAAGCTGTCAAACTGGGGAAACAAAAAGCACATACTTGCAACATTTGTAACAGATAAAACAATATGTAAATTTCTGCCTCTCTATTGTCCTCCACATATGTAAAGAGCTCTCACAAACCAATAAGCAAAATTCAGAAACAGGCAAAGGATATGATTAGGTAATATACTAAAAATGAGTTTTAAAATGGAAAATAAGAATATGGAAAATGTGCAAATTTACTTGTAATTGAGGGCCACAAATTAAACAAGTATATTTTTAACCTTTTAGATTGGCACAGATTTACAAGTTTGGCAACACTCAGTGTTGGCAAAAGCTCATGGAAATGGGAGTTACTATACTGGTTGGGAAAATGATTTGGTGTGTAATTTATCTGAAGCAGTTTTCCTATATTATTGATATATTAGTTTTCTATTCCTATATAACAAAATCATCAAAACTGTAGTGGCTTAAAACCACACACATTTATCATCTCACAGTTTCAGCGGGTCAGGAGTGTAGGCATGACTTAGCTGGGTTCTCTGCTTAGTGTCTCACAAGGCTGCCAGTGGTGTCAACCAGGGCTGGAATCTCATCTGAGGCTTGGGGTCCCCTTCCAAGCTCATGTAATTACTGGCAGAATTCATTTCCTTGCAGCTGTAGACTCACTGTGGTTTGCTTCTTCAAGGCCAGCAGGAGAGATCCTCTGACTTCTAGACCCTCCTTCTGTTAAAGAGCTCACCTGATTAGGTCAGGCACACTCAAGGTAATCTCCTTTTGGATTAACTTAAAGTTAATAAATTAGGGATGTTAATTATATCTGCAAAATCCCCTCACTTTTGCCATCTAATGCAACATAATCACAGAAGTGATACCCCATCACCTTTGCCACAGTCTGCTGGTTAGAAGCAATCAGAAGTCCTGCCTACACTCATGGGGAGATAATTATACAAAGACAGGTCAGCAGAGATCATCTGATAATTCTGCCAACCACATATATGGACCCAAATGTAAAATGTTCACAATTTCTGTCATAGCAATTTCACTTCTAGGACTTTATCCCAAGGAAATAAATGGGCTACATTATACTCACACAAGCTTTTTCAGCATTTTTCTGTCTGAAGACATGAAAATACAGAAGCAAGCTATATGTCTGTAAATATGGGATTAGTTATATGATTTATGATATATCTATATGGGATATCATCTATCACATAGAGAACACAAGTGATCAAATATATTTAAATAAAAAAGAGAGCTATAACGTATTAAGAGGAAAAGGTAGGCTAAAGATCAAGTCTGTCTACACCTATAGGTATATTTATATTTATACCTAACTGTGTACATGAACATAAAATTCTGAAAGAACATACACACAGGTGTGGCTAGAAGGTATCTCCAGGTATGGAAGTAGTAGGTGATCTTTGTTTTACATGTGGTTTTCATGTCATAAAATTGTTTGAGATAGCTATGTATTCCTCATATAACAAAAAAGAACAATAGAGCTTTTTAAAATTTTTTAAATTAATTAATTAACTTATTCACTTATTTTTGGCTGAGTTGGTTCTTTGTTGCTGCGTGCGGACTTTCCCTAGTTGCGGTGAGCAGGGTCTACTCTACATTGCGGTGCGCAGGCTTCTCATTTGGGTGGCTTCTCTTGTTGTGGAGCGTGGGCTCTGGGTGCGCGGGCTTCAGTAGTTGTGAGCTCGCGGGCTCTAGAGTGCAGGCTCAGTAGCTGTGGTGCACGGGCTTAGTTGCTCCGCAGCATGTGGGATCTTCCTGGACCAGGGCTCGAACCTGTATCCCCTTCATTGGCAGGTGGATTTTTAACCACTGCACCACCAGGGAAGCCCTATAGCTGTTTTTTAAATGCTATGGTATCTGTTAGTAAAAAGAGCTGTGTACAAAACAGTATACCCAAGGGCATTTCAAGTTCTGTAAAATATAAATGTGAAGAAGAAAACTTGTTAGGAAAGATACAACATTTTAATAGTAGCTAGAGATTGAGATGAGGGACGTCTTCAGCTTCTATTTCAGCTCTGCTTTTCTGCATTTTCAATATAACACAAACATTATTTTCATAGTTTTTTTTCAAATCAATCCCTGGTATTTTTTTTTTAATGTAGGAAAGAAACTGCAGGCAGAGAGAAGAGTAAGTCTAAAGGCCCTCTCACATCTGCTCCGGTCCCAAGCACCTCAGCACAGAACACAGAATTCCTTCAGTGGTTTGACCCTGTCTCCCTCATCAGGCGGAATGCACTGATGGCTCTGTCCTGTCTCATTCATCTCTCTACCTCCGGTGCTCATCGCAGGGCCTGCCACACAGAGGGTACTCCAGGGTTGCCAAATCAATGAAGGAAGAAGATACTGGCAGGCCATGGGGGCCATCCAAGCTTATAAAGTGAAGCCAGGTGTTACAGCAATCATTTTACTAGCAGTGGTGGAGGACGGATTCTCGGGAGCAAACAGGAAGCAGGGAGACCAGGCTGCCCAGTTTGTAAGGTGTGGGGCACTGAGGACCTAGCACTAGGGCAACAGCAAGGCACATACACAGGAAGTAGAATGGGCAGATCTGGGGGAAGATGAGGTTGAGGCTTCAGGGAAGGGAAGCATTGAAGGCAACTCCCAAGGTCTGACTTAGACAACTGGGTGGTAATATTTGCTTGAATAAGGGGCTAACCTTTTTTAGAGAGAAGAAATGACAAACCCAAGTTTGGACATACTAGGTTTGGAGTCCATGAGTGACAGCCAGGTGGAGCCACCAGGGGCCTCTTTCATCACCCTCCTGGCTGTCACATACACACGGCTGATTCTGCAAACCACAGGAGCTTAATAGATGCATGACTTATGAGTAAAATCCATCTACCCCTCCTCAGGGATAAAATGCCGCTTTGCCTTAAGGTTCCACTACTTCTTGCAGCCTGGAGGGAGGATGGTACAATGGTGCTCATAGCATCTCGGGCACTGCATGAGCTGGATAACTTCCTGTCCAACTGAGACCTTGCTATTGTGCTCCCTGGGAAGGCGCTCATCTGCCTGGCTCCCCTCTGCAGTAAGCACGTTCTCCATCATCTGCCTTCTTGGGCTAATGTGTGCTGCCCACATCGCCAGCCTGAAAACCCTTCATGCAGAATTGGCTGTACATTTCACAAAGCTGTAGGTGACTTCTAAGACTACAGTGAGGAGGGACTTCCCTGCTGGTCCAGTGGGTAAGACTCCACACTCCCAATGCTGGGGCCCGGGTTCAATCCCTGGTCAGGGAACTAGATCCCGCATGCGTGCCGCAACTAAGAAGTTCGCATGCCACAACTAAAGATCCTGCGTGCCGCAACTAAGACCCATCACAGTCAAAATAAATAAATTAATTAATATTAAAAAATTAATATTTTTTAAAAAGACTACAATGAGAAGACTGACTCTGAGTAAATTACATCTGTAATTAACGGACCTTAATCAAATCCCACCAAGGTATCATAGCAGGATGGCCTCCCATGAACACCATTCCCTTGGCCGCTTAGGTTCTGCCTGGCACTCAAATTGCAAAACAGTTCCTACCACCTTGCCCACCTGCATGCCAGGCCTCTCCTTGGAGCCACAGCTAGTTTCCTAAACTTCCCTCATCACCCTATCTCTGTACTGTTCTCTAAGCCTTGACTGCCCTTCTTGGAGTAACCCAAGTGGTCAAACCCTCTGTAGCCTTCAAAACCCCGCTGGGTCATCGTCTGGGTATTCTTCAGCCCATCTTGAACAATGTGGGTCTGGAGTGCCTCTGTCCTGAGCCCTGTCAAGGCACTGTACCGTATCCATCTGTTTATGATTTGGTATCTCCTGATAAACTCTGAACTGAATTCAGAGGGCCGTGCCTGGTCTCAGCATCTTCCATCACTGATCACAGGGTTAGATGCTAACAAGGGGCAGCTGCCACCTGGCTGAATGAGCTGCTCCCCGTTGTGGAATCAGCTCCTATTTATTCCAAACAGCACAAAGGACCGCCCCTTAGAATAAAGGCTTGGGGGCCACCTCTGGCTGTACTCTACTCGTTCCCCAACATGCAATCTGCCCTCCACCCTCCACAACAGCCCCTTTCATGTTCCTATTATTCCAGTGGCTTCAATTCCCTGCTTGCAAGCCATCACGCTACCCATAACAAAAGCATCATCTACAAACTGCTTCGTAGGCCATCAGCACGTGTCATGATTACCTGGGTGCTTGTAAAATCCTAGTGCAATTCACAGGCCAGACACCAACTTCCCCATTTTACTGATGAGGAACCAAAGCCCAGGCAGTTACTCCAGTTCAGATAAGAAGTGGAGGTTTAGATTGGAATACAAGACTTGCAATTCGCAGGCCTGAGCTCTCTGTGTTACCTCTATTACATAGTCTTTGATAAGAGTTCATTGTGTACACTCTGCTCAGAAAGAGAAAACCTCTTGACTTTCTCCAGCATCTAGCTTGGGGCCTTGCAAACTTGCTCAATACATCATTGCTTGAATTAATGAATAAATAAGTGTCCTTTTCCATCACGGCTTTACTTTGCTCATCTGAAAATGAGCATGTTTAGGTGCAATGGTTCCCAAGGACCCCTCAGGACCTCCCTTTCCTGTAACTACGGATTTCCAGCCAGCAGACCAGCTGTCGGGCCAAGGCCTGGCCTGGGTAGATCGCAAGTACGGAGAACATCAGCCGTACTGATTGTGAAAAAGAAGCAACAGCAACAACAACAAAAGAGAACTTAGACCACTTGGGGAAGAAATAATAAAACCCCACTTTCCATGATGCTAGAAACAATAGAGGGCTCCATGCCTCGTTACTGCCTCTACTTCTTGATGTCTTTGCCACCCCAATGTCATTCATCCCCACTTTGCTAGCAGTTCTTTTCTTGTGCAGAAATGTAGTTTAGTGGGTGGCTTTTCCCACAACTCCGTGTCACTAACACATTCATTTCCTTCTCTGCTTTTAAAGTTGATGTTCCTTTGCCACACAATAGGCTACACATTACCACTTCCTCCAAAGCCACACTCACCAGAGAAGCTCCTAAAACCTCCTTCAGGGCGGGGGAGAGAGAGAGAGAGAGAGAGAGAGAGAGAGAGAGAGAGAGACACCAGGGGGCGGGGCGTGGGTTCCAAAGAGACCTGCTACTAGATGTCCTTAATGATCCCGAGGGAGATTCAGCCACGTGCATGGTGAGCTGCAGGATGATGGCAGTAGTAACAAGAGTAGTAAACACTTATTATGCAATGCTTATCTGTGCCAGACACTGGCCCAAGGGCTTTCATATACTCTTTCATTTAATTCTCATGACAACTCTGTGAGGGAGGTGACATTAACATGTCCATTGTATAGATGGAAGAACCAAGGCACAGAGAAGTTAAGAAATTTGGCAGGTCACACTAGTTAGAAAAGGGTAGAGCCAGGCTTGGACCCCAGGCAGTGTGGTCCCACATGTTTTTACGACTGTGCTACTCTTCTCTCCTAAAATTACGTATGCCCCTCTTCCAAGCAGCGTTTCTGGCCACCCCCTACACAACACCAAATATTAGCGATAGAGCAAGGAGCTTTAAAACCAGTTAGAACTTATCTCCATTCCTGGCTGTCCCAAGATTACTGGTATAATTGTGGGCAGACTGAATAACCTCTTTTATTTTTTTTAATTTTTTTTTTTTTGGCCAAGCCACGTGGCTTGCAGGATCTTAGTTCCCTGACCAGCTATCGAACCCGTGCCCCCTGCAGTGGAAGCATGGAATCCTAACCACTCGTCCGCCAGGGAATTCCCTCGAATAACCTCTTTAAGCCTTAACTTCTTCATGTATAAAATGGAAATGGTACATAGTTCCAGGTACCCCGGCAAACATTTAGGACATAAGAGACAATAAATGTCCTACATGCTCCAAATTTGGAAAAGTCCCAAGGCAGAGCTGGGGGATAGAGCACCCCTTCACTCAGTTATTCATTTACCCACCGTTTATTGAGAACCGACCATCTGCCATGCATTGCATGGGGTGCTAGAGAAACTCTTATTTTCATGGAGCTTACTGTCTAGTGATGAGAGAGAATAACAGGGGGAAAGGGGATACTTTAGACTAGCCTGAGAAATGACATCTGAGCTGAGACCAAAATGAGAAGCACGAGCCAGGCGAGGGAAGATCTGGGGCGGGGAGAACATTCCAGACAGAGAAAAACAACAAATGCAAACAGGCAGAGAAACCCTGAAGAGTTCCAGGAAAAGAAGTGAGGCCAGCGCAGCTGACGCACAGTGCATGGCAGGGAAAAGAGAAGGAGATGAATTTTGAGAGGGAGGAGGGGCTAGATCACACTGGGCCTCTCAGGCCACAATAAATATGGGGTTTGGATTTTACCCTAAGGGCAACAGGCGTTTTTCTGGGATTTTAAGCAGGGGAGTGACATGACCTATGTTTTCGGAGCTCATTCTGGATAAGAAGAGCAGAACGAATAAAAGAGAACACGGGTGGAATACACTGAGAGGTAGAACTGGGCGACTGAGATGAATGTTAGATTTCAAAACTTCACTCGGTAGATGGACAAGAATGGCATTTCTGCTTCCTTCCCCTAGGTGAGTTTCCCAGTACACCTAGGAGAGAGGAAATTGGAGCCAACCGTGAGTAATCAATCTCCAGCCACCTTTCTGACTAGACTCCCTTCCTCCGTGTGTACCCAGCTCTTTTTGACCCGGGGCTCCCTTAGAAACTCCAGCCTCAACAGCTGCCACAGAACGAACCATCTCCTCCCTTTTTCCTTTGCCTTATTGTAAAAACATCTGTACAAACAAATGAAATATAAGGGACTGGCATATAAATAAGCCCAAAGTAAGAAAACTGAGAAGCAGACCCAAGGGCGGGTCAGCAGTTCTGAGCTTTGCAATATCAGTGATGCCCAATGCAGGTGGCTTCAGGCAGTCATGGGGCCGAATCAGGACTTCCTGCTGAAGTTGGACAGCCATGAGTCAACAATGCTCTACTTAATGTATCTCCCCCGTGTTTTCCCCACCTCTGCATTTCCTGGCCTTTTAAACAGTCATCTGGTGAGAACCTACGGATTTTACAATATTTTGCCTCCCCCTTTCTCTCTGTTGATACGCAGGACCTGCCACATTTTGAGACTCATCTGAATCAGTGATGTGGGGTCTGAGTTGGAGGGCCAAGCAGCCCTGCCGGAGACACGGAGTGTGCTTTGTCTAAACCCTCAGGAGCTTGGGAACACTGTGGTTTTAGCTCGTAAGGAAAAGAGAATGAGTAGTAAGTATCCTAGGACAATGCCTCAGAAGCAGACTTCTTTCTCTTTGTCCCCCTGCTAATGATCTTTCCAACCCAGCACCAATGTGCGTGGCTATGGTGGTGGAAGGGGAGGACTCGAAAGAACACACTGGAAGGAAGTCCTCTCCTTCTCATTTTTGTCTTGTGCACCCATCCACCAAGGAGCTAGGTGGAGATGCTTGAACCCCAACTTCCCTTGGTCCAGGCACCCACTGGGGTCAATAAACCTCCCTAAGGCCCTGAAAGCCAGGCCCCTCTGTCCCCTACGTGACTCATGAACACCAAAGCTTCATGGCTGCCAAAAGGAGCACAAGAGTCCCCTTACACCAAAGTCGCTGCAGAAAAATTAAGACACACTGAGTGAAAAACAAAACAAAACAAAAACAACCCCTTAACTCTGCTGCCCCTCTGCCTATATGCTCTTCCTTAGCTGATCTCACCACGTAAGACCACTTTCTTCCCGGACCTTCTCCCATTTTCCACCTACATGTTCTGCTCTGCCTGTGGCCCCCCTCCAGCCACTGGGTTGGTGAAATGTCTTGTCCCTGCACCACACACAGTATAAAGAATCCTATGCACTCAGGGTCATGAGAACACTTAAAGGTCACCAAGTCCAGTCTCCCTGACGATGCCTGGGGATGTCCGCCCTCCAGAACACAGCAGATCCTCAAGATATGCTTGTTGGAAGGAAAAGGGAGTGAGGAAGAGGAAGGAAGGGACAAGAATGCCCCACCTTTTTTTTTTTTCCTCTCCCAGGAGGGCATTATGCTAAGTGAAAGAAGCTAGACAGAGAAAGAGAAATACTGCATGAACTCATTCACATGTGGAATCTAAAAAAAAGTCAGACTTATAGAAACAGAGTAGAATGGTGGTTGCAGGAGCTGGGGAACTGGGGAAAATAGGGAGAGGTTGGTAAAAGGGTACAGACTTTCAGATATAAAACGAAATAGGTCCGAGGATCTCACGTATAACATGGTGATATAGTTGTAACACTGTATTATATAACTGGAGTTTGCTAAGAGAAGAACTTAAGCGGTCTCACACACGCAAAAAAGGTAAATAGGTGAGGTGACAGACGTATTAAGTCGACAGAGGAAATCCTTTCACAATGTATACGTAAATCAAATCATCACATTGTACGTTTTAAATGCATTACAATTTTATTTGTCAATTATACCTTAAGAAGGGTGGGAAAAAAAAAAAAAAAAGAATGCATTTACACCTGCCCTGGAGCCTATGAAGATGGGTTACATAGTCAGAGCCAGGCGTTACGGCTGAATCCATGCCCCACAGTTGGGCTCAATCATTTCTGCCTCAGGCCAGGACTGACCCTCAGGACAAAGCCTGCAGTGGGGGGCTCTTGGCCCTTGCTTGGGGGGCAGGCAAAGAGATCCAAAAGCCAGGTGGGACCTAGTGACACTGACCTCCCAGGCCCAGCTGTGCTCATCAGCCCCTGAGTGAGAGGAGCTGTGGGTCTGCAGGCCCTTGTCACTTCCCGCTGGTGTTAATTTACTCAATTCTCAGACATCTTCGCAGAAAGGTCAAGGGCTGGATAAGTAATCATGGATGAGCTAATGCCTCAAGCCAGCCATCGGTTCTCACCCTCAATTTTCGCAAACGTCTCACTATCCTATTCAAATATGCTTCTGACCTTGGAGCAAAGGATGTTCTTGGCAAAGTCTGTGAAAGACTGACTTAAAAGGACTGAGGTTTTCAGAAATCGGCATAAAGAACGGTGTGAACAAAGACTGACCTGGTACAGGAACCAGCCACTGGGGCACTGCTCCGGGGTGACATGTGGATACCAGGAAAGGGGGTCTCAGTCCCCACTATGGGAGCTCAGAACCTCCCACCTCAGTCCACAACTCAGTGGTTCTCAGGTTCTAGGATGCATCAGAATAAATCGAAAACGTGTTCATCATGCAGGGTCTGGGGCCCGGGCCCCAGAGAGTCTGATTCTATAGATGTGATCGAAGACCCAAGAATCTGCACGTGACCAAGATCGCCAGTGAGCCTAACGGAGGTGGGTCCTTTGCTGTCCAAAGTGTGACCGGTGGACTGTTAGCAAAGGCATCATCAAAGAGCTTGGTAGAAATGCGGAATTTCAGGCTCCACCCCAGACCTACAGAATCAGTCTGCATTTCACAGGCGCTGCAGTGATGCTCGTGCATGTTGCAGTGTGAGAAGTGCTAACTCATATCGCACTCTGAGCCCCCTTAGCTCTTCTCTGGCGCTTGACTTCCCCTGACTCTGTGACCCCACTCCCCATACCTCTACCTCCCTGAGGGACTCCATCCATCCAGGGATAAATACAACTGTTGTCCCGTACCTATTCTCACAGTGAGACATGCACACATCTAACTACCAGGACTGACGTGGCAGGGATGCCCCTGTAAAGCGGGGACCTTGGCACAGCCAATCTGAGGGCAAGAGACTGAGGGCAATATGGAGGCTGCAGCTACTGAAATGTGCCCTTGGAACACGCCTAGTGCCACCAAGAACTGTTTAGCTTCATTTAACTTTAATTTACATCTTGTAGCCACACAAACAAGAGAGACTGCTCACAGACTTGAGCAAAGGAAACAACAATCGCTCATGCAACCCACATTTGTTGAGCACCTGCTATGTGCCAGGCCCTGGGGGAATGACGGACGCCATTCATATAATGCCTTTTGGTTGATAAAGTACATTCACATCCATTCTCTCATTTAACTGCGCCTGCAACAGAGACATGACAAGGCTGGGATACAGAAAGCATGATCCGCATTTTACGAGTGCTGAAAATGAGGTGCCAAGAGGCTAAGTAACTTGCCCCAGATTAAGAGATAGCATTAAAGCTGGGATCCCCACCAGGTCCGTCTGAGTTCAGATGCTGGTCAATGCAGCGAAGAGAAAGGGGAAGGCAGTTAAAGGGGACAATAGCAACATTCACAGGCTGGTGTTGATTCTGTTATAGAGAAGGTTAAAGCAGCTCAGGAGAGGATGATCCCCCAGTGGTGACTGGGTTGGTCCAACACATATGATGTCAGCGAATCTGTGGTCATTCTGTTCGCCAAGTTTATGAGCCATCTGTTCAGATGTTGTCCGGGAGAACAGCCTATGATGATGGGCATCTTCTAGACCTGTGTGGTCCCATCCTCTAGCCACCAGTCATGTGATGCTACTGAAATGTGCCCTTGGAACACGCCTAGCGCCACCAAGAACTGTTTAGCTTTATTTAACTTTAATTTACATCTTGTAGCCACACAAACAAGAGAGACCATGTCCCTGCCCACGGGTGCCTCTGCTCCTCAGCTCCAGCCAGTTGCCTCCTTGATAAAGGCAGGCCTGGTACTAACCCATCTTTCTTGAAAATATTATCTTTTATTTCTAATTAAGCTTTTTATTTTGAGATACGTGGAGGTTCCATGCAGTTGTAAGAAATAATACAGAGATATAGGCCTTTTACTTAGTTTCCTCCAGTGGCAACATCTTGTCAGACTCTAGTGCAATATCACAAAAGGATACTGACATTGATTCAGTAAAAATACAGAACGTCTCCATCACCACAAGGATGCTGTCAAGTCGTCTTTTAAAAGACACAGAAAATCTGGATTTTTGGTGAAACAACCCACTCTGTAAATATCGGCAATGAATTTTCATGTTTTTAAAACCCTATGAATATTCACTATACAGTGTCATTTATATTGAGTTCAACAACTGGCAAAACTCATCTAAGGTGGTAAAAGGTAGGATCGTGGATATCCTTGGGGTAAGGACAGTGACTGGAAGGGGATACAAGAGTGGCTTCTGGGGTTCTGGAACTGCTATTCCTCAATCTTGGTGCTTGTTATATGGGTATGCTCACTTTGTGAAAATTCATCAGGCTGCACATATCTGACTTGTACACTTTTCTACAGGTATGTGAATAAAAACTTGGCTTAAAAAAATAATGGAGTCTCTACACCAATGACCTTACCAATGAAGGTACCACTGGAATAAAGAGAATTCCAAGCCACAAGACAGATGTGACATTCTTAGCAAATATTTGTCAACGTTCATTGAAACAGATATGGTTATGAGAAGTTCATCAGCTTCTTGAAAATAAATTAACTAATTAATTTGAGTGGCCACATGTGGCCAGTGGCCACCCATAGTGAACAGCACTGGATAGAAGGTCACGAGGCCATCACTCTTTGTTCTACTGCATCTGAACAGAACACACTGGAACAAGCAGAAAAAGCACTGTTGGCAGTAGTGGAACTTCTGAAGGACCCCAAAGTGGCTGCTTCTCTTCAGAAGCTCAGTGGAAAGCAGGCTGCTGAAGCCTGTGTTCTCAAGGGGAACAAGAGCAAAGGGTTGGTTCTTGGGGGTGAAAAGAATCTTACTCTTTCTATGTACGTATAAAGCACAGTACATACATGTTCATGGAAGTCAGGAGAATGAGGTTCCTGGGGGAGTCGGGGGTGGTCAATACTTTTTAAAAGACTGAAAACGCTGTTAAAGTGAAAAGCCAAGTAAAGCACCACACAAAGAGGATTTCTGCTCTAACACCCAACGTGATCAGCTTGTTTGCGGTACGGGGCCCTCTGAACATTACCGTCGAATTGCCTCTGCCTTTTTCTACCACCGTGAGTGTCTACCACGGAGCGTGTCCATCATGGAGAAGCACCATATTCAGTTGCCATGGCGTGCCCACTGGATGGCACCACTCGTTCTGAATTAGAAGTGGTCCTGAGCACACCCGTGTTCATAGCAGCATTATACACAACAGCCAGAGGGTGAAACCCAAGTGCCCATGGGTTAACGAACAGATAAACAAATGTGGTCTATCCATACACTGTAACACTATTCACCCTTGCAAAGGAAGGCAATGCTGACACCTGCTACAACATGGATGAACCTCGAGGACATTTTGCTAAGTGAAACGAGCCAATCACAAAAGGACAAATGCTGTGTGATTCCACTTATACGAGATACTTAGAGTGGTCCACAGAGACACAGAGTAGAAGGGTGGTTGCCAAGGGTTGGGGGAGGAGGGGATGGGGAGCTGTTGTTTAATGGGTACAGAGTTTCGGTTTTGCAAGACGAAGGGAATTTTGGAGATTGGATGCAAGACAATGTACATGTACTTAACTTTCTTGAGCTGAACACTGAAAAATGGTTAATATAATAAATTTTATGTTATATGTGTTTTACCATAATTTTTAAAAATGGGAGGAAAAAAAAGCAATTCTGAGTGACGTTTATGTCAAGGCCAGATCTTGGAAATTGGAGGTTACGACTGAGCCACCATCCACGGGTGGGATGACTGTCCACACTGGACAGAAGTATACTGTTATGTCTGCCAAAACCATGATTCAGAAGCTGAGCAGGGCTATGCAGGAGGTTGTCCTAAGTGTGGCCTTTTTAACACTCATCAATGACAATTCTTACACTTGGATCAACAAAACGCTTCCTGAACACACAGAAATAAAATTTAAAAACCTGAATGATTGAGACTGCCAGCATGTGAAGGTGATGAGAGCGTGAGGGTGCTGGAGGCATGGGGGAGGGGCAGATTAACGTAGGAGCTGGGAGTGCAGGGGGAGGGGAGGGGAGGGCGGGGGAGAGGGATCCATGGGTGCTTGCTTTGCTGCGGGGTCTTCATCACCTTCGTGGCCCTGGGGGATCAGGGGGAGGGTCCTCACTCTGCCCTGCTGACCCTCACCCTCAGTGTAGCTGCTGATCCCTCCTACAACTACAGCTATTTACAGCATCTTCACTCAGACCCAGAAGCAATGACAATGAACATGAATGCATGTGATGTGTCACAGCTTTAGAGCATCTTCCCATGACTCACTCATCATGAAAACTCTATGCCCTGGTGGGATTCTTACCTGCACGCATTTTACAGATGAAGCAACTGAGACTTGGGGCAGTAAAGCTGTCTGTCCAAGGAATACCTGGAAGGTAGACTCCCATCCGGACCCCCACTTCTAAGTTCCAAACTCTGTGTGTGGCATCTCATGGCCTCAGCTGCCCCTAGAATAAGTGAGACCTCAATGGCTCCAGCTGCGGAGTCCCATGTATCACCAGCAGCCTTAGATGCTGCCCCAGTCTCCTTGTCTGATGAGCATGAGTCACGATATCACCCTGATAAAGGGACTGTTGTTACGAAGGATTAATCCAGTAATGAATATGAGGTCTCTGGAAAGCCACAGTGTGATAGAAATACTTGTGTTGTCAGCTTTGCCTCTCTGGTGCAGAATGAAAAGGACCAAACCCCCCACTGTCCTTAGGTAATAGCTTCGATTTGGTGCAGGGAGGAGGGAGGAAGAAGACTGTCTGGGGATAAACAATGCTGAGTTGTTCGCACAGCACAGGCCAGGGAAGGGAGAAGGGGGCTGGGGCTTCAGTCTTCCCAGACAGCTCTGTGTCTGTGCTCCTGAACTTCTCCCCACACCACCTCTGCTGGACAGACGGACAGACAGACAGACACAGACACACACAACACACACACACACACACACACACACACACAAACTTAGTCCAATTCTTGCCCTAGAAAGGACACCTCATAGCAGCCTCTTGTGAAGAGAGCAAAGATAACTCACATCACAAGTGTAGTGAACCTACGATTTCCTTCCTGGAGGTGTATTTTCAGTGATCATTTCATACTCTGTAGACCACACCCATGGTGACCAAAAGGTCAGGTGGCAGACAGGGCTCAGACTGGATATATTCCAGTTTTCTACTGCTGCACAGCTGTCTTAGCTTGGGCTGCTATAACAAGATATCATAGGTCAGGTTGCTTAAATAATAGACATTTACTTTCCTATAGTTCTAGAGGCTGGAAGTCTGAGATCAGGGTGGGTTCTGGTGAGGACTCTCTTCCTGGCTTTCAGAAGGCTGCCTGCTCACTGTGTGCTCACATGGCCTTTCCTCAGTAAACGCATGTAAAGGGCAGGGGGGATGTGGGTAGAATGCAGGTGCTCCTATGTTTCTTCATCTTCTTATAAGGGCACTAATCCCATCATGGTGGCCCCACCCTCATGACTTCATCAAAACCTATCTATCTCCTAAAGGCCCCACCTCCAAATACAAGCACATTTGGGGTTAGGACTTTAACATATAAGTGGGGGGGGGGGAACACAAACATTCATAACAATAGCAAACATTCCAAAACATGGTGGCATAAAACAACAAGCATCTTATTGTGGTCATGGATTCTGTGCATCAGAAATTTGGTCAGGACCCAGTAGAGATGGCTTGCTCTGCTCTACAATGTCTAGGACATTAACTAGGAAGACTGAAACAGCCATGGGTGATTTGGATGGCCCAGGGTTGGAGCAGGTGGGGCTGGAGGAATGCATTTCCAACAAGACTTCAATCATATGCCTGGTGCCTGGGTTGGGCTGGCTGAAGGTCAGTTCAGCTGGGACTGTCACCTGGAGCACTAATATGTGGCCTTTCCACGTGATCTGGGCTTCTCACTGCTTAAAGAGCTCTGAGAAACAGCATCTCCAGAAGAAACAAGGATCCCAAGAGACCACCTTCGGAAGTCACATCACTGCTGCTTTTCTCAAAGGGAAGGAGCAGTCACCAGGCCTGCCCAGATTCCAGGGAAGGGAGCAGAGACTACTTCTTCGTGGGAGGAATACCAAAGAATTTGGGGCCATGTTTAAAAACCACCATATGGCTTTGTATAGGACAGAGTCAGCGTTTGGTATAGGACTTTGCATATCCTGGTCCCAGACACCACCCGTAGTCCCACCGGGAAGGTGATTCAGAATATCCTAATACTCTGGATGATGTCATTTTGTACTCCTTTAGGGCGTAAGAGTAAGGAATTCTCCAAATGTTAGGGTCCTTTGGGGACCTAGGTCCATGCCTTTATTTTAACATTGAGGTAACCAAGAATAAGAGAGGTCACTTCCTTTACCCAGTGTCACATGGCCGCTAAGTGAAGCAGCCAGGATTCACTGACTCCAAATCCAGCGCTCAGTCCGCTCCTCAGCTGCCGTCGTGGAGAGTTGGAGCTGCCGGTTCCTTTCTATCAAGGTGAGACCTCTGTCTTTACAGCTGGGAAACCCACTGCAAACAGAACCTGCTAGTTGCCCTCCCTCTAAGGAGAGGGGAAAGGAGCAAGGTGGTCAGGGGGTGTTTACAGGTGCGGGGGCTCTGGGCTGGCAGGCAAAGGTGAGCGGGTCGGCCCAGCCCCCCAGGGCGGGTCTGTGATGTGAAACTGGATAAACACATTTAGAGCAGAATGCATGTGCACATTTTAAATATACATTTCACATCCATATGCAGACCCCACTGGCATGAGACAAATGTGCAGTGGCCTCCAGGAGTTGTTCTCCAAAGAAGCACTTCTTTCACTTGACTCCAGGCATCCAAGCCTCAACAGAGGCCAGGATTCAGACAGGCAGTGGGAAGCTGACTCCAATTACGGCAGGAAGACCCAAGTTAGACAGTGGGAAGAACTGTCTCCGGAACAGCAGCTTGGTTCTCCTGATTCTTCGGCAATGTGGCACTGTAGACTCAATACACACCCAGACAAATAAGAGTGCTCCCTGGAGGTGTGAGGAAGGAATCCAGTCGATCGAAACTGGATTTTAGTTCATACCCCAGATTTTATGGAACACAAAGACTCCACAAAGGGTACGGCCCTTGGTGAGCACTTTTGATTTAAATGAAGGCTCGGTGTCTCTTTTTCGAGCAGACATATATTTTAAATTTTTTATTTATTCATTTATTTATTTAGTTTTGGCTGCACTGGGTCTTCGATGCTGCGTGCGGGCTGTCTCTAGCTGCAGCGAGCGGGGGCTACTCTTCGTTGCGGTGCGCGCGGCTCTCATTGCGGTGGCTGCTCTTGCTGCAGAGCACAGGCTCGAGGCGCGCGGGCTTCAGTAGTTGTGGCACGCAGGCTCAGTAGTTGTGGCCCACGGGCTTAGTTGCTCCACGGCATGTGGGATTTTTCTAGACCAGGGCTTGAACCCGTGTCCCCTGCACTGACAGGCAGATTCTTAACCACTGCATCGCCAGGGAAGTCCTGAGCAGATATTTTAAAGAGATGAATAGGAAGACTTGAACTTGAAAATCTGAGAACCGAGGCCCTGCCAACCTTTTCCAAATGAATCTGTAAGATAGGAAAGGGCTTACTATTGTTTAAATAAGTCCCTGCTGTGCACCAGGCACTTCTGCTGCTTCTTTTCTGGGGCGGGGGGCGGGGGCGGTGGAGGGTATGTGGAATAAAACCTTTATTAAGATATAACTAATATACTCCGTAATTCATCGAAAGTGTTCAATTCAGTGAATTTTAGTACATGCATAGAGTTGCGCAACCATCATTAAAGCAGTTTTAGAACATTTCATCACCTCAAAAAGAAACCCCATACACTCTATCAATCACTTTCCCGACTGTCCCTTAATCCTCCCGCCCTAGGTAACCACTGATCTACTTTCTGTCTCTACAGATTTGCCTATTCTGGACATTTCATATAAATGGAATCATACCCTAGATGGTCTTTTGTGACTCACTCTTTTCACTTGGCATGTTTTCAAGGTTCATCCATGTTGTAGCATGTATCAGAATCCCATTCCTTTCTACTGCCAAATAATAGTCCCTTGTACAGACACACCACATTTTATTTACTCATTCATCAGCTGATGGACATACGGGTTGTTTCCACTTTTGGACTATTGTGCATGGTGGTGCTTTGAACATCCATGTACATTTTTCTCTGTGGATGTCCATTGTTATTTCTCTTGGGTATATACTTAGGAGTGGGACTGCTGGGTCATATGGTAACTCTATACAACTTTTTGAGGAACATTCAAACTTTTCCATAGTAGCTGCTCCATTTTATATAGGTACCGGCAGTGTATGAGGGTTCCAGTTTCTCCACATCCTTACCAACATTTATTATTGCCTTTTTGCGCAGAGCCATCTTAGTAGGCATGTAGGCGCTTTCCTCGTATTACCTCATTTCATCTTCACAGCATTACTACAGGAGCCATCTACTACTACCACCATCCCGTTTTATGGATCACAAGACTGAGGCTCAAAGAGGGCAAGTCACTTGCCTGCCAAAAGTCACACCGCTGGGAAGGGAGAGTGAAGACTGCTGTCAGGTCTGCCAGATGCTCCTCCCACTTCCCTGTAGCCCCACCCATCCTCTCAGGCCAGTTCTGCCCCCAGAGCCATCTCCGCAGGTTCTCTTTGTGTTCCACCTGTGACTCATTGCTGAGATACTCAGGAACAGAAGCGACTCAGCACTTTACCCAAACCAACATTGCTCACTTGAGAGCATCCCCGTCTGACTGTCTGCATCCCTTCTGTTGAGGGTGGGTGGGCGCCCAGGAGGTCAGGAAAGAAGCCGACACACCTCTCTGCCCCTGCCCACCCCTGTGCTCGGTCCACCCCCGTGTGGGTGGATTTCCAGGTCCAGCTCTGCTGGGCTGCAGGCAGCTCGTGGCATTTTCCTCCACTTACTGGAGCACGTGAGACTCTGTCCAGCCCATTGGTGACTCCTGGGAAAAATTTCACATCAGGCTCCTGGGAAATATTTCTTTAGTTCAAGAAGCTATAACGAGCACGACCCTAAACAAGCTGACACCTCCTAACACTCACAGTGAAAGGGGACCTCGATGGTGGGATGCATCATACAGCCTCACGGGGGCCAGTGGCCTGCCCACCGTCCAGCCATCTCCCCTCACGCTCCCCTTCACACAGGAAGATAAATGTTGCCGGGGGCCGTCAGGTGTGTTGTTTTTATATGAAGCCCCTCGTTCCTTATTCTCCCTCCATTGTTCTCTGATGTATGACAAAACTCCCGATTTGTCAAACGCTTAACAGCAGTCAGGATAATCTATTCTCCACACATTCACAGAGCTTTTCATTTTGCACAACTGCCACCGAGAACGGTTTTATGAATTTTCCATCAGGAGGAAATGGAGAGGATAGGAGAAAAAACCCCACCCCACCACAACCTGCTTCTCCTGAGTCACAGCCTTCATTCATTAGAGAGGAAGCGATGCAGCTTCTGAGGTTCCCATCTTACTACACAGAATCACACTTTGCACCTAAGCCCAGTTTATGGGCAGCCACCTTCAAGTGCTTTTCTGTTTGTATCAAATCCCTCCCTATGCTGTCGAAGTGAAAATCGGGCAGCGCCCTCCTGCTAACAGACCTCACGTTTAGAGCTCGAAGGAGTCAGCTCAAGGGTCTCGGGATTCAAAAGCCCTCTGCACTGCTGGATGACCTGCAACAGATTCTAATGCAATCCCCAGAAGCCTCACGCTTTTAAAAAATATACACTGAAAAATGTACACTGATCCTCTAACATAGCAAAAATCTAGAATGAATCTAAATTTCCAAAGAGAAGGGCTTAGTTAAATAAATTATAGTAATGGGACACGGAACACCACTGAAATAATGTTTCCACGGCGTGGGAATGTGGTAAGGATATAATGTTAACTAACGCAAGTTTCAAAACTGTATTGCAATATGATTCCCAGTTCGTAAAAATATGCCTGTATATGGACGCATCGAGAAAGACCAAATGGATAGACATTCAACTCAAGAGACTATCTGCTTTTTACAAAGATATTTATTTTCATGTACTTTCCAAATTTTCTTCAATGAATAAAAAAGTTATTTTTTCAAATAAGATTAAAAAAAAAAAACACCTTGGTTTTGCTCAACGTGGTCTGTTCACGCACTCTTCCTCAAACTTTAAACTCTGCGGAAAGCGGCCACTTGTACAGTAAACAGAATATACAGCCCAGTGGCTTTCTGACAGTGAGCACTTCTTTATCCACACTGGGTGACACCATACTGAACAGCAGCTGTCCGTATGACTGCAATCACAGCAGCTTCTGAAACCACAACCCACTTTCCCCTTTATTTTGTTCCATTAAAAACTGTCTCTTGAAGCTAATGAGCAAATTCCCTGAGTGATGGAACCTAGGAAATGCTGAATCACACTCGGGGCAAAGAGCCTATTAAATCCACAGGAAGTCACACAGCCCTTTGAAGACTCGCACAGCTCAGATAACTTGAAAGTCCCTCTGAGGATATATTCGATACACGGTTATCATATGTAAATGGAAGCCAATGCCTAACAAGATACGATTATTTTCAAATGCCTTCGCTATGATCTAAGCTGAGCTCTAATTTGAGGAGTAACATACTGATCACTTTAGCAAGAACCTGGAGGCTAAGATTAACCTCTACCTGGAACTTCTGAGGTGCGTTGAGATTTTCTCGGAAACTAAGATCCTAGGAACTACTGGCGGTTACAACCGGAGGAGCTGAAAGAACATGTCAACTCCAAATCCCTTTGTCTTTTCTTTTTCTTTCTGTGTTTTCTCTCCTATTTTTTTGCCTTCTTTCCCAACCCATCTTGGACTCCTTGAGCTTTCTCTGTAATAACGCTTTTAGAGCATGCTCTTAAAATGTTTGTCTAAAGTCCTTTACACCCAAATTGAAGGTGCAAAAAAAAAGGAAAAGAAAAATAAACAACACTATTCCTTGTGTATTTGGGTGTTAGGGCTGTCAGAACAAAGCACTACAGACTGGGTGTCTCAAACAACAGAAATGTATTGCCTCACAGTCTGGAGGTCAGAAGCCTGAGACCAAGGTATTTGCAGAGTTGGTTCCTCCAAGGTCCTGTGAGTGAGAATCCATTCCATGACTCTCCCTTAGCTTCTGGTGGATTGCTGACAATTGCTCCTTGGCCTGTAGAAGCATCACCCCAACCCCTGCCTTCACCTTAGCATGGCATTTTCCCTGTGTGCATGTGTCTGTGTCTAAATTCCATGTTTTTATAAGGACACTGGTCACATTGGATTAGAGCCCTCATGACCTCATCTTAATTACATCCACAAGGACCCTATTTCCAAATAAGTCACATTCTGATATCCTGGGAGGTAGGACTTCAACATATGAATTTTGGAGACACGATTCAACCCATGACACCTTGTATCTATGTCACAAACCATGTCCCAACTAGGCTGCTGAGTTCTGCTCCAGCAGAAAACAACACCCCCAGACTGACAGATGGTTTCCGATGTCAGTTGAACCATTTCTTCCCCAGCTCCCTGGTTACCCATCCCCTCCTATTTCCCACTGCTGCTTTTACAAACTTTCTCCGTGCTCCTGGACCTTTCTCTATTCCCCTGAACTTTAGCGGGTGATCTTATTCCAAAGAAGCAAGGAGAGGCCATTGCAAAGGGATGGTCTGACCTCCCTGCCATGAAGCCTTTACTTGTGCCCCTTCTTTCCCCACTCTGTCCTGTAATAAAGCGAGGTACATTCCTCCTCCTGGGCTCTGGATCCTCTGCCTCCTCAGAGGCCCCGTGCTTGCCAATTACCCCTCCTCCTTCTATCTTCAACCTTCCTCACCACGGGTCTCTTCCTATCAGCATTTAAACAAGCCCCAATTTTTCCCATAAAGAGCAAAACCTCTTAGCTCCATTTTTCTCTCAGATTATTGTCCAAACACTCAGGCCCACCTCACAGGCACACTTACTGAAAGAGTGAAATAAAGTGATCTCTACTTCTGTTGTGCTAAACTCATTCTAGCTGACTTCTGTCCTCACCTATATATTGGAATTTCTCCTGCTATGGACCCCTTGTTGCTAAACTAAAGGTTTCTATTGGTCCTTTTCTTAAGGGACCACTCAGCAAGTGTGGAACTGACCAGTCTCTCCTTTAAATATTTAATTCCTTGGCTTCTGAGTGATCCTAAAGGTTTCTAAATCCTCCTTCTTGGTTTATCTCGCTGGACCCTTATCCCCTGCTCATATGTTCAATTTTTATATCGGTATTGTGTACTAGATCTTTCTCCTCCCCTTCTGATCTCATCCATTACCATGAATTAAGCTACTATCTATATCCTGGTGACTCTCAAGTCTCTATTTCCAACTCTACTTCTTTCTCCCGAATTAAAGATGTCCATATTCCTTCCTACCATTATATTCCCCCTGCAATGATCCACAACCAATGATAGTTATGAAGGAGGACAGCCAATAGGCAGCAGACAGAGTAATGGGTTGATATGGACTCAGGAGGGGCAAAGATCCTCTTGGCAGGGTAAAGAGAAGCAGCAATGAAATGAGAGCTAAGGGACAGTTAGGTGAATTGACTTGATACTTCTTCAAAAAGTGCTCTCAAATCCAAATATTCTTGATCCCTTGCTACTCTTTCTGAACACCTGTATCTTAAAGGACAGGGCACTCCTGACATGAATTAAATTTGAATATGCTTCTAACCTAGAAAATATATTTTTCCTCCACCAACGCTCTGGCATATGGAGACTGTCCACTGAAAATCATAGATATGTCATCAAATTGCGGAATGCCAGCTTTGGAGTAGGTATTGCTTTTTCTATACATATGTACAATTTTAAGTGAAGCATCCATATTAAATTATGCTTCCCGCTGCCCACTCAGCTTGGTCCTTGACTCCGCTGCTGGATGGAATTACGACTGCTAGCAGCCAGGAATTAAAAAGAGGTCAGTCTAGACCAACAGATGTCAAAATAAAAAACAAGGTTAGGAATATAAAATTTCATGGCTTCAAGACATATGTTAGCCTAGAAAAAAACAAATTGCTTTCACATGAGACTGCCTCGTGTCATTACTAATAAAATAAAAACAAACAAACCAACCCAAAGACATGGCTCCTAGAGAACATGTAGTCCAACACCCTCCTTCGGCAAACAAGGATACTGAGGCCCAGAGAGGAAAATCGTTCAATTTCCTCAAGGTTAAACTCTGTGGAATGGGAGGCGGTGATGGAAGAATTTGGTGTTTATTCCATCAGCATATGAGAGGCTTGGAAAAACATGGCCTCATTTGGCTAGAGCCTGTCAGTATCAGCATTTTTGCAGAGGGCGCCACCATACTAGCCAGCAGGACCTCTGGCACACTCACCTCACCCATGTGCTTCTTCCGGAAGCCCTCATCCTAGTCAACCCCACACCACACTGCATACTCCATACCCTGATCCTCCTGGGTTCTGAATGCTAGAGTCACATTTCCCCAACCAGCTTTGCCTCTTCTCCCAATCCAATCTCATCTACTCTGCTGGAATGTTCCTTCCTGTTTGCTTCCTGCTTTGCTTCTACTGCAACCAGATTCACCAAGCAGCATTCTGCCCACCAACCTGGGCCCCCGGAAGCTCTGCAAAGTGCCCTGAGCCCATGCCCCCACCAGCCTGACCCAGCCCTGTGAATGGACCTGAATGAGAAATGATGGGTGTTTGCAACCCTTATCCCAGCAAAAGAAGAGTGAAGGAAAAGTCAAAGCAACACCAAAGCACCCCTGCTGGGCTCACATTATGAGTGGGCCAGGCACTGTGCTAGGTGCAGACGTTAACACTGTCTCCTTTAATCTCCCAGCCTTTAACAGAACCCTGCTCTGTGAAATTTGCACAGGGGCCAAAAGGAAACCAGGCATTATTCATAATAATTGGCTCCCCATAATCTATTCACTTGGCACTGTCTGGAATGATATGATGGGCCTTTATGCTATTCACAGCCTATAAAAAAGTAGTTCTGTTGTGATTCAACATATAGTAATCTCCATTTTAAGAGGACAATAGAAACACTCAGCCATTATTCATCCCAGAGCCTTAAACAGCAGAGAATTCCTTTATCAGGAACATAAGGTTAGAATGACATGAGTTATTAATATTGCAAGTAGCCCAATGCATTCATTGAAGTGCTCAAACTGTTGAAAGAAACAAATGGTTTTTAAAAGCCAGATCTAGGAAAAGGCTAGGGCCAAACAGCACTTTGAGAGAACTGTGCAAAAAGCAAAAACTTTTCAGAACTGCTTAAGCTGAGATGAGAATGGGGGCTAGAAATCTTCATCCCCAGCTCTCTTAGTCCTGAATGTTCTGGAAAAAGTACACAAAAGAGAAAAGCAATGGATGTGCAGAAGCTCAGATCGGAGACAAGAGAAAATGTGACAGGAACTACAAACCAGAGCTAATTAACAATCATTAGTGGTACGTGCATAACTCCTTGGTATTCAGTTAATTTTCATTCATTTATTCACCACCATATTCCACAAAGAATTTGAGACAGCTTACAGAAAGAACATGATAGGACAACGGCAAAATGTAAATAAGAGTAAAGAATCGGGACCAGCATGAAGACAGCTGTGAGCACCATGGCAAGAAGGACACCCGTGTGCTGACCATGACGTCTTCACACATACCACCGTCAGGTTTCAAATGTGACTTGAAGCTTCCTGGTGGCCAGAGTGAAAAGGAGACAGAGTCAGTTACGGAATTCTCTTCAACAAGGACTAGTAAAGCATTTTTTTTTCAAAGCAGGGTAAAAAGATGAACACTGGTGGGAGGCCCATTAAACTGTAATAAGATGGAAGGGAAGAGAGAGCAGGAGAAAGAATGTAAGTCCTGGAGCTGCAAGTCCTTCCAAGAAGGGCTAGCTTAACTGTTAATACTCGGTGGCCTTGGAGAAGATCCTTAATTCCTCTGAGACACATTCTTACTGGAGATTTTAAAATATCTAATTTGCTAAGTCATGTATGAGAGAGAGAGAGAGAGAATGAACAGAGGAATAATAAGAAAGGTGAATACGAATGAAACAAAACATATAAAGCATCCAGTTCCTGGAACCTGAAATATGCTAGATCCTTTCCCAGAATTTTTCTTTTCTTTCATTCTTCCTGTGAAATCAAATCTGGCAGTAAGAGCATGGCGGCCTGCTTTGTCATCTGGTGGCTGTTTCAATCTCTCTCTTCACTCTTGTTACCCTCTGCCCCTCCCGTTCTCTCTTCCCCCTCAACCTCCACAGGCAGCAGTAGCCTCAATCTCAGAATGCTCGAGTGAAGAGGAGTACAGAAACCCAAGTGGATGAGTCCGTCTGCAAATGTCAGAGCACTATGAGAAGATGCAAATGGTGATGGGCACCAGACCAACCAGCACGGTGCCGGAGAAAGAGAGTATCAACTTGGAAATGAGTGAGGTACTGACAGATAATCATCGAAAGCTTAGGAGGAAGAACTGTCTTGTACTGAAACGTGATTTATGGTAGACATTTCTACCTTGAGCATGCATTATTCACTACCTACTCCATTCTGATCTTGAAGAAAAGTTCTATTTTGTAGGAAGTGCAATATTGGCTCTCTTAGCGCCAAATACTTTCAGACTTCAGCTAACAGCATGGGTCTAACTACTGGGCCTTCGTGTTCCCAGTGACCATATTTTCTAAGCCAAACATCAAAAGCAAAATTCACAATGGCCTAGAAATTAAATTACTTTTACCCTTATGGACAGCTGGAGCTGTCTTAGAAATTCTGGGTCATGTGGTCACCACATGAAGCAACTTCACAGGCAGGTATCCTCATTTTTCAAATGATTCTCCTTACCTTCAGGCTTGAGTGAGAAGCCTCTGCTCTGTGTTCCCTTTGAACTTGCATACTCCTCCATCCTAGTACGCACCAACCTCCGTATCTTTTTTTTTTGCTCCATCTGAATGATGAACATACTGTTTGAACCAAAGCCCTGGATGACTGGGCAAATCTGTGAGACTGTGTGACGTTAAGCCTCAAATCTTTAATATAGTTTTATTTTTCTTCATGCTCAAATTCTTACGAAGCTCTGGATCCATTTTTATAGTGTTTAATCACATGTTCATCTTCAAAAGCAGCGCTCACGTGGTAGACAGACTCAGTTTTCTCATCTGAATAGACCACATGTATCTGAATTAAGAATCAGACAGTAGGGTAAGGCAGAGGGTCTTCTTACCTATATTTGGATCCATATCTGTTCAGGCTTCAACAAAATAATTTCACTGCCTATTGTTGGAAAAAAGAGCCAATTTTCAGGCTTAGTTTTCAGTGTTATGGGGCAGTTTTATTTACTTGTTTTCCATCTTTTGTCTTTTTTTTTTTTTCTGATATCTTCACTAACATGTCAGTTGCAAGACGGAACAGTCTGTGTCAGAGATAAAAATTTAAAGCCAGAAGTTCCCGTCTGAGTTTCTTCAATGTGTTTTCAAGGGTGATTAATAATGAATGGGGGACATCGTTGTATTTGCTCAAATATTGTGAAGGGTTGTCTTTTCTTGGGCACTAGTACACTGCATGAGCAAGGTTTCATCTACCCAGACTGCTTGAGGGGACCACAGGAGAATAGCTCAGTCATTTTCAGAAGCAGATCTGAAAACCCTAAGACCCAGGAGCCATCGCAGCTCCCAAACCATCTGGACATCAGCAAGATACCCTGCATGGAGAAGAAAGGCAGATGGGAATGCAATGGGGCCAAAACACAGGCAACTCCTGGGGCATCCTCATCTGGAATTTTAATCATCTTCCTGGATTCACTGGGGGAAGCTATGCAGGAGCTAAAAGAAGATGGGATGGCTCTAAGTCTCACACAAAATCGTTCCCGGTGGGATAGGGAAGAGGACAGTAGAAAAGGAACGGAACACTTCTGACTGTGGTGACGAGCCCCTGCAGCTTACCTGGTGAGCAATTTTGCTCTGCTCCATGTGACAAGACATGAGCCACGTGATCAGTTAGCTACATTTGGTCCAATATCCCTGTAACTAGGGAGAACTGTCTCCCAGAAATTGGCAAATTATTATTCAATATATTTAGCTTCAAAATGGCTGCCCCCTCCTTCTTTTTCTTCCTTCCTTCCTATCTCTCTCTCCATCCTTCCCATTCACTCACCCACTCACCCACCCATCCATCCATCAATTCATCCATTCGTCCATTCATTCCTCTATCCATCCAAAGGTACGCTGACCATCCACTTTGTGGCAGGTACTGTTTAAAGCATTTAATACCCTGCATCTCATTAAATTTTAATAATACCCCAAAAGTCAGCTCTTAATATTCATTATTAATACCACTGAAGTTTAAGAGGTTGAGTATCTTGCCCAAGACTCAGCAAAATATTGCCCATGAGCCAAGTCCAACCTATTTTTTTTTTTTAAATAAATTTATTTATTCATTTATTCATTTTTGGCTGTGTTGGGTCTTCGTTTCTCTGCGAGGGCTTTCTCTAGTTGTGGCAAGCGGGGGCCACTCCTCATCGCGGTGCGCGGGCCTCTCACTGTCGCGGCCTCTCTTGCTGCGGAGCACAGGCTCCAGACGCGCAGAGCTCAGCATTTGTAGCTCACGGGCCCAGCTGCTCCGCGGCACGTGGGATCCTCCCAGACCAGGGCTTGAACCCGTGTCCCCTGCATTGGCAGGCAGACTCCCAACCACTGCGCCACCAGGGAAGCCCCCAACCTATTTTTATAAGTAAAGTTTAAATGGATACAATTATGCCCATTTTTTACTTATGCTACAGTTCTGGCAGAGATGAATAGTTACAAGAGACCATGTAGTCTACAAAGCCTAAAATATTTACTAGCTTGCTCTTTACAGAAAACGTTGTCACCCCTAATCTTGCCCAATAACATTTAGCAAGAAGGCAGCAGAGTCAAAGATACAAACTCAGATCCATCTGCCTCAAAAGGCTATATTCTTCAACCACAAGCCGTACAATAGAAATACTTGAGCTTCAACTGCATGACTCCTGGAAACTTAGGGTGAGCTGGTCAGGCCAGGTTTACGGTCATGAGAGCAGAACTGACATACATTACTTAGTAACGTAGCCAACCACTGTTGAGGGCCCTCTTCACTAGTGAGAAAAGCCAGTGAGGACTTTTCTTCTTTTTTCCTGGTGAAATAATTACAGAGGTGAGTGTTGATGCATGTTTTGACTTTGCTACAAAAGTAGTTCTGTCTTCTCCAGTTTAAGTAATTACATTTGTTTCTAAATAAAGCAAATGGAACTATAGTTGTCAAAGAATGCATAGATCAGTTGACTGCATTTATGGTGTACTCGGTAGAATAGAAGTTAAAGCAATTATGACATGGCAAGGAGAGATACTACAGTGTATCTTGCACACACCCAGGTAGGCGAGCGCTACTTAGCACCTTGTGAGGCAGGAGAAAATAGGGGCAAGATGAGACTGAACGGAAATGGAAATTTCCACCCAATGAAATCTAGCTTCAAACAGCATTTGCTATCCTGGTGCCCTAACAATTGCTTTATTTTAATTGTTTTCTAATGTTGCCAGGTATAAAGGATGTGTTCTTGGTATTCCTCCAATACTTGTAGAGTTCAATTTTTCTGAGGCTCTAAGATATTTCACTTGATGCTCTCAGGGCAAAGATACCCCCTGCACAAAGCAAAGAGCCTAAGAAGTAAGCAGTGACTTGAGACTGACACGTGAACTCTAAAGAACAAGGAGAGGCTAGAATTTAGAACTAGGTGGGAGTAGTGATAAGGGAACTGGCCTGGCCATAGACCAAGGATCCAAAGGACATGATTGGGGGAAACAGGCATGATTCAAAACAGGCACTGCTGAGCACCTGTACTACTGGAGAAAAAAATGATGCTGCTTGGCATTGGATTCCACAGCTCATACAGAGCCCCAGCTGTGACAGGCATAATAATGCACCCCCCACAAAGATGTCCACATCCTAATACCAAGAACCTGTGAATATATTACAAGGCAAGAGGGATTTTGCAGATGTGATTAGGATGTTGAAAAGGAGATATTATCCTGGATTAGTTGGGTGGGCTCATGTAATCATGGGGTCCTTATATTGAAAGAGGGAGGAAGAAGACAGAGTCTGAGAGAGATCTGAAGACACTCTACTGCTGGCTTTGAAGATGGAGGGAGTCAAGCCAAGGAGTGCAGGTGGCCTTTAGAAGCTGGAAAAGGCAAGAAAATGGATTCTCCCCAGACTCTCTAGAAGGAGCACAGCCTGGTCAACATCTTGATTTTAGCCCAGTGCTACACACTTCAGATTTCTGACCTCCAGAAGGTCAGAAGATAATCAATTTATAACTTAGATATTACATTTATGTGGTTTTAAGCCACTAAGTTTGTGGTACTTTGTTACAGCAGCAATAAGAAACTAATACATCCCCCAAGACTAGGGGCAGGAGAGGGGAAAGAGCCACACGCTGCCCTCTCACCATGGGGGGAAACATTGGAATTAAGCATCATTCAGGTACCCATCAGGCAGCTAAATGGTTACCAGGCCAGCATGCTAATCATTCACTTAACTAATTCTCAGCTCTGGTGTTGCTTCAGAGTGTAAAGCCAATTTGAAAAATTCCTTAGTGTTCAAAACGTAATTTATTCAATGAACTTCAATTTGAAAACCTACGTTATCTATCCACAAATCTTTATGTAAATGTGTGCATACAAGGAAAAAGACAGAAATACTCGTTAAGCAAGTGGCATGAAAACAAAAGAGTATTAGAGATGGGAATGCAGGTCTGAGTGAATCACAGTGACTACATGACATGACGTATGTGGTGCCTGTCTATCTGGAGCGTCATTCATGATCAGCGTCAATGACCTCAGGACCGTAGAACCAACCACACGTGGAGTTCAGCACCACAGATACTAAGTAACTAAGGTTTTGCCAACCATGGAGAGTGGTACCATGGAGGTGACCTTGTCCCTTGGGCCTCCTGAACTTAGTCATGATGGAGTAATGAGAATCTCACCCAAGGAACCATTACAGAACAAGAAAAATCCTCAGTAGGAATGAATAAATGATAATAAACTTTGGAAAGTTACACTTAGAAGTATATTGAAAACAGACAAATGTATCCTCAGATGAGAGATGATAACTATGTAAATAAAATTTGAAATCATCACTTTATAGTGTAGAGAATTTCAATAACAAGAAATGCTTTAAATTCCATGTCATGGTTCATTTTATTCCTGAAATCTATGAACAAAAGGGCATAATTATGAAAAAGTACATTTTAAACTGAAATTCATGAACAAGAAATTGAAAAACATTATAGGCAATGAAGTGCCACATCTCAACACTTAAGAGGCTTTGATATCCATATTTTCCTCTGAAGCGCAATTTTACAAATTTATAATCCTTGAAAAATTGTTATTATTTTTATTGCTAGTATAGCTTATAATAAGAATAACAGATACATATAGAAATGTGCCTGGATGATTATATTTGAATAAACATCACAGTAATCGTTCTTATTTTTAGAAATGCTAGGATTCTGGAATTACACATCTAATTAGTCACTTCTCTATCTAGAAATCTTGGGTTTGGTTTTGTTTTTCGTTTCGATTAAGACCAGATAAAAATCCAACGGAATTCCAGACAATGGATTCTGAATTCTAGAGTTAAGTTACTAGAACAAGATCCAAACAGAGTTCAAAACACCTGTTGAATAATACATGTGAATTTTCAGTTTGAGAGCATTACGAAGAATTCTGTAAGCTGAGGGCCCCCACAGACTGACTCTTAAGGATTTGCATGCAATGCATTTATATATATTTCATAAAAATAAATTATTAATTACTAGACTGTGAGGATTCTTCCTCTGGCTTTTAAGGAAAGTCCTTGAGTTAATTTTGAATATGTCTCTAAAAATTGGTACTTGTGAAATTAATAGAGTCGAGCGATGGTTTGAGTAATATTAGGATATATTAAGCCCATACTTGGTTACTTTTAAACATGCCATCAAGAAATCCTCAGCCATAAAAAAGAATGAAATAACGCCATTTGCAGTGACATGGATGGTCCTAGAGATTGCCATTCACTTTAAGAATGTGCAGGTAGGAAAAAAAAAGAATGCACAGGTAGGATTTTAAAATGGAGATTAATGATGGGAATTGTGTCAGGTATATGAGTCCCAGTACCCATGCCAGCAGGAACAGATCTGATGGCCTGTGAAAATGTCATCAGACTCTCTTGTATTCTTTCAGAAACCTAACAGTTATTGACATGCATGATGAAAAGTAATGCTTTAACCTTCAGGGAAGATGGTGGCCCTGATCTGGGAGGGATAAAACAAAGTGAGAGCACCATGCTGTCTGTAGTCTAGGTCTCGAACTCTAGCATTAATCAGCACCACCTGGAGGGTTTGTTAAAAGCACAGATTGCTGCATCCCACCCCCAGAGTTTCTGATTCAGTAAGTTTAGGTGGGGCCTAAGAATGTGCATTTCTAAGAAGTTCTCAGGTGATGCTGATGCTGCTGGCCAGAGGTCTACACGTTGGGAATCACTGGTCTAGGTGCTCCACCCAGAAGCCAGAGTGGTCCACTCATACTCCCTCTCTATGGCCTTAAAATCCAAAGTCCTAACAGTGGCCTGCAAGGCTCTCCATGATCTGGGTCCCACTACCTTTCTGGCATCATCTCCTGCAACTCTCCCTGTTGCTGGCTCTTCTCCAGGCTTGTGGTCCCCCTGCTGTTCCTTCAACATGCCAAGCTTGTTCCCACCTCACGTCCTTTGCAACTGCTGTCCCCTTAACTCAAAATGTTCTTCCAACAAATCTTCAAACGGCTTGCTATCTCATTTCATTCAGTTCTCTACTCAGAGAGGCCTCCGGGAACCATTCTATTCAAAAGCTCCCCTTTCTCCACAATCCTCCTCCCCCATCTTTCCACTTTCTATCCCCTTCTCTGGCTTAATTTTTTCACATCACTTTCACCTGGAAAAAGAATACTTATTTTCTAATCGTCCGTCTCCTCCTTAGAACATGGACTTTGGTTCAATGCTATATTCTGGGTACCTAGGAAAGTAGCTGATACATAGTTGGCTTTCAATGCATCTTTGTGAAGTGAAAGGATGAATGATTGATTGAATAAATGAACCGAAGAAAGAGCAACTGCCATTAACCTGCCTCCAAGAGGACAAAGCCAACGGGGTAAAGGTATAAGGTTTTAAAACCAAATCTGGGTCTACGAAAACAACCCATAAAGCTGAATGCGCATTACAGGCATAAGAGAACTTGTTAGGCAGGAGGTAGGATGAAGTGTATTAACTCACGAGAGTTGATCGTGCACGTCTCTTCTCAATCCCACCTTCCGTGACTTTACACTGATAGCTTGAAATTAGCCACGGTGGGAATATTTAAAGCATAGGAATTGGCAATCACTACAAAATAGGGCTTATTTTTGTCAGAGAGCCTGTTTATTAGCACACCACTGGTCCTACCCATAGAGACACACGTTCTAGTACTCAGTTTGAGAGCCAAGCCCAATCGACCTGTCATTGGATGAGCTGGTTACCAACTGAAGGAGAGAAAATGGGACATATCAGTAGAATAAAGTGGGGTAGACTGAGAGAATTCATCCAAATCCTGCTCTGGGATGTCCATCCAGTGGGGCTGAACATCTACCCTGCCCTGCATGAGAAGTCTAACCCTAACACAGGTGCACACTGGGACACGTGCTTTCTGTGTGTGATACCCACACTTCCCTCCACCAATGGACTTTCAGTTAAATGAGTCAATAAATCTTCCTCTCTCTTACTTACAACTATATATTTTCTAAAGGCAGGAGACAAAGTAGTACAAGCCCAAGCATGAGAACAAGTAAATAAAGTACGTGCTCAAGGCTACAAGTGACAGAATGGCATAAGCACCGTTAAAGGTTATTTTACGGTTGGTGGTTATAGACCTTATCCTTTGTCTAAACATTTTTGCTTAAATTTTAGTCGTACTGTCTTTTCAATTAAAAATACCCATAATACATAGGTTAGATGTAAGTTTTCTACTCGGTTTTTAAACTGTTTTCTCATATACGAGAAAGAAGATATATACGAAATACCCCAAAATTAATAGGGAATTAAAATGGTAGAGCTGATTTAAATACCACATATTTAAAGAAAGGGCAGGGGAAAAAACCTCTTATAACAATGATTGCCATAGCAATTGTAAGGTTTCAGGTAGATTTTTATAACTCAAACATGGAAATTTTAAATTACCTTCCCAATTGTTTCTCTTAACCGTTAATGTCTTCAACAGGGGGACATGATGACCTTTAAGTTTGAACCAGTTGAGGAAAATGCCCGAATTCTCATTTGAGTTCTTATTGCAAAGAGCCAGTTTTTAGATAAAATATAACTTTATCCTCTTATAGGTACTCTGTGCGAGCCTGACGATGGAATTTACACTTTTTGAAACAAACCAAGAAATAATAGAACGAGGAGCGCCGGTAGTCACTGGTTAAAATATAAGTTTAGGCCTCTGTTTATTTTTCCACCAGTTTTGGCTAAAGTATGCGCTTCTTTCATTCCCAGTTTTCCTTATGGTAAAAGAGGGAATTAAAATCTGCATCAAGACCCCTGGGCTTCCAAAACCCCGCCTGCTGACAGCTTTTACATTCGGCCCTGTTCCCGCCCTCCACCAGCCCTCTCTGTATTCCCCAAAGTAGTCTGTAGGTCTCAGCTCTAATGAAGAACCTGCATTTGACTAACCTTTTTGCAGAGGACTCGGAAGAGTGGGTTCACCTAGCACAACCTAGAATTTCACTGAAAAGTGCCCAGAGGACCCTTCCCAAGGTCCCCCCCTTAGGCCACAGTCCTTTGAGCCCTTCCAAGCTTCCCCATCACCTCACTTCCTGATGCCCCTGTCCCTGGCCTGTTGTTCCTATATATCAGGACACTAACAGACACAAACCAATCAAGAGATTCTACGCGCTCTTTGAGGGCCTGTCAATGGAATGCCCGTATGATATTTAGATATGAGCTGCTTTTGACTTATTTGGTGATCTTTCTCCATTCTTTGCAGGCATTTAGCCCATCTTTTTAGCCTGGCCACAGCCTGTCTGCATTTCAAAATGCCTATCCTTCTTCTGCTTTACAAATAACCAGAAAAATCTCAAAAAAAAAAAGAAAGGAACCTTGGAACTTTAACTTGATATCCCGCTATGAACCTACAGGATGGCTTCTTTCTACAGCCAGACTTCATGAGAGAGTTGTCAAAACACACTGGCCAACACCTGCTGGGCCCACCGCACCCTGGTTTCTGTCCACACCACTCCACTGCACCTGCTCTCGCCAAGGCCAACAAATTCTAAATCAATGGGCATGCTGCATATTTTGTTACTTGAATCAATGTGCAGTGTGAATCATAACACATGTTAGAATATGAGAGATTTGGAGGAATCTTCAAGTATAGAGTGTCCTTCATTTTCTTCAATACAAGTTTTGAAACGTGTAGCGCGAAATAATGGTTTAAAATTAGTGTGGGGTCTTAAATCAACATTGTGGTTCTCCACTCGGCTTGCTCCAGCCACCTGTGCCAATCCTGCCTTGCTTTCTAGCTGGGAACTGCCCTCTCTGCAGCTGGGAATTTGGAACATGGATTGCTGCTGTGGCCACACCATTTATATCAATGCAAACACACACTTCTACATGGTTTTCATTGTTGTGTGTGTTCCATGCTGTCTCTTGGTGGCTTGTTTATTTAACATTATATCATAAGCATTTCCCAGGTTGCCTAATATCATCTCTAATGACCATTTTAATGGCTGCATAATATTCCACTAACTGGATAAGTCATGATTTACTGAACTATTATCATACTGTCAGACATTTACGTTGCTTCCAATTTTTGCTACCATGAATTGCCCTGCATATAGCTTTTTCCTAGGTTTGGATTAATTCCTTATGATAATTTCTCCCACATTAGATTAGTGGGTGAAAGAGTATGAACTATTTTTAAGGTCCCTGGTACACGTTTCCAATTCCTTCCAAAAGGAATATCTATCTTTACTGCGCCAGCAATGCATGTGTGTGGGGGTGGTGGTGCTTTCTAACCTCCCCATGAGAACTGATAAACTGTGTGCTCTGAACAGTGTGGAATCCTGGATGAACAAGCAGCAGTGAGAGCTGAGAGTATAGGATATTTTGATGGATTAAAAGTCTGTAAGAGTTCTCTTTGATGGAGAATTTACACATCTTCCCCTGCCCCCCTCTCCCTCCCTCACCAGCTCCTGCTAGAATGTCATTTAGAGAGCCACTAATGGGGGTCTCTACTGCAGGTGGGGAATCAGCTTTCCTATAACCCAAAGCCCCAGCACGAGCAATGTGAAAGTACTTCTCCCTCCGGGGGAGCCAGATAAAGGCTGAAGGCAACTCTTTCCAGTGGAAAGAGAGAATTTGCAAATTGCTCGAGTGAGTCATTCATGACTGATGGTCCCCTGAGAAGAACCCAAAGAAGTTGGATCAAGAAGCCACAGAGACCGGAAGTGATAAGGAGAATCAAGCAAAGGATAGGGAGGCATGGCAGGATGCACATCTGGGAAGATGTGGTATCCACAAAGGAAGCAATGCCAGTCCTAGTCTCACTTTTACTAACCATGTGGCCTCATACTGACTCCTCACCTTCTTTGAGCTCCCTCTTATCCAAGGCGACACAGACATCTGCCTCATAGCTGCTGTGGGGCTTAGAGGGCTGAACAGCTGAGCATGCCTCGGAAGACCCAAGGATCTACAAATAGCATGACACCAGACAGTCTGTCCTCCATCAGTGCTCCGGCCAAGACCCTGTCTAAATGTCTGGGAGTTTGGCTTGTAGATACAAGAGAGTGTTAAATGACCTGTATCTCTACAAGCCTGCCACTCAGAAGAGGTTGCACGTACTCCTTGAGGCCCTACGAAGCAGGACTAAGGTCACAGGGCCAAAGTTGGAGGGCTTCCAGTTTGGGCTCAGAATTAGAACTTTCTACCCAGGTCAGTGCTCTTCCTTTCACACCACACTATACGATGATTTCAGACCATTTTCCAAATTAGATCAATGCTTAGAGAAGCTCTGACCCTTATCAGTTGTATGACCTTGGCAGAATTATTAACCCCCTCCCCGCGAGTCTCGGTTATTCATGTTAAATGGGAGTAAAAATGCCTACATTGGAGGCTTTTATAGGAGTAAGATAATGGTAATAGTCACGAGGATGACAACAAAAATAATCATGGTAAATGCTTGTTGCACGGAGATAAACTAAGGGCTTTCATACATTATCTCATTTAATCCTTAAAACAGCCTCCTGAAGTAGGAACTTTTAGTACGTGGCATCGATGAGGTGCCTGGTGAATGATAACTAGTATTATGATCTTTAATACTAATGATTCCCAAAAAGAAATAGCCCAATTAGTGGGCGAGCAGGACTGTTGAAATGAGTGTTGCCTCAAGGATTGGCCCTCCCCTAGGAGGTTCATTTAAAATACTGAAGTGGTATCGATTACGTCCATGACTATATCTAGTGGTCCCCCTGTATCTAAGCTATTAGACCTGCAACTGTGCACTTCTTTCCACTCTGATGCTGAGCTTGGTCATGTGACTTATTTTGGCCAATGGGATAAGAGCAAGCTTTATACATATGAAGGCTTGAAAAAGTTTTCTCCTGCTTCCGCCATGAGAACAAGCAAGCTTGTTGGAGGATTTCAGGCCAGGTGGAGCAAAATGGCGTCACCCCAGCTGAGACTACCCTACACCATCCAGCTCCAGCACACCTGCCAGCTGATTCAAAATGCACATCAGCCAGGGCTGGCCTAGGTCAGTAGAACCTTCCAGACAGCCCCATAAGCAAAACTAAATGTTTGTTGTGTGTCACTGAGTTTTAATGTTTTTGTTATGCAGCATTATTATGGCAGCAGCTGACTGATGCAACCAATTCTCTTACCTCACACTTTTTCCTGCATATATGATAATCACACCTAGTAAAGAAACATTTCTCAAACAACTTACATGGACTGTATCATTTATTCTTCACACGAAAACCCATGGGGGACATGCTATTATTACTTCCACTGTAGGATGAAAAAATAAGGCAAAAAGAATTTAAATACCTTGCCCAAGCTCAAACAGCTAGTAAGTCATGGAGACAAGTTTTGAAGCTGGGCAGTTTGGCTTAAGAGCCCTCACATCCAACCACTGCCTCGTGTACGCTGCAAGACTGCTCCTCAAACCATGCTGCTCTGTAGAAGGAGGTGCAGCCTCCCCTTACCTGACGCAATACACTTCTGACTTCCCTCTTTCACCAGGCCAGGGACTGTGAATCAAGGGCTGGCTATCTTCTTTGAGCTTATGGCTCCATCTCACTCTTTGTGAGAAGCTACTCTGGGATGAGGGAACACGCTCAGGAAAGGAAGCTTTCCATTGACACAAGATCCAAAGATTAAGGGGTGCAGTGGTGGAGAGCAGTAAGTGTTCTTCATGATGCAGCGTGTGTAAAACCCTAGCTCTGTGAGGTGCGTGAGGGGGCGCACGGGAAACCAGCTGAGGTCCTGATTCTGCACTCCCACCCCTTTCCAGTAAAACTCCAAGAATCCGCTACTTAATCTTCCACTGGCTGAACAGCTTAGAAATACTGACAGCCCTGTTTTCACCCAGAGCTCATCATCTCTGTCTTCTAGACCTTTTGTAAGAGCCTCTTGGCTCCTGCAGCCTTTCTAATCTACCCTACACCTCAGACCAGAGAATCTTCCCCAAATGCACACAAAATATGTCACTCTCTACTTGTGTACATGCAGTGTGTCCCTGAGGTGAATCCAGCACTCAAGTCCCCTCCTGATTTGGCATCCTGGGAGGATGCTCCCAGGCCTAGGCCGCTGATCTGCTTGTTCCCAGAGGAGGGTAGATTTTCCCTTCACCCGTGTTCATGCTTCTCTCTCTGGTTTAAATGTTCTTTTCATGACCACACCAGACTCTTACCTACGCAGCGTGCATCTGTGTACAGGTGCGGGAACAGGGGCTGTGGGATGGAGTGGAGAATAAGCTGTCTTGCACGGAAAGCCATGGTCTGGGATATGTCTCCCCTCTGGCCATGAGCCCCCGAGTCCAGAGACGCAGCAAAGTGGTCTTCAGTGTACCGTGAGAACCTGGCCCTGAGAGCAAGCAAGGGTGTCTGGGATGCAGGCTAAATAGGGAGCCCAGCTCCACACACATGAAAGACCTAGGATAAAGACAACTAGTTGATTATGCTGCCTTAATCACAGTGCTTTACTCCTTAATCAAAAACTTGCATCCCCATGTGCTTCACAGATCACTAAGTATGTGCCTGTCCATTACCTCATCTGCGGTACAGCAAAAGCCTTGCCATCATTCCCATTACACAGAGGAGGAAACTGAGACCTAGGGAAGTTCAGAACCTTGCTAGGTCAATCAGAAGTAAGACCCAAGGCTCACGTGGTTCTTCCCTCATTTTGTTACCCCAAGGTAATAAGTCTATAACTTCTTCCACGCCATGCAAACTGTCAAGCAGAGTCTATCGCACTGTAGACATTGGCAACAAATCTCTTAAACTGAAAAAGCCCGTAACTGGAGAACTACTAGTAAGTCGGGAAAGGGGAGTATGACAGACGCTCCAAGACCCTACCCATCACCTGGAGATCACAGGCAGCCTGTTTCATGGGTCTTTCTGCCTGAGGGGGAGGGGTGCACTCTGAGGGAATATGCTTGACCCCAGGCTGTGTAGACGTGTCAGGAAGTTAGAACTCCAGGAGCAATCCTCGTCCAGTGTGGGATGGCAACGGGGGGATAAACTCTAACCTGTATGTGTCCAGCAGGGCCCCCAGTGGGGATAGGCCTCAGTTGGCCACAGTGGTAATCCATCCAGTTACCCACATGTTAACATACCCTTTAATGCCTTTATTCCCTCCCTGTCTCCTTTTCTACTTCTTCACTGGGCTTTCTGAAATCACCTCCCAAGGAAACCACTTGAACCCAAATCAAGATCTGTTTTTATGAGAAGTCTAAATAAGATATGGAGAAATGGTCTTCCTATCAAGTAGGAAAACTTGGCTGAAAAACACCCCAGAGAGGCGAAGTGAGTGGAGGCAACTAGTGGAAAAAAGGTCAGGTCACTGGGGTCTCTGAAGGTACAGCAAAGCTACCTGACAGAAAAAAGTACATGACTGCCACTTGGTGGCATCATACCTATATTTCAGATGAAGTGTGTGTGTGCATGTGTGTGTGCGTGCGTGTGTGTGTGTGTGTGTGTGTGAGAGAGAGAAAGAGAGACAGAGAGAGACAGAGAGAGAGACAGAGAGAGAGAGAGAGAGGGAGAATATCTTGCGGGTAACCAGTAACAAAGCCAACAAAATTGTAGTGATGAACATCAGTGAATCTTACAGGAATGCATTACAAATGCTTGCATTCCATTCTTCCTAAGGGTATTCTGAGACCTGAATGAAAAGAATCCACGTGAGGCGCTAACACTGTACCTGGCACGTAGTGGACACGTGATAACTGTTCATTACTGCAGCAGACACTGTAGAGCATCTCCTAGACTCTCCTGACCTGGCCACCGCACCACCTGTAACGGCCACGATGGCATGTGCCTAAGGGATCACAACGCCCCACCGCCACGCTCACTCTACTCTGGGAAATGCCCTCAGCTGGCAGAGTTGCCTTGCCCAGGAAGTACCATCCTTCCCCCAGGTGACGTACACCGACAGCAGTCTGATACCGGCTCTGCAAGGCTGGCCCTTTGCTGGGTGTCGTGGAGGGGGGCAACTCTGCAGTCTCCTTCAGGGTTCGTGGGCCACTTGTGTTGGTAGTTACTGGCACACAGCCGCAGCCATTCCTTCAGGTGTTGTCCACAGCTGATTTTCTGCTACAACAGCAGTTCAGTCATTGCAACCCAGGCTGTCTGGTCCACAAAACCTAAGGTATTCACTTACTGGTCCTTCGCAGAAGGTGGCCCACATCGGCTCTAGAGGTGCAGTATCCAGTATGGCATCATTTGTGAGCACCGTATTTACACTGAATTAAAATGAAATGAAATGACTATTTCAGTCCCTCGGCCACACCGACCACATTTCAGGGGCTCAGCAATCACGTGTGGCTGGTGGCTCCGCTGTTGGACAGCACAGACGCAGAACATCCCCAGCGTCACAGGAAGTTCTGCTGGACAGGGCTACTCCAGAGCCCTTAGTTCGCAGGTCAGGTCAAGGCCAGATGTTCCCTGATCACGTTCTTACCCTACCTCTTCCCCTTCCATGTCCTCTTCCCTCCCTACCTTACAGGTTTCTCCTTCAATAAATCACATGTATCTGCACCCTGATTTCAAGCTCTGCTTCTAGGGAACCTGACTCATGACATTTATATCCTTGCATCCACAGATCCCCATCTCTGCCTCTCGTGTGACAGAGGCTGTGAGCTACTAAGTCACTGGGCAGAACGTCAGCTTCCCCACTAAATCTCTCATCTCCGGCACAGAGCAGTCATTCAACAAATACAGAATGAATAAATCAGGTAGATAAATGGCTCCCTCACATGCTGTACTCCTGGTGCCCAGCCCACAGCCCAGAGCTCCTCTTGACCTGGTCCCACTGCAGAATTCAGGCTTGATTTCTCAGCCATTCAGCCTTGTCCAGAAGTCCAGCTGTGACGGCTAATGGATAAAATCATTCAATTTGCAAGTTCCCCTGAGTCTGGGCTGTAGAAGAGGCCAGATCCCCAGGACGTTTCACACCTGGATCTTAGCCCTCAGACCCATGACCCCACCTCTGCAGACATTCCACCCTCGGTGCCTCTGAGAGGCAGGAACAGGAGACATGAGAATGGAGGATGTGTCTGCACCTTCGTGAATCCACTAGCAAGGACAGTGTCTGCGATACCAGCCGATGCTCATTAAAACCAAGGCTCTTGTGGCCAGTTCCTCTCGGATTTGAGGATCAGGAAAGAAGACTGACTCCAGATCTCTGCTTTCATCAAAGATGCTGCAAATCACATCTGAGGTGGTCAGAGTGAAAAGAAATCATTAGGTAAGAACAAAAGGAGGATTTTCTCCTCTGGGATAAGCTTCCCAGGAAACTGCTGGCCCCACTCATCATGGCATCCAGGGACCCCTGGGGGCAGTGGCTTAGATGTGACCCTTCAGTGCTGCTTTCCTTCCTCAGAGTCCAGCTGAGAACACTCTCCCCTGATGCTCTGGGGAAAGGGCTGACCCTGAAGGTGCCTGGGGTTTTTATGACGCTCTTCCAAAGCCCCGAGCCTGACCCACAGGTCTGGGGCCTGTAGTTTAATTGGCTGGGTTGTCAGCAGCTACACTGAAGACAGAGCCATCAAGGGACATAACGGCCCAGTAAGAGCAGACACCCCTGTCACTCCAGCCATGGTGTCCTTCATAAATGTGCTTCATTAATAGAGAAGGAGGTTTTGGGGTCTTCCCTGCTCCTACACCACCCTTCCAGCTCCCCAAGACCCCTTTTGTCCTCCCAGCAGACGAAGCCTGGCAGAGGGAGAAGCCCTCACAGGACAAGTCAGCCTCAGCAATCTTTTGTCTAGTATTAAAGCGTTTGTTAATTGTTACAACAGCGATAGGAAGGTGTTGCTAGGGCGAGGAGGAGAAACATTCAAACCACAGCACCTACAAGTGAGTTCTCTGATGCACCGATTGAAGTCCATCTCTATAGAAGTAGCCACAGGTTCTTAGGAGTCAAAAAGATGCAATTACTGGTTAAGGCAATAACTTTCTAGTCCTCTGGGAGTATGTGAAGGCCCCTGAAGAGCCCATGGGTTCAAGTTTCATTTGCTGCAAAAAGTATTTGCTCCTTGAGGTCAGACACACCCTTCACCTTCCCCCTGAAGTCTGGAGACACAATCCAGCTGCCATAGCATGAGAGCCTCTCTGTTTGCACAGAACTCAAGAGTCCACAGCCAAGACACGATCAGAGAGCCTGCCCCAGCTACTGGATACCTGTAATACTTCATCGCCTCAGGTCTAGTTCACCCGAGGCACGGGGAAGAGAAGGAGGGCAGTCAGGGGCCCCCTTGGAAAGAGCTCTCCCAGAAGTCCCGCCCGCCACTCTGCTAACACCTCACGGGTCAGAACTTGGTCACGTGGCCACACCCAGCCGCAAGTGGGGCTGGGAAATGCAGTCTTTTATCTGGTCACACTGCAGCCAGAATAAAATCTGATCTCAGTAAGGAAGAAGGTGAGAACAAATATTGAATAGGCAACTAGCGGTCTCCTCCACCTGGCTCATGTTTTTTACAGGTGATCAAAAGCACAGAGGAGTTAAGAAACTTGCCCAAGGAAACAGCAGAACCAGGACTGGGAATCCAGGTTTTCCTACCCAATATCCAATTCCCTGCCCATTGCTTCCCCAACAGCGTGCTTTCTGAACTGTTGAGACTTTCACAGAAGTCACTGCCAGAGGCCATTAGCAAAGGATTATCCTCTCTCCCCCTCCAACCCTCCCCCCCTCCACACACACAGGCTCCTCAGGGTCAGGAAAAATCAGCCTCAGTTTTGAAAATAAATCTGTCACCCCCATCGATCACGAAAAACAATCCGTCACTCGTCTGCAGGGGTGAAGTCGTGTCAAATCAGGGAATGGACTAAATTGGAAATGACCAGTGGATTCATTCCAACCATCACCTTGACAGTTCCAGGAGACAGCCACAGAAGCCAGGGTTGCTTTTATTCTCTGCTGCTTGTGTTTCTCTCTTGGCTCTACAGCGACAATAAAAAAGAGGTCGTCTCCTACGCTGCTCTGAGATCCCTGAGAATAGTTATGCAAAGATAAGGCAGAAGAGAAAAAAACAATTTCCTTCCAATATTTTTAGCTTCTTAGGAAAACAACTACAGTGGAGAAAATATTCATCTCTGCCACTGTGGCAAAGAATGACTAGGATACAAAGCAAATGCAATGGGGCCTCACGTGCAGTGAGAAAATAACACAATTAAAAGACCCCAGCGACACCCAAATTCTTGAGGAAGTGTGTGTACTTCCATTTTTCTGGTGAAGCTCCCTAGAAAGGCCTGCGAGAAAATAAAGGCTACTTTCTTCCCTTACTTTTCAAATGGGTCCTTTTACATGTGCAACTAGATGGCTCTTACATCTGGATGGTGTTAGATTATAAAGGGTTCTATATGCAAAAAGCATTTCATAAGGAAAGTGGATTCTATACATATCCTTGTGAAAGAATAGGATAAATGCCTTTAAAGAGACAAAGTCCAAGAGGGATGACATTGCATATGACAACAGAAAAATATTAAACTGGGTCATACAGGAATGAAGGAACATGTCCAAACCTCATTGCTTGCCAACGTCATATATAAGAAAATACAGGCATACTATAAAATTGATTTCTAACATCAGAGTCAATTAGCAGTTGTTTATCTTCTATGTGCCAACAGCTGTGCCAGGTGTGTTCACAAATGGTGCCCATTTAGTCCTTGTTCCAAGCCTATGAGGTAGTCACATTTTATTCCCATTGTACAGATGAGAAAGCTGAGGCTCAAAGAGATTAGCAACACTCATTAAGGGACAAAGGCAAGGGCAGGTCTGGAACCCACTGGTTGTGACTGCAAGTCCAGTGAGGTCTCTCTGCTCCAAAGAGCAGGCTCCCTTTCTAGAAGATTACCGACAATACTCAAGTGAGGTGATACTGTAGATCAGGGACAGACGAGAGGCTTCATCCAGGGTTCAGAGTTCAGGTCCGCACTCACTGGCTCATTAGTGGACAAATGACTCCTTCTCTGAGCTTTTTCCTCATTTTATAAAAATGGCCTGTTAATACCTCTCCAAGTGCTATTAATATTTAATTAGAGAATGAGGTACAGTGTCTGCCATATATTCTATTTCTATTCCACTCTAATGACAAAAATGGCCCACGAAACATTCATTATGAAATCAGGATACTTGGAGAAACTCCTTTGGGGGAATGGTCTGCTCTGAGCTGCAGTGTTGTTTGCCTCATTAGTCCAGCAAATCCTCCCTGAGCACTTGCTCAGTGCCAGGCTGTGCTGGGCACTAGGGCACCGGAGCCTCAAACACACTGTGGTCCCTGCCCTTGAGGAATCTGCTGAGGGGCAGTGCACAGAGCAGCTGTGGTCACTGATCCCCGGCCTGTGTCTGGTGACGGCCACTGCAGCTCACAGGACTGTTCTTGCCTACACCTGCCATCGGGGCCGATGTCCTGCTTCCCTCTTGGAACAGAAGCCTCGCCCTCTGCTCGTGATTCCCAGGGCCTCTAAGAAGCTACACTCAGTGCTCTCAGCACCCATCCCACCTGCCACATCCCTTTCTTCTCTGCAGTGAAGGTCACAGAGGACTTTGATACCCATGGAGCCTCTGAGGTCAGGCAAAGTCAAGGGCTTGATCTCGTGACCAAGGATGCTGCCCCACCTTTGCGTCACCTTCCCCATCTTTGTGTCACATCGCTTAGTGCAGAGTTCCTGAGAAGTGTGTCCTTTTATTCACATGGCGTACACGTGATGGAATGACCTACATGGGTCTGGCAACGTTCAGGCCTAGCCCTGAGCACCCCATAAAAGGCAAACTCCTCCACATTCCCTTTCTCCATAATGACTCCCCGGGACCAACCAGTGATGCTCCTCCAACTAACAGCACTGAGAGCCTGCATTGTAGGCAAAGCTCTGCGCGCTGTGCTGAGGACCGGCATGGAGTAGGGCCAACACCTTCTTACAAATATCACAGGATTGAGTGATAGAACAAACATGGGAGATGGTCCTATAATCAGCGGGTGCAAACGCATGGCGAGAGGCTGCAGCTCAAGGTAAACGGGAAACCCAAGGCCGTGTATGATCTTCCAGGGCCAGTCTAGCTTTGGAGGCCACCTTCGTATCATATTAAGGTGCACGTACATTCTACCTCCAACATGATGTATAATTTTTTTGTCATAAAATTTTGAAATATTTTAAAAATAGTTTTGCCTTCAATATTACGTGGCTCCCAGTAACAATAACTTACCGTCGTCTCTGGTTTCTTCGACCACTTTGTTCCTTGGGGAGTTCTTGATCTGTGAGGAAAGCTAACCTATAGTTTGTTGCTAAATGTAATAAAATTTTTGAACAGTAAATTGACTGTATATATATACATATGTGTATACACACATAGGCATGCACATATATTTCACAGATATAGAATTAAATGCTGATTAGCTTCAATGCAGTTTTCCTACACATTTTTGAGCCAATAAATTGCTTTTCCAGTCTTCAAACATTTTAGAAGCCTTGAAATCTCCTGGCCACAGTGTCTAATGATGAAAAGAAGCCTGGAAAGGAAAGGACAGGAGAGGGAAGGCTGGGAGAGCTCGTGAAGGGCCGTGAATGGCAGGGAGGGTACAGAGGACACTCTAAGGGCTGTAGGGGACATGGGAATGATGTAAACCAGGGAAAAAATAAGGCCAGGTTTGCGTTGGAACAGTCACCATGGTTGTCCCGTGGAGGGTGGATGGTGGTGAGGACACGCAGTGGGGAGAGGCAGGACTGTAAGTGGGAACAGGAAGAAGGCTGGTGAATGGGTCCAGGGGAGACATGATAAGCCCCTCCCAGCACAGAGTGTAGGATGGAGAAGACAAACCCAATCCAGACAGGCAGGCAGGCAGGGAGGGGACTTAGGGAGAGCATCTCTGGACGCTCCAGTGGAACAAGGAAGAGGCACTGGCCACAAATGAGAACATTCCATAGCGGACACCCAGGGCTGCTCTCCCCCTTAGGATATGCTCACTGAGGGTGTGAAGTTCTTCAGGCCAGAGGGTTTCTATGGAGATGGGGATGGGAAGCAAAAGAGTGTATCTTCACCACACTCGGTTCAAGACACCCAGACTCCCACCCCCAAATCACCATCTTTTCCCTCTTTATACGTATCTATTCGTTCAAGCCTCGTGACAGCCCAAGGAGATGGACAGTGTTATTCTGAATTTATAGATGAGGAAATGAAAGCCCAGAGAGGTTTAGTGACTTGCCCAAGGTCCTACCACTGCTAACTAGTGAGATGAGAGTTTGAATCTGGAAAATCACACCCTTCCCACAATATCCTGTTGCTTCCAAAGCTCACTGACATCAGGGCAGGAAGGTTACTACTGCTGGCATTGAAGAACGATGGTACAGGCAACATCTTACTGTACTACTTACTGTCTTATGCATTTAAATTCATTTAGTCATCATGAGACTGTTGCCTCAGCATGGCAACCCAATGGATCCGATAACGTCATTTTCTATTTGATCCTAGTGGCGATGGGGTCTGTAGATGTATCAATACCTCCCACCCTGAAAGGGCTCATTGAAATGGACCAAAAATGGAAAGATACAGAAGTAGCAAAATGAAATTACATTTAAAAATACAACATAGTTTACTGGAAAAGAAATGAAAATAATAATCCACCTTAGAAATTTACCAGGTCTCATAAACCTGTTAAGACAAGATTGGTAACAGGTGTAAAATCCAATGTGAGACTTCAGTGAATCCTGGTGGCAAAGAATCTTCAAGTGACGTATGTGGACAGGAGAATAAAATTGGAGAAGAAGGGGCAGAAGCAGGGAGAATGCACAGTTTTATGGCTGATCTGGTGTGAGAGGAGAGAGAAAAAGAGGGAAGGATCCCAGATGAGTTCAGGTTTCTGAACTGGGTAGGCAGGCTGTAGGGGTGAGAGGGGTATAAGGCAGATAGAAAAAGCAGTTAGGTGTGTAGACCTGGAGCTCAGAAGAGAGATGGGAATGTGTCCACCTCTTGCTGAAGCCATGGGAACAGGTAAGACATACCCAGGGAGGGTATTGTGTAATGAAGAGAGAACTGGGCAGAGGACACAGTCCTAAGAAACACCAACAAGCATAGAAATGAGAGATGAGAAACAGGGGGCATACAATCCGAAAAGCTGGATAGAGATTTCATTTAAAAAACAGCTGACAATGCAGCCCTCAGGGAGGTAAGGGTGCAAATCCTCTCTACCGGCCCAGGTAAGATGGGCTTTTCTTGAGATGCAGAAGCCTGGCCATGCTTAAGTGGATGAAAAGCTGAGGCAAGACAGGAATGCCCTCAGGAAAACAGAGGAATGGATCCGGAAGGGAAAATGTCAGGGGCTAAAAATTCAGAGCCTGCCCAAGCCAAGCCTAAAGAAAGATAAGAACCTGCAAATATTTGACGTGTGTTAATGCCAACAAGGGAAAGAACTGATTCTGCTCCAAATAGGGGGCTGCCACTTGTAAGTGATGATAAGAAATAAAAGCCACTGGGCTTCCCTGGAGGCGCAGTGGTTGAGAGTCCGCCTGCCGATGCAGGGGACACGGGTTCGTGCCCCGGTCCGGGAAGATCCCACATGCCGTGGAGCGGCTGGGCCGGTGAGCCATGGCCGCTGAGCCTGCGCATCCGGAGCCTGTGCTCCGCAGCGGGAGAGGCCACAACAGTGAGAGGCCCGCGTACCACAAAAAAAAAAAAAAGAAGTAATAAAAGCCACTGATTATCAGCTCCAAACACCAAAGGACTTATTTGCAGAGTTACAGTCTCAGGGAAATGGAGAAGAATAGAGAGAATGCAGACTTATAACAGTTATAGATGAGATGTCCAAAGAAACAAAGTGGCTCATCCGCTGTTAAGGGCAGGGTGTAAATTGACCCAGTTGTGGAGGAGCTGTCTCAAAGTCTTGGAAGCGCTCGCTGACCCAGCGACAATGACACTTCCAGAAATTGATTCTAGGAAAGATATTAAATATGTGCTCACTGATTTGTATCTATAAGGATATTAATGACAATTTTTGAAAAATTAGAAAAGAAATGTCCAGAAATACAAGTTAGGATAAAATCAATGGCACATCCATATTAAGAGCATAACAAGACTTGAATCAAAACAAAGACTTGAATAAACAAAAACAAAAAAACGCATAGACTTGAATCAAAATTTCTGCTTTCTCACTCCTGTTTCACCTATCCTATGCTACTTTGGCTTCTGCTGGTTTGTACCCCTCAGTAGCTGCTCATGGTAACTCACCAGTGGCCACCAAGGTGCCAAATCCAAGGGGACCCTCTTAGAGTGCGTCTTACTCAACCTTTCTCCATCCTCTGTCTTGCTGTTGGCCCAAAGGCACCACATTTCCCTTCTGCCTCTCTAGCTGTTTCTTCACAGTTTGCTTTGCTGACTCTGAATTAGCAACCCAACCTCTAGTCTCACGGTAGGGGCGTTGCTCAGGGTTCCCTTCTCTTACCTCCGCACGCTATCTAGATGGGTCACATCATCATGCCTTGGGGGCGCGGGGGACACCTGCTTTCGTGGACAACTATGCATTGTCTAGGGCACAAGTTTCCCTGTTATCAGATTACGATTCTATGGGACCTACTTTAAAACCCTGCAAGTTGTAGATTACTGAGAGCAATGCAGAATAATTTTTTGTCTACAGACGTGGAAATGGTTCTGTCTCAGGGAAGGACAATCTTCTCCCCTCCCAAAGGAAAAAAGAAAGCCAGTTTTGCCTCTGTTTGCATATTCATGTCAACATTCCTCATCTATGAATGTCTCTGGTTTTTGGATTTTCCGCTGCACTGGTTGCGACACCTCACCGGCTTCCTCGTAAATGAATCAAATAAAATCATGTTGATTTTACTTCTGTATGAGAGTTGTGATGTTACCTTGTCTTGAAAATTACTTTTCAACAGTTTTAAGAGCTGTCTAGAGCCAAATGTATGTCTCCATTCCTGACCACCCCCCACCTCACTGATTTGTATATACAGAGAGTTGGCTGTCTCTATTTGCAACAGTTACGTTCTATAAAGTTGCACTGAATGAGCAAATACCTAACCATTGCTCCTAGGCTCCTGAGAGCCTCAGATACAATGTTTTTGTCAACCGGTCAATACATAACCTTGTTTTATGTCTGTTTTTGTTTAAAGATACCTTGTTTAATATACACTGTTAATTCATTAACACTGAGCCCACAGCCAAGAGCTGTAACTCACGCAGAGCAAAGCTTACCTAACACATGCATTTTCTCTGGAAGGCACATCACAGCCTTCTTGCGCTCAGGGACACTAGGCAGCACTTCGGCACTATGCTTGGGGGCTATTTTCAACAGAAAAATCAGCAACAAAAAGCACCCAAATGGGGAAAACATGGCACTAAACAGACCGTGAAAAGGATATTATTTACAGGAGGAGACCTGAAACCAGAAGGCAGGGCGTCTCCTTGTTCAACCTGGGAACGTGTGCATTTGGCAACTCAAAGTTTTCATCTCTCTGCGCATGTCTGTGAGTGACCGTGAAAGCACTGTGAGTACTGCTTTTGGTATCACAATTACATTTTAGCAAGTAGATGAATTTGCAATCATGGAGTCTGCAGATATTAAGGACAGACTGTATTTCTGTATCCACATTCAATGTAATATACATCTCCCCCTTGGTTTCAGGATCCATAAAAACCAAGACCATCTCTATTTTATTCATCATCCTACCTATTTAATACCTATTGTATTTATTGAAGTAAAAATAATAAGTGCATGGGAAAATGTTCATTATATACTGCTAAATAATCAGTTATAGAACATGTACACTTTGGCTTAATTTTGTGTAAAGAGATGTACATTTCTGCATTAGAAAAAACAAAAACAAACCATTGCAAGAGTTACACCAAAATTTGGAGTAGTTATCTCCAAGTGGTGGGGTTATGGGTGATTTTTATATTCTTTTGATGTTTTTCTGTGTCTTCCAAAACAAAAATAATAGAAACATATTTCTTTCACCATCACTACAAAACGCCATGAAAATGTGAAGAGCTGCCCTAACCTTCCCAACACGTACAGAAGTCTGAACAATTCCAGGTATCAGAGTCTCTCTAACTTGCAAGCAAATAATTGATCAGCATCCCTCCAGGCTGTTCATATGATGGGGTTTACAGCTCACCCCCAGAGGACCAGAACTCTCCTAGGTAATAATATCTTTTATCTGGTATCTTTGAAAAAATGTGGCCAGAATGAAGTTTAATGCTCTTGGCATATTACAGGCATTCCGTTGCCCAATCATTCTGAATCCTAAACTCCCCGCAATACAGAATATCATTCATCTTGTTAGCCACACCTAATTGAGGATGCATGCCCATCCTTGCTTCAAACTTCTGGATGTACCAGCCAGACACGGAAGTGAAATGCACAAGGCTCTGTCCTCAGGGAGTTCAGAGTCCAGGACAGCTCAAGACAGCGGGATGGCCATGAACTGCCTGCCAGAGGCCTTTAGATGCCTAAACTGCCATGGCTTTGATTAAATGCTTTGGGGTGGGTGCAGGGGCCAAGGGCACATACCATCCCTACTGTAAAAGACAATTATGGATCCATTATCGACTTCTCCCTTGGGATACTCCTCTGGGCTCAATTTTATTGTACTTAGTTCATATACCATCCTATATAAAATAGCCTGGGCCAACTTTAAATGCACTTTCTGCTTAACCTTCAAATTCAAAAAAGGAATCAATTAATCAGAACCCCTGCCTCCTCCTGTCCCCCCCACCTTTCCCCCAAGCTATCAGGTTAATCCAGGATTCACAGCTCACTGAAACCTTCGACAGTAGCCGGAGGGCAGGAGTCATAAGAGTCTGGGGTCAGGATGTTATTTCACAGCTATCCCAAGGTCTGAGATATAGGGAAGGTCTCGTAACTCCTGAGGGCTTCCACGTTCCCTAGAGTAAAATGGTGGTGATTATCCCAGTTAGTCTCAGAGTCACGATGAGGATCAATAACGTTTATAAAAGGCTCTAGAAAGACAGTATTGTAAAGGATTTACAAACACAGGTGGCACTGGCCACTTGGACAGGGCCTGGGGTTTTCCTCCCAAAATGAGTTTCCCGAACTGTGGTCTGGATGTCTGCCCGGCTATTACGCCAGGTCAGGAGATGCACAGTTAGGGTCCTCCTTTCTCTGACAGGCTTTCTTTTGCAAACCTTCTTTGGGTCAGGCTCCCAGCTTCCTTCCCTTCTCCATAAAGAATTCCCTCCTCCCTTCCCCAGTTCCTCATTGCTTGAGGCACTGCAAGCTTATTCCACCAATGGGGCTGAGACAACAGGTCAAACGGCTATAAAGCAAGTTGAAACCTAACTGCATCCCAAACACCAACATAAACCCCATATTAATTAATGAGTTCAATGTAACACATGAAACTATTAGAAACACCAACTTGGTCATAGTTTTTATCTCTGATAGATGCCTTGTCGGGTCACTTAAATTTTTGTCTCTGTGTTTTTCTGCTTTTCCAAATTTTCTGCAGTGTAGCACGTATATCTCCACAACATCCATGCATTCAACACCAATTTACTGAGTGCCTACTATGTGTCAGTCACGATTCCAGGCACTAGTAACCAGAACGGATGAAGCTAGAGTGTCCTTGGGGAAGCACAAAGTCTAATGGACAGGCATGCAATAAACAAACAGACACAAATAATTAGATAATCACAAACTGGGATAAGTTCTGTGAACAGTGGCATAAATTGTTCGAAGCGGGAGTGGGAAGGAGACTAACTTATATTAGGGTGTCAAGTAGGGTCTCTCTGTGATGTGACCTTTAAAGCGACATGCAAAGGAGAAGGATGAATGAGCTGGTGAAGAGTGTGAGTGGGGAGAGAGTTCCAGGGAGAGGGAACAGCTTGGGAAAAGGCCCTGAGGCACGGAAGAGGGTGGCCATGGTGTTTCTGAAGAACAGAAAAAAGACTAGCGTGGCAGCTGGCACACGTGAGCGAGGCAGAGGCAATGCAGAAGTGGAGGTTATGAATAGACATGAATTAAAGCAGACTTGAAATATCACTTCATGCCTATGAAATGGTCAAATTTTTAAAAGATGACAGTATATAATTTTGTCAAGGGTTACACTAAAAGTGCTCATATCATTAAAAAAAATAGCATAATTATTTCATTGACAGCAATCTGTGAAATGCAGCAAAAGCCATAAGGACGTCTCTACCTTTTAATACCTTACTCCTTGAAATTCAGCCTAGAATATCATTCAAACAGAAGGTTACAAGGCAGGAAGATGGTGACATTTTGGAAACACCCAAATATCCAACAATACAGGAATTGTTAAGCAAATTCTGGCAATTAAGACTCTATGGGACACTAAGAAGCCATTAAAACAATGTTGAAGATTCCTTAAGAACACGTAAAATATTTATTTTATGGTGTTGAGTGACAGGCGGAGACATAGGACATGAGGCATAATTACATAAGAATGGGGTCAATGATTGAAAAGGAATATGCACTTACAAAGAAATCAATTGGTATATGAGATATATTTTCTACTTGCTTTGCTGTAGATACTACATTATTCTTTTCAAGTACAAGGATGAGGAGGACAAAGAAGGAAGAACAGCAGCAGATACCATAGTAGCTGCAGCAACTGTACCTGCTTTTAGCCCTGAGCCCAGCTGGAAAAGGATTGGTGGGAAGAGTTACACGCTTCTAGTGATTCAAAACATCCCCTGCTAGGGAAGTCTATAGGGTGGATGGACATCCACTCGTTGCTGGGTCCCCACAGACCTTCCCGCCACAGCTCCACTTAAGACGCTCAAAATGACTGAGGGTCAAGCCAGTGGTGCGTATGATTTAGAAACCACCACTGACTGACGCTCTGGTTTCCCTGCTTTCTGGCACGCGCAGCCAATCCCTCCGCATCCAGCCAGGTTTGTGCTCCCTGATGCACAGGCCATTCCACTCTTAGTGTAATGAGGTCTCTGCATTCCAGAAGGCCAGTGATGGGCAAGGCACCCTGGGATCTCCCTGGCCCTGACATAATTTTGGCTGAGGGCGCACGCCAAGCTCTCGAAATTGCCGGCCCTCCCAGATCCCTTTGGGAAGCGGCAAGTGGCTACCCTTTGTCCCTTGGACCCACTGCAGTGAAGATCTTAGGGTTTACTGGTGAGGAGGGCCTGAGCAGGGAGAGAGAGAGAGAGCCTCCAGGCTGTTAAATTGCCTGAAGCTCCAATCTACTAAGCACCTACTAAGTTCCAGGCGTTGTACCAGGCACTTACAGTTATATAGCCAGGTGGGGTAAGAGCAGAGATTAGAGTCAGACTTGATAGGCTCTAACCTCAGCCACTTCCTAGTAAGTAAGCTTCATGACTCGCAACAAAGTACTTAACCTCTCTAAGCTTTGGTAGTGACGGTGCTGATGGCCCGTACCTTCCTTTTTGGGGCTGCAAGCAGAGTCACTGCAATATTAGCCATCATTAATATTAATGACCCTTATTTCTATCCAGTGAGATAAGCAGTGTAATCCCCATTTAACAGATGGGTAAACGGGATCAGAGAGGTTACGCAAACTGCCCAAAGCTGTCTAGCATCCTAAGGGCAGAACCTGGATTCCAATTCAGATGGAGCTGTAGGGAGACTCCTCATCCGACTACCCCTTTCTCATCTGAGCAGGGAGTAAAGCTTGGTTTGCATCCCAGGGCTCAGCAAATGTGCAACTGTTCTTGCACCTTCCAAGAATGTCAATGATTTACTAACTATGATAAAAATAATCTCTCACATTTATACAGAGTGCTTTAACACTTATAATAATCTTTCACGTTCACATTTGACTTTAAGGGGGAAACCTGCTTTCAAGTTTTATAAATTTTATATAACATATCAAAACAAAGAAAACATTTACAGTGACCCATAATCTCACTTATGTATATATATATTATATATACACACATACATACACATATATCCCTATTATAAATGTAAATATATACCATATATAGGGTATGCGTTGTCTGTATGTGTGCATGAGAGCCCATAGACTAAAATACATTTTTTAAGGGAGGGTTGGTCCCATTAAAAGAAAGCCTTTGGTCTCAGCTAAGATCTCTTAGCTGCTCTCCCTACACTCCCCCTTTAATGTTCACCTCAATGCAAAAGATGTGCAAACACAGGACTGGACCTGAAGTTGGGGACCTCTCCGGAAATGAGAAGAAGTCTTTGTATCACCTGTAGGTGATCTGGGAGAGAGAGGAGAGAAAAACGGGAAAAATCCCTGCCCACCGAAAGGACTTTTAAGGCTGTGAAAGGATTTTGAGTTGTCTGCTGGTCAGCCCTGCAATGTCATCTCTTGCCTGTGCCCCTCCCCTCCTCCCAAGCATCAAGAGAGGTACTGCTGCTGCAGAAAACAGCCTGGTGCTCATGCAGCTTTGGGACAGCAGTAGAGAGGGGCCAGTTTCACATCTGACCCCATTAGGACAGCCCGGAAAAACAGAGTGATGCTCTGGAACTCAGAGCAGGCAGTGAACAGGGGCCACAGGTGCTCCCCTGGGAGTCTCCAGATGTCTTCGGGGCAGGATCCAACCAAGCGCAGGATCTGGAATGGGGGATTCTGCTCAATACTTCGTAGCTCTCACTGACAAATGGGCACCAGCTGAGAAATGGCCTGTGTATTTATATTTCAAAAAATTGGGACAGTAATTACACATGTGGTTTTGTAAGCTTTTTTTTTTTTTTTTTTTTTTTAAACTTACCATAGTATGAACCCACGCCATTAGATATTCCCTGAAAACATGGTTTGTAATATCGGCATAGAATTCCACCGTATGCATGCATAAAACTTTACTTAACTATGTTCCTATTGGGGCAGTTAGGTGATTTCCAAGTCTTTGCCTTTATAAATAATACAGTGATGACCTCCACGTACACAATTCTTTTTCAGCAGCTCTGATTAGTTTGTTAGAAAAAAAAATGAGCAAATTGTCCTCTAGATACACTGTGCCAGCTAACCCACCTGCAGAAATGCCTGCCTCCTTTGTCCTTGACAGCGCTGGTTATTATCACTTAAAAGTAGATATATTTTGGTAATCTTACAGGTTAAAATTCATTTATTTGATTATCTGTGACACTGGACATTTTACACTTGTTTTTCACCATTCATATATTGTTTGGCGGTTACCTATTTATACCTTTTAGGCCTTTCTAAACAAAAATCAGTGTGATGACATTTTTATTGACTTATTAGAGCTCTTTATGTGTAAGAATATTATCCCTTTTTTCTCTATTTTGTCACAGTTTTCCACACTCAGTTTACCTATTTGCTTTCTGAATTTTGTTAGTATAGCATAGGAGATTTTTCTTCTTCTTCCTTTTTTCATAATAAATTTGTAAGCCATGACTCAATGGTGGATGCATTTCCTTTTAATGAACTGCAATTTCTTCCTCATACAGAACAATATTTTCTTTATTTTCTTCTAGTTCTTGCTTTTTTCTGCTTTTAACTTCTTAATCGATCCAGAATTTATTTATTAGCATACCGTGATATCTATGCAATGCATTCTATTTCAATTCCAAATTATTAACCAATTACAGATATACTATGCTTATATGAATTCTCCATGCAAATAAACTTTGAAAGCCAGTTTCACTCTATGCTGGATTATTTTCTGGGCTTTAATTTTTTTTTCTTTTTTGCGGTACCCGGGCCTCTCACTGTTGTGCCCTCTCCCGTTGCGGAGCACAGGCTCCAGACGCACAGGCTCGGTGGCCATGGCTCACGGGCCCAGCCGCTCCGCGGCATGTGGGATCTTCCCGGACCGGGGCATGAACCCGTGTCCCCTGCATCGGTAGGCGGACTCTCAACCACTGCATCACCAGGGAAGCCCTGGTCTTTAATTATTATAGCTATAATAAACACAGGTATTTCACAGTGAAATCCACCCCCCTCGCCAAACCACCACTTTTAAAAGTGTTCTTCACTACACTCTCCTATATACTCTTTCAGATCAATGTTGAAATCACTCTGTCAAGTTCCAAAAAGAATCTCATTAGGGCTTTGATTGCAATTGTGTTAAACCCATAAATTAATTTGGGGAGAACTGATATCTTCACAATATTAAACTTGCTAATCCAACAACATGATATATCTCTCCATTTATTCAGTTCTTGTTTTATCATCCTCGATAAAGTTTTGGGTGTGTGTTCTCATATAGTTTCTGCACATTTCTTGGTTTTCTCCTAAGTATTTATATTTTAATTGCATTTGAGAATAGGATACATTTTGTTATTTTTTTATAATGGTGATTACTGGCATATAGCTATTGATTTTTGTTTATTTGCTTTGTGTCCGACCATAGTACTGAAATCTCTTAGTAGTTCTAATAGCTCTTTTTTTTTTTTTTGGTTTAGTTTATTCTCTTAGGCTTTGAGGCTATAAGAACATTTTCTGCTAGAAATAAGAAAGTGCCTTTCCATTCCTAGCTTACCCAGAATTCTAATCTGTAATGAAGGCTGAATTTTTTCAAATTACTTTTCAGTCTCCTTGGAGAAGGTCAGATGGTTTCATCTTTTGACCCACTGATATGAAGCATCAGACCAATAGTTTTTCTAATATCCAACTTTTTTCATCGGTGCATTTCTGATCACGGTGCCTTATGCTTTCATTATGATGCTGGATTTCACGGGTCATATGAGGAAGAGCTGGAGCTTTGCAGCTATGTAATTAGAAGTTCAATTCCCAGCTGGGCCACTTCGGCAGGTATATGGCCTTGGGTCAGTCACTTACCTTCCAGTCAGTGGAGGAAATTGTACCCACCCTCCTAGTGCAAGAATTACAAATAAAATAGTTACTTGTAACAAGCTCAATACAATGGCCCTCAGTGCGCGGAAGATACTCAAGCTACCATACTGAAGGGTAGCTGCTGTTTTCATTACTATAATCATCCATTTTCTTTTGTGCTGTTATTTCAAGATTTCCATCAGTACAGGAATGACTGACTTCCAATTGTAATATATTTGGGGGCCATGTCTTGAGTCCAGCTAGCTCGATAAACAAACACTGTTAGCTTTTATTCTCATTAATGCCTCTCTGTGGCTCACTTTTTCTTTAAACTCAACCTTCAAAGTTAGGAAGGACGGGGGAGTGTTCACCAGGGTGCGTTTGCTGACTTATTGTACTTCATCTCCCAGGTGGCCCTAGTTCTCTGGGGAGCAGAGGGTCGCAGAAAAATCTAAACGTAACAGGATGTTTAATAGGGCTTTTCTCGTCACTTTGGAATTTTACCCAAGGCTACAAAACCAAGAAGAGTAAGGAGTAAGCGCAGGCCCGTTCTACAGAGAACAGCTAAGACACTTCCAGATGTCCCTTCCAGAGACTGCTAAGAGGTGTCCAACTGGACCCTCACTCTTTGCTCTGATACCACGCTCAGCCCATCCAGTAAGGAGACGGTACAGGCTGGGATGAAAGTCCCTGAGGTTGTGAATTGCAGGTGTAAACTGAGAAAACTTTCTTTTCTCCTCCTCTTCCCTAAGCCAAGTGGGAGCGGGGTCTAAGGTAACCACTTGTAGGTACTATGTGTGCAGTGGGAGGGAGGGGAGAGGGTCCACAGGAAGAGGAGATGGACATCTCGTGCCCTAGCAGATGCTTTGCTCCTCTGCAGACGTTTCTTGTCTCATGCAGCAGCTCCTGAACCAGGTGTGATGAGAAGAGGCCTTCCCTCCTCCTCAGCCCCTTGGAGGTAACTCTCTCCAAGGTCCTACCCTCCAGGGAAGAAAGGAAGCGTCAAAGCAGCAGAGACACTGGCATGGGGGAGGGAGGGGAAGTGAAGGAACAGTCAGCACCCCGTCTCCAAGTCATTTAGAGGAAGACGTGGCCACAGTCCCTCTTCTGTGGCTGCCTTCAGTCTGGGATCAAGTGCACTGCTCGGGTGATAATGTCCCTTTGAGCATGGTATGGCCTGCATGGGAGACCTCTCCTCCCCTAGTTTCTCACAGTGTTAATGAGTTCTCCGTGAATCTTTAAATTTTGCTTTGATTCTGGGTGGAATGGTGATTCTACTTCTACTGGCTAACCTTGCTGTGTTTCCCTAAGATTTATGGACCATCCCACCAAGATCATAGCAGATGAGTTAGATGTCTGTGCTCATACCACCATCCTGCCCAGAAGGAAGTTTCCATTTACTTCTAATTCAGAGCCCTACGAGTTAAGCCAGGTTATGCTACCCCCACCTTACAGAGTGAAACTGACGCTTACAGAAATGAGAAAAATCAAAATAAAAGCCTCACAATGCTAGTTACGTAGCTCTGTTCTATTTTCTAGACCCTAAATTCCTCTTTCCCTCTCTCTATCCCTCCACTCTGCCCTAGAACTGCAAGCTAGACTAAAAACACACCAATCTGGGGATGCTCACTGCAGAGGGTCAGGACTCACCTCCACTCCCTGTCTGCCAAGGCCTCGTTCCCACTAGCCTTGGCCTCCCAGAAGACAGAAGGGTCTGGAAAGCATGCTTCTCTCTCTTACTTAAGACTGGAGACAGAATTATCAAAGGACAATTCCCATCTCCCCCTCCCACATTATCAAGAACCACCGCAGCCTCCTCTAGGTCCTGCAGCCACACGTCAAAGACTCCGGAACACCTGCAGAGCCACTCATCAGAGCTTCTGCGTGAATCCACCGCTGAGAAGGTGAAGAGAATGGCAACTGGAGAAATCCTCTACAGCAGGGTCCATGATGCTACAGTGAAGGGAATCTTCCCAGGCCTGAGATTATTTCTAAAAACCGTTCATTAAAAGGGGCTTCTGTGTCCTGGGTTCTCTGCTAGGCAGGTAACTTGTCTCACTGAAGCCTCACAACACAGTGGTATACTGTAATCTCTCACAAATGGAAGAAAAGAAACTGAGGCACCGACAGGAGAAGGAATTCACCCATGGTCATCCAGCTCACAAGTGCCAGCTTGAAATAAAAATCAGAATCTTTTTAGCTCTGAAGTCCCTCTTCTTTTCACTAAATTCTAATGACTACCCTCACTTCACTGAGCCCAGCAATTGGAATTTCTCTTTTTTATCCCCTTGGAGAAAAGAGCAGGGCAGACACATATCACTTCAAGTAGAAATCCATAAATATGTAAATAAAATATAATGTGCAATCAACCCTCAGGTGGAGGCAATAGGAAGAGAGCTCTCCAAATCAGCAGTGCATGTCGCGTGTCTGGCTGTATCAAGTCGCTTTTCACTTAGAGAGCCTGAACCCTGTGAGACCACGATGAAATGGACTCCCAGGCAAGGGCCCTTTGATTTACAAGAGTAAGCAATCACAGGGGGATGTATGATCACTTGGCTTGCTGGATTGTTGAGTTGTGATTCCATAGCTATGATGTGAAGAGAGCTGCCCAGGGTCTGGCTGAAACACAGCTTTTGGGGAAAGAGATTTCTGGAGCATAAGAGAGAAAACTTTAGTTGCTATAGACCTGTTTTTGAGATATGGAGGAACAGGTCACCCGAAAGTAAAACCAGAATCCATAAGTGAGTGTTGCATGGAGGCAGATACGGGTAAAAATGAGGGAGAGTTTCTGAGTGATCATTTTAAGACATCAACAAGCAGGTGCTCGGGCCATTAAAAGCGGTACCTGCAGAAAAGATGCAGGGCCAGGTTGGACCAGTACGGTGTCTGCACCTCTTTTCTTCTCACCTGCCCTCCCCGCTTACTGACCTCGGGCCCTATCGTCAACGCCATTGGCCTTGGTTCTCCTTGTGGACTCCAGACAGTCGATGCAAAGAGCCCGCCTACTGCCCCTACTCTTTCAACCTAATGGATACTCTCTGCTCCTAACTAGGACCCCATCCAGAGTTTTATGATAACTAGGCTAACACTGGGTAGTGAATAATAATAACCACCCAGGATCCCCAGCAGTGACCTGCTCTTCCATGGGAGAACATGAGCACCCCTATCAGAGGTGGCATTCAAGGTGAGACTGGGTGGGCACCAGAGTGCCCCTCTAGGACCCAGCTCCTATGACTGGACATCCGCTATTGCGTTTGTGCCAGAGAAAACCACCTGTTGCTCTAGACCAGAAAATCTCTGAGAGTCCAGACTACAGTATGATCATTGTGTTCTGAAATGGGATTTCCCACGGGATGATGAAACACGACAAAAGAATACGGCCCGCCCTTCCAAATGCCAGTCAGTCCAGAGAAGTGGACAAGTAAGGCTTCCTGTTCTGATATCATTACTCATAATCATAACATCCATAACAATAATAGCAACAAATAAGGATTTGTTTCATTACAGGTATCTAAAGAGCGTTTTCAAAGCACTTTGATGTACATGATCATGTTTGCTCCCCAGGCTTATATCTCAGGAAAGATGGCGAATGGTTCAACTGACCAAAAGGAACAAAATGATGAATAGAAAAAAAAAAAAAAATGAATGGGGCATCTCAAGAGAATAGCATGAAGAAAGAGAATTAAACTGCTTTCATTGGTACAAAGATGTCCTTTTGATTTTCAAATCCAGGTGCAACCTGGTAGTTCTCCTGGAAGAAGAAGAGAGAACGTTCTGGTCTCTCCTGAGCTCCAGGTTGACCTATACCATCACCTGCTGTACAGCTGCACCTCAAACACAACATATTCAAACCTGGGCTGGCTTTCTCGCCCCTAAAGCGTCTTCTGTGTTTTCCATCTCAGAAGACAGCTCCATCACTCATCTCCCAGGCACCCAAACCAGAAGGCTGGGAGTGTCATCTATGGCTCTCTTCTCTTATCCTCACATTACTAGGTTCCTATCTGGTAAATCTGTCCAGGCTCTGGCTTAACTGGCTAAGGGTCTTGCTGTGAACTCTAGACTATTGGCCTGGGACACTGCACTGTAACTAAACTCTTGACAATCTCTCCCCTTAAGGGTTAGAACCTGCTCCCAGTGCTCCAAGAATCTACCTAGTGACCTGGCAGACCTGGCAGAACCAGAATCATCGCCACCTGCCCTCGCTGAATTGGGCCTCCTGGCATCTTCCTGATACCTGAGCTTGTAGCTTCCAGTTGCATGCCTCTGCCACCAGTACCTAGCACAGAGCTGGGCACGTGGAAGGGACTCAGCAGACGTTTGATGAACAGGACTATAGCTGCAGTGCATGGAGGCTATTCAAGCTCAGCTTGTCTCCATAGTTACCAGTCTCTTTATCACTCAGTCCCACCCTCAAGAGAACATTTGAGGAGGAAACTCCATCAAACCATGTGATGGAGAGTTCCTTAGGCCAAGAGATTTAGTTGTTAGGAGGTAATTGACTTGTGAGCTTCATCTGATGATTCTGTGCCTCCGTTTTTTCCCATCTGCCTCTCAGAACTGCCTCAAGGATCAAGCAGTACAATGGGCATACTACCAAAGTGGCATCTGGGTATGACACTGTGTCAGTGGTTCTTAAATGTGGGTGTGCATCAGCGTCCCTCAGAGAGCTCCTTACAGCACAGATCTCTGGCCTCCATCCCCAGAACTTATGATTCACTAGGTCAGGGAACAGGGCCTGAGAATTTGCATTTCTAACGAGTCCCCTGGTGATGTCGATGCTTTTCGTTCAGGACAAAACTTTGAAATCCACTGCTCGAGATCATTTTAACAGCATTGCTCTTTCCACGCCCAACTTGTTTTTCTCCACAAAGTGTGCTATTTCGATACTTGACTTTGTGCTTTACTCTCTCTGCTGTTTTGTCGGAATCTTAACCCAGTCTGTAAATTCCTCTGGGCAGAAATTATACCTTCCACACTCCACACTCTCTCATTTTCTGTTTTGTAAAATAATGAGGACATTTCCAGTATGATTAATAATAGAATAGAGAAAGGGGGAAAAAACTCGGACTACCAACCCCAATAAACAGCCTCCACAAGTGGATATCAGCCCCGGGATTCTCTTAAACATTAATTATGAGGCAAAGAACATTCTACTATCAGTAGCAGTGTGGAAAAGATGATTACCTCTTTGATGACACATTTTGTAAAATGTGGGTTATTCAAGATTTTAGGCATAACTTACTTAAACATCAATATTTTTTGAAATATAAAACCACAAACAGCATTTTCAACTACATAATTTTTATACTGAGAGTCAGACAATCGTGTTTTCAACATGTAAAATCCATTACACAGCCGCGGCAACAGTGTGTAATAGATTGTAAATTTTTATTGAGATATCACCTTGCGACTGAATTTCAAAATGCGTTATATGATCATCAGGAAATAAGTCCACGGGGGCTGCTAAAGCGCTCTGAATATCATTTATAAAGATCAAAAACCCTGGAAACCCTGGAGAAAGAGAAAAGTCTCATCGGCAGGATCAAATCAATTATTTTTATGGATGAATACTGAATTGCAAAGCTGAGATAAGGTATTACCTGGTTTAATAACATATCCTTATGTCTTTTTAAAGTAGGAAGTTTTGTAATCAAGTTTCAATGAGGAATTTTACCAAAGGCCTGTTTTTGAAACTAATCAAGAAAATGGCATCTCCGTTCATCGTGGTGGTTCAATAACATTCAAAGGAATATTCCCAAGCAAAGGAAATACTCACTAACTCTGGGTTACGCGCTACCAAGACACACTACTGAGATATTTAAGAATGGTTACACTCAATTCTGCTATAACGCTTACTTTGAAAATGCAAATGTCTTCCGACATGATTGATATATTAGGAAACAATGTGAGGAGAGCGTGAATTTCACATTTGCTATGTGAGATTTTGTACACAGAAACACTAGTGAAGCAGAAAACCGCACCCAGCTGGACTGAGTCATATAGGAACACACAAGACGCACCCACCTCAAACATCTACCTGCTTCCTCCGTTCACTGTGTGTGTTACAAGCCACACCGATCCACACATGGTGTCACAACTTACTGCCACTTTCAGACAGCCCTCCTCCACCACTGCACAGTAGCTCATGGGCTGCAGCCTTTCTGATAACCACTTCCACAGGCAAACTCCAGGACGTTTCACGGTAACACCCCATTTGTACTACAGTATTTACGCATATCTTAGCCATTAACACATGTACAATTGTGCTGCCATTTTTACTAGGTTCCTCCCTTTTTGGTGTGTCACTGATGAGTGCTGTGCCCCAGCCCCATTTTCTCCCATAAGCCCAGTGGTTTTTACTGCATAACTTGGAATAGTGCAATGATTTTTAGGCACACGTATGTTGCATGATAGCAGAACTGACTGTGTTTTACTTTTTTGTTCCATGGAAGTCACTGTGCTGATGGGTCCTTCTCTCCCCACCCAGAAGCCATCAAGGATTCCTTTTCCCTCAGAAGTCAATGGCTCATGTTGCCACCTCCCTGGTCCCCCACTGGAGCACCCCCAGCTCTGTACACCACATGATCAAGGGCATTCGAGTCAGGGAACCTGAGGGCAAATCCTGAGTGTGCTGTTGGCCAATTCTATGACTTTGGATAAAACTTTAAAAAATACTGAGTCTCTATTCTTTCATTTATATATGAGATAAAAGTACTTACATCAAATGGTTACTTAGGAAAAATGAGATAAAATAAATAATGTGATTTGCAGCAAAAAACAAACAAACCCATAAAACACTGAGTCCTTTTAATTTCTTGAGTTGCATTTGAAGCCAGAACATCTCAGGGGTACAGTCAGGGGTACAATCCCAGACAACACCCCTTGTTAGAAACACCACAGAAGCCTAGAGCTCTTGGGGATAGATACAAAGAACACTCCCATACACAGCCCTAGTCATCAAACTCTTTAGCAGCATCCGGAAACCTCAGAAAAACCGTTGGAGCCTGGCTGGAGGGAACACTGACCAGGAGCCTGTAGGGATGTAGAATCCAAAGGACCCTTGGACAGAGAGTCTCAGCCCAGACTCCTAAGTAGGTAGGTGCCAGAAACCCCCAAGGGACACAGAGGTGGGAGGCTCTCAGGAACTAAGGCATTTCCAGAATCCACTGAGAGACGCTTTCAGAGCCAGGAGGCACTCAAGATGCAGCTGTCACCAGGAGCCCCTCAGAGACAGAACCAGAACCAGGAGCCCTCGGGGACACTGTCAAAACTAAGAGCTCATTAGGGTCACAGGCCCAGCCCAGAGATCCTCAGGGCCAAAAATAAAATCAGGAACACCTGACATACACAACAAGAATCAGAACCACTCAGAGACATAGACCAAATGAAGCCTCAGGTCACATGGTCAGAGCCACGAGCCCCCAGAGATACAACCAGAGCCTGGAACCTTCAGAGACACAGCCAGGAGCTCTCAGAGAAGCAGGCCCAGGAGCCCTCAGAGAAACAAGGCCAGGAGCCCGCAGAGACACTGTCAGCACTAGGAAGGCTCAGACACACCAGTGGCACCAGAAGCCCTTGGAGAGAGAGAGGGAACCAGTGTCCCGGGAAACACCGTCAGGACCAGGAACCTCTCCATGACACAGCTAGAGTCAGGTGCTTCTTAGACTCCCGGTCAAAGCCAGGAGGTCCCCAGAGATGCCTCTGGAGCCTCTAAGGCAAGACCAAAACTCTGGTGTTTTTTTTATCACAACAGAAAGCACACTCATACCAAAGTGGAGGAACGACTGTCACAGGAGCAGTCACGCCCAGCGACTGCCCAACCTCTCAAAACCGAGTCAGGAAGAAGAGTCCTACCTGCACACTTGGTTCTGGTGGTGAGGGGAGGCCCTGGCGGTCCCGTGCCCCCTTCCCCTGGTCGCGTAAGCAGCACCCGGATCTCATACTCCACATCGGGGTCCAGGTGCCACAGCTTATAGTTGGGGGAGTCGACGATGTGTGTCTCTGCCCAGGTGCCGGTGGTGGTGCGGTACTCCACCTCCTTCAGGATGATGGGGCCGTCTCCAATGATGGAGTTGGCATTCGGCTTGATCCACAGGTATGTGGCCCCCACGGCCAGCAGCTCTGGGGGGGCGATGGGTGTGGGAGGCTCTGAAAGACAGGAATCAGCAAAGGATGTCAGACCCAAATGGTTTATAGAGCAGACTCCAAACATGTGAGGACAAAGGACAGAATTCCGGACAGCCATAGAAAACAGCCCAAATCCCTTTCTCAACCCATTCACGTCCTACTTTAATTAAATCATTGTATGTAAATACCTGAATCAGTATTTCTTAAGTAACTATATTCAACACCTAACTGTACCTCCTTCATTTAAAGAAAGGAAAGAATGAGGGCCATTGTGAGGAAAAGATTTTTCTTGAACACGGCAAAGATGCCTGGGGCAATAGTCTCCTTTCTGTCCTCAAATGAGAACCTGCCTTTACTAAAGCGGAGTTTGGTTCAAAACCCAGGAGAGTCAGGAGTTTACAAACATTTCTTTTATAGGGACACGTAGATTGTTAGTGGATCTTCTTCCAAATAGTGATAGGAGACTAAGTAGCAAAGGGATGATGGCATAGCAGGAATTCAGCTTCTTCCTCAACCCTAGCAATCTCCTCCAGCAGAGAGAGGGGCACTGGCCACAGTGACCCCAGTGGGAATCAAGGGTCAAGGGAAAAGTCATGCTGAGTAATCTTGGATCTCCTATGTGTTGCCATCTCTCTTCCATTAAGTTCTGTAACTTCAGCTAAACAGACCAGAATTTCAGCAAAGCATGAATGGTGGCCTCTTTCCGGCAATTTTTAGCTCACTGGCAAATTATCATTTACTTTATCCTTATTTACCAGAAAATCTCAGTTGCATCACTTTGTGTAATTCTTCGGACATTATCACCTCCGTTTTAATGAATTAAAAAACTGAGAACCCAAGGGATCAGATCACCTAACCAAGATAGTGGAGCAGGTAAGGCAGGATGGAACCCACATCTGATGCCTTTCAAGACCAGCTCTCCCTTTGGAAAGCTGTTTGCCTCTCGATACCCATTTTCTACAGATCAATGTGGATATATTTATTTTTATTTGTAGCAAAAAATGGCAGTGGGACAACAATAAAGAAGTGAGAAGAAAGAAAAGATAGGCCCCGTTCCCTACTACCCAATATAATCACCATTTTTATTTCTCCATGTTCCATTCCAATTTCTATGCGTATACTTAAACCTTTTTTTGTGTGGCTACAGTAACACACAGACCCTATGTAGATTTTCTTTCCTTCCCTCACTTATTAGATCCAAAGGACTTTGTTTATATACTATGTGGCTTTTACCATGGCTGTCTTTAATAGTGATAGAACAATCCATCAGATAATCACACTAGTTATTCTCCGATCGATGGGCACCTGAGTTGCTTGCTGCAATGAACATCTCTGTGCAAATGATTCCGGTCCATCTCGTCTCATATTTTCTTAGGACCAACTTCCAGGAAGGGATTATCTATCAAAGGGTATGAACAAGTTATTGATTCTTGGAGTAGAACTAGGAAGTGAAGGGTGGAGAAGGCATCTGGGGGTGGAGTACCACTTAGCTGTGCTCAAGAACTTTTGGAGAGCCTCTGAGCTATTCAGGTGGCTAAGGCAGGTACGAGTTTCAGTTTGGAACTCAGGTGAGAGTTCTGGGATAGATAGGGCGCATTCAGTGTTTTCTTTCTAATTAATTATCTAGCAACAAAGATGCTCCTGAAAGAGAATAATCATTATGAAGCAGAGGTGGACAGTATTTTCTCAGTGTGACTTGAAGCAAATCTTCAGGGACAAGTTCAGATTGCCTCTATTATAGCCTGCCATTTGGTCAGAGAAGGAAATTAAGCAGACTAGTCAAGCTAGATGCTTTTCTTTACAAAGCCATGGAGGTTATTACTCAAGGCCTTGTTATCTCAAAGGTGTTTGCAGATTGATTTTTGGATAATTTGTTCCAGGTAGAGAAGTTGGCAGGCAGGTAATTTCTGGGCTCATTCTCTGTGCATTTTAAATATATAGACCCTTGATCACCATTATCAACTCTCCAGAGTTCCCATCAGCCTCCAATGAGGCCCCACGGGTGATATTTTATAGCTCTGTGATGACTCTGTCCAATTCCTTAGTATAATTATTCACAGACCAGCTCTGGACAGAATTAAGATCAGCAGGCTTTAATACTTTAAGGCTTGAGCAAGGGCTACATTAAACTCTCTTCCACTGACTTTCCACAATGGTTTCCGCTCTCCCATTTCAGGCATTAGCAGTAAACCGCTGACCACCAGAAAGAAAATAAAGCATCAATCTTTCCAAATGTTTAGTCCCTTTTCATGTATTTCTGAAGGTAGGTGCAAGTATAGTAGCCAACATTCCCTCGAGGATATAAATGTCTCCATCTCAAATGACAAACTAGTTTACATGTCCATGTGCAGACTATCCTTCCCTCTGACCCCTCAAGAATTGTCATGAAGTACATCCTAGTGTTTCCTGTACTTGGCACCAAGAGGCCATCAGATTACTCTTGTTTTTCCTGTTTTTAGTAGCTTACAGGTTTATAAATGGCATTCTTTAGAAGCCACATGTACTAGTGTTCAAAGAGAAAAAAGCAGGAATGAGACACAGAATGATTTTTTTGGTAGGTACCACCTTTTTAAATAATGCACAGAAAGACCGTGTTTATCTGTATCAGTCGTCCTCTCTGAGATAAACTGTTCAGACGGACAGTGCAAGAACTCTATGAAGACATCTAATCCAACCACCAGAGTCATCAGACAGGAGACCAAGGACCAGGGAGAGCCCATGAAGCTAGAAGGAGGTGTAGGCAGCTTTGGAACTCAGGGCCCAGGTAGCATTCCCGCCCATCGTTTTCTCCTCTTGTACTTGAGATGTTTAAGCAATTAACCAGAAAGATCATTGAAGGAAGTCTGTAAGAGTAGTCTTTAACTCTGGTTGATACAAAGGACCTTATGAAAATGTGGTGAGAAGTTCCAGACTTTCCCCAGGAAAATGCACATAAGCCTACTACCTAGAGTTCTGTACATCATTTCAGGAATTCACAAACCCTTCTGAAGCCCCTTCATGAACCCTTGAAGGGTCTATGCTGAAAATAAAGGAAATCCACAGAGATTCTAATGACAGCCCACATGCCCCTAATAGCTGACACTTCTCTGGGACCCTGACCCTTTGTTGCAGGGGCTAAAGGCTGGGAGCACAATCATGTAAGGAAATGGAACTTGATGTAGGGGTCATAGACCTAGTACTTCCAGGCTCCAGGTTCTCAAGTGTTCGGGTGAAAATAAACATGCTAAGATTTCGCCAGGACAACGCCAAGTAAATGTCTAGGTTCCCATGACTATGACCCACCCAGCACATTCACAGATTCAACATCTGGGCTACAACATTTGAAGGAAAAAAACATGATTCTACCCATCTAATGTTATAACTTAGGTAGAAATCTTCCACAGAGACTGTCTTAGTAGCTTGGGTTGCTATAACAAAATACCATAGACTGGGTGGCGTACACAACAGACATGTATTTCTCACAGTTCTGGAGGCTGAGAAGTCCAAGATCAAGGTTCCAACAGTTTCAGTGTCTGGTGAGGACCCTCTTCTTGGTTTGCAGACAGCTGCCTTCTTGCTGTGTCCTCACATGGTGCTAGTCTCTTCCTCTTCTTACAAGGGGATTAATTCCATAATGGGGACTCTGCACACACGACCACATCTAAACCTAATCAGCTCCCAAAGGCCCAGCTCCTAATACCATCACACTGGGATTAGGGCTTCCACATATGAATGGGCACAGGCCATGTTTTCAAATCCATCTTTCTGTGCATGAAGGGCTTTGTCTAATTGTGGGGTCTTGAGATGAACAACCTGGCAGAGAGAAACTCCCTGTGAAAGAAACCCCAACTGGTGTGTACTCTGTGCCTCTCACGTGCCAGACGGAGTGCTGAGTGTGTGTAATTCAGTGGTGAAAAGAAATACAGGTTGTCTGTACGCACGGACTCACAGGGTAAGGCAGCCAATTGAAGAGGCACTGACAATAATGTGGAATGAGAGTCATGATGGGGTGACAGGAACAGTTATGAGGCTTGTGAAGGGGCCTAATCTAGTCGAGAGCTTAGGGAAGCTCTTGCAGAGAACACCTGGGCATGATCTATGGGGCCAGAAATTCACATTAAGTCTGTGAGCAAAGAGACTGTCCTAGGAATCCTGTAGTTTGAGTTGCTTGGTAAGGTACCACCCAGAGCCAGACTGGTGAACAATTTTTTAAAACTATGTACTCTGCACACCTATTCATTCACTCATTATATAAACATCGAGTATCTGCTTCATGTCACACTCAGTCCTAGCCACTGAGGATACAGCAATAGACAAAACAGACACAGTCCTGGTTGCCAGGAGCTCACATTCCAGCTTTCGCTCAAGGACTGAGAGAAAGAGGAATAAGGAGAGAAATAAGTTAATTCAGAAGCTGCTGAAGAGGAGAAAATCATAGGACAAGCCAGGCCTAGGGCGATGCTTATGGATCAATCAACTGATACACATACATCCAACAGAATACTACACAGCAAGGGAAAGGGAACAAACAACTGATACTCACCATGGACAAATCTCAAAAGAAAATTATGTTGTGCAAAAGAAGACAAAAAAGAATGCACAATGATTCCATGTATATGAAAAGTTCAAGAACAGGCAAAACTGATCTACGGCGATAAAAGCCAGAATTACAGTTACCTGTGGGAACAGGTACTGACTTGGACGAGGCATAAGAGAATTTCTGGGGATGTTAAAATGTACTACACATTGATCTGCGTGATTAAATAGTAACAACCAGAACCACGTTAACGCTGGTGGGGTGATTTCCTGGAAGGAGGCATCAGAAAACTTTCTGGGGTGATAAAAACGTCCTTATCTTGACTATAACTGTGTAAGACGCGTCAGACTGCACACTTAAAATATCGGTATTCCGCTGTATGCAAATGATACCTAAAAAAAAGTCTAAGAAAAACAAACAAAAACATGGCGTGCCTGTAACCCAGCAGGTGGGTTTGAATTAAGAAGAATGCCACAAAATCTTACTTGGAACTGAACCCCAGAATATTTGGAGGGAACGAGCCTTTAATCCCGTATCATTTCTGTCCACACAATTCCATCAGCATCATCAGATGCTTGATTCCCGTGAGCTTTCTTAACAAGAGGTTGTTCAGGTATACATCAGTTCTCATTCATGAGTCTTTTCACATACGAAGCTACCAAGCCCTCTCTTTACCTGGTCCCACACCATCAGCTGTGCGGAGCCAGGAGCAAGTGTTTGACATCCGATGGCCCTCTCTGCTGACAAAGGTTGGAACCAAATCAAGAGGGAGGGAGCCTGGTTTTCAGGGAGATGAGATCTGAGTTGGGAGATGGCTCTGGCCCCCTCTAGCCGGGAATAAAAGCGCTTTGAGGACAAGAACCCCACGGACCATCATCCCTGAGGCCTGGGCGGCAACTGACCCCGAACAGTCAAGCCTCTCCTTCAACATGTAGGTGGCGAAGTGACCCCTTAGTGCAATTCTGCTTCATCCTCAGCAATCTCCAGACCAATTCTGCCTTTCTCTTTCCTGCTGTGAGCACTTATAACAGTTTGACTCCCCGGAAATTCCTACAGAGAGCAACAGGGCTTCAAATAGCTGGAGAGCAAGCTTTGCGATTATGTATTGTCTGCTCCAGACAGAAATCAAATATTTTGAGAAAAACTGAATGTTGGTAAGATGTGAAGTGAGCCCTGAGACACGTTTAAGGTGAATACGGCCTGGCCTCTGACATTGTCTATCACCCTGTGCCTCCCACTTGATCACCTTTCCAACCGCATTGCACTTACTGACCCATCAGAGTCCACGGGAATACTCCACCCTACCCCACCCGCCAACATACCACACACACCCACAGGCTATTTTATCATTCCCACATCCACACGTTTGCACACATTTTTTCCCAACTGGAACATCGTTTCTTTTGCTTTGAACCAAACCATGCCCATTTTTCTTTTCAATTCTGCTGCTCAGATCACAAGGCTAGGCACAGAGCAGGTATTTCAAAAGCACCACGATGGTTAGATTTTTCTACCCACTGGCAGGCAATACTTTCATAAAATAAGGCACTGACGATCAAAGAGGAGAAGGGAATCTAGCTTGGGGCCGGGGTCTGCCTTTCTTTGTCTTTCACCACTAGTCAGCTGTGTGACCCTGGACATACCACCCAGTCTTAGTGGTTCTCAGTATTTTCATCTTTAGAATTAAAGATGGTTCAAATTATAAAAGTATCTGAATTGTCTGCCAAGGCCCATAGGGATTCTACGTGGATATGTTTACTGACTGACTCTACCCTGGCTGTGCTGTCAGTAGGAGGCTCCACTGTCTCAGTCATCTCTGGTCCATGAGGTCCCCGAGCAGAGGACATAATAAGTAGATACCGCATCCAATCCAGCAGTCTGTGCCAACTAGAATTAGTCTTTGTGTCCTAGCCTGACATATGGCCAAGGTTCAAGAAATATGTAATGTCTCATTTTATTGGACAGAGAAAATACTGGACAAGTTTTCCCAAAATAAGAGGTCGAGGTGGCAAGGAAGGGGTGAAAAAGAGAAAGGAGAGTGGCAGAGAGAATAGCGGATGGACATCCAAGCTGGGAACTGGATGTATTTGGGAGAAGGCATCAAACAACTGGAACAGGACAATAATCAAAGACACAGCTAAAAAAAAATTATTTGAACTAAATGAAGGTCTGAGTTGGTGGACGAGGAAGACCACAGTGGGTTGCAGGAAAAATCAATAAGACTCAAACTTAAGCACATACTGGCAATACTTTGAAATACCAGACTAAAGAAAAATTCCCACAAGCATCTAGACAAAAACAGATCTCCAGCAAAACAAAACAAAAAGATTAAAAGATCAGTGTCCAGAGTTCATCATTTCAATTTGAAACACTGGGATGTAACAGTGAAGGTGATAACAGTGATAACCATCACAAATGACAGCAGCAGCAGTTAACGAGCTCTGCGCATTTTTGATGAACCTGTCACTGTTCTTAGTGCCTTAAAATATTAACTCATTTAACCTTCACAGCAACTCTATGGGTAGCCAATACTATGATTCAGAGATGCAGACTAAGTAATCTGCCCCATGCCAGAGGACTAGCAATTTAAAGAACCAGGCTTAAGGCCAAGGAAACCTTACTGGGGGGTCTGCATTCCCAACCACAATAGTATAACACACACACAAGGTTCTAAGAGGATGTTTCATGTCCCAAGAATTTTATAGCCAGCTAAATTGTGGTGCATTAGGAAAGCCAGTAGATAGACAATTTCAGATTCTGAAAAATGCAGAAGACATATTATCTACACGCCCTTCCTTGGAGAAAAATTACTTGAAAATAGACCCTAGTCCACACTGGGGTGAGTCGAAATCATCACCTCTAGGACGGGGGAACTGGGATAGCAAAAGGACAGGTCCTGTGGGATAATTACTACCACAGGATTCTTCTTTCTCAGAAGAGAGTCTAGAAGAGAATCACTGCCCCATTCCAGACCAAATGGGAGACAAAACCCAAACTTAAAAAAAAAAAAGACAGAAATCCCAATGGCATTTAGATTGTGCTTCAAAGCAAGCAACTTCACTATGAATGGTTAACCCTTGCTTTGGCAATAATTCTGAAAATGGACACAAAAAATTTCTCTGGATAATTTCTCCCTTAGACAAGACTCTCCAAAGGTACGGAAGTCCAATATTAACTGAATTAAAATGAACCCAAAAAATCCCACCTACCTATGCCTCTTAAAATGCCTAGCCATAAATAGACCAAATATTGGTGTTTTCCTTAGGGTTGTGAGGAAATGAGTACTGTTTTCTTTTTTGTGTGTTTCTACAAATGTCCTCTAATAAACCTGAACTGGGTGTTTATTCCAAAGACAAGCATTTTACTTTTTTGGGGGGGTAGGGGTGGTTAAAAATGTTTATTATGATAAAATATATATGACATAAAATATGTCATTTTAATCATTTTCAGTGTACAATTCAGTTTATTAATTATATTTGCACTGTTGTGCAACCATCACTGCTCTGTGTTTCCAAATCCTTTCCATCACCCCAAAAAGAAACTATAAACATAAGACAATATCTCCCATCCCCCTCTTCTCCCAGCCACTGGGAACCTCTACTCTACTTTCTGTCTCTATGAATTTGCCTACCTAGATATTTCATATAAATAGAATCATACAAAATTTGTCTTTTCGTCACTGCCTTATTTCACATAGCATATTTTCAAGTTCATCCATATTGGAGCATATATCACAAATGTATTCCTTTTCATGGGTGAATAATATCCCATTGTATGTATAGATGACATTTTGTTTATGCATTCATTTGTTGATACACACTTGAGTTGTTTCTACATTTTGGCTACTGAGAATAATGGTACAATGAACACGGGAGTCAAATTGACTTTTTTTTTCTTTTCTTTTTGTGGTCATATGTTTTTCTTTCTCTAGAAGTGAAGTGCTGGGGCATAGGGAAGGTGTACACGTACCTGTTTTTTTTTTTAATAGATCTTTATTGGAGTATAATTGCTTCACAACACTGTGTTAGTTTCTGCTGTACAACAAAGCAAATCAGCCACATGCATATATACATCCCCATATCCCCTCCCTCTTGAGCCCCACTCCCATCCTCCCTATCCCACCCCTCTAGGTCATCGCAAAGCACCGAGCTGATCTCCCTGTGCTACGCGGCTGCTTCCCACCAGCCAACCGTTTTACACTCGGTAGTGTATATATGTCGATGCTACTCTCACTTTGCCCCAGCTTCACCCTCCCACCCCTTGTCCTCAAGTCTATTTTCTATGTGTACCTCTTTATTCCTGTCCTGCCCCTAGGTTCTTCAGATCTTTTTTTTTTTTTAGATTTCATATGTATGTGTTAGCATATGGTATTTGTTTTTCTTTTTCTGACTTACTTCACTCTGTATGACAGTCTCTAGGTCCATCCACCTCACTATAAATAACTCAATTTTGTTCCTTTTTATGGCTGAGTAATATTCCATTGTATATATGTGCCACACCTTCTTTATCCATTCATCTGTCGATGGACACTTAGGTTGCTTCCATGTCCTGGCTATTGTAAATAGAGCTGCAATGAACATTGTGGTACATGACTCTTTTTGAATTACAGTTTTCTCAGGGTATATGCCCAGTAGTGGGATTACTGGGTCACACGGCAGTTATATTTTTAGCTTTTTAAGGAACCTCCATACTGTTCTCCATAGTGGCTGTATCAATTTACATTCCCACCAACAGTGCAAGAGTGCTCCCTTTTCTCCACACCCTCTCCAGCATTTATTGTTTGTAGTTTTTTTGATGATGGCCATTCTGACTGGTGTGAGGTGACACCTCATTGTAGTTTTGATTTGCATTTCTCTAATGATTAGTGATGTTGAGCATCTTTTCATGTGCCTCTTGGGCATCTGTATGTCTTTCCTTGGTGAAATGCCTATTTAGGTCTTCCACCCATTTTTTAACTACATTGTTATTTTGATATTGAGATCCATGAGCTGTTTGTATATTTTGGAGATTAATCTTTTGTCTGTTGTTTCATTTGCAAATATTTTCTCCCATTCTCCCATTCTTTTTGTCTTGTTTATGGTTTCCTTTGCTGTGCAAAAGCTTTTAAGTTTAATTAAGTCTTATTTGTTTATTTTTGTTTTTATTTCCGTTACTCTAGGAGGTGGGTCAAAAAAGATCTTGCTATGGTTTATACCTAAGTGTGTTTATCCTATGTTTTCCTCTAAGAGTTTGATAGTGTCTGATCTTACATTTAGGTCTTTAATCCATTTGGAGTTTATTTTTGTGTATGGTGTTAGGGAGTGTTCTAATTTCATTCTTTTACATGTAGCTGTCTAGTTTTCCCAGTACCACTTATTGAAGAGGCTGTCTTTTCTCCAAGACAAGCATTTTAAATAAGTAAAGTGTTCTTATATGTTGAGCTTTTCTAACCAGGTGGGACCACTGTCGGGGTTCTACGCCCTCCACCACTAGGAGTATTTAACAGTCAACCTCCCCTCTCATCTGCCCAGGTAGCAGGTACCAGGTACCAGAAATCAAGAACCAGAACCGTGTCCATCTGCCAAGCCAATTTCCCACCCATTGCTCCTAACAAGGAGAGATCCTGGCCGCTTCTGGCACTGCTCAGAGGTCTCCACCATAAGTTGAGACTTGATTTCTGAACGGTCCTCTCATCACAGCAACTATTATTTTATAGTACTTTACCTGCTTCCTCATCATCTTTCTTCCTCCGGTGACCCCACAAAGCAGACACTTTACAGGTGAGGAGACCACAAGGCTCAGCTACTTTAGGCAGCCTGCCTAATCTCACACAGTGAGTGAGCAGAACTGCGTTCAAACCCAGGCCTTCTCAAAGTCTGTACTCTTTCCTCAATGCTGCACAGACCCTCTTTGTGCTGCAAGTACTGATACGAAAAGCGTGCTTCTATGTCAGCTCCCCAGCCTGTCAATTCAACAGAATGAAAGTGCTCACTAAGGACCAGCTGCATGCCAGGCACTCCACTAAGGACTCTACCTGCATCATCTCATTCAATCTTCTGGCAGGGGTTATTATCAATCCCATTTTAAAAAATTAATTGTAAAAATCCTGAAGCTTAAGGAGGCTAATGGCTCAGAATTACAAGGCTAGTAAGAAAAGGAACCAGGATTCAAACTTAGGAAGATCCCAGAGCAGCGCTCATAATCACTACATTATACCATCTCCTGCTACTAGGATCCCCACAGTTGAGGAGGATGAAGTGATTTACCTTTCAAGGTCACAGAGAAGTGGGTTTGGTGAGAAGGAGAAGCCAGAGCCGGTAACTAGCCAGTATTCTGTTAACCCAGCAGCCGCATGAGTCAACCGTCAGGGAACCACAGATGTGGAAGATACATGAGAAGTCATCGAGCGCTCCCCGCCGGATGCAGAAGTCCCTAACATTAGCTATGACTAGTTGTCCACACAATTGGTGAAGAGTTTTAGATAGTAGTTTGAAACACATACCAGAGGTCTTCCTCCATCTGCTGTCCACCAGGGTGTCATACAGGCCTCCAAGAGTGGGCCTCTCCCTACCTTTCCAGGTTCCATGGTTACTAAGCTCCCCTCAACCCACAGCTTTAAGCACAAGTGACTCAGAGGTAGCAGGAGGTGCTTTTGTGCTGGTCTCTCTGCTGGAACACTCTTCCCCTTCTTCAGGTGACTCACCTTTTCTTGTCTGTCAAGAGTGAGCTCTCATTTTTTTTTTTTTTAATGAACTTATATACAACACAGAAATAGACCCACAGACATAGAAAATGAACTTAAGAGTTACCGAAGCAGAAAAGGGGAGGGGGGAAAAATTAAGACTTTGGGATTAACACATACACACTACTATATATAAAATAGATAACCAACAAGGACCTATGCACAGGGAACTATACTCAATATTTTGTAACCACCTATAAGGGAGAAGAATCTGAAAAAGAAAAAAATATATATATAGATATAGAGAGACAGATATCTGAATCACTTTGCTGTATACCTGAAACTAACACACCATTGTAAATCAACTATACTTTAATAAAAAACAAAATTAAAAAACATGCTGGTTCTAAAGTTAAAAAAAATAAGTTGACTTCTCTGGGGTAAAAAAAAAAAAGCGTGAGCTCTCCTCTGGGATGCCCTCCTAGCTGTGTTCTCTGTGCTCCAGCGTGTCTTAGCCCAGGGTCCTAAGAAGCAGAGCTTGAGACGAAGATTCTATGCAGTGATTGACTGGAGGAGAGTTCTCAGAAGAAGGCAGACTATGGAAGCAAGGATGCGATTCTGGCTGCAGACTAGGTCATCCTGATTCCATGGGCATTCTGCAGCACCAAATGCACCACTTCATGGCCCCTCATTGAGGCAAGGGGGGCAGCCTTTTGTACCCCTGTGTTATTAATTGGACATGGGCTGCTCTAGGGGTGCAGGCATTGCCCCTCAGCTAAGCAGCTCCCCCGTGGCCAAAGACAAGTGTCCTGATTTCCTAGGACTTCTGTAACTAGGTACCACAAACTGGGTGGCTTAAAGCAACAGACACGTATTGCCGCGCAGTTCTAGAAGTGAGAAGTCTGAAACCAAGGTGTCAGAGGGGACATGCTCCCTCCAAAGGCTCCAGGGAAGAATCTTTCCTTGCTTCTTCTGGCACCTGGCTACCGATGTTTGATCCCGATCTTGATTTTCCTTGGCTTGGAGATGCATTACTGCAATCTCTGCCTCTGTCTTTACATGGACTTCTTCCCTGTGTGTCTGTGTCTCTATGTTCAAATTTCCCTTTTCTTATAAGGACTCTGGACATACTGCATTAGTGCCTTCCTTCCTTTTCCTGCCTCACTTCCCATCCACTCAACCAGTGTTCCCTTCAACTTCCAAATAAACTATTTGCAAACCCTTGTCTCAGGGTGTTCTCAGTTTGGAGAAATTCAAATTAAGATATTTTGAAGGCTAGGACAACTTACTTAACCTCTCTGTGCCTCAGTTTCCTCATCTGTAAAATGGGGGCAACGATAATACCTCCCCCATGGAGGGTGCCATGAGGATTACGTAAGGTATTGCAGTCAATACCCTTGGAAAAGTCCCAGTACATAACAAGTGCACTGTGTTAGCTACTGTTATCTCCCTCATCCCAACCAGCAGTCGGTGGAGCTAGTCAGCAATGGGTGGGAAACAGCTGGTGCCCCCATTTTGTGCTCCCCATAGAGAGACACAAAGATCACATTATAGGCATTTCCCTCGCTGTGTCAGAATGAAAAGGGGCCACAGTCCTGTCAGTGTGTACTCCTGCCAGCTCTTCCACAAGCAAATACATTTACGAGCTCGGCCTCGGTCTACTTCACGCCGTCGTGCTGCAACCAATGAAGTCATTTAAAAATGCATAATTCGGCAGTGACTTAGCACCAGGAGAAAGTCTGTGACCTGCAACACTCTGTCTGCTCCTGGCTCCTCTTTCTCCCCCACAGCCTTGACATTTTTGAGATGACTCGTTGCTGGGCCACTTCCCACAATTAAGAGCGGAGTCATCACTCTAGAAGGGCCTTTCTTGCCTCACCTGCTAATCAAGAGTCCTAAGAAAGTATGAATCAAGAGTCTATCTCCCCCAGAGAGGGGCCTAGGAGAGCCTGGGTTCCACATCTTCAGAATCAGATGCCCCTGTAGCACAGAACCTTTTTGGAGGTACTAGAGGAAGCTGGCCGGGCCCCCTTACAAATGTGGTACCATCTGTGGAGCCTCCCCCCTCAGAGGTCCTAGCATCAGCCCGGCAAGGCCCCTCCTCCAGACTCCTAGGTCCCACAGCCCCACCTATTCGCTTCTGTTACCCTGACCCTAGCTGCTTCCTTTATCTCCTGGTTATTTTTGTGTCCCACATTTGCTCCAGCAATCTTCCAACACTTGTGTAATTCCCTTCAATAAAAACCGTCTGAGGGACTTTCCTGGTGATCCAGTGGCCTGGCTCCACGCTCCCAATGCACGGGGCCCGGGTTCAATCCCTGGTCAGGGAACTAGATCCCACATGCCACAACTAAGAGTTTGCACGCTGCATCTAAAGTTCCTACATGCTACAACTCAGAAGCCCGCATGCTGCCACGAAGAGCCCATGTGCCGCAACTAAGACCCAGCACAGCCAAATTAATTAATTAATTTATTTTTAAAAACTCTCTGAAATATCTAGCATAGTTTGGGGTTTCCTTCCTGGACCCTGACTGATACAGGTAGATATTATAGTTACCTTCATTTTGCATATGAGGAAATGAAGGCACAGAAGTTAAGTAACTTGCCCAAGCAGCTAGGATGCTAGGTCATGCAGCTAGGACGTGCTGTCACTGGGATACCCAGCTGCCCTGCTCCAGTCTGTGATCCTAACTGATGTACAGAAGTGCCCCAGTGTCCTCAACACCCCAGTCATCCAGAGTGAGGCAGCTAGATGGGAGCCAAGGACAAAAGGTCTTTTTTTCTTTTTCTTTTTCTTTTTTTCTTTTTTTTTACGGTACGTGGGCCTCTCACTGTTGTGGCCTCTCCCGCTGCGGAGCACAGGCTCCGGACGCGCAGGCTCAGCGGCCATGGCTCACGGGCCCAGCCGCTCCGTGGCATGTGGGATCCTCCCGGACCGGAGCACGAACCCGTGTCCCCTGCATCGGCAGGCAGACTCTCAACCACTGCGCCACCAGCGAAGCCCGAGAAAAGGTCTTTTGTTCAACAAAAAATGTAGTAAGGGCTGATGCTGCTACTTTCTGAGGACAGTGAGTCAAAACAAGTAGCTCTCTCTACCCTGGAGGCACCAAAGAGACTGGAGAGTGAAGAAGATGCACAGATCAATGAGATGCAGAGTAAAGTGGTAAAGGCTGAACAATGGCAGGCCCTTGTGGACACACAGAGGACTGGGGTGCAGAGAATGATGGCCACCAAAAGATGCCCACGTCCTCATCCCCAGAATTTTACATGGTGGAAGTGCCTTTGAGGAGGTTGGTGAGCAGGGAGAGGATCCTGGAATGGCCAGGTGGGTCTGATGTAATCGCAAGGATTTTTACACGTGAAAGAGGAAGGCAGAAGAATCAGAGTCAGAGACAGATTGAAAGAGGCTGCACAGCTGAACATGGAGAAGGACCACAAGGCAAAGAATGCAGGCGGCCTCCAGAAACTACAAAGGCAATGGAACAAGTCTCCCTTAGAGCCACAAGAAATGCAGCCCTGCTGACGCATTTTAGCCTTCTGACCTCCTTAGCTTGAAGACAATACACGCGTGTTGTTTTAAGCTGCCAAGTTTGTGGTCGTTAGTTATGGCATCCCTAGGAAACTAACACAAGGGGGAGATCAGTTGGAGGAGGTGAGGGAAGGCTTCCTGGGGAAATCCAATAATGAAATCATGAAAGGATGAGAGGGTCTAACAGGCACCTGGGGAGAAGGGAGCCTTCCCAGAGGTGAGAAGACACTGGGCCACTCAGGAATGGCACATCCTCTGCAACAGAGATGAAAGCCAGGGAGACAGCAGCAAGGTGATCTGAAAGGTCAACAGGGACCAGATCAGGAAGGGCCTCCTGAGGAGCCTGAGGCTTTGTAAGCAGTGGTGTGACACAGACACATGGTCTCTTGGGACACCTCCTCTGAGTCCTCCTCTGAAGGAGAGAGACCAGAGTTGGGGGGAAGTCATGTCCATTACCGAGGGGAGAGATGATGGAGGTCTGGACCGAGATAAGGACCATGGGGTTGGAAGGCAGAGTCAGAGGGACTAGGAGATTGGAAAGGACTTGGTCATTGAATGGATGTAAGGCGAAAGGGACGATGGGACCAGTATAAGGCTTGGACTTAGCAGGCTGGGTCACTACTGGGCATGTGCACGCCTGTGGAGCCACAGTCTCCCGTCAGCCTCCACAAAGCTCCCCCGGTCCATATAAGCGGGGGTCCATTTCACTTTCCCTGCCCAGCATCCCAGTGCACTACATCGACTTCTTCACAATAAGCCCAATACTCTTCATTCCATCCCTTCGCATTTTCATATTCATTTTTACTTACAAAGGACAGTATGGTGTATTGAAATCGCTAGATCGTTGGGTCCAACAGATAGAGGCTGGCTTACAACCTCTATAATTGTATGACTGTGGGCAGGTTGCATAATTCCTCTGAGCCTCAGTTTCTTCATGTGTAAAACCAGGGTAATGGATCATATCTCACTGGGTCCTCGTGAAGATCAAATGTAAGTAAATGCCTGAAAGAAGACCGGCCCTAAATAAATGTGAGTTACTCCCATCCTACGTGGCCTCCTCTGCTGGTCCTCTCCCCACCCCATAGCCCTCTCCATTAACGGGCCATCGGACGCAGCTTCTCAAGCCTCCTATGATCTCCACTCGGAGCATGTGAGCGCTTGGGGCATCTTGGGCTCAGGCAGCACAAACGATGAAATCATCCGCAGCTTCACGCATGAGGAAGCCATTCCTCTCCCACCAGGACGGGCAACTCACATTCAACAAGCACCAGGGGTGGAAACATGGCAGCTGTCTTAACAGAACATGTCTGAGGAAAGCTGGAAGAGACGAAGAGGGGATGATGGGAGGGAGGAAAGAAATGTGAGATTCAGGACAGCTTCATCAGTTATTACACTGCCAGCCACAGTGAGTAAACGAAAGGGCTGGGGCTGAGCGATATTGTTATTTTGCAAATTTCTCTCCTTGGCATATCCCTATGTGCAGGGGGCAGAGGCATAGTTAGTCTCTGAGCTGCTGAAATGGCTGGAAGTGACTAGAAGTATTGACTGCTCTCAAGTGTCAGGAAAGGGTCTCCAGATGGATTCAGAGGCTTATCCACAACAGCTTGTTCAGTTTGTGGGGAGAGTTTAAGAGATGATTGGCCCCTTTATGTAAAGGAACTGAAAAATTAGCCTCTTCCAAATCCCCCCTGGCTCCCCTAGGGCTGCCTCTGCATTCTGCCACAACCAGCCTAAAGAGAGACGTAGCAGAACTTTCTCTTGGGGAAAGAACTTTGAAACAACACAATAATGCAAGGCCCCACCAACCATGGGCCACTGTCCCCATCCCCAAAGGTCACAATTCTGACTCAGCCAGGAGGGTGCTGGGCTCTGAGAACAGGATTAAGGGCTTCATGCTGGTGTCCACTGAGGGTCCCTGCAGCTGGGTACTTCTGTGCCAGGTAAAGCATATAAGGGCAGGGAAGAGAGGAGACAAGGAGCAGAAGGCAAATTTCAGGCACTGTTCTAGATACTTCTAACATCTTAATCATGTACTTCTCAAATACAGGCACAGGGAATCCAAAGAAACAGAGAGCAACTTCCAAGGGATCCACAAAGTGACAGTTTTTAGACAGAACATCTTCATAGGACAAAATTCTACTGGTAGATACAGAGCGAAATAAGCTTGAACTTTTACACACATGGGAAGCTTTCAAGGAATTACTGCCTGGAGACACATTCTTTCATAGAATACAAAAAGAAGTACTTCCAAACTCACTCTACAAGCCCAAGATAACCGCCACACGAAGAGGTTACAAGGATATCACGAAAACAGAAACTTTCGGGCCAATCCCTCTCATAAACACAGAGACAAAAGTCCTACACAAATATTAGCAAACAAAATGCAGGGAAATATAAAATGAATACTAGATCCTCACTCCTCCACTCCACCGTGAACCCCTGGGAACCACTAATCCATTCTAAAAGTTTGACATTTCAAAAATGACAATACCTCAATCTTTGGGAATTGGCTTTTTTCACTTGGCATAATTCCCTGAAGACTCATCCAGGTTGTCTACATCCATAGTTCATGCCTGATCATTGCTAAGTGTTCTACGGTGTGGATATACTAGAGTTTGTTTAGCCAGTCACCTGTTGAAGGACATCTGGGCCGTTTCCAGTTTTTTTTTTTTTTTTTTTTTGCAGTATGCGGGCCTCTCACTGCTGTGGCCTCTCCCGTTGTGGAGCACAGGCTCCGGACATACAGGCTCAGCGGCCATGGCTCACGGGCCCAGCCGCTCCGTGGCATGTGGGATCTTCCTGGACCGGGGCACGAACCCGCGTCCCCTGCATCGGCAGGCGGACTCTCAACCACTGCACCACCAGGGAAGCCCCCCGTTTCCAGTTTTTAGCTCTTACAAATAAAGCTGCTATAAACAATTGTAACTGTACAGATTTCTGGAAGTTTTCCTTTCTCTGGATAAATGTCAAGGAGTACAGTTCCTGGGTCATATGGAATTTGAAACTGTCAAACTGCTTTCCAGAGTGGCTATAACATTTTATACTCCCACCATCAATGTATGAGCGATCCAGTTTTTCTGCATCTTCACCAGTACTTGGTGTTATCATTTTTTCTTAGCCATTCTGATATGTGTGCAGTGTTATCGCATTGTGGTTTTAATTTATACTACCCTAATGGCTGCTATCTTCTCATGTGCTTATTTTCCATTAGTACATCTTCTTCAGTAAAATGTCTAGTCATAACTTTTGCCCATTTTCTAATTGGACTGTTGTCACTGATTGTTTGGATTTTTTGCTGTTGAGTTTTAAGAATTCTTTATATACTCTAGATACTAGTCCTTTGTCATATGGGTGGTTTGCAGATATTTTCTCCCACTCTATAGTGTGTCTTTTCAATTTCTTCACATGAGCTTTCCCAAAGCAAAAACTTTAATTTTGATGAGGTTCAATTTATCAGTTTTTTCAGCTATAAATAATGCTTTTGATGTCAAGTCTGTGTTAATTTTTTTGCTTTTTATTATACTCAAATTCATCAGTGTTCACAAATCAGTTCAGATTCCTGACTGTGCTCAAATATACAGTTGACAAACATACAACTATACTTGGCTGTATATCCTGCCGTAGTAGCGGGTTTCTCATTTCAACACAGAAATGTTGAAAAAATATGTCTGTTTTGCTTTGAAAGTTTTAGTGACACTCTTCATTTATTTTTTAGAAGTACAATATTTTTAAAATTATGTTTTCAATCAGGATGATGGATAGTTGCTTAAAAATGGGAAACAGGAAGCATATGCTCAGAACTATCAAAAAGATGTAAGATAGAAAAATTCAGAACAACCTGGGAGGCACAGATCCAACACGGCATTGCCCTTCAGAATCCCCTCATTGAACCTGACTAGGAAGAAGATGGGAACACCACCCCAAATTCAATTAGTGACCAGTATTAAGCAGCTGTCAATCTGGACAGTGTAAGATATCCTGAGATACTTATTTAACGTGTGACTGTTATTACTGTAGAGCTGCAAAGGGCTAAAACTCAATATTTCTTGCACGAGAAAATCCTGAACATTTGCCACAGATCACCACTATTGTGGCTACGTTTAAGGACCACCCCAATGGTTGTGGGCAGTCTCTAAAATGACCCCAGTGATTTACTCCTGGAATCTACACCTCTGTGCAACCCTGCCCCTCTGAGAGTGGGCGACACCTCCTGGCTCACTTCAAACAGTGTAGCAAAAGTGACACACTGATGGTACCTCGGGGATTAGGTAATAAAAAGACTACCCCTTTCCCTCTCCTCCTCTCTCCCTACTCCCTCTCTCCTTCTCTCCTGCCCTTCCTTCCCTCCTCTACCCCCTCCCTCTCTCCCCCTCTCTCTCCTTCCACTCTTTCTCCCTCTCCCCTCTCTTCTCCCCTCTCCCGTTATCTATCTCTCCCTCCTCCCTTTTTCTCTCTCTTCCTCTTCTTCTTTCTCTTCTTCCCTCTCCCTTCCCCTCTCTCTCTGCCATGTTGTGAGTTATCTTACATGTTGACTCACACGTCACAAAGAAATAATATCTTCAGCCAACAGCTAATGAGGCTCTGAGGCCAACAGCCATGTAAGCGATCTTTTAACAGGATCTTCTGAGGACTGCCAACAGCCACGTGAGTGCACTTGGGATCAGATCCTCCCTTAGTCGAGCTCTAAGAGGACTGCATCGTGTGCGAGACCCCAAGCCAGAATCACCCCGTCAAGCTGTATCAGGATTCCTGACCCATGCCCGTGAGGTAATAAAAACTTGTTGTTTTAAACCACTACATTTGGGGGTTATTTTTTATGTAGTCACAGGTGACTGATACACCATACATATTCCACAGATAACTAATAATTTGGAGGACTATCACCAGACTTTTTTGTAACTGAAAAGGGAAAAGTCTTGGCTAGAAGTTAGTATGATAAAGAGGCACAATCAAACGTGTGTACACACACACGCGCACACACACACATACACACACACACACAGAGAAATGCTTGAAGCTTCTTTAAGATCAGTTTCAGAATTACCTTTGAAGCTGAAGCTCACAAACTAGGCAAAAGACTGGGGAAGACACAGCTATATCTATTTGAGATGAAAATAAAAGAAGGACGCCTACTTAATTAAAGGACACCCTCAAAGGAGACATTTTAATGCACTTTAAAATGTACTTGAACTTGGTAAGCCCAGTGTTTTATTTTGCAGTGGTAAGCAAACGAGGGAATTACCATCTGGCCATTCTAGATATTTCTTCCATATACTATATGACAGTGATACCTATGAAAGTATGAATTTTCAAATTACTTCAAATAAAGAAGGAATTGTCAGCAAGATACGGATGGATGTTTGCATGGATGGAACTGAATGGAAAATGGACAAAACCATGGGGCGGAACAGAGGGGTCTAGACCTAGGTACTATGAATTCAAATGTTCTAGCAGGCAGAATATCATTTACTAATAAAAGCTAGCCCTAAAGTCTGCCTCTTTATTTCTTAATGGGGTGATATAAAACGGAGGACATGTTTAAAACACACCTTTGTAGTCACGGTTGTAATGAAATGAGAAGTGAATCTGAAAGCTTGCCCTCCTTCAGAGATATATCGTGGCCTATTCAATGGGGCAAATTGATGGCCTCAGTGATACTGCTGCCATTCTTCATTGAGGAAAAACACAAGTAATCACAGAGTGTTAAAAAAGTCTTGCCAAAAACCTCATCTAGATCTTACTCAGGAAAGCAACCTGATTAAGGCCACATATACCAAAGGACAGACAGGTTTAACGTAGCAATTTTCCCAAGGTATTAATTTTGTTTTTAAAGAATTGATATCTGGTGGCATCATTGCTACCGAGCTCTTCACAGCTTGAAGGCCTTTGTGGCCTCTTTTAATTGCCCCATGAATTTCCTCTCCTACCTTTGATTCCCCTAAAGGAAAGGAAATGTAACTTTGATTACACGTTCGTAGTCAGAAACCCCAATGAGGTTTCCCAACAGCTAGGATGTACTCACGATTGACCCCCAAACTATCGACGTTCTGTGCAGAAGGCTGATGTGGGAACATCTGGGAGTCTCAAGGCCAATTCAAAAACTAAAGTAACCAGTTCCTTTGCAGGAGAGAAGCATAAATGGAGCCCCTCGAAGAAATGGGAAGATCGCTATTAAAGCTCTGCAGGGCCTCATACTCACAGGAGTCCTTTGAGAAGGCTAAACTCTGCTCACCCTAAGTGGCCAACGGCCTGGGTCCCTCCAAGTCCATTCCCCACACAGTCCCAGCACTATTTTTACTAAAGGACCTATGCATTAAGCTATCCCACTCTTTAAAAATGATCTTTAGCAGTTGTACCAGTGGCTCTCAACGTAGCTGCACCTTAGAATCAACTGGAAAGGTTTTGAAGCCCCTGCCGTTTAGGTCTCAACCCTTTACCAATGAAATCAAAATCTCTGGAGTGAGGCCTAGGCAACAGTGTCGTTTGTTTCTTTTTAACTCCCCATTTTCCCCCAACGTGCGGCCAAGTTTGAGAACCACTGGGCTGTACCATTCATTCACTCATTCATCAAAATACTTCCTGAAGGACTTCCTTGGTGGTCCAGTGGTAAAGAATCCACCTTCCAATGCAGGGGACATGAGTTTGATCCCTGGTGAGGGAACTAAGACCCCACGTGCCGCGGGGCAACTAAACCTGCACACCACAGCTACTGAGCTTGCACACCTCAACTAGAGAGCCCGCGTGCTGCAAACTACAGAGCCCACGCACTCTGGACCCCACGTGCCACAACTCGAGAAGAGAAAAAAACCTGCATGCCACAACGAGAAGCCCGTGTGACACAACAAAGAGCCTGAATGCCGCAACGAAAGATCCCGTGTGCCTCAACGAAGATTCCGCGTGCCACAACTAAGACCTGACACAGCCAAAAATAAATATTAATTAAAAAAATTTCCTGAACACTCATTATAGGCATGGCCCCTGGGTGATCCCTCAACCACCCTGTTCTTTAGCTAGTAACAATGCATGTATGTCTATGTCTGTAATTCCAGCACTAGGGTTAGCAGTGGATGAACACATAAATGAATGAATGAATGAATGTCCTTCCTCATCTATCTGCCTCCTCCTGGCTCGGGATCCAGAGAGGAGTTGTAACGCTCACAGATGGCCCTGAATTGATTAACCCAACATGTAGCGAAATGCATGAAAAACTAGGCAGGGAAGGTGAGTGATGGTGGAGAAATCCAATCTCATGATATTTCCTTTGCCAACAACCTAAGAGCAGTAAAAAGCAGTCCTAAGGGGCCAATATGTCACCCCTTATTCTACACCCCCCACGAAATCCTTGTGCACTGAGATAACCTACATACTTACACTGAATCACGTATGAAATACTCACGGTCATCATGCTCTCGCTAAAAGAGCTCCACCCTTCAAGGCCCTGCTAACATTTCACCTGCTTCAGAAAGCCTCCCTGACATGTCCCAAAGTGTGGTACCTGTGATGAAGCCAGGTGCACACCAATGGGCATTTATCTATGAACTAGTTTAATAGCTGAAGATGTACTTTTGCTTGTAATAGAAACCTATCAGACTTCGTTCATTACAGTGATAGAGCAATTATGGTGATATGAATTCTCATTTGAAAAAACAAGGGAAGTATATCTTTTTTTTTAAAAGCAAAAGTGCCAAACAAATGAGAGAATAGATAAGGAAAAGGAATTGTGATGGGGGCACGGGAAAGACTCATGTGTGAGAAAGTCTGCCAGAGGCCTTGGAACCCACGACTGCCCTATTACACCCTACATGGTATCGGTTGTTTGTGTCTGTGCCTTTCTCCCTGACCACAGAGTCCCTGCAAGGTGGGGAAAGCGGCCAGTCCTGCTTTTACAGTCCTCACCATGCCAAGCACAGTGCCTTACACAGGAATTCTGAATAGAATCCATTTTTCTATTATTACGTTACCAGCCCCACTTAGGTTAAAGGCAATTGACAAAGGAGTGAGCCCACAAAACAATTCAGGTCATGGCTAAAAATATAAAATTAATATTATCCTCAGAGCAGCCTTAAAGGGATGAGGTGTCATGTCACCCTCCTCCCCCTCCGCCCCCAACTCCCCACCCGGCAGGTCCTGAGCCTTCTCCCTGACAAACAGCACAAGATCTGCATCCCAGGCTCCTTCTCCGTGAGCTTGGCCACTGGGTGACAGGATTCGGCAAGGCACTTAAGTCACAAGAGATTTGAGAGATTTCTTGACATACCGTTGGACCCTCTCTAAACTCACGTTTGGGGTTTTTCAGAGAACTGGCTCTGACAAAACAAAACACAAACCTCATTTCAATTGACCACCAGCCTGAGAAGCCCACGGAAGTCACCTTGCCCTTCTGGCTCACGCTCCATGGGCTGCATCTCCTGGGGTTCCTCCAGAGCACGCGGTCCCCTCTCTGTCCCTCCCACCCAGCCTCAGCCCCCACTGAGAAGCCCAGAGGCTGGGAGGCCCCCCTCACAGGGGCTTTGTGGTGTAAAAGGATCTGACACAGCTTAGATAACAGGCAGACACCGAGCGCCTCATAGACACAGAGGATATTTTCTCAGTTAAAAAGAATGTGTTCTCACTTAAGGATGCTAATGGTCCATGCACAGAAATAAAATCCCTGACCTACTTTGAAGCTGAACTTACTAAACAAGCTGAACTTATTACTCAGAAGAGACTGTAAATCAGTAGAATAAAGCCCAACTGGAATTCCTCGCATCCTTCCTTGACAGGAGCTGCCAAGAAAAGCATAAAGGAGAATCGGAGTCCTGGGCTGGGAGTCAGGAGTCAGGGCTCATGTCCAGCTCTCACTGGCTCTCGCTGTGTGACCTGGGAGCTATCACTGTCCCTCTCTGGTCCTCAGCACCTGCATCTAGGGGCTGGAGGAGGTGTTCTCTGAGGTCATTTCCAGCTGTGATAGCTGGTGATTCGATTTTTTTAAAGAATTTAATGTTAAAAAAAATTAAAAACCATTATCAAGGGCATATCTTGCCAGACACTGTGAGACAGGGCTAGGACATACACTGCACCTCCAAGGAGCCCGGAGCCTAGCAGAGCGAGTGGGGCGGTCCATACTGATTAATGGATTTATTTCCTAATAGCAATTTGAAAGCCGCCACAAGGCTACAGCAGACATAACACAACTTGTGTCTGCAACGAGAATTCCCTCTGGCAATCCACCTGACAATTTTGGTTTAGCTGAATGAATCTTTCAGTGCATTTTAAACCACTGCATAGCCACAAGTGACCATCCGCAGGTTATAATCAGATTCATCACACTGGGAAGGAAGAAAGTGGCGATACATTTCCGTGGGGTTTTAGGGCAATAACATGAGTCATCCCTGCTCATTCCAGAGAAAATCTTGGAGCGGCAAGTTAAATTATCGAAACCAGAAGTGGAGAGAGGCAGGAAAGGTCACTGCGGTAACGGTGGGCATTCGTAACCCACGCAATGTTGGATTAGTCAGTAATGATGCAAGTTACTGTGGAATGTTTAATGATGTTACTCAGAAAACGCCATGGGGCATGTAACTGCAGGACCCCTTTTCAGTCCAGATTTCAGGCTCAGAGACCACCCTTCACTGAGTCTTTAGAACACACTCACCTTCACTGAGCTCAGTAAATAAAGCTGGTGAGAAAAAGAGTCTCCCCAGGAGAAATAAGTAGATCTAGGGTTTGGGTAGAGAATGACATGTCTCACAGCCACATCTAGGGATGGCCAGGTGGATTCGGGCTCTGAAGTTTCAAAAACAGAGACCAAGGCAGAGCAAGATATGGAGAGTCCTGCAGAGACTGGATGCCCAGGGACCAGAGAAGGTGGTGTCCACTCAGAAGGACTTTGAGGGGCCCTGGCCGGAGACATTAGGATCACAAGCTCGGCCATCACCATACCCATAGCCCTCACCACTCGGTAGCCTGTCACAGGGCTCAAGGCATCTCCTTGGCTCGGAGATATATGAGTGTCCAGAAGCCCCACGGGACAGCTAGAACCAGAATTCTTTTTCTCCCCAGGTCACAGATGGGGACACTGAGATTCTGAGAGATACGCCCAAGGCCACTGAGCTGCTACATGTCAAAGACAGAATAGAAAGGGAGTGTGTGAAGCCTTACATCACTGAGGATAACCCCAGCCCTACCTCCTCTCGTCCCCAAACGTTCTGCTTCCCCACCTCACACTCCCACACTCGTCACCAACCTCCCACACCTGCCCACACAGTCCGCACCCGCCGACCACAGCCCCTTCTACCCACACCTGCCACTCCCACCCTCTCCTGGAGGCCTGCTTGACTTTGAACAGACTCTTCTCTGCCCTCCACGACTGGCGATTTTATAATGACAGGCTTGCTCTGACAGCCAGTCTTTGAGCTGTTCTGAGAGGCTTCATGTCGCTGGACCCAGAAGGTGTTTGTTTGCCCCATCGTCTCAGTGTGTCATTCTCAGTAACGTCCCCAGGGCTCAACACAAATAGTGAAGAACAAGCAGAGAGCCCGGGGCTACAAGGAAGACGACACCAGGTGCGGGTCAGCTGGCTGATGGAGCCGAAAGAGGCTGGTGTGAAAACATCTGATTCCAGAATCCTGAACGGGTTCTCTGCTCTGCACCTGACGAGAGCTTCCCTGACATACTGAACCGTCCACAGATCCAGTTTGCTGCATCTGAGTGAACAAAGGGCTTCTAGCCCCCTTGGGATAGCTGTCCTGTGTCCTGTAGTGAACGCAAGGCCCTTGGACAGTAGGATAAGGACCCACAGCCCTACAGAACTGGGAGAGCACCGTTCTAGCCCCATCAACCTAGTGGGAACTGGCAGGCAAGAGACAGCAAGAGGACGTTTACCCAGGATCCCTTAGAAAGACAGTGGCAGTCCTGGGCTAGATCACAGACCTCCTGGACCCTAAAGCACTGCTCACCACAACTGCCACTTCCCTGAGCACACCTGAGGAGGGCAACCCTAGTTTTGTTTCAGCCTCTCATTCCAATTCACAATTCTTCTGATTAAGCACTGTTCCAGATTTCTCTTGGAGACCTCTTTTCCACAGCCAGCCCCTACGGCTTAAGATTTGACTCTGCCATCAACTTCAGGAACGGGTTCTGATTCGGCTTAGCTGAATGAATCTTTCCGTGCCCTTTAAAAAGAATCAGCATCCCTCCCAACGCACCCCTACCCAGTGCACGGATGGACACAGGACCCAAATCTGCCCAGTGGCAGGCAGAAGTAGTCTGTTCAACCATTAAAAGAGAAGGTGAGGGGCTTCCCTGGTGGCGCAGTGGTTGAGAGTCCACCTGCCGATGCAGGGGACATGGGTTCGTGCCCCGGTCCGGGAGGATCTCACGTGCCGCGGAGCGGCTGGGCCCGTGAGCCATGGCCGCTGAGCCTGCGTGTCTAGAGCCTGTGCTCCGCAACGGGAGAGGCCACAACAGTGAGAGGCCCGTGTACCACAAAAAAAAAAAAAAAAAAGAAAGAAAGAGAAGGTGATTAGCACCACTGCAGCCTTCATCTCTAACCACGTGGGACCAGACAAGGAGAACATGACAGAAGTAAGCCAATGAGAAAAGGACGAGCGGGAGAAAGCGCAAGAAGGTGGAGTGTGGGATCCACTGAGCCTTTGATTAGCCCCCGTTAGGAGCCTGTGAGAACTAATCTTGGGTTATTTAGTTTCATAAACCAATGCATTCCCTTGTTGATTAAGCCAAAAAATAGAAAGAAAAAAAAAAAGAGAGAGAGAGAAAGAAAGGAAAGAAGGAACAGAGGGAGGGAGGAAGAAAAAAAACATTACCAGGAGTGTGGTGACTGGAGGTTGAGGGGCAAAATGACCCTCGTTCGCCACACCCCTCCCTACACCCCAGCCTGGCAGTGATCTGTGGGAGACGGAGCTGTGTGCAGCGGGCCAGCAACACAGAGCTCTCGGGGTCCAACGGATGCTCCTGGCTCTGCGCTTCTCACCGCAACCCAGGCTTCATTCATTCCCCAGAGAATTATGAGACCTCAGCTCTTGGGGGAGGAAGCTTAGAGACCACGCAGCCTCACTCCTTCTATTTACTAGGGAGAGAAGTTGATCTCAAAGAGGGAAGGCCCTCTTTCAAGGCCATTTAGAGGAGGAGCCGGCCCTAGAGACAACACGTGTGCTCGAGGGAGCTTTGCAAAAGCAGATGAGCTCTTGACTTTCCCCTGCCCGTTAGCTCTCAGTGGCTCCCGACTACCCCTGAGAAAGAGAAGAGCATCCCCTGAGACCCAGGAGCTATCCTGGTACCATCAGCTAGGATGTGAGGTTGCTGGAAGGTGTATGGCACCCCCTGTTAGGGCACGTTTTTCTCCTGTTGGACTTAATCTCACAGAAGACCAAGATCAAACCATGTCACTCTGTGATCATTATGAAGGGAGAGAAAAAGATCACTTAATAATTTTTTCTAAGGAAGACAAAGACAAGATCACTTGCACAGACCATACGATATACACCTCCCTCTCCTGGCTCTTATGCGTGGCTGCTACATCTCTACCAATCATAGCCGTAGTCCTGCTCTAGTATTTCCTCCATCTAGATTAAATTCATCCAAATAGCAAATCAGAGAATGGTCCCCACTTCCTGACAGCTCTCCATCTAGGGCAAATCCCCACTTCCTTGGACCTTCTCCCAAATCATCCAGCCATAGTCCAAATCCTATAATAAGTCCTTTCTGACACCTTTTTACTAAGACGCACCGTGGTTCTCCATGGTCTGCATTCTCCTTCACAGCAATGATTCATAAACCCAACTCGTCCAACTACAGGTCTGTTCCTGGCGGTCTTTAGCTGGAGGTCACTGGTACCTCAAAAAAACGTTCCACTTCCTTGGCCTGACCCAGACTGATCCATGATCCGGCCCCCCGGCTGTGTCCACCTCCACTCCCTAAGGACCAGTCCAGGCAAATGCAAACCCTGTCACCTGGAAAGCCCCTCCCCTCCTTCCCCCCAGGAGAACTAGTTTGGGAAGGCTTCTCTGACCCCAGCTAGAGAAAATAAATCGTCTTTCCTATCACTTCCCTAAGCTTCGCATACAATGATTACAGCACAGGTCACATCAAATTATAATTATGTTTGCTTGTCGGTGACCCTCCCCCACCAGACTGCAAAGCTCTTTGAAATAAAGAGATGTGCAATGTCCAGGACAGGGGCTGACACAGAATAGAAACTCGATACACTTGGCTGTTCAGTTTTTTTCCTGAGCTGAATCAAATGCCTTTCCTATTCAATTCATATTCCAAAGAACAGTCAAAATAATAATGTGCAAATCAAAGCCCATCTGAAAATGCAGGCTTTGGTCTGTTGTAATAGTGTCACTTGTCATCTGCTGGGTGCTCTCTGACTTGCAAAGCACTTCCTCGTTACCTTGTCTCACTTAATGCAATCCACATGGCAGCCCTGGCTTCTGTCATGTCTGCTCACTCTTCCAAGCTGCTTACACGCTTGGAGGACTCAAGGCTGGGACACAACCAGGGAATAAACTGGTGACAGGCGGGTGTTGCTCCAAGTTCACTGGAGGCCCCAACAACTCACAAGTTCACGGCCAAAGGGTCTTCTGGGAACCACATCTGATATTTACAATCTCATGTTCTATCTGTCCTGCCTTTTTAGTTATACATTAGAATAAATATATAAATAGTTATGTCAACGTCACTAGTGTTTGAACAATGGTTGAGAAGTCACATAGAACTGGATGAGTCCAGACTCCACTCATCAACTGTGTGACTCTGGGCAAAGTATTTAACCTCTCTGAGCCTTGGTTTACCCAACTGTAGGACAGGAGTTGTAACAGTACCTACTTCATGGAGTTGTTACAAGGATTAAATGAGAAAATATAAGTTGAGAATTTTTACAGCACCTGGCACACAGTAATAATAAGCATGTAGTAAATTTTAGCTATTAATATGTTACTGACATTATTCTTACTGTTATTAAGCAGGATGACCTTAGGCCATTTACCATCAGATAGATTCCTTGACCTTGCTCTGCTCTGTATAACAGGGGAGAGGTAGGTGGGAGGGGCGGTGGGGGGTGGTAGAAACAGGTTTACCAAGCTCCTGTTGTCAGCTGGCTTCTGATTTGACCAGTTAGGTGCACTTAGAGGAGACTGGAGGGTAGGCAGAAGGGATGTGTATATATACGTAACCCAGGTAGGCATATATGCCTGCCTGCCTTCCTTTCTTCCTTCCTTCCTATCTTTTCTTTCCTTTCTTTCTTTTTCTTTCTTCCTTTCTTCCTCTCTATCTCTATCTCTGACTCAGGGAGGGGGCTCCTATGGCACCTCCAGCTTCTCCTGGAATTTCCACCATAGTTCCATCTTCTTTACAGTAACCCAAAGCTCTGAACCCCAATAATACTGTATCTTTTGACCAGCCAGCCTAGGGGTGGTAGTAGCTTCTGGTCTCTGTCAATCTCTGAATTGGCTCATCCTTGTAACCAATTCCCTACATTAAATTCCTTCTGTTTGAAATATCTAGAGTTTGTATTTTCCTCTCTGGGTCCTGATTGACAGTTACACTAGATATATACATTTGAGCAAGTTTCTTTCTGCACTAGAGTTTCTTCATTTATGAAATGTTACTAATATCTAAAAAGTTTGTAATAAAGATACAATATAAAATATATGGACACATATCCCCTCAGCACCTGGCCCATAGTAGTAATTTTCAGAAACTGGGTTCCTTCTTCCTCTATTGCAAAGAATTTCTGTGCAGAGCTGTCATCCCAAGAACTCTACAATAAAGAAATAATGAAGACTGAGACTACGTCATAGTCAACAATGATCATTACTAGATTATCTACTATACAGAATCTTGAAACAATGAAGGATTATTGCTGTCATGGGTTGGATTCTGTCCCTGTGAAAGGATATTTTGAAGTCCTAACCCCCAGTACCTCTGAATTTTGCCTTATTAGGAAATAGGGTGGTTGCAGATATAATGAGTTAAGAGGAGGTCACACTGGAATAGAGTGTACCCTAAACCAATCTGACTGGTGTCCTTCTAAGAAGACAGCCCTGTGAAGACACAGTGAGTGACACAGGGAGAACACCATTTGAAGATGGAGGACTGGAGTCACGCACCTACAAGCCAAGGAATTACAAAGGTCTCCGGCATCATATGTGGAATCTAAAAATAGGGTATAAATGAACTTATCTACAAAACAGAAACAGAGTTACAGATGTAGAAAACAAACTTCTGGTAAACAGGGGGTAAGGGGAGAGGAGGGATAAATTGGCAGATCGGGACTGACATATACACGCTACTATATATAAAACAGATAACTAATAAGAACCTACTGTTTAGCACAGGGAACTCTACTCAATTCTCTGTAATGGCCTATATGGGAAAAGAATCTAAAAAAGAGTGGGTATGTGTATAACTGATTTACTTTGCTGTACAGCAGAAACTAACACATTTTAAATCAACTATACTCCAATAAAAATTTTAAAAATTAATTAATTTTAAAAAACCCAAAAAACTAAGATCTCTGGCAAACCACTAGATGCTAGGAAGAGGCAAGGAAGGATTTCCCTACAGGTTTGAGAGAGAGAGCATGGCCCTGACAACGTAAGACTTCCAGCCTCCAGAACTGTGAGGGAATACATTTCTGTTGTTTTACCACATCCAGCCTTCGGTACTTCATTGCCATAGCCCTAGGAGGTGAATGCAATTTTAATAAAAATACAGTAGATATCTGAGATCTCTCTCTGCATTCACATTCCCCAGTACTCATGCCCTGTATAATCCTTGGGACCGTGGGTAGGTTATGGTATGTGGCACAGTGGATTCTAAGAAAGGGAGATGATCCTGAGTAAACCTGACCTAGTCAGGCGCCCTTAAAAGAGATGGGGCTCTTCCTGGTGAAAGGGATTTGAAGTGCAGGAAGGTTTTTTGTTTTTGTTTTTAATAAATTTATTTATTTATTTATTTTCGGCCGTGTTTGGTCTCTGTTGCTGCGTACAGGCATTCTCTAGTTGTGTCAAGTGGGGGCTACTCTTTGTTGTGGTGAGCAGCCTTCTCATTGCGGCGGCTTCTCTTATTGTGGAGCATGGGCTCTAGGCACGTGAGTTTCAGTAGTTGTGGCACTCGGGCTCAGTAGTTGCGGCACACAGGCTTCGTTGCTCCGCGGCACGTGGGATCCTACCAGACCAGGGCTCGAACCCATGTCCCCTGTACTGGCAGGCCGATTCTTAACCACTGTGCTACCAGGGAAGCCCCGAGGAAGGTTTTTGATGCAAGGGAGATTCTCCATTGCTGGCTTTGAAGATGCAAGAGGCCATGTGACAAAGATTGTGGGTGGCCTCTAGAAGATGAGAGTGGCCCCTGGCTGAGAGCCAGCAAAGAAATGGGGGCTTCGGACCTACAATCACAAGGAACACAATTCAGCCACAACAACAAGAGTGAGCAGGGAAGCAGACTCTTCCCAGCATCTTCCAGTGAGAATTCAGCCCCGCTGACACCGTTATTTCAGCCTCTCCTGAATGGAGAGCCCGGCTACACCGTGCCTGCGCTCAGGACCTGCAGGACTCAGACAATCACGCATTCTCTTAAGCTGCTGAGTTTGTGGTAATTTGTCTTGAAGCCAAAGAAAACCAACACATGTAGGTATATTTACTGAGTAAAACTGTTAAATATAAATATGCCAAAGGCCATAAAGGAACACACAAAATATGTGTAATGTAATGTTAACTTAAAAATGCATGAAATTAAAATGGTACTTTCTTCTGTTAGCATCTCTGCCAAACACACAGAGGTGGATATAAAAATTTTTAAAAAGGAAAATCAAAGGGACTTCGGATGTGCAAGGGTGACAAGACTGTAGGTTCAAAGTTCTCTTTAGTTTTCTGATATCATTTTAAGAATTTTTAAAAATTATACAACAAGATTGCCCTTGCCTGCAGCCCGCGCTGAACAGACCAGTGCAGGGTGTGAGTGAGTGCACTCTCCCAAGGGTTCACGCTTCTTGAAAGAGAGGGCCACACGAGAGCTGGGGTTTCATAAAATTCCACTAGAGAGAGGGAACGCCTTAGTTAGATGAATATGTCATCGCATCACAAATGACTTTCCTCTGGAAGTTCCACACAAGTCCTCCCTGACGCCATTCACCTCCCTGCTCAAGAGAAAAAAACACAGACATCCACCCTTGTGTCTAAAATCGTAGTCTGTGCAAATGGCCAAAGGTGGTTGGTGTGCTCTACCGTTTCCACACTTACAAAGCCCATTTCCCTTAGGGCTCTGGCTCTCTCTTTATCTGTTTGACCCTAAAATCTCCCCATTGCCGCCTTTCTGAGTGTCCTTGAGTCAGTTGCTTAATGTCCCATGGCCTCAGCTCCTTACCAGAATAAAGGTCAGGAGGATAATTGCTCAACAGATTATACTTCTCTGTTTTCCTATTTATTTGCCGTGTGACCTTGGGGAAGGTACTTAGTCTCTGAGAGTCTCAGTTTTATAACCTGGAAAATGGGTTGTAACTACCCACATCTACCTCCACAAGAATGACATCAGCATTGGCATTAACAAAGAGCCTTGCACTGACATAGGTCAAGTCCAGGGAGAGGACTCCAGGGAGACATCCCATTCCACACGGAGCAGTGGTGAGAATGGGCAGCGAATGCAGACTGAGATGACCAGGGAGGTGTGGAGAGTGGCAGCTGCCTTGGTAACTGACAGCCCTAAGACCAGGTGGCCCACGTAAACTCAGAAACACACCAGGCTTGCTTGGGTTATTAAAATGTGAGTGAAAAGGCACTTATGTCCTTCTGGATAGAAACTTTAAGAGCCAGTGCACACTTCCCCACATCCTCTTTTTGTCTTTGCAACAGTCACCACCAAATTTCCCGATGGTGGCTGCTCTACCATCCTGGGTCCCAGAAAAAAAAGGACAAGCATAGTGTAAAAACCCTATCCAACCTACAGTGGCCAAGTGACGTGAACAAAACACATCCTGTTTTCAGATTCTCTCACATTTGGGGTTGTTTATTATTGCAACATTATCTAGCCCATCCCATCTAATAGGGGAAATGATGCTGAGAAAGAAAATAATTGGCTCAAGTTCACACAGATGCTAAGTCCTAATGACAGGACTGAGATGCAAGTCCAGGTGGCCTGACTCTACAGCCCATGACTACTATCCGTTGTGCAAACCTTCCTCTGCACCTTGATGCTTGAATAATCCGACATCGTGTCCAAGTGGAAGCAGGGATGCTGACAAGAGTCCCACTTCAAAATGAGGGGCATAACGTGCCTCTCTTTACCTGGACTAATGAGTCAGAGGCGATGTGGGAGCCCCCAAGTGCAAGGGCATTTTGACTGCAGTAGGGACGTCATTAGGTAAAGGATCCTGAATGGCATCTCTTTTCTCCCCTAAAGAGGCTCTTGTTGCCCAGGTGCCAAGGTAGCCCCTTTCATCAAGCCCTGCACGATCTAATTGTGAGTTCTGCCCAGCCTGGTCACTGGCTTAGTTTTCCTTAGGCCATAGCTGGCTTGCCAGTGGGTAGATTAACACTTATTTTAAGAGAAGAGAACATCACACAGCATCCCAGAAAAGAGGTCCTGAGAGCTTTGGGTACTAAGAGTCAAGCTCCGTGTACTTCTCTAATGAGTTGAGGATGTACACTGAGATGACATGCTTGGCCAGGGACAGTGCACATCGAAGCATCTTCGGGTTCTGCAGACCGCTCAGGCTGAGCAGTTAGAATACTGGGATTCAGGCCCACCTCTGCAACTGACCATCAGCATGACCTTGGTTATAGCTCTAGGCCTCAGATTCTCTATCCGTAACACAAGGGAAATGGAAAAGCTGAAACGTATGGTGATTTCCAACTTGAAAATACAACGGTCAAAATGGATGCCAACTCTCACCTATCGCCAGGAGGCATGTAAACTGCAGCACAAGCCCTATGGTGAATAAATTGACAATATCTATCAACGTTAAAAATGTTCAGTAAGCCCGGACCTAGGAGACTGTACTAAAGATACGCTTGCACGATGAAATGACGTTTGCAAAAGGTTATCCATTGCAGTATTGTTTGATAGCAAAAGACTGGAACTAATCCAAATGCTCATTCATAGGAACCAGTTAAATAAATGATGGTACATCCACAGTGGAACACCCTGGAGCTTTTGGAAAGTAGAAGGAACTCTTTATGTCCAAATACAGAAAGATACCCAAGGTACATTAAATGCGGGAAAAAGTAAGACTCAAAAGGGCTTGTGTGATATGCAGCAGTCTATACAAGAAAAAGAAGACAAGAGCATGGGAATTTGATTAATCTACACATAAAATACCTCTGGAAGGGTACACAAGAAAACATAACACTCTCCAGGGAAGACAAGTGCGTGGCTGGGATAAGGAATGGAAGGATAAACTTTCAGTGCACATTCATTTGTGTCTTTTGATTTTCGAACCACCTAAATATATTACCTCAAAAAAAAAAAAAAAAAAAGAGAAGTAATAACATTACAATGTTTTTTGTTCTGTTTTGGTTTGGTTTTTTGCGGTACGCGGGCCTCTCACTGTTGTGGCCTCTCCCGTTGCGGAGCACAGGCTCCGGACGCGCAGGCTCAGCGGCCATGGCTCACGGGACCAGCCGCTCCGCGGCACGTGGGATCCTCCCGGACCGCGGCACGAACCCGTGTCCCCTGCATCGGCAGGAGGACTCTCAACTACTGCGCCACCAGGGAAGCCCCCCTACAATGTTTTTTAACTGCTGCTGGCTGAGGGTTGAATAAGAATCGAGAAAATTCTTGAGAGCACATTGTGAAGATTCTGAAAAGTCTCAAGTATGTTCCTCCTGGAGCCCAGCACCCAAAGGCTTCTCACGGACAAAAATCTCTCTCTTCTCTCTTCCCAATATCCACTATACTCTCTGCCTTCTTATCACTCCTGTTCTTCAGAAATGTCACCATTTACCTATAATGGGACTCTTAGATTCCTTTAACATTTTCTTTTCAGTTTTGATGAAACGACTTTACATATAAGAAAAAGGAGTCATGGAAATAAGCAAGCAGAATTAGGGTCTAGATAGAGTGCCAATTCCCCATGAGGCTGTTGGACAAGTCCCTTCCCTCTCAGGGCCTCAGTCTCTCCACTGGTTCAACAAGGTCTGTGGAACAGGTGATGCCTCAGGTCACCTTCCTCCCAGCTTTATCTTTCAAGAGTTCTAAGAATCACATGGGATAGAGCAAAGGCAAGACCACATCCTGGAGAGAGCTTTGGACCTGTTATTTCACATGTATATTCCCACTCTACTCACTGCAATTTGGCAACATTCTAGATGGACCAATGAGTGTCCTGGGGGCAGGGAGGTGGTGGTTTCTACACCCCAGTAGAGGGAGGTGGAGCCTAAGCAGAGCATGGCAGTCTTGCTGAGTTAAGGAGGAAGAACTGGACTTTTGGGGCTGCTGAAGTGGCTGGAATTTGTAAGACAGGATACCAGAGAGTACCTGTGGGGATTTTATGCCAATCTTTGGGTGACCGCTGGCCTGCATATATGCAAGGCAAAACTCTGTAAAAGGTCTAGAAAAAAGTAGTTGACACAGGGCTGAGAGCTAAACAAAAATACCAGAGGTTGTACAGGGATAGGAAACATTGGAATCCTGGTCCAGCTGCAGTGGCAATTCATTTGAGACCCCAGAAAGAACAAGTCACAGTAGTAGGTATCACATCTGAAAGTAAGGACCACACTATAAGTTGACTGACAAAATTGAAGGAGATCCATCCTAACAAAGAATAAACAACCCGGACAGTTTCAGGAGGCCATGCCAGTAATTTAACTTCCTGCCGAGATAAAATTCAATACCATTTAAGATAAAATGACTAAGCCAGACTACCTGCAGCACAGCAGCCACTATTCTTTTTTTTTTTTAGTTTTTGAATTTTATTTATTTTTTTATATAGCAGGTTATTATTAGTCATCCATTTTATACACATCAGTGCATACATGTCCATCCCAATCACCCATTTCATCACACCACCATGCCCACCCCCCCGCGGCTTTCCCCCCTTGGTGTCCATACGTTTGTTCTCTATATCTGTGTCTCAATTTCTGCCTGGCAAACTGGTTCATCTGTACCATTTTTCTAGGTTCTACATACATGCGTTCATATACGATATTTGTTTTTCTCTTTCTGTATGACAGTCTCTAGATCCACCCACATCTCAACAAATGACCCAATTTTGTTCCTTTTTATAGCTGAGTAATATTCCATTGCATATATGTACCACAACTTCTTTATCCATTCGTCTGTCGATGGGCATTTAGGTGGCTTCCATGACCTGGCTATTGTAAATAGTGCTGCAATGAACACTGGAGTGCATGTGTCTTTCTGAATTATGGTTTTCTCTGGGTATATGCCCAGTAGTGGGATTGCTGGGTCATATGGTAATTCTATTTTTCGTTTTTTAAGGAACCTCCATACTGCTCTCCATAGTGAGTAGCCACTATTCTTATGTTAAGAAAAAGGAACACACACACACACACACACACACACACACACACACACAGTCAAAAAAAACAGACCTCAAGATGATTCAGATGTTGGAATCCACAGATGGGAACTTCAGAATAACTATGATAAATGTACTAAAGGTTTTAAAGGAAATTTGGACAGAATGAAAGGACAGATAGGGAATCACAGTAGAAGAACGGAAAGTAAAAATGAAATTTGTAAATTCTCTGACTATAAAGTACCATGTCTGAAATGAAAAGTTAACTCTGGGCTTACCAACAGTTCAGACACTGCAGAAGAAAGGGTTATTAAACACGAAAACAGATAAACAGAAATATGAACAACATAGAAAAAATGATTTAAAAATAAAGAACCTCAGTAACCTATGAGATAATATCAAGTGGGCTAACATGCGTGTTTGGCATCTCAGAGCGATAGAGCTAAGAGGATGGGCAGAAACAGTATCTAAAAGAATAATTTCACAAAAAAATGAAAGTTAAAAGTAAAGAAAAAATGCCTTAAAAACATTGCAGAGGAAAAAAAAAATTAACTTAATGAATCAAGAGATAGTCCATACTCATGGACTGCAAGATTCAATTTACTAAGTGGTAAATTCTCCTGAAATTGCTCTACAGGCTCGATGTAAATTTTGGTCAAAATCCTTTTTTAAAAATTGATGCTAAAATTAATATGTAAATACAAAGAACATAGAATAGTTAAAAAAATCTTGATAAATAAGAGCATGTGTGTGAATTATATGAGAACTCTATGACCCACTCAATTTCTCTGTGAACCTAAAACTGCTCTAAAACTAAAGTCCTTCCCATAAAGTTCTTGTGCACTTTGGGGTTTGGGGTTTGGATTCTTGCACTCTCGTTGCCGTAAGAATCTTCCACTCAGGTAGCTGCTTCTTCATTCTGGACCCCAGAATGAAAACAGAGCAGAGATCTGAACTGTTTAGACACACAGCTTGTATAGAGCAGTTATGATGAATCCAACCAGGTCGGCTGACCTCTAGCTAAACCACAGACAAGTGAGCAAATAAATAACTGCTGTTTGTTGTTTTGTTTTATAAAAAGCAGAGTTGTAGGACTGGTGTCAAGTCTTATGATAAAGCTATAGTAATCAAGACAATGAGATATCAAAATAATGATAGACAAATAGAGTGATAGAAAAGGACAGAGAATCCAGAAATGGACCCATACATTTATGGACATGTGACATATTACAAAATTTCAACAGCAATGTATTGGGGAAAGACAATATTTTTAATAACGTTACTGGGTCAACTGATATCCATGTGGATAAAATGAACCCTGATCTCTACATAACACATTATACAAAATCAGTTTTAGATGGATTACACAGACCTACATGTGAAATGTAGAATAATATAGCTTCTAAAAGATAACCTAGGGACAGTAATTTTTTGACGTTGTGAAACACAAGTATTTCTTAAACATGGTAGAAAAACAACAAAAAAAAAACAGATGAGAAGATCGATAACTGGACTTCATCAAAATTAATACTTTTTTTTTTTTTCTTTTATTGCAGTACATGGGCCTCTCACTGTTGTGGCCTCTCCCGTTGTGGAGCACAGGCTCCGGACGCACAGGCTCAGCGGCCATGGCTCACGGGCCCAGCCGCTCCGCAGCATGTGGGATCTTCCGGGACCGGGGCACGAACCTGTGTCCCCTGCATCAGCAGGCGGACTCTCAACCACTGCACCACCAGAAAAGCCCCAAATTAATACTTTTTATTCATCAACACACCAGAATTAAGTGAAAAGGCAACCACAGAATGGAATAGGATATTTATGATATATATATTACACATGGATTCATAGCCAGCAAATATAAAGAGCTTCTACAAGTCAGTAAGACACGACTTAATTTTTCAAAAAAGACAAAATACTTGAACAGACAATTCACAAAAGAGGTTATCTAAGTTGCCAAAAATTATATGTGTAAAGGTGCTCAACCTCACTAGTCATCAGGAAAATGCAGGTTAAAACCACAATGAGCTCTCACCATATAACTGCCAGAATGGCTAATATTAAAAGACCGACAACACCAATTTGTCACATTAGAATATTGTTTGGCAGCATGTATTTAACCAAAAAAATTCCACTCCTAGTTATACCCGCAAGAGAAATGGAACCCAAGATTACCAAAAACACATACAGAACGCCCAGAGTAGCATGGTTCATTATGGCTTAAACAAGAAACAACCCAGATGTCTGTCAGCAGTAGAATGGATACATTTTGGTATAGTCACATAAGAAATGCCATTCAAGGGCTTCCCTGGTGGCGCAGTGGTTGAGAGTCCGCCTGCCAATGCAGGGGACGCGGGTTCGTGCCCCGGTCTGGGAGGATCCCACGTGCCGCGGAGCGGCTGGGCCCGTGACGCATGGCTGCTGAGCCTGCGCGTCTGGAGCCTGTGCTCCGCAACGGGAGAGGCCACAACAGTGAGAGGCCCGTGTACCGGAAAAAAAAAAAAAAAAAATAAGAAATGCCATTCAAGAACCAAAAACTGAACTATTGCTACATACAACACGGATGAGACTCAGAAACACAATTCTGAATGGAAGAAACAAGACAAAGAATACGTACTTTATGATTCTATTTATATAAAATTCAAAAATAGGAAAAAACTACTCTAGTACTTAGAACACCTTTGAGATGGAGGGGAATGCCTTGGAAAGCATACAAGGAAGATTTCTGTGGTACTGGTTATATTCTATATCTTGATCAGGGTGGTGTTTATATTAGCATGTTTAGTTATTATTCATGCCCTTTTCTGCATTTACATCATACTCTAAAATAAATGTTCATCCCCTCCTCCCAAAAAGGCACTGCAAGAGTCCAGCTGGGAATTGATGAGAGTTGCTGTAGTAATAATAATGACAGGAGAGAAGAAATACAGTCCAAGAATATTCAGGCAATAAATCAGCAGGTCCACTTTGATTGACTAGATGGGGGGATGGGGTGGAGCAAGGATTGAGGGAGAGGTAAAAATCTAAGATAAACCACAGGTTTCTTTCTGGTGTTGGTGATGAAACGAATGGTGGGACCATTGATGGAGATCAAAAATTCAGGAAGGACATCTTGAGCTTGAGTGCCTGTGGCAATCCACAGGAATAGCTCCGGCAGCTAATTAGCTGGGAGTTCAGTGGAACTGTCCCAGCAAGAGATAGAGTGTGGGACACATCAGCATCCCCGGTCATAATGAAAATAATGAGACTGGATGGAATCACTCACAGGGAGAACATGGAACATGAAGGGCTATGTGAGCAGTACTCTGGGGAACATCACACTGAAGGGAGAGGCATTGAAACAGGAACTCAGACCAGACAGAAAAGGTTCAGCTGCAGAAACAGGAAGGAAACCAAGACATATCAGTCATGGAAATCCAGTCCTAAAGAGATGCAAAGAAGTGCGGCCAGTGAAGATAGACAGTCCTCTCCAAAAGCTTGGCTGAAAGGCAAGGATTTAGCTCTGGAGCTGTGGTCCTTGCAATTTACTTCTCCTGTCTGAGCCCCAGTTTCTTCAACTCTTAGGAAGGGAATACTTACAGTACTTGCATTAAAGGGTATTGTGAGAAATAAATGAGATAATACATATGCAGTGTTTGGTAAATAGTGAGAGGTCATTACCTGTAATCACCATGATCCTTGCATGTGCAAATCAAGCAAGGTGTTATTGCCCAGGATGGGGCAACACGAACACGTTTACAGGCCAAGCAGAAAGAGCCAGCAGGGCTATGTCACTGGAGTCCCCAGAGAGGAAGCAGGAGGGACAGGCCCCAGCACCACAGGTGGAGATAGACACACCTGATGAAGAAGTGGCAAGTGCTACAATGAAAGGGGTCATTCCTACCAAGAATTCCACAGCGAACTCACGTGCCTTTGAGCAGGACCCCCATCTTTGGGACAATCCGTGCAGGCATTAGAGATACTGCAAGGAAACAACAAGCTCCACTTATTCACTTACCATTCAAATGGTCACTCACATTTGACCGACACTTAGCAAATGCCTACTATGTGACTTACGGGAATAAGAAACAGTTCTTACCCTTCGCGAGATTACATTCTTCTAGGATGTCCAATAAGGAAGGAAAGGGGAGTTAAGATATTGGGAACATTTCCTATGTACCAAACTGTGGGCTTTACATGTGTGACAAATGTGTGGGAGGTAAAACTTACTATCCCCGTTTTACATGTGAATGCCGATGCTTGAAAACCTAGGTGATTAATCCAAGGTCACAGGGTTGTGAGTGTTAAAGTTACTGGTGGGTGAAAAGATAAGTATCTAAGTGAGTAATGATAGTGCGGTCTGGTGAAATGGGTGTCACAGACAGGCAAACTGACATGGGAATTATAGAAGGGTCAATGAAGAAACTGACATGTAAGTCAGGTCTTGAAATACGAGCTTTCCCGAAAGAAACGCGAGCTAGAAGAAAGAACAGGTTTACTAATGTGCAAACGTTACCGGAACATATGCGCCCCAAAGCCCAGTCCTCCCAGTTAGGGAGAACTCATCTGTAGATCTTGCATGCCTCCTCATTATCAAAATATAGCTCCTCCTTGAATAAGCACAACTCATTCTTATGACCAAAGTTATACTGGATTTTCTCCACGCTTTCCTGAGTACACAGAATTGTCCTTCTGCACTGTCAAATCCCCAGCTCACACACTTAGCAGCTGTCTTCCAGATATTTTGACAAAATTTCATGTCATATAGGCACAGGATAATTTGTCACAGGCATTTTTACATCTGGTTGACTCCAATCAAACCGTCCAGAGATTAGGTAAAAACTTAACAAATGTTATCAGGTTTAATTACTTAAAACAATTTTGATGGCCATTTGAGTCTCTCCCACACCCCAGATACTCAACAGAAAGTTTCAGAAATAATAGGGAACAGATGGCAGAAATATAGGACTCCGATTTTTTTTTTTAACAAAAATGATCAAGAAAAGATTTCATTTAATTTTTTCTCCATTCAGGAGGAAACCGCTTTCCATGGAAAAGGACCTCTTCAAAAAATCCAGCCTAACTTTTAAGAAATCCCTTTAATCTAATTTTGACCAAAATGAAGCGCTCCTCCCGACGTGACTTTGATCAGGATTGATTTAGCACTCAGAGCGATCTCAGATGTATGTTAGTAGGAGAAGAACATCTGTGGGTGATTTAGTCTGGTTCTAAGGGGACTGCGTGGATCCACTGCAACTGACCAACGAATGGGGCACATCTGGAGTCCGATGAGCATCTGTGTAGATTTGATGAGATGCTGCTCCACCTCCATGTGCTCAAAGCATAGTGGGAGAAGCGGTCTTGGAGCTTGTGAGGTAGACAAAGGACACCAGGTACCCTGGGGAAAGCTGAGAGCATCAACCTGGACAAAAAGAGACCCTGGATGGAGGCTGCCATCTGGATCCTGCAGAGGCAACCATGTCCATGATTCCTTCTGTAAAGTAGAAATTCGCAAGTAGAATGCCCAAAGCTTGTGATGGAGCCTTCAGCAAAATGGCCTCAGGGCTTCCTTCCGGCTCTGAATTCTATGATCCTCAGAACTGACATGGAGGAGAAGCCTCTAGAAGGGTGCACTCTGACATGGATATCAAGGTACAGATGGAAACCCAAGGCCTGTAGGGTCATCAGCCTTAAACTCAACTCCCTTCTGGACAAACCACTTAACCTCCCTGAGCATTGCTTCCCTCATGCGTAAGTCTTCCTTATTTAATGTTAAAAGTACCATGAGACGGTGTCTGGCACAAAAGAACCGACAATGAGGATCCTTCCTCGCCCTGACCCTACCCACGTATGGCCCCTAAGTTGCAAATAGTTCAAATGAGTACTGTGATTCTGTTCACTGCCTGGTTCCTACTCACGCTTTATAGGCGCCTCTCCTAACCGTGCTATCTATATATATTACCCACAGGAAGTGACGGAACGCAGTGACTGAGGTACCTCCGCTGGCACACTGCCACAGATGAGCACTGCACCTGGCGCCAGGCCGGGGCTCAACTGTCCTTTGATAAATGAATAAAGACCATCTCACTTGGCAGAGACCGTCTCACTGTTCACAAGCCTGCACCCGTTTCTTCCTGCGGCACAAAGTGGCCGACACCCCTGGCTTCCCCTTGCAGTGAGGTGTGGCCCTGCAGCTGAGTTCGAGCCCGTGGAAAGGCTTGGTCCATTAAAGCAAACAAACAAAAACAACAGTAACACAAAACAAGCTGGCCCTTCAAACACCTGATGCAGAAGAGCAGGGTGACTTTAGAAGCCACGTGGTGAAGACGGATGACAGATGATAGAAAGATCCTGGGTCCCTGAGTCACCGTTTGGAGGAGAGCCATCCATTTTAGATATTTCATGAGTAAAGAGTAAACTCCTGTCCCATGTTAATCATTAGACTTTTTTGGATTTGTTATGACACCTACCCTCAGTCAATGAGTCTCCAACGTGTGCATCAGAATTTCCTACAGAGTCCTAAGCCCAACCTCAACCTTTCTGATTCAGTACGTCTAGGGCTGGAGTCAAAAATTTGAGTTCCTGGGCTTCCCTGGTGGCGCAGTGGTTGAGAGTCCGCCTGCCGATGCAGGGGACACGGGTTCGTGCCCCGGTCCGGGAAGATCCCACATGCCGCGGAGCGGCTGGGCCCGTGAGCCCTGGCCGCTGAGCCTGCGCGTCCGGAGCCCGTGCTCCGCAACAGGAGAGGCCACAACAGTGAGAGGCCCGTGTACCGCAAAAAAAAAAAAAAAAATTGAGTTCCTAACAAGTTCCCAGGCGATACTCACACTGCTGGTCCACAGACCACTTTGAGAATGACTGTCTCTCACTAACACACATACACCCCTGGCCTACTGCAGCTGGGGTTGGGTAATCCTAATAAACTCAGTAAACTGGAGAGGCCTCCATGGTATCTGCATACTGTCCCGGCCGCTCTGAGCTCACAGTCTGACTACGAGAGAGGACATTCAGGTAACACACAGCTGACGAACTGTGACAAGTGTCAAATGAGAAGAGTGTGAAATGGACCGTGGGGACAGAACTAAGTGTTACCTCTAAATGGGCAGCACTGCTCCAAGGAGATACAGACAGGGCTGCAGCGGCACAACAAAGATGGGGCGTCTGCATCTTCAGGGCAATTTCAAGGACAAAACGTATCTGGGCCTGGACAGGGATGGAGTGCTTGAAAATGAGTTGACAATGGATGGTTGAAGCCAGGCTCAGGAGTTTGCTGTTAAAGGCAGCAGGGAGCTCCAGAAAGGCAAGGACCTAGGGAATGTCCAGAGAAGTGTGTGATGGGGGCCTGGAGCCGAGGTAGATCAGCGGGAGGCAGGGCGAGAGGTTGACTGAGATGATGGGAAGACACTGACATAGCTCAGGCCTCAGCGGGGCGGCAGATGGAAGTGTGGAGGTGGTGCGGGAACACTGGGGAAACAGTACTGGTGTGATCAGGTGACTCACCGGGCATGGGTGTGCAGAGGGGACAGCTGGGCTGTTCCTTGGGTTTCTGGCTGAAGGAGTGGGTGGACAGCAATGTTGGGAAAAAGGGTCAGCTGGTTCAGTTTGGAGTGAGGGGGGTGGAAGGCCCATGGGGCCTGTAGGCTCTGTGGGGTCCTGGGACTGATATCAGAGCAGTGGGGTCCCCTCTCATTCCTATCATGAGCCAGTTGCATAGACAGGGACTTGGCCTGTTCCTAGGAGACTCCTCTGCTCTGTGCACCCATGTGCATGCCTAACACACACACACACATACACACACACACACACACACACACACACACACACACACACCCCTTCTTCCAAACACAGATGCATCCCTCACCTCTATCTCCTGATTTTACAGACACGTTCCCTCCATCCATCCATCAGGCCAACCCATTTCAATCAGTCAATTAAAAGCCATTTGGTGAGCACCCACCCAGTCCCTGACCCTTGAGTGGCTCCTGCCACTTCCCCCTGGGGGCAATGAACTTGCTTCTGTCTTGGTGCTCTACTGGGGCAGCTTTCTGGAAGGACGTCAATGTCCCCATGTTGCCAGAAGTTCCCCTCCTTATCTATTCCCTTCCCTTGCTTATAGCATCTGACAATTGTTCAGCCCCATCAGGGCCCCCTGCCTACTGACCACTTTCTTTCCTCCAAGTCATCACCCCTTCCTCTCTGCACATTCTTTCCTCATCTAACTCAGAATCCCTGGTCCTCTGTTCCAACTTCCCTCGCCAATCCGTACTTCCCTTTGTCTTTGTCACCTATCTGGAAAGACCCAAACCTCCACTAGAGCAGCGCTTCTCAAAGGTCAGTGGGTCCATGAATCACCTGACGGACTTGTCAAAACACAGATTCCAATTCAGTAGGTCCGAGGGGGGAGCCTGAAATTCTGTATTTCAAACAAGCTTCCAGGTGATGCCGAACAAGAGTCGTCTAGACCTGCTGTCTCCACTGCTCACATCCCACCCAGTGTGGCTTCCACCGCCCACCACACCACCAGAACCACGTGCTTAGTTCACTAACGGCCTCCAGGTTGCTGAGGGCACTGAGTGTTAACAGTTTAACCTCCCACTCCTTCAAACAGTCTTTTCCCTTGCCTTCGACATGACATTAAGTCACTCAAGTCTTCTGCTTCTACACTAAACCGGTTAGTCAGGAACTCCCTCCCAAAAAGAACGCTGGTGAATTCCATCTTCTCCATCCTCGCTGGGAGCCAGAATCCTCCTCTCTGTCCCTTCTCAGAGTCTCAGGATACTCTGGGTCAGCCTGTCCACTGTCTGGCCAAACTCAAGGTTCTGCCATTATCCACTGTAGTGCTGCTGGATAAAACTTTCTGGAATGACAGAAATGTCCTATATCCACAGTGTCCCATATGGTGTTTCCACCAGGCACATGCAGCTCATGTGACTAAGCAACTAAAATTTTAGTTTTTATTTCATTTTAATTAATTTAAATTTGAATTTAAAGAGCCGCATATGGCCGATGGCTGCCATATTGGACAGCACAGCTCTATAGGAGACAGTGTTGAGACAGTCTCATCACACACCAGATGGTTCTTGGGCCTATGACAAACTAATAATTTTGCAAAGCCATCGCAGAAGGCAGTAAACATTAGTGAATGGAAAGCAGGCCGCTCAGACTCAGATAGCCTGAGTTCAAATCCCGCCTCGGACATATGCTGAGTGACTTGAGCAAGTCACAGTCTCGCTGAGTCTCAGTGTCTTCATATGTACAACAAAGGTTAATAGTATTCCTTATCCCATAGAATTGCTGTGAGCATTAAATAAGTAAAAACATACAAAGCATTTAGGTCAATGCTCGCATGTAAGTGATCAATCAATGCTATCTTCTTGTTGTTACTATTTTTATTAGTGTATCCTCACACTAGTCTTACAAAGAAGAGTTTTATTGTCTTACTTTCCTTGTTTTACATGAGGACACCGAGGTAAAGAATGGAAATGGGGTCACCCCGGGAACGCAAAGCAAGCTGGGATTTGAACCTGGAACTGCCCAGTTCCAAAGCAGCCAGCAGCCAGCAGCGGGTGGGATGCATGCCAGAGCTGCAGTGCCCACCCACAGGGCAGCCTCCGCGGTGAACTATGGTGACCGCAGAAACTGGAAGGCAGCGAGGCTGAGTGCTGGGGACAGTTCTCTGAGAGCTCACTAAGTCCACACCCTTAGAAGCGGTGGGTGATCCACATGCAGCAATGGAGGGGTCGCCAATTTGTTGCAGTTGTGACCTGTGCCCTACCCGCCCCCCGGGGGCTGACAAGGGCTTGCCCCTCCCCCACTTGCTAGATCCTCAAGGCTCAGGGTAACCCCTTCCTCAGCTCTACCGTACAGAGACACATTTCCCTTTCCACTCAATACAGCCTAGCCATGTGCTTCTAAATCCAGAGTGGTCCCCCGCAGGATGCCACCTGCTTCTCTTGAGATGTGCTCCTTGTGCTTCCTGAAGAAGGCACCCCAACAAAGGTAGCAGTAACTCAGAGGGAGAACTTGTCACAGGGAGCCAGCCACCCAAGGAGCCTGCAAGGGATGAGCAGACCAGAAGGCCCAGGCAGCTGGACTGGGATGGGAATAGCCCTGGCCTGGGACAGGAGTCTAGGATTCAAATCCTGACTCTGGTACTTACTACCTGTTTGACCCCAGGCAAATTACTTGACTTCTCTGGAGTTGGTCTCCATTAATTAAAATGAACTTGCACAGAGCAATCTGCGACTTTCAAAGTGTTTTCACAGTTGAACATTCACTTAGTCATTCAACAAACATTCATGGGGCACCAACTGTGTGTTCTGACCCTGGGGAGAAAATGGTGGGCAAAGCAATAACATTCCTACCTTCAGAAAGCTCATTTTTTGTCTGATCATCTCGTGATAAGTGTAATATTACCACTGAGATAAATCTTATGAAGGAATATTACAGAGCAGTGAAAATGAAGTAACATCAGCGGCATGTTCGTGCTGATTACTCTGTTTGCCCCCGAATCCAGTCTTTGTTCTGGCCCACGCACCTGGAGATCCACCCTTACCAACTGCATCTCTCAGCTCGCTTGTTTTCTGGCTCCCAGTGGGGGTCTGGCTTCCAAATGTGGCTCTGGTCCTAGCCAACCAGAGGCTACAGCAGGAGATCAGAGGGTAAAGAGGAAGCACACTCAGGGTATGTCCTTCTTGCTTCTTCCCTGCCTCAGTGTCTTCTCTTTGGTGACAGCTGCTTCCTCTGGGACTTCAGCTCCCCAACACCCACCCCCACCCCAGCTCCCACTGGGCTCCAGGAACACCTCTCCCTTTCCCCGCCCCTTCAGCCCCAGGGAATAACAGTTTCCTGCTATGCCATGTCCCCAGGTGCCTCACGATTCTTTGTTTCCTTACCTCTGAGCACATCTCTGTAAGTGACCTTTTCATTAAACTCTGACAGGAAACAAACACAGAAGGGAAAGTGTAGGGTACCTGGAGAAGGTATAATGCAGGAGAAGGTATAATACATCACCTAGGGAGGGAGGGAGGTTTGCCCTGAGAAAATCAAATCCCAGTTGGGATGGGAAGAAGGAGCGAGGTAACCACAGACTTGCACCATGAGGATTAGCCACCTCTCCCATTTTACCGATGAGAAAAATGAGCCTCAGAGAAGGGATGGGTGGATGAGGTTATACAAATTCGGTCTTGTCTGTGTATGCAAAGCAGGGCAGGGTGATGTCTGTCTTGTATGTCATGGGAACCTATACTACTTTCCTGCTGCTGCTGTAACAAATGACCACAAATCTGGTGGCTTAAAACGAAACGAACGTATTATCTTACAGTTCTGGATGCGGAAGTCCAAAAATCAAGGTGTTAGCAGCATGCATTTCTTCTGGAGGCTCTGGGGGGGAGAATCTGCTCCCTTGCTTTTAATCAGATTCTAGAAGCCACCCGTGGTCCCTCCCTCCATCATCAAGCACTCCCTCCCTCCATCCCTCCCTTCCTTCCTTTCTCTCTCTCTCTCTCTCTCTCTTCCTCTCACTTCCTTTCTTCCTTCTTTCATTTCCTTCCTTCCTTCCTTCCTTCCTTCTTTCCTTCCTTCCTTCCTTCCTTCCTTCCTTCCTTCCTTCCTTCCTTCCTTCCTTTCTCCCTCCCTCCCTCTCTCCCTCTCTCTCCCCCCACCCCCCTCTCTCTCTCTTTTTCCCTCCATTGTCACATCTTCTCCTCTGGCTCTGACCCCGCTGCCTCCCATAGGGACCCTTAAGATCACACAAACTATCCCAGATAGTTCAGTAGAATTTCCTCATCTCAAAATCCTCAATCACACCTGCAAAGTCTCTTTCACCATGTAAGGTAACAGATTCACGGGTTCTGAGGTTAGGATATGGGCATCGTGGAGAGTCATTACTCTGCCTACCCCAGGGCCCTATGGTCTTGGAGTGGCTGGAAACTTGCCCATCACACAGACAGACTCTACTGCTGAGGTTATTACTAGCAGCAATGTCACCTACATAGAGCGACACACAGAACCAGGATTCTGAGGCCCTTTGGCAAAAGGGGCTGATCCGGCTAACTGGCAGCTGTGTGACCCTAAGCAAGACACTTAACCTTTCTGAACATTACTTCGTTGTTTGTAAAACAGGAACACTGTCTGCTCCTTGTGTCAAGAGGACAGACATGAGGTGGTGTGCGTCAAGACCCCAGCACAGAGTAGGGCATCCCAGCCTCCACCTCTCCTCTTGGGCCCTCCTCTGCCTTCCGTTCTCAGGACACAGACGTGCAGCCCACGTGCCATCCCTCAGTGGCTGATGTCACTGTGCTCCGGGGACTGATGGGCTCTTACTAATGGGATTTTTCAGCGTGGGGGTGAATGGGGGTACCTAGAAGAGCTTCAGCTCCTCACTCAACCTGCTGAGATTTTGACACAGACACAGATCTTAAGAGAATTAGCAAAGAAGTAGAAACGCTGTGAATAAATGTCAGCGCCCCTCAGAAGATGTTCCCTCCCAAGACCTCACTTTTTTGCCAGCAAATACTCAGATGTCAGAGCGTCTCTCTGAAGCAGCTCTGATCATGTCCCCCGCCTTTTTAACATCTTTTAAAGACTATCCTGGCGCTGACAGGACAAAATGAGGCCTCCTTGTCTGGAACCTCATATGGACTTGTGCCTGTCTCCTGACTGCCCGTCCAGCTTTGTCCTGCAAACTGCATGCTCCCGTGCAAAAAAAAAAAAAAAAAAAAATTTCCCCAAACCTGATATCCTCTTTGATATACATTCCTTTTCAAGTCCTGATACACGTGACACTTCTGAGAAGCTTCTTCAGCTGTAAAATGGGTCATTCTGAGGACTAAATGAGACTACACGTGGGACACCCCAAGAACACTGTCAGGAGATAATAACAACAGCATCTCCAGTGTGCCATGTATTCAGCGGAGTTGGCTCCCTTCCCTTTTCACAGTGTCTAGTAATCGCATCATGTTTCTCAGGAGGCTGTGGACCATGGATGGGTAAGAATGGTCCTTCACTTACCTTAACGTGTGTATCCCTGAATGCCTGGACCATTGCAGGCACTCGATAAATGTCTGCAGGAAGCCAGATGGAAAAACAAATTTAAAAGAAAAAAAAAAAAAAAAAAAAAAAAAGAGACAACTGGTATACCCGTCAATGTTCAATTTCAGGAGAAAGTTTCTCCTGGAGACTCTAGGTACCACTGTTTGCCCTGATCAACTGGGTCTCCCTGCTGCCATACCGTGGCCTCCACGACTCATCTTATTCACAACAAATGTGATCTTGTCACTTCTGTGTTTAAAACATCTTAATAGTCCCTGGGACCGAGCTCAAAGTCCGTGACCTGGTTAAAACAGATCCTTGTGATCTGGCTCTGCCAGGCTGCATCTCTACTGCTGTGTCTTCAGCCACCCCTTTCCTTGAATTTTGTGCCTGAGCAGCACCCAACTTCGCACCATCCTCCAAACATCACTGTGCCTTCAGTCACACTATACCTCCCTCCAGAAGTGATCTGATCAAAACTTCAACCACCTTTCTAGAGATGACGCAAATTAAACCTTCCAGTGAAGCACGCTGCACCCTTGCTCACCACCTGTTAGTTTTACTTTGGTGCAATAACGGCTGTGAATACCTTTACTAATCATGAATGTTTGGGTAGACTGGACAACTTTCACACCTCATCTGTAACACGGTACTTCTCAAATGTTTAGCATGTGTCGTAATCCCTGGAGGAGTTTTAAAACATAAATTCCTATACCCCACTCCAAATTCTGACTCAAAAGGTCTGGGATGGGGCCTGAGAATTTACATTTCTAACAAGCTTCTAGCAATGCTGATGGTGTTGGTCCATGACCCCGCTTTGAATAGCCCTGCCCACTTGTGAGTAAAATTCTATTACCATTTTTATAAGGGAGGAGAAGTTAGGTGACTTGCCATGGGATAAATTAGTCAGTGATGAGGCCAAATTTTGAGCCCCAGTCTCTGGAACCACGTCCTGAGCTTCCTTACTCAACAAGTAGAGAGCGGAGCTGACATTCACTACGAGTTTACGCCACACAAAGCATTCCACCAAGACGACACATACATTATCTCATTTAATCCTCACCACCTTCTGAGGGGAATTCTATCACTCCCGCATTATAACCGATGAGGAAACAGGCACAGAAGGGGTAACTTGCCCAAGGTCACAAGGCGGTATATGTTAAAATGGAGAACTGGGCCAAGGGACAATGACCGTTTTCTAAATGTGATGTTTCTCATTTTTAATTGCAAGTGTTGGTTTACATGTAAGTCTCCCCAGCCAGACTGTATCTTTGAGGTCAGGGAGATTGTCTAATTTCCTTTTGCATCCTAGCCACTGGCAAAATGGAAGCAATCTGCAGATCAATAACTGTTTGATGAATGACTAAATATACAAGACTTCAGAAGTAGATACGGGATGTGAAAACAACCAAAACCTTAACCCCTTGACAAGAAGATTACCCCTGCCTATAAATGGTAAAACAGGATCTACAGAACAAGCCACAGAGGGGCTTCGCGGAGGCCCATTTGTCTCCAAATAAAGAAAAACCACCAAGCAAAACAACAATGACAACAACAAAAACACTCTGTCCCCAGAAGCTGTGGGCTGGCATTCCAAGAAGGCTCGAAGGCCAGGCAAAAAAGACTGCAGGTTTGGCAAAATGAGGCTCGCACCCCAAACTAAAAATGCTTCTCTTGTTTCCCTTTTAGCTAATTTCTCTCCTTTCTGAGCCTTCCAGGGGGGTCAGTCTAGAGGATGCTATTCAAACTAACAGCTGCAAAAGGGGGAAAAAAACCAGAGAGGAACTTTTCTGTTGCTTGTAATCAAGGGTAAAAATAAAAGAGGCACAGTGAAAATTAAGGAAAATAAACAGTGATCAAGTCTTTTCTTTTCCATTTGCCTGTGGGGTCCTGCTGTGTGTCTAACGATGGAAGAAGAACAAGGTTGGGATGTGAAGGTCCACATCGGCTCCCATCGCATGTGAGGACAGAAAAATGCCTCCACTGAGCCACAGTTATGGGACTGGGGAGACACGACTCTCACAGCCTCCTTCTCCCACGCAGAAGTCGACGCTGTGGCTGTGTTTGATCTCTCTAAGGAGAGATCTGGGTGGGAGGAGGTGGAGAGAAGGAGTGATCCAGGAATGAATACTGCTCTGCCCTTGGCTGTGAGATGTGGGTTTGCACCTAGATGTAGCCTGCAAGGAACCCATTCATTCAGATCTCTTGAGGAGTGGGCTTAGACTTGGCTGGAGGCCCTACAACCAGATTGTGGATGACCTGTTTCACCATGGCTACCTCCTCTCATCTCAAGACTCTATACTACACTCAGAACTGCATTTCAGCATCTGGGTTCTGAGATTTGGCCTGGACTGCCCTTGGCCAGGCTGAGTTGACCATGGCTTTCAATGACGACAAAAGAATGACAAGCCCTACCATATGCCAGATGCTGTGCTGTGGGCCTGTCATGCAGTATCTAGTTCTTACCAATGCTCTATGATGGAGGTAGATGTACCCCAACTGTATAGATGTGAAAGGTTCAAAATGACCAAAGTATGACACAAAACACATGACTCCATGTCTAGGTCCCTAATGTCAACAAAGAGAAAGCCTGCCCTTCCCAGGATCACTTCTTTGGAAAGTGGCAGAGCAGGGATCGTCATTCCGGTATGTGACCTGGAGCCCACACATTTCACCACCACACCAGGGAGCTCTGAGAGATGGTGGAGTTGGGCTTCTAGACTCACTGCTGGGATGTGACCACCCAAAGGGCAGAATCACAGTGGAAGCGGGAAGTGCAGTGAGAAGCTGCTTCACACAGAGTTGATCAGCCATGGGGAACAGCAGAAGTAGTAAGAAAGGAGCCCTGGAGGCCAGTGAAGGGGTCAGAAGCAAGTAGAACAGAGGCGAGAGAGGAAACTAGAGTCCGGGTAGTCAAGGAACTTGTTCCTTTTCACCCAGATCAGGCAGAGGACAGAGGCGAGAGAACTGGAAGAGAGGAGCAGAGGAGTTCAACATGTGTGCAGTGCCTTGGAGTTACATCTGAGGATGATCAAGAACGCCCAGGGAACCATGGGTCTTCGGTTCCAGCTGACCTTGTAGTGGATACTGTAGTGACCTGCTGACAAGGAGGCAGCTGCGCCCCTCCCGCAGCTATTGGAAGTGTCAACTGCTTACTGCTCACAGCTTCATCCATCTCTGGGAACTGCCTCAAGGCTATGTTTGCTGAGGGTAAGGGGACAGGGCCAATGACCGGTTGATGCGGGAATACAAAGGCCCAGTCCTCTAGCCTCAATTCGGGACAACTCTGAAGTGACATCCAAGCTCCAGGGTTCGCCCGTAGGGTCACCTGAGCCCTACTCTTTCAGCTACACCCACATCACAAGTCAACTTCTCCCTCTGCCCAGTCCCGCCTCCCTCACTCCTTGACAGGTGTTCCTCCAAAGAACTTGCCTGAATAAACCTTCTGCATCCAACTCTCTGTCTCGGATTTTGTTCCCAGGGAATCCAATCTAAGACACTTCCTTTGCCTCAGCACTTCTCACCACTTCCTTCAAGGAAACTTCTAGAGAGCTCTGCAGAATTCACAGGAAGGATGGGAGGAAGAGCAGGTGAAGCGAACACCTCCACCTGGTCCCCAGCACAGGTTCCTCCTGTCCAACCAGATTTCTCTCTGGTTCCATGAACCAGCTGCAAGATTTCCACGCTGGTTCTGGAATCAGCCGTTCAGCACAGCCTAACCGCACCAAATTTTATTGAGTCTTTGCTGGGGCTGTCACTTCATCCAATTAAGTGGAGGTTACAGAAGGATCCACTTGTCATTACAGCAATTCCTCCTTGTGCTAAATGCTCCCAGAATCTTAACTATCAAGCAGGCATGATCGGAAAAGATGGCTCCAGTGGAGAAAGCAGTATTTCTCTTTCACAGGGACAAACACGGGCAGGTCCCTGAGCCCAACATGTACTACCCATGTTCAGTAGCTACATAAATTAGGCCTAAATAAGTCAGGCTGGGGACAGGGATGGAAACAGAATGCAGATGAGGCCTGCCAAAGGCTAGCACTGCGTGAGAAAGTTGGGAGCCCAAGTTTCTGGGGAAGCACAGCACGGCAGAAGTACTGAGCAGACAGCCAGGAGATCTGGGTTCAATGCCCTGCTCTTTCTTCCCCCATGTGACGACTTCCAACAAGCCCTTTCCCCTCCCCCTCTAATACCTTGAATGATCTGACCCCTGACCAGCTCTCCAGCCTCCACTCCCACCACTCATCCATTCCATTCCAATCACATTAACCACCCTCAATTCCTCCAACGTGCCACGCTTTTCCTACCACTAGTATTTTCTTACTCACTGTCTCCTTTCCCTAGAAAAGTATTCCTACCCTTTAAATGGCTGACATCTTCTCATCCTCCAGGTCTTAGATCAAATGTCACTTCCTCCAAGAAGTCTCTCTCGTTCACATACCAAAATAGGTCTCCCGACTAATTCTCTGCCACTATATTCTGTTTGATTCTAACATGCTCCTTATAATAATATATATTCTCTATTAACTCTTTCAAAGTCCATCTGGTCCTGCCAAATGGTACTGTCCAATATGGTAGCCCCTACCCTGTGTGGTTATTTAAATTTAAATTCAATAAAATTTAAAAGTCCTCAGTCTCAGTAGCCACATTTCAAGGGCTCGTAGCCTCATGTGACTATCGAGTCACAGATAGCAGACAGCAAAGATACAGAATAGCTCCATCATCACAGAAAGTTCTATTGGACAATACTAGCCTACAATACACACTTTGTCACTTTGATCACCCCTGTACCCCTGGTGTTTGCAATAGTGCCTGGGCATATTGTAGCCACCCAAAAGTGTTTGGAAAAAAAAAATTAACAAACCAACAGCAAATATTTCCAACAGAGGTATGTTCAAAAGAGCTAAGAAAAAAGAATGTTCACATCTGTCTACGAAAGTTGAGAAAGTCTTTATAGAGAAAGTGACGTTTAAACTGAGCTTTGAAAGATGACAGCATGAGAAAAAAGTGAAGAGCCAGAGAGAGCGAAAAGAATGGCAGAGGAAAAGGTCCTGAAGAATGAAAGACCATGTGGTTTAATGTTCGGGGACTGGGCAAGTTTCTCAGTGGTGGTGCTGTTGGTGGCAGAGTTGAGATTAGGACTCAGGTTTCCTTTCCTTGAAAGTCTGATGCTCAGGGCCTCGTGGCTGAGATATTCGATTCAGGGTCCAGAATTTAAATGCGTGCTAGTGAAGCGTATCATTCAAAAGCAAGAAAAGGAGAGAGATTTTTTTAAAAAAAATCCAAGGAGGAAAAAAAGGAATGCAGATGTTCATATTTTAGTAAGCTGTGTCCTTCTCCGCTCTGCATTTTGTTGCTTCTGTACTGAACTTTAACACATGCAGATAGCACAGGAGACAAGGTACCCTATCTGAGGATGGATAAATAGAGGAGCTGCCCTCTTGAGAAGGCTTCTCGGCATGAACGCACGACGATGCAACCTCATGCAGAGGTAAAGGTGCCCGTTCAGCATGTTGGTCCACGCCTGCTTTCAAACAGCTACTTCCCCAGACACACAGTTTAGCCACCTGCCCTCCAGATGATGTGCACATCCTGACACCTGCACAGATGACTCAGCTTTGGGAAGCCAGGAGGGTGGTGAGGATCACAGAGCGGGGGAAGGAGGCAAATCCTTGGGCTTAATGTCCCCTTAGAATAGGAGGGTTCGCTCTCTTCTGAAAGACTGGCTCATTTCTACAAGCAGCGAGGAATTCCCAGTGCAAGCCTGGCTCTTTGCTTTGCCTTGTGGAGATAAAAGGCAAAAGAAACAAAAGATTTAGGGAGAGAAGCCGGTATGAGCCCACGAAGCTGCTCTGCATTAATCACCTCCTCACCCACACCCGCTGGTGCCCTCTTTGACGCCAGCCCTCGGTCTTTGGCTGGGAAGATGCAGGTCAAGCTGTAGCTGGCTGGGGAGCTCATTAGCACCTCACCAGAGCCAAGCACTGCCTGCCTTCCAGAAGGTGTTGTGAACTCTCACTTCAGTTACTTCCCGCAATCGATACAATGCTTCCGCAGTCACTCCATCCACTGCCCTTGCAGCCACTGGAGACTATAGGCTTTTAAGGAGAAACTTTGGGCTGATCAACACGTACGCCTTAACTTCATAGGAAATGGCATTCCACCCTTTGCACATTGATCCTCTGGGCTCCCAACATAGTGAGACCCAGAGCTGGAGAGAAGCACTTCCAGCAATGTGCTGGGTGCGGAGGTCCAGGCATCGGCTGGGGGTTGGGACAACGTAAGCAGAAGGCCACAGTGATAATAGGTGTTGCATGGGGAGGTCCTTCATGCAGTTCCAGAGATGGCTCAGGAGTCCTGGCTGGAGACCCTGAAGCCGAGGCTCCCACTCACACGTAAGGTCTCAGGAACACTGTGTCTGAGATATATTTCCCTTGACGATCCCTTTGCTGCCTTGACCAGCTTTCAGCTGCCCTGCATATGGCCACCAGGGCCCAGGAGAGTCTTAGCTCTACATATGGCCCAGCAGGCCCCATGTTTCTGGCAGGCCATCACTCCAGCTGAGCCACAGGACTCTGGAACTGGGATTTTTGTGGACCGCTGGACAGTAGTAAGTCCTGTGGAGCACTGTTGACCCCGATTCTGCAGGGCCGCCTTCCAGAAGCCAGCTCCTCGCTGGGATGTAAAGGACCCCTCTCAGCCCTTCCAAAGGCCACGTCTTACTTTCAGAATGTCTCTCAGGATACCCTTAACAGCCATACCCAGTATAGCGATGCTGCTTTTCAAGGCCAACTGACCACAATCTGAATAAAGACCTGATGCTGCCAGACCCCAAGCCTTAGGATTATAGAAGATCAGAGCTGGGGAGGATTCTAGAAGAAAAAGACCTAGTCCAACCACATGTGTAAAATGAAGTAATAATGCACCTACGCTGGAAGATGTGCTGTGAGAGTTATCCAAGATCATCTCATCCTTTTAAAGTGCTGTATGAGTGAGCTTTTGCTGCAGTAACAAACATCCATACTATTTTTTTTTTTTGGCCACACTGCACAGCATGTAGGATCTTGGTTCCCTGACTGGGATCAAACCCATGCCCTCTGCAGTGGAAGCGTGGAATCTTAACCACTTGACCACCAGGGAAGTCCCATATACCGACTTTTTATTTTTTTTTTGGCTGCGCCACACGGCATACTAACATCCATAAATCTTAAAGAAGTTCACAGATGCTTGTTTCTTGCTCTTAGGTCTGTGGGCCAATGTGGCTTGGCTCCAAGTTGGGTTCAGATCTGTTCCTTATGCCCCAGGAAAAGTAAACATGTGCAGAACAATACAAACTTCCGGAGGTGTTTGTTAGCAAAGGCTGGGCATCTCTTAGGACGTGTTAGATATGCTGAGCAGTTAGCACCATTATCATGCTAAGTAGTGACATTTTGCTGATGGCTCACTGGTGCTCTAATAAGGTTGAGGCAGATAAGGCAGAATTTGGGAGCTGCTACTTGGCAGTGGCCCTGGGAAAGCTTAACACCTCTTGCCTGGGCCCGACTGGCCCTAAGAACTGGGATGGAGCCAGCTGTGACTGGACGAGAGGGAAGAGGCTGCAGCCAGGCCAGGACTGACCCTGCAGCTGTCCTCGGGACCAGGAGGAATTGGAGAAGGTGGCATCTCATGGAAACGTAAGCGCATGGCAGGGCCAGGACTTACACCCAGGCCCCCTGACCTCCTAGACTGAATCCCTGCTCTGCCCACACTAGGAAGGAGAGCAGGTTAAGATGGTATTAACTTTTTCTTTTACATATTTAAGAAACAGAAAACCAAAAAACCTCTTCATGTTTATTCTTATTTCTTTTAGGCTGAAGCTTAACTCCAAAAATAGACAGTCCTTTTCAGTAGCCCTGTCATTAGCAGTTGCTACAAATACTAGGTCCCCCATGCGCTGAACTGCAAGAATGACACTTGAAAAGAGCAATTAGAACAGAAGTCTCCTGAGAATCACAAGGAGGCCCGCGGCTGCAGGTCCTGGTGTTCACACCTCCACAGGGCGTGGCCAGGAGCCAGGCCTCCCCCAGAGCTTCCTGGATCTCCAGGTGGGCCACCCACACCCCAGCATCTGCCTCTCCTGTGTGCCTGAGTATGTGCCTCCCCCAAGAGAACTGGGGGCCACTCAGCCCACCAACTCCACCCTAGCTGTATGTTCTCAGCCAGGTCACTGAACCTCTCTGAGTCTCTGATTCCTCACCTAGAAAATGGAAATTGTAATAATTAGGGGTTATTTGGGCCATCTTCATTTTTGTACATGTTAAAGAACTACTTGATTTCATGCAAGCAACCACGAACAGAATTCTTCCTCGACACAGTGAACTTGGGAATAAAGAGATGAACTGGACACAGTCCTTGACTTCAGAGACATTACAGTCTAGCAGGGGTTCCTGTTCGGTGGATAGAGATCTGGAGACCCCTAACCTCTTTTCTCCTCCACTAGAACGTACGTTTTTGGATCACAGAAGCCCTGTCCCCATATAGCTCTTTGGTGTATCCCTCGCGTCTAGAAGATTCCTGGGACATAGTAGGTGTTGAATGAATATCTGCCTCATTGATCAATCAATTAGCACAGCGACTGGAGACAGCACTGCGCAGGTCTATCTTTGAATAGTGATTTAGCCAAACAGCAAACGGTGCTACTTGTCCCTGATCAGAGAGTGCTTGTAGGGAGATGCGAATGCCACACATCGGTGTGGCCTCACCCTGTACCCCAGGTATCAGAATCGCGCAGCCATCGCCGACAACTCCATTGGTGTGGGCAAGGCTGGCGTATAACAAGGTATTAAGGAGTAACAAAAGGGAGAGACAGAGAGTGCAGGAGTCAGAGGGAATGAGAAGGGAGGACAGAGTGGGAGACAGGAGGGTGGGGAGCTAAGAGAAGGGCTGTGTTTTCCAGGAGGAAACATCCTACCAAGGACACTGACCAGCAGGGCGGAGGGGAGCCGAGTTACCCATCTGTGACCTTCTGCAAGAGAGGGTGACAGGCAGGGCTGGGCAGACACTGATGGGAGGAGAAAGGATGATGGGGGAGTGGAGAAAGGATGCGGAAGCAGAGGCACAGAGGAAAAGCCCAGAGCCACCGAGAGGGACTGCACTCTGGGATGGACAAGACATAGATAAATAGCTTGGTTCTGAGCACATCTGGTCCTCAAATGGCCTTGCAGCTGTGTGAAATTCATTAAAACAGAAGAATCAAATTACATCACGGTTATTTAAGCTGGAAACCAGGGGGCCCAGATTGTAGACCACAACCTACCAACAGCCCTAAATCTTCAGAAATCTGTAGAAAGCACACTGGAGTGGGGCACACACGATGGGAGCCCTGCCTGTGCCCTTCTGATTCCTGTCTGCCCAGAACCCCTCTTTAGGGGCAGGGCTCCTGCCCCACCCTGCGTCTTCCTGCACAGCCTGAACTCCTCACATCCTACCCCGCTGGGCACAGAGCTGGGCACCTGGCTCTGACAGTTGGGCACATGACCCTTCCACCTGCCACTGGGTGGAACAGCTGGTCCAGCGCTGGCCACTCACCCCAGGCAAGGACGATCACGGTCCTTTCCCAGGATGTTCACAAATGGAGAGAAGTACACTCCCTTACTCTGGAGTCTGTTAAACTAGAAGGCATGGATCTGGAGCTGTCAGCCCTGGACTTGCCCCCAGCACTCCCCCTAAGCATGTACCAGAATAACGTCAAGGACGAACAAGCAGAACAGGAAGTGCAGAGGAGATGGAGCCCTGGGTCCACCATTCGAGCCGTGAGACCTGGCTCTACACATAGGCAGCTCCGTGCCTGGGCGTCCCAGGGACATGAGCCAATAATCTCCCTCTGAGTCTGTACCCAGTTAAGAGTTGGGTTGCTGCCCCTTACCACTAAGAGGGTCCAGACTGAGGATGGTCCTCTATCTCCATCCTCAAGCTCAGAGCAGCCTCTGCTGAGCCCTCCGGCTGTTGATCATGTCAATAAGGCAGGCCAAGAGTGAGGGCGTGGGCAGGGCTGTGACCCGCGGAGACCTCCAGACCCAAGGCGAGGATGCGATCCTCGCTGGCAGTGAAACGGGCCCTGCTTCCGAGATGCAAAAGAAAGGCCAGGGGAGAGTCATGCACCTGCCAGAGGGAACTAATCCAAAGCCAGTGGGGGAATAGCTGGCGAGTAGGACTGGCAGAAACGAGCTGTGCAAACAGGTCCCCGGGAACTGTCTGCTGCCAGGCGGCTGTGCCTCTGAGCTTCTGAGGAAGCAAGAGAAGGGCGGGGCCAGAGCTTCTGAGGAAGCAAGAGAAGGGCGGGGCCAGAGCTTCTGCGGAAGCAAGAGAAGGGCGGGGCCAGGGCAACCCAGCAGGAGGCCAGGGCCTTCAGAGAAGGTCACGGACATCGAGAACTTCGGATGGGGTGGCCAGAGCACGTGCACCTCATATTCCATTTGGGGGCATATGCATTTCTGTGTTGTAACCCCCTTCTCTTGCCCTAAATCCTCGGAAGTGCTACACCACCAAGCACGTGTGTGTGTGTGTGTGTGTGTGTGTGTGTGTGTGTTGGGAAAAAGATGGAGAAAAATTAAGGAAGGGGACTAAGTTCCAAATTTGGACGGTGCAGAGCAGACAGAAGGTGTAAGAAGCGAGGGGTAATTGACATAGAAAGCCAGTGGGAATGGAAACCAAATAGTTAGAAGTTACCACAATATGAGTCCTTAGGAACATGCAAAACTTAGAAAGAGAGCTCACTCTACCCAAATCCCAAAGGGCAGGACTTCTATGGGCACGCAGGCTGCAGATAAACTTGGGGTTAGGGGAGCTCTTCTCAGGTCCAGCCCCAGGAATACCTGGCATGGGCCCTCTGTGCAAAGACAAATGACTACAGGTATATCTATGAGTTGCTTCTTTGGGGCTTCTGGAAATGACAGGGTAGCCCACTGATGACATTGGGGCCCAGGAGCCAATGAAGAGTCCTACAGTCCTGGCTGCATAAGGGGGCGGGGGGAAAGGTGGTAGCTTGGGGCTTAGGCCACAAAGGTGGAGTCCCCAGGCACAGGCAGTAGGACCAAGTCCACACTCAGCAAACTTCCCCGTATGGGTCAGGGCCTGAAGGTGGGTATCCTGCAGTTTCCTGCATCTCTGCTTATTGCAGAAGTCGAGGAAGGAAATCAACAGAGCCTAGGATTCAGCAGAGACAAGAGAAGATGCCTGGAAGAGTCACCCTTGTCCCTATTGGTCACTTAATGGACTATATTAGCCTAGCGAGGGGAAGAAAGGTGAAGGGCAAAGGGGTGGTCAGCTCAGTACTCCTAAAAGAAAAGTCACAGGTGTCAGTACAGATGTGCTTGGGGCTGCAATGCTCAGAGAGAAGGAACAGCCTTCTGACGAGTCAGTCCCGATGACACCGGGCAGAAAGAATCAGCTAACTCTGCTTGCTGTGAGGCCTGATTCCATCACCGTTGGGCTCCCACGAAATGCCGGGTGGGAACTATGGCACAGTCCTGATGCTGTGGGTGTCTGTCCACCACACAGGTGGACACTTGAGAATGAGGTCTCAGAGCCATCAGGCAGGAAGGGCCAGGATAATGGACAGCAACTCCCCCCCCACATATGCTGGATTAGCCGTGGCTGGTTCAAATACCGTTCATTCATGTCACAGCCCAATGAGGTCATGGGGTGGGCAGGGGTGGTGCTGGGTTCCACATATCATTCAGGGACCCAGCTTCTGTCTAGAGGTGCTGTCTGCTTCAGTGCATGGTCTCCAATGTCACAACAGGAGGGGAAAGATGGGGTTCACACATGGGAGATTCTGTATAGGTCTGGCCTGGAAGGGGCACATAATCGCTTTGGCACACATTCCTCTACCCCATCTGGAGGCGGGAGTCTAGGAAGTGTAACTTTCCTGCCCACCCAGAAGGAAGGATAAATGGTACGGAGAACAAATCACATTGTCACATGACTTTGAACTTCCCCAGCTAGTACGAAGTACGTCCCACTCTGTGATTTCCACACTTGATTTCACTGAGCCTCAGAAAATGTAAGGCAAGCAAGTTCATTCGTTCCCTTTTATAGATGGAGAAACTGAGGCTCGGTCACGTGCAGAGTTTAATCCAACAGCAAACAGAGCGAGAAGTCTGCCCCAGCCCCACCTGCCTCTAAAGTGCAGGCTCACCGCCTCTCCTTAGGAAGACCATTTTCAACTGCTTGCAAAGACACAGCAAATGCCAGTCCTGTCTCACGGGGGCATCCAGCAGTTCCCCACTCACGTGTGTGAGAGATGAGAAGAGCAAACCACGGAGCACATTTTGCCGCTGATTAACTCAAACAGGAGGCTTTCTCTCACCGAGAACAGATGATCAGCCCCTCTGCCAAAAAGTGTCTGCTCCATACCGCCAGGCCGAGTTCCATCAGAGAGGAAGAGTTCCATTTATTCAGCGGTAAGCGAGTCACATCTGCCTCTGGATACACATCTAAAGCAACAGGCCTGCTACTCTGATTAGTAATGAAAAGTTGGAGCAAACACATTTCATTTAAAAGAGAAGGGGCCAAATCCTAGCTCCATTCTCTACCAGGGTCCAGGAAAGCATAAAAAAGGAGGATCATATACACTTAAAAACATCAACTACCACCTTTAAAGAAGCAAAGAAGTCCACCTGCCTAGGTGGTGGGAAAACTAAAATTTTACACCATTGCAGGAACCCCATGGTTCTGTAGAGCTGTGTCATTTGTTTTTCATACTATTTTAGGAAGGCATTCTATTGTTTGAGGGGGAATAAGTCTGAAACCCACCTGTAGAATACACCTTCTCTTTTGACAAATAGGGAAGTTGAGGCCCAGAGAAATGGTCATTCAAATCTCATTAGCAGCAAAATGGAGGCTCCCTTCCTTCTAAGATAAACCTCACCTAAGCCCTGGCTCTGAGCTCCCTGGATTAGGATAGCAGCACATCTTAGATGGGGCGTGAACATGGAGTTTAAAAACAATGCAATGTGGGCATAAGGAACCCCACTGATTACATCAGAAGCCCACTGTCCACGTCCCGCCAATTGCTGAGATACTGCTTTTTTGGCATCTGCCTCCCGCTACCTGTTCCACCTTTGCTTTTTAAATGTTTAAACATGTTGCCACCATTTTTTCATGAGGATCGTTTCTTTTTTAAAAAAGAAAAAATTATTTATTTATTTGGCTGCGCCGGGTCTTAGTTGCGGCACGTGGGATCTTCAGTTGCAGCATGCAGGATCTAGTTCCCTGACCAGGGATTGAACCCAGACCCCCTGCATTGGGATCACGGAGTCTTAACGGCCGGACCGCCAGGGAAGTCCCTTCATGAGGATCATTTCTAAATGACTGGTGATACTTGCTTTTGAAGTGCACAATGCTTTACTCCACTCCCTCTCCCCACCTCACCCATCCCCGTTTGGGATCACTGGGCTCTACCGGTAGGTAGACTGACTTGGGTTGAAGAGGCAGCAAGCTGGGGGAGTCTAGGCACAGTGACAGCTCCCATGGCAAGCTGGGCTGGTGTGTACTGTTCACTGGGACACCCTAGCTCACTCACCAGAATAAACCAGAAGTCAAATGTCAGAGTTTTTAGACTAAGAGACCGGGGATCAGAGAAGCTGAATCATTTCTTCACAGCTAATGTCACCAGCGCTCCCTTCTTTCTCCTACATCTCATGCCCCACCTGGCCCAAAGTCCACAAAATTGCAGATGAATACCACAGCATCAGGGATGGGGAGGGGTTTGGGTCAGAGTTTCTCAACCTTGGCACAACTGGCCTTTAGGGCTGAGCAGTTCTTTGTTACGGAGGCTGTCCTGTGCATTGTAGAAAATAAGCAGCATCTCTGGCCTCCACCCGCTGGATGCAGGCGCTCCCTTCCCAGGTGTGACAATTAAAAATGTCTCGGGACATTGCCACAAGTCCCCTGGTAGATGAAATCACCCTCAGTGAAGAACCACTGGTCTAGGCAGAGGTTGTAACATTTCAGAGGCAAATCAGGCACCAGTGAGAGGACAGAGACAATGATCTAGAGCATCCTTTCCAAATCTGGAGCCCACGGTTTAAATGAGTCCAACTGAGCCTGAATCTTAGGTCCTCAAAAACAATTTTCCATGTCTATTTGTCACAGAATAGAACATGATAGAAAATTAGCATTAGGAGGGTCAGAAAAAAAATGTCTTAATTATAATAGGAATAGGACAGACATTGGGCTCTGAGACTCTAAGTGGGCTGGGTGATCAGGCTTCAGCGTCCTCATCTGAAACATGGGAGCAGGTGAGGGTTAAAGAGAACCTCACGTGAAATATTCAGGGCAGTGTCTGGCGTGCAATAAATGGTCCATGAATGTTAGCTCACGACAGACCTTACAGCTCATCCCATGTCCCAGATAATTCTCCCATTTGAACACAGGAGGTTAATGTTCCAAGTGAATGAGGGTTTAATGCAGTTGCCATTTGATTTAATTTCCAAAAGCATTAATGCAACCCATCAGCATGCAGCTGATGAAGAAGTCAAAGTAATTCACGGAAACCAATACTTGTCAGGTTTTCTTTATCCACATTTACGTTTGTTTGTTTTTTTAAATAAGCTGTTCTTTGTGCCCATATAGAATACAATATACCTAGATATCTCTCAGTTCGCCCCCCCCCCCCACACACACACATATGTTCAAGTAAGTTTCCCACTTTCCTCCTGTCTGTCATTTTTCTCTTCCCCTGGAAAACTAACAGTGACATCATCCAAGAGTGAGGGAGTCCGGGGCTAAGACTGGGCAGCTGGCAGACGGGGAGGACGGAGAATGATGAAGACAAGCATAAACACGGGAGCAGTTAGTTCACAAAGGATGAACAGAGCCATGAGCCTCCCCCAAATCTAGAGAAGCTGTGCTCTTATCTCATTTTATAATTAAGGAGCCATGGAATGAAGTTCCGAATTCACATAGCTAACACAAGGCAGATCAGGATTTGAACCCAAGACCTACACGATCTGGAATCTACCTGTGCTTGCCAATAGCAGTTGTGGTATAAAAAAAAAAAAATAGGATGCAACCCATTGAGAAAAGTTAAGACTAAGAAAGACAAAAACTAAGACCATCAGGATGTTTTTCCTACAGGGAAGGAAGGCTACACAGACGACGTCGATGCTGAGGCTTCTCTGCAACAGCATCTTCCAGGAAAGCCGAGGTCAGACATGCGGTGGAGGGAGGAAGTAGGTACGTGTGATGTAAAGAGGTGTTAAACGTGTAGACACAGGTTGAAGCAGGTATACGCCAGTCGGCAGGACTCGGGAGGAATACAGAGGGCTCACCTCAAGGCAAGCCTTCCCTTGACAGCCACTGAGGAAGGCCCAGAAGCTTCTAAAATGACCGTTATAATGGCCACACGGTAGACTGGATAAGTGGTGTGATGCTGGCAGGTCAACTGAGACCCCGAAATTGCAACCAAAGCAGGACAAAGGGAGGCCATAGGAGGGACACATGGAATCAAAAAGCTCACAGCTTCCATAATTAGGAAGAAACGAATAAGGGAAAAAAACACTAGAGGAAAAGATAAAAAAAGAAGCACCCAGAAAGGACATGGAACTTCCTCAGAAGTAGGAGAAGAACCTACAGTTCAAACAATACTGAGAAGCTTGAGAAAGGAAGGAACGGTGAGGAGTCTGCAATGCTACTGCCTGCTTCTGAAGTAAGGGTCTGAGAACTCACCGCTGGATACAGCAAATGTCTGAGCACCTTCTACACTCCAGGTACTGTATTAGGTGCCATGGATCCAGCAAGAAGCAAGACCTACAGAGTTTCTTCCTTCAAGAACGTGCGTAACTCGGAGATGTGAATGACCATGGCGGGCAGTGATGAGAGCGGGGAAGAAAACCACAGCCTAGTACAATGGTGCAGAGTCACAGGAGGGAGTGTGGTCACGCGGAGGCTCTCTGAGGAGCTGAGCAGAGACCACAGTGGACAAAGCAAATGAGCCACACAATCGTCTGGAAGAGAAGTATTTCGGGCAAAGAGAGAGGAGCAAGTGAAAAGGGCCTAAGGTCAGACTTAACGTGCTGGGGTTCAAGGAAGAGGAAGTGGACCGGTGTGGCCAGAGAAGAGAATGAGAGGAAAAATATGGGGCTGGGGGGGCGGGGGGTCAGAAATCAGAGACAGAGGCCACATCTAGAGACTGCATTAAGAAGTTTGGACTTTACTCTGAGGATAAGAGAGGAGCTAGTGGAGGGTTTTAGGCAAGGGTGGGCCATGATTCAACTTGTTTTCAAAGTATCACTGAGGCTGCTGCATAGAGAACAGACCTCAGTGGTGCAGCAGTGGAGCACGCAGGAGGCTGGCAGAGTCATCCAACTGCAAAGAGATGGGGGTTGGTCCCGTGCAGTGATGGACAAACTGTGTCCTGGGAGCCAAATCCTGCTCCGTGCCTGTTTGAGTAAATAAAGTTTTATTGCCACACAGCCTTACTCACTCACTGACATCTTTTCTAGGGCTACTTCTGCTACAACAGCAGAGGTGAGTAGTTAAAACAGAGCCTGGATGACCCACAAAGCTAAAAACGTTTACTACCATGCCCTGTGCAGGAGTGGTTGGCCACCTCCTGGTCTAGGGTGTGGACAGGAGAGGTGGTGGGGATGACGGGGCTCCAGGCAGGCTTAGGAAGTGGAGGTTACAGGGCAGAGGCCGGATTCCAGCCCAGGCTCTCTGACCACTGGGCCATACAGCCCCCAGCTCTTCCCTGCCTCTGAAGGCGGGCAGGGAACAGAAACGATTCTGACGGCACCTCTGCAGTGCTCCAGTGACTGTCCAAGCTGAAATGCTCAGGGTGGTCACTGGCTTTGCCTCTTCCCCCGGCATGCAGCTGTCCTCCTAGGCTGCTCTCACTGATGGGGCAGCAACCAGCAGCCTTGGTCATCTCCGAAGGCTGCAGATGCTTTCCCAAACTGCATCAGTTGTTCCACCCTTTGTATATCCTCAGCTCACACCTGATTACAGGGCCTACCATACTGGATTTGGTTAAGAAACGTGGTATAGAAGGAAGAGCATGAGTGAGACACAAGCAGGCATGGGCTGGAATCCCAGCTCTGCCATGTATAAGGGGTGTGACCTTGGGATGACTGCCTAACCTCTCTGATCCTCCATGCCCTGATTTGTAAAAGAGGGATGCTACAGCACCTGTATCGTAGGATTATGGATAGGACTCTAGTAAGACAGTATAGTAGGCACCCAACACAGCTAGATGACCGTGCGTTACAGGCCTGCACAATTCTTCCTGCTAGACCGTGAGCTTATCACACTACTTGACACATAGTTGGGGCTCAATAAACTATTAAACAAACGAATATAAGAACAAGTCAACTACTCCAGCCATGTCATCTTTAAACCAGAGGCTGTAAACTCAAAGGCCTACAGGAACCAGACTAGTGATGTGAGCAAAATGGGCCGGGTGAGGACAGGGGTGGGCTGCGGAGCACATGCCCCAGAACAGGGCAGCCATACCAGCCCGCTGCTGCCACCCCAGAATGCAGGCTCGATGTGGCCAAATCAATACAACTTCAAGAGGCATGTAAGTATTGGAACAAGTGTTAAAAGTAAAAAAGAGAGTGCGACCTAAGGAAAGCATTTCTGCAACCAATTCGGACTGGGGGGCTGCATTTGATGACCCCGAGCCCATTCCAGAGGAAAGAGACCTTCAGATGACTAAGTTTAAATTTCCACAGTACAAGAAGCAGAACAAGGACAAATGGACACTGTATCTGGTCGCTATCCCCTTAATAACAGTAAAATGTGATTATTGATAGTTACAGATATAAGTGGGTGGGTGTCTACTTTTACTGCGATCTATACATATATTGTCTCCTTCTAATAAGGATCCAGTTAGCTACATTTACCCTCACTGAACAGATGAGGAAAGTGAGGCTTGGAGTGAATATATAATTTGCCTGAAGACACAGACAGCTGGGGCCAGGGCCGAGACTGAAACTTGGGATGTTTACATCCCAAATCCATGCTCTTGACCCTACCCAGCTGCCTTGATAGGAAGTCGTATCAGTACTTAAATCAGAACATCTGACTCTCAGCACCAGTACTGGATTTCTTCTAGGCACCAATCTGCATACTGATAAGAGGGCTCAGAAGCCCTGGTAGGCTGTTAAATGGAGTTAGAAGGCAAATTTAAAAATCACCACCAACAACACATTTTTGATGAGTTAGAAAATTTTCATCAAGACCACATCTGCATTTTTGAAGACACCTGCCTTTGGGATAAACTAAAACACCTTGAAATCGAAGATGTTAAGAAACCCAGAAACAGGGAGAGAATTGGTGCATTTATGAGCACTGGTCTGGAACAGGTAGGTTGAGAGGCCAGATTGTCAAATGAGCAAAACCTCGATTACAGAGTAATCTAATGTATACCCAGGTACATTACCACAACTCAATAAACAGTTCTTTGGAATTAAGTTATTCCAATTTGCTTTCATTTTGATCAGTGTGTGGCCCTGAGAACCTGGTATTACCTACACTCAGGTGAGGCGGCATCTTCTGAGGCACTAAGGCTCACCATCCCAGGATAATACATGAGCCACAGGCCAGCCAGCCACGAACACACCTGCTTAGGGAAAGACAGAGACCCGGCCCGAGTCTCCACCTTCCACGGCTTGGCCCCGCGCAAGCACCTGCCACGCATGCCACCAGAGGGGCCTCCAGCTCCTGGCACCCTTGGGCGCTGAGGGGTCCTGTAACCTCCTAATCCCTGCATGGCCCGAGCTCTGAAGGAGCGACGCCAGGCAGACGGGGCCCATGTGGTCAAGTGGCTGAGCACAAGCGGGACCCGCTACTTTTCTTTTGGTCCAGAAACCTGACTCACCGGTGGTAGATACAGAAGGGCACCCAGGGAGTCTAACGACCCAAATGTTCCCAAGTCCACATGTTGGCCCACCTCTTTGATATTCCTCCCTCCCTTTCCGTATGCTCAGCACATGGGGGAAAGCACCAGTCCCCTCTTTGCAGAGGAGGCCTTAAGGGATCTCTCCAGGGCCACACAGATCGCAATCAAATCCGCACCTGGGCCAGGTGTCCTGCCCCCCCACCACCCACTCAGGCCGTCACCACCTTTTACTTCCTTACGGGGGAAACCCCACCCACCTCAAGTCATTTATTTTATTTAACAAACACTTATAGCTCAGTGGGCCAGGCACTCTTCTAAGAACTCTTACAGCCACTGTCTTATGTAATCCTCAGGACACACACCTCTGAGGGAGGTAATGCTATACCTCCACCCCCAGATAAACCAGCTGAAGCTGGGAGAGGTTGATGTTCAAGGTCACTGAGCTGGGATGAGAAGGGGCCAGGATTCAAACCCGGGCATCTCAGCTCCAGGGTCCTTTCCTGTCTCTGAACTGGAACTAAACAGAGGAAACCTGGAAAAAATGCTGCCCAGGGATGGTCTTATTCCTGTGACGCCCCAGTGTCTGTCAGCTCCCTGCCACTCAGCCCCCACGATCAGTGTGATGTGTAAACCAGGAACAGGAAATTCAATTTGGGGAGCAGCCCCATCCCCTGGGAGAGCGCTTGGCCTTTGAGAATAGTCTTCTTTCTCAGATTTTCTCCCTTCCCTGAAAGAAGGTAGATTTCTATTTTTTCCATTTTTTTTTGTTGTTTGTTTTTAACAAGTGCAAATACTTCAGTATTAAAGTATTTAAGCATTCTGGCTCAGCCACAGAAAGGGGCTCTAAGATGTGCATGAGTCATTCTTCATAAAGCGCTTTCCCCCCAGTGCTCTGGTTTGCTGCCTTCAAGTGGGTTCCTGGCCACACACTCCAGGGTGACAGGCTTCCTCTGGTTGCTGCTGCCTCTGGGTGTCCCCTATCTTTCACTGTCTTGTTTGGCTTGGGTACCATTAGCTTTTTATGAGAGAGAGAGAGAGAGTGTGTGTGTGTGAGAGAGAGAGAGAGAGAGAGAGACTCTGTGTGTGTGTGTGTGTGTGTGTGTGTGTGTGTGTGTGTGTGTGTGTGTGTGTTGGGAAGGGTTAAATCCATTTCTCCACGAATCTGTCAGTTAGTACCCCACTCCAGAAAGGTGGGGAGTAGTGGGAGGGTGATGTATGAGTTAAAAAGGCAAGTTAGCAACAGGTCGGGGGACCCCTGTCATGAACCCTGTCTGCTATCCGGACGCTTTCGACACTGTTCATGACATCATGCTACCATGTGCTGACAAGGCCACAATCCTCAGGCGCTCCAGGTGTTGCCAAAACAGCATGATCTAGCTCCTGGTCCAGTCCTAGCTCTGCCCCTAAGACCTGTCTCTCTTTCTCAACCTGGCTGTGACTGTTCTCACAGCCGTAAAATGAACTAAAATAAAACCAAGGTGCAGAGCCAAAATCTGGACTACATGAGGTCTCGGATGTGAAGGGACTTCTACATTCAAGGGGTCCAGCTTCGAGCTTACCACCAATTGAATATAAAAAGGGAAAAAAACGCAAGCAGGAAGAAAAATGGGCACTAAAATAAATGTGATATTCCATAAAGGATTTCAGTAAGGCATAACAAAACGGGACCCGGTCACCATCGCCCACCCTGAAGGAGACCTCTGAAGGAGGCCATCCAGCACATCCCTTAAAATGGAGCAGCAAGGGCTGGGGTGGGGAGGGGATAGAGCAGTGTTAGCTCCTGGATTGTATTGACAAACCTGGTCAGGACACCACTCAGTCCAAGCTGAACTCTGGCCCAGGACACACAGCCAACAAAGGATAAACCACAGTCCTAGGACACACTGGCCACCCCTCCAAATAAAGGCCATGATGCTTCGCCATGAAAATCTCATCCTCTGTCCCAGAGCCCTCTGGATTTGGTTTCCCACACCTCCTTCTCCACACCTGGGGACATAAGACTAAATGAAGCATTTTCTGGTTCCACTTGTCTGCGGGTGAAAAGTTCAGAGCCCTACAGTAGCCCCCTAGTCCTTCACCCTATGCAATCATTACCAATGCTGTGCCAGGCATGGGCAAGGTGCTGGTGAGACCGGGGACAACACGAGAAAACACTATCCATTCTCCAGGTGGGGAGGGTGGGCTTCCTTTCCAGTGTGGGAGGTCACCATAAAGGAGTATGTGTAGTGAGCGTTCCAGAGGACACAGCTCAGGAGTTACATATTCACCATCTGAAAGACCTGCAAAGGCCACTTTATCACACAAATCAATCTTATGGCACCAAAAAGCTAAGATACAAGCCTAATGGGATCAAAATGATGGTTTCTTTTATATATAATGGCACTCAATGTAAACTACTTTAAAGATGATTTTTTTTCCTGTTAGTTGTTCTGTTCTTAAGTACCCAATGTGTTGATCTTCAGCTTAAGTGTTCATAGAATCATAGTGATGAAATGCATTCCTGCTGAGGCCAATAACTCCGTCCCTTATCCACCATTCAACAAGTATTTTAAGGTTGAGCCTTACAAAATGACCGACTGTGCAGGTCAGAACCATCAAATGCTGGCTGTCTCAGATGGTTCGATGTGCTCAGCACTCACGCCAGGCACTCAGCTAAGCTCGGGGGACTGATTGTGAACCATGAACCAAACGGAAGATGCCCCAAACCCCACAGAGCTTATATCCTAAAGGGGGGGACGGACGCTGCCAAGTAAACAAATAAAGAAAAATACATAATTTGGAAATGTGATGAGTTAAAAAGAGACAAGGTGATATAATAGAATGTGACCACTGGAATGGGGGGGCGGGTCAGGGGAGGGTAGTTCTCTCAGAGAAGATGGCATGATGACAGTCAAGTTGAGATCTGATTAATGACAAATGGGCAGCCATGTGAATATCCATCTGGAGTCAGGACAGCACAGGAGAGAGAATCCCACACTCTCTAGGATTAGAGATCCTAGACTCATACTAGTCCAGACAAGGCTACCATGACATGCGGAAGCAAAGAGAGGTCAAGGTTTCACATCAACCGATCCTTTGACCAAGGGAACCAACTCAGGATCCTCTGGAGGGTGGAGCGATGCTTCTACCTTCAAAACACTGGGTATCATTCTACAGCTAGCATTAAGACAAACAGCTTATTTCATTCACTAAATTATGTTAGATTAAAATTTTAATCGGCGAACATAACACTGGAAAATGAGAACATCCATACGCTGCTATTTTCCAGTGTAAGCTGTCAAACCTCTTTTTTCTTCTTTTTTTTTTTTTTTCAAAAGCAGTATCGCAACACAAAGAAAACGCCGTAAAGATTCTTTGGCCTACCAACTCTACCCCTAGGGAATTTATCCAAGGAAATAATCTGGTTTAGTAGAATAAAAGTATTCTCTTCAGAAGAACTCAATTGAGGCGTTAATCGCTGCACGCACAAAGGAAAGATAAAAGAAAAACAAGTATACCTGGAATTACCTAAAGGATGACGGAGATTTTTAAAATTAGGGTGATTCACTTGATGAAATAGCATACAACCATTAAGCACTGTAACAAAGATTATACAGTCTTTCAAAACTGAACGGACTGTCGAGCTCCTCGAGAGAAGCAGAAAAGGAACAATGTGCGTATTTTAATGGAAAACATGTCAGCGATACCTCAAGGTGAAAAAGAAAATTGAAAAAAAAATGGAATCAAAGCCAGTGGGGTGGGAGGTTATTTATTTCAAAAGTCCTTCTAAAATATTGTCATTATATCGAGTTTTCAATAAAAAATCCCTCAGAAACAATTGTACTCTGATCACTGTAATAGGACGCCACCAAAACACAAGGACATTGGCTCACTCTAACTTTAAATGCAGAATAAAGCCTAATTTGGAGATGTCGTCTGTGTTATATATCCCATAAGCTTTCATATACAGATCCTACCTGTAAGACTCAACTTTGAATGACAATGTAATATTGCATGATTTCACAATAACTTCCTCTGTTTTTTTTTTGATGTGCGTTGATGGGAAGAATTGGAAATTGTGTTTCAGTCTACGGAATGGGTGTAGGAACACCAGATGAGAAAGCGGGGGAGTCTTAACTCCTCCCACCATGCAAGGATGGGGCCAAGGGATCCCCGTGAAATCAACCACCTGGGAAGAGGCACGGGTGGTGGCACTCACCTTTCACAATCAGCTCAGCGTAGTTGGACACACCAGAGCCACCGTCAGAGCGGATCACACAGCGGTACTTGCTCACACTCCGCTGGGTAGTGTCCGCCACACTGACTGTCGCCGAGAAGCGCCTGTGGTTGACCACGCGGGTGACCATGAGGGCCGTGTCCCTGCCATTCCATTGCTACAGGACAGAGGAAGGGAAGGAGAAGTCATATTATCACACACTCCTGAGTGACCCCAGCATGGAAGTTCCACCCGTCCCCACACCCCTGGGGCCCATGACTTTCCATAATAAGGACTCTCCATTGCTGGTTTCTGCAAGTGATGTGATTCAAGAATAAACTTTGCTAGTGAGCTGATTCAAGAGGGTGGATGCCTGGCCATAGGAAGAGAGAGCACAGCCGCTTCTAAACACCTTGGCTCCTTTCTCATCTGCATTTGGGGTTGGCACTTGGCCCCTTAACCTTCCTCCTATTTTCCTTCATCTCTTAAGCAAAACCCACAGGGTTTCCGTAAATGTAGACTCAGGTAAGTTAGTGAAGACACAGCCCACAAAGTGATAATAAACAGCTGGTGTCCTGGTACACCACCCACAGGCTCTGAGTCTCCTCCACAGGGACCAATCTGTCCCTCCAGGTAGAGTGAGGATGGGGGCTTTTCAACACCTCTCCTCCTTGGCATATGCTTCTTCCTCTGCCTGGTGCCTCCTGTCTCCCTGGAGGTACTCCCTCTCCCTTAAACACACAGGTTCAGCTCGTTAGCATCTCCACTAAGTGCCCCTGACTGTCACAACACCTTCTGGAAGTTCCTCACTCTCTCATGTATGGTGCAAACTTCCCACACATTTTTTCCTACAAGTGTTTCCCACTGTAGACTGTAAGCTCCCCGAGGGCAGGATTTTTCTATTTTCATTTCTAGCACCGTGCCCTGAAGCCTCCTGACTTGCTAAACATTTCTAGAATCAACATTTCTAGCAAGGCATTTTTGTCTTTACCATCCTGAATCTTAGATGTGATACTCTGAGTTTGAATAAGGCCCTTTCTCACAGCAGCAAGTTACAATAACTGATAGGAAAACAAATGCAAGCCAAAACCACTTGTGCAGGCACTTGCATTTCTCTGGGCTTCAGTTTCCTCATTAAAACAATGGATCTGACACTGGTGTTTGCTCTATGGAGTTATTGCGACGAATAAATGAGAAGGCATGTAAAACATTTAACACATGAAGGTATATTCTGGTGTTAGTGGAGCTCTCTAAATTAACCATGAAATTAGCCAGGTGAAGTGGAGTAAACTGGATAACAGCCCCTCAAAAATGTCTACATCCTAATCCCAGAAACCTGTAAATATATCACCTTACATGGCAAAAGGGACTCTGAAGATGTGATTAAGGATTTTCAGATGGCGAGAGATCCTGAATTATCCAAGAGGATTTATATGCAGAAGAGGAATAAGGCCGGATGGCCAGAGTCAGAGAAGGAGATGTGGTGACAGAAGCAGAGGTCAGAGTGACGTGACTGATGGCTTGAAGATGCGGGAAGGAACCATGAGCTAAGGAATGCAGGGCAGCCTCGAGAAGTTGGAAAGGTTAAGGGAAGAGATTCTCCCCTCTCCTTCTCCAGAGGAGCCCAGCCCAGCCAACACCTTGATTTTAGCCCAGTAAGACCCAATTTCTGACTTCTGATCTCCACAACTGTAAAGTAATAAATCTGCATTGTTTTAAGCCACTAAGTTTGCAGAACTTTTTACATCAGCAATAAGGAATTAACACAAACGGCAAAGGACTGATTAAGCGCAAAATATTAATTTTTCATGTTTATATTTTATTTTGGTGTCTCCTCCAGTATTATTTAACTTTTCTTCTTAAAGATGTCAGATTCCAGCAGAACCAGAGAGGATTCAGTGCATCCCCTTGAACAATTTAGATTTTTCTGTTTAGCTCCCGAACCACCAGGCTTTCTCCCATGGAAGGATAGGAAATTGCAGGTTGTCTAATAAAATCTCTAGAAAATAGGCCTTTTGATAATCACACCTGTCATACTGGGAGCAGGCAACAGCAGGACAGGGTCGAGCAGGAGGGCCCAGAGCCAAAATAGGAAACAGGGCTGTGATGGACCAGGGCAAGGAGAAATGGAGGTTAAGTTCAGAGAGATGAGCCCAGATGGAAGGGCAAGCAACTGCGCAGTCACCCAGGAGCCCAGGAGCAGAGATCGGGAGGGATTCTAGAATACCAGGAATGGTGAGAGGCTCAGATGCCAGAATGCTGTGGCAACATGGAGAAGGGATTTAAGCAGAGAGAATGAGTAAGAAGCACAGGTGCCAGCCACTGTCTCAGACCCAGACAGAGGCAGGAGAGAAGATGCAAGGGAAGCAAACAAGGGGAGGTTTCATGACGCAGGAACAGACTCAGAAACCTAAGCCCACAGGCGATGAGCAGGTTCGAGTGGGCACAGGGAGGGGTGGTACAGGGGAGATGCCAGGAGCCTGAAGTGGACCACAACCTGGAGGCAAAGTGGGAGAGTAAAGCTTCCCAGCCATCATACCAGGTGCCATGTAAGTGCACAGGGATGCAGATGTTAGGGTGCTAGGAAAGAGGAGCAGGACAGTGAAGGGAAGTCAAAGTCCTAGGAAAAGCCAGAGAGGAGCATGACACAGATGATGCACATAGAAGCCTGTGGAAAATTCTATCAAACCCTCAGGCCCATGTCACCCCTTTGGCCTGTTGGAAATTTTTTTTGGTTCCTGTAATATTTTTCATCCGTAAGTATATCCTTCCTCTGAAAGTTCCAGGCACACTTCCTTTCTTCTTGTGGCAAGTTTTTCAGAGCTATGTCTGTGGTTCTAAAGTGAATCATCTTCTAGCCCCTCTGAGTCAATGAATCAATTGAGTAAGTTTCCCACTGGGCACTCAGAAGGGTGTCTTAGGTTGGGCTCCCCAGAAGGAAGCAGAGTCTGAGACCTGGTGATTTACTGAGTGCTCTCAGGAGAACGGGGATGAAGGAAAGGGTGAGAAAAGAAGCTGAGCAACAATGTGGTGGAAACTGGGGTCTGGCTTCAGCCTGACTCCACGGAGCTCCAGAGCATGAAGTGTACCAGAGCTAATCTCATCAGGAGGCAAGGGGCCAGCTTCTGCACTCCACGCCCATCAGTCACAGGTCATGGTCAGGTGGGGGAGGAAAAAATGGTTCCCCTTTGACCAAGGGCACAGTTCTCTGGGGAAGGAGGATTTGTGAGCCTTTAGCAGCCAACATGCACAGTACCCTGCAGTCTGGGGCACTGGCTCATAAAGGACACTTTAATCCATTCTACCCAGAACCTTCCTATCTCTATCTCCTCCTCCAGTATATTATACATAGGGTCTCCTGAAAGCCCATGAGCCACTGCCCTGAGATTTGCTGGTTGTCTGCTCCTGAATCTATGTTAAAAAAAAAGGGGGGGGGGGCAGGGGGCTGGGAACTGATCTCCATAGATCACTGACAATGTGGGAAGCTCAAGTACCCCTGCAATAACGCACTGCTTCCTCTGAAAAGCCGATCTATCCCCCAGCGAATAAAGTTCCATAACTGAGCTTGATAAATATTTTGTTCAAAGTAATGGGATCTGTCTGAGCATTTATTAAGTAAAAGTCACATTAACGAACATGTCCGAGTGCTCAGTCTGTGCTACGCACGGTGTTACCTGGCTTACATGATAGAATCCACTTAATCCTTCTCAAATCCCTAGGAAAGTACTTCTCAAAGGGTGGGTCCCAGACCCAGCATCGACATCGCCTGGGAACCTGTGAGAAATGTTAATTTTAATGAGATTTCCAGGGCTGATATCCATTTATGGAGGCTGTTTATTGGGGTTGGTAGTCTGAGTTGTCTTTTCCCCTTTCCTTATTCTATTATTAATTGCACTGGAAATGTCCTCATTATTTAACAAAACAGAAAATGAGAGTGTGTGGAATGTGGAAGCTATAATTTCTTCCCAGAAGAATTTACAGGCTGGCGTTAAGATTCCAACAAAACAGCAAAAAGGGCAAAACATAAACACAAAGTCAAGTATTGAAATAGCATCCTTCAGGGAGGAAAACACGGTCAGCAGAGGATGAGCAATGCTTTTAGAATAATCTAAAGCAGTGGTTCTCAAAGTGTGGTCCCCAGATCTACTGCATTAGCACCCCCTGGGAACCTGTTAGAAATGCAAATTTTCTGGCCCCTCTCTGGACCTAATAAATCAGGAGCTGTTATAGGGGGAGCCAGGCCATTTTTGCTTTCACAGACCCTCCAGGTGATTCTCATGGGATGATAAGGCATGAGCTAGGTCCTAAGAATATTCCTGTTCTCCAGATAAGGAAACTGAGGCAGACAGGTCAAGCAACATGGTTTAGAATAGTACTTTTCAAATTAATGTGCATACAAACCTCCTGGGGAATCTTGTTAAAAATGCAGACTCCGATTCCCTGAGTCTGTGGGGGGACCTGACATCCTTCATTTCCAGCTAGCTCCCAAGTCTTGTCGCTGATGCCGGTCCATGAACCATAGCAAGAGAAGCAAAACCTTAACATGACTTTGCTGAGGGATGGAGTTAGGATGTGGACCCAGGTGATGTGACTCCAGACACTGAGGCCTTAATCACATTGCCCAGCTGCCAGCCAGTGCACGAAAGTGCACAGTTACCCTGTGACTCTGTGTGAGGAGGGTAGAGTGTGCAGTGTTCCAGAAACTCACTCTGCTTGTTCAAAGAACATCAAACGCCATCTTGCAGGAAATGACTGCTCCACAGAAAACAGTTTGGGAACTGACGTGATCTATGCCTAGCTTTCTAGAAACCTCAGCGGTCTCAAAGTCAGAAGTATCTATGTAAGGAGGGGCAAAGCATCTTCCTGCATTCCTGGCTAAGAGACTTTCTGAATATATTATTAAGGGGTGTCATATCCAATGTGCTATTAGGCTTGGGTGAGGTTTTCTTACCCCAGCTCCATCCGTCTAAAGCAGCGGCTCTCAAACCTTAGCATGCATAATGATCACCTCCAGAGTGACTCAGTAGGTCAGGGGTGAGGCTAGATAATCTGCATTTCTGACAAGTTCCAGAGTGACACTGATGCTGCTGGCCCTGTCCTCTGTCTCCAAGATCTGAAGGCTAATGTCACCTTAAGTCCCTCACTGGAAAGAACGGGCCAAATAATATCACGAAACACATGAATGGACACATTCCTTAAATCCAGGCCACTCCCTGAGGCTGAGCAATTGGTCACCGCACCAAAGATGCCCAGCCATGAGCCAAGGGTGTGGCACCCAAATCCAGCCCCTGTTCTGCTGGCAAAGCAGGAGTCCTGACCACAGGCTGACCGAACCCACTTGGAGGAAGGCTACCTATTTTCTTTGCCCAAAGGCTCTGTCTTCGTGCCAGGCTATATGCCTTGGACCTGCATGTGCCCACAGGGCGAACCTTTTTCCAATTCATCCACCCAGGGGGGCACATGTGTTCTAAGCTGAACAAAGGCATTTTATAGCCTTATCGGTGGTCCTGCTTAATCCCATTTTATACCCATTTCTCTCTCATTCATCATGGTAACAGTTCCCTTTGAAACCTCTCTTTTTTTCTTTCTTTTTCATGTGCTTATCTCTCTCTTTTAAAACAACTCAAATTCCACCTTCCCTTAGCTTGTTTTATGTTATGTGGAATAAGCCGGCTTGGTTTGAGAGCACACACTCTTTACAGGAGTATGGACTGCAAATGCCCACACTTTAATATTTCTGACCCTGGCATATGTGCATCCTTCCACCACCCAGGCAAAAACCTCTCTATCTTCAGGAACTATCTAGAAAGGAAGACAAGAGAAGCACCTGATGCCATGGAAAGCCTGCTGTTTTAGTATTACCTGACTGACTATCAAGTTATCTATAATAGCCTCACCATTTTGCAATTCCCCATCCTCTCTGCTCCTGTGTCAGGACATTATTCCCTTCACAAAGAGATAAGACACAGCCTGCAAAAATGGCTGTCATTATTTCCGGACATGCCAGAGTGCATGCCGGCTTGCAACTGATTTATAACCGGCAGAAGTGGAAACATTACTGTCTTTAATAAAAGGAAACTGTGTGCAACTGACATTATGACTGTTTTACAGGAGATATTCTAACACATGGGTCCTAGAAACCTCCCGTGTGCTGATCTGAGCTCCTAGCGCAAGTGTGCGTGCGTGCACACACACCACACACGCACACACACGTACGCACACGTACGCACACGCACGCACACGCACACAAGTAAAATGAGGCCGTTTTCAGTTGAAAATTATTCTAATTGCTCCAGAAATCTCCTGGCTAGAAAATATTTCAGTGAACTTCCCACAATTCATTCGAAATATTCTTTTCATTTCTAGTCATACTGCGTCAATGGCATGACATTTGGAAACTTGCTAAAAGCTGGCCCATTGATTCTCTTAAGACTATATTTGCACCTCTTTGGCAATCTCTAAAGAAGAGCTTTTGATTATTCTTTATTAAAAGTTGAAAGAAATAGAAGTGGACATAAATCATTTTTGATTCGCTATGCTAAAGACCTCCCAAGGGCCCACTACGCGCATGGCTGACTGCCCATTTACGGTTGATTTCTGGGTTCAGAGTTCCTGCAGCGTCAGGAGGGTCCTGGCATAAGCCCTACAGGGAGCCGTCAGCCCTGAGCAAAGAGGATGAGCAGGTGGTGAAGGGCCTGCACACATGCCATCGCCCTGTGCAGCCTGATGGCCCTTTGACTATTTCCAGTTCACCTCTCTGAACTCTACTCACAGGCTACTTCTTCCGCGGGCACTTCTCTGAGACTCCTAATTCCTCCCCACTCTCCCTACTCCCTACCTCCTCAGCAGACCCTTTTCCCCCCTGGGAGCCTGGTCACACGTGTGATAAAACATGTAACTCTGTGATTAGTTGCTAAATGTCTGTCTCTGCTGCCGAAAGGTTAAGTTCCACGAGGGCAAGAAGCAGGCAGGGTTGCCTTGCGCGCCACGCTTTCTCCCAGCTCCCATGTGCTGGGGCAGGAATGAGCTGGATCAGTCCTGAAGCACATAAATGTGGGATGGGCTGAGGGAAGACAGGGAGAAAAAATATCAGAAAGTAAAGGAGGAAAGAATACGTGTGTGAGGGGACAGCTCCAGGTCAAGAGTTGCCTACGGTCCTCAGAGAGGAGGTGCACAGGGTGGAGCAGGATGAGGTCCATGCATCAGCTTCAGACGAACCTGAGGGAACCCAACCCTGTGCAAATCCAAAGCCCAGCTAGATTTCCCTCCCCTGGGTTGCCCTACAGGGGCTGTGTTTTAATCTGGGGTCCCTACAGGTGAAAAGAAGGAAAGACAGAGCATGTAGCAATGGTGCCATGACTCTGTAAATACACTAAAACCCACTAAATGGTAGACTTATTGAACTTTATGGTTTGTAAATTATATCTCAAAGGTAATAATAAAAGATTGGGGTATCCTAGGCGTGGGGTTCCCCAGCTATGACACAGTGTGTAAACCCCACCTGGATCCACCTTCACATCATCTTCACAGGACTTGGGGGCACAAGGGAAACTGTTGCAGACATGAAGCTTGTGGTGCCTGCGGGGCAATGAGGAATAAAGTCCTTTGTCTCTGACCCAAGAGTCTCGTGTCTCCTGCCAGCATCCATGCAACCATGCAACGGGCAGCCTAACCCCTTTGCTTGCAAATAAGGCAAACTCTCAGACCCTTCATAGCTGCTGACAGATGTGCCATGGAACCAAGAGGGCAGGAAGATTTTCAAGGAGGGAGCGGTCAGCATCATCAAATGCTGAAAGAAGAGCCAACTATAAGGAATAATAATAATGATGAAGGAGGATGGGGGGAGGGGGAGGAGTACCACCGCCACCACGCTGCCCCCTGGCTTTAGCCACAAGGAGAGCACTGGTGACCTTCACAAGAGCCACTCTGGGAAGAGGCAGGAGTTAAAGAAAGGCACATTGCAAGTGTAGACATCACATTTACGCAATGTGGCCAAGAAGGGGAAAAGAGCTGTAAGAAGGCAACTAGAAGGCAGAAATTTGAAAAAAAGCCCAAGGGTGTTGGAATTTGGTTTGTAGATTTGAGAGACTCAAATCTCTTTTGTGTGTGTGTGTGTGGTACGCGGGCCTCTCACTGTTGGGGCCTCTCCCGTTGCGGAGCACAGGCTCCGGACGTGCAGGCTCAGCGGCCATGGCTCACGGGCCCAGCCACTCCGCGGCATGTGGGATCTTCCCAGACCGGGGCACGAACCCGTGTCCCCTGCATCGGCTGGCAGACCCTCAACCACTGCGCCACCAGGGAAGCCCTCAAATCTCTTTAAGTACCCAGTACAGTGAAAATCAGAGGTGGGTAACTATGTGATAAATATGTGAATTTTATTTTAATAGGAAGCCATCTGTATGGAAGGAAAGGCTGGAGTGGAGATACAGGTGGGCAGGACTATGAGGTGAGCATGGAAGGATGAGCCCACCCAGGACGTAGACACAGACCTGCATTCAAATCCTGCCTCTACTGCTCACGACCTGGGTAACTCTGACTCACGTACCCTTAAGGTTCAGTCTCCTCATCTATAAAGCAGGGCTACAAATAGCATCTACCTGAAAGACTGGTTGTGAGAATTAAATACACCATATGTGTAACCACTCAATACATGCCCGCTGTGTTGAGTATCGGCGTGAATTTCTCCTTAGTATGTAGTTGTAGGGGGCCCACTGGGTTTTCAGCAAAAGCCCCGCATGGAAGGGACACCTGGTAGAGATGCAGGCAGGAGGGGGAGCTGCTTCCAGGACGCTCACAGCCCTGTGAGCCAGCAGTAGCCCTGCGGGGAGTGGGAAAACAGGTTTACCGGAATACTCTGCCACAGCGGACCAACACGTCTGCTTATCTCATCAGCCCTGGTGTGGCCGCTGCTGTGCTGATGGCTTCCCAGGGCAGGAGCTGCCAAGTTCGGGTGTGCTCCCTGTAACAACGCCCGTGATTTGTCTAAACACATATGCTGCCCTACCGAGATCTGTGCAGTGGCTTTGGACACATGGCCTCATTTCTGAGACTCTTTGAATGCTATTCATTGTACAGACTTCCGATGGAGTGAATCCTTTGTAGGGAGACCTGGAAGTCAGCCTTGGGGTGGGGCTGACAGGGCCTGCCCCGGAGCCCCTGAGGAGTGCATGGATCCCGCAGCATAAAGACCAGGTGACACACAAAAATATTTCTAAACCTCCACCTTAATGAACAGTATCTCTTGGTGGTGATGAGGTGGGGCAGTCTGAGGGTAACTTTACCCGTATTCTCAACAGGGGCCAATGCTGCCGCTTCTGTCAGAATAGCTATCCCTAATTCTATGCCCTGTGAAGGCTCCTACCACCCTTAGAATATTCTGTGCCTAGGAAAAAGTGATCACTTTTCTCCTTTTAACAGCATTTTTTCTGTTAGTATTAGTTACCTATATTCATTTTAGCATATTTGGATGAAACAGAAAAGAGTAAAGATTTAAAAAAAGCATACATAATCTACCATCGCAATCAATTATTAAGTGTCTTGATATGTGTTTTATAGTGTTATATGTGTATGTTTATAGAGGTATGTATATATTTGTGTAAATATGTGTGTATACATATGGTTGGGTTTTGATATAAAATTAATATATTGGGCATATCGTTTTATAACTTGCTATTTTCACTTCAATATATACTGTGAAAATGGCATTAAATAGACTTCTATAACCTGATATTTAATGGCCCCATTCACTTAATCAGTCCCCTCTTGCTGGACATTTAGGTTGTTTTCAGTTTTTCATCCTGTTGAACACACTTGCATATACATTTTTTCCCTGTCTCTGGTTATTTCCTTAGGTGTATTCCCAAAAGTAAAATCACTTGCTGGAAGAATATGTACATTTAAAAGTGTTAGCTAACTACTGCCAAATTACCTTCCGGAAAAGATGTACCACGTACATTTTCACAGTGCTACGCCGATAATTTGTCACTACAGTTCCACCTACTTGTACCCTGAATATTGCTTTTTTTTTTTCCTTTTTCCAAAAGGGCTCCCCAGGCTGCAGGCTGCTTTTCATCCTAGTTATTCCAGTCAGGATGTACCCAACTACTCGCTTGAACAAAATGCTTGAAGAATCACAAGTCCGGATTCCTCAGGACAACGCATCACATAAGGAATCAGCAAGTTACGAACGAGGCCCTTCCACCGGAGGCCACGGCACTACATGCTTCACCTCAAGAAGAAATCATCCCAGAACGAGATGGGCTTGTTTATAACTTTTACTGGCCTTTATCCGCCGTTTCCCTAAAAGACTACAATTGTTCTAGGCTTAGGTGTACGCATTTCTGCATAGGTCCTGCCTGTTGATTTTTATGCAAAACTTGCACTACAATTCCATGACAGCTGGCACTAGCAGACAGAGTCTTCTAGAGAGCACATTAAGTCTTCAGGAGGGTGCAAAACAGGGGTATGGGTAGTCTTCCTTTTTAACTTATTAATTTATGATCTGAAAGCACTTAAGGACAAGCAGACTGTAGATCCCTGCTCTATAACAAGAAGGTAAGCATTCTCTACAACAGGCAACAGGGATTTATCCCCAACTACGCGTCCACCAACTTTTCCCTAACCACTGCCAGGGAGAAGGGCCACTGACATACTATTCTGAGACTAAAGTCACCGCCTTTATTTCCCTGACTTAAAACTGCTGGATAAAAAAGCTTCCACATTTGGTGACTTAGGGAATAGTCAGCTTATCTTGGAAGCGACAGCAAGAAATAGCATTGTTGAAAGGCACACCTGCTGTAGGTGTCCTGGGGACTCTTGGCCACAATGTGTCTGTTTCACTGACTTTGGAAATTCTCAGGCTGAGGCGCCCCAGCCTGTTACATGGAACACAACTTTGGCAAGTCTGCAGGCAGTTCCTCTAGGCGCTGGAATAAATCCAAAGCAATATCTCATGAGAAATCCGCCACTGCCTTAGCCCGTCCATCTCAGATCAGGGCTGCAATTGTCTCTTGGGTGGCAGGTATCATGACTGGCGTCTCATATCTTATAGAAAGATGCTGACCTACTTCCAACCACACTGTTGAATATAAGCCTGGACTTAACTGGCCAAGCGGGCATTTTGCCAGAGAGCATAGCGTAAGCCATCTACCTCCCAATGTTTCCTGAAATATAGATGAGGGAGATAACATTTCTGGTGGTTTCCTTGAAGAAATATAGTTATTGAATCTATTCACTCTCCAGATACATGTGAGGTATCCCAGGATGGCGATGGTAGAGAGCTGGGGACCTCTGCCATATCACACTGCCCACCCCACCTCCCTCCCACCCACCCACCCCTGCCGCCAACTTGCTTTTACCCAGAGCATCACTATGGGAAACAAGCCTATGAAACTCACTTGTGTGCCCTCAGTAAGACTGTGATGGAAAATGCTGTTCCCTACACCACAGACTGTCTTCTTTATGAGGACTCCTGGGAACAATTCCTGTCTGGCCTCTGTGTGAACGACAGAATTTTCTGGAGCCACTGGTTTGTGTTCATCTCAGGGACATCACTGTGAACTGTGTATCTGACAAGCTTTCCTTATTCTGTCTGTGGCCATGGTGCTGTGGGCTCTGCCCGTGCCCCACCAGGAAGCAGCAGCTGTACAGAAATGCAGTTTTTAGCACGTGACCAGCTCCGACGTGTTATTTTCCTCCTATTTTGTGTTGCCTCACTTAATTTATGCTATCCTGGCATGCTGTATGTCCCACTGTAAGCCACCTGAAAAACGTTCTGGAAATAAGATTTGGTTTACACCGAAAAGTAGATAAATAAATAAGATGTGGAAGAGTTCTAAACCATGTGTTTCTATTTCCTTCAAAACTTCAATTACATTCTGCTTTAACAGCCTTCCACTGACAGACTCAAGGTTTAGAGCACGCAACTCAGAACTGTAGCAATAACGGTCATAAGATCATTGGGAAACCCAAGTAAAGATGCTGAATGGACTGTGACTGTCTCTTCTCATTCTTGTGACCCAACTGAGGCAACGCCATTGACACGACAAAGCTTCTCGGGATCCTGATGTACTTTAATAGTAATTATAATGAATAAATAGCATTACGTAGTACTTGAGTGACATGTGGAAGTTTCCTGTGCTCTCTTGTGGTCTGCAGGCATTATTATTTACTGCTATCTTCATTCTACTGCTCTGCTAAGAAGCAAGAAAAGAAGCTCCTAGAGGTGCTCTCTCGGCCCAGGGACTTTCCAATTGCAGGAAATGAGCTCAAATGCAAGAAGAGAAGTGATACTATGAACCCCCATCGAAGTGTGCTGGGCATGGGTTAAGGACCAACATCCAAACGCTGTGAGTCAGAAGAGATGATAGAGAACTCTAAGTGTATGAAGTTGGAGGTAACGGGAGTCAGCTTCTTTCAAGCAATATTCCTGATTCCTTGAACTGGAGGTGATGTCTCTCTAGAGCTGTGCTCTCCAGTAAAACTCTCTGCAATGGCAGAAATGTTCTCTATCTGCATTTGTCCAACATGGTAGCCCCAAGATACACGTGGCTATTGTGTATTTGAAATGTGGCTAGTGCAACTGGGCATCTGAGTGCCGAATTGTATGTATTTTAACTAATTTAAATTTAAATTGTCACACTAGGTTTAACAATGTTACAGGGTACAGGATCAACATAGGAAAGTCGATTGTATTTCTGTATACTAGTAATGAAAAATCAGAAATTGAGGGGTTTTTTTCAATGTATTTTAGAGTAGCATCAAAAATAGGAGACACTTAGAGATAAGACTGACTAAAGATATACAAGACCTGAACAATGAAAATTATAAAACCCTGCTGAGTGGAATTACTACAGATCTTAATAAGCAAAGAAATATACCACGTTCACGATGAGAAAACTCATTGTTGTTAAGCTGTCAGTTTTCCCCAAAGGGATCTACAGATTCAATGCAATCAACCCCCATCAAAATCCAACAGGCCTTTTTTTTTTTTTTTTTTTGTATTAGAAATTGACAAAAAAGTCATATGGAAATGCAAATGTACCCAGAATCTAAAATACCCAGTTTGCCTTCGTCCTGGGATTCTGGGCTTAAAGGACGAAGTTTGTTAGAAAGAAGTTGGGAAAGCTCAGAGTTGCAAATTCTAGTTCTGGCACTTTTATGTTTCTGACCTCAGTTTCTCCATCTGTAAAATGGGGAATACTGATGCCTACATAACAGAGTTAAGATTTAACAAGATCATGGATGCAGAGTATCACCCAAGGAGCAGAGGTACATAAAAAATACCTCTTCCCCTTCCCCCACCAAGCCCTTTATCATGGCACACACTTTCTTCCCTTCCCAAGGGGTGGGCAGGTATGAGCAGGAGGCCCCTCCCATCCTTACCTGGAGCCAAAGTTTGTCATGCTGAGACCACTTTCCACCAGCAATGCACTGAAAGGTGGCATTCTGCCCCACGTTCACCTCGACATTTTGGAGCCGCAGAAAATGAGGTGCTTTTCCTAAGAGAGAAGCCAAAAAGCACATGAGGACAGAATTCAACAGCCTGACCATGGCCCTGTCGGCGGGTGGGAGCTCAGGATGGGCACTGGGCAGGGGGAATCTGTGCTTAGGAGATGGTCTGGTTCGGTGAAAAGCTACTGTTGATTGATCACTTCCTATGATCCAGTTACTGTTCTAAGACATTTACATGCATCATCTCACTTAAACCTCACAAAAATCCACAAGGTGGGCAGTAACTCCATTTCACCAATCAGAAAATTAATGCTCTGAAGGGTTACACAGTTTGTCATGGTCAGACAGCCAGAAACTGGGGAAGGCAAGACACGAATCCATGTCTCTGAGAGCCTCAAAATCCATATTATTAGCTGCTGGGTGATACTGCCATGTTTGCAAAAGGAAGTTGGAGGGGTGGGGGTGGGGGTCACCCCAGAAGATATCTCCCTGTAGACCTGGGTGAGCAGAAAGAAGAAAACTGAAGTGAAGCACCTCTGGGCCTGAGACTTGCACACCTGGCCTTGGTGATGATGCGGGTCATGAAGGGGGCAAAGAGGGGAGGACGGAGAACAGGTGGAGGAGAACACTAGCAGTGAGCACTGAGTGAATGAAGGTTACGTGATTGGTGTCATGGCAGTGTCTACACATAGTAACTCACTTAACCCGGCGCAGTTGGCGGTGGTATTATCTCTATTTTACAGTGAGTGACGCAAGGCACCGAGAATTCAAGACACATTCAGAGTCTGCACTCTTCACTCTAAGCTATGACATCTAGGGATGGGATGGAGGTGGGACATTTACTCCGGGGACCTGGCGTAACAGGAGAAAGGACTTTCAAATGAAACTCATGCTGTCCGTGGGTAATCAGTTTTAGAATTAAACATATGTTTTATGTTGGGTAACTTGGGTTCATCTCCTTTCTTGTTTGTGGAGAGAGGCCCTTGCCTATGTGAGCTCTCCAAAGACGAGTGGATTGATAATCTATGCCTAGAAGAATGCGTTTCTTCATCAAGGTACAAAAGTGCCAACGATCCCTATCACATCAACCAAATCGGTGATGAACCAGGCATCAAATACCCCTGGGATGCGATCAAACCGACAGTTGTTAAAAGGATCAGGAGGTTCAACGAGGGCCTCTGGCCATCTTTTCAGAGGGAGTCAAATATCCAGACAGACAAGTAATAATAATAGCATCATTTACTGAAAGCTCCTCCAATGCCAGGCACTGTGAAAAATGCTTTACATGTTTTAGTGAAGTTAACTTCATAATATTCCCTAAAGCAGACACTAGTGTTATTTCTCTTTTAGAGAAGCAGAAACCAAGGCTCACCAAGCTTAATGTGTCCAACACTACACAGCATTAATGACGGGAACAGAATTCAGTCCAGGTCCATTTTAGCCCCAAACTCAGCATTTAACCAGCACATTCTCTTGCCTCATGGACAACGGGGAGGTCAACGGTGTCACCTGGAGCCCAGGGTCCAAAGAAAGGGCTCACAGGCAAGGCTGTGCTGACCCTCCAGACTCTTGTCATTGCTCTGGAATATCTTACCGCAAGAGGTTCCTTTCCTTGGCATTCATCCCCATGGCCTTCACACTTTGAACTGTCTGCTCTACCAAACTATGTCACCACCTGAAATGCTCAGCAAAAGCCAAGGACCTTGGCATGATCAGGCAGACTTGCTGTGCAAAAACATACAGCTTCTGCTCAGGTTTTTAAACAAAGTGACAACAGCTCAGAGTCCCCCTCATGCCACCTCCAGGGCCCCACAACTAGATGGCGTCAAGAGTCCAAGGCCCAGGGAGGTCCTCTCACTGTGGGCTTCTCAGAGTTGAAGATACGTGCATCTAGTCAACCTGACAAATGTCATGCTGCTCTGATTGTCTGAAATTTTTTTCCTTTTTGCTCTCCTGTATAATTCTGTAAAGTTAGTTTTGGAACTAGCAGTTCAAGTCCATTTTTAAGTGGGAATAGAGTAAACCTTGTAAGCCCCTTTATGCTACCTGTTTGAAGCAGGAAGGAACATCTACTCCCTGGTAAGGAGGGGGTACAGAATCTTAGTTCCAACGTTGGGAGGCTTTGTGTTGGGTTTTTACAAAAGGATATCTCCCCTCACCCTTGGGGACCCTGGGCAAATGGTTCAACCTCTGGGACTTGTGCAACTAGAAATGAATTGTCTCTAGATCAATGTCCCCTGCTTGCTTCTCTCTTTTTTTTTTTTTTTTTGACCACACCATGAGCAGCTTGTGAGATCTTAGTTCTCCAAGCGGGGATTGAACCCAGGCCCTCAGCAGTGAGAGCAGGGAGCCCTAACCACTGGACCACCAGGGAATTCCCTTTCCTGCTTGCTTCTGACACCTTTCTAGCAGACCTCTTGCCTTGATTCTTTCATCTGCAATCCCTCTTCCTCCCTCCCTTCTAGGTACAGTGGTAGAGAATTCAGAGGTTTAATGGCCCCTGGGATTAATAATTCTGGTGAAACACTGAGGGTTTACAGAGAGCAGAGATGTTGAAAGCACGCGCCTTCAGGAGCCAGACAGTTATGTAAAGGAATAAAGTGGTTCAGCTGTAAAACAAACAAAAACAAAACTGCCACCTCCTTGCCCCCTTATTCATTTTCCTACCTTTCATAGAGACTAGGGTAAAATAAAGATTTCTCTGTATCAGAAAGGCAACATCACAAGCACACTTATAACTGGTATCTGACACCAGCCTCAGCAGTGAGGAGGCAATAAGGAGTGGTGGGGACTCAGGGCCACTGGATAAAGACCCCATGCCCCGTACGCAGGGGGCAGCTAGCAGTTCCCTAAATCCAGCAGACAGAGGCCATGCGACAGTGTTGCGCTCAGGGTAGCCGATCATCCGATTTCTCAAGGCAAGTAAGAAATCCAGCCTTAGGTGAAAGCCCTCATTCTAAAATCTTGACTGAATTTATTAAAACATTATGTAGACTTAACAAAACACGACTGCAGGCATGCTCTTCTAGTTGGCTGTCTCCGTCACATAGCTCTTATGAAGAATTTCCGCTGGCCAGTCTTGCCTGGTCTGAACCCATAAAACCAGGGATGTCCCCACCCCTCTAGGCGTCATGCTGTTGTATCACGTGCACACTAGGCCTAGATCGCAGTCCTCAACACGGTGACCTTTCCGGGCCGCCGCCCTCCTGCTTAGCACCCTCTCCACATGCCCTTACTCTTTGAGCCCTGGCTTCATCGCCAGCTCACGACAGATCTCTTTCTCTCTCTCTGGGGGACCCTCCTTAGGTTGGGGACCTGTTTGGTACACTTCTCTGAGCTCCTGGCCTCCCCAATCCTCCTCCCATCCCCCCACCCCCACCCCAGTCCTCTCCCAGCTGCGATTTGCACCCAGCATCTACAGCTCCAGGAAAGCAATCATCCCACCTGCTTCGACTCACCAACCTTCGGCCAAGCACAGACGACCTTGGGGCCCAGACCAGCCACCAGCTCGGGGTTTTAAGCATCCCACACTCACTCCCCACTGAGACCCAGCGCCCCCAAAATGGGACCCTGCAGAATGGGGTTAACAGAAAACTGGCTGCGCGTTTGGGGCAAAAAGCCTTGATGTTGGTGACATTTACACTCCTGCAGATGTCAGTACAGCATTTGAAGACGTATTATTGTGCCCTTTACCTCGCTCTTTAAACCTGACAGTGCTCAGTAGGAAGCCACACAATTGCGGAGAAAGTGCACTACATACATTATAAACGTGCTGCAGACCGTGGGCTCGGTGACACGGCCCCGCAAGGTTGTGATGGGAAAAAAAAAGTTTAAACAATTCTAAAAGTCAACCTAGGAGCTAGAAACTTTGAAACTGAGTGGAAAATCGTGCTGACATTTATCGTCCACAGTTATAACCGCAGTGGCCCTGCTAATGGCTGACCCGGAGACACAGCAGCAGACGCTAACTACGGCTAAAATATTTGCAGAATAACACAAAAATGTTAAATGGGCCACAAAATACAGATGAGAGGTCTCAGTCTGTAGGAGAAAATAATTTCCGTTGAGTATCACACTTATCTTCCGGTCACTGTTTTAGAAGCTGGCAGGCAACTGTTTAAAGTCATAACTTCAGCTCAAATCGATCGAGAATACAATTGCAAATCATGCACTAAGCCCCCTGGAACTCTTGGAATACTTAGTGGAATCGCTTACTGATAAACTCTGACCACACCTTAATTTTTAAAAAATGTTTTAGGGAACTGGAGTGGAGAATTACAAGCCTGAGGACCTAAAGAGGATGCATTCTTTTAATAGTGTTAAGTTTTTAACAAGTTATCAGTGAAGTCATAAATGCATTAAGGCTGGGGTTGGGGGGAAAGCACTGTCAGGCCAAAGGACAGTTCAGAAGCTACTAGCAGGCTGCATGACTCGCGATCCCATGAGCAGCCTCCAGGACCCATGCATAGTGGGAACCATGAAAGGTCACGCACACCTCCTCCCCAGAATCACACCACCCAGGTGATGAAGCCAGAAACCTAGCAGGGCTCCATTTCTGATGCCTCTGGCTCCTACTCTAACCCCATCACTTAGGACCAGTGGGCTCTACCTCCTAAATTCACCTCTAATCTGTCCACTACCTCTCTCCATCTCTAAGCTCTATGTTTCTTCATAGTCTGCTTACCATCTGTTATGGGCTGAACTGTATCCCCCCAAAATTCACAGGTTGCAGCCCTAATGCTCAACAGCTCAGATTGTGACTGTGTTTGATGACTGAAACTTTAAAGGGGTGATTATGTTAAAATGAGGCTGTTAGGGCGGGCTCCAACCCAGTCTGACTGGTGTCCTTATAAGAAAATTTGGACACACAAAGACACATCAGGGGCACATGTGCACAGAGGGAAGACCATGTGAGGACAAAGTGAGAAGGGGGCCGTCTGCAAGCAAAGGAGGGAGCCCACGGACAAAACCAAACCTGCCACCTTCATCTTGGACTTGGGGCCTCCAGGACTGTGAGAAAGTAAAATTCCGCTTAAGCCACCCAGTCTGTGTATTTTGTTATGGCAGCCTTAGCTGACTAATACACCGTCTGTCATAGACCAGATAATGACCTGATTGCTTTATTTTCAGTCTCTTTCACATCACTGGAAGCCCATGAGGGCAAAGAATGAATCTGTCCTTACTCACTTCCATGAACCCAGACTAGCGTCCGGCATGGAGCATATGCTCAGTAAACACGCTGGATGGTGAATGAATGTCTCTCCACTACCTGGTCCAGGACATCACCATCTCTTACATGACTCTAGAACTTTCTTTCTCATAGGTCTCCTGACTTCTTCTCTATTCTCCCTTCAACCCCTCTTCCACAGAACAGCCAAAGTAATCTTTTAACAATTAAATGAGATCATATCAATCCCCAGCATAAACCCCTCCAGTGGTGCCTCCCTACACTTAGATTAAAATCTAACCAGTCATGGGGCTTCCCTGGTGGCGCAGTGGTTGAGAATCTGCCTGTCAATGCGTGGGACACCGGTTCGAGCCCTAGTCCAGGAAGATCCCACATCCTGCGGAGCAACTAAGCCCGTGCACCGCAAGTACTGAGCCTGTGCTCTAGAGCCCGCAAGCCACAACTACTGAGCCCGTGTGCCACAACTACTGAAGCCCACGTACGTAGAGCCCACGCTCCATGACAAGAGAAGCCCGTGCACCGCAACAAAGAGTAGACCCTGCTCGCCACAACTAGAGAAAGCCCGTACACAGCAACGAAGACCCAATGCAGGAAAAAATAAAATTAATTTAAAAAAATCTAACCACTCACAATCTAAAATATGACGCAAATGAACTTATCTACAAAACGGAAAGAGACTCACAGACATAGAGAACAGACTTGTGGTTGCCAAGGGGTGGGGCATGGGGAGGGATGGATGGGAGTCTGGGGTTAGCAGATGCGAACTATTATATACAGAATGTATAAACAACAAGGTCCTAGTATACAGCACAGGGAACCATATTCAATATCCAGTGATAAACCGTAATGGAAAAGAATAAATTATTTATTAAAAAAATGAATCAGTTGGCCACACAGCAGAAATTAACACAACATTGTAAATCAACTATACTTCAAGTAAAAATAATAAATTACACAGTTTGATAAGTTAAAAAAAAAAAATCTAACCACGCACAATGATGTCCAGGGCCCTGCTTCCCTTTCACTCAGAAACACTTTCCCCCACGCTCCCCATGCTCGGGATACTCCGGCAGCATCAAGCAGATCCCACTGCAGGGCCTCTGCACTTGCCCTTTCCTCTGCCTAGAATGCCCCCTCCCCAACCCTTCACACAGTGAACTCCTTCTACGACTCGGATCTCAGCTCAGACCACATCTTCAAAGATATCTCCCTGAGGGCTCTCCTGGTGGCGCAGTGGTTGAGAGTCCGCCTGCCGATGCAGGGGACGCGGGCTCGTGCCCCGGTCCGGGAAGATCCCACATGCCGCGGAGCGGCTGGGCCCGTGAGCCGTGGCCGCTGAGCCTGCGCGTCCGGAGCCTGTGCTCCGCAACGGGAGAGGCCACGACAGTGAGAGGCCCGCGCAACTCCCCCCCCCCCAAAAAAAAAAAGATATCTCCCTGACCACTTTATCTAAGAAGCCCCTCCACATCCGTCCCTCACATTTACTATATTCACAACACATCACTACCTGAAATTATATTAGTGACTTACTTAATATTAGTTACTTACTTAATGTCCTTCCTCCCTCTGTCCTTCTGCTAAGTATACAACATGGGAACAAAGACCTACCTATCTTGGTCACTTAAGTATCCTCTGTGTCCAGCAGAAGTTCCCGACACATAACTGGCGCTCAATAATTGACTCGTTGAAAGACAGAATGAATAAAAACCCTGGCTGGATATGGACCGAGCATGGGGCCTCGGGAAGGGGCCTTTGCTAGGCCCTGGTCAACCCCACATGACTCACGAGCCATGGATAGAACTCAGGGGACTACAGGCACCACCAATATTTGCACAGAGAGTTAAATGGAATTTTCCAATTCCAGCCCCTTTCACCGAGTCGCACGTTTTGATTTCTAGGAAGTTTTAAGCTGAAGCCTCTAAGCATCTGAGTTGAACTCAGATAAGCACAAGAACACAGCCAGGGTCACGTCTTCCTGAGTTATGTCCCACGGCCCACTGGCTGGGTAACTTGCTCTCAGCAGTTCCATGACCACATAATGCATACTCCTCAGCAGGACGAGTATGAAGCTCTCAGAAGCATCCAAAATTCAGAAGCAGCCTCAACGGGAGGAGGATTCCAAGAGGAGCCATGAGACTTCAGGCACGGAAAGGCATTCAAACGCCCTCCAGAGAACCCTCGCCCACGCAGATTTCTCTGAGAGAAGGAAGCCTGGGGCTGCAATGGCGAACCACAGACAGTGTGTAGAGTTAAGGCAGAGTTGAGGCTGAGACAAGAGACAGGTGTCAGGTTGGGTGTCATGGTGGAGGTAAAAATTCCCAGTAGAGGACAGGATTCTGGGATCCCAGGAGAGAGAACCAGGCCAGACTCTTTTAGGAAGGAAGCCCTAGCGCAAGCATCCAGCACAGGGTAAGCAGCACGCATGCAGCTGGATGCGGCTCTGAGGATGCAATGTGTGCAGGACCTGGGGACTGCTGAAATCCTGTTTCAGAGAGACTGCCTCAAAACTGATGGCTGTGCAAGGCTGAGTGTGTGAGGTTAAGTGGATCACAAGTAGACCAGACATCTCCCGACACGGGCTGAGGTCAACAATCATTCTCCAAGGGGCAGCAAATGCTGATTCCCAGGAGTCAAGGGAGGGGAAGACTTGATCCTGGTAAGAGGGGCTCATGTGTATACCCAGTACATAAACCCTGCATAGCTGGGGGGTTTCTGGGACCCTCTTCACATAAAGTCTGTTTCAGCAGAGACATTTGCTGGGCATAACTGAATGGACAGATCCATCTGAGAAAATCCCAAAGACGCAGGAAGTAACCCAGAGGGTAGGAACCTTAGGCCAGAGTAGTGGAGAATCTAATAGGATCTCAGCATTTCTGAGATGCTGGTTGATTCCTGGGAGGAGGCTTCCCTCACACAGACACCAAACACAGTTATCCAAAATACTGTCTTGCCAGAACCCCTTGGAACTCCTCCCAAATTCCTCCAGAGAAGGCGCTCTAAGACAATGGGTCAAACAATGTCACTGTAGTGCCAGGGGAGGGAAGTGATGTTTGGGGCTCTGATGAATTCACTGTAGCAGAAGTTGAAAGAATCATTCCAATTAAAGCAACACAGATGGGGCAGAAATGAGAAGAGCCTCAAAATGGGAGGCATGAAAGGCATAAAAGCACAGGACATATTATATCTCCTGAGGGAACAGCAAACTGCACCAGAGCCCATAGCATGACTCATGGCTGTAATGAAGAAGTGGAGACAACCCTGCTACGAGTTAGTTACCCAATGGCTGCCAAGAAACTAATAGGAACTTCCAATCTGCAGACACTAACAAACTAATGGGGCTGGCAACTTAACCAGCCCTCCTATGGGGCTGCCATAATCCCCAGGCATATCCCTTTGATTACAATCCCCCCACCAAATGTCACTGGATATGATGCCATCTCAACTACCTGCACCCAGGACTTGTCCCCTCGGAGATTTAGTGAACCTGGGAAGCACATCTCCTTGCTCAGACACATTCAAATATCTTAGACCAAATGCACAAAGAGAGAAAACTTCCAGGGGAAATTGGCTGGGCTTGGAGGAGTGGAATGCCTTTGAGAACTCTCGACACTGTACCATAAGTACTAACCACTGTGAGAAATCTCTCCCTACGCCTACACGGAGTTGATGAGGGTATTTAAAATTACTTTTAAAGAATTAATAGCTTCGGGGTACTTTTCCCTGGGAGTGAACAGTGTGCTAATTTGTTCAATGTTTTGGTGGTGTTCTTTTTCTGAGACAATTGCACAGGATTCTATCCAAAGCCCTCGAATTCTTCCACTTCAGTGGTCTGAATCCCGCTAACAAACAATCAGGACTTTATAGACTCCCTTAATAGACAGATTCAAACAAAGATGTTTTGCCGCTCTCTGCAAAGTCCTGGAGGTGCCGCCTACAGGCAGCAAAATTATGGATTTATTCAGGACTGATTGCATTGAGTATGTAAGAGAGTGAGAGATGTTTGTGAGCTGAATGAATAGGGGGGGGACTGCAGCCTCCAAGCTACCCAGTCTGGCATGGAGCCAGGCTGTGTTAGGATGAGGGGAGAGACTTACTGCATGGATGGGCAAGGACCCGGACCTCGTCCACAGCGATGTAGCCAGGATGACCCTTCAGAGAGACGGATTCAAATATCACCTGCAACACACAAGGCAGGAGTCAATTTCGCAAAAGGGGTTGTAGGAATTCATCAGCTGCCCAGCCCCCAAACAATTTATGTTTCAGCTTCCCACTAGAACTACCAAAAGAGGTCTTATATTAGGCTAGGATGCTACCCCAGCAATTGACGTGGATTTTCAAAATAAGGTAAAAAGGCCACATTCCGGTGACTAGCAAAAGAATAACCAGCCACATGGAATATTTCTAATGGTTTTCAGAACTAACACTGGGATGCAGCGAAAACAACCCAAATGTGGCCTGGAGACCCCGATCTGCACCTTTTTCATTGTTGTTTCAGGGGAAGCACAGAGAAGAATGACTTCCGAATATCTCAACTTTCTTACGAAGGATGGGGGAGAAGCCACCATAAGCCAAAGAGGGTTTACCTTAATTTAATTCCACATCTCCAAGGAATACAGTCCATCTGAATTACCTAATAATACCTCTTGAAAATAAGCCCCAGGCACCACTGCTGGTATCTGGGAATCCAAGGGCAACAAGTTCTTTGAATCCTCCATTCTGACTCCCACTCAAGCTGCTGATTTCAGTGAACAGCCTTCCTCGTCACCCACCATCCGCCTTCACAAAGGAGATGTGACTATCTGTGTGGACAGCAGGGCCAATGCCCTTGAGCTCCCTAATCCCAGTGGCCCCGTCTTCCAGTCAGCTTCAGTCACGTGCTCACACTTGTCCACTCCACAAACTGGGATTTTCAGCGTATTTTGGCACAGACCGCTACCACGCACTCCTCTCCCAACTCACCCCTCTTAAACCTGCTTCGGCAGTGCATATGGTACCCTGGATCTCAACTCTTCCAGAGACTGTATGCTGCATGGACCTCCCTGTATTCTCAACAAACCCAGGGTTCCCCCACTCTGTTGACTGATCACCCATACCATTCTCGCCAAAAGCCCCAGTTCCTCATTTCAGTGTTGGCAAATCTACTGCAAATGTGCCTTCTCCACTCCTATACCCCACACAAATGTTCCCCTTTCAACATCACCTACCCAATGCCTGCAAGATACCCACATCACATCTTTAAGAGGCAAGAGGACTACAGAGGGGCTGACTTCTAACTTCCTACCCATCAACCTAATCTTCATGGGTTAGATGACTACACACCAACCACTGCCCCCTCTCTGCAAGGCACACCCCAGCGCCCTTGACCTCTACCTTTGCTGTATTTTCCAGCTTCTTGGTTCTCTCTCTCTCTAACATATCTCCGAATCCTCCCTTTTATTCCTGACTCTGACAAACATAAACGCTTGGATTTCTCTTACTCTTTAAAAGCTACCCTTTGGCAGCAGTTGTATTTACAGTCCAATTGTGGTTCAATCACATTTAAAATTCTCAGAAGTTTTAATTACACTCGCTCTACACTCCCCTACTTCCCAGTGCAAAACTTCAACCCCTGTCACCTGGACTTTGTCCTCAGCAGTTCCCCCAACACTGACTGCATGGCAGACACCAGTCATCTTACTAGTGCTCTTACTGCTTAAATCCAATACACATATTTCAATCTTTATCTTACTTTAAGAAGGAAAACAGTATAGGGCTTGGGATCTGGGTCAGAATGCCTGGGCTCTAGTCCTGGTTGTTCCACCTTGTATGTGTACACCTTGAGCAAGTTACCTTACTGCTCTGTGCCTCAGTTTCCTCATCTTTAATTACAGTGCCTACCTCACTGGGTAATGATTCAGGTGAAAGGAGTTAATACACCACTTAGAACTATATATGGCACATGGCAGGTTCTCAGCAAATGATCGCTATACTCATTCTTCATACTTGACCGTTTTCCTACAATTACTGATGCTCATAGCTTCTCCCTCTCTGGGTCTCTCTTCTATTTAGGGTCAGGCGATACTTTACTCTCATGGTTCTTCTCATCAATCTGTGTCTATTCTACCACTGGTTTCTTTGTAAGCACTTCTCCTATATCCACTCTTCAAATGTGGGCTTCTTCTATTCATTTTCGTAAACTGAAAACACTCTTCCTTCAATGGCTATCAACCCACTGATAATTCCCAAGCCCAGATCTCCATTCTAGACCTTTCACCTGAATGTGGGTCTCACTTATCCAGCTCACAGATCTGTATTTCCACCTAGATATCACATAGATCCTCCAACACAATCTGTATACAACAGAGTTGAGCTGTCTCCCTCACTGCCCAATGGGCCATCCTTCCTGAACTATGGACCTCAGTGGGTTGCCCCATCCAGTCATTGAAAACTGAGATGCAGACATCTGCCTGGGCTTCTCCGTCTGCCCCACTCCTCACATCCTTTTTTTTTTTTTCTTTTGACTCTGTCTTAGTATTTCTCCTAGCTGTCCATGTCTTTCCATCTCTGCTGTTAAGTTGAACCATATGAAGCAACCATCCTGTAGATCGAAACCAGCTGGATATTAATGCCATTGCTCTGGTTCAAATCTTCATCACTTTTCACCTCTATCATCTCAGCAGCCAATCAAATAGACCCTCTCTCTCCTGTCTTTTACTCCTCAGTCCAAGCTGTGGAGGGAATGTAAGGTGGGTGATAAGATCAACAGAAAAACCCCCATGTGGAATCTTTTTGTGGTCCACGTGGTCACTTCAGGTTAGTGGATTCAGAGGCCAGGGGTGTCAGTGAGGTCCAGAGCTCTACAGCTATAACAAGTGAGCAGGGAAATGGTGGAAAGGGTGGTGATGGCTGTGAAGAGGCAGCCTCCGTGGGTGGTAAGATCTATCACTAAGGCAACGCACTGCTGCCTGGGAATTATGTACAGTGACTTGGGGCTGACAGTCACCTCAAACACAGAGCAGCTGGCGCCAGCATGACAGTCACTCCAGAAGAGGGGTTTACTAAGATAGCAGGGTCCTTATGAGAGATTGAACAAACAAAATTGTGCAGAGGGTAGGGGGAAAGTTTGTAGAAATAAAAGTGTGATAGCTGCCTCATCCTGCAGAAGGAAGTCAACAGAAGACCTTCCGATAAAGAATTACGTATCTAATTATATTTTTAATAATTCAAAGGAATCCAAAAGCAAAGTCCATAGGAAAAAATAAAAGGAAAACACACCAAACACAGAAAAACATTTAAAAGAAATAGCATAAAAGCATTCAAATGGCATAGTAAAAATGATAAAAGAAAAAATTTCTATTGTGACAATAAATATAAATAGGTTAAAATAGAGAAAAGCTCTCAGACTGTCTAAATAAACCATGCCTAATCGCATGCTATAAGATAAACACCTAATATAGAATGACTCAGTAACCTTAAAAATAACAAGTTGAACAAAGACATAATAGGAAAATGCAAATAAACAGAAAATAGTTGTTGTAAACATAATGCAAAAGCATCAAAGTAGAATTTAAACCAAAAAGAAATACAAAAATCATTAAGTGGACTAAAATGGTCATTAAAAAAAAAATGTGTGAGTCAACAGATTTAAAAGGAGAAAATGATGGGAAAACCCCCCAGCATCTGAAGATTTTAACACTTGTCTTAGACTCTGACCAAACAGGAAAAAATATCAAGTATGTATCTAATATGAGTAATAATGCATTTACTAAACAAATATAAAGAGAGAATAAAATTTCTGTTCAAATGCTCATGGATTATTTACACAAAGGTCATATAATAGACTAATGTATAACTTCAATAAATCCTTCAAAGAGGAAACCATACAGGTTTGGGTCTATACATTTCCTAACTGAATGTCCTGAAGCAATAAATTAATAACAAAAGCTTAAAAATCAATTTCTTAAAGTTGAAATATTGTATATTTCTTAAATACATAATAAGTATAATATCAAAGTATGTTTTATATATTAACAAAAGTCTGAATAAAACAAAATTAAAAGTCAAATGGCAAGTTGAGAACAATATCTGTAATATCAATATATATGCCAGCTAAAAGGTAAATATCATGTTTTGTGTAAACAATTCTTGAGAATCAACAAAACAAACTCTCCAAAAGAAAAATCAGCAAGTGAGTTCAGCATGTAATTCACAAAAGATGAAGTAGGATTGGCAATGATTTATGAATGTAATCTTTTTAATGACATTAGAGAGATTACAGCAGTTGAATGTTTTCTTCTTTACACTTTTCTAGATTTTCCAAATTTTCTGCAATAAAAATGAGCTCCTTTATATTTACAATAAAAGGTAAGTGCTTTGAGGTGCATTCCATTTTCATATCTCTCTGCACGTTATACTATCCCTGTGTCAGGTATGTACCACAGTACAATTAACTCTACTATAGTACCTATCACACCAGATTGTAATTGCTTGCCCATGAATTATTTCATTCTAAACTCTAAACCTATTGGGAACAGGAAGAGTGTCTCATTCATTCATATTTATAGAGACCGTCTTCTGTACCAAGCATTGAGGCACATGCTGGGGCTATAAAAGTGAACAAGAAGGTTAGGGGCCAAGCCCTGATAAACTTTACATTTTATGAATGGAAATGGAAATTAAAATATGGAAAAATAAATTGATTTTGTGATTGGTATTATGAAGGAAATAAACAAAATGTTGTGATTAAGAGTAACTAAGCGGCAGAGGGTCTACTTTACTTAGAGTGGTCAGGAGAGAACTCTAAGGAGGTAATTATTAAGAGTAGACCGGAAGGATGAAATTGGCAAGTCCAGGAAGCGGTGGTAGGACATGCAAAGGCCATGAGGCAGGAAAGAACTCCGGGATGATCTGGGAACATGAGAATGAGACCCTGGTGTGGCTGGGATATAGTGAATAAGCTAGAGAAGCACAAGGCACGGCTGCAATGTTAGTTGAGGGTCAGATGACATGAGTCCTACAAGACCTAGTGTGGAGCTTGAATTTTCTGCTGTTAGTGAACCATTTAAAGCAGCAAAGTAACATAATCTAATTTACATTCTGAAAAGATCATTCTGGCTGTTCTGTGGAAATTGACTTGGGGGTAGGGGACGCTTGAGCAAAAATGAAACAAACAGACCTAACAGTTGGCTATAGTAGTGACCCAATCAAACGATGAGTATGGCTGGACAATGGTGTTGGCCATGAAGAATAGAGATGCTGATGGTTTGAGAGATATTTTCAAGGTAGAGATGAAAATAATTGCTGTTAGATTAAGATGGGAAGAGTGAAGAAAAGAAAAAATGTAATGAACACTCTTCAATTTAAGGCTTGAGCTTCTAGGCTGATTCTGGTGTCACTTATTGACACGAGGAAGATGAACGTGTGTGTCTGGGCACACGGGCAGGGCTACCTCACGATCTCTTTTGGTCATGTTAAGTTCGAGATGCCAATTAAACATCTTAATGGATATACTGAGTAGGAAGCTGGCATTATATTCTGAAGCTCATGGATGATCTGGGACCAGAGCTACAAATGTGATAGCTTTGGCATCTAAATGTCATTTAAGGCTATAGAACTAGATGAGGTCACCTTGGAAGACAGAGTAGACAGTTCAGAGAAAGGACCAGGGCCTAAGGCCAAGCACAGAAAGCCCAATAGTGGATTTCTTAGGATGGTAGAGATTGGAACATGCTTTTAGGTAGAGAGGAATGTGTCAGGGAAATAGCGTAAAATACAAGGGAATGAGGGACTGATGAAATAAGATTCGAGAAGGGACAGAAGTCAATTGGGGTCAGGATACTGGTGGAGGTATCGGTATTGAACAGAGGGGCACATCATCAACTAAGACTGAATAATAATAAAAATAGAGAAATAAAACTACAAGAATAAAGGTCAACCACATTAACCTTTTATTAGTAGGTAGTCTCAGTCTAGCCTCTCAACAACCCTGAGAAGTGGGGCAAACTAAGCTACCAAAGCTCAGAAAGGAAGCCAGAGGTGGATCGAGGACTGAGGCCCCGGTCTCCTGGCTTGCAGCCATGTCCATCACTGGACTTCAATGAAAAGCAGCCCTACTCTCATTTAACCAAAACACTTGGTTAAGCAGAGTTCTGACTTTTTCCCAGTTAATCAAAGTCCAACTCTATTAAACTCTTCTGACACTCTGTTTCTCACATCATTACTCAGTATCTAACCTAGATCATAATTATTAACAAATATTCCATGAACGAACCCAAGGCTGGTCATGAGAGAATGGATGTATGATAGTGAAACATACATTTGTTCACCGCTCTCTCTCCTTCCTGTTGCAGAAATAAGGATTCTATAATGAGACAGAGTCTTTTATTTATCAGAATTCCTCCGGGGAATTTTTTTCTGTAACGCACTGGGGTAGGTGAGTCTTGGGTTTCTCAAATATGAGTAATATTCTGTAAGAAACAAGGGGAAGAAGGTACTGTTTTTTTTCATGAAATGAATGAATAATTGTAAACTGCTTACAATATGTATAGTAACATACTGATGAATGTTACTATTACCGCCCTTTCTCTGGGCAGAGTGATGGGAGATGAGAAGGAAAATTCAAGGGAATGGTGGGAGAGGAAGAAAGTAATGGGCTTCCCAATGAGACTACTCCTTGTGCCCTCATCCCAAGTTTCCACTAAAATTCCTACACTCCACAGACGCTGATGTGAGTGATGACAGGTGGGAGCTGGTAGGGGCTGGGCTTTGGGTCCACGTGGAGGTACATGGAAATTAAGAGGCACAGGTGGTTGCAGGTGCCACGGCAGTTGGGGAGGTGGAGGGGAGAGAGCGCAGAAGCATGGGAAAGGAGACGGTGACAACCCACAGAATCCTTGATGAAGGCTCCGGACTCACAAGACATTAGAATTAGGGTCCACGGTATGTTTACAACAAAAGGCAGGTCCTGGATGCAGCTGAGAATAAAGCACCTCCCGGAACAGATGGGGAATATCCTCCCCATCACTGCCAGACTGCTCAGAGCAGAGTGCTCACAAAACCTACAGGAGCCAAGAGGGTCCTGTTCTTGGCATGCAACTCCAGAGACAGAGTTTTTTTTTTTAAAGTCATGCAAACTGCCATGAGATAGAGCCCTCAATGGCATGAGAGTAGAAGGTCACAAGGCTGGGGGTATCAGGAACAGTGCCAGGGAGTCCACCATTCTTCCCCAGAAAGAAAAGGAAGGAAGGCCCACGATGGATGGGCTTGGATCTTCAAGGGCCCACCTGGACTCACCTGCTGAGGCCCGTCCCCTGAACACTCACAATGGGGCTGACTCCGAGGCCCACATGCAACCTCCTGGGCAAGCTGCTTGCTTGCAGAAACAAGGGCCAACCCTGGGGAGCACAATGCCAGGCAGCAGAGAGGGAGATCTCAAATGGTGGCTAGAACGTGCCACCGAAAGATTATGGGACGGTGGGCCTTAGCCACGAAGAAGCAATGGGTAGTGGGGTTAAGTTGGCAGGGTCAGCCTCTAGCAATTACATATAGCCCCAACCCTAAACACCCCCCTATCCATGCTGCATGCTTTATAGTTCTGAATGAGATCCTGGTAATGTCCATTATTGCTGGGGTTCTGAATGGGAATCTGGCAATGCAAATGACTGCTAGGATTCATGGTTCGAGTTTCTGACCACGAGGAGCTTCTATATGAAGCCACGGGGCAGGGCACTACGGAACACTGTTAGAGAAATCAGGTTTGGCTGCGGCAAGAGGCTGCAGGGGCAGCTCACAGGGAAGCAGCACAACCAGGGACATTCAGGAGAGATGTGAGGGCCCCCCTGGATTCTCACTGCTGATGGAAAAGGAAGAAGCCCACTCAAACAAACGCAAGAGCAGAACACAGCATTGTCTTGTGTGGTTCAGGAAAAGCAGCTGTTACAGGTACACCTCAGCCCCCAGGGCCAGGTTCCCAGCCGACCAAGTTCTGGGGAATGTGGACCACTGGAGTCCTCTCTTCCCTTCCGGTCAGAAAGCGCCCCAGGAGACATCTGCAGCTTTGGGTGGAGACGGTTATCCCATCAATGTGCTTCTGGTCCTGGTTAGGAAGACCTACCAGCTCCAGTTCCTGGGGACAGACACCACAAAGGGACAGGGTGATGTCAAGACCCTCAGTGATAGGAAGAAGACCTGCCCAGGTGTTCTGAGGTGAAGGAGAATGGTCATCTCCAAGCAAAGCACACTCGTAAGGAAACCAAGGCCCTTGAGGAATGAGAGCCAGGAATGGGAGATGAGCCAGAGGAGTGAGTGAAGAACTGTGAGAAGGAAGGGAGCTCTAGCTGACAGGGAGTAGCGAGGGCGGGGTGGAGGGGGCCAGAAGAAGGCCACCCAGTGATGCTCCATGTCAGGGTATGGAGGCAGGGACACTGGGGTGCCAGGACTGGAGCAGAAGGCCTGGGCTGGGAACCCCAACTTCCCTGCAGGACAGCCTTCAACCCCAAGATTGCCATGTGTCCCTGCTGTCAACTGAACATCCCCCAACCCCTAGACCTTTAGAGACCTCCTGGTTTGGGGAAGCGGAGCTTGCATGGAAAGGCGCAAACCTCTCCCAGCACAGGAGCTGCTGGGCAAAGCCAGGAAGTCACGTCCCCAGAGAGGCTCAGAGATGAGTCACCCTCATCCCCTCCACAAAAGGCAGGCTGTGTGCCTGTTCGGGGGAGGGTGTGGATATGTCGGGACACGGTTTAAGGGGCCTGGCATCTTATGCTCACCACTGAAGTCCTCAAGCAGAGAATTTGTAGAGCAAAAGTTTCAAGGGGCTGCAAACACCTTCTCAAAAGATAAGAGGGAGAAAAATGCTGGCTCACCAGCACTCCTCTTTGGAAAAGGACCACATATATTTCATGGTGACGGTGGGGGAGGGACTGCTTGGGGTGAAATCGAGAGAGATGCTCTTTCCCACACCAGCCCAAGGAGGCCTGCCTAAGACAAGGAGTGCTTGCTACTTAGCGGGCAGGGGTGGTGGGTGAATGAAAGAGGAGATGGGGTGGAGTCTGAAGGAGGTAAAGTGGCCCCCCTCCCTGTGACGCCCCCTCCTGAACTGTGCAAGAAGTTACCAAACCCACAGAGCGCCCGATGCCAGAGGAACTCCTGAGAAAGGGACTGGGCTTCGAGTCCGGTTAAGTCCAAGTCAGGTGAGTCTTAAATTTCAGAGGTCTACATAGCTGAATAAAAGGTAATTTCACCGAGGCAGGTGATGGAGAACAGAGAGAACAAGCGGCTGCACAACTAAAGTTCTTTTATTTTTTTAAATATTGGGACAGAAAAGTTTGGAATCATTAAAAAACATGAAATAGAATTAATATCACCTGGAAAGGGGTAGCCACCTGCAGTACGGCTTCAGGGGCACTGGATGAGCCCTTGCTCTCCTGAGAAGAGGCAGGCGAGGGGTGGACAGTGGGGGGAACATTCTCATCCCAGGCCCTGCTGACGGCCTGGGGCCAGAGAGCCCACTAATAAGAAAGATGAAATGTCCCTGCTTATTACAGAGCTACAAGTCAATTTTAGGACTGTGAAATATGACTTTAATAAATGAATACATAAGCCATCAGGGTCTGAAGCCCAGCAGTGCTGAGAACCGAAATGGCATTTAGTCCACAGAATCATGCACGCAGAGCCAGAGCCTGGGGTCTGGTGAATTTTAAAATGCATTTGGCAAGTGTCTTTGACTCTCCTGATGGGCCCCTTTTTCTCTCCCCTGATATATGTGTGGGTGGTGCCCCTGCGTCTGTGGCGGGTTTGGGAACAGGCCGGTACGTGTGCACTCGTGTGTGCTCCCGTGTGTATGGCCGAGGGACTATCCGTTACTGGCTGTGTGTGTGTCTGAAAGACACACGTGTCTTTTCTAAACCGCTGCTCTCAGTGCATTAGTGGCTTTTTCACCACAAAGCTAAGAGCAGAGAAAATGGAATGGAATGGAATGGAATGATGCTGCAATGCCCAACGGACTGGAAATCAGAACATTCTACCCGATGAGGCTGCTTAGGACGGGGATGGCTCAGAGCTCAACCACAGTAGTATTTCTTTAAAGAAGGCCTCCCTCCTCCATCCTCTTTGTCTGTTCTTCTCTCTTCCTCCTCCCTTCCTTCCAATAACTGCTGAGGCCCACTGCAAGCCTGATATGATGTTATATATATACTATCTCATTTAATCCACATAAGAACCCTTCATTGGACCCACTGACATCTCTATTTTACAAACCAGAGAACTGTGATTCAGAATGATGATGGGATAGACCCAACATCACACAGCTAGTGAATGGAAGATTCTCAGAAGGGGCATGCTTTTTTCCCTAAAAGCAGGAAACTCAGCTTGGAGCAGAGGACCCTAGGCAGGATTACGGGGACCTCAATTGACCAATAATATCCCCTTCTCTGGAACACAGGACATGTTGCTACCCAATACAGGAGTTACTGTCAGATAAATGAGTGGCAATATGCTTACCACAGAGCTGGGACATAAGAGATGCCTAAGAAATGTCCTTTTTTCCCTCTATACCCCATCAAAGAGCATAGCCAACCATAGGTCTGTCTCTCTCTGGGGTCACTTTTCCTGCTCTTTCCACTTGCACCTGTGGCCCCATCCTGTATCCATTTGCATCAGACCCTAGGTAGGGGGTTTTCAGATTAGAACCCTAAGGCCTCCTTGATGGGATCCATAGACTTATGGAGACACTTCAAGTTTATACTCAGTGAAACGGGGGGAGTTTTGGAACCAGGGCAGTAGGATTCTGGCCCCAGCTTTGCCAATGATTCGCTCTGTGCTCTTGGACTTCACTGTCCATCTCTAGACCTCAGCTTTATCACCTACATCCGGGTTCAAACTATGGCCTGGAAGCCAAATCTGGTCCATCACCTGTTTCTGTACAATAAAGTTTTCTTGGAAAACAGCCACGCCCATTCATTTACATATTGTCTATAACTGCTTGCACGGTACATCTGAAAGAACTATACCATGGGTTTTGAACTGAAGGATGCCTACAAATCTCCCAGCCACTCACCTTGCCACCCTTAGGTCCCTGTTCTGCTTCCGACTCCAGAGAAATTTCTCCAAAAGTAGATCTACGTCACTTTCTTACTTAAAACCTTCCATCAGTGGGCATGGGGATTAACTTTAAACAGGCACAGGGGATCTTATGGGGTTGATGAAAATGTTCTAGAGCTGGTTTATGGTGACGGTTGTGCAAGTCAATAGATTTACTAAAAATCACTGGATTGCATACTTAAAATAAGTGGATTCTATGATACGTAAGTTGTACCTTAATAGCGTAGTTTAAAAAAAAACTTTCGGGGGCTTCCCTGGTGGCACAGTGGTTGGGAGTCCGCCTGCCGATGCAGGGTACGTGGGTTCGTGCCCGGTCCAGGAGGATCCCACGTGCCACGGAGCAGGTGGTCCCGTGAGCCGTGGCCACTGGGCCTGTGCGTCCGGAGCTTGTGCCCCGCAATGGGCGGGGGGTGGGGGGTGGGCACAGCAGTGAGAGGCCCGCATAACGCTAAAAAAAAAAAAAAAAAAAAAAAAAAAACTTTCAACAGCCCCAGGCCACAACATGGAGCTGTGTTCCTCTAAGTGAGCTCTGTGGGCTGGTGACACCCTGCAGAGTGTGTGTCATCAGTCCTCAACGGGATAAGAGGCTCCTCAACGAGATAAGAGGCATTTAGAGAGTATCCCAGCAATTTGGCATGACTGTGACACTTTGATTGCAGTTTATAAAAGTACTGGTCCACAAGCTGAGGAGAAGAAACCTGGTCCTCCACCACAGATGGTTTGAGTAGTGCTGCTCTAGCCTAGAGAATAAATTTACTCTCCTCAGCCTGGCGTTCAAAGACCCCATGACCTACCCATCCCTGCAGGCTTAGCTCCCAGTAGATCTCCTTTTCGACCTATAAACAACCTAGTTTCCAAACTCTGCCAAAATCTCTCATTCACTCCTCCAGCCCATGGCGTGCACTACCCCTGTCAACTCAAATGTCTTTCCCTTCCTTTTTCAATAATTAGTTATTCATCTTCAAGACTCAGCCTAAGCTGCCTGGTCCTCTTAGAAGCCATCCTAACTGTCTTGCCCCCAGACATCGTCTTCCTCAGGGGCAATATGTGACTAGTTATCTCATCTTTCTGAACCTTAATTTTTTCATCTATAAAACAGGCATGATAATAGTATCTCCCTCATCAGATTGTTATAAGAAATTATTGTATAGAAGGCTTCAATAGCTAGCTTCCTCCAGCATCCTGTGGAATCCACATGCATCCCACTATATTCTAAGTGTTTATTTATTTATCAATCAGTTTCCTCCTCCAGACTGCGATCTCTAGGGTGGCAGGGGCTGTAGAGGATCTCTTCTGTATCCTCCGAGCCTGGTTAGGAGAAGCAGCTTGGTAAACACGAGTTGAACAAGTGAGTAAATGAAGTCCTTTCTAGACCTAAACGCTAAAGAGGGCAAGAGGTATATAGATAGATTATTAATTTAAAAAAAAATCAAACTACGGTAAAACAGCATACCTGGTAGAAATGTGGCCAGAAGGTGCTGATGGCAAGCTCTGTCTTCACCCAGCCCTCAGTGACGACCCCAGACACGTTCCAGACAGGGTTCCCCTGGGGCCCACCGTTCACCTTCACATAGACATTCAAGGCCCCCGGGCTGGACCTGTCGCGGCTGGAGAAGTAGTAATGGAAATCGATGCAGTGGGTGTCATTCTCCTTCAGGGTCGGCAGGAGAAGGTGCGCCTTCTGGCCAGAGGCCCTCCCAGAGCTGTTCACCATCATGAAGGATCCTGGAGACCCACGAAGGGGGAGGGACGTAGAGACAAGGAGAGAGAAAGAAAATCCTTCTGAAAATCAGTCACACCTGTAAACACAGTGGCCAGAAATCCACTCCCTCTAGGAGGATATGGTTGATCCCCAGAAACCTACATTTCCTCTCTGGAGTATTTCCTCTCTCTTCTGTAACTGGGAATAAAAAATCCTACTCACCAAGGTGGTTTTAAGAATTAAGAGATGGTAACGTACACGAAGTATTCTACAAAGTAAACAGTCTATAAACACGTACAGGAAAAAAAAAAAAACAGCAAATATTAAAAACAGTAGCTCCGACAGGAAGCGTGGAATAAAAACTCAGGAATTTAGTTAACTGCAACCTCCGTGGGTGAAATGAAGTGAAATAGAACCTCATTCGAGCTTGGGTTGTCTCAACGGAAGCAGAAACTCTACAGCACCCAGGTATTGTTTTAACATATTCCACCTGGAGCCTTGCATTAGTACAAGGAATATATCAGAGGAGGACATATGAAAAGTACAGTATATTCACGTAAGTGAAGAAGACCTTGAAAAAATCTGAGAGCCAACTGAAAGATGGAATGGAGGGGAAGTAATACTTGCTAAGCACGTAAGGGGGTACCAGTGTGATGCTTACTGTCCTATTTATATATTGTTCAATTTAATCTTCAGAATGACCCTGGGAGAAGGAGAGTTTTCATCTTATTTAAAGACTGAGTGACTCGCCCTGGACCCCTCAGACAGAGAGGCATGAGACCCAGATTTTCTTCAACCTCAAAGTTTATGCTATTTTTACTATTTGCAGAAAACATGACTATTATTTTCAAACACTGGAAAAGCCTATCTCCTAGAAAGGAAGTGAGCCTCTTTGGAGTTGCTCTGACCATTAAATGGTTGTTTCTAGTTCTTCACCCCTCCCTGGCTCCATGCCCTTGACCTTCGACCTTGCAGTCCCTCCCAACAGAGGCAGAGAGCATGTCCCCGTCCCCGTCCCACGACTTTGGGCTCCACTTGCTTTGATCAACAGGCGACTAACAGAATGAGGCTTGAAACGTGCTTGCCTAGCTGGGCTTGCCCTCTTGCACTACTGCCACCTTCCATGAGAAGAATGTGCCCCAAGTAGCTGCTGCCGCCTTCAGCTTGGGATCAAGGACAGACACGTGTGGGAGAGAACTAAACTCAATGGATAGTAAAGAACCAAGCCAAGCCACCCACACGGCTGAAAGCACAGCCACATAGCTAAGGAGCCCAACCTGGCTCAGCAGATCCACCACGGGGGCTCAGACCCAGAAATGTGAGAATAAACACACACCGCTGTTTGCCACTGAGTTTCCTCTCGGTTTGTTACGCGCATTACTGGGGCAATGGCTCACTGATGAAGGTCACCAGAGAGACCAGACTTATGAAAGAAACCACAGGGAGGCGCATTTCAGTTCAAAGGACCTTTTAACAAGTCAAATGGATGCAAAACGGGATGGACTGCCTGGGAGACAAAGTGAGTTCCTCACCACCGCAGGTGGCTAAACAGAGCCTGGACAAACTGAAGAGCCTTCTAAGGAAATTTCACAATCAACTGGGAGGGCTAAACTCCGTGACTTAGAGTCTTATGATTCCATGAAATAAACTGCATCATAAAACACAGTAGAGCTTCCCTGGTAGCGCAGCGGTTGGGAATCTGCCTGCCAATGCAGGGGACACGGGTTAGATGCCTGGCCCGGGAAGATGCCACACGCTGTGGAGCAACTAAGCCCGCATGCCACAACCACTGAAGCCCGTGCTCCACAACAAGAGAAGCCACCGCAATGAGAAGCCTGCGTACCGCAACGAAGAGCAGCCCCCGCTCGCCGCCGCTAGAGAAAGCCCGCGCAGCAACAGAGACCCAACACGGCCAAAAATAAAAATAAATAAACTTATATTAAAAAAACACACAGTAGATAAACTCAAGTGATTCTGGAATGAATATTCCCACCTAGAAAACCACTGCTGTTTTGAAATCTTATTTTAGCCACTAAAATCTTCAGTTGGCATGAAACCTTAAGACCACTCATCCTCAACCAAGATGAGCCACTTCAGTAGCTATAAGTAGCCTCATTCTCTCACCCTAATTCCCAAAAGACTAATCACTGCAGATAATAAATGCTGGGCAATCCGTATCTTGTCGGGGCTCTAGAGGGTACTGGTCACTTGTAGCCTGTCTCCTCTGGGCTCAGAACAAATTTAAAAATAGACACAGGAGAGACAGAGAGAGTTCAAAATCTCCGCTTTATTGTTCACAAAGCTGGATCAGAGGAAGGAACTTGGACTTGAGGCCAAATTAGGCTTCCTGCATTTTCTTCCCTGAACCAGCATGCAAAAGCAGCTGCATGATCAAGGACTCCTTCCTTCCAACTCAACCCAGATCCCTAGGGCTCATCCCAAAAATGAGCCAACAAGAAGCAAGGTGATAAAGACAGAAACTTGAACCAATGGCTAACAGACCTTCAACATCCCACCAATCAGAAAACTCACCCACCCCCTGGGGTAGGAGCCACTGAAAGTGGAGCGAAAGTGGTATCTTCCCCATGTTTCCAAGAGAGTTAAGTTTCCTAGTTTAGAGCCAGGCAGTAACACAGGGTACATGGAGAGCTGTCCCTTGTCAGATGTTGTCTCTAATCATCACCAACTCCCAACTGAGGCAGCAAGGAAGGAACCACTGCAGGGGGGAAACTGAGGCACAGAGGGAGGTTGGCATCCATGCCCATGTCTGTTTGCTGACCTACATCCCACAGGGTTCCAGAAGGTTCCCCTGGGACAGATGAGTGATGACCCACAAGACCCACAAGCCTCTGGCCACAGAGGGAGGGTGGGGCACAGCTACTGGTAGGGAAGACAGCCTGAGAAACAAGTGGTGTCTGGCTCTCTCCACTCAGAATCCTGGGATGCCCCATGGACATTTAAGCTCCTATCCTCCTGCCAGTTCACACTAGGGGTCTTAGCGTCCACAGCAGCGAGAGTTGGGAAGGTTTCCCGTCCACCAGCTCAGGTTCCCCCTCTTTGCATCCTAGCTCCAGTGGCGAAGCAGGCTCACTGAGGAGATGGAGCCATGTAACATCCATCCACTCCAGCAAGTCTAGCGATTCTCTCCATCTGCTGCCTCCATGATTGTTAATAAAGGATGCTGCCATTTCCCTGAAGGCAGAGCTGGTGGAAGTGCTTGGCCCTCCACCAAGTCTTCATGTAGCAGAAATTGCTGGTTGATTAGCAAACCTGTCCTCTTTGTTCTGGGCACGTAGCTGGATTATATTCCCCAGCTTCCTTTCAGAGTTTGGGGAGGACATGCAACTAGGTTCCTGCCAATGGGGCCTGAGTGCAAAATCTACCACTTCTAGGCTTGGTGCTTAGAAGCAGACAGCCTCCACCCTCCCTCCCCCAACTCCCACTGCTCCATTCTCTTTTATCTCATCCTTCAAAGGATGATTCTTGGACCAGGAGTCTCAGCATCACCTGGGAGCTGGTAAGGAATGAAGATTCTCAGGCCCCAGCCCAGGCCTACTGCATTTGAATTAGCATTTTATCAAGATCACGAGGTGCCTTGTATGCACATTAAGGTTCCAGAATCACTGCTGCATTCTTTTCCCCATCCACCAGCTGAAAGTACAGGATTCCAAGAGCCTAAGTGACAGCAAAGCCACAATTAAAGGAGCCTAGTTCCCTGAATGACCATGACCATGACCATGAGAAAGGCCACCCACAATTAGGAACATTCATTTTGGACTTTAAGTAAGCAAGGAATAAACTATTATTGGGTCATTGAGCCGTTGAACATTTGACGTTTATTTCTGCAACTAGCATTATCCTTATTATCTTGGCATCCCTGTAGAGCCCCTACTTCCTACAAGTCCCTTTATTTAAGGAGATAACATGAGAAATGATAACAGTTACTAAGCAAGGCTGCCGGATGTTCCATATAGGGACATCATTAAGAGCAGTGTCCTTGGGTAAAAAGAAGCAGAAAGAAAGAAGAGAATGAAAATAATGGACTCCAAAAATAAATCCTTGAGAAGGAAAGAAACATCCTGGACCCTCATTAAGATACTTTGTGTCTCGGGGGGGCCAGAGTTGGGTTGGGTTAGGGTAACAAATCATGTTGCCCATCACCACCACCCTGACCCCCTAATGGCGATCTGTGTGACCTGATATGCATCCTCTGGCCTATAAACCAGACAGAAAGGTATGTGTTTGGGTGCAAGTCTCAGGGAGATAAACAAGAAAACTGAAAAAAATATATAATAAAGAAAACGATGACCGCCCATCCCACCCCACCCCACCTAGACTACCCGCAAAGGAGGAAAAGGTCAGGCCAGGTGGGAAGAGTAGGAGAAGTCCTGCTCAGGAATGTCCTGGTGAGGCTGGGGGAATGCGCAGTGCTGCCCTGGAGTCCAAGTGACAGAGTGTGAGAGAGAAACCTCTGGGGATGTGGCGGGGTGCGGGAGGTCAGCGGCATCGGTATCTCGCCCACCCCGCAAGAGGGGAGGGGTACTGTGACACTGTGACACCCACAGCAGCAGCCATGGTGAGGGTCTCCTGCGCCACGCAGGCAATGAGCTTCCGTGAGGAGTCCAGAAAGGGGCAACACGGGAAAATGATCTTATTTATACTCATGCACTCACAACATGCCCAAGGATTCTTATGAGTGACTGGGGAGAGCCTTAGGAGGGCAGAAAGAGGCCCGGCAGCCAAGCAGGTGGAGGCTTGGGGACACGAGATTTAAACCCCGGATTAGTGTCCAATTACTGCTATAACTAAAACACCAAAACTCGGTGGATTAATACAACACAAACTTATTCTCTTACGGTTCCGGTGGTCAGAAGTCTAAAATCAGGGTGTTACAGGGCTGCTTTCCTTTTGGAGCCTTCAGGAGATAAACTGTTTCCTTGCTTTCAGTGTCTGCCTGCATTCCCTGGCTCATGGTTCCTTCCTCCATCTTCGAAGGGCATCACTCCAACCTGTAGTTCCACAGACACATCTTTTTCCAACTTTGATTCTTCGGCCTGCTTCTTATAAGGACCCTGTACATCGGGTCCGCCCAGACAACCCAGGACCATCTCCCCAGGGCAAGATCCTTCAGTCAATCACAACTTTTGTCATGTAAGGTAACATATGCACCTTTCCAGATATTTGTGTTAATACAACCACACACACACGCTCCCAAGCTACCGACCGAATCAGAAGCCAGCAGCTATACACTGTCTAAACTGCAGGTGCCCTAGGGAATCTGAGCGTTCCTACGTGAGGGTAGAAGGTTCCTTGCGGTATCAGAACCCATCACGAATGTCTTCGAAGGGGAGTACGGTATAAAAAGCAAATGGTAGGGTCGAATCATTTGGCGCCCAATCTGGACAGAAAAAAGTAAGTTTTGGGGACAGGGCAGGCAAGATCCACCTTTAAGCAGTGGAAACGCATCAGGGCAGCTGGCCAATGTAACCCTCGTGTCACCCGTGGCTCATCAGGTACCACCCCCCACGGGCGGCTGTTCTCAGGCCACCCTCCAAGCTCAGTAGACTGATGACCTGGAGTAGAAACATGCCACTCAATATCTGAACTCCCTTCCTATGTCTGGGGGAACCCGTCAAATTTTTAAGCAGAGCCCATTTCCTCTATGGAAATGAAAAAGATGTCCTCTTTTCCAGCCTCCTCCGTAGCTAAGACTCAGGCAGAGGATCTGAGTTCCACCGAACAGGCACACCCAACCCCAATTTCTGAACCAGACACTAGTGATGAGATGAACCAGAGCTCAGTGAAGAGGGGGCAGCAGCCGTGCAAGAAGGTGCTCCCGAGTCGCAGAGGCCGCAATCAGTGGACCATGCAGCAAATCTAGCCTCGCTGGAATGCAGCACAGCTGTGAGTACACACAGAGGCAGAGGCGACTAACTCAGCCGGGGGGAGTCAGGACATCTTCCAGGAATGGACTAAGCTGAGCTGGAATTTGAAGAATGAATAGAAGTGAAACCTCACCCATCATTGAGCACATTACGAACCCTGACAATGGAACCTGACCAGCTTTAAACTCCAGCTCCAAGCAACACTCCCTCTGTATTTCCAGAAGTCCCCAAGGCACCCCAATTAATGACACCAGTCCCCTTGTCCTCATGGCACTTCCAGGTGCAGATCCCTCATGTGCCTTTGTCATCATTTGTGATGTCTCCACGAATGGGTGGGTCCTTGGTACTGTCTCTCTGCCCTGGGACGGACTCAGGGGACACACAATAGAACTGCTTTGGCTCGAGAGTCCACAAGGTTCAAGAGGCAGCTCTTTCTGCAAACTCACATGGCTTTCCCCTCCTCCATCAGGGTCTATGCTCACTCAACACCTCTGCCCCTACAGGTCAGCTCTTAATTCCGTCATCCTTCACGATGATGAGTTCCTCCTCCATCCGTGGCCCTGCAGTCACTCCCTGCGACAGGCTCCCTCCAGTACTCTCATACCCTAACTGCACAGGGCTCAATTTCTTTTCTCTCCTGATATCCCTTTCCCAGGAATACTGTCAGCCCCATCAGGTTAGTGTAGATCAGCCGATGTAAAGAGATACCGGTGGTACAGAGCTGAACTCCACACATTAGAATACGAGAGCCTCTCCTCTTTCCCAGTCGGGATACCTTCCATGGAAGTGGGCCTGGTGGTAATTTGGGAGGGCATTTCAAGTAGAGCAAACAGCATGTGCAAAGGCACAGAGGCAGGAAACCACAGCATCCAGCAAGGCAAGCATAGTATCTCAGGGAAGGGTGGGATCCCGCCATCTACAGACCTCATGCGCATCTAGTCTACCTTACAGAGGTCTGGCCACATCCTCCAGAAAGGAAGCCAGATCTCTGAATTGAGCACAGGCCTGCCGTTTTAGAGACTGTTCGGGACTGAAAGCCCTCATATATCAGCAGCTCAGTGGGGCCCTCTTTGATCAACAGGTAGGCTTAATTAATATCATCCCAGGGCTGTCAGTTTCCTGGAGATCAAAAATGAGCCTGTCATTATGCCAAGATCAGCCAGAAACAAGAAAGAGAAAGACTGTAAGTACATTTTCTTCCCTTCTTCTTCTTCTTCCCCCCCCCCCCACCAAAAAAAATGCACTGGCGTGATCAGGAACATGAAACAGCATTAGTTTCCTCATAGTTATTATACATAGTACCAAAAACTGTGGAATTAAACCAGGAAGTACTCTCTGGCTGGCCATAAATTTTGCATTTTTCCCCCCTTCGTGCATAATAATGCCTTGATAAGAGCCCTATTATTGATGTGTCTGCAACACAGATCCCCTTTTTGGAGGCAAAACGCTTCTCCTTAGCAGATGGTGGCTATTGTTTACACATGAGCACCTCAGGATTGCATTCCTCACGTCAGCAGTAAAAAGAAAACCCTAATTGAGTTTTTAATGGCTTTGTACATTGTTCATTAAGATTACATGAGTGTGCTCGCAACTGGCAGCTGAGGGCCCGGAGCTCTGAGAGCTCAGAGCTGTCCCTGCAGACCGGTGGCCCTGCCAGCTCCCAACGCCAGCACCTACGTGAAGGGAGCGGATGGCGGCAGGGACCCAAATGCTGCCCGCAGCCAAGGCAGCTGTGGTGGCATGTAACAAGTCCTGGATTTATAGTCAAGAAAACTGGGTTTCAGTCCCACTTCTGTCATTTCTTAGTTGCCTCACTTTGAACAAGTCAATAAACCTCCCTGGGCCTCACCGTCCTCATCTATAAAACGGGATAATGAAAGCTACACGTCCAAGTTTTGTGGTTGATCTGTTTTCAGTGTATGTTACGTATAATACTGGACTTGACTCAATAAATGTTAATTTCATAACAAATGGTCAGCAGCAGGTGATAATGGGTCCAATGCAATTTATAACATGTTTGACGTCAATAATGTTTACTGAGAACTCAGTACATGCCAGGCATTGGTCTAAGCATCTTTCCACATCCCAGTGAGACGGTGTCATGCTATCCCTGTTTTAAAGCAAGGAACAGTGAGGAAGAGAGAGGTAAAGTCTTTTTGCCCAAAGCTACAGGGGTAGAAAGTCATAAACACACCAATTACGCTTGTTCAATAATCAGGGACTTTAGGGTCTATAAATGCCCTCTCCGATTTAGTAGCTAATAGCAACATGTGCCTATTTAAATTTAAATTAATTAAATTAAAAATTAATTTACTCTGACACACTAGCCATAGTCCAAGGACTCAGTAGACACCGTATTGTACAGTGACGACAGAGAAAATTTCCATCATCCTAGGCAGTTCTATTGAGTAATGCTGGTCTGTACATTATTCATCAAAGCATAACAAACTATAGCCAGGTGAGACATAAGAGCTTAACTGCTCTAACCAACTCACTTCAGAAATCCCAGTAAGGGGAAGGGACTTGCCCAAAGTCACAAAACACAATGAAGATTCAGGGTCAGGTTTACCTGACTCCTGTTTCAGTTTGCAGCATGGACAATCCGGCCCACTGTGCCTGAGCTGTATGGTCACAGCAGTGGTTCCTCAAAGAGCTATTTAAGAGGGGAAAAAAAACTCATGTTACCTCCAGGAGGTAGAGAGTTCTTAAGCATTCCAAATGCCCGATGCCTTTTAGGGGTACTCTGCACACACAGCCTCAGTTCTGAAATGCAATTTAACAGCTATTTGTTGAGCCCCCTAGTCCTGGTGTGTGGGGATGATGCAGGACACAAGGAAGCCCTAGAGTTACCTGGTCTGGATTGGAATCCCAGCTGCTCCTCTTTTGCCTGGATGACCTCAGATAGATCTCCTAAACTCTGCGAACCTCAGTTTCCTTTTCTGGCAAAACGGCCACAAAAATACATCTTATACTGTGGTCATGAAGATTAAATGAAATAGTTTATAACGTATCTAGATAATGATTGCTGCATTGTAGGTCCTCAAAAACTAGCTCCTTTCCGTCCTTCCCATTCCCCAAAGTTTTCAATGTAGTGGGGAGACCTCGATAGACTGAAGAAGAAAATGGCAAAGACTACTGAGAAACAGAATAAAATCTGCTGCCCCATTCCCACCCCTTGCAATTGATTGGTCATCAAATTCTGGGGATGCTTCCTCCTTTTGTTTCTCCTTTCGTCTTCTTCCTCTCCACTCCCACAGCCGCTGGCCTAGCTCACATCCATCACATCTGTGTCATGGACTTTCTGCCTGTTTCACGGATGTCTGCAACAACTTCCTGATCAGTCTAGTCCTTAATTCTTTCACCGATGCAACAGCAAGTAGTACCATCTTCCTGAGATGCAAAACCAACCATGATGTGTCCTAAACTTCCTAGAAAGTCCTCCTTTATAGGAAAGGAGGACTCCCTGTTTCCTATAAAGTCCAGAGTCTTTCATGGGGATGTTTGGAGGCCTCTGTATCCTGCCTCTATCTCCTGCCTTGTATATGAATACTCTCCCCCTACACAGCCCTCATCCACTCTATGGTAAGTATAATAACAGCTTCCCAAAGATGTCCATGTTCTAATCTCCCAGAACCTGTGAATATGCTACCTTATGTGGCAAAGTGGAATTAAGGCTGCAGATGGAAGTACAACTGCTAATCAGATGACCTTGCAATGGAAGGATTATTCTGGATGAGAGAGACAGAGGAGGCAGAATCAGAGAGGGATTTGATGGTGCTATGCTGCTGGCTTTGAAGACAGAAGAACAAGCCATGGACCAAGAAATGCAAGTGTCCTCCAGAAACTAGAAAAGGCAAGAAAAGATTCTCCCCTAGAGCCTCCAGAAAGGCACACAGCCCTGTGGACACCTTGACTGTATACCAGTGAAACCCATTTAGGACTTCCGACCTCCAGAAATTGCTGTTACAGCAGTAATAGGAAACTAATACACACTCCAGACTTCCCTGCTTCTGGGTTTTCGCTCAGGTGATGCTGTTCCTGAAATCCACACTGCCTGGCCCAGCCACGGTCCTTCACTACATTACTTAAATGCAATTCTCTCTGTGGCTTTCACTAACACCTAGAGAACAGTTATTCCTGCACTGCTGACCCTATACATACCTCTGTTATAGCTCTCCTGCACATGGCCTAATTTAAAAGTCCAGAATGAAGAAGTTTAGCTGTCTGATCACAATAAAAGGGCAGGGGGCACAAAAATGTCAAAAGATACAATGCATCATAAAGTAAGAGAATATATGTAGAAGAGAAACAGTTCTACCAGTAATATCATGAAAACTAATAATCGTTAAGTCAATCATAAACATAACAATTTACCAATAGCCAGGGTAACAAACATATCATTTGACATTATTCATACCATCAATGAAAGCCTTCTAATTACCATGTGTCAAAAAAAAGGAAAGAAATGTGCTTCCTTTCTAATATACCAGAAAATGGGGGGAGGGATTAATTACAGCTTAATGGATACATAGTATCTATTTAGAACAAAGAAAATACATCCCGAAGTTTCAGAGGCACCGAACACTTGTGAACATTTTTGTCAGAGTCAGTTTGTGTGAACAAGTAATAACTATTTCTGTAATCATTCATTCAGACCAATAAGTTGGGGTTTAAGCATTTCATATGCAAATGTGTTAAGACAATCCTCCAACAAACAGGTATCTGATAATCCATGTAGGTGTGGATAATGCAGTTGAAAAATGGAATTGAACTCAGGTGGTTGGATCTGAAGGTGCTGCTGGAAGGGGGCTCTCAACGTGGACCCTTCCCCCAAAGACCAGGTACCTGGGGCTCTGCATTCCTTCCCCATCGCTCAGAAAAAGATGAAAGGCAAAGAAAAGAGGGAGAGAGAAAAGAAAAGGGAGGGAGGGAGGGAGAGTGGGGGAAATAAGGAAAGGGGGAGAAATCAGAGGAGCAGACAGGAAGGAAGAGGAGGAGAGGAGGCGCAGAGGAAGAAGGAAGGGGAAAGGGTAGTGGTGACACCAGGGAAATGGAGTTCAGGCGAGGAAAAGAAGGCTGAGCAGAGAGGGAGGAGAGAGGAGGACCATGATGGAGACAAAGCAGAATAAAAGCCAAATCTGAACGCTTTAACACCTTCTCCTCCCCTTCACTCCCCAAACCAAAACCCAAACAAAAGTGTTCACACCTTTGGACCTTCTAATAATCTTATGATGAAACCAGACCCAGCTAAACGCCACGCAGCACACCGGGTTCTCCGCATGTATAACTACATAACTCGCCTCCCCCAACATCTCAGTGTAGTATCTCAACATCCCAGGAGGAAAAATAAGCTTTACTGTAGGAAAAGCAATGGAACCCAACACAGGACAGAATGAGAACTCAGCCACACGAACGGTGAAATCTAAGGGTTTGTCTGAGTGGCTCTTTGACATGGGAAATCGCAGAACTCTATGGCCAGGTCAAGACAGAACTGTCGGGCAGACAATGTCACTCTCCCTTCAGACTCCGACCCCTTCCTGTGCATCCATCTTAGACACATGGTGCCTCTGTGAGCAATTCTCTCTCCATTTCTTCACCTGGAGAACAGGTGTGCAGCTAGAGCTTCTGAAGTTCCCTCCAGCTGGAGAAGTCTACGGTTCCAAGGAGTTAAAGTCACATGACTAAGCGGGTGGAGAGTAAGGAGCCAGGACTGGCTTGGATTTTCTAACTAGACTCCTATGGAAAGGGGTGAAGGAGGAGAGACCCTTTTCCCTGGATCTGGTTCCTGGAGAAACAGTCATTTTTATCTTCCCACAAGAATTCCTTTCCCATATCAGTCACATCTGCTCATTAATAACAACAACAGCAAACACATACTATCACATTTTACTTCTATTCATTCATTTAATTCTAATATCAACCTTCTCTTACAAATGAGAAAATTGAGGCACAGAGAGGTTAGGTAACCTTCCCCAGGCCACAAAGCTAGCAGCAGAGCCAAGATTCAAACCCAGGAAATTCTAATCATCATTTAGCTCTTAGGCTCCACACCACAAGTGGGCGTGTTGTATTTGCTAGCAAGGGGTCATCACACATTCCCTGGGATTGGCTGGCCTTGCTCTGGGGAGCTGGAGCAGGCAGAAAGAAGGGCAATGAGTGGCAGGAAAGAACAAAACTGAAATCAGTTGTCAAGCTGCTGTCACATTAAGAGTAAAGAGAGAGCTTCCCTGGTGGCGTAGTGGTTAAGAATCAGCCTGCCGATGCAGGGGACACGGGTTTGAGTCCTGGTCTGGGAAGATCCCACATGCCGCGGAACAACTAAGCCTGTGCGCCACAACTATTGAGCCTGCGCTCTAGAGCCCGCGAGCCACAACTACTGAAGCCCGTGTGCCTAGCGTCCGTGCTCCGCACCAAGAGAAGCCACCGCAATGAGAAGCCCACGCACCGCAATGAAGAGCAGACCCCGCTCTCCGCAACTAGAGAAAGCCCGCGTGCAGCAATGAAGACCCAATGCAGCCAAAATAAATAAATAAAATATATAAATTTATTTTTTAAAAAAAAAAGGAGTAAAGAGAACAACAGGGCTGCCGGAAACATTGTCAGACCCCAAACTGTTCTTGACATTCATTGGGCTGAGTCCTTTGCTTCTGCAGCTCTAAATCTCTAAACTGAAATGACATGGAACTAAAATATATATACTTTTTAAATCTCCAAACTCTTCACACATCCGTTGGCATGATAATATTTTGATTAGTTACATTTATGCTCCAATTACACTCAGAGAATGTTCAACAGTGTTTTATATAGAGCATGTTTGCCATGCTCTATGGAACATACTAGGTTATTACTTCGTATACATGCAATGGGAAAAGCCACAAATGGAAAAGAGGGAAAAAATGCAAAATGAAGAAATGACTAAGCCTGTTAAAATAGTGCCGTCTTGCCTTCACATTACTAAATTGGGTCATTGCTATTATCTCCCAAGTTTTAAAATACCAAGGCTTGAAGAGATGTAAAGTGTTAAAGTCTACTTGGCCTCACCTGACGCTTTTATCGCCCAACATCTGGGTGTGATTCTGAAAGCAACCTCATCACGTCCCCACAGAGTGGCAAGGTCAACACTGGGGAAGGTTTGTGGTTTTGTGCTTTTTTCTGGGGAGAGGGCCCATCTATTTCTCAAAGAGGTCCATGGTCCTATCCATAATAAACAAATAAATACATACATAAATTAGGTTAAGAGGTACCCTGAGCTTTGCAAAATGCCTGCCCTGGAGACGCCAGGATGGACTTACTGTGAGGGCTGGCTAGATGCCCTCACATCATTTTGTCCTTCATCAGCAGACCAGATGGTGGTTGGTTGAGGTGAGGGCATTACACTGTCTAATGCTGATATCAGATGGGCTCTCTGCCCTGTAGAGATGTGCTACAGGTTGTCTGCACCCTGATTCCACAGCAGCCTCCCCTCAAATCCTCAGCCACCAGGGCTCACCTTCTCCATTTGTTTCCCCTGCCACTGCATCCCTGCGTCAGCTAGCACCTCCATGCCTTGGTTTCCTCCGCGCATGAAGGCTAACGCCTTCACCAGCTTCCTCCCCCAAACCCCCCTGAACCAAGCGTTTTATAAATTGAGTGAAATCTGTTCTAACATCAAATATTACCTGCAGACTTGCCATGTGTCTGACACTCTAGAGAAACACCAGTCAGCAGGACTGTTTTTGCCCCCGCGGAGATGATGCCAGGTAAAAGGCAGTTGTGAGGATGCGGGGAGTCCCGTGATACCTCGTGTACACGGAGAGAGATCTAGCCCGGACTTGATCTGGGGGAGGAGGTGTACAAAGAAAGAAAACAACAACTTGCTGGAGCAAATAAACCCCACGCTGAGGCCTATGGTTATATAGGTGTCAGACAGGTGAAGAGGGTGCAGAAAGCATGTTCCCAGCAGATGAATTAAGACTCTTTCAAAGTCAAGAAACAAGACAGTCTCTAAACTGCGGTGGGACTAGAAGGAATTGTAAGTACAGAACAAGTACCCTACAAACCACCTCTCTAACCTCCCAGCCTCACTGTGTAGATGAGGAACTTGACATTCAGAGAGGTGCAGTGACTTGTCCGAAGTCACACAGCCAGAAGGCAGCAGTGCCAGGATTCACACTTAGGTGTGTCTGGCTCCAAAGTCAGTGCTATTTTTCTCTAAAACAGTGGCTCCCCAAGTGAAGCATGCATCAGAATCACTTGGAAAGTTTGTTGAGAGATGGCTGGGTCCCACCCCCAGTAGGTTTGGGGTGGGGCCTGAGAATTCTAACAAGTTTCTAAGTGAAGCTGATGCAGCAGATCCACGGGCCACACTTTGAGAACCACCAGCCTAGCTGGTCTCTATTTGCCAGCCCTGATGAGCCAGGGGTCCATAAACTTGGGCAGGTGGACCAGCGGTGCTGCCCCATCTCTCCATCCAGGGCTGGCAAGTATGCTAGCCTGCTGGAGGAGGCTCCCTCCTACCCTGGGCCACACCCTGTGTACCTCTCTTAGGGACAACAGGGCTCTGGCCACCCACCATCAAAGGTGAAGTCTCTCTCTACGGCCCAACCTCAGTGAGGTCTCTCTGCTGACGTGAGCAGTCCCCCTTCAATCATTGGTAATCACCAAGAATATCATTAGATACTTATTTACTCCCCCAAATGTACTAGGGTCTGCATAGAAAATAGCACCATAATTATTCCTCCTCTCTTACCAGCCTCTAAGGAGCAGCAAGAATTTGACAGCTGTTATCCAATTAATCCTGACAGCTTTTGTTTTTAAAATGTAAAGGTATTTCTCTCATCTAAGATGGGAAATGCTATTTCCTTTTTTGAGGTGAGAATGAGGGCAAAGAGAGGCCAAATGAAATGGCCAATGTCACTAGGGTCATTTCTTGCCCCCTCTCTCCTGAGAGGTCAGGGGATTAATGTAGGAGAAGAACATGGACTCTGGATTCAGACTGCCAGATCAAATCCCAGCTCTGTCAACTACAGTCTGTGTGATCTTGGGCAAGTTACTGAACCTCTCTGTGCCATAGTGTCCTCATCTGTAAAGTGAAAATGATGACAGTAATAGGAGTACCTGCCTCAAAGGTTTGTTATGAGAACTAAATGTGTTTATATAGGTTAAGTCCTTAGAATACTGGCTGGTACATCGTAAGATCTATGTAATGTTAGCTATCATGGTCACTGGCGGCAGCAGCATCCCTGAGCCCTCCTGTGGATCTCTGACTACAACAGAGAGTGAGATAGTTGGTCCTACCAACCAGCAGGATCAGGTAGGTCCCAGTCTCACTTCCCATGCATGCAATGTCCCCAGGAGGCACCAGGAAGCCACGGCTCTCCCCAGTTTACCCCAAGGAACATTTTTCTTTGTCAGTGGTTATCCAAATGTGGTCCCCAACCTGGCTGCATCAGCATCGCCTGGAAACTTGATAAAAAAAACAAACAAATTCTTGTCCTACTGCGTCAGAAATTCTGGGGTGTGACCCAGTTACCTGTGCTTTCACAAGCACCCCAGGTGATGCGGATACATGCTCAAGTTTGAGAACCACTTTTTTGTGCAAACAGACTCCCAGGGACTCAGCCTAATTGGGTGGGCCATGCTAACCCAGGGTATCAGGCCAGCTCCTGTCCACTGCATGGTCCCTGCATTTCCCACGAAGGCACAGGTCTCCTGGGGTCACAACACTGTAACACAGGGCCAGAGCCTGGGCTCTTGACCATCGCCCTACACCGCCCTGCATGAAACTGCCTTCCCAACTCCCACTTCCAGGAAGGCCTCCGAGCATCACTCCTGTGGTGCTTCATTGCCATGGGAGGCAACCACAGTTGGCTCTGCACGTCTGAGGGCAGAAAGAGGATACCTGGAGGGAAATGCCGACTCACAGAAATGGACACAGAGGGTCTCCCAGTCCTACCTGTGTCCTTGAAGCCACCAGGATGTCCCCTTGGCTATCGACTGGAGCTTTGAAATCAGGTCCCTGAAGCACCTGACATTCTTCATGGCCTTCACCTCAAACTGCTCCCTCCTCCCCTCTCACCCTTCACTTCTCCACCTGTTTCCAATCCTGTCAACTGCAAATCTGATTTCCCACTTCCAACTTACATCTCCCCTAATATCCAGCCCCAGTCTCCTTCCCTTGTCTCACTTTTTCTACCAAAATCCACTTTGGACTTTAGACTCCTTGACCACGAGGCAAAGGCCTCCCTACCCCTTGGTTATCCTCCCTCTTGCTGCTTTCTCCCCCATCCAGTCCAGGGGAGTCTACACTCCTAGCCACCAAAGACCCCGTCAGCTCCACCCAGACACAGACGGAAAGACAGAGCGGGACAAGATGAAGTGCAGAAGCCCTAGGGCTGAAAGCCGCCAGGCAGGCGAAGAGCTCTGTTACTTTTCTGTGGCAGCTGTAACCAAGGACCACACACCGAGTGGCTGAAACAGTAGAAATGCTTGATCTCACAGTCCTGAAAGCTAGAAGTCTGAGGTCAAGGTGTCAGCAGGGTTGGCTCCTTCTGAGGGCCGTGTGGGATCATCTGTTCTCTCTCCCTTCTTCTGGTGGGCTGCCGGCAATCTCTGGCATTCCCTGGCTTGGAGAAGCATCACCCCGATCTCTGCCCTCAAATTCACGTGGCATTCTCTCCACGTGTTTGTCTTCCAATTTCCCTTTTTCCTAAAGACGCCAGCCGCGCTGAAGTCTGGGCCCACCGACCTCCAGTATGACCTCATCTTAACTAATTATATTGGCAATAACCCGATTTCCAAATAAGGTCACATTCTGAGGTACCGGGGGCTAGAACTTCAATGTATGAATTGGAGGGAGGTAAATTTCAACCCATAACAAGCTTCCTAGATCCCTACGATGCTCAACACCCAAAGAGGTGCCTAGACGTCACATAGGAGAATTCCTGTAGAGATGCCCAAACACCAAATTTGGAGATGTGGTGTAGTATTCATTGCTTTTCATTTTAAAGTGAAACCCAGGGGGGAAAAAAACCCAGAAAAGTAGAATGTAGGGGAGAAAATCGCCCACCACAGAAAGACAACAACACAAACATCTTGCCGTATTTCCTAGCAGCCACATTTCCTGGCATGGGTTAGTGCTTTCTGCTGAGTTGTGGCATTTAATTGGGCTTGTGACTGTGGTTTGTAAGACCTTGCCGAAGAAGAGGCTTAATGAGGGATTACAGTTTATAGTGGACTTACCTGCACTGAAGCAACATCCAGATGCCACTGGAAAAGGCACAAACATCCCATCCACAGGGCTGCCAGTTCACTGATGTCACCAGTTTGTTCTATGACAAATGTATACTGAGCACCTGTTATGTGCTGGGCACTGTTGTAGGCCCTGGGAATACAGCTGTGAACAAGGCAGCCAAAGTACTTCACAGAGACAGTTTGCTGAGATGGAAATTCTCCTCTGGAGCTTTGGGACAAGTTGAATAGGGCTTCTGTCGATGCCCCAAAGGATGCTCACCGGCCTTTTTATCCCCTGATTCCTTTGTTTTGAGTTCTTGATTTCTGGTTCATCTTTTGATGCTCTGAAGTATCTGTTCAGGGATTATTTCCCCGGGAAGGCTCTCTGAATAGCATATTTTCTGAGCCCATGCATTTCTGATACTGTATCATTCGTATAGCATAGATCATGAGGCTGAGACTAAACGTCTTGAGTCTCAACCCATTCGCTTCTAAACACCACAGACCCAGGCCTCCCATACTTTGCTAACAGAACAAAGAGAGCAAGCTGATCTCTCATCTGTCAGATCCTCTTCTTGTATACACACCTGGGAAGCAGGTACACAGGCACATCTCGCACCCTAAATCCTAAGATACAGAAGATTCTTTCATTCTGTGGGTTTATACTTGGGAGCACAGCACGGCGATCCAGATGCAGGAGGAAGACTGCCTGCAGTCAAATCCCAGCTCTGCCATTTCCTGAAGTGTACTGTTGGACAAATTACTTAGACTCTCCATGCTTTTGTTTCCCAATCTGCAAAATGAGTATAATAAAAATCCCAGCCTCCTAAAATCACAATGAGGATTAACTGAGTTAATATACGTAATGGCTCAGAAAAGAGGCTGACAAACTTTTCTCATAAAGGGCCAGATAATCAGTATTTTAGGCTTTGCAGGCCATACGATCTTTGCCACAAATACTCAACTCTACTGTGGGAGCGTGACAGCAGCCATAAAGAATAGATAAGCAAATAAATGAGGCAGGGTACCAATAAAACTTCACAAAAACAAGCAGCAGAGGCAGCCCACGGGCTGCAGTTTGTGGACCCCTGACTTAGAAGAGTATCCAGCAAATACTAAGCTCTCGATAGACGTTAGATATTATTCTTATTAATTACGATTCGATTCAGAAGGATGGCGTTTGGATCATCTCCTATGCTTACTGTCTGGTTCTCTGACACTATGAACAGATGGTGTACATGAAAAACCACCATGCACAGAAGTTTTCCTCCCAGCCCACCTATAGCACTCTCTGCTTGCGAAAACTACACCTTCCAAGATACAATGTGCTGTCACAATTTCCCTGCTAATTTTTGCCTTGTTGTATTTGTGAGTTTCAGCCTCCAGCAAGATGTAAAAAGAAAGGGTGGGAGGAAAACAATACAACTTGGACTGCTTCAGAGAGTCGTGTTCATGCTCTAAAGGATGTCTGTCCCATTTCAGGTGGGTACAGACCTCAGACTTCTACTAGAGCAACAGGGAAGAATTAAAGCCACGTCTCATTTTTGTTGGAGGGGTGGCTGATTTAACATTTATCTTGACCAATTAGCCTCAGTGTTGAGGGACATTTCTCCCAGATTCTGTCCAAGGATTACCTGTCTTAGTGGCTAAGATCTCTGCCTTGGCCATCCTCATGGGGATTTTTATGGGAAGTTGCAAGAGGCTGGATTCCCAAAGAATCGTAAGGTTTATTTCCCTGGCCTCTGAGCAACCAGAGTAGAGGTGTTGGGTCCTGTGATCTCGAGGTGCCCTCTGTCTCACTCCAAACATGTGGCTCCAATTCTTCATCCACTTCTCAGGATTTTCTGAGCTTTTCCTTCACCATCTACACCAAGTAAGCTACACCCTGCTTTTTGCATCTTGATCAAAAATGATCTATTAGGACCCCAGAGCCAAAATCACAGACAACAGAGTTGGGCCAAGACTGGTTCTTTCCTACCAGATATATGAGTTTCCTAGGGCTGTCGTAACAAATTACCATGAACTTCGTGGTTTCAGATGACAGAAATTTCTTCTCTGGCAGTTCTGGAGGGCAGAAGTCTGAAGTCGAGGTGTGTCAGCAGGGCTGGGTTCTCTCCTAAGGCTCTAGGGGAGAATCTTTCCTTGCCCCGTCTAGCTTCTGGGTGTCTGCCTCCATCCTCATGCGGCTCTCTCCTCTTGTGTCTAAGTGTTCCAAATCTCCCTCAGTCTTTCTCTTGCAAAAACACCTATCACTGGATGTAGGTCCTAAATCCAGGGGGAGCTCACCTTGAGATCCTTAACTTGATTACATCTGCAAAGACCTTTGTTTTCCAAATCAGGTCACATTCACAGGTTCTGGGAGTTAGAACTTGGACATAATGGGTCATTATTCAACCCCTTACAACTACACTGAGAGACCCCCTTGCAGTTCACCTGCCCTCAGGCTGAGACCCAACTTCTATACCAACAAAACAGAGAGTGGGAGGAGAAGACCTACTTGGCACAGTTCCAGGCACAGGAAAAGCGTGAACTACACATCTGTTGAATCTGCATCAGGCGCCCACCCCCTGGTCACAGAATGGCCTCCTCCCAGGACTGGTTAGAACTTGGAGACTGACCTATTTCATGCAGAGCCAACACACGGCGCTAAGCCCAGTTCACCTTCAGGATTGCACACGACTGCCTCAAAAACATTTTGCAGTTCTAACCCATGACTGATGAAACAGACGCTGGTGTCTGCAGCCCCTCATCTGTTAAACATGCAGGGTGGATGGGATGATTCCCAGATTCCTTCCAGTTCTCACAGCCTATGGTTTCAGGATTTCTATAAAAGTTTAGGCATTAAGATTCATGACAAGGAAGCAACTCGACTGAAATACGGTCCCCCACCCATAAGGCGAAAATCAGACTTGACAGCAGTTTCTCAGTGCTGCTGCCTGTTTTTGCTCAGGACGTGGCCCATCCTGTCTCATATCTTCCCGTCCTCCAGCAACAAGGCTTGAATCATGGCTCCACCACTTTCTATCTAACTTAGGACAAGTACCTCATTTTTTTAATGTTTTTAAAATTTCAATAAATTAAAATGTCAGAAAATAGAGAAACCTACAAAGAATAAAATACGGGTCTCCCCCACTTTTCCAAAGTTTGCTTCATGCCACTTTGCTTTTACGAAAGACCTACGTAAGTAGGTCTTTCGTAAAAGCCAACGGAAAGAAATCCAAAGAGGATCTTCACTCTTGCAAAAAAAGGCGAAAAGCGAAAATAAGGTTCAGCGTTTGTTTTGCGGGGAGTGTTAGAGAGGCAGAACACACCCTGAGCAGCAGGAAAGGCACCTCCAACTCCTTCCCTGGGAACTATATGCAGTATCTCAGCATCAGGCAGCCATAGCTTTGAACTGTGTCTGTGAGCATCTGTGCTTTATCTCCATTTATTCTGCGTATCTAACAGCAAGATGTGTCCTAAGGAAACTTGCTTCTTTGCTTTACACCATTTTGACTTACCAAAGGTCTCATAGGAACGCTCTACTTTGGGGTAGTGGGGAAACCTGTAATAAACATCCATTGTTCCACTACCCAAGATAACCACTGTTAACATCCTGACATATCTGCTTGCCTTTTTATTTTTAAAGAAAGATCACTTCATTGCTACTATGAAAATGATACATAATTCACTTTGAAGAATTCGAGAAATGCCAAAAAATACAAAGATCCATGTTAAAAAAAAATCCCAAGTCTCACCACCCAGAAATAGCTATCATTAACATATGGCCAACATCACTGTAAATATCGTATGATATATGCAGAGACAAAAGGATGGATCTCGAACGGGTGGATAAGCAGAAGAACGCAGAGGAATAAATACTATCGAGTATGGGATAAAATATCATGTACTATTTAAAAATTTTTTACTTGTATCTAACAGAAGAAAAAGGTAATTAAAACAAAATGGAAGGAAATCTAGACCGTCAAATGTTTCTTCACCATGAGATATTTGCCAAAAGATCCCTTTGAAGTTAGGAATACAGATTGCGAAGAAAACGTTAAGAGTCTGGAGTGATTATGTTGTTTTTTAACTATTTATTGTAATTTTAGACACCATTTAATGACTCCATGCTGTGAAAGACTGCATTAGTACGCACACACTTCCTCTCAAATTCCCTCTCCCCATCTCTCGATTTCTCAGCTTTAATTGTTGGTGGCTGCCTGGGTTTATAACCTTCACACCCTAATCTATAACTGTAATTGCACTGTTAGTTCTATATTTAAATAGAGTCACTAGCCATCATCAAACCTTATACCATGAGTTTGGCATTCATGAATCTTTTATTTTTATTCACTCTTAATTAGCTGGATTTTGTGACTCAGTGTTTTTTCAAGATCTCATGGAAGTTATATTTATTCTGAGTACATGTATTCTTGAGGACAACTGTTTGTTAGATTTATAGCCCACGATATTCTTGGGCTATGCTTTCTTTCCATTAAATCTATTAGACATTCCACTGTCTCCCCAAACCCAATGTTGCTGTAGAATAGCTGGAGGCCAGCCAGATATTTTTTTTCTTCTCCTTGTGAAGGATATTCTAGTGTCTGGAAAACTGGGTGATTTCTCTCTTCATCCTAAGATTTAATCGCTTAACTAGGATATGTCTTAGCATTCAGCATTTTGTACCAAATGTTCCCAGAACACATCCTTTTTATTATTTTTTTATATGTGGTAAAATGTCTAAAATAAAATTGCTGTTTTAATGATTTTTAATCATACAGTTCAGTGGCATTAATTACATCCACAATATTTTGCAACCATCACCACTACCCGTTTCTAAAACTTTTTCATCATCCTAAAGAGAAATTCTGTGACCACTAAGCAATAACCTCCTGTCCCAACCTGGTAACCTCTAATCTACTTTCTGTGTCTATGAATTTACCTATTCTAGACAGACATAGCTATACAGAGGTATATGTGACAGATAGATAGACAGACTGATTTTATAAGTGGAACCCTATCATCAAAAAAAAAAGAACAGACAATAGTGTTGGGGAGATGAGGAGAAATGGGAACCTTCATACATTGTTGCTGGGAAGGTAAAACGATGCCATTGCTTGCAACACAATGTCTTTTGAACTGCAAATTTAATTATGTATTCACTTCAGGAAATTTCTTCTATTTAGAGGCAGAATAGCACAATTCTGCTCTTTTGAATCACAGTTCTGCTCTATATACTAACTCTGTGACCTTCGGTAAGTCACTTAACTGTCTTAATCTCCTCACCTAAAAATCAGGAATACTAAAAATAACATCTCATACTCCTGTTGTGAAAAATTAGTCAACACACGTAAACCTCTAAAAAGAAAAAGTGGGGCTTCCCTGGTGGCGCAGTGGTTGAGAGTCCGCCTGCCGATGCAGGGGACGCGGGTTCGTGCCCCGGTCTGGGAAGATCCCACATGTGGCGGAGTGGCTGGGCCCGTGAGCCATGGCCACTGGGCCTGCGCGTCCGGAGCCTGTGCTCCGCAATGGGAGAGGCCACAACGGTGACAGGCCTGCGAACTCAAAAAAAAAAAAAAAAAAAAAAAAAGGTGTCTCATGTATAGTCAATTCAAAAAGGATTTGTTCTTATTATGTTAAATTAAGCTATATTATGCTATGTATTTAAATAAACCACGTTTATATAAATACATATATCTATATCTATCTTTGAATAAACCTTCTTTTCCCTTTCGCTATCTTTAATCTTCCCCTGACGACTTTCATCACTCTTTCATCTGCATTCATGTGCCTGTCAAGACGTTCCTTCATACTTTATTCCAGCAGTGTAATTCTATTTTGCCTCTGTTGTGCTTCATTTTTTGCTGTTCCTAATTTATCTATGGGCTCTTTAATCCTACAAAAGCTATTTTGGGGCCTCAACTCGTTTCCTTTTGTCCCCATTAATCTCATTCTGTGAATTTATCACCTCCTCCTTGAACTCTTCCCTTACTATGGATATCATTCTACAGAGTAAAGCAACTGTGAATAATTCAGTTCTGCTCCTTAATTTATACTTCCATCTAGGTTGGAAGTACTGCTCTTGCATGCTGTAGCCTCCTGCTTGTTTGTGGCTGCTTGTTTTGTTTTGTCTTGTTTTGCAGTATGCTCTAATGTTGCCTCGCCATTTCTTTCCTTCTTGCTCTGCTTGGGTGGCTCTGTCCTGACATTTTATTTTCTGTGATATACAGCATAAGTGACACCTGACTCCCTTCCCACCAAAGCAGGGAACATTTTGTTTTCCCCTTGAAGCTGAAGCTTGAAAAGTGAGTATTCTTTGTTCTGCCAAATTTCTGTAACCTAATGGAACAGTGACAGGAAGGCGAGAGCTCAGCTAGAGTGATATTTAGGCATGGTTAGAATATTGGAGATCTATTCCTTCTTCCTGGAGTCTGTGAAATAGCCTTATAATCAGATTCACTCCATCCACTTGCAGGCACTGACTCTTCCTATGAGGGGATAGACTCTATTTTTGTATTGTTTCTCCAGTCCAGCATGTAGTCCTGAAGCCCTTGCTACCATCAGAAAAGGTTAATCATCGCCATAACCCTTCTCCTTTCATTCCTCTCTACCCCCACCCCTGGCCCAGGGCCCTTTTCTTAGCCCTTAGTCAGACAAAGGAAAGGATAACAGTTACTCATTCAATTTGTTTTCTTCCAGTTGTTTGGGTATTAGTGAATAATTTCAGGCTATGCTTTCTGTGGATGGGGAAAGAGAAGTCCAGCTATATCCCTCTACATCCCAACAGTATTTTCTGCTTCTTTCCTTATTTACCAGTTTGAAGAGTTTACTGCATTTAATTATTCCCTTTACCTTGTTTAGACGTTGTGGTGAATTTTATCTGTTTTTATTTGCTTGTATTTTTGTTTGCTCAATTCAATACGTATTGGGTAAAAGGAATTCTGTAATGCAATTTCCGTCAGTGATCTTAACCTAAACATCTGAGTCACCATTTCCATATGTAAGTTGAGATAATAATAATCATACTGAACTCACAGATTTTTTTAGGAGTACTAAATTAGATAATATATGTAAATTGCTTGCAAGTTTTCAATTTTTATATGAAAGTAAGGTTTCAATAATGTATTTGTGAATGAATGAGCTGTTATTACTCTATGGAAATGAACTTAGTTATCTAATTTCACAGGATTATAAAATGTTAGCACTTAAAGGAATCCCAGAAATCATGCAGCCCATCCCATCTATTTTATATGTAAGAAAACAAATGCCTTGCCATCATCTTTAGTACCACGTTTCATCAAGAGGTAGGCAACCCAAGAATTCTACGATCTGTAATCTGATGGAAACCATGTCATTCACAAGAATTCTTCTTGAGAATAACCTTTATGTTTGAGGAAAATATTTTTTATTTATTTCTTAGAAGTAAATGCCCATCATTCACAAGCCCCCTTGTCTTACCTAATACCATGCTGGATGTAGGTATGCAAGCTTGTGGATAGAAGCTGGAAACAAAGCTTAACTGCTTTCCATAATTAAGGGGAGAAAAAATATAATGGAATAAAGAAAAGAAATAGAGCAAACTAGGCCAAATGCTGAGGAAGAACAAAGGAAGAGTTAAATAAAATCGGTGGAGATGAGAGTCAGCACTGAAAAATAAAAGTTTGATATTAATCTTCAGTTGTTTGCTCTGAAGTGTTTACTTTCTCCTTCTCACAGAAGGAATATTTAGTGAAGCCTACCTACTCAATGATGTTGTTTTTGTAGTAGGTTCTTTGAAAGGAGCACCCATGAATGCATTTAGATCTGAGTAAAGAACAAGCAGAACACATTCATTTACAGAAACTAAAAATGTGGGACCCACTGAATAATATATGTTGGTCAGTTGTGCCTCCCTGGGTTCAAACATACCCAGGGCAGGGGACGGGGTGGGATAGAGGGCCAGCCTGGAGGGGTTTAGGGCTTGCCAGGTGACTAAGTGGAGAGATGAGTTTTAACCTGAACCTAAAGAGACTGCCAGCATCTACGGAGGAAGCAAAGCCCAAACCACGAGGGAAACCAGAGACTGATTTCCGGCAAAAGGAAGCAGGGAGCAAATTAAGTCTGTACCATTTGTTTCAGCCCAACAAGGAAGAATTTTTCCACCAGTCCCAAACCTAGAAGCTGTTGTCTGCTTCCCAGCACATTCTAGAAGTTTTGCACAAGTCTGATAGTAAGACCAAATGAAAGAGGTGACAAAACTTAAATATTTTCAGTCCAAGATAGCAAACAAACCATTGATAGTTATCTCCTAGGGTCTCTTTGAAACGATAACTGGATTGTTGTAAGTAGTATTTGAGCTTAAAAACAAGGACAAGAAGGAACCTCAGTTAATAGGACTTCTTATCAACTTTCTTATCTAGGACTTCTTTGTCTTAGAAAGAAAAGTCACCATAGCTCCAAATTTTGAAGGGAAAATAGTTTTTCTGGGTATATAAGTTTTGGCTGAAAACTATCAATTAAATCTGACCCAGACATTTTGAGTTACATAAGGTCTCAAAAATTTTACTTCCCGCATACTTCCTTAGGAAATTACGCGAGAATGTAATCCTGTTTGGACTGAAAATATTTATTTAATTTTTTGTGCTCTCTTGCATTTTATTTTAATACCAGGGTTATGTGAACCCCTAAAATGTGTTTGGAATCAAATAAACATCCAGGCTTGGGACTGGCAGAAAATGAAATCCTTCCTTGCTGGGCTGAAACCAAAGATACTAACTGTAAAAGGACACCTCAGATGATGCCCAGGAAGGGTCAAGCAATGATCTGAACGGTAGGACCAGTGGCTCTGGATGTGAATGAGGTCTCTCATAGAACAGGAAGAGGTGCTAGTTTAGCTGTATGATAAAAGTAGAGAGTGGACTATAAACAAAAGAGAAAACTCATTCAACCTTGAAGCTAGGAGCATTCTCCGTTGAAAGGTACAGAAGATGTGCAGGAGTCCAGCGGAAGACAAGACAGGATCCTAGCACAACTGCCTGGCTTTGCAGTGACACAACTTGCAATCACAGTAATAGGAGTTGTATTTATGGATTTTCAACTTTTAGCATCACGCGACTGATCGGTCATGAAAGGCAAGAATAGTTATGAAACCAAGGAGGACCCTGTGGGCCTCCTGGGCACAGAAGCCTTTCCATGTCCCCCACTTCTTGTTTGTAGGGAACAAGGTCCAGCCTCCATGACCTTCCCCGAGCTCCAAATGGAAGATTCGAACAGTTGCTAATCAGGGAAGGGAGGGGATGCAGAGACAAGGCAGGAGCAGCCAAGAAACAATAGTGCAGCCCTGGGACAGGTCCTGGTTCACCCAAGGGATACATGGAACAGTATCTTTAAACTCTTTATAGAACTAAAACCCCCAACAAATGGAAGATAGCAGCATTCTTCATTCCAGATGAAAGGAACCAGAGAGGCTCTTCAAGAAGACCACGTGAGGCCAGATGAAAGGAACCACAGAAACTCATCGGATTACCTGAGACCAGATTAAAGGAGTGCAGGCCCTGCACACACCCTAACCTTATCAGCAACCCCACCCTTGAACTGAGTGCTATAAAACTCCTCACCGAATCCTCCCATGTTGGGACACACAGTTTTCAAGGGCAGGAGCCCGCTGTGGCCCCCTTTGCCCCGCAAAGCTATTTTTTTCTACTTCCCCCAAAACTCTGTCTCTGAGATTCGATTCGGCATCAGTGCACAGAGGCCGAGTTTTCAGCATCAGTTACAGAGAAAAGTTTACAAATTACCAAGCTTGGACACAAAAGAGTGAAGACAAAGCTGAGAGATGGAAAAGGGAGAGGTGAGTGGGGGCAAAGGGAGAGCACCAGTGGCCTCCTCTTCTTACCGAGGAGACTCTGATGGAGCCTCTGGAACAAGAAGTGGAGGTTTACACATGTTGTCTGAATTGGCAGAGGTTACCTGTGGGAGGCATGAAAAATAAAATCTTACTGTAATGGGAGGTAGGGGTGCCTTAGAAGGCAAGTCCTTATTCCTCTCCACAGAAAGCCAGTAGATAATACCTGAAGTTAGTAAGTCAAGAAAAGCACTTTAAGCGAAGTATCTACACGTGTAGACATAACCACCAAGACACAAAAATAGAAATGGGATCTGGGAGGCTGAGGAGCGAGCAGCATATGGTGGCTTTTCAATACGAGCCCTTCTGAGCTATTTGAGGTGTTAACCATGTTTATTTTTTGGTTTCAACAAAACTTTTAACATTCTTTTGAAAATTAAATTTAACACTACACAACAGTCTCACCTATAAAAACTTACACACACAAAAAAGTCCCAGAATCAATCATAATTAATCATTATTTATTTTAAATGTATGCATATTCGGAGATAATATGCTTATTTTAGGAATGGAAATATTGTTTGAAAATGTGAAATGTATTAATATGTTATCGTTTTAGCAGAATGAAGGTGAGAAAAACAATCTTCCATCTATTGTTGCTGAACAGGCTCTGGATAAAATCTTTTCAACATTCATGGCTTTAAAAGTCAGTATTCTAGACATGGATGAATACTTCCTTAGAATAACAGAGTGCCCATCTGAAACTAAAAGACAACATCACGTGTAAGAGTCTAACACTGAAGTCGTTTCTACTAAATTCAAGAATGAAACATGGTTATACCAATATTATTCAATATTGATTTGAAATTTCTAAGCATTGAAATTAAAAAGGAAGGGAGGGAAGGAGGTAGCGAGGAAGGAAAAAAGGAATGTGTGATAAAAAGTGAAAGAGAAAATTACCATTATTTGCCTGATGATATGATTAAATACCTAGAAAACCCCAAATATCAACTCAAAAATCTATAGGACCAGTGAAAGGGTTCAGACTAAGGTGAGAAGTTAAAAAATAAATAGATAAAACACAACAGCTTTCTTCCAGAGCAGCAATAACCACTTGGGAGCTCTAACAGGGAATGAATTAAATCACAATAGTAGCAAATACCTAGAACTCAATTTAAACAGAAATGTGTGACAGCCAGATGAAGAGACACATAAAACTTTACCGAGGGATATAAAAGAATCCTTGAAAAAATGAAATACATGTAATGATTCCAAATGCAGAGACTCAATAAAGTCAAGATGGAAATACTCACAAAAAAATAATTTGTACAATATTTGCAATTCTAACAAAACGCAAGAGTTTTTTGGAATTTGGTCAAATAATTCTCAAGGTCACCTAAAAGGAAACAAAGAGTCACAGTTCTTTTTTACTAAAGTGTAAAGAGAATGGAATGTCGTTTCAAGTATTAAATACCTGATAAACCTATAATAATTAAGAGTGTTGTACTGACATAAAAACAGGTAAACTAATAACACCAAGTAGAAAGAACATCAACAGACCCAATAAGAGAATGTGTCTGATAAGAAAGTTCCCACTTCAAATGAGTGGAGAAATTTCGGACTCTTAATTTGTGGTCCTGGGATACTGGTTAACTGTTTGGAAAACAACAGACTTAGAGTCCTAGCCACATGATGAACCAAAAATTAATGAACCTGTTAATTAATTAGTATATAAATATAAAGAATGAAGAGTTGAACATGAGAAACATGGAAAAAAATCAAACCATTAAAGATCTAGGAAAAAATATAGGAGAATATTTATCTAATTTGGGGATGGGAAAATAAGTTTTGAATCCCAAAAGCCAAAGAAGATATATTGTTTTATATAACTGACGATTTAAAAATTAAAACTGTTCATCAGAATATGAAAAATTCTGAAAGAATGTAAAAACTGAGAAAATATATTTTAATATAAGTAGCAGGTAAACTTATTCTATAAATGATCCTATAAACATATATGACAAATGTAAAAATGTTCATGAACAGATAATTCACAGAGAACAAAACACATAAAATATGTTTGGCTGTGCAGGTAATAAAGAAAATCCAAGTCAATACGTGTAGTGTTATTTCCTTTTAACAAATTAACAAAGATTTTAAAACAGTGATGACTCCTCACATTAGCAAAGGTTTAGTGAGTAATCACTTGGCGCCTGGACTAAAGTTGGCACAAAGATTTTGCGAAGGGCAATCTGACAATATGTATCACATTAGGCATTACGTATAAAAATATGAATTACAGATCACATTCAAATGCCCACACCATCAAATGGACAATTTCAATCTAAAAGAACTCATTAGAAATTTTAACTAAGATTTACATGGAAAAATCTTACAACCATATCATTTACAATAGTGAAAAATTGGAAGCAATTTCCATGCTGAAGAGTAAGAACATGATTAAATAAAAAATAACACAGCAATATGATATAATTTAATTGATGGAAAAGTTCAGTTATTAGAGAATATTCAATGACAGAAACATGCTAATGATATCATTTTAAATGAGAAAAAAAGCTATCTAACAGTACTTATAGCTTGTTTCTAATTTTGTAAAATAAAACGTATATTGTTAGCAAATAGGAGCTTGTGTGTGTGTGTGCACATGTGTGTAGATAGTAATCTATATCTATAGAAAAAAAGGACTTGAGAAAAACTTGGTTTAACATAACAAACACATGCATTAACCTCCATTTTCTCCCCAACTCTCACTAAAATGACAGTGTAGGAATTAAGAAGACATAAACCCACAAGTACCAAGAGAATGGGAAAGGAAATGATAGCAAATGAGGGATGTCAATAACATTTCTGAAGAAGAAAAACAGACAAATGATAACTGATCCAGCAGAAAAGATCTGGCTTATAGGATTTCATGACCTGCTGAGGATGGGTAATGTGTCACACAAAACCGGGATAATCCAGGGAAACCAACACATTGAGGGGAGAGAGCATCCCCCACTCAGCTCTGAGAACAATGGAAGCCAGGATTTACATATACTGCCCATCCCTTCCAAAGAGCAGAGGGTTTATCTTTGGGGAAGCTGAACAGATGAATAGGAAAACATCTTAGGTATGAACGTTCCAATGGTCAACAATGAAAAGCCAGTTTACTGGCTTTTCTCTGCACAGTTAAGCCATTCAGTGAACAAACCCCCTCCTACCTAATATATACATTTTAGTCCCCCTCTCTTAAAGATGAATGGACAGCCAGTGATCACCAGCATTTGAGGAAACCTCTAACATGAGGAAAAGAGACCAAAACAGAGGGGATGAAAGGACAGATAGAAAACAAAATTCAATTCAAAGAGCATTTTTAAGAAACTTAAAGAGAAGACATTTCATCCAAGAATAGAATGCCATAAAAAAGGAGCATTCAGAGAACCAAAAGAGAACTCTCAGATGTTAAAAATATGAAAGCTGAAATAGAAGTTACAGAAGATAGCTTAGAAGATAAATTTGAGAAAACTGTCCAGAAAATAGAAGAAAAGGGAAAAAGAAGACAGAGAGAGACGGAAAAGGATAAGAAAATTAGATTAGTCCACAAGGTCCAAAAGTCAACTAATAGGGTTAAAAAAAAAGGATTAAGAGTACATTATCAAAGAAATAATGTCAAAAAAAGATCCTAAACTAGAAAATAATGAAGTTACAGATGGAAATGGTAACCAAAGAGCCCTGTGGTATGAATAAAAAATAGCTACTCCAAGACACTATGAAATCCTCAAATCACTGAGATTAAAAAAAAAGATTCTAAAGGTTTACAGAGAGAAAATAATTCTGAAGGACTGATAATATACGGATAATTCAATGTTCAATGAGAAAGGAGTCTTTCCCACAAATGGTGATGGAATACTTGACCATTCATATGCATAAATAAACAAACAAACCTTGACCCATACCTCTTCCCAGATACAAAAGTTAACTCTAAATGTAGCATGAGCCTAAATGTAAAATCTAAAACCATAAAATAAGAGAAAACCTTTATAACCTTGGGTTAGGCTAAGAATTTTTAGATGTAACACCCAAATACCATCCATAAAATAAAAAATTGATTAGTTGGACTTCATCAAAATTTAAACCTTTTCTCTGTAAAAGATACTGGTAAGAGCATGAAAAGACAAGCCAGTGACCAGAAGAAAACAGTTTAAAATCACTTGTCTGACAAAATGCTTGTGTACAGAATATATATATATAAAAAAAAAACTCTCAAAGCTCAAGTAATAAGAAATCAAACAATCAATTTTTTCTAGTGGGCAAAAGATTTGCACAAACACAACACAAGAGATGATATTTAGAAAGAAAATAAGCATATGAAAAGATACTCAACATCATTACTTATTAGGGGAATGCAAATTAAAACCACAACGAGATACCACTACACACTTACTAGAACAGCTAAAATGAACTTAAAAAAAAAAAGATAATACCAAGCGCTGACAAAGTTGTGGGGCAAACTGAACCCTCGCACTTTGCTCATGAGTACGCAGAATGGTATAGCCATTTTTGAAAACAGATGGACAGTTTCTTGTAAAGTTAAATCCACATTTATCATATAAGCAGCAATCACACTCAGTATTTATCGAAAAGAAATAAACACGTACATTACAAAAATCTTGTGCACTAATGTTTATAACAGTTTTCTTCATAATTACCAAAAACTAGAAACAATGTAAATATGCTAATGGTGAAAGGACAAAGCAATTATGGTAAATTCATGCAATAGAATACTGTTCAGCAATAAAAGAATGAACTAGTTAATATAATATGAATGACTCTCAAACACATTATGCCAAGTAAAAGAAGTCAGACCCAAAAGGCTATGTACTCTATGATTCCATTGATATAGCATTCTGAACAAGGCAAAACAACTGGAATAGAAAGCATACCAGCAATTGCCAAGGGCAGGGAGTAGGGAAGGAAGAGGTTGACTGCAAAGGGTCAATATAAGATATTCTTTTGAAGGGACTGGTCTGTTCTGTATGTACTAGGGTGATGTATGCCAAATTCTACGCATTTGTCAAAACTCATAGAACTATAAACCAAAGAATGAATTTTACTGTATGTCCATAAAAATATATTTCTGAGGGAAAATTATATCTACTAGAATTCTATACCCAGCCAAACTATCAATCAAATGTAAAGACAGAATAAAATGATTGTCAGCCACACAAGACATTTAAAACACTTTTACTTTCCACGAAGTCTTTCTCAGGAAGCTCCTAGATACTGTGCTCTAATAGAACGAGGCGGTAAACCACAGAAAGAAGAACTCATGGCACCTGGAAAAAGGAGAGAGAGAACAGGAAATCCCAGGACAACTGCTTTGCCTAGGGCCCACAGAGTTCACAGTCCAGATTAAACTAAGAAGTTAGAGGGTTACAGGCATATGACTAAAAGAATGAAACCAATAAGTGACCTGATGAGTTTGGACATAATGAGATGACACTTCTGAGGGAAAAGTTGGAAAAACTTAGTGATCAGTTAAAAGAAAACTAAGTAATCAGTTTTAAAAGGGAGTTACTAACTCTATGACAGGAGTAATGGGAAAATGAATGTAATCACAATACACCACATTGCCCAGATGTAGCTAATGTTAATAAATCGAAAATGATACCAACTCGGAAAACTGGCTTCCCTCCAGATTATGATAAACCAACCAAACTGGGAAGATGGAGGAGGGAAGCATGCTGGGGTGTGTGAACGTGTGTCATAGCGGGGAACTTTAAGAAGGCTTCCAGAGAAGGCAGTAGATAATATGAAAATGAAATAAACAGGAATAGCAGAATTCGTATGTTACTTAGAAATGCGGTGTTAAACAAGAGGAGAAAAGAACAGCTAATAAGAGGTGAAACTGGTTGCCCTGAGGGAGAGAGAATCACAGGGAGGAGGCTGTTTTTCACTGCGAATCTTGTAGAATCTATTGCTTTTTAAACTGTTCTAAACAAGAATATAATTTTTGATTTAAAAAAAAAGATAAGAAGAGAACAGATAACTAGGACAGATACCAAATTATTAACAATGATTATCTCTGATTATTGGGTTCACAATTATCATTTTCTTCTTCACAATTTCCTGAACCTTCCAAACTTTCTATCTTAATAATCAAAAGGAGGGAAGAAAGAGAGAAAGAGGCACAGAGAGGGACAGACAAACAGAGAAAGAGAAAGAAAGAGAGAGAGAGAGAGAGAGAGAGATCAAAAGTAGACAACACTTCTCCTTCTCCTTAATCAGGCAAAACACAATGACTACCCATGTCTTTTCAAGATGGAATTCTGCATTTTAGCAAGTGGGGTTTCCAGGATGCAGAGTAAAGGTTTTTCAGACAGCCTGATGGGAACGATGGGCAGGCACACAACCGGGGTTCTGCCAGTATGACCCTCTCCACTTCCCCCCCTGGGCTCGTTTTCCCATTTGTACCATAAGATGAGGGCTTGGGGTCAGCCAGCTCTCTCTAGCTCTAGAATTTGATCCTAGAAGCTCTAAGCAAGGAAGCTGCCGGGACCAGGTCACCCAGCCTCCTGCTGCCCAGGCTGGAGGCAAGGAGCCCTCCTCTGCCCACTGTCTATGCAGAACCAGGCTTGGTCCCACACCAGACGGTCCATCCACTGCAAGGTTACTGGCAATTGTGTCTTCTCTCAGTTGCCCACCTCCCAGGAAAGAGGTTCCCCAAACCAATCACAAATGGCTGCTGGGACTTGGGTGTCTCTGCCGGCATGTGTGTGCGCCCAGTTGCTGAATAAATAGAAACCCCTTGGACGTTCCTATTCTCTGTAAAGCCCTCCCACATTCAAGGCTGATTCTCATGATTCCTCACAAGCTTGGCAATGCAGAGCCATGCAGAGCCAAGCAGAGCATTTAAGCATGAAAAGACAGACCACATCTTTAGTAAAACTCAAGTCCTTGAGTTGCAAGACCTGAACAAGGGCCAACATCCAGTTTCTAGAGCTCGTGAGCCAGAAAACACACCAAAACGTAACGTGATGAGGCACGCTTTGGAACAAAACAGCCCAGATTTGAATCCCCAATTGGCCCCTTACTTCCTGGAACTAACTCAGACACCTTTTGGCAGACATCTCATGCATAAAAATGGGAAAATTTTACTGTCAATTTAATTTAAAATTTTATTTTTTATTTTTGGCTGTGTTGGGTCTTCGTTGCTGTGCGCGGGCTTTCTCTAGTTGCAGCAAGCGGGGGCTACTCTTCGCTACGGTGTGCGGGCTTCTCATTGTGGTGGCTTCTCTTGTTGCGGACCACGGGCTCTAGGCACACGCGCTTCAGTAGTTGTGGCATGCGGGCTCAGTACTTGTGGCTCACGGGTTCTAGAGCGCAGGCTCAGTAGTTGTGGTGCACGGGCTTAGTTGCTCCACCGCATGTGGGATCTTCCCGGACCAGGGCTCAAACCCGCGTCCCCTGCATTGGCAGGCGGATTCTTAACCACTGCGCCACCACGGAAGCCCCCTCATTTTTAAAAGGTCTACTCTCTATGTAAAATGACTAGCAAAGAATTATAGAATAGTTAGTGCTTACTGAGCACTAGCTATGTCTGTCTCATGGTGCCAGGCATTTTATATTCATTGTTTCATTTAATCCTCACAAATTCACGATGAAGAATTAGGTATTACCCTCCCCATATTAGAAATAGACAGCGAGGCACAGAAAGACTAAGTAACTTGTCCTGTATCACTCAGCAAAGAAGCACTAGAGGTGGGCTCTGAACCCAGGCAGTGTGAGGTCAGACTTACCTAGAGTGCCCAACACCTTCCCCAATGACAGGCACTTCCTGAGATGAATGCTCACCACTCCTTTCTCCCACGCCCATAATACAGATGGGGAGACCAAGGCCTGAAGCAAGGATATGGGTGGTCCACATACAGGGGCAAGAGGCGAGAGCCAGGATCTGGCTCCAGCTAATTCTTCATGCTGTCACAGAGTGGAGCCCACAAAGACACATCCAGAGGACCCCTAGGTCCCCACTGTGAGCGCTCTCGGCCCCTTGCTGACCCCGCCTGCCCACAATTTCTGACCCTCACAGCCCCCCCCCACCCCCCACCCCCCCGGTTGTGATGTGCGCATCGTCTTCGGAAGGGAAAGCAAGGGTCCGGGCCGCAACTCACGGGCTTGCCAACCTATCGTCACACCTGCCCTTGCCCACCCCTCTAAAGATCTCAACTCCCTTCTCCATGCTGACAAAGAGCTCCACCCATGCCTGCCACCAAGGGTGGGGGACAGACAAATCCCAGGGCCCCGGCTCCACCAGGCCTGCGGGAGTCTAGACTGCCTACAGACTGTTCCAATGGCAAGGGATTCATCTCCCTCCTAGCATTACACTAACTAAATGTACATGATTCATTTATTCAGGGACCATGAAGTCATCCACAGCTGGGTCCTCACAGCCTATGACAGTGCCTGGCAACAAAGAGGAGTTCGATTAATATTTGTTAAGTGACAGAATAAACTGTGAGGCTACACCCTTCATCCCCATCTTCACACTTAATCTGGAGAGATTGACGATTCCCTCTTGTGTCCCCTGACTCTCTGGGATGTTGCCACAAGAAGACAAACCCAGGTCAGAACACAGCAGAGTAACTGTCTTTACTGGAAGAGCTTTTTTTTTTTTTCCCCCCTGAATGGTCCAGGTATCACTTTAAAAATCACTTTCCAAAGGAGGTGGAGTAATGTGCCTCTTTACACTGACAGTCTTGCCTATAAATCAGCAAATCCTCCAAGACAGTCTCCAGCAACTGAAAGGTTAGGATAGAGCAGAATCAGGATGTCCCATGGAGAAGCCTCCAGGTCACCATCCATGCAAGAGTCGTTATGACTGGAGCAGCCCCCAGGTTTCTGGAGAAGGTGACATTACATCCCTTCTGTCAAGGCCAGGGCGTGGGACAGAAGACCCTCAGAAGTTACCACCAGAAAACACAAGGGGCTTGGGATGTGTAGGCCTGGATATCAGTCCCAGCTTTATCACAGGCAAGCTGCGTGAGCTTGGGCAAATTATTTAATATCACAGAGCCTCGTTTTATCCCCACACATTCATTCACCAATCATTAATTCATTCAACAAATATTTATTCAGTGCCTCATGTGTGCAAGGCACTGGACTATATGAGAGTCAGGAAAATGGTTTGGCCAGGGGAGGGGGCAGGAGATAAACATTCACCAATAAGCATTCCAAGAAATATACAGTTACAAATTGTGGCATGTGCCATGAAGGAAAAGGACGGTAAGATCACTTGACAGGGCCTGACCCCAAGGAGGTGACATTTAAGTTGAGAGTTAAACAGTGAGACAGGGTGGGAATGCCAGGCAGAAAAAGAAAGTATTTGCAGCCAAGAAAACGGCACGTGCAAATGTCCTGCAGCAGAACAGAACCCACCATACCACATATTCAGGGGACTGAAAGAAGTCCCTGGAGTTGCAGGGTGAATATGCCCAGTTAAGGATGGAGACGGGGGCAGGGTCCAGGTGATCCAGGGCTCTGTAGCTTGTTGAGGAATCTGGATTTTATGCCGGAACAACTGAAAGTCATGAAGGCTGTTAGGCACAGAAGTGACATGATCAGAGTTTGGTTTTCAGTTCTCTCCAGTTGCTATGTGCAGAATGCAGTAAAAAGGCCAAAATGAGAGATGATGGCATCCTGGTGGCAAAAGAGAGAACAGATCTAAGGGGTATTTAGGAGGAAAAGTGGACAGGATTGGGGGCCGAGGGGAAGGAGGAGTCAACGGTGACTCTTGGTCTCATTTGTTACTTGGATGGATGGTACGTTCTATCCTCCCAGGGAAGTGGGAGGGGTAACTGAATACATTTTCCAATAGGGATGCCAGCTTGCGGGTACTCAGCTCCCATTTAAACTGTTAGATGATGAAATGAGAGCACAGATAAGAAGCTAGTCTGTTGACAAGGGCCCGTCATATTGAGTCCTTGCCCCTTTCTGTGCACTTTTAATCAGGGAGCCCAGGCTGATCTAGCCAGGCTGGGACTGGAGTCTGTGAAGCTGGAGACAGAAGAGGCGATGTCTTCTCTGAGATCAGGGAAACCCAATGAAGATGAGATCCCTGTGCTATAAGGTCACCATGACCTTGATGCTCCATTCTCATGGGAAAGTTGGGCTCAAACCAATGGGCCAGTGGCTTTGACCAGTGACCACTCATGGAGGAGAAAATGAGAAGGGATGAAATTCAAAGCTAATCATGCCCCTTCTCTGATCTGTGATTCTGCCCTTTGCTCTGGAGGGCATGGACCTCCCTGGCAGGGAACTCCAGGTCCAGCGTGGACGGATGCCAGCCTTCCTCTCCCACTTCCTCACTGATGTGGTGGCAGCATCCATTCTCCTCCTCACCCTTCCTAGTGGCAGCTTTGGGAGACCCTGTTTTGGGGGAGAGGGGAGCCTGGGCCTTGGGCTGGACTGAAGGTACTTGTGGCTCTCACACCTCTGGCCCCCTGGGATGGGTCCAGGACATGGGCCTGTGTATCCTGTGTCCCACTGCACAGCACAGGCTCCTCTAAGTGTCTGCATCCCCCACCTGAACTGTGGGCCCCTCTGAGACCAGAGCCAGGCTTGATTCCTCCTGTGCTCTCCCAGGCCCAGAACACAGGAGGGATCTGTCCGGCAGGAGGAGGCCTGGGCACCAGGAGGTGGTCCCTCCTGCCTGCCTGCTGGATGCATATGCTTCACACAGCTTCCCCAGTCCCATCGGCCCTCCCCACCTCAGGCAGGATTCTAATCCCTGGCTCTCTTTAATTCCGGAGTGAAAGGCCAGCTCATTGTCACTGTGAAGCTCAACTACTGACTCTGCGTTCATTCTCTTAAAAAAACAAACCACCACCACCAACAACCAAAAAACCACCCTTCATGTGATCTGGCTCTCAGGCAAACTGGAGGGGAAAAAGCCTTTAATTAAAAGAAAGTAAAGTACACATTTCAAGCACACAGAGAAACATGGCCCTTTAAGCCAGGATAAAATCCCACCACGCTCGGATCACCCTCCAGAAAGCGACGATTAAGAAAAAAGGGCTTTTATAAAGGTGGCTGGAGAAATCATAGCAGCGGACTTAGAAAGCGCTTCCTGTGAGCCAGGCACAGTTCTACACGCATTACAGAAGATGGAGAGTAGCTGTTTACCCTGGTGGCTGAAAGCTGAGGAGAGAGAAGAGGAAGTCAGGGTTAAGAAGAATGACCCCAGGCATCCTGTGACAGGTGTGCCAAGGTATCTCAAGGGTCAGGTGGGAGCCAAGCTCAGACTGCCCTGCACTCAGTGACTACAGGGCACTGGACACCTTGCCCCAGGTCCTGGAAGAGCAAGAACTCTAGGCTGTGGTTATCAGACATAGTTTCGCGTTGAATCACCGGCGGAGCTCTAAAAGCCCTTAGGCCTGGTCTCAGCCCCAGAGATTCTAATGAAATTGGACTGGGGTGCAGCTTGGGCATGAGGGATTTTTAAAAGAGTACCAAAGGTCCGAATGTCAGCCAATGTTGAAAACCATTGCCTGGTGATGTACATGGGTTTGTTGGCTTCCTAGGGCTGCCGTAAGAAAGCACCGCCAACTGGGAAACTGACAATGACAGAAATGTACCGGCTTATAGTTCTGGGGGGGCGGGGTAGAAGTCTAAAATCAAGGCGTGGGCAGAGCTGTGCCCCCGCTGAAACCTGTGGGAGAAGCCTTGCTTGCCTCTTCCTAACTGCTGGTTGCTTTGCGGGCTCTCCTTGGCGTTCCCTGGCTTAGAGCCGTGTAAGCCCACCTCTGCCTCCTCGTCGCACGGTGTTCTCCCTGTGTGTCTGTGTCTTCTCGTGGTCACCTTCTAATTAGGACACGAGTCATACTGGATTAGGGCCCACCTACACCAGTATGACTCAATTACACCTGCAAGGATCCTATTTCCAAATAAAGTCACATTCTGAGTACCGGGGGCCAGGAATTTAACATATCTGGGGTTTTTTTGTGGGGGGGGCACAACTCAACCCACAATGATGGGTATAGGTCCCAGCTCCTGTAGCCCCCTCACCTCTGGCTTGTGGACTCTGCCTGCCCATTGTCTGAACTCCATGCTCACAGCATGTTGATGATTAGAGCCCCAGTCCCCTCACGTATCTGGGGGATCCCCAGTGGCTTTCCTATTCATCGAGCTTCTGTCTTTCTCTTTAATGGCCATGGAGGTGTCTGTGCTACTTGATCAAAGTCTTTGCCCTGGGTCAGTTTGCCCATGGCTTCTGAGTCCTCAACCCCAGGCTACTCAGCAAGCTATTAACAGCTGCTAAGCTCCCCAGGCCCACTCTCCATGAGAGGTATACTGTACCCTGCCCACCCCCCATCCTACTGCTTGCCAGGGCCTAACACCAAAGCAGAGATCCCCTCATGTGGGGACCTGGCACCTGCTTCCTGTTGAGGAACATCGTAGCTCAGAGGAGGAACCTCAGCATGCTACAGAAACCACATCCATTCTAATCATCATCGTAATTTTTTTTTTTTTTTAATTCTAGTTCAATTCCCCATCTCCTAAGATTTGGCACAAATCACTGTTACAAGAGCAACTCTTAAGAAAAATCCTCAGAATCAGAAAATTCCCCTATTCTCCAACAGCAGCCTGGTCTCAGGAAAGGCAGCCAGACATGGACTCAAAGGTCTCCCTCCTCATGTCGGAAGCGGTTTCCACGGAGGCTGCACTGAGAACATTTCCAAAACTCCAGAAGACAAGCAGATAGGAAAAGGACCCAGTGTCTGCGAAACACAAGCTGCCCCTATCAGAGAGCTGAGCAGCTAAGTCCTGTGAGGCCAAGGTTAGGAAAGCCCAACTAGCCCAGCCTCACGTGACAGTGGAGAATGGAATTCACTTCCTGAACCTCAAATTCTCCACCTACCAAATAAGCATGTGGATTACATTCCCTCCAAAGGAGTTTCCGGCTTAAAAACTCCACGATTAAAGGATTCTTCCTGTGTGACATGAACTTTGGTTCCCTAAAGAGATTTGGAAAATAAACTGCCACTATTGATAGCTTCCAACAAGCGATCACGGGCAGGAGGTAAATAAGCATTTACACAGCGCACACTGCACACCCCACACTGCTTCCGTGTGCTGACGGAATCACGAGACCAGCGTGGCTCTGCAGTCACCTGGGGGACTCTGCTTTTCGGACCTCCCCCTACCCGGGACTGGCCACTCCCACATGGCCTCTGCTGGAGCAGCTGCCACGAGCAGGGACCTGTCAGAAATCAACCCAAGGAATTACTTCTTTCTGGAAGCAGAAACTCCAGAACTGGAGGTAATTCAGACAAATGTGGCAGATGGTAGCATCTCAAGTTGTCATTTCTGCAAAGAAAGCTGGCAAGGGTGACAACCTCTGGTGGCCTCAATCCAAAGATGAGGAATACAGAGGATGCAACAGGTGGAACGGGTACGTATTAGCGGGAGCAGATGGATTGACGGGAGGAGATGTACAGAGAAAGGGAGCCATGCCCATGGTGGCAGCTTTGGTTTCTACAAGGGGAGTGAGCATGTGGGGCTCCTGAATTGGACTAAAGGTATCTCTGGATTATTCTGGACGGCACATTCTTTTTTTTTTCCTTTTTTTTTTTTTTTTTTTTTTTGCGGTACGCGGGCCTCGCACTGTTGTGGCCTCTCCCGTTGCGGAGCACAGGCTCCGGACGCGCGGGCTCAGCGGCCATGGCTCACGGGCCCAGCAGCTCCGCAGCATGTGGGATCCTCCCGGACCGGGGCACGAACCCGCGTCCCCTGCATCGGCAGGCGGACTCTCAACCACTGAGCCACCAGGGAAGCCCGGGATGTCACATTCTTATCAGAATGAAGTAAGGGGGGAGGACTAGGCCACACCCCATCACGTTACGGTGACCTCAGAGAGTTCATCTCTTTTCTTAGGCAGAAAATGCTGTAACTGGCCAGGAAAAAAAAGAAAAAAAGAAAAAGAAAAACATGTGTGAGTTGTATGTGAGTATAAAAATCTTAGAAACTCAGCCAAGAAGACTATAAGATTGATCACGTGAATAAAAGTCAGAACAATACAGAAGATAATGAAGAACTTGAAAACGAAACAGTCAAGTTAAATATACATATTGGGGACAACATTTATGCAGATGAGGGTAAGAGAGGGGACAGCCTTTGAGTGCCAACTATGTACCAGGCACACAGTGCTGGGTACCTTAAATTCATTATTTCACTTCACTCTCTTAAAAAAACATGGGATGAAGCTTTGGCAGTTATAGTAGCAGTTATAATAGGGAACACACTAGTAGGAATAGTATTTTTAAACATTTTTTGCGATGAAAAAATAACATAGGTTCGTGGTAGGAAGTCTCTAAAATTCAAAAAGCATGAAGAAGAAAATGAGAACTCATAAACTCATCTTCACAGATGAGCCAGCGCCCCAACCACCAGAGTGTCTCATTTTCCCATTTGAATTGGGAAGTCCTTTCTACAAGACGATTTCTAGGTGTATAGAATGTCCCCAGGACTAGTGATTTCAGAAACGCCACGGGTTCATTTTTATTCCTGGTGGTCCGGAACATTCTTTGTCAGAAAACCAACTTGGTTACCTACAGTGGCAGAAGGTCCCCTGGTTGGAACCTCTCAAGGGCATTCATGCTGACCATTTACTTCTATGACAACAATCATGTAAGGGCTGCTACACTTCCCTTCCTACCCTCTCTGCTCTCTCCCAATTCACCAAAACACTCTGTCCTTGGGTACCTCCAACAGAACCAGAGCTAGCTTAATACTGCTCTGACATTCATTCCTTCGTTCACTCATTCATCCATCCATCCATCCATCATTGTGAACGCTTACTTTGGGTCAGACCGCATTTTAAGAGATGGGATTCTGGGATCTGAAAAGCTGTCTGCTTTGGAGGGATCCCTTGGTCTCTGCTTCCATCCATGACTCTCCAGTCAGCCTCCCTATCCAGGCACTTTCTCTCAGTACTTCCTGCTAGTGTTGAGTTTGGGGTCTCTGACATCCAGCCTTCTGGGAATAGGTTGATGCTTTGCTTGACCATGGACCATCACATTAAGCTCCCATCCCCTGTTAATACGCAGGTGAGGATAGAGATATCCCATGAGGGAGAGGTGCTGCCTAATGACAAAGGGCCCGGATACTGCTCAGCAAGGAACCCACCTCTCCCTTGCCTGAGGACATGAACGTTCTCCAGATCATCACAGCAGTCTAACAAGTGCCTTATTCTAAGATGCATGTAATTTCTATTTGGTCTGTCCCTGCCTCCACCCCGCCAACCGCTAGAGTGGAAAGAGGTCCAGCTTGCAGAGCGTGCGAAGGGTTAACCTGCTGTGTGGCGCTGACCAAGTCACCTCCCCTTCCGGATGGGAGTTACTTCATCTGTAACATGGGATGATGGTACTGGTTGATTTTCCAAGGTCATCCTTTCCATGTCTGAGGGGCTTAATACTTTTATTTAAATCTGTTTACTATCTTATGATAAATCGAAGAGCAAATGTGCCTGTGTGTGTGTCCATGTGGCCTGTGAAAAATCTGACTCTGGGTTCCTGCTGAATACTTACTAGATCACCTTAACAAGTAATCCCAGGGCTTCCCTGGTGGCTCAGTGGTTGAGAGTCCGCTTGCCGATGCAGGGGACGCGGGTTCGTGCCCCGGTCCGGGAAGATCCCACATGTCGCGGAGTGGCTGGACCCGTGAGCCATGGCTGCTGAGCCGCGCGTCCGGAGCCTGTGCTCCGCAGCGGGAGAGGCCACGACAGTGAGAGGCCCGCGTACCGCAAAAAAAAAAAAAAAAGGAAAAAAAAGTAATCCCAGACTCTCCTTGTAGAGAACAAACGGTCTCTGCAGTGAGTGTGAAGGGAGGTGCACCTTCACAGACCACACAACCCATGTGCTACATGGGAATGTACCTGGGCGAAGGGCACGTCAGGATGCTATCAGGTAACGGCCTGGATGCAGGAATCCAAGGCAAGTGCTGACAGAGCTCTGCAGTCTGGTCTGGGGAAACGAAGAAGTATTGAGCACATGCTCAAGGGCAGGCCAGATTATCCCAGAACATCTCGGGAAATCAGAGATATCCGCAAGCCACTGGGAAACGAGGACTGAGAAGAACGGGGCCGAAGAAGAATCAAACCTCCAGCTGGACCAGACCTCAGGGTGCCCCCAAAAAGAACACAAAATCCCTGCCCTCAGTCATGAGACAGCCATGCCTGCTGAGTCCAGAGGGTGTCCAGAGAAAGACAGACTTCTCTGGGGGTCTGCAGGGGAGCCGACCAGCCTGCAGCGCCCAGGGATGGAGCCTGACCTCTGAAGGAGTTAACACCTTCCCATCACCCCCAGGCACGCCAAGCCTGCATGTGTCACCCGGAACCCTGGACGCCCACTTGTTTCTCCCACTTCTGATAAGGTCACCTACCGTGCTTCATAATGCAAAAATAACATTCCTGCTGCCAATGCAAATTATGTCTGAACCGTCCACCCTTCCCTGCCTTATGCAGAAAGTAGCTCCGCAGGGGAGAGGAGGGCCAGGCTGCAGCTACAAGGCTTATTAAGACACCTAATGAAACACCTTGTGGTGGCTGCCCCCTCCGAGGACAGATCAGCAAAATGCATCACAGAAGCAGATGCCAGGCTTGAGGCAACTGCTTCCAAAGCACAAAAGTCATGCAGGGAGGCACTGGGGCGGGCGTCATCCTCACCAGGTGTTCCCCTGGTCTGTGGTACTCCTCTCCCCTCTTCACAGTCAAGAAAACCACAGTAACTGCCGCAAATCTCTTGGCCTCTAGGGGCGCAAGAGGCATCACTGTTGCTTAATATGAAGTTGGCGCTAAGGCTACTGACATTTGTTGAGCCTCAGATGCTCAAATGAAGAAGGGATAAAGTTTGAGCTTAGCTACAGGGGTTAAAAGTTAAGGCCTCTGGGCAATGACCTCTTTAGGGCTCCCCTGGCCTGTCCCTTAGGAGCTCTGAGGCCCCATGTGGCCAGATCGATCCTACCCTCTGCAGTGGTGAGCCCTGGAGAGTCAAGATAAGGATATGGATCTGGGGACAAGTTCCAGAAAGGCTACACTGCCTGCTTTTTCCTTTATTTCTTTTTTTTCTTTTTTTTCTCCTGTGTCTTAGGCTTGCTTGGAAAACTGACAATGGAACTAAGTACTCTCATGTAGAAGTGACAAATACGAACAGCCTGGACGTAAGCTTTGTCCCTTCTCCTTACAAACCATGTGACTCTAGGAAAAATGACCAGACCATTCTACACCTGAGTTTTCTCACTTTAAAAATGAGGACAATGGTAATAATGATCTCTATCTCCTTCAGCTTTGGGGAAGATCAAATTAGATAATGCATAGGTATCAATCAGGGTCACACTTGGCACGTTCAAATGGGGAGAATTCACAAGAGTTAATAAAGGCACTATTTGCAAAGGTACGAGCAGGGCAGGAACAAGTGCCAAGTGCAGTAGAGCTGTCATCACCCCTCGGAACAGGAGGGTAGGGAAGGGAATCCAGCAAGAGGGACGGAAAGAACGAAAAGGTCATCTGAGTGGAGCAGTGACCTTCAGTCAAGAGCCATGGCTGGCCCCAGGTAATTTTACAGGGAGGTGTCCAGAGAATAAATACCCAGACCATACTCTCCTCTCTCCTTCTTCCCAATCTCTGGCCATACAGAGGAAGCCAGAGGACATCGGTGGGGTCCCCACAGGTCAGCCTTGCAGGGCACTGAGCAGGGTGGAGAAAGGAAGAGAATGGATAAGAGGGTCACAAGGAGGACGCCAGCACAGCACACGGTGTGCTCAAGAAATAAGCACTCAACACCCATGAGATGTTGTCCTACCCATTACCATCGCTGGGGTTACAAGGGTCCAGCCCTGGTCATCAGAAAACTAGACGGGAATTTAGAGCCCAATGCCCTAGTCCTCAACATCTCTCGCAGGCCCACAGCCACTGCTGCTGGGTGAACTGCCCCTCCAGCTCCTCCTCCCTGGACCTACCAATTTGACCTACCAAGGTCACCTTAAGGATGACGAGGCTTTGGAGACAGTGACTCGGGGCAGCAGCAGGGGATATTTCCATCCTCATATTTGGCTGTTCTTCTGACAGCCAAGACAGCTCCAGCCTTTCACTGAGTCCTTGGAACTTGCAAATAAAAGAAGTCCATTCTCCCAAGAGTCTCACCTTCTCTTAAATCACAACCAGCTCCCTTCTAAGTCTTCCCCACTTGCTCTAGGTCTGAATTCGGAGCTCTGCAAAACAGTGAAACTCTCTCTTCTATAAAAGAGCTCCTTGGAGTGACAAGAGAATAAATCAAATCAATTAATCCAACATTTACAGACAGTCAGGCAGGTCCTGCTTCTGGGGAGCCATGAAACAGATCAGACACATCTGCAGGCACGGTCAATGGTTCCTCTTTTCCAAGAAGACCATCTTGGAACCCTTTCCCCACCTGTCCCTAGGTGAGTCCAAACCGGGAGAGGTACATTCTCCAAGGTTGGATGGAGTAGTGGGCAGAGCATCAACCGTGGGGCCACAATACCCTTGATCTGAACCCCAGCTCCATTACTTACTCTTCATATAACCTTAGGCAAGTCTCTCGGCCTCCCTGAACCGTGTTTTCCTCGTCTTTCTCAGGGAATAATCCCTAACACACGGGATCACTCTGAGGATTCAATGAGATGACGTGTGATGTGTGAATCTGCTAGAACAGCACGGAGCCCACAGTAGGTCCTCAAGCAATGTTAAATCCTCAGCCCTACACGTAGGTCCAGGTCTCCAGGTGCCCGAGCTAGTGTTTCCCGTGTCTTCCCTTGAAATCTCAGACTCAGAGCTGGTGAATCCTGTTTTTGTTTCCTGCAACTTGGGCTGTTTTCACCTTGTCTCACTTCTTTCTGGGTCTAAGTTTCATCATCTACAAAGCTGGAGGGATGCGGGTTATTCAATGGACTAGACAAGTGGTTCTCAGCCTTCCCTACGGGTACATGTCTCTCTGGACCACATGCTTAGAAAGATGTGTCTGCTACATAAACGAAATTTCTGAAGTAAAAATTACCTCTTCCTCCATTTTCCCTTTTCTATTCTTTTCTGGCCATGCTGCGGGGCATGCAGGATCTTAGTTCCCCTACAGGGGATCAAACCCGTGCCCCCTGCAGTGGAAGTGCAGAGTCTTAACCGTGGGACCACCAGGGGATTTGGCTTCCATTGTCTCTTAATCAAAGAAACACATAACTGCCTCCTCAGAAATCCTGAGCAGTGCGAGATCACTAGCTTTGTTCGATGGGTTAATTCCACTGGAACCCTAACCCAAGGAACTTGAGATTTCTTTGAACCGGTGTAGCTTAAGTGCATTATCACACAAGCATCTTGAAACATTACAAGTGGTTCAAGGACCACCACTTCTCCTTCCCAGATCCCCAGGTCCTCAAGTTGAAGAACTCCGGACTAGTCAATTCCTAAGAACTCTATCACTGTAAGATCCTAGTTGGAGTAAGGAAGGAAGATCGGCCCCACCTGAAAAGGCATTTGCTAACGTGGAACAGCTTGTGGCTCATTTGGCAGAGGCTGGACCCACGTGGATGGAAGGATGGTGTTTCTGTTAGGAGGCTGAGTGCTTCTGTCCACTGCTGTGAATTCATCTTCCCGAGGCAAACCTTTTGGCAGCCCCCTGACAGTAGGAAGTCAAAGTCCTTTATGTTCAATTGCTACATACCCACTGCCTTGTGGTGGTGTCACCCCAAAGGCACCCAAACTTACATATTCCGTCGTGAGGCCATGGGCTGTAGGTTTATCCCACAGCCTATGGCCTGGTCCTTATTCCCGTGTGGCAGGGAGGACGCTCAGAGTCTGCATCTGCAAAGTTGTGCTCCGGGAGCTCACCTCCAAGCATCCCCTCCTGACTATGCAGTGATATGGGATCAGATGTCCTTACAGAGCAGCCCTGGGTCCAGTCTACCTCCCAGCTCCCTTTCTTTTCATCACATGGAAAGCTCACAGATGGGAAAGAACCAGCTGACTATTATTCAGGTCTCATTACTCATAAGTGCCTCCAGTCTTTGGTCCTCATTAGAGCCCTCAGTAGCTGGCTCATCGCTAAGTCAAACTTGGAAAGCACTGTTTTTCCTGCCACTTCCTTAGATGTGCACTTAATTACAGCTGTTCCTTCTTGTCGGCCATTCTCCACGATTGCAAGCATCCCAGTTACTAGTCTTCTAATGCCCTTATCCACTCATTAGACTTGAACATTTTGTTCTTGTCTTACACCTTCTGTTGCCTGCACAGCTTAAGAAGTACTTGAGTTGTTGTCCCCTGCCTGTTATGTTGCATAACAAACAGCATTCTGGCCAGTGTGGGGTTGTGAATAACTGCGTGATTTACTATTTTCTATTGACAGTATCTAAAGATACATCAAGAGTCATAAAGTTCCCCTCTGCTGTTAGAAGACTTTGTGCTTTTACCAATATCTGATTTCTATTATTCTGACCTAACTATATTAACTTATCTTACTCTAATTAGCACTGCCTTGCATTTCTCCCTTTCTAATCTAATTCTCAAAGATCCATGATGTAGAGGTACCTATACTTGTAATAACTCCCTGCCTGCCTGGGGAATCCCTTTCATTCTCAAAAGTGTCCCTGTTAGGACAACAATATATATCGTCGCCCAACCAGAGAGAACAGATGCTTTCTGTTGATCTGCCATTGCTTCTACTCAAGTTCCTGCTGTCCATGTGACAAAGCAGGGGTCAGCAAATCTTTTCCATAAAGAGCCAGACTGAAAATGCTTCCGGTTTTGTAGACCACACTGTCGCTGCAACTGCCCATCGCAAAAGCCGCCATAAACCATACGTAAATGAACGGATATGGCTGTCTCAGTAGACCGTCTACAAAAACACGTTTTATTTCTACAATCAGACTTGCCCTGTGGGCTTTCATTTGCCAACTGCTGTGACAGAAGAAAATGGTATTTAATTTGTATTATTTGATAGTGAGATCGCTATTTTCCCCCACTCTATGAAGACCGTGGGAGGTACAGGTTGGGGCAGGATTGTGGGAAGATGATGAGTTTGGTGGTGCACTTGTTACACTGGAGAAACCAATCAGATAACCAAATGAACGTGTCATGGTGGCAGCTGGATATACCAAGCTAGAGTTTGAGAAAGGCCTTTGCTGGAGATAAAAAACTGGGAGTCATCAGCCTTCAGATGGTCTTTAAGCCACGGACCTGGGTAAGATCACTGAAATAAGTCTATGTAGCTAGAGAAAAGAGAACATCGCTCTAAGAGGACCTGGAAGCAGCAAAGTAGAATAAGCAAAATCAACATGGTGGGAGGACGACTAAGAGAGTGTGGTGATTGAGAAGCCAAACAATGAACGAGTTTCAAGAAGAGAGGGACCAACTGGACTTGTAACCGAGCAGGACGTTATGAGGCCTTCCCAGGAGAGACCCCACCCATGTCCTCCGCCTGCCTTCTGTCTGTAGAAAAACTTTAGTCAAAGAATAGATTTAATCAGAGAAGTGAAAAACATGCAGAAAGAAAGGCAAACAGTCAAGCAAGACAAAAATACTTCAGCCATTAAACGAAGTCAGGGACCTTCAGTTCTTCAAGGGCTACAGATAATATTCGGAGCCGTGTCCTTTGAGCTGTTTTGCAGATACTGAAACCCACACCAGGTGGAAGAAGTTAATCGTATGCTGCCCACAAGCACAGAGACCCCAGACCTGTTGGAACCAGAAGGCTGATGGTGCTGACTCCCGATCACCTCACCACCAACCAATCAGAAGAATGTCCACGAGCTGATCGCACCCTGCTCCTTGAACACCGTTAACACTCCCCACTACCCCCTCCAGGGTGGGACGCACGGTGTTGAGGGCATTAGCCTGCCGTGGCCCCCTTTGCCTGGCAAAGCAGTAAAGCTATCTCTTTCTACTTCACCCAAAACTCTGGCTCCGAGATTTAATCCAGCACCGGTGTACAGAGGCCGGATTTCGGCAACAGACTAAACACCGCTCACAGGTCAAGTACCATGAGAGACACAGTATTTAGCAATATGAAGATCACTGGAGACCACCTTGATGAGAATGGTTCTGGTGGGGTGGTGGCAGCAGAAATGGAGTGAACTTCTGTGACCTCGAGTGACTTAGGCAGAGACCAAGCAGAGACACAAAGGAGGTGGTAAGGATAAGAGTTCTCTGAAGGAGGACTGCCAAAAAGGGGAATAGAAAAATGGGGTGTTTTATTTTTGTTTCTGGAATTTTTAACATTCATTTTCACATGTACTATCAATCAGCCATTGCAATTTCTAGTTTTGATTTTGTCCTTTGAAACATTCTCACTCTAATATCACGTAACCTTCAAATGTATTATGTTTTCTACATTTAACACGTAAGCAATCTATTTTCATATGGGGACTTGAGCTAATGATCTAACTTTCCCCCTAAATAGCCAAATTCTCCTAGCAGCATTAATTAAATAATCTACTCTTTCCCCTGCTGGTCTGAAATCCACCATCATCACATAATAAATATTTACATACATTCAAATCTTTTTATTATTTTATTTTCTGCTCTGTTCCAATTATATCTCATTTCACCAGCCACTAAACTAAATTGTTGTGGTGTTAAATTATTTTTATAACCCTTTGTAACTTTTTACTGTGTAAATCTCCCTTTTGTTTTTAAAACATTATGTTTAGCTAGTCTAATGCGTTTAAGCTTCTATATCAAAATGAGAATAATTTTTGTCAAGTTCTAAACAGGAATTCCTTAAGGATTTTGATTGAAATAACATAAATGTGTAATCAGTTTGAAGGAGAACTGACATATTTACATGACTAAACATCTCCATTCAGAAACACGGTATTTTTCCAAGTATTCAAGTCTTCTTTGATGTGCCTCCATGTTTTAAAGTCTTCATGTAGGTCCTGCGTTTTTTAATTATCTTCATTGCAAGTCCTAGGCTTTTAAAAATATTCTGTCCTATTATGATTAGGATTTTCTTTGTACTATATAGTACAACTCAAAAAATGCTCATCTAAAAATCTTCGTTTTTTAAAAAATGTATTTTGCATCTGGTCCTCAAAACCTCTTGCTAACGCCAATGGGTTTTTCTCTGATGCTCCTGCATACGTCGTTTAGAACACTAATCACACCTGTTCAGAGGGCCATGTCCTTTGATTTTCAGAGCCACAGCATTGTTTCATTGGTTTCAGGATTTTTCTCCATTGGCTTATTCTGGAGGTCTGTCCTTCGCCCATGGATTCCATCCCCACCATGGCCTGCCTACATGCCTCCTCTATTTCACATAACCCCTCATCTGACCTGTCAACATGTGTTCTAGCATCTATAGTCTTCTGGTTCATGAGGTGTAGATGGGATTCATACTAGCTCAACATGGTTAGATGGAGAAGAAGACTGGGAATTTGGTGGCACTGAAGAAGCCCACTGGAAAGACTAGATCTCCCAGGGAGTGGACACAAGTCCAAACTAAGTGACCAGGAGAATATGACAAATGCAGATTCCACCCAGCCTGCCAGGATACTTTAGGAGTCAAATCTGGTGGTAGAGCTGGACAGCAGAGGTTCAAGTCAAGGATCAGGAGACAGGGATGCTGAGAACTAGATCCTGGATGATGGAGGAACCAGCCACAGGTTTGTGCGCTTCAGGATAACCACAAAGGAATTTAAGTCTCAAGCATCCTTTGGTCTGAAATAACAAGATGAATTCAACATTAACAATGCCTCCTGCCTCATGTGGCTCAGCCCTGAGTTTTTTGGTCGGATCCAGGAACCAAAGTTTTAGCCAAGGAAAGTGAGGCAGAAGCCTCATAAAAAGACCTGGAAGAAAAGAGTTTTGCACTAAGGGAGACTGCAGTTCAAGTTAACCCAAGAATGGGTGCCTGCCAGGAATGGGCCAGCAGCAGCCCCCACCATCTTGAGGAATGGGCTCCTAAAATACAACTAAGGTGAGTCATATACCCCAGAAGACTGGACCTGTGACAGTAAATCTAGACAGGACTAGGCAGAAAAATAGGATGATTCTATACCTCCTATTCTCAATCATGTACATGTCTAGATAAGTGAAAACAAATCCTCTGCAGTCAAATCAAACCACAGGGAGCAGAACTGGGGAGGCTGTTCCATCACTGTTCACAATTCCTTTGGCACAGCATAAGTTTGAATCCCTTATACCTAAATAGTGTTTGTCTGGAGATGCAATGATGACATTCCATCTTCCCTTCTGTAAGTATATCTATCTGTTTCCTTTCCTTCATTCACACATTCATTCATCCATCTGGCAAATACTTATCAATCCTACTCTCTCAGGTACCTTGCTAGGTAGTGAGAATACAGACAGGAATGAGACAGACTGATCCTGGAGGCACTTAGTCTATTCACACACGGTTGAAGAAAGCCAAGACTCAGCAACCTTGAACAGCTGGACAAAGAAAACAAACGAGGCAGGTACAACCAGGGTTGAATCAAGGACTACCTAACCTTTCTGCACCTGCTACCCCTCAGAATTCATACCATGAAGCTTGCCTAGGCACAAAGTGATAGAAGGGACAGAGAAAACTCTTCCTAACACTACCATCTGACATGTGCCTTGCACCCATCACATGGCACCTTGAATCAATGGAACAGACCCGCCAGAAGAGATGATCCCACCTTTGCTTCACCTCTCCCCTTGCTCACAGCCCCACAGATAGAGACTCATGAGGATACCTTGCTGCTTAGGAAGCAACCTGGTAGTTAAAACAATCACTGGGGGAAAGTTTCTGAAATCTCTAAGCACTGCTCATTAGCAGAAACCTTGGAGAGGTCTGATAAAGTTCAGAGCTCACCTCCAGACCTGCCTGCTCCCTCTCTGCCCAGAGCAGCAGCTGTGCGAGGGATCACCTTCTTTACAAGGAAGCAAATTAAATTAGATCATTTATACCAGTACCAACAACAGCAAGAGCACCATTAAAAGAATTACGATCTTGACGGGCTTCCCTGGTGGCGCAGTGGTTGAGAGTCCGCCTGCCGATGCAGGGGACGCGGGTTCGTGCCCCGGTCCGGGAGAATCCCACATGCCGCGGAGCGGCTGGGCCCGTGAGCCACGGCCGCTGAGCCTGCGCGTCCGGAGCCTGTGCTCCGCGATAGGAGAGGCCGCAGCGGTGAGAGGCCCACGTACCGCAAAAAAAAAAAAAAAAAAAAAAAAAGAATTACGATCTTGAAATGAAAACAAGGAAATTATCTTCTGAAAAAATGAATCCCACTGCCCAGCTAAAAAGGCACTCACCACTGAGACCACATGTGGCAACCTGATAAAAACACTTGGGGTAGAGGGCTAGCAGAAGCCCTGCTGTCTCTTCTGGACTGGGTCTTTTGTTTGGTGCTCTTCTACTCTTATGGAAACACATATCTGATAATGTACGTGACACATAAATAGGCCATTTCAGTGAATACGGTCATTGAAAACCCTTTCCAATAAGAGTATGTCATACTGGCTGTGCAAGTGTGTATTCATCATCACACAGCATGGCAGAGTAGAAAGAATGCCAGGTCTTCCAGTAAATATGGTGTCTTGAATACCATTTCACAGAACTTCCGTGTCCAAAGTTGACTGAAATGAACCAGAAAAAGTGAAAAGAACAAAGAATATACTATGAATGCTGACACACAGAAGGAGTTCTAACTTCATGCCATAGATTTTAAGTGTCATCTGTGTCCAAAATGAAAGAAGGATTCATGCCCATCTTCCCCCTCCTAATGGAACAGTGTTGTTGGAGGGGAAAAGTGTTGGATATACAAAAAACCTCAATGACCGCTCCCAATCTGAAGGGAATGCATTGGAAAGTATTGCCAAACCATGGGATAGATATAAACCATCCCTATTGGAGTTTATTTTCCCCACTATGGATTTACATCCTTCCTCAAATCCCACCTGAGAATTACATGTCAGGCAGAAAGCAGTTACCTCATACAAGGGCTCAAATGGGCCAAATAAAAAAAAAAAAGACCTAGAAAAAAACCCACAAAAGTTCATGAAATAGAAAGACCTCTCATGAAAGCAGTTGACTCAAAATCAAATAGAAGCTTTTAGGGACACCCCTCCACCTCCAGGAACAGGACCTATTGCTGACTCAGCAGAGTTGGACCTCATGTAAGACTTTGCATAAACTAAGGGACAAAGACTAGAGACAAGGCTCCCAATGGCTTTTCCAAGTCCCCATTACTTTCCTTTCCCATAAGGGGTGGAGTCAAACTGTGCCCAAATAAACAGGGGAAGTAGGAAAAAAAAAATGCAGCATTCCCAGTGTAGATCAAATAACACCGTCATGTAACTGGCCCCATTTCAATATACAGTCAAGTAGAGGGGGGGAAAAATCACAGCAAAAGGGACCTCCCTGGTGGCACAGTAGTTAAGAGTCCGCCTGCCAATGTAGGGGACACAGGTTCGAGCCCTAGTCCTGGAGGATCCCACATGCCACGGAGCAACTAAGCCCCGTGCACCACAACTACTGAACCTGTGCTCTAGAGACCGTGAGCTACAACTACTGAAGCCCTCGCACCACAACTACTGAAGCCCGCGCGCCTAGAGCCCGTGCTCCGCAACAAGAGAAGCCACTACAGTGAGAAGCCTGCGCACCGCAATGAAGAGTAGGGCCCGCTCTCCACAACTAGAGAAAGCCCGTGCACAGCAACGAAGACCCAACACAGCCATAAATAAATAAATAAAAAATAAATTAATTTTTAAAAAACCAGCATAAGACCTCAACAAACATTCTGTCCCCCCCCAAAGGTGGGTTAGACATACAGAGATAGTTTAAAAAAAAAAAAAAAAAGGCTGACTCTAGAAGAAGAGGTACTCCAGGAAACATAGACAACCGCTTCAGAATTCCAGGAAAATTAAAGAGACTATGAACTCTCTGAGACAAGCAATTAAAAGGTGATGTAGGGACTGCATCAGCTCTGCACAGCCTCCCAGGTCTGCACGTTTGGGAGGGGATTGCCCCCCTTCGGCACCAGATCTGCAGGTGCTGTACATGTGCTGGCAAAGTGTATGAAAAATGTACACACTAGCAGGGCTGGAAGGACACTCATGTGGTCCCAGGCAATGACAGGACAGTGAAACAAAGGTCTTGTATTTAGTAAGTGTTAGAGCAACTCAGAACCCAACTATCCCCATATAAACAGGATAGAAGAGAGGGAGAGAAGGAGGGGAGAAGAGAGGGAGAGAGAATGGAAGATCGAAGGAGCAGCTGGGGTGTCATGGAATGAGCACTGAACTAGTAGACAGAACACCCACAGTGGATCAAATCTGAGTTCCTGTTTTCAGTTCTTTGGGGTATGTGCCTAGACTTGGAATCCCTGCGTCATATGAGTAACTCTACATTTAACTTCTTGAGGAACTGCCACCCTCTCTGCTACAGCAGCTGCACCACCTTGCATTCCCATCAGCTATGAACAGGGTTCCAGTTTCCCAGCTCTCCCACTTTCTATACAGAGTAACTGGATAATTCATGTCCTTTCTCTGGGTCTCAATTAACATCTCCAAAGAGCAGGGATCCCATTTCTGCCTATGGTGTTTTACATTCACACCTGCTTTCTTTTAACCAATTCTGACTTTCCACTGCCCACACCTCATTCCAAGAATTCCCTGATGGGGTGATATGGCTCTGCTCCTTCTTAGAGCTGGAATTATCTTAACGAACGTTCCCAAGTTATAATAATGCACTTCAACTTCCATCCATATCTCTCGGTGTATTTTTCTTTCTCTTGTCTTTTAACCTTTTTGCAAGCAACATCTTGTTCTGTCTGTTGGCTGTCAGCTTTTCTCTCCAAGCTTTCGCAGAGTTGCCAGATTCTTGGCTATTTCTCCACCCTCAGCTCATAACTATTTTTCCCTCAAGCTCAGCGAATGCTAAGTGGTCTCTGTGAAATCCTATTAGGATAATCTCTCCCTGTCCGTGTCTCCTCTCAGCTGGGCTGCCTCTGGAAACCTCAGCCATCTTCCATCCCACAGCCTGCACGTTGTAGGCTAGCTCCTGAGCCACCCAACATCATACTTATTCACAAATGTGGTTACAGGGCTCTGAATCTGTGGACACCTGTATCCCACAAGCAAAGGTTAAACTCACTGGAGACCGGCTCAGATGCCATCTGCTGCAGGAAGCTTTTCCTGTTCACCTGGGCTGCCCCCTCTTCCTCCAGAACCCCAGGAACCAGAAACCTGTCCCTTCTCTGTACTTTTTCCCTTTATGTTTATCATCTCTCCATCTTATCAGACTGTAGGCTTCATGAAGGCAGGAGCTGGAGTATCTTGCCCACAGTGGTACCCACAATGCCTGACATATTGTAGGTCCTGTGCTCTAGAGACCGCGAGCTTCCCATCTAGGAATGATATCTATCTATCTATCTATCTATTTTCTCAGTTTTGCTTTATAGCTTCCTTCTAAAGATCCTTCATATTTCCTCTGCCTTTTGTATTTTGGTCTTTTTGACAGAGTTAATCCTTTCATATGTTTCAAACCAGTTATGGTTAATATTTAGGAAATTGTTGATTTTGTATATTTATTTCCTACCTAGTCACCTTACTGGATTTTTAATGGGTTCTAACAGTTTTCCACTTATTTCTCTTGGGTTTTTGGTAGTTAATAATATCCTCTGCAGATAATAACTTAATTTCTTTTTTTTAACATCTTTATTGGAGTATAATTGTTTTACAACACTGTGTTAGTTTCTGCTGTATAACAAAGTGAATCAGCTATTTGTATACATATATACAATGGAATATTACTCAGCCATAAAAAGAAACAAAATTGAGTTATTTGTAGTGAGGTGAATGGACCTAGAGTCTGTCATACAGAGTGAAGTCAGAAAAAGAAAAACAAATGCCGTGTGCTAACACACATATATGGAAACTTTATCTCTTTTTTCCCCATAATTATATTTCCAATTCTGCTACTAGAGATCCCTGAATGAATGTTATAGTGTTCACACGCATCCTTACACTTTTAGGATACGGGTTGTTGGTTTTGAATAAACATGCTCTAGCACATTAAGAAAACAGCTTTCCATGCCTTTGCAGGATGACAGTCATTCTCTGTGCACTCCACCCCCAATCCAGACCTGTCCCCACCCTACTCTGTTCTCTGGGAGCCTGACTTCTGTGATCTGCATCTTCCAGCTTCCCTCACCCTCTGCTCTGGCTGAGTTGACCAACAGCAAGTACTGACAGAAGACCAGAGGGTGGGAGGAATGAATTTTGGTGGTGGCTGTGTTCTTCTATAGCCTGTCAGGCAGTCTTGTAGCACCATTCCCTACCATTGCCCTTCAGACCTAGGGGTAGGAACAGCTCCCTACTGCTGCCAGCCCCTGGGTGCTTCATCATGCCTTGTTAATTTCCTTAATCCTGATCTCACCTCTATTTCATCAAGCTCTTCATCAAACCCTTCGTATGCCATGTGCTTCTCACCCAGACCTTCCTTAATGGACTGATAATTTAGGACCCACTATGAAGTATTCTCAGATGTCTTTGCAACATCTCAAAATGATCAAAATATTTTTCTTGTGACATTAATGTGACATTTAATCATTCATTCATTTAAAAAATTGAGTACCTACTATGTGTTAATTGCTGTGGTAGGCACTGAGATTAGAACAGGGGGGGAAAAAAAGATAGTTGAGCTCCCTGCCCCACCCCTTGAAGTTCTCCTTGGGAAAAAAATACATATACAATTATTCAATAATAAAATACTTAATATTACAATAGTGACTAGGAAAGAATGTTTTGATGAAGAGTAACAGGGGCCGGGGGTGTATTTAGAAAGGATAGTCAGAGAACATTTGTCCCAAAAGGTGACATTTGAGAAAGCACTGGGGAAGAACCTACCAGTGAGAAAGCAAGAACAGCAAGTGCAAAGGTCCTGAGACATGAAAGAGCCTGCCATGGTTCATGAACTGACAGGACGGCCACCAGCAAAAGGAGTGTGGTGGAGGATATGAAGAAACAGGTAGGCAGGGGCCAGATCACTGATGTCCTATAGAAATAGAGGGCAAGCCACATTTTTGTAGTTTTAAGTTTTCTAGTAGCCGTAGCAAAATAGTTAAAAATAAATAGATTAGTTTTATTTTCAATGTATTTTATGTAACCCAAAACACCTAAGATAGTATCTTCTCAACATATGAACAATATAAAATATTAATAAGACTATATATGTATGCATACACACACACACACACACACACACACATATATATATATACACCCTACAATTCTGAGATGTGGTCTGCATTTTACATCTAGAGCACATCTCAGTTTGGACTGGCCACATTTCAAGTACTCAATAGCCCCGTGTGGCTACCATGTTGGCCGGCACAGAGCTAGCTCATGCCCGTCAGGCCTGATGACAGTGGAGGCTGGTGGGGAGGGGCAGGACATGTGAGATTCATCTCTACTGCTACCAGCATCAAGCCTGGCACACAGTACACGCTCGGTGAATGTTTGCTGCCCAGAACGACAGAAGAACTGCAGAGAGATGCCAGGTTCTCTAAGTACAGAAGCACCACTGAGACCATGCAGGTACCTGCTTCAGGAAACTGGGTCTATTTCGGGTCTGGACACTGGAGTCTGCCTACTGGGTCTCCTACTGAGGAGGCCACCCGGGGCCACCTCTCCTGTGGCTAGGGCACTTGGCACAGCTGCTCCCTTAATTCAGAAAGATCACACTGCACCACATGCCAAGAGTGGGAGGGAGGGAGCCCATTAGCATTCATTGTACACAGCTTTTCATTTGGAAAAGCACCTCAAATGCGCCGATCCACATTGCTTTGCTTCATTTTTCAACATTCATGAGTGTAATTGCATTTATTTTTCTTGTCAAGGCTGCAAAACAAGTGATAATTTACTGTATTACAGCCCATATCGGCTGGGGGGTTTACAGCCACAACAGTTCTAATCCGCCCTCAGATGGGCTGGGTTGGGTAATCAGGGGGTGGCCTTTTGATCTGAGAAAGCTCCATTTCTTTGCAACAGGAAGCTTGGGCCCAGCTGCATCAAGGTCACAATAATAGTGGCAACAACCAACCCATACAGAGACGCTGAGCTCGCAAAGCATGTTCACTTCGACTATCTGGACTGCTTTGTACAGTAACAGGGTGAGACAGACATGTACTCCCATTCCCATTTCAGAGAAGGAGAGACTGAGATTCAGAGAGGTTCTCAGTCATACATGGTGACAGGTTGGTGAAGAGAAGAAGTGAGGCTCAAACCTGGATGCATGGGATAGGACACCCACGGTGCCACGTAACAGTGCCTGAGCTCTGGCAAAGCCTGAAACCCTAGTTATGTTGGCAGAAATGAAGTAGGCATGATCTTAAAGTTGTGCAAACCTGACGTGCCCACAGCAGCTGTGACCACCAAAGAGAGCTACTTCCTTGAGTCTACCTTGCAGAACGCTGACTTTCAGGGTTCTCACGCCTGCTGAAGGGTCCACCGCAGTATGCCACAGTTTGTTATTATCCAGACATGAGAGTGGGAAAGCACAGTCTAGCCTTGTGTCTGAGGATCACTCTCTGTGGATGTTTTCTTCCCCTTGAAAACAGAAGCTGAGCCCACAGTGATGTTCAGATTTCAGGTACAAATGCTCATGAATTAATGAGTAATTTTATAACTGATCAACAGAACCCAGCCCTAAAAGCCTACAGATTTGTTAAATTCGTTTCCTAAATAAGATGAAAGTAGTAGATGGTCAGTGATGGCAAGACCCTCATCTCGTCTTCCAGGCTCAGCTCTTCTCACTTCTCTTTCCTAGTCTGTTAATTATAACAAACTAGGAAAGAGAAGTGAGAAGAGCTGGTTATGCCCTAAGGTGTCTGAGTGGCATAGGGGAACGATGTAAAACCTAGATCACGGTCACAGGTGATTGCTTTGGCATGGCGTGGCATCTCCTGGGGTTCAGTCCACCTCCCCAGCTCCCTGTGAGGCAGGAAAGAGGGGCTAGTGAGGAACTGCAGAGTCAGAAGAATCGGGAGCTGAAGTGGATTCAGGAAGTGGGTCCAGCCACCTGCCCAAGGTGCTCTATCTAGTCTGCAGGGGATGCCTCCCCTCAGCCCTGTGCCTGCCCCTTTCCTACAGGGTCAGACCACCTTCCCAAGGGGTCTGGCTCTCTTGACACGCAAATGAGACCCTTCGTGTGGGCTCTCCCATCTCAGGCCAGGGTAAAATGACCAGGCCTAGCCATTCAAGGACCAGAAAAGCACATTGGACGAGGGACCTCTGACAGCCACCCTTAGTATAAAGGGCCTAAGGATTTCAAAGACCAGTGTCACAGCACACACGCACACACAGAGCTCAGGCCTGATAAGGTCTCAGCTGTTCCTTCAGTAGAGACAGGTTAACACACCCCCATGGGAAGCCCCAGCTGAGACAGGGCAGGAAGGAGGCACGGGGGGCCACAGAGAGGACTTAGCACGTGCCCATGCAGAAGCATTTGTTCCGTATTGTCACATTACCTCGCTTCATCTCCATATCCTCCAATCACATTACCTTCATTTTATAGGTTAAAGAAAACCCAGAGCCATAAAGAAACTAAACAGCTTTGCTTAAGGTCCTCCCCGAATGTCCCTCTGGCCATACTGCCTATGAACTTTGCGTACGTTTCTAGTAGCCTTTCCAAACATCAACTACTCAGAGAATCAAGGAAAGAGGTTATTGAAGTTTCATTTCCAACGCAGGAAAGCAGTCTTTCAATTCAAGCAAATAACCTTTCTGTTATTTTCCATATTGCAAAGCCTAAACGTTTAGTACGAAGTCTTAAAAATCAGGCTTGTAAAGACAACATTTTGCTTGAAATGGTCAAAATTAGATAATTGTTTCATTCGTCATGAGTGTTGAATGTACTTTCTCTTCTAATTGCTGCCAATACCCAGCAAAAAAAAAAATGAGGTTAATTTTTCAAAGGTTGGAACTACACTTTGAAAGCACCACTTTCAGGAGTGGCCCATGGGCTTGCCATGCTCCATTTGCCCCCGCCAGCCTCCCTTAACTCAGTCCCACCTCACTCCCACGCACGCTGTAGATTTTCCTTGTTCTTGTCTCTTGAGGTCCCTGGTTGCAGTAAAAGAACAAATTGTGCAGCCACAGAACTGCCTCATGGAACCTTTGTGCTGAGTTAGAACCACGGGGGGGGGGCGGTGAAACTTAATCAGGGCCCTTCACTGTATGCGTAAGGCTACTGGGGCCCAGAGAGGGTAAGCAACTTGCTCCAGGCAACAGAGCTGGTCAGCAACACAGCAGGCCCAGAACCCAGGCCTCCTGAAACCACACGGCACAGTGCTCTGAACCATCCCTAATTTTCTGTTTCCTTTAATCCTGTTTCCAAGTAGCTTAACATTTCAATCGTCTGCAAACTCACTGACTCAATATTAACTGAGGACATACTGGGCCAGTTCTAGGGCCTGAGGACACAAAGCTATGAACAGGAAAGTTGAGTCCTGCCCTGATGGAGCTTACACTTGAGGAAGAGGGGTGTTAAATGCAAAATGACATATAGCTCCTGTGCTTTAAGCTCTCTGGTGCATTGCCTGGGGCCGCTTCTGGAGGTGCAAAGAGAATTCTGAGACCTGGGTGGTGCCCCAGGCAAAGGAAAGAATATGGGAATGATGCAAAGGACAGAAGAATAAAGCAGGTAAAGCTGGAGGCTGCACGAAGGGAAACCATAGCACCTGGAAAGAAGGGGCAGCCCTGGGGCCCCAAGCCTGAGACAGTCTGCAGTCTTCCTTCCAGTCCTCTCAGCCCTAGGGAATCCTAACCCCAGTCCAGACGTTACCAAGCCAGCCCCTGATCAGACTGCTGGTCACTGGTGGAATTGGCACTCCAACTCGGGTCAGCCTGATTTCTAAGTTTACGTTCCATTCACCTCCTCCACGTAAAAAGAGCGCAAAGGTCCTTCCTCACTTAGGACTTACTGTACTGGAAACTGTGTCTTGGTGTTTTGCATCATTCCCACCCTTCTAAGCTCTTCTGTCACCAGCAAAGCCCATTAGCAATTCCCCGGAACTAAAAATAGAATCTGGGTAATAAAATAAAGTCTAACCTTTTTCGGTTTCTTTTCCTTTGCGCTCAGTCTAGTTTCACTTGCGCACAGGCGGGTGCCTGCAGAGGCCTCGCACCAGGCACTTCAGACAAGAGTCCCCACGGCGAAAAGGCTGCACCCAGAACACCACCTCGGTGGGCGGTGCGTGCAGAAGCACTGCGCACGCACACCACTGCAGTTCAAGAGGGTGACGGCGGCCTGCGTGCAGAAGCGCCGTGCACGACACTTCAGTTCAAGATGGCGGCAGTGGGCCGTGTGCAGAGATGCCGCACACGGCACCTCAATTCAAGATGGCAGCGGCATGCCGTGAGCTGCAGCCGGATCTCAAGCCATGACCAGCACAGCTGCACCTGAGCCTCTAGAACTCCACGCCGTCCCCACTGATAAGAACCCTATAAAGCAGCGCCACCACTGGCCTTCTGGGGAGAACATGTGCCCTAGAGCATGAGTTCAACACTTCTCCGTTCTTTGATCAAAGAAAAAAACTTTCCCCTGCTTCCGAATGAACTCAGTCTCGTTCTACTGGCTCCAATGACACCAGGGAGAAGGACCCTTGTTGGGGCCCAACTCAAAAGGGTCAGTAACACGTTCATGCATCACTGGGGCTGGAAGCCTAGAAACTACATCTTCCTGTTAATTGTGGTAAAAACATTTCAATTTCAGCTTCTTAATCATTTTTAAGTGTACAGTTCAGGAACGTTAACTACATTCACATCGTGGTACAACAGACCTCCAGAACTTTTTCATCTGGCAAGCCTGAAACTCTGTACCCATGGAACAAAACTCCCCACTTCCCCTTCCCTGGCTTAGTTCACTTAGGAGAATGTCCTCAAGGTTCACCTATGTTGTAGCATGTAGCAAGATTTCCTTCTTCTTTTAAGGCTGAATAGTATTCCCCTGTATGTAGAGAGGATGTTTTCCTTATCCATTCATCCGGTGATGGACATCTGAGTTGCTTCCACTTCTTGGCTACTAGGAATAATGCTGCAGGGCGCATAAATGTGCAAACACCAAAGCAAGATCCTGCTTTCTGTTCTTTTGGATATATACTCAGAGGCGGGATTGCAGAATCATGTAGTAATATATTTTGAATTTTTAATGGAAACTTCATACTGTCCTATTCACAGTGCACAAGGGTTCTAATTTCTCCAAATCCTCACCAACACTTGTTATTTTTTGTTTTTTTCAATATAATTGTCAATCTTATTACTAATTTGGCCATCCTAATAATGCATGTGAGGTGATATCTCATTGTGGTTTTCATTGGCATTTCTCTAATGATTAGTGATGCTGGACATCTTTTCATAAGTCTGTCGGCCATCTATACCTTCTTTGCAGAAGTGTCTATTCAAGCCCTTTGCCCATTTTTCAATCGTTATTTGTGTTTCTTTTTTACTGTTGGGTTGTAAGAGTTCTGCATCTATTCTGGATATTAGCCTTTCAATACACATAAGATTTGTAAATATCTTCTCCCATCCATAGGTCATCTTTTCACTCTGCTGCCTGTTTCCTTTGATTTACAGATGTTTTTAAGTTTGATGTAGTCCCGTTTGTCTATTTTTCCTTTTGTTATCTCTGCTTTCGGTGTTATATCCAAAACTCATTGCCAAGCCCAATGTTATGAAGCTTTCCTCTTATGTTTTCTTCTAGGAGTTTCATTGTTTCAGTCTTACATTTAGGTATTTAATCCACTTCAAGTTAATTTTTGAGTATGGTATGGTATAAGATAAGAGACCGACTTCATTCTCTGGCATGCCGATATCTAGTTTTCCCAGCACAATCTGTTGACAATACTGTCCTTTCTCAATTGTGTGGCCTTGGCACCTTCTTGTTGAAGATCATTTGACCATATATGTGAGGGTTTCCCAAGGTTTTATGAGACTATCTGGAGGTCTTATAATACCCAATATTAAACACCTTCCTGATTGAAATACCTATGGTGGTTTCTGTTTTCCCACTTAAACCCCAACTAATAGACTCACCATGCTTGTATGTTTTAGCAGCTATAGTTTAGAAGCCTCTTTCCACCTATAAATCTGTTTTAACCTTGGAAACTCTCAAGAGTCTTAACAAAGGACATAGGATACTTTGGCTTGTCTGTTAACTTTTACAAGTTGCTTTACTGATAACAAGTAATGATCTAAATTCTGAGAAAGTGCAACTTGAGTTTCTTAATGATGAACACTTAGGTAAGAAAGCAATTTTAAAAGAATTGGAAAGTTCGAGGAAGGTTTTAAAAACACTTTGTTGGAATAACTGTTGCTTTCCAAAGCTGAAGTGCAATGTGACAGCACAGAGCAAGGGGAAGACTAGATGGATTAAGAAGGGAGTGTGGGAGGAATAGGAGGTCTTTTTTAGGAAAAAAAAAGGGAAATTTCTGTCAATGACCAATGTCTCACTAATCAGCAACTGTAGGAAAATTAAATCTGAAGATGTACCCATGATATTAAGGGGGCATGGAGTCAATCACTACGGCTCCGTGGGGCTGTCTGAGAACAAAGCACCGTCAGGTCATCTGGGAGATTCATCTTCCTGAGCCCCATCTCCACACACTCATGAAGACAAATTCCCTGTCCAGGAATCAGAAGCAGCTTCCATGACTGACAGATAGGCAGACTGGGGGTGGGGTTGGGTTGGGGGGGGGGGGGCGAGGACCACAGGATTTTTCACAGATGTTCTGTTTTGTAAATGCATCACTTAATTCCCACATTTAAAAAATGTCTCCTTTTCTTCTTAAGTCGTAAATTACAAATCAAAGAATGCTAGAGTCAGGGGAAATCACTCCTCATTTTAGAGATAAGGTAAATAAGGTCCAGGAAGGGATAGTGTTTAGCCTGAGGTCACAGAGCATGTTAATGGTAAAGCTAGAACCAAAACTCAGGATTCCTTACTTTTAGACCTATGTCACAGAAAAGGATGCAGGGGGCACAAAGACACTGGCCTCCTCAAAGTCTCAGGTTAGTGCAGACCTGGAACAGGGGCTCAGAGACACCCCCCTCCCCATGCACAGAGGGCCAGGCTAACCAAAAGGCCTATTCCCAGCCCCACCATTTCCTGGTAGGGAAATGCAAAGAAAACAAAGGGAGAACAGCACCACAGGGGCCTGAGGGACGCTCCAGCCTACCCCTCAGTCAGGAAACCGAGGTTCAGAGGGTCAAGTCAGCACAGCAAGGCAGGGACAAAAGTCCCATGTCAGTTTGACAAAAGGTGGCCAGTCTGGGAGACATCAGTGTGAGCCACCAGTGAGCTGCTCTGTTCAATTCCCTCTCTGTCATTTACTACCTCTGTGACTAAGGTCAAGTTACTTCATCTCTCGGTTTCCCCATCTACAAAATATGAAACAAAACTGTACCTACCATACACAAAGATAAACTCAAAATGGATTAAAGACCTAAATGTAAGGCCGGACACTATAAAACTCCTAGAGGAAAACATATGCAAAACACTCTTTGACATAAATCACAGCAAGATCTTTTTTGATCTAAGTTCTAGAGTAATGAAAATAAAAGCAAAAATAAACAAATGGGATCTAATTAAACTTAAAAGCTTTTGCACAGCAAAGGAAACCATACAGAAAACAAAAAGACAACCCTCAGAATGGGAGGATGTATTTGCAAACAGAGCAACCGACAAGGGATTAATCTCCGAAATAAACAAATAGCTCATGCAGCTCAATGTTAAAAAGAAACAAATAACCCAACCCAAAAACGGGTAGAAGATCTTAATACACATTTCTCCAAAGAAGACATACAGATGGCTAAGAAGCACATGAAAAGACGCTCGACATCACTAATTATTAGAGAAATGCAAATCAAAACTACAATGAGGTATCACCTCACACCAGTTAGAATAGGCATGATCAGAAAATCTACAAACAGTAAATGCTGGAGAGGATGTGGAGAAAAGGGAACCCTCCTACACTGTTGGTGGGAATGTAAACTGATACAGCCACTATGGAGAACAGTAAAGAGCTTCCTTAAAAAACTAAAAATAGAACTACCATATGACCCAGCAATCCCACTCCTGGGCATATACCCTGAGAAAACCATAATTCAAAAAGAGTCATGTACCAAGATGTTCATTGCAGCTCTATTTACAATAGCCAGGACATGGAAGCAACCTAAATGTCTATCAACAGAGGAATGGATAAAGAAGATGTGGTACATATATACAATGGAATATTACTCAGCCATAAAAAGAAACAAAATGATTTATTTGTAGTGAGGTGGATGGACCTAGAGTCTATCACACAGAGTGAAGTAAATCAGAAAGAGAAAAACAACCATATGCTAACACATATATATGGAATCTAAAAAAATAAAAATAAAAATGGTTCTGAGGAACCTAGGGGCAAGACAGGAATAAAGACGCAGACGTAGAGAATGGATTTGAGGACACGGGGAGGGGGAAGGGTAAACTGGGACGAAGTGAGAGAGTGGCATGGAGTTATATATACTACCAAATGTAAAATAGATAGCTAATGGGAAGCAGCCGCATAGCACAGGGAGATCAGCTTGGTGCTTTGTGACCACCTAGAGGGGTAGGATAGGGAGGGTGGATAGGGAGGGTGGGAGGTATACGCAAGAGGGAGGGGATATGGGGATACATGTATATGTATAACTGATTCACTTGGTTATAAAGCAGAAACTAACACACCATTGTAAAGCAATTATACTCCAATAAAGATGTTTTAAAAAAAAGATGTGGTACACATATACAATGGAATATTACTCAGCCGTAAAGGAACAAAATAATACCATTTGCAGCAACATGGATGGAGCTAGAGACTGTCATACTGAATGAAGTAAGTCAGACACAGAAAGACAAATATCATATGATACCACTTATATGTGGAATCTAAAAAAAAAAAGAGTACATATGAACTTACTTACAAAACAGAAGTAGAGTCACGGATGTAGAATACAAACTTATGGTTACCAGGGGATGGGGGGGAGGAATAAATTGGGAGATTGGGACTGACATATACACACTACTATATATAGAATAGATAACTAACAAGAGCCTACTGTATAGCACAGGGAGCTTCACTCAATACTCTGTAGTGGCCTGTATGGGAAAAGAGTCTTAAAAAAAAAAAAGAGTGGACATATGAATATGTATAACTGATTCACTTTGCTGTACACCTGAAACTAACACAACATTGTAAATCAACTCTACTCCAAAAAAAATTTTTTTAATTTAAAAATTTTTAGAAAAATAAAGTCAAATAAAAGCAAAACAAAAACTGTAGCTATACTACATAGGGTTGACATAAACGATGATGGAGAAAAGACGTTTAAAAGACGTTTAAAAGACGATAAATGCACGTTTAAAAGACGTTTAAAAGACATTTAAAAGACGATAAATGCACGTTTATTATGTGCTTTATCAAGCACGTAATAAGTGCTTGATAAATGCTAGCTGTTATTATTATCAAAGGAGACATCCCTGTGGAGTACAGTAGGCCCAATAAAAACCTGATAATCTAGGGCAGCACTGGACAACAGAAATACAATGTGAACCACGTATGTAATTTTAAACTTTTGAGTAGCCACGTTAAAAAAGGAAATGGATTAAATTAATTTTAATAATTTATTTTATCTAACCCAGCATATCTAAAATATACCGTTTCAACATGCAGTCAATATAAAAATTATAATTGAGATTTAAAATTTTTTTTCATACTAAGTTTTTTTGTTTTGTTTTTTTTGCGGCACGCGGGCCTCTCACTGCTGTGGCCTCTCCCGTTGCAGAGCACAGGCTCCGGATGCGCAGGCTCAGCGGCCATGGCTCACGGGCCCAGCCGCTCCGCCGCATGTGGGATCTTCCTGGACCGGGGCACAAACCCATGTCCCCTGCGTCGGCAGGTGGACTCGCAACCACTGCGCCACCAGGGAAGCCCCATACTAAGCTTTCAAAATATGGTGTGTATTTGACACATAAAGGACCAAGTGCTCCTTTCAAGTGCTCAACAGCCACGTGTGGCTGGTGGCTGCTGTACTGGACACTGCAGGTCTAGGACACTCCCAAATAGGACTCTGATGTATTATTGGGTTTTCCAGATTATTGGACCTTATTTCACGGAGTCACACAGCCATCTTATTTCACCAAATTACCCCCCAAAACCACTGTGTTTCTATTAAGCTATAATTTCCTCTTCTTATCAAATCTCTCATAATATATAACTACAATTCAAATTATATACTATCATATTCCAAGCAAAAAGAAAGCCTGTTTCCTCATTAAAGACAAGGCAATCCATATATTCCAAAACAAGGTGTTCACTTAAAGGAGCCCCAGCCCCTGGAGCAGCTGCGCAAATCACATAAACAAACCAAGAAAACATCAGGCACTGCTCCAGGCTGGCATCACCATGACCTTCCTCTCAGGCTGGCCCAGGAGTGGCTGAGGTAGAAGCAACAGGAGACTGAGGATGCACCAGGGGAGTCAGCTTTGTGGTCCAGTGAGATGTCTCTGATGCCCGAGGCATCCGTGATGTTCCCTTGTGACAAACCACGCAGAACCACACGCAGGCTTGTCGTGTCTGCGTTTAGGTGGACCCTGATGGGTTCAGTCGACTCAACCAGCCAGTAGGACAGTCAACCCTCAGTGACTAGACATAGGGCACCCCCTCACTCTCCCAGCGAGAAGACCCCACAAAAAAGTTTTCAGGCAACTTCCATATACACAATTTCCCACATGTAAATGAATTAGTCAAATGGTATCTAAATTAGTACTATGAGATCTAAGACATGATTTCATTACACCTCCGTATTTAAAATCACGTTTCATAAGATAACATATTACCTTACAAATAGGTCGTGGTTCAGAGCCCAGACTCAAACCAACTGCCTGGATTCAAATCTCAGCTCCTGGGCTTCCCTGGTGGCGTGGTGGTTGAGAGTCCGCCTGCCGATGTAGGGGACACGGGTTCGTGCTCCGGTCCGAGAAGATCCCACGTGCCACGGAGCAGCTGGGCCTGTGAGCCATGGCCGCTGAGCCTGCGCGTCTGGAGGCTGTGCTCCGCAACGGGAGAGGCCACGACAGTGAGAGGCCCACGTACCGCAAAAAAAAGAGGGGGGAAATCTCAGCTCCACTTTTTACTACTAGGTTTTGGGTATTTCCTCAACATTGTGGGCCTCAGTTTCTTCATGTGTAAAACATGGGTAAGTACAGTACCCAGCTCGCAGTGCCGCTGAAGTATGAAATGAGTTAAAAACACGTAAAGCCCTTAGAACATCATCCACTTAGTGGAATACATGGGTTCGTTAAAAAACAGCGGTTTGTCACCAGCTCATCCCACTTCTCCACACATGGTTCTTGCTAGCCTCATTCCCTTCTCCATTACAAAACGCCCTTTTCTGCCTGACCTCCGAGACCCCTGCAGATCTCATGGTTGGGGGGGTATCCTCCACATTGCCACAGTGGCCTCCCCCTACTGCCTCAGACTCTCCACCCCCCCGCCCCCCCAACTCTTGCGATAATCCTTTCAAATAAAGTTTCTCCTTACATAAGCCTGGAGACATTTGTTAATTTGACACCTGTTATCTAAAAGTACGTGTGTTTCATAAACAACGAGTTAATGTATAGCACCGGGAACTATGTTCAATATCTTGTAATCACCTATAATGCAACAGAATCTGAAATAATATACGTGTATAACTGAATCACTTTGCTCTACGCCAGAAACTGACACAATATTGTAAATCAACTATACTTCAATTTTTTAAAAAGTACGTGTTCCTCTGTACCTGGTAAACTAAAAGAACCGAAACAACACAAAACTTTCCTCCAAAAAGTAGTGGTTTCTTATCCATTCCCATATATTATAGAAACTTCTATTCAAACTCGTCACATGTGCCATTGACATCTGGGTTTGTCATCAGGGGAAGCACTTTTTTTTAAACATCTTTATTGGAGTATAATTGCTTTACAATGGTGTGTTCATTTCCGCTGTATAACAAAGTGAATCAGCTATATGTGTATATATATATCCCCATATCCCCTTCCTCTTGCATCTCCCTCCCACCCTCCCTATCCCACCCCTCTAGGTGGCCACAAAGCACCAAGCTGATCTCCCTGTGCTATGAGGCTGCTTCCCACTAGCTATCTATTTTACATTTGGTAGTGTATATATGTCAGTGCCACTCTCTCACTTTGTCCCAGCTTCCCTTGCCCCTCCCCATCTGTGTCTTTATTCCTGTCCTGCCCCTAGGTTCATGAGAACCTTTTTTTTTTTTTTTTAGATTCCATATATGCGTGTTAGCATACTGTATCTGTTTTTCTCTTTCTGACTTACTTCACTCTGTATGACAGTCTCTAGGTCCACCCACCTCACACCCTGAACACGCCCAATCTCATCTGATCTTGGAAGCTAAGCAGGGTCAGGCCTGGTTAGTACTTGGATGGGAGAAAGCACATATTAAGTTGAATGGCGTGGGTCTCTATCACGTTAATTCATTTACACCATTTGGATTCAATACTTTTTGAATCCAGGGGTGATGTCACAGAAAACTGAATGTCAAGGCAAGCATCTATGTGGGTATAGAACAGATGTGTTTTCCCATTTATCTGATCACTGCAAAGACCCCTTGTGGCTTCTCCAAGCCATCCTTAGCACCCATCATAATCTGGCCATCTCCTCAAGAATAACACTACACTTGTCTTCAATTCTCTTGCCTTTTTTTCCTACCAATTCTGCTCATCCCTGTAAGCATCCCAAACTAGCACTGACTGGGGTCACTGCGGGCTGATGTTGAGATGCTCTAGAAGAACTTTACTGAGAACCGTTTGGAGGCAGAGATCTTTCCTTTCACTTGAGCATCTGGGGTATACTTTGGCTTTTATGTTTTGTTCTCCCATTGCCATTTCTTGGGTGTCAGTTCCATAAACCATGGTGCATCCATCCAATGGGATACCATGCAGCCCTGGAAGGTGAAAGCTAGATCTGAACACAGTGGTCTGAAAAGTGACCGATGACCCAGCTGTCCGGGAACCACGATCCTCCGCGTGACCTGCATCCTAAGGAGGCACCAGAGTAAGGTGACTGCAGGAGCCACAGAGCTGGAAGCCACGCTGCCTACAGGCAAACCCCGGCTCCATCACAAGCTAACTATGAATTGGGCAAGTCCTTCAAGCTTTGTGTGCCTCCAGTTCCCTAGTTTGTATAAAGTGTTTAGGAGAGTGCCTGCCACACAGTAAGTACTATATAAATATCTCTTTCCTACCATTATTGTTACTATTACCGCATACATATATGCTCTCTGACTCCCTCCCTCCCTCCTTTCTTTTCTCCTTCCCCTCCCTCTCCCTGGCTCCCTCTCCCTTTCTCTCTCTCTCTCCCTCCCCCACCCCAATATACATCAATTTGTCCAGAGTGATATTCTGAGAGAACAAAGATGGGGGTGGAGGGCTTCCCTGATGGCGCAGTGGTTGAGAGTCCGCCTGCCGATGCAGGCGACATGGGTTCATGCGCCGGTCTGGGAAGATCCCACATACCGCGGAGCGGCTGGGCCCGTGAGCCATGGCCTCTGAGCCTGCACGTCCGGAGCCTGTACTCCGCAACGGGAGAGGCCACAACAGTGAGAGGCCCGCGTACCGCAAAAAAAAAAAAAAAAAAAGATGGGGGTGGAGAGAATTTATATGTGCAAACTCAGCATCTCTTTAAGAATGAATATATAATATTTTATCACTAAAGGGGGAAAAAAATGTATTGACCCCACAGTGACTAAATGGGAACATAAGAGCTTATAGCTTTAAGCCAATCAATACCATCAGGAGTGATTAAGGACACTTTGGGGCCTATGCTTCCAGATCATTTCAATGTAAGCACAACATTAAAGAAACAGTAGGTCAGATTTTGGACGAGTCACATTTTTCCACTGGAGAGCCTCTTACATGGGTTACAAGTCAATCTACACATCTGTGAGAGTAGATCAGGCCCCAGCGTGAAGAAGAGGTAATCCCTAGGGTCCCTTTATTTTCGCCAAGAATCAACTCTAGATCAGAAAAGCCCTGACCAGCCAGTCCCCAGCCTCATCAAGCTGAAGGGAGGCACTCAGGATGTGAAAGCCACAGATGCCCCGTGTCCCGTGAAAATGCCAAAGAAAGAAGCCGCCTCTCCGGGTTCTCCCCCGTTTGCAGACATCATTTCTCTCTTGACTTTCCTAATATTAATAATCCTAATGGCAATTTAGTTCATATACGGACCAACTGCCCTGTTCTAAGCCCCATGCAGGGCCCAAGGAATTCAGCAATGAGAGGCGGCCCATGTCCTCAAGTGGCTCACAGCCTCAGTGATGAATCAGAGAAAACGTGTCATAAACTCAGCCACAGAAGCACAGAGCAGTCAGGGAAAGCCCCCTGGAGGAGGTGACATCCTCTATCAATAAAAAGAAGGGGAACAGGAGGTACCCTCGAGCCAGAGGCATGATGGGGTGGCCTTCGGGGTTTGTGGTTGAAAACAAGAAAAAACTATGATGATCTGTCTCAAAGATAGGAATGTTCTGGAAGAATATTGGGAAACTCATCATGAAGAGAGAGCTGGAGGACAGCTTGAAAAAGAACAGAAACTAAGGCAGTTCTGGGGGACCAAGAAACAGGCAGTTGAGTGACCTCTTTTAGGACAACCTCTTGTGGTACAGATGCCACCCCTCCACTGGACACACCTGCTACACAAGCCTCTGGCTGCTGACTCACCCCCCACCCCCAGATGATAAGTCCTGGGCAGGAGGGTCTAACTGGCTGAGTCCAGGCCACATGTCCAGCCACGCCCAGGCTGCTGGGGGTGGTAAGTATCCGGCAATTTCACATGGTGGCAAGCTCCACACTCCACCAAGATCCCACACAATGAGAGAGTCCCCAAATCAAGAAGCAGGGTTGGAGGCAGGACTCCCAAAACAAAAGCATGAAGGCTTCTCTCCTGTGATTATATAGAAGGGGAAAGGTAAGAGGAGAGGGCAGGAGAGGGGGCTGAGGCTGGAGATAGATGCTGGCGTCGTATCAGGAGAATGTTCAATTATTAATAAGAGCAGGTCATTTAACAAGCATTCACCGCTACCTCTTACATCCCAGGCACTGGAGTTATGTGCAGGTAAGATGGGGCCCCAGCCTATAAGAACTGAAGTAGCTCAGCACACAGACTATGAAGAGGCTGGCTTCTCTTCTAGTTGGCACTGGAGAGCCCATCCTGCTTTGTACAGCTGACGTCCACCTTGCCTGGTCAGTGCTTGGACTGCTCTGATTGATTACTATTTAGAACATAACTCCTGCTCATCCCCAGAAGGTCTCCGTCCACTGTGCTAAGAGCCATAACGCAGTGCACTCAGGGGACCATCACCAGTTCCTGACTTGTGTTTAGGGCTTCAGAATTCACAAAGCGTTTTCCCAATACTGACTCACGGGCAAATTTCCAGGATTCCATGTTTGACATGTGAATGATATTCTTCTTCCAGATCTCAAAAATAAACATAACCACTCTGTGTTCGGTACACAAGGGAGTACAGAACTACAGAAAAATATGTAAAGCAAATTTGGTAACTTCTGTTGGAGAGGAGCACAGAGATCTATGTAAAAGAACAGTCACTGCAATGTGACCGAGGACTCAGTGGAAGGAACTTAAACATGCAACAACGTGGTGGTTAAACAAACCATAGAACAGTCACTGGAATGGAAAACTATGAAGCCTTTACAAAGCATGCTTTTGAGGAATACATAATGCCATGGGAAAATTCTTAAAAATAGCACTAAATAGAAAAATAGATATTTATGTAAGTTCGTGTGCACATATGACTTTTGTTCTTTATAGCAATCCCTACGTGCATATTCTCTACAATGAATATGCATTATTTTTGCCATCGTAAATCATGACTGTAAGAAATAACTTTAAAAGATGTTTAGTTGACAGCAGCACCACGTATACAATATATATTTCTCTATCCTGGGGGTTGAAGCCTGGCTCCTTTTATATGTAATTTCTCTCTCTCTGGGGCTTGGTTTCCTCAAAAATAAAGAGGAGACAATATCTCTGAACTTACGGGATGGTGGCACATTAGATCAAATGTGTAGGAAAATGCCTAACCCCATTCTTGGTTAGAGTGATCACACAGTAAATGCCAGTTCTCTTAAAAGAAAGCAAAAGCTCCAATACTGACAGCACACTGGTGTGAGTTCTAATGTAGAAAAGGTGACGGGATCAGGGTACTGATGTGTAATTGACCCAGGAATCGTTTCCCAGGGCTGCCGTAACAAATTACCACAAACTGGGTGGCTTAAGACGACAGAAACTTGTTCTTTCACAGTTCTGGAGTCCAGGAGTCTGAAACCAAAGTGTTGGCAGGGAATTACACCCCCCCCCGCAAAGGCTCTAGGAAGGATCCTTCCTTGCTTCTTCTGGTTTCTGGTGTCTGCTGGCAATCCTTGGTTTTTCTTGGCATGTAAATGCATCGCTCCAACCTCTGCCTCTGGCTTCACATGGTTCTTTTCCCCTGTGTGTCTGTGTGTCGCTTCTCCGCCACCAGTAACACCCTATGAGGGCTCAAGATAACCAGCCTGACCTCATCTTTGCCCGATTATATCAGCAAAGACCCTATTTCCAAATACAATCATATTCACAGGTGCCAAGACCAGGACCTTCACTTATCTCTTTGCAGGACAAATTTCAACCCATAACAGACCCCAACCTTCTCGCTATACATATCAGCAGTTAGAGCAAAGCAAAAACACGCTGCCAAGGGGCCAGTGGCATGAAGGAAAAGCCAGTACCGTTCTGGATCTGTGCCTGCTTCCATGGCAGGCTGATTGGAGGAAATACTCCCGTCTGTACGTGTATATGTTTACTCTGGATTTTCCCCAACACCTGCCCTTTCCAATCAGGTGACTAACTGGGTTCTTTGTATTTCTCTGCTCTAGAGATTTGTACAGGATGGAGAGAAGAAGCTGCTTGAAGTCAAGGGTTCCTTCTTCCTTTCTTTTTTTTTTTTTTTTTTTTTAAGGTCTAAACTTACTAAACAGATGATACTGTGAGTCCAAGAAGGGCTGGCCTAACGTGGGTGTGGTTTTGAAGGCTAGGAAGGAGAGGGGAGAAGTTCCTACACTGGGAAGAGGAAAGGAATGGATTTGTTTGACCCAAACTGCTGGATGACAGTACTCGTGGAGGGAACAGACCCCAAAAGGGATGCTGGGTGATGCACCTGGGCTGGCTCAACTCACGAGAAGGGCTCCAAGCCTTGGGAAGAAGAAGCAGAATTATTAGCCCCAAAGGGACCACAAGGAATGTGACAGCGGGCTTCTCAGAGGAAACCACAATGACCCGCTTAAGTCCCAGGATGTCGGTAAAGTCCTAGGGAAAGGGGAGGCCCAATAAAGGCTACGATGTAATGGCTCACGCCCTGGAGGCTCAGCGTTGATGTAAACACCTCAGTTCTTGTGCACCTGGGTTTGCAGCTTGAGGTTCGGTCTGACACTTAATGTCCTACAAGCATCAGAAGGAAAAAGAGAAGAAAACGTCCCAGCCCCACTTCCTCTGGCTTCAATCCCTCTAAAAGGACACTGACAGCACTTCCGTCTCCCCTCAGCACCCCCAGCGACCCTCCTGCTGGGCCCTGGGCTGGACCTCAGGGAGGACATGTGGACACTCATGCCAAGGTTGGAGAAGGCAGAGCTGAGAACCAGTGGCAGCTCCAGTTAGTTCCCTGGGCGAGATGGAGGCTTAGGGAGAGCGTCTGTGGGTGCAGTAACCCCCATCCTCTGCAACAGCCCCAGTAAAGATGAGGTGGGGGCAAAACCAGGGCTGAAGCCTGGAATGTTAGACTGAGGGCTTTTCTCATGGAGAGGGATGAGGAAAAAGAGTGGGATGAGGGGCTGTGTCTAGCACTGAATTAACAGACTCAAGATGGAAGAGGTGTTCTCCCTCAGGGTAGCAATGTATCCTGGGTATGAAAAAGGGGCAAGGTTCCAAGGTGGACTTAGACTTACAGTCCCAGAGACTGTAAGAACCAGGAAAGAACTTAAGACAACCAGCACTGATGAAGCCCTACTATGTGCAGACACGTCACACCCACACAGGCATCAGCCCATTTAACTCTCACAGTGGTTCCCACATTAACGATGAAGAAACTGAGGCAGAGGGATTAAGGCCCAGGGTCAGTCAGCTAGGTGCAGGATTGGAATAAGCTGGCCTGTAACAAGTCGATGATGAGAACTTTGAAAGCGAAGAACAGGACGCCATGAGTGAGAACATCGAGGGAGTCTCTCATTAGACGGAACAGTGAGGCACATCTCCCTGAGAAGGAGTGATGCTGAGACCTGACGAAACCAGGCAACTGAAGAGTAGAGAAAACGACTGCAGCGAGAGGGTATGGCACGTGCAAAGGTCCTGAGCCAGGAAAGACTCGGACATGCCCAGGGAACTGAAACATGACCAGTGTGTCTGGAACATTTTGAGAGAGGAGAAAAGGGGCTCAGAGAAGACACCAGATCATGCAGGACCTTGCAGGCCGTGGTGAGGAGTTTAGGGTTCATCCTTTAGACCAGGGGAAGTGCCCAAAGGGCAGAGGCTGACTGACCCAGAGCCTAGCACTGAGCCTGACACATGGGAGGGGCTCAGTAAAAGGTTGTGGGACACATGAATACGTAGAGCCACACTAGATTTCCAAAAGGATGGAAACTGCTGGCTTTACAGAAGGAAGAGGAGGAGTTCAGCCTTTGCCCATGAGAAGAACAAACAATTTCACCTAATCCAAATTCACTTTCATGGCTCTCTGCCTAAGAAGCACATGGAGCTGCTGCAAACCACAGGTGCATCACAACAATAATTTCAGTAATCATCGTCAAATGCCTCTATTTAGAAAAGCTCAGAAGACTGTATTAGTACACGCCAATATTTATGAAATGCCACGGTGCCATAATAAGGGTCTGAGAAAATTAAGATTAGGAGCAAGGGTTGCTCCTTCCAAGAGCGAAAGTGGCATGGTGGGAAAAGTAGCCATGTCACGTGGCTGCCGGGAACCTTGGTTTTCTGATCTGTAAAATGGAAGGATGGTAGCAAAGATTTAAAATGTGCTCTAATAAAGGGCCCAAAGGCATTTAATAACATTTATCAGACATTTCTTCATTAAAGAAACACTTGATAAAGACTATTTGCCCATTCATCCATGCATCCATCCAACAAAATGGTATTCGTACATACTGTGCGTGACGCACTGAATGAGGCACTAAAGATAGTCCAGGAACAAGACTGTCGTGGTCCTTGTTCCCATGGAACTTCTCATCTGGCGATACAGTGTACACTGAACAAGTAACATCAGCGATGCGTGTTCCTGAGGAAAAGAGCAGGGTGCAATGGGGAACACTTACAGAGAGAGCAGACCCAGACTGGAGCATCTGGGGAGCACCGGCCTAAGGAAGAGGTGCGAGAGCTGAGATACGAAGGGGAAGTACGAGAGAACGGGGTGGAGGCGAAAGTTCTACGAGAGTGCCAGTCTCATGTGAGTTCCTGAGGCAGGAAAGGGTCTGGAGCATTCTGGCAACTGAGAAGAGCCAGTGTGAAGTGAACATGGGGGGAACTGGGATGTGGGGGGCTGGACCCCTCGACGGCTACAGGAGGGCATTGTTCTCCTCTCTCAGAGCAAGAGGAAAGCCTCCAAAAGATTCTAGGCAGAAGCTGGGTGGGGGCAATGAAAGGGACAGATAACGTGAACAGGCCTACGTTCTAGAACAATCTCTGGCTTCTGTGCAGAGAGTGGGTAAAAGTCAGAAGAGGAAGCCGAGAAGTCTGTGTGAAAGTCTTCCAGTGATCCAGGCGAGAGGAGATGGTGCATGGCACCAGGGCAGCGGCGGCAGAGATAGAGAGACGTGAGCAGACCTGTGATGGGCTCAGGAGGAAAAGGGGCAGGACGGAGTGATTGACGAGGAGAGGGGAGAGGAGAAAGGTCAGAGAGAAGTGTGACCCCTGGGTTTCTGAATCAGCACCAGAGTGAGGAAGTGGCCTTTTGAGACAAGGAGCATTAGAGCTTGAGTAGACGGAGATGAATCAGGACTTCAGTTTGGGAGATGTTGAGTTTGGAGAGTCTGCATGACCCCACAGGGCATCCAGTGGGCTAAAGATGAGCCGAAAGAGCCTATGTGTGCGTGCAAATACACACACACAACACACACACACACACCACGCACACACAGGCACTATAAGATCTGAATTTATTTGGCCAACATCAAAGCTGGCCACACAGAGAACAGCAGATGCGGTAGGTAGCCTTCCGCAGAGGTGCAGTGCACGCCTGGGGTTTCCAATGGAAAAAGTGATTCTATCACGTAAACCAAGACGCTTTTGAAAGTAAAGTCAGCATTTTCAAAAAACTACCATGGGACAACAGGCATAGAGGTTGTCCCATGGTCACCTTACTAATGGGCACCTGTAGCGGTTGATGACTCTGCTCACCCACGTCAAGCAAGATCCTACCAGATCCGAAAAGCTCAATTTCGTACCACGTCACAGCTTTACCGTACCTGGGGCTTGTGTCTATACTTGGGAGAAACGTACACAAACAACAGATGCCCTTAATAGGAACTAGATAGAGCCATCCAGTAGCCTCCTGCTTGGGGTCAAACTCAGAGTCAATAAGGTCACACAAGCCACACCCTCACCTAGACATCTCTGAGCATCTCTCTCCGGCTTAACGACATCCTGGCAAAGCTGTGTCTCAGAGCAGCTGGGAGGACAAGGCAGCTGGGCAGTGGGCTGTGTACACGAGTTCATAAGAGATGTCTGACGGCAACTGAAGTCATGGGGAGAGTTGAGGCCATCCGTGGTGTGATGGTTAATTTTGTGTGCCAACTTGACTGGGCTAAGGGATGCCCAAATAGCTGGTATTTACAGCTGGCATTATTTCTGGGTGTGTCTATGAGGGTGCTTCCAGACTTGATTAGCATTTGAACTGGAGAATTGAATAAAGCAAACAGTACTCCCCAATGTGGGTGGGCGTCATCCAATCCTCTGAAAGGCCAAACAGAACAGAAAGGCACCTCCTCCAGGTGTATCTCCCCTAGAATACATCGGCTATGACTCTCGTAGGCCTACATCACGCAGGTATTCATCAGGAATGTATATTAGGCCTTCACTCCCACTGGTGAAGGATAAACTTGGCATTCAGGATGCCGGGACAACAACTTTATGAGCTATATTTGGACTGTAGCGGTTCCCCTGCATATATACAAGCTATGTCTGTGTGGCCCAGAAGGAAAACAATGACCTCAAATTCTTGAGAAGCTTTCTTCCCCGCAAATCCCACGACTATCAGGCTCCCAGACAAAACTCAGTGATGTCCCACTGGTAGCTAAAGCTTAGAATCTCAAAGCTAAAAGAAATCCTAAAATTTCCTGAATCCAGATGACATATGACTTCGCCCATATGCTTAAGAATTCACCCAGCCTTGGTCTGCATACCTCTGGGGATGGGGAACTTATTACCAACAAAATTATCTACTGCCCTCCCCAACAGCTTGATCCAGAAGAAAGTTCTTCCCCATGAGTCATCATAAAAGCTACCACCCCCAACAGAGCCTCAAACACAGTTGGTCACGTACCTGTAGGCACTGCTGGGTCCAACATTGGTTTCTCCCACGTGTTAATCTGCTCCCAGGTAAACCCATTGGTCCCCAGGGCCACGCTGTAACCACAGTTGCTGTAGTGGTCATCAAAGGAACAGCCACCTGCAGACAAAAGAGACGTGAGTAAATATACCCTTGTGTCTGGGGCTTGGTTCGTTACCCCCGTCTCATCAGCTCTTCATTTACAGCTTTGAATTTTAAACTCTGGAGGAGATTCTTTTTCAGGCAAGCAAATTGGATTTTTATATTTGCTTTGGCGCTCTCAAGAAAGACATTGGCATCTGCAGGCCCCCTATTTAAAAAAGTTAATAAGGCTAGTTACATTGATTTCAATCTTCCTTCCTGAGAAAGTAAACAGCAATGTCTCATTCTAAGCAGGAAAAATGAATGCCAGGGCATGCCTCTGTAATTGCTTCCTCCAACATGGAGAGATGCTGCAAGGCAGCAGAGCAAGCACTAGCTTTCAGAGTCTTGAAAAACTAGACACGAATCTCAGCTTTGCAGAGCTGGGTCAGCTTGGACCAGATGCTCCGCCATCTGTGTCTCAGTTTCCTCACCTGGAACATGGAGGGAAAGATCCACTTGACAGAAATATCAGGAGGATTAAATGGAAAAACATACGAAAACTGGCACAGAATAAATTCTCAACACCCACCTCCTTCCCTATAAAAGAAGTTTTCGTGGAGTAAAAATCAAATGTGTAGAGAATTAGACAATCGTGCACCTGGAAGATAATACTGTCAAGGCTGACAGTATTTAAAGCTTCTCCCTAAAAGTCCAAGCCATCCATCACCCACCGCTTTGCAATGAGTTGTGTAAGTTGGATTTTGCTGGGCATATGCTATGGGCTCTAAGTCCCCTCCAGGTGACATTAAGGGAGATGTGTGGTATGGAATTGGGGCTCTAACTAGGAAATGCTGGTCTGTCCAGAGAAGCAGGAGGTGACTATATGCTGGAAGGAGAAGGGGAAGAGGAAGAGGAGAACTAATCAGGGCTTTAAAGTTCAGGAGCATCTCCATGAGCACAGAGCAAGAGGCAGAGTACTCTGGGGCGAGCTGGCAGGACGCACAGAGGAACAGAGAAAGCACCAGGACCGAGTTTCACACTCGGGTCCACAGTCGCCCTGCGCTTTTTTGTCTCCTTACTGCTCAGACCTCATCACATCACAATCTCCCTCCCCTAAACAACCATTGGTTCCACTATCACACATCCAAACCACATCCATGGTTCTGCTCCACGTACAGAAACCATCCCTTGCTAGCCCCTTCCTGTGTCTGCAGCCTCATGTAATATCGCACCATTGTCTCCATTAGCAACAAAGGACCAAATCCCTTCTCTACCCCCAGACCTGGGATTTCCTCTGCTTAGTGCTGGTGGAAGGCCTGTTGACAGATCTGATACACACTGCTAAAGTAAACCTACGATGGCAAAGCTCTCTCCGCTTCCTTTCTTGCAGAGTATGGAAACCCAGAAGAGTTGGGCTGGGCAAAGGAGAGCCGGACCTGTTTTGGTAGTGCAAGGGTTGGGGCTTGAGTTGAGAGAATTAAATAGCTTTGCACTAAAAAGCAACAGGAATTTGCAGTATAGACACCTAAAGAGAGAGGGAAGGAGAGGGAGAGAGAGAGATCCAAGAAACACATTGTAAAGCAGACACCTACAGAAGGTGAAAGCCGATGAGAAATCTCCTGTGATGGGAAATGGCTGATGAACTGGTAGAAACTAAAATTTCTGTTTACTTTCATTGATTCATTCTTTCATTCACAATTATTTAATTGAGCTCTTAGGGTGGATCCAGAAGAGTACAAGGTGCTATCTACACAGTGGTTTACAAAAGAGGCATGCTATCTCTAGCATGAGTGAGGCAGACAGACAGTAAACAGGCAAACTAGTAAGTAACTCTGCATTTCTGTAGGTGCTACGAAGGATGCGGTTGGGGTGACTGAGAGGACCCCTAGGCTGATGTGGTCCAGGAAGCCTTTCTGACCATGAATTGGAGACAGTTCCCTGTCCTGTGATCCGTCCACTACATCCAACTCCACACTGAGAGCTGGTGACATACAACAGCCCTGTATCACTGGTGCTTCGGGAAACAAAGGGAAGAAGGGCAATGCCCAGTGTGGATGGACAAGGGTCAACAGACAAGGATGGAAGTCCCAAGAGACAAGAGGAAAGGTCAGGGGAAGAAAGCAGAGGAGACTTCATTCCAGATAGAGTGGACAAGGGAGACCTCTGAAAGGCAAGGACAGAGGCAATCAACCAGCTTCCACTAGACAGTAAGCTTCAGAATGGCTGGGAATGGCACTGGCACAGAGGATGGGCTTAAGAAATATCCATTGATTGAATGAACCCATAAATGTGAATGGGATGCCAGACAGAGACCAAACTACGTTCCAGTAACAGTGAGCCCACAGCGGTCCCCAAGCTCCACCTGCTCTTTCCATTCTCATACTTACTTATCACTTCTAATACCTAGAAAGCTTCTTCCCCATATTGCCTGCCTGAAAATTCCAAACTATATCCTCCCCCAAATCACTTCCTCTATAGACCTTCTCTGATCAGAACAGCACAGTGAATGCCACAGAGACGAAAACACAACACACTCCATTTAAAATTTAGAAAATAGTAGCAGCAGCCACAGTTCCAATTGCTCAGAGGGCCACCCTCCCATCCTTACACCACCGCTGCCTCACTGGAGCCTGTCTCCCAGCCTGTGGAAGACAAACCAACCACGTCAATGCCACTGACAACACCCAGATCCCGATGTGCTGGAATTGGCAAGCGAGGGGAGCCTGCAGCATCTCAAGTGTTCACGGGCAGAACTGACAAATCGTCCTAAACTGAGATAGCAACCAGGGCTACAGAAAGAAAGCATGGCCAAGATGACGCTAGGTGCATGGCGAACTGTTGAGGTCTTCTCTCTTGGGCACACAAGAACTCTGTATTTTCAGGCCACCTTGCATCCGGGGAAAACCATGTGGTAAACCTTGGAAATGTGTAATAAAGTGATACCATGTGCAAGACTAGCCCCTCCAAAATAATCTCTTACTAGCAATCCTTCTCACCCCACTGTGAAGACCTTCAAAGGTGTACTTGAAGGCAATGCCATCAAAGGAAGAAAGATGTCTAGATCCCTGAGACATTCATTGGAGGAGTGTCACCCAGACAGTCGCCTGACCAGTAATACTGCCATTGAACATAACAGGAGCAAAATGCCGACTTTTCTAGTCTTAATACGCCACTGACATCTTAGGGCTTAGTTATTACCATAGCAGAGCCTTGCACGTCCTGACTAATATAAGAAGCGTGCTCTCTTGAGCATTTGCTCCATGTCAGGCAATAAACTAGGCACTGATTACAGACACTGTCACCTTTGCTTTCACTTAATCCTCGCAACTTTGTGAAGTAGATTTTTATCCCTACTTAAGTATAAGGTAATTGATGCATTAAAGGTTTAAACGACCTGCTCAGGTAACACGGAAGGAAAGTGTCAGAGGCAAGTGTAAATCTATGGTGACCTAACCACAGAACCCATGCTCTTTCTAATAGACCAGAGAAAGAATGTATTCCCCAGAAACCAAGGACCAAGCCTTTCACTTACAAGGTGATGAGAGGGGGTTAGGAAGATAAAGTGCTTCCAGGGTGGTTGTGTCTTTCCCATTTGAATTCATTACACTGCTTATTATCCTAGAAACATTTAATGACATTTTTTGTTTTTATTTTTATAGGTCTATGCAGGGGCACAGGATTGACAGATATGATTCTTACCCTCACAAGGTTTGCAGAGGACAGGGAAAGATAACCACACAAACATACACTTGAGGGTGTGATGCAAAACACACTTTTACAGAGATATGTCGAAGCTCAAAGGAAAAATTATTAATAAATTTTACTTAATGGTCTAATTAATCCAATTCTCAGCTGTGTCCTAGACAAGATTTAGGAGGGCTCACAGTTATACCTCTGGGCATCCCAGCTTACAGATCCCAAGCAAGGTCATATCAATCATTTGCCCCTAGTTTCCTGGATCAGGTCAGTCGTCCACCCCTCACCTCCCTTCCTCCACCCAACGGTAGATGGCCTGCTCAGCTGCCCCCAAGCTGAGTGCTGGCAGGTCCTGGCCCTCTACTGGGTAGGGACCCCTCTCCTCTTCACAGCCACCCCCGGGCACCTCGCTGCCTCCACCTGCGAAGCTCTGGTGACCACTTCAACTTGCAGCCACTGAGCCAATGTCTTTCCAACAGTCTGTTCTTTGATGCTGGGGTCCCACAGCAGCAGGCCTGTGGCCCCAGTGACCTGGTTCTTATTTTCAGACCACAGCCCTCTGTTTCCCTTGAAGAGGGGCTGGCTTAAAGTAGAGCCGAAAGCAGCCTTACATTCTATTTTGAGCCACTATTTCTTCGGGACAGCCAGGCCCCCCTGTCAGTTCTATTCCATGCTGCCAGAATTTGTCATCTATTATGTGGACCTCAGTGTCTCTCAATACAGAAGAGTTTCTAGGAACAGGCCCCTGTCCTGCACTTTATCACACATGTATGTCCAAACTCCAGGGGTACACATGGTTCATGACTTTTCTGTGCAGCTCCTGGGCTCCCAGCAAAGCAGGATGCATGGCCAAGTGATCGTCTGAAGTATCCCTGTGCTTTGTATAGATCAAGAACATAGACCAAAAAAAAAAAAAAAAACCCATAGACCATGTGGTAACTGGTTACCAATCTACCCTCTATCAACTCGAGTCCAGCCACTGTGGATGGACAAACACAGAAGAAGGAAGTACAGCATGATGGCAAAAGGCAAACTGAGGACAGGAGAAGAAAGACAAGCAGGACAGAAGGAGAGAGTTACAAGTCCACCCTGCAATTTCCCAAATGTCCACCTGCTGAAAGGGAGTTACCTATTGGACTCTGAGCTTCCGGAGGCCAAGAGAAAAAGGACAATCTGTCCAGATACTGGACACTCTGTGTTCATACAATAAAAGCCAAATTGCTCAGGTAAATTACAACCATTCCAGGCGCTTAGATCACACCCCTTCTCCAAAGGGGTACTGGTAACAGAAATCCCATATCCCATAATGAACAGTATCTAAGACAGCATCCACACATGGGGCGCATGGCCAATTTCATGAGACTATTTCTCATAATCATTCTCAATATAAATTGATAGCATCACCCAAACATACAATTTAGGAAAAGCAACTCACTGGAGCCCAATATGATACAGTCTAGACACCTGCTCCCTGTCGATCTGACTTGACCCAGGGATAAGTTTTGAAAGCTATTCAGGAGAGAAAATATACTTGATAAATATTTTTTTAGCAAGCCTCCCTGAGTTTTCTTCCTCTCAGCCAACAGACTGAGAAATAGAATGGTTATGAGCTCAAGATTATACACTCTGGCAATGATCTACACTGCCAGAGGGTGCAGCCCCTCTAGCTCACCTTTCTTCCTCCTTTCTGGGCCTTCATTTTCTGGGGTGCAAGATGGATCACGAAGGAACCTTCCAGTGGTCAAGGTTAAGGATTCCAGAGGCTCAGAAAGGCCTGGGAACTCTCAGGAGCCCCAGAGAGGCAGCGCCATGCCACCAGCCCAAGGACGAGCTACTGAGAGCCACCAAAGGGAGGAGAAGGAAAGAGAGACTGGCTTCCCGTGCACTCACAGCATGAAATACTCAAACGCACGATCCTGAGTCTCCTCGCGGCTCCTCTTGCTCTTTCAAAAATTATGTTTCTCGTCATGAAAACTTTCCGTTTTTAAAACAAATTGTGATGGGTGATGTAAAGTGGCTACTGTATAACAATGTGGAACGGAAGAGATCATGGGGCAAGCGAAATGAAGCACCGCCAACCACACCAAAGGCTGATCTTCATTCAAAGAAGGTGATGTTGTGTATGTGGTGGGATTGGAAGGGAGTCTTCTATTATGAGCTCCTTCTGGAAAACCAAACAATTAATTCCAACAAGTACTGCTCTCAATTAGATCAACTGAAAGCGGCACTCAACAAAAAGCGTCCAGAGTAGTCAACAGAAAACGCATAATCTTCCATCAGGATAATGCAAGACCATATGTTTGTTTGATGACCAGGCAAAAACTGTTACAGCTTGGCTGGGAAGTTCTGATTCATCCGCTGTATTCACCAGACATTGAGCCTTCGGATTTCCATTTATTTCGGTCTTTAAAAAATTCTCTTAATGGAAAAAATTTCAATTCCCGGGAAGACTGTAAAAGGCACCTGGAACAGTTCTTTGTTCAAAAAGATAAAAAAAGTTTTGGGAAGATGGAATTGTGAAATTGCCTGGAAATTGGCAGAAGGTCGTGGAACAAAAGGGTGAATACGTTGTTCAATAAAGTTCTTGGTGAAAATGAAAAAAAAAAAAATTATGTTTCTCGGGCTTTCCTGGTGGCGCAGTGGTTGAGAGTCCGCCTGCCGATGCAGGGGACACGGGTTCATGCCCCGGTCCGGGAAGATCCCACATGCCGCAGAGCGGCTGGGCCTGTGAGCCATGGCTGCTGAGCCTGTGCTCCGCAACAGGAGAGGCCACAACAGTGAGAGGCCCGCGTACCGCAAAAAAAAAAAAAAAAAATTGTTTCTCTCTCTCTTGGTGGAATCCCTTGGCACATAACACCTGCTAAAAAAGGGTCCAGACCATCTCTGCAGGTGTCTGTGGCAGGCTACTTGGGGAAGACTTATCACTGGAGAGATCCTCCAAAGACACTCATTCGGACGCTCGCCTCATTCTGTTTTGAACTGGTCCCATTCAACTGATACCAACTCCATCACTATCATTTTGGAAGAAAACAAAAATCTCCTAAAACGACCCGCACCCCCAGAATTGGGCTCAGCCTCCAAAGCACATGTCCTGGTTTGGAGAAGACCCAAATAATTGAGGGAGGACAGAGCAGTGCAGCCACAGACCGAGGGAGGACCCAGCACTATCACTCTACACAGGGACAGAGAAGCTATTTTCCTGGACAGGTTGAGGTCAAAAGGTAGCAAAGGCCCCAGATGCTCTGATGTGAGTCAAGCATATAAAGTCAACAGAGAAATGGAAAACGGTAGCAAGGAAATTGGATTTTGAAAATCCATTTGGGTTTGGTAATGTATAGCATATCAGCATCTGTAAGGGAAGTAAAAATAGTGCAGGATACATACTTTAAGATACATTAAAGCATAAATAAAGTTTATAGTTCCAATCAGAATTTTTTTAAACATGAGCTCCTCTTTTGAAAATGAGAGCGGAATAGAATTCAATAAAAATATAAATGTGTCTGCTTCTGCATTTCTCAGATATGATCCTGTGTATTCTTGAACAGAATTGAGTTCGGAAGAGAAACGAACGGTTTTCTGGGCTTCTGCTCTTTCCCAGGCACTGTACTTGAGCTATGTAAGTATATATTTATATATGTATGTCTATGAATGGAGGTTAAGTCTAACTACCCCCACTGCCTAAGACAGGGGTCAAGCGACATTTTCTGTAGAGGGCCAGATATTAAAGACGTTCACCTTGCAGGTGTACTGGTTTTCTCTTGCTACCCAACAAGTTACCACAAACTCAAAACAACACCTATTTATTATCTTCTGGTTTCCGCAAGTAAGAGGTACAGACAAGGCTGCACCTTATCAGGGCCTCACAAGGCTGAGGTCAAAGTATCAGGTGACCTGCTTTACTTTCTGGAGCCCGGGTCATCTTTCGCATGGTGTTTCACAGAATTCAGTTCCTTGTAATTATAGGATCAAGGTCCCTCCTCTCTGGCTGGCCATCATCTAGGAACCACTCTCAGCCCCTAGAAACTACCCACAGTTCCTGCCATAAACCCTCTCATGTCTCACATCTCTTTCTAGGTAAGACTCCATCCTTTTTAAGGGCTCATCTGATTCAGTCAGGCCCACCCAACCAAGATCTTCTCCTTTTTGGTTAACTAAAGTCAACCAACTTGGGAACTTTATTACATCTGTGAAATTCCTTCACCTTGGTCACTAACATAACCTAATCATAACAGTGAAATCTATCCAATTCAGAGTCCCTCCCAAAGGATGGGGATTATACAAGACATGAATACCGGGGGCCAGTAATCTTGGGGACCAATTTGGAATTCTGCCCACCACAGAAGGCCACTGGGTCTCTGTCACTATGACTCAGCAATGCCATTGGAGCAGAAGCAGCTAGAAGCCACAAAGAAAGATGGGCAGAGTTATGTTCTAATAAAACTTGATTTACTGACACTGCACTTTGAATTTCCTATGATTTTTCACGTCACAAAACAGTATTCTTCGTTTGAGTTGTCTAAAGATTTAAAAATGTAAACACCAATCCTCTTTTGTGGGTAGAGTACAAAATCAGTGAAGGTCCAGAACTGGCCTGCAGGCTGTAGTTTGCGAACCTTTGCTTTGATGCCATAAAAGTTTCCAATTTTAACATGGTCACAGAAAAGTACCGTGTTTCACCATTTGAGTGTTTGATGTCATGTGCTTTTGATACCTCCTTCCCATTTCTCAGTTGTAGAACGTCTCTTCCTTCCTCCCAGAAGTGCAAGGGGGGACATGTTATCCACCGCCTTCCAAAGCTACACTCCCGGCCTGTAGCTACACTGCCGGCTTCTTTTGAGAGAAGCACAAAAGGTAGCTGGATTTAAATAAACACTTCACGGACATCACAGCATGTGTTCTCCATGGGTGAGGAGTAATGCTCGAACTTCACAGACGAGGAAACCAAGGCCAGAGCAGGTGACATTCTCAACACCACCCAGTCAATCAGAGGCACAGCTAAGACTCAAATCAAGGACTCCTTTCTTAGCCAGAAAGTCTGACAACCAGGGCAGACCTCAGCTACTACATTCACGGGAGACCAGTGCAAACCCAAAATGCAAAGCCTTTTGCTTAAAAACTATTAAGAATTTCAACGTGGCCATAGCAGAACATTAAACTAAGCATGGGGTCCTTCCAAGTGCCAGGCCCTGGGTGACTACACAAGCCATACACCCATGAAGCCAGCCCTACTCTGTGGACACACACATTCTAATGATAAAGCTCGCCGGCCTCCACGTCATCAAGATGCTGCCCTTGTTCCAACAAAGACTTTGAAGGCAGGGCAGTATCTAAGTGGCTTATTAATCGCGGGCAGGCTATCGTGGGTAGGCGAGTCTTGCCCCCGGAATGAATGTAAACCAGCCTGGCATCAATTGAATTCCTTTTGGGAATATCTAATTGAATTTGCAGAAGTCTATGCCAAGGGGGGTGTTTAAAAAAGTGCACAAATATGATAAGAAGGCCTTCACACCATGATATCTAATTCAGTAAGCGAAAATAAAGGCAGGGCACGTTCCAATTAGTGTGTGATTTATTTGCTTTAACAAATCCAATTAGTAGCATGTTTTATAAAGTCATCTAATGTCAGACACTCATGGACTCAACAGATAGAAACAATACTCCTAATAGGAAAAAGAATGTTTTAAAGCTCTTGGAACAGTGAATTTATTATAAATAAGATGATGTCTCTCTGACAGCTCAGGCATTCCCCAAGGACCAGGGAAACAGGGTCTGATCTGTTCATTTGGTTCTTTCTCCCAGAGACTCTGGGAGGCAACTCAGGTTAATTTGGCCCATTATAATAAACCCAGGAAAACAACAAAGGTGGAAGCAAGCAAAGGGACTTCAACGGAGAATAATGACCTTGCTGCTGGGTGTCTTCTAGACCAGAGATGGGTTCTGACTTCCAAGGCAGCACAGTGGAGCAGGAAAAGACAAGGCTAACAGAAACAGCGACCTTCTAGAACCTGTTCCAGCACCTTCACACCCGCTCCAGACTCCAGTGTTTTCTCTCTTTGAGAGAACTAAAGAGTTCAAGGAGATTAGCGTCCCTCGGGCGTGCCCGCCTTGCGTGGTGGATGATGGTTTCTGACCAGTGAAACTGAGCATCCGTAGGGTTTAAATGTATGGACTCTGGAGCCAGCATCCCAGCTTTTTTTTTTTTTTTTTTTTTTTTTAAACTGTGTGACCTTGACCAGGTTATTTAACCTCTATGTGCTTCAATTCCTCATCTGTAAAACGAGGATAATCATAGTGCCCATCCCTTGGGGGTTGTGATGAGGATTCGGTAAATGTAAAGACTTGGAACGGTGCCTGGCACATAGTAGGTTCTAAGTAAGTATTTGTTAAATTAATATTTAATCCCAATGTATGCATTAGAACTGGGAAAGATAGCTATGTTGTCTGTGTCCACACTGCATAATCTCAAAACAAATAAAACATTTTAAAGAAACTATCTGAGCTGGTCCATCACATCCTGTATGAATCAGCAGTGCCCATGGTGATAAGCTATTGACATGCGCTGTCACTCCCAGCTTCATTCGCCACTTACTGCTGTGTGACCTCAGGCAACTCACCTAACCTCGCAGGTCAGAGATTCTTCTCAGGTAACAAAGGAATAAATTAAACTCTCTCAAAGGGCACTTCGATTTCTGACACCCTGGGAGATGGCGACTGTGCATCCCCACATCACCCAGCTACATTTGCTGGGATGCTGGTGGGATACAGGAGGGCCAGGTGTCCCCTGGAAATAAAAGCCTCTGTTCAGACCAGTTTCCCTGCGGTGTCTGCCGTGGGCCTCAGTCTGGTGCATCTTAATGTCCTACAAGAAGAGAGCACAGTGGAATGTGGTAGGCAGATTTCCATCTCCTCATATGTGCCAGCCCTCCCAGGCTCCCGGAGACAGCAGGGAAGAGGGCCGTCTGCTCTGCCGCAGGCAATGTCTCAGCACATGCTGTTCTGCATTGTGACCAGGAGGAAAGAACGAAGGAGGCGCGCATGTGTGGGGTCAGCACTCAGCTTCACCCTGCCAAGAGGATGGTGGTGGGCGAGGGACAGTGGTCACCTCCGGTTAAAGTGAAGATGGCTCAATTTGGAGACCAGCTGGAGAGTCCACCAGCCTGAACAGCGGCCCCACCCAACCCAGCAAGTCTGTTTCTGTTTCCCCCAAACAACCCGGGAGCAGATTCAGGGATTCCGCTGCTCTCCCACGTTTCAAGAGGCAAGGGGTCACCTGGCCCAGCTCCTAAATTTACAGGTGGGCAGACAGGCATCAAGAGGACAAGGCTGCAAAGAGAGGGGTGCAGAGCTGGGATGGAAGCCAGCTCCCCTGGCCCCGGGCCAGCGCTCTGCCCACTCAGAAGCCGGAATAGCATCTTTCATCTTTTCTCACACCGTGGTGATGTCTTTTTTTCATTTTTATTTTTGAGAGAGCAGTGAAAGAAAGAGATGGCCGAGGGTCATAACCCATTTCAGGGAAACTTTAGATCGGCTGGGAAAGGTGAGTAAAGGTTTCCTCTACACAGAAGAAAGGGCTGACACTGCTTTATGGCAGGAGTCGTGTCAACTTCTGAAGACCTCAGAAGCCTAAGTCAGCCGGATGGCCTCAGAGTCTTTGCACTGCTGTTCCCCCTGGCTGGAACACTCTCACCCTAGCGCTTCACGTGGCATCACGTGGCTGGCCACATCAAACGCCACCTTCTCAGAGAAGCCTCTCTGAACATTCCACGGGAATCAACTTCCTCTCTTCCCCAATTCTTCTCTAACATACCGTCTTGCTTCTGTTCGATGGTGTTATTCATACCCCCTGAGTAACTCTGCAATTACTCATTTACTCATTTGTTTATTTTCTGTCTTCCCACCACCCGTTTAAGTCCACTGGAGCAGGAAGCATACGTCCATGTTCTTTGCCACTGAATCCTCAGGACATATCAAAGAGCCTGGCACTTTGACGCTTGAGAGCTTAAGGGAAACTCAATACATGCCTCAGAATGAATGAATGAATGGATTGTGATGAAGTGTCAGGAGTGCAAGACGGCAACAGAGGTTGGCGCCCAGCTTGGTTCTGGCACTTTCTTTATGACCTCTGATGGGTCAGAGAAGATCTCGAGCCTCCACTTCTTCATCTGTGAAGTGGGAACAATAATTACAGCCGCTGGTGCTTATCGAGTGCTTACTGTGTACTGTACAAAGTGATTAAATATTCTCATTTAATCCTCAAGGAGCCCCACGATATTGGTACTATTACTACCCATGCTTTATGCATGATGAAACGAAGAACCAGCTACATAACCTGCCCCAAATCTCACAGCTAGGAAATGGCTGGATTGGGGTTTGAACCCAGGCAGTCCTATTCCAAACACCACAGTCTTAGTCACTAGGTCATAACCCTAAGTGACCACTAACATTGCTACCTCTACAGGAATATCTGGCTTGCTAAACGCCTCTTCTTCTGAAACTGACTTATTATTTTTTCAATAAATTTATTTTATTTATTTATTTTTGGCTGTGTTTGGTCTTCACTGCTGCGCGCGGGCTTTCTCTAGTTGCGGTGAGCGGGGGCTACTCTCTGTTGCGACGCGCAGGCTTCTCATTTGCGGTGGCTTCTCTTGTTGCGGAGCACAGGCTCTAGGAGTGTGGGCTTCAGTAGTTGTGGCTCTCGGGCTCTAGAGCGCAGGCTCAGTAGTTGTGGCGCACAGACTTAGTTGCTCCGCAGCCTGTGGGATCTTCCCGGACCAGAGCTCGAACCCATGTCCCCTGCATTGGCAGGCAAATTCTTAACCACTGCACCACCAGGGAAGCCCCTGACTTATTTTTAACATATAATTTTTTCAAAAGAAGAAAGAAAGAGAAGCAGCCACACATCCTGAGCCCTGGTCCAGCAAGACCAACAAGGTCAGGCTCCTGGGTCTCCACTCACTGTCCTGAAGGTTCAAGGTCATAAGGAGTCACATGGTCCACACATGGCTCTCTCTGGGTCTCTGGTGCTCCCTTTGACCTCACTGTAAACCTCAGCTCCATTAGTGACATGCCCTAGAGAACCTCAGGAGAGACGACAGCCGAGTGCTCCTACCTGGCCCAGCAAGGAGCGGACTCTTGTAATAATCACATCAAGAATCCCTGGGAGAGAACATCTTCAGGTCATTCAAAGCTTTCCCAAGTTTCACCTTGGGAAAAATCAGCCTTCTGTGCCTACTCTGTATAGCTTTAAATAATTAAGTGGCAGGCTCTTTACAAGCACTACCTTATTTCTCTTACAGCAGCCCTGTGAGTTGCTCTTTGGGATTCAATGTACAATTTTGCAAAGTTGGAATCTGGGGCTCAGAAAGGTTAAGTAACTTCCTCAAGGGTACACAGCGTGTAAAGGGCAGAGTCAGGAATCAAATTACTTACAATCTGACCCCAAAGCACAAGCCTTCTCAACGCTATGATAATGTCTCCTGCATGCAAAACCAGTAAACTCCTCCAGTTGGGCGATTCTCATGCCTCCTTATTATCTCTCTGAATTAACAGCCCATGCTTGAATGACATTCAGTAATCCTAGATCGGGTAACTACTGTGCGCCAGACCTTATTCTAGGCACCAGAGACAGAGCAGGGATTAAGAGCTGTGTGTCCCTCTTTCACAAAGCTCATGTTCTAGTGGGAGCCAAACAAGGAAAACATGGAGAGAAATAAAGCAGGTAAGGTACCCACCTTGGTTTGTCACGTACAATCATACTTTGAACATGATAGGCATTCAATAAACATATCCATAAGGTGGATAGAGAAAGTGATCCCTGCTATTCCTTGCCAGGCAACAGGCCAGCCATTCATAATAATAATAAATAATAATAAATTAAATGGCAACATAATACCATTTAATCCTAACTCATTTTATGATCCAGGAATTACTCATTCTCATTTTAAAGATGAAGAAACTGAGATTCCAATGAGATAAGAACCCAAATCTAAGTTCCCTACATTGGTGGATTTCCTCTTTCCTTTCCCCAAAGGCCAGCATTTCTCTGCTACACAATGCCATGCCTACAAAAGCTTCAGAAACATTTAGGACTGGTTGACGATATTGGTTTATGTACTCAGTTTTTATATGTATATTAACATTTAATTACATAAAGTAAAAATTAGGTTTGCACACAGTCAATTAAACTCAATAATAGCGTTATATAAATCACCCAACTGATCATTGTGTAGATAAAATATTTATTGAGGTCTGAATATTATCGTAAGTATAGTCGCTGTGAGCTCTCTCAAAACAGTTAAGCTTTGGCAAATCTGCCTGTGGTGGCCAGCTGGGCTCCATCTACCAGGGCCGTTAAATGTGCATTAAATGTGGAATGAAAGATTCCATTAAGGACAGAGGTTAAAGGAGCCTCAATGAGTCTAAAGTTCATATTACCTGGATGCCACGATTGGGCCAGTCCACTAAGACTGTGTTCTGAGGTCTTAGGGATGCTGACGGTGCCTTAGGTATAACTGCAGTTTCAGCTGTGCTAGCATGTCAGCCTGTTAAATCATTAAAATTCTGCACTCTTTTTCTCAAATGTTGATACTTCGGTTCCCTGGAGAGGTAAACCTCACTAAGACAGAGGCACCCACAGATAGGAAGCAGGCACTCTGCTAGTAATTAAGGAAGTGGCCTTTGATGAACCTTTCAAAAAAAGACAGCATTGTTCATCTCTGTTTGTTCTTTAGTTCTTCTAGGTCCTTGTTAAACATTTCTTGTGAAAAAAAAAAAAGTGCATGGTAACAGGCTAGCCGCTAGTGGGTCTTTATGCTGCTACTAGCTGAATCTTAGGTCTAATGAAGATTTGTGATTAATAATAAACATTTTGTCGTCCTCCTCAAGAAACAAAAGCAAACAAAAAAGATAGCAGGGCTGTCACTAAGGTTCCTAAGTACAAAAAACACAGCCAGTATCTCAAAGCTGCCCCGTCTCCACCTCTCTAACACCAAGGAGTTCACGTGCAGGACACATAAGCATGTTTCTCATCTTTGGAACAAGCACTCAGCCACTTCTAGCTCTATGCACATTTTTTTAAATCTGAAAAGTCCCAATGCACAGGATCCTATGAGTGCAGCCCCTGCCAGCATGACTCCACCTCGGGCTAAAACCCCTCGGAACAGAAATGAGCTTCTAACAAAGCCACTACTTGCTAAACCACATCATAGCTCAGGTCCTGACAGGTCAAGAGCAGCAGGTGGTCTTGAAGATGGAGGATTTGCCTGGAAGAAAGGAGCCTGCATTACAGGTTTGCCTCTGCCACCAGCTGGTTGCATGAACTTGGCCGAGTCACATTCCCTTTGAAATGCAACCTGGCAGGAAGCTCCTAACAGCCTCTCCTAGAACCTCAACGCCCTGCCTAAGAAAACACTGGAAAAGGTGGAAACTTCCAAAAGAACTGAAAACAATAAAACTATCATTAGCATCCGGAAGAAACAGAAATGGATTTAAACGTTCAAGCAGCAGACCACTCATGACACCCTTGTTATAATCTGGAAGAAGAAAAGTTAAACCTCATCTGCCTGGAATTCACTAGGCAGACCATGTGTTCCTTCCACACCGTTAACCCCCAAGTTCAGAAATGCATAGTTCTTAACAGCTAGGAAACCACAGTCACTGGCCCTCTAATGAAGAAGACTTGCTCCAAGCACTTGCAGTCTCTCTTCCTTACCGTCTCCTTCCTGCATTCAGAAAATAAAATCTTCCATGTCCTGGCTACTGTAAATAGTGCTGCAACGAACACTGGGGTGCATGTGTCTTTTTGAATTATGGTTTTCTCAGGGTATACGCCCAGTAGTGGGTTTGCTGGGTCATATGGTAGTTCTAATTTTTAGTTTTTTTAAGGAACCTCCATACTGTTCTCCACAGTGGCTGTATCAATTCACATTCCCCCCAACAGTGCAAGAGGGTTCCCTTGATTCACTTCACTGGTACAGCAGAAATTAACACAACATTGTAAAGCAATTATACTCCAATAGAAAATGAAAGAAAAGAAAATCTTTAGGAAAAATAATAAAAATGATCATGATTACGAAAAAGGAATACAGAGGAAAAGGCAAAATAAATCATCATGAAAACTTAAGAGAAGATCGCTAAAGATGATTTACTACAGGAACCTGATGAATGCTGTAAAAAAACATTCAGCATCCTCATAGGATGCAAAGAGACCCAGGACTCTGTGAAACAAGAAGAGAAAAAAGCTACAAAGGGAAACTAACGTTAAGACACAAAGACAATGGGATTGGGTGACCGGTGGGTTAATAAAGAATTTCAGGAAAAGTTAAAACGCAAAAAGCAGAATCAAAACCAACTTTAGCGAGAAAGATGGTGGCATAAGAGTAAATTTCTCAAACCCTCCGACCTCAACACTGACTGAAATGAAGAAAAAATTTCACACAAAAGTAGCAAAGAAACCATAAATGTTGAAGCTTACAGTGTTGTATTTTTTTCTCATGGACTTAGAAGATTCAAGACAGTTTGGGCCCACCCAAAATGCCAGCCATCTATTCACCATGCAACTCATTCTTGAGAGACCTGCACAGTCTGACGGATGGAATTCCGGAAAATCCAGTGATATTTGCCAGATGGGATGCCAGGGGCTGTGAGAGGGAGAAGCTGTCGAAGAGAGAAAGGACGCCCAGTTTGGATGCCTTTTGCCCCTCTTGCATCAACAGCATTTTAAGACCTCATTAGACTGCTTCTGGCTTTTTCCCCCTAACCCATTCTCCCTGGGGCCCTGGGGCCTACTCTCATCAGGGAGAGCCCACAGACTGAAAGGCTAAGAGCTGGGGGTAGAAGGAAAGGGCTGAGAAATGGCAAAACGGTTTTTCAGACGAGGACCAAGAGCAACCGCCAAGCTAACAGAAGTCACGAGGATCATACACCCGTCCCCCACGGCTGACACCCTGAAGCCAGGGGAAAGGGCACCTGGCTCGGGTACCACCGGCAAGTGCATGAACACTTCCCCGAGGGGCAACTACCTACAAGCCTGCAAAGAACTGATGGCAGAGAGCCCTTCCATGTTTCCCAGGGCTCTGGCCATAGCAGCTGCAACTCCACTAATGCAGAGAGAAGCAAAACCACATCCTGACCACACCCCACTGGGAGGACGGCACAGCACATGGGTGATGAGCATCTTGGAGCCCAGGCTATGACCACGTGACCTTGGACAAGCCACTTAACCTCTCTGAGTTTCAACTTCCTCATCTGTAAGAAGATAGTAACATTACCCTCCACCCCAGGAGTAGGTCTGAGTGTTGTGAGCCTGAAGCTTAAACAATTTGAGGAGGGGACGTCCTTTAGGGAAAAGACTACAAACTTAGAAAAGGGACTATTTATTTGAAATGAGAAAAGAAGTCACGACAAATAATAAACTTCTAACAGCCTACAGGTACCACAAACATTGTGTAGTCCAGAAAAATAACATTTTTATTAATTATCCTCCTGACAATATATTCCCTTACCTTCCTGGCTACATTCCCTCTTCCTGACAATAATTTTACAATATCATTTTTTATGAAGAGAGTAGAAACTTCAAAATCCCCTCTAGCAGGTTGATTGAAATTTGTTTATTATTATTAATAATTGCTTAAAGTTTCCTTCAAGTCCACCAGTTATTATTTCTATAGTGTAAAGTTTAGGATTGTAGTCAAATTGGGGGAAATCGCTATCAAATTTCGTTCATGTATATTCCGTAATACTTCAGGGTATTACAAGTGTGCTTGTGTACTGGGTAATCATAAATAATCTTTGATTTGGTGGTATTATCTGTGTTCCTGTCACTCAGTTCCACACCAGGGCAGTTAGTAATGGTTTAACTATACACAGGAAAAATATATATGAAACATATGTGTATACGCATATATATACTATATTGCATATGTGTATATGTACTATATAATACATATATACATATAGTACATATATATTTACATGTGTATTATATATACTATATACACTATATATTTGAAATACATATGTATCTGTATGTGTGTGTGTACATATATATATATATATGTTTATATCTCCCATTAACTCAAACTAAATTTCAACTTCCACTTACCTAGAGCCCTAAAATGCCCCTGACTACTCCAAAAGCCCCACATCCAACTCCTCACCTCCCAAAGAAAAGTATGATAAAGGAACAGCTGGACAGGAATCCCACAGCAGTCCTAACCAACCGTGGTTAAAATTACCTTTCTTTTGATAACTGTATAAAATATATGACTATCTGAACATGTTTCCAGGGCCTCTCCCAGGACCTTGGAGGAGTAATGCGACAGTGAGAGAACCACAGCAGATTCACAGGTGGAAGGCCCTGAAACATCCTCCCAGGAGGCATAAAAGAAGCGTGACACGGTGTTTGGCTCCAGAAGTGATCAATATCTCTCTGGTCAGCCGTGCCACATTTCTGGTGGAGGCACCTGAGACCTGTCCAGCCTTGATGAACCTCTCCCTGCAAAGCCGCACATCTCACCCTTCTAACTTAACATCAGACCTCAGGCAGGAGATGGGGTGGGCCCTGGGGGGCAAGATCTGTAACAGCCACCAACATTGAGTTACTTTCACGCACACGGTTCAGATTTTATCTTGGTGAGAAAAACATTCAACACCTGTGCTAGCAAACGTCGCCATTGCTATGGGCCACAGCTCCAGCAAAATACTGTAATTCATATTTTTGCTCGGTTTGCTAAAACATGCTGAGACCAATCGGTATTTTAGACTCTTGTTAATTCTCCCACTCCCTGCTTCTTCTCCCCTGCAGCTCCCTCCACGCCTCAGTCACACCTTTGAACCTTTAAGCGGATATCACAAAGCTCATTACCTTATCCCCTTCAATCCCTGCAGGTTGCTCAGATGACGATATTTTTCATGAGAAGCACATCACAAGACACATCCCCAGACCACAGTCCCCAGGGATCACCTAGGAACCCTGCCGCACACTTGGGAGTTTGAGACTGTTTTGATTCCCATTCACCAGAATTACCCTGATCTCCCATAAGCTTTTATACAGATTTCTCTCAGCGGCTTCCCAATGGCCCTGGGAGGCTCCTCAAGGCAAGCCTTAAGAAATAGAGCTATGGCCCTATGGTTGGCAACATATGTACACCAGGAATTTGTTGGGAAGCAGCAATGCATTCGATGGTAGAATCAATGGCAATTTTCATATTCTCCTTTATCATTCTCTGGTTATTTTAGAAATAATAAAGGTTATTAAGATAGGAAAAACTGTGGTCTTACTGAAAACTTAGGAGAAATGATGTTGATGGTGGGTGGGCTTAAAGGAAATTCATTCCATCTGCTCCCCGGGGAGCCTACAGTCTGTACACTGCTCGGAGCCCCGATGAGACCTCCCTTCACTCGGCGGGGCCTTGGTATCCATAAGAGCGTCATTAAGAAGCCGCCACACAAAATAAGGATGAAATTGAAGTGGAGGGGACTACAGAACACAAAATCTTCTTTGAAATTACTCACAAAAGCACATATTCTTAAATCATGGTGCCCCCTCCAAAAAAAACCATATTTATCTTATGTACTTTGTGAATCTTGGTGGGTACACACAGACACAGACACAGACACACACACACACACACCCCACCCTCCTAGATTTCTTAGGGGAATTAAAAGAGACAATAAGCGTGCAGAACCTAGAAAAATTCTGGTACATTTTAAGAGCTAAATATATATTAGCTGTTACTGTTCTTATTAGGAATGCCTATAAAATTCATTTATAATTTAACAATCCACATTTTAACAAGTTATAACTGTTGATAGATATTAACTAGCAACTATGCTGGTTACCCTAATGTCACAAATATTCAAAATTCCCACTAGCACCAACGCATTTCACAATACGGCACCTTTCAGTTTAATTAACATCTGAGAGGTGTGTACATTACATAGGGGGACCCTACATCTATTTATACACAAATCTATATATATGCATGTATATGTCAGGCTTATTAGTTTTATTCTAACTGCAAAACTAATACATTTTTAAGGCAAATCACGCAGAAAAATTAAGAATACAATTGCCTCTAAACTTCTCTCTCGAAGAGTCACTGGTATTTATTTGCGATCTATGGATTTTGAGTTTTTTTCCCATCGATATATAAATTTTATTTTCTAAAAAAAAAAAAAAAATAGAACCAGAGTAAACATAAGCTTTGCAACCTTTTTTTTAACATCTTTATTGGGGTATAATTGCTCTACAATGGTGTGTTAGTTTCTGCTTTATAACAAATTAAATCAGTTATACATATACATATATCCCCATATCTCTTCCCTCTTGCGTCTCCCTCCCTCCCACCCTCCCTATCCCACCCCTCTAGGTGGTCACAGAGCACCGAGTTTATCTCCCTGTGCCATGCGGCTGCTTCCCACTAGCTATCTATTTTACGTTTGGTAGTGTATATATGTCCATGCCACTCTCTCACTTTGTCCCAGCTTACCCTTCCCCCTCCCCATATCCTCAAGTCCATTCTCTACTAGGTCTGCATCTTTATTCCCGTCTTGCCCCTAGTGTCTTCATGACCACATTTTTTTCTTTTATCTTTTGTTTTTAGATTCTGTATATATGTGTTAGCATACGATATTTGTCTTTCTCTTTCTGACTTAACTTCACTCTGTATGACAGACTCTAGGTCCATTCACCTCACTACAAATAACTCAATTTCACTTTTTTATGGCTGAGTAATATTCCATCATATATATGTGCCACATCTTCTTTATCCATTCATCTGTTGATGGACACTTAGGTTTGCAACCTGCTTTTAAAGTGCATTACCATATCAGGGCTATATTTCACTAAACATTCTCCTAAAACCTAATTTTAACGGTTGCCATCCTATACACCTATAATTTACTACACCAAATTTTCTTATTTTCGTTGTTTTCATAATTTGCTATTTATAAAGTAAAGAGATAACCCTTAAGACACATCCACATTAACTTCCTTAGGATAATTTTCTGAAAGTTGAATTTCCAGAATCAAAGGACACACATAATTTTATACACACAGGCAAAGAGCCTTCCAAGACAGCTGCTCCAAGAAACACTGCTATGTGCAGTGTGTGAGACTGCTCACTTCCTTTTCATCCCACCAGTACTCGGTATCATTGTTTTTCATCTTTGTCAATCTAATTAGTGAAAGGCAGAGGCCCACTGTTCTCATTTTCAGTTGTTTGAACACTACAGAAAGTTGAATGTTTTTCATGAGTTCAACTGGCCATTGGCATTTCTTCATTGGCAAGCTGCCTGTTCATGCCCTTCACTCATTTTATGATTGGGCTGTGTATCCATCCTAACTTAAAATGCTCTTCATAGGTTAAAAACATTAACCCATTTTCTATAGTTTTAGTAATAAACAGTCCTCTCATCTCTTTTCACCTCTGAATTATTTTTGCCAGATGACCACTGTTGAGTATAAAGTAAGATCTGTAAATCACTTCCCCCTCTGGCAGAACTGCCTACATAGAATATCTGCTACTCTGGTATTTGATACTGCCGAAGAATAAATATTCAACTGCATTGGTGATTTTCTCATCAAATTATAAATATATTTAAATCTTTAATTCACCTAGAAATAATTTTAATGTATGATACGGCCTATGAATCTAACTTTATTTTACTTTTTAAAATACTTCTCATTATTTTTCTAGCACCATTGAGTAATCCACCTACTCCTTGATAACTTATTACGTATTACACGCTTACATACACATGGGTCTATTTCAGAGCTTTCTATCTGTTCCATTGATCTATGCGTCTAAAGATATCACTACCATCTGAATATGGCATAATTAGTGGTAATGTTAGGGATCCGTTCAGGAAAACAGACTGCCTGTGTGTAAATCACTGTCCTATCTCTTACCAGCTAGATGGCTTTGGGAAAGTTTGCTAACGTCTCTGTGTCTTAGTTTCTTCATCGACATAACATCAATAATAATCATCTCTTCTTCGTAGAATTATTGAGGAAATTAAAATGAGTTTATGGATATAAAGTGCTCAGAACAATGCCAGACACATAGTGGGCACCTAATAAAGGTTCTCCATGGTATCTGTTCCCTACGGCTGTGTTAACAAAGTATCACACACTAGGTGGCTTAAACAACAGAAATGTATCGTCTCACAGTCCTGGAGGCTGGAAGTCAGAAATCAATGTGTTCCTCTTATCTCCCTCACCTATTTCTGGCATCCCCATACGACCCTTTCCTCTGACAACTACCTGTTTGTTCTCTGTATTCATGAGTTTACTGCTGTTTTGTTGTTTGTTTATTTGTTTTGTTTTTTTGATTCCCCACAGAAATAAAATATTTGTCTTTCTCTGACTTATTTCACTAAGCATAAGGTCCATCCATGTTGTCACAAAGGCAAGATTTCATTCTTTTTTTATAGCAGAGTAACAGATACACATATATATATATCTCTATATAGATATACATACATATCTATATCTATATCTATATCTCACATCTTTTTAAATCTGTTCATCTGTCAGTGGGCACGTAGATTGCTTCCATATCTTGGCTACTGTAAATAATGCTGCTATGAACACTAGGGTGCATACATCTTTTTGAATTAGTGTTTTTGTCTTATTTGGATAAATACCCTAAAGTGGAATTGCTGGGTCATATGGTAGCTCTATTTTTAATTTTTTGAGGAACCACAAATAAATGATAATAAATGAGTCATGGGAATGAAATGTACAGAGTGGGGAATATGGTCAATAAGAATTTAATATTTTTGGATGGTGACAGACGGTAAATAGACTTACTGTGATGATCATTTTGAAATGTATAGAAATATCACTATGTTGTGTACCAGGAACTAACATAGTGTTGAAGGTCAATTATACTTTGAAAAACAAACAACCAAACTCATAGAAAAAGACACCAGATTTATGGTTACAAGAGGCAAGGGGTGGTGGGAGGGGGGAATTGGATGAAGGTGGTCAAAAAAGTACAAACTTCCAGTTATAAGATAAATACATACTAGGATGTCATGTACAACATGATAAATATAATGAATACTGCTGGATGTTATATATGAACGCTGTTACAAGAGTAAATCCTAAGAGTTCTCAGCACAAGGAGAAATGCAAATTTTTAATTTTCTTTTATTTTGTATCTGTCTGAGATGATGCATGCTCACTAAGCTTATTGTGGTAATTCCTTCATGATGATTGGAAGTCAAATCGTTACGCTATACACCTTACATTTATACAGTGCTGTGTGTCTATATCTCAATAAGACTAGAAGAAAATAAAACAAAATCCTGGGGACTTCCCTGGTGGTGCAGTGGTTAAGAATCCACATGCCAATGCAGGGGACATGGGTTCGAGCCCTGGTCTGGGAGGACCCCACATGCCGCGGAGCAACTAAGCCCGTGCGCCGCAACTACTGAGCCCGCATGACACAACTACTGAAGCCCATGCCCCTAGAGCCCGTGCTCCGCAATAAGAGAAGCCGCCGCAGTGAGAAGCCCACGCACCGCAAGGAAGAGTAGCCCCAGCTCGCTGCCGACTAGAGAAAGCCTGCACACAGCAACAAAGACCCAATGCAGCCAAAAATAAATAAATACAATAAATAAGTTTGTAAAATAAAATAAAATCCTGAAAAAAGAAATTTGTCCTTAAAAAAGGAAAAAAATCAATGTGTTGATAGGGCTGCCTCCTTCTGACAGCTGAGGAAGAATCTGTTCCAGCCTCTCTCCAACTTCTGGTGGTTTACCAGAAATCTTTGGTTTTCCTTGGCATACAGATGGCATTACTCCAATCTCTGTTTCTGTCTTCACATGGCGCTCTCCCTGTGTCTCTTCACACTGTCTTCTCTCTGTGCAGGTTTGTCTCTGTCATAATCTTTAGAAGGACACCACTCATAATGGATTAGGGTTCACCCTAATGACCTCATCTTCTCTTTGTTAAATCTTCAAAGACCCTATTTCCAAATAAGGTAACATTTTGAGGTACTGAAATTAGGACGTCAAGATACAGTCTTCTGGAGAACACAATGCAATCCATAACAGCCTTTGTAATGTTGAATGACGCCAGTATCTGACAGCTTAGTCTTAATATTGACTTTAATGTCAATATTTTAATGTTGTTTCTAATTTTTCTAATGTTTCTAATTTTTCATAGCAAGTGATGACATTAGCTTTAGGTTTAGAAAAGCTTTGGGTTTTTTTGTTTTTGTTTTTGTTTTTGTTTTGAGTTTTGTATTACAAGGACTCCTCTCTCAACTTCTAGCTGACCAAAGCATTTAGCATATTGGGTTGCTTGCTAAACCAGAATGGATGCTGTATTTTATCAAAAGTCTTTTTGAGACTATTGAACTAATCATATGATTATTCCGTGGTGATGTATCAATGTGACATATATCACTGCAGTTCCTAATGCTGAATTTTCACTATATTTCTAGGATAAATCCTGTTGCATTAGTGCTATATTATTTGTTAAACATTCTATTGAAGTGAATTTGAGAGTTTTTGTTTTGGTGTTCATTTTGATGGATACATCCATCTTCATTTGTGACACTGTCCTATATATTCCCTTGACAAATTTCACAACCAGGATTGTTTCTACTTTTTCAGAAAAGAGATTTGTGGATCAACCCTAGGTGAACCTCTTCAATCTCATCCCATCACTGTATCTCCTAGGAACTACTCCAAGTGCGAGGCAGAAGGACGGCACCTTTTCCTGTTCCCAGCCTGGTACAATCTTTAGTCATGTCAATTTATTTTAAGGAAGGCAGGGTGATTAAGCTACCTGTGCTCAAAACCCCTTCTTCCTCTGAAGCCTGGCCCGTTGCACATATTTGTATGAATAACCCATAAAGGTGATGTCACTGGTCTCCAAGGATCCTGAGATCCGTAGAGTCCAGTTCAAAAGCCAAATATGGACTACTACTTAACAATAAAAAGGAATCAATTCTTGATACACACAACAACATGGACAAGTATCAGACGCTATATGTGAATTGAAAGAAGCTAGATTCGTAAAGCTAAATAAGGCACGTTTCCACGTATCTGACATTCTAGAAAAGTCACGTAGAGCAGCAAAATCTGTCACCCCAACGTGCGTGTCTTTGGCATGAGGATTAATTTAGGCTGATTATTTTCAAGAAACAGAAGACGCAGGGGACTATATTCAATATCCTGTAACAAACCATAATGGAAAAGAATACGAAGAAGAATACATATGAATAACTGAATCACTTTGCCGTACACCAGAAGCTAACGCAACATGGTAAATCAGCTGTACTTCAATTAAATAGATAAATAAATTTAAAAAAGAAAGAAAGAAACAGGTGACTCAGGAAGTCTTTCATTTTACCTCCCCCTTAGCTACCTAAAGAATTTACATAAAGGGCTTGTATCTGGAATAGGCCTATCGCCAGAGATGTCTGCGAGGATCTGGGCCGCGTACGGGTGGGAGGAACTCGACAGGACCTAGAGATCAGAGCCCTCTCTGTATCCCATTGTCTCTGTGGGGCCCTGCAAACATTTGTCTACCAAACTTACGCTTTTCCAGCTCCTTGGGAATTGTCGTCCTCTCCTTTGACTCAAACCACTCCCACCAACATCCTCTTTTGTCTTTGGCTGAGGACAGCATTTAAGGTGAGGGCCTCAGCCATTTTGGTGAGTTACTCAATTTTCCTGAGTCTTCCTCCATATACATGTTATTAAACTTTTGTTTGATTTTTCCTGTTAATCTGTCTCATGTCAATTTAATTCTTAGACCAGCCAGAAGAACCTACAAGGGTAGAGGATTTATCTTCCTCCACGACAGTCAAAACTATAGGAAGGGGACCTCCCTGGGGGCGCAGTGGTTAAGAATCCGCCTGCCAATGCAGGGGACACGGGTTCGAGCTCTGGTCCGGGAAGGTCCCACAGGCCGTGGAGCAATTAAGCCCGTGCGCCACAACTACTGAGCCCACTACTGAGTCACAACTACTGAAGCCTGTGTGCCTAGAGCCCGTGCTCCACAATAAGAGAAGCCACCGCAATCAGAAGCCCACGCACCACAATGAAGAGTGGCCCCCGCTTGCCGCAACTAGAGAAAGCCCGCGCACAGCAACAGAGACCCAACGCAGCCAAAAATATAAACAAATTTATAAAAAAAATATATATATATATATAGGAAGTGCAAACATATCAGCAGTTACTAGGAGTGGAGGGTGAGGGTGAGGGAAGTGTTTGACCACAAAGGGGCAGCATGAGAAAATCTGGGCAATAATAGGAAAATATATCAATACTACATAAGGGGTAAGCAGATAGGGGTATGAGTTAAACAAAATTGGCCACAGGTGATAATTATGGAAGCCAGTGACGAGGATTCATTACATTATTCTGTGGTGCATGTTTGAGGTCTTACCAGACATACACTTAAAAAAAAACAAACACACAGGCCAAATGCATGTGCCGCAGGGGCTTGGGAAACATGGCCTTAGGGCACCCTTTCCAACTCCAATCATCTGAGGCCTTAGCCCTCCCTAAACGGCCTACTTCATGAGTGTGCTATCCAATGACTTAATAAGCCAAGAGACGGAGGAACAGAGAATAGCAATTAAGGAAACAGAGGCAGCCCAAACTTTGGCCCATCCAAGCGAAACGGCTATGCTGATGCTTTTGTTAATGTCTTGAGGTCAGAGCCAAGAGAAAACCACTCCCAGAATGACAGCCTTTGCCATTTTAGGACCTCCCTGAGGAGTTCAACTGCAATGTTCAACGTGCTTCAAAATCTGAGCTTCTATGAAAAAGTTTATGGCAAGGCTAAGAGCACCGCCTGTCCTCCCCGGTAGGAGGCACATAGCACGTCTCAGACCTGGCCCAGCTACAGGTAAGGCCCGTGGGTCTCTTCGCTGACCACAGATCTCTGAGCTTAAAGGCCCTCCGCAAGCTGCCTTCCGGATTTGCTCTTTCACCTCCCACTTCCAGGTTCGTAGCCGAGACCTGGCTCTCCCCCAGGATGAGGGCGCATCCTCAGGATGGGAGCCAGATTCCCCCTTGCGCTCTGCTCAGGGCAGTGCCGCAATGCTGTGTCCCTGGATCACCGTGATGTTTTAGTAGGAGGCAGCTCCGTGAAGAGCACCCCTCCCAAAGCGTCTGCAGCTTTACTGCAGGAGACGGATAAATTGCTGTTGTTTTTGAAAGCCACTTCCCTCACTAGGAGCGTCTTGTTACCAAAGGAAAACCTCAGAAAAGTTAAACAATTAGCCAGTGGAATCACATCGCTTCCTGGCTGCCCATCAATCCAGAATGGAGGAGAATTCTCATGTACGTGGGAGCTCACCAGGGAAGGCAGGTACCACTCTCCACACTTTACTGATAAGGAAACCGCCTCCAGAAGCCATCCAGCTAATACAGAACGAAGCTGACGTGGGAATGGTTCTCTCTGCTCCTTCATCCTCCCAGAGTGGGGGGAAACTGCTCATTTGATTGGTAAGCTGGCCACTCCTTGGGCTAACATTTCACTAGGGGCAGTCACGTGTCTCAGAGGTGCATCTCTCTGCTTCTACAGCCTCTGCCCACCTGAGCTCAGGTGCCAAGTCATCCGCCTGCTTTCATCTCCCACTTCCCAGTTCATTCCTCCTCCCAATCCACGTGCAGTAAGCCCACCTGGGCAAGATCCAACACCATCATGCTCTCTCTTTCCTGGGGACCAGCAGTGAGAATTAAGCCAGTGCTATCCATTCACGCAGCAGGGTAAGCGGTGAGTCAGGACAGAGCTCAGGTGACAATGGTGAGCTTTACCTGAGCCCTGTGCTCTGGAAAGCAGTGAGGGGTAAGAAATCCACCCCCTCCCTTCTGTGTTCAGGCACCTGCGTAGTACAAAGACGCACCCCTTCCCCACACGGCTTAGATAAGACTTGGGATGTCCCCTCTGTACACCTATGACAAAGCCAGACATAGATCCCCTGCAAATTCCCCTTCTTTGTCTCAGAAATAATCAGCCGAACTGTTTATCTCCACTGACCAATCTGGACAAAATACCCACTAACTTGCTTCTTTCCTCCCAACAGGGCCCATGAGAGGATCACCTGTCGGCAAAACAAAACAAAACAAGCCATTTCCTGCTCTTGTAACTGACCAGGCTACCTGCTCACCCCACCCACCATGGCCACTTCTCTCCATCGCAATAGTCCTTCTCCCCGGACTGCAAATGACCCCCTCGGTAAACTCTTCACTACTGTCCAACTTGTATTTTTTCCTTTGACACTGTCTTCAGAAGGATGAAAGATGAAACCTAACTCCCACTTGAAACTTAAACAGTTTATCAGACATTCTGCAGCGAGGGGTTAGAGAGCATGAGCTTGGATTAAAGGCACTGGTACCTGCTTCCAGCTCTCTGTGCTTGTACTCTGTTGGGGCCCTGGGTCGGCTGCCCCAAAATGTATCTCAATGGCCTATTGGTTATTTTGAATTAAAGTTACTTAAGAGATGGCCAACGCAAGAGGAACCCTCTGACCCTCCTCTCCGTCTCCCAGAAAGCAGGAAATAAATCTCTCACATGAAAGGTGCCCTCCCCACGTCTGGAGGTAGAAGGACACCCTTATGGCCAAAGACAGAATTCGGCCCTAGAAGCCTACATAAACACACCTTGTTACTTCTTTAATTTACTACCCCAAGCCCAAACGCTGCTTAGATTCTTCACCGATTGAGCACCCACAACCTACATTTCTTGGTCCTGTCCTTTCCTCCCAAATTGATTGTTTCTTTGTCTGAAGAGCATAAAAGTTGCCTGCTTTGGCCACTTTGAAGGTCCCATTTCTAGGGAACTCTGTGTGCATGAATTAAAACTTGCTTTAAAAAGGGTACAAATGAACTTATCTACAAAACAGAAATGAGTTACAGATGTAGAAAACAAACTTATGGTTACCGGGGGGAAGGGGCGGGGAGGGATAAATTGGGAGATTGGGATTGACATGTACACACGACTACATATAAAAGAGATAACTAATAAGGACCCACTGTATAGCACAGGGAACTCTATACAATACTCTGTAATGGCCTATATGGGAAAAGAATCTAAAAAAGAGGGCTTCCTTGGTGGTGCAGTGGTTAAGAATCCGCCTGCCAATGCAGGGGACACGGGTTCGAGCCCTGGCCCGGGAGGATCCCACATGCCGCGGAGCAACTGGGCCCGTGCGCTGCAACTGCTGAGCCTGTGCTCTAGAGTCCGCGAGACACAGCTACTAAGCCCGCGTGCCTGGAGCCCATGCTCTGCAACAAAGCGAAGCCGCCGCAGTGAGAAGCCCGTGCACCGCAATGAGGAGGAGCTTCCGCTCACTGAAACCAGAGAAAGCCCACGTGCGGCAGCGAAGACCCAAGCCAAAATTAAATAAATAAATTTACTAAAAAACATATATAAATTTAAAATAAAACACTTCTGGAGAAGTGTTCTCCTCTGTAGGCTTCAGGGGTACCCATCATCTCTCCAGCCCCTTCAATGCTAGGGTCCCCCCAGGGAGACATCAGGGGACACCCTCTGATTTGGCCAAGCAGTTGAGAATATGAACAGCACATGTCTTTTTTTTTCGTCCACATCTTTATTGGAGTATAAATGCTTTACAACGTTGTGTTAGTTTCTGCTGTACAACACAGTGAACCAGCTATACGTATACATATATCCCCATATCCCCTCCCTCTGCATCTCCCTCCCACCCTCCCTATCTCACCCCTCTAGGTGGTCACAAAGCACTGAGCTGATCTCCCTGTGCTATGCGGCTGCTTCCCACTAGCCATCCATTTTACATTTGGTAGTGTCTATATGTCCATGCTACTCTCTCACTTCATCCCAGCTTGCCCTTCCCGCTCTGTGCCCTCAAGTCCATTCTCTACGTCTGCGTCTTTATTCCTGCCCTGCCACTAGGTTCATCAGTACCGCTTTTTAAAAGTCCATATATGTGCGTTAGCATACGGTATTTGTTTTTCTCTTTCTGACTTACTTCACTCTGCATGACAGATTCTAGGTCCATCCACCTCGCTACAAATAACTCAGTTTCATTAGCACTTAAGAAACTCAACTGCTGGGGGCGTTGGGCAGCAGGAAAGCTCTGTGACCAAGGGTGGCTGTGCCCCCACCACCTGAGATCCCTTTGAGGACTGAACATATAACCACGGGATTATGAGACCAGTGCTCAAAGGCATGAGTGTTAAGGCTGATCTGTGGGACTGCAGCAGAGGTTGGCAGCTACAAAAGACCAAGACCAGGGGGCCAAGCGCTGAACTTTTTTAACAAATCCTTGAAACATTTTGCAGTACACACTGTGCCAATCCCTGGGCTGTTTTTACCAATGTTATCTCATTAAATCCCCCTCCACCAAACAAACAAACAAACAAATAAATAAAAGCATTTGATTTAAAGTCACAGAGACTTCATACTAAAATAGAACAGATAGACCTTAGATTTCCACCAGGATATGTAGAATGCCTTCCTTGTCTACTCATCTGCATAGTTACTTTCTTTTTGTTCTTTCCTTGAGTCTAGTTCAAGGGATCTTAAACTGCAGTGTGCATAAGAATTACTCAACCAAACATACTTTATCACGAGCACCTGAAGGGATTTTCCAAGGGTAACCTTGATAGCAAGACCCAATTTATCTGTTGACTTCAGAACCCAATCCCCACCTAGGGTTCCAGTCCACTGAGTTACAATTTACGATCATCACAGAAGGGGAAGCTGCAGCGGGGGGCACAGGTACAGGCAGAGCGTCAGCATTCGGAATGTCCTAGGTGATAAAAACATACGAACGGAAGCTCTTGAGCTGTCTCTGTCACTCGCAATTTAAGGATGAATAAAGCGAGTGAGTTGAGTCAGAGACAGGGACCAAAATGAAAGTGGATGGATTAACAACTTGTGGTAGATCCTTGCCATGGAAGAGTACTCAGCATGAAATATTAATACACACAGCGAGATGGATGACACACACCAACAGCAGACTTAAGTGAAAGAGTCAAGCGCAAAAGACTATATACCGTGTTATTCCTTTCATATAAAATTGCAGAAACGGACACACTGGAGTAGCAAAAAGCAGATAAGCGGTTTCCTGGGGCAAGGAGTTGGGGGAACATGACAGGAGGCAAAGAGGGGGAGAGAGAGGAAGTGATGCCAAAAGGTCAGCTTCTCTGGACACTGGTGCCCCATCGAATCTCGGAGACAGAGTTTGGGGTGAAGTAGAAAAGGATAGCTTTACTACTTTGTCAGGCAAAGGGGGACACAGTGGGCTCCTGCCTCAAAAAACTATGTGTAAAGCTATTATTTTCTACTTCACCCAGAAGTCTGTCTCCGAGATTCTATTTGGCACCGGTGTACAGAGAAGCTGAGCTTTTGGCATCAGAAGGAGGGCTTCTTGGGGTGAAAAATGATTCTGCATCTTGATGGGATGGTGGCTACATGATTGTATACAGTGATCAAAATTCACTGTGCTGTACACTAAAAGTTTTACAGTCTGGAAGTACTGTATCTTAATGCTTTTTTTTTTTTTGCGGTACGCGGGCCTCTCACTGTTGTGGCCTCTCCCGTTGCAGAGCACAGGCTCCGGACGTGCAGGCTCAGCGGTCATGGCACACGGGCCAAGCCGCTCCGCGGCATGTGGGATCTTCCCGGACCGGGGCACGAACCTGTGTCCCC